>NW_022681431.1:28392500-30792500 GCF_009764315.1 Trachypithecus francoisi | reverse complement strand
GTTTTATTGACATGTAAGACTGTAATGGGATGTTAGACTTTGCTTAAGAACTATAAGCTGTGGGCAGGGTGTGGTGGTGCCCACCTATAATCCCAACACTTCGGGAGGCTGGAGGATCACTTGACGCCAGGAGTTTGAGACCAGCCTGAGCAACAGAGCAAGACCCTATCTCAAAAAAAAAAAAAAAAAAAAAAAAAAAAAATTAGCCAGGCATGATGCTACACATCTTTAGTTCCAGCTATTCAGGAAGCTGAGGTGGAAGGACTGCTTGAGTCCAGGAGGTCGAGGCTGCAGTGAGCCATAATCATGCCACTGCACTCCAGCCTAGGTGACAGAACCAGACTTTATCTTAAAAAAATTAAAAAATGGGCAGGGTGTGGTAGTTCACACCTATAATCCCAGCACTTTGGGAGGCTGAGGTGGGTGGATCACGAGGTCAGGAGTTCAAGACCAGCCTGGCCAACATAGTGAAACCTCGTCTCTACTAAAAATACAAAAATTAGCCAGGTTTGGTGGTGGGCACCTATAATCTCAGCTACTTGGAAGGTTGAGGCAGAGAACTGCTTGAACCCAGGAGGCGAAGATTGCAGTGAGAGGAGATCATGCCACTACACTCTAGCCTAGGCGATAGAGTGAGACACTGTCTCAAATATAAATAAATAAATAAATACTATAAATTGTGGAAGACAGTGACTCAAATAAATTCAAAACATGATGTTGTGACACTTGGACTAATGTGGTAATTTGCTAAGACTGAATATAAAAATGGAAAAAGTTAATGTGTAAAAAAATCACCTGCACCATGACTACTCTTTTCTTTTCCTTTTTTAATTTTGAGACAGAGTCTTGCTCTGTTGCCAGGCTGGAGTGCAGTGGCAGGATCTTGGCTCACTGCAATCCCTGCCTCCCCAGTTCAAGCGATTCTCCTGCTATGCCCAACTAATTTTTGTATTTTTAGTAGAGACGGGCTTTCACCATGTTGGCCAGGCTGGTCTCAATCTCCTGACCTTGTGATCCACCTGCCTTGTCCTCCCAAGATGCTGGGATTACAGGCTTCAGCCACTGTGCCGGGCGGTGGTTTTCCTCAGTCTTAAAATGGCACATAAGATAGGGTTAAACATGTGATTGGTCCACCCAAGATTTCCCAAATACCAACTGGGAAGTTTGTAGATCACCTGCACCCCCTTTATAGTTCCTTCCCTTTGGAATGCAAATGGATTTGTGTTTACTGGGATTATCATATATTGTAAGAGTTTAGAGATGGCAAACCAATTAAAATACTGGTATAGCAAACTAATTTGGAAAGGCAAATGTGTGACTTGGATTGTTTGCTTTTTCAGCTTTTCCATGTAACCACTTTCATTGGCATGATAAATTGAAAGTTTGTTACTGAACACTTTTAAAGAGTAATTATATATTTTTTGAAAAATTTTAACTCCTGGTTGGGCATGGTGGCTCACGCCTGTAATCCCTGCACTTTGGGAGGCCAAGGTGGGTGGATCACCTGAGGTTGACAGTTCGAGACCAGCCTGGCCAACATGATGAAACCCCATCTCTACTAAAAATACAAAAAATTAGCCAGGCATGGTGGAAGGCACCTATGATCCCAGCTACTGGGGAGGCTGAGGCAGGAGACTTGCTCAGGAAGCAGAGGTTGTAGTGAGCCAAGATCACACCACCGCACTCCAGCCTGGGCAACATGGCAAGACTTTTCTCAAAACAAAAACAAAAACAAACACAAAACCTCCTGAAAAATATCTAGAACACTGTACTCTGGAGTGTTTTCAGGGAAAAATCTATCTTCCTTTTTGAGGGGAAAATCTATTCTGCTTTTGGGAAGGTATTAATAGGAAAAGTTGTGCAGATTTACTGACTTTCACAACATGCACTGGACTGCCAGCAAAGAGCTACAAGAATGGTAGAATCCCTGTTGCTCTCTTTTGTGCTGGGGGAAAAAAAGTACGAGAATGAAGTTATTCCATAGACCTGCTACTTTCTGAGACAGCATGGCCCTGGATTCAACCTGATTTGATTAAGTAAATATTTGTTAAACACCTACTATTGTGTCCAGAATTTATTCCTTCCAGTGGGTTCTAGGTCTCGCTGACTTCAAGAATGAAGCCGTGGACCTTCGTGGTGAGTGCTACAGCTCTTAATGATGGTGCTGACCCAAAGAGTGAGCAGCAGCAAGATTTATTGTGAAGAGTGAAAAAACAAAGCTTCCACAGTGTGGAAGGGGACCCGAGCCGGTTGTCGCTGCTGGCTGGGGTGGCTGCTGCTGGCTGGGGGTGGCCAGCTTTTATTCCCTTATTTGGCCCCATCCACAACCTGCTGATTGGTCCATTTTACAGAGTGCTGATTGGTCCATTTACAATCCTTTAGCTAGACACAGAGCACTGATTGGTGTGTTTACAATCCTCTACCTAGACAGAAAAGTTCTCCAAGTCCCCACTCGACCCAGGAAGTCCAGGTGGTTTCACCTCTCACTATTTCAAGGTACTACAGTGGATCAAGGAAAAACGACAGGAGAAGAAAGGAAATCAAGTTTTATTTATGTGTGTGTTTTTCTAAAACCAGTTCTAAGTTAAAAACATCCATATATTTAGTATTTTACCATATGTTTGTCAGAAACCATCTTTTTATATACCTGCCTTTGTAATGCTCCCATTTGTCCCTGTGCAAACATTTTTTCCCTGTCTAATCTTCACACTTCTCAATACTGTAAAAGTTTAGGACTGGAAGAGTCACTCACACATTCACTTTTCTTCATGACTAAGGTGGTGACAAAAAGATTATTATCTGCTGGCCGGGTGCGGTTGCTCACAACTGTAATCTCAGCACTTTGGGAGGCCAAGGCAGGTGGATCACGAGGTCAGGAGTTCAGGACCAGCCTGGCCAACATGCTGAAACCCTGTCTCTACTAAAAACACAAAAATTAGCTGGGCGTGCAGGCAGGTGCTGGTAATCCCAGCTACTCAGGAGGCTGAGGCAGAGAACTGCTCAAACCTGGGAGGTGGAGGTCACAGTTAGCTGAAATCATGCCACTGCACTCCAGCCTGGGTGAGAGAGTTAGACTCCATCTCCCCCCCAAAAAAAAGAAAAAAAAAAGATTATTATCTGCTGCCCTCTTGAGAGATAAAGCCAGCTGGGCTTCTGGGTCAGGTTGGACTTGGAGAACTTTTCTGTCTAGCTAAAGGATTGAAAACACACCAATCAGCACTCTGTGTCTAGCTAAAGGTTTGCAAATGCACCAATCAGCACTCTGTAAAAACGCACCAATCAGCACTCTGTGTCTAGTTAAAGGTTTGTAAATGCACCAATCAGCACTCTGTAAAATCGACCAATCAGTGCTCTGTAAAATGGACCAATCAGCAGGAGGTAGGCAGGGCCAAATAAGGGAATAAAAGCTGGCCACCCGAGCCAGCAGCGGCAACCCACTTGGGTCCCCTTCCATGCTGTGGAAGCTTTATCCTTTTGCTCTTCACAATAAATCTTGCTGCTGTTATATCTTTGGGTCCGCACTACCTTTAAGAGCTCTAACACTCACTGCAAAGGTCTGCAGCTTCACTCCTGAAGTCAGTGAGACCACGAACACACTGGGAGGAACAAACAACTCTGGATGTGCCACCTTTAAGAGCTGTAACACTCACTGCGAAGGTCTGTGGCTTCACTCCTGAAGTCAGCGAGACCAGGAACTCACCGGAAGGAACAAACAACTCTGGACGCACCACCTTTAAGAGCTGTAATACTCACTATGAAGGTCTGCGGCTTCACTCCTGGAGTCAACGAGACAACGAACCCACCAGAAGGGAGAAACTCTGGACACATCTGAACATCTGAAGGAAGAAACTCCAGACATACCTTCTTTAAGAACTGTAACAGTCACCACGAGCGTCTGCGGCTTCATTCTTGAAGTCAGCAAGACCAAGAACCCACTGGAAGGAACCAATTCCGGACACATTTTGGCAACCACAAAGGGACTATTGACTATCACCAAGAGGTGAGTACCATCAGACCCCTTTCGCTTGCTATTCTGTCCTATTTTTCCTTAGAATTTGGGAGCTAAATACCGGGCACCTGTTGGCCAGTTAAAAGCGAGTAGTGTGGACGCCAGACTAAAGACACGGGTGTCAGACTTTCCAGAAAAGGGCTCTCCAACAACCCCTGACTCTTCAGAGTTGGGAGCATTGGTTTTCCTGGAACCAGCTTCTGCTTTTCCTGTACTTCTGGGCCGAGCCTGGGGTCGACAGAGAGGAAAGCCACTCAGCTCCAGGGTCCCAACAGCAAGTTGGTTGACCCTGAGGCCATGAGTGGAACTCTCAAAGTTATGTTGCCCCAGTGAGACTCGCCCATCTATCCTATCTATCCTGACCCTTGCCTCCTGGGTTCTAATGCCTGTCAGACAAACTTCCTCTTGCCTCTCTTCTCCGAGGCTAGTCCTGCTTCTAAAAACCACTGTCTCTGGTGCTTTTCTAGTTTCTTCTATAAGAATGATTTCTAGTATAAACTCCAGGACTCTCTTGCCTTCTTTAGGCACCCGGACTCCTCACTGATCAGAAAGACATAATTTTTGCCCAAAGCCCCGTTGGCGAGGGGACAATCTTATCTGGAATTTTAGGATCCATCCTCAGACAAGCAGCCCTAACAAAAGCTATTCCTGAAACTAGGATATGGGGAGATTCATAAATTGTATCCTTCCTATACATATAAGTGAGGACAAAAGGTATCACCCTTCCAATTCTGGAGATCCCTTCCTTCCTCAGGGTATGGCCCTCCACTTCATTTTTGGGACATAACATCTTTATAGGACACGGGTAAAGTCCCAATACTAACAGGAGAATGCTTAGGACTCTAACACTTTTTTGAGAATGCATTCAGTAAGGGCCACTAAATTCGATTTTTCTTGGTCCTCCTTGTGGTCTAGGAGGACAGGCAAGGGTGCAAGTTTTTGAGAATGCGTCAGTAAGGATCACTAAAGCCGACATTCCTTGGTCCTCCTTGTGGTCTAGGAGGAAAACTAGTGTTTCTGCCACTGCGTCAGTGAGTGCAACTATTCTGATCAGCAGGGTCCAGGGACTGTTGCAGGTTCTTGGGCAAGGGGTGTTTCTGCTACTGCGTTGGTCAGTGCAACTATTCCAATCAGCAGGATCCAGGGACTGTTGCATGTTCTTGGGCAGGGAGAGAAACAAGCAAACCGAAACTGCAGGTGGTTTTGTCTTTCAGATGGGAAACACTCAGGCATCAACAAGTACACCCTTGAAATGCGTCCTAAGTCATTGGGACAAATTTGACTTGCAAACCCTGAAAAAGAGGTGGTTCATTTTTTTCTGCACTATGGCCTGGCCCCAATATTCTCTCTCTGATGAGGAAAAATGGCCACCTGAGGGAAGTATAGATTACAATACTATCCTGCAGTTTGACATTTTCTTTAAGAGGGAAGGCAAATGGAGTGAAATACCTTATGTCCAAGCTTTCTTTTCATTGAAGGATAATCCACAACTTTGCAAAGCTTGCAATTTACATCCCACAGGAGGACCTCTCAGCTTACCCCCATAACTTAGTCTCCCTATAGCTCCCCTTTCTATTAATAAGCCTCCTCTAATCTCCCCCACCCAGAAGGAAACAAGCAAAGAAATCTCCAAAGGACCACAAAAAACCCAGGTTATCAGTTTTGTCCCCTTCAAGCTGTAGGGGGAGGAGAATTTGGCCCAACTCAGGTACATGTCTCCAACTCGGGTGCATGTCCCCTTCTCCCTCTTGATTTAAAGCAGATCAAGGCAGACCTGGGGAAGCTTTCAGATGATCCTGATAGGTATATGGATGTCCTACAGGGTCTAGGGCAAACCTTCAATCGCACTTGGAGAGATGTCATGCTATTGTTAAATTAAACCCTGGCCGTTAATGAAAGGGCAGCCCGAGAGTTTGGAGATACCTGGTATCTTAGTCGAGTAAATGATAGAATGACAGCCAAAGAAAGGGACAAATTCCCTACCAGTCAGAAAGCCGTCTCCAGTATGGATCCCCACTTGGACCTCGACTCAGATCATAGGGACTGGAGTCACAAGCATCTGTTGACCTGTGTTCTAGAAGGACTAAGGAGAATAAGGAAAAAGCCTAATTATTCAGTGATGTCCACCATAACTTAGGGAAATGAAGAAAATCCTTCTGCCTTCCTCCTTAAGGAGGCCTTAAGAAAATATACTCCCCTGTCACCTGAATCACTCAAGGGTCAGTTGATTTTTTTTTTTTTTTTGAGATGGAGTCTCGCTCTGTTGCCCAGGCTGGAGTTCAATGGTGCAATCTCAGCCCACTGCAAACTCTGCCTCCTGGGTTCATGCCATTCTCCTGCCTCAGCCTCCCAGTTAGCTGGAACTACAGGCACCTGCCACCACACCCGGCTAATTTGTTTTTTGTATTTTTGGTAGAGACAGGGTTTCACCATGTTAGCCAGGATGGTCTCGATCTCCTGAGCTCGTGATCCACCCACCTTGGCCTCCCAAAGTGCTGGGATTAAAGGCCCGAGCCACCACGCCCGGCTGAGGGTCAATTGATTCTCAAAGATTAGTTTGTTACCCTTTCAGCTGTAGATACCAGGAGAAAGCACCAAAGGCAAGTCCTGGGCCCTGAACAAAATCTGGAGGCCTTATTAAACCTGGCTACCTCGGTGTTCTATAACAGTAACAGGCCCAAAAGAAAAGCATGATCAGAGAAAGGCCATAGCCTTAGTCATGGCCCTCAGACAAACAAACCTTGGTGATTCAGAGAGGACACAAAATGGAGCAGGCCAATCAGCCGGTAGGGCTTGTTATCAGTGTGGTTTACAAGGACACTTTAAAAAGATTGTCCAATGAGAAACAAGCCTCCCCGTCATCCATGTCTGGTATGCTGAGGCGATCACTGGAAGGCACACTGCCCCAGAATGCAATGGTTGTCTAGGCCAGAAGCCCCCAACCAGATGATCCAACAACAGGACTGAGAGAGCCAGGGGCAAGTGCCAGCTTATGTCATCAGCCTCACTGAGTCCCAGGTACGTTTAACCATTGAGGGCCAGGAAATTGACTTCCTCCTGGACACTGGCACGGCCTTCTCAATGTTAATCTCCTGTACTGGATGACTGTCTTCAAGATCCGTTACCATCTGAGGAATCCTGGGACAGCCTGTAACCAGGTATTTCTCCCACCTCCTCAGTTGTAATTGGGACACTTTGCTCTTTTCACATGCCTTTCTTGTTATGCCTGAAAGTCCCACAGCCTTATTAGGGAGGGATATATTAGCCAAAGCCGGACTGTTAGCTACATGAATATGGGGAACAAATTACCCATTTCTTGTCCCCTACTTGAGGAGGGAATCAACCCTGAGGTCTGGGCATTGGAAGGACAATTTGGAAGGGCAAAAAATGCCCACCCAGTCCAAATCAGGCTAAAATACCCCACCACTTTTCCCTATCAAAGGCAATATCCCTTAAGGTCTGAAGCGCATAAAGGATTACAGGATATTGTTAAACATTTAAAAGTTCAAGGCTTAGTAAGGAAATGCAGCAGTTCCTGCAACACCCCAATTCTAGGAGTACAAAAACGAAACAGTCAGTAGAGACTAGTGGAAGATCTTAGACTCATCAGTGAGGCAGTAATTCCTCTATATCCAGTTGTACCCAACCCCTATACCCTGCTCTCTCAAATACCAGAGGAAGCAGAATGGTTCACTGTTCGGGACCTCAAGGATGCCTTCTTCTGTATTCCCCTGCACTCTGACTTGCAGTTTCTCTTTGCCTTTGAGGATCCCACAGACCACACGTCCCAAATTACATGGACTTTCTTGCCCCAAGGATTTAGGGATAGCCTTCATCTGTTTGGTCAGGCACTGACCCAAAATCTAGGCCACTTCTCAAGTCCAGGCACTCTGGTCCTTCAGTATGTGGATGATTTACTTTTGGCTACCAGTTCGGAAGCCTCATGCCAGCAGGCTACTCTAGATCTCTTGAACTTTCTAGCTAATCAAGGGTACAAGGTGTCTAGGTCGAAGGCCCAGGTTTGCTTACAGCAGGTCAAATATCTAGGCCTAATCTTAGCCAGAGAAACCAGGGCCCTCAGTAAGGAATGAATACAGCCTATACTGACTTATCTTCACCCTAAGACATTAAAACAGTTGTGGGGGTTCCTTGGAATTACCGGCTTTTGCAGACTATGAATCCCAGGATACAATGAGATAGCCAGGCCCCTCTATACTCTAATCAAGGAGACTCAGAGGGCAAATACTCATCTAGTAGAAAGGGAGCCAGAGGCAGAAACAGCCTTCAAAACCTTAAAGCAGGCCCTAGTACAAGCTCCAGCTTTAAGCCTTCCCACAGGACAAAATTTCTCTTTATAACGTCACAGAGAGAGCAGGGATAGCTCTCGGAGTCCTTACTCAGACTCGTGGGACAACCCCACAACCAGTGGCATACCTAAGTAAGGAAACTGATGTAGTAGCAAAAGGCTGGCCTCACTGTTTATGGGCAGTTGCAGTGGTGACTGTCTTAGTGTCAGAGGCTATCAAAATTGTACATGGAAAGGATCTCACTGTCTGGACTACTCATGATGTAAATGTCATACTAGGTGCCAAAGGAAGTTTATGGCTATCAGACAACTGCCTACTTAGATACCAGGCGCTACTCCTTGAGGGACTGGTGCTTCAAATACGTACATGCATGGCCCTCAACCCTGCCACTTTTCTCCCAGAGGATGGGGGAACCAATCGAGCATGACTGCCAACAAATTATAGTCCAGAATTATGCTGCCCGAGATGATCTCTTAGAATTCCCCTTAGCTAATCCGGACCTTAACCTATATAGCGATGGAAGTTCATCTGTGGAGAATGGGATACGAAGGGCAGATTATGCCATAGTTAGTGATGTAACCATACTTGAAAGTAAGCCTCTTCCCCCAGGGACCAGTGCCCAGTTAGCAGAACTAGTGGCAACTACCCGAGCCTTAGAACTGGGAAAGGGAAAAATAATAAATGTGTATAGAGATAGCAAGTATGCTTATCTAATTCTACGTGCCCATGCTGCAATATGGAAAGAAAGGGAGTTCCTAACCTCTGGGGGATCCCCATTAAATACCACAATGAAATTATGGAGTTATTGCACACAGTGCAAAAACCTAATGAAGTGGCAGTGTTACGCTGCCAAAGCCGTCAGAAAGGTGAAGGAGAAAAGGCAGAAGGAAACCGTCAGGCAGATGCTGAGGCCAAAATTGCTGCCAAGTGGAACCTTCCATTAGAAATACCTATGGAAGGACCCTTGGTATGGAACAACCCCCTCTAAGAGATTAAGCCCCAGTATTCCCCAACTGAAACAGAATGGGGACTTTCACGGGGCATAGTTTTCTCACCTCGGGGTGGTTAACGACAGAAGAAGGAAAGGTACTTATACCCAAAGCCAGCCAGTGGAAAATACTTAAAACCCTCCACCAAACTTTTCATATGAGTATTGAAAACACTCATCAAATGGCCAAATTCCTATTTACAGGGCCAAGTCTCCTCCGTACTATTTGACAGGTAGTCAAACCTTGTGAGGTGTGCCAAAGGAATAATCCCTTGGTCCATCATAAGGCCCCTTTGGGAGAACAAAGAATAGGTCACTATCCTGGAGACCACTGGCAGTTAGACTTCACCCATATGCCTAAGTCAAAGGGATTTCAATATTTGTTGGTCTATGCTGATACTTTTACAAATTGGGTAGAAGCTTTCCCCTGCAAGACAGAGAAGGCTCAGGAAGTGATTAAAGTCCTAATTCATGAAATAATTCCTAGATTTGGACTTCCTCAAAGCTTACAGAGGGACAATGGTCTGGCTTTTAAAGCCATGATAACTCAGGGAATTTCCAGGATGCTAGGGATACAATATCACCTTCACTGTGCCTGGAGGCCACAATCCTCAGGGAAGGTTGAGAAGGCAAATGAAACACTCAAGAGACATTTAAGGAAACTAACACAAGAAACTCATCTCCCACGGCCTACTATTTTGCCCATGGCCTTGTTGAGAATTCGAAATTCTCCTCACAAAAGAGGGCTCAGTCCATATGAAATGCTGTTCTCACAAATGACCTCCTACTTGATCAGGAATCAGCCAACTTTGTCAAAGATATAACTTCTTTGGCAAAATATCAACAAAACCTTAAAAACCTACCTGAAGGATGTCACAGAGAAAAAGGAATAGAGTTGTTTCAACCAGGAGATATAGTGTTGGTCAAATCTCTCCCCTCTACCTCCCCATCTATGGTCTTTTTGTGGGAAGGACTATACTCAGTAATCCTCTCTACCCCCACTGCAGTTAAGGTGTCAGGAGTGGAATCTTGGATTCACCACATCTGAGTCAAATTTTGGACACCCCTGTGGAACGTGCGGGACCGTCAGCTCAGGAGTCCCAAGATGAGCCAGACCAGCCTCGATACACCAGCGAACTGTTGGAGGACTTGCATCTCCTATTTCGGAAGGAAACATCCCAGACTGAAGAGGCTCCTACCACTGATCCTGAAGGAAAAACCCCATCCTCCTTAAAAAAGATAAGTGAAAACCTACATAATCTTTATCTTTAACACCTGTCCTTGCCCCTTTAATGGAATCCTTTTACTATTTCATCATATTATTAAGCAGCATACTAACCATACTCTTTACGACAGGACTATATACTGTAGCTCCTGCCAGGATGAAAACAAAATAGAACACAGGGAGCCACTCAGTTTGCTCCCAACACCCCTTTCCAACCACTCACCAGAGCTACCTTGGGAAGTACTCTAGCAGTATGGGAAAATGAAAACAACAAATTCACACACCTTTTTAACATACACAACCAGTTCTGTCTACCCAGCCAAGGTATATTCTTCTTATGTGGAACGTCAACCTATATCTGCCTCCCCACTAACTGGACAGGCACCTGCACCTTAGTCTTTCTAAGTCCCAACATTAACATTGTCCCAGGAAATCAGACCCTATCAGTACCCCTCAAAGCTCAAGTCCGTCAGCACAGAGCCATACAACTAATACCCCTACTTATATGGTTGGGAATGGCTACTACTACAACAACCAGAATAGCCAGTTTGTCTACTTCATTATCCTACTACCCACACACTCTCAAAGGATTTCTCAGTTTGTAAGAAATAATGAAATCTATCCTTACTCTACAATTCCAAATAGACTTTCTGGGAGCAGTGACTCTCCAAAACCACCGAGGCCTAGACCTCCTCACTGCTGAGAAAGGAGGACTCTGCGCCTCTTAGGGGAAGAGTGTTGTTTTTACACTAGCCAGTCAGGGATAGTACGAGATGCCGCCCGGTGTTTACAGGAAAGGCTTCTGAAATCAGATGCCTTTCAAACTCTTATACCAACCTCTGGAGTTGGGCAACATGGCTTCTCCACTTTCTAGGTCCCATGGCAGCCATCTTGCTATTACTTGCCTTCAGGCCCTGTATTTTTAACCTCTTTGTCAAATTTGTTTCCTCTAGGATCGAGGCCATCAAGCTACAGATGGTCTTACAAATGGAACCCCAAATGAGCTCAACTAACAGCTTCTACCAAGGACTCCCGGACCAACCTGCTAGCCCTTTCACTGGCCTAGAGAGTTCCCCTCTGGAGGACACTACAACTGCAGGGCCCCTTCTTCGCCCCTATTCAGCAGGAAGTAGCTAGAGCAGTCATCGCCCAATTCCCAACAGCAGTTGGGGTGTCCTGTTTAGAGGGGGGCTTGAGAGGTGAAGCCAGCTGGGCTTCTGGGTCAGGTGGGGACTTGGAGAACTTTTCTGTCTAGCTAAAGGATTGTAAACACGCCAGTCAGCACTCTGTGTCTAGCTAAAGGTTTGAAAATGCACCAATCAGCACTCTGTAAAATGGACCAATCAGCAGGATGTGGGCAGGACCAAATAAGGGAATAAAAGCTGGCCACCTGAGCCAGCAGGAGCAACCTGCTCAGGTCCCCTTCCATGCTGTGGAAGCTTTGTTCTTTCGTTCTTCACAATAACTCTTGCTGCTGCTCATTCTTTGGGTCTGTACTACCTTTAAGAGCTGTAATACTCACTGTGGAGGTCTACAACTTCACTCCTGAAGTCAGTGAGACCATGAACCCACTAGAAGGAAGAAACTCCAGACACATCTGAACATCTGAAGGAACAAACTCCGCACACACCATCTTTAAGAACTGTAACACTCACCACGAGGGTCCACAGCTTCATTCTTGAAGTCAGTGAGACCAAGAACCCACCAGAAGGAACCAATTCTGGATGCATTCTATCTTCCTGTCTCAAGGGGATAAGACAATAGAGTTGACAGCCCTGTTTTAAATGGATTCAAAACTGTAAAATCACTTTTTTTTTGAGAAGGAGTTTTGCTCTTGTGGCCCAGGCTGGAGTGCAATGGGGCGATCTCGGCTCACCGCAACCTCTGCCTCCCGGGTTCAAGTGATCCTCCTGCCTTAGCCTCCCGAGTAGCTGGGATTACAGGCCTGCACCACCAAGCCCAGTTAATTTTGTATTTTTAGTACAGAGGGGGTTTTTCCGTGTTGGTCAGGCTGGTCTCAAACTCTAGACCTTAGGGGATCCTCCCATCTCGACTTCCCAAAGTGCTGGGATTACAGGCGTGAGCCACTGTACCCAGCCAGAATCACTTTTTTTTTTTTTTTTAGGAGTTCCAGTGCATTTAATAATTTTTATGGGGAACAGTTGACACTCTGATTGCTAATGTTTAAGATGATAGTGGAGGGCCAGGCGTGGTGGCTCACGCCTATAATCCCAGCACCTTGGGAGGCTGGGGTAGGTGGATCACCTGAGATCAATGGAGACCAGCCTGACCAACATGGTGAAACCCCATCTCTACTAAAAATGCAAAAAAGGGTGTGGTGGCGCACATCTGTAATCCCAGCTACACAGGAGACTAAGGCAGGAGAATGGCGTGAACCCAGGAGGCGGAGGTTGCAGTAAACCGAGATTGCGGCTTCCCTCAGCCTGAGCAACAAGAGTGAAACTCTGTCTTGGGGCAGGAGGAGAAAAAAACAAAAAAAGATGATAGAGAAGAGCAGAATTGTAAGTGGTGGCCAGACAAGAAGGTGAAGTTTAGTTAATTGCTTACATGATGTGACTTCAGAAGCCATAAACACTTTCTTATCTCTAAAAATTACCACTGCTCTCTAATGTTTAAAAACTTCATTTCCCTCCTATTGAAACCTCTCTCTGTTAAAATGCAGACCAAACACCCTGTAAGTGTAACGCTTTGACTGTTATCAGTCATCTAGACTTTTGTGGAAGTGTGTTTTAGATTCCTTTCTGGAAGTAGATTTTGATAGGGAACAGGAGGATATTAGATACTATGGGACTAAGTAGAGAATAAAGAAGCATAAGCTTGTCTAAGACACCTTAGACACCTCACCTGTTTTTCAATTTTACTAATAATTGGTATGAGAGGAAAAACAAAACCTGGTTAAATAAGAAATGGATTCATAAATGCTTTTTCTATAAATTAACAAACTTCAAGCTTATATAAAAAGTTATTCCAGTGCAAGAAACTCCTACATGCTTTTGATCCCTACTTGGTAAAAGCCCCACTTGCTCCATCCATGTCTCTCCTCATCTGTTCACTCATATGCCTGTAGTTTGCTGAGAACTGACTTTCTATCTGCTGTCACTTCTCTTTAGGCCAAATAGTTTCCTTTAGTATTTCTTGTAGAAAAGATCCGCTGCTGATAAATCCTTTCAATGATCATTTATCTGAAATTATTTCGTTTCTCTAAATATATATGTAATAGCTGCTTTAAAGTTCTTATCTGTTGGCTGGGTACGGTAGGTAGCACATGTGCCTGTAATGCTAGCAATTTGGGAGGCTGAGGTGGGCAGATGGCTTGAGTCCAGGAGTTCGAGACCAGCGTGGGCAACATGGCAAAACTCCTTCTCTACTAAAAATACAAAAAATTAGCTCAGCATGGTGGTGTGTGACTGTAGTCCCAGCTACTCAAGAGGCAGAGTTGGGAGGATCACCAGAGCCCGGGAGGTCAAGGCTGCAGTGAGCTGTGATTGTGCCACTGCACCCCAGCCTGGGTGACAGAGTGAGACCCTGACTCAAAAAAATAAAAAATCAATAAAAATTAAACAAAGTTATTATCTGCCAATCCAATATCTGGATAATTTTGAAGTCAGTTTCCATTCACTGCTTTTTCTCGGCTATGGACTGCATCATCACATTTTTTTTCTCTTTGACTATAGTCTCATTTTCCTGTTCTTTCTGTTCTCATTTCCCTGTTCTTCTCAAATTCCTGTAATTTTTTTATTACGTATTGGACATTGTGAATGATGCAAAATCTCTAGATTCTGTTATCTTTCTCTGAAAAGTGCTGATTTTTGTTCTAGCAAGCAAAATTAATTTGGCAAGACTTGAATGGCAATTCCTGTGGTGGCAGCAGCTGAAAACTGCTCAGTTCTTTCAGCTTTTTTTATGAGATGGACTTTGGCTCTGTTGCCCAGGCTGCTGGAGTGTGGTGGCACAATCTCAGCTCACTGCAACCTCAGCTTCTTTCAGCCTTTTTAGCGATTTGCTTCCTGCTAGGCTCCTGAGAGACTACAGACCATAGTTCAAGGATCAGCCAAAAACTTGCCCAAATTTACATGCAGTTCTTCTGTGGTTCACTTCTTTCTGGGATGTCCTGTCCTTGTCATCTCTCCAGAGTCCCTGAGCTCTGTCCTCAGAGACCATGGCTTTCTGCCTGTGTTCCCCCATAGTCCTGAGCTGTGGACTGGGAAATGCCTTCAGGCAAAAAACTGTAGAAATGAGAATCTCAACCGGTGCCCTTCTCTTAAAGATCATCTTCCTTCTGGTTTGTTTGTCTACATAGAGTTACTTCCAAATAGTTGTTGGGGGGGGGGGGGTTGTTTCATTATGTTTTTCGAGATGGAGTCACTCCCTAACGCCCAGGCTGGAGTGTAGCGGTGCGATCTCAACTCACTGCAACCTCTGCCTCCCGGTTTCAAGCAATTCTCCTGTCTAGGCATCCTGAGTAGCTGGGACTCCAGGTGTGTGATTTTTGTATTATTAGTAGAGATGGGGTTTCACCATATTGGCCAGGCTGGTCTCGAACCCCTGACCTCGTGATCCACCTACCTTGGCCCCCCAAAGTGCTGGGATTACAGGAATGAGCCACCGCACCCAGCCCAAATAGTTGTTTTCTAAATATTTTGTCCTGAACTTATTGTCACTATCTCCAAGAGTTAGTCTGACACAATTACTCTGCCATTATCAGAAGTGGAGACTACACTTTTAAAAACACACATAAAAAAATCACCTCTATAAACTATTACAAGTAAATTGGAGTAGTTATTGAGCATTTACTTTGGGCTAGTTACTATGCCAATATTAGGTGCTAGAAATCCTTTCAGATATAAAGAATTATGTAAAACTAAAGTCAACTTGAATGGGCCTGGTTCTTTAGACTTCAAAATAAAGATGTTATTCGAGACATTACAATCCCTTCTCCCTACCCACTAAAGGAATACCATGTACATTTACTTGTTTTCTCATAGACATTTTACACTTACGTGGTTCATTTTCTCAAGAAATTCTGATTGCTGAGCCCAAAAGCATTTTGCAGTTAACACCACCAAATCAGCTGTAAACATTCTCAATTTCCTTTGACTAGTTTGAATTTTGTCAAAATATATATTCATAAAAACCCCAGAGATAGAGCCACTCTTTCCTAACAGTGAGACCTCTGTCACTTCTCCATTTGGAAGAAAAGAAACTCTGGAGCTAGAAGTATCACCCTGAAGGAGGTGAAAGCACAGTGCTCCTTCAGCATCAAAACCGGCGCCAGGGAGGGGCCTCCCCTTTGACTTACCCCACCTTCCAATCTGGATTGTGGAATGTTACTAACCTCCACAAATGGTCTTAGTTTTTTTACTATATCTAAATAAAATAAAGGTAAGGCTGGACGCAGTGGCTCATGCCTATAATCTCACTTCGGGAGGCCGAGGTGGGTGGATCACCTGAGGTCAGGAATTTGAGACCAGCCTGGCCAACATGGCGAAACCCCATCTCTATGAAAACTATACAAATTAGCCCAGTGTGGTGGCACATGCCAGTAATCCCAGCTACTCAGGAGGCTGAGGCAGGAGAATCACTTGAACCCAGGAGGCAGAGGTTGCAGTGAGCCGAGATGGCGCCACTGCACTCCAGCCTGGATGACAGAGTGAGACTCCGTCTCAAATAAAATAAAATAAAAGTAGCGGTTTCATTAGTATAAGGTCCAATGCTGAATGCTACTTATTTGGGGTTAGAGGTCAAAGAAAGTTTGCATGTCTGTTATGATGTGTAGGGTTCACCACTTTAGTTCTGGGTTCCTCATTCCCATTCTTAAATCCTCATTCAAGACCTGTCTCACTCACAGGCTTATGGGAGGATAAAGAGGGATGTAAATGGGAGAAGTGGGACATTTTTCCTGCTTTATAGCTTTGTCTAAGTTCGGCTCTGGCTTCATTAAGGAGCCAAGTGGGAAGTACAGGAGCACCAGCCCCTGCCCTCTGGTCCTCACTATTGTGAACATGTTGGAGGTTAGCTCAGTGCCCTTCCTATTTCCGTTAGTTTTCTGGCACCTCTTATTCTAGTTCTGCTATTAGAATAGCCTATGGAAGAGGATCACATACAGCAAGCACAGCGGAAACACTCTAGAACCAACCATTGAATGAATTACTTGGCTCTATACAATGTTCTTTTGTTCCTTCTCCCTTTATTTTCTAGGTTAAATTTATTCTTATATCATCTTAACATCTGAAACTATTTTTATTACTATTTTATCTTACTTTTAGTGAACACTTAAAATACTTCCGATGTTACAGCAGTTTTACCATAAACCTTGCATGTCGTTTTCCGATGAATCATGAGTAACTCAACCAGACACAGCATGAGGTCAACAGCAAACATCTGTGCCCTTGGAGACAGCCTTCTCCCCTTCACGCAGCTGCCTGGCATCAGCTAAACAGCCAGTTATTTAACACACTCAAGCTGTGCACCAGGGCAGACTGACCAGTGCTTACTGCTGAATATCTTACGCATTAAGAAGGGAAGATGAAACCAGAAGAATACAAGGGTTAATTACTAGCTTATTAGTCGTTCCATTTTTCTTCCAAAGAAAACAGTTCCGTTGAGCCTCAGGTGGATGTTGGGTAGAAGCAGGACAGCCAGACAGTGCCGCTTTGAAGTGTGGTTGCAGGGCTTGCATTCTCCCCAGTTCAGCTGTTGAAGCAGGGAAGAGACTTCAAAGCCAGCTTGCTGTTGTTCCTGCCAGTGGGGTGTGTGCAATTCCCATCGGTTTGCTTTAAGGAAAAAACGGAGAGGAATTCACCTCTCACTTACCAGGGTTTGATGCTCATCAAACAATCTACTAGTTTGTAGTTATGACCATCTCTATCTAGTGGACACAAAGAAAACAATTCATTTCATCGTGTGACTTATATTTATTTATGTACATTAATTTTACAAATCTGAGATAGCCAGTTTGTGTAATTTGTCGAGATTGTGCCACATGTCAGTGACAAGTAAACCACTCCTACTGCTGATTAAACTCGCTCATGGAAATATACAGTAGTTCTCCTAGGCAAAGGCAAGTTTCGAAGATTGTCCCCTTGCTGTTCTGCTACTACAACCCATAATTACAACTGTTTACAATCCTTTAGTCAGATTTAAATTCGATATATAGGCAGTGCGCTCAAACTCCTTTGTGAGTTAAGAATTATTCTATTTGGTCAATTCACTTTGTACAATACATACATTTTTGAACAACACATTTTTTAAAGTAAGTGCAATTTCCCTGAATGATTTTATTTGATCTAAACCTTAATTTTCACTTAAAATGTGTATTTTATTTCACAATAAGGGGAAAAGGAAGTAATACTTGAAGTCATTATTAAATTTTTTTTTTTTTTTTTCTGAGATGAAGTCTTGCTCTGTCGCCTAGGCTGGAATGCAGTGGCATGATCTCAGCTCATTGCAACCTCCACCTCTTAGATTCACGGAATTCTGCCTCAGCCTCCTGAGTGGCTGGGATTACAGGCGCAAGCCAGCACACCCTTCTAATTTTGTATTTTTAGTAGAGATGGGGTTTAACCACGTTGGCCAGGCTGGTCTCCAACTCCTGACTTCGTGATCCTCCCACCTTGGCCTCCCAAAGTGCTGGGATTTCAGGCATGAGCCACCATGCCCAGCCAACTAACTCTTATAATTGAAAATACCTCTAGTTCAAAAATGGATTCTTTTGACTTACGTGGACAATTAAACTTCCCCACTACTACCCAGTCAGTTTTTATTTAAATAAATATGAAAAATTAAGTAAAAACATTTCATTGTATAGTACAGAATGAGAAAAGATATGAAGCTCTTTGGGAAAGCTTAGCATGCCAAGTAAGCAGACGGCAACATTCGCCATTGGTAGTACTATTACCACAGAGTTGCCAACGCCAATATAGAGGCATCCATTTATTCAACAGCAGGGGCCCAGTATGGCCTAAAGTAGAGCTACCTGCTGGAAATGAAACTGGGGGATAAAAACAAACTCGCTCCTGGGAGCATAATGAGGAAAAAGTCTAGTTATAGAAAGCTTTTAAAATTAGCACAGGAGAATGCATCATGATGTAGATAGGACAGTCTACCATACAAGTTCTGAAGAAGCAAAGATCATTAATTAAAGAGCTGTTAACAGCATATTCAGGAGGCTGCAGCAGGAGAATCGTTTAAACCTGGGAGGTAGAAGTTGCAGTGAGCAGAGATCGTGCCACTGCACTCCAGCCTGGGTGACAGACTCTGTCTCCAAAAAAAAAAAAAAAAGCTGTTAACAATAAATTAATGTTATTGATCTGATCTGATACTTATCACTCACAGAATACAATCGAACAGGAAGTTATTCCAATGGTTGCATTTTTATTTTTTAATATTGTAAACGGCATAAACTCCAGGATTCCCACTTCCCAAGATGTGTTTTTATTTCTCACTGATTTTATCCTGAAGGAATCACAGGTCTTTGCAAGGTCAAGTCACCATCACTGGTTACGTATATCCTGGATATGTGCAGGCTCCCTGTGTCAAGGCCTTTTGTGCCATTTGTATTTACCTAACAATGACTTGGAGAGGCAATTTAAAAAAGCAAAACAATGCACAAAACAATTGGGGAAAAGTCACAAGTAAAATAATTTTATGCAGACAGAAATGTTTTTAAAGCTGTTCACGATTTAGTAGAAAGAATCAGGAGCTTGCAACAATTACTTCTGTTGCTCATTTTCTGAGGCTTCATTCCAATGAGAGCTGCACACTGTCAGCTTGGTTTTGTGGCTGCTGATAGTCGTACTTTCTTGCTATTCACAAAAACAACAAGAAAAAGAAGAGATAAAATTAATAAAACTGCAAAATGATTACTACTTAATATTATTAAATTACAGTCAAGTCATGATTCTCAATAAAGAATTAGTTTTTGTTTGTCTGTTTCAGAGATAGTCTCCCTCTGATGCCCAGGCTGTGGTGCAGTGGCACAATCACAGCTCACTGCAGCTTCAACCTATTGGGCTCAAGCAATCTTCCCACCTCAGCTTCCCAGGTAGCTGAGACCACAGACAGACACCACCACACCCAGCTAATTTTGTATTTTTTTGCAGAAATGGGGTCTCGCCATGTTGCCCAGGCTGGTCTTGAACTCCTGGCCTCAAGGGATCCTCTCGCCTCGGCCTCTTAAAGTGCTGGGATTACAGATACGAGCCACTGCACCCGGCTAAGTAATTAGTCTAGATTAAAACAATTTTGTTTCTTTGGAAAAGATGTATTACACTTCATGATCCTCTCATTTCTCAACACTGCTGATGCCAATTTTTATATGTTTATTATTATTCATGTATCAGGATTATTCAGAGCTTTAAAAATAAACATTAAGCTCTTAAAACTTCAAAATTATATTTATTTTTGAGACAGTGTCTCACTCTGTCACCAAGGTTGGAGTGCAGTGGTACAATCATGGCTCACTGCTGCTTTGACCTCCCAGGCTCAAACAATCCTGCCACCTCAGCCTCCCAAGTAGCTGGGACTACTGCCTGATATCACCACGCCTAGCTAATTTTTTGTATTTTTAGTAGAGACAGGGTTTCACCATGTCGCCCAGGCTGGTCTTGAACTCCTGGGCTCAAACGATCATTCTGCCTTGGCCTCCCAAAGTGCTGGGATTATAGATGTGTGCCATCATGCCTCATCTAAGCTCTTAAAATTAATGTTTTGTAATTTCTTCCTTTATTACCTGTCATTTCCATCTTAAAGTTAATAATAATGCTTTTGTCCACACCATAAGGAATTTGACTATATTTTAACTTATAAATCTAACAGGCTTATTGTTGATTAAACATATAATGTCTTCAATATAAAGAAGAAGAAAATTAAATATGCAATTCTGTCTTCTTTTTGTACTTCTAAGAAATGTTTCTTGAAGAAAAACTGTCTTAACCTGAAACTAGAGAAAATACAGGGCTAAAAATCTTTGTGTCATCCAATGCTTAGCTTTAAAACTTTCAGTCTCTTCTGAGTTCTTCTTGTTTTTTTGAGACGGAGTCTCACTCTGTTGCCCAGGCTGGAGCGCAGTGGTGCAATCTGGGCTCACTGCAAGCTCTGCCTCCTGGGTTCACGCCAATCTCCTGCCTCAGCCTCCCGAGTAGCTGGGACTACAGGTGCCCGCCACCCACCCTGCTCATTTTTTGTATTTTTAGTAGAGATGGGTTTTCACTGTGTTAGCCAGGATGGTCTTGATCTCCTGACCTCGTGATCCACCCGCCTTGGCCTCCCAAAGCACTGAGATTACAGGGGTGAGCCACCGCGCCTGGCCAATCTCTTCTAAATTTTTCACTAGCCAATAAGGAGATATTATTTGTTTATGCTACTTAGGGTAGATTCAGATTTTTGTAGCCCAAAGCGTACAACTTCAGGAGTCTTCTATTTAAAAAAAGAATTCTGTTGCCTGTTTCTTCTGGAAGCACCAGACTCTGTCAGGACAAGATATGTCACGAGCACTAAGGACCCTTTATGCTGGGATTTATTAAATGTGCAAATCCACACGTTCTCACTGCTTATAAGCATAATGGCTCCCAAAGATGTCCACATCTTGTCCTGTAATCTGTGCCTATGTAAGTTACCTCACAGGACAAAAGGGACTCTGAAGAAGTGATTAAGGTAGGGACCTTGACATGGGGAGATGACTCTGGATTATCTGCCCAATATAATCAGCTGGGCCCTTAAAATTACAGAGTTTTTTTCCTGCCTAAGTTCTGAGAGAAGGAGATGTAGACATGAAATAGTCAGAAAGATGCAATGCTTTGCAGATGGAGGAAGGGACTGTGACCCAAGGAGTGTGGATGGCCCTGAGAAGCTGGAGGAGGCAAAGACAGGGATTTTCCTTAGAGGCTCTAGAATAACAAAACCATGCAGGCACCCTGAAGTTAGCACAGTACAGCTGCTGTGGAGCTTCTAACCCACAGAACTGTAAGACAACATCTTTGTGTGGTTTAAGCCACTACATTTGTGGTAATTCGTTACAGCAGCAATAGAAAACTAATACACCTTGCAAACAGAAATTCGAATCGATTTTATATCATTCCCATCAAAAAAGAAATAAACTGTGGGTTTATAATGTATCTGCTGTGTTACTGAGCATATTACTGACAGTGGATAACTTGTTTTGCATATGTGTCAATAAAAACTTAGTTCTTTACTTAGAATTTTTCATACAGAGCTCCTGGCTCTGTACTCTTGTGTGTGTGGTGTGTGTGTGTGTGTGTGTGTGTGTGTGAGATGAAGCTTCACTCTTGTCGCCCAGGCTGGAGTGTAATGGTGTGATCTCTGCTCACTGCAACCTCTGCCTCCTGGGTTCAAGCAATTCTCCTGCCTCAGCCTCCTAAGTAGTTGGGATTACAGGTGCCCACCACCACGTTCAGCTAATTTTTCTACTTTTAGTAAAGATGGGGTTTCACCACGTTGGCTGGCTGGTCTCAAACTCCTAACCTCAAGTGATCCGCCCGTCTCAGCCTCCCAAAGTGCTAGGATTACAGGCGTGAGCCACCATGCCTGGTCCCTGTACAGGCTCTGTACTTTTTTTTTTTTAGCAATACTTATGTTTCTTTAAAATAATTTTTTTAATGTGGTAAAATACACATAATATAAACTTCACCGTTTTAACCATTTTTAAGTGTACAGTTCAGTGGTATTACATGTACCCACATTGCTGTGACCATCACCACCATCTATCCACAGAGCTCTTCTCATCGTCCCCAACTGAACTCTGGACCCATTAAACTCCCTATTCCCCTCTTCTGCAGCCCCTGGCAACCACCATTCTACTTTGTATCTCTATGATTTGCCTCACGTAAATGAAATAATCCAATATTTGTTCTGTTGTGACTGTCTTATTTCACTTAGGATACCATCTTCGAGGTTCATTCACGTCATGTGTCAGAATGGACTTCCTTTTTTCTTTTTTTGAGACGGAGTCTTGCTCTGTCGCCCAGGCTAGAGTCCAGTGGCGTGATCTCAGGTCACTGCAACCTCCGCCTCCCGGGTTCAACCGATTCTCCTGCCTCAGCCTCCCAAGTAGCTGGGATTACAGGCACCCACCAATGCGCCCAGCTAACTTTTGTATTTTTGGTAGAGACAGGGTTTCGCCATCTTGGCCAACCTGGTCTTGAACTCCTGACCTTGTGATTCACCCACCTCGGTCTCCCAAAGTGCTGAGATTGTAGGTGTGAGCCACTGCTCCCAGCCAGAATGTCCTTCCTTTTAAGGGCTGAACAACATTCCATTGGACGCACCACACTTTGTTTATTCATTCATCTGCTGAGGACATGTGGGTGATTTCCACCTTTTGACTATAGTGAATAATGCTGCTATGTTGAATTAAGTTATATGCCTTATTTTGAGCCAGTATCATATGCAAATGGCATAAAATACAAAAGGAACAAAGGATAAGTATCTGAAAAGCATATTAAACATCTGAAAAAAGCACTAAGTTTTCATCACTTACGATTTCTAATAACATTTTGCTAAATGAACTCAATTCCAGAAAATCTATTTTAAACATGCATATATGTATCTTTCAGCACAGAATACACTTACAAATGGAATACATTTCCAGTTGTTGTCTCAAACGGATCTTGCTTATTGTGTCATAAAAGTTGGGCTCTGACAAAGTTTCCTCTGTTGGTGGCACGCTGAATATCCTCATAATTCTCCTTTTGTTCCTAAACACAAAATCCACACAGAAGAGATGTTTGTATTAATGTCTATAGAGTTGTAATATGCTTATGATCCTGGTCATCAGAAGCTGTGGCAAAAGGACTTAAATGACAACAAGCCCATTTTACTTTCTATTTTGTCTTTGAGAGCTGCTTCCTTGGCTCAAAGTATTATTTCTTTCACTAAAAAGTATGAGGCTGTAAGTGAGAAAAGTAAGTAGCTGAACACATCCAATTAACACAACAAAGTGAAGTTCCTCCATTGTGATTCTCCTCAATCCCCAAAAGCCAAATATCCTATGAGAAAATCACAAACAAGAAAACAGCTGATTTTTCCTCCCTTTCACGTCATCCAGATAAAGCTAAATGACTGGGCTGGAGAATAAACTGAATGTGAGCAGACCTTAATTTTAGAAAGTAATGAATAAACATATTTCTTAAATACAATAGCATGGCCTTAGTGGAGACATCTTTTTAAAATTAAGAACAGCGTGCCTCCGCTTTTAAAAGAAACATGGGGAGGCAGTGGTGGCTTAGAGGAAAGTGGTCACCTGCCAGGTGATCAGTGATGGTCAGGGAGCCTCCTCTCACCACCCCTAGAGTTCATGAGCCAACAGGCCAGCTGCTCCAGGAGGGTTCAGCTGAGATCTGGGTGCAAGTGGGGGCTCTGAATAATTCCTCAGGCCAAACTTAAATTACTTCTGGATTACTAATTACCTTGAACTCTCAAATGCCTTTTTACCTTGGGAGAGGATACCTGTAAAGCATGTGTCTGCAGAAGTATCCAAATCTAACACTGCTCTTCCTCTTTTTAAAGCATCCCGCACCTCCCCTTTTACTGTACTTCTGGGAAAGGAGCCAGGGAATGTGGAAAAGCAGTTAAATTAAGCTACAACATCTGGAATTAAGGCAGGAAATATTCATTGAAGATTTACACTATACGGCACACCAAGGACCCAAAAGTAAAAGACAAAAAAGACATGTTGTGGAATGGACAAACAAGTAATCAGATAAGACTAACGCTGTTTAATAAGTGCTATGATACAGTCATGCACAAAAAACAAGGAAAAGCTTATACTGGCTGAAGGGAGATTTGCTGAATACATAGGAGTCAGTGTTTCTGCATTCAGGGACTTAAGCCAAAACAATGTGCTCAATGAAGGGTGACAATGAACCCAGGCTGGATGATAAAATTGGGCTATATCAGAAATTACAGAATTGAGAGTTTAGTGCAGCTGGCCTGGGGGCTAAGAGTGGTATTTAACTCTCCATTTCTTAAAGCAATGGATTTTTTTTTTGTTTTTGTGACGGAGTCTTACTTTGTCGCCCAGGCTGGAGTGCAGCTGCACGATCTTGGCTCACTGCATCCTCCTCCTGGGTTCAAGTGATTCGCCTGCCTCAGCCTCCCAAGTAGCTGGGATTACAGGCTGGTGCCATCATGCCCAGCTAATTTTTGTATTTTTAGTAGAGACGGGGTTTCACCATGTTGGCCAGGCTGGTCTTGAACTCCTGACCTCAGGAGATTCACCTGCCTCAGCCTCCCAAAGTGCTGGGATTACAGGTGTGAGTCACCATGTCTGGTCAGTAATGGGGTTTTCAGAGCCAAACCTTGGCCACCAATGCTTGAGACCAGAGTAGACAGTGTCTTTCAGCACTAGAACAAAAATTATAATGAAATTTATTTTATTTATTTATTTTTTGAGGTGGAGTCTCGCTCTGTCACCAGGCTGGAGTGCAGTGGTGCGATCTCGGCTCATGGCAACCTCTAACTCCCTGGTTCAAGTGATTCTCCTGCCTCAGCCTCCCAAGTAGCTGGGATTACAGGCACGTGCCACCACGTCCAGCTACTTTTTGTATTTTTAGTAGAGACAGGGTTTCACCATGTTGGCCAGGATTGTCTCAATTTCCTGACCTCGTGATCCGCCCACCTTGGCCTCCCAAAGTGCTGGGATTACAGGTGTGAGCCACTGCGCCCAGCCTGATGCAATTACTTTTACATATTCATTTCACATTTCTTAAACTTGCAAAACTTGTAAATGCACAGTTTTTATCTACCCTGAGAAACAAAAATTTACCTTTTGGCATACATGAAGAGACCGAAGCTAACAAGGATAACTATCAAGTAAACATTGGTGGCTTCATTCCAGGCTTCGTGAACAGTATAATCAATAGAACCATCGTCACCCATCACTCCATAACCCCCAGCCATGGGGCTGTAAGAGAGAAAAGAAAGTAGGGTTTCTTTTAATTAATGATGGTAGCACTGTCTGGAGAAGGGTTGGCAAACATATGGCCTACTGGCCAAATCCAGTCCACTGCCTGTTTGTGTGCGGCCCATGAGCCAAGAATGGGATTTACATTTCTAAGTGGCACATTTTAAATGGTGCAGTTGGCCCTCTCTATCTGACAGTTCTGCATCCGCATAGTCAACCGTGAAAGGAAAATATTTGCAAAAAAACCCACAAATTTTAAAAAATACATTATACCAACTATTAACATAGCATTTACATTGTACTAGGTATTATAAGTGCTTAGAGATGATTTAAAGTACACAGAGGATGTGCTTAGGTTATATGCAAATACTATGCCATTTTATATCGGGACTTGGGCATCTATGGATTTTGATATCTGAGGGGGTCCTGGCACCAATCTCCCGAATACCAAGGACTGCACCCACACAATATTGATTTTGTTTCAAAGTCCACAAAACCTAAAATATTTACAATCTGGCCCCTTAAGAAACTTGGGATAAAAAATAATATTACTAAAAGGACTGAGCTTGAAATGTTATTGCAGCTTCCAAATTGTAACACCCAGAGGAAAGTAACAGAATACTTTAAAACAGAGACTTTGCTGGTGCCTGTAATCCCAGCACTCTGGGAGGCTGAGGTGGGCGATCACCTGAGGTCAGGAGTTCAAGACCAGCCTGGCTAACATGGTGAAACCCTATTTCTACTAAAAATACAAAAAATTAGCTGGGCATGATGGCGGGTGCCTGTATTTCCAGTTACCCGGGAGGACGAGGCAGAAGAATCGCTTGAACCTGCGAGGCGGAGGTTGCAGTGAGCCGAGATCGCGCCATTGCACTGCAGCCTGGGTGACAGAATGGGACTCTATTCAAAAAACAAAAACAAAAAACAGAGAGACTCAACACCTGGCTGTGCTGCTACAAAAGTGTTGCACAGCAGCCTAGCAAGGATGTGACAGCCAGAACACGGCTCTCTCACCCCGCATGCCTCCCATACTGGGAAAGGTTTGGAGCTTTATCTAGTTTTGGCCTGCTGGACAAATTTGGTTGAAAGCAGCTATGGGATGAAAAGATACATTTTGCTATTGACACAGCTGTGACATCTACCCTAGGAAATGCATTCTTTGGACATTCCCACAGAAAGTTAGAGTGGTCACAGCAAGTGCATCAAACAGCAAGTAAAAGTAATGACTTCTTTGTGTTTGAGAAGCTCACTGAATTTTTCCTTAAAGAGAAAGTTCCTCCCTTGTGTTGGGACATAAAAGGTAAGTCTAAGTAAAATGACCTAATACGTAAAGAAAATCCAGAAGTATTGTTTTAGACACTCTATATACAGGAGAAAAATGGACAAATATAGGTGATAGCTGCACTGTAGTTTCTGAGAATCAGTCATTTTCTAATACCAAGAAAAAGAGTCTAAAAAGTTGTTCGGTGATTTTTTCTACGCTGCCTACAATAATGAAGGCATTGCAAAAATTCTTCCACTAAAATGTCTTGCAGGAGTCCATGCTGTAAGCCTCCAAAGTGTTCATTAGTATAGATTTGGCCAGCTAGTTATAACATATGTACTGAGGGCAGAGTTCTTTCTTCTAGCTTGCCTCTATATAAGAAGAATGCAATTTCAGGAGAGGTCTGTTCCTAAGCCACGTGGCATGTTTTTGCCTTTCTGACAACTTGTCTTTGTCAAAAGTTTGGGGACATACTGTACTCCTTTAGAATAAAGTGAGTATCATGAACAGCCATTTAACTTCAACTCTTCACACTGAAGGCAGGAGTGATTTCACGAAAATAACTATGGGTGTCTGCTGAATATAAAGATTGGTCTCGTGAAAATTAGCCAGGAACAATAAAAACAGAACTTAAATTGTAAACATTTGTAGATGCACTATGTAAATATTATTTAAACACTAGACTAAACCCAATTCCTAGATACTGAAGACTGGCTGTGGATTTTTTTTGAGTGAGAGGTACAGAGGTATTTGGCATATTGACAGTTTGAATTCTTATTCCTCAAAACTAAATTCCAGAGTTCCTCTGAATGTAACTTTATGGTTTATAGTAAGTAATCAGCCTACTTTAGACATGGAAACTTTTGGAAGCCCAGACACTATAACTGTCTGTATAATTTATGGAATCTCAAACTTCGTTGGTGCCGAAGTGTAAAATAGCAACCACCACCACCGTGTTTGGCAAAATAAAGATGACTTTATGTGTCTTGATTTGAGATGCTGCAGAAGCCCCAGGACAATTATGCAGCAAGGGAGGCAGCTTTCAGGATTGAGAGTTATTAACAAATTAGGCAAGAAACGGGGAGCCATACAGCACTGGCCACTAGAACATTTCATGGGTGTCATTTATCTGACAAATTACAAAATGTTTCCTATTTTCTAATGACAAAATGGATCAGAATCAGGTTAATTTCTTGCTTTAATTTTTCGCAAGATTCTGGTAATGTGCCACATGAAATGTATAATCATGTACCACAGTATATGGTATATTCCTACTCAAAGCGCTACTTCCTCCTGCCCCAAATATGCAGGTCTTTAATTACACTTAGGAAAAAATTTCCAATTACTGCTGACACAGAACGGTAAAATTTTAACATGAATTATACAACCTATATTATACAACATGATTGGTATGTCATGAGGTCACTCTTCTGTGCTTCCAGGGACATGCACTTGAGTTATTTTTAGGAGTGTAGTTGTGAAAGATTTGCAGAGGGGAGGCCTTTCCCTCCCAGTCCTCAATCATAATCAATGGCATGACTTTGTAAGGCTGCCAGGAGTAAGGAGTGCTGTGGTCCTGAGTCACAGTACAGACCCACAGCCCACATGCAGCCTGAACTATGACCCCGTCCCCTCCTTCTCGGCATGCCACAGTGTAACCAAGTGTACACACATACACCTGTTGCCCGCTTACTGCATACCACCACAGCCTTCCTCTGGAATCTAAAGCAAGATACCTTTTTTCACATTTTCCTGTAATGTAATGCTTGAACTATTTCAGTAAGGAGAGGCTAGGATGGGCTGAATTAAGTTCCAAGTAAATATGTGTATCTAAAGTTGCCAGTATATGACAACTAGGAGTTGGTTTTAGGTTGCCAAACTTTTAGGATGAGAACTACGTTTTCTTTTCTTTCTTTCTTTTTTTTTTTTTTTTAAAAAAAACAAGGTCTCGCTCTGCCACCCAGGCTGGAGGGCAGTGGTGCGATCTCGGCTCACTGCAACCTCCACCTCCCGGAATCGAGGGATTCTCCTGCCTCAGCCTCCCAGGTAGTTGGGAATACAGGCAAGTGCTACCATGCCTGGGTAATTTTTTTTTGTTTTTTAAAGTCGGGGGAGTGGGGGTCCTCTCACTATACTGCCCAGGCTGGTTTCAAAACTCCTGAGCTCAGGCAATCTGCCCGCCTCAGCCTCCCAAAGTGCTGGATTACAGGCGTGAGCCACCATGTCCAGCTGAGAACTACTTCTTCTACGGACTAGGTCACTGTATCATAAGCTTTAAAATCTGTGTCGTGATTTTGGGTTCCTCATGCCACGTCTAGGTGGTTCTAAAACTGACCACCGCTTGTCATCGTGCATTCATGTTACCATTTTTGTCTCTCACTTAGAACTTTGTTACTTTGACACAAATTCACATTGGAACCACTTAGTTCCTAGAGTCCCTTACAACAAAATCCTCTGCATCAATAAATGAGATTTCTTTCTCTCATCCCTCTGAAACACTAAAGGCTTGGCATCCTGAAGCAGAAGGGTACATACAAGCTCACAGGCCTTCACCCAACATCGAGGAAAGCAATTCACAGGTGCTGGGCAGTCCACAGAGTCACTGAATCATCCCAACAACCCTGCTGGGCGGCACTAAAGCTCCATGTTACAGGAAAAGAAGCTGGGGTGGCGGCAGTGGTTATATAACTTGCCCAAAGCCACACGGGCCAGGGCGTGGAGCTGTTACACACACGACTCCCAAATCTGAACTCTTCCAGCCTTGGCCCCGATCCTGCGAGACCTGCTCCTTCCGGAAGAAAGTCAAGTGGAGCAGGGAGAAAATGTAATCCTCTCCCAGGAAGCTGGCCGGGTCCCGGGGCGGCCAGGCTAGGGACGTTTCCGCCGCCCGCAGGCTGCGCGTGATTCAGCCTCAACCCTCCCGCTGAGCCCCCGCCGCCCTGGCAGATGGGCCGCCGCGACTGGGCCGTGTGCATTTCCGGAAACGGGCGACTGGCTGCTCCACGCGACGCCGAGGAGCTCCGCTCCCGGACCGGGCAGGTGCTCGGAGCTTCGGGGACCGCATGGGACCTGGGGCGGGCGGGCAGCGACCCCCCCTTACTCCCGCGTCCGGGGCGGGGCGGGCGGCGCGGGGCGGGGCCGGGTGACGCGGCCCCGCCGGGGACTTGGAGGCGCGGGGACGCGGGGCCACTCACGCTGCCAGCTCCAGAAGCGGCACGTGGCCAGCGCTGCTCCGCTCCGGGGCTCTTTCCCCCTGAGTCGGGGCCGGGCGCGCGGGAACCGGTTACCGAGCGGACCTGGACGCCCTCTGCCTTCGTCATTTCCTGCCGGCCGATCGGTTTCCGGATGAAACGAGGAGTCAGGTCTTTTTTTTTTTTTTTTTTTTTTTTTTTTCTTCCCCCACCTTTCCCCTTTTCAGTTTTTTGAGCCGGAGAGACGCAGCTGCGGTCCCGGTGCCGCCCCCGGGCGCGTGAGTGGAGCCGGGCTCCTTTCCCCTCCCCCGCCGCGACCCCCGCCCGGGCTGCGCGCGCCGCCCCCCGCAAGCCCCTGGCCCGGACTCCCGGGCTCCCGCGGGTGGGGGCCGGGCTGGCGGGCGCCGGCGGGGCTAGAGGCGGCGGCGGGTTGCGTCCCCCGCGCCTGCTGGCCCACGTGGACCTGGCCGTCGCTTGCAGTGCGGCGCCTTTGCGAAAACTCGACGGAAGTGTCAGGGACCCGGCATTACCTGCGAATGCCCGGCGCCTCCTGCTCCGCTGTGCGCGCGTGGGGCGGGACTCGGCGGGGGAGGGGTCGTGTATGTTGTCCCACCTAGCGCGATGAAGCTGGGCAGCGCAGAGGATTTCTTTTTTGGTCTTGAGGGCATAGAGTCCCTTTTCATATTCACGTGTACTCTTAAGAAAGCGTCTGTTATCCAAACTGGCTTTCCATTCTCCCCGTCCTAAATGGTGCGTGGCTGACACCGTAGTGTTTTCAAAACTGGATTTGGCCAGGATGCTATAGCATTGTCAGTGTAAGTGCCTTTTGGCTATTTTTATTTAATTGTGTAGTGACTTGACAGACGTGTTTCCCAGCTTGACATAGGTAATGAATTTGCATAGGATTTCAGCATCAGTATGGAAGTGATCGGATGTCAGTGGTTGGTGCCACCTTGCAAATAAATGGCCACTGGTCCACGTAGTTCGTCTTTACAGTACATTTTGAGCAAGTTCTCTAGGACCAGCTGACTGGTAATTATAAGTCACAGGAAACCCTGCAGAGATGAGAGCTAACATTGAACACTTAACAAGTTTTCTATTCTTTGTTTCATCTGTTACAGTTAAACTCACTTTTGTCTAGGGTAAGACCATTACTTCACGCAATAACATACTAGCTTAATGTACGGTGTTTATGTGTATTTATATATAGTGTATATATAATCATATATATAATTGTATAACATTTAGTTTGACTCTAAAGTTGGAAAATTAGGAAAATAACAGGTGATGTTGAGTACTGATTATTTGCGTGGCCTGTGCCAAATGGTGTGCGTGCTTTATGTCACTTAATCTCATAAGATTTGAATACGTGAGTTTGATTTCAGTGTGTCCACATGTGAAACGTGTACATTATTGTTACTGTTTTGTTTTTTTGAGACGGGGTTTTGCTCTTATTGTCCAGGCTGGAGTTCAATGGCACTGTCTTGACTCACTGGGACCTCCGCCTCCCGGGTTCAAGCGATTCTCCTGCCTTAGCCTCCCAGGTAGCTGGGATTACAGGCGCCTGCCACCACGCCCATCTAAGTTTTGTATTTTTTTAGTAAAGACGGGGTTTCACCATGTTGGCTAGGCTGGTCTCGAACTCCAGACCTCAGGTGATCCGCCTGCCTTGACCTCCCAAAATGCTGGGATTACAGGCGTGAGCCACAGCCACCGCTCCGGCAAACGTGTACATTAAATGCTTGTTTCTGCTTTTGTAAAATAAGAGTGTTGGCAATATAAAATGTTACCCATAGAGTAAATTAATGTGTTGTTTCAAGTTGGAATGTGGCTTTAAAAATTCATAAAAGTACAATTAGTCTCTTTATTTAGGTGCTGAATAGTTTCCAAAGCCCCGTGTCTCTTATTTATCAAAGTTTCCATTATATAACATTGTCACCCAGTGAACAGGCTATGCTAGGACACTGGAAAAAGGTAAATATTGAGAAAGCCCTAATGGTCCTTTGTTAAATGGCCCCTCTTTCCATATTTAATTTCTAAGTGACATTCCTAATTAAGGGTAAACAAACATAATGAAACAAGACTAATTTTCCAATACCAAACTAAAAAAAAAAAAAAAAAAAAACAGTGGACTGGCTATTTGTTGATGAGTCTAGCGCAGTTTTACTGGGCATTTGAATGTTAAGGATGTTATTTACGTTGTAGGTAGTTGTGAAAGATTTGTGTGTCTAAGTTTTTGGTTTGCCTTTAAATGTCTTGAACATATGCTTAGTATTGAGTACAGTACTTTGTGCATTAATAGTAAGTTTTTGATTGGATTTAATTGAATCGTTTTGGCTTCCTTACTTTTATTTTGAAGATAGAATTTAATGATTTGTGTAGGCATAACAGTTCCAATTAACAATGATTCTGAGATGAGCGTAGGGTTTATCTTAACAGTTCACATTTTCTTGGGAGTTGAAAGGACTGGAGAGTTGGATGTGTGTCTTCTTTGTGATTAAAAAAGCATGTGGAACTTAGCTATCAGAAGATTCTGGTGGTCCATCTTTGGGAAGAGGAAAAGATTAAGAATGCTTTGCTAGTCAGTATTTACAAGAGGGTTTCTTAAAGTCATTTTCTTTGGGGAGGGGAGGAGTTGAGAGTTGTCATCAATGGAAAGATCTTAGAATGAAAAAGATGTACATGTTTTCTTTTGGAGTGAATTTGTGACTGGAGATGGGGTTTCACCATGTTAGCCAGGATGGTCTCGATCTCCTGACCTCATGATCTGCCTGCCTCAGCCTCCCAAAGTGCTGGGATTACGGGTGTGAGCCACCGTGCCCGGCCTATGTGCTGTTTAAAGATGGCACTGATTTAGAATACAGTATATTACAGTACATGAAAAAATTTTGGAATTTCTGTATGTTTGTCACTGTTGGAAAGCCCTACGGCTGAGTGTAATAACAGCATTGGCTCCTGTTCATAAGGCATTTACATGATGTGTTTCCTATGACAGGAAGACAAGCCTTTCTCATTCCTTCAAAATTTGGCTCTCAGATGGAGTGCCCTTTAAGCTCCCTGAATGCAGAGACTTCTTCTGTTTCACTCATTGTCTTTTCCCTGGGGCCTATAACAGAACCTGGCAAACAGTGCTACGTAAACCTTTGTAGCATGAGCACGTTCCCTGGGGAATCCTCTTTCCACTTTTCACTAGTGAAGATTCCACCTGCCTTTAGGTGCAGGGCCACTCCAGCCTGACTTTCTCTGCAATCTGCAGCCCACAATGACTCTTTGAACATTTACTGTGTATACCACACACTGTGACAGTTAATCTTTTATAGCTTTATATTGATACATGAATGTTTCATGTATTTTGTTTCCTCACCCAAAATATAAGCTCTTCAATGCTATGGGATGTCCTATTTTTGAGAATTGCCTTGGTATCCGGTATAATATATAATGTATAATGTTATATATACATATAATATATTATTACATCTATTACATATAATATTACATCTATTATATATAATAATATATATTGCATATATTACATATGTAATATATATATATATAATGTAATATATAATATATAGAGAGAGAGTAGGTTTATATTTACCTATTAAATGAATGTTACTGTAGGGAAACATCAAAAGATTCAAAATGTTAGGTAATATTTTAGTTAGGCAAACCTAGTGTACACATGTGAAACAGTACTAGAATTTGGAGCTAAATAAGAGTTAATACTTATGTTGTGCTTAAAATGTGAACCTCACAACAATCCTTTGAAGTAGGTACAATTATTTCCTCATTTTTCAGAGGAAGAAATGGAGACACAGCAAAGTAATTAAGTTTCTTGCTCAAGATTGTACCGGAAATCATAAGGAGGCAGTCTGGCTCCAGGGGCAGTGTGGTTTCTCTGGGGATATTTACTTTATACTTCGAAGGGAGATCTAAGCACTACTTTTGCAGCTGTAAGAGATGCTCTTTTAAAAGTTTGAAAATAGCCTAAGAGATTGCAGTGTCTCTAAACTGCAGAAGGAATGCTGGATTTTCTATAGAGAGGACATTGATAATGGAATGGTTAAGGGGACATTATATATTGAAATGACTAAAGATGGGGGAGAGAAATTGAAGTTTGAATCTCAAAGCTGAGGATTATAATTCTTTATAGATGCTGAATTCTAGAACAGTGATTCACCAGGACATAGGACAATGACTGCTTGTTACTAATTTAGTATCAAAAAACTTACGCCAAATAAAATAATATTGAATGACACTAGATATCTTACTGCATTTCTTTTTTTAAATGCTTACCAGATTTGATGCCCTAGTGGTAGTAATTTACCTTAATGTGGGTATTACTAAAGGTTTCCTATACACTTCTGTCCATTTGCTTTGTCTTTTTGTGAAAAAAAAAATTTTTTTTTTTTTGAGACAGGTTCTCACTCTGTCGTCCGGATTAGAGTGCAGTAGTGTGATCTCACTGCAGCCTCTGCCTCAAGCAATTCTCCCACCTCAGCCTCCAGAGTAGCTGGGGCTACAGGCACGCACCGCTGTGCTCAACTAATTTTTGAATTTTGTGTAGAGATGAGGTCTCACTGTACTGCCCAAGCCGGTCTTGAACTCCTGGGCTCAAACAACCCTCCTCCTCAGCCTCCCAAAGTATTGGGTATGTCAGTGAGCCATTGTGCCTGGCCTTTTTGTATAATTTATTTTTTTTTAGACGGGATCTGGCTTTGTCGCCCGGGCCAGAGTGCAGCAGCGCGATCTCGCCTCACTGCAGCCTCTGCCTGCTGGGTTCAAGCGATTCTTCTGCCTCAGCCTTCTGAGTAGTTGTGATTACAGGCACTTGCCACCACACCGGCTAATTTTTGTATTTTTAATAGAAGACAGGCTTTCACCATGTTGGCCAGGCTGGTCTCAAACTCCTGACCTCAGGTGATCCACCCACCTTGGCCTCCTAAAGTGCTAGGATTACAGGTGTGAGCCACCATGCCCAGCCTTTTTGTAGAATCTTGATCCACTTTTTCAGGTTGTATTGAGCAATAGAGAACACTGTTGGGGTCAGGAGGTCTCTTCAAACCAAGTAATACTTTGGTGGAAAAAAATGTAAAATTGTGTGGTTGATTTGGTGACATACCTGGAATAAAGTCATTTTGAAGCTGTTTAGAATTAGATGAGGGCCTACAAATTTCAGCAAGATGAAGAACAGTGGTATTTCTCTGAAAGCCCCAGTATGTCTCCCTTTTGTTGGGAGCTGACAGTATGATTTTGGGGGGCATTGGGCATCAACGGTCACTGAATCTAAATGGCTCCACAGATAGGGGAGTATATACATCACCATACCAGCTGTCCAGGAATCAGGAGGAAGTACCCTTGAATGAAGCATGGGCTGCAAGCCTGGTTAGCAGCCAGGGAGGACACACACACACGTTGCAGGTACAGTATTCTGTATTATACAGATTGTTTCCACTGGGAAGGATGTCATGTCATTTATCTTGAGAGTAGCTTCAGAATTTGAGTCAGTGATGAAATGATGTGCTGCTTTCGTTATGCTCCCGTAAGAACATTATGTATTTTGGGATGGCCTGCATAAAAGAAACTTGTGATAATGAATATTGACCTACACGTTGTGTTCTGTTTAAGTATCTGAGGAAGTAATTTGGAAAACTTGAGTTAAAATAATCTATATTGAAGTTTTTATCCAATTTGCACGTTAGCCCTAATCTTCATTTCAGGCTCTTCCCTGAATGGAAAACTTATAGGGAAAGAGAGAGTAATACACTGATTAATTTATTTTTAGCCTACAAAGCTAGGATAATTTAATGAAATCTCTACTAGCCCCATGTTATGAATTTTAGGGTTGGAGAGCTGGATTCTGGACATGATCTATTCTTTAGGAATGTACAGCAGAATGACCCAGGGTTTATGCTGAAAGTAACACTTAACCCTTGAGATGCAGATTTGGTAGAGCTGCTGCCACAGGCCCTGGACATCAGTATTAAACCATCCTTAAGTGATTCTGGTGCCTCTTTTCCCGTAAGAAGAACCAGTCCTGTATTTTATATTTAAGAAGACCTGGGCGGCCGGGCGCGGTGGCTCAAGCCTGTAATCCCAGCACTTTGGGAGGCCGAGACGGGCGGATCACGAGGTCAGGAGATCGAGACCATCCTGGCTAACATGGTGAAACCCCGTCTCTACTAAAAATACAAAAAACTAGCCGGGCGAGGTGGCGGGCGCCTGTAGTCCCAGCTACTCGGGAGGCTGAGGCAGGAGAATGGTGTGAACCCGGGAGGCGGAGGTTGCAGTGAGCCGAGATTGAGCCACTGCACTCCAGTCTGGGCCACAGAGTGAGACTCCGCCTCAAAAAAAAAAAAAAAAAAAGAAGACCTGGGCAAACAAATGACTTGCCTAGATTTGGTTCAGTGGTACGAAGATTTAATCACCAGATAATACAGTTTCAGAATCCTATGGCTGGAAGAAGTTTACCAAGTCATCAATTCAGTAGTTCATCTTACAGCGGATTGTAAACCATGCTTGTCAATTATTTGCAGTACTTTTATTGTATACCCTGTGATGCCCTTTTAAGTTTTTTTGAAAATATTGTATACTTAAAACTGAAGTAAAACATTAAAATTTCTTATTAGAATTATTTTTCAGTCTTAGCTGAAATATAATATTGTATGAAAATTTACACTGCATTATTAGTTTTTTTTTTTTAATCTAGTTGATTTTCAACTTTTCTTTTTTAAAGGCATCTCCTTGGAAACAATGCCATCTTTGAATGTGAGAGATAAACCTAGTTTCAGCATATCTGCAGCAGAGACCAGTGCATCAGGCTTATTCCCACAGGAAGCCGCCTAAAGCCTGTGGCGCGGCAACCTTTCCAGGACTAAATAATAATGTGTCAGATGCCTGTGAGTGGACTGCCTGGCCAAATGACTCATGAAGATATTCACGGAAGAATAGTCAAAAACCAAAGAAAAGGCACATTATAGAAGCACCTTCAATTCCATCGAGGATTTTTGAGCAGCTAAAGAAGAAAGTTCTGAAAATATGAGTGACAGTTCTCCAGCATGTTTTTTTAGTTGTTTCTTACATTATCTTTGTTAACCCATCCGCTTTTGTGTATATTATTTGAGTTATTTTCCACTACTGCAATGGCTAATAATTTACTTAGGCCCAGAGTTTTACTCTGTGTGGACAGAAACACAGGAGGTACCAACAGTGGGAGAACAAATAGGAACAGTTCACTGGGATGTTGGTCCCCAGAAATTGGCTTTCATTGAATAATTCCTAAAGGGTGTGGTGTGCTGAATTGCTTTTTCATGGTGATGTGCTGCTTCTTGTTCATACCCATATGACTTTAATTTCACCTTCCTTTATCTACTCCCAGCCTCAGTATATGCCTACTTTTTTTTGAATAATTTTTGGCACTAAAGATCTGATTACCATATTTTTTCAATTTAAAAATTATATCTTCACAAATAGACCTTTGGTATAGTTGCGTTTTACCCTAGGTTATTTTCTAGGATCAAGAATAGAACAATTTCTGTTCTTTCCAGCATTATCCTTTACTAATCATATGTTCTTGTTCAGTGTTTTGTTGTTCTCATATTCTAGGTGAAAATGAAGGGTAATCTCTATATTCTATTTTCAGTTTTCTGGGAGATCAGAAAAACATGGGTAATAGAGATGTATGGAAAATTTACAAGGTCTCTTAACCATTGTGTTAAACTTGCATTAAGCTTCTTTTTTTTAACAATATTGATGTCAGTGTTACCTCTTCTTTCCTTTTTATTTATTTTTTATTTATTTATTTATTTAGAGACAGAGTCTCATTCTGTCTCTCGGACTGGTTGGAGTGCGATGATGCAATCATGGCTTACTGCAACCTCTGCCTCCCAGGTACAAGTAATTCTCGTGCCTTGGGCTCACGAGTAGCTGGGATATTTAGTAGAGACCAGGCTTCACCATATTGGCTAGGTTGGTCTTGAACTCCCAACCTGAGGTGATCCACCCACCCCAGCCTCCCAAAGTGTTGGGATTACAGGCGTGAGCCACCATGCCTGGCCCCTTTTGTTGTTTTGAGGGGCAGGCAGTAAGAAGCAGGGATTTCTTCAAATGCTAGTAAGCACAAAGAGAGAGAGGAAGAAGTTTTTGTAATTAACAAATGAACAGGGCCGGGCATGGTGGTGTGAGAGGCCGAGGTGGGCGGATCACAAGGTCAGTAGTTCGAGCCCAGCCTGAGCAACATGGTGAAACCCTGCCTCTACTAGAAATACAAAAATTAGCCAGGCATGGTGGTACACGCCTGTGATCCCAGCTAGTCAGGAGGCTGAGGCAGGAGAATCACTTGAACCTGGGAGGTGGAGGTTGCAGTGAGCTGAGATCATGCCACTGCATTCCAGCCTGGGCGACAGAGCGAGACTCCGTCTCAAAAAAAAGAAAAAAAAAAGAACAGTCGATCATTAAGGCCATTACTGTGCATGGACAGTTTTTTTGAGATGGAGTCTTACCCTGTTGCCCAGGCTGGAGTGTGATGACGCAGTCTCAGTAAACATAAACCTGCTCTGCAACCTCCACCTCCTGGGCTCAAGCGATTCTTGTGCTTCAGCCTCCCAAGTAGCTGGGATCACAGGCATGCGCCACCACGCCCAGCTAATTTTTGTATTTTTAGTAGAGATGGGGTTTTACCATGTTGGTCAGGCTGGTCTTGAACTCCTGGCCTCAAGTGATGCACCTGCCTCACCCTCCCAAAGGCTGGGATTATAGGTGTGAGCCACTGCAGCTGGCCTAATCGACACATTTTTAGTAAGTAGTTTGTTGATTAGAATGAACAGCACTTGCCATGTCATTGTTTTTAGCTATTATGGCTAAGTCAACCTCATCAACAATGTTTTCTTCTATAAATTGAGGACAATTTTTACTTTTATGAATGAAGTCTTAACGCAGCAGGGAGAAGTATAAACAAAGGAACATATTTTTAATTTAATGAAGCAAAATTCCATACATCATTTTAAAAATAGTGTTTCTTTCCATGATAGGCCTCTTCTGCATCATTCTTTTAGCTTCCTTCTGCCCTGTTTATCACTTGGTCCCACTTTTATATTTTTCCTCTTCAGTCCAGAATTTCTTGTTTAGTTTCTTGTATTTTGCCTACTCCCTCCCTTCTCCATGATTCAGCCTAGTCTTTCCACCCTCTCTGGACTTGGGTGTGCCTGTTTCCTCTGGGCCACCTCATCTTTTGCTGCTGTTAGCCCTCCCGCCTGCTCACCTGCCACTTCACCCTCGCCTGTGGTCCACTCGCATCCCACTCAGCCCGGTCAGTCCTGCTCCGTTCTCCACTGCTTCGGTTTCCCATGTGTTTTTATCTAGCTCTGGTCCCTTCTCGTCTCCACATTTGTTTTGTTTTCTTTCTGTGCTTGTTAGTCCTTGTGCACTTGGTCCTTGAGCTCTTTTTCTGTTAATAGGTATTACTAGATGGATTTGTTGTCTGCCTTTACATAAAACACACATCCTTACTGTGCATTTCCTGGGTAGCCAGGATGAATCAATTTTTATTAACTTTCCTTCCAACATTGAGCTTCCTGTGTTTTCTACTTCTAAGAATTAGATTAGTATTCTAGAAGACTAATACTACTTTAAAGACAGTCAAGATAGTCATATGCTACCATTTCAGCCCTTTATTCTAGAGTTTGTGACATTTCTCACTCCCTTGAAAGATTAAAGAACACCCAAAGCAAGTTTGGGGTGGAGGTGGGGAAGGGCAGGAAGAGAAAGGTAAGTGTTATAAAAGGACTCATTGTTAATTTCTAGAAATCTGAAAGCAGAAGCTTTAACATTTTTTAGATAAAAGATCCCTGAAAAGAATAAAAAGTATCCGTATTTCTGTTAACTAGCTTTAGTATTGGGTCATTTGTAGTTTACATTATCCTTTAAGTTTTAAGACCTTCAGTGTTTAACAAAGCAGAGACTGGCCAGGCACAGTGCCTCACACCTGTAATCCCAGCACTTTGGGAGGCCGAGGTGGGCGGATCACAAGGTCAGGAGATTGAAACCATCTTGGCCAACATGGTGAAACCCTGTCTCTACTGAAAATACAAAAAAAATTAGCTGGGCCTGTGGCGGGCACTTGTAATGCCAGCTACTGGGGAGGCTGAGGCAGGAGAATTGCTTAAACCCGGGAGGTGGAGGTTGCAATGAGCTGAGATCACACCACTGCACTCCAGCCTGGGTGACAGCGAGACTCTGTCTCAAAAAAAAAAAAAAAAAAAAATAGAGACTTAATCTTGTAAATACTCATTTTATTTTTGAGAGGCTCGATGTCTCCTTAAATATTAACCTGTGGCATTTTGTAATTATATTGTAATAGTGTCAGAATGCCATTAACAACTAACCCTTTTCGTTTCTTGTGTGGGAAAGCTCATAAATTATGTGGTCTTGCCCCTCTGGACCCTGTAGTTGTAGCATAGTGAAAATGGAGCTTTTGGTAAAACTTTATATTATGCTATTGACTCACATTGTCTCATATTTTTCTTTTATACTTCTGTATTCTATGAATATGGTGCTGTCCTGTCATTGAATTATTATAATGTATGTGAACTGCTGGAGGTAGACTGATGTGAGTGCAGTTCTTCAACTTAAAAACCTTTATATATCACATTTGTGGTGTTTAAGATATAAGAACAGCCCTACAAAGAGGGGATGATTGTATTGAATAATTCTTTCTGCTGAGCCTGCCTTAATTGTGAGGGTGGTGGTTTGGGTATCTTGGAGCTAAAAGAATGGCTAAGAGTCCACTAATGGTCCTGTAGTGTTTACTATCCCTGAGCAGTTAGTAAAGAATGGCCGCAAAGCCACAGTGAGGCTACTAACAAGGAACTTACGTAGGTGTGCCAGGTCCAGCCTGTGTTCTGGAACTATAGAGATGAATAAGGTATGGTCCTTTCTCTCTGGAGGGTCACAATTGAATAGGGAATATTAATACATGAATGATTGCAGTACAGTGTGGCAAATGCTAAAATATATGCATGTAGCAGCTATTACAGGAGAACTGATTAATAGGGAGAGTCTGGCCGGGCTCCGTGGCTCACGCCTGTAATCCCAGCACTTTGGGAGGCCGAGGCGGGCAGATCACTTGAGGTCAGGAGTTCGAGACCAGCCTGCCAACATGGTATAAACCCCATCTCTACTAAAAATACAAAGAAAATTAGCCAGGCGTGGTGGCGGGCATCTGTAATCCCAGCTACTGGGGAGGCTGAGGCAGGAGAATTCCTTGAACCCGGGAGGCAGAGGTTGCAGTGAGCTGAGATCATGCCACTGCACTTCAGCCTGGGCGACAGAGTAAGACTGTCTCAAATACAAAACGAAAAAAACTAACCATATTACTTTATAGTCTGTCCCCTCAGACTATAAAGTCTTTATATAGTCTTTATAGTCTGTCCCCTCAGACTATAGTTTTTTAACTAAAAAAAAAACCCTTTTTTTAGTTAAAAGAAGTTTATTTAGCCTGATCAGTTTACCAGATGTCTTTTTCAGTGACTTTTGTCTCTTCCATAAATCCATTCTCAAAATTTGCAACAGTTGAGCATATTTGACCAAAATGTGCCACAGGCTTCTGAAGCCTATTCAAGAAGAAGCATGTCAGCATTATTGGAGTAGGTCTTCGCGATGACTGCTTTTGGGAAGATTGGAGTAAAATTTATGGATACAGAAGTTTTGGAGTATGTTAGGAAATTACTAAGTCTTTTTATAGTTGTAATCCCAACACTGGGTTATATATATTTAATACCAACCTGAGTATATTTCGTGAATAATATCTTTTTTGGAGACTTGGACAAAGTTAACTTTTTTGCTTTTTTAAAAGGTGCTGCTTAAATTAACTTCCTTTAACAACCAGACTAAACAATCTGCATTTCTAATGTAGAAAAAATATGGCACAGTGATTTGATATTTTGTTTATGGTTTATTATCTTCCTAAATTATCGGTTCTTTAAAATATGGGTCTCTGGCCTGTATACCATCTGATAAATTAGGTTGGGTAAATTTTTCACCTGAAAAAATTCATTCTTCTGACCCAAGTTGTTTGGCTTGGAAAAAAAAAAAAAGATCACATACTCATTGCATGATTAAACTTGTCCATTAGATTGTGATTTTGCACGTTATAAGGATTGTAACTGGGGTAATTTTAAAATGTTGGTATTTGGATAGAACTACCAGCCCAGGATTTTGATAAAGATCAAAATATATATTGTATCTAAAGTTTCTTTTTAAAAAGTTATTATTTCACTTATAATCAAAAGGTTTAAATAAGTTTAGTGTATATTTTATGATTATTATTATTTTGTATCGATTCAGAGATAGGAAAACTGCATTCCCATAGAAAGGGAGACATGGTGCATTAATATTCCAAAGCTTAGTTTAAGCTGGTGATGATTAGAAAAGTGGCTTTCATTTGTGTTCTCTAGAAGATTCTCAGTAGTCCTGTGGGCATGTGAACAGCAGCATGTGTAATCTCCATAATGAATGTCTTGTTAGCAGAAATGTCTGAGGCATTGCTGAGATGTAGAATGAGCTGAGGTACTGATTTTGTCTTTCATGGCTCCCTATTATGTTTTTAGAGAAACTGAGCTTTTCCTGACAGTGTTTAGTTTTTCTATGCTATTAATAGTAACAGTTTCCATTATGGAGCCTCAGTAGGTTCTTGACATACATTAACCCATTGCTATTACTCATGTAATTTTCTAATAAAACTTGATGTGATAAAATATATTTTCTGTAATATACTCATAGAATATGTGGTTATAAGTAAATAAATAGATGTTGGGGGAGTCCTCCATATTGGTTGTATTACATTTTTTAAAAAATTCTTTTAATTTTAAAATTTCTTATTTATTACATTTAAAAAAATGAGGAAATGGGCCAGGTGAGGTAGCTCACACATGTAATTCCAGTGCTTTCAGAGACCAAGGCAGGAGGATCACTTGAGCCTTGGAGTTTGAGAGTAGCCTAGTTAATATAGCAAGACGCCATCTCTTCAAAAAAAATGTAGCTGGGTATGGTGGCATGTGCCTGTAGTCCCATCTGCTTGGGAAGGTGAAGTGGAATGATTGCTTGAGACAAAGAGTTTGTGGTTATGGTGAGGTATGATCATGCCACTGCACTCCAGCCTGTGTGACAGGGTAAGACCCTGTCTCAAAATAATAATAATAATAATAATAATAATAATAGGCTGAGCTCAGTGGCTCACGCCTGTAATCCCAGCACTTTGGGAGGCCAAGGGTGGGGGATCACCTGAAATCAGGAGTTCGAGACCAGCCTGACCAACGTGGAGAAACCCCGTCTCTACTAAAAATACAAAAATTAGTCGGGCATGGTGGTGCATGCCTGTAATCCCAGCTACTCGGGAGGCTAAGGCAGGAGAATTGCTTGAACCTGGGAGGCAGAGGTCGCAGTGAGCAGAGGTCGCGTGGAGCCGAGATCGCACCACCACACTCCAGCCTGGGCGACGAGCGAAACTCCATCTCAAAAAAAAATTAACAAAAAATAAATAAAGAGGACTTTGAGGGAGGATATGATGGAATTGCCCAAGATTGTGCAGAAAGTAAATGATTAAACCGGGGTTTTAATCTAAGTCTGATTAAATCCTGTGCTTTCAACCAGTTTTCTGTACTGCCTTTTCAAATATTTCCCCTTGAAAAAGTAAAATTTGGCTGTTTTATAAATGCATTTTTTTTTCTTTTTTTGTTTTTGTTTTTGAGATGGAGTCGCGCTGTGTCACCCAGGCTGGAGTGCAGTGGCACAGTCTCTGCTCGCTGCAACCTCCGCCTCCTGGGTTCACGCCATTCCCCTGTCTCAGCCTCCCAAGTAGCTGGGACTAAAGGCGCCTGCCGCCACACCCGGCTAATTTTTTTGTATTTTTAGTAGAGACGGGGTTTCACCGTGTTAGCCAGGATGGTCTTGATCTCCTGACCTCATGATCCACTCGCCTCGGCCTCCCAATGTGCTGGGATTACAGGCGTGAGCCTCTGCGCCCTGCCATATAAATGCACATTCTTTTGAGCTAAGGAGTACTCTGTCAACCCTGTGGTATACACCTGTTTTTTTTCCCAAAATAACATATCTTTTTTCCTGGTTGTAGAAGTAATGAGGTTCATTGTTAAGAGTAATCAGTGCTTAGTGGTAATAGAAAATCAGGTAATACAGAAAGATATAAAGAAGAGAGTGGTGAAAATGACTAGTAATTCTACCACCCAGAGGTTAACATTTTGATGTATGGTCTCGCTGACTTTTTGGTGTATAAACACATACACATAATGTTTTTAAAATACAAATAGATTTATAACAGGCATGTTGTTTATAATTCTAATTTCATTTATTATATTTTGGCCATTATTCTATATCATTATACATTTATATCTTCATTTAAATTTTTTTCTTCTTTTTTTTTTTTTTTTTGAGACGGAGTTTCACTCTTGTTGCCCAAGCTGGAGTGCAATGGCATGATCTCGGCTCACGGGCAACCTCCACCTCCTCGGTTCAAGCATTTCTCCTGTTTTAGCTCCCAAGTAGCTGGGATTACAGGTATGTGCCACAACACCTGGCTAATAATGCAGTTTCTCCATTTGGTCAGGCTGGCCTTGAACTCCCGACCTCAGGTGATCCGCGTGCCTCGGCCCCCCAGAGTGCTGGGATTACAGATGTGAGCCACTGGGCACCTGGCCTTTTCCCCATTTTTAAAAATAAACTTTTTAAGAAAAGTTTTAGATTTACAGAAAAGTTGCAAAGACTAATATAGAGAGAGTTCCTGTATACTGCACATCTAGTTTCTTTTTTCTTTTGTTTTTTTGAAATGGAGTCTTGCTCTGTCCCTCAGGCTGGAGTGCCATGGCACGATCTTGGCTCACCGCAACCTTAGCCTCCCCAGTAACTGAGATTACAGGCACGCCCCAGCACACCCGGCTAGTTTTTATATTTTTAGTAGCGACAGGGTTTTACCATGTTGGCCAGCCTGGTCTCGCACTCCTGACCTCGTGATCCACCAGCCTGTGCCTCCCAAAGTGCTGGGATTACAGGCGTAAGCCACCGCTCCCAGCCCACTTTTTTTTTTTTTTTTTTTTCTTTTTTACACAAGACAGGCTCTTGCTCTGTCACTTAGACTGGAGTGCAGTGGTAGGAACTCAGCTAACTGCAGCCTCGATTCTCAGGCTCAACCAGTCCTTCCACCTCAGCCTCCCAAGTAGCTGGTACCAGAGGCGGACACCACCATGCATGGCAAATTTTTCTATTTTTTTGTAAAGGCGGGGTCCTGCTATGTTGCTCAGTCAGTTCTCAAACTCCGGGACTTACGTGATCCACCCACCGTGACCCCCCAAAGTGCTGAGACTCCAGGTTGAAGCCAGTGTGCCTGTTGTCAGTTTCTCCTGTTGTTAAGATTTTACATTCATGTCATACATTTGCTAAAATTAATGAACCAATATCAATACATTATTATTATCAAAATGTCATACTTTATTCAGATTTCAGTCATTGACTGTGACAGTTTCTGAGGCTTCTTTTTTTTTTTTAAATGACCTTGACAGTTTTCAGTTCACCAGTCAGATATTTTGTAGAATGTTGCTCAGTTGAGATTCGTTTGTTGTTTTTCTCATGGTTATACTGGGGTTAGGAGTTTCAGGGAGGGAAAGGCAGCAGGCCGTTTTCATCACATCATTTCAGAGAGATATACAGTCAACATGATTCATCAGCATTGATGTTGACCTTAGTCTGCTGGGGTCGTGTTTGTCCAGTTTCTCCACTGCAGAGTTTACCTGTTTCTCCTCCTTACATGTTTCTGTGCTTCCCTCTTGGGAAGGCAGCCCACGCTTCAGGAATGGGAAGTTATGCCTACCTCCTTGAGGGCAGAATATCTATGTAGATGACTTGGAGTTCTGTACAGCAGCTGTATCTGTCTCCTCCATTTCTTTATTCAACATTTATATCTGTATATACTAATGAATATACCCTGGGTTAGAATCCAATGCTGCTTTATTTATTGCTCATATTGTTCTAGCTTTTGTCTTCGGGAGCTATTTCAGTTGGTTCCTGTGCCCCCTTGCCATATCCTATCATCGTGGGTTTATATCTTAATTTTTTAAATATCTGCATGGTACTCCATTGTAAGAATGTACTCTACTATAATTTAACCAATCCCTTATTGATGGTAATTTAGGTATCAGATCAGTTGTAAACAATACCGTGATAAGCAGTCTTCAGAAGACATTTATGAAAATTGTCGTTCATGTATTCAGAAAGGTCTGCCCATTTTACTTTTTTTTTTTTGAGACGGAGTCTTGCTCTGTTGCCTAGGCTGGAGTGCAGTGGTGCGATCTTGGCTCACTGCAACCTCCACCTCCCAGGTGTAAGCAATTCTCCTGCCTCAGCCTCTTGAGTAGTTGGGATTACAGGTGCTCTCCATCACGCCTAATTTTTTTATTTGTGTTAGAGACGGGATTTCACCATGTTGGTCAGACTGGTCTCAAACTTCCGACCTCAAGTGATCCACCCACCTCGGTCTCCCAAAGTGCTGGGATGATAGGGGTAAGCCACCATGCCCAGCCATTTTACATTTTATGTGATATGTGACTCTTAACAATACCTAAGCATATTTCAGAGGCGTGAGCATTCTCACGAAAAATAGAGGTGTATCTGTCACCAGAGTTGCCTTTCTTCCTTTTTCTGTGTTTTCTTTAGCGAGGGATGATGGTGGGTGTGGCACCAACAGTCCTAATGAGCTGCTTTGAGGTCACTTTTCTGAGACACCTGTGCCTTCTCACTATAGAGTCAGCTACTGTAGACAGCTAACAAAAGATGAACTAAAACTCAATTCAGAAAAAAACAAACAGCATTCTCAGAGTAAAAATATTAGACCTGGAAGCAACCTTAGAAATCATCATGCCTCAACCATGGGTTTTAGAAACAGGAAACTTTTTATTAGGTGAGATGGTTTGCCTGGAATTATGCATTAGCAAAAAGCATTTGAGAATCTGGATTTCTGCCTAAGTCTCAGAATTTCTTGTTACATGGGTATATTTTATTTTATTTTTATTTATTTATTTATTTATTTGAGACAGAGTTTTGCTGTTGTTGCCCAGGCTGGAGTGCAATGGCACAATCTCGGCTCACTGCAACCTCCCGGGTTCAGGCGATTCTCCTGCCTCAGCCTCCCAAGTGGCTGGGATTACAGGCACTCGCCACCACAGCTGTCTCATTTTTGTATTTTTAGTAGAGACGGGGTTTCACCATGTTACCCAGGCTGGTCTCAAACTCCTGACCTTGTTTTCTAACCGCCTTGGCCTCCCAAAGTGCTGGGATTACAGGAGTGAGCCACAGCGCCCAGCCTGCATGGATATATTTTATATCTCATGCAAGGATATATACAATTTTTTATGTTGGAAATGTTTAAACATAAAGAAGACAAAATAATGTAATTAATCATGTCCCCACCACCCAGCTTTATCAATTTGCGGCCAATCATGTTAAAACTTCTACCTACTCCCCCCAATACCATGTTACTTTGAAGTAAATCCCACATATTAAATCACTATAAATATTTCAGTATATTCAAAAGGAAAAAACTTTTTTCAAAGCATAACCATAATACCATTTTCATACCTTAAAAGCATTTCTACTTAAGAATATTTAGTTGTAAAAATTTCCAGAAGTTGTGTTTATCATGAATTAAAATGTGGCTTTAGTGAAAATACAGTTCCTTGGTATACCCTCCCAGCAATTAGGGAGAGATTCTGTCCACCAGCAGAATGGCCTGGGTTACAGCTGTTATCAAAATCTGCTGTCCGAGGGTCTTAGTTGGAAGAAATAAATTAATCTCCTATTTGAGTTCTTCCGAGGCCAAAAGATTGATAATGACTGTATGGCCCATTATCTCCTAACTATATATTGTTGCTTTTTTACCTTAATTAACTCTTAAGCTTTGTCCGTGAGGAAGAAATTCCAAGGACATATCACAAGAATTATTTTTCAGATTTCGCCACTAGCCGAAGCCACGAATGGGAATGTGGCAGTGGAGCTGTTCCACTCTGATCTTCTGTGAGGGATTTCTGAAGGTCAAGTAAGATTCTTACGTGTAATTTCCTGCATTGGGACTTTACAGATCTTCTAAGAAAACCAACATGTTGATTTTGCATTTGTTTTTAAGAAGATGACTTCAGAGGAAAGAATACCCTTGATATCAGAGATGAACCTAAAGGCAGAATGGACAGTGATTATTCTATTTTCTTCAATCACCACATTAATTGGATTACTTGACTGTTTATGACTTAAAAGGATGATTACTACTCTCGATGTTTTAAATATTGTCTTTTCCTGGGGTTTCACTTGATCTTTAAAATTAAGTGAGCTACTAGTCCTGTCTCAAAAGCTTTACAACCAGTACAGCAAATTTCCTTTTAAATACCCACTTACTTGCATTGAATGTATGCTATAATTGCCTCTGTCTGTTCACATACTGCTAAAATATGCAATTTAAATGTCTAAATTGGAGATTAGGTGAAAAAGACAGAAATTTTCCTCTTGCTTTTTCTAAGAAAGATGAAACCAATCTTAATTGCATGATTTTATTTAAAACTTTTATTGGAAATATTCATTTGCTAGCCAGTATTGTTCATTATACACAGATTTGTGTATTACTCTAACCTAAGGTTGGAAAAGTCCAACCTTTCAAATGTCAAAACCTTTTGCTTTTGACAACATTGCTGACTTTCCTTTTGCCTGTTTTCTTTCTTGAACAGGCTTTGTTATACTTGATTAGCTTTTTCCCTCCCATTTTGAGCACCCTCTTTGTATTATTTATGAATTTTAGCTTTTATCTATTTATTTCCATTCAGTGGATACCTTTTGAAAAGGAGAAATCAATGTTAGTTTTCTTTTTGTTTCTGAGTAAAATTTGAAAGATTAATAAAAATAGCCACAGTTTCAAATATATCCCTGGTCAAGTATACTCAGTTATTGTAGGCTGAAGTATAATATGGATTTGAGGTTCTTGGGAGACAGTGTTCGGCCTGCATGCTGTATGTGAATTATGGGCATATTTAAGATTTAGTTCTATAGCATTTTTACCTACTCTATCTGTTCTAAGCTACTTTTTTTTTTTTTTTTTTTTTTTGAGACAGATCTTGCTCTGTGGCCCAGGCTGGAGTGCAGTGGTGCGATCTCGGCTCAGTGCAACCTCTGCCTCCCGGGTTCAAGTGATTCTCCTGTTTCAGCCTATGGACAGCTGGGACTACAGGTGTGTGCCACCACGCCCAGCTAATTTTTGTATTTTTAGTAGAAACTGGGTTTCACCATATTGGCCAGACTGTCTCGAACTCCTGACCTCATGATCTGCCTACCTCAGCCTCTCAAAGTGCTGGGATTACAGGCATTAGCCACTGGGCCTAGCCTATAAGCTACTTTTAAAACCCCTTTTTTCTGGGTGCAGTGGTGCATGCCCACAATCTCAGCACTTTTGGAGGCCAAAGTGGGAGAATTGCTCGAGGCCAGGAGTTCAAGACTAACCTGGGCAACATAGTGAGACTCCTATCTCTACAAAATTTTTTTTTTTATTAGCCAGGTGGTGCACACCTACAGTCATAGCTACTTAGGAGGTTGAGGCAGGAGGCTCACCTGGACCCAGGAATTCAAAGGTGTAGTGAGCGGTGCTCACACCACCACATTCCAGCCTGGGTGACAGAACAAGTCTCTAAATTAGAGAAAAGAAAAGAAGAACCCTTTTGCTACAATGATACCTTTTTTTTTTTGAGATGGAGTCCCACTCTGTCACCCAGGCTGGAGTGCAGTGACATGATCTCGGCTCACTGTAACCTCCGCCTCCCAGGTTCATGTGATTCTCCTGCCTCAGCCTCCCAAGTAGCTGGGATTACAGGCACCTGCCACCACACCCGGCTGGTTTTTTTATTTTTAGTGGAGACAGGGTTTCACCGTGTTGGCCAGGCTGGTCTCGAACTGCTGACCTAAGGTAATCCGCCCACCTCGGTCCCCCAAAGTGGTGGGGTTACAGGCGTGAGCCACCATGCCCAGCCAGTAGTGCTTTTTCTTAATCCTTTTTGCTTTGAAATTGTATTACTTTCTTAACTTTGACACCTTGGCTACTTGCCAGCGGAGGTTGAATGAATTTCTTGTCTTCTCCATCCTTCAGTGTCCTCCTCTGAAAAGTAAGGATATTTATCAGCCACCACCTCATTGGATTGCCTGTTGAGTTAAATGAGATAGGCTCTAGTACCTGGCACATGACAGCTGCTTGCTCACTATTATTCTGGCAGTCTTTTCCTCTCTAGCCATCCATTTGTATCTTCCCCCTTTACATGTTTGTACCTTCACTTAGGTTAGGGAAAATGGTTTATGTCTCCTAAATAGGTGACCCTCTTCACAAACTTTTAAAAACTTTTTGTTTTTAAATGATTACCGACTCACAAGAAGTTACAAAAGTAGTACGGAGAGATCCTGTTTACCTTCTACTCAGTTTTCCCCAAAAACCCAGAAAATTGCCATAAATCTGAATAACCCACAGAGCTTATTCAGATTTCCCTGTTTTACATGCACTCATTGGTGAAGTGTTTGCCTAGTTCTGTACAGTTTGATCACGTGTAGATTTGTGTCACCACTACCACGATCAAGATACAGAATTGGTTGGACATAGTGGTTCATACTTGTAACCCCAGCCCTTTGGGAGGCTGACGCAGGAGGATCGCTTGAGCCTAGGAGTTTGAGACCAGCCTGGGCAACATGGCAAAACCTCATCTCTACAAAAAGTACAAAAATCAGCCAGGTGTGGTGGTGGTGCACCTGTAGTCCCAGCTACTCAAGAGGCTGAGGTGGGAGCATCACTTGAACCCAGGAGGTTGAGGCTGCAGTGAGCAATGATGGTGCCATTGTACTCTAGCCTGGGCAACAGAGGGAGACCCTGTCTCAAGAAGAAAAATAATACAGAATCGATTCATCACCCCAAGGCTTTCCCTTTGCTACCCCTTCATAGCAAGCCCCTAACCTCTGGTAACCACTAATCTGTTCTTATCTCTGTAATTTTATCATTTTTAGGATACTATATAACTGAAATCATGCAAAATGCAACCTTTTGAGATTGGCTTTTTTTCACTCAGCATAATGCCCTTGAGATCCATTGAGTATTTTTATTGCTGAGTAGTATTCCATGATGCAGATATACCACAGCCTAGCCATTTGTCCATTGAAGGACATTTGGGTTATTTTCAGTTTTTACAAATAGTGTTGCTATGAACGTTTGTGTACAGGTTTTTCTGTGGACCTGAGTTTTCATTTCTGTGGGAGAAATGCTGAAGAGTGTGATTGCTAGATCAAATTTTTAAAAAATGGAACATTAGGCTTTTTTGAATATACATGCTAGTGCAGTCAGCATGTATAAACAATTATTTCTTAATGGCAACCATTATAAATAATATACATTGCCCCTTGTTTTAAAGTATCTTTCTGTATAATTTGCAGGTGAGTCCAAAATATAGAATCCTGTCTTATGTATACTGTAAGACAACACGTACTCAAATATTATTTCCTTTTGTTAATGAATCCCTTTTAATGTTTTATTGAGCTTTTTCTTGTGAGTAATAATAACCATTCTCAGATAGTACATTTGGATGGGAAAAATATTTCAAGTAATGAGTTTTTAAAAAATCAATTATTTGTAATGTGGTAGAGGCTAATTTTTATTTATTTATTTTTTTGGTGTTCCTGGGTGGACATGAAGAATTTTTAAAATACTTAACGAAGATTAGCATAAAGAGGCTGGGCATGATGACTCATGCCTGTAATCCCAGCACTTTGGGAGGCTGAGGCGGGCAGATCACTTGAGGTCAGGAGTTTGAGACCAGCCTGGCCAACATGGTGAAACCCCTTTTCTACTAAAATTATAAAAATCAGCCAGGTGTGGTGGTGGGTGCCTGGAATCCCAGCTGCTTGGGAGGCTGAGGCAGGAGAATTGCTTGAACCCAGGAGATGGAGGTTGTAGTGAGCTAAGATCATGTCACTACACTCCAGCCTGGGCAACAGAGTGAGGCTCTGTCTTAAAAAAAAAAAAAAAAAAAGATTAGCATAAAGAGTTGGGAAATTGGGAAGCTCGTTAATTGACTAATGTCCAACAGCATTTCAACTTATTGGTAGAGTAGCACTGGCACTTTTGTTTTCTAAAATGTTTGGGGTCCTAATATGTTTTATAAAATCATTGTCTCCCAGGCTAATACATGATAAATTATTAGAGTGAGGCTACAAATATTCTTTTGAATACGAGGGGCTCCTAACTGTGACAGCCATAAATTTAAGTCACTTTAAGTTGGACATCAAAAGCCAACAGACAGTCCAGGTTATGGATGGGAGACAGGCAGGGGCTGGTCCATAGGTTTTGGCTTTCCCAGATGTATCTGACTAGCCTTTACATAACTGATAAAGGAAGTGCTCTTTGTAAGAAGTTAGAAAAAGAGAAGGAAAAGAGTGAAATATAAAAAGCAGTAGTTCTTGACCCCAACTGCATATTCAAAATATTCAAAATGTAGCTTTAAAAACAAAGCAAGTGTCTATGCTGGGCCAGTTCAATTAAAATCTCTGAAAGTGGCACCCAGGCGTTAGTTTTTTTCTTTTGTTTTGTTTTGTTTGTTTTTGTTTTGCTTTTTTTTTAAGTTGGAGTCTCACTCTGTTGCCAGTCTGGAGTGCAGTGGCGCAGTCTCGGCTTACTGCAACCTCCGCCTCCCAGGTTCAGGCGATTCTCCTGCCTCAGCTTCCCGAGTAGCTGGGACTACAGGTGCACGCCACCATGCCCAGCTAGTTTTTGTATTTTTAGTAGAGACGGGCTTTCACCATGTTGGCCAGGATGGTCTAGATCACTTGACCTTGTGATCCGCCAGCCTCGGCCTCCCAAAGTGCTGGGATTACAGGCGTGAGCTACTGCGCCTGGCCAGTATTTTTAAAAAATGCTTCCAAGGTGATACTTCTGTTGAGCCAAGATCGAGAACCATTGAACTAACAGGAACAGCATCTATGCCAAATTTCAGTGCCTTACAGTTTGAGTAGACTGCCTGCATCTGTCCTCTGCGCATTGGACTACTGTGTGTTCCACATAGCTTTTATTTATGGCTCTGCTGAGATTAGTATTTTCCTGAGGGCGGGGAAAATCACATTTGTGAATGTTGGACACATTTAAACTTCAGATCACAGCTTTAATATGTACAGCAGAATAGTGCTTATGAAGTGGAATCAAATACCCAAAACAGTGAGCAATTCAGAATCATTGAGTAGTCAAAAAGGAGAGTGGGCTTCATCTAGGATACACCATGGGTGGGAAACTTTTTGGGAAATAGAGCATTTAGAAAACCTGTGTGGAGTGTGGGACTGAGCCATCTGAGTATTGACAGAGCCTATTGTGGGCCACATTCTTCTCTTTTTCTAGCTTAATTTTTTACTTTGTAAAACAATATTTACTTGTAACAAGTGAAAGTATACACAGATGAATAAAATACAAGAGTTAATGTCCCACCCATGTTCATAGCCTGATGGGAATTCCTCCCCACCTGTTTCTGTACTCAAAAGTGTGTATAATGACATAGGGTTCATGAGATTTTTGTTTTTCAAATAGGCTCAAACTCTGAACATGATTCTGAAGCCGGATTTTCCTCCTCAGTATATCATAGATATGCCTCTAGGTCAATAGAAACAGATTTAACTCGTTTAAAAAATGTGAATAAAATTTGATAGCCATTATGAATAAAATATGAATAGCCATTTGGTATGACTTTATGTAAAATAATATAGTGAACCATTTCCCTGTGAATGGACATTGAATGGACATTTAGGATGTTTCCTTTCTTAAAAAAAAAAAAAGATTGGCCGGTTGCAGTGGCTCACGCCTGTAATCCCAGCACTTTGGGAGGTCGAGGTGGGCGGATCATGAGGTCAAGAGAGCGAGACCATCCTGGCTAACATGGCGAAACCCCGTCTCTACTAAAAATACCAAAAATTAGCTGGGCGTGGTGACACGCACCTATAGTCCCAGCTACTGTGGAGACTGAGAACGCGGAGGTTGCAGTGAGCCGAGATTGCACCACTGCACTCCAGCCGGGCGACAGAACGAGACTCCATCTCAAAAATAAATAAAGAAATAATTCTTAAAAAAAAAATTTGCCACTACAAACAATGTTTTTGTACATACAACCTTAGGGACTTGTGCTTTTTTTCCTAAAGTATTCTTGTAATCCATGATTTGGTTTTGGTCAGATTTCTTAGTTTCTGGATGTCTTCTCTGTTAGAATAAATGAATTAGTGTCAGTTGATTTCCAGTTAATTGACTCTTTCTGGGTATTAAGTTGGGCTTTAATAGGAAAATCAACTATTTTAGGAATATTTGGATACTGATGAATCCTGGCAACCAGAATGTTCTCCAGAGGCCCTACAATCCCTAGGATGGGGCTCCTTAACAGAAGGCCCATGGTGGTCTTCGTGGAGGTCCGTCAACCACATGGTATTGATTGCAAAATGGTGTACACTTGGACATTTTATGGCTTTCATCAGATTTTCAAAGGGGCTCTTGCCGCGGATATGGTTAAAATTGATAATATATTTATATTGTCAATTAAAGAATATTACTAAGCCTGAAAAACCTGTAAGGTACTCTAAGTTCTCATCAGTAGCACGTTTTTATTTTATTATTTATTTATTTTATTATTATTATTTTTTGAGACAGGCTCTCACTGCAGTTGCCCAGGCTGGAGTGCAGTGGCATGAACACGGCCTACTGCAGCCTCAACTTCCCAGGTTCAGGTGATCCTCCCACCTCGCCCTCCCAAAGTGCTGGGATTACAGGCGTGAGCCACCTCGCCCAGCCTCAGTAGCACATTTTAAATCACAGTATCCTCTTTCTGTAAAGACCTGGATCAAAATAAGTTTATCTAATTTCCAGGTCACATAAAATTAGGAGAGATGACTAATACTATAGATAGCAGATTCTAGTTTCAGAATAATCTGAATAGGTTGTAATAATGTTCTAAAATCAGCAACATGAGATACTAAGGATAAATCATCTCCAGGAGTTGAGAAATGCTTGGGGGTGGTGGACTGTCTCAAGTGCACGAGATGAAAAATAGCTCAGAGTTTATTGGGGCACAGACTTATGTGAGGCATCTCTGTGATGTGGCTGCTAAAAACAGCAAGCTCAGGTTGCACTGATGCGTGCCTAGATTACATCGAGTCTGTTGTCCTGTTTTGCGGGCTAGTTAGAGCACCCTTGATGAATTGTGTTTTAGTCTCTGAACCACAGTTTAGATGAGACACTGGCAAACGAGGGAGGCGGGACTAGTGGTGGATGGAGAAAAGAAGTCATATCAGGAACTGCTGCTAAAGGAATTTGGTTGTTGGATATGAAGGATGGTATAAAAGGAGAGTTGTAGCAGCCCTTATAGACTAGGGAATAGGAAGACCAGAGGGTGGTATGTAGCTCTTCTGTGCTCAGTAACTGAATGAATGAGTGAAGATTATAAGGCAAAGGATTTTGACTTGGTCTAAGACAGATTCTTGCAGTGGTAAGAGCTCTCCAGCAGTGGGATGTGCTGCCCTGGAGAACAATGACCTCCCAGGTCGGGGAACCCTTCAAGCCCAGCCATGGACAAGTCCGAGCTCCAGACCAGATTCCTGCTCTAAGTGAATGGTTGTACAACAGGACTTCAGAAATTCTTAACTGGAGTTTTACATTTCTTCTCTTAGGTACCTTAATTCTAAAACAGGAAAAAATTCTAGGATAATATTGTGTTCCCTTTAAAAGTACTTTTATGGAAGGAGTGTTTTTGACTCAAAGGCTACGTGATTGTCAGTACAGGTATTTCAAAGGTGCTGAGAATTGAAATATAACCGATTTTTATCTGAAACTGCAGTGCATAAGTTACTCCGCTGTTCTACCTGAAGTAACTAGTCTGGACTTGTAGGATAGTGTTTAAGATTTCATTTTGGTGACTTTAGAGAGGAGAAGAATCACAATTTTCCAAATTATAAAAATGACTAAAAAAGGAAATTTCATCACTTCCTGCCCTTGCTATGGCTTCAGGAAGCACAGTCTCCACTAGACCAGTTGTCCTGGCTTCTGACTTGCATAGCAGCTCTGTGTTTTATATAAAACTGGTGTCATGCTGTGTCATGCCCATGGGTTTGCACCCAAGCTTGCATACCGACCTGTGGAAGTACACCGCCAATATTTGTTGAAGTTGGTTGAGACTAAGCTATCCCTTATGACCCTTTGATAATTGAAACAATATAAAAATCCTCGAGGTTGTGGAAATACATAAATATTGTCAAACATTTTTATGTAAAACTTTTTTTAAAAAACCCTGTATCTAAGACCCCTGTTCTAAGACACACTAGCAGCCTTAGAATAGTTGGGAGGCTACAGCCACTTATGACCCCAGGATTTCTACTTTTTAGAGTGCCAGGGAGTGGGTTAGAGGTTAGGAAGGTAGCCTCGTGGATTCACATCTGGCTTCAGCACTTAGTGGCTATGTGACCCTGGTTTCCCAGGTCTGTTCTCTCACTTGCAGAAGAAAGATAGTGATAGACTTTTGCCATTGTGAGTAAGCACTGAGCACAGCGCTGGCACTGGAGAGAACTCAGAAACACTATATTCTGTTACCATACTTTCTTCTCTCACCTCTTGATCTCTTTCCGATTTTTTCTGATTTAACAGATACTGTCATCTGTATATCTTGTATTATCTTGAACACAGCATGTCTATAACTGATTTTTTATATCCCCACTCCACCTTGCTCATCCTAAACCTACTCCTGCCATACTCTCCTGTCACCCCTGTTTAATACACAGGTACCATTCATCAGAGGTAGCATGGGGAGAGGTTAATACCACAAGCTCCGGAGTCAAAACCGTCTGGGATTCAGTTCTGCCCCGCTACTTATCTCCATGTGACCTTGGACAAGCCAATTTAACGTCTGTAAATCTCAGGTTCTTCAGCTATGAAACAGATGTGATATCAATCTGTCTTAAAGAATTGGGAAAAATCAGTGAGATCAATACATGTTAAGTGCTTCGTACGGTTCTTGACACTTAGGTGCACAGTACATGTTTATTATTTATAATTCTCACACTAGAAATGATAGTGTCATCCTGAATTCCTCTTCTTTTCCCCACTGAAGTCATCAATGCTATGATTCTATCTCCAGAGTCTCTCTTTTTCCATCACTGCCTTTACACCAGGCTTCCCTAAGCTGAATCCATCACTCACAGAGCTTTATCAGCCCCAGAAATTACATGTATGTTTTTTGACATATGTGCATGTTTCTTAGAAAAAGGGCCTTTTTTTTTTTTTTTTTTTTTAATGGAGTATTACTCCATTGCCCAGGCTGGAGTGCAGTGGTATGATCTCAGCTCACTGCAACCTCTACCTCCTAAGTTCAAGCAATTCTCCTGCCTCAGCCTCCCAAGTAGCTGGGACTACAGGCGCGTACCACCATGCCTGGGTAATTTTTGTATTTTTAGTACAGATGGGGTTTCACCATGTTAGCCAGGCTGGTCTCTAACTCCTGACCTCGAATGATCCACCTGCCTCCGCCTCCCCAAGTGCTGGGATTACAGGCATGAGCCTCGGCGCCCAGCAGGGGAAGGGCTTTTTAACTTTTATTGTTGGCATTCATGCAAGTCAGTAACCCAAAAAAGGCTAATAATTACTCTTATCTCTTGCCTGTTTTCAGTAGCATATAAACTAACTGACATTTCTCCCCTAATCTCTGTTTCTAATCTGCTCTTCACACTGTTACCCAATTAACTATTGTTTTAATGTTTTTCTATTGCTATCCTAAGCTGATGCAGTGGTGTTGACTCCCTGTCGCTCACCGGAGTGGTTCTTGCCCACAGGTTAGAATTGCTACATGGGAAGTTTTAAAAAACTGCTGATGCCTGGACCCAATTATTATTGCTAACAAATAACAGGCCATCAGCATTTTGTTCTAAAGCTTCTCAGGATATTTTAATTTGTATCCAAAGTTGAGAGCCTCAGAGCTACAGGATAATGGACCCACTCCTTAGCTAGCATGGTGCTTGTAGGCCCCAGCAATCTAGCACCAATCTATTTTTGCAACCTAATCTTCTACCTCTTCTCCCATTCATATCCCATCACTTGTATTCAAAACACATACTTCTTGCTATTCCCAGAACCTGCTACATTGTTTCCTACCCCTGAGCCTTTGCCTGTACTGATTGCTCTTCCTAGAATGCCTTTCACTGTTTTTCTGCCTGGGTATTTCCATCGCACAATCTCCCCAAGCCCCAGAGAGAATTGCATCCCTTACTTCTGTTACAGGATTTACCTGTATTATTATTTATGTACCTGTCTTCCAGGGTACACTGAACTCCTGGAAGATAAGATCCTATTCATTTCTTTTCTTAAGCACTTGTCACCAGGTTGGGAAGCTCCCTGAGAGCCTGATGGATAAATGAACACATGAGAATGTACAACCAGCCGCCTACTCAGGGGAGTCAGGAAATCTATGGGGTTAGGGAATGCAAGTCAATGTGGTATAGGAGTGGTTAAAAGTGCTCAGCAAAGTTTTATCCTCTTCTATTGCTTTTTCATACTTGTATGAAAAGGAAAGATCTAAATATATGAAGTTTATCATCTAGGACGAGGAAAGTTAAGACCAGCTTTTAAAATACCCCCAAACATTGACTGTCTGAATATAACAGCATAAAGTCATGTCATATGTGTCTCCCAAGACTCCAGTGGTTTCTGAATGAGAGGTGGAGAGGCAGCCACTGTGATGGTGGCAGCTGTTAATTCTGCCTGGTGGATTATTCCAACTGAGTTACTGATAGGAAGATGCCCTTATATGGACAGTTCTCCAGACATTATATGTTTCTAATTTTGATCTCACCCCTGGCCTTTGTGTTTTAGCTGCTGTCTAATCCTTCTCTTGGCTATTTTTAATACTTTTTTTCCTCCATGCATCTCAGAATTGTCCAGCATTCTAAAGAATGGCAAGTTAAATGTGATTTATTCTTCCTGTTTTTTCAGTGCCTAGGATTAGTTTAAGTATAAAAGTGGTTTTGAGAGATATTACTTTAGTAAATGATCTCAGAGATACTCTGTTGGATATTGTTTGAGGGGTGTTTTGTGTTACTCATTCCTTATCTTAATTATTTTTCCTGAGCACTGACCACCACAACACTCTTATGAGAAGAGATGGTGTATTTAAAGCTGATACAAAGAACAGTGACTACTAATCTGATGTTGTGATCTGGGCTTGCATAGTTCTGATCTGCTGTGTATGAACAACCTGAATGCTCTTTGTCTAACTAGCTGCTTATTACTTTAATAATTTTAAATAAGAAGGGCAAGAGTTTTCTTTTTCAAAGCCACAATGTTGGTTGGACCTTATAAATATGCTGCCCTTTTACATTTCTATCCATCTTATTGAAAAATTTTTTTGGGCTGGGTGTGGTGGCTCAGGCCTGTATTCCCAGCACTTTGGGAGGCCGAGGCGGGCAGATTACTTGAGATCAGGAGTTCGAGACCAGCCTGGCCAATATGGTGAAACCCCATCTGTACTAAAAATGCAAATATTAGCTGGGTGTGGTAGCGCACACCTGTAGTCCCACCTACTCGAGAGACTGAGACAGGAGAATCGCTTGAACCCGGGAAGCGGAGATTACCGTAAGCTGAGATTGAGATCGTGCCACTGCACTCCAGCCTGAGCATAGCAGTGAGACTCCATCTCCAAAAAAAGAAAAGAAAAGAAAAGAAAAAGAGTTTTTTGAGGTTTTTTTTTTTTTTTTTAAACTGTAAAGAAATCTGGATCTATCCAGAGCTGTTCCTTATGATTTATATAAAAGGTTCTTAGTTTGGGAAACTAAAAAGGAGAATTTTCAGTTGTCTTTAAAGAGCATTTTTAAAAAACAGATCTGAGTCAAAGAAGTGGGAAATGCATCCTGTCCTGGCAATTGGAGAGGCAAGAATATAATGTCAAAAAGAAGAAACCAACTCTTAACAATGAAAGCATTAATGTCTAAAATGGATAACTGGCTTTTATTTTGCGGTCTGCAATCAACCATGACTATCCCAGTACTGTTTGTCCACTCCTCTTTTGTGAACCACCCCCTGTATGATAAAGGAACTGGTCTCTGGCATTTCTCAGAATGGTCTCTTGGATTATTATAATTATTGGGCTATTATAGTTCTGAGAGTCGAGTTGTTGATCCTTCTGGGTTTGGTTTTATGGTTTTTTGGTGGTTTTTTTTTCTTTGTTTTTTGCTTATCACAGCTACTTTGAAGACGAACACTCATGTTTTTAGTACTTTTTAAATGAAAGACTTAGTAGCTAAGGATACAATCACGTACATTTATCAGGAGACCTGTGGAAGTAGCCACCTGCTGTATTCTTATAGCCAAGTGCAACTAGATCCTCTTATGAATATTTTGTCTCGTAATTTGAGCTTGACTTTGAACTGCTTACCCTAAAAGTGACCACTTCTTTTTTTTTTTCTCTTTGAGATGCAGTCTTGCTCTGTCACCTAGGCTGGAGTGCAGTGGCGCTATCTCAGCTCACTGCAGCCTTTGCCTCCCAGGTTCAAGCGATTCTCCTGCCTCAGCCTCCCAAGTAGCGGGGATTACAGGTGCTCACTACCATGCCCAGCTAATTTTTGTATTTTTAGTAGAGATGGGATTTCACTATGTTGGCCAAGCTGGTCTTGAACTTCTGACCTCGTGATCCACCTGCCTTGGCCTCCCAAGTGCTGGGATTACAGGTGTGAGCCACTGCACCTGGCCAAAAGTGACCACTTCTTAGTTTATCTGTTTGAAAACAGATCATACCCATTTACAGCAAAACTATTACAAATTAGAAAACAAATTCTTGATTTCCATGTCTCTTGGAAAATTGGTATCAAGTATTGTCTTCCATCACACACGTGGGCATCTGCCCTTCAAGCGCCTCTCACAGATGCTCAGAGACTTGAGCAGGAGCCTTGAGAATAGACTTGAAATTATTCACAGTGAAGCTGGAGGCTCTTGGCTGTCATTATGAGGGTCCTTTCAGGCATACCCTGCAAGTTCCCTGTCTACCTGAAATAGGGCTTACATATAAAAATATACATTTTATAGCTTACATATAAAATATATATATTATATGTATATTTTCTTTTTTTAAAAAAACCATGTATAAAATCTATTTTTTTTTTCAAATATCCATGCCAAGCTCTGATGTAAGTGCTTTATGTGCATTAAGTCATTTTTGCAACAATCCTAGAAGGTGGATGAATCCTTATCCTCATTTTACAGATGGGCAGGGAGAACTCTGTTAAATAATTTGCCTGCTATCTCAAAGCTAGCGGTTGGTTCAGTTTGACTGAACCCAGGAATATGGCTCTATTAAAAGACTCCTACAGCCCTCTGTTCCTCAGAAAGTCTTAAATTTCAAGTTAAAAGTAGGGTAATCCTTACCTAAAGACTCTAAGTGCTCTTGAAACAGACTTTAATGATTGTGAAACAGTATAGGTTTAAATCACAAAAATTAGTATTTTATACCATGTATCAAAAGATTTAGGCAATCAGTAGCTCATTGCCTGATACTTAATAGTTTTCCTATTATCGGAGGGAATAAACTGAGAAGTGGATGTTTATGATTAGCAGTTTAGCACAACTCATTATTTTACATTCTACCCAATACAAAATTGGCAATAAGGTTTTGTTTGTGATGGGTAAAGTTTACCTTGGTGACACCTATGAAAAAGTGGTTTCTAAAGAAGTAAATACTATAAAATTGCAGGAAAATGTTACTTATTTCAACATAGTAGAATATTTTCAAGCACTTTTAGTGGGTTTTTTTGGTTTTGTTTTTAGTATAATCCAGTAACTATCCTTAGTACTTTCCTTTTAAAAACAGAGGAAACTCAGTTTAACATTGTGTTGATTCAAGTAATAAAACTGCATTTAGAATTATTTTCAGTTTAGATGTATATCTAGTTCAAGCCAAATTAGTCTGGGATTAGTAAGGTTTTTGTTAACCTAACTTTCGAATTACTGTGGCTGTAAATCTAATGTTTGACTTTTTCTCCAAAATCTTACTGCATTCACGGTTTCTTGTTTTAGATTAGCTTGCATAGTAATAAATTATAGAAGTGAAGGTTGCACTTAATAAGCTTGTGCTTGTTTTTCCATTTGAGGTGCATTTATCACATAAGGTATTAGTGCTCTTTTGTTTTGAAGCTAGTGGCCGTGTTGTATCTGTCTCTAGTGGTTTCAAGCCTAGCATCTTTTTGTTTTGTTTTATTTTGTTTTGTTGAGACAAATTCTCGCTCTGTTGCCCAGGCTGGAATGCATTGGCACAATCATAGCTCACTGCAGCCTCAAACTCCTGGACTCAAGAGATCCTACCACCTCAGCCTCCCAAGTACCTGGGACTGGAGGCAGGTACCACTGCACCTGCTAATTTTTTTTAATTTTTAATTTTTTTTAATTTTTAGAGACAAAAAAATCTCACTATGTTGCCCAGACTGTTTTCAAATTCCTGGGTTCAAGCAATCCTATGCCCTTGGCCTCCCAAAGTGCTGGGATTATAGGCATGACATTGTGCCTGGCTAAGCCTAGCATCTTGTATCAGCAAGTGCAGAATTATTGCCCCCAAGAGAAAGGAGAAAGCTTCCCGTGTGAAAGTAGAGGAAGGACAGCTTGTGTTCTTTTAACTGAGTGGAGGATGATGTTGGGGTGCATGAAATGTGTCTGACTTGGTGCTCTGGATCTCTATGGACTCCAGACAATGGAGGAGGAAGGGAAACATTGAAATATGTTTAGCATTTTCTACATACCAGGTACTGTTCTTGGTGATAAAGCTGTATCTATATATCTACATTTATGCATGCCTTTCTATATATATCTATCTGTTTGCTGTATGTGCATAAACATATAAGTTTATTTAACAAAACGTTTATACCAGGCACTATTCTATATACTTTACAAATAGAAAACTCATTTAGTCTTCATAATAACCCCATGAGGCACATATAATTATTATTCCCATTTTAAAAGTGATGAAGGCACAGTGAGAAAGTAGTTTCCCAAGACAACTACAAAGTGATGAAGCTGGCATTTGAACCAGGCAACCTTGCTGCAGATGCCACTTTCATTGGATACTTTATAGCCTAGATTTGGAAAAATTAAGTAATTTAGTCATCAAAGCAGCTATTACTTGATGGAGCTTGAATCTCAGTACAAGCTGTCCCCTAGACAAACATTATAGCTTTCCTTTTTCTCCATCTTTGCTTGTGTGTTGCTTCTGTATAGTGTTCTTTCTACTCCTGCCACTGTTGAGAGCTTAGGAGAAGGCTCCCTTCAAATGCCACTCCCAGGTTGGGTGTGGTGGGCTGTAATCCCAGCACTTTGGGAGGCCGAGGCAGATGGATCACCTGAGGTGAGGAGTTCAAGACCAGCCTGGCTAACTTGGTGAAACCTCATCTCTACTAAAATACAAAAATTAGCCAGGCGTGGTGGCAGATGCCTGTAATCCCAGCTACTTGGGAGGCTGAGGCAGGAGAATCACTTGAACCTGGGAGACGGAGGCTGCAGTGAGCTGAGATCATGCCACTGCACTCCAGCCTGGAGTTACAGAGCAAGACTCCATCTCAAAACAAACAAAAACAAGTACCACTCCCTCCAAGATCCCTTTTTTGAAAATGGAGATAGGGTCTCGATATCGTGCTGAGGCTGGTCTGGGACTCATGGCCTCAGGCGATCCTCCTACCTCAGCCTCCCAAAGTGTTGGGATTACGTTACAGGTGTGAGCCACTGCACCTGGCTGAAGATGCCTTTCTTTTTTCTTTTTTTTTCTCTTTCTTTTTTTGAGACAGAAGTCTTGCTCTGTTGCCCAGGGTGGAGTGCAGTGGCACGATCTTGGCTCACTGCAGCCTCTGCCTCCTGGGTTCAAGCGGATTCTCCTGCCTCAGTCTCCTGAGTAGCTGGGACTACAGGTGTGTGCCACCATGCGTGGCTAATTTTTTTTTGTATTTTTAATAGAGGCGGGGTTTCACCATGTTGGCCAGGCTGGTCTCGAACTCCTGACCTCAGGTGATCCACCCGCCTCGGCCTCCCAAAGTGCTGGGATGACAGGCGTTAGCCACCGCACCCGGCCGACCTTTCTTGATTAACACAACTGGAAGCCTCTTCTTTACTTATGTTCCTATTGGAATGAACTTTTAACTTTTGGGATGCTTACTGATTACTCCCTTATATGATAAGTTTATGGACAGTGTCATGACTCTTATCATATTATGAGCCTCTTAAAGGCAGAACTGTCATTGACACCACTTTCTGCTGTGGTCATGGGCATCCTGCCACTTACACAAATCTTGCAAATGCTTGGGAGTTTCCTGATGGTGCTTTAACAGATGTTTGTTAAATCGATGGCTGTTCTGAATGTAGAGCAGTATGAAAACCCCAAGAGAATTCCAATATAATTTTTAAAATCAACTATGTTAAAATGAGTATTCAAACAACAGCAGTCATAATGCTGCCTTTACTTTCACAATCCTGATAAAAACTGTCATAAAATTATGCTGAATTAGCTATTTATCAAGGTTTTTAAAAGAACTGTCTTGAAGAGTTTGCGTCTTTTTTTTTTTTAGCTGAAGAAGATAACAATTTCTTCTGTGTAGAGTTAGAGCTCTCTGTTCGTATGTATGTGAATAGAGTCCATTTCTGAAGTGTGAAAACTGCATCACTGTGGATCACACTGGTGTAGCCCTCCTGAGCATGCAGCCTTTTTGGAGAATATGTATTAGTCAGCTTTTGCTGCATAACAAACCACCTGATACTAGTGGCTCAAAAAACCAAACATTTATTTCTGTACCTCACAGTTCTGTATGGCACCGGAGTGGTTCTGGCTTGAGCGAGCCTGGCTGGACTTTGCAGTTAGCTGGCAGCTGGCTGGCTGTGTGGTTTAGGATGGCCTGACCCACCCATCAGCACTCAGCGGGCTGACCGGTGGCAGGGACTCAGCAGTGATGGCGTGTCCCCACTCCATGTGGCCTTCTCATATGCAGTAGGCAAGCCAGGGCAGGGCATTTTGAAGTCGCAAGAGAGGGTGAGCCCCCACGTGCCAGCACTTTCCAGGGCCCAGCGTTATGTTTGCTCTTGTCCTACTGGCCAAGCCCAGAGTCAGTGCGGGAAGGGACTCCCTAGAGTAAAGAAGGAATAGGGGGACTTTACAGCAGCTATCTGCCCAGACACGTGATTCGCCTGTGTTCTTCAGTCAGTGTCCCTGAATCCTGTGCTAACCTCTGGTTGGGAACATGAGGCTGTATCATGGAGAAAATTAAACAGGCTGACGCAGCTACAGAGTTTTCCAAAGGAGTTGACAGACCTTGGTTTTCCTGAAATACTTAATAACCATTTGAAGTTCCTTTCAACATTTTATTTTTTGAAGAAGCTTCATGCTATAAAAACAGGGAGCCTTTAATCCACACTCAGTCAATATCCCAAATTGCCCTTCAGCAAGTACCACACTGCTGCTAGACCTGCTGTGAGCATAATGGCTCTGGCCATTTGTTGAGACTCTTTGTGTGCCTGTACTATATACATCTCACTTCCTTCCAACACCGACCCTTGATGTCAGTATAATTATCCCCATTTTACAGGTGAGGAAGCCAAGTCACGGAGGTGAGCTCAGTTACTCAAGGTCAAACAGCTAGTAGGTGGTGGGGTACATTTTGAACCCAGGTCTTTCTGAGTCCACAGCTACAATCCAAAGAATTCCTAATGTAGGCCAGGCACAGTTGGTTCACGCCTGTTATCCCAGCACTTTGGGAGGCCGAGGTGGGTGGATTGCTTGAAGTCAGGAGTTTGAGACCAGCCTGGCCAACATGGCAAAACCCCGTCTCTACTAAAAATACAAAAATCAGCCGGTCATATAATCTCAGCTACTCAGGAGACTGAGGCAGGAGAATCCTTGAACACAGGAGGCGGAGGTTGTAGTGAGCCAAGATTGCACTACTGTGACAGAGCAAGACATTGTCTCAAAATAAATAAATACAGAGAATTCCTAACAAGTTGAGTTTTTTCTTCAATGTTCATTTTTTGGTGGCTTTTTTCCCCTTTGAGATAGAGTCTCACTCTGTCATCCACGCTGGAGTGGAAGCGTGATCTCAGCTCACTGCAACCCCCACCTCCCAGGTTCAATTGATTCTCATGCCTCAGCCTCCCAAGTAGCTGGGACTACAGGTGCGTGCCACCATGCCCGGCTAAGTTTTTTGTAGAGATGGGGTTTCGCTACGTTAGCCAGGCTGGTCTTGAACTCTTGACCTCAAGTGATCCTCCTGCCTCAACCTTAAGTAGTTGGATCAAATAACCAGGTTCAATTTGATGATAAATAACTCAGAATAGAAACTTCACTGCTATTTCCAGATGTCATTTTAAAATACCTGATTTCTCCATGACCTATCCATGCTTTTCTAAGATTCTAAACTAAAATGCAGAATCTTGAGTCATTCCAGAACATAAATTTAAAATTTAATCAGAAAATAACCTTCATTTAAGAAATGAGGGGCCAGGCATGGTGGCTAACGCCTGTAATCCCAGCACTTTGGGACGCCAAGGTGGGTGGATCGCTTGAGCCCAGCCTGTTTATTTACTGTCCTATTATAGGCTTGAGACCAGCCGGGGCAACATAGCATCTCTACAAAAAATATAAAAATTAGCCAGGTGTGGTGGTGCACACCTATAGTTCTGGCTACTTGGGAGGCTAAGGTGGGAGGATCGCTTGAGCCTGGGAGGTGGAGGTTGCAGTGAGCCAAGATTGCGCCACCGCACTCCTGCCTGGGCAAGAGAGTGAGACATCTTCTCAATAAAAAAAAGAAGAAAAGAAAGGATACTGTGTCCCTCTTGTGTGGCACCCTCCCTCCTCTCCCTGCTGCAGCCATAGCACATCGCACATAAACTGCGTCTTATACTTGACCCAAGTATTGTATCTGCCTGGGTGAGTCTGTTCCTGTCGCTAAAAGGTGAACTCCTTGGACATAGAGACCTTGTCTTTCATCTCTGTATCTGTCCCCAGCACCTGGCATAGTAACTGGAACATGCCAATTTTTTTTTTTTTTGAGACGGAGTCTCACTTTGTTGCCTAGGCTGGTGTGATCTTGGCAGTGGTGCGATCTTGGCTCACTGCAGCCTCTGCCTCCTGGGTTCAAGTGGATTCTCCTGCCTCAGTCTCCTGAGTAGCTGGGACTACAGGCGTGCAACACCATGCCTGGCTAATTTTTTTTGTATTTTTAGTAGAGATGGGGTTTCACCATGTTGGTCAGGCTGGTCTCGAACTCCTGACCTTGTGATCTACCCACCTCGGCCTCCCAGAGTGCTGGGATTACAGGCGTGAGCCACCACGCCTGGCCGCCAATTTTTATTATATGATTTTATAACTAAAATTTCATGTCTAGCAATGAAATTCTTCTGTCTTCTTTGTTTATTTATCTTCCTTTTAGTCCTTTCTTTCTCCTCGGATCTTTCCCCTTCTATCTATCTCAGTTCCTTCGTTTTCCATAGCTCTCCATTTCTCCCAGCATCTGCTGCTAGTCTAGTCTCCTGGCTCTTAACCTTTTTGAGATACAGACTCCTTTAATAAAGTGATGAAGAAATTTATCTCTCCAGAAGAAGACACACAGAGAACACAGAATATTTTGCATATTATTTCAAAGGTAAAGAATGCCAAGAAGCCAGGGGCAGTAGTTCATGCCTGTGATCCCAGCACTTTGGGAGGCTGGGGTGGAAGAATCACTTGAGCCCAGGAGTTCGAGGCTGGCCTGGGCAACATGGTGAGACCTCGTCTCTACCCAAAAATTTAAAAATTAGCCAGGTGTGCTGGCACATGCCTGTAGTCCCAGCTACTCAGGAGGCTGAGGTGGGTGGATTGCTTGAGCTCAGGAGGTTGAGGCTCCAGTAAGCCATGATTGTGCCACTGCACTCCAGCCTGGGTGACAGAATGAGACCCTAGCTCTAAAAAACAAAGAGTGCCAAGTGTCTAAACTTTGAGCTCCTTGAGGACAAAAACTAGGTGTTTTTCATCCTTATGCCTAGTATCTTAATGTTTATTGAGTGTATGTAAGTGTGCACTTGCCCACAAACACGTAAATATTAGTATATGTTGTAGAAAAGCTGTTGTCAGGAAGATATTTGTACACTCAGGCTCTCCACTATGATAGTCACCAGGCACATGTGGGTACTGAGCACTGGAAATGTGGATTGTCCAGATTGGAATGTACTAATTGTAAAATACGCACTGGATTGCACAGGCTTGGGGCAGTACAAACAAAAGAATGAAGATATCTCATTAATAGTTTTTATGATTATTACACATTGAAATAATCATATCTTGGATATATTGAGTTAAATAAGATATTAAATTAATTTTACCTCTTTATTGTTACTTTTCTAAAAGCAGCTACTAGAAAATTTTAAATTATACATGTAGCTGCTCATAGAAGGTTGGTATCCGGGTTAATTCATTCGTGTAGATTCATAAACACAGTAATTTTCTTTAATTTCATGGATTCTTTGAACTAAAGATCCCATAGGTCACCACCTTCCCTGTCCCTCCTCTACCACCAAAAATTAATGAGAACAAATGGGAAGAATTTACTCTGCTTTTAAAGGTACTCTGATACAGATTTTTCTCTACTGTCATAAGTATACCTAGAACAAAAGCACTGTTGACTCAAGTAGTTTCACTAATGAAAAGGAAGCAGCAGAATGACTAATGTAGATTGGAGGAGACACTGTTTTATTTGGAATGCTTTGATTCTTCCACTGTGGAACAAGTGTGGCTGCAGTTGAAACAGCAGAGTCATACTAGGCATATCTGATGTGTGAGGAACCGGAGCATTGCTCAGGGGCCCCTGCCTTCCGATGAATGGATGTAGGATCCATCATACATCAGATTGCTCCTCTCCAATACAAACTCTGATGCAGAAATGCACTTGGTGTAGTTGCTTTTTCTTTCTGGTTTAGGGCAGAAATAATATTTTGGCTTAGAGACTTTTCTCCTGAACTATGACATAATAGGATAAGAATATTGTGTCAAAAATAGCCTTACAAGGTCCTTTTTGGCATTAAGACTTCTGGAGTGAGTTTACGGTAGATTATTGAGAATAATTCTGTTCATTAGCAGCTAGCCATCTTTGATGAGTGCTGACTTCTCTCCTTTCAGCACAGAGTGGGAAAGGGCTGCCTCCCATGACTCTGGGTTGGAGTGAAGGGGAATGCATACCAGCCACCCTCTTGCAGAGGTGGGGCAGGTGCTGGCATAGAGCCTCAGGTTAGACTGAGGGGATGCAGTCTCAGACCAGCAGCCGGCAGTGTTTGTAAACAACAGCAGGGAGATTGTGCTGGTGATGTCCAACTCACACCAATGAAGATCAACCATTTGCACTTTGGGCAGCAGGCTGCAGATGGACAGTGCCTCCTGAGGGCATCGCCATGTTTTAGGGATCCATGTTGTAGGATGCCTGCCTGCAAGAGAGAGTCTAGGAATGCTTTTTAAGCCCCTGGAGTTCAGGCCTGGCACCTGGGTGTCAAGTAGAGTGAACCTCCTGAAGTCCAAACTAACATGACATTTTAAAATGAGGAAAACAAACAGCTCTGAAAAGGTCTATAGGATTATAGATAAGTGGTTAATATGGAAGATGTTATAAAGGGCTCAGGAGGTGATGGGGTGATCCAGGGTTGGTTGAAGTCATTGAAATTAAATTACCCTGTCTTTTACCCGTCTGTGGAAAAAAAGAGGAAAACGACATCTCCCAAAGATGCTTGGCGATTTGATTGATGTTTGTAAAGTGCTTTGGTATCTTTCATAGAGTGTCCAATAAGAACAAAACATGTCTTCAGAACTTAGTCTAAAGCAAACTAGTCTAAACCATCTTGAGTAGATACTAAGCGGTTAATGTCTTTGTTATAAGTTGTACTTATATTTTTGAGAGAAAGTTTTCATGTTCTGATTTTCTTTTTAGTATCAGCTGTATGCTTGGTGTCTTTACCTGTTAGTTTGAGTTCCAACATGCTCTGTAGATGATCAGTCACCTACAGAGGACAATTTTTCTAGCCAAGCAGTAAATCCACCTTAAAATGCTTCTTGCCAAGGACAATGGCTTTGCAAATATTTGAGATGTTTATTCTCAGTTGTGATTTATTACTGAATCTGTGTCTTCATAGCTACTCCTTGGGAGGTGCAGAAGGAGGCAGAGCCAGAAAGCAAGTCCCTGCAATCAGTTCATTATAGAGAAAGAAAAAGCTGTTATTTCAGGGTTCTGGTGGATAGACTTTCCGATAATGTATGTTCTGTGTCTATTTAATTTCATGTAGTGCTGCATCTAATCACTCTGTTTAATCGAACAGAATGTCCTTTTGCTTTGCTTTTGCTTGTAAAGAGCACACAGCACTGCCACCTTGTTGCCAAAGTTTGGTCTGATTTGAATGTGCTTAAAAATCAAGTGAATGCCTGTTTGGAAAAAGCTTACTCCTTCTCTTTGTCAGTACTTGCAAAAACAACTTAAAAGAAGTTAGCATTATTGGACTGAATTCAGTAATTAGCATAATCATGATGCTATGTATTGTTCACCAGGGCACGCCCCTTGGCCGCATTTCCCATTAAGAGGACACCGATGTTGTCCTAGTGAATAAATCCCGGCACACATGATGCAAATCAGCGTGTTCCTGCCTGCCGCTTGGCTGCGGTTAATTTTAGCCGGAGTTAGTTCTATGAGTTGTAAAAGTAGAAGTTAGCAAGCTGAAATGTGACTTCTCGGCCTAATGTGATAGGATATCTATTTTAGACTTCAGATTGTGTTTATGATCAGGAGAGCAGTCCTCTGAAGAATTGTGGCTCAGTTTTCTTGGAAACTACTTGTAAGTACTGGGTGGAATTTTAAGACTTCTCTTTGTTCTTTTCTCCTTAAATCTTTCTAATGTTACCGTCATAGTAATGTTTATCTCTTGGGAAAACTGGAAGCTTTGAGGTTGGTATGTTAGAGAAAGCTAAGAAAGGTGGCAAAAGGTTTTTCTTTAAATATCTCCTAGTGCAGTAAATCTGCCTTATTCAATTTTCCCAAGAAAAAGTTTTCGATTCTTACTTATTTTTGCAAAAGCAATCTGTAGATTATTATTTTATGTTAAAATATTTGATTAATGGATATGGTTTCTGTAAATACAGAAACATTGTATTGTGTCATTGAGCTTATTTTCTACTATGGTAACCTAACTCTTGAGAAAAAAAATGTTAAAAGTTAATTCCTGTTATACTCTGTGCTACAAGTTTATTTTGTAGAAATAATGGAGTGTCAAATGTAATTTTCTTTAATGTACAGATGGACAGTTTTTATCTTTTTAAGGGGAATTTTGTGCTAAAAAATAAACCCATATACGCCTAAAGAGAAGCACTTTTAAAAATTAATTTAGGAGGAAGGTTTTAGAGAATAATTTAAAGCATCCTCTTTTAGACTGAGTTAGTTATCAAAAGTAACCAAAGACCGTGGGATTCTGTAACCTTAACTGCAGTTCATCTAACACGTTATTGCCAACTTAAATTTGTGCTGAAGAAAACAAAACATTTTGATATTGAATATTTTAAACTACATTTGAATCACCTTGCTTATTTAGAAGTGTGTTTTCAGTGTGGACTGACTTCATGCCAAACAGTTTGCTTACAGCAGGGAACCAGGCAGGAATTTCTTCATCAATTGGCAAGTAAATGTATCAGCTTTAGGAATATAGATGTGAATGAAACAATTCTCCTAGGCAATAGGATAGGTGCTTACCAGCTATCTGTGCCTGTCATCTCTAGAGCAAGGAAGGAGGCAGGTCCTCAGTTAGTATTGTGAATGCCATTTTCCTATTTTGAAAAGATGTTGTTAAAGACTTCTTTGTTATTATGTATTGTCTGATTTTAAATGCAAATGACATAAAGTGTCAACAATGAAAGGAAATATTTCAGTGTTCCATTTAATAGGAAAAGAACGAAAGAAAGAAAAGCAGTACTGAGTTCTTGGGCTATTTTTAGAAAGAAACTTACTTCATACTTAGTTTTTACTGAGCTGAAGAGAAATTTGCTGTCCATATGAATTATAATGATAACAGAAGCCTCTAATGTCATCTTCAGCAGTAAAAAGGGTTTTGTTCCAGTAATCCTTCATAATGTATACATTTATCCAAAAAATTCTGACTTATTGCTGTTACTTCTTACTTTTAATTGTTAATAAGGCACCATCAGAATCTCAGTGGAGCATTTTTAAAGGTACACTGTAGTTGGGTATTAGTTTTCAAGCCAGTATTCACTTGACTTATTGTAGTTTTTAGTCCTGCAAAAAGAGAAAAGCTGATTAGAATTTATCCATTGTTTAATTTCACAGACGTTTCTGTAGGTTTTTCTACTCCTAGGAAGCGTGTGCTTTATGACGAGTTGCTAGAATGCACATAAACACTTGCGGAGTGTTTGCTTTCATGATTTCCGTGCTGTGAGAGTGGCAGCGGTGAGTGAGAGTGGAGATAGTTTTCATTATGTAAGTGTCAGTGCCGGAATTCCTCATGTTTGCCGGTGCTGCGATTCTCTTTGCTGCTTCTATCCCGTGTGCCTGGTGAAATGATGCTGGCTGTGACTGGTTATGACCTTGGGCAACAAATCATGATGAGCTCTATGCAGAGTCACACACGGGGGGCCCAGGTGCCGAGAAACAGGTCAGCCTTGTGGCCTCAGGAGGAGTCCAGGAGCCGAACCCGCCTGCCCTTGCCCTGCTGTCCCCACGCGGCAGGTGACCGCACATCTCCCCTGCAGCCCTGTTGGAGCCACTCTCTCCAGCTGCCTGTGCTCTTATCCTACTCCTCCACGTCTTAAAATAGTTACAGACCCAGAGGCTCTGACAGAACCGCTGCTGGTTGCAGGAGATTTATTTCACTGTTACTTTCTGCCTTCTGCTCGGAAGTTTTGAGGGGTTTCTCAGGAACACAGAGAGGAACGTTTTCTCTGGGACCCCTTCACTCACATGAGGTTTTAATGGGTCCCCTGCCTGCATGGCTAAATGGGAACTGCGCTATGTAACAGGTTGCCTTTTGGCTTGGAGCTGGGATGCTCAGTGATCACATCCCTAGAATGTTCTTTCTCTAAAAGAAATCTTGTCGGAAGAGACTATGTTATATGAGTTCCAGCTGTTCATCTAAAGTGGAGGGATGCAGGAGGGATGCCTTCAGCTTCCGACCGTCTTAAACACAAGTGTAACATAATGGGATATGGCCCTCGGGAGGAAGACTGACTTCTCGGGCATACAGGGGACTGCTGTCATAATTTAGCATGTATTAAGCACCCCACAGCACAGTGCACAAGGAAAGCATAGTTCCAACCCACATGCTACAACAAGGCAGGACACAGAAACTGGGCCGCTGACATTCAGTAACTACACTGGCAGAAAAAAATGTGAAAATGAAGAAAAGGGAAACAAAATGAGTGGGGTGGGTTGAGGGTACTTCAGCATTCAGCTCCTCTGGGCTTTTGCCAAAGACGATTAGGACAGATAGCTGTGCCACCTGGGCTGTGCCTTCCCTTTCTCTTCCATAGCTGGGAAGTGATGGGGACAAGTGACAAGACCGACCGCAGAAGCCTTGCTCCCCACTGTCAGTCCTCTGTTGCAATCCTCCTGCAAAGAGCAGAAGCTTCACAGTTTCACTTGCACCTGAAACTATTATTATTATATGGAGGGGATAGACTTGTCATAAAGTCCAATAAATATCAAAGCATCTTTCTCCATAAAATGATATTTAGGTAGAAATCTGGAGTTCCGGATTCTCCCTTCCTGAGCTGGTTTGCACTTCAACAAGTTACTTAACCCTGCACTGGTTTAGGATATTGAGTCAACTGTAATATTAGCTAGGGAAATGCCTTCAGCTTCTCAGAAGAAAGGCATTTATGAAGGTCTACTGAGCATTACTGCAGCTCGTAAAGGAGTTAGAAGCACATGAATCAGAAGAAGGGCTGATCGGCAGACTTGGGTACTGGAGGGTCATAACATGAGCGGCCTGCGTGGTTCTGTGAGTCTGTGAGTCCCTCCCCACCCGTGCCCAACCTCAGCCAATCTCTAAGGTTCTGGGTCTAGTTCATGGCTCCACAATGAAAAGAGACTGGGAGAGGGCTCCACAAAGAACCCCCCAAAAAACAAAACAAAACAAAAACAAAAACCAATTGAAGGTTGGAAAATGATACCTATGATAAGAGGGTAGGGAACTTCTGTTATTTAGTGTTATGTAGCCTGGAAGAGGAAACGAATGACTGGGAGACTCTTAGATTGTTCTTCAAGTACATGTGTGTCTCAGTGCCAAAGACTGGTGACCCACTGGTATCTATTTCCATCGAGAATGAAAGGGTCAGGTCCAGCAAGGGTTAGGCTGGAACAGAGGTGCTGACAGTGGGGATCCTGTTCCTTCAGCATCAGCACAGCCTGGAAACATGTGAGAAATGCAGAATCTCAGGCCCCACCCAGGCCCTGCTGAATCAGAAACCACGGGGTGGGGCCGGCAGCCTGTGTTAAAAAAGTCTCCCAAGTGATTATGCTGGATGAGATGCAAAGATGGAGGGTATTATAAAATGGGGAATCTGGATGCCAAAAAATGTAACCCTTTTTCCTGAAGTCATCTAAACATGGTATTATATTTGTTTGCAGTATTTTCAATGTACTCTCTGAAGTCAGGAGATAAATGACCTCTCAGAGTCCCTTCCAGCCCTGACTTTGCTCTGGATTTCCTTTTGTCACTTAGAGAAGATTAATAATTAACCAGGAAAATTTTGCAATTACTTTTCTGAGCTAAGACAGTGTTCCTCTCAAATGAGGCTCACCTGAGATAATGTGAGAATAATATTGTGTTAGCATATGGATCTACTGTATTTTATCATCAGTGTTACCAGATAGACTCTCTCCTCCCCATCTGACCTCACAGCCACCTGAAGGGGATCTGGGCAGTGTTAGTGAGTAGCCCATATGGGGGGTAGGGAGCTTAATGTTGGCTCATGAGCACTTTATATCACAGACTGCGGCCAGGTTGGTCCCTGTCTTCACATAGCCCATTTCAGAAGAGAGGGGGCTGCAGGGAAAGTTGGACCCTACCCACTACACCCTAGGAGCAGGAAGCAACATAGAAGGCCCTAACAAATCCAAGCACAGTGGAATGTATTATCTGTGTGTCAGCTCTCCACTAGAGATAGAGGAGAGGGACACATTTTATCTCAACATTTTTGTATCTACAACAAATAGCCCAGTGGCACACATAGGATGGACTTAATACAAATAAATTCTAATTCCATTGGAATGGCTAAGGCCACAAGTAAGTGCTCTGCTTTCTCCTCTGTAATGAGTTCTCTAGAGTCAGGAAGGTGGCCATTCTCACCTTTCCCGATCAAAACAGTTACTCCTAGGAGTCCCGTATTCATCTCTCTGCTCTCTCTTCCACCCACCTTTATTTACACATAATAGAAATGCATCTGAATTTAGTTATGCCTGTGCCCTTTTGTATATTTTCCTTTGTGCTTTCGCTTGACAGAAGTGTCTCCGGTTGAAAACACAGGCTGCTGAGAGTGTCTGTTCGTTATACTTTGTATAGCATTTAGGACAATAAAACCTTTTTGTGATCATAATGAAGAAAGGGCTCTCTGAGGACGTTTTGCCAGTGCTGTTTAAAAAGTGTTATACTTCCTGCAGGAGCTAGGTTTTTAAAAATAATAATAATAAAGATAAAAATAAAAACTGTCATACAAGTAACGCACTGCCATGTCTGAAAAAGACCCGCCTTACCTTAGCTAGGGAATTTTGGCCCTAATATTTCAGCACTTGAAAATGGGATCTGGCCAGGTGCGGTGGCTCACGCCTGTATTCCCAGCACTTTGGGAAGCCACGGCAGGCGGATTACTTGGGGTCAGGAGTTCGACGCCAGCCAGACCAATGTGGTGAAACCCCCTCTCTACCAAAAATTAAAAAATTAGCCAGGCGTGGTGGTGCACGCCTGTAATCCCAGCTACTCGGGAGGCTGAAGCAGGAGAATAGCTTGAACCTGGTAGGTGGAGGTTGCAGTGAGCCAAGATCGCATCACTACACGCCAGCCTGGGCAACAGAACAAGACTCTGTCTGGAAAAAAAAAAAAAAAAAAAGGGGAGGGATCTGTAGAATCCTTGGCTTCTATAGCATAGTTAATTACATGTTTGCAGAGTATTGAAAATTGCCGGCCAGACGCGGTGGCTCAAGCCTGTAATCCCAGCACTTTGGGAGGCTGAGATGGGCGGATCACGAGGTCAGGAGATCGAGACCATCCTGGCTAACACGGTGAAACCCCGTCTCTACTAAAAAAAAAAATACAAAAAATTAGCCGGGCGAGATGGCGGGCGCCTGTAGTCCCAGTTACTCGGGAGGCTGAGGCGAGAGAATGGTGTAAACCCGGGAGGCGGAGCTTGCAGTCAGCTGAGATCCGGCCACTGCACTCCAGCCTGGGCGACAGAGCGAGACTCCGTCTCAAAAAAAAAAGAAAGAAAGAAAGGAAGGAAGGGAGGGAGGGAGGGAGGGAGGAAGGAAGGAAGGAAGGAAGGAAGGAAGGAGAAAGAAAATTGCCTCAGGTGAGAAAAGACTGGTGAGGACAGTTTGAGCCAAACTCTAGTTTGCCTGGTCATAAGATATTGATGTTACTATTCAGTCTTTCAATCTTTCAACCTCATTATGTTTCAAACAACTGACCTCTCAGACATGAGGCTGCATGCACTGTTATTTTCTACATCTGTGTCTGTTTTCAGAACATACGAGGCCCAGTGAACATGGTGGCTGTACAGAGATAAGATCGACGTGTCTCCTCACTCCAGAGAGCACAGGGAGCTGATCTTAACCCTGAATGAGCCTTTCAATATAAGTAGAGTCTGTGAAACCCATGAACTTCCAATAACTATATAGCCAGTAGGTAACATTCCATGTGTCTGTTTAATTTGGTTCTTAATAATGGCAGCCAAAAAGCTATTTTCATTTCTGTACAAAGAGGAATTACAAATAGTCATTCTTTTCTTGGTATTTCTTCCTTGGAAAAATCACGTTTCTAAAATCAATCTGTAGCTAGTTCACAAATGTGTCATTAAAAATAAGAGAGGTGGCTGGGCGCGGTGGCTCACAGCTGTAATCCCAGCACTTTGGGAGGCCAAGGTGGGCGGATCACGAGTCAGGAGATCGAGACAATTCTGGTTAACACAGTGAAACCCCATCTCTACTAAAAAAAAAAAAAATTAGCCAAGTGTGGTGGCACGTGCCTGTAGTCCCAGCTAGTCGGAAGGCTAGGGCAGGAGAATCGCTTGAACCCGTGAAACAGAGGTTGCAGGGAGCCGAGATTGCACCATTGTTCTCCAGCCTGGGTGACAGAGCGAGACCCTATCTCAAAAAAAATAAATAAATAAGAGTGGTTAAGTGGTTTGGGATAAACTTTGTCTCATTATAGCTGTCCAGTCAAAAAAAATTAAACTTGAAGAAAAAGGTAAAAAAATATATTTTACTTATTATTAGACTGTACAAGATTTATGGACCTAATAATTGAATACAATATCCCCAGAAACAGCCTAGTAAGTTACTGATTAAATAATTTATGGTATTTCCATAGCATAGAACACTATGCAGCCATTCGAAATGATGGCGTTGGATGTATATCAAGTAAAAACCAGCAGGTTACAAAACATTATGTGTTTATGACCCCATTTTTATAAAAGCAAGGTACATGTATGTATGTACCTGAGAAAAGAATGTTGCATTTATTATGAGCAATAACTATCTCTAGGAGGTGAGCTTATATGTGATTTTCACCCCTTCTTTTTGGTTACCTGTATGTTAATTTTTTTCTTCAGTGAGCATAGATTACTTATGTAATAATAGAAAACTTTCTTTTTAAAAAAGAACTATTTTAATTCATTTTTATTTTGACTTTTATATTTTATTTAATTCGGCAGTGGCCTCTCAGTTGGCTCATATAAGTAGTGCCTAGTCCAGCTGATAAAGCTAGTACACCAATACATTAATTGTGGTTATTTTGCAGTAATGGGCCAGTAGCATTTTTCCTTGTTTTACTTTCCCATTTTCTATATTTATCAGATTTTTTGTGAGCACATATTATTATTATTATTATGAGTTTTGAGACAGGGTCTCATTCTGTCATCCAGGCTGGAGTGAGATGTGCCAGCAGAGCTCACCGCAGCCTTGACTTCCTGAACTCGAGTGACCCTCCCACCTCAGCCTGCCGAGTAGCTGGGACTACCGGCACACACCACCACACCTGGCTAATTTTTTAAATGATTTATAGAGATGAGGTCTCACTATGTTGCCCAGACTGGTCTTGAACTCCTGAACTGAAGCAATCCTCCTGCCTTACTCTCCCAAAGTGCTGTGGTTACAGAGGTGAGCCACCATGCCCAGCCAATATTATTTTTACACTGGAAAAATCTGATTCATTTCTAAGGCAGAGACTTGGGATCATGGATTTTGGAAAGACACCCACATAAACTGATGTGTAGTGGTCACTGAAAAAGGTTAAATTCTGTTAATTCTGGAGTATTAGAGGTATCCAGCAAGTGTCTGCTTTCATTACCACACTGGATCTTAACAAACTCTATAATCTGATCTCAAATTGGCCAGGATCTCAGACTCAGTATTATTTGGAGAGCAATGGCAGCAAGCTGGGGACTTTAGCATATTTTTAAGTCAATTAAAATAACACTTCTGGTGTTATGATTATCCATTAAAATTTCAGAAGGGCCCAGAGTTCAGAATGTTAAATTCAAAGCAGTGAACGGTGGAACTATGTGCAGTAGGCCTCAGATAATAAAATTTTGAGTGACAGTGGTGAGGGATGATGGAAAGAACGAATACCCTAGCCGGTGTTTCCAGGGCACTTAACTGTGTAGTATCACGGTGTATCTCACCAGTGTTCACTACATGTGAGAACACTTTAAGAAAGTCCTGGCTCCCTCAGTCACTTCTGCCAGATGCTGCCAGTATGTCCTCATGGCCTTAATCAGAAGGTTATTTTGGATAACCGTTTTGGTGCTTGTGGCACTTGATTTAAGAAAATCTGGAACAAAGATTGTGGAAAATCTTGAACAAAGTGGGTCGTCCCACCAAAGCAGGCCCCCCTTTCGACTTGCTTTACACAGTGCCACATGAGAGTAAGTAGTTTTGATGGTCATTGAGAGAGGCTCTCCTAAGCCTGGGCCTGGAGCAAAATGGCATTTGTCACTAGGTTTCCTTTGGGCATTGAGGCTGAAATTCAGACTGGATTGAATCTGCTTTCAACAGGACTAAGACCTTAAACTTAATTGAAAACCAAGGCCGGGCGCGGTGGCTCACACCTGAAATCCCAGCACTTGGGGCGGCCGAGGCGGGCAGATCATGAGGTCAGGAGATCGAGACCATCCTGGCTAACATGGTGAAACCCTGTCTCTACTAAAAATACAAAAAATTAGCAGGGTGCATGGTAACCGGCGCCTGTAGTCCCAGCTACTTGGGAGGCTGAGGCAGGAGAATGGCGTGAACCCGGAAGGCGGAGCTTGCAGTGAGCCGAGATGGCGCCACTGCGCACCAGCCTGGGCGACAGAGCGAGACTCCGTCTCGAGAAAAAAAAAAAAAAAGAAAAGAAAACCAAGTGCCTTGATAAACTAAAAGGAATCTGGGCCGGGCGCGGTGGCTCAAGCCTGTAATCCCAGCACTTTGGGAGGCCGAGACGGGCGGATCACGAGGTCAGGAGATCGAGACCATCCTGGCTAACAAGGTGAAACCCCGTCTCTACTAAAAAATACAAAAAACTAGCCGGGCGAGGTGGCGGGAGTCTGTAGTCCCAGCTACTGGGGAGGCTGAGGCAGGAGAATGGCGTAAACCAGGGAGACGGAACTTGCAGTGAGCCGAGATCTGGCCACTGCGCTCCAGTCTGGGCGACAGAGCGAGACTCCGTCTCAAAAAAAAAAAAAAAAAAAAAAAAGGGAATCTGGAATCATGTGCTACCATGTTTTGGCCTAGCCTTTAGTTTAGAGCCTTTGTTACTCATAGAAGAGTGTTTCCTGGAATGCTCGGAACTGAGAAAGCTGGTTTTTCAAGTTTCGTCTTTACATTTATCATCCATATAAGGAATGCTCACCTTCCTTTCTTCATCGTCTTGTGTCTTTCTACTGCAATTATACGAGAGGAGTAGTCATGACATTCCTCTCTGCAGTATTACTTCCTTAGGAAGTGAAGACACGCCTTGCATGGGCGCATCTTCGTTTTCTTTCTTTCTTTTTTTTTTTTTTTTTTGAGGCGGAGTCTTGCTCTGTCACCCAGGCTGGAGTGCAATGGCATGATCTCAGCTCACTGCAACCTCTGCCTCCTGGGTTCAAGCAGTTCTCTTGCCTCAGCCTCCTGAGTAGCTGGGATTACAGGCGCCCACTACCACGCCCAGCTAATTTTTTGTATCTTTAGAAGAGACAGGGTCTCACCATGTTGGCTAGGCTGGTCTTGAACTCCTGACCTCGTGATCCGCCACCTTGGCCTCCCACGTGCTGGGATTATAGTCCTGAGCCACTGCCCCCCGGCCAGGTACATCTTCATTTTCTTTGGGGGGAAGAAAGAGGTGTGGGTGAACACCTTCACTCATCAGCCAGATATGCAATGAATCGAGTACTGTTCCCAGTGAGATTGTGGGGGGACAGTTCCCAGGACACCGGCATGTCCTGGCTGCCAAGTAGTTCCAACTGAGTTGAGTCCAAAAGCTCTCCTGCACACCATGTGAGTGTAGACGTGCACAATGCCACATCAAGATGGAATAGTAGGTGTTAAAATTTGGTTACTTGGCAAGTTGAATGCCTTAAAAGAAGAGTCTTCTTACTTCCTTAGAAGGGATAGAGCCAGATAAAAAGGATTTTCTGAGACTATAGACTATGTTGGACAAGGCAGGAAAACTGGTAGTCATCAAGAGAAAAAGAGTGACCTTTTTTTTTTTTTTTTTGAGATGGAGTCTCACTCTGTCACCCAGGCTGGAGTGCAATGGCACGATCTCAGCTCACTGCAACCTCCGCCTTCCACGTTCAAGCGATTCTCCTGCCTCAGCCTCCCAAGTAGGTGGGATTACAGGTGCCTGCCACCATGCCCAGCTAATTTTTTTTTTTTTTGAGACGAAGTCTCACTCTGTTGCCCAAGCTGCAGTGCAGTGGTGTGATCTCAGCTCACTGCAACCTACACCTCCCTGGTTTAAGCGATTCTCCCGCCTTAGCCTCCTGAGTAGCTGAGACTACAGGCATGTGCCACCATGCCTAGCTAATTTTATTTTAGTAGAGACGAGGTTTCACTGTTGGCCAGGCTGGTCTTGAACTCCTGACCTCGTGAGTCGCCCACCTCAGCCACCCAAAGTTCTGGGATTACAGGCGTGGGTCACCGTGCCTGGCCAATTTTTGTATTTTTGATAGAGACGGGGTTTCGTCATGTTGGCCAGGCTGGTCTCTAACCCCTGACTTCAGGTGATCTGCCCGCCTTGGCCTCCCAAAGTGCTGGGATTATAGGCGTGAGCCACCACACTAGCCTGAAAGAGGGTGACCTTTATAAGAGGAAGAAGAGAGTGGATCTCAACTTAAAAACTTGAATTGCATTTATTTTCCTCTTTTTTATCTTTTCTTTGTTTACTTGTTTTTTGCTTATTTGTTTTTATCTTTACTCTGAAGACTAAAAGCAAAAGTAAGAGAGATGAATGTAGTTAACATAGGTGTTAGGAGTTATAAAAGAGCTCATCTGTTATAAAGGTTTTTAAAAGAGTGATTGCCTTAGACCTGACTTGAAATTAAAGTGGCAGCTGTCAGAGGAAGAGGGAATCGCTGGGATGTTCTGTCACTTTCTGTCTTGGCTGCTGCTGTGCGGTTAAGTGTCCCTAGGGACTTAGAGGGCAGAGCGCCTGGCAACGCACCTCCTTCTCTTGGGCCTGATTTTTGCCATCTCTGCTTTTGTTTACATTTGTTTGGTTTCCCCCTCATCTTTAAGCATAGTGTCTTCAGGCCTGTGAGGCATGTCAGCAACAATTACATAAATCCACAGTTTTGGGGTTTTTTGTTTTTGTTTTTGAAACGGAGTCTCACTCTGTCTCTCAGGCTGGAGTACAGTGGCAGGATCTTGGCTCACTGCAACCTCCACCTCCTAGGTTCAAACAATTCTCCCACCTCAGCCTCCTGAGAAGCTGGGATTACAGGTGGATGCCACCATGCCCGGCTAATTTTTGTATTTTCAGTACTGACAGGGTTTCACCATTTTGGCCAGGCTGGTCTTGAACTCCTGACCTCAAGTGACCCACCTACCTCGGCCTCTCAAAGTGTTGGGATTACAGGCATGAGCCACCACACCCAGCCAAAATCCAGAGTTTTTACTTGAAGAGAAAAGACTCAAAAGCCTCATCCAGAAGAAATGTCTCCTGGTGAGATATAAAAGCCTGACAGTATCATACTATTAACTATTCTAATGATAATTTTTTTAAGTTTATATTTGTATTGTATTCTGAGAAGAAGTTATCCTCAGTGATCAATGGTATAAGAAAGCTTTTGTTTTCTATGTCCCCACTAACTAGTAAGCAGTGAACTTCTAAGAACTCAAGCAATCAAATTGAATCCAGCTTTGTAAGACCAATACAGATATAAAAGTATATTTTTCTAACAGCAAATCCTTTTTTTTTTTTATTTGCACATGGTAGAATTTGCTTTTTCTGGTATACAGTTTTGTGAGTTTGTACACATGCACAGATTTTTGTGACCACCACCAAAAACAGGATACAGAATAACTCCAGCTCCCTGAAGACCCCTCTTGAGCTGCCCCTTTATTCAGACCCTGCCTTTAACCCTTACTCCCTGAACTGTGGAAGGAGTCTTCGAGCCACACACAGCCATGGTCAAGGGTGAAACTTTGCAGGCTACGGGGGCTTAAGCGCAACCTCTGGCCACTAAGTGGCTTGTGCTGTCCCACAAGTGATCCCTAGCAAGTTGCACTAAAATATAAAAACAAGGGGAAAATCTGAGCAGGGCTGGCAGCTGCACACTGTAGGGGAATAGACTTCAGAGAATCATTAATAGTTCAGCCAAGTACCCACACAATTAAGTGACAGCTGCAGGCGTCTGGGAAGTGGGAGTATGAGTGAGCAGAATTGTTACAGTTTATTATTTAAAAGATCCAGTTTTCAATGAAAAATTGTAAGACATGTAAAGAAACTAGCTCGTGTCAAACACACACAGGGCGGGGTGGGGGGCAGACAGTGGAGATGGCTTTTGAGGGGGCCCAGATACTGAACTTAGCAGACAGTCTTCAGAGCAGCCATTACACATACGTTCACAGACTAAAGGAAACCATGTTTTAATAATGCAAAGAAGGTATGCTGGCAGACTCATCAAATAGAGAATATTCATGAAGAGATAGAAATTATAAAATAAAAAAAGAACCTGGCCGGGCACGGTGGCTCAGGCCTGTAATCCCAGCACTTTGGGAGGCCGAGGCAGGTGGATCCTGAGGTCAGGAGTTCGAGACCAGCCTGACCAACATGGTGAAACCCTGTCTCTACTGAAAAGACAAAAATGAGCCAGGTGTGGTGGCCACGCACCTGTAATCCCAGCTACTTGAGAGGCTGAGGCAGGAGAATCACTTGAACTCGGGAGGTGGAGGTTGCAGTGAGCTGAGATTGTGCCACTACACTCCAGCCTGGGAAACAAAGCGAGACTCTGTCTCAAAAAACAACAACAACAACAACAAAAACCATTTGGAGACACCAAAAGCACAAGGCAACAAAAGTAGGAATATTGGACTATATCAAAATTAAAAGCTTATATATATCAAACGATACCACAGAGTGAAAAGGCAACCTTTCAAATGGGAGAAAATATTTACAAATTTATACCTAATAAGGACCCAGAATACATAAAGAACTCCTACAACTCGGCCAGGCGTGGTGGCTCACGCTTGTAATCCCAGCACTTTGGGAGGCCGAAGCGGGTGGATCATCTAAGGTCAGGAGTTTGAGACCAGCTTGGCCAACATGGCAAAACTGTGTCTCTACTAAAAATGCAAAATTAGCTGGGTGTGGTAGCAGGCGCTTGTAATCGCAGCTACTTGGGAGGCTGAGGCAGGAGAATCCCTTGAACCTAGGAGGCAGAGGTTGTAGTGAGCCGAGATTGCGCCATTGCATTCCAACCTGGGAGACAGAGCAAGACTCCGTCTCAAAAAAAAAAAAAAAAAAAGAACTCCTGTAAGTCAAAAACAAAAAGCAAATGACCTGATTTTTTAAATGGGCACAGGACTTTAATAGACATTTCCCCAAAGAAGACAATACAGACGACCAATAAGCATGTGAAAAGATGCCCAATATCACAAATTACTTGGGAAATGAAAATCAAACCACAGTGAGATACCACCTCCACCCATTAGGATGGCTATCATATAAAAAGATAAAACCTACAGAAGATAACAGGTGTTGATGAGGGTAATGAGAAATTGGAACCCTTGTGCACTATTGGTGAGAATACTAAATGGTGAGGCTGCTGTCAAAAACAGTATGACAGTTCCTCAAAAACTTAAATTAGAATTACCACATCCAGCAATTCCACTTCTGGGTATATATCCAAAAGGACTGAAAATCTGGTCTCGGAGAGATATTTGTATACCCATTTTAATAGCAGTGTTTGTCTGTAATCCCAGCACTTTGGGAGGCTGACACAGGCAGATCACGAGGTCAGGAGTTCGAGACCAGCCTGACCAACGTGCTGAAACCCCATCTCTACTAAAAATACAAAAAAAAAAAAAAAAAAAAAAATGGCCGGGCGTGGTGGCGTGCGCCTGTAATCCTAGCTAGTCAGAATTGCTTGAACCCAGGAGGCAGAGGTTGCAGTGAGCCAAGATCGACCCACTGTACTCCAGCCTGGGCGACAGAGGGAGACTCTGTCTCAAAAAAAAAAAAAAAGAAAGCAGTGTTATTCACGGTCGCCAAAAGTCGCAGCACAAATGCCCGCTGATGGATGAATAGATAAACACAGTGTGGTCTACACCTACAAGGAAATATTACTCGGTCTCAAAAAGGAAGGAAATCCTCATACATGCTGCAACGTGGATGAACCCTAAGTGAAATAAACTGGTCACAAAAGGACAAATGCTGTGTCATTCCACTCATCTGAGGTCCTTAGGCAGTGAGATTCATAGAGGCTGAGGGTAGAATGTTGGCGGCTAGGGGTTGGGGAAAGGTGAGAATGGCAAGTTATTGTTTAATGGGTACAGAGTTTCAGTTTTGGAAATGAAAGGAGTTCTGTGGCTGGATGGTGGCAGTGGTTGCACAGCAATGTGAATATACCTAACGCCACTGAACCATACACTTTCAAATGGTTAAGATGGTAAATTTTATGCAATGTATATTTTACCGCAATTTTAAAACATTTTTTAAGAGAAACTCTGCAGTTGAAATGTATGATAACCAAGATGAAAAATTCGCTAGAGAGGTTCTGCAGTAAATTAGAGTTGCCAGAAGAAAGATCCACAAGCAATAGAGATGTTGCTGTAAGGAATGAAGAAAAATAAACAGAGCCAGAGAAATGTGGGCCACCATTCAGTGCATCAGCAGGAGAACCAACAGAGAAGGTGCAGAAAACAATATTTCAACACTTAAAAATAATCATGGCCAGGTGCGGTGGCTCACGCCTAGAATCCCAACACTTTGGGAGGCCAAGGTGGGTGGATCACTTGAGGTCAGGAGTTCCAGACCAGCCTGGCTAACATAGTGAAACCTTGTTTCTACAAAAATACAAAAATTAGCCCAACGTTGTGGCACATGTCTGTAATCCCAGCTGCCCGGGAGGCTGAGGCAGGAGAATCGCTTGAACCCAGGAGGTGGAGGTTGTAGTGGGCTATCACACCATTGCACTCCAGCCTGGGCGACAGAGCAAGACTCTGTCTCAAAAAGATAAAAAATAAAAATGTTCTGTAGTAATTTAACTTCTCAAATTTGATGACGAACACTAATGTACACGTCCAGACAGCTTAGCCAAATTCAGTTAGGATAGACACAGACATACTGCAGTCAGAAATTTAAGAGACAAAGAAAAACTCTTGGGACCCGCAAGAGAGAAGTGACTGTCAAGTCCAATGTAACTCAAGTAAGATGGACAGCTGACTTCCATCAGAGGCAATGAGACTGGGAGGCAGTGGATGACACATTAAAGTGCCGAAAGAATCCTACATCCAGCAAACCTGTCTTTCAAAAATAAGACAAAATAAAAACACTGCCACGTAAATAACTAGCAGACCTACCTCACTAGAGGAAGGCAGACGCGGCAGCTCATGCCTGGAATCCCAGTATTGTGGGAGGCCAAGGCCGGAGGATCGCTTGAGCCCAAGAACTCTAGGCCAGCCTGGATAACATAGTGAAACTCCATCTCTACCAAAAAAAACTAGCGAGGCACATTGGCGCACACCTGTAGTCCCACCTAGTTGGGAGGCTGAGGCAGGAGGAACAAGGCTGCAGTGAGCCATGGTCGTCATGATCGTGCCACTGCACTCCAACCTGGGTGTCAAAAAAGAAAAAAGTAAATAAAAATACTAAAGGTGGTTCTTTAGGCTGAAAGGAAGTGACACTAGACAGTGATTTGAGTCCACACATACACATAGAGCTCTGCTAAAGATAAGTAGTTAATGATAAAAGACAATATAATTACATATTCCTTTTTCTTTCTTAACTAATTTAAAATATCATGAAAGAGCACCTTCTGTCTGGTTGCCCTCCAGTCTATAAGAAAGTTGTGTGCTGTTCTTGAAACAATCTCTCTAGACCCAAGTTTTCTTTTCTTTTCTTTTCTTTTTTTTTTTTTTGAAACTGAGTCTTGCTGTCACCAGGCTGGAGTGCAGCAGCACAATCTCGGCTCACTGCAACCTCTGCCTCCCAGGTTCAAGTGATTCTCCTGCCTCAGCCTCTTGAGTGACTGGGATTACAAGCATGCGCCACGCCACCGTGCTCAGCCAATTTTTGTATTTTTAGTGGAGATGAGGTTTTACCATGTTGGGCAGGATGGTCTCAATCTCTTGACCTTGTGATCCGCCTGCCTTGGCCTCCCAAAGTGCTGGGATTACAGGTGTGAGCCACCGCATCTAGCCCCCTTTTTTTATGAGATGGAGTTTTGTTCTTGTCGCCCAGGCTGGAGTGCAATGACACGGTCTCAGCTTACTGCAACCTCTGCCTCCCAGGTTCAAGCGATTCTCCTGCCTCAACCTCCTGAGTAGCTGGGATTACAGATGCCTGCCACAACACCTGGCCAATTTTTGTATTTTGAGTAAAGATGAGGTTTCACCATGTTGGCCAGGCTGGTCTCGAACTCTTGACCTCAGGCGATTCACCCGCCTTGACCTCCCAAAGTGCTGGAATCACAGGCGTGAGCCACTGCGTTCGGCCTAGCCACAAGTTTTCTGAAGGAAAAATGCAGGCACAGGGAGCTTGACAAGCTCTCCTTTTTTGGAGGGGGGTGCTTTCTGGGTCTTTTATTTGTATGCATTGTGTCCATCACCCCATGAGTGTACCTAGGGAAATCAGCTGACCGCCTTGAGCGTTCCATGCAGTGAGAGAAGCGGTGAGGAAATAAATGAGTGACTCTGATGCCTGGTCATCTCAGCCCCCCTTTACAGGCACAGTGGGTGGGAGAAGGGAAGGACTGTGATTGTCCTGACCTCTGGGGAAGGAGGAAAGGTGGGCTGGAGGCTGTGCTGTCAGCACCTCCTGCCCACAGTTTCAAAGGCTCACTCTGGGCCTAGGTTTGCCAGGGTGCCCTTTGGTCCAAATGCAGGCCTTGTGCTTAGTCCTGTGCCCTGTTTCACTCTTGGCCTGGAGGCATTTTTGAACTGCTGCTGTCTCAGGGCCAGCTGTGTGGCTGAGATGCTTAGTGTGCATGTAGACCAGCAAGCAGAACACCCGGCTGGCTGAATGCCCTGGGGGTCTGGAAGGCCAGACCCAGGCGCTCCTGCATGATATGGGAGCAGCCTTTAGCTGCCTGGCTGCCCTCCCAAGTCAGGCTCTCTTGGATCATGGTGGCTGCCAGCCATAGACCACACCCACCCACACTTCATCAGACTGCACACTGGATCTGTCAGGGGACACCGTGGGACTACACCCCATTCTGCCCCCATGGCCTCTCCTGCAAAGCTCGAAGATAGCTTGGAAAGCACAGAGTGCAAGAGAGATGATCTTTATCGTGCATAAGGAATTAAGAGCCATGAGCATTCTCAGAGTGAGGAAATAGTTTTCAAAGAAATCTTACAAAATGTCTTTTCTCTTTTGTGTTTTTTAACTGTCATCCCACAGTTTTGTGAAGGTATTAATAATATCAAGCCAGTGCTCATGGTTTCTTAATTTAGTAAAAAGATTTCACTCTCAGTAGTCCACAGAAGATGAGAGGAACTGCTAAATTTCTACCTGACTTACCAATCAAATGAACGTTCTTGGGACTATATTGCCTTGTTTAGCCTGTTTATACTGCCAATTTAGCAAGTTATTAGTGGAGTGGAATCAGGTTTTCAGATTTCTGATGAAGCACTTCCGAGACTTGAACAGATTCTCCCAAATCTGTTGGGAGAATGGCAAAGAGGAAGAGGCTGCCTAAATCAACTTAATAATCATTTGTCCTCTGTTGCTTTTTCTGCTGGCTAAGAACAATTGCTTAAGAATCTCTGGAATGATAACAAGAAATATGGGGCTGTAAGTTGAGCATGGAAAGGAGTTAAGATAATTTCATTTGTCAGCTCCTCTGTTTATATTAATGTTGCATTAATGGAAAGAATATGCGGTCGTACCAGGAACAAAAAGTTTTATAAGTACCATCCATATTTTTATTGAACCTCCAATAGAATCAAAACAAAGTTAGCAAATAAACATATAAGAGCCATATCTATTTTCATACATGGTTCCATTTTAAACTGTCGCTGAAGGGAAAGTATTTCCCTAATATAGCTCTTGGAACTTAGCCAAACAGTCCAACATTTCAGGGCACAGAATTGGAACCAGTGATCCTAGATTTGTCATTTGATAGAAGTTTCATATGTTAAGCAATTTGCTCATGAATATCTACCTATTTTTGGTTATGAGTGAAGAAAATATCTAGAATATCTGGGAGGGCGGGGAATCTATCTATGTTACATATAGAAAGGAAGAAAGGAGAAAATGTTGAAGAGCCTTTTCTATGTTAGAGAGTGGGAATAAATTCATAAAGCTTGGCTGTTCTTGTCCCTTGCTTCCAGACAGTAGCGTGCCTCAGACTCTCCAGCAAGGCGATGATCTGCTTTAGAAGTCTCTACTGCTGGGGAGTCCACATTTCCAGTGGGTGCTCACTTCGGTGGGCTGCAACCTAGTCTGTTATAAATGTGTTTCTTCTATCCAAATACAGTTTGTTTGTTTGTTTTTAAGATGGAGTTTTGCTCTTGTCACCCAGGCTGGAGTGCAGTGGCATGATCTCGCCTCACTGCAACCTCTGCCTCCTGAGTTCAACCAATTCCTCCACCTCAGCCTCCCTGGTAGCTGAGATTATGGGCACCCGCCACCCTGCCCGGCTAATTTTTGTATTTTTAGTAGAGACGGAGTCTCACCATGTTGGCCAGGGTGGTCTCAAACTCCTGACCTCAAGTTATCCACCCACCTTGGCCTCCCAAAGTGCTGGGATTACAGGCGTGAGCCACCGCGCCTGACCCAATTTTTTTTTTTTTTTTAAGAGACTGAGTTTCGCCCTTGTTGCCCAGGCTGGAGTGCAATGGCACAATCTCAGCTCACTGCAACCTCTGCCTCCCAGGTTCAAGTGATTCTCCTGCCTCAGTCCTCTGAGTAGCTGGGATTACAGGGGCCCGCCGCCATGCCTGGCTAATTTTTTGTATTTTCAGTAGAGATGAATTTTCACCATGTAGAGAGATTTTCACCGTGTTGGCCAGGCTGGTCTCGAACCCCTGACCTCAGGTAATCCACTTGCTTTGGCCTCCCAAAGTGCTGGGATTACAGGCATGAGCCACTGTGCCCGGCCAAATACAGTTTTGTTTTTTTTTAAGACAGGGTCCTACTCTGTCGTCCAGGCTGAGTGCAGTGACAACACTCCAGTCTCACTGTAACCTCGACCTCCCAGGCTCAGGTGATCTTCCCACCTCAGCCTCCTGGGTAGCTGGGTAATTTTTGTATTTTTAGTAGGGATGGGGTTTCGCCATGATGTCCAGGCTGGTCTCAAACTCCTGGGCTCAAGTGATCCGCCCACCTTGACCTCTCAAACTACTGGGATTGCAGGCATGAACCACCTCGCCCAGCCTAAATAATAGTCTTTTTTCTTACATGAAAGACTGTTTCCTTGTGCTGTGTCCTCAAATTAGATAAAGAGAGGCTGATATATTTCCTAATAATAACTTTTTCATGGACTCATTGAATTGTAAATGTAAAAGGAAAATGACAAATAAAATCTTACAATTACCTGTCATATGGTCATTCAGATTCCATTTGAACGTCACCAAGGATGGCAGTTAGATATCCTGAGGCAGCCTTTCCACTAAAAAAGAAAATATTTTCCATGTAAGTCATGTTGGACCTTGGAAATCTTTTCTTCTTCAGGCCAAATCATCCTAACTCCTCTAACTTTATCTCATTTTAATTATTTTTTGCTGTTTATTTCCTTTTCCTTTAAAAATATATTCACTTAGATTTATTTATTGTAGATTTATGCAATGCCTTCCCAGAGAGTAAGAGGCTGTGTGGAAAACATCTAAATATCACAGAAGTTTTAGGGCTGGGAAGAAACTTCCCTGTAGGAATGAGAAGAATGCAGAGGGAGCGTGGACAGAGCAGAAATGAGACCTGGAAGGAAAAAGGGCAGGGAAGGCTGAAACCCTCAGGGTCCGAAGCAGGAATCTTAGCTAGAGAACCAAATGGCAAAGTAAGTCTGTTCGTGTTCCATAAGTCCACGAAGGCCGTTGACTGCACTGCTCAAGACAGGGTCAGAATTTTCCACCCTTCCCCACAGGACAATCCTGTGGCTCACAGTTTCAGGCTAAACTGCCTCTTCCTGGCCCTGTGGTCTCTGGTGGATGTAGAATAATAGAGTTGGACAGGACTAAAAGATGTCATCTGATATTGACAATTTTGAAGGGTGAGGGCCCGGCAGCATTCTTGTGAGTCCATTCTCTTTATTAGCCTCCCTCCTTCCCATGTCTCTCCCTGCCGCCCCCCCCAGCTTAGGCCAGGAACCCAGGGAGCCTCAGCACCCAGAGTTGAACCTCGTATCATCAGGGCCTGGCAAGTGTCAGCCAGGAGCATCACTTCCTAGTTTCTCAGCATTGCTTTCATTTCAGTGCCTCCTACTGTGGTGTGGTGTGGTGTGGACTCATGGGAAGGAGATAGTGCATTTAGGGATTCATTGTTTAAATCTACTTTCAGTGATGCAGCCACATCTTTTAAATGACCAAAATTGGACTCGATTACTGCTAAAGTCCCTTCATACCCTAATGTTCTGTGATCTTCTAACTCTGTAAACCAAAACAGGAATAAAAGCGTAATTATAGGTTGCTTCTTGTAAGCATTAGCTTCAAACAGTTTCAGGAGAAAAGAGGCCAGCAGAGTCCTTGGCACCATCGAGATATTTTCTATTCAGTTCAGTCCTGAGGGCCAAACCTCAAAAGAAGCATAAGGAAGATGAGGGAAGAACTGAGAAAGACTGTGACTGATCATGGGCCCTTTGGAATATAAATTGAATACAGGGCTGGGCACAGTGGCTCACGTCTGTAATCCCAGCACTTTGGGAGGCTGAGGCGGGAGAATCAGTTGAGCCCAGGAGTTTGAGACCAGCCTGGGCAACATAGTGAGACCTTGTCTCTACCAAAAAGAAAACAAAATTATCCAAGCATGATGGCGTGTGCCCATAGTCCCAGCTACTAGAGAGGCTGAGGTAGAAGGACTGCTTGAAAGCTCAGGAGTTTGAGACAGCCTGGGCAACATAGGGAGACCCCTCCAACCTGTAAAAAAATAAAATAAAAATTACTGGGTGTGGTGGCGCTTGCCTCTAGTCCCAGCTACTCAGGAGGTGGAGACAGGAGGATTACTTGAGCCCAAGAGCTTAAGGCTGCAGTGAGCCATGATCGTGCCACTGCTCTCCAGCCTAGACAATAGACTGAGACTCTGCCTCAAAAATAAAAACAAAGGAATAAATAAATAATTGGAATATAGTAGAAGACTCCACACTATGCAGAGACCTTTTTACTAAGCGCTCCAATACTAGACAAAAGGATATTCTTGATGGTGAAAAAGATAAATAAAGGGAATACAAAATGTGTTTTAAGTTTTACGTCGTAGATAGTAAGCCTGGAGAAAAATTGAGGCCCTGGCTGAAAACATAATTAGATTAATGGCAAATTCATTTTGTTTATTTAAGAAAACTAAGCCTATTTTTGTGATATGTTCCTAACTTTTTTTTTTTTTTTTTTGAGACGGAGTCTCACTCTGTCACCCAGGCTGGAGTGCAGTGGTGCAATCTCGGCTCACTGCAAGCTCCACCTCCCGGGTTCACGCCATTCTCCTGCCTCAGCCTCCCGATTACCTGGGACTACAGGAGCCCACCATCACGCCCGGCTAATTTTGTGTATTTTTAGTAGAGACGGGGTTTCACCATGTTTGCCAGGATGGTCTCGATCTCCTGACCTCGTGATCCACCCGCCTCGGCCTCCCAAAGTGCTGGGATTACAGGCGTGATGTTCCTAACTTTTTTTTTTTAAATGTAGTGTTTTGAAGGGTCTTCCAGTGATAAAGTGGTCATTGCACATCGTAGAAAATTTTGGATAATGTCAAAAAAATAAAAAGAGACCTAGAGAGAAGTGCAATTAACCTGTGGGCTTATTTCCTGAAAGTCTTAGCCCACACTCTCTTAAACACAGCAGAGGCCATGTGGCTAATGTCATTGTGTGTTCCCATGTTTCCCCTAGGATCACTGTGTTCCAGTGTCATGAAAATCTCTCAAGTTACATCATTGCAGTGGCTACCTAATATTTCATCTTTTAGAAGAAGTTGCCTTAGCCATACCCCTGACTGGGAACATTTAGATGTTTCTTCTTTTTTATAATCATAATAAATGACACTGTATTCCACATCTGTGCATTATTTGCCCACATTTCAAAGTCTTTGCCTATTTTCTTGAGCAGTTGAGGCTGATGTCATAAAGAGCACTCATATCCCGCTGAGTGCTCCTCATTCACAGTAGGGCCCTGGAGTTGCCGTACATCTGACCTGGCCTGGTCAGTGGACAAGAAACATTTTCTTTTCTTTTCTTTTTTTTTCAGACAAGGTCTCACTCTGTCACCCAGGCTGGAGTACAGTGATTCAATCTCAGGTCACTGCAACCTCTGCCTCCCGGATTCAAGTGATGCTCCTGCCTCAGCCTCCCGAGTGGCTGGGATTACAGATGCACACTGCCATGCCGGCTAATTTTTGTATTTTTAGTAGAGACAGGGTTTTGCTGTGTTGGCCAGGCTGGTCTTAAACTCCTGACCTCAAGGGATGGGCCCGCCTGGGGCCTCCCAAAATGTTGAGATTACAGGCATGAGCCACTGCGCCCAGCTAAGAACCATTTCAATAAGAAGATAGCTACTTTTATTATTATTATTATTTTAAAGAACTGTGTAAACCATTTCTAACTGTACTTAGGTAGATACCATTACAGAACCTTTCATCACAGATTCATGACAGTTACCCTTGCAGAACTGATTTCAGAGTTGACTTTGGGGTCACAGATTCAGAGTGACCCTGTGATTGTAGCTTGCCCACACTCAGACTTTCTCTGAGTGACGTCCTTGCAGGTCTTGGTCAATGAAGTGCCCAGAACTTCAGATTTAAAGGATCTTCAGTCTGTGGTTCCCCATGGGAATGATTTTCAGCTGAAATGTTTATATTTGCGTAAACTGAATACTAACAAATGGTTTTCTACTGTGAGATCCTCTAGAAGCCATCTGGAAGGCTTGTCTGTGGAAAGCTGGCTTTTCTTTTCCTTGTGGATTTGAAGAGAGGTCTGTAGGCTGGCTCTGGAGCAGGCCTTTCCTCTCTTCCCTGGCCCCGGAAGAGTCACGTCCCGAGCCTCTCTCTGTGGGCTTCATGTCTACAGCGCTAAGTCAGCCCCACCTCGATCCGTCTGCCATTGTTTTAAATGTGCTGTGATGTACGTCACCCCTCCCTGAGTCCTTACTTGACTGAGTGAACTGGCTGGGTTTTCTGTGTCTCAGTGGAAGATTCCCTTTCTCATTGAAAAGAGAACTGTTTTTTTTCTTTCTTTTTTTCGCTGTGTAATCTATATGCCATCCTAGGGGACTTGGTGGAAGTGGGGGGCAATGCTTGCAATATAGATAAGGGAAAATATCAAAAGTGAACATTACCTTTTATGACCCGTATTTTTTCTGATCACTTTTTTTGAGGTAGACTGTATATACCTCAATAAATAAAGCTCAGCAGTTGTGAGTGAACAGTTTCGTGAGTTTTGACAACACGTGCAGTAACACAGCTACCACCATACTCAAGGTGCACAGCAGAGCACTCCCTATGTAGACATGGGTTGTTGTTTCTCTTGGGCAACTACACACCAGATTGGGGCTGCTGGGTCATGTGGTGAGTGTACACTGGACTTTTAAGAAATTGCCAATAGTTGGCCAGGTGCAGTGGCTCACGCCTGTAATCCCAGCACTCTGGGAGGCCAAGGTGGGTGGATCACTTGAGGTCAGGAGTTCAAGACCAGCCTGGCCAACATGGTGAAACCCTGTCTCTACTAAAAGTACAAAAGTTAGCCGGAGGAGGTAGTGCAGGCCTGGCTACTGGGGAGGCTGAGACAGGAGAATCACTTGAACCTGGGAGGCAAAGGTTGTAGTGAGTGAGCAGAGATCGCACCATTGCACTCCAGCCTGGGCGACAGAGTGAGACTACATCTCAAAAAAAAGAAAGAAAAGAAATTAGCAGTTGGCTGGGGACGATGGCTCACACCTGTGATCTCAGCCCTTTGGGAGGCCAAGGCGGGTGGATCACAAGGTCAAGAGATCGAGACCATCCTGGCCAACATGGTGAAACCCTTTCTCTACTAAAAATACAAAAAATAGCTGGGCTTGGTGGTGCGCACCTGTAGTCCCAGCTACTTGGGAGACTGAGGCAGGAGAATTGCTTGAACCCAGGAGGTGGAGATTGCAGTGAGCCGAGATTGTGCCACTGCACTTTAGCCTGTGACAGGGCAAGGCTCCATCTCAAAAAGAAAAAAAGAAAAACAAATTGCCAATAGTTTTCCAAAGTGTCTTTACCATGTTGAGTGGTTTTTTTCTTAGCACCCTTTTAGTGTTTCTCTTTGCCTCCCTTCTTCCCTTAAAAAGTCCCTGTCCAGGCTGGGTGCAGTGGCTCATGCCTGTAATCCCAGCACTTTGGAAGGCTGACCAAGGCAGGCAGTTCACGAGGTCAGGAGTTCAAGACCAGCCTGGCCAACCCATATGGTGAAGCCCTGTCTCTACTAAAAATACAAAAATTAGCTGAGCATGGTGGGGCGTGCCTGTAATCCCAGCTACTTGGGAAGCTGAGGCAGGAGAATTGTTTGAACCCGGGAGATGGAGGTTGCAGTGAGCTGAGATTGCACCACTGCACTCCAGCCTGGGCCACAGAGCAAGACTCTGTCTCAAAGAAAAAGAAAGTCCCTATCCCTCACAACGTGTGTCAGTCTTAAACCAAAAACAAGGTCACAGTCTGCATGTTGAGGAAGAAGAGCAGGTCTAAGGGAGGAGGCTGGAGAAACCCACAGGACTGGGAAGAGAGTGGGGCACAGGGCTGCCTGAGAAAGATCCTTTCAGAAGGATTTGGGAACCTCTTCTTTGTTATTCTTCCTGTGACAACAGTGATGCCAGTAACTTCAAGTTGCTTGAAGCGAAACACTTCTGCCCAATTAAGTTTGATCCTCACAATAATTCTGTAAGATGCATGCGCCATCACTGTCCCCATTTTATAGATGCTGCAATTCAAAAAGTGTGTGTGAGGTACCCAGGGTCAGCCACTAGAGAGGAACAGAACTGCGACAGGACCTTATGCTTCCTGACCTTCGCCCCAGGGCTTTATCTGCTAAGAATGGTAACAGTCACCTGGTATTGATTGCTGGAATTGAGCTTGGGCCTTCTCCTTTGCATGTAACCGGTGGCGAGGCATCTGCCACAGTCTCCACGGTTCAGGTGAGTCATTGAGGTGACTTACCCAGGGTTGCATAGCCAGGAGCTGGCCGGACGGGAATGGACCTAGAGTCCCTGACTGCAGGTCCTGTGCTCATTGCCCTTCTCCACACAGGAGAAACAAATGTTCCTTTTGTAACCACAGAGAGGAAAGAAGGTGGCAAGCCTTTCTCCTTAGGCAGGTGCTTGCTGGACCTAAGCTGGTGGGCTGAGGGTGTGAGTGTGAAGGAGAAAAGCCGCGTTAAAGAGCATAGGCACAATTGTGGAAATGAGTTGTCTAACACTGTTTAAGTAGGAGAGGGGATCTCTGGGCTGACACAGTGCCAAGGGGAACATCAAGGTGATTAACAACCTCCCCAAGCAAAACCAGACCAGGGCAAAGCTGCTCGGGGGCTTGTGCCAGCCACTCTTCTCACCCACGGTGCTCCTGTGGTTCACCTGTGTGAGTTTCACAAGTTTTGACAACACGTACAGTAGTACAGCCACTGCCATATTCAAGGTGCACAGCAAGGGAATCATCCATTAAGACACAGTATAAACCAGCCGGGCACGGTGGCTCAAGCCTATAATCCCAGCACTTTGGGAGGCTGAGGCGGGCGAATCACGAGGTCAGGAGATTGAGACCATCCTGGCTAACAGTGAAACCCCCGTCTCTACTGAAAAAACAAAACAATTAGCCGGGCGTGGTGGCGGGCACCTATAGTCCTAGCTACTTGGGAGGCTGAGGCAGGAGAATGGTGTGAACCCGGGAGGCGGAGCTTGCAGTGAGCAGAGATCACGCCACTGCACTCCAGCGTCGGCAACAGAGTGAAATTTCATCTCAAAAAAAAAAAAAAAAATGCACACAGTAAACCCACCTGGCTCATCCAATGAAAAGCCCATCTGTGGCCAGACCCTATCCTAGCCCCAAAAAGCAAAACTGAAAACAATGTGAAAAAGAAGAAAAACCTACTCGGTATTTTTCAGTTCAGTTCCATAAACCATCTATCCTCTCTCCACCCCCATGTTTAATCCACCATCTGGTCCTGTTGGATTTTGCTGCTGCAGTTCTCTTAAATCATCGTATTCCCTCCCACCCACCACTGTCCACACCCTGGTCCCAGATGCCTCGTCTCATGCCTAAGCCATGCAACGGGCTCCTGACTCATCCTCCATGTTTTTGCTTGCCTTCTATCCAATGTGGTCACCACACTGCAGCCAGAAGGATCTTCTGGGCCCTGGTGTGGTGGCTCACGCCTGTAATCCCAGCACTTTGGGAGGCCAAGTGGGGTGGATCACCTGAGGTCAGGAGTTCAAGACCAGCCTGGCCAACGTGGTGAAACGCCATCTCTACAAAAATACAAAAAAAATTAGCCAGGCATGATGGTGGGTGCCTGTAATCCCAGCTACTCGGGAGGCTGAGGCAGGAGAATCTCTTGAACCTGGGAGGCAGAGGTTGTAGTGAGCCAAGATTGCGCCACTGCACTCCAGCCTGGGCGACAGAGTGAGACTTTGTTTTGTCTCAAAAACAACAGAAAAATTCCTAAGTCTGGGCCGGGCATGGTATCTCACACCTGTGATCCCAGCACTTTGGGAGGCCAAGGTAGGAGGATCACTTGAGGATAGGAGTTTGAGACCAGCCTTGGCAGCATAGGGCAACCCCCATCTCTACAAAAGATTTAAAAATTAGCAGGGTATGGTGGCGCATGCCTGTAGTCCCAACTACTGAGAAGGCTGAGGCAGGAGGATCGCTTGAGCCTGGGAGGTTAAGGCTGCAGTGAGCCATGCTTGTGCCACTGCATTCCAGCCTGGGTGACGGAGCAAAAAAAAAGAAAAGCCAAGTCTGGTCACGCCAGTGACCAGAGAGTACCCCTCTCTGATTAAAACCCTTCAGTGGCACCCCACTGTCCACATGGTGGCCAGTCTTTAACCAGACCCACCCGACCTTCATCCTGCTTCCTCTCACTCTGGCCTGCCTCCAGGCCGCTCCTTCCCACCATGAGAACCATCTGGAATGAGTGTTTCCCCCACACCTCCCACACCAGGCCCAGCATGACTGTGGCCATCTGAGGTCTCAGGTGAGCCTTTGCTGCCTGCTACACCACGTCCCACCGGCTGTGCTCTCACAACACTGTGTGGCACCATCTCCTATCTGCATAGTTCTTGTCACAAGTTTATAGACATTTATGTGTTGATATGATTAGTGTCTGTTTCCTTCACTGGACTTCCCAGATGTGCCAGGACCACATCCATTTTTGTTCATTGCCATATTTCACAGTCAGTAATTGAATATTGTTCATGTTTGCCCTATTGGCAAGGTAGCCCAGCAAACAAGATTGTATCAAGAATTTGTTTATATCTTGAGATAGATCATACTGGCCCCCAATTTTTAAAGTTTTGATTTTCATGTATAGATTTAGTGTGCCTGTCATATTAATTAAATACTCTTTCAGTGGAATGTTGTCTTTTGCCCTTAGAGTGGTCTTTTCATTTGTCTCACTTGGGATCTGAATCTCCAAAATTGCATAGGCTGAAAAATCTTAGAAATGATAACAACTATCAGTGTGTATTTTCTGTTTCATTGTGTGCTTATAGCGTTGCACATTGATGATGCTCAATATATTTGTATATTTGTTTATTATTTTCATTTGAAAAACATGTAACCACAGTATATAGTTTGGGGAGGAAAGAGAAAAAATTGTCTATAACCTTGCTGTTCAACTTCTGTTATAATTTTAGTATATACCCTTTGGTATTTTTATTTGCATTATTATTTTTTATTTTTGAGATGGAGTCTCGCTCTGTCGCCCAGGCTGGAGTGCAGTGGCATGATCTTGGCTTACTGCAACCCCTGCCTCCCAGGTTCAAGCAATTCTCCTGCCTCAACCTCCCGAGTGGCTGGGATTACAAGCATCTGCCACCAGGCCCAGCTAATTTTTGTAGTTTTAGTAGAGATGGGGTTTTACCATGTTGGCCAGGCTGGTCTCGAACTCCTGACCTCAAGTGATTCAACCACCTCGGCCTCCCAAAGTTCTGAGATTACAGGTGTGAGCCGTCGCACCCAGCCTTTTATATGCATTTTCAACATTGCCATAATCACAGTGTACATAAAATTGTGTCCTGATTTTTCCCTTTAAATAACCTTATTGATGGGTCAGATTATTATATTGTATATGGTGTGGTATTTATTCAGTTCAACTCAAGCGTTTATATGCTTGATACCATTCAAAGAAAATATACAGTGCCTTGGCTCTCCAATAATAGAATACCATAATTACGAAGCTTACAGTGACATTTTTATTTCATGGAGGTATCTCGTGGCATCTCCTTTCCCTCTCAGAAGCAGGAACAGTGGCGTGGGGGAAGGGCTGCTCCTTCTGGGGTCAGGGGAGGCCTCTCTTACATTTGACATTTGAGCAGGCACCTGAATGCAGGGAGGAGGGAGCTGTGCAGCTGTGGGGGAAGATTCTTCCTGCAGAGGGATCCTCAGGTACAAAAGCCCTGAAGTGAGAATGTGCCTGGTCCTTCCAAGGGATTGCAAGGGGACAGTGACACCAGGGCATCATGAGGGAGGGGAGAGGAGCTGAGGCCAGTGAGCTGCAAGGAGGCCTGAAGGGTCTTCCTGACCCTAGTGGGGCCTCTAGCTTTTCCTCCTAGTGAGATGGGATAGTGGCATCGTGATAGGATTGCCTCATTCTCCAGGCTTCTGTGTTCCTCTCTGGGGCCTATCAGTTCCGGCCTTGGTCACCCACCAGATAAGTGACCTCTCACCAGGCCTGTAAACTCTACCAGACACATGCGTGATAACATACTGTGCTCACTGCTTATGCATAAATGTGGAGGTGGGTCGTTGGCCACACCCAGTGGTATCACAGACTCAGATTTGGTTATTGCTGTTCCAGGAAACTGGGCACATTCCACATATTTGAAAAACCATGCAACTAAATTTCTCATTTCTTAATCTTTTGCTCATTTGAGGCAATTGTTCCTCACTGAAAATAATGATCAAATATGTTTTTCCAATTGCATAAAACAATGTAACCTAGTAAGTATTACTATTAGTCTGTAGTTATTAAGCATGCTTCAACTCCTGACAGTTCTAGAAACCAGGTTTTTTTGTTGTTTTTGGTTGGGGGTGGTTATCCTAATTATAATCTTCCTTGAATTGCTTTATGGTTAGGTCCGTCACATGCCAAAGTTAGATCCCATTAGCAGGCTTAAAACATTTATTTCTGAAAGAACAAACTGTTACAGGTTGCTGAGTATAATTGATTTCTTTTGTTTCCTTTCTGCTACAGGAGGAGACATCACAGCTTTCCCAGATCGGGAAGAAAAATATGGAATGTGTTTTACCGCTGACTGAACACAACCAAATGAACTGTCCTGACAGTAGTTTGCAAACCAGCAGCTAGCAGTTTGTCCAGCCTCTAACATTGTCCAGCACTTTCCAGAGCAAACTCACTGTTTACAAGAACTCTTGGCCTTACGAAGTTTATAACCTCAAGCTTTGTTTATTTAAAATATTCCTGCAAAAGAAAAGTACCCAGCACCCACTTTCCAAAATGGCCATGGATGAGTATTTGTGGATGGTCATTTTGGGTTTCATCATAGCTTTCATCTTGGCCTTTTCTGTTGGTGCAAACGATGTTGCCAACTCCTTTGGTACGGCCGTGGGCTCTGGTGTGGTGACCTTGAGGCAGGCGTGCATTTTAGCTTCAATATTTGAAACCACCGGCTCCGTATTACTAGGAGCCAAAGTAGGAGAAACCATTCGCAAAGGTATCATTGACGTGAACCTGTACAACGAGACGGTGGAGACGCTCATGGCTGGGGAAGTTAGTGCCATGGTTGGTGAGTAGCTTCTTCTCTACGCCGATGGGACATCCGCCCACTGACCTGCTTCCCTACAGTACTTCGCCCATATCCATAAATGTGATTTTTGCTTTGGCTTTTCAAAAACTGGTTGGATGTTTCATATTTACTTTCTTATTTTTGCTTTCTGCATATTAATTTATGATATTTAAAGTGTTTAAATATCAGGCAACCATTTATTTTCTCAACTGTTGAGCAAACTTGGTTGCTAAAATAGATTTCAGCTAAGTGAATAATTTACAGAAACTATAGAAAAAGATCTTTGTAGAACAGCGCTTTATTATTTTAGAGTTCTTTGAAAGTTGTCTAAGTTTCCAGGAAGGTTGATTTAGATTTTTTTCTTAAGGTTTTTCATCAATTAGGAGGCAATGTTTTGAAAACTTGGATGTCAAAAATAATATTTATTAGTCTAACTTTTATATTCACAGTTTAAGTTCTAAAGAAGTTACCAAATAAATCTTAAGTGTGTGTGTTTCAAGAAATTCTGGTCTCTTACATTATTTGTCATCCTTTTGTTGACTTTTGTTTTAATTTTCTGATTCTACCTCTGGGAGCTCCATTTGGTATGTTTGTTTTGTTTTCTGGCCAAAAAATAATGTGCGTGTTGCCTGGTGATAGCATGACCTTTTATTGCAGTTTCAAGTTGTCTAGATGAAGTGTGGAGGTGCGTGAACTGTGTGAATAAGCAGAGTGGCTGGTTGGACAGAGTGATTTCCCCATGGCCTAGGCGGACACAGATCCTAGCCCTGTGGGTCCTCCCATTACTGCCCTCGCTACGACAGAAAAGAACCTTCCGGGCAGGCGTGTGTTAAGTGCAGCTGACAGGATTCTTTCTCTGCTTGCCTCTAGGTAGAGATGACGGCACAACAGACAGCTGATGTATACGGGTAATTTGGTTAGGGAGAAGAGGGTTAGAGAGGAATTCTACCACCTTCTGCTTTCAACAGGACATATCCTCTTGTAGGAAGAGTCCTGCAGCAGGAGGTAAGATGCTGGTGTACTGAGAATACAGCCACATTCCACGATTCCCTAGTTCTTTATTTTGTCACTTACATTTTATCTTTTTTTTTCTTTTTCTTTTTTTTTTATTGAGACAGAGTCTTGCTCCGTGGCCCAGGCTGGAGTTCAATGGCGTGATCTCCGCTCACTACAACCTCTGCCTCCCGGGTTCAAGCTATTTTCTCACCTCAGCCTTCGGAGTAGCTAAGACTACAGGTGCCCGCCACCACACCTGGCTAATTTTTGTACTTTTAGTAGAGACAGGGTTTCACCATGTTGGCCAGGCTAGCGTTGAACTCCTGAACTCAAGCAATCTACCCACCTTTGCCTCCCAAAGTGCTAGGATTATAGGCGTGAGCCACCATACCTGGCCTGTCACTTGCATTTCTTAAACACCCAGAATTTAGAGATTATTGACCAAGTTTACAATGGTCCAATCTCATTTTGTTCTGAAGGCGTTTGATCAGAAGCAGCCTGGTATACTAAGGAATTCCATATTTACCAAGCACTGTAGGCCGGTAACACATGCCAAGGAGCTCCTACTTCTCAACTTGATGCTTTGTGTTGTAAAGATGTCAGGTTCAACTTTGGGAGGCCCCCAAGATGGGCAGACCACTTGATCCCCGGAGTTTGAGACCAGCCTGGGCAACACAGGGAGACCCTGTCTCTACAAAAAAAATTTAAAAATTAGCTGGGCGTGGTGGCACATGCCTGTAGTCCTAGCTGCTTGGGAGGCTGAGGTGGGAGGATTGCTTGAGCCCAGGAGATTGAGGCTGCAGTGAGCTATGATTGTGCCACTGCACTCCAGCGTGGGCGACACAGCCAGACCCTGTCTCAAAAGAAAAAAAAAAAAAAAAATCAGGTTCAAGATCACTTTTATTCCAACAACTATAGTCATTATTGAATTTTACTTGCCTTCACGGAACATATGTATATCTCAGCATAGTCAGATATAATGGAAATTTACCTTAGAAAAATAACCGTTATTTGTAAAATTCACCATTTTAGTTGTGATAGATATCTAAGATTTAATTCCATCAAGCGGAAATTAAGATTTTTCTAGTCAGGAAAATCTGACTAGATGTGTTGAAAGTGTGGGACAAATCAAGAAAAACACTGACAAAATTAAATCTTTTTCTTTTTCTTTTTTTGAGATGGAATCTCACTCTGTTGCCCAGGCTGGAATATAATGGCGCTATCTTGGCTCACCTGCAACCTCTGCCTCCCTGGTTCAAGCGATTCTCCTGTCTCAGCCTCCTGAGTAGCTGGGATTATAGGCACCCACCACCACAACCAGCTAATTTTTATATTTTTGGTAGAGACGGGGTTTCACCATGTTGGTCAGGCTGGTCTCGAACTCCTAATCTCGTGATCTTCCCACCTCAGCCTCCGAGGGTGCTGGGATTACAGGCGTGAGCCACCACGCCTGGCCACAAAGTTAAATCTTAACTAAGTTTTTTTCCTTTTGATAGATAAACCTTAGAGGCATGGTGCTGCTTATTAAAGAAATTTGTTAGGGAGGCCACGCTGAAGACCTCCGTGTGACTGGAGGGTTCATGAACAGGGCCTCATCTGCTGACTCTTCCTGCGGACAGGATAACTTTTTTCACTTCTCCGTTCCCCACCCCTGCCGTTTGGCTCTTTACTGAAAGAATGAAGGATACTTACCTCAACTAGAATTTGGGTTTACCAAAGCAATTTGGGGTTTTGCTTGAATAACTTGATTTTGTTTGCTTTGGTTTTTAAACTTTTTTTTTTGTTGTTACATGGTTAAATGAATCTCAAAGCCTATTTTGTTGGGAATTTGTGTGAGTTACCTAGATTCGTAAAATCGGGATCTTTGCCTTGGGAGCTATAAATTTAAGGTGGTGGTGTAATTACCATTGGCCAAAACCACAGCTGATTCTGTCCAGATGCCTGAATTCTCCAGTCTTCTGCTTCTAAATCCAACAGTCCGTTTTTGTTCTCCCTCTCTCCCCCTGTCCTTAATTCTATTCAGTTTGATTCTTTTGTTTTCTCTTTTAGTCACTTCTCCCCAAGGCCCTGAGCATCTGTGCTTTCTGACAGAGTTATGTTAGAGTTAAGGTGATTGGGTAGAAATTATTGCTGCCAGCAAAACGTCCTGAACAAGTCATCGTGTGGGACTAGCTCAGCCCTAAAGCAGTAGTCTGTCCATTTTGTAGGAAACCAGCAATGGTTCCAAAAGTCTGATAATTCAAAAGTCTGCATCTTTTTGTGGAAAGATCCACACTAGCACAAACGAGCCAGCTCCTCGAACCCCTTAAGAAGCACACAGCCCTCTTCCAGTTCCCTCTGCCCAGCCACACTCTGCCACCTCACCCCTGCCCGGCAACCTCCCTGGAGCCTGAGCCTTTGCTCTGCCGTTTCTTTCCTTTGCACGGGAATGGTGGCCTCTGAGATGCCCATCTCCCCACTTTCCCTAGGTGGTGTCTTGCACTCTTATCCCATGCTTCATCTCTTTCCTCTGTCAGATGCCATTATCTTACATTAAAGTATCTTTTTCCCTCTGTTCTTCCTGACACTAACGTGATCCTATTTATCTTCAGACACCCCTGAGGCTAAAGTGCTATCACCTACTCCCAGGCCCTCTTGCAGGTATTTCCTGGCCCCACCAGGCCCTCCCTCAGCTGCCCCCTCTCTCCTCCCCTCCCTGCTGTCCTCACAGGTGGTCCCATTACTCCCTACCTTTCTTTACAAACTCTCCTGCTCCAGGATATATTTGTAAAGTCAGCCACAGAAAATAGAGCAGGTTTCAGGAAGGACAAATCTTACGGTCTGAATTCAACTGGGTAGGTTGATATCATTGTCTCACATCATGAGATTATTTCAATTGTAAGAATCTAGGCCAGGCGCGGTGGCTCATGCCTGTAATCCCAGCACTTTGGGAGGCCAAGGCGGGTGGATCACAAGGTCAGGAGATCCAGACCATCTTGGCTAACACGGTGAAGCCCCATCTCTACTAGCTGGGCATGGTGGCGGGTGCCTGTAGTCTCAGCTACTCGGGAGGCTGAGGCAGGAGAATGGCGTGAACCCAGGAGGCAGAGCTTGCAGTGAGCCAAGATCGCACCACTGCACTCCAGCCCACCACTCTGGGTGACAGAGTGGGACTCCGAATCAAAGAAAAAAAAAAAGAATATAAACTATATCATGTATTTTCTAAGCTATGAATCTGTGCTATGAAACATGCTCCAAACCCTGGCTCTCTTTTTAAAACCACTAGTCCCTGAGGAGCCCAGGGCTCAGATGTGGAAGAGGCTTAAGGACGTGTCCGCGGGTAGGCCTGGCGCTGCCATGGAGCCTAATATGGGTTTGGCAGCACCAGGCTGGCCCCTTCTCCTCCCAAAGCACGCCTTAGGGATTGACACAGGATCACAGCCAGCCTCAGCTCAAAGTTCAGCACGCCTAGCACTCATGGGAGCAGCTGTGTGTGTTGCTTCTTAAACTGAGTCCAGCACAGCCATAAATGATCCTTCTGCAACTCAGATGCCTTTGAAGGAAATACCAGGGGTTCCCTGAAAAGTGCTGCTGCTGCCAGGCAACCAGGTTTCCAGAATTAACATTCGGGATTAATAATGTGCCCAGCTTATCAGGCAGGCCCTTTGTTCCCCTACAGTTCCATGGGAGCTTTTCAACAACTGCTTCTGAAAGTGATCTCTCCCGGCTGATGCTTTTAATACTCACTACAAAATCTGATCTGCTTATGAAAATATCTGAAGTGAACTGTAGCCTAGAAAAACATTAAACCTAGAAAAGAGTTGGTGAAATTGAGGTAAAAGGACACAAAGCCAACACTAATGAGAACCTCTTAACAATGAGGAATCAGACATACAAATAAAAGGTCCAACATTCTGGGCAGGATCTGAGAGCAGATGCCCAAATTTGGGTTAAATATCGTAGTTATTTCTCACAGGAGAGGCACCATCAAAAAGCAGTGTGGGCTAGGTGCAGTAACTCACTGCATCCAGTGAGCCTGTCATCCCAGCACTTTGGGAGGCCATGGCGGGAGAATGGCTTGAGCCCAGGAGTTCAAGACCAGTCAGGGCAACATAGCAAGACCCCTGTCTCTGCAAACAATTTTAAAAATTAGCTGAGTGTGGCAGCTCATGCCTGTAATCCCAGGGCTTTGGGAAGCTGAAGCAGGAGGATTGCTTAAGGCCAGGAGTTCAAAACCAGCCTGGGTAACATAGCAAGATCCTGTCTCTGCAAAAAATTTAAAAATTAGCCAGGTGTGGTGATACACACTTGTAATCTCAGCTACTTGGGAGGTTGAGACAGTAGGATCATTTGACTCCAGGAGTTTAAGGCTGCAGTGAGCCATGATCGTGCCACTGTACTCCAGCCTGGGCAAGAGTGAGACCCTGTCTCTACAAAAGAAAAAAAGAAAAGAAAAAAGCAACATGGTATTATACTGTCTTATATAGATAATATAACCTAGCCAATATCTAGCCCTTTTCATTATGTGACTGTAAGGCATAACTACAACAAAATCTTTTCCCAATATATTGCCTTTCTTGTCTTTCTGTGTTCATTCGAGACTTTAATCTCTTGCTTGGTTTTGGCCAAACTTCACCCCAGAACTAGTTCATCCACAGCACCCTCACTGAAAAGTGACAAGGGCAGTCAGTGTGTAGCACTAGGAGATGTGCCTTTAAATGCATAATCTGGCCGGACATGGTGCCTTACCCCTGTTATCCCAGCACTTTGGGAGGCCAAGGCGGGTAGATTACTTGAGGTTAGGAGTTCGAGACCAGTCTGGCTAACATAGTGAAACCCCATCTTTACTAAAAATACAAAAATTAGCCAGATGAGCTTGCTTGAACCCAGGAGACAGAGGTTGCAGTGAGCTGAGATCAGGCCACTGCACTCCAGCCTGGGCAACAGAGCAGGACTGGCTTCAATAAATAAATAAATAAATAGGACTGGCTTCAATAAATAAATAATAAATAAATAAATAAATAAATAAATAAATAACCAACATCCCTGTCCCTTCTGTGTTGAGGAAGGGAGAAGCATTCCTTTAACTGAAGTTAATTGAATGATTTTTGTCTAGGCTGTAGCACTTTGTAAAGAAACAATTCACAGAAAATTAAACTCTGAAAGATGTTGTTATGGAGAACATTTCGATTTCTTCCCTTGGTGTCTGCACCTTTGTACTCTATCTGATGGGTTTTTGTCCTTCAATCGGTAGGTTCCGCTGTGTGGCAGCTGATCGCTTCCTTCCTGAGGCTTCCAATCTCAGGAACGCACTGCATTGTGGGTTCTACTATAGGATTCTCCCTGGTCGCAATCGGTACCAAAGGTGTGCAGTGGATGGAGCTTGTCAAGATTGGTAATTGGCATTTTATTTTACCCTTAAGTAGGAAAGTTTACATTTTCTAGAGTAACTTTTATGTTTTCTTACAAGTTACTTTTTTTTTTTTCTGACCCAGAGTCTCACTCTGTTGCCAGGCTGGAGTGCAGTGGTGCAATTTCAGCTTACTGCAATCTCCACTTCCCGGGTTCAAGCCATTCTCCTGCCTCAGCCTCCTGAGTACCTGGGACTACAGGCGTGTGCCACCACACCTGCTAATTTTTGTATTTTTAGTAGAGACGGTGTTTCACCATGTTGGCCAGGATGGTCTTGATCTCTTGACCTCATGCCTGCCTCAGCCTCCCAAAGCTCTGGGATTACAGGCGTGAGCCATCGCACCCAGCCACAAGTTAATTTTATATATTTTTCTTCAAATGTTAAGGTTTAAAAGACCTAGATAGGCCAGACGCGGTGGCTCATGCGTATAATCCCAGCACTTTGGGAGGCCAAGGTGGGCAGATCACCTGAGGTCAGGAGTTCACGACCAGCCTGGCCAACATGGTTTAACCCCATCTCTACAAAAATACAAAAATTAGCCGGGCATGATGGCAGGTGCCTACTCGGGAGGCTGAGGCAGGAGAATCACTTTAACCTGGGAGGCAGAGTTTGCAGTGAGCCGAGATCGAGTCACTGCACTCTAGCCTGGGCAACACAGCAAGACTCCATCTCAGAAAAAAAAAAAAAAAGACGTAGATGGTGTGGGTAATGCATTTTCCCTTAAAATTCCTGTTTTTTTGTTTTGTTTTGTTTTGTTTTGTTTTGTTTTGTTTTGTTTTGTTTTGTAGAGATGGAGTCTTGCTCTGTCACCCAGGCTGGAGTACTAGAGTGCAGTGACGCAATCTCGGCTCACTGCAATCTCCGCCTCCTGAGTTCAAGCAATTCTCCTGCCTCAGCCTCCTGAGTAGCTAGGATTACAGGCACATGCTGCCACGCCCAGCTAATTTCTTTTGCATTTTAGTACAGACGGGGTTTCATCGTGTTGCCCAGGCTGGTCTTGAACTCCTGAGCTCAGGCAATCCACCTGCCTCCAAAAGTGCTGGGATTACAGGCATGAGCCACCACGCCTGGATAGAGATAGTGAACTATTATGTGCTAGACAGTTGTTTAACTCTACTCTTTTGAAATGTTACCTTGTCATCCAGCTTTGGAAATCACCCTCTGTTCTTCCCAGGCAGGTAAGAAATGTATTAGACTTAAGTCAATCTGTAGGTCAGAGAAAGACTGGGCACAGGTGAGGAAGATGCCTGGAATCCAGGAGTTCATAGTCTTGGGGAAGCCTCAAAGTGAGCCCCATGATATGTCCCTGCATTCAACAGATCATCCAGGCCAGGCGCAGTGGCTCAGGCCTATAATTCCAACACTTTGGGAGACCAAGGCAGGAGGATTACTTTAACCCAGGAGTTCAAGACCAGCCTGAGCAACATAGCAAGACCCCATCTTTACAAAAAAATAAAAAGAAAAAAGGAAATTAGCCTGGTGTGATGGTGCACACTTGTAGCCCAGCTACTCAGGAGGCTGAGGTGGGAGGATCACTTGTGCCTCGGAGGTTGAGGCTGCAGTGAGCCATGATTATGCCACGTACTCCAGCCCCTGGGTGACAGAGCAAGACCCTGTCTCAAAACAAGAAGAAAAAAAAAGAGGTCATCCAGCCTGCCCTTTGGAGAGAAACACTCTGCCAAGTGTCCTCTCTACCTTGTAAGCCTGCCCAGCAGGGACCAGACGTAAACCCGCACCCATTCGCAGGTGTCTAAGAAGTTAGTGCCTGGCTCGGCTTTTAGCAAGAGGTAAATCCATTCAGCTCCACAAATACCAACCCACCCATCGTGAACGGTACTCTTTCACTCCATTTCCATATTCTGGCTTACTCAGTTTTTTACAAGAATCATGATGGCCTTAGGAGTCCTGGGTCAAACGGGATCCCTGAGCTGCCAGGCAGGAGCACAGACCACAAGGAAACCCACCTTCCATCCCAGGCTTCTAGAACAGTGGTTCTCAACTCTGGCTGCACTTTAGAATGACCTAGGAAGCGATTTAAAAATGCCAATGCCCATACCCCATTCCCAGCCTTCTAAATCAGAATTCTGGGGGTCCAGCCAGAGCCAAACTAGTTTTTGAAAATGCCACAGATGGTTCCACTGTGCAGCCAGAGGCGGGAACTACTTGGCTAGAGGCTAAAAGTTTCAGAGTTCCAGCAGTTAGATGGCAGGAATGAAAGTACCCGGCTGGCCTTGGCAAAGGAAATAGAAGCTGACCCAGCTTTTAAATAACCCTTACTGTTGGAACAGTGACCGAGTCTCCATATGTGCTGATAAGAAGGGCAGGCAGAAAGACTCCATGGGAGGCAGGACTCAGGATGCTGTCTTCTGAGGCCCGAACTCGGGGCAGGGGTTTCTTGACCCTGCACTGGCAGTGTGGTCAGTGGTGTGTGACTGTGTATTGGTGTCTGAGTGTGGCCATAAATGCGTGAAGGTCAGCTCTGCCAAGTCACAGGGCTCATTAGGTTCTGAATTAAAGGTAAATAATTCTGGAAATATTTATGATTGTATATAATACATTTTGTTTATCATTGTGTTCTATGAATAGGACCATAACTGTGGATGAATTTGAACATTCATTAGATTTTTTTTTTAATTATTCAGTTGCTTCTTGGTTTATATCTCCACTGTTGTCTGGTTTCATGTCTGGCCTGCTGTTTGTACTCATCAGAATTTTCATCTTAAAAAAGGTAAGTGGGGCTGCTACGTTGAATTAAATCTTAGGAACTAATTTTGGCTCTGCTCGGTAGAAATTAATAATGAGAGGGGTGAGAGGAATAATTGTATTCATACATTGTTAAGGAACAACACCCTGCAGTTAGCATCGGATGTTATTATAAATAGCCAGAACGAGCCAAGGCAAATTACCCAGAGATTCCCCCAGAAACAAGCACTGTAAATAGTGTTTCTTGGCTCTGTACTTTAATTCATTAATCAACACTCCCAGAAATTGTGCTGAGACCTCAAAAAGGAAAGGTAATTATTTTCTGAATGTTAAGCAGAATAGAATGAGATAGTGGTAAGATTTTGAAACTGTCATTAAAAAACAGCTGGAGAATTTCCTTACCCAAATGTGAAGATGTTTTCCTTTTTTTTTTTTAATGGATAGAGCAAGACTGAAACACTGACTCAATTTGAGGAAAGGATAAAAAGAAGGAAATACACCTATTGGGTACATCTTGTCTAAAAAAAATTAATGCTTACTGAGATCAGTGTTCTAGACACAAATGTGGCTATCTTTTTTTGTTTGGTAGTCACAAGGTTGCTGCAGTGTTTGATAACCATCGAGTGCACTCTTTCTTTGCAGGCAGGGACATACCCTCCAGGCTGTACCTTGCTTGGAAGCTAGCGCAGCCCTTTTCTCGCAGCCTTGCTTGGCCGTCTATTGAAGGGTCCATTCTCTCAGAGAGCACAAACTTGCCCTCACCGTTTCTCACGCTTGCTTCTCCTGGGACCAGGCACACTCATATTCACATCTTAAAGGCACACCCCTCTGTAGCCTGCCAGCCTTCACGCCTCCCCTCCTGTCTCTGGAATCCGTGCTCACCTGGCAAGCCCTACTCAGCCCTTAGGTGTCACTTCCCAGGAAGCTGCTCCTCTCCTCCCCTCCCCCAGATTCGCTTGGTCCCATCTCTTTTGAGCTCTGGCCACAGTCCACCTTCCCATCACGGCACTTAGCATATCATATGGTGCTTCATTTCTTGCTTAGTTGCCTGTTCACTATTTGACTGTAAGATCTCTGAGAGCAGAAACCATGACCGTCCTGGCCACTTCTGTATTCCAGGGCATAGTACTGTGCTTAGCACTTACAGCACGTGGTAAATATTTAGGAGGAGGGAATAACATGCTTGGATGAGTGGCAGATGATGGAGGGATGGATAGGTGGAAAGGAGGGAGGGAGAGAGAGAAAGGAAGTAGGGGGAAGAAAGGAGACAGGTCAAACAAGAAGTCTGTCAATGAGTTTCGAGAATAAGTTATTTTAGGCCAGGCGCGGTGGATCGCTTGAGGTCAGGAGTTCGAGACCAGCCTGGCAAATATAGCGAAACCCCATCTCTACTAAAAAATACAAAAAGTTAGCCCGGAGTGGTGGCTCATGCCTGTAGTCCCAGCTACTTGGGAGGCAAAGACATGAGAATCGCTTGAATGCTGGAGGCAGAGGTTGCAGTGAGCCAAGATCGCACCACTGCACTCCAGTCTGGGTGACAGAGTGAGACTGTGTCTCAAGAGGAAAAAAAAAAAAAAATTTGAGAAAACATACAGTGATTTAATTGAAAACACAGACTCGGGGTTGTCCACCTGCAGAAGTTATTGGTTGGGAATCTGTCTTTAGCAACTGTTGTCCCTAAGAAAACAATGCTGTGGAAACCAGAGGCCACAGGAATTGAGCCTCCCAGCATTTTGTTTTCAGTTCCTCCTGGGTTCTTTTCACGTGATATGTCACAGATGATCATAACTGGCTGTGTCACTCATGCCAGGCTCCAGCTCATTAATCTTGGTGTTTGCCACATGGCTGCCTCCCCTGCCTGGTCTGGTGTGACACTCCCACACTTGAGTCTCATTCTGCCCTGCTCTTGCTGCATCATGCCTCACTGCATTCAACTTGAGCCTCTTGACAAGTGCTCTTGGCTCCTTGAGACATTCCAGAACAGCTCCTTGATGGGCTGTGCTGTTCTGCAAACATACTTGACTTCCAGGTATGTTTGCATTTGGCAGTAGCAGTCTTTGAGATGCTTATCCATACTTCTGCAGCTCTCATCAATTTTTAGACCTAATTTTCCTTTTATCATGGCAGGTAGCATGTTCATGTAAATGTGGCCTTCGTGGTTATTAAAAGTTAGTCCCTTTTTGAATTATTTGAGCCACATCTGTGTGCCAGTGCTACATTGATGGGAGTTCCTGGCCCATATTTTTACTTCAAAATTCTCTGTAGATCTGCTAAAAACTCTAAATGTCTCATATTCTCTTAAATGTTATTTAACTGAAAACATGCACAGTACCATTCTTGTGGAACTTACTAGATTTAGGGAATGTTGTAGCAGAAGCCTAAAGTAGTAAATAAATGTCAAATGGCAAATAAGTTATTTGACAAGGAACCGCAGTTCTTTTTAACTTCTAATAGTTGAAGGTTAAATACTATACCTTGTGAAAAGATTCGGAAATCCAAAGCACATGGTAACATAGCTAAGATGCGTTGTGTAATAGAGTATTGTAAAATCTCATGAAGTAATCTGACTCTCTTAGAGGATGCTTGGAGGTTGGAATCTCAAATTATTTGTTGAGTGTAGCCAGTTAGGGCCAAACCTGGATTTGGCTGTAGTGAGCGCAACGGGTTTTGAGGAAGGAGATGCTGAACTCTGGGCTTTGGTCCTCCAGAACCGGCTTGACCCAACAGTTCTTTTCTGTTTCCAAGTGTGACATCAGCTCATGTGATTCCAGTGCTTTAATGTGTCTACTGGCCACAACAGTGGGCTCTTTGACATTGCATTTGTGTGGGAGAGATGGCCCCAGCCAATGCCATTTCTGTAGAAGTGGAGCAGATCATAGGCAGTAACAACGCCCATCCTTTTGGCCACACGGGTTTGGGAAGAGTTTCTTGTAACGGTGTTTTGTATCATTTTGTCTGTGTTGGCTCCAAGTGCTGCTGGGATCCTGACCTCCCGTTCTGTCTCCTTGTCCCACAGGAAGACCCTGTTCCCAACGGTCTCCGGGCACTCCCAGTATTCTATGCTGCTACCATAGCAATCAATGTCTTTTCCATCATGTACACAGGAGCGCCAGGTAAGGGTCGTTGGAAGCACACTTCAGAGGCAAAGTGCATTGTATTCTAACAGTATCAGTTTATTTGGTGCTGGCATTGTTGGCTGACAGTAAAAAAAAAAAAAACTCATGGTCATTATGGAATAGATGCTGGAGGTGTTGGCTGATAGTAAAATGCATTACTCATGGTCATTATAGAATAGTAAAAAGAGTGGTAAATGCATTTACTTGTCTTAGTTAAATACCCAAGAGATATGTAGAGTACAAAGGCAGCAGACTTTCAAGTTAGAAAAAAAATTAAATCCCCACTCTGCCGTTTACACAGCTGTGTTGCCCCCACAGCTTACTCAGCCACTCTGAGCCTCAGAACCTGATCTAATCCCACATGCCTGCAGGGTTGTGCCAGGGTCAGGAGAGGGTATGGAGCACCTGGGGCCACGCCTGGCACCCAGTGAGTGGGACAGTCCACACAACAGCAATGCCCAGTGGAGCTCTAAAGCCATCCACAGCACAGAGCACAGTCCCCTGGAAATATCAGACCAGTTACTCCAGAGACTAGAAGCCATGCTTTGTTTTTTTAGATACCAAAGCCAATGATGCTTTTCTTTGCTGAATTACTCCTTTTCTTGTCATTCTCATGGGTTTTGTTGTTGTTGTTTATGTTTGTTTGTTTGTTTTCGAGACGGAGTCTCGCTCTGTCACCCAGGCTGGAGTGCATTGGCGCGATCTCGGCAAACTGCAACCTCCGCCTCCCAGGTTCAAGCAATTCTCCTGCCTCAGCCTCCTGAGTAGCTGGGATTACAGGCGCCCACCACCACACCTGGCTAATTTTTGTATTTTTAGTAGAGACAGGGTTTCACAATGTTGGCCAGGCTGGTCTCGAACTCCTGACCTTGTGATCTGCCCGCCTTGACCTCCCAAAATGCTGGGATTACAGGCGTGAGCCACTGCACCCAGCCGCTTTTGTTTTTTGTATAAAGGTTCAGAGGGTTTTTGTGGAGGGGGTTAAAAATTATTTATTTATTTATTTTTATTTATTTATTTTGAGATGGAGTCTCGCTCTGTCACCCAGGCTGGAGTGCAGTGGCGCGATCTCGGCTCACTGCAACCTTCGCCTCCCAGGTTCACACCATTCTCCTGCCTCAGCCTCCCAAGCAGCTGGGATTATAGGCGCCCGCCACCAATTTTTTGTATTTTTAGTAGAGACGGGGTTTCACCATGTTAGCCAGGATGGTCTCGATCTCCTGACCTCGTGATCCACCCACCTTGGCCTCCCAAAGTGCTGGGATTTCAAACGTGAGCCACTGTGCCCGGATTTTTTTTTTTTTCTGTATTGTTCAGGCTGGAGTGCAGTGGTGCAGTCATAGCCCACGGCAGCTTCGACCTCATGGGCCGAAGCAATCCTCCCACCTCAGCTCCCTGAGTAGCCGGGACCACAGGTGTGCACCACCACACCCAGCTAATTTTGTATTTTTTGTAGAGATGGGGACTCTATATTGCCCAGGCTGGCATCGAACTCCTGGCCTCAAGTAATCCTCCTGCCTCAGCTTCCCAAAGTGCTGGGATTACAGGTGTGAGCCATACTGCACCTGGCCTAGTTCTTTTCTTTTAGACCTTGAATAGGAAAAGGAATAAACTTATGTATGGTATTCTTATTTGCACCCATTTCAGCACTGATGAGCTGCTAGCATTCTGTTAAATATTTCTGTACATGTTTGCTAGAGAATATTCCTCTTCTATTTGTGAGATGCGCCTCCTACAGCCAGATTGTGGGATCTGTGGTGACAATAGATGGGTTAGTTTGTGCTAGTTTTCATCTTGTTAATGTCCTTTATGGATGAAGATTCGGTTATTGGCCATATTTGACAGAAAAGCCTCCCTCTCTGTGTTTTAAAGATGAAATATCTGCTAACTGACATGTCTTATCATAATTGAAAAGTAGCCTCTTCCAAAATAGTGGAAATCCTTATTACTTTCTCAAACTAGGACTTCTCAATGTAATGTTCCTCAGATTTTATTACACGTATCTAATTATATTTTGTATGTTTCAGTACTGCAAATAAATTATTTCTAAATGATTCTAACATTATATAACCTTTCACTGTGGCATCTGTGCAGCATTCAGAACATTGGTTGTAAAGGCTTAAATACTCAGCTGGGCATAGTGGCCACGCCTGTAATCTCAACACTTTGGGAGGCCGAGGTGTGTGGATCACAAGGTCAAGAGATCAAGACCATCCTGGCCAACATGGTGAAACCCCATCCCTACTAAAAATACAAAAACTAGCTGGGCGTGATGGTACGCACTTGTAGTCCCAGCTACTTGGGAGCCTGAGGCAGGAGAATTGCTTGAACCTGGGAGGCGGAGATTGCAGTGAGCCAAGATTGCACCACTGTACTCCAGCCTGGGTGACAGAGCGAGACTCTGTCTCAAAAAAAAGGGTTTAAATACTCTCTGTGGGGCTTCCAGACTTTGGCTGATTTGAGGATGAGGGAAGGGGGAGCGCCAGAGCTGCTTTAGGTTCTAGGAAAGCAGGAAGCAAAGGTTGGAGGGATGAGGAGAGCAGGAGGAAGGTGAAATCCCGGTCATAGGTAACAGCAACCTGCTGCCCCTTTAGGTTTGATAATTTGTGGACTGAGAAATGTGTCACAGCTTTTTGAAGTGTGGGCCCCAGGATAAATTTAAAAAAAAATTTTTTTTATTGTACTTCAAGTTCTAGGGTACATGTGCACAACGTGCAGGTTTGTTACATATGTATACTTGTGCCATGTTCGTGTGCTGCACCCATCAACTTGTAAGTGAGGAGGCTGGGCGCAGTGACTCGTGCCTGTAATCCCCACTGTTTGGGAGGCTGAGAAAGGTGGACCACTTGAACCAGGTCAAGATTTCTAAAGCAGTGTGGCCAACATGGTGAAACCCCGTCTCTAGTAAAAATACAAAAATTGGCTGGGCATGGTGGCGGGCGCCTGTAGTCCCCGCTACCTGGGAGGCTGAGGCAGGAGAATCACTTGAACCTGGGAGTTGGAGATTGCAGTGAGCCGAGATCCCGCCACTGCACTCCAGCCTCGTTGACAAAGCAAGACTCCATCTCAAAAACAAAACAAAACAAAACAATTTTTTTTAAGTGAGTGACAGAGAAAAACCCAGTTCCAAACCATGGAGCCATGGAGTTAAGTGCACCACCTAGCGTGTGAATCCCTCAAACATCTCATAGTGCCAGGCACTTAGAAGGCCTGGAGCGCTGGTTTGGAAGTGAACTCTATAGGGGGAGATATCTTAGTCCTTGTTTTTTTTGTTTTTTTTTTTTTTGAGATGAACTCTTGCACTGTTGCCCAGGCTGGAGTGCAATGGCGCAATCTCAGCTCACTGCAACCTTTGCCTCCCGGGTTCAAGCGATTATCTTGCTTCAGCCTCCCGAGTAGCTGGGATTACAGGCACCTGCCACCGCAACTGGCTAATCTTTTGCATTTTTAGTAGATGGGATTTTACTACATTGGCCAGGCTGGTCTCCAACTCCTGACCTCATGATCCGCCTGCCTCGGCCCCTCAAAGCAGGATTACAGACGTGAGCCACCGTGCCTGGCCCCTTGTTCTTATTTTATATGGGCTCTTAGAGCTCAAATTAGCTGAACAGAAAGCAAAGCCTCCTGCAATCACCAGACACCTCCCAGGTTGTTGACTTAAGAGACTGAGCCAGTGAAAGCTGAGGACGCCTTCAGTGGTGCCAAGTCCTGAACATGGGAATTGGCATTGATATGGATGGGGTTTTTTCATTTCTGTGTTTTATTTTTTCCACCCTCTATTCTTCTTGCTTCCTGTTTCTTCCAACTGTCAGAAGAAGACAATTATGATTTTTAATAAAAGTCTGACTTTTTCTATACATGGCCTTTTTTTTTCATCTCTTCTTTTCCCCATCTTTTGGCTGCAGTTGGCACATTCGCTAAAAATATCATCTTACTGGGAGAGTAAATTATCTTAGGGAAAATTAAACTGTATGATGAATGAGACTCTAAAAATAATATAAATACTAATATAAATACTTCATAGGGTTGTTGTGAGAAATAAATAATGTAAGTGTATTGAACTGAGCCTTATGTGGATTAATCCTTTTAGTCCTCCCAACTACTCTTGGTGATTGGCAATACAAATAACCTCATTTTACAGGTGGGAAACTGAGGCAAGGCAATGCTGAGTGCCCAAGGTCCTGTAACTAGTAGGATGCAGAACCAGAATTTGAACCACACCTCCAGTCCTGAGCCCTGGGGTCTTAGATGTGACATTATACAGATACGGGAGGTAGTTTAAAACACCACGTATAATACCTGGTATGTAATGTTGCACTTAATGACAATAAAAATTGCATCAACCTTAACAAATTCTTTTTTTGGGGGGGACAGAGTGTCGCTCTGTCACCCAGGATGGAGTGCAGTGGTGCAATCTTGGCTCACTACAAGCTCTGCCTCCCGGGTTCATGCCATTCTCATGCCTCAGCCTCCCGAGTAGCTGGGACTACAGGCACCCGCCACCACGCCTGGCTAATTTTTTGTATTTTTAGTAGGGATGGGGTTTCACCGTGTTAGCCAGGATGGTCTCAAACTCCTGACCTCATGATCCGCCCGCCTCGGCCTCCCAAAGTGCTGAGATTACAGCTGTGAGCCACCGCACCCGATCTTAACAAATTCTTTCTCTTCTCTTAACTCTCTTTAAAATGTCTTCTGGTATATTTGGGAACCTGGCACGTGCTGTCTCTTCGCTCGCTCGCGTTCTCTCTCTCTCTCTCCACCCCCTTCTCTCTCTCTCTCTCTCTCTCTCTCTCTATATATATATATATATATAAAATTATTATTACTTTTTTTAGAGTCTTGCTCTGTGTCCCAGGCTGGAGTGCAGTGGTGCGAGCTCAGCTCACTGCAAACTCTGTCTCCTGGGTTCAGGGATTCTCCTGCCTCAGCCTCCCAAGTAGCTGGGACTATAGATGCACGCCACCGCACCTGGCTAATTTTTGTGTTTTTAGTAGAGACGGGGTTTCACCATGTTGGCCAAGCTAGTCTCAAACCCCTAACCTCAGGTGATCCGCCCATCTCGGCCTCCCAAAGTGCTGGGATTATAGGCGTGTGTCACCATGCCCAGCTATTTTTGTATATATTTAATATACTAGTTAGTGTGAAGAAGCAGCCACCTTCTTAATTAGGAGTATAAAAAATCTGGGCTGGTCATGGTGGTTAACACCTGTAATTCCAGCACTTAAGAAGGCTGAGGAGGGAGCATCACTTGAGGCCAGGTGTTCAAGACCAGCCTTGGCAACATAGCAAGACCCCATCTCTACAAAAATAACAAGAATAATAATAAAAATTGTAAAATCTGTATAAGGGAGTAAAGGCTGTCATGAACTATGATCGTGGCCCTGCACTCAAGCCAGAAGACAGAGTGAGGCCCTGTCTCAAAAAAAAAAAAGTATGTATACGGATCTTGAAGTTCATTATTCCCTCGAAGCACAAGCAGTATTCCTAGTCATAAAGTTAGCGTTAGGCTCTGTAGTTGGGTGACTGTTCTGTCAGGAATGTGACATCCCTCCCCTCCCTAAGTCTTATTCCTAATTATAAAGTAAGGCCAGGAGTGGCACCTCCGATCAAGGGACACTATAACCCTGAGATAATGGAGGCAGGGCACCTGGCACAGGGCCCAGTACATCATCAGTGCTTCACACAGTCATTGTCCCTCCCTCTCCTCGGAGATTGGCCCTAGGACCTCCATAGATACCAAAATCAAGCTGGGCATGGTGGCTCACGCCTGTAATCCCAGCACTTTTGGGAGGCTGAGGTGGGTGGATCATCTGAGGTCAGGAGTTCGAGACCAGGTTGGCCAACATGGCAAAACCCCATCTCTACTAAAAATACAAAAATTAGCTTGGCATAGTGGCATGTGCCTGTAATCCCAGCTACTTGGGAGGCTGAGGCAGGAGAATCACTTGAACCTGGGAGGTGGAGGTTGCAGTGAGCCGAGATGGCACCACTGTACTCCAGCCTGGGCAATAGAGTAAGACTCTGTCTCAAAAACAAAACAAAACAAAAAAAGTTGATACCATCTGCAATATATATATATTTTTAATATCATATATATGTGTGTGTATATATATATACACATATTTTTTTTTTACTTATAGAGCAAATTAGGAAATCACATTTTTTAAATTTTATTTTCTCAACTAAGTTGTTTCAGGATTCCTGTTACATAGGTAGCCCCTCTAATGCTTTGAACATCTTGATCTATCTAGAGCAAAAGACAAAGCTCAGTTTATAAGGCAGGATATTAGAGCAGTTCTGCAAAGGAGGTAATCTCTGTGTGTGCACACACATGAGTGTGAATGTTTACTGTAAGAAGATATTCACAGTATATTGTTATATGACAAAAGCATAGAATCGTTTATAGTGGGATTCTGCTTCTGTTTAATAAAAGGAAAAGAGAAAAATAAATATTTGACATGGTGTCCATGCCTACCTAGAAAATGCCTGGAAAGATACACACCAAATAGTTCTTACTGTCTCCCTGGGAAATAAGTTGAAGAGGGGAGGATGATGAGGAAGGTTCATATTTGTCCATCATACACTTCTGTAGGTACTGCTGATATTTTTACGCTACGCATAGATTATTTATAATGAAGACAGAGAATCTGTGCATTGAGTCACTGAGAAGGAAGGTTGTAGGGAGGAGATGATGGGTCATGGTATAAGGAAACTGATATGGACTAAAGCCTTATCGGTCCCATATAAGTTTTATTTGTTTATAGATCCTTAGTCATGAGTGTTAGATGTGAAAAACAAGAAGTACAACAAGGCAATAACAATGGAGACTGAGCTTGTATAAAAAGTTCTATGTACTTCTCCCTAAATGGCTTGAATATTCATCTCATCTTTTGGGAATGTGGAATAGAATTGTAAAGATGCTTGAGGTTAGAGCTAAATCACTATTCATCGTATCTTTGCTGCTCCGCAAATGAAAGGCGCTTGACATGAAAGGCCATTTAGTGGCTAGAGCCAAGAATGGAGACCCAGAGCTCCCGGCGCTGGTTCCTGGCAGCCACTTTTGGCTGAGTGAACATGAGCCACTGAGGCTGTGCCCCACTATGTCCACCCGCAGGGGGAAATGACAGCTGTATCTTACTGCCTGCTGAAGGCATGATTGTTTGGAAACAATTTGAGATCCGTACCAGAAAGACAATTTAATAGAAAGTATTCTAGTAAAAAACGTTGTTGTGTAGAAGCCAGTCTTGACTTTTTAGGAGAAAAACTGTTTGCCTTGGGTGTGCATTGATTCAGGTGCTGTCCTGTGCTGAATCTTTGTATTTAATTGTTTTTTATCACAAAACTGGATTTTATAGACTTAGTACAGTTTGGAGCTGTGTAACACAGGTAACTGTCAGTTTACGTTTTTCACATGCAAGCCTTAAAAGTAAATCCTTGTGCTTGTCTGATTCTCTGCTAAATCACCAAACTGCTGGAATACTTCAGTAAGATCCTGTCCCCATTCTGCTCCCCTTCTCACTACTGTGAACAGCTTCCCCTGTTTTCCCAAGTTCCTTCTCTCTTCTTCCTCCTCCTTGATGTGTTACTCTGTTTCCCCACCACTCCCTCTGGGTGATGTGTTTCTCTCCTGCTTCCCCTGCCAGTTTCTCATGACTGGGAGGTGATTTTAGAGTTTTCTGGCTATTTCCCAGGCCACATCAGTGGTAGAGGCAGGTGTGACGGCAAAGGTGCAAAGGGCAGGTGATATTATCTTAAGTCTAAGCACAGGGTGAGAAATCTTGCCCCGACCTCAGGTTCACCCTTTTGGCGTTGGTCCTGACACCATCTGGGACCCCATGTGACCCTGCTGGGAGCCTGGTGTGGTCCTAGAAGGAGCCCATCAAGTAGCCCTTCTTGACTTCTGTTCCGGGCCCTGCTCAGCATGAATGGTAAAAATAGGACCTGATAGCAAAAGTGTTCACTCATTTTTGAAATATGTATTTCAGATTGCTTTTCTCTCCCTGTGGTCTGAAGGGTTTGCCTCTCGTAGATCAGTTTGGCACAGTAGCGCTAAGCCAAAGTAGCACAATTAGCAATTTTATCATCAGCAAAACCAGAGAAGCAGCAGGGAAACCTCTTCAGGAACCATGCTTTGAAGCTGTGTGGGGGATTGGTGTTGGTGTCAGTTGTTAGTTTGAGGTTGGTAAAGAGCAGGTACCATTCGAGTTGGCAGGAACCAGCTTTGGTGCAATCCTTTGCCACATGTATGAACCCCTATGTGAAGCTGGACAGCAGACGCTGGGAAGCCTTGGCCCCAGACACAGCCCAATGCAACCAACCAAGGGGTCCCACAAGCGGCTCTCAGCTTTGGGTGCACGCGCAGAGCCTGCGTTGGATGGGGCCTGCTGGGTGTCAGTGCAGCCGCGCGGCAGGGCCAAGTCTGTAGCCCTCCAATGTAGTCAGGGGGGTGGGAGCCGAGCAGTTAAGTGTCCTCCCCCAGTGACCTTAGCTATCACTGAGCTAGGTGATTCTGGATTTTTGTTTTTAATACTTATATACATTAATTCTGACTATATATGGTATTAACTACCTATTCTATTAATACAACCTCTTAAAATTATTTAAAAAAAAATTTTTTTTTTTTCTTCTGAGACAGTATCTTGCTCTGTTGCCCAGGCTGGAGTGCAGTGGCGCGATCTTTGCTCACTCCAACTCCGCCCCCTGGGTTCACGCCATTCTCCTGCCTCAGCCTCCTGAGTAGCTGGGACTACAGGTGCCTGCCACCACGCCCAGCTAATTTTTTTGTATTTTTAGTAGAGACGGGGTTTCACTGTGTTAGCCAGGATGGTCTTGATCTCCTGACCTCGTGATCCACCCACCTCGGCCTCCCAAAGTGCTGGGATTACAGGTGTGACCCACCGTGCCCAGCCCAAATGTTTAATAGTATGTTTTTCTGTGTGTGTGTGTGTATTTTTGGTTTTTTTTTTGTTTTATTGAGGCAGGATCTCACTCTGTTGCCCAGGCTGGAGTTCAGTGGCGCTATCATAGCTCACTTAAGCCTCAAACTCCAGGGCTCAAGAAATCCTCCCACCTCAGCCTCCCAAGTAGTTGGGACTACAGCCGTGCACCACTACTCCCAGCTAATCTTTTTATTTTTATTTTGTAGAGACAGGGTGTCACTGTGTTGCTCAGGATGGTCTTGAACTCCTGGCTTCAAGTGATCCTCTCACCTCAGCCTCCCAAAGTGCTGGGATTACAGGCATGAGGCACCCTGCCCAGCCTAATAGTACTTCAGTTGAGTAACTTTGTGCTGCTTTGTATGTATAAAATGGTTAACAATATAATAAAGACTGCAAATTTATTTAAGAGCAAAGTGTTAAATAGTTAACCCCTTTGAATTAAATTTTTTAACAATTTACAAAAGTGACATTCTTATTGTATATATATTTTTCTTTTTCTTTTTTATATTTTGTTTTTTACTTTTTTTAGTAAATTCTCACAGATCCTTATCTTATTGTATATATTGTTTAAGTTACCACTATAAAAGTATATGTAATAAAAAGTGAAATTTCCACTCCAGTCTCCCATCTCTCCATAAAGAAATTGGAAACCACTGTATCTTCCCAGAACTTTTTCTGTAAATTCACAGATATGGCAGGAATGTGGAAAGGTGGATGTTTTATTTTTCAAACATAAATTGCATGATGCTATGTATATATCATACAACTAGCCTGTATTACTCATTGGATCTTGGGCCTCTTTCCTTATCAGTACATATAGACCTATCTAATTCTTTTTTTTTTTTTTTTTTTTGAGACGGAGTCTCGCGCTGTCACCCAGGCTGGAGTGCTGTGGCCGGATCTCAGCTCACTGCAAGCTCCGCCTCCCGGGTTCACGCCATTCTCCTGCCTCAGCCTCCCGAGTAGCTGGGACTACAGGTGCCGCCACCTCGCCCGGCTAGTTTTTTGTAGTTTTTAGTAGAGACGGGGTTTCACCGTGTTAGTCAGGATGGTCTCGATCTCCTGACCTCGTGATCCGCCCGTCTCGGCCTCCCAAAGTGCTAGGATTACAGGCTTGAGCCACCGCGCCCGGCCGACCTATCTAATTCTTAAGACTGTCTACAATAATTATTTCACATTTTCATAATGGTGCATGTATTAGTTGTTCTACAGATTCTTACTATTACAAATAATGCTGTGGTGAGTATTCTTGCACATCTTCCAGTGAGTTTATGTACGAGCATGAGTGTTTAAGTTGTGCACGTATGAATGTGTGTGAATGTGCCTATTGTCACCATTGACAGCAGATGGACAAAATTCAGGGTGATGAGTGCTGGAGATATGACAGTGCTATGAAAAGATGACGTTTTCAAACCATGTGCACCTCCACCCTTGGATTGGCTAATGTTATTATGCTAAGTGTGCATTATGGGATTTGAGTGAAGTTTTTCTGCACTGTAATTCCATAAGTTGATGCTTCAAAGAAGAATTAAATTTGAGGTTAATGTCCTTTTAAAAAACTCTTATTCCTTGGGCCAGGTGGCTCACGCCTGTAATCTCAGCTCTTTGGGAGGCCAAAGCAGGAACATCCCATGAGGCTAGGAGTTTGAGACCAGCCTGGGCAACATCACAAGACCTTGTCTCTTAAAAATAAAAAATAAAAATAAACAAACAACAACAAAAATCCTTTTATTTCTCAACTGATTTCAAAGAAGTTCTGTGTATGTGGCTAGGGCACATGTCTGTTTAAAGTAGGGCTGCTGGCTGCTGAGGAACTAGGAGAGGCCTCAGTTGTGGGAGCCAGGCAGTGTCCAGACAGCAGCTTCCTGCCGCAGGTGGGCTGGGCTGGGGTGGGCATCAGGATGGAAGACAGCTGACTCCTTTCTTTTTTCTTCTTTCTTTTTTTTTTTTTTTTTTTGAGACAGAGTTTTACTCTTGTTGTCCAGACTAGAGTGCAATGGCATGATCTCAGCTCACTTCAACCTCCGCCTCCCAGGTTCAAGCGATTTTCCTGCCTCAGCCTCCTGAGTAGCTGTGATTACAGGCACCTGCCACTGCGCCCGGCTAATTTTTCGTATTTTTAGTAGAGATGGGATTTCACCATGTTGGTCAGGCTGGTCTCGAACTCCTGACCTCAGGTGATCCCCCTACCACAGCCTTCCAGAATGCTGGGATTACAGGTGTAAGCCATCATGCCCGACCTCAGCTGACTCCCTCTCAGCCACATTTGTGCATGCAGCCATTTAGATATTGAAATAATATGTAAATGGATTGCATCCCAACTTAAATGTTGTTTGTGCCCAGTTGTTAAAATTTTATTTATTTATTTATTTTTATTTTATTTATTTATTTGTTTTGAGATGGAGTCTCACTCCGTTGCCCAGGCTAGAGTGCAGTGGTGCAATCTTGGCTCACAGCAACCTCCCCCTCCTGGGTTCAAACGATTCTTCTGCCTCAGCCTCCCGAGTAGCTGGGATTACAGGCATGTGCCATCATGCCCAGCTAATTTTTGAATTTTTGTAGAGACAGGGTTTTACCATATTGGCCAGGCTGATCTCGAACTCCTGACCTCAGGTGATCCTCCCACTTGGGCTCCCAAAGTGCTGGGATTACAGCACCCAGCCCCTAGTTGGTAAAATTTTAATAATTAGCTTACTAACTAGTTTAAGCACATATTCGCAAGATATAGGATGTCTTGAACATACAGCTTTCTACTCCAAAAAGTACAGCATGTTTTTTTGGTTGAGAGTTTTATTTACTACAAAATCCAGGCGATTCATTCTCGATTTGGGGGGTGGGAAGTCCACTGCCCTGAGGCCTAACCTTGTAGAAGTTTCCCGGAATGACACTGCTTCTCATTTTCCTTCCCAGTGCTCGGCCTGGTTCTCCCCATGTGGGCCATAGCCCTCATTTCCTTTGGTGTCGCCCTCCTGTTCGCTTTCTTTGTGTGGCTCTTCGTATGTCCGTGGATGCGGAGGAAAATAACAGGTATGGGCTTTTTGATTCTTCTGATTTACAGAAATTCTCCTGATTTCCAAAACCTCACATGTAATACGACATGATCCTTACTAATGGAGGAAGAGGAAGTGTGGGTGACTCCAGAACATACCCCATCCTCTGTCACTCGGTTCTTGAGTGCTTTCTGGCTCAGACATTTTCTTGATAAGTTGTAACCCAGGTGGGCAGTAAGGTCCCAGTTGCCATGAGTAACTGAAAGTTAACCATGCAGTCCAGTTCTGCTAGCCTGTGGAAAAACGTTAGCCTTCATAGAAATGCAAATTAACACCACAAGGAGATTTTGTTTCCCACCCACATGAATGGCTAAGAGTAAAAAGTTCTCGCCATTCCGTATGTAGGTGAAGAAGTGAAATAATTGGAACTCTCCCAGGTTTATGCTGAAATGTAAAATGGTGCAACCACTTTGGAAGTTAGGTTTGCAGTTTCTTTATAAAGTTAACCTTACACTTACCATGTGGGAGTAATTTCACTCCTAGCTATTTCTCCAAAGAAATGAAAACATGTGTTCATAAAAAAACTTGTACACAAATCTTTTCATCATAAAAGCCCAAAGTGGAAACAACCCATGTGTTGGTCAGCAGGCTAATGGGTAACCAAATTGAGTAAATTCACGGGATGGACGACCACGCAGCAATAGAGAGAATGAACTGCTGGGGACCCTACAGCAGAAGGCATCCCTCAGTATCAGGCATCCCGTGATACTGAGCAGAAGTCCATGATCCGGAAGAGTAGCTATTCTGCATGCTGGCATTTTTCATAACATTTCCATAAATTTTCATTTAAAAGTTTTATGAATCTTTCCATTAAATTTAAGAATAGGGAAAATTTATCTGTAGCAACAGAAAGCACTGATCGCCTGGGATGGGTGGGGGTTGGAGAAGGCAGCTTGGGAACTTATCAGGGACATAAAATGTCTTTGTTTTCATCGGGGAAGGGGCTTTAGGGTGTGCCCACTTGCAGCAGGTCATCACCTGGGTGCTTAAACTGTATGCATTTTTGACTGGGCGTGGTGGCTTACACCTATAATCCCAGCACTTTGGGAGGCCAAGTTGAGTGGATCACCTGAGGTCAGGAGTTCGAGACCAGCCTGACCAACAAGGTAAATAAATCCCTGTCTCTACTGAAAATACAAAAATTAGCCAGGCCCTGGAGGCAGGTGCCTGTGGTCCCAGCTACGCAGGAGGCTGAAACAGGAGAATTGCTTGAACCAGGAGGCGGAGGTTGCAGTGAGCCACTGCACTCCAGCCTGGGCAACACAGCGAGACTCCATCTCAAAAAAATAGATATATGCATTGTATTATATATACATATAAAACCTATAATGATAATTGTATTATAGTACTGTAATTATACTGTGGAATAATATACTATATAATAACTGTATAGTATAATATGCAATATAGTACTCTACTGTATAGTACTATAATAATTGTATTATTATAGCTATAGTAATTATAACATATATATAATAAAATGAAACAATAAAAATAAAACACATGTTACTAAAAGGAAAAACAGTTTTTAAGAAGAAGAATATGGCTTAGGAAGTCAGCCAGGGCTGTTTTCCTATTCCCAATTCCCCATATTCGAATTTCAAGCCTTGAAGCCACATGCTTTTTATAGAGCTCTCAAAAAACAAGTATTTACATTTGGTCTCAGCATGTACCATAGGGTCACATTTCAGTATGGATATATCTGCATTTGGAGATTCACGTTTCGAAGAAGACCAAAATACATGAGACAAAGCATGCTCCTGAATTGGAAGACAGTATAGTAGAGATGCCAGTTCTTCTCAGATTCATCTCTAGACTTTAGACAATTTAAATAGAAGTCCTAGCAGGATATTTTGTAGATTTACACAAGCCACTTTTAAAGTTCGTGTAGTAAGTCAAAGAAACTAGATGAGCTGGAACAATTTTGGAAAAGAAAAAAGTTGGAGGATTCATATTAACCTGACTTCAAGACTTGTTATGAAGCCACAAAGCAGTGTGGAATTCGGGAAGAGAGAAACACATAGATGAATGGAACAAGAATAGAGTCTAGAAACAGACCCACACTAATGTGGCCAGTGGGTTTTAGACAAGGGTATAGAAGCAGTTCAGTGGAGAAAGGACAATCTTTTCAACAAATGGTTTTGGAGCACTTGACATCCGTATGCCAAAATAAGAACCTTAACGTAAACCTGATTTTAAAAAATAGCTTAAAGTGCATCATAGATCTAAATACAAAATTTAAAAAAAAATAAGACTTTTAGGAAAAAAAAAAAATAAGGGAAAACTTTGTGACCTTGGGTTGAGAAAAGAGTTTTTAGATATGACACCAAAAACATGTTCTATAAAAGAACAAGTTGGGCCAGGCATGGTGGCTCACGCCTGTAATCCCAGAACTTTGGGAGGCCAAGGCGGGCAGATCACCTGAGGTCAGGAGTTCAAGACCAGCCTGGCCAACATGGAGAAACCCTGTCTCTATTAAAAATACAAAATTAGCTGAGTGTGGTGGCTCATGCCTGTAATCCCAGTTACTCGGGAGGCTGAGGCAAGAGAATTGCTTGAACCCAGGAGGCGGAGGTTACAGTGAGCCGAGATCATGCCATTGCACTCCACCCTGGGCAAGAAGAGCGAAACTGCATCTCAAAAAAAAAAAAAAAAAGTTGATAAATTGTACATCATCAAAATTTGAAATTATTGGTCTGTGAGAAGCACTGTGAACAGAATGGGAGAAAATGTTTGCAAATCCCATACTTACAAAGGACTTGCATTCAAAAAATAAAAAGAAATTTTAGAAAACAAATAATTAAAAAACGAGCAAAATAGGCCTGGCACAGTGGCACACACCTGTAATCCCAGCACTTTGGGAGGCCAAGGCAGGCGGATCACAAGGTCAGGAGATCGAGACCATCTTGGCCAACATGGTGAAACCCCATCTCTACTAAAAATACAAAAATTAGCTGGGCGTGATGGTGCATGCCTGTAATCCCAGCTATTCAGGAGGCTGAGCCAGGAGAATCGCTTGAACCAGGGAATCAGAGGTTGCAGTGATCCGAGATTGCACCACAGCACTCCAGCCTGGTGACAGAGCAAGACTCTGTCTCAAAAAAAAAAAAAGCAAAATAGGCCGGGCACGGTGGCTCATGCCTGTAATCCCAGCACTGTGGGAGGCCTTACAAGGTCAGGATTTTGAGACAAGCCTGGCCAACATGGTGAAACTCCATCTCTACTAAATATACAAAATTAATCGGGTATGGTGGCGGGCACCTCTAATCCCAGCTACTCAGGAGGCTGAGGCAGGGGAATCACTTGAACCCGGGAGGCGGAGGTTGCAGTGAGCCGAGATCACACGCCAGTGCACTCCACTGCACTCTAGCCTGGGCAAAAAGAGTGAAACTCCATCTCAAAAAAAAAAAAAAAAAGCAAAATATTTGAATAGACACTTCACCAAAGAAGATAGATGGGACCAGACATGGTGGCTCACGCCTGTAATCCCAGCACTTTGGGAGGCTGAGGCGGGCAGTTCAGGAGGTCAAGAGATCAAGACCATCCTGGCCAACATAGTGAAACCCCATCTCTACTAAAAATACAAAAATTAGCCGAGTGTGGTGGCGGGCGCCTGTAGTCCCAGCTACTCAGGAGGCTGAGGCAGGAGAATCGCTTGAACCCGGGAGGCAGAGGTTACAGTGAGCGAAGATTGTGCCACTACACTCCAGCCTGGTGACAGAGCGAGACTCCGTGTCAAAAAAAAAAGATAGATGGATATTAGATGAGTCCATGAAAAGGTGCTCAACATCAGTAGTCATCGGGAAGTACAAATTCACATCACAGCGAGATACTACTACCACCTACTTGAACGGCTTTTTAAAAATACTGACAGTAAAGGCCGGGCGCAGTGGCTCACACCTATAATCCCAGCACTTTGGAAGGCCAAGGCAGGCAGATCACAAGGTCAGGAAATTGAGACCATCCTGGCTAACATGGTGAAACCCTGTCTCTACTAAAAATACAAAAAAAATTAGTTGGGCATGGTGGCGGGCGCCTGTAGTCCCGGCTACTCGGGAGGCTGAGGCAGGGGAATGGCGTGAACCCAGGGGGTGGAGCTTGCAGTGAGCTGAGATCAAGATTCCGAGAAAGAGAGAAAGAGAGAGAGAAAGAGAGAAAGAGAGAGAGAGAAAGAGAGAAAGAGAGAGAGAGAGAGAAACTGACAGTATTAAATGCTGTCAGTATTTACAAGAATGAAGAGCAACTGGAACCTTGTACATTGCTGGTGAGAATGTCAAATGGTACAGGGAAACTGTCAACTTCTTATATGGCTAATACTTGCCATAAATATACTCTTAACCACTCCTAGATATTTCCCTAGAAAAATGAAAACTTAAATTCACACAGAAATCTGCACGTGAATGTTTATAGCACCTTTATATGCAATCTCCAAAAACCCGCATTATTCACAGAATAAATAAATTGTGGTGCCTTTGAACATTTGAATACTACTCAGCAATTAAAAGGAACACATTATTGATCCATGTAACAACATGGATGGATTTCAAAGGCATTATGCTGAGTAGAAAAAGCCAGTCTAAAAAATCACATATTTTATTATTTATTTATGTGACTTTCTGAAAAAGGCAGTTTTTCAGAAATTGAAGTTTCTTATTCTGAGGTTTAAGAAACAGAAGGCCAGTCTAGGTGGCTATAGATTTACAGAACATTAGCGCTGGAGGGAACTGTGGTATTCGGAGCTAACCCTTTTTGTTGTTGTTTTTGGATATGATAACTCAGGCCCTACATTTCCATCTTTTCCTCAATTGCTGAATTTTCTGGCTAGAGTTTTCCAGGTAACTAATTTAACTTTTGACTTCCTTTTTTTCTTTTTTTTTTTTTTTGACAGAGTCTTGCTCTGTCACCCAGGCTGGAGTGCAGTGGCACAATCCTGGCTCACTGCAAACTCTGCCTCCTGGGTTTAAGAGATTCTCCTGCCTCAGCCTCCCAAGTAGCTGGAATTACAGGCACCTGACACCATCCCTGGCTAATTTTTATATTTTTAGTGGAGACAGGATTTGACCATATTGTCCAGGCTGGTCTCAAACTCCTGACCTGGTGATCCCCCTGCTTCAGCCTCCCAAAGTGCTGGGATTATAGGTGTGAGCCACCACACCTGGTTTCGACTTCGTTTTTTCTATCTAGCTATAACTTTTTTTGTTTTTTCCAAAATCAGTGCTAAAGCATAAAGATACAGATTCACTTTTTAATATTCATGTTTCAATAATAAGAATTCTCTTCCAGAATGTTCGGAATGACTTTTTTTTTTAGACAAATTACAAAAAGAAGGTGCTTTATCACGAGTATCTGATGAAAGCCTCAGTAAAGTTCAGGAAGCAGAGTCCCCAGTGTTTAAAGAGCTACCAGGTGCCAAGGCTAATGATGACAGCACCATCCCGCTCACGGGAGCAGCAGGGGAGACGTCCGGGACCTCAGAAGGCACCTCTGCGGGCAGCCACCCTCGGGCTGCATACGGTAAGATGTGCCTGGAGAGCTTTGGTTCCGTGGCAGCACAGAGAAGTTCCCTGGGGAGGACCAGCTGGGCCTGGCTATGGGCAATCTGGTTTTAATGCACAAAAGGATCCCCCGGTTTTATAATTTGAGAAAACCCAGAAGCTAGGGAGGCCTCAGGAAACCATTCCAGTCAGCAGAGCAGGCTCACTCTTGTCCTGTGATTTCTTTCAAGAGCTGTTTATAGTCTCACCGGAGGCGCTGGGGCCATACACTGTATGTCTGTGCTGCACCCACTCAGCTACTTATGCAGATCTCCATGCCCCAGGAGTTACCAAATTGCTAAACATCGGTTAACCCAGCTTACTATGGAAGATGCAAAGAGAAAGCTAAATTTGTAACCAAGGAGGTGGTCCCACCATCGAATCACAGAAACCTTAGAAAATGTCCAGACTGGCTGGGTGCAGTGGCTCACACCTGTAATCCCAACACTGGGAGGCCGAGGTGGGTGGATCACCAGAGGTCAGGAGTTCGAGACCAGCCTGACTAACATTATAAAACTCCATCTCTACTAAAAATACAAAAAGTAGCTGGGCGTGGTGGCGGGCGCCTGTAATCCCTGCTACTCGGGAGGCTGAGGCAGGAGAATCGCTTGAACCTGGGAGGCGGAGATTGCAGTAAGCCAAGATTGCGCCATTGCACTCCAGCCTGGGCAATAGAGTGAGGCTCCATCTCAAATAAAAAAAAGAAAAGAAAAGAAAACATCCAGACCATTCTGTGTCCTTTAGACTCTCAGTGTTTGTGGGCAGTACCAGGGGAGCAGAGCTTCACCGAAGCCAGCCCCGGTGGGTTCTGGCACCTGCCTGCCATAGGTGCAGTCTCAGATGTGGCCCAGAGAAGGCAAATTCATTTTGCCTGACTCATCTCAGATACTGCCTTTGACAGTCATGACTGACCTTTTAAGATGCACCTAAAAAATTAGCTGGGATGATGGTGCACACCTGTAGTCCCAGATGCTTGGGAGGCTGAGGCGGGAGAATCACTTGAGTCCAGGAGTTGGTGTGAACTCTGATTGCACCACTGCACTCCAGCCTGGGTGACAGAGCTGAGACCCTGTCTCTGAAAACAAAACCAAAACAGAAGCACCTGGAATATCTGCCTTACATGAAGTGGGTTTTGTCTCAAGTATGAAGTTTTTCTAAGATGAGTTTCTTGACATTCTCCTTGTGTTGGTTTCTAGAAACAGAAAAAAAAGTGCCAAGTGCCATAGTAATTTCTGGAAGACACTTTTTAGCAGAACTTAAGATGTTTTGAAAATACCACATTATTAGTTTTACCCTTTTGTTGTATGTTTTCACGTTTATTATTATTATTTTTAGTGGTAACCATATTACATGTCCTTTATGGCCAACTTAGAAAAGAAAGTATATGTTAATAAGTCATCCCCAGCCTTCCGGAGATAAGTGCCATGAAATAGCAGGGAGGGTTTCCTTCGCTTATATTTGAAAGGTTGGGGCTGGGCACGTTGTCTCACACCTGTAATCCCAGCACTTTGGGAGGCCAAGGCGGGCAGATCACAAGGTTAGGAGCTTGAGACCATTCTGGCTAACGGTGAAACCCCGTCTCTACTAAAAATACAAAAAAAAAGTTAGATGGGCATGGTGTCGCGCTTGTCCCAGCTACTCAGGAGGCCGAGGGAGGAGAATCGCTTGAACCCTGGAGGCGAAGGTTGCAGTGAGCCGAGATGGCGCCATTGTACTCCAGCCTGAGGACAGAGCGAGGCTCCGCCTCAAAAAAAAAAAGAAAAAAAAAAAGAGACTGGAAAATGAGACCTTCTCTAACCCTTTTCAGGAAGGGCGCTGTCCATGACCCATGGCTCTGTGAAATCGCCCGTCTCCAACGGCACCTTCGGCTTCGATGGCCACACCAGGAGCGACGGTCATGTGTACCACACCGTGCACAAAGACTCGGGGCTCTACAAAGACCTGCTGCACAAAATCCACATCGACAGGGGCCCCGAGGAGAAGCCGGCCCAGGAAAGCAACTACAGGCTGCTGCGCCGTAACAACAGTTACACCTGCTACACCGCAGCCATCTGCGGGCTGCCAGTGCACGCCACCTTCCGAGCCGCGGACTCATCGGCCCCAGAGGACAGCGAGAAGCTGGTGGGCGACACCGTGTCCTACTCCAAGAAGAGGCTGCGCTACGACAGCTACTCAAGCTACTGCAACGCGGTGGCAGAGGCGGAGATCGAGGCGGAGGAGGGCGGCGTGGAGATGAAGCTGGCGTCAGAGCTGGCCGATCCTGACCAGCCACGAGAGGACCCTGCGGAGGAGGAGAAGGAGGAAAAGGACGCGCCCGAGGTGCATCTCCTGTTCCATTTCCTGCAGGTCCTCACCGCCTGTTTCGGGTCGTTTGCTCACGGCGGCAATGACGTGAGGTGGGTGTGTTCATTCATTCAACAACGGTCCTTGAGGCTCCCCCAGGGGCCAGCGCTGTGCGGGTGCCGGGATCCAGCAGTGAACGGCACCAATGGAAGCCCCTGCCCGGGGTAGGGGTGCACAGGCGGTGGTGGACAGACCCATAAGTCAGCATTGCGTGCGGGACAGCGAGAAGTGTTAACAGGAAAGTAAGGTAGGTAGACTCGGGGCAGGAGCCGCCGGGATGGCAATGCGACCTGGGCTGCCCAGGGAAGAGCTGGCCGGTGACGGAGGTGCAGGGGCGGCCACATGGCGTTAGCAGGAAGGAAAACGGCGGGTGCAATCTTGAGGCGGGCACAAGATGTGCGCCTCCAGGATGAGCTAGGAGGTCGCCGGTCTGCGGGTCGTGGATGCAGAGCGCGTGGCCGATGGACATAGGAAGGAAGGTCTCACCTCGAGAGGGGAGCAGTGGAGATGTGATCAGGGGCCACCAGGGCACATTTGACAGGGGCCACACAGGGCAAGTTTGACAGGGGCACTGGCTTTGGACAACGGCCTGGACGCGGATATGAGAGAAGAAGGAAAGAGGCAGCTGCCAAGACTGGAGCCGTGGCCTTGGCAAAGGAGAGAGTGCAGCTGCTGTCTGTTAGGGATGACCGAGGCCCTGGATGCAGCCAGGGAGCGATGCTGCTGTTCAGGCTGAGCAGACAGCAGCCGTGTACACCCGAGTTCAGGACAGGCCAGGCTGGGTGCCAAGCAGGTAACATGGGTTACCTGGGTGAGAAGCGCTGGGGCAGCGAGGCAGGCAGGCGGGAGGCGAAGCGCAGGGACGGAGGAAACAGCAAGACGGTGTGCTGAACCAGGTTGCTAGGAGAACTTCTAGGAAGTGATTTAATTTTATTTTATTTTTTTTTTTTTTAAAGACAGAGTCTCACTCTGTTCCCCAGACTGGAATGCAGTTGCATGATCTCGGCTCACTGCAACCTCCTCCTCCCAAGTTCAAGTGATTCTCCTGTCTCAGCCTTCCCAAGCAGCTGGGATTGCAGACACCCACCACCCGGCCCAGCTAATTTTTCTATTTCTAGTAGAGACGGGGTTTCCCCATGTTGACCAGGCTGGTCTCAAACTCCTGACCTCGGCCAGGCGCAGTGGCTCACGCCTGTAATCCCAGCACTTCGGGAGGCCGAGACAGGCGGATCACGAGGTCAGGAGATGGAGACCATCCTGGCTAACACAGTGAAACCCCCTCTCTACTAAAAATACAAAAAAATTAGCTGGGCGTGGTGGCGGGCGCCTGTAGTCCCAGCTACTCGGGAGACTGAGGCAGGAGAATGGTGTGAACCCAGGAGGCGGAGGTTGCAGTGAGCTGAGATCCGGCCACTGTACTCCAGTCTGGGCAACAAAGTTAGAGTCCGTCTCAAACAACAACAACAACAACAACAACAACAACAAACTCCTGACTTGGTGATACGCCCACTTCAGCCTTCCAAAGTGCTGGGATTACAGGTGTGAACCACCACGCCCAGCCATCCTTCAGTGACATCTTTAACCCCAGTGAGAAGGCTCCACCCCTCTCCTGGGCTTTAGTTCTCCCCACTGCATGGTGCAGCTGCTGGAGCTGCCACCTGAGCCTACAGGTCACCCCACATGGTAATGTCACAGGCATCCTGCAAATGAGTGTGTAGTGACAGGCGGATATGACCCTCCAACCTTGACCCCACCCATCCCACCCGCCCCACCCCACGCCCAGGCCTGGTGTGCAGGAAGCAGGGTGGCTTGGGTCTCTGCTGTCGTCTTCCAGCTATGTTACCCCTAGACAAGGCACTTGCTTTTCCAAAGTCTCTGTTTCCTAATCTGTAAAATGTGGGAAAACGAGTCCCAACCTCCCAGGCTTCCCCTGTGTAACATGCTCAGGATGGTGCTCCCCACTCACTCGGTTTCCGTCCGTTTCTGCTTGTGCTGTCACGGTCATGGTCAGCCACTGACGGTTCAGAGGACTGTGCCGTTGTCATCTTCTGTTGCAGTTAGTGACTCCCTATGGGCTGCACACAACGCCTCCCCACATGCAGCTGCATCTCTGCTCTTTGCTGCAGACGAATCTGGCCATCTTATGTTCTGCTCAGCATCACATGGGCGTTTCTGTGGTATTTTATTTGGTATTTTCTTGGAGATAGCATGCTGTGTCCTATGTTAGTAACTTTTTGTCTGCCCCATACCATCCTGCTTCCTCCTCATCATCAAGCATTCTTGATGGAAGGCCTGGCACTGGCAGAGCACTAGAAACTGGGCCCCCATCCATTAGAAGTTTAAAATGCCAGTTAGGGAGATGAGAAAAACAAATTCATGGAAAAGTCACAACACACTCTTTCCCACTCACACACTCAGCTGCACACACGCACAGACACTCACACATGCACATTCACACGTACTCACACACACACATGCATACACATTCACACATGCACTCACACATGCACACTCACACATGGACTCATGCACATTCACACACACCATGTTTCATTTCAAAGGAAGCATCTAGGCAGTGGCTGCTCGGGGTAACTGTAGAATTCCGAGCAGTTGCTTGCAGCGTGGGGACTATTCTGGGGCTTTGGAGCAGGGAGAGTGTCTAGTGAAAGCACCATTCTAGAAGTCATCTGAGAAGAGGCGTCCATGCATTCAGCATGAGGTTGAGCTCCGAGGCCTTATCACTGAGCTGCCATGGCCTATCCCACCCCGTCTCTAACACCCCTCTGAGCCGGGGTGGGCATCTCTCAGAGATGGGATCTCATGCTCAGAGTCACACAGCGAGACCAAAGCCAACTTGGAAGTCAGTTCCAGTGACTCAGTGACACCCAGTCTACACAGCTGGCTGGGGGAGGAGACAAGAGCCAGGGAAGCTGTTAAGAGCACCTCAGGGCCTGCATGGGCTCCAGGGGCCTGACACACATAAGCAGTGAAGGGACTGGAGCCCATGCAGGAGGGCCTGAAGCAGCCTGGGCCGTGCCCACTCTGCCACCTCAGAGGTGGGATCCTGGCCTCGGTTTCCTTGTCAGTAAGATGGAAGCAACAGTGCCTGCTGTGCAGGGCAGCTGTGGGAATGGATGCTTAGCAAAATGTTGCCACCCATAGTATGGGGCCTGACAGTCTGTCCCAAACTGGCAGCTAATGTTAGTACCAGCAGCAGGGGGTGGCACAGAAAATAGAAATTTGAGGAAAAAAGGAAGAAAAAAATAACTTGGTTGTTGTGTTGTGAACTTGGTTGTTTAAAAAATTAATTTTGGCCAGGCGTGGTGGCTCACGCCTGTAATCCTAGCACTTTGGGAGGCTGAGGTGGGTGGATCACTTGAGGTCAGGAGTTCAAAACCAGCCAGGCCAACATGGTAAGTGAAATCCCATCTCTACTCAAAATACAAAAATTAGCTGGATGTGGTGGTACGTGCCTGTTGTCCTAACTACTCGGGAAGCTGAGGCAGGAGAATCAATTGAACCCAGGAGGTGGAGGTTGCAGTGAGCCAAGATCGCACCACTGTACTCCAGCCTGGACGACAGAGTGAGACTCTGTCTCAAAAAAAAAAAAAATCAATTAATTTAATAGACCAGGCGCGATGGCTCACGCCTATAATCTCAACACTTTGGGAGGCCGAGGTGGGCAGATCACCTGAGGTTGGGTGTTCAAGACCAGCCTAGACAACATGGTGAAACCCCACCTCTACTAAAAATACAAAAATTAGCTAGGCCTGGTGCTGGGCACTTGTGGTCCCAGCTACTCAGGAGGCTGAGGCACGAGAATCACTTGAACCCAGGAGGCGGAGGTTGCGGTGAGCCAAGATTGCGCCACTGTACTCCACCCTGGTGGGATTGCGCCACTACACTCCAGCCTGGGCAACAGAGGGGAGACTCTGTCTCAAAAATAATAATAAATTACACACCTATTAGAGTGGCTACCACTTAAAAAAAAAAAAAAAAGTAACAAGTGTAGTGAAGGATGTAGAGAAATTGTAACCCTGTGCACTGTTAGTAGGGGTGTAAAATGGTGTAACCACTATGGAAAACAGGATGGAGGCTCCTCAAAAAATTAAACAGATCTCCCCTATGATCCAGCATTCCTGCTTCTGGGTATACATACAGAAGAATTGAAAGCAGAGTCTCAAAGAGATATTTATACCCCATGTTCAAAGCACTGCCGTTTGTCATAGGCAAGAGGGGAGAGCAACCCAGATGTCCACTGACAGCTGAATGGAAACAAAATGTGTCCATGCATACAGTGGAATATTATTTAGCCTTAAAAAAGAAGGAAGTCCTGTCACCTGCTGTAACATGGATGAACCTGGAGGACATTAGGCTAAGTGAAATAAACCATCACAAAAAGATAACTACTACTCATGCCTGTAATCCCAGCACTTTGGGAGGCTGAGGGGCGGATCATGAGGTCAGGAGATCGAGACCATCCTGGCTAACATAGTGAAACCCCGTCTGTGCTAAAAATACAAAAAATTAGCCAGGCATAGTGGCATGTGCCTGTAGTCCCAGCTACTCAGGAGGCTGAGGCAGGAGAATTGCTTGAACCCGGGAGGCGGATGTTGCAGTGAGCCGAAATCACGTCACTGCACTCCAGCCTGGGCGACCGAGGAAGACTCTGTCTCAAAAAAAAGATAAATATGATTCCACTTCTGTGAGCTGTCTACAGCAGTCAAATTCCTGGAACTAGAAAGTAGGATGGTGGTTGCCATTAGCTGTGGGGAGGAGCAGTGGGAATTTGAAGAGTACAGAGTTTCACATTTGCAAGATGAACAAGCTCTGGAGATCTGTTTCACAACAGTGTAAATATACTTAACACTGCTGAACTATAAATAAGATTGATTACAATGTGGCTCAAGCCTGTAATCCCAGCACTTTGGGAGGCCGAGACGGGCGGATCACGAGGTCAGGAGATCAAGACCATCCTGGCTAATACGGTGAAACCCCGTCTCTACTAAAAATACAAAAACTAGCCGGGCGAGGTGGCGGGCGCCTGTAGTCCCAGCTACTCGGGAGGCTGAGGCAGGAGAATGGCGGAAACCCGGGAGGCGGAGCTTGCAGTGAGCTGAGATCTGGCCACTGCACTCCAGTCCGGGCGACAGAGCGAGACTCTGCCTCAAAAAAAAAAAAAAAAAAAAAAGATTGATTACAATGGTAAATATTATGTTATGCTTTTTACCAAAATTTTAAAAAATATTCATTTTGACCATGAATAGATGATATAGATGAACCTCAAATACACCAAGATGAGCTATGCTCAAGACAAAAGTCACCATGTACGGGAATACCTGGGAGGCACTGTGGGTTCCGTTCCAGGCCACTGCAATAAAACAAGTTTCACAATACCCATGAAATTTTTGGTGTCCCAGCACATAGAAAAGTTATGTTTCTGTAATGGTGTACTGTAGTCTATTAAATGTGTCTAAAAAACAATGTACATACCTTAATTTGAAAATACTTTATTGCTAAGAAATAATGCTAGCAACCCTGTGAACATTCAGCAAATCATAATTTTGCTGATGGAGGGTCTGGGCCTTGATGTTGATGTCTGCTGACTCATCAGGGTGGTGGTGATTAAAGGTTGGGGTGGCTGTGGCCATTTCTTAAATTAAGACAGCAATGAAATTTGCCGCATCAATTAACTCTTCCTTTCACAAAAGATTTCTTTGTAGCATGCAATGCAGTTTGATAACATTTTACCCACTGTAGGATTTCTTTCAAAACTGGAGTCAGTCCCCTCACACCCAGCCTCTGCTCTGACAACTGGGTTTGTGGAATATTCTAAATCCTTTGTTGTCATCTCAACAATGTTCACAACATCTTCACCAGGAGTAGATTCCATCTCAAAAAGCTTTCTTTGCTCATCCGTACGAAGCACCTCCTCATCTGTTCAAGTTTTGTCGTGAGATTGCAGCAGTTCAGTCACATCGCCAGACTCCACTTCCAGTTCTCTTGCTGTTTCCGCCACATCTACAGTGGCTTCCTTCATTAAAGTTTTGAATCTCTCAAAGTCATATGTGAGAGCGGAATCAACTTCTTCCAAACTCCTGTTAATGTTGGTATTTTCACTTCCTCCCATGAATCACAAGTGTTCTAATGGCATCTAGAATGGGGGATCCTTTCCAGAAGGTTTCAATGGACTCCCTAGACCCATCAGAGGAATCACTATCTATGGCAGCTCTAGCCCTACAAAATGTATATCTTAAGTAAAATAAGACTTGAAAGTCAAATTGCTCTTTGATCCATGGGCTGCAGAACAGATGCTGTATTTGCAGACAGGAGAACAACATTCATCTCCTTGCATATCTCCATCAGAGCTCTCCGGTGACCAAGTGCATTGTCAATGAGCAGTAATGTTTTGAAATATTAATTTTTTTTCTGAGCAGTAGGTCTCAACAGTGGGCTTAAAATATTCAGTAAACTATGCTGTAAACAGATGTGCTTTGTTGTTCCATTTCTAGAACACAGGCAGAGTAGATTTAGCATCATTCCTAAGAGCAATAGGATTTTTGGAATGTAAGTGAACATTGGCTTCAACTAAAGTTAACCAGCTGCATTAGCCTCTGAGAACAGTGTCAGCCTGTCCTTTGAAGGCAGGCATTGCCTTCTCTCTGGCTATGGAAGTCCTAGCTGGCATCTTCTTCCAATAGAAGACTGTTTCTTCTACATTGAAAATTTATTGTTACTGTAACCACCTTCATCAATGATCTTAGCTGGATCTTCTGGAGAACTCACTGCAGCTTCTCCATCACCACTTGCTGCTTCACCTTGCACTTCTATGCTATGAAGATGGCTTCTTTCCTTAAACCTCCTGAACCAACCTCTGCTCGCTTCCAGCTTTTCTTTAGCTTCCTGACTTCTCTCAGCCTTCACAGAACTGAAGAGAACTAGGGCCTTGCTCTGGATTAGGCTTTGACTTAAGGGAATATTGTGGCTGGTTAGATCTTCTATCCAGACCACTTAGACTGTCTCCATATCAGCACTAGGGCTGTTTTGCTTTCTTATTATTCATGTGTTCATTGGAGTAGCACTTTAAATTTCCTTCAAGAAGCTTTCCCTTTGCATTCACAACTTGGCTAACTGGCCCAAGAGGCCTAGCTTTTGGCCTATCTCTGATTTTGATATGCCTTCCTCACTAAGCTTAATCATTTCTAGTTTTTGATTTAAACTGAGAGACATGCAACTCTTCCTTTCAGTTGAACACTTAGAGGTCACTGTAGGGTAATTTATTGGCTTAATTTCAATATAACAATATCTCAGGAAATAGGCAGGAGGAGAGGGAGAGAGACAGGGGAGTGAGCGGTCAGTGGAGCAGGGAGAACACACATAGCATTTATCAGTGAAGCTTACCATCTCATATGGGAACAGTTCATGGCACCCCAAAACAATTATAATAGTAACATAAAAGATCACTGATCACAGATCCTAACAGATATGATAATAATGAAAAAGTCAGGAATACTATGAGAATTACCAAAATGTGACACAGAGACATGACGTGAGCACATACCTCTGGAAAATCGCGTCAGTGGACTTGCTCGATGCAGGGGTGCCACAAACCTCAAATTTGTAAAAAAAAGTCGTATCTGAAGGCCAGGTGCAGTGGCTCATGCCTGTAATCCCAACACTTTGGGAGGCCATAGTGGGCAGATCACGAGGTCAGGGGTTCGAGACCAGCCTGGCCAACATGGTGAAACCCCATCTCTACTAAAAATACAAAAATTAGTCGGGTGTGGTGGCCCACAGCTGTAGTCTCAATTACTCGGGAGGCTGAGGCAGGAGAATTGCTTGAACCTGGGAGGCGGAGGTTGCAGTGAGCCAAGATCACACCACTGCACTCCAGCCCGGGCAACAGAGTGAGACTCCGTCTCAAAAAAAAAAAAAAAAAAAGACAGAAAAAACGTCGTATCTGTGGAGTGTGATAAAGTGAATAAAATGAAGCACAATAAAACAAAGTCACCTGTATCATGTACAGTGCCACTTGCATATTTAGTTAATCTTTTCTCTTTTTATTTTTCCCAGTAATGCCATCGGTCCCCTGGTAGCCTTGTGGCTGATTTACAAACAAGGTGGGGTAATGCAAGAAGCAGCTACACCCGTCTGGCTGCTGTTTTATGGAGGAGTTGGAATCTGCACAGGCCTCTGGGTCTGGGGGAGAAGAGTGATTCAGACCATGGGGAAAGACCTCACTCCCATCACGCCGTCCAGGTAAGCCTGGCTGGTGGACGGGAAGGGCAGGTCTTGTCATCCGAGGCCTGGGTAGAGCTGCCCTTCTGTGTCTGAACAACCTGCTCAGCACCGGCAGTCGGCAGCGAATCACAGGGAGGAAGGGACAGTGGGCAAGAATGGCCCTACTTACCATGCCACCTATCCTTGCCCTCCCTCACTGTGTCCCGGCCCCCAGCCACAGGGTGCCTGAGATGAGGAGTGGGAAGGGCAGACAAGCAGGGGTAGCAGAGCAGAGGAGGCAGGGAGGAGAGAAGCAGCTCACCCTTAGCCAGCACGGGGGCCAGAGGCAGGTGGGCAGGGAGGGCACAGACTTAAGCAGGCCCCCAGGCTGGCCTTTCCTGAAAGTTCTCTGGCCACCCCAGCTCTCAGCAACCCCCCTGCTGGGGTTACTTTCCTCTTGCTCTGCCAGACAGCAAGGCGCCCCCTGTCATCATGGGTGAGCTCTGGAGGCTTTAAATGTGGTCTCTCAACTGCATAGCCTTTAGCTGCATCAGGGGTTAAAGGAACTTCCAGAACTTTCAGAACATGACCAAAATTTGGAGCCACCTGTGGTAGGAAATCTCTCTCTTTTTAAAACATACGGGAGGTTTCCTTTTCCTACAGGCTCTGGGAGTTTCAGGAAGTGATCCAAAGGCACCCAGGGTGGGGAGGACCAGAACCCAGGTTTCATCACGCAGCTCTGCCCTGCATCTGCAGAGAAACCTAAAATAGCTCCAGTGAGCCTCCTATATAAATTTCCAATTTTAAGTTCTCACTTGAAAATCATTTCAATAAAAGATATTTGAGAAGATTGATTTGAAGAAAAATTTGTAATCTGAGAAAAATACACTCTTTTGTAATAAGTACACATTTTTTAAATGAGAGCATAGTTTTTCCTTTGCGTTTTAGAAATGACTGATTTACTATCTTACTGCACAGCAGGAATGTCTGGCCCAGTGTGTGGTCTTTGAAATGTATCAGAAAGCCAGGCTTCTGGGGGCCGTGCACAGGAAAACGCAGCCTTGGTGGGAATCGCTGTCATTGAGCAGCGGCCTCTTGTTCTGTTAAAGTTGATCTTGCCCAGTCAGCAGTTGGCAGTCACCCCGGAGAATGTTCTGGCGAGCCTCTGTCACCCGCGGGGTGTCAGGGAGGCGATACAGAGGACACCCGTGACGTGTCTCATGCTCCCTCCGCAGTGGCTTCACGATCGAGCTGGCCTCAGCCTTCACGGTGGTGATCGCCTCCAACATTGGGCTTCCAGTCAGCACCACACACTGCAAGGTAGGCCCCTGCTAGCCGGGAGGCCTTCTCCAGGCCACTGGGATGGGTCAGGGCCACCGGACCGCATGTGAGGGAAGCTGTAGGGCTCTGTAGATGGTTGTGCAAAACGCATCTCCAGGTTCTCTGGGTCTCTGGGACCTTGTTTTTCTCCATCTGCCCCCTCCACCATCCTCCTCTCGGTAGGACACCACCATCCCTTGTTCAGACCTGGCTTTTCCAAGGCAGAATGAATGCTAGGGCTGGCCTGCCTGAGACTGGCCTGCTGCCCTCCCACTGCTTCCATGGTGAAGTTTGATTGGCATCCTGTGTGCGCTGAGCATACCTGTGGGCTCACATGGGAGCCTGCCACTTGGTCCAGCCATTGAGGGGACTGGGGGTTGACAGTGGAAATAGCAATTAACAAAAATAATCTCTGTGGAATTGTAGGGCATAGTTGTTTCTGGTTTTGTTCCTTATATGATGTTCAAAGTGATGGTATTGCCATAAATTCCCCATGAGGGATAATTACTGATACCGACCACTGAGGAGTGCTCTGAAACCTACAGCTGGACAAGAGAGGGCTCCTGGTCGTGGTGTGGAAAGTTGGAGCTGCAGGGAGGAGCCCTGAAGACCAGTGAAGAGGAAATGGGCTCTGGGAGTTTCAGAGAGTGATCCATAGATGGCCAGGGTGGGGAGGACCAGAACCTGGGTTGGGAGGACCAGAGCCCAGGTCTCATCACCCTACTCTGCCCAGTATCTGCAGGTACTTCTAAAATAGCTCCGGTGAGCCTCTGTATACAGACACACTCACCAGTCTCAACAAAGCGAAAGTCACTTCCGGATTTTTCCTAGGTTCATTCGTTTGTATCATTCAAGAAAAACTAATTGGCGTTTGCTGCATGGGGGCAGAGTTCTCGGCACCAGAAGGAATATATGAGCCCTCATAACAGACATAGCCACCCATGTTTATATTTACTCACAATTTTAAGATTCCAGCCAATATGTTTAAAAGAAAACTCCAAGCAAAGGCAAGTGGCTTCATGCTTCAGACACCCAGGTCAGGTGGCCTCACAAGAGTATATGGTGTGGCCCAGCGGCGTGTTTCAAAGCTGGGGCTCTGCGCATGAGGAATCAGCCTCAGTGGGAAGAGTTTGTTTTGTTTTTTCCTTTTTTGCTACCATATACAGAAATATTTCAATTTCCACAAAGTTTCTGTATAGAAATCCCCCTACTTACTGATTATCAGGAGAGTGCTGGTACTGTGCCCCACACCACACACATGGTACGCCATCCCCTCTCCACAGCAAGCCTGTGGGGCAGAACTGTCCCTCCCAGTCCACAGGTGAGGAGACTGGGTTCCCTCAGAGCTGGGCCGCCTGCCATGTGCACACGGCCACATGTGGTAGATCCAGGATTCATATCTTCGCCTCAGGCCACAAACCTTCTCGTTCAGGTCCCCATCAGTGCCATTGTGGTGCCCAACCATGGCCAAGGTGCCTGGAGCAAGCACTCCACTGGCGCCATGAACATGAGCTCCCTCTGTCTCCCCAAGAACCTTCCCCAGCTTCACAGATGAGGAAACTGAGGCAAAGGAAAGTTAAGTAACGTGCCCGAGATTACACAGCCAGGTAGCAGCCCAGCTGAGGTACCCACGTGGACAGCATAGCCAGCGTCGTCCTCCCCGGCTCCGCCTGGCAAGCATGGGGGAGGAAGGCAGGAAGAGGTGCGGGTGCGCCCGCCGCCCATTCATTGTGATTTCCTAATGTGAGTTATTTAAAACTTACCAGAGAAGCACATATTCACTGAAATATTTCAAACAATACAACACTGTAAGGAATGAAAAGTAACATCTTCCCCAGACTCCACGTTACTTCCATTCACTGTGGTGTGTGGAGCGTGGAGGAGACGCATGTCGCTAAATATATTCTTTTTCCAAGGACACGGGCTTGTGACTTTTCTATAGGCATCAGTTGTCTTTTGGAATGCTTTTAAACACATGTAATGCCATCTTTTTAATGATTAACCTACACTTAAGCAAGACTGCTGAAGGCTAACTCTTCCACACCAGTTGAAATAGCTTTTTTTTTTTTTTTTTTGAGATGAAGTCTCACTCTGTCACCCAGGCTGGAGTGCAGTGGCATGATCTTGGCTGACTGCAAGCTCTGCCTCCTAGGTTCACGCCATTCTCCTACCTCAGCCTCCCGAGTAGCTGGGACTCCAGGCACCTGCCACCACGCCCGGCTAATTTTTTATATTTTTAGTAGAGATGGGTTTTCACCGTATTAGCCAGGATGGTCTCAATCTCCTGACCTCGTGATCCACCCACCTGGGCCTCCCAAAGTGCTGGGATTATAGACATGAGCCACCACGCCTGGCCAGTTTTGTTTCCTTTGAGCTGGTGATGAGTAGTCTTAGGATAGCTTGTTGGCACTTAAAGCAGGTCTCCCTGAATGGGACTGCAGTGGGGTGCCATCTGTAAAATAGACAAGACAGGTCACAACTTGGGTTTGAGTCAGTTTGTCCGATATCATTGATCATGGACTTCTGGACAAAGCCCAGAGCTATTCCCTGTGAGCACTAAGGACACAGCCTCAGCTCTCAGGAACTTGCAGTGTAGTTGGAGAGCAGATGGCTCTCATCAGAGTCCAAATAATAGAAGTGCTGAGAAGAGTTCACAGTTGTCATTACTCCATAACACTTATTCTCTCATATCACATATTTCCCCTGCACACAACAGTCCCCAAATGGCAAATGTGGGATGAACTATGAGAGCCGTGGGATGGCGTGAAGAATGGGGCCCTCTGTGAGTGAGGCTGTGAATCTGGAAACACTCAAAGGGTATTGATGTCCACATAGAGTCATAGTTGAATTGCATCAGTTTTTAGGATAATTATCCTGTGTTTGATTTTTAAGTTTCTTGCTTAGAGCCATCTAATAGAAGGTAGGGAAAAGTTGGGGACTTGGCAGGAAATAAGATGGAAACTATTGTTTAAAATGAGTTTTTGAATGTATCTAGGTACATGTTATTGATTTATGCTTCCTTCTAAGTATACGTGGCTAAGTGCATAGATTTGTTTTATTTTGTTTTGTTTTGTTTTGTTTGAGACAGAGTCTCGCTTTGACGCCCAGGCTGGAGTGCAGAGGCTTGATCTTGGCTCACTGCAACCTCTGCCTCCTGGGTTCAAGCAGTTCTCCTGCCTCAGCTTCCTGAGTAGCTGAGATCACAGGCATGCACCACCACACTTGGCTAATTTTTGTATTTTTAGTAGAAATGGGGTTTCTCCATGTTAGCCAGGCTGGTCTTGAACTCCTGACCTCAAGTGGTCCGCCTGCCTCGGCCTCCCAAAGTGCTGGAATTATAGGCATGAGCCACTGCGCCTGGCCTAAGTGCATAGTTTAAATTTTGTTGTAGCCTGTTTCAAAACATTTATGAAACCATACTATATTATGTGATATATGAGCTGAATGTATAACTTGGGAAAAAACAATTAGAAAAGTCCTGTTATCACATTTTATTCCAGAAGGCATATATAATAAGACAGTCTGTTTGATGAGTTTCACCCTGTATGTGTTCTGGTTTCATACATTTTGTATTTCATATCAGAGGACTCAGTTTATCAGATACTTTCCTGGAATAATTCCTTTGAGTAGGGTCAAAAGCCTTAATTGGCCAGGCACGGTGGCCCATGCCTGTAATCCCAGCTACTCAGGAGGCTGAGGCCGGAGAATCGCTTGAACCTGGGAGGCGGAAGTTGTGGTGAGTGGAGGTCGCACCATTGCACTCCAGCCTGGACAACAAAAGCAAAACTACCCCCTGGCCCCAAAAAAAAAACAAAAAAAACACAAAAAACAGAAGCCTTAATTGAAGACATAGAAACTGGTCTTGAAAATAAAAGAATCCTCAGACGTTATGTTTCAGCAACTCATTCATCGTTCTTCCATTCTGTGATCCTTAATCTTACCTTTGGTCTTTAGCCCTAGCAGATAACACACAGTGCCGCTACTGAGCACAGTCGCTCTTGTGTGTGCTCTTTAATCGGAATTTGGAAGTCATGTTCTGCAGAATGTTTTAATTCCATACTGGGTGGATTGAGATTATTCCTGTTTGTGGATCACCCACACTGTCAATCTTCACTGATGACATAGATGATGATTCAACCACCATTTAAATTTGGAACAGCATATAGGGAACACTACTGATTTCAAATGTAGGATTATAATTTCTAATTTAATTTATAATTCTTGCTGTCTGGTCCCCCTTCTTCTCAACAATTTTTTTGCTGTAACTACCTGATGATGGCCTTAAACTGGAAACACACTCGATTTATTAAAAGGGAAGTTAGAACACAGCAAAAAATACCATTTTACATCCACAGAAGACATGATCAGTAACAAAGACATAGTACTCTGGATCTTTTATGAATCAAATAACATGTAACTAAATACATAAAATTGTTAAGAACGCAGAAATTACTGTCTTAGCCTATGATAAATGAAGTATAGAAAAAGTATGTGGGAATATAAAGAATTTGAACATTTATTTAGAGCAGCATAATTAATAAATATGTACAAGCTTTTATCCTGCTGATCATATGCTTTCCTGTCAAGCATCATGAAACATTTATAAAAATCCTAAAATCAGAAAACCATGATAAAAATCTCTATAAAATTTTAAAAACAGGCCTGGCATCGTGGCTCACACCTGTAATCCCAGCACTTTGGGAGGCTGAGGTAGGAGGATCACTTGAGCCCAGAAGTTTGAAACCAGTCTGGGCAACATAATGAGGCCCTGTCTCTATTTTATAAAAATTTAAATTTAAATTAAAAAACAATTTTTAAACATACATTGTGCTAACCATGATCTCTAATTACAATAAAATTAAACTGGACATTAATTATATATTGAAATAAGAATGTATCCCAACGGAGACTTTTTAATGGGTTTTTAAGGTAGCAATTGAATTAAGGAGTTTAGAAAAATACAATGATAGCTTTCTCAGAAAATAATAAAAACTGAATGTGTGTGTCTGTGGGTGGATACAAATAGCAAAACCTGTGGCAACCAAGTTATGCTAAGATGAAAATTCATATCTTTAAATGGTTTAATTGATCAAAAGGAAAATAAAATAACCAAGTATTAAAATTAGGATTTTGTAAAAAAGTCCAGGACAATAAAAATTGAGGAAACAGGTTGTAAGAAATATAGAAGTAAAATTAAGTAAAAACAAAATAAGGGGAGAGGAAAGTGGCTACTAATAAAATATCAGATTACATCAAGGAAAAGAGGGAGGCAATTAAGTGGGGGAAGGAGGAAGACATTGTGATGACAGATAGAGAAGACCATTGTTTCCATTATTTATTTTATTTTATTTTATTTTTATTTATTTTTTTATTATACTTTAAGTTCTAGGGTACATGTGCATAACGTGTAGGTTTGTTACATATGTATACTTGTGCCATGTTGGTGTGCTGCACCCATCAACTCGTCAGCACCCATCAATTCGTCATTTATATCAGGTATAACTCCCAATGCAATCCCTCCCCCCTTCCCCCTCCCCATGATAGGCCCCGATGTGTGATGTTCCCCTTCCCGAGTCCAAGTGATGTCATTGTTCAGTTCCCACCTATGAGTGAGAACATGCAGTGTTTGCTTTTCTGTTCTTGTGATAGTTTGCTAAGAATGATGGTTTCCAGCTGCATCCATGTCCCTACAAAGGACGCAAACTCATCCTTTTTTATGGCTGCATAATATTCCATGGTGTATATGTGCCACATTTTCTTAATCCAGTCTGTCACAGATGGACATTTGGGTTGATTCCAAGTCTTTGCTATTGTGAATAGTGCTGCAATAAACATACGTGTGCATGTGTCTTTATAGCAGCATGATTTATAATCCTTTGGGTATATACCCAGTAGTGGGATGGCTGGGTCATATGGTACATCTAGTTCTAGATCCTTGCGGAAACGCCATACTGTTTTCCATAATGGTTGAACTAGTTTACAATCCCACCAACAGTGTAAAAGTGTTCCTATTTCTCCACATCCTCTCCAGCACCTGTTGTTTCCTGACTTTTTAATGATTGCCATTCTAACTGGTGTGAGATGGTATCTCATTGTGGTTTTGATTTGCATTTCTCTGATGGCCAGTGATGATGAGCATTTTTTCATGTGTCTGTTGGCTGTATGAATGTCTTCTTTTGAGAAATGTCTGTTCATATCCTTTGCCCACTTTTTGATGGGTTTTTTTTTTTCTTGTAAATTTGTTTGAGTTCTTTATAGATTCTGGATATTAGCCCTTTGTCAGATGAGTAGGTTGCAAAAATTTTCTCCCATTCTGTAGGTTGCCTGTTCACTCTGATGGTAGTTTCTTTTGCTGTGCAGAAGCTCTTTAGTTTACTCATATCCCATTTGTCAATTTTTGCTTTTGCTGCCGTTGCTTTTGGTGTTTTAGACATGAAGTCATTGCCCAAGCCTATGTCCTGAATGGTACTACCTAGGTTTTCTTCTAGGGTTTTTATGGTATTAGGTCTAACATTTAAGTCTCTAATCCATCTTGAATTAATTTTCGTATAAGGAGTAAGGAAAGGATCCAGTTTCAGCTTTCTACTTATGGCTAGCCAATTTTCCCAGCACCATTTATTAAATAGGGAATCCTTTCCCCATTTCTTGTTTCTCTCAGGTTTGTCAAAGATCAGATGGCTGTAGCTGTGTGGTATTATTTCTGAGGACTCTGTTCTGTTCCTTTGGTCTATATCTCTGTTTTGGTACCAGTACCATGCTGTTTTGGTTACTGTAGCCTTGTAGTATAGTTTGAAGTCAGGTAGCGTGATGCCTCCAGCTTTGTTCTTTTGACTTAGGATTGTCTTGGCAATGCGGGCTCTTTTTTGGTTCCATATGAACTTTAAAGCCGTTTTTTCCAATTCTGTGAAGAAAGTCATTGGTAGCTTGATGGGGATGGCATTGAATCTATAAATAACCTTGGGCAGTATGGCCATTTTCACGATATTGATTCTTCCTATCCATGAGCATGGTATGTTCTTCCATTTGTTAGTGTCCTCTTTTATTTCACTGAGCAGTGGTTTGTAGTTCTCCTTGAAGAGGTCCTTTACATCCCTTGTAAGTTGGATACCTAGGTATTTTATTCTCTTTGAAGCAATTGTGAATGGAAGTTCATTCATGATTCGGCTCTCTGTTTGTCTGTTACTGGTGTATAAGAATGCTTGTGATTTTTGCACATTAATTTTGTATCCTGAGACTTTGCTGAAGTTGCTTATCAGCTTAAGGAGATTTGGGGCTGAGACAATGGGGTTTTCTAAATATACAATCATGTCATCTGCAAACAGGGACAATTTGACTTCTTCTTTTCCTAACTGGATACCCTTTATTTCTTTCTCTTGCCTGATTGCCCTAGCCAGAACTTCCAACACGATGTTGAATAGGAGTGGTGAGAGATGGCATCCCTGTCTTGTGCCAGTTTTCAAAGGGAATTTTTCCAGTTTTTGCCCATTCAGTATGATATTGGCTGTGGGTTTGTCATAAATAGCTCTTATTATTTTGAGGTACGTTCCATCAATACCGAATTTCTTGAGCGTTTTTAGCATGAAGGGCTGTTGAATTTTGTCAAAAGCCTTTTCTGCATCTATTGAGATAATCATGTGGTTCTTGTCTTTGGTTCTGTTTATATGCTGGATTACGTTTATTGATTTGCGAATGTTGAACCAGCCTTGCATCCCAGGGATGAAGGCCACTTGATCATGGTGGATAAGCTTTTTGATGTGCTGCTGAATCCGGTTTGCCAGTATTTTATTGAGGATTTTTGCATCGATGTTCATCAGGGATATTGGTCTAAAATTTTCTTTTTTTGTTGTGTCTTTGCCAGGCTTTGGTATCAGGATGATGTTGGCCTCATAAAATGAGTTAGGGAGGATTCCCTCTTTTTCAATTGAGTGGAATAGTTTCAGAAGGAATGGTACCAGCTCCTCCTTGTACCTCTGGTAGAATTCAGCTGTGAATCCATCTGGTCCTGGACTTTTTTTGGTTGGTAGGCTATTAATTATTGCCTCAATTTCAGAGCCTGCTATTGGTCTATTCAGGGATTCAACTTCTTCCTGGTTTAGTCTTGGAAGAGTGTAAGTGTCCAGGAAATTATCCATTTCTTCTAGATTTTCTAGTTGATTTGCATAGAGGTGTTTATAGTATTCTCTGATGGTAGTTTGTATTTCTGTGGGGTCTGTGGTGATATCCCCTTTATCATTTTTTATTGCGTCTATTTGATTCTTCTCTCTTTTCTTCTTTATTAGTCTTGCTAGCGGTCTGTCAATTTTGTTGATTTTTTCAAAAAACCAACTCCTGGATTCATTGATTTTTTGGAGGGTTTTTTGTGTCTCTATCTCCTTCAGTTCTGCTCTGATCTTAGTTATTTCTTGCCTTCTGCTAGCTTTTGAATGTGTTTGCTCTTGCTTCTCCAGTTCTTTTAATTGTGATGTTAGAGTGTCAATTTTAGATCTTTCCAGCTTTCTCTTGTGGGCATTTAGTGCTATAAATTTCCCTCTACACACTGCTTTAAATGTGTCCCAGAGATTCTTGTATGTTGTATCTTTGTTCTCATTGGTTTCAAAGAACATCTTTATTTCTGCCTTCATTTCGTTATGTACCCAGTAGTCATTCAGGAGCAGGTTGTTCAGTTTCCATGTAGTTGAGCGGTTTTGATTGAGTTTCTTAGTCCTGAGTTCTAGTTTGATTGCACTGTGGTCTGAGAGACAGTTTGTTATAATTTCTGTTCTTTTACATTTGCTGAGGAGTGCTTTACTTCCAATTATGTGGTCAATTTTGGAATAAGTGCAATGTGGTGCTGAGAAGAATGTATATTCTGTTGACTTGGGGTGGAGAGTTCTATAGATGTCTATTAGGTCCGCTTGGTGCAGAGATGAGTTCAATTCCTGGATATCCTTGTTAACTTTCTGTCTCGTTGATCTATCTAATGTTGACAGTGGAGTGTTGAAGTCTCCCATTATTATTGTATGGGAGTCTAAGTCTCTTTGTAAGTCTCTAAGGACTTGCTTTATGAATTTGGGTGCTCCTGTATTGGGTGCATATATATTTAAGATAGTTAGCTCTTCCTGTTGAATTGATCCCTTTACCGTTATGTAATGGCCTTCTTTGTCTCTTTTGATCTTTGATGGTTTAAAGTCTATTTTATCAGAGACTAGGATTGCAACCCCTGCTTTTTTTTGTTCTCCATTTGCTTGGTAGATCTTCCTCCATCCCTTTATTTTGAGCCTATGTATGTCTCTGCATGTGAGATGGGTCTCCTGAACAGCAGACTGATGGGTCTTGACTCTTTATCCAGTTTGCCAGTCTGTGTCTTTTAATTGGAGCATTTAGTCCATTTACATTTAAGGTTAATATGGTTATGTGTGAACTTGATCCTGTCATTATGATATTAACTGGTTATTTTGCTCGTTAGTTGATGCAGTTTCTTCCTAGCCTCGATGGTCTTTACATTTTGGCATGTTTTTGCAATGGCTGGTACCGGTTGTTCCTTTCCATGTTTAGGGCTTCCTTCAGGGTCTCTTGTAAGGCAGGCCTGGTGGTGACAAAATCTCTAAGCATTTGCTTATCTGTAAAGGATTTTATTTCTCCTTCACTTATGAAACTTAGTTTGGCTGGATATGAAATTCTGGGTTTAAAATTCTTTTCTTTAAGAACGTTGAATATTGGCCCCCACTCTCTTCTGGCTTGTAGAGTTTCTGCCGGGAGGTCTGCTGTTAGTCTGATGGGCTTCCCTTTGTGGGTAACCCGACCTTTCTCTCTGGCTGCCCTTAAGATTTTTTCCTTCATTTCAACTTTGGTGAATCTGGCAATTATGTGTCTTGCAGTTGCTCTTCTGGAGGAGTATCTTTGTGGTGTTCTCTGTATTTCCTGAATGTGAATGTTGGCCTGCCCTACTAGGTTGGGGAAGTTCTCCTGGATGATATCCTGAAGAGTGTTTTCCAACTTGGTTCCATTTTCCCCCTCACTTTCAGGCACCCCAAGCAGACGTAGATTTGGTCTTTTTACATAATCCCATACTTCTTGCAGGCTTTGTTCATTTCTTTTTCTTCTTTTTTCTTTTGGTTTCTCTTCTCGCTTCATTTCAGTCATTTGATCCTCAATCACTGATACTCTTTCTTCCAGTTGATCGAGTCGGTTACTAAAGCTTGTGGATTTGTCACGTATTTCTCGTGTCATGGTTTTCATCTCTGTCATTTCGTTTATGACCTTCTCTGCATTAATTATTCTAGCTATCAATTCTTCCACTCCTTTTTCAAGATTTTTAGTTTCTTTGCGCTGGGTACTTAATTCCTCCTTTAGCTCTGAGAAGTTTGATGGACTGAAGCCTTCTTCTCTAATCTCGTCAAAGTCATTCTCTGACCAGCTTTGATCCGTTGCTGGTAATGGGCTGCGCTCCTTTGCAGGGGGAGATGCACTCTTATTTTTTGAATTTCCAGCTTTTCTGCCCTGTTTCTTCCCCATCTTTGTGGTTTTATCTGCCTCTGGTCTTTGATGATGGTGACGTACTGATGGGGTTTTGGTATAGGTGTTCTTCCTGTTTGATAGTTTTCCTTCTAATAGTCAGGACCCTCAGCTGTAGGTCTGTTGGAGATTGCTTGAGGTCCACTCCAGACCCTGTTTGCCTGGGTATCAGCAGCAGAGGTTGCAGAAGATAGAATATTGCTGAACAGCGAGTGTACCTGTCTGATTCTTACTTTGTAAGCTTCCTCTCAGGGGTGACTCCACCCTGTGAGGTGTGGGGTGTCAGACTGCCCCTAGTGGGGGATGTCTCCCAGTTAGGCTACTCAGGGGTCAGGGACCCACTTGAGCAGGCAGTCTGTCTGTTCTCAGATCTCAACCTCCGTGTTGGGAGATCCACTGCTCTCTTCAAAGCTGTCAGACAGTGTCGTTCGCGTCTGCACAGGCCTCTGCTGCTTCCCCTTTTGTTGTTTAGCTGTGCTCTGTCCGCAGAGGTGGAGTCTACAGAGACAGGCAGGTTTCCTTGAGCTGCTGTGAGCTCCACCCAGTTGGAGCTTCCCAGCGGCTTTGTTTACCTACTTAAGCCTCAGCAATGGCGGGCGCCCCTCCCCCAGCCTCGCTGCTGCCTTGCGGTTAGATCGCAGATTGCTGTGCTAGCAATGAGGGAGGCTCCGTGGCCGTGGGAACCTCCCGGCCAGGTGTGGGTATAATCTCCTGGTGTGCCCGTTTGCTTAAAGCACAGTATTGGGGTGGGAATTACCTGATTTTCCAGGTGTTGTGTGTCTCAGTTCCCCTGGCTAGGAAAAGGGATTCCCTTCCCCCTTGCGCTTCCCAGGTGAGGCAGTGCCTCGCCCTGCTTCAGCTTTCGCTGGTCGGGCTGCAGCAGCTGACCAGCACCGATTGTCCGGCACTCCCCAGTGAGATGACCGCAGTACCTCAGTTTAAAATGCAGAAATCACGGATCTTCTGTGTCGCTCGCGCCAGGAGTTGGAGACTGGAGCTGTTCCTATTCGGCCATCTTGCTCCGCCCCCTGTTTCTGTTATTAAATAAACCACACAGCTATATGCTAAGAATTTGAAAACCCCTGTGAATTATTTTCTGCAACAATATACATGACAAAGAAATATTGGCCTAAGAAGTAGAAAAAAGTGGAAAATCTGACCCAGAACAATAGGATGAAATTAAGGGAGTTCTCCAAAAATAACTGTTCTCACCTAAAAAAGCAAAAAGTTGCTAGGGGTGGGGTGAGTAAGGATACTGCTGACTAGATGAATTAATTAGAATCTTTTCCACTTAAACAAAAAAAGCAGCTCTCACACGATCTAAACTTTCCCACCACGTAGGAGGAAAAACAAAACTAGAAAACCTCTCCCATTTGTGCCATGGCGTACACTGAATAACCCTAATACCAAACCTAATTTAAAATATCACAAACAATGATATCTCTGTTTACTGATGAATATTGATTGTAAAAACTTTAAGCAAGATGCTGATAAATGAAATCAACAATATTTGGCTGGGCATGGTGCTCACACCTGTAATGCCAGCACTTTTGGAGGTTGAGATGGGCAGATCACATGAGGTCAGGAGTTCAAGACCAGCCTGGCCAACATGGCAAAACCCTGTCTCTACTAAAAATATAAAAATTAGCCAGGTGTGGTGGTGGGCGCCTATAATCCCAGCTACTAGGGAGGCTGAGGCAGGAGAATTGCTTGAACCCGGGAGATGGAGGTTGCAGTGAGCTGAGATCATGCCACTGCACTCCAGCCTGGGCGACGGAGCAAGACTCCATCTCCAAACAAAACAATACTATACAAGAACCTTTCAGCAGGACCAAATTGATCAAGATTACCAGAAAGTGGGCTCCCTTCGTGACAGGGCAGGGCTGCATCACCCACCAGCGTCTGTGCAGGGCTAGGCCCTTGCAGGGGATCAAGATGGGCATATGGGCAGCTTCAGTATAATATGCCTTAGCAATCCACTTCAAAAGAAAAAAAAAAGATATCTGTTGAGATATAAGCCAAAAAGACATTTGATGATATTCAGTTTTTCTTTCTTTCTTTTTTTTTTTTTGAGACAGCATTTCACTCTTGTTGCCCAGGCTGGAGTGCAATAGCATGATCTTGGCTCACCGCAACCTCTGCCTCCCAGGTTCAAGCAATTCTCCTCCCTCAGCCTCCCAAGTATTTGAGATTACAGGTGTACGGCACCACACCCAGCTAATTTTGTATTTTTAGAAGAGACAGGGTTTCTCCATTTTGGTCAGGCTGGTCTTGAACTCCCGACCTCAGGTGATCTGCCTACCTCGGCCTCCCAAAGTGGTGGGATTACAGGCATGAGCCACCACGCCCAGCCAATATTCAGTATTTCTAAAACACTACTAGAGTTCATAAGAGTGACCAAGTCCAAGATAAAAATAGAAAAATCCAGCACTTGTTCATCAACAATAGCCAATTAGAAAATGTAATGGAAGGGAAAAAAACTGCCACCATAATTGCAGCAAAAATAAAAGGTATCTCAGAATAATCCTAACAAGCACTGTGAGTGGCACCAGGTACGGTGGTGTGTTCCTGTAGTCCCAGCTACTCAGGAGGCTGAGGGCATGAGGACAGCCCGAACCCAGGAGTTCAAGACCAGTCTAGGCAACATAGTAAGACCCCATCTCTAAATAACTAAATAAATAATTTTTTAAAAAAGAAATGTGAGTGATATATATGGAAGAGGCATAAAACTGCTCAGAGGTATAAAAAGATAATCTGAATATGAGACGTAACATGCTATTGGATGGGAAAACCAGATGTTGTAATGAAGTCACTTCTCCCTAAATACATCCTGAACAGGATTTTACTTGGAACTTGACAAAACGAGACTAAAGAATACATTTTGATGAAATAAATTATCAGCAATATAAAATGATCTAACAAGAAAACTGAAAGGAGGAACTAGCCTTCCTGACATGTAATGTCATATAAGGAAACAAAAGTCAAGAGTAGGTCCTGGGAGGAGGGGTTGGGAACTGGGCATTAGTGTTTTATGGGACAGTTTCCATGTGGGATGATGGAAAAGATTCTGGAGACGGATTGTGGAGATGGTCTGCAAAACAATGTGACAAAATAATGCCTCTAAATGGTATGCTGAAAAGTTACTAAAACTGTAAGTTTTATGTTCTGTATATTTTACCACAACAATTTTTAAAAGTAGATACCTGGACAAGAACAGAGTAGATAGCAATGGATGGAACCTGTTCCATATGAACATATATTTTGAAAAAGGGAAAATTTAACCAGTAAGTGTTTGAAAGGTTGGATAGCTGTCAGTCTAGAAAAACAAAATTAGACCACTCTCAAAATATATGAATGTAAATCTGATGGCTTAAATAATATTTTTAAAATATTCTTAAATTTAGAGTAAAATGGAACTTTATTTTAGAAAAATAAAATGGAATTAAATATTTATCAAATATTCAAGCCAAAGATAAATCACAGAAGAAAATTATAGCATATTTTACTGCATGAAGTTAGAAACTTGAAAGTGAAACAAAGCAAAATACTACCTAGAGAAAATATGTGTATTTGATATCACAGAGTTAATACCATTATTCAGTGAAGACTACACATAAATAAGGAACACATTAGATTTTATGTAAATGGACAAAATACATGAAGAGACAATTTTTTTTTTTTTCTTTTTGAGACGGAGTCTCACTCTGTCGCCCAGGCTGGAGTGCAGTGGTGCAATCTCGGCTCACTGCAACCTCTGCCTCCCCAGTTCAAGCGATTCTCCTGCCTCGGCCTCCCAAGTAGCTGGGATTACAGGTGTGCGCCACCATGCCCAGCTAATTTTTTGTATTTTTAGTAGAGACAGGGTTTCACCATGTTAGCCAGGATGGTCTCGATCTTCTGACCTCGTATCCGCCCGCCTTGGCCTCCCAAAGTGCTGGGATTACAGGTGTGAGCCACTGCACCTGGCCGACAATTTGTATATGTGAAAGCTAGAGAGAGTGAAATTCAGTAAATATATTTTTTAAAGTTCAGCTTTAATTGTTATTAAAGATATGCAAATTAAAGCAGCAACAGTGCATCTTTTTGCCGGTTAATTAGCCAAAAAAAGAACAATTTACATGATATTTATCATGTGCTGATATTCACAGATTATGAATGACACTACATTTACAGCTGTTTATAAAACTATTTGTCATTATGTATTAAGATCCTAAAACATGTTGGAAGAGGAAAGAGCTCTTCCTTGAAGTAGAACTCCATGTGAGAAATTGGAATGGAGTTTGGTAAATCACCATTTTATTTTATTTTATTTTATTTATTTTTTATTTTATTTTTTTGAGACTGAGTGTTATTCTGTTGCCCAGGCTGGAGTGCAGTATCGCGATCTTGGCTCACTGCAAGTAGCTGGGATTCCAGGTGTGCACCACCACACCCGGCTAATTTTTGTATTTTTAGTAGAGACGGGGTTTCACCATGCTGGTCAGGTTGGTCTCGAACTCCTGACCTCAAGTGATCCACCCACCTCGGCCTCCTGAAGTGCTGGAATTACAGGTGTGAGCCACCACGCCTGGCCTGGTAAATCACCATTTTATAGCCATCATCATAAATATTGGATTGTGAAAGCTTTAGCAGAAGGGGAAAGTGAGGTTTGATAAGATGCAGGATATTTTAATCATATTAAAATGTCTCTTGACAGATTGTGGCAAATGTCAAAAATTAGTGAATTTAGGTAAAGAGAAAACAGGAGTTCTTGCAGCTTTTCTCTAAGTTTCAAATTATTTCAAGATACATTTTAAATGCTCCCTGTTAACTACAGTCGATTTCAGGGAATTTTTTTTTTTTCTTTTTTTTTTTTTTCATCTTCACATTTCTTTTTTTTTTTTTTTATACTCTAAGTTCTAGGGTACATGTGCACAACGTGCAGGTTTGTTACATATGTATACTTATGCCATGTTGGTGTGCTGCACCCATCAACTCGTCAGCACCCATCAATTCATCATTTATATCATGTATAACTCCCCAATGCAATCCCTCCCTCCTCCCCCCTCCCCATGATAGGCCCCAGTGTGTGATGTTCCCCTTTCCGAGTCCAAGTGATCACATTGTTCAGTTCCCACCTATGAGTGAGAACATGCGGTGTTTGGTTTTCTCTTCTTGTGACACTAAGAATGATGGTTTCCAGCTGCATCCATGTCCCTACAAAGGACGCAAACTCATCCTTTTTTATGGCTGCATAGTATTCCATGATGTATATGTGCCACATTTTCTTAATCCAGTCTGTCACAGATGGACATTTGGGTTGATTCCAAGTCTTTGCTATTGTGAATAGTGCCGCAATAAATATACGTGTGCATGTATCTTTGTAGTAGAATAATTTATAATCCTTTGGGTATATACCCAGTAGTGGGATGGCTGGGTCATATGGTACATCTAGTTCTAGATCCTTGCGGAAACGCCATACTGTTTTCCATAATGGTTGAACTAGTTTACAATCCCACCAACAGTGTAAAAGTGTTCCTATTTCTCCACATCCTCTCCAACACCTGTTGTTTCCTGACTTCTTAATGATTGCCATTCTAACTGGTGTGAGATGGTATCTCATTGTGGTTTTGATTTGCATTTCTCTGATGGCGAGTGATGATGAGCATTTTTTCATGTGTCTGTTGGCTGTATGAATGTCTTCTTTTGAGAAATGTCTGTTCATATCCTTTGCCCACTTTTCGATGGGGTTGTTTGTTTTTTTCTTGTATATTTGTTTGAGTTCTTTGTAGATTCTGGATATTAGCCCTTTGTCAGATGAGTAGGTTGCAAAAATTTTCTCCCATTCTGTAGGTTGCCTGTTCACTCTGATGGTAGTTTCTTTTGCTGTGCAAAAGCTCTTTAGTTTAATTAGATCCCATTTGTCAATTTTGGCTTTTGCTGCCGTTGCTTTTGGTGTTTTAGACATGAAGTCCTTGCCCATGCCTATGTCCTGAATGGTACTACCTAGCTGGAGGCATCACGCTACCTGACTTCAAACTATGCTACAAGGCTACAGTAACCAAAACAGCATGGTACTGGTACCAAAACAGAGATATAGACCAATGGAACAGAACAGAGTCCTCAGAAATAATACCACACAGCTACAGCCATCTGATCTTTGACAAACCTGAGAGAAACAAGAAATGGGGAAAGGATTCCCTATTTAATAAATGGTGCTGGGAAAATTGGCTAGCCATAAGTAGAAAGCTGAAACTGGATCCTTTCCTTACCCCTTATACGAAGATTAATTCAAGATGGATTTTTTTTCTTTTTTTGAGACAGAGTCTTGCTCTGTCACCCAGGCTGGAGTGCAGTGGCATGATCTCGGCTCACTGCAAGCTCCGCTGCCCGGGTTCACGCCATTCTCTTGCCTCAGCCTCCTGAGTAGCTGGGACTACAGGCGCCCACCACCACGCCTGGCTAATTTTTTGTATTTTTAGTAGAGACGGGTTTTCACCGTATTAGCCAGTATGGTCTCGATCTCCTGACCTCGTGATTCACCCACCTCATCCTCCCAAAGTGCTGGAATTACAGGCGTGAGCCACTGCGCCCGGCCAGGAATATTATTTTTAAAGCCAAAATCCAGCCTGGGCACAGTGGCTAACACCTGTAATCCCAGCACTTTGGGAGGTCGAGGCAGGCTGATCACTTGAGGCCAGGAGTTTGAGACCAGCCTGACCAACATGACAAAACCCCATCTCTACTAAAAAATATGAAAACTAGCTGGATGTGGTGGCGCTTGTCTGTAATCCCAGCTACTCAGGAGGCTGAGACAGGAGAATTGCTTGCACCTGGGAGACGGCGGTTGCAGTGAGCTGAGATTGCACCACTGCACTTCAGCACTTAGGGAGGCCGAGAAGGGAGGGTCACTTGAGGTGAGGAGTTTGAGATCAGCCTGGCCAACATGGTGAAACTCCATCTCGACTAAAAATATGAAAATTAGCCGAGGGTGGTGGCACACACCTGTAATCCTAGCTGCTCAGGAGGCTAAGGCAGGAGAATTGCTTGAACCTGGGAGATGGAGGTTGCAGTAAGCTGAGATCACGCCACTGCATTCCAGCCTGGGTGACAGAATGAGACTCTGTCTCAAAACAACTATATAAAAACTATACAAAGAGCTATATGCTGAAGAGAAGAATACCCAAACAATTCTACCTAAAATCTAAGCTATTTTACAAGCTTTAACAAATGTAGGGGACTGGGTAATGTTGTACTAGAGCTTGTTTCTGAGATTAGCCCACGTACCTTGGTTGAGTATAGCCTTTGTGGCTCACCTGTTTTTACTTTGCAATGTCTGTGCTCTCACAGGTGGGCTCGGTGGTGGCTGTGGGCTGGATCCGCTCCCGCAAGGCTGTGGACTGGCGCCTTTTTCGGAACATCTTCGTGGCCTGGTTCGTGACCGTCCCTGTGGCTGGGCTGTTCAGCGCTGCTGTCATGGCTCTTCTCATGTATGGGATCCTTCCATATGTGTGATTTGTCTTCTTCCAGCTGCAAACAGCTAAAGGGATGGTCTGGTGTGGGCGTGTGGGAAACATGTGCCCTCGTGCCACACATACACATCCTGGCCTTGCACGGCTCTCATGACCAGCTCTCCACCTCCCTTCCAGGAGGCTCCATCCCACACTGTTCACCCGGGCTGCGGAGACTCACCTTCTCAAGCTAACTTAACTACTGTACATAATAATATGTATTAAACTGGTATCGTGGTGATATAATGTGGTGCAGTTACTTATATATTAAATATCTATTGTATCCATAGAATAGGCAGCGTTATTTCAAACATATTCAAGTTGGAAGTGGAAATCATTGCCTAGAAGTCAATATTCAGCAAATCTTGTACATAACTATTTTGATGGCAAATGTTAAGCCTTTTAAAAGGAAAGAGTAGATTGGAAAATGATTTTTTTCCAAATGATGTTTTTCCCTTCTAATATACTATAAGGTGATGAGCTTCAGGACAGGCGACACGAGCCTGCAGAGGCCGCGTGCTGTGGGATGCCAGCGGGATGGGAGCTCACAAGTGCTTTCACTGAAGATTTGTTCATATACTGTGTATTGATTTTTGTGTAATGTATCATCATTGCTTTTGTAAATACGTAAAACTGTAATTTTTTAATGGTGTGCTTCCCTTATACTTTTTTGATCAGAGAATTTTGGAAAGTACCAAAGAAGCAGGGGAATCGTTGGCCAGTGTTACATTTTCACATTGTCTGTCTCCCACCCTCACTGATCATGCCTGCCCTGGAGCAGCGTGTGGCGGTGACACCGTCACCCAGCATGCGCCACGCCATGGCTCCCACCAGCAGTGCCACTGCCGCCGCCACACCCCAGATCCCACCCGCCCTGCAGTGGCCTTTCCTTGTCATCAGAGTAGAGAATGCACAGGTGTTGGTGAGGACGTGCGGCTGAGCACTACATGTCAAGTCCAGGGTCAGTTTTCATCCCAATTCTCCCTGCAGCCCGAAGAATCGATCCTTGTCTCAAATGTCAGCACAAAGGAGGCTTTTTCTGTGCTTTGACATTCTAGCAGTTCAGGGATGGGAGGGAGGGGAAATCCTGGACGCTGGATGGGGTATTTCTCTGAGGCCTACACAAAGCTGGACATCCCCAGGCTCTACTCTATCCCATTGGAGTCTCTTCTTTTTTGATAGTGGGGAGGGAGGAAGTACGACTAATGTTGGAGCCTGAAACTTTGGAAATGCTGCTAAAATTTTTATATTGACAAACATTTTCTTGGTACTTCATTGTGATTTTTCATTAATCAACCATATTAAATTTATAATAAAAAATGCCCCTCGGAAGTTTGCCTCTGAAGCCTTTTCCTCAATATTGACAATTTTTCTTTCAGAGTTTCCACAAAAACCAAAGCTATAAAATTTAGTCCTTGTATTTTTTCACATACCCTTTGTTCATTTCCCTTATTTGACTACTGTACGGGTTTGTACAGAAAACACAGGTGAGCAGGAAGGGGAGGCACGGCGTCCCCACCCCGCACTCAGAAACCCACAGTCAGCAGCTCATGGAGCAGTCGGTTGCCATGTTCAGGGCTGAGGACCAAGCAAGGAAGTGCAGGTCTTATCCTTTGCTCAAGCAGCCCAAAACACCCTGGCTTGCAGCTTCTGGAGCCCCCAGAGGGAAACCCCTTAATCCTCTGCAGCGGTGGCGGCACAAGCTCCAACTCCCTTAGGAGCTGTGAAGGCGACAGATGAAGCAAAGTGGCAGGTATAAAAAAAATGCATCTTGTGACTGGGCACGGTGGCTCACACCTGTAATCCCAGCACTTTGTGAGGCCGAGGCGGGTGGATCATGAGGTCAGGAGATGGCGACCTTCCTGGCCAACATGGTGAAACCCCCATCTCTACTAAAATACAAAAAAATTAGGCGGGCGTGGTGGCGTGCACCTGTAGTCCCAGCTACTTGGGAGGCTGAGGCAGGGGAATTTGCTTGAACCCCAGAGGCAGAGGTTTCTGTGAGCCGAGATCGTGCCACTGCACTCTAGCCTGGTGACAAAGACTCTATCTCAAAAAAAAAAAAAAAAATGCATCTCCACTAAGAGCCCTGCCCTTTCTGGTGTTTAAAATGTCACCTTAAGCCCTTCATTTCCCCACTTCAAGAAAAGATCGATTTTCCTCCCAAATCTATGTAATAGCACAACACAATGCAGGTGAACCTTGTGCAGCCCAAACAGTCTGCAGGATTCAGGCAGAGACACGTTAGCCACCCCTGTCCAGGGAGGAGGGCTGCCACCTGGGAGCCCCAGCCCGGCCCGGCAGGCAGGACAGGCAGGACGGCAGAGGCAGCATCTTGGGGTGGGAGGGGAACAGGCCACACTCGCCACGTTGAGCGTTCTTGTGACTGAGCACAGGCGCCTCAGTGGCAGTTCTGGGAGAAGCCTCGCCTACCCACACCCCTGCCCAGCCTTGCTGTGATCTGACACACAGGGCTGCCTGGCCAGCCAATCCCCAACAAGGGAGACAAGTCACTCCACCTGGGACCCCTTCTTCTGCAAGGTGGCTCCTGTGGGTGGCTGGGGGTGCTGCAAGCCAAGGGCGGGAAAGCAGAGTGCCCAGGGAGCCAAGCTAGGTGGTGGGAGAGTTTGGTCAGCTGAGGCCAAGCATGCACCATCTTCAAGCCAGAGGTGACGCTGGCAGAGGCTCCCTGTCTTGGGCCATCAGCCCACAGTTCTACCCAGAGGATCTTTCCTGAGTTCACCGGCCTCTTCCTCTAATAATGCAGAGTCCTCAGACAGAGGGAACCCCGGCCTGCTGCTCACTGCAATTCTTTTCATGGGATCCCTTTACTCCACCTGAGAGAACCGTGGGGAGGCCTAGAGACTCCTCTCTTTCCTGCTGTCTGGGCTCCTCTGAGGGGGCAAAGTCTGGATGCTGTCAGAGGAGCTTGAGTTCCGAAGACAATGGTCTTTTTTTACTTCATTATTGCTTTTCCAAAGGGAATGACCTTTTTTTTTTTTAAGACAGTCTCTGTAGCCCATGCTAGAGTACAATGGCACGATCTCAGCTCACTGCAAGCTCTATCTCCCATGCTCAAGTGATTCTTGTGCCTCAGCCTCCCAAGTAGCTGGGACTACAGGCACCCGCCACCACACCCGGCTTTTTTTTTTTTTTTTTTTTTTTTGCTGTCTGTTTGTTGAGATGGAGTCTCACTCTGTCACCCAGGCTGGAGTGCAATGGCACGATCTCAGCTCACTGCAACCTCTGCTACCAGGGTTCAAGCAATTCGCCTGCCTCAGCCTCCTGAGTAGCTGGGACTACAGGTGCCTGCCACCGCACCTGGCTTTTTTTTTTTTTTTTTTTTTGTATTTTTAGTAGAGACGGGGTTTCACCATCTTGGTCAGGCTGGTCTTGAACTCCTGACCTCATGATCCACCCGCCTCAGCCTCCCAAAGAGATTTGGGATTACAGGTGTGAGCGACCACTCTCGGCCAGGAATGAACTTTAGAGCAAATATCTAAACACAACAGATTCATTTTCAACAAGATAATTTTTTAAAATAAGCCCTCTCCACCTTGCCTTCTTTAAAGAAGTTGAATTCGTAAGCAGTAGGGATCTCAAGCTGCAGAATAAACATTTAAAATCAGCATCGTTCAGGATGACATGTAAAGATCTCTGGCCTCTGGGTTTATTTGATGACAAAGTGACGTGAGGAAAAGGCCCTCCGTGTAGCTGGCACAATGAGTTTTGAGGCATCCCAGGATGAGGCTGTTGCTGAACTGTGCTTGTCCATGGCAGACCAGTGCCTTGAAGGGTCCTGGAGTCTGGCAGAACTGGGCTCAGAGGTCAGCTCCTGCTTCACTAACCCTGGGCCACTTCCATCGCTCCTATTAGAACCAGTTTTCTTGTGTACAAAATGGGCCAAGGGACCCTTTCCAGGGAGTGTGAGGAATCGGGGCATTGGCATGAAAAAGGGATCACCCCAGGGCCTGGCACCAAGCAGGGGCTCCCTGGGTAAGCATTTGTCCCTCTCTTGAGTGAATCCTTTATTTTTATGGGTGATTCCCCTCAGGAGGACGACTCTCAGGACAGCATTAATGGGATGATGAAGAAAAGGAATAGAAAAGAAACCACAGTTAAAACCACTAGAGACAAGGATGCTAGCAAATCGGTTTCCTGCATGATGGGGAACTGGGGAGACCTGTAGAATGTGGTTACATAAGTGGGCAGTGGAGCTCTGCTCTTGGATTAACTGTCACCCTCTTAAATATTTTTATATTTTGTTATATTGAAAAAACAATAGGCCAGCCGCAGTGGCTCACAACTGTAACCCCAGCACTTTGGGAGGCTGAGGCAGGTGGATCACTTGAGATCAGAAGTTCAAGACCAGCCTGGACAAAATGGTGAAACCCTCTACTAAAAATACAAAAAACATTTAGCCGGGTGTGGTGGCACACACCTATAATCCCAGCTACTCAGGAGGCTGAGGCAGAATTGCTTGAACCCAGGAGGCAGAGGTTACAGTGAGCCGAGATCATGCCATTGCACTCCAACCTGGGCAACGGAGAGCGAAACTGTATCTCAAAAAAAAAAAAAAAGCATGACTCATATTATGAAAAAAAAAGTCACTTATATCCCATCATCCTGCCAGCACCCTTCTGAAACATTTTCATTTCCCTTATTTTACTGGATCTTTGAAACACCTGTAGCTAGCCAGCCACTGCAGGCACAAAAGCCCAGAATGAGAAAAAGTTTCGGAGCCAACTCGTCTGGGGCCAGGGCAGGCCCCAGGCTTCCTGGCCTTATCCGGAGTCTTCCGGTTCAGCAACAGCCAGGCCCGTCCACAGCTGTGGTCTCCATAAAAGGGGACTGTGGGTAGGCCCAGGAGGAAGTTCCAGGAAGGAGCACTGCGAGAGGTGATTATGAGCTTGGAAAGGAAGCCCAGAGGGTGAGGGCTCATTCCGCCTGTTTCTATAAACGAAACACGAGAATTCAATATGAAGGGTTTCAGACTCAGTGAGGATGACCATCTGCTCTCCGTGTGGCTAGAACAAAATCTACTTACACAGCAAAAGGGATTTGGGCCAGAGTAAGATGGAGAATTTCCTTGCTTTTCCCGAGACTTGCCATTTAGAGGTTAAACCACACCCTGATTAGAGACTGCAATGAGTGGTAGGGAGTGGGGCAAGGAGGTCAAAAGTAAGAGGGACTTAAAAGGCTCCAGGCAGAAAGCACGGACGAGGAAGCTGCGGGCATCTCTGTTTGGCGGCAACAACAGCGGCACCTGGTGGGGTCGAGTTTAATTGCAACTATAACTATCTGTCCCTTTCGATTGCAGCAGTGAAGTCACCTCACTGAGTGTTAATTATACCATAATTCAGAGTTGTAAGAAATGCTCAGAAGTGCCAGGAATGGTCTGTATTTCTTTGGTGGTCACAGGGAACTGTGATCGCCTGCTGAAGGAGAACCTTGGTCCCTAAACAGAAATCCCCTTGCCTGAGAGGCCTGACCAAGGTCTGCCTGCCTGAGGGCTCCTGTTCAGCAAACATCATCGGCCAGTGCCTATCACCTGGCACGCGACGGCCTGGCCGCTGCAGGAAGGAAGACAGAGAGGCCTCCAGTGCTCATGGGCAGAGGAGAGACAGGCACACAGCTGCAGCACAGCGCTTGCCGCCCCGGCTGTGTTCACCGGAGCTGGGAGAGGTCGGGAGTTACCCAGAGCAGAGGCGGTAATGCGGCCCAGACTCCATGTGAGAGGGGCACCCAACGCACAGGTTCCGCCTGGGGAATGGTGACTTTTGGATGCCTGCAGAATTTCCGAGGAGAGACATCTGCCAGGCAGCTCGAAATAAATTTTGGAGTTCAAGAGGGAGTTCTGCTATGGAGAAATGCTTCGGGAAAGAGCTTCAGGAGGCAGCTGTCCAGGAGGCAGGTGGGAGTGGTAGTTTACCGAGCAGGGGGGGTTATGAGCCCCGGAAGGCGGCAAGCACAAGCTCCACTCCCCTAGCCCCAGGCTTGGACGCCCTCCGCAAGTGGGCAGCCAGATCCCGGGGAGGGGCGGGGCCGACTGTGCCTACGCTGCACAGGAATGCTGTGCCCCGTCCTTAACCTTCCTTCCACGTGACTGGACCCCATTTGGAATCCACTTTTGCTTCCCACCCCCTTTAATCCACTCCGCCAGAGGAAAGGAGTGTATTTGGTAACTATTGGGGAAGAAGGAACTGGGCGTGTTGGAGTCAGCCCCCCTTGGGAGGGAGGCTGACCTCAGAACACAGGCGCCCCGGTATCCTCCGGGCCATCCAACCTCCGCAGGAGGGGAGGCCTGCCCGGCCCGACATTGCCGGTGACTAACGCTAAGCCACAGCCTCACCAGGCCTTTCTCAGTGGGAAAAGCGACATTCATGGAGGTCTATCCAATAGCACCCTGTCCTAATTTACAATTCGTTTTGTTTTTTAAGAGACGGGGCTCTCTTTATCTTACCCAGGCTGGTCTCGAACTCCTAGGCTTAAGAGCTATTCCAGCCTCGGCCTCCGAAAGTTTTAGGATTCCCAGCGTGAACCACCGCGCGGCCACACCGCGCGGCCGTGATTTGTTCAAAGCTGAGCGAGGCCGGCGGCGCTAGTATCCCACCACCCTCCCACCGAGGCAGGCAACATGGCACCAGCTAGGTAGAGACCTCATCAGCATAATAAAAGATTAGGGTGGAATGGCCAGCTTCTTCATGCAACCAGCACTGAATATAAGCAAAGAGGCCGCTAGGGCGCAGTGCGGCCCACGATTAAGGGCGCGCGGGATCTGAAAATGCCCCTCGTGCTAACACACGTCTTCACCCAGAACCGGGGTGTGGGTTACAGGGGAGGCAGCACCTGAGCGCCAGCACTGGCGTGGTGGGCAAGGGAAAAGGGGGCTTTGCTTCTCAAGGGCAGCCGAGGAAGCGGCATGCGGAAGGCCGGGCTTGGCGTGGGGACCCCAAGCGTTTACAGAGAAAGCTCAAAGGGCCGCGCGGCTCCCCTTCTCAGCTCCCTTCCCAGCCCCCGCGCTAGAAGCTGAGGCTCAGAAAGGTAACAGCGAGCCTCCGAGAACAGGCACAGGAAACCAGACGAAACCGTAGGACAGCACCGTCCTCCTCTGTCCCTTGAGCAGACCCTCAGCATAGGACGACGGTCAGCGATGTACCGCGACATCGTCCCGGTCACTTGCGGGAAAATTGGTATGTAAAATAGGATGCGTTCACTTAACATTTGGCTCACGCCTGTAATCCCAGCACTTTGGGAGACCAAGGTGGGAGGATCATGAGGTCAGGAGTTCGAGACCTGGCTAAAATGGTGAAACCCCGTCTCTACTAAAAATACAAAAATTAGCCCGGCGTGGTGGCACACATTTATAATCCCAGCTACTCAGGAGGCTGAAGCAGAATTGCTTGAACCTAAGAGGCGGAGGTTACAGTGAACCAAGATCACCCCATTGCACTCCAGCCTGGGCAACTGGAGTTGCAATTTGCAAGACTTCCTCTCAAAAAATAAATAAAAATTAAAACTAAAAATATATATACTGAGGATGTGGGGAAACGGACACTCAAATACCATCGATATAAATAGAAATTGGTACAAAATTTTTGGAGGGCAAGTCTGTACTACTTAGCAAATGCATATGCCCTATGGCTCAGCAATTTCAATTCTAGAAATCTATTCTACAGAACTACACTGTCCAATATCCAATATAGTAGCCACTGTCCACATGTTATTTAATTAAAATTAAATTAAGCCTGGGCAACATGGTGAAACCCAACCTCTACAAAAAAATACAAAAATTAGCTAGGTGTGCTGGCATAAGCCTGTAGTCCCAGCTACTCAGGAAGCTGAGATGGGAGGATCACCTGAGCCTGGGGAGGTTGAGGCTGCAGTGAGCCATGATCACACCACTGCATTCCAGCCCAGGCAACACAGCAAGACTGTCTCAAAAAATAAATTTAATTTGAATTAAAATTTTAGTTCTTCAGTTCCCCTAGTTACATTTCAGGTGCTCCATAGTCCTATGTGGCTAGTGCCTGCCACACAGGATAGTGCAGAGACAGATCACCTTCTTCACTCAGAAAGCTCTGCTGGGCAGTGCTGGCACAGGAACAGTCACAGAAATAGACAAGGGGCTGGGTGCGGTGGCACACACCTGTAATCCCAGCACTTTGGGAGGCCAAGGCAGGCAGATTCCTTGAGGTCAGGAGTTCAAGACCAGCCTGGCCAACATGGTGAAACCCCATCTCTACTAAAAAAAAATTAGCCAGGCATCATGGCAGACACCTGTAGTCCCAGCTACTCAGGAGACTGAGGCAGAATAATTGCCTGAACCCAGGAGGCAGAAGTTGCAGAGAGCCAAGATTGCGCCACTGTACTCTAGCCTGGGAGACAGAGCGAGACTCAATCTCAAAAAAGAGAAAAAAAAAAAAAAGACAAGGACATTCAATGCAGCATTGTTTATAAGGCAAAAAACTGAATATAAGCAAAAAAGGGGAATAGTTAAGTAATGTCACATTTATACTACAGCATGCAAAAAACAAAAATATGAAGCAGATGTGAGCAAATAGTATACTGCAAAACAAGATATCCAATTTTTTTTTTTTTTAGATGGAGTCTCACTTTTGTCACCCAGGCTGGAGTGCAATGGCGCGATCTCAGCTCCCTGCCACCTCCGCCTCCTGGTTCAAGCAATTCTCCTGCCTCAGCCTCCTGAGTAGCTGGGATTCAGGCACCTGCCACCACGCCCAGCTAATTTTTGTACTTTTAGTAGAGACAGGGTTTCACCATGTGGCCAGGCTTGTCTCAAACTTCTGACCTCAGGTGATCCACCTGCCTTGGCCTCCCAAAGTGCTGGAAGTACAGGCATTAGCCACCGTGCCCCGCCATGGTATCTGTTTTAACGTTTTGTATATATAAATAGATATTTACATAATCTCTAAAGATACTGAAGCACATCTTCAAGAACATATCAAACTGTCAGTGGCAGAAGAAAAGGAATTAAGAGAGAAGAATGAGAATTTTCACTTTTATTTACTTCTAAATTGAACTTGTTTAGAAACAAATTCAAACAGCAAACTGCATTGCTGTACTTTTTAAAAAAAGAGATATGCACAGAAGACCCACTCAGGAGCCCCTCTCTGCAGGAGAGAGCTTTTCTTTCCTCTTTTCTCCTGCCTATGAAACCTCCACTCTTAAACTCACTTCTTGTGTGTCCATGTCCTCGATTTCCTTGGCATGAGACAATGAACCTCGGGTATTTACCCCAGACAACAACACCGCTTCATTTTGGGGCCCTGTCCAGGATTGGAAAGTGCATTCATCGGAAAGAATGTTGCTGAAGATGGAACATCCAAATGGTGCTACAGATGGAGCCACGCATGGACACACCTTTCTTCCAAGGACCCTTATATCAACCCCAGGAGAAGCCTTAACTGCTGTTCCCCACATAACATCCCTCTTCAGCAGGAAGTAGCCAGAAAGAGTCATCATCCAATATCCCCTAACAGCAGTGAGTTACCACTCCTTATAGGGGAAATGATACCAGAGCAAGAAAGAAATTATTTAGGCAGATAGTGAGGCTAAGAGAGTCATTGGTAAGGTTTCCTTTTAATAAAAAGCAACCCCCAAATCATTTCTAACAAAGAAGTACCCTGAAAAAAATCAAGCTGCAAGCATAGATAAGCAAGCTGGAAGCTTGCACGGGTACATGCCAGCAGCTGTGCCAGTAGGAAAAGGCTATCGGCAGGCCAGGCATGTTCAACATGGAAGCTCCCTCTTCCCTTTTGTCACATGTGCAGTAAAAAGACAGGCAACATGGCACCAGCTAGGTGGAGACCCCATCAGCATAATAAAAGATTAGGGTGGAATGGCCAGTTTCTTCATGCAAAAAGCACACCTGGTCCTATTAATCTCTCAGACCTGATGTAAATCAGACACCACCTCCTCAAGCTAGCCTATGCATTTCATCACGAAACCGGAAGACCCACTCAGGAACCCCTCTCTCTCTGCAAAAGAGCTTTTCTCTTTTCTCTCAACTATTAAACCTCTGCTCTTAAACTCAAAAAAAAAAAAAAAAAAAGATTTTCAAAGGAGTTCTACTTTTAGGAAGATGATTTACCAGTGATCCCTGAGGATATTATAGTCTTTTCTATAGAAAAGAAAGGTGTGTCCATGCGTGGCTCCATCTGTAGCACCATTTGGATGTTCCATCTTCAGCAACATTCTTTCCGATGAATGCACTTTCCAATCCTGGACAGGGCCCCAAAATGAAGCGGCGTTGTTGTCTGGGGTAAATACCCGAGGTTCATTGTCTCATGCCAAGGAAATCGAGGACATGGACACACAAGAAGTGAGTTTAAGAGTGGAGGTTTCATAGGCAAGAGAAAAGAGGAAAGAAAAGCTCTCTCCTGCAGAGAGGGGCTCCTGAGTGGGTCTTCTGTGCATATCTCTTTTTTTAAAAAGTACAGCAATGCAGTTTGCTGTTTGAATTTGTTTCTAAACAAATTCATTTCTTCTCTAAACTGGTACTTCATTCCTTGGTTATCATTTTTCTATACTAGTAATAAAAAATCATGTTTCTGAAGCCCAGGGGGAGCACCAGAAGTGTCCACCCAGCTCTGGCCTCCTCCCATCTCTCCTCCCCATGCTTCCCCAAATGCACTCTTCCCTCAACCATCTTTTCACCCACTCACACCCATACATTCTCAGCAGCTGCACACAACTCCTGGGGTGATGTGACCCTATCACACCACAAGCACAACAGATGTGCTGCTCCCCAGCACAACCATGTTCACTGCTTCCTTCCTCAGCCTGCCCTGTGAGAGCAAGAGCAGACAGAGCAGGGCTCAGTGAAGTGAAAGGCACTGGCGGCAGCCCCGACACTTTAGACACAAATCTCGCCTGTGAAAGTGCTTCTTAAAACAAATCACATCAAAGGTAAGAAAACCACCACCAGCAAGTCAGATGAGCAGTTATGTTCCAAATGTGATGGGTTTATTTTATTTTACTCTGATGCAAAACCAAAGATTCCACTATAGCACAGAGACCAATATATTACAAGGTCATGAAAAAATGGTGTGGGACATGCAGGACGTGATGTACAAACTGGAGGGTCAGATCGTCTCCTCTAACATGACACTACACTGTCGCTGAGGAACACATTTAATAACACTGCAGAACTGAACTGAAACGTGGCACAAACATGACAACTTCCAGGCATGCCTTCAAGCGCCTCCCTCAGGAGGGATTCGCAACCCCTAGACTTCAGTGTGGGGAGGATTACAATTCTTTGGAAGAATAAAAAGTTCACACTTTTGAAATTTCACAGAAGAATTTTAAGGCCAAAACACAGTGGGTTCATTTCTCTTCACTTCCAGGGACAAATCTGATGCTTTCCTCAAACCACATTAAGCTTCCAGTTCAAATCCCAAGCCAACCTTGTGACCTCCTGCACTGAAGTTCTTCCCATCGATTAAAGCTGATAAAGTCAATTTGACTCCTAGGAAGAAGAAAACACCACAATCACTTGTAACAAGTATTACAATTAGATCTGAACTTTCTAGAAACAACAGATGGAATCAGTGGTGTGAATTGTAGCTGGATATAAGAGCTATAAGAAACAGCTATTACTCAATCGGTTATTTATAACCATCTGATGTGTAATGAGGAACGCATGATCATGGCAAACTTTCTCTGAAGTTCAGGGTTAAGGGCAATGAGTGATCAACCAAACTCAAAGGCCAGAGTGACCACATTATAGTCAGAAATACACACTTTTAATGAAAAAGTATTTGACCTGGTTTGTTTTCTGTCTCAACAACCAAATGTTACAAAATGGTCCGAATCAACTTACAGTGACTATAGGTTGTTCTGCAGGTTATTCTCATTTTTTTCTCTATCACTTTCCACCCCAGACCCTCTGTTACTAATTCCTTTACTTACCTGGTCGAAGGGTCTGAGTATAACCCAGTCCAATCAGGCTGGCATTATTTACTTTAGCCTAAGATTAAGAGATAGAATAACATTAAACAGTGAATTACAGATCAGTCCAATACAACCATCACTTTGTGCATCAGGTTTCCAACGCTAAAAGCACCCTAGGGCCAATCTGGAATTACTGATTTTTTTTTTTTTTTTTTTTTTTGAGATGAAGTTTCGTTCTCGTCACCCAGGCTGGAGTGCAATGGCACGATCTCAGCTCACTGCAACCTCCGCCTCCCGGGTCCAAGCCATTCTCCTGCCTCAGCCTCTCAAGTAGCTGGGATTACGGGCATGCATCCCCATGGCCCAGCTAATTTTGTATTTTTAGTAGAGATGGGGTTTCACCATATTGGCCAGGCTGGTCTCAATCTCCTGACCTCAGGTGATCCCCAGCCTCAGCCTCCCAAAGTGCTGGAATTACAGGCGTGAGCCATGGCGTCCGGCCAGAATTACTGATCTTTTAAGTCAGCAGGACTTGTACGGGTGGGACATACCTTAAGAATGCATGCTTCAAGGCCTCAAGCAAAATTTTTAAACACTACACAGCCAAACACCCTGAATTCCCTGAGATACCAGCTGACAATCTCTCACAGTGGTTACAGCATGAACTTGGGTGACAGAAAAACAGATCTAGGTTCAAACTGTGGCACTGCCAGTTACTATGTGACCTTGGGCAAGTTAGCTGACCTTTCTAAGGCTCAGTTTTCTCATTGGTAAAACAGGGATGAGGATAACACTACTCGCCACATGGAGTGGTTGTGAGGGTTAAATGACATAATATATGTAAAGCCTTCAGCACAGTACATGAAATTTAAGAGCTCAGTGTTATTTTTAATAAGAGTTACTATAGCAACAGAAATAGTCATCTAATCCCATGAATTTCCAAATAAGAAAATTCTAAGGCCAAAGTGATAAAATGACTTGAGAAGGTCAGACAACAAATATACAGGAAGAGCTAGGAACAGAAGAACCCCTATGTCCTGACTTCAAGCATAATTTTTTTTTTTTTTTTTTGAGATAGACTCTCACTCCGTCACCCAGGCTGGAGAGCAATGGTGTGATCTTGGCTCACTGCAATCTTTGCAACTGCCGGGTTCAAGCAATTCTCCTGCCTCAGCCTCCCTAGTAGCTGGGACTACAGGTGTCCCCTACCACGTCCACCTAATTTTTGTATTTTTAGTAAAGATAGGGTTTCACCATGTTGGCCAGGCTGGACTCGAACTCCTGAGCTTAGATGATCCACACACCTCGGCCTCCTAAAGTGCTAGAATTACAGGCATGCGCCACTGTGCCTGGCCATATTATATTCTTTTCACTACACAATGAGCTGGCTTATTAAAGTTAATAAAGAACAAGCAAACTACACTCATATCACAACATTCACTGAAAAGTTAGACATAAACATAAGAGCAGATCCAATCTGGCAGCACATTCTTACAGAGAGAGAAGTTCTACAATCCAGCTTGTACTTAGCAGCAATGCCAAAACGGGTGTTGTTACTCCCAGCCGTCCAAGCAAGGTTTATGGATGTTTCAATCTTCTCATTAACCTTCTGGTAGATAGAACCTCCAAACTCAGTGCCGTCGTTCCTGTTTTCATAGATAAGAAAATGTCATAAATATCTAGTTTGTACCATTGTTATTATGGCATGAAAACAAATTCTAAGACTATCTAAACAAGGATCCCATTTTGTAACTAGAGATTTCAGCAAATTTCTAGCATAAATGACTAGTAAACAAAACACAGAACTAAATCCAGCTATGCCAGTAATGACTACTTAATTAAAACGTAACACTTGATCCATTTACTTGGCTCCTCCATATAATGTGAGTTTCTTAAGACAATTCAATTAAGCACAAAGGCAGACACCTCAGGTAAGTAAAATCTATAGGTCTCTGAGAAGTTCATAGAACTTAGAAACTTCAAAGTAGAGTTCAATAAAGATTCTGCAAAAAAATAAAAAGGTAGAGGTACAGGAATAAAACCAATTCTGGATTTCCTTTAAAACACAATCCTACAGTTACAAAGCACCCTCCTACAATACCTAGGGTGCACTGCTCCAGCAAACCACCTTAGTTATTGCTTCCAAGCATGCCAGAGATGAGTTCTTGGGTTTTCATGGTTTTCCTGATAATACTGTTTCATCAATTTCAGTAACTGTCTGTACCACTGCTTGCCTTTGTTTTAGCCATCATTAAGTGAATTAGAGCATCTAGCAGAGAGGAATCTACGACAGTTTAAAAACACATAGTTTGCCCTTTGCTTCCTCTTCCTGGTATAGGAGCAGTGTCCAGTAGGCCCAACATAAAATACTATGTAAAAGTTCCGATTCATCCCGCCAACATGGTACGGCCTATATAGCTGAATCCCAGGACTCTTTCAGAGCACCTGTTACTTCTGAATGCATTAGCGGTACCTGGGTTCCAACCAAAAATACCTGAAACCTCCACAGAATTACTGGGATGTCCCAGGATGCTCAAATCAATTTGGTGGTTGTTGTTGGTGACCCAAACAGACCTGCTTCCACATACTGTCAAGATAAGAGGGGAGCAGAGGAAGCAGTAACATCTCCAAAGGGTCATCTTACCATGAGGTAAGCCATGCTCTGGGCTCCCTCTATCCCAGTGGTTCTTCTAGAGAGGCTAGAGCTTCCTGAAGTTTGGGGTGCAGGCTGAGAGGCCAGTGACCACCAGCAGCACAGCCTGCACACCATGTGCACCAGCGTCCTGGCAAGGTTTTGCTATGAGGATAGCACTGCAAGGATGGATATTCACCAAGATATGCTAAATCTAAGCACCATCACTTCTCAGTATGCTAATGGCAACAATCTTTTAGGCAACTGCACTGACACTAAGGAATAAATTATAAACACTCACACATGTGTGTGCAGCTGGAAGTCTGCAGCCTTGTAACCCAGGGCGAAATTATTCTGTGACAGTTTGGATTTGGCTGTGTCAAAACTCATCTGATAGCCAGCAAGCCACCCTTCGAAAGCCAACACAGCCCAGCCATAGATGGTTGGTCCAGAAAAATCTATATCAACATTACTGCCAACACTAAAACAATCCCGTTTATAGGAAGCCTTCAATTTCCCACTCTTCTTTCTGCAACAAACAAACAAACAAACAAAAATGATGAAAACAACATGAGTTTTTACTATTGTCTAAGAATTTTTGGAGTAAGATCCTCTCTCTCATCTTCCAATATAAATATTATTTTGCTACATGCCACATATATATTAAAACCGTTTCAAATGACCTAGTTCTACAAATATAATTTTGTTAGGATTAGACCTATTACTCATTATAAGTTCAAATGACAGGATACTTCATGATTTATTTCGTAAAGGCATGAACAAAAGTACAAGAATGAATAAGAGGCTGGGCGCAGTGGCTCCCATCTGTAATCCCAGCACTTTGGGAGGTCGAGGTGGGCGGATGACGAGGTCAGATTGAGACCATTCTGGCCAACATGGTGAAACCCTGTCTCTACTAAAAATACAAAAATTAGCTGGGTGTGGTGGCACACGCCTGTAGTCCCAGTTACTCAGGAGGCTGAGGCAGAAGAACCGCTTGAACCTGGAAGGCAGAGGTTGCAGCGAGCCAGGATCATGCCACCGTACTCCAGCCTGGTGACAGAGCAACACTCCATCTCAAAAAAAAAAAACAAGAATGAATGAGATACTTCACGGCCAAATTAATAATCTGAAGATGTACATATACAGACGCATGAGAAGCCAAATCTCTTTAAATGTTTCCAAATGCCAAATGCCACAAAGAGTTAACCCCCAATATAGATTATTAACCTATCATGAAGTGTGCTTTTATGAAGGACGATATCAAAAAAATGAAATTAAGCTGGGCACAGTGGCTCACACCTGTATTCCCAGCACTTTGGGAGGCTGAGATGGGCAGATCACAAGGTCAAGAGATCGAGACCATCCTAGCCAACATGGTAAAACTCCGTCTCTACTAAAAATACAAAAATTAGCTGGGTGTGGTGGTGCATGCCTGTAGTCCCAGCTACTTGGGAGGCTGAGGCAGGAGAATTGCTTGAACCCAGGAGGCAGAGGTTGCAGTGAGCTGAGACAGCGCCACTGCACTCCAGCTGGGGCGACACAGCAAGACTCCATCTCAAAAAAAAAAAAAAAAGAAAATAATATTTGTCCGAAAGATAACTGAGGTGTGTGACAGAAAGAACACACCTGTTGTTACGGCTGAGACAAATGTCACTTTGCATTCATCTAGCACCTCCGTCCTTCAGATAGCATAGACCCACATTAGACAGATAGGAAATGACACAATCCCCCTTTTTTCACATGAGGAAATTGAGGCTAAGACCTTGGGGGATTTACAGAGGCTAAGAAATCAAGTAGGCAGCAGAACTAATCATTATAGCATTTGAGAGCCAGGAGATCACCCTCTTAAGATAGTGTGAGGGGAAAAAAAAAAAAAAAGGAATAACTTTTTTTTTTTTTTTTTTGAGATGGAGTCTCGCTCTGTCACCCAGGCTGGAATATAGTGGCGCAATCTCAGCTCACTGCAAGCTCCACCTCTCGGGTTCACACTATTCTCCTGCCTCAGCCTCCCGAGTAGCTGGGACTACAGGTGCCCACCACCACTCCTGGCTAAGCTTTTGTATTTTTTAGTAGATATTTAGTTTCACCTTGATAGCCAGGATGGTCTCGATCTCTTGACCTCATGATCCGCCCGTCTCGGCCTCCCAAAGTGCTGGGATTACAGGTGTGAGCCACCGCACCCGGCCAAAAGGAATTAACTTTTTCAGCAGAATACCATGTCCATCAAACTTCAGAATTGCTTAAGATTCATCTGTGGTCTCAAGACTCTCCTAGCTCCTAAATTTTTTCTACTATGTGTCTCTCTGAAATAGATTTATACATTTTTGTTCATCTATTCAGTTTTCAAATTGTTCATCCTGCCTGGGGGGGGGAGGGATCTTCCTTTATCTGTACTACATATACAAGGTCTCCAATATTCCTTATAGCAACCTTCTAAGTTCTTCCTGCCTCTGAACTTTGCACTATATCTTCTTATTCTAAAGTTCTCTACCCCTTCAGGCTCCAAAAACATTTCAGGAAATAGGATTTGAACAATTACCCTGTGTTCGGTACAAATATGGTATCAAGAGTCAGTTTCAACCCTTCAGCCAACTGAAAAACAAAGATTTAAAATAAATAATCAGTAATTTTCAATCATTTATCCAACTGAAGAAAGCAATTCTAAAGTTTCCTCTAAGTTATTTAACAAAAAAAAGAAGTCATTCAAGAAAGCAAAATATTAAATTATGTAATAAGTGAGCTCTCCATCCTCCTGTCCCCTCACCCCAGCCTTCCTCATGGTTCTCTCACCAAAAAATGGGGCAAATCCTATTTTAACAAGTTACATAAAATACAGTTCAAAACCAAACAGAATTCTCATACAACAAAATCATCTTGATACCCTCTTGAAAGAGTGGCAATGAGATAATCGGACATTTAACAAGCAAGCTAAGTCATTTTACTCAGTTTTGCATGTACATTATCTATACATGGCATCTATATCAAAAACAGTGCCCTGTACATAGTGGGCACTTGACAAATATCTAATAGATTTTCTCCTTGAAAACATGAGAACATTTTAGAAAAATTTTTCTGTCAAGCTAATTTTACAACAATTACAAAACTAAACCAAGTTTCCGCAAATAGTTTGTTCTACCCAAGAGAAGCTCAGCTGTGTAACATAGAACCAGTCAGAACAAAGATGTAATATAATAATCAGAGTACTCACAAACAAAGCCTTATTTTCTAGAAACATAAGACATCAAAAAAGGCCACATGCAGAGAAAAAATATGGCTACTAGATAGGTTGTAAGATCTCTTTTGATTATATTTGGGGTATGTTCATCATTCAGTCTACAAGATAAATTGAACCTATGAATAACTTCTAATGCTTTCTCTTACCTTATTCTCCCAAGAGATTTCTGTCCCTAGAGTATTGTCCGTGTTCCATTTTTGGGTGAAGGTAAGTCCATAGTTACAGACCTTATATTTGGTTTCTAGGTTGCCTGATGCTTTCCCTGTATCAGTGTAAGCATGACCAGAAGTAGAAAATTCCTGGTAAGCAAGAAAAAATAATTACTTTAAAATTAGCTCATCAAATAGAAAATATTCACTTTGGAAGGCAGTGTTCAATGCATCAGAAACAATACCATTTACTGTTTGCCACAGCCCTACTCTAGAGCAACTTCTTTCCTCCTTTCCCCTTGCTTTTCCAGTCCCTAAATATTTTAACCAGTTCCGCCAGGCGCAGTGGCTCATGCCTGTAATCCCAGCATGTTAGGAGGCCAAGGCAGTGGATCCCTTGAGTCTAGGAGCTCGAGACCAGCCTGTGCAACATGGCGAAACCCCATCTCTACAAAAGATACAAAAAATTAGCCAGGCATGATGGCACACAACTATAGTCCCAGCCTGAGTCCAGGAGGCAGAGGTTGCAGTGAGCCGAGATCATGCCACTTCACCCTAGCCTGGGAAACAGAGTGAGACCTGTCTCAATACCAGTTTCAGATCTTTCCATTATTCTACTTCTCTTACTGATATTTCTTTTTCCATATACTCTCTTACTAAATGGAAATCCTAAATTCTCTCCTTTAAAAAAGAAGTATCTTGGCCGGGCGCAGTGGCTCAAGCCTGTAATCCCAGCACTTTGGGAGGCCGAGATGGGCGGATCACGAGGTCAGGAGATCAAGACCATCCTGGCGAACACGGTGAAACCCCGTCTCTACTAAAAAATACAAAAAACTAGCCGGGCGAAGTGGTGGGCGCCTGTAGTCCCAGCTACTCGGGAGGCTGAGGCAGGAGAATGGCGTAAACCCGGAGGCGGAGCTTGCAGTGAGCTGAGATCCGGCCACTGTACTCCAGCCCGGGCGACAGAGCGAGACTCCGTCTCAAAAAAAAAAAAAAAAAAAAAAAAAAAAAGAAGTATCTTTACTGAAAACAAATGCCTTTACTAAAAAGACCAAAAATACTGTATCCTAAATATTTTACTTTCATGACCTAAAAAAAGATTATCGGTTCTCTGCTATATGTTTCAAACTATCAGTTAATTTCAAAGTCCTTAAAAATCCCAAAATACTGCCCTCCTCCTTTTTAATAGGGTCAACACTTTACTACTTCCTTTAAAAAAATATGTATTATTTTATTGTGGTAAATACATTTAACATAAATTTTACCATTTTAATAATGTTTTAAGTGTACAGTGAAGTGGCATTAAGTACAGTCACACTGCTGTGAAAACTTTAATGCTTTTGTGTGCAAAACCGCAAAACTTCTGCTTAGACAATTTCAAGTTTTGAAAGTACTACCCATTTTTCAAAATAAAGTGGAATGTTATAATTTATCCTTCTTTCCCCCTTTCTATCCTGTCTACCTTTAAGAGTGCTTTCTATCAAACAGTTACTATGATTTAAAATACATCCTTTGCCCTAGTTCAGTGTCCTTTAAGTCATATGACAATAAGCAATTAGAAATAGACCTCCTTCTGCAGAAAGCAGTCAGCACCTGTCACTGACAATCTATGAACTGTCAAGAAAAAACATTCTGATTGGTCCTGTTTTAGGGAGCATTTCTGAAATCCTGCCAACAGTAATGAGATGCTGCCAACCCTGACCAGTCTTTTTCACTGCCTGCAACATGAATCCTCTCCTTAACAAATACCCTGCCCCCTAACTCTAGTTCTACAGGCAGATGAGACAACTGGGAAGCTATGATCTGTTTATCAACACCACACAGAATGGTTTCAAAGAGATTATCATGCTGCACATTTAGGGAAAGGCCTTAGTAAGAAAACGATAACGTGTTAATCATGTTTACCTGTTCACATAATTATTTTAATGTGACAATCATTTTTCTTTTAGTAGATCCAACTATCTAGCGTTTTATTTTTTACATTTACTTTTCACAAACTTGACAAGTATAACAAATGCAAATCTTAATTTTGGTGTTAGAAAAACCTTATGGACAAAATTAAGGTAGAGGGGTAGTCTACATTTCTCCCTTGTCAGCATCAATTCTTAGTTTGAAGGTCTGTCACAAATCTAAAATGCCACAGGTACAAATCTCAAAAACAAAGGCTAGAATTGTTTTAAGTTGAGATCCAGGCTCATGATTCACAATTCAGTTTGTGGCTAATTTCATAATTTGTTCAAACAAGTGCAAAACACATTTGTAACATGCATATAACATGCATATAGCTCTACATTAAATGCTCAGTAAGCAACAAAACAAACAAAAATGTTACTGTGAAGTAGATGGCATATGAGAAAAATATCAAGACACAATCTAAGAAATTTGGAACAATGATTGAAATTTATCCTAAATCAATACCAGAAACCAAAAGCAGCCATAAAAACAAGCATACAAATAAGCTTTTTTTTCTTACCATCTGAATGAATATTACCACACAACAGCAGCATGAAAGGGAGATAAAATTTTAGTTGATAATTTTTGCAACACAAACCTAATGAGCAAATTCTGGAACCTACACAAAGTGAGTATGATTCTTCTATTTTAACAGAATTATATACACAGCGTGCCCATCTTAGTAAGAGAGGTGCATATATATTTATTTACTCTAGAGAAACCCAGGGAAAGAATGATGGTCACAAACCATGATTATACGCAGTATCATTAGAATTCCACATGCCTTTGTCCTTCTAATTATACATCCAGAAATCTGCATGGGTTTGAATGGATAAATACCAAAAACGATGCAGCCAATGAGAAGAAATCAGGGTAAGGTGAATCAAAACTTAACCTACTACCTGAAATTTACTGAATAAAACCAATTTTGTTTGTTTGTTTTTGAGACGGAGTCTCGCATTGTTGCCCAGGCTGGAGTGCAGTGGCGTGATCTCTGCTTACTGCAAGCTCAGCCTCCCGGGTTCACGCCATTCTCCTGCCTCAGCCTCCCAAGTAGGCGGGACTATAGGTGCCCACCACTACATCTGGCTAATTTTTTGTATTTTTAGTAGAGACAGCGTTTCACCATGTTAGGCAGGATGGTCTCAATCTCCTGACCTCGTGATTCGCCAGCCTCGACCTCCCAAAGTGCAGGGATTACAGGTGTGAGCCACCATGCCCGGCCCCTTTTTTTTTTTTTTTTTTTAAGACGAAGTCTCACTCTGTCACCCAGGCTGAAGTGCAATGGCTTGGTCTCAGCTCACTGCAATCTCCGCCTCCCAGGTTCAAACGATTCTCCCGCCTCAACCTCCCGAGTAGCTGGGACTATGCGCGTGCCACCACACCCAGCTAATTTTTGTATTTTTAGTAGAGACGGGGTTTTGCGATGTTGGCCAGGCTGGTCTTGAACTCCTAACCTCGTGACCCGCCCACCTCGGCCTCCCAAAGTGCTGGGATTACAGATGTGAGCCACCATGCCCAGTCAAAAGCTATTGTTAATGATACTTTGAAAATATGCCGGCCGGGCGCGGTGGCTCAAGCCTGTAATCCCAGCACTTTGGGAGGCCGAGATGGGCGGATCACGAGGTCAGGAGATCGAGACCATCCTGGCTAACACGGTGAAACCTCGTCTCTACTAAAAATACAAAAAAAACTAGCCGGGCAAGGTGGCGGGCACCTGTAGTCCCAGCTACTCCGGAGGCTGAGGCAGGAGAATGGCATAAACCGGGAGGCGGAGCTTGCAGTGAACTGAGATCCGGCCACTGCACTCCAGCCCGGGCGACAGAGCAAGACTCCGTCTCAAAAAAAAAAAAAAAAAAGAAAATATGCCAACATAGCCTTTACTTCCTTCCAATAAAAAAAACTTCATAAACATCAGTTAAAAACTGTAGAATAATGTACATGCATACATGCAGAAATACATTTCATTTATATATTTTGTTTCTACTAATCATAAAGGGGCAAAGTAAAGTTAATTTGTTTTTGTAAAAGCGTAATAAAATTTCCATGAATCCATTATCATAGAAGTAAGGTTTTTGGTGCCCATATACATATTCATGAAAGTATATATTTTTTGACATGGGTCAAAAAATACATATTCTACATTTTCTGAGTGAAAGCTGTAGTATACTCTGAGAAACACAAAAGGTCTCTTCAAGAATTCAACTTGGTTGTTTATTTTAATTGGCTAAGAATGCTGTTTGGAATCTGAGAGGACAAAGCTGTGGGTAAGACAGCATGGTGCTGGTTCAAGTAACTAGACTGTCATGATTTTACACAGATTCCTTTAAGTTAATTATGTTACATCCATTAAAAATATATTAGATACTCACCACTCCACTACAAGACTTGGTTTTCAGGTCTATCTTGACCATGCCAAAGCCTATACACGCACACACAAAAACATAGATATGTACAAAATGTGACATTCATTACAGTTTTTCCAACTCAGAAATTATGAAATAGCCTATAGTACCTTTCATATGAAAAATGCATTCATATGAAAAATTTCATTAGGTGAGAGTTCCTCAAGAAACTGAATTATAACCAAATAAATTCAGTATAATTTTCAAGCCCTTAAAATGAATAAAGATATACTTTTAAAATGTAAGTTAAAGAAAAAAATTAATGAAAGGAATATGCACTATTCCAAGAATCAAAATTGCTGAAAATAGTGTGCTGCTGTATATATTGCTTAAAATATACAGTTAACATTACTAGTTAATAAGAAAAAATCAAATATGTACAGCACAAAAATTTAGGTTAAATTTTAAAACCTAAAAAATAATATTTAGGATCACAATACACATTATTTCAAACAAGTCAAAAGTTATGTTGTCACTTTCATAAAAACAATGCCATTGTTTGGAGGGAGGAAAAGTACTACCCCTACTTTAATTGTCCCCAGGGCTAGACAAAGAAGACATAAATGTTATATATATTATTCTACATTACAGGTAACATTAAATATGGACATATATATGCATCTGTATATGTATATAATTGTTTTTAATGCTTGAAAGGGGTTCTACCTCTAAAGAATGAGGTCTAATAGCCTGTTAATAGTTATCCCCTTAAATCTTGTGAAGTGGATTAATGCTGACTTACCCTTATTTTACTGGCACAGTATTTACACACAGTAGGCATTCAACACTAACTTTTACCCCAAATCAGAAAGTTACAATAGCATACTTACCATATCCTTTGTTGAAGACATCTTTAGCAGCCTTTCCTAAGTCACAGTAAGTTGGTGTGTTACACATATCTTATAAAGAAAAACAGGGCAAAGGAATAAAAATACCCATTTAGTATTTATTCACCCACAGTTCTGCTGTTTCATCCTATGAGAAGAGGTATACAGTGTTCTCTTCCTTTGTATCATTAATGCTTTAACGCAATCAAAGGTATGAGATGGCAATCTGCTCCTTAAAAAATAGAGCTTTCCAGAATACTGAGAATAAAACAGTTTTCCCGTGAGATTCAGAGGTCATCTTTCTGATTGCATTTCAAAGAAAAGTACGTTCTTACAGGATAAAAAAGATGCTATGTTAAACTGGACTTCTTTTAAAAATATATGCAAAATTTACCTTAGAAAAATCTCTCTCAGGCTCTTATGAAACCAAAGACCTGTATAAGACAACAATGGAAATTTTTGAAGAAACTGTTAAAAGATGCAATCAAAATCCTCAGGGTTAACATTTTTCTCCTCTGAAACTCAGTTCTTAAAATAAGAATTTACCATATGAATTGAAGTGTATTCATCTAGAATATATTTTCTCTCACTCAAAGCTCTTCTTAAAGTGCTATAATTTTACCCATTAACCAGAAATATGATAGATTCTACCTGCAGCAACCTGCTTACCAAAAGTGTAGTAAACTCTGAAGTTAAAGCCTTCAAAAACCTCAGGTGCTTTGAGTTTTCATCTTACCTACTAAAAATTTGCCCAGCTTTGCTATTGGTAATATGACCCTCACATCAAATTCTGAGAGCTATCAACACTGCTGAATATCTCATTCCTTTGCCCTCTTTGTATCACGGGAAATCTTCCTGCAGCAGGTTCTTCTGTATTCCTCTCGCAGACTCAAAAGCTATGTCTAAGCAGTTACAGAGCCACCTCTAGCAGTGCCATTAGCCCATGTGTCAGAAAAATCCAGAGTATCAGCTAGCCCTTGCAATTGCTATGCCTGAATGATTTACATATTTAAGCTCATATTTACTTATATATAGCCCAGCTCTTAATCTAGACTTCTGCTAAGCTTCTGCCTACCCCATCATACCAAACATATAGATATGATGCACTTAAATGGGAATACACTTAAATTTTGTTCCTTAACATAAACCTGTCAAATATGACAGACACTATGATATAAAGAGCCTAGTATAAAAAACTAAAAAGGAAAAAAAATTAAAGAGCAAAGGGTACTATAAATATACTGACTCATTCCATAGTAAAACTTTGCTCTAAGCTATAAGGTTTCATAATTCACTTATGGAACGATTATTTTACAATTCAATCCTTTGTACTCAAGTGATCAATTCTAGCCTTTTTATATTATCCCAATTGCAATTTGATATTACTCTTTATGATTACAACGGATGTTGATATTTGTTGAAATTTTGCCAGAAGTCTGTAATTTGGGAGGTAAGTATAGAAATAGAGGCAGTATATATTGAAATAGAAATGTTAAAGCTTTACAGTCTGGTTTTTCATACTGCCTAGAAAAGATACACTTAAATGTTTAGAAGCACCATATATACGTCTAGGGACTATTTAAAATATTTCAGCATATTGTTGTTTTTCAAAACCAGTACCAGATACTATGCAAAAGTCACGTAGCTGGTTTAGTTTACTAACTGACCTCAATTCTGCCTAGTTCAAGCTGACTTTTTCCGGCCTATGACTCTGATGGGAAATGCACTGCTAGTATGATCAAGCAAAAATCGAGAACAACAGAAACTTCATGTTCCTCGAGAGTAAAGCTACAACCACACGTCTCCACCAGCTCTACAGAATGCACCTGCCCATAGATGTGCACACTGCACAGAGGCTGCAGGAGACGCAGACGGGGAAAGGCGTTAGCCGGATGCTACTGGTTTACAAAGCCACTAACTTGACAGCCAGTACAGAGCCCGTTTCGTTCCTCGCTTCTCCGTTTTGAATTGCACGCAGGGCACCCTCCGTCGGCCGTAAGGAGGGGAGGACTGGCCTGATGCTCCACAGCAACTCGGGAGGGCAGGGGCGGCGGAGGGGGACGGATGTGGGGTTCGAGGATTCAACTTCCCTAGAACCGATCTCCTTTCTATCTGACCCCTGGGAGGAAAGTGCGGTCCACACGCCGGCGGGGGAGGTCGCGGCCCGCGCCCGGAGGCCACTTGCCCCGCCGTGCTATCGCCTGAGGTGGCCCGGGGCGGGTCCCGGCGGGAGCCAGCGGCCCTGGTCCCCCGCGCCCCGCCCGGCCCGCGCCCCGGTAGCCTGCTCCCTGCCCACAGAGCCTCCGTTAGGGCCGCCTCCCGCCTGGCGCTCTGCTCGGCCGCGGCCCACCGCTCTCCGGGCCTGGAGCCCACGCGGCCTCGGTTCTCCTCACCTCCACCCCGAGGGCCTGTCTCCGCTCCGCCCGGGCAACGCTGAAGGTCTTCGAAACAACGCCGTCCGCGCCTGCGCGGCCTCGCACCCCCAGCTGCGCCTGCGCGCCGCGCCTCCACCAGAGCGCCAGTGCGCCGGCGTGTTGAGCCACGGTCGGGCGCTACGGAGCAAGGCGCGGAGACGAACAGCCGGGCAGAGCCGGCACCACCAACTGTCCGGCTCCGCGGCGCGCGTGCGCAGGAGGGTCCGGTGTGCACAGTGGGGTTAACTAGGGGCCGGAGAGGCCGGGGACCGCACCTGTGTCCGCGAGGGGACTCATTCTCGCGAGAATGAGCGAGGTTGCTAGTTACTGTTGCCATGGGCGCGGCCGCGAAAAGGCGGCGGTGTGCCGGATCCCTGGTTGAGGCATGACGCAGGCCGGAGTGTAGTGGCACGATCTTGGCTCACTGGAGCGTCGACCTCCTGGGCTCAAGCCATTCTCCTGCCTCAGCCTGCTGAGTAGGAGGGGCCACAGGCGACAGCCACTACTTCCGGCTAATTTACATTTTTTTTTTTTTTGTAAAGACGGGACTCTCCCTGTTTCCCAGGCTGGTCTCGAAGTCCACGGCATAAGTGATCTGCCCTCCTGCGCCTTGCAGAGTGCTGGGATCACAGGCCTGAGCCCACGCCCAGCCCCTTATGGGAATTTCATTTCAGATTGACCAGGCTTCAAGAGTGTCACTTTAGGTCATCTCTTAAGGATGAGAATACATAGGTCCCCAGGGAGTAAGTGATTGATTCAAGATCCCACAAGTAGTGAGAGATGATAATTCCAAGGGGAGAGGATGTGGAGGAGAAAAAGCTCTTCCGTAGAGGAGACCAACTAATAAAGGTAGAATAGATGACAGAAACAGAAAATCATCATCTTGGAACCACCATAATAATAATAGATTCAGGCTGAAATTATCAATGGACCGTTGAGGATGTTCATATGGTTTCAAAGTATCACCCCTATAGATTACTCACTAAAGAGAAAAGGCTACCTTCACATCAGAGAGACTGATCAAACGGGGGAAGGTAGGGACTGACATATGCCCCCGGTGTGAGGCACAAAGAGGGACACAGAGATAATATTCTTGTAAAAGTCTGTAATTTGCCTCTCTTCACGATGAAACAATCAGGCAAATCCAAACTGAGAGACCTGCAAGACAACTGCCAGTCTTCCAAAATGTCAGTTTCTTGAAAGATTAAGAAAAAGGCTAGTGAACTGCTCTAAAGGAAGCCAAACATGTGACAGTAAAAGCAATGTGTGATCCTAAATTAGACCCTGAATAAAAACCAAACAAACAAAACCAGCTACTGAGGAGTTATTGGGACAATCGGGGAAATTTGAATAGAGAGTAGATTATCATGGCAACAATGTAAAATTTTATGAGGGGTCCCTGGGCGCAGTGGCTCATGCCTGTAATCCTAGCACTCTGGGAGGTCGAGGCGGGGGCGGATCACTTGAGGTCAGGAGTTCGAGACCAGCCTAGCCAATATGGTGAAACTCCGTCTCTAGTAAAAATACAGAAAATTAGCTGGGCATGGTGGCGGGTGCCTGTAATCCCAGCTACTGGGGAGGCTGAAGCAGGAGAATCACTTGAACCCAGGAGGTGGATGTTGCAGTGAGCCAAGATTGTGCCATTGCACTCCAACCTGAGTGACAGGATGAGACTACGTCTAAAAAACAAAAAATAGGCCGGGCGCGGTGGCTCAAGCCTGTAATCCCAGCACTTTGGGAGGCCGAGATGGGCGGATCACAAGGTCAGGAGATCAAGACCATCCTGGCTAACACGGTGAAACTCAGCCTGTACTAAAAAATACAAAAAACTAGCCGGGCGAGGTGGCGGGCGCCTGTAGTCCCAGCTACTCGGGAGGCTGAGGCAGGAGAATGGTGTAAACCCGGGAGGCGGAGCTTGCAGTGAGCTGAGATCTGGCCACTGCACTCCAGCCTGGGCGACAGAGCGAGACTCCATCTCAAAAAATAAATAAATAAATAAATAAATAAATAAATAAAAATTAAAAATAAAAAAATCCTAAGGTTAGTGTACCTTGGTTATGCAGAAATGGCCTTGATTTTAGGAGATGCATGCTGAAGTATTTAGAAGTGAAATAACATGTATCTGCAACTAACCCTCAAATGGTCCAGAAAAAAGAAAAAACAAATATGATAAAATGTTAACAATCGAGGTGAAACGTATGTGTGTTCATTGCACTATTCTTGAAAATTTCCACTGAGTTTTAAGTATTTTTGAAATAAAAGAAATAGGCCCGCACAAACTCTGTGATGCTCCACAGTACACAATACCAAGTTGCTGCTTGAATCAAAAGGCAAATATCAGATTTGCCTGCTGTGTGAAAGGCATTTGAAGTTGATAAGAGATAAGACACATGTCTCCAAGAGACTCATAATGTAAGACTTGGACAAATATCTGCTGAATGCAGCCAAATATGGTCAATGTCATAAGCAAAGTAGTATAGCCTAGAAGCAGAAATAAAGTGAGCTTGGGAATCCAAAGAGCTGAATTTGTGTCTCAGCTCTGCCAACTCTGTGGTCTTAGGCAAGCATTAACCTCTCTCTGCCTCAGTTTCCACATCTGTGAAATAGAACTAACTTAATATCTACTCAGAGGATTGTAGTGGATATTAAATAATGTATCCAGGCCGGGTGCTATGGCTCACTCCTGTAATCCTAGCAGTTTGGAAGACCGAGGCAGTGGATCGCTTGAGCCCAGGAGTTTGAGACAAGCCTAGGCAATATGTTGAACCCCATCTCTACAAAAAATACACAAATTAGCCAGGCATGAGTGGCATGTGCCTGTAGTCCCAGCTACTTGGGAGGCTGAGGTGGGATGATCACTTGAGCCCAGGGAGGTTAAGACTGCTGTGAGCTGTGATTGCACCACTGCACTATAGCCTGGCTGACAGAGGGAGGCACCATCTCCAAAAACAAACAAATAATGTATCCACAGTACATAATTTACCTGGCATATGGAAAATGTTCATCAGTAAATAACACATGAAAATAAAGGAGTTGGTTGGGCGCAGTGGCTCACGCCTGTAATCCCAGCACTTTGGGAGGCCAAGGCGGGCAGATCACAATTCCAACAGGTCGAGACCATTCTGGTCAACATGGTGAAACCCCATCTCTACTAAAAATGCAAAAATTAGCTGGGTGTGGTGGCGGGCGCCTGTAGTCCCAGCTACTCGGGAGGCTGAGGCAGGAGAATCGCTTGAACCCGGGAGGCAGTGGCTGCACTGAGCCAAGATCATGTCAGTGCACTCTACCCTGACAACAGAGTGAGACTCCATCTCAAAAATAAATTAATTAATTAAATAAAAGAAGAAAAGAAAAGAAAGGAGTTTAGACCACATGCGGTGGTTCACACCTATAATCCTAGTGCTTTAGGAGGCTCAGGTGGGTGGATCACCTGAGATAAGAAGTTCGAGACCAGCCTGGCCAACATGGTGAAAACCCATCTCTACTAAAAATACAAAAATTAGCCAGGTGTGGTGGCACATGCCTGTAGTCCCAGCTACTCAGGAGACTGAGGCAGGAGAATTGCTTGAACCTGGGAGGTGGAGGTTGCAGTGAGCTGAGATTGCCCCACTTCACTCTAGCTTGGGCTACAGAGCGAAACTCCCGCTCAAACAAAACAGAACAAAACAAAAGAAAGAAAGGAGTTTAAAAGCTATACAGGCAAAACTCACATTTTTCATATACATATGAATATTAGAGCCACAACTTCAGCCTATGCTGTAAGGTTAGGAGTAGAAGTGTAGGCTGAGCAACATAGTGAGACCCCATCTCTAAAAACATCATTTTTAATTAGCTGAGGGTTATGGTGGCCTCCTGTAGTCCTGACTACTGAGCAGGCAGAGGTGGGAGGATGGATGGCTTGAGCCTGGGAGGCTAAGGCTACAGTGAACTATGATCATACACTGTACCCCAGCCTGAGTGACAGACCAAGACCCTTATCTGTTAAAAACAATTTTTTAATGGAAATTTCACAACATTCTGTTATCTGAAGGTTTTCTTCTGAAAGTACCCAACACCACCAGTTCTAGGTAATCCAGAAAGACCTGAAGCAAGAAGGTGATGAGAAGACCGTGAAGGAAGTCAGCTGCTGCAGGAAGGATCCGTCCTTTGCTTCCTGTCCCTCTAGTCTTGTCCAGTTAGCTGGGTCTAGATTCACACTTAATGTCCTTATCAAGACTGGCCTTCATTGGCCAGGCACAGTGGCTCACGCCTATAATCCCAACACTTTGGGAGGCTGAGGCGGGTGGATCACCTGAGCTCAGGAGTTTGAGACCAGCCTGGCCAACATGGTGAAACCCTGTCTCTACTAAAAATACAAAAAAAAAAAAAAAAAAAAATTAGCTGGGCATGGTGGTGAGCATCTGTAATCCCAGCTATTCAGGAGGCTGAGTCAGGAGAATTGCTTGAACCCAGGAGGTAGCAATTGCCCTGAGCAGAGATCGTGCCATTGCACCATTGCACTCCAGTCTAGGAAACAAGAATGAAACTCTGTCTCAAAAAAAAAAAAGACTGGCCTTCACCACCTCAGAACTACAGCCAAATAATGCACTGGTTCTCACATTCTCATTCCCCACTCACACTGCGATCTAAACTCTTGGGAAATGTGGAAAGGGCTTTCTCGGTCCAAATCCTGATACGAATACCATGGCATTCTCCTGTCAAATCAATAGAATCAGAATTTTAGAGCTGAGAAGGAACTCTCAATGCCTTCCTTTAGGGAATGTTTGCTAAGCGCCTTTCGTGTCCAGGGCATGATGACAGTGCTCAGAGCTGCCATCCAGGGAGACACTCACAGCATCCAAGTGCAGAGTCCCAGGGAGATGCCGTCCCCAAGGGAGCAGGCTCCCAGCACAGATCACCCACTGAGCCAAGGTAACCTGCTGGTCTTCCCCTGTGGCCTTGTTCAGATAAAAATCTTGGAAGGTTAGTATAGTTTTACTCTCAGAGATTGAAAAACCAGCTGGGAACAGAAGCTCTTCTGTAAAGATTTCATAGCTCAATTACCATGAGTGTAGGATATGATAAGATTCTGAAGCCAGCTGTGTAATTCAATTCCATTTCTTTAAAGAAAAAGGGCTGCTCTGGCATGGTGGCTCATGCCTGTAATCCCAGCACCTTAGGAAGTTGAGGCAGGAAGATCACTTGAGGCCAGGAGTTGAAGATCTGCTTGAAAAACATAGCAAGACCCCCATCTTTATAAAAAATAAAAAATTAGCTGAGCATGGTGGCACACACCTGTGTTCCCAGCTACTCAGGAGGTGGTGGGAGGATTGCTTGAGACCGGGAGGTTGAGGCTACAGTGAGCTGAGATGGTGCCACTTCACTCCAGCCTGGGTGACACAGTGAGACACCATCTCAAAACAAAAACAGAACAAAATCAAAAGACAACCCAAATGGCCAACATCTACAGGACATTAAATGAACTATAATACGTCCATCTTCTGGGTTGTGGTATAGCCGTGGGTTCTGATAATACTTGATGATCTTGAAGAAAAGCTCAGTGAAAAAAGAAAAAGGAGGGAACAAAAGTGTATGTACAGTGTAATCCCAATTGTGTGTGTGTGTGTGTGTGTGTTGTAGTTTTACTTTAAGAAGCAAGGGAGCAATAAACATAAACATCAAGTTGGGTACAGTGGTACACACCTGTATCCCCAGCTACTTGGGAGGCTGAGGCGGGAGGATCACTTGAGCCCAGAAGTTCCAGGCTGTAGTGCACTCTGATCCTGCCTGTGAATGGCCACTGCACTCCAGCCCAGGCAACATAGTGAGACCTCGTCTCTAAAAACAACAATCTCAGTGTATACCTCCAATGGGGAGGCAGATAGAGGGATTGGGAAGAAGAGGCACACATGAGCAGATGTAGGCATTAGTAATGGCAAGTTTTGGAGCTGACGGTAGATTAATTATATTGTATATTAAGTAAATGCTGCGTGTACATATGTATACACGACTGCATAGAAGAAAATTGGGAAAATTTTACCAAAATTTCTAGATATCTGATTTTAATTTTCTTCTTCTACTTTTCTGTGTTTTCCAACATTTCTAAGATTTGGGGATGCATTTCTTTTATAATTGAAAAAGTGAGGCTCACTTGCATAAGATGGGGAAGTACCTAGATGTATGAGAAGGACAGTGCTATCCCATGGGGAATTTCCACCAGAAATTGGGAAATGCTCCTGGAATCACGAGCCTGGACTTTCTGCTGGGCCTTCTGAATGTGCACCTCACTCTTTGCCACAAGGGGGAGCAAGGAGACAAGGTAAAAGAGAAGCCAGCCCTGTGGGGTGGGGGAGGGGCGGGGGAGGGACGCGGGAGGGGCGGGGGGCGGGGGAGGGGCAGGGATTGTGTGTGGAAGCGCCAAGATGACAACCTCCCCTCCCACTCCCCCTGGGTCCCCAGAGCCTCACCCAAGATCTTCATGAGGTTATGAACACATAAGCTATGAATTAGGATCAAAGCTGTGTCTGAGGACTTTCTACCAAAGTCAGAATCTAATTTGTTTTGTTTTTAGATTTTTTTCTTTTTTTGAGATGGGGTGTCACTCTGTTGCCCAGACTGGAGTGCAGCAGTGCCATCTCGGCTCACTGCAGCTTCAACCTCCCAGAATCAAGCGATCCTCCCGCCTCAGCCTCCCGAGTAGCTGAGATTATAGGTGTAAACCACCACGCCAGGCTAATTTTTCTATTTTTTGTAGAAATGGGGTCTCACTACGTTGCCCAGACTGGTCTTAAACTACTGGGCTCAAGCAGTCCTCCTGCCTTGTCCTCCCAAAGTGCTGGAATTAGCACTGGCCGCAAGTCTAATTTGAATGTCAGAAGGGCGGCAAGTAATTACTAAGTCATTTTATGGAGAAACCAATGCTGTCACTGTACCACACACAGCTACATTACAGCCCTGATGACACCACCTACAAGTCATTTAGTCTCAGTAACTTCCTAGTGAAGCCCTAGCCTCCCATTTAATCAGAGACAGTTTGGCAAAGAAGGAGGTGACATACACCCAGAGTCGTAATTGGAAAATAGCCCAGGCAGTGTTCCTTGTGATTTTATGTTGTTTCCATCAACTTGGTGTTTGGAAATAGATGTCAGTTAGTGAATGTAGTGGGCACAGAGGAAAGAATGAACTTTGAAACAAGAATTCTTATGTTCAGATCCCAGGTCTGCAGCCCCCTCGTTGTGGACCTGTGGCAGGTTACTGGTCCCTCCCAGTCTCGGTGTCTTCATTTTTAACATGGAGATGCCCAGAGGGAAACTCCTGGCTGGGTAAGGCCCACCCTAGAGGGAGGCTTCAACTGCAGGCAGCTTTCTTTGGCCAAAGTCCTGGGAAGGCCTGGACGACACTCAAGGTAGGAGCCTGGGACAGAGGGGCCAAGATCACACTCGTTGAGCCAGATACACCTCAACACCTAGAAAGACTGGGTTTCCTAATGCAACAGGATTCACAGCTTACATCTAAGGAAAAGAATCAGATGTAGGTGGGCACTGTGGCTCATGCCTGTAATCCCAACACTTTGGGAGGCCAAGGTGGGATGATTACTTGAGCCCAAGAGTTCAAGACCAGCCTGGGCAACATAGCAAGACCCCATCTCTACAAAAAATACAAAAATTAGCTGTTGTGGTGGCATGCGCCTGTAGTCCCAGCTACTCGGGGAGCTGAGCCCAGGAGTTTGAGGCTACCAGTGAGCTGTGCTTGCACCACTGCACTCCAGCCCAGGTGACAAAATGAGACTCTGTCCCTAAAAATAAAGAATTGAAGAGTGATACCCAGTTTGGTCTGCATCTTAGGGCCCAGATCCAAAGATAGCAGACCCCCCCACCCATGTTTTGTGTCCCATGAACATGTCAACCACAGCGTGGCACAGAGGAAGGAAAGCAGGATAGTGCCCAGGAACAGGGCAGGGAGGGTGAGGCACTTAGGACCTAGGAAGGCACAAATGGACACAACTTAATGATTTTTTTTTCTTTTTTGCTTTGTTCCCCAGGCTGGAGGGCAGTGGCGTGATCTTGGTTCACTGCAACCTCCTCCTCCCAGGTTCAAGTGATTCTTCTGCCTCAGCCTCCTGAGTAGCGGGGATTATAGGTGCGCACCACCATGCCTGGCTAATTTTTGTATTTTTAGTAGAGACGGGGTTTCGCCATGTTGGCCAGTCTGGTCTCGAACTCCTGACCTCAAGTGATCTGCCTGCCTCGGACTTGCAAAGTGTTGGATTACAGTTGTGAACCACCTTGCCTGGCCAACCTGATTTTATTTTAAAACAAAACAATGGCAGAGCCTATCTTTGAGGAAGGAGAGTCCAGGGAGCCTGGTGCTATTCCCAGCCAGATGCCTGATGTGGAGTCAGGACAACTCCAAGGCTGTTGCTGCGGAAAGAGAGGTTCCCTGAACCAGCACATTGCACAGCTCCAGAGGCGTGGGCCATGTGCGTGGAACACGGTCCAAAGGTGCCTCCTGGAGCTGAGCAACTCGGGGACCGTGGCAGATGCCAGCCCAATCTCCCAGAACACTGGTGTGTAAAAAGCCCTCAAGACCAGAAGGAACTGAGGCTGAGCATGACATGACCTGCCACAGGCCACACCGTCTGCAAAAGTGGCTGGCACCAGCCACCCTGGCATCCCCGCTGTGCTGTCCCTGGGTGCTGCCCTTCACTCCCCAGCCTTGTGGAGGGCTGGCCTTACCTTCTGACCTCAGGGAACCAAATGACAACGTTTCCGTCATCTCTGTGATCACATCTTGTGGTTGTCTGCCTGCCCCATCAACATGCCCCTTCTCATCATTTATTTTATGGAACATTTCCTGTGAGATTCTGCCAAAGACCTGTTTGCTTCCGTTACTTTGATTTTATTTTAAGGAAAGCAAAATTTATGGAAATCAAACTGGTTTTGACACAGGAGGCATAACAAATAAAACTTTCCGTTCCTGGATGAGTATAAACAATCGGACACCCAGCTTTTGACGTGAACCACAGCAGCTGTCGTGCAGGAGGACACAGGTGGCAGGTCTCAAACACAAGTCTGCAATTTTTATCCAAAGAGTGGAATTAGTGTGGAAACTGGAACCTCTGGAAATTTCTTTTTGAGAAATTTTATTTGCTCTAAGCTTAGTCAGTATTACTCGATTTTAGTGTTCCCATGGGCCAGGTGCTCACTGCAAAACTTGAAGCATCAGCCTGAGATTTTCAGTTAACCCATAATCCTTGCCAGGGGGCATCAGTATGGCAGCGCCTTGGCGAGAACTTTGCACAATGGCTTCCTTTGTTCTGTGGCTAAAGAAGTGTCTTGTGGTGCCGCTTTTCAAAAGACAGCCATGGCTCCAGGTGCCACTCAGGAAGACTTGTGGAGTGGGTTCTGCGAGGTTGTTGCTGCTGTGGCCTGTCCCATGAAGCTTGTGGCCTGGCCTAAAAGCAGAGAGGACACCCTTTAAACCAACATTTTAAAAGTTTTCCTCTCCCCACTTACTTCTCCCTGCCATCCTCTCCCCACTGCCCCATCACCTCTAATCCCCAAATAATGGAGATCCAGGCTCCTGGCAGTAAACGCTGCCACAGGGGCATCTCATTTCAGTTGTTAGCACTCTTGCTGAGGGACAGTGTGCTGATTAGTAGCAGGCAAGCAGCCTTGGGAAATCTGAAAATATACCGAAAGTCGTTTTTCAGAAACTACTTCACATACCTACTTTCCTCCAAAATTGCTCTGGCTTTTTAGAGACCGAAATCCCAGTCTTATTGCAAAACGAGGCCTCAGATTAAGGGGGATTTTTCTTTGATGAGTTGTATCGAACACATATCCATTGACAGCCTGCCAAGGTAGGGCCATGGTAGATGCTAGGCACTAAAGTCTATGGAAGATGGAAAGTTCTGGCTTGGAAAATGGATGAGAGGCATTTGTTTAGGGGGTTTTTGTCGTGTTTTTTGTTTGTTTGTTTGTTTGTTTGTCTGTTTTAAGATGGAGTCTTGCTCTGTCGCCCAGGCCAGAGTGCAGTAGTCCAGTCTTGGCTCATTGCAGACTCTTCCTCCTGGGTTCAAGCAATTCTTCTGCCTCAGCCTCCCGAGTAGCTGGGATTACAGGTGTGTGCCACCACGCCCAGCTAATTTTTGTATTTTAGTAGAGATGCAGTTTCACCATGTTGGCCAGGCTGGACTCAAACTCCTGACCTCAAGTGATCCACCCTCCTCGGCCTCCCAAAGTGCTGGGATTACAGGCATGAGCCACCGCGCCCCGCTCGAGTTTATGGTCTAGTTGCAGAGACAAAGAAGTAGATGATTGCAGTGGGGTTTTAGAAGCGCTGTGACGGACTGGTGTATGCACAGAGCAGGGCAGACAGCGGAGGGGAGGCCCAGCTGGTGATGGAGTCAGACCCGGCCCCAAAGCCCACATTCTGTCAGTGCTGAGACAGAGACAGAGATGGACAGACATAGACAGACAGAGGGTCGCTTTTCAGTGTTGTTCAGCCCCTGTTGGTGACTCTCTGGCATCTGGTGCCTGCACCCGCTCCTCTCCTCTGTCTCTCACAGGCAAAATGGAGAGCATGGTTCCTGAAAGACACAGTGGCTACTCTTACCTCTCCACAGTAGATATCCTGCAAACGGTTGATTGTGCGGACAGCTTTGCTCAAGGCACCCTGTTATCCTGCTCCCCCAACCTGATTTTCATCCTGAATTCTCTGTCTCTAGGCCCACCTCTACCCACCCAGTGCACCAAATCGGAGAGGGCAGGATCATCCCAACTCCCCACTCCCACATCCAGTGATGCAGCTTGAACTTCAGACTCCCATCCTGTGCTTGGTTCCCATTGTCACTGTGTCACTGCCTCAAATTGGACCCTTCATTGTCATCGGGGCAATGACAACTGAGTCCTAAGTGGCCCCCAGCCTCCCCTCTCTCCCAGTGCAACCTAAGCACCACACTGCCACCAGCATTGTGCCCTGAAAGCAAATTAGATAACACCAGTGTCTTTCTTTCTCTTTTCTTTCTTTCTCTTTCTTTCCTTCTCTCTTTCTTTCTTCCTTTCTTTCTCTCACTTTCTTTCTCTTTTTCTCTTTCTTTCTCCTTCCTTTCTCTCTCCTTCCTTCCTTTTTTCTTCCTTTATTTTTTCCTTTCTTCCTCCCTTTCTTTCTTTCTCTTTTTTTCCTTCCTTCCTTTCTCTCACTTTCTTTTTTCTTTCTTTCTCTTTTTCTTTCTCCTTCCTTTCTCTCTCTTCCTTCCTTTCATTTTTCTTCCTTTCATTTTTTTCCTTCTTTCCTTCCTTTCACCCTTCCTTCTTTCTTTCCTCTCTCTCCTTCCTTCCTTCCTTTTCTTTCTTTCTTTCTTTTTCTTCTTTCTTTCTTTCTTCTTTCTTTCTTCCTTTCTTCTTTCTTCCTTCCTTCTTCCTTCTTTCTTTCTCTTCTCTTCTCTTTTCCTTCCTTCCTTCCTTCCTTCCTTCCTTCCTTCCTTCCTTCTTTCCTTCCTTCTTTCCTTCCTTCCTTCTTCTCTCTCTCTCTCTCTCTTCCTTCCTTCCTTCTTTTTGGTGGGAGGACAGAGTCTCGCTTTGTCACCCAGGCTTGAGTGCAGGGATATGATCATGCAGCCCTGAACTCCTAGGCTTAAGCAATCCTCTTACCTCAGCCTCCTGAATAGCTAGGACTACAGACACGTGCCGCCACACCAGGGTAATTTTTGTATTTTTCGTAGAGATGGAGTCTTGTTATGTTGCCCAGGCTGGTCTTGAACTCCTGGCTTCAAGTGATCCTCCCACCTCAGCCTCCCAAGTGACAGAGACTCCAGGCATGTGCTGGCATGCCCAGCTGATGTTTTTTATCTTTTGTGGAGACAGGGTCTTGCTTCGTTGTTCGGGCTCCCTGCCTCAAGTGCTCCCTGCTCCCTGGCCTCAAGTGGTCCTCTTGCCTTATCCTCCTCACAAAGTGCTGGGTACAAGCATGAGCCACTGCACCCAGCGGACCATGCCATTCTCAGTCTGAAATATCTCCAATGACTTTACATCGTGCAGAGAATAGAATCTGATTTCCTTAGCACGGCATATCTCTGCATCTTGCTTCATCTCGTCCTTCCGTCATCTGCCGCAGCCACAGAATCTCTCACTAGCACCTGAGTGCACCTCCTCGCCCTCACACACACCTCACCCTCTGAGCCCAGGTGAGGACATCTCCAGCTTCCCAACCTAGGAAGCTCCTATGCAACCACAAAATTCAGCTCAAATATTACCTCATCTGTAAACACATTCCTTTATTTCTCTAGAAAGTCTCAATCATGCCTTCCTCTGTATTTATATCTTTATAAGTCCTCCACCCTTACATTATACCTTTATTTTAGTGCTTGACATAATATATTGAAATCAATCATAATATATTGAAATCATCCATACATACATGTCTTCTGTCTGGACCTCACGCTCGCTGTCTCTCTCACCCAGGCCCAATCATCCATACATACAAGTTTTCTGTCTGGCTCTTTCTCTCTCTGGATCTCTCTCTCTCTCTCTAGCGAGAGAGAGAATATATATAGAGAGAGAGGGTGGAGTGCAGAGAGAGGATGGAGTGTAGTGGTGCAATTATAGCTCACTGCACCTCACTGCAGCCTCAATCTCCTGGGCTTAAATGATCCTCCCACCTCAGCTTCCTGGGTCGCTGAAACTACAGGTGAACACCACTATGCCTGGCTAATTTTTTTGTGGGGGGATGGAGTCTCACTCTGTCGCCGAGGCTGGAGTGCAGTGGCACCGTGTTGGCTCACCGCAACCTCCGTCTCCTGGGTTCAAACAATTCTCCTGCTTCAGCCTCCCAAGTAGCTGGGATTACAGGCGCCCACCACCACGCCTGGCTAGTTTTTATATTTTTGGTAGAGACAGGGTTTCACCGTATTGGCCAGGCTGGTCTCAAACTCCTGACCTCAGGTGATCCACCCACCTCGGCCTCCCAAAGTGCTGGGATTACAGGCGTGAGCCACCATGCCCGACCTATTTTTTTTTTTTTTTTTTTTTTTTTTTTTTTTTGTGGAGACAGGATCTCAATACATTGCCCAGGCTGGTCTTGAACTCCCCAGTTCAGGAGATCTTCCCACCTTGGCCTCCCAAAGTGCTGAGATTACAGGTATGAGCCACTGTGCCTGGCCATTGGAGTTTCAAATTTTATTCCCGACATCTAATCTGAGGCTCTGCTCCTGCTAAGTGCTCAGTGGCTGTTTGTGCCGTGTTACAGGAGTTCCTGTCGGTTCTTTCGCCTGTGTATATTGCCAGGGGCCTTTGGTAACCTGAAATTCCCTTACAGTGAGGCAGCAGGAAGCACAGAAACCCAGCAGAGACAGAACCCTGGGGCTCTCTCCTTTATCCTTGGTCATAATTGTCCAACTTCAAAATAAATTCTGTAATACCCCTAGTCACCAGGGTTATCACGCTATCAAAGGGTGTTTGATGTTGTCAGTTTAAGGGATTAAAATAAGTAACTTCCATATGAGAGGTAGACAAGCAACACCAACCCAAGGACGAGCGCCAAGTAGTGGGAAGGCTCGAATCACCTGCATCACCTTCAGAATGGCACTGCATTACTCAAAATTGAGAATGTTCTCATGCACAGAATGCCAAGATTCATGTTAATGAACTGATGTTAGGTTGTTCTGCAGGAAAACGTAGTAAATAATAAGATTATCATTTATGGCATAGAAAAAAATGCACTTTCAGAAGACTATGCTAAGAGCGATGAAACAATGAAGAAAAAATGATTTTTTGACACAGATATAGATTGTTCTACTCTTAAAGTATTTATGACAGTGATAAGCACATGTCTAAATTACCTGACTTCTCTAATAGTCCAAATGGAAAAAAAAATCAGACAGGAAAGGGATGAAGCAGAAGTTTTAAAAAATTCGTATTAGGAAAATTGGAAATACATGAAATTTCATCTGAAATCAGCCAGAGACTTGGATCCTCATTTTGCTTAAATGAGTTTTACATAATGCAGTGCACTTGATCTTAGCCAAAAGGCCGAGAAGCGATACATAATACAATGCAAATTAAATATATTGCTGATAAAATGGACCCAAAGCTTCCTACTGAATTGTGTAAAATGGGCTTTCTATCATTGTCCCCACCATTGAAAAATGGGACTTTCATAAATTACATTCTTTTCCTAAGAACCTTAACTTCAAACAGTTCAATTTTCATTTAAAGGAAAGTAATTTCCCAAATGGCATTTAGGCAGAACAGGTGCTGTTACATCTGGATGCCAGAGCTAATCAGGGGGCGTTTTCTCTTTTTCTATCTGTCTTCACTATCTGAAGCCCAGTTTACAGCTTCTCAGTGTATTTTGTACCTCATTAGTTTTTGGCATCCTCTATAGCATATTGGCCAGTATGATTCATCCTTTCTTTGAGCACAATTAGCTGTGAAAACAGATCTTAGGACAGACTCCCTCCCTACCCCCAAAGGATTACTGAAGGTAGGAAATGCAGGTGATTATCAGTTTGCCTTTGATACAGACATCCTGCTCTGCCGTGGCCCTTTGAACTATCTTTGATATGCAATAATTAAGAGGGATTCAACCCCTGGAGGAGAAGCTGCGTGGCCCTGCCTCTTCTCTCCTTCTATTGAGTCCTTGTTTTGAACGATTGATCAAACAGATTTGAAGGGATTTGTTGAAGCCTGTGTGGGACAGGAGGAAGGAACAGAACGGGGAGGGGGCACATCTGGTTATAAATAGTTTCAGGAGGAACCTGCTGGTCAGACTTTGCTCAACCGATTTCACGCACCTTACTCAGACTAAGGTTTGCTTCTCTTTCAGAAAAAGCAGTGACAAACAGACGACGTACTGAGTTGCCAGCTTAGTGGAAGCTCTGCTCTGGGTGGAGAGCAGCCTCGCTTCGGTGACGCACAGTGCTGAGACCCTCCAGGAGCCCAGGGATTGAAGGATGGTGGCGGCCGTCCTGCTGGGACTGAGCTGGCTCTGCTCTCCCCTGGGAGCTCTGGTCCTGGACTTCAACAACATCAGGAGCTCTGCTGACCTGCTTGGGGCCCGGAAGGTAAGGCTGCTAGGGAGGGGGTGAGGTACGGGGCTGCTGACAGTCGGGGTGTTCTGTTTGGGCTTTAGTAAGTCGTTTTGATTCATGTGTGAAATGTCTTATCTAGCAGGTAAATTGAATTGGTTTTGGATTTGGGAGGGCACCCTGTTAGGATCAGTGGCCTTAGCATGAATGTATGAAATAAACACAGTGGCTTTTCACATCATTTGACCATAAGTTTGTCTATAAATCAGGGAATAAACGAACACTTTGGAAGCTCTACCATGTGCCAGCTCTTTTACATGTGATACCTCATGTACTCTTCCTCACAATTTGAGAAAGATGAAACACCCCCTAATTCCAGATGAGGAAATAAGACTTAGAGATTTTGAAGAGCTTACCCAAGCTCACAAAGCCAGCAAACATGGGAATGAGAATTTAAACAGAGGGCCATGATGCATTGCCTTGTCACCGTCTAAGTTCACAGAGAGAGTTGTTTTAGGGATCGCTTTATATATGTGTATATGTTATTATATATCCTGTCTATTATTACATATATCATATATACTACACCAACATTAAAAGCATCAACTGTGGATGAGAACAATTGATCTTCGCTATCTCTTTCTCTATGTCAATGAGGCATCATTGAAAATCAAAGGACAGTTCACTTAGGGAGGGTCTGCAAGCTAAATGTGATTCACTAGAGTGAAAAATCAAACAAGAATGCCAAAAACATCAATAGTATATTTAATTAAACTGCAGCCAGCTTCTAGAGTTAAGATATATTGAAAATCTCATAATCACCTGTTAAGACACACATAGGAAAACATTTTTTCCCATTTTCACAGAGAGCACAGGAAAACTAAATTCTGAGTTAAGACAATTTTTCAAACTCAAATAGCCTTTGCAGGGCCTGGGTCTCTCCCCAGGTGACCTGAGCTTCCCTTTGTGGGAGAAAACCATTTCCACTGGAAAATAAGATGCTGCCTGGGGTTTGTCACAGTGCCACTGTCCTTTGGCTCCCTCCACCTCCTGCCTTGAATAAGTCATCTTCCATCGTGTTGGGTTTCCTAGCCTTGTGACAACAGATTCCCTCCACAGGGCTCACAGTGCCTGTCTGACACGGACTGTAATACCAGAAAGTTCTGCCTCCAGTCCCACAATGAGAAGCCGTTCTGTGCTACATGTCGTGGGTTGCGGAGGAGGTGCCAGCGAGATGCCATGTGCTGCCCTGGGACACTCTGCATGAATGGTGAGCGACCCTAACACCAACAGTAGTTTTTAAACCAAAGGTAGTGTCTAAGCCCCATAGACTAGAACATTCCAGGGTAGATACTCTCTAATGGCGCTTCCTAGATTCACGCTTGAAGTAAATTTATGCAGCTGCCTTTTCTTTTCCTTTTTTTTTTTTTCGGAGATGGAGTTTCCAGGCTGGAGTACAATGGCATGATCTCAGCTCACTGCAGCCTTGGCCTCCCGGGTTCAGGCGGTTCTCTTGCCTCAGTCTCTGGAGTAACTGGGATTACAGGCATGCACTACCACGCCCGGCTAATTTTTGTAGTTTTAGTAGAGACAGGGTTTCACCAGGTTGGTCAGGCTAGTCTCGAACTCCTGACCTCAGGTGATCCACCTACCTCGGCCTCCTAGAGTGCTGGGATTACAGGCATAAGCCACCAGGCCTGGCCTGCTTTTTCTTCATGAAACAAAATAATTTATTTCCTGGCAACAGCTCTTGCCAATGACTTGGAGATAATGATTTTAAAGGAAAGACTCAAGTTGGAATTATTCAAATACTTCCATTTCCACTTAGATACCATTAACTACCTTTAATGGAATCCAACTTCCACTTAGCTACTTTCTCTGCCATATGTGAGCATGTAAATATTTAGTGCATGTCCTAGAAATCTAGAAAGTTATATATAAACTGAAGGCAGAGGTGCTACCAAATTATGCAGCAGTAGGATAATTAGTGTGTCTGTGGTTCTCCCCCTTGAAGTTAGTAATTCTAGTTATACCTGGTTGTCCCTCAGATGTTTGTACTAAGATGGAAGACGCAACCCCAAAATTGGAAAGGCAGCTTGATGAGCAAGATGGCACACATGCGGAAGTAACAACTGGGCACCCAGTCCAGGAAAACCAACCCAAGAGGAAGCCAAGTATTAAGAAATCACAAGGCAGGAAGGGTAAGAACAGCATTCTGAGCACATTTTATTTCAGAAATGCATTTTCTCCTCCCAGCCTCTTAAGGACAGGGTGAGACTGATTTTATTCTTCTCCATCCCAGAAACACTTACGGAGCATGTGCTGTTTGTAATCTCTTTCTGTAAGAAGCTGTGGGGGTCACGTACAGAGTACCCTAAGGTAGTCTGCAGCCAGTAACAACAATTCTGATGGGTAGGGGTGGAGTCGCCATTGCATTACCGCTTTTAGCGTAAGACCTAGCTCTGTGAGACCCGCGTGCTGTGTCTATTTTTACTTTGTGTCTGTCAGTCGTAGGTCCCATTCCCTTATCCCAGTAGCAAACCCCCGGCAGGCCACTTTCCTTATTTATCACTAAAGCCCACACTAACCTTGTTACAGGACAAGAGGGAGAAAGTTGTCTGAGAACTTTTGACTGTGGCCCTGGACTTTGCTGTGCTCGTCATTTTTGGACGAAAATATGTAAGCCAGTCCTTTTGGAGGGACAGGTCTGCTCCAGGAGAGGGCATAAAGACACTGCTCAAGCTCCAGAAATCTTCCAGCGTTGCGACTGTGGCCCTGGACTACTGTGTCGAAGCCAACTGACCAGCAATCGGCAGCATGCACGGTTAAGAATATGCCAAAAAATAGAAAAGCTATAAATATTTCAAAATAAAGAAGAATCTACATTGCATTTGAGCTCAATCTTGGACATTAACTTTAAAATGCTTCCATACAGATCTCTCTTAAAATCAAATCTTGTAGCAAGTGAAATAGCCTGAAACTAGAGAACTAAGAGTTGGCGACCTTGTGATGAATGAAACTAGCTTTAGCTTTTTGTCTGTTTTTCCGGAAAACTGATGGGACTCTGTAACAAAAAAAATTTATTTCTAATCTAGGGACTCAATTAATTCAAATCTTTAAGAATTGAGGCCCAGTGCAGTGGCTCACGCCTGTAATCCCAGCACTTTGGGAGGCTGAGGCGGGTGGATCACGAGGTCAGGAGTTCGAGACCAGACTAGCCAACACAGTAAAACCTTGTCTCTGCTAAAAAATACAAAAAATTAGCTGGGCATGGTGGTAGGCGCCTGTAATCCCAGCTACTTGGGAGGTTGAGGCAGGAGAATCGCTTGAACCTAGGAGGCAGAGGTTGCAATGAGCCGAGATTGCACCATTGCACTCCAGCCCAGGCAACAGTGCGAGACTCCGTCTCAAAACAACAACAACAAAGAATTGAAATTGTATATATTTACAGTGTACAGCGTAATGTTTTGAAATACATATACTATAACTGAGTCACATCTCTCTCTCCAAATACATCTTTAAGCAATTTCTGGTAAAGGGCTGGTGCCTAACAGTATCCTAGGGGGTAAAAATGATAGCATCTGAAGTTAAAAGTAAGTTAATTCTTACATCTTACCAGGGAAAATTATCACAGCAAATACTGTATTTTTCCTTAAAAACTCTATTGTTTATTTCCATTCATTTCTTAGAAGGGAAATGGCATTTCACTACAAAATAATTTGGTTAATAAAGAAGTTTCAAAAGATATCTTATGTTTGTATAGTCCTTTGCAAGTTATAAAGCATTTTCACGTTTTCAGTAGCTTTACTTACCATTTGATAACTTTGTCTATTTTATATTTATATAATTTTAATATTTGAAAAGCAGGGCTTTCAAGGAGTGTTTTTATTTATACATTTTGACCACTTGCACTTAAAAGCCCAGAGGAAGACTCGGGCAAACTTTGGAATTTAAAAGGCTGTATTTTGTGCATAGAAGTGGTTGTGCTTAGGGGAGCTCTTTCTAGTGGATTTCAAGCAAGTGCTACAGATTTCATTTAAGAGATAAACCATACACCTGTTTTTCTATTCAGGTTATAAGTATATATTACAAGATTCAATGATATGGTTTGGACGTTTGTCCCTTCCGTATCTCCTGGCTGAAATGTGACCTCCAGTACTGGAGGTGGGGCCTGGTGACTGGACAATGAGGGCGGACTCATGAATGGCTCAGCACCATCCCCTTGGTGATAAGTGAGTTCTGTTAGCTGACACAAGATCGGGTTGTTTAAGAGTGTGGCACCTCCTCTCTCTCTCTTGCTCCTGCTTCGCCATGTGAAGTGCCTGCTGCCACTTCATCTCCCACCATGAGTAAAACCTTCCTGAGGCCTCCCAACAAGCTTAGCAGATACCAGTGACATGCTTCCTATAGTCTGCAGAACCATGAGCCAATTAAACCTTTTTCCTTCATAAACTACCCAGTCTCCAGTATTCTTCTAGAGCAATGCAAGAATGGACTGATGATACAATCAAATATGGGCACAACAAAAAATTAAATGTATGAAGGTCCCTAGTTTATTTTTTTGAGATGGAGTCTCACTCTGTTGCCCAGACTAGAGTATAGTGGTGTGATCTTGGCTCTCTGCAACCTCCGCCTCCCGGGTTCAAGCGATTTTCCCACCTCGGCCTCCTAAGTAGCTGGGATTACAGGCACCTGCCATCACCCCCAGCTAATTTTTGTATTTTTAGTAGAGATAGGGTTTCACCATGTTGGCCAGGCTACTCTCCAACTGCTGACCTCAGGCCATCCACCTGCCCCAGCCTCCTGAAGTACTGGGATTACAGGAATGAACCACCATGCCTGGCCCCCCTAGTTTCTAGAAAATATTGAACAATCTTCCAGAGGCTAGTCTCTGGGTGTACCTTAATTAACTAATTTGTGATCAGTAAGTAGGGGTAATGTGGTTTATAGCCTAGAGCAGAATATGAGAAAATAAAAACTCCCATTAAAGATCTGCTATCATCTCATATTTCTCTCTACCAAACCCATAGTAAAGTATGATCATGAACACAATATGAAAATTTAAACTAAACATATTTGCTAAGAAAATAAGAACATCATCATCCAATAATAGTACACAATGTTTTATTGACTACATTGCAAGCGAAAGCATGAAGAAGAAACAATCATTTAAAAACACTAAAGACCCTTACATAGCAAAGCTTAAGAAATAAATTAAGACTCCTATTGTGCTGTGTCTGCCAGGGAGGATACAGGCCTCATTCGCTCCGGTCCTTGGGTTCTCGGTATTTCCACTGGATGTAATCAAAGATGTCTTTCTCACTATCCACTGGCAGGGGTTCTCCAGCAACTCCTACAAGTATAGAGAGAAAAAACTTATTGTCAGAACCAGTTTTATAGTTTAGTTATAGAGGGTTCAAGATTAAAAGCTGTGTGGGACTTGCTTTCAGAAGAAAAAGGAAAATGGTAACCAAGTCACTAAAAAAGAAAGACACTAGCAGACATGGTAGCTCACACCTGTAATTCCAGCACTTTGGGAGGCCGAGGCGGGCGGATCACCTGAGGTCAGGAGTTTAAGACCAGCCTGACCAACATGGAGAAACCCTGTCTCTACTAAAAATACAAAATTAGCCGGGTGTGGTGGCGCATGCCTGTAATCCCAGCTACTCGGGAAGCTGAGGCAGAAGAATCGCTTGAACCCAGGAGGCAGAGGGTGCACTGAGCCGAGAATGTGCCATTGCACTCCAGCCTGGGCAACAAGAGCAAAACTCTGTTTCAAAAAAAAAAAAAAAGACACTGACCACCTCTATTGTCTCCCAGAAGCCTGTGCTGGAGCCTTCTCTTGTGAGTCACCAGTGCCACAAAGGGAACCTGGGGATCCCAGCTAGGGCCACTCAAGTCATCCTCATTCATGATTGTCCTCTCTGCTGGAGCCACTATGTATTATATAAAATACTCTAGTGAGTTCCTTTGCAACTCGGTTCTTGGACTAGCAGCACTGGCATCTAGAACAAGCTTATCCAACCTATGGCCTATGGGCTGCATGCGGCCCAGCACAGCTTTGAATGTGGCCCAACACAAATTTGTAAACTTTCTTAAAACACGATGAGATGTTTTCGTAATTTTTTTCTTTAAAGCTCATCAGCTGGCCGGGCGCGGTGGCTCAAGCCTGTAATCCCAGTACTTTGGGAGGCCGAGACGGGCGGATCACGAGGTCAGGAGATCGAGACCATCCTGGCTAATATGGTGAAACCCCGTCTCTACTAAAAAATACAAAAAACTAGCCGGGCGACGAGGCGGGCGCCTGTAGTCCCAGCTACTCGGGAGGCTGAGACAGGAGAATGGCGTGAACCCGGGAGGCGGAGCTTGCAGTGAGCTGAGATCCGGCCACTGCACTCCAGCCTGGGTGGCAGAGCAAGACTCCGTCTCAAAAAAAAAAAAAAAAAAAAAAAAAAAAAGCTCATCAGCTATCATGAGTATTAGTGTATTTTATGTGTGGCCCAAGATAATTCTTCTTCTTCCAATGTGGCCCAGGGAAGCTAAAAGATTGGAAACCTCTGATCTAGAAGCTTACTGGAAATGCAGAATCCTGAGCCCTACTGCAAGGAGTTAGAATCTGAATTTAGTGAGGCCCCCATGTTGCTGGTATGCATACTGAATTGTGAGAAGCACTGCCCTAGTCTACCAGGGATGAAAGCCTTATTTTATACTTTGAGGACAAAATGACAAAAATTCATTCTCCTAGTAGAGAACAGTAAACCACATAGTATACTGTGAAATGTTAACAGGACCCATTAAGCATAGAGTCGGCAATCCTTATTCTTTAAACTTTAAAAGCATGGGGCCAAAGATACTGTGGCACTAAAAGCAAAGTATGTGGCACTGAAAACAATGATACTTGAGTTTTTCAGGGGTCTTGGAGGTACATTAAACAACAGCAAAAAACAAACAAACATACAAAAAACCCTTTTAGATGAGTAAGATGTTTTACTGAGCATGCAAGGATTTAATCAATTTTAACAAAGCTGGAAATAACACTTGCCTTGATGGCCTTCAACTGAGGGCCTAGGAGCATGTTATGCATTACATCCTTTCTTGTTGCCTGAAGGACTAAAAATACAAAGAAACTACACTAACTGGCATAGTTATTAGAAGGTTTGCTAAACCAAAGTATCTTTGAAAATTACCTTCTCTCGAGATGAGAGATGATCTCTAATACACACGTGGACACTCACCAGTGACTCCCAAGGGACGGATGGTGTACTCATTGATTGTGAAACCCTTTTCTAGGGCATGAGCCCTCATATTCTTATTGAAAATATCACTCCCAGTGAAATAGAGAACACCACAGTAATACTGATCTTTGGGTATCAACCTAAAAAAAATGGACAGTAGATACATTTTTTTTTACCATGCATTTCAAGTTTAGCAAATATAGGACTCCTAAAATCATGAAGGAACAAAATACCTAAGATAAGCCTAAGTGGTCTAATAAATTGAAGAGAAGACTATCATGAGGTAGACTGCTCAAATCACCCCAACCTTGTAATTTGTTTAGGTTTCTGTGAACTTTGTTCTGAAAGAGGTGTGGAGAAATGAAATCGCATTATCACTTAATACAACTAACTTAGCCCAGGCAGGAAACGACTTTTGAGCTGTGGAAGGCATCACGGTGAGGTGTAAATCTAGAGAAAATAAATCAGAGTCTGTAGACAGTCATTATTCTTTATATACTTTGGAGCTAAACATTGCATTTGGCAAGAACATATGGCTCTTGGGAGTAAAAAGAGGCTCTAGATATGAATGTGAACTCCAAGATACAAAAAGGGAAGGAGAAAACGAGACAAGTTTGGAAAAGTTAACAGGTCAGCAACAAAGTCTGAACAATACCTGATATCAATTCTTCTGTGTGGATATTCTTTTTCATCATTTTTACTGGGAAGCTGGCAAACACCCTAAAATGAATATTTTAAACCAAGTTTAAAGATGTTCTAAACTTAAGGCTTAATTTTAATCAGCAAAACACAAGGTCATTTTTGTTTTTAATATTAGCAGCTCTAGAATTCTGAGCACTTTTAGCAGCTTCTGTGAGTGATGCACTATCCCACCTTTCTATTACACTTCATGATAATTAGAGAACTACACGAAACTGCAAATGAGGATTCTCATTATGAGGATTTGGCCTTTGCGTGATTCTAAACAAGAAACTAATCAAAGAAAACACTGAACACAAAACACAGACATCAAAATAAACAGAAAAGAGCAAGGTGGAAGAAACGATTATGCAGGAAGAAGAAAACAAACAAAAAAGCTACCAGTAATAGTCTCAGATAACGGAAGATAGTCTATCCATGAAGTAAGGATAGAATACTACAGAAAACCCTCAGGGAAAGGTTTAAATAAAAATTTAAAATGATAGGTAGCAGAAGTAAAAGAGTTTGAAATTGAAGAAATCTCTCAGATACTAGAAGGGAGAAAGACACGGAAAATAAGAAAAATATGAGATCAGAAAATGAGAGGATTACTTTCTTCCTTCTCCACAGGTTAAGTTTTCATTATACTTCTACAGTTTCCAAACAAAAGTTATTTAAGTCTGTTTTATCTTTTCCCTTTCCAGAAAAATGGACAAAAAATCTGGACTGGTCAATAACCCATACATATGTAAAACAAGCTATATAAGCACCACCAAATTTCCAATTAAAAGTATCAAATGCTACATTCTAAGAAAAATACACAAGTGACAAGCTTCTGGTCCCCAAGAGTGGTCAAGTTAACACATGCCACTAAAAGCCATACTTTTTCACTCAGCAAAATAGAAAAATTAAAATCTAAACTAATTCTTTAGCTGTTTCTATGGAAGAAAGATTAATGAAACATGTTTACCTTCAAAATACCTACCTTCTTAGAAATTAACAAGTTCCAACTCAACTTCCACTTTCAAGTGGATCAGAAGTCATTTCCACCTGGAATTACCAGGAGGTATTACCTTGCGGATGCCGATGTCTAGATGCCACAGGGAATGATGTTGCTGTTTGTCACATCAGTAATAGGATTTTATCTCATGGCTTTGTTCCTTTCCTCAAGGCTAATTTTATTTCCTGCACTTTTTCTGAAGTGCTAATATTAAAGAATTTCTCTGTTTTACTGTAAATTCTGTATTAGATTGAGTGGATTAGCTTTGTTTGGCATTTCATTTGAGGAGCTTCATACTGAGTGTCTGAAATAAAGCCTCTTTCATTTCCTCACGGTAGCCATGGTATCTCCTATTGTCCCTTGAATTCTTACTGCAGATATTTCACAGAAAATCACCCAAGGCCAAACTTGCACAAAATACTGAAATTTGAATGACACTCATCTTACATAAAACCAATAGTTAAATGCAGAGGAAACTGTTTTTTTCTTCTGAGTGCTACTATATTCACAGGAAGAACAGCTCAATTATCTAAAGACTATGATTGTACAAGATGATCTGGAATAACCATGGCTTTCCTACTGTTTGTTTACTATTAGCTTAAAGGAATTTGTGTCTTGAAGATAACTTGAAAAACACATGGAGAGGCATATCTTTAAGACTAGTAAGTGGTGATAGCAAGAAGAGGTTTTGCAAAAATATGGAATGAGAATGGTTTATTTCACTACCTAAGTCGAATTCATTTTGCAGCCAGTTTCCTTTTTTTTTTTTTTTTGAGGCGGAGTCTCGCTCTGTCGCCCGGACTGGAGTGCAGTGGCCAGATCTCAGCTCACTGCAAGCTCCGCCTCCCAGGTTTACGCCATTCTCCTGCCTCAGCCTCCCAAGTAGCTAGGACTACAGGCGCCTGCCACCTCGCCCGGCTAGTTTTTTGTATTTTTAGTAGAGACGGGGTTTCACCGTGTTAGCCAGGATGGTCTCGATCTCCTGACCTCGTGATCCGCCCGTCTCGGCCTCCCAAAGTGCTGGGATTACAGGCTTGAGCCACCGTGCCCGGCCGCCAGTTTCCTTTTAGAAGCCTACAGCTCTTAGCTTCTTTGGATATCTTGCTCACGCTCATTCCCATAGGCTTGCTGCTTAGACTCCTCCCTGGCTATCTCTTCCCTCAGATATCTGCTTAGCTAACTCCCTATGTCTTTCTCTAAGTCTCATGTTCTCAATGAGGCTGCCTCCAGCCACACTATTTAACACTGCCTCCTGCACTCTCCTCTCCCCTACATCCTGTTCTTCCTTTTTAAAAAATAACACTTACTACTCTAACCTATTATATAATTCACATATTTATTATGTTCATTGTTAACTATCAGTCCCTTCCCACAATCCTCAAATATGAGTTTTACTTAAATTCATGGATACATTCCAAGCTTCGAGAACAGTGCCTGGAATGGTGGAGATGCTTGTATGTATTTGCTGAATTGACTGGATACAACTTCTGCCCTGAGGGTGCTCACTCTCCTCATTCTGTTCTTCTTTCAAGGCACCATCCTCTTTCTATCCCTTCTTTTGTTCCCCAATCTAATCCTTACCAGGTCACCTTCCTCTCCTGATCCATTTCCACACAGATGACATCTTATATTTGTGCAGCTCTCTTTGTACAACTCTTGGAAGATCTAGTATCTTTGAAGTTGTGCAAATTCTTATTTGTACATCAAATAATTGTACAAACTCTTCAAAGTTTCCACATATATTATTTAATTTTGATCTGCATAACGGTCTTCTGACGTAGGGCAAATATCAATTTTAAAGATAAAACTCAGGCCTTTTAGAAGTAAATCCACCTTCCCAATGCCACACAGAATATTAGTAATGGAGTCAGAATAAGACCCTCTATCTTCTGTATCCAAATCTATTCTTCTATAACAAAAGATACAACCACCTCTTAACTGTCTCTAAAATTGATTTGAAAGTTGACCTCGAGTGCTTCTCTTCCTAACAATGATTACAAATGTCAAAACAGCATGCTCAACTATGGTATTTTTTTAAGTTCCAGGGTCTATGAACCACAGGTATAACATCCAAATTTTGTCAAAAACCACCCACTGACATGGATTCCTACGTCGCAACATAAAGATCTTAGTTTCTTGTTCTTATTGTCATCTGAACCGTCTACACTTTAAAAACAAATAAACAGACCCAGTCTTCTTGTGTTTTAGCCTGTTTTCTTCTGGAAATATGTCTGGGGGATGCCTTTCCTGTCAATACCGCTAGATGTACTGCCAGATGTATGATTTAAAGACTGGGAAGTCAAGATAGGGCATGGTTCCTACAATCCCAGGTCTATCCTAGGATGGGTGAGTGGCCTTAGTCTTCGTTCCTGTGGCACATGCACAGTGAGGTCTAAACTAGCCTCATCTCTAGCAATAACTGGGATTTGGCTGCCCTTACACTTCCTAGGCAAAGGGTTTCCTTTCTTTGATTGAGCAACTACTGGGATAACCCAAGTCCACCACTATCAACAAGATCACAAAGACCTGGCTACCCACCTTTCCTTTTCAGGTTACATCCAGCCCACTAGATGATACTTTTTCCTTTTTTTGGGAGGGTGAGGGAGTCTTGCTCTGTCGCCCAGGCTGGAATGCAATGGCGCAATCTCAGCTCACTGCAACCACTGCCTGCCAGGTTCAAGCGATCCTTCCATCTCAGCCTCCCTAGTAGCTGGGACTACAGGTGCCCGCCACCACGTCCAGCTAATTTTTGTATTTTTAGTAGAGACGGGGTTTTGCCGTGTTGGCCAGGCTGGTCTCAAACTCCCGACCTCAGGTGATTCACCTGCCTCAGCCTCCCAAAGTGCTGAGATTACAGGTGTGAGCCACCATGCTAGGCCCTTTTACCTTGTATTCTTGCTAGCTGGATTCCTATAGCTTCTGTTGGTTTTTCCTCTGGATCTCTCTTTGAGTACAGCAGAACACCATTAAGATTATAAAAAATGGCTTCTGCCATGGTAGTGTGGAAATACCTTCCTGGTCATTAACTCTGAAAATAGTTGGCACACTTCCCAGTAAGGATTTCTAGTGATTTTCATAGGGATGATACTTGAGGAAGAGATTTAGGCCAGAGAGGTCCCCAGAATATGCCCAGATGTAGCAAGACACTTTTCTACTGTGCAAAACATCCAGCTTGTCTAGCAGATATTGTTTTCAGGATTTTATCTGACTGAATATTCTTAAATGTAAGATTTATGCACATTCATTTTGAGTGAATTAAAATCCACCTAAATTTGAAAAGGCTGTTCATGGGGCATACACAAGCCCTATTTTTAATACCATCTCATGTATGTATATACTTTTGGGAACAGAGTAAGACTTCAAAACCTGACAGAGTCAAGAGAACAAATCAGAGATTTAATTTCCAAAGACTGACTAGAATCTTTACTTTTATCTTTCCAAAGTTCGTTTGGAAGCGTTGTTGAAGAAGTGTGACCAGCTTAGAAAATACACTTTCACAGCCCACTAATATCACCATGCTGAACTTAATGACATGATTTTTTATATGTGTGTGGGTTAAATATACATGACACACAATTTACTATTTGCCATCTTTTTTTTTTTTTTTTTCTTTTTGGACATGGGGTCTTGCTCTGTCACCCAGGCTAGAGTGCAGTAATGCGATCATGGCTCACTGTACCCTCAAACTCCTGGGCTCAAGCCATTCTCCCACCTTAGCCTCCCAAGTCACTGGGATTATGGACATGAGTCACTGTGCCTGACTACTATTTTAACCATTTTTAAGTGTACCATTCTGTAGCATTAAGTACATTCACATTGTTGTGCAACCATCACCACCACCCATGTCCAGAATGTTTTCATCTTCCGCAACTGAAACTCTGCGCCATTTAAACAGGAACTCCCTATTACCCCCTCCTTCCAGGCCCTGGCAAACACCACTCTACTTTCTGAATGGCATGACAATTTAATTATCTTTCTCAACTATCTTCTAGCTTTGGCTAAAACTCTTGTCAAATCTATGCACTGAGACTCTTACTAATTTTAGCATGTCCACTCTCCAAAAGCATAGTCTCTTTCCTTTCAGTCATATAACCTGGGAAAAGTGGGGTGTGGAGAAAATGGACTCAAATGATGTATATAAGTGATGGAACACTAAACGTCACGTTAAGAAAGAAGTAACAGGCCCGGGCACAGTGGCTCATGTATGTAATCCCAGTACTCTGGGAGGGAAAGGAGGGTGGATCACTTGAGATGAGGAGTTCAAGACCAGTCTGAGCAACATGGTGAAACCCCATCTCTACAAAAAATACAAAACTTAGCCGGGCATGGTGATGTGCACCTGTAGTCCCAGCTACTCAGGAGGTTGAGGTGGGAGGACTACTTGAACCCCAGAGGTTGAGGCTGCAGTAAGCCATGTTTCGCCACTGCACTACAGCCTAGGTGACAGACCAAGACCCTGTCTCAAAAAAGAGGAAGTAAGAATCTTAATTCTAGGCTGGGCACGGTGGCTCATGCCTGTAATCCCAGCACTTTGGGAGGCCGAGGCAGGCAGATCACCTGAGGCCAGGAGTTTGAGACCAGCCCAGACAACATGGTGAAACCCAGTATCTACTGAAAATATAAATATATTAGTTGGGCATGGTGGCAGGCGCCTGAAATCCCAGCTACTCGGCAGGGTGAGGCAGGAGGATCGCTTGAACCCGGGAGGCGGAGGTTACAGTGAGCCGAGATTACCCCACTGCACTCCAGCCTGGGTAATAAGAGTGAAACTCCATCTCAAAAAAAAAAAAAAAAACTCTTAATTCTAGATTTCTATCTGCCTTCCTGTTGGTATACAGAATCATTTATTAATCTGCTTTTAATCCACTAGCCATTCATCTTGAATTATTAAGTCTTAATTTCCCCCCAATCAACTTCCCTCGTTACCATTCCATGTAACATGTTTCTTCCCTTGAGTGTTCTATCACAGACCGTGATGACTTTTCTTTCTTTGGTGTTGAAATAGATTAATATTTTTCAATCAATTCTAACTTCACTTATTGAAGAATTCTGAGTCAGAGAAGATGAGAACCATTTGCTATTTTAGGGAAAAACTTAATGTGTGTCAAAGTCATTACTGATATTTTCAAAAAGCAGATTATGCCTCATTAACTATTCTTTTTTTTTTTGAGACAGAGTCTCGCTCTGTCACCCAGGCTGGAGTGCAGTGGTATGATCTCGGCTCAATGCAACCTCTGCCTCCCGGGTTCAAGTGATTCTCCTGCCTCAGCCTCCCGAGTAGCTGGGATTACAGGCGCCCGCCACCATGCCTGGCGAATTTTTTGTATTTTTAGTAGAGACGGGGTTTCCCCATGTTAGCCAGGATAGTCTTGATCACCTGACCTCACGATCTGCCCACCTTAGCCTCCCAAAGAGCTGGGATTATCCTGCCATGCCCGGGCCTAATTAACTATTCTGATGACAAGTGGAGAATTAAAAGAAAATTCTTTCCTAAAATATTCTGAGAGTAGTTATGAGAATCAGGCATCCTGCTGATTACTTTTCTTTAAAGTCTCATGGATACTCTATTTGTTGACAGTAATTCAAAGCTACCATAAAGTCGCACACTCAGAATGGTTACTAAACAGTCTCCAAGTTTTTTTTTAGATGTGCTAACTCTTAACAAGTACTTACCATGAACTTTGTCTCACCCTTCGACAGGGTATCTGTGATAAAACGAACCTTTTGTAACTGCTCCACAACCTGATGTAACAGTTTTGGCTGCAGAATCATAATTAGGGAATAAGAAAAGAGTAATTACTTTGTAATGGCAAGAAAATATTTAACAATATCTTCAGAGACAGAGTGCTGCTATACTGCACAGACTGGAGATTGTGCTCTTCACAGGTACAATCACGGCAAACTATAGCCTTGAGCTCCTGGACTCAAGTGATCCTCCTACCTCAGCATCCAGAGTATCAGGAACAACATCATACCTGGCTAAGAAACCGTTTTTTTGGCAGGGAATTGAGCCCGGAAAGAAAACATTTTTAACATGAGTTTTCTAATTATTTATGGAGAAATCTCTCTTTTTTTTTTTAAGATGGAGTCTCGCTCTGTTGCCAGGCTGGAGTGCAGTGGTATGATCTCAGCTCATTGCAACCTTTGTCTCCCAGGTTCAAGCGATTCTCCTGCCTCAGCATCCCGAGTAGCTGGGACTACAGGCATGCACCATCGCGCCCAGTTAATTTTTATATTTTTAGTGGGGACGGGGTTTCACGATGTTGGGCAGGATGGTCTCGATCTCTTGACCTTGTGATCCGCCTATCTTGGCCTCCCAAAGTGTTGGGATTACATGCGTGAGCCACCGTGCCTGGCCATCTCTATGTTTTTTAATGTTCTGAGCAAGTACTTTTTCCAATAGAAAATTCATCTTTGAAACATATTTTTAGAAACCACTGTTTAAGGTATTATGATTGTTAAAACAATGATCAGTTGTATTTATCTGTTTCCTTAAATCAAAGAGTTTTACTGTTCTTGAAATGGCTCATGGGAAAAAAAATCAAAGAGTCAGCTGTTCCATCTTTTAAAGGCATATGTTGTAAAATAAAAAATGTTTTGCCTTCACAGGTTTTCTAATAGAAGTAAGGTTTCTCAATATTTCATTTTTTAAGAGAAAATATTCCTTTTATGAAAACCTGATTATAGTATTTCTAATATATTTATCACAGATAGTAAGTCGTTCTAAAACTATTGTATTAGATGTCATCTCTTTCAAATGTTAGACTGCCCTCCCAGCTCCTCATGGAAGAACAATAGGTATCCCTTTCGAGAAATTTGCCTTTCACAGAATTCAATCAGTACAAAGCTCTTCAGCAGACTTTTCGGGAAGGCAAAAACAAAATTTATTCTGAAAACATCCAACTATCATTTAAAAAGTGAAATTCACTGTTGTGTGAGACTGATCACATTGATTATAAACTCTGAGGCACCTGTTTGGTTGATTCCGAAGTGAAGCTGGGATGGGTCAGGAGAACATCCATGTCACCACTGGACTCTGCACCTGTGATGACAGAAGACACATATGAGATTGTCCACATAAATATATCCATCGGGCAAATAGAACCAAGCTGATGACACACACAGAAAAGCCTTACTTCTTACAGCCTAACTTTCTATTTCACTGTGCTTCATAGTCAGAATTAGTTAAAAGATTTCAATTTTCTATCCAACTATTCAGGTGTATTGATGTAGACAGCAGAATCTGTGATGACAACAGTAATCGGCATTAGATACACATTGTATACAATAAGTTAATTTAATGTGTTAAAAATGCACCTAAGTAACTACTCAATAATGAATAAAAACAATATTTTAAAATAGCTTTAAAATACACCTATGAACAACTCTATATGTAAAAATCTCAAATTAAACAATATACTGTAACTCTATAAAAGTTAATCAGAAAACTCATTTCGGCCGGGCACAGTGGCTCATGCCTGTAATCCCAACACTTTGAGAGGCTGAGGCCAGAGGATCGCTGAGGCCAGCAGTTGGAGACCAACCCAGTTAACATAGAGAGATGAAGGCTCTCTCTTTTTTTAAAAAAAAAAAAGAAAACTCATTTCAATTCCTATGATTGAACTCAATTAATCGATCTATACTCTACAACCACATAGCTTCAGGCAAGTTACATGCAGCTATTTAAACCTTTCTTTCCCTATATTCTATGAAATTCTGTCTCCACTTAGATGGAATTTGTTCATTTTACTTTTTTTTCAGTGCTGCAAATGAAGACTCTTCATTCCTCTAGACCTCAGTTTTCTTATATGTAAACTACTAAAAACTACTTCATCTGCTATTGTGTAAATAAGAACATATGTAAAAGCATCCACTATAGTGCCTGGTATACAGCATAAAAGAATCCAATCTATCTCCTCCCTTGCATTTTGATAAGTACAATAGAGGCCAAACATACTTTTGGTGACTAAAGATCCTGCAGTGTCTTTGAGATCCTCTCACTTCAGCCTCCCAAAGTGCTGGGATTACAAGCATGAGCCACAGCGCCTTAACCAAATATTTAAATATAAAGAAGGCTAGGCCGGGCACGGCGGCTCACACGTATAATCCCAGAACTTTGGGAGGCCAAGGTGGGCGGATCACTTGAGGTCAAGGAGTTCAAGTTTCACCAGTCTGGCCAACATGGTGAAACCCTATTCTACTAAAAAAAAAAAAAAAAAAAACAAAAAGTTGCCAGACATGGTGGTGTGTGCCTGTAATCTCAGCTACTCGGGAGGTTGAGGCAGGAGAATTGCTTGAACCTGGGAAGCAGAGGTTGCAATGAGCTGAGATCACACCACTGCACTCCAGCCTGAGCGACACAGCGAGATTCCGCCTCAAAAAGAAAAAGAAGATTAGACTGTGTACTGGACATCCATGGAAGCTATTTTAGTAAAGGAAAATCTATGCCTTCTCTTCTTCTCATTTCATTCTCCTAAAAGCTGGATGTCTTTCACCGTCTGCCTACCAACAACGTTTCACTTTATCTAAAAAAACAAAAACAAAAAAACTGTATGAGCAAAAAAACAGAAACAACCCAAGGGTCCATGAATAGGGGACTGGATAAATAAATGAAGTATGATACATGCATACAACTGAATGTTACGCAGCTACAAAAAAGAATAAGGGGCCAGGTACGGTGGTTCATGCCTGTAATATCAGCACTTTGGGAGGCTGAGGTGGGTGGATCACTTGAGCCAAGAGTTGAGACCAGCCCAGGCAACATAGTAAAACCACGTCTCTACCAAAAAAAAAAAAAAAAAATTAGCCGGGTGTGTTGGCACATGCCTGTGGTCCCAGCTACTCTAGAGGTTGAAGTGGGAGATCACTTCAGCACAGGAGGCGGAGGTTGCAGTGAGCCGAGATCACGCCACTACACTCCAGCCTGGGTGACAGAGAGAGACCCCATCTCAAAAAACAAATAAAGAAGGAAGTTTTCTACATATTGATATGGAAAAATCTCCAGGATGTATTTGTAAGTGAAAAAAGCAAGGTATAGTATTGTATACATATTATGTTACTTTATGAAAGAAAGGGAGAAGAAAGAAATAAAGATGGTATACTAATATGTGGTTGTATTTTCAGGAAGAAACATTACAAGAATCCATAGGGAAGTGGTTCTTAATGGGACTTAGTAGGAAGGAGTAGGAAGGAGTGCACAGGGACTGTGGAAGTGAGACATCTTAGTGTGAAAGCATATAACCATACAACATACCCCAAAAAAGTAAAAATAAAATAGAAATAAATCCAGGAAGGTTGTCATAGCCATGACAGCAAGCATGTGGCTTGCTGTGCCTCCAAATCTACATTTTGAAAATACAGAATCCCAATTCCCACCTAAGGAGGTTCTTATTTAGCAGATTTGTAGGAGGGTACAACAATATGTTTTTTTTTTTTTTTTAAGTCCTAGGTATTTCTGATGCAGACATACTTGAACAACTGGTTAATTTCAGTTCTCTCATTTTGCAAGTATGGAATCTAAGATCAGGAGAGACGTAACAGTGGTAGATCTGGCCTCAGACCCCAGGTCTTTTGACCCTGGTCCAACGTTCTTTCTACTAATCAGTGAGTATGGATTTAGTTTTCTCTCCCCAACTCTAGATTCTTACAGCAGCTACCCAGAGTATTCCATCACCTACTTCCTAGACAAAATTCCATAGGTGACCAGAGATTCAGTTCAGGTATCTACTCTATCAACTCTAACATACTCTAAAATGTTTTAAATAAGCTTTTTCTACTCCAATTTTAAAAGTTAACTTTGTTTTGAGATGTAGTCTCGCTCTGTTGCCCAGGCTGGAGTGCAGTGGCGCAGTTTTGGCTCGCTGCAAGCTCCACCTCCCAGGTTCATGCCATTCTCCTGCCTCAGCCTCCCAAGTAGCTGGGACTACAGGTGCCTGCCACCACGCCCGGCTAATTTTTTGTATTTTTAGTAGAGACAGGGTTTCACCGTGTTAGCCAGGATGGTCTCGATCTCCTGACCTCATGATCCGCCCGTCTCAGCCTCCCATAGTGTTGGGACTACAGGCGTGGGCCACTGTGCCTGGCCAAAAGTTATTATTTTTAAGCATGTATGAGCTTTTCAAAATTTTAAATCAGTAAGACACCAGGTTGTGTGGTTCTTTCTTTGCTCACATTCACATACTAAGCAGAACTCTTCTCATGAACCCGCTTGTTGTAAGAATTGGTTTTGAACTGGTACTTCTAAAACATTATTCTTAGCTCTATTATAGAAAACTTGGGCAGTGAGGCATGGTGGCTCACGCCTGTAATCCCAGCACTTTGGGAGGCTGAGGTGGGCAGATCACGAGGCCAAGAGATTGAGACCATCCTGGCCAACATGGTGAAACTCTGTTTCTACTAAAAATACAAAAATTAGCTGAGCATGGTGGCACGTGCCTGTATACAGTCCCACCTATTCAGGAGGCTGAGGCAGGAGAATCACTTGAACCTGGGAGGCAGAGGTTGCAGTGAGCCGAGATGGCACCACTGCACTCCAGCCTGGCAAGAGAGTGAGACTCTGTCTCAAAAAAAAAAAAAAAAAAGAAAAAAGAAAAAAGAAAAAGAAAGGTAAATTAACAAAACTACCCACAATTTCACTATCATCTAGCCAAAGAGCCAAAGACTACCATTACTAGCATTTCAATATACTTAAAGTCATTTAATAAGTGTCGTTAAAACTAGTCATTAAAATATCATCCTATAATAAAATCAGGATGAATTTCCCCTAGTTACATATTCCCATCTATAAACAAATACCCTTAACTAATACTACTAGGTCTTAGTGAGTCTATGAAGTACCACAAATTACATCTTTTTAATCCAAGTTCTTCACATACATTAGGCAATTTTAGTATCAGGGCAAAAATAACCCAAGATTAGGAAGTATGTTACCTCTTCTGAAACTGCCACAGACTGTAGCAATGTATTCAGAATCCACTTTTTTAACTTCATTTAGTACAATATCCTAATAGAAGAAAAATTAAGTCAGTATTCCCAAAATGGCTTTTCACAAGTGACACTCTCAATTCTAATCAAAGAATATAATTTGACACATCTTACTTGCATTTGTAACATCTCTTCACGAGGAATTCTTTTTTCAAAGTCCCCAAAGTATCTATAAAGACAGAATAAGTAGACAAAAGATTTTTGTAAAATTTAAATCTCCTTAAAAATTAAATTGTCTTTTATAACAATTGTCCAGGCCATACTAGCAGATCATTCTCACAAATCAAGGCTAGAATGAATTCACTGAGAAGACAACAGCAAAATTGGGAGTGGGGTGAATGGGGGAAGGTTTATTCCTAAATTGGATCAAAATCCTTAAGTGTCATCCTTTGTAATATTTCGAAGACTCCACCTAAACGTATTTGCAAATAAGCTACATATTCACGTAACAAGAGTAAATAAATACATTTAAGTTAGGGCATAATTTCAAAGTAGACTGCTCTCTACTGACAAGGCAAGGGGTTACAGTTTACGGCTCTTACATCCTGCAAAATTGTATTTTCAAATACTATCCTGCAACATGGATGAACTCAGACAACAATATGCTAAGTGAAAGAAGTCAGTCACAAAAGACCACATACTGTATGACTTCATTTACATTAAGTGTCCAGAATAGGCAAATCCATAGGGACAGAAAATAGATGAGCAGCTGCCTAGGTCTAAGGTGGGCATAGGGGGAGGCAATGGGGGAATGACTAGTAATAGGTACAGGGTTCTTTCTGAGATAACAAAATGTTCTAAAACTGACTGTAGTGATGGTTGCACAACTCTGTGAATATACTAAAAGTCACTGAATTGTATATTTTAAATGGATGAATTACAGGACATATGAATTACATCTCAATAAGGCTGTTAGGAAACTCATTGTGAAACAACATCTAAGCATATGCTTCAGCATGATGAAGTGCCTGTTCACAGCCAATTCTCACCAAACCAGTTCTTCAGAAGACCTCCATTTACTACAGAAATGCCAGGAAAGCAAGAATCATACCATCCAGGTCTCTTACTGGCTCAAGATTTTGGAATGGTAGTATAAGTTTAAAATATTATGGTAAAGCATCAACAGGAAAATTCAAAAGGTTATTAGAACTGAATCACCCACAACACTATATAATGCCAGAAGAGATACATATAGTGCTTATGCACTATAACTGTAAATAATTAGAAAGGGGGTTCCCAGACTATATCTGGCACACAAAATAATTATTGATGCTGATATAGAAATATGCCCAGGAGTTATCCCTATATGGTTATTTAGGTATGAGGTTTGTCCTTTTTTTAAATTTAGTTTTTCATATTCATGTCCTATCTTCCTGGGTACACTATAAAACTCCTTAAAAGTTATACTCAACCTCTCTATATCTTTACCCCAAACCTAGTGCAGTGCTTTGTACAATGTGAGCATGAAATAAAAACCCACTGACTGCCTGATACACTCAGTCCTAGGTATTTGAAGAGGAAGTTCCCTGCTAAAGTAAAAAGAATAAGGGAAATCCTCAAAACAAGTAAACTAGAAAGCAAAAGTGAAAGCATTGTGTGAACACAGGTAGATACTCTATAGAAGTCCACAAATCTTAGCACTTCTGAATAGGAAAATGGTTGTGGTTTAGCTAAGTTTGAAGAGTCCTTGTGGTATATAAAAGAATGTCTATAAAATTTTACTTTTACATCTCAAGTGTCAAAACAAAATTTGCCATCTTACTTCAGCCCAATTCGCTGATGATGGTTCAATTTATCTTCATTTTTTCTGAGATCTGTACAGAAGATAAATAAAGACAAATAAATTGACATGTTAATTTAAATGCTTTTCAGGGGAAAAATGCTAAACTCAATGACTTTTTATAAAGAACCACCTGGGGAACAAATACACTGAAATGACTGAAAACACAATGAGAAAAAAATTTCAGATATGAAGAGCTAGATAAAAGTGACTCTTCAGGGCTGGGCACGGTGGCTCACACCTGTAATCCCAGTACTTTGGGAGGCCAAGGCGGGCAGATCACGAGGTCAGGAGTTTGAGACCAGCTTGGCCAACATGGTGAAACCCCATCTCTACTGAAAATGCAAAAAATCAGCCAGGCATGGTGGTGTGCCCCTGTAATCCCAGCTACTTGGGAGGCTGAGGCAAGAGAAGCACTTGAACCCGGGAAGTGGAAGCTGTAGTGAGCCAAGATTGCATCACTACAATCCAGCCTGGGCAATAGAGTGAGACCTTATTTCAGGAAAAAAAAAAAAAACAGAATGACACCAAATTTTACTAACTACAGCAAAAAACAACCTTATAAGAACCAATATGGTTTAATTTATTCTAAAAGTAGCAGTAGTAACAACAACTTCTGAATGTTTTCTGATTAACTAGGTTTATTCATATTCATTTTTTCTTTCACTCTTTCATTCCATTAGTACTGAGTAGTAGATTTGTGCAGTCATTGTGCTAAAAATCCTGTTAAGCCGGGCGCAGCGGCTCATGCCTGTAATTCCAGCACTTTGGGAGGCCAAGGCAGGAGGATCATGAAGTCAGGAGTTCGAGCCCAGCCTGACCAACACAGTGAAACCCCATCTCTACTAAAACTTCAAAAATTAGCCAGGCACGGTGGTGCGCACCTGTAATCCCAGCTACTCAGGAGGCTGAGGCAGGAAAATCGCTTGAACCCAGGTGGCAGAGGTTGCAGTGAGCTGAGATCACGCCACCGCACTTCAAGGCAGAAAGAGCAAGACTCTGTCTCCAAAAAAAAAAAAAAAAAAAATCCTGTTGAAAGGAAAACTATTACTGTACTTGCATTTTTTAACTTAAAAATTGTCATAACATCCCATATTAAGTCTAAAAGTGACTTAGTTCCATTCAGGTGTCCCTTTATTGGGCATGAGTCCAGCTGTGAGCCTTGTTAAAGAAACAGCAAGACAAACATGCTTAAAAAGCAATTCCTACAAGCCCCCTTATAGTCACAAATACACACATTCACTCTGGAGATACAAAATGGAGAAAAATAAGCATCTTTATGAAACATAGAGCACTTAATATTTCCTATGGTTGTGTGCACACAGAAAACACTAAGGTATATGACTAAAACTGAAGTGGAAATATTGAGTGTGTTATATAGATATAGTTATAGATATCAATAGTTGTATTATCTGTGAATTGTAAAATAATATAAAAACCAGAACAGTTGATCCTTGACACTCCCAAGAGATGCAACTCAATACCTCCAAGAAACCCACAGATTCTTGACCCCTTTAGCCAATCATTTCTCTCATATAAGCTGTCTATACCACAAGCAGCAAAGCATAAACCCCCTATGAGATGCACATGTAGAGTTCATTCTCTAGCAATGTGGTTCACACAAATTCTTAACTTAGTAATATTACTAATCATGCCTCATAAGAGTTGGTTACCATTTTTAAGTAGTACTTACTATGTACGAAGCACTCTGCTAAGGGCTTTACATACATTATTGCATTTAATCATATGAAGCACAAATACCCATTTTGTAGGTGTGAAAACTGAAGCAATAAGGTCATCCACTCTTAAAAAGGTAGTGGAGATGGGATTCAAAGCCAGGTCAGTCTCCAAAACCTGCCTACCTAACCACTGGACTGCTTGCAAACAGCTGAACTTACAAATACTAAATCCCAAATGCCAAGGATACGCTGTAATGAATTCATATGTGTACATACACCCATGAAAAGTATAAAGAGATACATTACACGCAAAGGATTACTATATTTAAGGAAAACGTTTTATATTACTTGTTAGGCTCTATTTTTATCTTTTTTTTTCAAAGAAAAATTCCTTTAAAAACCATTACAAATCTCTTACAGAATCTTTCTCAATAATATATAACTTAGCTTTTAATCTGATACAAGATTTTCTTGCTTAAAATTTTATTAAAGAAATAAAGGGGGCCGGGCGCAGTGGCTCACGCCTGTAATCCCAGCACTTTGGGAGGCTGAGGTGGGCAGATCACGAAGTCAGATCGAGACCATCCTGGCTAACACGGTGAAACCCCGTCTCTACCAAAAAAAAAAAAAAAAAAAAAAAAATTAGCTGGGTGTGGTGGTGGGCGCCTGTAGTCCCAGCTACTTGGGAAGCTGAGGTAGAATAGCATGAACCCGGAAGGCAGAGCTTGCAGTGAGCCTAGATCACGCCACTACACTCCAGCCTCGGCAACAGAGCAAAACTCCATCTCAAAAAAAGAAAAAGAAATAAAGGCAATCTAGATATTTGAAAAATCTGCAAATGATAACTATTTCATTGCTTTTAGGTCAAGAGATTGATTCTTGGTCTTTTTTTTTTTTGGAGATGGAGTCTCACTCTGTAACCCAGGCTGGAGTGCAGTAGCACCACCTTGGCTCACTGCAACCTCTGCCTCCTGGGTTCAAGCAATTCTCCTGCCTCAGCCTCCTAAGTAGCAGGGATTACAGGCGCCTGCCACCATGCCTGGCTAATTTTGTATTTTCAGTAGAGATAGGATTTCACCACGTTGGCCAGACTGGTCTCGAACTCCTGACCTCAAGTGATCCGCCCGCCTCCCAAAGTGCTGGGATTACAGACGTAAGCCACCATGCCTGGCCCTGGTTCTTGGTCTTCTTAGTTTTCTCTGAGTTAGTTACAAACCTAAAAATGTTTATGATGGTAATATAAACTATACCCTATATCTACTCTACTGCAGAGTTAAAAAGAAAATCTTATCATTTGTATCTGATTGAGAATGGATTTTTCAATTTGAAGTTTGTTAGAGCACTAATGGTACTTCAGGACCATATTTAACCTGGAATTAGTGACCTACAGTCATACTCACCTTCTAGTGTTTTAATTCCTTCATCCACAAACTTCCTTGCAGCAGACGGACTACAAAAAGAAAAGCATTACTTCAATATTGGGTGAAACTTGGGATTCTTGTAACAACCATGTCTTAATAGTAAGAAGAGTTGCTATTAAGCTAAACAAGACCTGCTAAAATGTTGCATGGCTACTTTGGTAATGTTCAACTTTATCCAAAGTATGAATTATTGAAGCATCAATCATTAGGAAGACAACTATGAACTCAGACATGAAAAAGATGTCTAAACGGCTGCTGTCATAGTGCCCATGTACAGATGGCACTTGAAAACCGTTCATTCATTGAACTAAGATTTACTAAGGGCCATTATGTGTCAGATACTCTTCTGGGTGCTGAAAATGTAGCAGGAATAAGAATGTAAGTGGGTAGATAGAGACAACAGATAGTTACACAAACAAGAAAAATATCAGGTAGATAAATTAAAATAGAATGATATGACAGAATGGCTGGGTCCTACTTTAGACTGAGTGGCATAAGGCCTTTGAGATGATATCTAAGCTGAGGTTTGAATGACTAAAGAACCAGCTATCTAGGGGATCAAAGAGAAAAACATTTCAGGAAAAGGAAACAATTAGTGCAAGGGCCCTAAGGCTGGCATGAGCTTGGCCTGTTGCATAGATGCATAGAGTGATGTAAGTGATGGTATGAGGTGCTATGGAGCACTACACAGGTATTACACTCTGCTGTGCTTTTAGAGTCATGGTGATAGATTTGGATTTTATTCTGAGTGCAGTGGAAAGCTATTAGAAGACACTGCACAAAGCAATGACAAAATCTGATTTAGGTTTCTAAAATATCACTTTATTCATATAAATAAATCACAACATCAGAAATGACTAAAGATGCTCTTATAGGATGGGGGCAGAAGGAACCTTACTGACTAACCCAACTTCTCTCTTATTTCATAAGGAAGGACACTGAAACCTAGAAAGATGAAGCGATTTGCTAAGGTCACAAATCTAGCTGGTGCTAGCACTGGGACCATTACTCAGATTTCCTGACATTCTTCTCACCATACCAGTTTATAGCATAATAAAGCAGGAGCGGGGAACAGAAAGAAAAGGATACACACAAATATAAACATGCAAGCACAACAGTCTGAGGCCATAGTGTTTCGGGACAAATAAACCTGTATCATTCAGTAAGCTGTGCAAATATCATCACATTATATTGTGATATAGAAACTGATACTGATGTTAGTTAGGAAGGCAATGCAGCATAGAAGAAACAGAACTGAACTCGGAATCAGAAGATATGGGTTCAAATTTGGCTTTGCCATGGTTACTCATGTTCTATATTCAACTTTCAGTTCTCTCGCCTGGAAAAAAGGGATAATAGATGCTCTCTAAAACACCTTGTGGTTCACACCTATAATCCCAGCATTCTGGGAGGCTGAAGTGGGAGAGGATTGCTTGAGGCCAGGAATCCAAGACCAGCCTAGGCAACATAGGGAGACATCTTCTCTACAAAAAATAACAAAAATTGGCCACACATGGTGGCACAACCCTGTTGTCTCAGCTACTCAAAAGGAGTACTAAGGCAGGAGAGTCACTTTACCCCAAGAGTTCAAGGTTACAGTGAGCTATAATAGCACCACTGCACTCCAGCCTGGATGGCAGAGTAAGACCCTATCTCTAAAAAAAAAAAAAAAAAAAAAAATTGTAATTCTTCTAATGAAAATTTTAAAATGGCCTTGAGTCCCCAAGGAGTCATGCTCATTTTCAATATACTAGGTTTAAGAATTTAATATGTTTTAGAATAACTTTCACTGAAAATGCTGCCATTTAAAGAACAAATCATTATATTTAAAGGAATGCCCCATGCTATAAAGATGAGAGCACTAAAGTCTTTTCTTTTTTTTTTTTTTTTTGAGATGGAGTCTCACTCTGTCGCCCAGGCTGGAGTGCAGTGGCCGGACCTCAGCTCACTGCAAGCTCCGCCTCCCGGGTTTACGCCATTCTCCTGCCTCAGCCTCCCGAGTGCCTGGGACTACAGGCACCTGCCACCTCGCCCGGCTAGTTTTTTTGTTTTTTTGTTTTTTTGTATTTTTTTAGTAGAGACAGGGTTTCACCGTGTTAGCCAGGATGGTCTCGATCTCCTGACCTCGTGATCCGCCCGTCTCGGCCTCCCAAAGTGCTGGGATTACAGGCTTGAGCCACCGCGCCTGGCCCTGAGAGCACTAAAGTCTTAATATTTCAATGTTAATCTTTACTTCAGCCAGTGTCAAAAAAGCCCCCCTTGGTACTAGCTCAAATTTTAAGATAATAATCCCTTCATTTAAAAATGCCTGAAGCTGGGCAAGGGGGTGTGCACCTATAATCCAAGCCTTACTTGGGAGGCTGAGGAGGAAGAATCACTTGAGCCCAGGAGTTCAAGACCTGCATGGGCAATATACCGACCCTGTCTCAATAAAAAATAATTAAAAAAAAAATTGAGGGCTTGTTCCAAATTCATGAGGTGCTATGATAAATATCATGATAAATATAAATAGAAACAAAAGAGGCCAAGCGGGAGCAGGAAATAGATGCACACGGAGCAAGTGGTAGTGGAGTTCAGAGGAAGGAGAGGTTCTTTCTGGCTGGCGAACCAAACTGGTTTCATGAAGGAGGTAACATTTGCCTTGGATGGGGCCTTTACAGTAGAGGCATTATCTGAAGAATCAGCCTCAGATCTTAAGCTATGGAAGGGTGAACCATAATGGCTAAGGTAGAGAGGTGGTGAAGTACAGGTTTTGAGAAACAGCAAGTAATTTACTTTGGCTAACAAGAAAAATAAGCCAATTGACGACTGTGTCTGCTTAAAAAATAGTTCTTACCCAATGCCACTAACTCGAGTCAGGAAATTGATGGATGAACTCGTATCATCCTGCCGAATCTTTAAGAAAAGAAAAAAGTCTGACAATAATTTAAGAATGCTTCGAGGACTTAAATGATCTTATTGGGAACATATCAGTCTGCTAAAAGACATGAAGAGCTATTTACATTTGCCTGGATGACCCACACAAAATTATTCACAGGTAACCTAAGGAGTAACAGGTGAATAACAGAGTAACTGAAGACGTCTTATCTCTAAGTTATCCAATACTTTTAAAAGGTCTATTCATAACAGATCAGAAGTGATATAATTACTATCATAGGGGTGAAATAAAACCATAAAAATGCTTGGGAGAGTTTAAACACAGAAATTCTAAAAGATGGCCGGGCACAGTGGCTCATGCCTGTAATCCCAGCACTTTGGGAGGCCAAGGCAGGTGGATCACGAGGTCAGGAGTTTGAGACCATCCTGGCTCACATGGTGAAACCCCATCTCTACTAAAATACAAAAAATTAGCTGGACATGGTGGCGGGCACCTGTAGTCCCAGCTACTCGGGAGGCTGAGGCAGGAGAATGGCATGAACCCGGAAGGCGGAGCTTGCAGTGAGCCGAGATCGCACCACTGCACTCCAGCCTGGGTGACAGAGCAAGATTCCGTCTCAAAAATATAAATAAATAAATTTTAAAAGATAACGATCTTTTAGTCAAAAGTTTATAATCTCTTTTCTGAATAGTACTGAAAATGATGAGCCAACTCTACTACAGGTGTTAACAGTCGCTTAAATGCCACATAAAACAAGTGAACATTTTATAGAAACAATATTCAAAATTTTAAAGATACAATAGTTAAAGCCATCAACTCCACTCACCTCATTTCCTGTGAGTCTCACTAGAGTGAATGGCATCAGTCACCCTGCAATGATGCTACATAGTGGCCATAAAGGCAGATACTATAATTAATGAAGTAAACAAGTTAAAATTTTACCTTTTCCAGCTTACGTAATTTTCCAGTTGCTAAAAACTCATCAATCTTTTCAGCAATTTTTGTTCCTACTCCAGGCTACATGGAAAATTAGAAATATAAAAGTCATATGAATATAATGCTTACCAAATCATTAAAAGATAAAGTAAAAAGCAGAAAATGAAAAACAAATGAATACCATGTGATAAGGTTTGACATAAAGGACACAGAAAATTGAACCCCAGTGAAAATAAATTCTCCCAAAGACAGAATGCTTATATGAATGACAAGAGGGAAACTCTGACAAAATAATTATAAATATATCTTATTTAAAATTAACTTTTGTTATAGAAAAATTAGAATATAGAGTTGCATAAAGAAGAGCATTCACTTATCAGTTTCATTACCCTGAAAAGTAAAATCATCCGTAAACTCATTCCCCAACATTTGGTATATATTATTTGACATCTTTTCTGCTTACAAATATAGGCAGAATTAGTTGGGTGATGTACACACTTTGTTCTTGATACATCATGAGCAAATTTCTATACCAATAAATAAATAAATCCAATAGTATCTTTACTGGCTGCACAGTATATCATTGTATAAATGCATAATAATTAGCAAATACCCTCCAGGTAAACATGTATATTGTTTCCAATTATTTGACAGTATAATAATATTCATAAAATTCCTTGGAACAGAGGTTGTCAAGCTTCTGCATACATCAGCATCACATGGGGGCACTTGTTAAAACACAGAATGCCGAATTCCACCCTAGAGTTTCTCATTCACCATGTCTGGGGTAGGGCCAAGAATATGCCTAAGTTCTCAGGGGACGCTGATGCTGCTGGCCTAGACACCTCGTTCTAAGAAGCACTGCTCTGGAACTGCACATTCCAGCATGGTACACTAGCCACATATGACAATTTAAGTTTAGATTAATTACAATTTAAAATTCCATTCTTCAGTCACAACATCCACATTTCAAGAACTCAATGGCCAAATGTGGCTCGTGGTTGCTGTATTGGGCAGCACTTCTCTAGAATCTAAGTTTTAGGAGAGCAGAGATCCTGTCTTTTCATTGTTTTATCCCTAGTGATTGGCATACAGGTGATCAAAAATTATGAATTAATGAATCCTAGTAGTTACACATCTCTATTAGTTTCCTTACGAAAACGATGTCAAAGTGGAATTGCTAGGTCAAAGGATATATACATTCTGACAAAGCAGCCTTCGGAAAGGCTATAACAACCAACACTTTCATGGGCAGTAAATGAGTGTTCTTTTTTTCACATCTTTCTCCACACTGCATGTATTTGATGGGCACTATATAGTGTCTTGCTTAATTTGCAACTTTGGTATCAGTAATACTGAACTTTTTGTCATGTGTATTGGTCCTTTTTAGTTAAACATTCAGCATGCTTAATAACAGGTGTGCCAGTTATTTCTGACTGCCTCTTAGGCCTAAGTTCACTCATCAATATTCTTGATTTATTTAATGTTTAATAAATGTCCCCAAATTACTGAAAGCATATTCAAGCTTGGAAAATAGCAATTACCAGATAGAAATGAACAAAAGATTTAGAAAGCAGAATAGATTAGAAAAAGGAAATTACTCAGGCTCATTTCCTGTATCAGAAGCTTTTTAAAGGGTAATTATTTTTCCCTTTACAGATAGCGCTACAATAATTTTACTCAATAACATACTGACCTCAAGCAATTTAGACCCAAGCTACTTTCTATACCTAACATTAAGGAATAAAAGGCAAACTACTCATTCTGGAAATTTCAGATTTCTAGAATTACTGAGAAGTAATAGATTAGATAATCTAAGAAATAAGAATCTATTACTTCTATTACTAAGAAGTAGTAGCTCTGTGATTCTTAAATGATTGTGAAAAGGAACAATGATGAGATTTTTACATCCAGTCTTGTGCAAAAGGAATTTTGGATACCTTTGTACTCTTTTTAGGAATATACCATAAGTGCAGATTTGAGATGAAGTGTATCAGAGCTTTTCAGAAGCTTTTCTCTAAGAAATGAGCAGGCTATTTGCAATAAACATAAAAAAGGAAGTACTGTAGGGACAAAAGAGGAAGTGAAAGGAAGCAGGAGTAGTTCCTGAGACTATCAATGGGTCAGTTCACCAAGACAGAAACTCAGAATTAAAGTTTAATGTATTTATAACTTACTTGGCTAGTCTATTTAAGGAGGATATACTGATGCTGAGAACTGTCTATGCCACAAGGATTTAAAGCCTATATATCAGAGCATGATTTGTACTGAGTAACAAAGTCAAGGTTAAGATGTGGCACATGTTGAATGTGGACAAATTGTCACTAAATTACAAGATGTCCAAGATTATGGTAATGTTATGACTCTGAAGGGCAAAAATATAATGGCAATTATAGGCCAGGCATGGTGGCTCACACTTGCAATCCCAGCACTTTGGGAGGCTGAGGCAGGAGGATCACTTGAGCCCAAGAGTTCAACACTAGCCTGGCAACATAACAAGATCCAATCTCTACCAAAGAAATTTTAAAAAGTATATATATAGATAGATAGATAGATAGATAGATAGATAGACAGACAGATCCGAGTGTGGTGGTGCATGCCTGTAGTCCCAGCTACTCAGGAGGCTTAAGATGGGAGGATTGCGTGGCTGGAGATCAGGGCTGCAGCAGTAAGCTGTGATCATGCCACCACTGCACTCCAGCCTGAGTGACAGAGCAAGATCCTGTCTCAAAAAAAAAAAAAGGGCAATTACGGCTCATCTCCTGAGAAGGTTAAAGATAATCAAATATTAATACTTAAATTCCAGAGAACGTTTGTGAAACATTAATAGGTAAAGAACAAAACGAGGTGATAACTATCAGGACCTGGACTAATCAAAAGTCATCTCAGGCTGGGCGCAGTGGCTCACAACTGTAATCCCAGCACTCTGGGAGGCTCAAGGCAGTGGATCACCTGAGATCAGGAGTTTGAGACCAGCCTGGCCAACATAGTGAAACCCGGTCTCTACCAAAAATACAAAAATTAGCTGGGCGTGGTGGCGCATGCCTGTAGTCCCAGCGACTCGGGAGGCTGAGGCAGGAGAATCACTTGAACCCCAGAGGCGGAGGCTGCAGTGAGCCAAGATCATGCCACTGCACTCCAGCCTGAGCAACAGGGTGAGACTCTGTCTCAAAACAAACAAACAAGTCATATTAATTTGACATCTTTCACAAAAGACGAATAAGATATGGTCCTTAAATTTGAGGAACTTTGAATCATTTAGTAAGATTTAGATGAGACAACAATCTGACTATCAACAGATAGACCACCTCAGGATATTCTTAGTGATATTACAGGTTGAGTATCCCTAATACAAAAATCCACATTCCAGAATGTCCAAAATCTGAAGCATTTTGAGTGCTGACATGACACTCAAAGGAAATGCTCATTGGAGTATTTTGGATTTTGGATTTTCGGGTTATGAATATTCAACCATATACAAATATTCCAAAAAGAAAAAAAAAAATCCAAAATCCAAAATACTTCTGTTCCCAAGCATTTCAGATAAGGGGTATTATATTACAAATTAACAAGGGATGTGACCCTCTAGAAACTGTGACACAGTACACAAGGCTTCGTGGAAATCACAGAGAACAGGGCTAAATGCCATAAAATAAAAGGGGCTTAATCATGTGCTTATTAGTAAGATCTCTCTGGGGAACACACACTCTCACTAACTCACACAGGTTCCTACACTTGGGGATCAGAGAAAAATAGGTGGGGACCAGATATGCTAGTCCCACTTGGTCCCCCTTCTTAAAAACCAACACTCAAGTTGAAATTCAATGTGAGTACATGTATATATTGTAACAGAGAAGAAGAAAACTGTAATTACAAATATTTTTAAAAATTTTAACCCATCTTCCCCCAAATGAAAACATTTTGAGCTTGAAAAAGTGTGTATGAAATAGCATGAATGTCATTCCAAGAAATCAGGAGTAATGAAATCAGCCTGTGTGGGTCAAGGCCGCTTCAGACAGGCAAGTTTGGTTTGGTGGAAACCCACCAAATTTGTACACGTGTGAACTCTTTGATCAACATGCTAACTAAACTTACCAATTTCTTAGCTTCAGCTCCACTCTTTATTTTGTATGGGTATTTTGCTATAACAGATGCTGCTTTTCTATAAGGAAAGAGAAAAAGGAAAACCAATTAGAAATCCAGCAGGGCCTTCATTTTTCTTAAACTGGTATATACAAGCAAATATCTATGCTTATGGTTTCACCAAGATAACTAATTTTCTTTTTTTTTTGTTTTTTGTTTTTTTTTGAGATGGAGTCTCCCTCTGTCACCAGGTTGGAGTGCAGTGGTGTGATCTCGGCTCACTGGAACCTCCGCCTCCAGGGTTCAAGTGATTAACTTGCCTCAGCCTCCCGAGTAGCTGGGACTACAGGCATACATCACCACACCCGGAGTTTTTTGTATTTTAGTGGGGATGGTGTTTCACCATGTTGGCCAGGATAGTGTCAATCTCCTGACCTCGTGATCCACCCGCCTCGGCCTCCCAAAGTGCCGGGATTACAGGAGCGAGCCACTGTGCCTGGCCTAATTTTCTATCTCCATATGAAACTTAAAACTCACATAAGCTGACAGACCACCTACTATATGTCTAACTTTTTTTATTTTTTTTGAGAAGGAGTTTTGCTCTTGTTGCCCAGGCTGGAGCGCAATGGCGCGATCTCAGCTCACCACAACCTCTGCCTCCTGGGTTCAAGCGATTCTCCTGCCTCAGCTTCCCGAGTTGCTGGGATTATAGGTGCCCGCCACCACACCTGGGTAATTTTTTGTATTTTTAGTAGAGACGGGGTTTCTCCATGTTGGCCAGGCTGGTCTCGAACTCCAACCTCAGGTGATCCACCCGCCTTAGCCTCCCAAAGTGCTAGGATTACAGGTGTGAATCACTGCTCCCAGCCACTTTTTTTTTTTTTTTTTTTTTTTTTTTGAGACGGAGTCTCGCTCTGTCGCCCAGGCTGGAGTGCAGTGGCGTGATCTCCCTCACTGCAACCTCCGCTTCCTGTGTTCAAGCAATTCTCCTCCCTCAGCCTCCCGAGTAGCTGGGATTACAGGCATGCGCCACTACGCCTGGCTAATTTTTTTGTATTTTTAGTAGAGACAGGGTTTCACCATGTTGGCCAGGCTCATCTCGAACTCCTTACCTTGTGATCTGTCCACCATGGCCTCCAAAAGTGCTGGGATTACAGGCATGAGCCAGCGCGCCTGAGCTATGTCTAACTCTTAAAGTATCTTGAAAAGCTCCACATTTGAGAATAACTGAATTTAAACCCTATACGTCAGAGTATGATTTGTACTGAGTAACCAAGTGACTTGTTTTGATCTGTGCTGACTAACAAAGTGATTTAAATTGTATACATAATACTCAAGGGATGGGGAGACCAGCTGTCTTTCTTTCTTTGGGAGTAGAAATTATCACTGGGCCCCCTTTTATAAAATAGCCAGTTTTTAGAAATTGTTCATAATTCCTTCATAAAAATGTGCCACATTTGAATTATTAGACACCAGATCTGCTTATAGATACCTATTTTATTTTTTTTGAGATGGAGTCGCCCAGGCTGGAGTGCAGTGGTGCCATCTTGACTCACTGCAGCCTCTGCCTCCCAGGTTCAAGTGATTCTCCTGCCTTAGCCTCCTGAGTAGCTGGATTACAGGTGTGTGCTTCCACACCTGGCTAATTTTGTACTTTTTTTTTGCACAGAGTCTCGCTCTGTCGCCCAGGCTGGAGTGCAGTGGTGCAATCTAGGCTCACTGCAAGCTCCGCCTCCCAGGTTCACGCCATTCTCCTGCCTCAGCCTCCCGAGCAGCTGGGACTACTGGCGCCTGCCACCTAATTTTTTGTATTTTTAGTAGAGACGGGGTTTCACCATGTTAGCCAGGCGATCTGCTAACCTCACTTGCTAAGATCACCTTGTGATCTGCCTGCCTTGGCCTCCCAAAGTGCTGGGATTACAGGCATGAGCCACTGTGCCCAGCCAATTATGTATTTTTAGTAGAGACAGGTTTTCACCATGTTGGCCAGGCTGGTTTCCAACTCCTAACCTCAAATGATCCACCTGCCTTGGTCTTCCAAAGTGCTGGGATTACAGGCATGAGCCACAGCATCCAGCCCTTGGATAGCTATTTTAAAATTCGTAGTTTCAAATTGTATTCCCTTATGTCCCCGCATCAATTTATTTATTTTTTAAATGGAGATGGGGTGTTCCTATGTTGCCCAGGTTGGTCTTGAACTCCTGGGCTCAAGCCACCCACCCGCCTTGGCCTCCCAAAGTGTTGGGATTATAGATATGAGCCACCATGCCTGGCCCCTGTATCAGTTTTTAAAAATTGTTTCCACCTTTCCGCCCCCTAGTGCTGCTGGGCCTGCAGGTCTCTGTTCCACAGGATGGAGTTTGTTAAAGTTGTTAAGAATAAGGCCTACTTTAAGAGATACCAAATGAAATTTAAAGATGACAGGATGGTAAAACTACTATGCTCAGAAATGCTTGGTAATACAGGATAAAAATAAATACAACACACCCCAATATAGGATGATAGTTCATGTAACAGAGATATGATTTGTCAGATTGCTTATGCCTGTATAGAGGGGGATATGATAGCCTGCGCAGCAGATGCACATGAACTGCCAAAATACGATGTGAAGGTTGGCCTGACAAATTATGCTGCAGCGTATTGTACTGGCCTGCTGCTGGCCCACAGGCTTCTCAATAGGTTTGGCATTGGACAAGATCTATGAAGGCCAAGTGGACGTGACTGGCAATGAATACAACGTGGAAAGCACTGATGGTCCACCAAGTGCCTTTACCTGCTATTTGGATGCAGGCCTTGCGAGAATTATCACTGGCAATAAAGTTTTTGGTGACCTGGATGGAGTTTTGTCTATCCCTCACAGTACCAAATGATTCCCTGGTTATGATTCTGAAAGCAAGGAATTCAGTGCAGAAGTACACCAGAAGCACATCATAGGCCAGAATGTTGCAGATTACATGCGCTACTTAATGGAAGAAGACAAAGATGCTTATAAGAAACAGTTCTCTCAATACATAAAGAATAGCATAACTTCAGACATGATGGAGGAGATGTATAAGAAAGCTCATGCTGCTACAGGAGAGAATCCAGTCTACGAAAAGAAGCCCAAGAAAGAAGTTAAAAAGAAGAGGTGGAACCGTCCCAAAATGTTCCTTGCTCAGAAGAAAGATCGCATAGCTCAAAAGAAGGTATGCTTCCTCAGGGCTCAGGAGCAGGCTGCTGAGAGCTAAACCAAACAATTTTCTATGAGGATTTTTCAGATAAAGACAATAAACTTATGGACAGAAAAAAAAAAAAAAAAAACATTGTTCCCATTGCAGTTCAGCATAAATCAGCGACCTGTAATTCTTGTTCACCTTCACACATATCCAGCTTGTTAATCTGCTGACAGATTGGATACATCCTGGGAGCTCACCGATGGTATTCTGTCCATAATTTCAATGCAAAATGTAATTCAGAGTTGATGCTGATGAGAAGTGACAGTACAGCTAAGTCAAAAGCATAAATACTGGATAGTCTTTGGAACCTTGGATTTTCCTTCTGCTATAGCACAAATAACCCTTTAGATTTGGATCTGAACTTCTTTCTAAGCACATGACTGATGATGAATCTGAAAAGACATATTTATAAGTAAAGGAGCAGGCAACAACAGTTTATGGAGGGGATCATTTCAGGAAAGGCAAGTAGTTCCAGGTCATTGGCACTGTGAGGCAAAGTCTAAAACGGAAGAAGAATCAGATGAAAGGCCTTTTGTATGCTATGATGTATTTGGGTTTTATCAAAGTAAAGAGAAAATATTATTTAATTATTTGAATGACAAGATCAGATAACTATTTTCAAAAGAATATTTTGGCCACAATCAAGAGAAATGCCTACTGGGAAAGGGAGAAGCATGCAGGAGTGGTAGGGAATCACCTGCTTTTCCAGACTTATTTCCCACTCACACCATACCCCTTAAGCAAACTGAATTTCTGACTCCTAGAAAACGTTATACTCTTCATGTCTCAATGCTTTGGCACATTTAATTTGTCTAGACTACTGGCCCTCTCACTTATCCCCTGGTGAGCTTCTTCAAACTAAACACCTCTTTTCTGAGGCCTGCTGCGATCCAAATAGAATACAAAGTTGAATATCTCTATGATTTTGAATGATCAAATGTATAGATGATAATACAATTATTTTACTTTACATAGGAAGTCACAGAAGTAAGGAAAGGAGGGAGCACAATCAGCTCTGAACTGTGTGGAGTGGGAATGAAAGAAGGGAGCTGACTTGGGATAAAGACAGCATAGGGCTAAAAATGTGGAAAACAGTCCAGTGATACAGATTTGGAGTCACCAATATAAATGGCATTTCAAAGTCAAGAATGGCAAGATTGTCAGGGAAACTACAGAAGTAAGAAAAGAGGGCTAAGGGCAGGCAGACTTCCCGGAACCACAGGTTAATTATCCCTTATCTGAAATGTCTGGGACCAGCATTGTTTCAGATTTTTGAATTTTTTTCAGGGTTTAGAATATTTGCATACGCATAACAAGATATCTTAGGGATATGTGAGGTCCAAGTCTAAACACAAAATTCATTTATATTTCTCATACACCTTACACACATACCCTGAAGGTAATCTTATACAATCATTTTAATAATTTTTTGCATGAAACAAAGTGTTGACCATTTTGACTGCCACCTACCACATGAGATCGGATGTGGAATTTTCCACTTGTGTCATCATGTCGGCAATCATTCAGATTTTAGAGCATTTCAAATTTTCAGATTAGGGATGCTCAACCTATACCAACATTCAAAGGTAAGACAGAAGAAGAGATGAAAGACCAGAAAGAGTGCCACTACAGAAGTCATGAGACTTTCACAGCATGAGCTATGGAGGAATGCCACTGAGAGTCCAATAAGATGAGATGTAGGTGAGAGGATTTTCAAAGCAGTGGTAGGTCCAGGCAAGGACTGAACTTCTTAATGAGTAAATGATTAGGTATTAAGAAGTCCAGGCAAGGAATGAAGATTTTTCAAGAAGATTCACTGTAAAGTGAGAAAAGAGAAAAGGTACTAGCTAGAGGGAAGCTAAGATTGTTTTGGTTTTGCTTTTAAGAGCTGAGGGACTTGGACATATTTATAGGCTAAGGAGGGCTGGCACCGAGGCTGATGCCTGGAATCCCATCACTCTGGGAGGCCGAGGTGGGTGGACCATTTGAGCTCAGGAGTTGGGAGACCAGCCTGGGCAACATAGCAAAACCCAGTCTCTACAAAAAACTGAAAAAAAAAAAGAAAGAAAGAAAGAAAGAAAGAAGGAAAAAAAAAAAAGAAATAAGGTGGGTGTGGTGGCATGCGCCTGTAGTCCCAACCACTCAGGAGGCTGAGGTGGGAAGACCGCTTGAGGCTGGAAGATTGAAGCTGCAGTGAGCCGTGATCATGCCACAGCGAGACCCTGTCTCAAACAAACAAACAAACATACATATATACATACATACATACATACATATAGGCTAAGGAGAAGCAGGTGGATGTGGAAAGAATGAATAGGATAAGGTCCCTGGTGAGATGAACAAGGACAGGATCCCATGAAGGTGAGATCAGGATCCCACAGGATCAGCTTCAGTCCAACCAGAAGAAAAAATGTGATTCCTTGAACCACATGCATTTCACAGTATGGACTTCATCCGCTGTCTTTCATTATGGTTAAAATTACACCGTATTTCTAGTAATTCGTGTTTAATGATGAGAAAAATACCTATCAGGCTACAGCTACCTGCAATCAGAATTGGGAACTTATCTGAACTGATCCTATAAAGCGCTGCCCACATTCTTCAAGAAATACTGAGTAAGGAATCAGCCTCGATTCTTGTTTTCCCGCTCTTGCAGATGGACCAAATATCCACTGGGCCCTCAGTCCTGTTAACTGCCACACCAAACAGGGTATCCCAGAATGTATGCTAACCGAGAATGCTGCACTGTCCCACCTGTAAGCATTGTACTTGTGGATAGCTTGGCTCACGTTCTTCTCAAAGTTTGCGAGTTCTGAAAGGCAACAGAAGGCTCGGGTGAACAAGAACCACGAGTAAACAAACGAGAACTGTTTTCTGGAAGGGCATGTGGCAGCCTCTAAGATACAGTGACCACCCTTTTCCTTCAAGGGCCAGACCAAAAGCAGCCCAAGCGATGGCCCAGGTGTCGCCGGCAGGACTGACAACCAGCCAGGGGCGCCGGAGGGAGAGCCCCACGGAAGACGACCCGCTGCAAGGAGCCAACCCCACCCACTGGACTGTCGGGGTGGGAGAGAAGAAAGGCAGGCGAAGGGGCTGGAAAGAAAGAAGAAAGCCAGCGGGGCCTGGCCAGGTGCTAACCCGTGAGCATGTCGGTGATTCCCCCGTTGAGAGTCTCCTGCGGCGCCTTCCGTTTGCTCATGGCGGCCTGCACCCGAGAACCCCAGAGTGTTCAGAACCAGGGCCCTCTCCCAGCCTGAAGGAGGTACCAGGACTTAGACAGGGGTGCAGGAGCAACCCAGCTCCGGCGCGACCGGCGCCACCGGCAGAACAATGGCTGTCCCTGACAGGGGGCGCGGCGCACGGCGCTTGTTGTGACGTCACGCGTCCTGGGCGGGGCGGGACAAGGCGGGGCGGGGCTAGAGGGGCGCGCCCGCGGCCGGTGAATAGAGGGAATCCGGCGGGTTCGTGGACTCGTGGACGTGGACTCGGCGCGGAGGAAATAGGCACCTCAGAATGACAGCCGAGGGGCCTTCCTTTGGGAAGACCTGGAGTTCTGACCTAAGAGATTAAATCTGTTTTCCCAGTGTTTATCTGGCATCCTTTCCTTAGAAGGGAAAACAGGAGTGCGATCTTGATTCTGAAATACTTGCGCTGGTGGGTTGGCTTCCTGCACATAAAATGGGCATTGTAATAGCGACCCAATGCATGGCGCGTTTTGTTCGAGGTCAGAGGCGACTCTGGCGTCACACTGTCAAACCTTTCTCTAACGATACCGGGCAGTCCACATTGCAGTGCAGCCCCTTAGTACTAGGGCGCTGCCGGAGCCCGGCGTGAACCATGGCGTGAACCATGCCGAGAACAGGAGTCCTCCCGCACACAGCGTGTTAGTACACCTGCCAACCAGTGTCCAAAGATATTTTATTTTTAATCCCCCTGCCTTTGCGGTAGGGACCAAATTAATGAAGAGACCGCAAGAAAAGGAAAAGTGTTTTATCTAGATCATGAGCAATGGAACCCTCATTATAGCATGATGACCTACATCTGAGAAATTTACAATCTGCTCGAGAAATGGAAATGTGACACCAGCAATAGTTTTTTTTACAAGCGTAACTCCTGGGTTCATATCGAACTGCAATTCCAGGCAATTGCTTTGTGCATCGACAAATTAAAATCTTATTACAAAATGATATGTAGTTGCTGTAATCTGGAAAATGTATAAAAGGAGAAAATTAAAATCAGTGATCTCACCCTACAGCTGAACTATTATTAACATTTTGGGACATACACTTCTAGTCTTCTAACCCAGTCTATTAAAAATTCCCATTATTTTCCAATAAATATTAGTTTCTTTGATTAGCAAGGCTGTGGTGATTGTGTTTCCTTACAATATCAGTGTATATCTTAAGTTATGCTTATTGGAAATCTGTAATTCTTTTTTTGAATTTCCTATTCATATCATTTACTCATTTTTCTAATGGGGGTAGTTTGTTACTAATCTGGTAGATCTTTCTATATATTACTATTTGCCCTTTTTATGGATAGCTTTTGTAAAAATTTTGTAAATGTTTGTATTTTCCTCAATTTAGTACTTGCTTTTTAACTTTATGCCTGCAACTTCTTAACTATCTGATTAGTTAAGCTGCAGTGAGCCATGATCACTCTCATTTATTCTCTTTATTCTCACTGTCATTTACATATATGACTTGTCCTAGTTTTTCCCTTTCACATTTTTTTCTGTCCAATCTCTATTCCAGGTGATATTCAGATTATTTTGCTCTGAAGAATTATTCCTCCTTAAATAAAAATGTATTTACCTCTGAATTTTAAAAGTTACAAATGTAGGGAACTGTGGGATCCTTTTTACAATTTTCTTTGGTTTTTTTGAGACAGAGTTTCGCTCTTGTCCCGCAGGCCAGAGTTCAATGGCAAGATCTCGGCTCACTGCAACCTCTGCCTCCTGGGTTCAAGTGATTCTCCTGCCTCAGCCTCCCTAGTAGCTGGGATTACAGGATCCCGCCACCCCGCCTAGCTAATTTTTGTATTTTTAGTAGAGATGGGGTTTTACCATGTTGGCCAGGCTGGTCTCAAACTCCTGACCTCAAGTGATCCGCCCACCTTGGCCTCCTAAAGGGCTAGGATTACGGGCGTGAGCCACCACACCCAGCCCATTTTTACAAATATTATATTTTTAAAATTAGTGCCAGAGAAACCAAGGAAAATAATCCATTATCTGTCCTTATCGTCTTAGAATAACCTACATTTGATCTGCTTCACAACTTTCTTCTTGAAATAACTTGCTTCAATTCGCTTCTAAGATTCCACATGCTCTGAGTTTCCTTTTTCCTCACTGGCCGCTCCTCAGCAGGGCGTGTGTGTGTGCAGGTGCATGTGCACATGAGCAATGGTTCCCAGCTCCTCCTCCACTCTCCAGCCTTTATGGGAAATGGCTTCACACTTCAATCTTCAAACCAGCTTTTCCACCTTGTCCAGTTTTACCTGTTTAAATGGCATGTCTAGCTTGAAGTCTCCTAACCTCATAGTTCAAGTCCTGACCTGTCCCTTGAGTTCCAGTCTCATACATCAGGCTGTCTACTGGATAGCCCTAGTCCATTATAGCCATCTCAAAGATAAAGTGTCCTAAAGAACTCCTGACTCTTGCCCCACCAGCTTTTCCTTAACTTTCCCCCATGTCAGTTAATAGCATTTTAATCCACCCTGCTATCAGGCCAAACCCATAGGAGTCATTCTTAATTGATCTTTTCATACCCCACATCCCGTCTGCCAGCAGACCTTGTCTGTTCTCTCAGGAATATGTGCTGAACTGGATGACCACTCAACCCCTCAGCTGCCACTGCCCTAGCTCAAACTTCCATGACCTCCTGAACTGTTGCCAAAGCCTCCTCAGTGGGCTTCCTGCTTCTGCTCTTGTCCTCTTACAGAACATTCCCCAAACAGGACTGGTGATCTTTTCAGGATGTAGTATCAAAATATGTCCCTATTTATTTATACACCCTCCCACTGCACTTAGGATAAAATCCAAGCTCCTGGCAGGGCGTAGTGGCTCACGCCTGTAATTCCAGCACTTTGGGAGGCTGAGGCAGGCGGATCATCTGAGGTCAGGAGTTCCAGATCAGCCTAGTCAACATGGTGAAACCCCATTTCTACTAAAAATACAAAAACTAGCCAGGCATAGTGGTGGGCGCCTGTAATCCCAGCCACTTGGGAGGCTGAGGCAGGAGAATTGTTTGAACCCTGGAGGCGGAGGCTGCAGTGAGCCGAGATCGCGCTACTGCCTTCCAGTCTGGGCAACAAGAGAGTCTTAAAAAATAATAATAATAATAATTCCAAGCTCCTTTTCATGGCCCACAAGGCCTTATGTGATCCATCTCCTGCCTGCTCTCCTACTGCATTTCTTGCCACTTTTCTCGTTGTTTAGGACACACACGTCCCTATTTCATGCATACATGTGCCTGCTCAGTGTTGTCCCCTCATTGTATGGGTCTTTCCCTGGCTGCCTTCTTCTCATCACTCAGGTCCCAGACTGGCAGTCACACCCTTGTCACGTTCCTGGACCAGGCCCAGGCCCAGGTTTTTACCGTGTGTGTGTTTCCTTCACAGCACTAAGAAGGACTGGAAACTTTCACACATGGTTTGCACATTATGCACTCCTGCTCACTCCCACCAATGTGCAATGCCAGCTCCATGGGAGAAGGGACTTAATTTTTGTTTCCACATAATAAGTACTCAATAAATATTAATATCTTAAATTGCAGTTTTGCTGAAGTGTCAAACATGGCCACCTGTAATCCCAGCACTCCAGGGGGCAGAGGCAGGAGGATCAAGTCCAGGAGTTCAAGACCAGACTGGGCAACATGGCGAGACCCCATCTCTTTTACAAAAATAAGAAAAATGTACCGGGTGTGGTGGCATGAAGAGATGAAGCATGGGACTCTTGGACTCACTCAACCATCTCAATAGATGCCAGGAATAGAGATGGGATTATCCCAGAAAATTTGTGGAGGATGCTCTTGTCTAATGGCATTGAACTCCATGACATACACAGGGGACCCACAAGGTTTTTGAGAATGTTACATCAGCAGAAACAGCTTAGCCTGGAAGTGACAGAGAGAGTGTGAAATGAGAAAAGGCTGTTGAATTCCAAACTGCTACAGGCAGGAAATGGATTGATAGAGCTACGGGCTGCAAACATGCCATCCTTCAAGTAAAAGCAAGAATGACTCCAAGGGCAGAGCCAGGGGCACAGAGACAGAGGCCAGAGAAGCAGACAGAAGTGATGGATGCAGAGACACAGGCCTATGATGTCACTGTGAGCACAGACTCAGAGGCCTATGGAGCCACCATGGGTACAGAGAGGCCCACGATTCTGCTGTGAGCAGACACAAAGGTCTGCAGAACTGCTGTGGGCCCAGTGGGTGGCACTTCAAGCTAGGGAATTATTTTCAGGCCTTGAATCCTAATAGAATTTTCTCTGCTGGACCGAAATTGGTTGGGAATGGTGACTTCTTTATGCCTTCAAATTTTCCTTTCAGAATGAGAACATCTATCACATGCCTATTACATCAGTCTTAAATAAATGTATTTATCCAAATTCCAAAGTTATTTAGAAGCTGATAACCTGTAGTATCACAGGTCCACAGCCAGAGAAATTTAATCCTAAAATGAATCATGCATGGGGTCTCACCCACATCTGATTAGATGATGAGATGCAGGACTTCTGAGCTAATATATAGATGCAAATTTGGTCTTAGTTCATGCTGCATGAGTTGAGACTTTGGGAGATATTGGGCAGAATAAATGTATTTTTCATGCAGGACAAATACAGATTTTGGGGTGCCAGAGAGTGGACTGTAGTGGGCTGAATGGTGGCCCCCAAGATGTCCATATCAAAATCCCCAGAGCCTGTATTACCTCATATGGCAAACTGTGATTACATGAAACATCTTGAGAGAAAGTGCTTATCCTGGGTTTTTCAAATTGGCTCTAAATCCAATGGCAAGTATTCTTGTAAGAGATACATAGCAGAGATGTGACAGAGAGAGCGGCAGCAATATGACCTAAAGGCAGAGATGCAGTCACAAGTCAAGGATTGTCTGAAGCCACCAGAAGCTGGACACCACCAGGGACAGAATCTCCCTAGAGCCTTCAGAAGAGGTGTGGTTTTGTTCACATCTTTATTTCAGACTTATGGCCTCCAGAACTGGGAGAGAATAAGTTTCTGTCATTTAAGCCACCAAAGTTGTGGTAACTGACTACAGCAGGTCTAGGAAACTAACGCAGAGAAAGCAGGCTTTCTTGAGGCTTTCTTGTCTGTGCCCATTGGTCGGCTTCTCTAGCACTCAATCTTTTTTCTTTTTTGTTTTGAGACAGTCTCGCTGTGTCACCCAGGCTGGAGTGCGGTGGCATGATCTTGGCTCACTGCAACCTCCTCCTCCCGGGTTCAAGCGATTCTCCTGCCTCAGCCTCCTGAGTAGCTGGGATTACAGCTGCGTGCCAACAGACCCGGCTAATTTTTGTATTTTTAGTAGAGACGGGGTTTCACCACATTGGTCAAGCTGGTCTCAAACTCCTGACCTCCTAATCCACCCGCCTTGACCTCCCAAAGCCAGCACTCAATCTTGAGACAAAAAGAAAAGCCACGGGATAACTACCAGAGTCCTTCCTCAGATCCCAAGGTCCAGGGATAGTCTTCTGTCTTATATCTACCTTTCAGAGTCTTGTGTTTGTTTACATGACCAAGGAGTTTAGCTGTACTTACTGAGAGGAAAAAGTGTATCTATCTCATCTTTTTGGAAGCAGACATTCTAACTCCTGGATTTTCACTTTTTTTTTTTTTTTTTTTTCTGAGACAAAATTTTGCTCTTGTTGCCCAGGCTGGAGTGCAATGGTGCAATCTCGGCTCACCGCAACGTCTGCCTCCCAGGTTCAAGCGATTCTCCTGCCTCAGCCTCCCGAGTAGCTGGGATTACAGGTGTGCCCCGCCACACCTGGCTAATTTTGTATTTAGTAGAGACAGGGTTTCTCCATGTTGGTCAGGCTGGTCTCGAACTCCCGACCTCAGGTGATCTGCCTGCCTCAGCCTCCCAAAGTATTGGAAATACAGGCGTGAGCCACCGTGCCTGGCCTGGCTTTTCACTTTTTAATTAGTTATACTGTTCCAGCCATAAACTTTTTTTTTTTTTCCATTTTTCTTTCTTTCTTTTCACAACTTGTCCTGTAACTGAACAGCCATAAACTTTTAAAATGACTGCTTTGGTTGGCATTTTCCTGGTCAAAATTCTTCAGTGGCTCAGTTGCCTGTAACATAAGCTTACAGTCTTTAGCCCAACATCCTTTCCCTCCCCAGTCTGATCCCATCCTTGCCTTTTGGGTGTTATTTCCCACTGTCATTTACCAGGTTTCCAAAATCGTGCTTTATTAAATGCTAGTTCATTGGAATGTTAATACATGTTTCACACACACAATCAACAGGAGAAAATGTTTCTATAGCCAAATGACATTGGTAAACAGTGTTTTTATACAAAGTTAAGCAGGTTTCTTTATTTTAAGTCTTTTCAGACACTTTCCCAGTGCATAGTGTGAATCTCCATAAAGCAAGTGAAACATTAATCATTCCCTAAACTTACTTGACCAAAGAACGCTTCATTCTATCTCCATGGAAACCCCTTGTGAAAGTCTCCTACTCCAACTTTCGTCTCCAAAAAATCTCACCTGTTTGTGATCATCTGAACTCATTTTATGCTCTTGCCTTTATATAAAAGAGAAGTTCTGTGAAATGTTGAAGAAGCAGGGTTATGGCACTAGTAATGATCCAGGCACTATACATTATTTAGTTCAGAAACCCTAACCATCAGTATTCTAACAGTGGATTGTGGAACCCAGTATGAGTGTTTGAGACATGTCACAAAATATAGAAGCTATTTTTAAAATGAATCCATTTAATACTGCTAGATGCTGTGAGAGACAGGGACTCCCCAGCCCAGCACTGCCACACGCACACATTCTTGAGCAGGAACGGAGACGTGGGCATGGCGTGGGCAGGCCAGTGGTCAGCAGATATCCTTTCTGTCCCTCCTCTGTGACAATCACCCCCAAGTAATCTTTGGGACTCAGAATAAGGCAGCTGCTCTCCCACCCTTACTACGGTGAGTCTCTCTGTGGCTGAAAGGACCACAGATGGAGAGCTTGGCACTCACTCCAACTTTGCCGAAAAGAGGACACCCACCAAAGCAGTAGGTAAAAATACAATTTTAGCAGCAGTGAAATAATAAGAGGAAGTGAGGATGGGGCCAGGCCACAACTATAATTAAACTGTCTGTTTAAAAGAAGCTGAATCCAGAAGAAGCACAAGCTGTAAAGTGAGAGAGGACAGGGAGCAGGGCCATTGGAGAGCAGGAGAGGACAGGCTGGCACCAAGCACTGCTCCGACTCTGCCCTGAAAGATTTGAATTGGACACTGTCCAGTCACGTGTGTGGCAAACCGTACTCCAAGCACTTTTCTCAAGGCAGAGGAAGGAGCTGCTGTGGCTGTAGCCCTGAACGCTCGTGCGGCCGGCATCGTGCGCTGGGCCTCTGTAATGGAGGACCTCCAGTGTGCAGACAAGACGCCGGCAGTGCCTGCGGAAGGCTGCACCCTGGTTCCTGGGTGAAAGTCACAGCTGCTGAAGTGAGAGCTCCATCTGGATACCAGAGACTGCTGGGCCATCAGTGCAGCAGGAACTGCCATGTGAGAGCCGCAGCCAGGCAGTCCCACGTCAGGAGGCCTGCTCCAGGCAGCCACATGTCAGGGGGTCGAGTCCCCCCACCGCACAAGGCCTGCTATGGACAGCCCCATGTCAAGGGGTCAAGTTCCTCCACATCAGGAGGCCTGCTCCAGGCAGTTGTGCTCTTCTTCTTCCGTCTGTAACCAGCTCCAGTCTAGGGCCTGAAAGTCAACAGACATGTTAAAAATACAACAGCCACCAACACATTTCAGGTTATTGTTCCTCTTCAGGAGGCAATCAGGACAATTTAGAAATATACTGAAACCCGGCCGGGTGCAGTGGCTCATGCGTGTAATCCCAACACTTTGGGAGGCCAAGGTGGGCAGATCATGACGTCAGGAGTTCGAGACCAGCCTGGCCAAAATGGTGAAACCCTGTTTCTACTAAAAATACAAAAATTAGCCTGGCGTGGTGGCAAGCTCCTATAGTCCCAGCTACTCAGGAGGCTGAGGCAGAAGAATCACTTGAACCTGGGAGGCAGGGGTTGCAGTGAGCTGAGATCATACCATTGCATTCCAGCCTGGGCAAAAGAGCGAGACTCCATCTCAAAAAAAAAACAACAAACAAAAATAAAAAGAAATATATTGAAACCCCTTTATTGGCTAGGTATGGTGGCTCATGCCTGTGGTCTCAGCACTTTGGGAGGCAGAGGCGAGTGGATTGCTTGAGGCCAGGAGTTCAAGACCAGCCTGGGCAACATAGCAAGACCCAGACTGCATAAAATAAATTAATTAATTAAACAAATACAAATTAAAAAGCCAAACCCTTTTATTAATAAGTTTGGTGACTGCAGGGCACTCTTGAGCTAAGTTACATATTCAAACTGTACAGGATCTTTTCTTTGGATTGGCTCAGAGTCCTTGAGATTCTGTGACTGTGGGAATTAGAAAGGCGAATATCAGTACCACTGTGGCTCACAGCACTCACTCCCGTGCTCACTGTGGGCAGCTAATCTCAGCTATGGATTTCCAGCCTCACCACATGACTCGGCCTGATGAGACTTCCTCTTCCTCCCACAGATGTGCAAGTAAGCAATGAACTGATCAAAACATTATCGTGCCAGGAGGAAGAGAGCAGCAAGAAATACAGAATGCCCACAGACTGGAGGAGGACACGTGACTACATCAGCAAAGGCTGCAATTCACAGTGGTACCCCCTGCAATTCTTCTGAAAAGCTTAAAGTTAGGGGAGGTTAGCAAGTGATTAGCAGGTAAAGACCATGTAAAGATCTAAGCAAATGATGCAGGATTCTCTCAACAATAAAGATTTGTCTTAATGTACCTATATCTTGACTAGTGTTCTCATAACTAGTACTACCTACTGCTAAGCTCCAAGGCCCTGAGGACAAGGCCATGGCTGGTTCCTGCTCCCAGCCCATCACTCAACACACAAATCCTCAGCAGTAGTACCAACGGTGCAGGTGGGGACAGACTTCTGGGAAAAATGCTACCTTCCTCCTCATCATAGGAATTAAGTGTTGCAAGGATTAAATAAGATAATGCATATACGTAGTTGTAAGCCTTCAATAATTGTTAGTTATCACTATTATTATGAATAATAAAAAATGTGTACTGGAAAATTATAAATATACACTGAAAAAATCAGCTGGGTATGGTGACGCACGCCTGTAGTCCCAGCTACTCAGGAGGCTGAGGCATGAGAATCACTTGAACCCGGGAAGCGGAGGTTGCAGTGAGCCAAGATCATGCCACTGCACTCCAGCCTGGGTGACAGGGAAAGACCCTGTCATAAACAAACAAACAAATACTGAGGTTGGGGATAATGCCAGATTGCGTTTCCATTTTCTTTTCTCTTTTGCTATAGAATGAAAGGACATGGAATCGCAGGGGGCTCACACAGGCTGTTACCGTGAAACTCTGGTCTTGCTCCCTCACGGTGTCCTGTATGGCATTTTCTAGCAGGGTACACAGGTTATGTGCTTCGGCCACCAGTTCTTCACTAAAGAAAATGATCAAATTATTAGAAAGCGGTCATTATTAGTTATCAGAGCTAACACTGCTATTTTAAAATATGCTAAAGAGTTTTGATAATACTTTTTAAATGAAGTAACAATTATTTTGATCCTGAGTGTCTTAAAACACCAACCCATTGACTAATACTTTCATCTTGTTATGCACTTTCCACACATGAGCATTACTGCCAAAAAGGCAAACAGATCTCATTAAAAAGTCAGAAGTAAAAAGAGCTCTTTCTGCTTTCTGACTTACTAGATAGCTGAAATTTAATTCTCAAACTGCCCAAATCTAAAGATATTCTCCAAATCACCTGTTTTCCAATTTATGAAGTAGACAAAAAAAAAAAAAAGGCCAACCAATTTATCAGGGTTCCGTAGTTCCTTGGAATCTGTTGAAAAGCAGTTCTGGGATTTGGTTTCATCTAATCTGATCTCTCTCTTTTCTATAATAAGAAACCCATGTTTCCTCTGAGGACTGGGCCACATTGAGAAAGAGCAGCATGTAATAAAACATCTTTTTCTAACCTCAGCTCTATGCTGTGGGGAGACAAGAGACATCCTATATACCCAGGTCTACCTTTCTAGAGCTTTGAGGACATCATTGAAGGGAATAAGCCACATAAGGGAAGACGGTGCCCCGGAACTCCTCTCACTCTGCAAAATGTGACAATCTGATGGCAGGAGCTCAGAGTACATTTTTGCCAAACCTCAGCTACGGGGCCTCTAGCTAGGCTAAAGGCTCAGTGCCTACCCTAGAAGGGAATGGAAGAGGCTCCTGGCCTAGCTACTAATAGGAGCTCATGAGAGGTTGGGGAAGTACTTTTTATTTAACAAAAAAAAAGGGCCGGATGCGGTGGCTCACGCCTGTAATCCCAGCACTTTGGGAGACTGAGGCGGACGGATCACCTGAGGTTGGGAGTTTGAGACCAGCCAGACCAACAGGCTGGAGAAACCCTGTCTCTAATAAAAACACAAATTTAGCAAGGCCTGGTGGCTCATGCCTGTAATCCCAGCTACTCGGGAGGCTGAGGCAGGAGAATTGCGTGAACCCAGGAGGCTGAGTTTGAGGTGAGCTGAGATCGCGCCGTTGCACTCCAGCCTGGGCAACAAGAGTGAAACTCCGTCTCAAAAAAAAAAAAAAAAAAAGAGAAACAGTCTCACCATGTTGCCCAGGCTTGCCTCAAACTCCTGCAAACCTCCTGCCTCGGCCTCCCAAAGTGTTAGGATTACAAGAATGTGCCATACGGCTGAGAGAAAATTAAGTATCCAAGGTCACATAAATATCAAAATAGGCTACAAAGTCCTCAAGGATAAGAACAAGATTCTTCAAAGCAGACTGTATTGGGATATAATTTACATACCATAAAGCTCACCCATTTAAAGTGTACAATTCAAGGGTTTTCACATATTTACAGAGTTGTGCAACCATCACCATGTCTAGTTTCAGAATGTTTTCTTCATCCTCAGAAGAAATCTTGCATTATCAGTCACTCCCATCCTCCTCCCCTGCCCCAGGCAATCATCAGTGTTTCCCATGCCTAGAGATTAGTTCCTGCAGAAACCCATAGAGCCCTGCACATAGAAAGTGTCAAACAAAACAAACCACAGGAAGAGACGACTGTGGGAACAGAGGTGGCCTGCAGTGTGCTGGAGAATGGGCGTAGGGCTGCTAGACACAGACTGCTGGGCCCCAACCCTGAGCTCCCAAGTGAGGTCTCTGGCAGGACCTGAGAATTTGATGCTGTGCTGCTGGCCCAGATGAGACTTGAAGAAAGCTCAGACCTGAGCATCTATAACGGAGGGGGAAGCTGTTATTCATGACTGACTAAGGAATACCTTGGTCAGAGTGGTATTTTGGGAAGATTAATTCAACCATACAGGGCTTGGCAGCAGAAAGGCAGGAGGCAGGAGGCAGAAAGCCCTGCCCCGACCTCTGCCGCCATGGTTCAGGCAAGAGGAGGCAGAGGATGGGAAGAACGTGAAGGTCAGTAGCACCGGAAGGAGGGTGGTGACTCGGTAACTCAAGGTAGTGGTAGGGTGAGTGGGGGCAGATGGCTCAGGGGAGATGAAGTGGGCCTCCCTGAAGGGAATGTGGCTTCCTATGGATAAAAGGTAGCAGCATGTGCCCAACCAGCATTTCCAATGTTCTCATTAAGCAGTTAGTCATCCAAGCCTTGGACAAAGAAACTAGTTAGTAAGTTTCAAGGGACTATGAGAGCAAAACATGTAACTTTTGTCCCCACAGGACCTAGCAGATGCAACAAATATCCAGAGAGGTAGTGATATCATTGGACAGACATTTACCAGTGACAAACGCCTCCATCCCCAATCTCCTGACGTGCCCTCGATGGTCACACTTGGCACTGCTAAGGCGGACCTACCTCTTCTTGGCTGGCTCAGGTAAGCTGTTGGAGGCCGTGGAGGGCTGAGACATCAGCTGCCCAGGCTGGCTAAGTCGAGAGGCATTCATGCTATCCGGGCTTCCACTGACAGGACCACGGACCTTGCTCTAGGGGACAAAATCAAAAGAAATTAGGAGCCAAGTGATGAATCACATTTTGCATTCACGCCACAGTATTTTCTCAGGAGACAACTGACTGCCAGATGCCAGAGCTAACCCTACAGCCTACCAGTCGGCACCCCCACCTGGGGGGCAGCTGGTGCTTCACATCTGGCTTCAAAAGTGTTTCTGTATCAACAGGGGGACTTTTGAGGAAAGGATTCTAAATTTAAGGAGACCTGGGGGCCTACATTTATTGCAGGTTTTTTAATTTTCATCGGCTTTATTGCTTGATTGATTGATAATGATTGAGAGTCTCGCTCTCTCACCCAGGTGGAGTGCAATGAGCGATCTTGGCTCACTGTAACCTCCACCTCCTGGGTTCAAGCAATTCTCCTGCCTCAGCTTCCCAAGTAGCTGGGACTACAGGCATGTGCTACTACACCCAGCTAATTTTTGTATTTTTAGTAGAGACAGTGTTTCACCATATTGACCAGGCTGGTCTCAAACTCCTGACCTCAGGTGATCTGCCTCAGCCTCCCAAAGTTCTAGGATTCATGATCCACTGCGTCCGGCCCCTTAAGGAACTTTTACAAGAAAAGAACAGCAAAGTATTTTTACTCTTTTCCAGGTAGAAGACAGACACACACACAAAGGCTATGGGAGTTCCTGTGGCTCACATCCTCTATGACCTGGCTGAGAAGAAACCAGGATGCCCTGACTCCGAAGGGGCTGCAGCCACTGCTCCTCCCAGCCCAAAAGGTCAAGCAGGGGCTCCTCTTCCAGCTACCTGAGCCTCCTCAGCTCACAGCCCACGACCGCTGGCCAACCTTCAGGTCACCCCTCCACTGATCTCTGCCCTGCATGCTCCCCAACCCACCTGTGTAGTCCCCCAACCCCCGCTCCTGGCACTCACTGCGGCCTGCAGTCCTTCATCCCCTCAAGTGTCTCTCAGGCCGTGGAACCCTCCTGGCTCCACATCCTTCCCTCCAGCGAAACTTCAAGGCCCACAAGTCAAGGAGACATGCAAGCGCCCAAGCCTCCATTCCTGGTCCTCCTGCTGCACCTTCCCTGCTGACTGTGCCTGGGGGAGGCCCAGCATTGACCTCCTGTGCTTCTGCCCTTGACCGAAAGTGCGGCAGGGGATGGCTCCTGCGCTGCCTGGCTCCCTCCCAGCCAGGCCCTGCCCCAGCTCCTGTCCCACCCCGTCCTGTGCTGCTCAACTCCAGCCCCGCTGAGGGACCCTTCTCAGTACTGAGGTTGGCCAAGGGCTCAGATTCTCCAGCTGCCTGGAGAGGGACTTCCCCAAATCCCAGATATGATCATGTCCCCACACTCAATTCCTTTAATATCAAGGGAAAAGACAGATACTGTGATGTGTCCTGTGTGCTTTGAAAATGGACATGGGCCAGGCGCAGTAGCTCACGCCATTAATCCCAGCACTTTGGGAGGCCAAGGCAGGTGGATCTCTTGAGGCCAGGAGTTCGAGACCAGCCTGGCCAACACGGTGAAACCCCATCTCTACTAAAAATACAAAAATTAGCCAGGTGTGGTGGGATGAGCCTATAGTCCCAGCTACTTGGGAGGCTGAGGCAGGAGAATCACTTGAATCTGAGAGGTAGAGAGGTGGAGGTTGCAGTGAACTGAGATTGCACAGCTACACTTCAGCATGGGAAACAGAGCAAGACTTTGTCTCGAAAAAAAAAAAAAAAAAGGAAAACAAAGCGTGGCCCGCGTAAGCTCACCCTTGCCTACCTCAGCAGCTTCATCCTCCATCGTAACCTTCCCCACACACACCAGCCTGTCCCCACTCGGAACACACTGACTCCCCAGGCTCTCTGCCTTTGATAAAGCAAGGCCTCTGTCTTGGAACATCCTCACTCTTCAGCTGGAACAGCTCCTTGTGAACCTTCTTGTTGCTCCCTCTCCTCTAAGACAAACTGGAGCTCCCCCTATGCATGGAAACTACAGCTCATGCCTCCTGGAGCTGCTTCCTAGCCCTTCCTGCCCTGAACGGCTCTCACTCATGCCTCTGTCTGTGCCCCTCAAAGGGTCAGGCCCTCCTTGGAACAGGTGCCATGCCTTCTCACCTGTGTGTCTTGCTGGGCATACAGTTAGCACTCAATAAATGCTCAATGGATATAGATGGCATATCACGCTATCACCTGTGCACACCTGCACCTCCCTCTTCTCTTCAGATCCTCTCTACCTTGTCATCCTGCTTTCTCCCTTTCCTCTCTTCTTACAGGAGGATGTGTCACTCCCACTCCCAAGGCATGCCCAGCGCTCTGGCACATGACCCCAGCCCCTCTGTTCTCTGCACTGTGTGTGGATTGTCCCCTCTGCCTTTGACAATGAGAATCTCCTAATGCACCACATCCTGCTTCCACCATGAGCAACGATCTCCCTCTCTCCTTCCCTTTGCTCTTAAAGGCAACTGATGCCTAAATCAGTCTTCCATTCATGTCACCTTCTCTGCAGCCTTTCACAATGGGGCTTGCACTCCCAGCAGCTCTGGCTCCCACAACACAGCCAGGTCTGCCCGTCTTAGTTCTTGGCTGTTTTGTTTCCCATTTCCTCACCCTGTGGCATTCTGTGGACTCACAGCTACGTTAAGATGGTGTGCACAGAAAGCCTGGCTTATGGCACTGAGGGCAGCATAGATGCAGATGATGGTCAACCAAGTTGCACTGCTGTGCATGATGGTGGGCTGAATTGGTGGCCCTAAAAAGGATATACCCACATCCCAACTCCTGGAGCATGTGAGTGTGATAGTACTTGGAGAAAACGTCTTTAGAGATCCTGAGATGACATCACTCTGGGCTATTTGGGTGGTTCCCAAATCCAATGACAAGTGTTCTTGTAAGAGTCACCCAGATAAGGGACACAGGGGTCACAGGAAGACAGAAACAGAGACTGGAGTCACACACCAAAGAACACCTGGAGCCACCGGGAGCTGGAAGAAGCAAGGACGGTCCCTCCCCAAGAGCCCTCAGAGGGAGCTCAACCCTGCTCACACGGGACTTCTGGGCTCTAGAGCTCAGATAACACATTTGTTTTTGTTTTTAGTAGAGACAGCTCTATTGCCCAGGTTGGAGGGCAGGGGCATAATCACAGCTCACTGCAGCCTTGAACTCCTGGGCTCAAGCAATCCTCCCACTTTGGCCTCCCCAAATTGCTGGGGTTACAGGCATGAGTCACCTTGCCTAGCCCAAATTTCTGTTGTTTTAGCCCCTCAGTTTGTGCTAATCTTTACAGTAGCCATTGGAAAGTAATACACAGATGAATGAAAATGATTAGCACAGGCCCTTCCTCTGACCTCCCTGCTCACACCAAGTCAAATAACAGCGAAGTGAAACCTGAGCAGCAGCCAAGTGGACTGCTGGTGGCTCTGTGGCATCCCGTGTGGGATGGCGGCAGTACACAGAGGTGGAAAGGCACAGGAGGCTGATGGGCCAAGGGCCTGGGGCCACAGCACTCACTCACACAAGCAATCTTCAGGAGATTCCAGAGCTCCTTCTGCCGCTTCTCCTGCAGCCGGACAACAGTCTTCTCATCCTCATTCATTAAGCTCACCACCTCTTCCACCTTGGGCAACAGTTCCAGTGCCTTCTGCTTGCAAACCACAGTTTTACTGCAAAGAATAAACATGACAAACTCTAATGGCATTTGGGCTGGAGAAAACGGAACCCATGGCAGCTGTGCATCCAGTCAGCAGCTGCAGAAAGTCTCTTCATGAGGTCCAGTGAATCAGAGAGGAGGGAGGAAGGTGACCTCACACCCAGCCTGCATCTCCCAGTCCTTACTCCAGAGTAGGAAGGTCGGGGCTCATACCTGAGCTGTGTATAGATCACTCGCACTTTCTTCTCGAAGCTCTGAATTGCCTGAAGCAGCAGCCGTACCATTTCCTGACTGTCACCCTCAGTTCGCTGGTCTGGAGAGGGGAGGGTAGCATAGTTCCTCAAGGAAGCCAGCAGAGAGTAGTGATGCCCCGTAAATGAAATAAGGAGAAGCCCAAGGCAGATATAGAACCCCACTTACCTCGAGGCTTTTCCCTTAGTCTCCTGTACAGCTCCCTTGCTTGCTCCTCTCTAAAATATGCAAAGAAGTTCTGTCTAGATTTGAGGTCAAATATGGCTAATTTTTATATTTTTTTGGTAGAGACAGAGTTTCACCACATTGCCCAGGCTGATCTCGAACTTCTGGGCTCACAAGCAATCTTCTTACCTTGGCCTCCCAAAGTGCTGAGATTACAGGTGTGAACCACTGTGCCCAGCCAAAAATATATATATATATATATATTTGAATTAGCTGAGCACGGTGGCATGCGCCTGTAGTCCCAGTTACTTGGGAGGCTGAGGTGGGAGGACTGCGTGACCCTGGGAGGTTGAGGCTGCAGTGAGCTATGATTGTGCCACTGCACTCCTGCCTGGGCAACAGGGCAAGACCCTGTCTCTTAAATAATACAAATATAAATAAAAGAACTGGAGGAGAATAAAGGGTTGATTAGAGAAAAGACAGAATCAAAGTTCTGACATTTGGAGCTCCTGTCCTAAGAATCCTAGTGAGAGAATCAGGGAACACTGCTGAGCTCACGGTGACACAGCCCTCAAGAGGCTGACCCGGCCTGCCCGGTTCCCTCCATCTGCACGCCAGGAGCACATGTGATCTCCTTCAGGTAGGAGTGATCTGCCTAGACCCCTCCTCCCCTCCTGGAGTCAATGCCAAATACCTGACAAAGACTCAAACGAATGATTTACAGGTCCGAATTCCACCTTGTCAGGTTCTTCCTTCTCTATCTTACTTTCTGTTCTGAGCTATGCCTGGGTCAGGGTGGGTGAGACAAATCAGGGGAGTCTGATACAGGGGTAGAGGCTGCTTGCATTTTACAGCCTTTACAGATTATGGCCTCCATCTCAAATGCGTTATCTGAATTCATCCTTACAACTTCATGAGGTAAGACTGTTTTTCTTGTCACTGAACAGATTTGGAAACTGAGGCTCAAGTGATGATTTGCTGGAGGTGACCCCACAGGGGAGCATGCTCTAGAGAATGGTCCCACACAGCCACTGAGGGTGCTCTGGACACACACACTGAAGCTCCAGGGTTATCTGTATGTGTTAGGCATAGAGGGGCCCCCCAGTCAGTACTCACAGGTCGTCCAACGTTCCCCCCTGCTTCCGGCCCATGGGGCTCCTCTGTAAGTCCACGATGTCCGTCTGTAGAGCCATCATCCGTTCTACCAGGAGTTTCACTTCGTTCTCCTAATGGAAAAGCTGTGCTAATGTCAACTGATGTGGTAGGAGCATGCTGAGATGCAAGATCTGCGGAGGAGCAAGACCTGGGGACCCTGCACATTGCCTGAGGACTCTCAATGGACTGGCTCAAAGGAATGTGGACTGTGGGGTCAGAATGGCTGCGCTTGCATCTAGGGTCCACCACTTTCTAGCTATGTGACCCCTCGGCAAGTTACTTACCCCCAGCTGCGGTTTCCTTTTGCATAAAATAGGCTTCTAACAGGGCTATTTGAGGAGTGAAGTAAGATGAAGTACTTAAAGCCTCTGGCATGGTGCCTGGCACACAGAAGATGCCCAAGGCACATTACTTTCTCTTCTCTTCATCTGTCTATCCCGATGCTACTGGGCAGGGAGGCCCAGACTGCTTTATTTCATAGATTATGAGTCCCAAGATGGGGAGGAGCACTCACCCCTTCTATGGTTAATATTCAACATGAAACACACATACACCCCATCAGTACTGATTGATAAAAAGCGATACTAAGACACAGGGGAAGAGCTTTGCCCAAGCACACAGGGGAAAACAGAGGATTCGTCCAGGAAAAATCCCCAGAGCCTGACTTCAATCTTCAGTTCGTGTGAGGTTCATTTAGTCACATGTATTTCCTTTGCCTTCATAATTAGCATTTTTTGGTGACATCTGATTCACGTTGTCCTGAGACTTTCTGCCTGGACCTTTTACTTCCTACGGATTTAGCGTCCCAACAAAATTAGTCAAAAACCTTCAACAAGAGGCAGTGTTGATCATCCATCCAATGCACTTCCTAACAGGAAATGGTCTTGCCTTTTCCCCAAGGGAACCTAACGCTTCTTATTTAAATCTGGACCATCTCCATCCATTCACGCAACTCTTGCATCTGGCCACAGAGGGGCTCCCTTTATTGGCTACTCTTAGCCTCTTTCCAGCTGGTCCAGTCAAGTTCAAAGCATGGTGAGGAACACCTGATTTTTGACAGAGATCGACCCAGTGTTTGATGAGAAAGTGAAAAGTGGGAGCAAAACCTCACCCCCTCGGTAAGTTCAGAAACCCCAAATGAGTCTCCTACCCGCCCACAGAGCTCCACGGCCTGCTCCATTTCCCTCCAGGCCAGCAGCAGTTTATCTGATGCTGAAAAAAAATTGAGAAGGAAAAACAAAACAAAACAAAATAAAAACACCACAAAACTGAAACAGAAATAAGCAACTCAATTATAATAGGACAAAAGAAACCTTAGAAAAAGAAAAAAAAAATGGTGTCTTTAAACTCATTACAAAGTGCACACTCACTGATCCCAAACTCAGTTTGCTCGCTGTACTTCTCCAGGTCAATCTGGATGCTGGTTTTGAAGAAATCCAACTTGGCCTTGAGCTGCTGAGACATGGAAGCCATGGAATTCTTCATCTTGGAGAGGCAGCTGTTGTTCCGGAGGAGATTCATCCTGCAGGGACCACAAGGAATAGAGTCTAGGAGCATCTCTGGGATCCAAATTCCATTTCCTGTACAATAACAAAACCCCCTCAAATGTCAAGGGAGATCCCTGCTATAATTATCATCATCATCACTATTATTATAGCAGCCACTTATAACCCAAGGACAATTTCCTCACCCTCAGCAATGCCTGAGGTCTGCACCAAACTTGGCATCAGGCAAAGGAAGACACAAAAGGCCAATGATGCTGGCAAACGAGTTACATTGGGGAAAGAGTCCATAAGTCCCCAGCAGCACAGTCAGAGGAGTTTTGCTAATCCACACGGCAGTGAGCTCCTCTGGGTTCCCAACCCATCCACAGCTCGGCCAGCCCAGCTTCAGTTCCATACTCCTCGCCCTGGGCCGACCACACTCACCTCATCAGGTCTAAAGGGGCCTGCCTCAGTCCAGCCCACCCAACTGCTTCCCGTCTGTCCAAACCAGTGTCTCCCTTTTGTTGCTCATTAACAGTTGCTTCTGGGTCCCTGCCTCAGCCACCTTCCTGTGGCCAAAGCCACCAAGCAATTTTAAATCAATTAAGTTTAAAAAAAAAAAAGCCTGGCACGCTACATGGCGGCTCGCTGTCCCTGCTGCAGCCGGTTGCAATCCTCCTTCAGGGTCTGGATGCTGTGCCAGACCTGGCCCCACACCTTCCTCAGCTGGAAGAAGGCGAGGTTCCTCTTGGGCTCTTGAACTGGAGACAAAGACAGAAGCAATTGTCAAAAAATAACCACAATAACTCTCCTACAATTAACCACATCCTGCCTTCAACACTGCTGGCACTTTCACGTTTTATACCTACTATAGGATCATGTAACTTTGGAGGGTGTTATGCCTGGTTACTGTCACATACATGTATTTGTACCAACAGCATGTACCAGTGGTCAATAAGTAGCTGTTGATTTGAAGAAACACTTTATGAACCATTTGGACACATATGTATATAGGGCCATACATTTTCAATAGAAATTTGTTGTGTTTTTTTTTTAAGAGAGAAGGTCTCACTCTTGTCACCCACGCTGGCATGCAGTGGGAGTGATCATGACTCACTGCAGTCTTGAATTCTCAGGCTCAAGTGATCCTTCTGCCTTAGCCTCCTGAATAGCTGGACTACAGGCATGCACCACCACATCTGGCTAATTTCTACATTTTTTGTAGAGATGAGATCTTACTATATTACCCAGGCTGGTCTTGAACTCCTGGGCTCAAGCGATCCTCCTGCCTCAGCCTCCCAAAGTCCTGGGATTACAGGCGTGAGCCACCATGCCCAGCTTAGGAGGTTGAAATTCACTAATGGTTTCCTGTACTCTCTCTTGCCTGGCTACTCCTTGCATGTCCTAAATAAGGAAGACTGCCCTGAGGACTGGCAATACTAACTTCCTTCATGTGGCTCCCCCTTCCTTAGTCCAGTCTCCCTCCCCTGCCTTGTCCCACATATTATAACTGATTATTTAGAAAAACAAAACAAAACAAATTCTTACGGATACAGCTGACACTTTCAGGTTGGGGCCGTGGGGAGATCTGAGTCTCATAGGTGATTTTACTGTTGTCAAAGAGAAAAACAAGATCCATGTCCAATGGGCGGCCCTCATTTAACTGCAAAGGGACAAGAACAAAATGAATCTTGTGGATCCAATCTTCTCTTTCTAACTAATAATGAAGAGGTTCCAGAGCTTTCCCCACTGTTTGGCAAGAGCATCATCTTCAGCCAGCAAGTGCGAAGCATACATGAAGTCTTTCTCCCAATGTTTCCACCCTACACTTACTGTTGGAACACACTCCTTATTTACAAACTTATTACATTCTATTTTACTGTCATCCCTGTGAAGTTCAGAAATTCACTATATACTTCCCTATGCAATGATTATTTCTCATATGATAACTTTATCTCCACAAGTCAGCTGAGAAGCTCTTTTTGAGCAGAGGCCATGTCTTACACAGCTATAGTTAACACAGGTGCCTAACACAGAGGCCATCATAAATAGTTTCACAGTTCTGTACAGAGAGGCCATCATAAATAGTTTCAGTTGACTCAAGACAGTGCAGCATCTTTTTTTTTTTTCTAGTATACTTGGAAGAGGGCCAAGTTGGCAAATTGAGAGATTCCAGTGCTACTGCATCATTTTTTGCAATAAAGGCAAGAGAACGGTCTTGGAGGGTCTGGAAGTAACAAGTCCAGCAAGGAGATTTGTGTTTCCTATCAGGCCACACAGAGGACACCATACTCCAACTTAAACACCAGGCAGGTATCCACACTGTGTGATAAACAGACTACATGACAAAGCAGAATTGAAATCTGAAGGTGTGTTGAGTTTCCCAGGAGGCACAGCCAAGGAAAACAGGGTGGTGTGTACGAAGTCAGGGCTCACCTTGCCATCTGAAATACACTGAGTGGCAGGTTTATCGGGGATCAACGCCAGGCCCGCTTCCTGCAGCAGCTCCTGGTCCTCCTCTGGGATGCCCGTGTCCTGCTGGATTCTGGCCTTCAAGCTCTGCAGACTCTCGGTCTCTGTCACAGGGTAGGTGTGGATGGTGCCTGTGACCATGTTCAAGATATGAACCAGCTGCAACACAACCCAGATGTTACTGGAAAACCAATTTCTTCAAGGAGATGCCCATCTATTTGCCTAGTCCTCTCTCTGCTACTCCCAACATTTCCCAACCACACAAAGCAACGGCCTGGCTTGAGGGAGGGAGGTCAGGTGCCATGTTTCGCATATTTTCGTCTTTCATGATCCTGTCTGTGGCTATGACCTCATAGCCAATGTCAAATAGCACAACTGTCCTTTCTTTACTTATGCAGAAAGACTGATGCAGGAGCCTAAATTTTCTCACTAGGTCAGCTGGCCCCATCCCCTGCTCTGTCCTAAGAAGTGCATGTTCCGCTGGGGACCCCAGCTTTTGCCTCAGGGCTAACTTGGCTCCATGCTCACCTTTAAGTTTAAGATGTCATCCAGGGCCTTGAAGCAGCCATTGGGCCCATACGTGGGATCTGTGCCCCTCTGTCGGGGGTGCCACATCAGCATCAGTTGCAGCCACTTCTCCAGTCGCTCAGCCAGGACACTGTGGAGAGGAGCAGAGTGTGTGAGGAGACACTTCCAGCCAATGTTGGGCTACAGTGTGTGTCTCCCAGTATATGCACAGATGGCAGCCAACAGATGGTAATTGAAAATGAAAATGGGTTTATCAGAAACAGTATAAACATTTCCAATCAATTATTCAGGTGTTCACACCTCTCTCCTGAATTCTAAAATACCCTGAAATCAGAGATTCCTGACCTCTAAATGGCTGCATAAGAATGCCCCATGAGGGCCAGGCACAGTGGCTCATGCCTGTAATCCTAGCACTTTGGGAGGCCAAGGCGGGTGGATCACTTGAGGTCAGGAGTTTGAGACCAGCCTGGCCAACATGGTGAAACCCTGTCTCCACTAAAAATACAAAAATCAGCCGGGCATGGTGGTGCACGCCTATAATCCCAGCTACTCAGGAGGCTGAGGCAGGAGAATCAGTTGAACCTGGGAGGCAAAGGTTGCAGTGAGCCGCGATTGTGCCACACTGTACCCTAGCCTGGGTGACAGAGGGAGACTGTCTCCAAAAAAAGAAAAAAAAAAAAAGGAAGAAAAAGAATGACCCATGAGGTTTTTAAAATACACTTTATAGGCACATCCTAGCTCAGGTGACCCCTACAGAATCTAGATCCCACGCTGCCAGATGTAGTGGTTCACATGAGAAACTCCAAGCTCCTTCCCCTGGCCCTGCAGAGCCTGCCTCCTGTGAGCACTCAAACCCTTTCCTGAGGCCAAAACAGCTACCCACCACCTCCCAAACGTGCCTTGCTCACTTTAATCTTTCCCCTTAGAATTTCCTTCCTCCTTCCTCGTTTGTTCACGTCCTGCACATCTGTCTAGACCCTTCCAAAAAGTTCTAGTTTATCCCACGTCATTCCTTATAGCACTAGTCCATCCAATCTTCTCTTCCACCCTTTAAATATGGTAATCATTATCCATGCCACTCAATTATGTGTGACTGCCTCGTAGCTTTCTTTTGCACTGTTACCCAATTCTGTACAATTACACAATATTATTAATTGTTTAGATTCTGGCTCTGAGACTAGATTGTAATGCCATTCAAATGACAAAGGTTTATTTGTTGACTGTGACACAGAATTGGGCCACATAAGGGGTGGAAAGAGAAATAAGGTATAATTCCCTGCCCTTAAAAGGACTGCTGTTGAATCAGAGACAAACCCTATGTAAAACCAAATGTGATACAAGGTAGAGGCTATTAAGGGTAATAAGAGGTACAGATAAATTGTTATGTGAACTTAGGAAAGAGATGACTTCTAGGGAGATGAGGGAAGGAAACCCATTCTAGATTTAAGATTAAGAAGGACTATGTCAATTGCTTACTCACAGGACGATATCCTGATAACCTGTCTAAAAGTTATCAGATGTCACTTCAGACTTGAATTTCTTTTTTTTTTTTGAGATGGAGTCTCACTCTGTCACCCAGGCTGGAATGCAATGGCGCAATCTCAGCTCACTGCAACCTTTGCCTCCCGGGTTCAAGCGATTCTCCTGCCTCAGCCTCCTGAGTGGCTGGGATTACAGGTGTGTGCCACCACTCCTAATTTTCACATTTTTAGTAGAGATGGGGTTTCACCATGTTGGCCAGGCTGGTCTTGAACTCCTGACCTCAGGTGATCCACCCACCTCGGCCTCCCAAAGTGTTAGGATTACAAGCATGAGCCACCGCGCCCAGTCCAGACTTGTATTTCTAAAAAAGGGAAGAAAAATATGTATTCGTGTAATGCTGCTGTGCCTTACCTGTTAAGATTATTGGGGTAGGGTAAAGAGCTTGAAAACTTCACTGTTCCATTCAAGTCTTCGCTGACAACAATATCCACCTCACTCTTCTGCCGGACTTTCGAATGCCTGCAAATATGCATCTTGTTAGGTGCAGTCACACGTTGCTATGACAGGGACACATTCTAAGAAATTCATCATTAGGTGATTTAGTCCTTGTGTGAACCTAACACAAACCTAGATGTTTTAGCCTACTACACACCTAGGCTATATAGGACATCCTATTGCTCCTAGGCTACAAACCTGTACAGCATGCTCCAGTACTGAATACTGTAGGCCAGGGTAACACAATGATAAATATTCGTGTATCTAAACATATCTAAACCCAGAAAAGGTACAGCAAAAATACAGTATTATAATCTCATGAGACCACTCTCATCTAAGCAGTCAATTGTTGACTGGGATGTCAATGAAATATACAGTTATACACATCCCTATGACACTTAGCACTCAAGAGCCACTTTACATTTATAATATCAGTTTACAACTATACAGGAGATTTATAGCCCCAATCTTTTGGAATAAGTCAGTTCATTCACATTGAGTCAGGCGGATTCTTTGAGAGTTTAAGACTGGTCAGGACTGCCTGAATGAGTTTTTGGTTTTTTTTGTTTGTTTGTTTGTTTTTTTTTTGAGACGGAGTCTCGCTCTGTCGCCCAGGCTGGAGTACAGTGGCCGGATCTCAGCTCACTGCAAGCTCCGCCTCCCGGGTTTACGCCATTCTCCTGCCTCAGCCTCCCGAGTAGCTGGGACTACAGGTGCCCGCCACCTCACCCGGCTAGTTTTTTGTATTTTTTAGTAGAGACGGGGTTTCACCGTGTTAGCCAGGATGGTCTCGATCTCCTGACCTCGTGATCCGCCCGTCTCGGCCTCCCAAAGTGCTGGGATTACAGGCTTGAGCCACCGCGCCCGGCCTGAATGAGTTTTTGAAAAGCAACCTTTAGCAGAGTCACTGACCATCTTGTGCCCAGAGTTCTGCAGACAGTACTACTGCCTCCTTATCTCATCCTTGGTTTTTCCTTCTCATTTGCTCTATCTTCTGTTTCATCTACTACACACTCTTGTGTTTTGACAGAGGTTAAAACTGGGACTTCCAAACCTAGATTACACTATGTACACAACATTTACATAAAATATGCAAAACCTACGCACACACATAGATACTTCCCTCTAAATGTACACAGCTAAATACTGTTTCTAAGGATAAATGAACTTATACATTTCCCAACTTAGGGAACTTCTTGGGGTATCTGAAGTAGTATTTGAAGGTAAAAATAATTTTTTTTCTGTCACCCAGGCTGGAATGCAGTGGCACAATCACAGCTTACTGCAGCCTCAACCTTGTAGGCTCAAGCAATCATCCCTCCTCAGCCTCCTAAGTAGCTGGGACTACAGGTGTGTGCCACCACACCCAGTTAATTTCTGTATTTTTTGTAGAGATGGGGTTTCGCCATGTTGCCTAGGCTAGTCTGAAACTCCTGGACTCAAGCAATCCACCCACTTTGGCCTCCCAGAGTGCTAGGATTATAGGGGTAAGCCACAGTGCCTGGCCAATAAAAATAATCTACATGCAACTGGCTTCACATCTTGGTAATAAGAAGAGTAATTTGAATAATACTTCATAGATAACCAAGTATTCTGACACAGATCATTTATTCACTTAATGCTATGACAGGCCCATGTGGCAGACATTATTTTTAGTCCCCCAATTTGGACCAAAGGAAATGATAATCAAATTATTTTTCCAAGGTCACACAACAGAGTAGCAGAATCAGGGGCTCAAACCCAATGTCTGGTGTTCTTTCTATTCTGTTTGAATGTCCAACTATTCTCAAAACATCTGGGAAATTCAAATAAAAAATGCTTTGCTCCAAACAATTTTCATTGGCAAGTGGTGAACCAGCCTATCAGGAGCACACTGGAAAGCTAGAAGAGCCGGAGCATGGCAGAGGCTGGTGCTTTACCGCTTGAGCTGAAACTGACAGCTGTAAGTCGGGGGCTCCAAGACTTTCTAATTATCTAAGTGTGGAATAAGCCTCTGCTAGAAAACTTAAGTTGTTGATGGGAAATTTAAAAAGGACCCAAAATAAGATGCTTATTGCTTGGGCTTGTCCTAAAATGTATTTCAAAGTGGCTTTATAATAGAATTGTAAAGCCCGAATTGCACTTGTCTGGAAATCACTATTTACCTGCCATCTGAGATAAGATAGTGAAATTTTTTAAAAGTTGCCCAAAGCATTAAAAACTAGATTAGTCCACAAAACAGCTCCTTATTGGGTTTCAGAAAAATCTACTTGAAACTGGCCACCTGGCCCTCCAGCACTGACGAGGGAAGCTCTAGGAAGATGGCTCTGCAGACAACAGATTTCCTACGAGGATGCTGGGCCATTAGGAATGTATTTTCAAAAAGCATCTGCTCTTCTAGTTCTAATGGATTTTAACTCATCTTGTCATAAATAAGAGAAATGCTCAACAAGTGACCAGAAGAAATGTAATAATTCCTTTAGTTAAAACCACTATAGATGTGCAGTGAGCCCAGATCATGCCACTACACTCCAGCCTGGGCAACAGAGTGAGATTCTGTCTCAAAAACAAAAACAAAAACAAAAAAACACTATAGATGTACATGTAATTTAAAGCGATTTTTATAATGCATACACTATAAAGTGTGACTATAAATTAATGAACAAATTCCTCAATATTCCAGAACTTATGTAGCTAAAGAAGCAATGCCTGTTTTAAAATAAGTCACCACAGTGGGGCAAACTTTGCCATTTCTCCAAACTCAGGGCAGGGACCTCCTTCACTGGGAGGTAAACGTGGAATTGAATAGACTGCCATCACCTAAGACCACTTTTCTGGAATTGATTTCAAAGGATACACTTTATTCTTTTTTTTCTTTCTTTCTTTCTTTCTTTTTTTTTTGGTAAGACCATGGAGTCTTGCTCTGTTGCCCAGACTAGAGTGCAGCAGTGCGATCGTGGATCACCACAATCCCCGCCTCCTAGGTTCTAGCAATTCTCCTGTTTCAGCCTCCCAAGTAGCTGGGATTATAGGCGTGTGCCACCACGCCCAGTTAATTTTTGTATTTTTAGTAGAGATGGGGTTTCATCATGTTGGCCAGGCTGGTCTCAAATTTCTGACCTCAGGTGATCCACCTGCCTCGGCCTCCCAAACTGCTGGGATTACAGGTGTGAGCCACCATGCCCGGCCCACTTTATTCTTATAAATAAATATTCTCATGATGTACACACTTGTCCTCTGAAAACATTCATGTTTTGTTTTCATTACTTCCAGAAGGTAACAATAGCCAGCGTTGGCAAGGATGTGGTGAAAGGGGCAGTGTCCACACTCCAGGTGGAGACGTGTATTTATATGACCTTCCTGGTGAGCAGTTTGCTAACTAACACATATCAAAAACCTTTACAACTTGCAAAGTCTTTAATCTGTTATTTCCCTTTCTAGGTATTATCCTAGGGAAACAACTGTGTGCAAGAATTTCCCTACAAGGATGTTATTCTTAGTGTTATTTTAAGAAATAAAAATTATCAACGTGCTTCCAACAACGGGGGATAAGTTAAATGACCCACAGCACAGCCATCCAATGAAATAACAGACATTACAAATAATACAGAAAAACATAAAGCATTTTCGACATCTAGTTTGAAAGGCAGGTTGTATGAGGATATTATAGTAACCTATTTTTGTTTGTTTAAAAAGTACAAAAATATAACACTGAAGAGCCTGGAGACACAAAACTGTTCATAGTGATTGTTTTCCAATTATGGGATGACAGTTGATTCCTGCTTTTTTACTGTTTCCATATTTTCCAAAACACAAAAATGAAGCTAAGTTAATCTAGCAAAAATTAAGGGGTAATTAAACTGTGCAGTACTATTTAAGTTCAAAAGAATAATTTTTTGTGTTGCAGATAAATTGACTCAAAAAGAAATTCTCATGGTGTGAAAAGCTTGAAAGCATGTGCAGGACCGTGTTCAGATAATGCTACCATTAGGGTAAAAAAGAGGGGAAATATCAATGTACAAATAAACAAACATATGCCAGTTTACTGGAACACATAGCAAACATCCCTGGAAGATACGAAAATCCTGGAAGATATGAAAACGTTCTTGGAAGATAGCAGGTGCCTGTGGGGAGGGAAATGAGTGCCTGGGAGGCTGGTATGACTTTTCACTGCATACTCCCTTATTCTGGAAATTTGAGCCGCATGAACTTACTATGGTTCCAAAAAAATTAAAACTTGAGATAAGTAAATTTTGAGCAGCAGTAGCATCATTTAAACTAGTGTGTGGCCTCTCAAGGAAAAATCCTAAATGAAATCTAACTGATTTGGGGGAATATTCATTTTTAAATTATGCCTTTCAGTAAAATTAACTTTTTTCTCTTCTTTTCTGCCCCCAGTTCCTTATTTAAACTGACAAATAAAAATGGTCTATATTTATCATGTACAACATGATGTACACATTGTGGAATGGCTATATTGAGCTAATTACCATATGCATTACCTCACATACCATTTTTGGTGGTAATAATTAACTTTTATATAAACATATCCTGAACAATGCATTATTTCTTTAATCAGTAAAACAAAAGCTAAAGAATATAGAGTAATTCTACAAATCTTCATTGTATCCTTTAATTTATTAGAAAAATTTTTGTGTAATTTATTAAGTTCACAATTTCAGCTACATTCTTATGCTTTATGCTCAGTTTTTTTTTTTTTTTTTTGAATCTTTGTTTGTTTTGAGACAGAGTCTCACTCTGTTGGCCAGGCTAGAGTGCAGTGGTGCGACCTCTGCCTCCTGGGTTTAAGCAATTCTCCCACCTCAGCCTTTCGAGTAGCTGGGATTACAGACGCCAGCCACCACACCCAGCTAGGGTTTTTAGTAGAGATGGGGTTTTGCCATGTTGGCCAGGCTGGTCTGGAACTCCTGGTCTCAAGTGATCCACCTGCTTCGGCCTCCCAAAGTGCTGGGATTACTGTACCCGGTCATGTTCTTACACTTTAAAACAAAAATTTATATTGAGGTTGTAGTAAAATTTGTCAACAATTTTCCACATATTTCCTCCTGACTTGTCATGAGTACATGTGTTTTATTTCTGTTTACTAACACACAGCATTCTCAGTGTAAGTGCACATATTCGCACAATAGTCTTACTTCTGAACCCAGAGCAGATGACATTGACACAGCATTGTATTCAAAGATGTGAAGGCTCAGAATCCACATGAACACTTAACAGCTACTCTGTATCTATTAACAGGTCCTTGGAGCACAGACCGTCCCCCTACTCGTGCTAGATCCTGACAGGCCTTCCTCTCGGAAGAGACACAACACAGATCTCCCAGGCCCGGTGATGGGGCGCCAGGGAAACAGGGTATGTGAAGAGAAAAGAGCAGACGGGCTCCCTCCTCCATCCAGGTGCCCCGGCTCCACTCACCACTGCACGGGCTGCCAGTTGGGGAGGAAGGGCCGGAAGCCCGTGATGCACTCGAAGGCCAGGGTGCCAAAGCTCCAGTAGTCGACAGTCACCGTGTACTTCTGCTGCTCCAGCAGCTCTGGGGCCTGCAGCGACACGAGGGGGCACACCTGAGCTGCTCCTCTCATGGGGGACCACGGCAGGAGGGGGCGGCCAGCCAACTGCTTTCACCCCAGGCTTTCCTGGCTCCATCCCAGGGGGCACTGGCACATGCATGCAGGGCGAGGAGGGCACTCCAGGTATGTTTAGCGGGTATGTCATGCTACCATTTCTAAGACCTTTCTATGCCCCACTCACTCCAGTAAGTCCTGATGGAGGGGCTAAAGATTCAGGGCCAGAGTACATCACACACCCCTCACCGGGCTTTAACTTCTCCCCTTTAAAAATGAGAGTTGCAGGCCAGGCGCAGTGGCTCACACCTGTAATTCCAGCACTTTGGGAGTCCAAGCCAGGCAGATTACTTGAGGTCGGGAGTTTGAGATCAGCCTGGCCAACATGGTGAAACCCCATCTCTACTAAAAATACAAAAATTAGCTGGGCATGGTGGCATGCACCTTTAGTCCCAGCTACTCAGGAGGCTGAGGCACAAGAATTGCTTGAACCTGGGAAGTGGAGGTTCCAGTGAGCCGAGACCGTGCCACTGCACTCCAGCCTGGGCAACAGAGTGAGCCCCCATCTCAAAAAAAAAAAAAAAAGAAAGAAGAAAAGAAGAAAGAAGAAAGAAAGAAAGAAAGAAAGAAGAAAGAAAAAAGGAAGAAAAAAAAGAGGGTTGCAGCATTTCAGGCACTTATTGAAAATTAGCTTAAGGCAGGATGCAGTCGTGGGCGCTGTGTAGACATGGGAAGAGAGGCTACAAATGGTAAAGGAAAATGATGCCAGGGTATCCACACCAAATACACACATTAAGTGCTGGCTGAACCCCTGAACCAGGTACCATGTGGTTGCAGAAAAGGCCAGGATATTTAGAAACAGGCAGGGAAAATGTGATGCATGGCTGCTGGTAAGGCAGAGAGCTGGGGCGACCGAGGAAGGGAACACAGCATAGGCGTGCTGGGGGTGCAGACTGGGCTCAGCCGGTGGGTGGAGACAGAAAGGACCAGGGCAAGCAAAAGCACAGAGACAGGGTGGTGCACGGTCTGGTTGGAAATGTGAAGCTTAAGGAAGGGCCTAGAAGACCAAACCAAGAGAAGACATTCCGGGATGGGTAGGTCAACCTCTATGTCTGGTTAAGGACAGATGTTTTAGCTCATGTGAGTACATGACTTGACTCAGCTCCTGGTTAGAGCATGGGGTCCCCCTTGCTCAACTGCTGCTGAGCTGAGGAGGACTCCAGAAGGACCTACCGAATCACACATCATATGAACACAGGCACCTGAATCACAGCCCCCTGCGAGTCCTGCTCTGAAAGCTGCAGACTCCTTAAGTCAATCCCAATTGTGGAGGCTACTGCCATCAGCAAGCAACCTAAGACAGGTCTTGCTGGGCAGCTGTGCTAAGCTCTCCTGGAATCTAACTGCCCTCTGCCTCTTCACTGCCCCTACCTCGCCCGCTATTCACTCCTGTTTGGTGTGATTCCTTCTCTACACAGTATCAGGAGTGGGCTTTCCAAAGAGTTGCTCTTTCTCCCACTTAAAACCTATCAATCTCTGCAGAGGTTTTAAGATAAAGTCTAGAACTTTAGCCCAGCCCTTAAGGCCCTTCATAATCTGTGCCCTACCTCGCTCTCAGCTTCAACTCAAGACTCTCTTTTCCTTTTGTGCTCGGTTTCAGCCACACCTTCAGGTCTTCCTGTGTGTGATCCCTTTGCATGGAATTCCCCCTCCTGTCCCCCACCTCCAGCCCTTTTCACCCCCTCACCCTTCAAGTCCCAGACCAGGCTGAGGCCACCCAATACATAATTTCACAACACCCTGCACTCTTGCTTTGTAACATTCACCGCAACTGTAATTTCTTAGTTATCTGCATAAGCATCACAGTAATGCCTGCTTTCCTCCTAAACTCTAAGGTCTGAAGGCAGAAAAGGGCTTCTCTTTTTTCCCCATTGCGCCACCAGCCCTGAGCACAGTGCCTGACACAATATTCTTGAATTAGTGACTCAAACAGAAACCTAATATTCAGACCAAATAATGTAAACAAAGAGTGGGGAGCTCAAAGCTCTGACCCCTCCTCAGTGGCCCCTGAGATACCTCATAGAAACTGTGGTCTCAGCCAGACTTAGTGGCTCCTGCCTGTAGTCTTAGCTGCTCAGGAGGCTGAGGTGGGAGGACCACTCGAGACCAGCATGGATCTGTTTAAAAGCCTTTCCTTTCAGGGAAGACGCTGAAGCACAGAGAGGCTAGGAGATGGTGCAAGGTACATAAGCAGAGCCCTCCGGACGTCAGAGAAGATGACCACATCCCTTCACAGGGCATCTGGTGGCAAAAAATGCTGACCCGACCAGGTTATGAGTGTGACCTTATGCATCTCCGAAACATTCAGAGAGCAGGTGGGATTCAGGTGCTGGGAGTAAGGTGGGAGAGGAGCCCCACAAATGCAGAAGCAGGGAGGAGCCGACAGGCAAACAGGCAAGGCCCACTTCTTACCAGGTACTGCAGGGTCCCCACAAATGATGTACAAAGACTGCCCTGATCCAGCTCCTTGGCATATCCTAGGTCAATAATTTTGTGTATTAACTAAAACAAAAGGAAGGAGAAATCTGAGGGTTACAAGAACACAATGTCCTTCTACAAGGAACCTGACTGCCTGGTGTTAGAGCAGAGGTATTTCTGAATTCCCAGGTACTATTAGATCCCAAACTCCCAAGGAGCTGCCAGATACACAAAGGAATGTCCTCGACATGGTAGATTCAAGGCAAAAGAAAAGGCATATTGTAAAAATGCTAGGCACGTGTCCTCCCACACTCTGCCACGCATCATCAGAGGGAAGCTGAATGAACAGAACAGGCACCAGCCCTCAAGATGGCTAAACCCAGACTTGAAACAGGAAGGACCGCGCCAGCCTCTTCTCAGTAAATACCCTCAGTTCTCAAATCTGAGCACCACTGACAGGAGTGAGTGTGAACTGGAACAAGGGCGAGCCCTGTGGTAGTCACAGACTAGGCCTAGATGCTGAGGGCAGCTGTATGAAGGGATTAGGTGATCTAAGAACTCAGTCACGGCATTCCACTCAGCTGAGCCTGTGCTCACCACCCCAGCTAAACACATAGAGTGGGTAAAAGCCGCAATGTCAAGCTCGCGGGGCAGTCAACACCATGTCCGAGCCATGTAGCCACTGAGGAGGCCACAAAGAGCTCTGGGGAAACTATAGGCTGGACCAGGCTCGGCAGCAGACGCCAGTCCCAGTACCTCTTCCCAGCCACATACACAACCAACTGATCACTGGTTTCCATTTAGCATTGAGAGGCGAGGCTCTTAAGGCAGATGGAAAACAAGAAGTTGATTTCCAAGAAGCGCTAGTCCCAGAGGCTAGGGGTGGAGGTAGGAAGGCAAACATTATTTTCCTTATCAGATTCCTGCAACTTGAGCGACTAACAATGTAATCCATTCAAACCTGCCTCAATCTGCAACAACTTTTTTGCTGAATTTTGTTTCAAATCAAACAGCATTCCCGGAGAATCAAAGCACAGGCAAGGAAATGCAAATACACACAAATATGCAGAGTGTGCTCCTTTCCTCCCAGGCCACTTCCCGGCGCACCCACCTGAGGCTTTCCAAGTCCCAGGAGCGTCACTCACCCTCTGTTCTCCTTGCTGCAGGACGATGTTTTCTGGCTTTAGATCCCGATGGATGATTCTGTTTTCATGAAGGTATCTAAGTGCAGAGGCTGAGGAAGGCGGTGTGGGGAGTGAGTTTTTCTTAAGCCTAAAAAATGCTTTTCATGACAGAATCGCCTCTCCTGCAAAAGATAAACGCTGCGTGCCCCTGAAACATACTCTGACTTGTAGCGCAACACCTCAGGGTGGAGGGCAGGGGCTCTGCCACATGAAGCTTAAACTTCCATCGGAATCCAGCTTACTTGAGCAAAGCACTCTTTGCCTTGCATCCATGAGGTCACCAACTGCAGCCTAGAGCAGTGCTTCTCAAACTATACTACCTGGACCAGCAGCAAACATGCTTGTTCAAAATGTGAAATTCTCGGGCCCCACCTGAGACCTCTGGATTCGAGTCTCAGGGGATGACCCCACCATCTGTGTTAACAAACTCTCCAGGTGATGCTGACGCCAATAAAGTTTTGAGAAGGGAAGCGTCTTTGGTCTAGGGGCTCAAAAATCTAAATTCTATAGGGTAGGCAAGGAAGAAGGGCCCTTGGGGACAGAATCCTATGGTCATATGATTGACAGTCCCAAGAGGTCAGAACCGGCTTCCAGGAAGCAGCAGGGAGGCAGAAGAGGAGAACAGGGACACCTCAACACAGATTTACTATGTGCCCAGTTCTCTGGGAGATTCTATGAAGGATATAAAATAAGGGGCGTCGATCCCCAACTTTAAAGAGCTCAGAATCTAGTTGGAAGAAAGCAGACTGCACAACACTGGCTACGGAGGCATTTGATACCAAGAGCTTCTGCTGTGAGGAGGCAACATGATGATATCACACAAGGAAGGAGCAGCTTGCAGCTCAGACAGCAAGAAGGACATGATTTTACTCTCAAGAGAGGGTGAATAACTTTGATAGACATCCTAGCTCACTGCACTATAAAAGAAAGAAATGAAATAAATACTATTGAAATGAGATAAAATTACTTTTATTTGGAGATGCTATGACTGTAGCCTAGAGAGCTCAACAGACTAAACACCAGAAAAAATTTAGCCGGTTGTCTGGAAACCAACAAGTCTATAGCTTTTCTCTATGTTAGCTATATCCAGTTGCAGTGGAAAAGAAAAAATATCCCATTTACATTAGCAACAAAAACTCTAAAACACCATGGGATACATGTAGCAAAAAGAGCAGTGTATGTAGGAAAGCCATATGGTATAAATGAAACAGTGCAAATAACATTAAAAGGTTTTCAAAGTTTATGTAAAAGATATTATAAGCAAAGCCAAAAGACAAGAGAGGTGGAGAAACAATATCCACAACGCATATGCCAAAGAGTAAAGATACCTAATAGATAAAAAGCACTCACAAATCAGTAAGAGAGCAACTCAGAAGAAAAATGGGGCTGGGTGCGGTGGCTCATGCCCGTAATCCCAACACTTTGGGAGGCCAAGGCAAGTGAATCACCTGAGGTCAGGTGTTCAAGACCAGCTTGGCCAACATGGTGAGACCCTGTATCTACTAAAAATACAAAAAAATGAGCTGGGTGTGGTGGCGGGCCCCTGTAATCCCAGCTACTCGGGAGGCTGAGGCAAGAGAATTGCTTGAACCCAGGAGGCAGAGGTTGCAGTGAGCCAAGATCATGGCCACTGCACTCCAGCCTGGGTAACAGAGTAAGACTCCATCTAAAAAAAAAAGAAAGAAAGAAAAATGGGCAAAGAATGTCAAGTGGTGAGAACGCACAGAAGAGATACAAATGGTGACAATTATATGAAAAGTTGCTTCATTTCACTGGTAGCCCAAGGATACTTACTGCATATCTTGAATGAAATCATTAGAAACAAACAGAAAGTCATTAGGAAATGGTAGAACAAATTATGGTAGTGCCACATTAGAACAGGCAACTCTTGGGTTTGTATGTTCTGACTCAGAGGGATAGTCAATGGTATGATCTGTTTCTTGTTTAAAACTTAAAAAGTCAAAACCACTAATACTGAGAGGTTTAACAATGAGCCCTCTCTATGCTGCCGCTGCCACCACCATTCTCATTCATTCCCTCTCCCCTCTCCCCCTCCCCTCTCCCCTCTCCCCTCTCCCCTCTCCCCTCTCCCCCCCCCCTCTCTCTCGGCAAACCAGGGAAGGGAAGACCCCTGAGGCCCAGGCAGCGATCCTGTCTGCTGTCATGGGCATGGACCTCTGTGCAGGGCAGCGGAAAAGCCTTCCACAGAAACTGAATGAGCAAACACGCTCTGCAAACGCTCTAAGCTGAACATTTCCTGAAAACATATTTAAGAGTCAAACTGAGAGCTGAACAACTAACTTCCACCTTATTAAAGGAGCTCCAGCTCAGAACATTAAGCTATATATGGTGAGTATCTCTTATCCAAAATCCTTGGGATCAGAAGTTTTTCAGTTTGGTTTTTTTTTTTTGGTTTTTTTTTTTTTTTTGATTTTGGAATACTGGCATATTCCTAATGAACCCAAGCTTAAACACAAAATTCATTTGTTTCATATATACCTTATATGAAACAACTGAATTTTTATAAATGATTTTATAGTCTGATGGTAATTTTATACAACAGTTTTAATAATTTTGTGCATGGAACAAAGTTTGTGTTAAGTACTTAAGTGTGGAACTTTCTACTTTTGGCATCATGTCAGTGTTCAAAAACCTTCAGATTTTACAGCCCTTTAGATTTTGGACTTTGGGATTAGGGATGCTCAATCTGTGGTGCCAGATCTCTCCTTACATCTGCTCTTTTAAGTCCAGGCTTCGACCATGTGGTTCCAGCATTTCATACTGTTCCTTATTTTTCATCTCCTTCCTAAGTGACAGAGTAGATTAGCTTAGGTCCAATTAATATCCAGATGAGGTGAAAGACTCACTGCTTTCCACGGGCCTAAAAAATTTTATTTCATCTTGTTCTCAATTGTGTTAATGTTTAAAGATCAATGCTTCTTATCAGCACTTCTATTTTTGTTTTACTAGTTTTTATTTAAAATCAAAGCAAAGCATAATGAAGTAAATGAAGTATAAAAAATAGCTGCACTAACACAGCCTTGTGACGGGGATGGCACTGCTGTTGAATATGAACTACTGGCTGGCAGAGAGCAAGGCCATGCGATAACTCAAAGTGTCTGTTAACTGATAGGTTCATAAAAGACCTGTGTTGGTATATGTCAGGCTGCTGAAGTGTATCAGGATATAATATATAAAAGTGTAGGTTCGTTTTTTCCAAAGCAGAATGTATGGAAGTTAAGATACTGTAATTTGTGCAAGTACACAAGCCCAGACTAAGACAAGGCCCCCAGAGCTGGAGGCATAACATCTCAAGGCAAAACCCAGGGCAGAAGCAGGTGAGATGTCCCCAGGACCCCCCAGTGTAAAGGAGAAGCATTCAGATCAGACCGAAGGCACCACTCTCTATGCCACACGGATTAGAGTTGTCACCAGATCTTCAGTGAGGAGGGGCAGGAGGTTGGTAACTGAATACTCTGACTACTATTAATATCTGTCTATTTTTATGCTTAAACAACTGTATAAAACAAACTTTATTCCTCATTTCGGGGTGGTCATCTATTCTCAAATACCTCTGTCAACTTAATAAAGTCCAGATTTAAAGAATCCAACAGGTATTGTTACACAAAGTTTCTGGGACTGAAATGTAAAAATTCTGATAGGCAAGTCCTCTTAAATGTACCCTGCAGAGAATAAACTTTCAAAACGCTTGGTTCAGTATCACTGTGCTACATTTTACAAAACAGTACTTCAGAGCTGAAGTGAAATGAATCAAAATTGTCTCAAGCCCAGAGAATCTAACTTTGTTTAAATTCAATGGAAAATGAGATATTGAGATAAAGAAAAATACTGTTGTATCTGGAAGTTTATTAAAAATCTAAGTGCCTGGCAATAGCAATAAGACATGTTTATAAAAATTGAAAGCCACACCACAAAGCATAAAAGTGTACCAGGTTATTTCTCATGTTCCCATTACAGAGAAGAGCTGTGAGAAGCACCACATTGCAAACTGTTAAGCTATTCACAACTACACAGTGAGGCCAGGCGTGGTGGCTCACGCCTGTAATCCCAGCACTTTTGGAGGTCGAGGTAGGAGGATCCCTTGAGGCCAAGAGTTTGAGACCAGCCTGGGCAATATAGCAAGACCCTGTCTCTACAAAAAGTTTTTTTAATTAGCCAGGCATGGTGGTGCCCGCCTTCATCCCAGCTACGTGGGAGGCTGAGGTGAGAGGGTCGGTCGCTGGAGCCCAGGAGGTCAAGGCTGCAGTGAAACAGGATCATGCCACTGCACTCTAGCCTGGACAACACAGCAAGACCCTGCCTCTAGAAAAACGCAAAAACTAAAATAAACGACACAGTACAGTGTATGCAGGAAAAACCCAAAAACTAAGATAAACGACACAGTGCATTTCCACAGAGCGGGTCCACGTGGCGGACTTGCCATAGGAAGATAACAGCCTCCTTCTCTCACCCTCCTCAGGAGCCGTGCCCCAGTGGTCACCCCAGCCTTTCCCTGGCTCATGAGGAAGGCACAAACACACAACTGAAGAACATGACAATCCTGTGGGTCTTATTGATGAATCACAGCTCCAAATAACAGCCCTATGTATTTTTTTCAGATGACAAACCACAAACTGGGGAACAGATAAGGGCAGTTAGACTTCCAAGGAAAAAGTAGTTTTATAAGAGTGGGTCCATGAATCTCTATTTATCACAAGTTTAGAGGGATGACTAAGTCCCTTCAGAACATTTTTGTTTGAGCAACATTCCATAGAGAACAGGTGGAAAGATAAATGGTCCAAAAGGCTGAGATAGAGGTTAGAAGGGTAAAAAGATGGCTGTCACTGGCTGATCATCCAAGTCACCACTAAGTAAGAAAGGCAACGGTATGTCCGTTCCCTCGGTAAAACCGCCTGCTTGGGTCCTACTGTGCCAGCCACTTCAATGTCACTGGGCTTCCCAAACAAAACAGACTGGAAGGCCAGCTGTGGACACATGGAGAGAGACTGAGTCTGGCTAACTAGGTTACTTGGCTAAAATAGCCTTTGATTAATCAGTGAGGCAGCAAGGCAGTAATGCTGGGTGCTGAGGAGAAAGTGTGACAACTTCACTAATTCATTTAACAAGACTCTATCAAGTGTCCACTATCTACACACAATGGGAAATGTTGTCACTGAATCAAAGCCTTTTCCTAACTTCCTGCACAGTCTGGACAACTGGGTCCCCAAACCCAGAGGTCAGCCCTCACTGCCAAGGCACAGACAGAAATCACAGAGCAGTAATGGCAATGCCAAGTGTCAAAGGAGCAAATGAGGTGACACCAGCAGAAGGACCCACAGGAGAATCCCCGTGGCCCCAGGCCAGGCAGTCCCCACAGAGGGGCAGGTCTGCAGCTGTGTGCAAAGGACGGGCAGGTTCAGGGTCTCTGCGAGGTGTGAGAACAGCTTCCACAAGGGGCAACGCGTGCGAGACCAGCAAAGGGCTGACAGGTGGGTTTGGAATCATGCACAGAAGCTGGTGAATGTGTTCCGTGGGTCACGTGCAAAGGTTGGCAGGTGGGTTCCGAGGATCATGCCTAGAAGCTGGCGGGTGGGTTCTGTGGGTCACACACAGAGGCTGGCAGGTGGGTTCCGCGGGTCATACACAGAGGTTGGCAAGTGGGTTCCGAGGGTCACACCTGGAGGCTGGCAGGTGGGTTCCGAGGGTCACACCCGGAGGCTGACAGGTGGGTTCCAAGGGTCACACACAGGTTGATGGGTGGGTCCCGTGGGTCATGCCCAGGGCTGGCTGCCATGGGTGGGAGAAAGGCACAGTGAAGGGACTGGGCCTTTATCTAAGAGCGGACTGTGATGGAAGTGCCCTTCCAAGACAGAAGAGTAGATTAGTACACAGGGTTAAGGAGGCCAGGGAGGAGGTCGCTGCAGGGATTTGCTCTGATATTGAATCAGTGGAAGCAGTGGTCTGCGGCCTCCGTAATGCAAGGCTATGAGCAGGAGCAGAGGCTGACTCTGAGGGACCAGGTTCGACAGGGACACTCGGTCCTGGGCAGCAGGCAGAAAATGGCACCGTGACACAAGAGACAGGATGGCAGGAGGGACCTGGCTGAAGACGATGACCAGGGCTTCTACTGGAAGTGACTTTGGAAGAAAGACCCAGCAGACGTGGATATGACTTTAGGATGAGTTCAGGGTTGAATTCCAGATTCTGGGAACAATATGGTGAGAAACAGGCCACGAGAACAGCCAGGCAAACAGAAAGTCAAGGAGCAGCGGCCAGCTGGCGCAGGGGCAGGGAGGGAAGGATGGACAGGCCAACACAGGGGCAGGCAGTGGAGATGAGACACAGAGCCTGTGGGAAGCAGTTAGGCCACCAGTTAGGGGATGTCAGAGATGTCCCGGGGTCACCATTCCGAAAGCCAGATTCCTGGACAGTGAAATGGAGTTGTTAGAGGGAGATGGGACCCTAGAGAGCACTCAGAGGTCCAAACCCCTCATCCTAAAGTAGGGGACGCTGTGGCCACGACATTCCGTGCCTCGCCCAAGGCTCTAGAGCTGTAAAGTGGAGGAGCCATGACTGAGGGCTGGCTGTCATCTCTCTCACTGTTACTGTATTTATTAACCTGGTTACTTATGCTTTCCAAAAAGCTTTCTGTGCAAATGATCTGTGGTCAGGTCATCATCTTTTGTTATAATCCACACTTCAGTCAGATGGATGCATTCAACAGAACCAGTCAGAAGATCCACAGTGCTAGACGGTGCACCTGATGTGCAGTTCCCGGAATGGAGTTATCTTCCCCAAAGCCAAGTGTTTTCTCTGCAACCCTCCGCTCTTTAACACTGAAGTCCTGGACACCTGCTAGGAGCAGCTCCAGCAGGAACAGAGGTGGGGCTCAGAGAAGGAAGCAGGGACAGCAACAGAGGGGTGGGTTCCCGAAGGCTTGGGGCACAGGATGGTGTCACCACAGCAGACTGGCCACCTGCAGAATCCAGGAAGGCTGATTCCAATCTAAGATCTGGTAAGGCCCAGGCGGGCCCAGCAGAGTCACACCCCACCAGGCAGGAGAGAGTGCTACAGCCTGCCCCACAATCTCGAGTGCTCAGAATTTGGCACCTCTGTTACCAAAAGAAAATACACGCCAATGTTTTCCAAAGGATAATGAGCAAGACTGTTTAAATAGAGTCCACTCACATATAACTTCCTTGAGCTATTTTAGGGTCATATTATGTGGCAGTCCACATCATTTCCAGCTGCTCCACATAGGTCCCGGGTCTCCTATCAGCATGGAGTGATGGTCTGGCAGAAGAGTCCTGGCCAGGACACAGGGGGCTCACCTCTGTGCCCGCCAGGCAGCTGCTCAGTTCCTTTTTTTTTTTTTGAGACAGGGTCTCGCTCTTGTCCAGGCTGGAGTACAATGGCGTGATCCCAGCTCACTGCAACCTCTGCCTCCCAAGTTCAAGTGATTCTCCTGCCTCAGTCTCCTGAGTAGCTGGAACTACAGGCACACACCACCACACCCAGCTAATTTTTGTATTTTTAGTAGAGATGGGGTTTCACCATGTTGGCCAGGCTGGTCTCAAACTCTTGACCTCAGGTTATCCACCTGCCTCGGCCTCCCACAGTACTGGGATTCTAGGCATGAGCCACCGCGCCTGGCCATCTGCTCATTTCTCACAGGCACTCTGCAGCATCTTCTTGGGCAATTTGAAATTCAGTGGAAAAATCCTATCCATGTCTATTATCTTGACACTGTTCTGAGCAGGTGTCTCTGGGAGGTTAGTGGCACAGAAGAGAGTAGGGGCCAACAGTTTAATCCAGAAGAGCAGGAAATGAATCCCGGACCCAGGGGTCAAGGGTGTGGCTCTGCCACTTATCTTAAGTCAACCTGGCAGAGAACAGCACTGGCAACTCCAACAAAGGAAATGTGGGGCCAGCACTTGGAACAAACTGGAACAAAATATGCTCAGGAAATGCTCCAAAATACAAAAGAGCTATGTTAGATGAACTCTGGCTCAGTCACCAGATCCTTGCAAAAAGAAATTTAATGGATTTGGTACACAAATCAGAAACAGGGATAAAATTAAAATACGAGCTCATCAGCAGCCTCAACCACAAAACCGGGGCTGTACTGCACCCAAAAGGTGGTGGAGATGGGAATGGGTCTGAGGAAGGCCAGCCTCTTCCAGGATGGGAGTCTCAGAAGGCACCCACCCATGTGGTTCCCTGGATCCAGCCTCAGATCATGCATGCCCTAAAGAAGGCACTGAGGGTTTCCAAAATGGGGAGGCCAAAAATCAAAATCCAGAGCGGGAAGGAAATGAGCAAGGAACTAACACTTGCTGACTGCATATTCTGCAGAAACAGAGCACTGTGCTAGAAGCTTTATTTGTATCACCTCATTTTATTCCACAACAATTCTAACAAGGTAAGTAACACTCCCATTTTACCGCTAATAAAAGGGTGTAAGTAACGTGCCCACAGTCACACTGCTAATACGCAGAGGAGCTAGTATTGGACCTGGAGCTGTTCATGATGTGTGGACATCTGATTTAAATAATAATAATAAAAAAATAAACTAGGTCCTTACTTATTTTAATTTCCTTTAGGATTTATTTCATTCATTTGACAAATTTTTTTTTTCTTTTTTTTTTTGAGATGGAGCTTTACTCTTATTGCCCAGGCTGGAGTGCAATGGAGCCATCTTGGCTCACTGCAACCTCCACCTCCCAGGTTCAAGTGATTCTCCTGCCTCAGCCCCCAATAAGTGGCTGGGATCACAGGCATGCAGCACCACACCTGGCTAATTTAGTTTTTGTTTTTGTTTTTCGTACTTTTAGTAGAGACAGGGTTTCACCATGTTGGCCAGGCTGGCCTCAAACTGACCTCATGATCCGCCCACCTTGGCCTCCCAAAGTGCTGGGATTACAGGTGTGAGCTACCGCATCCAGCCTAATTTAGTATTTTTAGTAGAGACAGGGTTTCTCCATGTTGGTCAGGCTGGTCTCAAACTCCTGACCTCAGGCGATCAGCCTGCTTCCACCTCCCAAAGTGCTGGGATTACAGGCATGAGCCACCGCACTCGGCCCTCATTTGACAAATATTTATAGAGAAGCTGATATACTGCTATTCTGGATGCTGGAGATACAGCAGTGACTGAAGTTTGTGCCCTTAAGAAGTTTAACTGTAGTGTACTAGTTAGTACTTCAAAGTCGAATTATTTCCAACTCAGGGGTCACAGAGAAGACAGAGAATCAGCAACCTACAGAATTTAATATTCACCTACCTATCTATCTGTAGGAGACTTGTAGCACACAAGCACTTAAGAACTCACCTGTTTTCATTATTCTAATTTATGTGTAACTTAAATACATAGACATACACAATTTGAATACAATAATATAAAAGCTACCACACAAGTCAATGGTAACTGAATTCAAAAGTGGACTCAGACCAAAAGAATATGTAACCAGAGAGGTTCTGTGAATATCAGCAGCAAAGCACCTGCAGAATAAACAACCATGTAAGGAAGCTGAGAGTTATGTGCACTTGTGCCAATATATATATATATTTTTTCCAAGATGGAGTCTCACTCTGTCACCAGACTGGAGTGCAATGGCTCGATCTCAGCTTACTGCAACCTCTCCGCCTCCTTGGTTCAAGCAATTCTCTGCCTCAGCCTCCCAAGTAGCTGGAATCACAGGCGCCCGTCACCACGCCCAGCTAATTTTTGTGTTTTTAGTAGAGATGGGGTTTCACCATCTTGGCCAGACTGGTCTTGAACTCCTGACCTTGTGATCCACCCACCTCAGCCCCACAAAGTGCTGGGATTGCAGGCATGAGCCACCGCACCCTGCACTTGTGCCAATAATTTAAAGACTTTTGGCAGGGCATGGTGGCTTATGCCTATAATCCCAGCACTTTGGGAGGCTGAGATGGGTGGATCACTTGAGGTCAAGAGTTCGAGACCATCCTGGCCAACATGGTGAAACCCTGTCTCTACTAAAAATACAACAATTAGCCAGGTGTGGTGGCACGCACCTGTAATCCCAGCTACTCAGGAGGCTCGCAGAGGAGAATCACTTGGATTTGGGAGGCAGAGGTTGCAGTGAGCCAAGGTCGCCTACTGCACTCCAGCCTGGGCAACAGAGTGAACCACCGTCTCAAAAAAAAAAAAAAAAAAAAGACTTTCGTAATAACTACTTGCTAAATCATCAATAGCCTAAGGAGTGAAAGAAAACTATCTGAGAGAAAAACATCAAAATAATAATAATAATAACTTGACAAAGCTCTAACCAAAGAGAAACAAAATAAAAGTCACCCATGAAAAGCAAGAGAATATTCCCCAACCTGCTAACCTGCCTTCAACCCAGTTCGACAGAGAACAAATGAAGAATCTGGCCACTGATGTAAAAAATACAATCGAGTAAGCCTCCAAGCAAAACATGGATGGGTGAGCCTTGGGTCAGGCAGTCAAGAAAACAAGTGGAATTTCTAACTGATGGATTATGCTCTAGGAAGACAGACAAGATTCATGCAGGCCATGCACAGGGGGTCCCTTGGGCCAGCACTGGGTGCTCACTCGAGTCAGATAAAACTGGTGTAATGTCAACTTATCCTCCATGTGAAATCCACCCAAAGGGACGAAGACATAGCATAGAGCGAGATGGGAATTTTCTATGTCAGACTATTTGGATCTTAACCTTAAATATGTCATTGCTTGACTTTTCCCCTTCCTTTTCTTCTTGCTTCTCCTCTGTCAAAAGCAGCAGTCAGGAAGAGACCAGATCCACACTAGCAAGACAAAGTGTTGGACCATCAACCCTTCCAGGCCCTGGCTTAGAGAACACAGCTTTACAAATGAGGGAGAATGTTAACATCCGGTGAACTGAGGGGAATGGTATGTGATTTTCGCTGTAGTACTCTTTTAATTTTTTATATATTTGACAATTTTCCAAAAAAAGCTTGAGCAAACAAAAAGAAAAAATATATACAGCTTTGAAAGGTTGAGGTAGGGGAAGCATGAAAATGGCATCATTCTCCAAATCTGGGAGCAAAGAGTCAAAGATAAATTATCGATAACTCTAAACCTTAGACTCCAACTATCAACTTGCACCAACAATCTTGGAGATTATTTTTTTAAAAAACAAAAAACCCTGAGCAAGTCCCTCTCCCTTGTGACGTCTGTCTCCCCAGGCTGGGGCCAGGTGCTGACCTTCAGCCCCCAGCCCTCAAGCCCCTACTGAGTGGGCGCCAGGGTCCAGGAGGCTCCATTGGCCTCTGCAGGCTGAGGTCACTCTTCTCAATGAATGGCCAACTTGGCCTTCTCAGAGGGTGCCGCAGATGCCCTCATTTGGGGATGCCAACAGTACCCATGGGATTAAACAAGGACAGTTTTTCCTACGCCTCTTGTTGGCAAAGAACTACCAACGTGGGAGCGGAAAAATTCACTGCCAAGGGACAAAACTCATTCGAATGACAACCTATTCCAGTGCTGGCCATTCCAGGAAAGGAGGGAGGGGAGCTTTATAATGGGAAAGGAAATCTGTTATTCCCTACACATCATAATTCACCTGATGAGTTAATCAGGAAGGAAGGGAAACCTATTTGAGTTCAGCGTCTGTCTGGATGACTCCTTTTTGACCTCCCTACTCCACCACAGTCTCCCCTCCCCGGGCTCCCATTACCCCTCCACAGAGACCAAAGGATTGAAGTGTTTGCCTGCAGTGCTCCGCAGGGACTCATGGGGCACCACACTCTCCCTGAAGGACATGGCCTGACTTCTGGGGCTGGGATTTACCAATGTCACTCAGCAAGGTGAGGATGGCACCTTCCCGCAGACCACAGCAATTCTCAAACTGGTTCAGGTACTGTCAAGAAAGTGAGAAGTGGCATCAGAGCTGGTGGTCACAAACCACCAGAAATCCACACGTGTCTCTTACCAGCCCATGTGATGGAAGTGCTGACCCTGGGCCCTGGTCTTTAGGGGACCTGCTTTTGAGGAAGCTAGGGCAGCAGGACTAGCAGGGATTGGCCGGAGGAGGAGGAGGAAGAAGAGGAGGATGAAGCAGTCCTGACCACCCCAGGGCTCTCACATCCTCACAGCAAGGGGCCCCTGGGGCGAGGAAAGTTCGATTTTCACTGGCTGCTGCAGTTCTGAGCAAGGCAGGACGAAGTCTAAGCACAGGAAATAGGAATTCTCTGTGCCTGAGAGTCCTAGAGATGGGCCAGGCTGGGAGGGCATCACTGGAAACCACCCTCTGACCACTGCCCTGCCATCTCCTAGCCACGTAGGTGATAGTAACAGTAGGGAATGGTTACTGAGCACTGACTACGTGCCAGGGGCTGGAAGAGCTCTGCACGGACTAGCTCGGCAAAGCCTTCCCTGCGTGATCTCATTTAATACTAACCACCACCACTGAGTAAGTACGGGTGGAATCCCCATGTTGGAGGAGGAAACTGAGGTTACACGGTCGAATACCTGTCAGCTCACACAGCTGTAAGAGGGCAGTGCTGGAATGCGGCGCCAGGTCAATCTGAAACTCAAGCCCAGGCCCTTAATCCCCTGCCTTCCTGGCCCCCTTGACTGTCAAGAGGCTCCGTGTGCTGCTGGGAGCTGGCCTCCGAAGAAGGCAGAGAGAGGAGCTTCCCAGCTGAGTCTCACTGTCAGGAACTCACATCATGTTCATAAACCCTCAAGAGTCTGTTCACGTACCTAGCATGTAGACTTTTAACATCGACTCTTACATGTCCCCACTTGCTGGCCAAGCCTGCCTCTCCTTGCCCACGGTTGTATTATAGATTTGAACTTTTTAGAGGGGAAAAAAGGAAACAACAGATAACAAGACACTGGGCAACAGTGTCCTCCCCTAACCCCACTGGGTGACAGCAAGGACAGGGGTTCCTTAGGATGCGAGTCGTTCCTGCCTCCCCCTCAATCATCCTGCAACCCACGCCAGGTCAGTCATGTTAAACTTTCCATCTCTTCTTCCCTGGCTCATTGGCTCTTTGCCACCTAAAAGACCAAGTCTAAAAGCCTCTGCCTCACTTCAGAGCCCTCTGTAATCTGGCCACATCCCACCTACTTCCTGGCTGCCCTCTGAGAAGTCTCCACTTGACTGCAACATGGCTTTATCTCTACACAGCTGCAGTCAGTAATGGGTGACTGTCAAAGGTTAGAAAAATAAGGAAAAAATCAAAGTGCTGTCAAGTTCCCCCATCTCTCACTGTGGGTCATGCCAAGGGCTGTGTTCATATCCTGCTGTGAGTGCCACTCCCAGGACATGCCTATCTCCGGGGAGAGCCACTCTGGCAGGCCAAGCCCCATGGAAAGTTTCCTTTTATTTTATTTATCTGTCTATTTCTTCTGAGACAGGATTATCTTTTTTCTTGAGACTAAGTCTTGCTCTGTCGCCTAGGCTGGCATGCAGTGGCACAATCATAGCTCACTGTAGCCTCAACCTCCCAGGCTCAAGCCATCCTCCCAGTCCTGCCTCCAAAATAGTGGGGACTACAAGTGCACACTACCACACCTGGCTAATTTTTCATTTTTTATTTTTTGAGGAGATAGGGCCTTGGTATGTTGCCAGGCTGGTCTCAAACTCCTGGCCTCAAGCTATCCTCCTGTCTCAGCTTCCCAAAGTGGAAAGGTTTTGTGTTTTTTTTTTCAAGAGGCACAAGGGCCTGGAGGAACAGTAAGAGTAGCACCTGAAGTGTGTCTGGGAATGGCCACTGAAAGGGAATAAACGCCTGGGCTCCCACCCTCACTGTCGTGACCCTTCCAAAGTAAAGAGGTGCACTCGCAGAGTAACCGACCTCCTTTTCAATTAAAATAAAAATGTTTTTGGCTGGGCACAGTGGCTCACACCTGTAGTCCCAGCACCTTGGGAGGCTGAGGGGGGTGATCATTTGAGGTCAGGAGTTCGAGACCAGCCTGGCTTATGTGGCAAAACCCTGCCTCTACCAAAAATACAAAAGTTAGCCGGGCATGGGGGTGGGCACCTATAATCCCAGCTACTCGGGAGGCTGAGGCAGGAGAATCACTTGGACCTAGAAGGCAGAGGCTGCAGTGAGTCGAGATCACGCCACTGCACTCCAGCCTGGGCAATAGAGTGAGACTCTGTCTCAAAAAAAAAATTATTTTGTTCAGAGCTTCCAGTTATCATAATGTTATATGGCCCTATTCAGTCTTAGAGATGGAGAGGTGGCCTGTGGCTAGGTCTGTGTGGACTGGGACCCAGGCTCTGCTGCTACAGTTGTGTGAGGCCCAACCTCTCTGGGCCGTGAAATCCACCCGTGATGTGGGAACCATACCTGTGCACTCATGTGTAAGCTGTTGGAAATCAAATGAGGTAACATGTACTAGCAGGCTGTGTGGTACTGTCACAGGGAACAATGGGGAGGAGGGCACCCAACTGCCCCTGAAACCAGAAGGGGCTGCCGTCTACCCACCAGAAGTGAACATTCTAGGGAAGAGGAGGTGGTGTGGTGAGAAGGTGGAGAGCAGACCCCACAGATGAGTCCAAGTGGGTCAGGTAGGTTGGGTGGGTCGGATGGGTTGGAGCAGGTCTGCAGTCCTGGCCCAGCTCTCTGATGATGAATCCCACTCCCTCTCCGCTATGCTCCCTGCCCCCGTGTGTGGTGCTATCCCATCTCTGGAATAAGATCCCTCCTAATAAGGAGAGTAGTGGCGCTGGCACCAAAGGCCTAATGTGGCCCTAACACGCCCAGGGAGGAAGCATGTGTTTTGGAACTTGCCCAGTCCTTCCCCACGCCCAGACCTGTAATGAGTTTTCCTTGTCATTGGAGTAATTCCAGCAGAGTGTGCAGCATGCCCTTCCCCCTTCCCTGGTGTTCTCGGAAGTGCCTTTGACTTACACACACACACCAGCCCCAGGTGGACAGGGAACAGAGGATCTGAGAGGCAAAGCAGCCCTGCTGGATTTGCTGGGGGTCCCCAAGCTTCCTGATGATGACAGAAGTGAAAGGTCTCCCCATCCCCCTTCCTGGTGTCCCACGTGCCCAGACAGGCTGTATGCCTGGCAGCCGCGGGAGCCTCACCTTCCGGAGATCTCCTCCTTGGCAATACTCCATGGCCAGCAGGGGCAAGTCATTGGGCGCCAAGTTCTGCATCCCCTCAGGGACATCTCGGGCAGCCACCACATTGGGGTGGGTCAGCCTAGGAAGGAGGAAAACCAATGAGAGTAGAGCCAGACTCCTGCCCAGACCCATCCCTACCACCCCCATCAGGTCTCAGCAACAAAGGCCCAGGATAACCCAGGGCTTCGAAACAGAGGAAGACAGAGCCCAGGATGGGTGGCCAACTGCAATGCCCCGGTCAGTGGCATGCACCCAGCCCCACCCGCAGCACCAGAACTCAGACGCTGAGGGCGCACTGCGTGTAACTTCCATTTTCTGTGCGTGCTACATCCCAAGTCCTCATCGTGCTGCCAAACTGCTCCTTTGAGGTCCTTCCAATCTCATGCCCTCCACATGGGGGGGATGTGTCACACATGCAAGCAGGCAAACAAGGTGGTGCCTGCTCTTTTTGTTTTCGTATTTTTTTTTCTTTTCTCTGTTTATTTTTCGGCAGGTTGATTCACCCACACACATCACCCCAAGGTAGACACACAGAGAGGGATCTGAGAAGGAACTCATGTAACCAGATGGAACCATGATGTAACCAAATGGCACTTCCTCTTTTTAAGAGGCTGGCAGAGGAGCCCCTGCTTGGTGTCCTCCTCGCTGGCTCTTTCGGAGCCCACCTCACTAGCTAGGGGGTCAGCAGCCACCGGGCAGATGTACGGCCCAGTCTCCACGCTAGAGGAATAAATGTCAGCGGCAGCATGACAGCAGAGAACGGTCACGTACCACCTTGGAACTGGAAATACAGGAAGAAAGAAGGCTTTTGTTTTTGCTGACAAAGGAAAAGTCACTGTGATAACTGTGTTAACTTATTTAATATAATGAAACTGATGAAAAGTCCCTGACAAGGCCCAGTGTGGACTTTAGCTGCTCTTCCTCTGGCATCTTTAGAAGCAGCAGAGTCACCGTGGAGACTGTCGGGCTGGCGCCCTGATGGAGGGGCAGAGATTTAAGACTCTCTTCTTTTTTTTTTTTTTTTTTTTTAAATTAGACGGAGTCTTGCTCTGTCGCCCAGGCTGGAGTGCAGTGGTGCGATCCTGGCTCACTGCAAGCTCTGCCTCCCGGGTTCACGTCATGCTCCTGCCTCAGCATCCCAATTAGCTGAGACTACAGGCACCCGCTACCAAGCCTGGCTAATTTTTGGTATTTTTAGTAGAGATGGGGTTTCATTGTGTTAGCCAGGATGGTCTCAATCTCCTGACCTCGTGATCCACCTGCCTCAGCCTCCCAAAGTGCTGGGATTACAGGCGTGAGCCACCGCGCCCAGCAAGACTCTCCTTTCTAGACACACCAGGGGCTGCTGCTCCAGCTTTCCCTTGGGGTGCGCAAGGCCCTCACCTTCTCATGATCTGGATCTCCAGGCACCACCGCTCTCGGTTCCGGGGGCTGAGCTCCTGCCGGCACTGCTTGATGGCAATCTGCTCACCTGTTTCCTACAGAAACAGCACAGTGGGGACCAGCAGAGCGAGCTGCAGGCCAAATCCCACCCTGTCTGCTGCGTGGGAGGGATCTCCAGTCCTTAGGCGTCACCTGCAATCACCTCCTGGCGCTCCAAGGTCACATGTACACACCGATCGACAGCCACGTAGCACCTGCCCTTCGGGCTGTCTCCTTACCACCCCACCTCTCACCCAACTGCTCCAGCCTCATTTCTTTTTCTTTTTTTTTGAGATAGAGCCTTGCTCTGTCGCCCAAGCTGAAGTACACTGGCACAATCTCAGCTCACTGCAACCTCCACTTCCCATGTTCAAGTGATTCTTGTGCCTCAGCCTCCTGAGTAGCTGGGATTACAGGCATGTGCAACCATGCCTGGCAAATTTTTGTATTTTTAGTAGACACAGGTTTCGTCATGTTGGTGAGGCAGGTCTTGAACTCCTGACCTCAAGTGATCTGCCTGCCTCGCCCTCTCAATGTGCTGGGATTACAGACGTGAGCCACCGCACCCAGCCTCTCCCACCTCACTTCTATCCATCCAGAGACTACAGAGGCTTCAAGGCCCTGCTCCATTCCCAGCCCCACCATGAAACCTCTGCTGACCATTCCTGCCCAGGGAGGTTTCTCTGTCCGAACCTGGCTGCTGCTGTATTAGGCTGACCCATGGGACACTGCTAATTGACCACATTGACCTACAAAAATAGCACCTGCATGTGGTTCAACCTAATAGTGAACACCACGTTGAGTGTCTTCATTGTTTCATGTGAGTTTTGTCCTTTCAGAATGCAAGCATAATGTAGCATAATATAGCAGATGAAACACTGGCTAGTTCAAAATCTAACTGTGCCATTTACTAGCTATGTGGCCTTGGGTAAACCACTTGGTCTGACTCAGTTTCTTCTGTAAAATGGGAATACTGACACCCATATTTCAAGGCTTGAAAACAAGCCTCTAACAGGTATTGGTAACCCCGCAGAGCAGGGAACCCAGGTCATCCGAGTACTCCTGTTTAAAATCCTGCAGAGATTGGCTCCCACCTGCATTTCCAGCCACTCTCCCACGACACTGCAGCCAGATGGCACCACCCACCCTGGCGCTTGGCCCTGCTCCTCTACACTTGCCAGTACAGGTGCATGGGCACCACGGTCTGCCCAGCTCAAGAGGGTCTCGCCCTCCACTATACTCCTGTAACAGCTAATTCCTTCAGTGCACATGCCAAAGAGTTACTTTCTGCAGAGTAATGGGCTGTTTTCTCTTCTCTTTGTCAAATGATAGACTTGTCCATCTTCATGGGCTTTAACCTCTACCCAGGTAACCAGCAGCATCCTCAACAGTGGCTCCTGCACCTGGCGAATCATGAACTGAGCCACTGGCTCCTGGCGGCCTCCCCTCTTCTCCCTGGTGCATGAGTGGGGACGCCGGAGACAGGCAGGCCCTGAGGCTGTGGCACAAGCAGCAGGGAGAGCAGCTCTGGCCTCAGGCACTCCAGCTGCCACAAGGAAGTCACCACTGCACCGTCACCTCTTTTGGCCATGGGGGGTCTCCAGGACAACTGCGGGGCAGCAGCTGCCCCAGGCAGCAGCTCCCAGAGCCCCAGCTTGAGAGCCAATCCTGCCACCGCTAAACAAGCTGACCTGCACCAACATCCTGCACCTCCTGTGTACCTACAGCACAAAACTCCCAACCCGCACACACACCTGGGCAAGAGCCGCGCCTGCAGTGTGGCACAGGGTACCCAACAGTAGGAGAAGATTTCAGAACTGTACCAGACTCTACTGTGGCTTACTTGAAGGATGTCCTAGAGGCCCTGTTAGGCCAATTTCTGTTTTCTCAGTTTATGAAGATACAAACTTGATGGCTCTGTACCCCAGGTGGGACTGATGGTTATAAAAGGACAAGTTTGGCCCTTTTTGTATCTTGCCCTTTCGCCTTCACCCTGCCTTGATCTTGGACTTCCTAGCCTCTAGGACTATAAGAAATAAAATTGTTATAAATTACGCATTCTCAGTTACTCTGTGATAGCAGCACTGAGACACTGCTACAGACACTTGCCTCCAGTTAGGCGGAGTTTGCAGAGGAGCTTAGACATGGGGAACACAGGGTTCCACAAACAGAGACTGATGGCCCCGCTGCAGTGTGAGGTGCCGTTGCCAAGAGCATCTATCCACCTCCATCCACCCTGCAACATTTCCATGGACAGTATTCCAAGCAATGGTTTAGCCAAAGAGACTAAAAGAGACTGTAACTCATGGTTCGCTACCTCAGAATGACTGAGACTAAACCAAGATACCAAAAAATCTGCAGCAACTTAACTTCAATACACGGAAGAGTGCACTTGTTTTCTATTGCTGCCGTAACAAATTACCACAAACTTGGTGGCTTAAAATAATACACCTTATTTCCTTGCAGTTCTATCTGCTGAAGCCTGACGTGCATCTGCCAGAGCTAGGATGTTGGTGGGGCTGTGCTCCATCCAGAGGCTCTAGGGGAGAGTCTGCTTCCCTGCTTTTCCCTCTGCATCTTCTAGAAGCGCCACTTTCTTCAGCTTGTGGCCCCTTAGCCCATCCTGGCGTCAGCCATGGCCCGCCATTTTCCTCACATGCATCAGCTGACACTGGCTCTGCTACCTCCCTCTCCCACATTTAAGAACCCTTGGGATTACACTGGGACCCCCAGGGAAGCCAGGTCAATCTCCCCATCTCAGATCAGCTGATTAGGAAACCTAATTTCATCTGCAACCTTAATTTCCTTTTGCCATGCTGCCCCACCCAGTCATAGGTTCAGAGATTAGGATGCAGATTTCTTGGTGGGGTTGGGGGGGATTATTCTACCTACCACAAATGAAACAGGACAGATAATCAGATTCAAAAAGTAGATTGGATGACTCAGTTTATTAAGTGATTTTAGGTAATCTGTCTAGCTACAAATTGGATAATTGCAGTCTTTTGCCCAACACAAACACTGGACCTGATACACAGCTGTCACTTGGCCCAACCCAGAATCTCGAAGAGATTTTGATACTGAAGACTTGAAATTGGTCTTAAATATCCAAATGCAAACTAAAAAGACTGAACTCAGCAATGTGAACACTGAACAAGTCTTTAAATATCTGGGCATAGAGACCAAAACTAACTTTCTACTCACAGACAGCTCAGCTTCGCCCTAGAGTTGAGGCGAAATCCTAACTTCCTGGGCCTAGGAAGGTCTGCTGTAGATACAGACACAAACTTTTCCTAACACAGTGGCCTTCATCTGCCTCTAGGAAGTATTCTGAAATATTCCCAGTTTTTCCATGAGTAATGTTTCATTTGAAACAGAAATGCAAACAGAATTACTTTGTTATTAAAAACATACCTGCTCTAGAAAGCGAAATTCAATTAAAACAGCACAGAAGCAGGCTACGAACACCGGTTCTGAAACCGCGGGGTGTTTGTTCTTCGCTAGCAGTGGAATTCGAACAGATGTAAGGTAAGAAGGATGGCTTACTTTATTTTTCCTGGAATCTACTGAGTCTTAGCTTAGTTCTGTGGAAACCCAGACTAGGCCTGAGCCATGTCAGTACCCAACTTCTGGTACATGAACTCCTCGTGAAGGACAAAACTCAAAACTGCTTTGTGGCCGGGCGTGGTGGCTCATGCCTATAATCCCAGCACTTTGGGAGACCAAGGCAGGTAGATCACTACAGCCAGGGGGTTTGAGACCAGCCTGGGCAACATGGCAAGACTCCGTCTCTACTAAAAATATTTTTTAAAAACTAGCCAGGCATACTCGTAGATGCCTGTAGTTCCAGCTACTTGGGAGGCCGAGGTGGGAGAATCTCCTGAGCCTGGGAAGTCAAGGCTGGACAATACAGTGAGACCTGCATTGAGCTGTGATCGCGCTGCTGCACTCCAGCCTGGGCTACTGGAGTGAGACCCTGTCTCGAAAAATAAACACACACAAAACAACAACAGAAAACTGGTCTGTATTTTGAGAAAAGGGAGAAAAGTTCCCCTGTATGTCCAGATTGAATGTAGTGATTATGAAGGTCCTCAGAGTTTGCAATTCCTTGCCTTTCATGCATGAAAACATAAAACTTGTGTATAAGCATGTGTGTCATAAGGTGTAAAAAAGGCGGAGGGGAAGCACATCCTCAGACCAAAAGGTGCCTGGCAGATGCGAGCTGAAGACCAGTCACAGAAGAAACACAAGGGGCTGGCCCAGCTTCCTGAAGTTCACCTCTTTCAATGACTCAGGGGAAATTCACAGAGGCCAAAAGCTACGTTTAGACCCTTAGCACAGAAAGCCCAGTGTCCTGTTATCATGGCAAGCATCCAACCAGGCCACTGTGGACACGGGGACAATTAGTAACAACCTCCTCCTCCTTCTCAGACCCCACCCCCTGAGATGAGTGCTTCAGAAAGGAGGCACAAGGCTAGGGGCAGAGAGACTGGGCAGGAGGACCCAGAGTTGGAAGGCAAAAGGTCCGGGATCCAGCTGCAATTTCACCCGACTCAGCAGGTAGTCGACTGGACACACCCTGGGCCCCAGCATTGCCTGGTCTACGCTATGAGGGCCATAACTTCTTCACCCTACTCCCTATAGTGCAGACCCCCACTGGGCACAGTGGCCTCCCGCCTCACCCATGGGAGCTAGGCGCTCGGGCTCCGGAGACAAGCAGGTCCAGGTGTAACTCCCTCCCCCACCACATGGTAAAGGTGTGATAGGAGCCCATGGTATAAGCCCTGGGTCCTTATCCATAAGATGGGGATGGCTCCATCTGCTCCAGGGATGTCAGCTAAAATGAAACACAGCATCCGAACACAGGGAGCCGGGAATAAACGACCACAGCCTCACTTCCTTTTCTGGCCCTGTGGAGATGCTGCTCTGCCCACTTGAGTCGGCCTCTGTTTTCCTGCGAGGCACTCGAAAGTCTGCCTCCTTTCCAGATCCTGCTAAAGCTCCATTCACCCCAAGAAGCCTCCCTCCCCCAGCATTCAGGAGAGATCATGCGGACAGGGAACCCAGCTCGGCTGCCATATGCTGCCCTGGAGAAACAGCAGCCATTGTTATCCATGCAGTTGGGTGCTTAGATTTAGACTCACTTAATGCGTTCCTAAATGCTCCCTGGATCACTGTGATCAGAGAGTAAGCACACAAAGAGCAGGGCCCCTTTTTTCCTGGTATCCCCGACAGAGCTTGGGCCCAGGCTCTATAAATCCCTAGAGAAGTGACTGAATGGAGCAGAGGCTTTAAGGCTTCCAAGCACAGAGATAAGCTGGGGTGAGCTTTGTCTTGTCCCGTGAAGGGACGAGTTTAGGTCCATGCTGCTTCACAGAAGGGATTGTTAACATTCTGCCTTCTAACATCCAGTGCACACACTGCCTCCTCCACCCCAACAAGCATACCGCAGGGCTCCAGGCAGCACTTCCTGGCCCTCCTCACAGCCAAGTGCACACAGAACATGACGATATCGCAAGGTACTCTGGGTCGCTTCCAGAAGGCAGCTGACCTACCTCCTGCCCAGCCATATTAGGGACCCAGCAATGAGGGGATCAATATTGGAGAATTCCCATCATCCATGCGAAAAGTGGGGACCCACAGCCAAGATGCTGACAGAGCCAGGATCTGAACCCAGGTCTGTGTGACTGAGTCTTGTGTTCCCACCCCTAATCCCAAACCATGTTGCCACGTGGGGGCACTTGGTTACCTCCTCCTCCTCTTCCTTTGTATTAAACAGAGGTCTCACTGAAAATGTCAGCCTGTCTAAACCGTACTGGGAAGTGGTTTGTGCTGACCCTGAGCTGGAGGTCTTAGCAAGTTCCAACACAGTGTGGAATGGTGAGGCCCACGCATGGCAGGAGAACCACAAGAACAGGAGAAGCAGGTTGGTGGGGCTTGCTTGTTAACTGCCCTCCCTCCCTGGGAAACACTCAGTGTGGGGTCCTTTGTCTAACAAGGAAGACTTATAAGTGTTTTGTTCTCCAAAGAAGTGTTTTTCAACCAAGCACAGTGGCTCATGCCTGAAATCCCAGCACTTTGGGAGGCCAAGGTAGGAGGACTGCTTGAGCCCAGGAGTTCGAGACCAGCCTGGGCAACATAGAAAGACCTCATCTCTACAAAAATAAAAAAAATTAGCCAGGCATGGGGTCTCACGCCTGTAGTCCCAGCTACTCAAGAGGCCGAAGTGGGAGGACTCCTTGAGCCTAGGAGTTCAAGGCTGCAGTGAGCCCTTTGAGCCACTGCACTCCAGTCTGGGTGACAGAGGGAGACCCTGTCTCAAAAAACAAACAACAAAAAACCAATAAAGAAATGTTTTCCCCTTCCTGCTTCAAAGAGGTTCAGACTGTAGGGAACAAGGAAAGCCTAAGGAACACCGAGGCCCCACCCCGAGTCCCCACCACAGAGAGGCCACAGGCACAATGGAAAAACATGAGGTTGGGTTCTGAACAGACGCAGGTTCCAATCCTAGCCTCTTTGCTTGCAAGCTCAGCCTCTGTGGGTGAGTCACAGAGACTGTGCTTCAGTCTCCTCAACTACAAAATGGGAACAAAGACAACAGTACTTCCTTTTAGAGATGTGAGGGCTGGAGAGAAAGCACATAAATACGTAGTCTGATGCTGGCGCATAGCAGGTTCTCAGTAAATGATGCCTCTGATTATCAGGCCACTTCTCTGACTGAGGATACCCATGCGTAGGGGCTTTTTCATGTAACTTCTATTGTGATAACTAAAACATTCCCTCTTCTGCAGACAAGATACAGTGCATGGAGTGTCAGGAAAGTGCACACTTGTTATGTGGAGTAAAACCATGAGAGTTAAGGAACCAACACCACTATAGCCCAGCTGCTTCTTTTAAGAGGCTGTGAACAGAGGGGTCCACAACAGAGAACACAAACGCTCACCTTCTGAACTTGGACAATGACCAAAGACCTCTCCTTAGCACCCAAAGCAGCCCTAGAGATTTCCCAAACTTAGGGAGAACCCATGGGGAAGGAAGGTAGAGAGCTTCCTGGCCTGGGCCGCTCACGGGTAGGCATCCACTGAGGACCTGCAGGTACTACGCTCCTCCTGCTCCCCTCCACCTCTACTCCACCACTAAGCCCTGTTGATTCCACCCCTTAAATATAGTTCTCTCTCTCTCTTTTTTTTTTTTCTTAGACAGAGTTTCGCTCTTGTTGCCCAGGCTGGAGTGTAGTAGCACGATCTCGGCTCACTGCAACCTCCGCCTCCTGGGTTCAAGCAATTCTCCTGCCTCAGCCTCCTGAGTAGCTGGTATTACAGGCATGTGCCACCATGCCTGGCTAATTTTGTATTTTTAGTAGAGACAGGGTTTCTCTATGTTGGTCAGGCTGGTCTCGAACTCCCAACCTCAGGTGATCCGCCTGCCTCTGCTCCCAAAGTGCTGGGATTACAGGCATAAGCCACTGCACCAGGTCTAAATATCGTTTAAGTCTGCCCACCCCTCCCCATCTCTCACCTGGATGACTCCAAAACATTCAGACCTGGTCTGCCTGCATCACTGGGACGGTGCCAGTGACACTGTAGTAGCAGCCACCGAGAGCTGGTTGTTAACTATTCAGGAATCTGGCCGGAGCGGGCTGTTAAACTGCTGGTGGCTTGAAGTCAGCCCTGGTGGGAGTAGCTACCCCATAAGAACTGCTGCGCACTATGGATCAGGGCATTTCTTCCCAGAGCTGATTTTTTCCTAGCACACCGCCCACTGCTTGGGCCCTCCCAATCTGTTCCCATGGGCACAGCACCTCCCTCTAACATCGTTCCACAGCTCCTCCATAAAAACAAAACCTCTTCAGCTGAAACTGCCCAAAAAATACCACAGGGTCTGACTCACACAGTCCACCCTCAGCCACCCAGGCACTTGTACCCCATCCTCCCTTCGGGCCACACTGGCCTTCGGTCCTGCCCACTTGCCACACCTGCCCTCCACAGGGGCCCTCAGCCTCTCCCTTGGCCTGGAACTCTCCTCCCGCCTTCTCTGCCAAGCTGACTTCTACTAAGATCTCAGTTCAAGTGCCACTTCCTTGGGGAACCTCCCCTGACACTGACTGATCCCACTCCAACGGAAGGTCTCAGTGCACTGGGTCCTTCTCCCAACTCACACTTGATAATACTTAGGAGCTTACATTTATAATTAGTTGACTAATGGCTCTTTCCCTTCTCCAAAGATGCGCTTTAATCACCACTGTACACATAATAGACATTAGATAAATATTTGTGGACTGGCAGAGTGGATGATTTGGGGCACCTAGCACATATACAACGTCAGGCACTTGCTACAGGAGAACTGAAGGAACTCCAAGGCCAGATCCAACCCTGGCTGACCAGGAATGCAGGGTCCTGACGACACTTACTCTCGTCAGACGGGAAGGGCGGCACAGGAGCCGGCCTGGAGGAACTCACTGGGAGAACCAGTTCCCACAGAACAAAGTCATCCCAAACAGGTTTGTGGAGGAGGTAGCCTAGAGTTCATCCTGGATGAATGTGGAGGAGAGGGAGGCCTGTCCGACGAGAGGGCTCAGCACCCAAACCAGGGGCAGCCACGGGGAGGAATGACAGAGAGGCAGGTGCAGACAGACTGCATGGGGTTCAGCCGGCAGGAGGAGGAAGCTGGCTTTTGGCTTTTTGAAAGTAAATAACAGGCCAGGCGCCTGTTAGTGGCTCATGCCTGTAATCCCAACACTTTGGGAGGCTAACATGGACAGATCACTTGAGGTCAAGAGTTTGAGAACAGCATGGCCAACATGGTGAAACCCCGTCTCTACTAAAAATACAAAAACTAGGCTGGACACAGTGGCTCATGCCTGTAATTCCAGCATTTTGGGAGGCTGAGGCGGGTGGATCGCCTGAGGTTGGGAGTTCAAGACCAGCCTGGACAGCATGGTGAAACCCTGTGTCTACTAAAAATATAAAAACTAGCCAGGTGTGGTGGCAGGTGCCTGTAATCCCAACTACTTGGGAAGCTGAAGCAGGAAAATCGCTTGAACCCGGGAGGTGGAGGTTGCAGTGAGCCAAGATCGTGCCAACGCACTCCAGCCTGGGCAACAGTTTGTGACTCCGTCACACACACAAAAAAGAAAAATTAGCTGGGTGTAGCCGGGTGCGGTGGCTTATGCCTGTAATCCTAGCACTTTGGGAGGCCAAGGTGGGCAAATCGCAAGGTCACGAGATCGAGACCATCCTGGCTAACACAGTGAAACCCCATCTCTACCAAAAATACACAAAAAAGTAGCCGGGCATGGTGGCAGGCACCTGTAGTCCCAGCTACTCGGGAGGCTGCAGCAGGAGAATGGCATGATCCCGGGAGATGGAGCTTGCAATGAGCCAAGATCACGCTACCGCACTCCAGCCTGGGTGATAGAGCAAGACTCCGTCTCAAAAAAAAAATTAGCCAGGCATGATGGCACTGCCTGTAATCCCAGCTACTCAGGAGGCTGAGACAGGAGAATCGCTTGAACCCAGGAGATGGAGGCTGTAGTGACCTGAGATCACACCTGTCTCAGCTGAGAGTGAGACTGTCTCAAAAAAAAAAAACAAAAAAGAAAAAAGAAAACATGGGAAGTGCTTCAGAGTCTGGGAAAAGATTTTATGGATAAGCACAGTTAACAGAGGCAAAAGTAGACAAATGAGATTACATCAAACTAAAAAGCTTCTGCACAGCAAAAGAAAAAACAGAGTAAACCTATGGAACCTGTGGAGACAACCTATGAAATAGGAGAAATTGTTTGCAAACTATCCATCCAACAAGGGATTAATATCAAGAATATGCAAGGAACTCAAACAACTCAACAGCAAAATAATAAATCATCCAATTTTTAAAATGGGCAAATGATTTGAAGAGGAATTTCTCAAAGACAGATGGTCAACAAGTATATGATAAAATGTTCAATATCACTAATCATCAGACAAATGCAAATCAAAACCACAATGAGATGTCATCTCACCACAGTTAAAATGGCTATTATCAGAAAGACAAAAAAGAACAAATGAAGGCAAGGATGTGGAGAAAGGGAAACTCTATACACTATTGGTGGGAATGTAAATTAGCATAGCCATTATGGAAAATAGTATGGAGATTTCTTGAAAAACTACAAATAAGGCTAGCGCAGTGGCTCACGTCTGTAGTTTCAACAGGTTGAGAGGCTGAGGCAGGCAGATCACCTGAGGTCAGGAGTTCAAGACCAGCCTGGCCAAAATGGCAAAACCCTGTCTCTACTAAAAACATAAAAATTAGCCAGGTGTGGTGGCACACACCTATAATCCCAGCTACTTGGAGGCTGAAGCAGGAGAACTGCTTGAACCCAGGAGGCGGAGGTTGCAGTGAGCCGAGATCATGTCACTGCACTCCAGCCTGGGTGACAGAGCCTGAGACCAGCCTCCGTCTCAAAAAAAAAAAAGAAAAACTATAAACAGAATTACCATATGATCCAGCAATCCCACTACTGGGTATCTATCCAAAGGAAAGGAAATCAGTTTATCAAAGAGATATTGGCACCCTCATGTTTACTGCAGCACTATTCACAATGGCCAAAATATGAAATCAACCTAAATGTCCATCAATGAACAAATGAATAAAGAAAATGTGGTACATAGACACAATGGACTCTCTTATTCAGCCATAAAAAAGAATGAAGTCCTGTCATCTGTGGCAACATGGATGAGCCTGGAGGTCATTACATTAAGGGAATTAAGCCAGGCCCAGAGAGGTAAATACCACATGTTCTCACTTATCCGTGGGAGCTAATAAAAAACAGATCTCAGTTGGTTAAAATCAGTAGGCTGACACCTGGGTTCACCAGCACTTTGAGAGGCTGAGGTGGAAGGATCACTTGTGTCCAGGAATTCGAGACCAGCCTGGGCAACAGAGACCTCCTATTTACAAAAAACCAAAAAATTAGCTGGGCATGGTGACATATACCTGCAGTCCCAGCTACTCAGGAGGTTGAGGCAGAAGGATCATTTGAGCCCAGGAGGTCAAGGCTGCAGTGACCCATGATGGCACCACTGCTCTCAGCCTGGATGACAGATTGAGACCCTATCTCCAAAGAAATTAAAAATTAAAAAAAAAAAAAAAAAAAGGCCAGGCATGGTGCCTCATGCCTGTAATCCCAGCACTTTGGGAGGCCGAGGCAGGCAGATTGCCTGAAGTCAGGAGTTCGAGACCAGCCTGGCCAACATGGTGAAACCCTATCTCTACTAAAAATACAAAAATTAGCCAGGTGTGGTGGTGCACGGCTGTAATCCCAGCTACTTGGAGGCTGAGACTGGAGAATCACTTGACCCAGGATACGCCGGTTGCAGTGAGCCGAGATTGTGCCACTGCACCTCAGCTTGGGCAACAGAGCGAGACTCCATCTCAAAAAAAAAAAAAAACTGATCTCAGCCAGGCTCGGTGGTTCACACCTGTAATCCCAATACTTCGGGAGGCTGAGGCGGGGGGATCACCTAAGTTCAGGAGTTCAAGACCAGCCTGGCCAACATGGTGAAACCCCATCTCTACTAAAAATACAAAAATTAGCCAGGTGGTGGCACACACCTATAATCCCAGCTACTTGGAGGCTGAAGCAGGAGAACTGCTTGAACCCAGGAGGCGGAGGTTGCAGTGAGCCGAGATCATGTCACTGCACTCCAGCCTGGGTGACAGAGCCTGAGACCAGCCTCCGTCTCAAAAAAAAAAAAGAAAAACTATAACAGAATTACCATATGATCCAGCAATCCCACTACTGGGTATCTATCCAAAGGAAAGGAAATCAGTTTATCAAAGAGATATTGGCACCCTCATGTTTACTGCAGCACTATTCACAATGGCCAAAATATGAAATCAACCTAAATGTCCATCAATGAACAAATGAATAAAGAAAATGTGGTACATAGACACAATGGACTCTCTTATTCAGCCATAAAAAAGAATGAAGTCCTGTCATCTGTGGCAACATGGATGAGCCTGGAGGTCATTACATTAAGGGAATTAAGCCAGGCCCAGAGAGGTAAATACCACATGTTCTCACTTATCCGTGGGAGCTAATAAAAAACAGATCTCAGTTGGTTAAAATCAGTAGGCTGACACCTGGGTTCACCAGCACTTTGAGAGGCTGAGGTGGAAGGATCACTTGTGTCCAGGAATTCGAGACCAGCCTGGGCAACAGAGACCTCCTATTTACAAAAAACCAAAAAATTAGCTGGGCATGGTGACATATACCTGCAGTCCCAGCTACTCAGGAGGTTGAGGCAGAAGGATCATTTGAGCCCAGGAGGTCAAGGCTGCAGTGACCCATGATGGCACCACTGCTCTCAGCCTGGATGACAGATTGAGACCCTATCTCCAAAGAAATTAAAAATTAAAAAAAAAAAAAAAAAAAAGGCCAGGCATGGTGCCTCATGCCTGTAATCCCAGCACTTTGGGAGGCCGAGGCAGGCAGATTGCCTGAAGTCAGGAGTTCGAGACCAGCCTGGCCAACATGGTGAAACCCTATCTCTACTAAAAATACAAAAATTAGCCAGGTGTGGTGGTGCACGGCTGTAATCCCAGCTACTTGGGAGGCTGAGACTGGAGAATCACTTGAACCCAGGATACGCCGGTTGCAGTGAGCCGAGATTGTGCCACTGCACCTCAGCTTGGGCAACAGAGCGAGACTCCATCTCAAAAAAAAAAAAAAACTGATCTCAGCCAGGCTCGGTGGTTCACACCTGTAATCCCAATACTTCGGGAGGCTGAGGCGGGGGGATCACCTAAGTTCAGGAGTTCAAGACCAGCCTGGCCAACATGGTGAAACCCCATCTCTACTAAAAATACAAAAATTAGCCAGGTGTGGTGGCAGGCACCTGTAATCTCAGCTACTCAGGAGTCTGAGGCAGGAGAATCGCTTGAACCTGGGAGGCAGAGGTTGCAGTGAGCCAAGATCGCGCCATTGCACTCCAGCCTGGATGACAAGAGCAAAACTCCATCTCAAAAACACAACAACAACAACAAAAAACTGATCTCACAGAAGTAGAAAGTAGAACAGTGGTCACCAGAGGCAGGAAAGGGTGAGGGTGTTGGGGGTGGGGTGTGGAGGGGAATAGGGAGAGACTGGTTAATGGGTACAAAATTATAGTCAGGTAGAATAAGTTATAGTATTCTATAGAACAACAGGGTGACTACAGTGAATAAAACTTTATTATACATTTCAGGCTGGACGCAGTGGCTCACGCTTGTAATCCAAGCACTTTGGGTGGCTGAGGTGGGCAGAACACCTGAGATCAGGAGTTCAAGACCAGCCCGGCCAACATGGTGAAACCCCATTTCTACTAAAAATACAAAAATTAGCTGGGCGTGGTGGTGCACACCTGTAATTCCAGGTACTCAGGAGGCTGAGGCAGGAGAATCACTTGAACTCGAGAGGTGGAGGTTGCAGTGAGCCAAGATCGCACCACTGCACTCCAGCCTGGGCAACAGTGCTAGACTCCATCTCCGGGAAAAAAAAAAAAAAAAATTATTGTATATTTCAAAATAGCCAGAAGAAAGAATTTTGACTGTTTCCAACAAAAAGGATAAGTGTTTCAAGTGATGAATATGCCAATTACCCTGATTTGATCATTACACATTATGTATCAAAATATCACACTGTCCCCCATAAATATGTACAATTATTATGTGTCAATTAAAAATAAAAACAGGCCAGGTTCAATGACTCATGGCTGTAATTCTAGCACTTTGAGAGGCCAAGGCAGGAAGATCAGTTGAGGCCAGGAGTTCTAGACTAGCCTGGACATTGAGAGACCACCATCACTACAAAAAATAAAAAAAAAAACAACCTCAGCTGAGGCCATGTCCCATGGCTCAGGCCTGTAATCCCAACATTTTGGGAGGCAAAGGCGGGAAGGCTGCCTGAGGACGCGATTTCAGACAAGCCTGGGCAACATAGCAAGACCCCATCTCTACAAAATTAAAATAATTCTCACTTTCATGTGGATCTGCTTATTTTGTACCGTGCAGTATTGCAAGCAATACTGGGAAGACATCATAATTAGCAAATATTATAAATACTTTTTTTTTTTTTTGAGACAGGGTCTCATTTTGTAGCCCAGGCTGGAATGCAGTGACACTGTCTCAGCTCACTGAAACCTCCGCCTCCTGGGTTCAAGCGATTCTCCTGCCTCAGCCTCCTGAGTAGCTGAAGTTACAGGCACGTACCACCACAGCAGCTAATTTTGTATTTTTAGTAGAGATGAGGTTTCACCATGTTGGCCAGGCTGGCCTCAAACTCCTGACCTCAAGTGATCCTCCCTCCTCGGCCTCCCAAAGTGCTGGGATTACAGGCATGAGCCAATGCACCCGACGTTTTAAATAATTTCTAAAAAATGGTTTTGAAACAAGGTCTCCCTCTGTCACCCAGGCTAGAGTGCAGTGGCACAATCATACATAGCTCACTACAGCCTCAAACTCCTGGGCAAGAAATCTTCCCACATCAGCCTCCAATGTAGTGGGACTACAGGTACGCACCATGGTTGCCTAATTTTTTTTTTTTTGAGACGGAGTCTCAATCTGTTGCCCAGGCTGGAGCGCAGCAGCGCAATCTCCGCTCACTGCAACTTCCGCCTCCTGGGTTCAAGCGATTCTCCTGCCTCAGCCTCCTAAGTAGCTGGGACTACAGGCACGTTCCACCAAGCCTGGCTAATTCTTTGTATTTTTAGTAGAGATGCGGTTTCATGGTGTTAGCCAAGATGGTCTCGATCTCCTGACCACATGATCCGCCTGCCTCAGCCTCCCAAAGTGCTGAGATTACAGGTGTAAGCCACCACGCCCAGCTGGCTGCCTAATTTTTAAAACTTTTTTGTAGAGACGAGGTCTTGCTATGTTGCCCAGGCTGCTCTTGAACTCCTGGCATCAAGGAATTAAAATATTTTAAACTATTTAATTAGCTTCATCCTTTAAATTTTCCTATTTCTGTATGTTTTATAACATATATCAGTATATATTAGTACATGATATTCTACTGTAACCATATATATATAATACAGACTAAGAGCTTAACTTTTTTTTTTTTACTGTTTATTTAGGTGACATAGTCAATAAAGCTTGGAGACCACTAACCTGGAGTCAGCTCAGAAGTCCTGAAGCCCTCTTCCCAGTCCCCTATTCACTGTCCCAAGATGACCAAAGCCAAAGGTGAGCCCTTGGCCCAGTAGGATCAGAGAAAGTGGAGGCAGTGAAGAGGGAGCCTGGCTTCCCGCCCCTCCCCAAGCTGCACAGAGGGCCTACCTGATTGTGCCATCGGATGACATTTCCAAATCCCCCTGTCCCAAGGCGCTCTTTCATTTCCCAGGCCCCACATGTCTGGGTTGTCAGGGAAGGTGACCAGCTCATACTGATGTCGTGCTAAGTCTGTAAGCAATTTGGGATGGGGAAAAAAAAGTTAGGATTAAGAAAAAAAATGGAGCTCAAAGGGATGGAGAAGGCAAGAGATACCACTGCTCTTGAATGGGAGAGAAGAAAAATACAACTGGTTTTTTACTTTGTAAAGAAACCAATGTGTTTGGTTTGTCCAAACTTTGTGGCAAACTTTTGTCCCTCTCACCCTCCCCCATCCGGTTGCTGTGGCATCAGGCAGGGAAGAAAGTCACCGAGGGAGGCGATGTCCACGCCCTTGCCCCAGCGAGGGGATCCCCAGCTGACTCCACCAGGGGCGCCCGGGCCTGCCCGCCTTCTGCCCGAGGTGGCAGGGACAGAACCTACTTCTGGGCGTCCCCTCGGTCACGTGTTTCTTTACAATGTTCCCATAAATCGCAGGTTTCCCTCAAAGCCACCCACCCCCAAGAAGCCACCCCAGCCAGGGCTGTTTCTCCCGGCTTCCGGAACTCCAATCCGCACGAGTGAAACGCTCCCCAGTCCGCAAGCTGCGACTTTCCAGCGGCACAGAGGGCTCTTCTGGGCCTTGCAGGCAGCGGAGCGGCGGGGCCTGCAGGTGGCACCCGGGCCGCAACTGCGAGTGGGACTCACCTGTCGGCAGGGACGCGGGGCAGGGGGAGGGCTCCCCGGGGCGGGGGAGGCGGGACTGGGGCGGCCGAACCCGGGGCTCTGATACCCCTCTGAAAACATTAAAATGTGGGAATCTTAACGCGGGCAGCGCGGCGCGACTTCCTCAAACACTTCCTGCTCTGACATCACTGAGCACGTGGGCCGCGGCCGCTCTTAAAGTGGCCGCGAGGGGCGCGAGGCTGACCAGGTCCGGATGCTGCGAGCGCCGCGGGCCAGGTGGGCCTGTCCCGGGACCCGCAACCGGGCAACTTCCCGGGGGGCGGGGGTGGCGTGTGGCCTCTAGAATAAACTGAGGGAAAGTAGACCGTGCTCACCGATTTAAAAGAACAGCCCTGAAATGACCCCTGTTACGCCCTGTTCTCTTTAGACGAGTGACTTCCACCTGGAGCGGTTTCTGGGCCCGGGCATGGGGCTTTCCTCACCCGGCCGCCTAGGCTTTCACCTCGGTGGAATTTCCCGCGCCCCTGCTGGGATGATTTAGGGACTGTTGGCTAGAACTGCCCTTGCCGCCCGCCCTACTGCGGGCGCTCCCCTGTGGGGGGGTGCTTGGCTGGGTGTGGAGAAGGATCAATCACAGCTGACTCCGCAGAGGTGACAGCCCCCGCCCCCTTAAAAACAAGAAAAGACCTGGAAGTGTGAAGCCAGACTGCAGCCCCACCCCCGGTGACAGGAGGAAACCGCGAGGCGCACAGCCTAAGGTTCATCGTTCATCTCCTTCCTGCTTGGAGTCAGAATGTCCTCACTGCTGAGCTCCTCCGTTTTGTGGGATTATATTAGTGGACAAAGGAGGTGTGTGTGTGTTGCTATATTTTATTCAAGCAGGAAAAAACTACCAAAGGAACCTGAAGATGATAATAGTAGCTCACATCTATAGAGTGCTTACACAGTGCAGGGCTCTGTTCTAAATCTCTGAACTTAGATTTCCTTACTCAATCCTCAGGGCAACCCTGTAAATTGGACAATACTGCACCATCATCATCATCATTATTATTATTATTTCGCTCTGTCACCCAGGCTGGAGTGCAGTGGTGTGATCACAGCTCACTGCAGCCTCCAACTCTTGGGCTCAAATGATTCTCCTGACTACAGGTGCGCGGCCGCCATACCTGGTGGCGGAGGTCTCACTCACTGAGTTGCCCAGGCTAGTCTCGAACTCCTGGGCTCAAGGGATCCAGCCGCCTGGACCTCCCAAAGTGTTGGAATTACAGGTGTGAGCCACCGCACCTGGTCTGCATTATTATTATTTCCGAGGCACAGGGCTGCCATGTAGATGAACTGATACTCAAACCCTAGCAACTGGTTCCCGGGTTCTTAATGGGTGGTTAAAAGTAGCATGTTAAGAAGTTCAGAGGGAGGCAAACTGGATTTTGAATTCAGATACTGCTGTTGACTACCTCTGAGGCACTGGGGCTGGTTTGTTAAACACTCTGAGCATCTATTTCCTCTTTTAAAATTTAGGCAGTGTTAGGTTGAATTGCATTTAATTGTCGTTTTTGGAAATTGAAAACAGCCAAAACATCAGTGACAAAGATCAGCAGTTTCATCTGCTTCACTGTAATAGCAGAGGGACAGGCGAGCTCATAGAAAGTCATAGAAAGGAGGCCACCCCAGAGTTGTTGTGAGGGACAAATGAGGTATTGAGGTATTGATAGCAGCAGTGCCTGACAGCCCTGGGGTTGAAGTTAACTCAGGGACAGATCTCAACCCAAACATAGGGGTCAGTGGTGTCCAGGGCTGTGCTAGGCAGGCTGGCTGCTACACTGTTTCTTTTCCCTCCCCCTCCCCTCCCCTCCCCTCCCCTCCCCTCTCCTCTTCTTCTTCTTTCTCTCTCTCCTTTCCTTTTCCTTCCTTCCTTCCTTCCTTCCTTCCTTCCTTCCTTCCTCCTTCCCCCTCCCTCCTTCCTTCCCCTCCCCTCCCTCCCATCCCCTCCCCTCCCTTCCAGGCTACTTAGTTTCTTTCTCCCTTCCCCTTCCCCTTCCCCTTCCCTTCCTTCCTTCCCCTTCCCTTCTTTCTCCCCCCTCCCTCTCTCTTTCTCCTTTCTTCCTTTCCTTTCCTTTCCTCCCCTCCCCTCCCCTCTTCTCTCCTCTCCTTTCTCTTTTTTTTCTTTCTTGTTCTCTCTTTTCCTTCCTTCCTGTATGCATGCCTGCCTGCCTTCCTCCTCCCCCCTCCCCTCCCCTCCCCTTCCCTTCTCTTCCCTTCCTGGCTACTTAGTTTCTTTCTTTTCTTTCCTTCCCTTACCTTTCCTTCCTTCCTTTCTCTCTTTCTTTCTCTTTCTCTTTCTTTCTCCTTCCTTTCTTCTTTCCTTTCCTTTCCTCCCTTCCCCTCCCCTCCCCTCTCTTCCCTTCCCCTCCCCTCCCCTTCCCTTCCTGGCTGCTCGATTTCTTTCTTTTCTTTCCTTTCTTTCTTCCTTTCCTTTCCTTTTCTTTTCTTTATTTTTTCTTTCTTGACAGGGCCTCTCTCTATCGCCCACTTTGGAGTGTAGTGGCAGGATGCTCACTGCAGCCTTGACGTCTTGGGTTCAAGGGGTCCTCCCACCTCAGCCTCCCCACTATCTGGGATTACAGGCACACGCCACCATGACCAGCTAATTTTTAAATTTTATTTTGGTCTCACTATGTTGCTCAGAGTCGGCTCAAACTCCTGGCCTCAAAGCAATCATCCCACCTTGGCCTCCCAAAGTGCAGGGATTACAGGTGCGAGCCACTGCTCCTGACCTGGCATTTCTTGATTACTCCCAGCTAAATGGCAAGCTCAGCCTCGAGGCTGGAAGCAACAGGAACATGAGTAAATAGTTGTAACACAAGTAGAATAGTGCCTGCATTGTCTAAATGCAATATAAGCGTTTGCTTAATAAGTAAATTTTTTAAATAAAATATTTATTGGCCAGGTGAGGTGGCTCATGCCTGTAATCCCAGCACTTTGGGAGGCTGAGGTAGGCAGATCACTTGAAGTCAGGAATTTGAGATCAGCCTGGCCAACATGGTGAAACCCCGTCTCTATGAAAAATACAAAAATTAGCTGGGCGTGGTGGCAAGTGCCCGTAATCCCAGCTACTTGGGAGACTGAGGCAGAAGAATTGCTTGAACCCAGGAGTTGGACGTTGCTGTAAGTGGAGATCGCACCAGTGCGCTATAGCATGGGCAACAGAGCGAGACTCCATCTCGGAAAAAAAAAAAAAATTAGGCCGGGTGCGGTGACTCACCCCTGTAATCCCAGCATTTTGGTAGGCCGAGGCAGGCAGATCACCTGAGGTCATGAGTTCAAGACTAGCCTGGCCAACATAGTGAAACCCCGTCTCTACTAAAAATACAAAAATTAGGCCGGGCACAGTGGCTTACGCCTGCAATGCCAGCACTTTGGGAGGCCGAGGCGGGTGGATCATGAGGTCAAGAGATCAAGACCTTCCTGGCTGACATGGTGAAACCCCGTCTCTACTAAAAATACAAAAAAAAAATTAGCTGGGCGTGCTGGTGCGTGCCTATAATCCAAGCTACTTGGGAGGCTGAGGTAGGAGAATCGCTTGAACCCAGAAAGCAGAGGTTACTGTGAGCTGAGATTGTGCCATTGCACTCTAGCCTGGGCGATGAGGGAAACTCCGTCTCAAAAAAAAAAAAAGAAAAAATATTATTCAGCATCTGTATGTGCTGGGCAATGTGGAGAGTCTATTTCCAGTACAATGTCATAAAAAGGTTCTCTCCTTAATCCTGTCATCTCTGAAAAACACTGTCCCTGAGAAACTTACCGAGACATCCGCTAATATGCCAAAAGTTTACTCTGCACTCCTGTAATTTGAATCCTCATTTTGCTCAGCTCAAAATAACTTGGCTTTCAACTGAACATAAATCTCTCTGATAAGGTCACGTATTAGTAGACTTTTTTTTTCTTCAGTTAATCATGGCCCAGGAAGGGGCCTCTGGGTTTTATCATATTCCAAGATATTTATTATCTTAAGCTCAATTTTCTATCCAGATAAGACATGTTTAGATATCTCTGCCTGCATCTGGTTTCTGTCCTGCTCTGGAGACATGAGCAGACTGTTTACAAAAGATATTTTCAGATTCAGCAGAAAAAGGTCCCTTTTTCTTCCTGCTTTGAGGCTGACTGTACTATTTAGCTGTGCTATAGGGAAATCAAGAAATACTGACCAGCCAGAGTGCCTAGCTTAGCCCAGGGCATTACTGACCCAGGGGATCCAAGCAATGGAATGAGATCTCATCAGAAGCACTTAGAATCTTATTGGGTTTTTAAGACCCACAGAGAGCCATCAAGTAAGGACAGACAAAGGCCAGGCAATATAAAATCACACACGAATTTGTTCTGCAGTAATTAGTACCACAGTACAGTACCGTTATAGGAAAGGGGTCCTGATCCAGACCCCAAGACAGGGTTCTTGGATCTCGTGCAAGAAAGAATTCACAGTGAGTCAGTAAAGTGAAAGCAAGTTTATTAAGAAAGTAAAGGAATAACAGAACGGCTACTCCGCAGACAGAGCAGCCCCCGAGGGCTGCTGGTTGCCCATTTTTATGTTTATTTCTTGATGATACGCTAAACAAGGGGTGAATTATTCATGCCTCCCTTTTTTAGACCATATAGGGTAACTTCCTAACGTTACCATGGCATTTGTAAACTGTCATGGCGCTGGTGGGAGTATAACAGTGAGGACAACCAGAGGTCACTCTCGTGACCATCTTGGTTTTGGTGGGTTAGAGCCGGCTTCTTTACTAAAACCTGTTTTATCTGCAGGGTCTTTATGACCTATATCTTGTGCTGACCTCCTATCTCATTCCGTGACTTAGAATGCCTTAACTGTCTGGGAATGCAGCCCAGTGGGTCTCAGCCTCATTTTACCCAGCTCCTATTCAAGATGGAGTTGCTCTGGTTCAAATGCTTCTGACAGTACTAGTGATAAGGATAAGGTTTCTGAGCACTGTTAAATTTAAAATGAAATCTTGTTCCCAGAGTAAGTCAAAGATAACTGTCTTCTTACTCAGTCTTTTATGTCATCCACTGATCAAACTCTGCTCTCGCACCTGATGGCAATGAAGCGCAGCAACACTGAGCTCCTCCGAGTGAAGAAATAATTGTTTTCTGCACAACCTGGAGCTGAATCATAGAAGGAGAAGACAGCTTGAAAGATAAGAGGCCGTAAGGCAGACCACAGAGGATGGGGAGGATTTCCCCAGCACCCCAACCCCCACAGTCAGCTCTGGTTCAGCAATTTCAGCAACTCTTGACCCATCTGATTTTGTTTTATCCCAGCCCTGCAGAGAAAGGACTCTGCAGGTCAGGACTTGCTTCTTCAACAAACAAAAACTCCTCTGCCAGAAAAGTTGGAGAAACTAGTTTAGTCAGAGGATGTGAAGAAGTCTGCCTTTGTTCTGGGGACCTTGGTGGGAGATGAGGGTGGGCTGGTGGAGACGAGGGTGAGAACGAACCTTGCCGCAGACCCTTTGGGCTCCATGAAGAGCTGGCTGCAGAAGAGGAAGGGAAGGAAATTGGCCAGCTGCTGTCTCTGTGACCGGACTTGGGCCAATGAAGAAACTGAGAGGAGCAGGGCCAGCCAGGCTGTTGTGCCTCAAACTTAGGTAGAAACAAGAGAAGGCAAGGATTTGGGGCTCTGAGTCACCCTCTCTGGAGAAAAGAGAGCTTGGAGGAGGAAATCACTTTTTGAGCTCCATTTGCTTTTATACACACATGTGTTTATTCCAGTAAATTCAAACTAAAGAGGAAAAAGTCATGAAAGGGCAGCTGCCACCTCAGGCCGTGGTGGCCGAGACAAAGGATATGGGCTGGATGTAGATGTCTAAGAAACCAACAGGTATGCTTTTCGGCTTACCTTGGTTCTGAGTGCCTACTTTTGACCCATGGGATCAACGATATTGTTCACTGCTCCATTCCCAGCACCTGGTACATCATAGGTACTCAATACAAATTTTACAAAATGAATGAGAGAAATGGCCAATACAAAGACTGGCCAATACTAAGAGTGAAACAGCACTCTTTAGCCTTGGGCTATGCATTGTCTTTGGAGCTTGAGAGATGGGAGTTCCAATCCTGGCTCTGTCTTTTCTTGGCTTTGTGAACTCAGGTGGTTTACTGACCCTCACGGAGCCTGAGTTTTCTCTTCCATGAAGTAGGGGTGAATAAAACCTACTCTTCATGGAGATAATATACATAAAAGTGCAGAGCCTGATGCTCGTGAAGCCCCCTTTGAATATTAGTTATTAATGTGTTACTTTTTTAATGCGGTAACCGAGAAGTTGGCTGATATTCTTGTTCTGTGATTCAAGTGAAATGGGCTCTGGCTGGGCGCGGTGGCTCACGCCTGTAATCCCAGCACTTTGGGAGGCCGAGACTGGCAGATCACCTGAGGTCAGGAGTTTGAGACCAGCCTAGGCAACATGGTGAAACCCCGTCTCTACATTAAAAAATACAAAAAAATTAGCCAGGCGTGGTGGTGGCACGTGCCTGTAATCCCAGCTACTTGGGAGGCTGAGGCAGGAGAATTACTTGAACCCGGGAGGCGGAGGTTGCAGTGTACTGATTGTACCACTGCATTCCAGCCTGGGTGACAGAGCAAGAGTCCATCTCAAAAAAGAAAAAAAAGGGCCAGGCATGGTATAGCTCATGCCTGTAATCCCAGCACTTTGGGAGGCCAAGGCAGGCAGATCACATGAGGTCAGGAGTTTGAGACCAGCCTGACCAACATGAAGAAAGCCCGGCTCTACTGAAAATAGAAAATTTGCCGGGCATAGTGGCACATGCCTGTAATCCCAGCTACTCAGGAGGCTGAGGGAGGAGACTCACTTGAACTCAGGAGGCAGAGGTTGTGGTGAGCCAAGATCAGGCCATTGCACTCCAGGCTAGGCAACAAGAGTGAAACTCTGTCTCAAAAAATAATTTTTAAAAAATGAAATGGGCTCCAAGCTCCACATCTTCCCCACTCCCCTTGCAGTGCAAGGCCCCTATCCTTTCACCTCTCCCCTCTCCCCGGGACCTTGGTGTCAGAGGTGGCAGTGTGCACTGGTGGTTGAGGCAGTTGGATGTTTTTTAGTCACCTCTGCCTCTGACCTTCTACTTTTGCTAAACTCTTAACTGCCTTTGCCTTTTTTTTTTTTGGAGTCTAGGTCCTACTCTGTCATCCATCTTGGAGTGCAGTGGCATGATCATAGCTCATGCAGCCTTGAAGTCCTGGGTTCAAGTGATGCTCCCACCTCAGCCTCCCCAGTAGCGGGGACCACAGGTGTGTGCCACCACTCCCAGCTAATTTGCTCTACTTTTTAAAAGACAGGGTCTCACTATGTTGCCCAGGCTGATCTGGAACTCCTGGGCTCAAGCAGTCCTCCTGCCTTGGCCTCCCAATGTGCTGGAATTTCAGGTGGGAGCCACCCTGCTTGGTTCAATTCCATTTGTTTACTTTTTAGCATGAAGGTCATTCTCCACTACCACCAAATATAGGGCCAAGACTCCACATTTGGCCTGGGTACTATGGCTCACACCTGTAATCCCAGCACTTTGGGAGGCCAAGGCAAGTGGATCAATTGAGCCCAGGAGTTTGAGACCAGCCTGGGCAACATGGCAAAACCTTGTCTCTACTAAAAATACAAAAATTAGCCAGGCATGGTGGCGGGTGCCTGTAATCACAACTACTGAAGAGGCTGAGGCAGCAGAATCACTTGAACTTGGGAGACAGAGGCTGTAGTGAGCCAAGATCGTGCCACTGCACTTGAGCCTGGGTGACAGAGCAAGACTCTGTCTCAAAAAAGTAAATAAATAAAAAGATCTACATTTGGGGAAGTGGCAGGGGTCAGCACATCTGGAGTGCAATGGATAAGCCTCACTCTGGGAGAACCACCTTCGTGAGCATGGCATCTCCCCTCAGGATAAAGGCCAATTTTGATTTATTAGGTTGGTACAAGAGTTATTGAGGTTTTTGATGTAATAATTTCTTAATATCCTTTCTAGAGAATTTCTAAGGTGTGGGCAGACTGCTGGGTTGGGCTGGATTTCTCCTGTCTGAGGAATCAGAGGCCAGAGGTGACCAAATGACTGACCCAACTGGGTTAATCCAGGCTTAGTGACCCCAGAACAACACGAGGCTGGCTGGGCTATGGTGCGAAAGGACCGCTCATCACTGAGACTGCAGAGCCTGTGCCGAGAAAGAGGAAGAGAGGCTAGGCGCAGTGGCTCACACCTGTAATCCCAACACTTTGGGAGGCCAAGGCAGGCAGATCGCAGGGTCAGGAGATCGAGACCATCCTGGCTAACACGGTGAAACCACGTCTCTACTAAAAATACAAAAAATTAGCTGGTTGTGGTGGCAGGTGCCTGTAGTCCCAGCTGCTTGGGAGGCTGAGGCAGAAGAATGGCATGAGTCTGGGAAGTGGAGCTTGCAGTGAGCCGGGATCACACCACTGCACTTCAGCCTGGGGGACAGAGCAAGACTCTGTCTCAAAAAAAAAAAAAAAAAAAAGAATGAGGAAGAGAGAACAGAAGAAAAAAAAGAAGCTGGTTTGGAGGGAGCATGGTGGAAAGGGTCACTAGGCAGTGGAGATGGGAACTTTAACCAAACCCTGGGCTGTGTTGCAACTCAGCTACAGACCCCAGTCCCTCCTGGGCTCACGCCTCTCTCTGCACTTCCCCTTGTCATTAGTGCCTGGCCCTACCTGCCTGTCCCAACTTTTCCTTTCTGCAGGAGTCTGCTGGTGACTATCTGGGAGGCCAGATCACTGTAGGAGACTGGAATATGCCATCCAAGATAGGCCTTTTGTGCATATGGATTATTCTGAGAAACAGCAACTGAAGAAGCAGCTCTGAAAGCAGAGTAAAAATGACCCTTTTGCCTGGGCATTGTGGCGGGTGCCTATAATCCCGGCTATTCGGGAGGCTGAGGCAGGAGAATCACTTGAACCCAGGAGGCAGAGGTTGCAGTAAACAGAGATGGCGCCATTGCACTCCAGCTTGGGTGACAAGAGTAAAACTCCATCTCAAAAAAAAAAAAAAAAAAAAAAAAAAATTTAAGGCCGGGCATGGTGGCTCACACCTGTAGTCCCAGCACTTTGGGAGGCTGAGACAGGTGGATCACCTGATGTCAGGAGTTCAAGACCAGCCTGACCAACATGGTGAAACCCTGTCTCTACTAAAAATACAAAAATTAGCCGGGCATGGTGTTGGGCGCCTGTAATCCCAGCTACTTGGGAGGCTGAGGCAGGAGAGTCACTTGAACTAGGGAGGCGGAGGCTGCAGTGAGCTGAGATCATGCTACTGCACTCCAGCCTGGGTGACAGAGTGAGACTCATCTCAAAAAATTAAATTAAATATTGTAAAAGCTACCCTTTTGTAAGGGAAATTTACATCTATAGAAACCATCTCTCTGATGTTTTCTGATAGTCTCAGAAACAACAAAAAACGTCTCTTGCCAGGCATAGCGGCACATGCCTATAATCCCAGCACATTGGGAAGCCCAGGCAGGAGGATCACTTGAGCCCAGGAGTTTGAGACCAGCCTGGGCAATATAGGGAGACCCCATCTCTACAAAAAAATCAAAATAGTAGCTGGGTGTGGTGTCGTGCCTGTAGTCCCAGCTACTGGGGAGGCTGAGGTAGGAGGGTCACTTGAAATCAGGAGTTTGAGACCAGCAAGACCTTATCTCTAATTAATTTAAAAATATATAATTAAAAATAAAATTTTATAATTAATTATAAAAAATAAAATTAAATTAATTTAAAAATAAAATATAACTCTCTATATATACTTAAATACCAAAAAAACCCAGCTGGCCATGGTGGTTCACACTTGTAATCCCAGGACTTTGGGAGGCCAAGGCAGGTGGATCACCTTAGGTCAGGAGTTCGAAACCAGCCTGGCCAACATGGTGAAATCCCATCTCTACTAAAAATAAAAAAAATTAGCCAGATTACAGGCAGGCGCCTGTAATCCCAGCTCCTCGGGAGACTGAGGCAGGAGAATCGCTTGAACCCGGGAGGCAGAGTTTGCAGTGAGCCAAAATCATGCCACTGCATTCCAGCCTGGGCAACAGAAGTGAAACTCCATCTCAAAAAACAAACAGAAAAACGCATCTCCATTTGTAAGGGTTTCTCTGTCCCTATACCAGGAAGAGAAGTGTGCTCTAATTCACCAGAAACTCTAATCATTAGAGAAGACATCAACATAAATCTGCACTACAGACCTTAGCTTTGCTTACCAGGCTTTTCAGGACACCACCCCATAACTGTCCACCCCAAAACTGTTCTTGCTTTGTTTCATCTGGAGATGGTATTTAAGTCCGAATTCTAAGTCACCCTTCTAGATTTTACTCATTTCTCTGGGAATCTCCTATGAATACTTGAAATATACATGTTGTTAAACTTCCGTTTGTTTTTCTCTTGTTAATCTGCCATTTTGTTACAGGAGGTCTCAGCCGGGAACACAGGAAGGATATAGAGAAAATTATTGTTCTGCCCCTACAGTTTTGGTGACCCAGATGGGATCTCTGGGACACCCTGCCTGCTCTACAATTGGGATCCCTGGAAAAGTGACAGAATTTGGCAATGGGTAAGAATGTGGTGTTGGCCGGTTGTGGTGGCTCACACCTGTAATCCCAGTATTTTGGGAGGCCAAGGCAGGTGGACCACTTTAGCCCAGGAGTTTGGGACCAGCCTGGGCAAGATGGCAAGACCCCATCTCTACTAAAAATACAAAAAATTAGCCAGGCATAGTGACTCACACCTGTAATCCCAGCACTTTGGGAGGACAAGGTAGGTGCATCACTTGAGCCCAGGAGTTTGAGACCACCCTGGGCAAGATGGCAAGACCCTGTCTCTACTAAAAATACAAAAAATTAGCCAGGCGTAGTGGCTCCTGCCTGTAATCTCAGCACTTCGGGAGGCCGAGGCTGGTGGATCACTTGAGTCCAGGAGTTTGAGATCAGCCTGGTCAACATGGCAAGTCCCCGTCTCTACTAAAAATACAAAAAATTAACCAGGCATGGTGGTGTGCACCTGTAGTCCCAGCTACTCGTGAGGCAGGAGGATCACTTGAGCCCAGGAAATTGAGGCTGCAGTGAGCGGTGATTACACCACTGCACTCCAGCCTGGGCGATGAGCATGAGACCCTGTCTCAAAAAAATAAAAAGTAGGCCGGGCGCAGTGGCTCACGCCTGTAATCCCAGCACTTTGGGAGGCCAAGGTAGGCGGATCACGAGGTCAGGAGATCGAGACCATCCAGGCTAACAAGGTGAAACCCCATCTCTACTAAAAATTCAAAAAAATTAGCCGTGTGTGGTGGTGGGCACCTGTAGTCTCAGTTACTCAGGAGACTGAGGCAGGAGAATGGCGTGAAGCCAGGAGGCGGAGCTTGCAGTGAGCCAAGATTGTGCCACTGTACTCCAGCCTGGGCAACAGAGCAAGACTCCGTCTCAAAAAAAAAAAGTTAAAAAATTAAAAATAAAATAAATAAATACGTAAATAGATAAGCAAAATAACGTGGTAGTTAGCACTTCTGGATCTGTGTGGTACCAGTCAAGGGAGGAAGGTACAAGTTTCTCTTTTGTGCCTTCTATCTCAAATTCACATTAGCAGGAGAAATCATTTGTAAGAATTAATTTTTTTGGACAGTGACTCTGGTGAAATGTGGTTTGGGGTAACCGTTGGTTATTGATCCTTTCACTCCCAGGGACAGTTATTGCTTTCCTGTTTGTGTCCTAAAAACATAGCGTGGCTATCCAACTGCTGGGGTACCCAGATTATCCAGGCTACCTGTCCTAGCTACCAACTGCCAGGCTAGGGACACCCCAGAATATAGCCAGCCAACCACCAGGTCAGGGACACCCAGGAATGTAACCAGACAGAAAGAGAAGCATGGGCTGCATCCCATCTGTGACCAGTGTCTGTCAACCTAAAGTCATCAAATGGTCAGAATCTAGTTCAAAGAGAGGTCATCAGCACAAAGTTGAGGACTGCAGCCCAGGACACACTTCCAAGTTGCCTTGGGGACTGCTCCAGACAACAAAAGAGAGGCTCAAGTTTTTAAAGGAGAAAAATAACAAATCAGGAGAGGGAGATTTACAAAAGTTGTTTGTCAGGAATTCTCATTGGTTTACAGAAATAACTTTGGTTATTTTTATAAATAACATTGGTGATTGGCTGTGCATTGTTGAACTACAGGGTGTATGGCATTTTATGGCTACTTGGTGACAGTTAGTCTAGAGCCCCTATAGCAAGTGGCTGCTAGAGGTAATTATTTCACTCAAGGGGGAGAGGGACGTGACTGGTATTACATTTTAAGTGCCTTTCTGGGTCTCATAATTTAAAGGGGCTCGCATTCCTCAAATGAAGTATATTTCTTGGAAGGGGAGGTGAATAGGGTCTCACTGTCACCCAGGCTGGAGTGCTGTGGCGTGATCATGGCTCACTGCAGCCTCGACCTCCCCAGGTTTAAGCAATCCTCCCATCTCAGCCTCCTGAGTAACTGGGACTACAGGTGTATACCAGCACATCGAGCTAATATTTGTTTTTTTTTTTTTTGCAGAGGCGGGGTCTCACCATGTTGCCCAGGCTGGTCTCAAACCCTTGAGCTCAAGTGATCCACCTGCCCCGGCCTCCCAAAGTGCTGGGATTACAGGTGTAGGCCATAACATCTAGCCAGATGAAATGATTTTTCTTTTTCTCATATCCTACCAACCATTGCCAGCTCTAAGGGTGTTATCTAAGACTTTCTTCCCTTGACTGCCTATGGGAATGGCTCCCATAGTCTATGGAAAGGGCTGTATCTTTGCATCCTGTTTGGAGAGGCCTCTTATTTCTGTGGTTAAGCCATAAAAGTCTCATTGGTTTTAAGTCCTAAGAGGCTTATGACTTTGGTTTTCAGTCATTTGCTAAGTGCACATTTTCTATAAAAGAAAAAAAAGAAAAACTATTCAAATAGGGGTTCAATATTGCCAGGAATACTTAGTGTTAGTCCAGGAGAATTTGATAATAAGATTTTTTTTTTTTTTTTTTGAGACGGAGTCTCGCTCTGTCACCCAGGCTGGAGTGCAGTGGTGCATCTCGGCTCACTGCAACCTCCGCCTCCCAGGTTCAAGCGATTCCCCTGCCTCAGCCTCCCGAGTAGCTGGGATTACAGACACGTGCTACCACGCCCGGCTAATTTTTGTATTTTAAGTAGGATTTAAAATGGGGTTTCAACATATTGGTCAGGCCAGTCTCAAACTCCTGACCTCCTGATCCACCCAACTCGGCCTCCCAAAGTGCTGGGATTATAGGCATGAGCCACCGCACCCAGGCTTGAAAGCCTTTTTTTTTAAAGGAGCTCTATGGTCAGAAGGTGGCCTGACTAGAAGCCAATATTCAGACCCCAGTAGGAGTTACTGTTTTAAGTCCTCTCTGTTCTGTCGAGCTAATCCTGCAGCTCCCATGGGAATGTCTCCATCGCCTGAAACTCCCTTCCTGAAGCCCCGCTGTCTATGTGTTCAACCAACTCTGTCGCCTACCTTTGGCTGGCGCAGTTTTGCTGAGCCAATAAATACGGGACTTTATTGGCTTCTTTGGAGAACTTGAGATCTCCCGACCCCGGCTCCCCGACAACCTCTTCCTTCCTGTTGCTCCTGTTTCTCCTCCCTTCTCTCATCTTCTCTCCAGTTCGCTCTCTCTCTTTTTTTTTTTTTTTGAGACAGAGTCTTACTCTGTTGCCCAGGCTGGAGTGCAGTGGCACAATCTCAGCTCACTGCAACCTCCGCCTCTGGGGTTCAAGCAATTCTCCTGCCTTGGCCTCCCGAGTAGCTGGGATTGCAGACTCCTGCCACCATGCCTGGCTAATTTTTTGTATTTTCGAAGAGACAGGGTTTCGCCGTGTTGTTCAGGTGGTCTCGAGCTCCTGAGCTCAGGCAATCCACCCACCTTGGCCTCCCAAAGCACTAGGATTACAGGCGTGAGCCACTGAGACCGGCCAGTTAAACTCTTACTTTACTGCAATGCCGTGCTCTTCGTTTGTGCAGCAGGCAGGAAGAACCTGTCAGGAAGTTATAAAAATAGGATAAAAGTATATAAATGAGCTTTTAACAATGATTTTGGTTTATAACGTGTCTACCAAAAATAGTTTCCCAAATCTCTTTGGTAACTTATATTCAGGGTTTTGCTAAGTTAAGTTAAATTAAATGATAAATATTCACTGCATACCTGGATATTTTCCAAATATAATAAAACATTGAAGCGTTAATTGCTGAATGTATGTCTGTCTACTCTTGGCTTCTTAGTACGAGAGACTCCAGATGTTTGAGTGTGTTAGTAAACATGTCCCATGCCACACTGAAAAACTGTGGACACAGGCTGGGCACTACAGACTGGGCATGGTAGCTCATGCCTGTAATCCCAGCACTTTGGGAGGCCAAGGGGAGCAGATCACCTGAGGTCGGGAGTTTGAGACCAGCCTGACCAACGTGGAGAAACTCTGTCTCTACTAAAAATACAAAATTAGCCAGACATGGCGCATGCCTGTAATCCCAGCTGCTCAGGAGGCTGAGGTAGGAGAATCACTTGAACCTGAGAGGCAGAGGTTGCGGTGAACCGAGATCGCGCCATTGCACTCCAGCCTGGGCAACGAGAGTGAAACTCCATCTCGAAAAAAAAAAAGAAAAAAAGAAAAACTGCTATGAAAAAATATATGTTTCTAAAAATTATAAAACGGTATATTCATAAATTTGCTTGTCTACAGAATGCTACTGTGACAGTTCATAATTGCTTAATTTCTAGTGAAAACTAGAAACTTCTTTTTTTTTTTTTTTTTTTGAGAAGGAGTCTCGCTCTGTCGCCCAGGCTGGAGTGCTGTGGCCGGATCTCAGCTCACTGCAAGCTCCGCCTCCCGGGTTTAGGCCATTCTCCTGCCTCAGCCTCCGGAGTAGCTGGGACTACAGGCGCCCGCCACCTCGCCCGGCTAATTTTTTTGTATTTTTAGTAGAGACGGGATTTCACCGTGTTAGCCAGGATGATCTCGATCTCCTGACCTCGTGATCCGCCCATCTCGGCCTCCCAAAGTGCTGGGATTACAGGCTTGAGCCACCGCGCCCGGCCGAAACTTCTTAATGATTGCTTAATTTCTTAATGATTGCTTAGTTTCAAGTGAAAACCGGAAAGTGTAAAGAACAAAAGTTGTATGCAAGGAAAATAGGATATGGGATTTCTGTAAGATAAAGTATGAAGCAGTTGGGCGCGGTGGCTCAAGCCTGTAATCCCAGCACTTTGGGAGGCCGAGGCAAGCAGATCACCTGAGGTCAGGAATTCAAGACGAACCTGGCCAATATGGTAAAACCCCATCTCTACTAAAAATAAAAAATTAGCTGGGTGTGGTGGCACGCGCCTGTAGTCCCAGCTACTCAGGAGGCTGAGGAAGGAGACTCACTTGAACCTGGGAGGTAGAGGCTTGCAGTGAGCCGAGATGGTGCCACTACACTCTAGCCTGGGTAACAGAGCGAGATTCCATCTCAGGAAAAAAAAAAAAAGCATGAAGCATTAATATGTGTTTCTGTTGAGAAAAAAGGAGAGTAATTTGGTTCATGTTTAGAGTTTATATAAAGGCAGTTTCAGAATGAAAAAGGAGAATGAATGAAAGACAAAAATTAAGGCCAGGCATGGTGGCTCACACCTGTAATCCTAGCACTTTGGGAGGCCGAGGTGGGCAGATCGCGAGGTCAGGAGATTGAGACCATCCTGGCTAAAATGGTGAAACCCCGTCTCTACTAAAAATACAAAATATTAGCTGGGAGTGGTGGCGGGTGTCTGTAGTCCCAGCTACTCGGGAAGCTGAAGCAGGAGAATGGCGTGAACCCAGGAGGTGGAACTTGCAGTGAGCGGAGATCACGCCACTGCACTCCATCCAGGCTGGGCGACAGAGCGAGACTCCATCTCAAAAAAAAAAAAAAAAAAAAAAGGAAGACAAAAACTGAATGGAGCCAGGCATGGTGGCACATGCCTGTAGTTGTAGCTACTCAAGAGGCCAAGGCAAGAGTATTGCTTGAGCCCAGGAGTTTAAGACCAGTTGAGGCAACATAGCAAGACTGTCTCAAAACAAAAATAAAAATAAAAATAAACCCTGAATAGATTTAGAAAGTTAGAAAGAGAGAGAGATTCTTGTGTGATTAAGTTGGCTGAAATTGAATCAATTTATTATAAGGATCTCAAAGATGAGCTTTAATATCAAAAGTACAATCCAAAACTAGAGTTTCATCTTCTCTCTTGAAATTACAAAGTTTTATTGGAGTATTGGACTTCTCTTGATAAAATACTATGGAAGGGTTTTCTTTACCATCTATGTAATCTGTGTAGGAAATCTAGAATTTGCTTAGGTGGAAAAAAATATGTGTCTTATCAGAATAATTTCCTGTGTTTCATATCGTCTTTATCAGATCTTTGATTACTTAAGAAGACTCAGTCTTCTCTATTAAAAGAGCTAAGTTAAAAAAAACAAAATCTATATACCTTTCTGTGATTACCTCTGAAATTTTCCAGTGCTTTGGTTAAATGGATAACTGAGTAATGTTTTACAGTGACCTGTGATCCTATTTAATCAAAAAATTTAGTCTTTTAACTTTTTTTTTTTAATTGTCCTTTAAAAACTTTGTTTAGAGATGAGGTCTCCTCCTATGTTGCCCAGGCTGATCTCGAACTCCTGGGCTCAGGTGATCCTCCTGCCTTGGCTTCCCAAAGTGCTGGGATTATAGGCATGAGCCACTGAACCCAGCCATCTTTTGGCATTTTTGACAACTTTGCAAAATCAAACTCTACATGAAGTCTTTGACCTTGAACTAACTTTGGAATTTTCCTGAAGACCCCTAAAAAGTCACAAAGGACTTGTCTTCCTTCTTTTTTATTTTTTTTGAGATGGAGTCTCACTCTGTTGCCAGGCTGGAGTGCAGTGGCATAATCTTGGCTCACTGTAACCTCCGCCCCCGGGGTCAAGAGATTCTCCTGCCTCAGCCTCCCGAGTAGCTGGGACTACAGGCATGCACCACCACACCCAGCTAATCTTTGTATTTTTAGTAGAGCTGGGGTTTCACCATGTTGGCCAAGATGGTCTCAATTGGTTGACCTCGTAATCCGCCTGCCTCTGCCTCCCAAAATGCTGAGATTACAGGTGTGAGCCACTGCACCTTGTCTTCCTTCTTATAAAAACAAACTTGTTAAATTAATTTGGTATGTTAAATTACATGGGAAGCATTGTTAAAAAAGAAGTGATGCTAAACCTTCTTTATGTTATATTTGTATGTATTTATGTTATAATGTGTTCCAGAAATTGCGTGAAGTTCCTAGAAATCTGATGGGTCCTGATATAATGTTGTCAGTTATAATTCTAGTTATTATCTTAAAATGTATGTGACAGAAGTAACTGAATTTTTTTCTCAATTGCATTACAATGAATTCTCATCCTTTAACCATGGCCATTTAAAGTATTTTGTCATCCATAGACAGTTAATTGTTTTATTTTGATGCATTCCTAAAAGCTTTTGCAAACAACTATAATATGAACCACCATGCTTATGTGGTTTCTTTGCATGGCGACTGTGCTAATGAGTAAGAAAAGTCACTTCCTGGTAGGCCCAGAAATCTCAAGAAAGTGCATTTGTATTTAAGGAGATTCATGGAGAAAACACAAGTACACATTCCTGATGAATTTAAGATCATATCGCTGAACTTCCTGAACACTAATGGAAAAACTGACTCATTCATGAAATTGCTAACCAAAGATCAAGCAGAACAAGAATCAATTACATTGGACTAGATGACCTGATGATGATTAAAATTCTTTTTAATTATTATTATTATTTTTTTGGAGATGGAGTTTTGCTCTTGTTGCCCAGACTGGAGTGCAATGGCACAATCTCGGCTCACTGCCACCTCCGCCTCTTGGGTTCAAGTGATTCTCCTGCCTCAGCCTCCCTAGTAGCTGGGATTATAGGCACCTGCCACCACCCACAACTAATTTTTTGTATTTTTGGTAGAGACGGGGTTTCACTGTGTTGGCCAGGCTGGTCTCAAACTCCTCACCTCAGGTGATCCACCTGCCTCAGCCTGCCAAAGTGCTGGGATTACAGGCATGAGCCACCATGCCCGACTGATGGTTGTAATTCTTAGGACTTCTTGTTTTAGGACATTTCTGGGTCTTTAATGGTTTTTCTCTTTTTTCTTAAGCAAACTAAAATTTACAGCAATTGGGTAAATTATAACTTCGTAAACAGAATTGAAACATTTATCCTTTTTCTCTACCTGATCCCTGTAGAATTCAGAAACTCTTACTAGCTATTCTTATTTTCATGACTATATAGTTACTTTCTTTTTCTTTTTCTTTTCTTTCTTCTTTTCTTTTTTTTTTTTTTTTTGAGATGGAGTTTCACACTTGTCGCCCAGGCTGGAGTGCGATGGTGCAATCTCAGCTCACTGCAACTTCCGCCTCTGGGGTTCAAGCGATTCTCCTGCCTCAGCCTCCTGAGTACCTGGGATTACAGGTGCCTGCCACCATGCCTGGCTAATTTTTTTGTATTTTTAGTAGAGATGGGGTTTCACTATGTTGGCCAGGCTGGCCTCCCAAAGTGCTGGGATTACAGGTGTGAGCCACCGTGCTTGGCACTATATAGTTATTTTCATAAATTCAGTAAGAATCTAGCCTCCTTATAACAGGGACACAATTGGAAATCTTGATTATATTGCTAAGACGTTGACTGGAATATCAAATATGAAAATGAACATATAATCAGATATGATCAGACAGTTTTAAGGAACTAAGGTTGACTTTATGGAGCCAAAAAGCCAACCTTGTGCTTTGCTTATGTGGTTTCTTTATGTGGTTACCTTACAGATGAATAAGAAAGGTCACTTCCTGGCAGACCTCAGGTATATTGGGGACATCAAGAAAAGAATAATTCATCAAAGTCTATGGATATTGCAGGCAAAGTTGAAACAAGCCAGACAAGTTCTCTTTGTATTCTTGAGAGACTAGGAAAGTCTAACCTGAGATTCCTTATTAAAAGTTCCAGCAAAGCAGACTTAAAAATAGCCTATATGTTGTTGTTTTTTTTTAATTAAAAAGTAAACTTTAATGTCAAAAATGCAAACTTGGGGAAGACAGAAAAGATCACACACAAGACTGCACTTCACACTTGGAAGGTTGCACAGCAGCCAGACAGAGGCACTCCTCACTTCCCAGACATGGTGGCGGCAGGGCAGTGGTGCTCTTCACTTGCCAGACAGGGCAGCAGCTAGGCAGAGGTACTCCTCATATCCCAGAGGGGGCAGCGGCCGGGCAGGGGTACTCCTCATATCCCAGACAGTGGGCAGCTGGGCAAAGATGCTCCTCACTTCCCAGACAGGGCGGAAGTCGGGCAGAGGCCTCCTCACTTCCCAGACAGTGGGCAGCTGGGTAGAGTCGCTCCACACTTCCCAGACGGTGGGGCGACTGGGCAGAGCCCTCCTCACATCCCAGATGGGACGGCAGCTGGGCAGAGGTGCTCCTCACTTCCCAGATTGTGGGCAGCCGGGCAGAGGCGCTCCTCACTTGCCAGACAGTGGGCAGCCGGGCAGAGGGGCACTTCACTTCCCAGACGGGGTGGCCGGGCAGAGGCGCTCCTTATTTCCCAGACAGTTGGGCAGCTGGGCAGTGGCGCTCCTGACATCCCAAATGGGACGGCGGCCGGGCAGAGGCCCTCATCACTTCCCAGACGGGTTGTCCGGGCAGAGGCGCTCCTAACTTCCCAGACAGGGTGGTGGCCAGGCAGAGGTGCTCCTCACTTTCCAGATGGGGCAGTGGCTGGGCAGAGGCCCTCATCACTTCCCAGATGGTGGGGAGCCGGGCAGGGGCACTCCTCACTTCCCAGACGCGGTGGCGGCGGGGCCGAGGGGTTCCTCACTTCCCATATGGTTGGCAGCTGGGTAGAGGCACTCCTCACTTCCCAGACGGTTGGCAGCTGGGCAGAGGCGCTCCTCACATTGCCGACGGTGGGCGGCCAGGCAGAGGTGATCCTCACTTCCCAGATGGTGGGTGGCTGGGCAGATGTGATCCTCACTTCCCAGACGGTAGGCGGCCGGGCAGAGACGCTCCTCACTTCCCAGATGGGGCGGTGGCCAAGAGCCTATATGATTAATCATTACTCTTGTTGCACTTAATCAGGGCAAGTATAATGAGACTAGACTGATTTTGCAAATTTGTCTTTACTGTGACTATCTTTGGAAGAAATGGAAGTGAAAGAGAGAAATATTGTTTTAGTAAAAAAACTATCATGCACCTGTAGAAAGTAAAGTAGAGGTTCCTCTTCAAAGACTTTCCTCCCCGTCTAATTAGGAATAAATGGTAACTTCTCTCAGAAGCAAAATTTATTCAAAGACCTGTGCTAACATTCTTAAATATCTGCTAACTGTAATAAAGAAATCAATGTACTTTATGTTCTTAGCTCCCACAATTTAGCCTAAATATTTGCACTGGCATGGTTATACTGGTCCAAGCAAGCATTGGTCATAGCCTGTTCCTCTTCCTTATTTGAAGGTGTTTTTACCTTTCTCAGCATTCCACATGTTACTTCCTCCTTCATTTGTTCTCCTCTGCCTTTGCCTCTTTTAAAAAGTTCTAAGTTGCTAGAATACAGAATGTGAGGTCCTGTTGCAGCCAGTGGAAACCGGGCACAGCAGTAGGGTGAATGCAGCAGGTTGTAAATGACTCTGTCTCCTTAGTTCGGTGTATTCTTGTGGCAAAACTGCTGGCGAGTGTACCCTTTCTGCAGAAATTATAAAAATGGCCTTGCTGAGTAAATTAAATTTATGTTCAAGTGCTTTTTCTTTACGGCACCAGGGAACAGGCATTTCAAACACAACCGTGATTAGATTCTAGTTCTGTTCATTGTCTTTGAAGTTTTGTTATTTACCTGCAAACTGGACTGGATCCCCAATTCTAGTTTCCTCCAATATCTGGTTATGACTCTCCAAACTAACATTCCAATTTTTTTCCAACCCTTCTGACTTGGAATCACTAAGAACAAAAGCTGCTCTTTTCATGAAGCTGCAAAAGCTGAAGCTGCTTGACTTCATATTAACTTCAGAGTGTCGATGAAGAGTCAGACTCTTTGATCGATGATCAAATCAAACATTTGATTGATGTCAAATGTATTCATCATCAATCAAATACATTTAAGAAATACATTGGTTTGGTCCAGAAAGACAAGACAACTGAAAGCAGGGGCTTTCAGGCTGTAGGTAAATTGAAATATTTTCTGGTTGAAAATTGGTTGAATTTGTCTAAAGACCTGCGATGATAGAAAGGAAATGTTCAGGTTAAAATAAAAGATTGTGGAGACCAAGGTTCTTTTGAAGTCTTATAGTGGCTGCCCTTAGAGACAATAGATGATAGATGTTTCCTATTCAGATGTTTAAAAAGTGCTAGACTCTTAGTTAATCTCTTCAGGATTGAGAGGGCCTGGAAAAAAAAGATCTAGCTTTGTTAATAGAGATTCTTTACAGACACAAATTTTCCCCCACGAAGGACAGCTTAGCAGGGCCATTTCAAAATATGACAAATAAACATGTTTTGGGTTAAAATATTTTAACTTTCTTCTTTGTCACATTATACCAGGGTCAGATTGGAAAGTAAGTCACAATATATAGGGTTAAATAAAACCCATTGGATGAGAATTTATGGTTTGTAGAGGAATGACCTGTTAAGGTGTAATGATTCATTTGGAATTTCCCTTTGTATGAGGAATGAGGAAGGGATTCAGCACTATTTCTTTTCCCCAGCAGGCTAGCTTATTATTCCAGACATTTATTTAAAAATCTGTCTTGGCTGGGTGCGGTGGCTCATGCCTGTAATCCCAGCACATTGGGAGGCCAAGGCAGGAGGATTGCTTGAGCACAGGAGGTCAAGACCAGCCTCATCAACCTAGTGAGACTTGGTCTTTACCAAAACTTTAAAAAATTACCTGGGTGTGGTGGCACGCACCTGTAGTCCCAGCTATTAGTGAGGTGGTGTTGCTCATCTGGGGTAATACCTGAGGTTCATTGCCTTACACCAAGGAAATAGAGGATGCAGACATACGCAGGAATGAGTTTAAGAGCAGAGGTTTAATAGGCAAAAGAAATAGAATAGCTGTCTCTCCTGCAGAGAGAGAGGGACTCCTGAGTGGGTCATCCTGTTTTGTGGTGGAACACATGGGGATTTATAGAGGAGCTTGAGGAGGTGGTGTCTGATTTACATATGGCACAAGAGATTGGTCGGACCAAGTGTGCTGTTTGCACAGTGCAAAGAAGCTGGCCATCCCACCCTAATCTTTTATTACGTAGATGGGGTCTCTACCTGTCCAATGCCATGTTGCCTGCTTTTTTACTGCATATGTAGGGACAAAGAAAAGGGAAGATGGAGCCTCCATGTAGAACGTGCCTTGCCTCCAGGCAGCCTTTTCCTATTGGCGCAGCAGCCAGCATTCATTTGCTTATCTATGTCTGCAGCTTTATTTTGCTGGCTGCTCTTTGTTTGAAAAGAAATGATTTGGGGACTGCTTTTTATTGAAAGGGAAACCTTTCCAAGGACTCTCTTACCCTGACTAAATGCCTAAATAATTTATTTCTCTCCTGTATCATTAGGAGGCTGAGGTGAGAGGTTTCCTTGAGCCTGGGAGGTCGAGGCTGCAGTGAGCTTGACATGCAACTGCACTCCAGCCTGGGTGACAGAGCCAGACCCTGTCTCAAAAAAAAAAAAAAAAAAAAAAACAGAAGACAAAAAAAAAACCCTAAAAATGTATCTTATTTCTCACTACATTGAAATGCCACTTGTATCATAAACTTCATTCTCACTTGTTTTAATCTATTTTTTGACTCTATTTTGTTTAACTCATTTTGTTAGAGTAGGTAATTTGTCAGACATGAGCAGGGCAGGAGAGCACCTCCCCCAAACCACCTCCCGGCTCCACCACAACCACCCCAGGAATATCAGGTGACCATCTTGCTGAAATAGTCATTGGTCACAACTGGTGCCAGGAAAAGGCAGTCTCCCAATGGATAGAAACACCTGAAGCTGGTGATCGGCAGCTTCCCATTAAGATCTCAGGAGTTGGGCGAGTGGGCTCAAGCATGCACACTAAGAGGCAAAAGGCTGGAGTTTAACTGGTATATGACCTTCCTCTAGGAATGTTCAACTGGTAAGGGAAGAATGCCCCACATGACCATGCACACAACTGCAGTAAACACACTGCGCATGTGGCCCCTCCTAAGTGCTGGCAGGCCACGGTGCATGTATGAGACCCCAACTCAAAGCTCAAATGGTGCACTTGGATCTCTCAAGTCACCTACTTGGCCCTCTTCCAAGTGTACTTCCTTTCCTTCCTGGTCTAAAACTTGCCTCAGTCTCTCACTCTGCATTATGCCCCTTGAATGAGTTCTTTCCTCTGAGGAGGCAAGAAATGTGGTTGCTGCAAACCCATATGGATTTGTCACTGCTAACAATCTCTCCATTTGTTTCTTTTCTTTTCTTTTTTTTTTTGAGACGGAGTCTTGCTCTATCACCCGGGTTGGAGTGCAGTGGCGCAATCTCAGCTCACTGCAACCTCTGCCCCAGGTTCAAGTGATTCTCCTATCTTAGCCTCCGTAGTAGCTGGGATTAGCAGTATCTGCCACCATGCCTGGCTAATTTTTGTATTTTTAGTAGATGTAGAAAATAAAAAGTTTCCTCTTCAAAGTTTTCCTTCTTGTTAAAGCATAAATCATAAGTGTTAGAAATAATAGTTTCTTTTAAAGACTAACTTTCTTCAAGCCTCCTGGCTTTGTGCTAATAACCCTGTGTTAAGCCCTATCCTATGTAACTGTTGGACATGCTCACAGGCACGTTCCAGCTCACAGCCTATGCCCCTTCCTTATTTGGAAACGTTACTGCTTCCTTAAACCTTTCGTAAGCAACTTCTTTGTTTTTCCCTGCACTTACCTATTTAGGAAAGTTTTAGGGTATTAGCAAATCAGGTGTCAGTTTAAGATTGTGATGTCCTGCTCCAACCAATGGATGCAGAAAACAGCAGTAAGGATGACCCAAATGCGTAAGGAATAAATATGTCTGCTTTTCCTTTGTTCAAGGGTGCTCTCGTCATTTTTCCATCTGCGATTGAGTACCCTTTCTGCAGAAAGTAAAGATGGCCTTGCTGAGATATCTTTTGTCTCTGTGCTGACTTTTCTTCGTGGCACTGATTATCTATTTCTAACAATTTTGGTATTTCTAACAGTAGAGGTGGGGTTTCACCATGTTGGCCAGGCTGGTCTTAAGTTCCTGACCTCAAGTGATCCACCCACCTTGGCCTCCCAAAGTACTGGGATTACAGGCATGAGCCACCGCATACAGCTCTTCATTTGTTTCTCTAGGAACTATTTTAATTACTGTAACTTCATAATACGTTTTTTGTTTGTTTGTTTGTGAGACAAACCAGCCCAGGCTGGAGTACAGTGGTGTGATCATAGCTTCCTGCAGCCTTGATCTTCCAGGTTCTAGCAATCCTCCTGCCTCAGCCTCCTAGCTGGAATTACAGACACACACCACTGAAACCACCATTACAAAAAGCATATCAGTGAGAAAATGATGGCAGTGGGAAAGATCTGATCTTGCCAAGCCCTCTCACCACCATCCCCCACCCTGTCTTTGGCCTTCTGGCTGCCCTTAATTATTCCTGGGCTTAGGCCAAGATAACTTTGGGAGACATTTAGTTTATAGTTTAAACAATAGTAGCCCTTCCCCAAACTCAACTGCCTTTATAATACTAATGAGAGAGCACCAGGCTAGGAGGATAGAGGATCCTGAATTCTCCTAGGGTGTAGATGTAAATGATTGCCAGCCATTATTCTGAAGGTCACAAAATATGCAACTTCCCCAATTACTCCTGCAGATAACATCACTACCATAGAACCAATGATTGGCTTTTTGAGATGTCTTTTCAGGTTTTTTTGCGTGTCTAATATGGATGGCTCCACCCAGAAGTGACTCAGTGCCGGGAAGGACCATTTCCACACCCCTGTGATTGCATTCCCAACCAACCAGCAGCAAGCACTCATTACCTAGTCACCCCAACCCCTTTCCTCAAATACCTTTGAAAAACCCTAGCCCCCAAATGCTCTAGGAGACTGATTTGAGGGAAAAAAAAAAAAAAAAAACTCCAGTTTTTCATTCAGCCAGCTCTGTGTGAATTAAACTCTTTCTCCACTGCAATTCCCCTGCCTTGATAAATCGGCTCCATCTGGGCAGGGGGCAAGAAGAATTCACTGGGCAGTTACACCACCACGCCCAGCGGATTTTTTTTTTATTTATTTTTAGTGAAGACGAGGTCTCACTGTGTTGCTCAAGCTGGTCTTGGACTCCTGAGCTCAAGTGATCCTTCTACCTCCACCTCCCAAAATGCCAGAATGACAGGTGTGAGCCACTGTGCCCATCCCATAATGTCTTAACATCTGGAGAATAATACATGTTTTCTTTAATCCTCAAAATAATTCAGTGAGTAAAATCCTTCTTCCATGATTGCAAATGAGGAAATGGAAGAGCAGTGAAGCAACTTGTCCCTGACCACAGGGACGTTAAGTGCAGCCCTGAGACCTGCGCTGGCCTCTGCATTTCTCTCCAGAGCCTTTTTGAATGCATGGCCTTCTAGTAGAGCTTTGTGATTTCTCATGTCATCCTAAGACTCAGAAAGGCCGTCAGGTTTCCCCTGGTACAATCAAAAGTCTTGTAATTTGTTGGTCTTGTTAGTCTTAGATAGTCCCAGTTAATAGAAAAATAATATATATATCTATACACACGCACACACACACATATACACACACATACATATATAAATTATAAGGATATTTTGTCTTTTTTTTTTTTTTGAAACAGGGGCCTGCTCTGTCGCCCAGGCTGGAGTTCAGTGGCACTAACACAGCCGACTGCAGCCTTGACCTCCCAGGCTTATGCAACCCTCCCATCTCGGCCTCCCAAGAAACTGGGACCACAGGCATGTGCCATCATGCCTGGCCAATTTTTCAATATTTTTGTAGAGATGGGGTCTCCCTGTGTTGCCCAGGCTGGTCTCAAACTACTGGGCTCAAGTGATCCTTCTGTCTTGGTTTCCCAAAGTACTGGGATTATAGGTGTGAGCTACTATGCCCAGCCCAATAAAAAAAAATCCTGTTCTGTGTAAGAAATGTTGAATAAAAGTTGTATTGTCAAATTTTTGTAAAGTGAATCCCTTTTCAAATGAACCAGTGTAAAAGAATTCTTGAAAGAACTTCCAGTAAAGCAGAGTCCTTTTGCAATTGTAAAATTTGCACCTTTGCTTATCTGTTTTGTGATTCAAATTTGGAGGGGATATTTGGGTCTCTTTGTTTGTTTGTTTGTTTGTTTGTTTGCTTTTCAGGCAGAGTGTCTGTTGCCAGACTGGAGTACAGTGGCATGATCTCAGCTCACTATAACCTCCGCCTCCTGGGTTCAAGTGATTCTCCTGCTTCAGCCTCCCGAATGGCTGGGACTACAGGTGCATGCCACCACACCTGGCCACTTTTTGTATTTTCAGTAGAGACAGGGTTTCACCATGTTGGCCAGGCTGGTCTTGAACTCCTGACCTCATGATCCACCCGCCTTGGCCTCCCAAAACGCTGGGATTACAGGCATGAGCCACTGCGCCCCGTTATTTCGGTCTCTTTAAAAGAGGCATACCCACCCAATTAAAGTCAAATTGCATTATGGAAAATGTTTGTGAAAATCAAAGCTCTCTGTAAAAAGAGCAGTAACACTGGACTCTAAGGTAAAGATCAGTGTTTGCTGGAAAACATCTATCTTTCTACATCACCGGCAATTGATATACACTGAACAGTTGCTTGGCAAAAATGGCCAGAATGACAAATGGTAGTATCAATACTCCAAGAGAGGGGTCTCCAAACCCTGGACCGAAGACAGGTCCCTGTCTGTGGCCTGTTAGGAACCAGGCTGTACACCAGGAGGTGAGTGGTGGGCAAGTGAGCATTACCACCTGTATTAGTCCATTTTCACACTGCTATAAATTGTAAGATATACCTAAGACAGTAATTTATAAATGAAGGAGGTTTAATTGATTCACAGTTCCACATAGCTGGGAAGGTCTCAGGAAACTTACTGGTGGAGGCACATTTTTTTTTTCTTTTTTTTTTTTTTTTGAGACGGAGTCTCGCTGTGTCACCCAGGCTGGAGTGCAGTGGCCGGATCTCAGCTCACTGCAAGCTCCGCCTCCCGGGTTTACGCCATTCTCCTGCCTCAGCCTCCCGAGTAGCTGAGACTACAGGCGCCTGCCACCTCACCCGGCTAGTTTTTTTTTTTTGTATTTTTTAGTAGAGACGGGGTTTCACCGTGTTAGCCAGGATGGTCTCGATCTCCTGACCTCGTGATCCGCCCGTCTCGGCCTCCCAAAGTGCTGGGATTACAGGCTTGAGCCACCGCGCCCGGCCCACATTTTTTTTTTCGAGACGGACTCTCACTCTGTCACCCAGGCTGGAGTGCAGTGGTGAGATCTCGGCTCACTACAACCTCCGCCTCCTGGGTTCAAGCAATTCTCCTGCCTCAGCCTCCTGAGTAGCTGGAATTATAGGCGCCCATTACTGTGCCCAGCTAATTTTTGTAATTTTAGTAGAGACAGAGTTTCACCATGTTGGCCAGGCTGATCTCGAGGTCCTGACCTTATGATCTACTCGCCTCAGCCTCCCAAAGTGCCGGGATTACACTATGAGCCACCACGCCTGGCGCAGGCACTTTCTTCACAAGGCAGCAGGAAAGATAGAGAAAAGCCCAGAGGAAACTGTCACTTATAAAACAATCAGCTCTCATGAGAACTCCCTCACTATCATGGGAACAGTATGGGGAAACTGCCCCCATGATCCAATCACCTCCCACCTGGTCTCTCCCTCAACACCTGAGGATTACAATTCAAGAAGAGATTTGGATGGGTACACAAAACCTAACCATATCATTCTGCCCCTGCCCCCTCCCAAATCTCATGGCCCCTTCACATTTCAAAACCAATCATGTCTTCCCAACAGTCCCTCTGGTATTAACCCAAAGTTTCAGTCCAAAGTCTCATCTGAGATTAGGCAAGTCCCTTCTGCCTATGAGCCTGTAAAGTCAAAAGCAAGTTAGTTACTTCCTAGATACAGAGGTACATGCATTGGGCAAATTTTCCCATTCCAAATGGGAGAAATTGGCCAAAACCAAGGGGCCACGGGTCTCATGTAAGTCCAAAATCCAGCAGGGCAGTCATTAAATCTTAAAGCTCCAAAATAATATCCTTTGACTCCATGTCTCACATCCAAAATGTGCTGATGCATGGCCTTGGGCAGCTCCGCCCCTGTGGCTTTGCAGGGTACAGCCCACCCCCTCCGACTACCAGCTGCTTTCACAAGCAGGCATTGAGTGTTTGTGGCGTATCTGTGGCTTCTACAGGTGCACGGTGCAAGTTGTCAGTAAATCTACCATTCTGGGGTCTGAAGGATGGTGGCCTCTTCTCATAGCTCCACTAGGCTGCCTGAGCTCTGCCTCCTGTCAGATCAGTGGCCGCCTCAGATTGTCTTAGGAGCAGGAACCCTATTGTGAACTGCACATGTGAGGGATCTAGGTTGTGTGCTCCGTATGGGACTCTAACTAATGCCTGATGATCTGAGGTGGAATAATTTCATCCCAAAACCGTTCCCCCTCACTCCCACCCCAACCCCAGGTCCGTGGAAAAATTGTCTCCCACAAAACCGGTCCCTGGTGCCAAAAAGGTAAGGGACTGCTGCTGTAAGAAACCAGTCCCAACTTCCTTAGACAGAAAATTTGAAATTGCCATGTAGGGATAGTCAAAGGGTGGAAAAGCTGCTTAAGAAGCTGTTTTCTCCTGGTCCTTCTCCCTGAGATTCTGTAGTTTTATGCAACAAGATCAAGAAGGTATCATTGCACATAGATGTTTACTGATATCGCAGAGCTAAGATTTAGTGAGCATCGCTTGATGCCTGATCTGTGCTAGGGGCCTGATAAATCTCACTGGATCCTGACATAGAAGTTTTATTATACATATCTTTCCCATTTTGATACTTTTTAAAGTGCGAGACAATGTATTTTGGGGAGAAGGGAGCCAGAGCAATAGAGAATCTTGTAGAAAGTTAAACTCTGATAAAGCCATTCACAGAGATAAACTCTTCTGCAATTTTTTTTCACTTAGTACTATATCTTGAAACCATATCTGGGCTGAGCACTGTGACTCACACCTGTAATTCCAACACTTTGGGAGGCCAAGGGGGGTGGATTGCTTGAGCTCAGAAATTTGAGACCACCCTGGACAACATAGCGAGACCCTGTCTCTACAAAAATTAGCCTGGTGTGGTGGCATGCCCCTGCAGTCCCAGCTGCTCAGGAGGTTGAGGTGAGAGGATTGCCTGAGCCTGGGAGGTTGACGCTGCAGTGAGCCGTGATTGTGCCACCACACTCTAGCCTGGGTGACAGAGCAAGATCCTGTCTCAAAACAAAAAACAAAACATAAAAGAAAGCATACAAGAAAATATCTCTGCATCAGATCTTATTTTTTTTAACAGCAGGATCATATTCCATTGGATTGATGTATCACTTCTTAATTAACCATTTCCCTGTTTATGGTTGTTTCCAATTTTGGCTACTGCAAAAGTGCTGCAATAAACATCCTTTTACGTGTATCTGCAGTAAACATCCTTGTACATGTCAAGAGTTTCAGAGAAGTTCCTAGAGGTGAAATGGCTGCTTCAAAAAGTAAGCAGATATAAATATTGTAATAGTTCTTGCCCAACTGCTTTCCAGAATGTTTATGTTTTCAGTACATTTTCCAGATAAGGGCTCTTGGGTCTTGTAAACTAAGGGCTGTCTTTCCTTTCTGAGCTTTAGAGTACTTGATTCTATAATGATTACAGAATGATGAAGCGATGAGCTCCTCAAGACAGGATTTCACTCTTTCTTTATCTTGCTGTCAAATGCATGCCAAGTGTGTTCAGACAGAACCTGCATTACTCTCTGCCTGGCTCTGTGATTCTCCACCACTCAAAGGCTTCTCCAACACATATCTGTGTGGCTCCCTGGGAGCTGCTGGCAGATGGCCTGGGGCCTGTCAATGAGCCTTTGTGAACACAATCAGTTTGCAGAACTGAGGGAGTGAGGTGTCCTGACCCATTTTCTGCTTCCATCACACCAGAAGTTGTAAACTCATGGTGTCATTGGAGATGTGAGGGAGAGGTATTCCCAACATGTAAAGAATCATCAAACTGGAATTTTTTTTATTATTAATATTAATATTATTATTATTTTAATTTTTGAGATGGAGTCTTGCTCTTTCACCAGGCTGGAGTGCAGTGGCACGATCTTGGCTAACTGCAACCTCCACCTCCTGGGTTCAAGCAATTCCCCCTGCCTCAGCCTCCTGAGTAGCTGGGACTATAGGTGCACACCACCACACCCAGCTAATTTTTTTTTTTTTTTTTTTTTTTTTTTTTTTGAGACGGAGTCTCGCTCTGTCGCCCAGGCTGGAGTGCAGTGGCCGGATCTCAGCTCACTGCAAGCTCCGCCTCCCGGGTTTACGCCATTCTCTCGCCTCAGCCTCCCGAGTAGCTGGGACTACAGGCGCCCGCCATCTCGCCCAGCTAATTTTTTGTATATTTTAGTAGAGACGGGGTTTCACCGTGTTAGCCAGGATGGTCTCGATCTCCTGACCTCGTGATCCGCCCGTCTCGGCCTCCCAAAGTGCTGGGATTACAGGCTTGAGCCACCGCGCCCGGCTTTTTTTTTTTTTTTTGTATTTTAGTAGAGATGGGGTTTTACCATGTTGACCAGGATAGTCTTGATCTCCTGACCTCGTGATCCTCCTGCCTCGGCCTCCCAAAGTGCTGGGATTACAGGCGTGAGCCACCACGCCCGGCCCAAACTAGACTTTCTAAAGAAAGGGCCCAAAAGCCCTTGGAAAGTAAATCATTTTGGCAACAACATGCTCTCAGACCAGTCTCTCAAATGCCACAGAAGAGCTTTTTCCATAGGTCATAAACTAGAGTACAGAGATAGCACTGAAGTGCAGTTCAGCCTGGTAGGGCATAGGAAACAGCACTTTTGTGTGTGGTCAGTTTGGACATTGGGTCTTTCCAAACCCTGACCCAATTATAGATGGCATCCCAATGTAGATAGATAATCTATTGATAGCCAACAATTTCACATATAAAATGAAATTCTAACTGGGAGACTGAGTCAGAAGGATCACGTAGGCCCAGGAGGTCAAGGCTGCAATGAGCTGTGATCGCACCAGTGCACTCCAGCCTGGGTGACAGAGCAAGATCCCATCTCTAAAAATTAAAAAAATTCAATTACTTTTTCAAATTATTATTAATTAGCACAGGAATACCTCAAGGGAGATTAAAAGAAGTAAAAGGAATGTGGCATACTTAAATCAGGTCTGTTTACCCAAAATATAACCAATAGCTCCATATGTGTCTGTTTGTTAACCATCTCCATCAATGACACAGTGCTGGGACTGCCTGGGAAGCCCCTTCCCTTATTTTCTAAAGGGGAAACGGAATGAGCTCTGTTCCATGATCTTCTTCTCCCAAATAGGATAATTGACTACCCTATGTCAAGTAAGACTGGAAGACTCTGAGGATTTAAAAATAATTAATCCTTTCAAATAAAATTACCTGACCTGTGCGACAAACACATGGGCCTGGATTTTCTCATTTTGGGTGGGTGACCTCAAAGCATGGCAAAACTTCCAAATAAAATAAGGAATGCATTTTGTGAAACATGTTCATAAATATAATTGACAGAACCAAAACTTGGTTTCCAGAAACAGTTACCCTAAGGATAGTAGGAACTTGTTTTGCAGTTTGTATGGACAATCAGGCATACAGGCTTGGAATTAGATTAGAATTCCCTAATGGGGTAGCTGTAGATTAATCCACATCTGCCTAGATGATCCTATATCATCTGAGTTCAGCCAGTTTCTACCTATATTCTAATTTTTCCAGTATGAACAAAATTCTAGACTATGTGCAATTGCAAAACCTCAAATATTATGTGACCCAATAAATGAGCTTGTCCAAATACATAGACTCTTAAAATGATTAACCCAGAATCTAGGACTGTTTATCCTTATTTTAATGTTCTGAACAACATGACCCTACTCACTACCAGTTACAAACTGGCTTCCTGTGAATACCGTTTGTTTAAATTAAACTCAATTCTACCATCTGACCAAACTTCAAACCGAAGTGGCTTTATGGAGTGCTATAAGCAGTAGCACCAACACTTTCATGTGAAGTTACGCTAGTTATTCTTCTACTGTCCATGAGGTCAATTAATAGTTGAGATTATGATGAATCCTAACCAAAACTCAGGAAAGTGGTGGGATATAAAACCTCCAGAGATGTTTTGGGGCTCTGAGAACACAGATCTGTAACCAGGTACTCCAATTTTTCTAAGAAATAGTTTAATTATTTTTTTCTCTTTCTTCTTTTTCCTCCTTTTCCCCACCTCCTACTTTAGCTCTTTAAAATGCAATAATAGCCTATTACTGCCTCTTCATCAGACATTTCTTAGAGCGCAAATTCATCTAACTTTGTGCTTAGACGCGAGCAGAACGCTCACCCACCACGAGGCTGCCTCAAGAGATAACAGTGATTTACAATCCAAAGTCCCACTACAGAACTCTCTCCCCTACTGGAGAGTTTTAGGCCAGTTTTACAACCCATTTCTGCCCATGAAAATGCCAGTCCGACTGCCCAGTAGGTAAGATACTAAGCTGGCATGAGGACCACCCCCCACCTGCTCACCTCCTCCCCTGCCTTTCAAAAGTGCCCACTTTCTGCTCCAAGAGCAAAGCAGTACCCTTAAGCCAGGAAACCTGTACTTCTTCCCCTAAACTGGCTTTGGAATAAAAGCCACTTTATACCAGACCTTGCTCTTGGATTCTGTGAAGTATTCTGTGAATACCTGTGAATTGGATTCTGCAAGTAGCAACCAATAGAACCTGCATTTTGGTTACAATCTGGGCCTTCGTCAAGTGGCCTGCTCATTACTGTAAAATCTGGTCCTACAGCCATCATGTGGAAATGGCACTGGATGTGGCCAGAGCCAGTGTCCCTCAGCTGCCTGTAGAGCATCAGAAGGGACTGGGGGAGGCTCAGAGCACCAGCAGCAACTTCTCAGCATGGATGAGGGGACACTGGGCAGAGGTGACACTGGCTATACAAGCCAGAGGCCGTGGAAGGACTGTAGGCATCAGTGGCAGATGCTGCAGCAAGTGAGGTCAATGACCAGCAACCAGGCCAAATGGAGGACATTGCTGTACAGGGTGGCGGAAGATAGTGTGGACCAGTACTACTCCCCACCCTCTGCAGGACTCAGCTACAATTAATCTATCAACCACATACATAGAATTCTCATTATACCTTAATTATGGGTTAGAGATCCTACTTCCTTGATACATCCACTTGACAACATCCACCTTAATATCTCTAATTTACTTTTAGTGTAAAATACTGCTATAAGGTGAGCTCTGCTAATAACAGCATCTAAACCCCACAATACTAGTTGTATTCAAAATCCTATTTTTCAATGCTAGGAATCTTTATCCTAACCATAGGGATGATGCCGTAATATGCTTACTTTATTTATTTATTCACTTATGTATATATATATATTTATTTATTTATTTTTGAGACAGAGTCTCGCTTTGTCACCCAGGCTGGAGTGCAGTGGTGCAATCTCAGCTCACTGCAACCTCTGCCTCCTGGGTTCAGGCGATTCTCATGCATCAGCCTCCTGAGTAGCTGGGATTACAGGCATGCACCAACATGCCTGGATAAATTTTGTATTTTTAGTAGAGATGGGGTTTCACCATGTTGGCCAGGCCAACTTCAAACTCCTGACCTCAAGTGATCCGCCTGCTTCAGCCTCCCAAAGTGTTGGGATTACAGGTGTAAGCCACCACGCCAGGCCATCTGCTTACTTCAAATGGGTACCTTTTTTCATATTAACTGATCTCTCTCCTCTGATATTAGTTCGACCATCTAACTGAAGCTTGAGTTTCATACTAACCAGTTCTACCCATTCTCTTTGTGTTCTCCTGCCAGCATTAACATGACTTTTACCACTGCTACTTATAAGCAGGTGGACCAATAGATCCCTATCAATTCCACTCTATTCTACCACAAAGGGTTGAAGCTTTCTAGGTTTTCATTTGTTTCCAGTAGGTTTGTAATTGCTCATTGAAGCATTTTTAGGATGACTGCTTTAAAATCTTTGTCAGATAGTTCTAACATCTCAGCATTGGCCTCTGTTGATTGTCTTTTTTCATTCAGTTTGAGATCTTCCTGTTTCTTGCTGTGATGAGTGTTTTTTTAAAGGAAAAGTCCTTGTTTATTAAGAATGTCACATTTTGAAACTAGAAGCAGTAAAGTGTATGAAAAGTTTAAAATATAAATTTCAGAAAACTCTTACAGCAACAAAAAAGCAGAATAAAGAAAGCTTAAAAACACAGACACAGCCTTTTCCTATTACTGTGCCATAATTAACATCAAGTAGCCAACCAGTTTTTCCCCAGAAAACGGTATTACATTCTCTGCCTCCCGGGCCACAGATTTTCAACTGGCCCTTCCTAAGCAAAAAAAAAAAAAAAAAAAAAAAAAAAAAAACAGAAAAGAAAAAGAAAAAGAAAAAAAAAAAGATTCCAACATATCTAAAGGCATCAATAGTTGGGAATAAACCAGTAGCTTCTTAATTCAACCCTGACAGACAATGGAAACAAAGATTAAAAGCATCTGATTTTTTCTTTTAACATTTGACTATAATGGCAAAAATGATAAAGATCATGTAATATCTGTTTTCCTAGCACAGCCAGACAGAAAAGAAGGTTGAATTGGAATAAGAAAAAATTCATTTTGTGGGTGTCCTAAATGTACCACACTATATATATATATATATATTTTTTTTTTTTTTGGCGGGGACAGAGTCTTGCTCTGTCACCCAGACTGGAGTGCAATGGCACAACCTCGGCTCACTGCAACTCTGCTTCCCAGGTTCAAGCAATTCTTCTCCCTCAGCCTCCCAAGTAGCTGGGACTAAAGGCGCGTGCCACCATGCCCAGCTAATTTTTGTATTTTTAGTAGAGATGGGGTTTCACCATATTGGCCAGGCTGGCCTCGAACTCCTGACCTCGTGGTCCACCCGCCTCAGCCTCCCAAAGTGCTGGGATTACAAGGCATGAGCCACAGTGTCTGGCCCACATTCTGTTTTCAAGGTGTGTGGCAATATAGATTACTTGCTGTTTCTTTTTTTTTTTTTTTTGAGACAGTCTCTCTCTGTCCCCCAGGCTGGAGTGCAGTGGTGCGATCTCGGCTCACTGCAACCTCCGCCTCCTGGGTTCAGACCATTCTCCTGCCTCGGCCTCCCGAGTAGCTGGGACCACAGGTGCCCACCACCACACCTGGCTAATTTTTTTGTATTTTTAGTAGAGACAGGGTTTCACCATGTTAGCCAGGATGGTCTCAATCTCCTGACCTCGGCCTCCCAAAGTGCTAGGATTACAGGTGTGAGCCACCATGCCTGGCCCCAATTACTTGCTGTTTCTAAATAAACTTAAGAGACAGGCTAAGAATGAACACTTCTAAGAAGGTTATAAATAATGGGGGAACAAAAAAACCAAAGTGATTCCTCAAAAAAAAAAAAAAAACAAAACAACCAGTATTTGGCTAACAAATTGTCAAGTGGTGTCACGTGTTTGATTATGAAAGCATCTTGTGCAACCATCTTTAATTTTTCAAATTTTCTTATGTCTAGAGGCTGTATCATAGTTTATGTACAGAACAAGCAAATTTAAGTATTCTGTTAACATGCAAATGACTTGGGAATCCAAAAATCAGTTTGTTATAAAGGAAAACAGAAATTCAAAAAGGTTTTTCCTGGAAAGCATATCATCATTCAGTTTAAAATCTTGTATTTATGGTTTTAAAAAATTGCCTTTTACAGTTGGGCATGGTGGCTCATGCCTATAATCCCAACACTTTGGGAGGCTGAGGTGGGTGGATCACCTAAGGTCAGGAGTTCGAGACCAGCCTGGCCAACATGGCAAAGCCCTGTCTCTACTAAAAATACAAAAATTGGCTGCACATGGTGGTGGGTGCCTGTGATCCCAGCTACTTGGGAGGCTGAGGAGGGAGAATCACTTGAACCTGGGAGGCAGAGATTACAGTGAGCCGAGATTGCGCCATTGCACTCCAGCCTCGACGAGAAGAGCAAAACTCTGTCTCAAAAATAAATAAATAAATAAAAATCGCCTTTTACAAAAATGGTTGGCTCATTTGAAACCATTCAAAAGAAAGTATTTGTTTTGGGAAAACAAATACACTGTTGTTGGGCCTTAAATTGGTAATTTGTCAATTTTGGATGCTGACTCTTAATACAATATAAAGGAGGTCCAATTTAAAAACATGTTAAATTAGGCTGGGCTGGTGGGGAGAGCCAAGGAGGTCGGGCTAGGCCACCTGAGGAATGACAGAGGCAGTCGCCCGGAGGGCAGCTAAAGGGAGCAAGAAGGAGATGGGAAGGGGGATGAGGGCCATGCTGTTGGGCTTCGAGGACAGTCACCCCCAGCTCACAGGGGAGGCCCCATGGCTGTGGCTGCTGACATGAAGCCTCCAGCCAAAGGAACTGTGATGAGTGTTTTTTGATTGACCCATGGACATTTGGGGCATTAGACTATGAGTCTCTGGATCTTACTTAAAGCATGTGTTTTAGCTTGCTTCCTCTGATACCACTCTGACAGAGGAGGAGGAGCAGCCTCATCACAGCCAGATGGGGGTACATGTCCAGGTGTAATCACTAGAGAGATTCTTCTTGTGTTCTGCACAGACAAAACCAAATCACAGAGACAGCAGTGTTGCAGTAGAGAAAGAGTTTAATTAATGCAAAGCTCGCCAAGCAGAAGGATGGGAGTTTATTACTCAAGTAAGTCTCCTGAAGAATTCAGAGGCTAGGGATTTTATGGCTAATTTAGCAAGCAGAGGCTAGGGAATGGGTGCTGCTGATTGGTAGGGGATGAAATCACAGGGGTGTGAAAATGAGTCCTCGTGCTAAGTCAGCCTCTGGGTGGTGGCCACAGGACTGTGTGAGTCATGACTCTTGGGTCCAGGTGGAGTCAGTTGGTCCCAGAATTAAAAAGCCTGAAAAATGAGGCCGGGCGCGGTGGCTCAAGCCTACAATCCCAGCACTTTGGGAGGCCGAGATGGGTGGATCACGAGGTCAGGAGATTGAGACCATCCTGGCTAACCTGGTGAAACCCTGTCTCTACTAAAAAATACAAAAAACTAGCCGGGCAAGGTGGCGGGTGCCTGTAGTCCCAGCTACTTGGGAGGCTGAGGCAGGAGAATGGCGTGAACCCGGGAGGCAGAGCTTGCAGTGAGCTGAGATCTGGCCACTACACTCCAGCCTGGGCGACAGAGCGAGACTCCATCTCAAAAAAAAAAAAAAAAAAAAAAAAAAAGCCTGAAAAATATCACAAAAGATCAATCTTAGGTTCTACAACAGGGATGTTATCTATAGAAGTGATTGGGGAAGTCACACATCTTGTGACCTCTGGCGCCATGACTCCCAACTAGTAAAGGATTATAGGAAAGCCACCTAAGGAACCATGTTGGTTATCATTTAACTACACCTGCATCTTAGCAAAATTCAGGCCCCTCCCATCATCTTCATCTTGTGGACTTTCATTAGTCTTACAAAGGCTGTTTCAGTCCCTGAACAAGGAGGGCGTCAGTTTTATGGAGGGGCTATTATCATCCTTGCTTTGAAGTTAAACTGTAAACTAAATTCCTCCCATGGCTAGCTTGGCTTGCACTCAGGAATGAGTGAGGACAGCCAGCCTGTAAGACTAGAAGCAAGATGGACCCAGCCAGGCTAGATTTCTCTCACTCTCATAACTTCTGCAAAGATGATTTCACATGCTCCCCACTCAGCCAATGTTGGTTCTCAAGGGTGGGGACTCTTTACTGCTAGGCAGGGACAATGGTTTCCACAAACACTTCTCTGGCTGGCAGGGATTGGAATTCCTAGTTACTGCTCCCCACTTGGTCTCTACTGATACTGAGTCGTGGGGCAGCCTTGTTACCCCTGGGTCTTGGTGAAAGTCCTTATTCTTTTTTTTTTTTTTTTTTTTTTTGAGACAGGGCCTTGCTCTGTTGCCCAAACTGAAGTGCAGTGGTACCATCTCAGCTAACTGCAACCTTGACCTCCTGGGCTCGAGTGGTCCTCCCACCTCAGCCTCTGGAGTAGCTGGGACTATAGGCATGCACTACCACACCTAGCTAATTTTTGTAGAAAGGGGGTCTTACTCTGTTGCCCAAGATGATGTTGAACTTCTACATTCAAGCAATCCTCCTGCCTTGGCCTCCCAAAATGCTGGGATTACAGGTGTGAGCTACTGCACCTGGCCAGTCCTTATTTTTCACCAGGCTCTTCTGTAACCCCCAGAAGAGAGGAGCAGATCCCCCTCATCATAACCTGAGAAGAGAGAGAGTCCCCCACTTGGCCTTTACTGGTAGGGGTGGGTGTCAGTCCAGAATTTTTTCTTCGATGTTTGGCAAGGTATAAACTAAAAATAAGATCCTAAGGCCCACATCAACTGAATGGGCCCCCTCTTGACCAAGGGAACCCTAGAAAAACCTTAAAAACTGAATTCCCAGGCACTACGGGAAGGCAGGTCAGATATGCCCCATTATATCCCTCCCTTTCAGAGTTTAGGTGCAACAACTGATGAGTATTAATGTTAAAATAGAGATTATAAGACTAGACCGGGCACGGTGGCTCATGCCTGTAATCCCAGCACTTTGGGAGGCCAAGGCAGCAGGATCACCTAAGCTCAGGAGTTCGAGACCAGCCTGGCTAACATGATGAAACCCTATCTCTACTAAAAATACAAAAATTAGCTGGGCATGGTGGTGAGCACCTGTAATCCCAGCCACTCGGGAGGCTAAGGCAGGAGGATTGCATGAACCCGGGAGGTGGAGGTTGCAGTAAGCCGAGATTGCACCATTCCACTCCATCGTGGGCAACAGTGAGTCTCCATCTCAAAAAACAAACAAACAAAAAACCTGAGCCTTCTCTCATAAAAGAGGTAAGATTTGGGGTGTTTTTTTAAAAAACATTGGCTGGGTGTGGTCATTCATGCCTGTAATCTCAGCACTTCGGGAGGCCGAGGTGGAAGGATTGCTTGAGCTCAAGAGCTCAAGACCAGCCTGGGCAACATGGTGAGACCTTGTCTCCAATTTTAAAAATATTTTAAATTAAAATTTTGAAATATTTTTAAAAAGCTATGTTAGTTTTTGTATTTGCTCTTGAAATTTTTTTTCACTTTGGTTATATGGATAACTAAGTATTGCTTCACAGTTACCTGTGATTTCTTTGTGTGTGTGTGTGTGAGAGAGAGAGATGGAGTTTCGCTCTTTTTGCCCAGGCTGGAGTGCAATGGCACAATCTCAGCTCACCGCAACCTCCACCTCCTAGGTTCAAGCAATTCTCGTCTCAGCCTCCGAAGTAGTTGGGATTACAGGCATGTGTCACCACGCCCGGCTAATTTTTAGTAGAGACGAGGTTTCTCCATGTTGGTCAGGCTGGTCTCGAACTCCCAGCCTCACGTGATCCACCTGCCTCGGCCTTCCAAACTGCTGGGATTACAGGCGTGAGCCACTGCACCCAGCCCCTGTGATTTATTTTAATCAAGAATTTTAAACGTTTTGACAGTTTTGACAACTTTCCCAAATTAAAATCTAAATGAAGTCTTTTTGACCTAGAACTCACTTTGAGATTTTACAGAGAGGTATTAAACTAATTAGGCTTATTTGATATGTTAAATTACATAGGAAGCATGACTGAAAAAGCAGTAGCCAGGCACGGTGGCTCACACCTGGAATCCCAGCATTTTGGGAGGTCAAGGTGGGGGGATTGCTTGAGGCCAGGAGTTCAAGACCAGCCTTTGCAACATGGCAAGACCCCATCTCTAAATATTAAAAAATAAATAAAAAGAAAGAAAGAGAGAGAGAAAGAGAGAGAGAGAGAGAGAGAGAAAGAAAGAAAGAAAGAAAGAAAGAAAGAAAGAAAAAGAGAGAGAGAGAAGTGATGCTTAATCTTTTAAAAGTTTCCTTTGTATGGATATATGTTATTAATATGAATGTTCCATGCTATGTCCCAGTATAATGCTATCAGTCATAATTCTAGCTTTTTGGGTTTTTTTTGTTGTTGTTTCTTGAGATGGAGTCTCACTCTGTCACCAGGCTGGAGTGCAGTCATGTGATCTCAGCTCACTGCAACCTCCGCCCCCCAACCCCTACCTGGTTCAAGCAATTCTCCTGCCTCAACAGGCGCCTGCCACCATGGCTAGCTAATTTTTGTATTTTTAGTGGAGATGGGGTTTCACCATGTTGGCCAGGCTGAGCCAATGGGTTCTTACTGCCCACTGCACAAACGAAATCAAGTCACTCAGACCATGGCATTGCAGTAAAGACAGTTTAATTGATATGAGGCTGGCCATGCCACATGGGAGATGAAGTTATTACTCAAATCAATCTCCCCAGAGGCTTGGAGGTTAGCGGGTTTTCAAAGATAGTTTGGTGGGCAGGCCAGTAAAGTAGGGGGAATGCTGATTGTTTGGGGTGGAGATGAAATCACAGGAAAGTGAAGCTGTCCTCTTATGCTGAGTCAGTTCCTAGGTGGGGGCCACAAGACTGGTTAGTGGGGCCATCTGGTTGTCAGAAATGCAAAAACTTGAAAAGTCATCTCAAAAGGTCAATCAGGCCATGTGCGGTGGCTCATGCCTGTAATCTCAGCAATATGGGGCACCATGGTGGGCGGATCACTTGAGGCCAGGAGTTTGAGACCACCCCGGTCAACATAGAGAAACCCTGACTCTAGTAAAAATACAAAAAATTAGCTGGGTGTGGTGGTATACACCTGTAATCCCAGCTACTTGGGAGACTGAGGCACGAGAATCGCTTGAACCTGGAAAGCAGAGGTTGCAGTGAGCTGAGATTGTGTCACTGCACTCCAGCCTGGGCGACAGAGGAAGACTCTGTCAAAAAAGAGAGAAAGAAAGAGAAAGAAAGAAGGAAAGACAGAAAAGAAAGGAAAGGAAGGAAGGAAGGAAGGAAGGAAGGAGAAAGAATCCACAGTAACTAAAGTAAAAAGAAAAAAATCAAAAAGAAAAAGAAAAACATTTTGCCATCAAAAAGCCAATGTTAGGTTCTAGAGTAGTGATGTTATCGTCACGAGTAATTGGAGAAGTTGCAAATCTTATGACCTCCGGAATAACGGCAGGTAATTTTATTTGAAATTCGAGCCTTTCTCTTTCTCTTAACTTGGTGGCCTTTCATTAGTTTTATAACAGTTTAGTTTTGGGGAAGGACCATCATCATTTAAACTATAAAATAGGCCAGCACAATTGCTCATGCCTGTAATCTCAGCACTTTGGGAGGCCAAGGTAAGCATATCACCTGAGGTCAGGAGTTTGAGACCAGCCTTGCCAACATGGTGAAACCCCATCTCTATTGAAAGTACAAAAATTAATCGGGTAAGGTGGTGAACGCCCGTAATCTCAGCTACTTAGGAGGCTGAGGCATGAGAATTGCTTGAACTTGGGAGGTGGAGGTTGCAGTGAGCCAAGATTGCACCACTGCACTCCAGCCTGGGTGATGGAGTGAGGCTCCGTCTCAAAAAATAAAATAAAATAAAATAAAATAAAGTATAAAATAAATTTCTCCCAAAGTTAGCTTGGCCCATGCCCAAGAATGAACAGACAGCCAATCTCTGCAGCTACAGACAAATGCAGTCAGACACATCAGATTTATCTTCCTGTCTTAATTTTGCAAAGGTGATTTCATTATTGCCTTAAAATGTGTATCATGGAAATAATCACATTTTCTTATCAATTACATTATAATGAACTCTCATAAAATCTTAATCATGACCATTTTAAGAATTTCATCATCCACAGTTAATTGTTTTATTTTTGTTACAGTGGGAAGCTAGTCGGGCAGGAACAGGGCAGGAGCGGGCCTCACACCTCACCAGGCGACCATCACGTGATGGTCATGAAATTGCCTTTGCAAAATGACTGAGACAGTGAAAGAGGTCTAACTTAACCGACTCCATCTTGCTTCTAACCTCCAAGCTGTCCTTATTCATTCCTGGGCATAGGTTGAACTAACTTTGGAAGAAACTCAGTTTATAGCTTATAGTTTAAAACAAAGATGATAGCAGCCCTTTCCCAAAGCAGATCTGCTTCTTGCCTGGGAACTAGATTACCTTTGTAGGACTGACACTAGCCACAAGAGTAGAAATTATGGTTTAGGAGTCATGCAGCTGGAGGCTACAAGATTCTGACCCTCCCTAAACCGTTCCCAAGATCAGTGCTTGATATTTTGCAGACCCTGTACTTGATGGATCAGCTGGCACCACCCAGTTCAATAAACTGACTCATCTGATCTTGCAGCCCGCACCTAGGAACTGACTCAGTGAAAGACAGCTTCAACTCCCTGTGATTTCATCCCTGACCAATCAGCTCTCCTGGCTCACTGGCTTCCTCCCACCCACCAAGTTGTCCTTAAAAACTCTGCTCCCCGTCTTCTGGTGTGTCCAGAATTGGTGGGTTCCTGGTCTCATTGACTTCAAGAATGAAGCCACAGACCCTCATGGTGAATGTTACAGTTCTTAAAGATTGTGTGTTCGGAGGTTGTTCCTTCTGATGTTCAGACGTGTTTGGAGTTTCTTCCTTCTGGTGGGTTCGTGGTCTCGCTGAGCCTCAGGAGTGAAGTTGCAGACCTTCACAGTGAATGTTACAGTTCTTAAGGCAGCACGTCTGGAGTTGCTCATTTCTCCCGGTGGGTTCATAGTCCTGCTGGCCTCAGGAGTGAAGCTACAGACCTTCCCCATGAGTGTTACAGCTCATAAAGGCAGTGCGGACCCAAAAAGCAAAAGCATAAATCTTCCACACCATGGAAGGAGAGGCAACCAGATTTCCGTTGCTGTCTTGGGCAGCCTGCTTTTATTCCCTTATCTGGCCCCACCCACATCCTACTGATTGGTCCATTTTACAGAGAGCTGATTGGCCCGTTTTGACAGAATGCTGATGGGTGCATTTACAATCCTTTAGCTAGACACAGAGTGCTAGACAGAAAAGTTTTCCAAGTCCCCACTAGATTAGCTGGATACAGAATTCTGATTGGTGTATTTACAAACCTTGAGCTAGATGCAGAGTACTGATTGGTGCGTTTACAATCCCTGAGCTAGACATAAATGTTCTCCAAGTCCCCACTAGACTCAGGAGCCCAGCTGGCTTCACCTAGTGGATCTCATGCCAGGGCTGTGGGTGGAGTTGCCCGCCAGTCCTGTGCCACGTGCCTGCACTCCTCAGCCCTTGGGTGGTCAGTGGGACCAGGCGCCACGCGAAGCAGCGGGTGGTGCCCGTTGGGGAGGTTCGGGCAGCGTGGGAGCCCACCGGTGGGGAGGCTTGGGCATGGTGGGCTGCAGGTCCCCAGCCCTGTCCTGCCGGGAGGCGGCTGAGGCCCTGCGAGAACTCCCGTGGGTGGGCCACCAGTGCTGGGGGACCTGGCGCACCCTCCACAGCTGCTGACCCAGCTGCTAAGCCCCTCACTGCTGGTGCCAGTGGTGCTGGCCGGCCAACCAATCCAAGTGCGGGGCCCACCGAACCCATGCCCACCCAGAACTCAGGCTGGCCCGCGAGCGCTGCACACAGCCCTAGTTCTCACCCACGCCTCTCCCTCCACACCTCCTTGCAAGCAGAAGAAGCTGGCTCCGGCCTCGGCCAGCCCAGAGAGGGGCTCCCACAGTGCAGTGGTGGGCTGAAGTGCTCCTCAAGCACAGCCAGAATGGACGCCGAGGCTGAGGAGGCACAGAGAGCGAGAGAGGGCTGCTAGCATGTTATCACCTCTCACTGGGAGAGACTGATTTGAGTGATAATAAAACTCCGGTCTCCTGCACAGCCAGCTCTGTGTGAATTAGTCTTTCTCTATTGCAGTTCCCCTGTGTTGATGAATTGGCTCTCTCTAGGAGGCGAACAAGGTGAACCCCTTGGGTGGTTACAATCAGGCAGTTGTCACACTGCCTCTCTAAAATAATAATTGGTCTCAGCCACTGCCAGGGAAAGGCAGTCTCCCTATAGATTAAAAAAACCCTGAAACTGGTGATCAGCATCTTCCTGATAAGATCTCAGGAGTTGGGCAAGTGAGTTCAAGCATGCACATTAAGAGGCAAAATGGCGGAGTTTAACTGGTATATGACCTTCTTGGGGTATTCCACTGGAAAAGGAATGCAAGATGCCGGAAGTATGCCAACATATAAAGCCCCAAGTCAAAAGGTCAAACCTGGCTGGGCATGGTGGCTCACACCTGTAATCCTAGCACTTTGGGAGGCCAAGGCAGGCAGATCACTTGAGGTCAGAAGCTTGAGACCAGCCTGGCCAACATGGTGAAACCTTGTCTCTACTAAAAATACAAAATTAGCTGTGTATGGTGGTGTACACCCATAATCCCAGCTACTCACTTGGGAGGCTGAGGCAGGAGAATTTCTTGAACTCAGGACGTGGAGGCTTCAGTGAGCTGAGATCAAGCCATTGCACTCCACCCTGGTCAAGAGCAAAACTCCATCATATAAAAAAAATAAAAAAATGAAAAGGTCAAACCCCACACTTGACCTCCAAGATGTCCACATGGCTCTCTTCCAAGTGTGCTTTATTTTCATTACTGCTTTAAAGCGTTTTAATAAACTTTCACTCCTGCTCTGAAACTTGCCTTGGACTCTTCTTCTGCCTTATGCCCCTCAGTCCAGAATTCTGATAATGAAACTGGTGGGTTCTTAAAACTGCTAACCAGGATAAAGCAGAACAAGAATTAATTACCTGGGACTAAATAAACTGAGGAGGCTGATTATAATTTTTATGACTCTTTGTTTGAAACATTGCTTTTTTAAATGTTTTGTTTTTCCTGATTTAAGGAAATGTTTTTTTTTTCTTTTTCTTAAGCTAACTATAATTTACAGCAATCTGGTAAATTATACGTTTGTAAGCAGAATTGAAACATTTATTTTTTTCTCTCTACCTGTTCCGTCTGGAATTCAGAACTCTTACGAAGCAGTCTTATTTTCATGGCAATGTCATTTTTTGCATAGGTTCAATAAGAATCTGTTCTCTGTATAATAGAACACAACTGGAAACACTGGTGATATTACCAATTATTTCACCGAGCCGTACATGGGAAGAACATGCACAGAATCAGATATGACCTGACTGTTTTTGGGAACTAAAGAGGACTTTAAGGAACCAATAAAGCCTTTTGGAAGAATTGACTTGGTACCTGGCTCAAAAGGGCTCCTGGCCTTATGGTGTCAACCTAAAAGGAAGAAGCTGTGGCAAAATTAGTACAAGTAAAATGTTTATTTGACTCACACTTGAGGATTGCAACCCAGGAACACAGATTCAAGTTGCCCTGAATATGTACTCTGCTTAGCAGCAATTACAAGTGGATTTTTATGGGAGAGAAGAGGCAGTTTCTGAGTTGTTTACCAATAATTTACATTAAAACAACATGAGTTATTGATTGGCTATACATCGTTAAACTGAGAGTGTGGGTTATAGTGTCTGTTATAGCATTGTTGTGTTAATTTATAGCTACCTGTGGTAATAGCAACAGGTTCAAGAGATGAATACATAGCTCAACGGAGGGGGAGTAGAATATGTAGAATGTAATTGCTGTCAGCACACTGATTATAAGATCCCCTCATTCACCAAAAGCTAAAGGGCCTTAGCAGCAAGCACACCGTAAGGCATACCACATCTTGTTTGACCATGTCACCCCGGAATCAGCAGTGATTTTTAAAAATCAAATGATACATGAGGGTTTGACTAAGCTATCCTCAGAATGGTAAATTTCATCCTAGCAACTGAATTTAAGTCAATGGTGTCATTGACTTAAACAAGTACTCCCCAGTGTGCAGTATGTTTAAAATTTAAAAAGTAGCTGAATGCAGTGATTCACACCTGGGATTTACTCATTTTTTAGGTACCACCCATGTATACATGAGGCACACATGTAATTAAACATCTGCTTCTTTTTCTCTTGTTAATCTGTCTTTTGTTATAGGGGTCTATCCTGTCCACCTAAAAGGAAGCGATTGAGACACAAAATATAATTTAAAGAGTCTACTTGAGCCAACGTGAGGACAGCTGCCTGGAGGACTCAGACTCAAGCAACCTCGAATAGGAGCTCCATCTGGTCTTGGCTACAAGTGGGTTTTTAAAGGCAATAAAAGGGGGATACAAAGTTTCTTGTCCAGAATTCTCATTGTTTACAGAAATAGCACTGATTTGTGATTGGCCGTATATTGTTATAAGGTATAGGGTATGTGTCATAGTGTGCAGTGCACCATTCTTAGGTTAATTCATAGCTACTTGTGGCACTAGCAAGTAGTTTCAATAGATGAACACAGCTCAGTGGGGAGCAGGACATGATTGCTGGCTCATTTTTATGCCTCTCTGGGGTTGAATAATTTCTTTTCTTTTTTCTTTTTTTTTTTTTTCCTGAAATAAAGTCTCACTCTGTTGCCCAGGCTGGAATGCAGTGGTGCAATCTGGGCTCCCTGCAACCTCTGCCTCCTGGGTTCAAGCAATTCTCATTCCTCAGCCTCCAGAGTAGCTGGGATTACAGGCATCCGCTACCATGCTCAGGTAATTTTTGGTATATTTGTTAGAGGTAGAGTTTTGCCATATTGGCCACGCTGGTTCTTGAACTTCTGGGCTCAAGTGATTTGCCCGCCTAGGCCTCCCAAAGTGCTGGGATTACAGCCTGGGGATGCTAATTTAAAAGGCTCACTTTCATCACATAGAAGTTATTTTCTCAGTTCCAATTAAGAACTGTGAATAATAGAAAATGATCTTTCCTCCTCTAAGTAAACATTACTGTTTTACTGGTAAGTCTAAATTAACTATTTACAGCTCTCTAATTGTATGGAATCATTATAATAGAATGTAGGAAATTTATATATCAATTAATTAATTAAGACAGTGTCTTACTCTGTCACCCAGGCTGGAGTGCAGTGACACAATCATAGCTCACTGCAACCTCAATTCGCCTAGGCTCAAGCGATCCTCCTGCCTCAGCCTTCTGAGTAGCTGGGACTACAGGCATGTGTCACTAAACCCAGCTAATTTTTTAAAAATTTGTAGTAGAGGTGAAGTCTCACTATGTTGCCCAGGCTGGTCTACAACTCTTGAGCTCAAATAGTCTTCCTGCCTCAGCCTCCCAAAGTACTGGGACCACAGATATGCCCCAAGGTACTTGGCCGGGGATCCTTCTTCTTGGCACTGGGCCACTGTTCAAAGCAATTTCTAGGCTGAAATATAGACAGCTAGCATCTGAGTCTTTCTTCAAGATCATGCAACCCAAAATTAACCTTCATTCTCTTAAATAAAACATTATGACAATGAATTCATAACTAATAGGTCTATAGTCATGCATAACTGGTTTCATCTGTTGGATATCTTTTGTGTTGTTTTATTTTAATGTAAACCTTAGCAGAAAAACAGAAAAGTGCACAAATCATATGGATACAGTTTGCCATCACCCAGGTCACATGGTATCTTATTAAATATGAAGGATGCTGCAATCCTGATATGGCCGTGGAGACCGAAAAATAGGATCACAACTTGCCAAGTGCAATCTGTTTACTTAATGTTTGTGAGTAGTCAGGCGCGGTGGCTCACGCCTGTAACTCCAGCATTTCAGGAGGCTGAGGCCACTGCACTCCAGCCTAGGTGACAGAGTAAGACTCCATCTCAAAAAAAAAAAAGTAGAAAGTAGAAATAAATATAAAATTTAATTAATCTAATTAATTTACCACAAATCCTCCCACCTCCCTGAATTACTAACCCTATTACTTTTATTATCTTGTTAAGCCTCTAAAAGAAGGTTAGTATCTACAACAGCAATAGCTATTACACTATATGAGAAGGCTAATTGTTAAGTATAAACGATGTTTAAATTACTAATGTGTCCTATAATACTTGTAAATTGGATTTACATTTATGTAAACTATTTGATTTTATGCTTTAATAACAACACAGGCTGGGCATGGAGGCTCAGACCTGTAATCCCAGCACTTTGGGAGGCCGAGGTGTGCGGATCACTTGAGGTCAAGAGTTTGAGACCAGCCTGGCTAACATGATGAAACCCTGTCTCCACTAAAAATGCCTGGGCGACAGAGCGAGACTCCGTCTCAAAAAAAAAAAAAAAAAAAATTAGCCAGGCGTGGTGGCGGGTGCCTGTAGTCCCAGCTACTCGGGAGGCTGAGGCAGAGAAACACTTGAACCCCGGAGACGTAGGTTGCAGTGAGCCAAGATCACACCACTGCACTCCAGCTTGGGCAACAGAGTGAGACTCTGCCTCAAAACGTAATAATAATACAGACACAGGACACAAAAGCTTCCCGAGTTAACTTAGCTTATATGAGAGCCAGGCAATGGAAACCCACAGATGGGCTTTTATAGGCCCAGAAGCATAGAGCAGAACTATGCACGGAAGCATGAGCACACTGATCATAAGGGCCCCTCATTCAACAAAAGCTAAAGGGCCCTGGCAGCAAGCACACCATAAGGCAGTTCACCGTATCTTGTTCGACTGTGTCACCTGGAAATGAGCAGTGATTTTTAAAAATCAAGTGATACCTGAGGGTTTAACTAAGCTATCCTCAGAATGGTAAATTTCATTCTAGCATAGTAACTGAATTCATACTATTCACTTAAACCAGTACTCACCAATGTATAGTATGTTTAAGATTTACAAAGTGAAGTTAAGTTTCAACTAAATCATGGATAACTCCAGCTGCAGTAAAAATGAAGCGAAAATTATTTTTCTATTTTTGAAGGGGAGGGGTTCCAACACAGAAAAGTTGAAAGAATGGTACAATGAAAATCTATACACCTTCCACCCAGATTAAACAATTGCTGACATATTATCATATTTGTGCATTCTTTCTCTCTCAACCTGTCTCTTAGGTAGACAGATGAGAGATAGATAGATAGATAAATAGAAAATGTATGTTTAGATTTTGCTATGCCATTTGAAAATAAGCTGTAGACATTATTATGAATGACAGGTCATCCCTAAATATTACAGTGTGAATATTCTTTTTTTTTTTCGAGATGGAGTCTCACTCTGTGACCCAGGCTAGAGTGTAGTGGTATGATCTTGACTCACTGCAACCTCCCCTTCTTGGGTTCAAGCGATGCTCCTGCCCCAGCTTCCCAAAAACCTGGCACTACAGGCACCACCACCTCGCCCGGCTTTTTTTTTTTTTTTTTTTTTTTTTTTTGAGACAGAGTTTCGTTCTCATCACCCAGGCTAGACTGCAGTGGCGCAGTCTCGGCTCACTGCAACCTCCACCTCCCAAGTTCAAGCGATTCTTCTGTCTCAGCCTCCCAAGTAGCTGGGATTACAGGCACCAGCCACCACCCCTGGCTAATTTTTGTATTTTTAGTAGAGATGGGGTTTTACCATGTTGGCCAGGCTGCTCTCAAACTCCTGACCTCGGGTGATCTGCCCACCTTGGCTTCTTAAAGTGCTGGGATTACAGGTGTTGGCCACAGCTCCCAGCCTCCAGTGTTAATCTTCTAAGAATAATCTCCTATGTAAGTACAGTACTATTATCAGACCTATGAGAACAAATCATATTTCCATAAGATCATCTACATGCAAACCGTATTCCAATTTCTGAAATGATCCCAGGAATGTCTTTCGTAGTTTTCATTGTTTGCAAGCGCTAGTTGTGTGTTCTTCCATCATCTCTTTCAGCCTAGCCCTGAAACACCCAGCCCTTTTTTTTCCCCTCCATAACTTTAATTTTTTTTTCTTCTTTTTTAGAGACAGGTTCTTGCTGTGCCACCCAGGCTAGAGTACAGTGGTGCAATCACAGCTCACTGCACTTTGAATTCCCAGGCTCAAGCAATCCTCCGGAGCACTTCAGCCTCCTGAGTAGCTGGGACCACAGGCACATGCCACCGTGCCCTATCCATTTAATTTTTAAACATTTTTTTGTAGAGACAGGGTCTCACTATTTTGCCCAGGCTGGTTTTGAACTCCCAGCTTCAAGTGGCCCTCCTGCCTTGGCCTCCCAAAGTGCTAGGGTTACAGGTGTGTGCCACTGCATCTGGTTGACCTTGAATTTGCGGTAAGTCTGGGACAGTTGTCTTGTGGAATGTTACACAGGTTGAAGTTGCCTAGATTTGTGTAATTGATCTCTTGATGGCTTTTTAAAGTTTTTCTCTATCCCCTCTGCTTCCAGGGACCTGGAAGTTACGTTTATCACCTTGAATAGACTCAGATTAAACATTGTGGACAAGAAAGAGTTCATGAATGATAGGGTGTACTTTTTGCATCACATAAGGAGGCACATTGGGTGAGGTTGTTCCACTATCTGTGAGGCTAACTTTGATTGCCTTATTAAAGTGGTGACTGCCAGATCTCTCCATCGTAAAACTACATTTTCTCTTTGCAACTCGCAATGAATCTGTGCATAATTATTTAGTGCCATGAAAATATTCTGTTTACCATAACCTTTCACCTGATGGTTTTAGTATGTGTTGACTTGACTAAATAAATTATTACATTTAGGTTTGTAAGTAGGTGATATTACAAAAATGATTTTAATATTAGAGAATACATAAGTCGAGACCCTGACGAGAAGTAGATATCTCACCATGCTTTGTCCTAAATACAGACAAAGAATTTTTTTTACCAGAGAACTACAAGTAATGGCTTAACATTAAATGTGTGGTGCTAATATCTCTCTGAGAACCTCTTCTAGAAATGATATTCTCCTATAACCTCAGCTTATTTGCCCACCATATCAGCAAAGCCTTGGTTGAATAGAAGAGTCAGTACAAGTGTAGTTATAAAACTGTTAGGAAGGCCAGGTGCAGTGGCTCACACCTGTAATCTCAGCACTTTGAGAGGCCAAGGCGGGCAGATCATGAGGTTAGGAGTTCGAGATCAGCCTGACCAGCATGGTGAAACCCCGTCTCTAGTAAAAATACAAAAGTTAGCCTGGCATGGTGGCATGTACCTGTAATCCCAGCTACTTGGAAGGCTGAGGCAGGTTAATTGCTTGAACCCGGGAGGCGGAATTTGCAGCGAGCACAGATCGCACCACTGCACTCCAGCCTGAGTGACAGAGTGAGACTCCATCTCACAAAAGAAAAAAATAAAAAACTGTTAGGAAAAGCGCAGACTTTAAATTTAAATCAGCAGGCTACATTCACTTGCTTAGACTACAATGTTAATGAAGGTCTCCATGGTTAAATAGTCCAAAGGAGAATTTGACAATTAATAAAACGGTCCATAAAGTGCTCATACACCACCCCTCTCTCTCCTCAATGAAAAATCTGTAATTCATAATATGATGCATTTTATTGGAACTTCTAAAGGACATGAGTCAGAACACGGTAAGAATGCTAAAAGGTTTCGATGATCAAATTATAGCTCAGTCCAAGAAACTAATTTACTAGGGGTAGTTTTGGGGACATCTGATTACTCTGAATTCACCCTAGTCCTTTCCCGAGTCTAATTAAATTGTGTTTAACATTTCCCAAAATATTCGTATTCAGTCATTGACATGAACAACACTGGGAATCTAGAAGAAGTGCTACATAATCCTTTCGTAGCTCATAAGCAGATGGTTGAGTTTTCACGCTCATGGGTGGATGTGCCTCCCTCAAAACTTATCAAGATGTAGGCACACTACCTGTGTGATGTAAATTTTTAAAAAGGAAAAAAAGAAACAGTGCTGTATGAAAATAACAAAGTAGGCCGGGTGCGGTGACTCACACCTGTAATCTCAACACTTTAGGAGGCCGAGGTGGGGGGATCACCTGAGGTCAGGAGTTTAGGACCAGCCTGACCAATATGGTAAAACCCCATCTCTACTAAAAATACAAAAGTTAGCCGGGCATGGTGGCATGAGCCTGTAATCCCAGCTACTCGCAAGGCTGAGGCAGGAGAATTGCTTGAACCTGGGAGGCGGAGGTTGCAGTGAGCTGAGATTGCGCCACTGTACTCCGGCCTGGGCGACAGAATGAGACTCCTTCTCAAGAAAAACAAAACAAAACAAAACAAAACAAAAAACAACAACAACAAAAGAAAATAACAAAGTAATAATAAAAGTGAGCAAAGACAAAAAGTTACATCGTCAGCATAAATAATTAACTGGAACTATACACCCAACTCTTATCAGTTTAAAATCCCATAACTAAATGAACAACTCATTAACAGTTAACAGAATGAAGTCATCTATGTTGCAAAATAGTGAGAAGATTTATTAATAGTGGGAGAGGCCAACTTCTCTTTGACATAGTTGTTTAAATGGAACTTGGGTTAAACTTTAAATACACTTTTACCAATAATAACCTTAGGATTATTTTAATAGAAAAAGGAGGTACAGCTATTTGGAAATAAGGAATATTATTCGTCCATGAAGAAAAACACCAAAATTCCCTAGCAGGCATAAGAGAAGTCATCAATTAAGTGGCTTAAGTCCTATAATCAACCAGCACTTTTTTTTTTTTTTTGAGACGGAGTTTCACTCTGTTGCCCAGGCTGAAGTGCAGTGACATGATCTCTGCTCACTGCAACCTCTACCTCTCAAGTTCATGCGATTCTCCTGCCTCAGCCTCCCCAGTAGCTGGGACTACAGGCATGTGCCACCATGCCCGGCTAATTTTTGTATTTTTAGTAGAGATGGGGTTCCACCATCTTGACCAGGCTGGTCTTGAACTCCTGACTTCAAGCAATCCGCCCACCTCAGCCTCCCAAAGGATTACAGGTGTGAGCTACTGAGCCCAGTCTCAACCAGCACTCTTAACAGTCTGTTGAAGAATTCCCCAACCTTTTTGGCACCAGGGACTGGTTTTGTAGAAGACAATTTTTCTATGAACCAGGGTTGTGGGGCATGGTTTCAGGAAGATATAAGAGGATTACATTTATTATGCACTTTATTTCTATTATTATTACATTGTAATATATAATGAAATAATGGTACGACTCAGCATAATGTGTAGAATCAGTGGGAGCCCTGCACTTGTTTTCCTGCATCTAGACAGTCCCGTCTGGGGGTGATGGGAGACAGTGACAGATCATCAGGCATTAGATTCTGATAAGGAGCACACACACAACCTAGATCCCCCGCAGGCGCAGTTCACAATAGGGCTCACACTCCTGTGGGAATCTAATGCTGCTGCTGATCCAACAGGAAGCAGAGCTCAGGTGGCAATGCTAGCTGGCCTGCCACTCACCTCCTGCTATGTGGCCCGGTTCCTAACAGGCCATGGACCGGTACCAGTCCATGGCCCGGAGGTTGGGGATTCCTGTGCCATTGGACTTGTCTATATATTTCTAGAAGAAATAATATTATGTAAATTAGAAATAAGAAAATCAGATTTGTTAGCACACCTTCATTTAATGGAGAAGTAGGATAGAAGTAGGCTAGAAGGGTGAGATGGGGACCAGATCGGGGAGGCCTTGAGTTCTAGAGTCTGCACATTTTCCCACAGGTAGCAGACTGTGAGTGAAGGTTGTGGAACGAGGTGGCAATGTGTACAACATGTGGTTGGGAGATAACTAGGGGCACCTCTCTGAGAAATAGCATCTAATACAAGCTAAACACTGCAGGCCCAGCTGACATGCTTTCTTCAGTCATCAGAGCTATTCTGCAAAGTGAATATTGTCCCTGTCAGAACAGGCTCAGAGAGCATGTGTCTCGCTGAAGGCCACACTACTGGTAAATTGTGGAACTAAGATTTAAAACAGGTGTCTGATGTGGAAGCTGGCATTCTTCCTTCCACCACAGGCAGTGGCCGTGAAGAAGCAGCTGCTGCAGCCAGAAATGTAGAAATCCTGCCTGCCGCAGCAAGGGAGAGCACTGGCCTGGCACGTGGGTTTCTCCTGTCTTTCCAGGGACATTGGCACAACCAGGGCATCCTCTGGGCTTACGTGTCCCTCTCCCCTCCCCATCCCTGCTGCTATGTGTGTGACCTTGGAAAAACCACCTTATCTTCTCTTTAGATGGCTAAAGACTTGGCAAAGGAATGAATTAACAGGGCACAGGATGTACACACCCTATGCAGAGTGGCAATTTCAGAGACGAGGTGTTCGGCTGTCACCCTCAAATGTGTCATTTCAACATTTTTCTACTCGCACTTCCTTCTTACCTACTTAAAACCATTATTGTTGCCAAAAGCAGAGATGGGGCAGGTACACTCAAGGGGAAGAATTTGGAAGAGGAAATTTGTAGGGGCTCATGATGTTTTCTGAACTCGGAATGTAACTTGATTCTGAATATATAAAGAATATCACTTTAGAAGTTATCAAAGGAATGGAATTGGGGTTAGTGATTGTTTCGGGGTACAAGTGCAAAGTTACGTCTCCATTGCTTCTCAGATATTAACGTGCACGTGAAACACTGGAGGATCTTTTTGTAATAAAGCTTCTAGTTCAACAGGTCTGGGGTGAAGAATCTGCATTTCTCACAAGCTCCCAGTTGCTGCTGGTCCCGAGTCCACACTTTGAGTTGCAAGGAGCCAGATTTCTTTGCTTTTTTTTTTTTATTTTATATATGTGTGTGTGTGTGTGTGTGTGTGTGTGTGTGTGTGTATATATACATATGAGAGAGAGAGAGAAAGAGAGAGAGAGTCTCAGTCTGTCACCCAGGCTGGAGTGCAGTGGTGCTATCTCAGCTCACTGCAACATCCACCTTCTGGGCTCAAGCTATTCTCCTGCCTCAGCCTCCCGAGTAGCTGGGATTACAGGCACCTGCCACCATGCCTAGCTAATTTTGTATTTTTAGTAAAGACAGGGTTTTGCCATATTGGCCAGGCTGGTCTCACACTCCTGACCTCAGGTGATCCACCCACTTCGGCCTCCCAAAATGCCTGGATTACAGGTATGAGCCACCGCACTTGGCTGAACCAGACTTCTTTAAGGACAAATCTCTGTAAAATGGTGGCAGAAGGTCTTGCTTGGTGTGGAGTAAATGTGAAGGAGTAAATAAAAGGCATTTGTACAAATGATGCACTTCAGTATTAATGGTTTAACTCAACAGATATTCGGTGAGGATTCCCCAAATGCCTGGTGCATATGACAGAGGAAAAGGGACCTGTTCTTGCAAATGGCTCCAACTTTCAGAGAGTGGAATGAAAAGAACCAAAATGTTCTGCAACTAAGCAACCGAGTAAACTGGGTGCAGAGAGGAGATGAGCTGGAGCTGACGCCTCAGCAGGAATCTCTGGAATTCCTCTCGCCTGGTGACCTCAGTCACAGAGCTGTGGAGCCATGACCCCTTGGGTGGGCTCCGGGTGGGTCTCAGCCAGGATGAAGGGAGCAGAGCAGACAAACACTCCACTCCCTTCTCCCCAAGGGAGCCAGGCTTTTGCATCCCCAGGCAGCTTCCCGGGGTGAGTGGCCAACGCCTTGAGGTCCCCACCCTGTACCACCCCAGGTTCCAGGGTCCAACTCTGGGAAATCGTGGCATTCTCTGAACCCTTCCTGCTGGTGGGGTGAGGAGGGGGGTGGTTCCTGGCAATAGGATGAGGGAGGAAAAGCGTCCTGGGTCTCAGGCTCCGTTGGAGGCTGCACTGTGGAGAGAGCAGGGGTCCAGCTCCTGGAGGATCCGGGTTGGACCGGACTCTGCCACTTAGGGGAAGCAGTGAACGTTGAGCTAGTGTTGCTGTTGCAAAATGGGATGTGTAACACCCACCTCATCGAATTTCGTGAGAATGAATGAGATCATTAATCGTTTATGTAAACTATCTGGAACAGCGATGAAACCCAGAGGCTCCGTTAGTTCCTATTCTCCCTGCCCTGAGGATAAGACCAAAGCCCTTAGCATGGCTCCCAGTGCCTCTCAGAACTGGCCCCACCTCCCTGTCTAGCCTAATCTCTGGCTTTCACCTCCCCCGACTCCAGCCACACTGATGGGCTGAGACTGCCATGGCCGCCACGATGCCATGCTGCAGGGCTTGGGCTCCCACCTATGCCCCCCTTTCCAGCAGTGCCCCTCGCCCCAGGCTGCTTGGCAAATGCCTACTTCCCTTATTCAGGTCTGCACAGCAATGCCTGTCCTACGAAGCCTGTCCCATTCTAACCCCCTGCTCAGTAAAAGCGACCAGTCTCTCCTTTGAGCTGCTTCTGTCCTGTGTGTCTCCTCTCTAGTGTAAGGTGGCAAACAACAGCCTACGGACCAAATCCAAATCACCACCCGATTTTGTAAATAACCTCTCACTCTGTCACCCAGGCTGGAGTGCAGTGGCACGATCTCAGCTAACTGTAACCTCTGCCTCCCGGGTTTAAGTGATTCTCCTCCCTCAGCCTCCTGCATAGCTGGGATTACAGGTGCACGACAGCACTCCTGGCTAATTTTTGCATTTTTAGTAGAGATGGGGTTTCACCATGTTGGCCAGGCTGGTCTCCAACTTCTGACCTCAAGTGATCCACCTGCCTCAGCCTCCCAAAATGCTGGGATTACAGGCATGAGCCACTGTGTCTGGCCTAGAAATAACATTTTATTTTTTATAAAATGAAATGTGTTTTATAGAACACAGCTACACTCATTGCATAGGGTCCCTGGCTGTTTTCACACTGCAAGGGCACAATTGTGTAGTTACGACAGAGACTATGCGGCCTGTAAAGCTTACACTATTCACCACCCGACCCTTCCCAGGAAAGTGTTTCCACCCGCCAGCTCTAGTACTTCCTTGTCTCCTTTCCCTAGACTTCTGAGACATTTGTTCTGAGGGCCGAGAACAAATGTCACTAGCTTCTGCAGCACACTACCTGGCCTAGCAGAACCCAGCGCTGAGGAGGAGAAGGCTGAGCACATAATCATATGCGTGTTTTCATCTTTGTCCTTCTCATTCCTAGGGGAGTGAAGGCCCCTCCTGTGCCTTGAATTAGAGGCATAGGTTCTGTCTGATGGAAGCGAGGCTTCCTGGGTCCTAATAAGTAGACCAGAGTGAACTGTCATGTGAAGCAGCCTCTCTGGATCAGGAAAAGCTCCGTAAGGACAGATTCCCCTCCTGTCACAGTGCTCCTGAGGACAGCTTCCAGGACGTCCCAGAACCAGAGAGAAGACTCTGGGGACAGGAGAACAGCAGGGAAACCTGGCAGAAGTTCTGTCCAAGGAAGTGTTATACAGTCAGATTTTATAAATGTCAGATTTTGACAAATGATCAAATCAGCTTCTTAGGAAGTGATGATGACATTAAACTGGCTGAGACTTTTTTTGTGTGTGTAGAGATGGGATCTCCCTATGTTGCCCAGGCTGGCCTCAAACTCCTGAGCTCAAGCAATTCTCCTGCCTCACTCTCTCAAAGTGCTGGGATTACAGGAGTGAGCCACTGCGCCTCTCCCTACCCTTTTTCTTCAAGAGACATGGTCTTGCTCTGTCGCCCAGGCTGGAGTGCAGTGGAGCAATCATAGCTCAATGCAGCCTCAATCTTCCGGGCTCAAGCAATCCTCCTACCTCAGCTTCCTGAGTAGCTGAGACTACAGGTGTGTGCCACCATGCCTGGCTAGTTTTTAATTTTTTTTTTTTTTTTTTTGTAGAGATGGGGTCTTGCTATGTTGCCCAAGCTGGTCTGAAACTCCTGGCTTCAAGCAATCCTCCCACCTTGGCCTCCCAAAGCTCTGGGATTGTAGCCGGGAGTCACTACACCTGGCCTGTTTTTAAAATTATAGTCAGGTCAAGGGAACCGATGGTGGTGAAATGTTTGAAACCTTGACAACAGGAGTGCCAGTGGTCACTGTTGGTTACAGCAAGAGGCAAGACCCCAGAGGCCTCCCCTGCATGCTGGATAATCTTGTCGGGGGCACAAGAGAGCCACACAGAATCACAGAGACATGCATTTATTTGCTAATGGCAGTCACTCTCAGGAACACAGCCTCTCCCAGGGACCTGAAACCACCATGCAGGTTCCTGGGTTCCCAAAACGTTCTCTGCAGTGGGCATGCCAGCACACACCAACAGGGGAGCCATGGTCCTTTGATGTCTTCTGTCACAATTGAGGAAGTTTGGACCATCCACTGAAACACATTCTCCTTTCAGCTTGGGAGGGTAGGTGACTTAATATATTAATAAACACTTGAGTCTGACTTTTTATCCAACTCCTGGCTGCCGTATAGGAGCACTTCAGATGTATTTTTGTTTATTCCTTTACCTTGAATCGTTTATAGGAATTTGGCAGTCAGGCACCACTTCCTTTTTAGGGGAGACAGGAGTGCTTCAGGAAAATGGTGCCGTTCAGCCATTGAGTGCTTTTCTCCCTGCACTGTTGATCCCCTAAACCCCCAGGGCTTCCACTAGCACAACTGGAGGACCCCAGGGCAGCCTGAACAACATCCCATGCAGCTGGGCTCCCAGGCGGAGCTGCAGAGGTAGCTGCATTCCTTCCCACCGTCTCTGCTCCCGATCCTCCTTTCTGGTCTGTGCACTTTACAAAGTTACTTATTAGGGAATAATAATTTAATGTATGCTTGATTATAGCAATGTTGCACAAAATCTCCTTTGATCCTCTAAACCCCCTTTAGGGTAGACAGTGTCAGGTGCATTCCCATTTTATTTAATTTTGTTTTATTTATTTATTTAAGAGACAGGGTCTTGTTCTGTCACCCAGCCTGGAGTGTAGTCACATGAACATGGCTCACTGCAGCCTCAACCTTCTGGACTCAAGCAAACAGTTCTCCCACCTCACCCTCAGCCTCTCAAGTCACTGTTAGCACAGGCACACACCAAGCCAGGCTAATTTTCTAAAATGTTTTGTAGAGATGAGATCTCACTGTGTTGCTCAGGCTGGTCTCAAACTCCTGAGCTCAAGTGATCCCTCTGCTTCAGCCTCTCAAAGTCCTGGGGTCATAGGCAGGAGCCACTGTGCCCCGCTCACATTCCCATTTTACAGATGAGGAAACTCGGTCCAAGAAGCGAAGTGGCTTGCTCAGTGGCTCACGGCAGATGGTCTCGGGTGTGGTTTGACCTCTGGATCATGTTCATGTTAGTGCGGGATGCCAGGGCCTTTGGGTAGATGTGTTCCACGTGTGGGCCTGTTCCCCCACTGGCCTCCTCCAGCCTCGTTCAGCTGGAAAATGGCTTCCCCTCCTGGCCCTGTGGCACAGCCAGGACAGCTCTGCCCTTCCGGAGCACAACCTCCTGCTGCTCTGACATCCTAGTGGCTGAGCGCAGGCCAGGAGGCTGCCAACATCTGCAGGGACAACTTAAAGACTCTGGCCAGGGGATGCCTTTGGCATCTGTGGGGATGGAAAATGGGCCACCTGTCCTGGCCCCGCAGGGTGGAGTCTGCTGTGAGGGCAAAGTGCCACCGCAGCTGCAGCTTTCCGGATTGGCGCCTGCCCTCCGGCTAGGAGGCTGCAGCCACTGAGACCAATGTTTTCTGTGCTCAGCCGGGGGCTCCTGACTGGGACATGGGCACAGAAGGCCCCAGAGGAGACAAGGGGCAGTTGTGGGACTCAGAAAGGGGTCTCTGTTCCCATTATGAGTGAGCAAGCAGGAGGAAATATCATGCAAAGTCTCAGGAATGTTCTGCGGAGACAGGAGCCCCACTTGCCCCTTCTGCCTTGGGGACCAGCCGCAGCATCTGCAGGGGCGGCCTGAGCTCCAGGAAGCCACAGGACATGCAACTGCCACCACAATCCCTCCTGGCCAGCACGCTGTCGTCGGTGTTTCTCCTCTGGTGTGGGCTCTGCATGCAGCGCAGCAGACAAAACATCAACAAACTCCGTCCTCACTTGAGCTGCCTTCTAGGAGGCTGACAGGTGGCCCAAAGGCATGGAGTGTCTCTGTGCATGGCGCCCTGCCTGGAACCCAGATTCCACTGTGGTTGGCCTTGTTGGTTTCCCTTATGTACCAATGAGCAAACCTGTGGCCATAGGCAAGTCACCTGACCTCTCTGGGCCTTGGTTTCCTGTTCTGTGCATTGGGTGTGACACCATCTCTATCTGTTTCTCAGGATATGACACTTGTGAAGAGCAGATGTGGTGGTGCGCATGAAGGAGTTTTGTGAAAGGCGATGCACTTACAAAATTGGTCCTTAGGCTCACTGGGGTCTGCAAGGCAGGCTCTTGGGGGAATTCTCTTGCTTCTCCTTGTTCGATTCTCCTTCCTCTCTCCCTCTTCTCTCCAAATCCTTACCATCCTTGAGGTATCGTGGTGGTGGTATGATGACTTGGAGGGCCACGCCATGCAGAATCAGGAATCACTGTCACCTTCCTTGATGACTCAGAATACTTTCATTTCCTCACTGCTGCTTCCTTCTCTGCTCCATGTTAGAGTGGCCCCCCTGGCTTACCTGTGGTTTCACTTTCCACAGGGTAACTACCTGTGGTGTAGCACTCACTGCAGCCTTGACCTCCTGGGCTGCAAAGATCGTCTCACCTCAGCCTCCCAAGTCGCTGGACCACAGGCACAAACCATCATGCCTGGCTAATTTTCTGTATTTTTTTGTAAAGATGAGGTCGGTTTCACTATGTTGCCCAGGCTGATCTTGAACTCCTGGCTTCAAGCAATCCCTCACCTTGACCTCCCAAAGTGCTGGGATTACAGGTGTGAGCCATACCGTGCCCGGCTCAGAACTATAATAAGTTGAGAAAGAGGTATATATATAGAGACCACAGTCACATAACTTTTATTATAGTACCTTGATATGATTGTTCTATTTTACCATTGGTTGTTATTGTTAGTCTGTTGCCGTGCCTAATTTATACATTAACCATGTTTTTGTGTGTGTGTGTGTTTTTTGTTTTTTTTGAGACACGGCCTCCCTCTGTCGCCCAGGCTGGAGTGCAATGGCACCATCTCGGCTCACTTCAGTCTTCGCCTCTTGGATTCAAGTTATTCTCATGCCTCAGTCTTCCGAGTAGCTGGGACTACAGGCACACGCCACCACACCCAGCTAAGTTTTTTATTTTTAGTAGAGACAGGGTTTCACCATGTTGCCCAGGCTGATCTCGAACTCCTGACCTCAAGTGATCCACCTGCCTCGGCCTCCCAAAGTGCTGGGATTACAGGCATGAGCCACCGTGCCCGGCCACATTAACCTTGCTCATAAGTATGGATGTATAGGGAAGAGCATTGTATATATAGTGCTTGGTACTACTCACGGATTCAGGCATCCATTGGGATCTTGGAACACATCCTTGTGGTTAAGGGGGACAGCTGTGTGTGATGGCCCTCCCAGCTCCCTGCCTCCTGCTCCTGGAGTCTCCACAGCTCCTCAGCGCCACTCCTCCCTATATTTCAGCCCTTTGCCCTCTGTCAGCCTAGACTCAATGACCCATCATGAACCATTACCACCGTGCCCATTGACATGCTGGAAACTCTTCCCTTCTTATTCTAAACCCAAGTCCCTGTCAACACTCTCTACTGGGGAAGCACACCTACTGCTTTGGTTTCTAATATGATTTCAGAGCAATTGTCTTGCAAACCTTCAGCAACAACCTCTCCTGTGCTGTTAACCCTTTGAGGGAGTGTGCATTTTTAAAAAGTTGGCATTGGACACAGTGGCTCAAGCCTGTACCCCAGCACTTTGGGAGGTCAAGGCGGGTGGATCACCTAAGATCAGGAGTTCAAGAGCAGCCTGGCCAATATGGTGAAACCCCATCTCTACTAAAAACACAAAAATTAGCTGGGCATGGTAGTGGGCACCTGTAATCCCAGCTACTCAGGAGGGTGAGGCAGGGGAATCGTTTGAACTCGGGAGGTGGAGGTTGCAGTGAGCCGAGATCACATCATTGCACTCCAGCCAGGGTGACAGAGCAAGACTCTGTCTCAAAAAAAAAAAAAAAAAGGTTGGCATCAATGTGTTTTTCCATCTGATTTATGTCTTCACATTATAGCATACTTTCTGGATGAGCCCACACATATCAGATGGTAACTTTAGAATGGGTGGGTCTGTGCCATTGTCCCGGCACAGCTGTGAGAGTGGTGACAGGCAGGTCAGCAGGTGCGTACAGAGGGGCTTTCTTCTACATTGGAGTTCAGGTCGGATGATTCGGGTCCATAGTGCTCATTCAGGGCTCTGTGTTCTGGTGGCTTCCGTTGATTTCTAATAAAAGCTGAAAGCTGCAGACTGAGCCAGTCCTACACACACAGGGAGATAGGACAACGGACATTTGGAATGTGATTAAGCCCATCAATCCAATCGGTGACTAAAATCAGACAGGAAGCCCTGTGCCCCTTAGATAAAGACAGGCTGGGGGGAAAATGATCTCAAGTTCATGTCGATTGGCGCAAACTCCTCACAGAGGAAAAAATGGACAGTTAGAATGAAGCAAAAGAACAGCTCTATAAAATATGTGTCACTTCCCCTGGCGAGGAGGAGAGAGGAGCTACGGAAAGCTGCACCAAAGCCGTATTCACTGGACAAAAATGCTTGACTCAGGAAGGAGACCGGGGCGGTGAGTCCTGTGATGCCATGGCAGAGGTGGGTCCCATGTAAACAGTGGTGTTCCTGTCACCCTGAGCACATGCAGTCTCCCGTGGGTGACCAGAACTGATGCAAGAGCCTCTGCTGCGGAAGTCACCATGCTCTCCTGGAACGCGCCTGCCCCCAGGTCTGAGTGATCTCATTACTGAGGTGAGTAGGGCTTTGGCCGCTCTCCCAAAGGAGCCCACCCCAGACGCAGCCATGGCCTGGGACTCTGGAGTCACCCTGGGGTCAGAAGGAATTGAGTTATCCGTATTCACTTGGTTTTGGTTATTTTCAGTGTTATTTATTTGTTTATTTACTTATTTTTTAGTTTTAGAGATAGGCTTTCACTGTCTCCCAGGCTGGAGTGCAGTGATGCGATCACAGCTCACTGCAACCTCAACTTTTCAGGCTCAAGGGATCCTTCCACCTCAGCCTCCTGAGTAGCTGGGACTACAGGCATGTGCTACCACACCTAATTTTTGAATTATTTGTAGAGATGGGGTCTCGCCATGTTGCCCAGGCTGGTCTCAAACTTCTAGGCTCAAGGAATCCTCCCACCTTGGCCTCCCAAAGTGCTGGGATTACAGGAGTGAGCCACCTCACCTGACCTGGTGATGTTATTTTAAAACAAGAAAAGAAATGACCAGGAAGGTTGAAAGGAAATAAGCACCATCCTCCATAGGAGGCTGCAAGGGTTGGTGGCACCAGGTCCAGAAGAAGAAGGACCCATAGAGCAGAAACCAGAACTCCAGCACCAACCAGGTGGCGTTTGGAAGTGCCTCAGCACAGCCACTTTGCAGAGTTTGCACATTTAAAAATAGGTAGTAGGCTGGGCACAGTTGCTTATGCCTGTAATCTCAGCACTTGAGGCTGAGGCAGGCAGATAACTTGAGTTCAGGAGTTCGAGACCAGCCTGGCCGACATGGTGAAACCCTGTCTCTATCAAAAAAAAAAAAAATTAGCCAGGCGTGGCTAAGTAGTGCCTGTAGTCCCAGCTACTCAGGAGGCTGAAGTGAGAGAATCACTTGAACCAGGGAGGTGGAGGTTGCAGTGAGCCAAGATCATGCCACTGCACTTCAGCCTGAACAACAGAGTGAAACCCTGTCTCAAAAAAATTAATTAAGCTAAATAAAGAGTAGCTCAATTTTACCAAACAGATTGACCACAGACACCCTTAAAATTATAAGACTGTGATAAAATTCCTATATTCATTAGCTATGATACGCTTGGATATGTAAATAAGCGGATGGCAGTGAATGTTCTCACAGACCAAATATTTCTGCAAATAAAATTAAATTCTTATGTATAATATGCATACATAAATATAGATATGATTTTATAATATCAGAAATGATAATATTTTTCATTTGTAAGTACTTTCTTTTTTTATTTTTAGAGTTCAGGGTCTTGCTCTGTTGCCCAGGCTGTACTGCAGTGGCATGATCATAGCTCACTGCAGCCCTGGGATCCTGGGCTGAAGTGGTCTGCCTGCCTCAGCCTCCTGAATGGCTTCTTTTTTTTTTTTTTTTTTTTTTTTTTTTGAGACGGAGTTTCGCTCTTGTTGCCCAGGCTGGAGTGCAATGGCACGATCTCAGCTCACAGTAACCTCCACCTCCCAGATTCAAGCCCTGAATGACTTTTAAAAAATATTTTCTCAGAGTCAGGGTCTTGCTCTGTTGCCCAGACTGGTCTCAAACTTCTAGACTCAAGCGAATCCTCCTGTCTTGGCCTCCCAAAGTGCTTGGATTATAGATGTTAACCACTGCATCTTGTCAATATTTTTTAAATTAATAGACATTCCTTAGAGCAGTTTCAGGTTTACAGAAAAATTGAACAGGAAGCACAGAGTTTCCATATTATTATCCCTTCTCTTCCCTCCGCAGTTTCCCCTGTTATCTTGTACTTAGTGCAGTGATATTGTTTTTTGTTTAAACTACTATTGTTTTTCAGTTTTTAGACAGTCAAAACAAAGTTGTAGACCTATCATTATCTTGTATGGGAATTTTAAAAATGTATTTTACCGGGCTAATGTATTAGTCCATTCTCATGCTGCTGTAAAGAAATACCCAAGACAGGGTAATTTATAAAGAAAAGAGGTTTAATGCACTCAGTTCCCCATGGCTGGCAGACCCTCAGGAAACTTACAGTCATGGAGGAAGGCACCTCTTCACAGGGCAGCAGAAGAGAGAAAGAGCACAAGCAGGGGAAATGCCAGACGATAATAAAACCACTAGAACTCATGAGACTCACTCATTATCACCAGAACAGCTTGGAGAAAACCACCCCCATGATCCAATTACCTCCACCTGGTTCTGCCCTTGACACATAGGGATTATGGGGATTACAGTTAAAGGTGAGATTTGGGTGGGGACACAGAGTCAAACCATATCAGCTAAATAGTCAAAAAAATTACTGCTCTGAGAGAATTCTCCAATTCTTAACTTTGTAGCCTTGGTTCTTTTTCGCGTGTGTGACCTATGTTGCTCAGGAGACAGTTGGAGAAAATTTGAGTCAGGAGCTCTTTAAAGTTCCTTTCTTCATCTTTGAGAAAAGAGTATGAGGCTTTCCCTTGCAAAGTTCTTTCCTTCTGAGGATGGATATAGCTAAAGAACAAAGCTACAAAAAATGTTTATAAGACAGTTTACTAAGTCACCAGTAGCATGTCCCAAAGCATTTTCCTTCCCATGGTATCCTATTTGAGTCAAATAATAACCCTGTGAGTTTACTTCTCTTATCTGAAATGCAAAGAACCTATAGCTTAGCAAAGGCAAATGGACTTGCCCAGAGTTGTGCAACTGACCTCAAAGGAGAGAAAGGAAACTTTCTGACTTCCAGCAGCAGGCTCATTGCAGTAGCCTGCACATTCACCAGCTTGGGGCAGGGTTGGGGGGGGCATTGTTTATTTGAAGATTGATAGCTGGGGATGTGGGATGTGTTACGAGGCTCAAAAGAGGTAGATTTAGGAGCAGAGAAAGAAGTTCTGTGTTGGAGAATCAGCAAACCAACCTAAGAAACTCAACTCACTCCACAAAAGAATTGATTGAAAATGAGATGTGTTCAAAAATAATTTGAATAAACTCATGGATACTCCATCATAAGGAATAAGGAAAATTCCTATTCTTCTGACATGCTTCCATGAACAACCAGGCCCTTCCAGTGCCAGAGAGAGAGTGTTGGGCTGGTCACCCAGTGTGGAGCCAGTACGTCTACTCTTATGAAAGCCATTTAGAAGCATCACTAAAGGAACTGAAAAACAATTCACCAATAATGACAGTACTCCAACACCTAATTTTCTCTTCTAATCTCTATCCATACATCTATGTAGTGTTTACATTATTATTATTTTTTGAGATGGAGTCTCACTTTTGCCGCACAATCTTGGCTCACTGCAGCCTCCACCTCCCAGGTTCAAGTGATTCTCTTGCCTCGGCTTCCCGAGTAGCTGGGATTACAGGTGCCCGCCACCACGACTGGCTTATTTTTGTATTTTTAGTAGAAATGGGGTTTCACCACGTTGGCCAGGCTTGTCTCGAACTCCTGACCTCAAGTGATCTGCCTGCCTCAGCCTCCCAAAGGGCTGGGATTACGGGCGTGACACACAATGCCTGACCTACATTATTTATATCACAGCTCGTGTACAAATGTATTTTCTTCTTCTTTTGGGCAAGGCAATTTTATGATTGATTTTGATATGTCGGTGTAATTATGTTACCAGTCATCCCAGTGGTTACATAATATTGCACTATTCTAACATGTCCTAGCCTACTAGGCCCCTAGTTTTTGACATCGAAGTTATTTTCAGTTTTTAGATAGTCAAAACAATGTTGAATACCTATCATTGTCCTGTATGGGGATTTAAAAATGCATATCAGCAGTAATTTTTCAAAAAATTACTGCTCCAAGAGAATAATCCAATTTTTAACTTAATATTTTGAAACAATCTCAAACTTACCAAAGAGTTGCAAGAATAAAGACCTCCTCCTACAGTTTGGTGAACAGCTCTTAACAAGAATAAGATTTGTAAGAGTTCTTCCCATGCCTTCAGCTTGTCCTGTTTTATGTTTCTCGTTGTTTGTGTGGAATTCACACAACTGGTGCTGTTACCACCATGGGAGTCTAGTCTAGATCAGTGGTCTTCAGCCTTTTTTGCACCAGGGACCAGTTTTGTAGAAGATAGTTTTTCCACGGACGGGGGAGGGGAGATAGTTTCGGGATGATTCAAGAGGATTACATTTATTGTGCACTTTATTTCTATTATTATTACATTGTAAAATATAAGGAAATAATGGTATGACTCAGCATAATGTAGAATTAGTGGGAGCCCTGAGCTTGTTTTCTTACAACTAGATGGTCCCATCTGGGGGTGATGGAAGACAGTGACAGATCATCAGGCATTAGATTCTTATAAGAAGTGCACAACCGCCGGGCGCGGTGGCTCAAGCCTGTAATCCCAGTACTTTGGGAGGCCCAGACGGGCGGATCACGAGGTCAGGAGATCGAGCCCATCCTGGCTAACATGGTGAAAACCCGTCTCTACTAAAAAATACAAAAAACTAGCTGGGCGAGGTGGCGGGCGCCTGTAGTCCCAGCTACTCAGGAGGCTGAGGCAGGAGAATGGCATAAACCCGGTAGGCAGAGCTTGCAGTGAGCTGAGATCCGGCCACTGCACTCCAGCCCGGGCGACAGAGCGAGACTCCATCTCAAAAAAAAAAAAAAAGAAGTGCACAACCTAGATCCCCCACATGTGCAGTTCACAGTAGGGTTTGCACTCCTGTGAGACTCTAGTGCCACTGCTGATCTCACCGGAGGCGCAGCTCAGGCAGTAATGCGAGCGATGGGGGAGCAGCTGTAAACACAGATGAAGCTTCACTGGCTCTCCAGCCACTCACCTTCTGCTGTGCAGCCTGGTTCCTTACAGGCCATGGACAGATACCAGTCCACGGCCCTGGGGTCAGGGATTCCTGGTCTAGATTGAGACCCAGACAAGGCGTGCAACAATAACACCGATTTCAGATCCATCATGACATTTACCCCATTCCCTGGAAAACCAGATGACTACCAAAATTAAATTTTCCTTTAGACACAAAATGTCCGTCTTCTGGTCCAAAACCACCTTGTCATAAGTTTCTTGCCCACTTTTCCTTTCTCTGAGTTTCCAGAGACATCACATCATTTCTTACCCAGCTGAGCAGAGTCTCAGCATGGCTCTCGTTCGAATGCCCATCCTGCCACCTGCCCCAGTGAGAAGGGTCCGAACAGCCCCTATTCTCTGCCTCTGCCACCTCCATGACTCATGCATTCCACAGAGGAGGCGCCTGCCGCAGAAACAGCCGGGCTGGGAAAAGCCCTGCAGCAATTCCCCATCCAGTTTCCCTGTGCCCACTTTGTATCTGTGTTATCTAGGCCTGGATTTATTTTTCTTTTTTGAAAACGAAGGACTTTGATAAAATGTTCCCAGGATATGAGGTCACCAAGATTTATTTCCCTTTTTTCTATTCTTTTTTTTTCCTCGAAGTGATCCCACTCCTACTTCTGCATTCTCAGGCTTCCCCAGAATCTGTCCAAGGGAAACCGAGCTCAATTGAGAAGGAACACAGATACCCCAGTTTCTAGGGCTGCAGGGTATTACTGGGTCTTTATCATTCGGGTATATTTCAGCAAAGCTCAGGGCCCCGGCTAATGATCTGCAAACCCTCTCCTCTCAGTCTCCCATTGTTTAGCCCCTATTTATAAGTGAGTGCATGTGGTTGTTCACTTTCTGTTTCTGAGTTATTTCAGTTAGGATAATGGCCTCCAGTTTCATCCATGTTGCTCCAAAAGACAGACTTTATTGTTTTTTATGGCTTTGTCATATTCCTTGGTGTATATGTGCATTTTCTTTATCCAGTCCTCCATTGATGGACACTTAGGTTGATTCTGTGCCTTTGCTGTTGTGAATCTGCTGTTATGAATTGTGTGTGATAAATGTATGGGTGCAGGTGTCTTTTTGATGTAATGAATTCTTTTTTTTTTTGAATAGATACTCAGTAGTGGGATTGCTGGGTCAAATGGATGTCCTATTTTTAGTAACTTGGGAAATCTCCATGTCGTTTTCCATAGAGGTTCGGGATCCAGTATTTAAGTGCAACCATTCAGTGGAAAACCATCCTCTCAAGAGTTCAAATGAGAGTCCTCATGACCAGCACGCCCCGCTGAACCACAATGCCCCACCCCCCAAAAAAGCCTCCCTCCTCACCATCTTAGACCACATTGCAGCAAAGCAGCCCCATGCCCACCAAACAGACCCACAGTCGCTGCCACTCATAGGAGGTCTACCTCCTGTGCTCAGCAGGCGACCCACCCCCAGTGCCCCTTTTCTACAATGACCATCAGCAGGGGCTGCAGCTTGATAAAAATGTGGAAAAGCAGTTTGAAAGCAATGTGAAAAGCAGTTAGGTGCCTTTCAACTTCAAACTCAGCACTCATGGTTTGACACATATGAGTATATTTAGGATCAGAATGTATGAAATCTGGCCTGTCCTGGATAGTCGGTCATCCCACAATTTCCTCTGCCAAACTTCTCTTCCCTCCCTGCATTCTTTCTTTCACCTCTCTCTAATTTTTAAAAGGTCTGGTCTCAGCCAGACATGAACCAATGATGATAGATGCTCCTGCTGAGCCCCATGATGTGCCAGGGACCTGACATGCATGGCTTCTCCCTGATCCTCACGTGACCTGCAGATGCAAAAGCCAGAGCTCAGCATAGTTGAAAACCTTGACTGAGGTCATACCCCAGTTACTGGCACAGCCAGATTTAAACCTAAGACTTTCCCCTACACCACAGGGCTTTTATTTCTCAGTCATCTGAAAAGGTGTCAGCAAGGGAAATGGCTTGTCTATTTCCAGGGGCATTTTACAAGCAAACACTGAAAGGCTTCTGTGGGCTTAAGGGCTGATGGCTTTGATCGAATTTCAGGCATGTTGGCCTCAAGGCCCTGTGTATATTCCCTGGGCCCACTCGAGGGGATGCTGGAGTCAGAAAGTCCCCAGAGGCCACCTACTGCAGCCCCGCACTTTACAGGGAAGAGAAAGATTCTCCCTAAAATTACAGAGCTGGGCTTGAGACGCCTACTGGAGCAAATCCCCATGGGGGCACCTCCCACCGCAGGTGAGCCAGAGGCTAGTCCTGCCTTCTCAGTGGCTACCCCCCTAAGCTCCCACCACCACACAAAGTGTTCCAATCCTGGTGCATCCTCCAGTCCTTTTAACCTCTCATGTCCTGAGCTCTCATGTCCAGAGCTACAGCCACAGATTCCAGAAGACACCCCACTCCCAGTCCCAGCCTGGTGCCTTTAGAATTATAAACACTTCTTGTCATCACAGGGTCCTGAAGGTCCCTTTTAAGTCTTGGACACTAGGACTCTAAAGGAAGATGAATCTTAAGATCCCGTCCCACTTCCAAATTCCTGCAATTCGATGACATCAGGGCTGTGAATAATCAGCCTGGCCCGAAGCCAGGATGGGCTGTGCTGCTTCCACCGTGAACTTCCTCCCCCTGCTTTACAAAAACAGGCCCACCCCAGCTCCCTTATGGCCCTGTCCACTGAGCATCCTCCCGCCACACAGAAACCCGCCCAGCCAGGGCCACCGACCCCACCCCCTGCCTGGAAACTTAAAGGAGGCCGGAGCTGTTCAGAGAGCTCAGAGCTGAGATCCTACAGGAGTCCAGGGCTGGAGAGAAAACCTCTGCAAGGAAAGGCAAAGAGCAAGCCGTGGTAGGTCGGGTTTCTGTGTTGGGATCTGTCTCCTCTTCTCTCTCTTAAAAGTCTTTCCAGCAAGCTGAGCCGGTGAAGGAATGCTTTAACCAACGGACCAACTTTGTAATTCAGGCAACTAGAGGATCCGCTAGAATCCACTCCCGAAGGGAGATGTCTGTTTGCATTTGCATGTGATTGGGATAGGCTGGAGAGTTTTGGAGGTGAGAGGGAGTCAGGGGAAGGGAGACTAGAGAGTTTGCGTTCATTGGAGAAGCAAGCCTCTGCTGGCAGAGTAAGGGGGAAGGTGAAAAGAACAGTACAGAAATGCCCCAAATAGGCTATGGGAGCACCTCAAGACGAGCAGACAATAAAAGGAAAATCGGCTGCCTTGGGACACGTGGCTGTGACAGCTGGGAGGGCCCTCTGGGGTCCCCCAGTTTCCTCCCTCCCCCGGTGAACCCCCAGGAAGGAACTGAGGCTGTGGATGGGGCAGAGGGGGCCTTACTTCCAGAGCACTATTCGTTAGGTGCTGGGAGAGGGAAGCAGGTGGCTTTCACGCCCCACATTACCCCGTGGGGTAGAAAAATGCCTCTGATCTCCTCCCTAGGTGCCACCCCCACAAGTCTCCACAGGTCAGTTTGGCCCTCTGGCTTTTTGCCCAGGGTGCATCAGTCAAGCGTGCAGTCCTCCTTAAAGGACATTTTAATTACAGGGGAAAAAACTAACATCAATGTCTTTTATTCCTAAAGCACTCTGCAGGAAGCATGTGGGGTTCTCTAGATTTTCACTGTTATTATCTTTATTTTCTTAACCTCACAGGGAGGGAGAGAGGAAGGGAGGGAGGGAAGAGGAAAACATGCCAAGGTCCCAGGTAACTAATGACAAACTCAAGCTCAAAGAAGTGTGGTAACAAGGATGCATTTGGCGGCCAATTGGGAATAATATGGTGGTCTCCTGTAGCTGCTTGATGACAGAAAAAAGGTCGTGTGTGTATGTGTGTGCATTGCAATCCCAGGAAGCGGTCCTGCAAATACCATTGTCAGGTGGAGTTCCCTCAAAGGTGACTTCCTAGCAGTACTTGCTGTGGCAAGAACACTCATTCTGGGATCTAGAATCAATCCACGATGGTCAGCTTGAGCTGTTGGATGTGTGCTTCCTGTGCAGGCAGAGTCGGACTCTAGCACTGGCAGGGACACCGTGAGTACTGAGATATGAATAGCTCCATCCTGCCCACCCATTGATTCCACCTAAAATGTTCTCAAAGACACCAGCCTTCAAGCTCTGGATCAAATGATAAAGCCCAAGATCAAAATCTCAGGAGCAAATGAAAGCTGCCCTGTCTCCAAAGTGCTCCTTCTCTGCCCAACTCCCCAAGACCAGCTCGGTTTATTTCACGATGGCTTGCATCGGATTCTCCCAGTGTCTGTGGCTCCCCCTGCTTCATCACAGGCCTGGGACAGTCCAGGCAGCCAGGGAGTAGCTGGGAATAGCAGTTCCCCTTTGTTGGTTTTTGAGTTCACTGAGGCTTTGATTTCCCCCAGGGCCTGACATTGTCGAGCAGAGTCAGTGGCCAGTAGATTTCAAAGGATTTCAACAAACAGCCCAGGCATTCCTTTGTCAACCCAAAAGTAACTGAGACAGGTCTGTCAATTTAGAAAGTTTATTTTGCCAGTGTTAAGAACACACCTGTGACACAGCCTCCGGAGGTCCTGAGGACAAGTGTCCAAGGTGGCCAAGGTGTGGCTTGGTTTCATACATTTCAGGGAGACATGAGACATCAATCAATGAGTGTAAAGTGTGCACCGGTTCGGTCTGGAAAGGCAGGACAACTGGAAGTAGGGGCTTCCAGGTCATAGGTAGAGAAGAGAAGATTTCATTCTTCTGCGTCTTTGTCAGCCTTTTACTGAATACACAATTTACATGTGAGAGGAGGGCAGAGGAAGAGTCACTTATGCCTTAGTTGGCTCAGTGAATCTACTTTTTTTTTTCCGAGACAGAGTTTCACTCTTGTTGCCCAGGTTAGAGTGCAATGGCGTAATCCCGGCTACTGCAACCTCCACTTCCCAGGTTTAAGTGATTCTCCTGCCTCAGCCTCCTGAGTAGCTGGGATTACAGGCGTCTGCCACCACACCCAGCTAATTTTTGTATTTTTAGTAGAGACAGGGTTTCACCATGTTGGCCAGACTGGTCTTGAACTCCTGACCTCAGGTTATCCACCCACCTCGGCCTCCTGAAGTGCTGGGATTACAGGCATGAGCCACCATGCCTGGCCTGAATCTTCATTTTTACAAAAACAATAGGGCAGAGGAAGCAATCAGATATGTGTTTGTCTCAGGTGAGCAGAGGGATGACTTTGAGTTTTGTCCTTTGTCCTGCACCCATTTGCATTGCCAAGGTGAAGTTCAGCAGAACTGTTTTAGGGTACAGATCTTGAAGTCCACAAGGAGTTTCCTTGTGGGTAAATTGCGAGGGAGGTATGTAGCTTTTTATCTTTGTAGCTGTCTTATGTGGGAATAAAATGGGAGGTAGGTTTGCCTCATGCAGTTCCCAGCTTGGCTTTTCCCTTTGGCTTAGTGATTTGGGGGTCTTGAGATTTATTTTCCTTTCACACCTTGGTAGTGTCACTTGAAGCCACCATTACCATCTAAGGCTTTTCTTTCTTTCTTTCTTTCTTTTTGTTTTTCTTTTTCTTCTTTTTGGTAAGTGAGTAGCCAGGACTAAAGCACATTTGGGAAAACTTACTGTGTAGCTCAGGCGAGGCCTATTACTCTTCTGCCAACAGGTGTTTTTTGGTCAAGGGGTTTTATAGCAGCCTAAGAGGGCCTTTTGCTGGGTTCCTCCATTTGGAAAAAGTAGTGCTGGCTTCAGAACTTCCAAAGAGTATGTAAAGGTTATTTTCAGTCCTACGGCTGAGGGGGCAACATGACTGATAAACAATGGTGGTGAATGTAGCTCCCCTCGGAATTCAAAATCCTTCTACTTCTCTGTGATACTGAGAGGACAACTCTCAGTATCCTCTGAGATACTGGTGAGGATGGTGGTGAGGACAACTTTAGGTTTTTAGTTGAAATGTCGAGTTTTCCTTTTTTATTTATCTATTTATTTATTTATTTATTTATTTTGAGACGGAGTCTTGCTCTGTCGCCCAGGTTGCAGTGCAGTGGCATGATCTCGGCTCACTGCAACCTCCACTTCCATGGTTCAAGTAATTTTCCTGCCTCAGCCTCCTGAGCAGCTGGAATTACAGGCATATGCCACCACGCCCGGCTAATTTTTGTATTTTTAGTAGAGATGGGTTTTCACCATGTTGATCAGGCTGGTCTCAAACTCCTGACCTTGTGACGCCCTCCTCCTCCAAAGTGCTGGGATTACAGGCATGAGCCACTGTGCCCGGCTAATGTTTCTTTTCTTTTTTTTTTTTGAGACAGAGTCTCACTTGGTCACCCAGGCTGGGGTGCAGTGGCACGATCTTGGCTCACTGCAGCCTCCACTTCCTGGGTTCAAGCAATTCTCCCGCCTCTGCCTCCTGAATAGCTAGGATTGCAGGTGCCCGCCACCACACCGGGCTAAGTTTTCACCATGTTGGCCAGGCTGGTCTTGAATACCTGACCCCAAGTGATCTGCCTGCCTTGGCCTCCCAAAGTACTGGGACTACAGGCGTGAGCCACCATGCCCAGACAGATTTTCCTTTGATTATTTGGCATTACGCATCTGCAGTCTCAAAATACATTTTTTACTTTCTCTGAGTGACTTTCGCTTCTGCTTTGACGAGATTGTTGGCACGGACAATGAGGGACCAGTGCATTCTGCTCATTCCTTCTTGGGGCCATTTCTTTCGTATATACGGGAGAAAATCTCTGTCCATAGTGTCAGGCTATAAACCTCATCCTAGTCAGCCAGCTCACAAAACCATATGGTGGGTCTCACATCAAACCAGGTAAAAGAGTGAGGATGATTTAGACTCAAAGAAAATTAGAGCTAGAAAGAAATTTAAAGCTCATCCACTCTGCTCCCACCCTAAGTCAAGCCACATGGTCTTCTGATAGTGGTTGTTTTCTACTTACATATAAAGACAACACATTCTCTTAGCAATATGTGTTTGTATATGTGTGTGTGTATATATATATATTTAGAGACAAGGTCTGACTCCATCACCCAGGCTGGAGTGCAGCAGTGTGATCACAGGTCACTGAACCTTCAAACTCCTGGGCTCAAGTGACCCTCCATCTCAGCCTCCCAAGTAGCTAGGACTATAGGCACATGCTGCCACATCCAGCTAATTATAAAATTTTCTTTTGTAGAAGCAGGGTTTTGCTTTGTTGCCCAGGCTGGTCTCAAACTCCTGGCCTCAAGCGACCCTCTTGCCATGGCTTCACAAAGTGCTGGGATTGCAGGCAAGAGCCACTGTGCCCAGCCCCTCTTAGTGATATTTTGCATATTATATATTCAAAAAATATTTTATATTTATGCCACTTGGGAAACTTCTGTAGAATGGGATAGAGGGACAGATAAACCCAATTCTTGATCCACTGAAAAATAACACCTGTGACAGAGTGAAGCTGAAACAGGTGCTGGGCACACAGCAAGTGTTTTAGAAACATTCTTGAACTCAACTTTGCCTGAGTTGTGGTGCTGATCATGACTGCCAGGGAATGCCAGCCAGCTGTTCTTCCTATACAAGTTACATGACTGGGTGTCTGCAGCAGCTGCCCCGCTGTGAATTGCACACACCAATGGCCAAGACCCAGCAACGACTTGGCCAACAGGCCCAGCCGATGCGCATGGGCGGCCACACGATGCTCCTGACACACGCACCGGTGGCTGGGGAAAGTTTTTTGAGGATTGATCAGAAGATCTGATTCCACCTGGAGCCTCTGAAGTGATCAATTCCGGACTAGGCTGAACCCAGATACCAGGAGACCTGTGTATTGACAGCCTTTTGTGTTTATTATGTAGTCACAAATATTCCATTAACATATAGTTAGGCATTAGAGAATCCATGCTGGATTCCTCCAAAGGCCCCTAGATCCTTAGAACACTCAGAGATTCCAAAGCACACGTCCTCCTAGGACACCCTGGCAGGAGAGCCCGTGGGCGACTCTCACCTTTGCCTGCTGTTGGGGCCTGTGCTGATGGGTAGGGGGCTCTGTGCTTGCTGTGGCCCAGGCCTTAGCTGTGGGGATGTGCTCTGTCGGGAGCAGACCCCTTCGCTGTTTGCCTAACTCCTTCATGTGTTCCCGGAACAGCTTCTGTGTTATGCATTCCAGAAAGCCTGCCTGACCACCCCCACCTCAGCAAGCCTGGGATGGACAACCTCCCCAGCATTCCACTCCAAGCCTACCCCCATCCCCCGCCTGCTGCGTGGTATGGCACTGCTCTGCTGTACCCTGAGTGTCTAGTTATTCATCAGGCCCCTTCCTAACTATGAGCTCTTTCAGGATAAGAGCTGTGTCTTTGCATGGCCAGAGCCTGTGCCAGGGCACAGCTGGTGCCCCATACACGCTGATGGCGAATAGATAGTATGGGTAGATCATTGTCTGTGAGTGCCTAACAGAGAAGCAGCTCACGTGGGTGCTTGAGACCTGCGGGGGAGAGGTGGGGGTCTGGTAGGCGCTCGGAGGAGGACACCCCTGTAGCTTCTCCAGTCCCATAGATGGGACTCTTGATGTGGGCAGTTTTATTTTAGCTGAGTCTCCAGAAGGCGGGGGACGGGGACTGGTAGGGGATGCTAAACCTGGTAACCCAGTATGGATGAGCTAACAGAGGTCAGGTGCACAGCTCCTGCCTGTAATCCCAGCACTTTGGGAGCCCAAGGTGGGCAGGTTGCTTGAGCCAAGGAGTTCGAGACCAACCTGGGTCTCAAACATAGCAAGACTCTGTCTCTACAAAAAAATGAAAAAAAAAATTAGCCGGACATAGTGGCATGCACCTGTAGTCCCAGTTACTTGAGAAGCTGAGGTGGGAGGATCACTTGAGTCCGGGAGGTTGAGACTGCAGTGAGTTGTGAACACGCCACTGCACTCCAGTCTGGGTGACAGGGTGAGACCCTGTCTCAAAATAAATAAATAAATAAGAAAGAGAGACTACTGGTCAACTTGATTTCTGCTGGTTATTCTCTTTCTGTCATGTTCACCGAAAAGAGAAACTTGTTGTATTTTATCTTGTTGTAGCAAGAGCCAGTGTCTACCACCTGGGCTACTGAGAGAAAAGGAAGGGTTTTTTTTCTGGGAAGCTCCAATTTACTTATTTCCCTCATGTGATGCCTCTGACTTTCATGGTGTGGCCTGGTCAGATGGGCCTTATCAATAGAGATGGCCTGATGTCCCAGCTGTCTCATCTCAGCGGCTAGTTCTGGCTTCTGCTGGGAGTCCACAGTGGCCTCTGCATACATGGTGTGGGAAAGGCAAATAAAAAAGCAGATTAAAAACCAGATTAAAGACACCACCCTGTATTTAGGAAATAATGGCTCCTGTTGATACTGTTCTACGAACACAGATGAAGGCACAAAATTCTACATCAATTGCAGAGAATTGGTTATAGACTAACACAGGTGGTCAGATGATCTAGGAAGCAGGATTCAGGATTAACAGGGATCCCTGAGGACCCCATGGAGCGTGGCATCTCTTCTGCATCAGCAGCTTCAAGTTTTTCCAGGGAGAAGCTGGAAGCCTCAGTGCTTTTGCTGAAGAAGGATGTTCATGACAGTAGGTGCAGGTCGTTCCTGCCGTGCACCCAGGTGTGGGGGAAGGACTTTGCTGCTTCTTCTCTAATTACCTTACAATTCAGCAAGACGGAAATGATTAGCCCATGACAAAAACCAGGAAACAGGCTCAGAGAGTTGCTCACACAGGACCTGTACTGTAAAAGCAGTTAGATTTCCAGGTTGAGAATCCAGTGACCACGCCCCTTCTTTGTGGCATTCTGCTGTTGTATACCACGTGGAACACGTTAAGAACGTTATGGCCAGGCGTGGTGGCTCATGCCTGTAATCCCAGCACTTTGGGAGGCTGAGGCGGGCGGATCATCTGAGGTTGGGAGTTTGAGACCAGCCTGGCCAGCATGCCGAAACTCTGTCTCTACTAAAAATACAAAAATTAGCTGGGCATGGTGGCATGCACTTGTAATCCAACCTACTTAGGAGACTGAAGAAGGAGAATCGTTTGAACCCAGCAGGTGAAGGTTGCAGTGAGCTGAGATTGCTCAATTGCACTTCAGCCTGGGCGACAGAGTGAAAGTCCATCTCAAAAAAAAAAAAAAAAAAGAATGTTATAATTGGGTGTCACATAGACAGTGAGGAATAGTGGAAAGAGTGTTAGGTTTGGGGTAAGAGAACTGTGTCTCTTGGGCTTGAGTCCTGATGCCAACTCTCACAGGATGTGTCACCATATAGCACGACCCTTATACTTTTTTTTTTTTTTTGAGACAGGGTCTCGCTCTGTCACCCAAACTGGAGTGCAGTGGTATGATCACAGCTCACTGCCCCCTCAAACACCCAGGCTAAGGCCATCCTCCCACCTCAGCCTCCCAAGTAGCTGGGACTACATGCACCACCATGCCCAACTAATTTTTTGTATTTTTTGTTGAGATGGGGTTTTGCCATGTTGCCCAGGCAGGTCTCAAACTCCTGGACGCAAATGATCCACCCTTCTCAGCCTCCCAAAGTGTTGGGATTGCAGACGTGAGCCACTGCTCTTAGCCCCTTATACTTTTTTGAAGTTCAGTTCTCCCGTCTGTAAAAATGAGGTAATAATATTCCCTCAAATGACTTAATGGATGTGAAAGGTTTTGTAAACTCTGTTCCTGGAAAGGTGGAAGCTACTCAAATACCTGTTGAGTGAGTAGCATTAATCCGTGTACATTTCTCAGGCAACAATAATGTTACTTTCATGTAAGGCCAGTAAAATGTGGGTAAAGTCATGTAACAATACAATGAAAGTTTTTGATCAGTATTTCCTAATTCAAGTGTGTTGAAATGTGGAGTTGGGCTGGAGAATTGTCAAATCATTGAGTATTTAATTACCTTGTGGTGATGTTTGCTTTAGGGAGTGGAAGGAACACAAGGAACGAACCACCTCCATCACGGAAGATGACACTCATTTAGATTCACTTTAGATTTCAGGGCTTGTTTAGATGCAGACTTTGCGGTTAACATTTTATTGTACTGACTGACTTAGTTTTCACCAGGTGGACCTTGTGTTTGCTTCAGAAGGATCTAAGTTTATTAGGACAGGGTTTCTTCTGTTTTGATTGTGGGAGGAGGCAGGATAGACTTCTATTTTCGTAGACCGGAAACCAACATTCCCCACTCCTCCAAATAACCAGGATTACCGGGCAGAGGGTGGGGCATCGAGGAGATGACAGCTGTACATGCCTGCTGTAGGTTTTTCTGAGTTTAATTCCATATAGCTTAGACACGGGCCATATGCCTACATTTGGAAGATGCTTTGGAGAAAATTCTGCTCTGATGGGTGGGGGACAGGGTGTGCCAGGAAAATATTCTATTCTTTTGAAGACACGGGGTCTTGCTATGTTGCCTAGGCTGGTCTTGAACTCCTCACCTCAAGTGATCCTCCTGCCTCAGCCTCCTGAGTAGCTAGGACTACAGGTGCAAACCACCACACCCAGCTCTGAGATGATTCTGTTCTCTTCACCTTATTGGAATTGGCGAAATTAGATAAGAAACAGACTCTTCCTCTCTTCTCCCCTGGATATAAATGTTCTGTTAAGAGAGGAAAAATAACAATTTAGCCTATAGCAAATCACCTTTTCGAAAAGTTAAGAATTACTTATGTGATGGTAGTTTTTGAAAGTGGTTTTTATTTTGAGATCATGGCCTCTGTAATACGCAGGGCCTGGAGAAGTCGGATGAGAGCTACCAGGCTCAAAGCTCCTGTCCCGAACAAAGGGGTGCTTTTGTGGGAGCACACCACCCTTTCCAAGGCTAGTTCCTCTCCCAGCATCACACTTCGGCTCTCGTCCTGCTCTAGAAACGTGCCTTTGCTGGTCCAAGGAATCCTGGTCGTTTCTTTTCTTAATTGTTGGCATCCATCTGGGCTATGGTGGTTGTGGCGGGAGTGGCAGTGGAGAGTGTGTTGTTTTAAACCCATGAGTCATTTTAGGGTACTGGTACTCTTGGAGACTGACTTTCTCTTGCTCAGGTTTTCAGAGAGACCTTTTGCAAAGCAACAATAACCTAAGAATCTCCTTGACCAAAGATAGGTGTAGCAAACTGCACATGGTGCAACATTTGATAATGGTATCAATTTACATTTGTCTTTCCCTTGCAATTTCCCTCCTCCTCTAGCTTGCTCATGTTTCTGCCTTCTTCTTGCTGGCAAGAGTACAGACTATAATTCTCCAGTTCACTAACATCTGGAGTGACTGCACTGTTTGCAATTTGATTGATTGACTACATGTGTACAGTTCCTGTATTGCAAGTCACTTTTCTATATAATCTTTTTTGAGATGAAGTCCTGCTGTGTCGCCCAGGCTGGAGTGCAGTAGCATGATCTTAGCTCACTCTGCCTCCCGGGTTCAAGCAATTCTCCTGCCTCAGCCTCCCGAGTGGCTGGGATTACAGGCATCTGCCACCATGCCCGGCTAATTTTTTTGTATTTTTAGGAGAGATGGGGTTTCACCATGTTGGCCAGGTTTGTTTTGAACCCCTGACCTCAAGAGATCCACCCGCCTCGGCCTCCCAAAGTGCTGGGATTACAGGCGTGAGCCACCGCATCTGGCCACACAATCTATTTTTTAAAAATATTTTTATATTAAAATAAATAGAGACAGAGTCTCACTGTGTTGCCCAGGCTGATCTCGAACTCCTGGGTTCAAGTGGTCCTCCCACCCTGGCCTCTCGAAGTGCTGGGGTTACAAGCATGAATCACCTCATGTGGCCTCACTTTCCTATACAATTGAAACAATAGATCTCTAGCGCCATTTGTAAGAGTTTCCCAGTTTATCCCACATGTGACACACCCTATATCACATGTTCTCACAACAGAACAGAAACCACAGGATGTCAGCCTCGGAGGCAACCTTGGAGCATCCAGCCCACTTGGTTTTGCATTGCTGGCAGGAGCTTTTATGTCTCAAAATATACTTTTTCGAAGGTCAGCACATTAATTTTTTTCAGTCATTTTTATCTTATGTGAATAAGCTGATTAGTTCCTTTCCTAGGAGCTGGTTTTTATGGAGGGAAGATGGGGCTGGTAGAGGCAGACAGAAGGGGAAGTAATATGCAGGCGCTGAGACAGCACCCCACCGACTTTCCCCTGTCCCTCCTCTAGTTGGCCTCCTCCTTTTCAGGGGCTGTGCCCAATCCAGAATCAGTTATTCACTGGTGCCCATCGACCATCATTTCCCCATGTGGCCACCACAGAAATGAACACCACCTTTCTGGTTGGCATGATCATCAATTTCTCAGCCAAAATGGCACACATCCTTGGCTCTGGGAAACAGTACATCTCCCGGGAAAGGGAGCTTACAGCACAGTACCCCACTTCCTGGTTACCAGACTATTGTTCCTATTTTCCCCGGGAACAGTCATCATTCACAGGTTGTTCGGCAGGGCCCGGGAACAGAGTCACTCCGGTTGCTACAGCCAACAGACCAAACACGGCTTCCAGGCAGGAAGGTCAGAGCTGCTCTGCAGGACGCACATGCAGATTGGAAGCAGACAGGGCCAGCCGAGCACAGATATGCTGGCTGTGTCCTACACACAGGTGCCTGCACACACATGCTTCAGATCCAGGCTGCACTCTATCAGCCAACCCATGGACTCTGTTTTTTCTAATTTGCACAGATTCTTTGTCAACCTGCCATGCCCTGAGACTGTTGAACTTCATCCAACAGAGAGGGAGCCTTTGCAAATCTAAAAAAATCAACTTTGTGTGCTAGGGTGGCCTGACAGGGCTAGGCCTCGGGGTCTTGGGGACCAGTATTCCACCTCTCCTCTCATATAGTGATTCCGGATTCCAGTCCAGCAAAAGTCAGTCAACCTTGGGGCCTTCCTTTCTTTTATCCTTTCTTTTTTCCCCCTTTTCTATCTTTCTCTGCGTCCCTTCCTATCCCCTTCCGTCCTTCTTCTCATTTGCCTTTTTTTTTCTTCAGTTCTTTGATGATCCTAAGAAGCTACTAAATATAGTAAAAGGGAGATAACACATAACAAAATTATAAGTCTTTCTATTTATAAAAATCAGCCTCTGAAGGCTTCTACCATCCCTTCCGCCAATATCTTCTCTCACCTGGGCCTCACCAGAGCACTCGTGGACCTCCCTTTGGTGAGGCCCAAAGTCCATCCCAGCCACACCCTGCAGTCCCGAGTCTGAGTCCATGGTTCTGGCTTTCACTCTGCTCTGCATCCCGACACTGCCCCCAGACCTCGACGCCCACCTCTTCAGCGAAGGCAAAACAAGGACACATTTTTCCTCCCTCTCTTCTCTCTTTCTTGTTTTCAAACTGCACTGTTTTTCTGCTGGCCGGATAACTCATTTCTTTGTCATCTCTTACCCCACTCGGCCTTTCCAGCTGCTTGAATCGCCTCTGTGTGATGCAGACAGAGCTATCGCCCTGCTGGGGTGAGATTCACTTGCACTGAATCAGCTCAAGGTGCAGGAAGGTCCAGGGAAGCCAAGGAAGAGAAGAAACAAGTCTCCAACTCTCTCAGGAGCAAAGACAAAAATATGTTCCTGCTCTCTTATCTCTTATTCAGATTGTTCAGTTGCAAAAGGGTTGAATATGATGCAGCCGGTGGTGTGTGTGGACCAGCCCTAGGTCATGCTCCTCCTCCATCTGGTCCCCCCACCCCTAGTTATCCAGAAAGGGGGGTGTTCCCAGGCAATGCCAACGTGTCCATACTACAGTCTTGACATTGCAGTTTCCCGGCATCTGGGATTGCATTCCGTTTAGGAGGACTTTGAGTTCTTGAAATAAAACAGTATCTTGGTGGGCATCTGAAAAAAACACCCAAACTGCTACCCCAGGCTCGGGTGCAGGACCCTATCAAGAGGGCTGGGTGGTGTGGACGCACAATGAAGAAGGCCAAGTTCCTTGTACTCACTCATTTGTTATTTCATTCAGAATTCCTGTGAGGTGGGAGCTCTCACCATCCTTGGGTCTTACTTAAGAGTAAGGAGTGGGATAACCTAGAAATACATGAACATCAGGGAGAAATGGGGAGGGAGTTTCACATGAGCTATTTTTACAAGATTAAGTAATGGGATAAAATTAAAAGGGGGAATTTAAGAGGAATTTTGGGAAGTTCTGAGAAACAGGACATTTGAGGAAAGCTGAGAAAGAGAAGATCTGGAGTAAGTCTCCGTGATGAGAAGATTCCACCCCACACTTCTGTTTTGGGTGGCCTTGGCTTCTGACCCGCACTCCTGTTTTGGGTGGCCTCGGCTCCTGACTCCCTTTCCTCTGAAACTGCCTGGAGCCAGGGAGTAGCATAGCTGCTTCCCCCCAGGGAGAAAGGGATCCCCGAAGAGCGCACTGCAGGGAGACCTCGGGCACTGCGGGCAAAGGCTGGAGACGGCACTTCTCTTCCCTCGTGATGGGATAGGTGCAGGGAGGCTGGAAGGGTGCCAGGCTCGTGAGCCTCCCTCTGGGCCATGTTTTCCAATTGGAATCACTGTACCCAGAGCCTCCTGCAGGCTTCCCTCGCCCTCTCCCTACACCCCTCTGCCTGACACAGCAGCCCAGGGAGAATTCGTCAGGCACGAAATGTAGTGAGGCGAGGAGGGTGATCAGCACCTCCCACGGGGGAGCTCTTTTCAAAGTAATGATCAAAGATCCAGAGCCGGACCCAGGCAAGGAGGCAATGCCTGGAAGCCCCTCTGCATGCCTCCATGCCCTTAGGACGCTCGGGGAAGCGGGAGGGTGGGACCTAAAGTTGTTGTGACCAAAGGGAAATGAGTCAGGGAAAGAAATGCCATGCTTCAATTTTTGTGGATGAAGGAGGGAGCAGGCTGCCAGACCACAAAATAACACCCGACCGAGTAACCTACTTTGAGCTGCTGAGGGCAGGATCACAGGGGAGAGGCAGATGGAAACTGGGGCTCTAGGGTCCAGGAAGATCTGAGTCTTCCCACCAAACACCAGATGCCTCCCCTCCTTCCTGCAAATATGCACATTGCCAGATCATTGCAGTCTACAGAAAAGGAGACAGATGTTCGGCAGAGTGGTGGGGAGGGGTGGAGGTTGGGCTGGGGGCCTCTGCTTTGTGGGGAGACCCTCAGGCAGGGGAGTAGGCTCCATCCCGCATGGAGGAACCTGGGCAGTCTAAGGCAGGCTGGCTGTATGATGTGCAGGCAATAAAATCCCAACGGCTTCCACTGCAGAAGTCCAGGAGGACATGACTGCGGCTCCATCTAGTCAGGCCCAGGACAGGAATGCCCTTCCAGGAAACCAAGCCAGAGTGCTGTGGTCTCTGGGCTGCCAAGAAGTCTCAGAAATGGTCTAGCCCTTCAGCCCACAGAAATCTCTGGGCAAAATTATCTCCCAGCATTGACAGATGAATGGATAAACAAAATGTGTTCTATCCCACAGAAGAGTATTATTCAACCTTAAAAATGAAGGAAAAATGCTGGGCATGGTGGCTCAAGCCTGATCCCAGCACTTTGGAAGGCTGAGGAAGGAGGATCATTTGAGCCTAGGAGTTCGAGACTAGCCTGGACAACATTGAGAAACCTTGTCTCTACACACACACACACACACACACACACACACACACTCTCTCTCTCTCTCCTCTCTCTCTCTCTCTCTCTCAGCCAGGCACGGTGGCGTATGCCTGAAGTCCCAGCTCTTTGGGAAGCTGAGGCAGGAGGATCTCTTGAGCCTGGTGGGTCAAGGCTGCAGTGAACCGTGTTTGTGCCACTGCACTCCAGTCTGGATGACAGAGCGAGACCCTGTCTCAAAAAAAGAAAGAAAGAAAAAAGAAAAAAAAAAGGACATGCTATAGCATGGATACATCTTGAAGACATTTGCAAAGTGAAATAAACCAGTCACAAAAGAAGAAACACTGTCTGATTCCAATTCTACGATGTATGTAGAGCAGTCAGATTCCTACAGACAGAAAGTAGCAGGGTGGCTGCTGGGGGGAAATGGGGAATCGGGAGTTACTCTTTAGTGGCTATGGAGCTTCAGTTAGGGGTGATGGAGAAGTTCTGGAGATCGGTGGTCACAATGTGACATGCTTAATTCCACTGAACTGTGCACTTAACATCGTTAAGGTGGTAAATTTTGTGTTATGTATATTTTACAACAATACAAAATACGTAGTTTCTAGAATCCTCTTCTAGATGTATGTCTGGCATTTCTCCCGCAGGGCTGGCGCTGGAGGAAGCCAGCCAGGACAACGTTGCGACTTCTCCTCCTCTGTTGCCATCGTGGACTTCTCGCACCACGTGATCAAGCTCTTTTTTTCTCTTCTTCCAGAATTTAAGGGACGCTGTGAAGCAATCATGAATGCAATGAAGAGAGGGCTCTGCTGTGTGCTGCTGCTGTGTGGAGCAGTCTTGGCTTCTCCCAGCCAGGTGGGTGTCCAGGATCCCTATGTCCCACCCCTCAAGGCTGCGATGCTTCCGGAGGCTCCAGGAGTCTGTGTCCATCCAGGCCACAGGGGTGGGAATGCTGTCAGGGAGCAGAGAGGCACAGGGACCAAGGGCTGCATCGCTGCAGAGCACACAGCACACACTCCCTTCTGTAGAGCAGACTCTGTATTTGGGGGCCCAGTGCAGAGCCCCGGCACTTATTTTGACCCGAGTAAGCAGTTAATTCCACTCCCTGCCTGTGACTGCCTTTTTTTGCCACTGTTTTTAAAGAATGTATTCGAATTAATCCATAAAATACAGTTGTCCCTCATATCTGCAGGGTATTTGTTCCAGGACCCCCAAGGATACCAAAATCCAGGGATACACAAGTTCCTCATATAAAATGGTGCAAAGTTTACATATCCTATACACACCCTCCTGTGTACTGTAAATCATCTCTAAATTACTTATAATACCTAGTACAATGTTAATGCTATGTAAATAGTTGTTATAATGTATTTTTTAATTTGTGTTATCTTTATTGTTGTATTATTTATATATTTTTTTGGAGACAGGGTCTCACTCTGTCACCCAGGCTGGAGTGCAATGGCACAATCATAGCCCATGCAGCATCAAACTCCTAGGTTTAAGCCTTGGCCTCCCAAAGCTCTGGGGTTACAGGTGTGAGCCACAAGCCCAGCTTATATTATTATTTTTAATTTTTCAAACATTTTATGTCTGTTTTGGTTGAATCCACAGACATGGAACCTGCAGATATACAAGGTGGACTGTATTTATAAAAGACAATGCAGGGCAAGGCACAGTGGCTCACACCTGTAATCCCAGCACTTTGGGAGGCCGAGGTGGGAGGATCACTTGAGCCCAGGAGTTTGAGACCAGCCTGGGCGATATAGTGAGACCCTGTCTCTACAAAAAATTTTAAAATTAGCCAGGTGTGTAGTGGTATGCACTTGTGGTCCCAGCTACTCGAGAGGCTGAGGCCGGAGGATGGCTTAAGCCCAGGAGGTTGAGATTTCGGTAAGCTATGATTGTGCTAATGCACTCTAGCCTGGGTGACAAACTGAGATCCTGTCTCCAAAAAAAAAAAAAAAGGCAATGCAAGTGCCATGAGCCACAGCAGAGGCGAGCTGCCCTCATGGTGTCTACTATCTAGCTGAGACGGAAGTGCTACACACACTCTCTAAAAATGCCTAGCAATAAAGGGCCTCATGGAAGTCCAAACTAGCCACACCTCTCCCCTAGAGTGGGGAGAGCCCAGGTGACTGTGTGGAGCAGACAGGCAGCTGCAACTCCACTGCCCAATATGGTGGCCACTGACCATGTGTAGTGGTTTAAATTTAAAAGAATTAAAGTTAAAAATTGTTTCTTAGTCCCACTGGCCACATTCAAAGCACTCGGTGACCCTGTATTGCTTCTGTGGTGGACAGCACAGACAGAAAACATTTCCACCATGCAGAAAGCTCTTCTGGACAGTGCCAGTCAGAAAGGAGAGGAAAAATTGGACTAGAAGGCAGGAGATGGACTTTCACTTGGGCCAGTTACCTGAGGGGGGTCTCTGAGCAGGGGCATCTGGCCGGCAGGTTCATGTGGGCTTCTGGGTTGGCCACCTTTACTCTTAGTACACCTGGCATGTGCTGATCCTTCCTCCACCTCTGGTTTCTTGGCAGGAAATCCACGCCCGATTCAGAAGAGGAGCCAGATCTTACCAAGGTCGGGTGAAGCTGAGGGGTACATGGGGTCGTGGGGGTGGGAGGCAGGGCAGGGTGCAGGGTGTGCCAGGCCCTATGAGGCCTTCTTCCACCTGCCACCTGCCTACGGTGTGACAGTGCCATTGCAGCATGATTCTACAGAGATGCCTGTGTCGGCACCATTCTCCCATCAGCTGCAGCCATGGGGCGGGTTCTGACTCTGAGGGGAGCAGAAACAGGTGTCCCCCCGAGGAGCCAGGCTGTCAGGGATCACAACCTGGTAGGGGGCGGGGGGCAGCCACTAGCCCAAGGTCCTGGTTATACACATCACAAGGCAGAGCTCAGGAGAGAGCAAGCGGCTTGCCCAGGGCCACACAGCTGCCAGCAGCAGGGCGAGGGCAGTCACGGCGGAGGCCAGCCCCATGCTCTGGGTCTCATTCTAGGCTGTGATCCCACCACAGGGCGCCAGTAGCTTTGGTAACAACATCCCTGAGTATCCATTTCCCTCTGGTGATCTAACCGGGATGTCCCAACCGGAATGTCCCACCCAGGCAACCCCCAGACATGGTGGGGTCTCTAAGTCCACGTCTAGAGTTGACTCTAGAAGGCCGAGGAATGCGAGGCCCATCTTCAGGTCCAAAACTACCAACCTAGGCCCTCAATTTCCCTCCTTCACGACCCAGTTCCTTTGAGTCTGGAAGACTCCGCAATACCCTTTGTAAAGGTGTTAAAAAGGGAGTGAGTCATACCTCGACTCTCAATGCCTTCACTGTTGGATGGCCTCCTGCTTCCTATGAGGGTATCCTGGCATCAGCGACCTCAAAAGCAGCAAGGGTCTGACTTAGAGTGGGCACATGCTACTTCTTTAATTAACTGAAAGTAAAGTTATTGTTTTTTAAGTTGGCATTCTGACTTGAAAACAGAAAGATGGCATGAGAATATTAATGGGAGTACTTCAACTATTTTCAGTATGCCAAAAATACTTGGAGAAGTAGCACATTTTCTGCAAAAACTAAAATGTCAATTTTCTTTGGGGCCAAAAATGCATCATTTCTGTGTGGTAATATTTATGTGGATCAAAAACTCTGGTAGACAGTTATGCATATATATATTTGTTGATTAATTACAATGAGAAAAAGTCCAGGTGCAATGGCTCACATCTGTAACTCTAGCACTTTGGGAGGCTGATCCAGGAGGATGGCTTGAGCCCAGGAGTTCAAGACCAGCCTGGGCAACATAGTGAGACACTCCCCCCGCTGCGTCTCCCACCCCACCCCGCCTCTACAAAAAATTTTAAAAATTAGCTGGGTTTGGTGGTGTGCACTTGTACTCCCAGCTACTTGGGAGGTTGATGCAGGAGGATTGCTTGAACCTGGGAAGCAGAGGTTGCAGTGAGCCAAGGTAGCACTGCTGCACTCCAGCCTGGGTAACAGAGACCCTAAAAAAAGGAAAAAAAGAAAAAGAAAAGAAAAAATTAGGCTGGGCACGGTGGCTCACGCCTGTAATCCCAGCACTTTGGGAGGCTGAGGCAGGCAGATTACTTGAGATCAGAAGTTCAAGACCAGCCTGACCAATATGGTGAAACCCCATCTCTACCAAAAATACAAAAATTAGCCGGGCATGGTGGCGGGCACCTGTAATCCCAGCTACTCAGGAGGCTGAGGCAGGAGAATCACTTGAACCCCGGAGGTGGAGGTTGCAGTGAGCCAAGATCGTGCCACTGCACTGCAGCCTGGGCGACAGAGTGAGACTTTGTCTCTAAATAAATAAATAAATAAATACATCATATGAGAAGGTACTCAATGGCACTCAGAAAAGAAATGTAAATTTATTTTATTTTGAGATGGAGTCTTGCTTTGTCGCCCAGGCTGGAGTGCAGTGGTGCAATCTCGACTCACTGCAACCTCCACTTCCTGCGTTCAAGCGATTCTCCTGCCTCAGCCTCCTGAGTAGCTGGGATTACAGGCACCTGCCACCATGCCTGGCTAATTTTTGTATTTTTAGTAGAGACAAGGTTTCACCATGTTGGCCAGGCTGGTCTCCGAACTCCTGACCTCGAGGATCCGCCCACCTCGGCCTCCCAAAGTGCTGGGATTTCAGGCGTGAGCCACCGTGTCCGGCCAGTATTCGTTATCTTGTTGTCTTCCAGTTGTGTCTCTTCAATAAGGGAGTATGCAAAGGAGTCTATAGAAAGCAAGTGAGGGAGTTTTCTCAGTAGGTCCAAGGGTGGTGAGTCATTTCATCTTGAGTCATACTCTAATGAGGCTGGCCTGTCTTTTCTCATAGTGACCTGCAGAGATGAGGAAACGCAGACGATATACCAGCAACATCAGTCATGGCTGCGCCCCGTGCTCAGAAGCAACCGGGTGGAATACTGCTGGTGCAACAGTGGCAGGGCACAGTGCCACTCAGTGCCTGTCAAAAGTACGTACTGAGGCTGCGAGGTGGTGCATGCCTGTGATCCCAGCACTTTAGGAGGCCAAAGTGGGAGGATCACTGGAGCTCAGGAGTTAAAGACCAATCTGGGCAACATAGCAAGTCCCCTCTCTCTACAAAAAATAAAATTAGCCAGACCTGGTATGTAGTCCCAACTACTTGGGAGGCTGAGGTAAAAGGATCACTTGAGCCCAGGAGTTGGAGGCTGCAGTAATCTATGATTGCACCACTGCACTTCAGCCTCAGTGACAGGACAAGCCCCCATCTCTAAAACAAAATAACACAACACAACACAAACAAAAACAAAAACACAGAAAAGCCCAGTACAAATCGACTTTAAGCTGAGGCTTCGAGTTCAGGGGTCCAGCCTCATGAGCCCTGTCTTTCATGGTCCCCAGCAAGTTCAAATCTTCAAAAGGACCCTCCAGGCCTGTTCGGCCTTAGGCAAAGGTGAAGGTATAAGCAGAAAAGGGAGCAAGACCAAGTGACCTTGGGCAAATGCCCAATTGCCTCAGTTTCCTCAGCTGTAAAGAGGCAGGAATAACAGTACACACTTCATGGTTTGCTGTGAGGATTAAATTAGCTAACTTTTGTAGACTGTACAACAGTGCCTGGCACGTAGAGCACATTCTTAATATTCTAACTCACATCATCCTTGGAGCTGCTTTGAAAGTACAGGGGACCCTTGAACAACACTTGTCTGACCTGCAGGGTGCACTTATGCATGGATTTTTTTCAACTAAAGACAGGATGGAAACAGTATTTCTAGGATGCAGAAGAGTATTTGTAGTGTGTTCCACACTGCAGGACTTGAGTGTGTGTGGACTGTGGTAGACAGGCCTCCTGGAACCATGGCGCAAGCACACAGAGGGAGGCTGTCATTAGGGGCTTCCTTGTTTATACTCAACAGCTTGCAGCGAGCCAAGGTGTTTCAATGGCGGCACCTGCCAGCAGGCCCTGTACTTCTCAGATTTTGTGTGCCAGTGCCCTGAAGGATTTGCTGGGAAGCACTGTGAAATAGGTGAGTAGGTGGGAGCATGTGAGAGGAGCTGAAATCTCACCACCCCAGTTCTCCCCCACAGGAAGGAAAGGCAGGGTGCGGATGGCAGGGCCAAGGGTGGGGGCCAGAGACAGCAAAGGCACTTCTGCCATGGGTCGGGAAGCACAGTGCCAGGCAGCGGGCAGAGCCCAGGTGTGAACCTGGATCCGGGCTGGCTGGCACCCTCGCCGCCCAGCCTATGGCTTCCCAACCTGCCTGCGTCAGGCCTGGGGGATGACAGGGCAGAGAGGGGAGCCTCCTGAAGGCTGAATGAAAGCGGATTCCCATGTGAGGCATCCGTGCCCTGCTCTCCATCAGATACCAGGGCCACGTGCTACGAGGACCAGGGCATCAGCTACAGGGGCACATGGAGCATAGCAGAGAGCGGCGCCGAGTGTACCAACTGGAACAGCAGCGCACTGGCCCAGAAGCCCTACAGCGGACGAAGGCCTGACGCCATCAGGCTGGGCTTGGGGAACCACAACTACTGCAGGTGAGGGCGTGTCCCCAAGGAGGGTTTCCCCCCGTGAGAAGCCGCTATGGCTGGGGAAAGATTCTGTCAGATCTGTCAGGGTTCTCCCAAGAAACATAACCAATACAGGATGGATGGATGGATGGATGGATGGATGGACGGACAGATGGACAGATGATAAATAGATGATAGATGGATAGATGATAGATGATAGACAGATGATAGGTGATACATTGATAGATAATAGACGATTGATAGATGATAGATTAGATAGATGATAGATACATACATGATAGATAGTAGATGTAAGATGATAGATGATAGATAGATGATAGATAGGAGAGAGAGAAAGAGAGAGAGAGTGTGTGTGAACCCAAAGTATCTGAGACAGGTCTCAATCAATTTAGAAAGTTGATTTTGCCAAGGTTAAGGACACCCCTGTGACACAGCCTCAGGAGGTCCTGAGGACATGTGCCCAAGGTGGTCAGGGCACAGCTTGCCTTTAGACATTTTAGGGAGTCATGAGACATCAATCAGCATGTGTGAGATGTACATCCGTTTGGTCTGGAAATGTGGGATAACTCGAAGCAAGGGCTTCCAGGCCATAGGTAGATAAGAGACAAAAGGCTGTATTCTGAGTCCTTGATCAGTTTTTCACTGAACACACAATTGAGTCTGGCTCAGTTGATCGGCATTTTTACATAAACAATAGGGCAGAGGAAGTAATCAGATATGCATTTGTCTCAGGTAAGCAGAGGGATGACTTTCTGTCCTGCACCTGGGAAGATCAGCTATCCGTTGACAATGCCAAGGTGAAAGTCAACAGAACTGTTTTAGGGTAAAGATCTTCAGGCCCACAAGGAATTCCTTGTAGGGAATTAAAAAAACAAAAAAACAAAAAAAACCTTTGCAACTACCTTATTGAGGAATAAAATGAGAGGCAGGTTAGCCATAGTTCCTGGCTTGACATGTCCCTTGGCTCACTGACGTTGGGGTCCCCAGATTTGTTTTCCTTTCACACCAGATAGAAAGACATTTCTGTTAAGGAGCTGGCTGACAGGATTGTGGGGGCTGGCAAGTCTGAAACATGTAGGTAAGCCAGGCTGGAAATGCAGGCAGGAGCTGAGGCTGCTGTCTTAAGGCAGAATTTCTTATTCAGGAAACCTCATATTTGCTCTTAAGGCCTTTAAGTAATTGGAGGAGGCCCAACTACATTTATCTAGGACAATTTCCTTTTCTAAAGTCAGCTGGCTGTAGGTATTAACCACATCTATAAAACACTTTCACAACTCCTAGATGAATGTTTGATTAACTGACTGGGTGCCACAGCCTGGCCAAGTTGACACATAAGACTATTCCAGTCCATGCCTTGTCAACTTGGCACCTACATGCAACTCCTTAAACCATACTTCACCGCCAAGTAAACACAGGAACGAAATCATACTCCTGCCTAACATGATACAACTACCAGTGTACAACCAAAAATGCACTCCTGGCTGGGCTCAGTGGCTCATGCCTGTAATCCCAGCACTTTGGGAGGCTGAGGCAGGTGGATCACCTGAGGTCAGGAGTTCAAGACCAGCCTGGCCAACACGGTGAAACCCCGTCTCTACTAAAAATACAAAAATTAGCCAGGCATGGTGGCGGGCACCTGTAATCCCAGGTACTCAGGAAGCTGAGGCTGGAGAAATGCCCAAACCCAGGAAGCAGAGGTTATGGTGAGCGGAGATGCACTGCTGCACTCCAGCCTGGGAGAAAGAGCGAGACTCTGTCTCAAAAAAAAAAAAAAAAGCACTCCCCATTCCTCCAGAAAAGGATACCAAACCTTGGATCCTAGATGAGAGGCTTCACCTCTGACCTACCCTGGCCCTTCCCTTGGCTGATTTTTCAGAAACCCAGACCGAGACTCAAAGCCCTGGTGCTATGTCTTTAAGGCGGGGAAATACAGTTCGGAGTTCTGCAGCACCCCCACCTGCTCTGAGGGTAAGTGGCAACCACCCCACCTTTCCCTGAGTGTCCCTGGGGGAAGAGAGTCTGGGAGGACAGGCCGACAGCCCTCCTGCACCTGAGGGGAGAAAGGGGGAGGCCAGGAGTGAGTCATTTTGGTTGCAGAGGGAAGAAAGACAGGACTTAGGTCTGTGCCCGGGCTTGGCCTCTGACTGGCTATTTGTCTGACCTGGAGCTGATCTCCTCACACTCTGACCCTCAGTTTCCTCCACTATGGTGGAGAGGATGGGGCTGAATCAGTGGTTTTCAGTCCTTTTGAGAATGAATAGGACATTCTTCCTTTTTTGATTAATGGGTGAATGGGCCTTTCTCTCTCTTTTGCTCCCTCTCAAACCTTTTAATGCAAAAACAAACAAAAAAACCAAACTTCCAAAATTGAACAAAGAAAATATTAAGTTACAAGGCCAGGCACAGTGGCTTATGCCTGTAATCCCAGCACTTTGAAAGGCTGAGGCGGGTGGATAACCTGAGGTCAGGAGTTTGAGACCAGCCTGGCCAACATGATGAAACTGTGTCCCTACTAAAAATACAAAAATTAGCTGGGTGTGGTGGCAGGCACCTGTAGTCTCAGCTACTCAGGAGGCTGAGGCAGGAGAATTGCTTGAACCTGGGAGGTGGAGGTTGCAGTGAGCCAAGATGATGTCACTGTACTCCAACCTGGGGCGATGGAATAAAAAAACTGTTTCAAAAAAAAAAAAGAGAAAGAAAAAAATCCTAAGTTACAGAAAGGTACTATGAATTCAGTGGTGCTTTTACAAATCATTACATTATTTATCACAGCACTATGAAAGATATTTTTTTAAGTTCTAAATATTTTTAGGGCAGGCACAGTGGCTCATGTCTATAATCCCAGCACTTTGGGAGGCTGAGGTGGGAGAACTGCTTGAACCCAGGAGTTTGAGACCAGCCTGGGCAACAAAGTGAGACTCCATCTCTACAAAAAATACAAAAATTAGTAAGGTGTAGTAGCACATGCCGATGGTCCCAGCTGCTTGGGAGCCTGAGGTGGGAGGATCGCTTGAGCCCGGGAGATTGAGGCCGTGGTTAGCAATGATTGTGCCACTGCACTCCAGCCTGGGTGACAGTGGGATCCTGTCTCAAAATAAATACATAAATATGTGTGTGTATGTGTGTATATATATATATAATACACATATATCAAATTTGTACATGATATATATAAACACGCATCAGCTATGTGCATTCAGCACCCAGGTCCATGGGTGATGCCTGTGACTCTGAAGACTTTATGGTCACTCTAAAGCATCCTCCCCATCCCCCATGATCTGGTCTAAATGAGGACTTGCAGATCTAGATAATCTTGAAAATCCCTTCCATTTATGGTATTTATGTATAGAAGTATGCTTTGTCAGTTTCAAGTGGGGAGAAAAAAATGGAAAAATGGGGTAAATAGATGAAAACAGGCAGCACTCTACGGCTCATCCCCTCCTCCTTCCCAAGCCCATCATCAGATCCTCAGGACACTGGCAGACACAGTCTGAGAAATAACCCCCACCCCAGCCCTACTGAAGCACCTTGGTTCACCGCAGCCTGTTAAGTATACACAAGGAAACCCCTACCAGCTTTCAAAGCAGCTCCAGAAACAGTCCCCACTCATGGAATGCAGCAGCCTTCCTGCTGAACCTGAAGATGCCCCCAGTCTCTCTCTCAACACAGCAATCTAGGGAGCCACTTCCAGTGGAGATGAAACCCACTTGCCATCTCTAAGTAAAAGGACTCAAAGAAGGGGGAAAAGGCTCAGGCCGGGCACGGTGGCTCACACCTATAATCCTAGCACTTTTGGGAGGCTGAGGCAGGCAGATCACCTGAGGTCAGGAGTTCAAGACCAGCCTGACCAACATGGTGAAACCCCATCTCAACTAAAAATACAAAATTAGCCTAGCATGGTGGCGCATGCCTGTAACCCTACCTACTTGGGAGGCTGAGTTAGGAGAATCGCTTGAACCCAGGAGGTGGCAGTTGCAGTGAGCCGAGATCGTGCATTACACTCCAGCCTGGGCAACAAAAGGGGAAGTGTGAGGTGTTACACTCTTCTCAGTACCGGGCTAGTGGCCTCCAGCTTCCCCAGCCGGCAGCTCTTCTTCAAGCCCCAGCCCCGACTTGCGTGCTTCAGAATGTTTTTGTTTCAGTTTGAGAATTATTTTCTTCTAGGAAACAGTGACTGCTACTTTGGGAATGGGTTAGCCTACCGTGGCACCCACAGCCTCACTGCATCGGGTGCCTCCTGCCTCCCGTGGAATTCCATGATCCTCATAGGCAAGGTTTACACAGCACAGAACCCCAATGCCCAGGCACTGGGCCTGGGCAAACATAATTACTGCCAGTAGGTAGCACAGGGGCGGGGGGTTCAGGTTTTGGCAGAACGTGGGATTAGGGTGTGAGATGGGAGAAGATTCAATGCCTCAAGTTACATGACAGACCCAGTGCGTGGGAAACACCCATGGATACTATCTAGTCCAACCTCTTCACTTGCTAGAATAACACTTATTGTGAAAAGGAAGGTCTGCCAGTTTTCCAACCCAAATCCCAAGTTAAGGGTCCTGGCCTATAACCATTTAGTCCTCAGTTGTTCTCATGACATCTTTATTCCAACGATTTGTAAGAGTTCCATAACAGGACAGCTCACACAGTTCTGCCCAACAACCCTATGAGATTAGAACACTACATTACTGATTGCATAACGAAGTTAAAGAGAAGTTCTCCTAGGGTGGGGGTGTGCCACAAAGTCAAGATGAACTCAGTGTCTTCCCTCCCAGCTCAGTGGTTTTCATCGGTTTATTGAGTCTCCTACGCTTACATGGCCTGTGAGGTGACTGAAAAATGGGATTGAAAACCTTAAACTCCTGGCCTGGTCTGGTGGTGTACGCCTGTAATCCCAGCACTTTGGGAAGTTGAGGCAGGAGGATTACTTGAGCCCACGAGTTCAGGACCAACCTGGGCAACACGGCAAGACCCCATCTCTACAAAAATTAAAAAATAAGAAGATAAAAAGGAAACGTTAAATTCCCTTATCATTTAGGAATCCTGATGGGGACGCCAAGCCCTGGTGCCACGTGCTGAAGAACCGCAGGCTGACATGGGAGTACTGTGATGTGCCCTCCTGCTGTAAGGACTGGGCCCCCGGCCACCTCCCTGCACCTGGTCTCCCTTCTTCACCATCTCCTCGCCACTTTCTAGGCCTCCATGGCTGTCTGGTGCAGATTGTGTGCCTACAATCTGCAGGCTGGGTGGGGAGGGGGCTTCCATTACTGAAGCCATGGTGGGTGGACAGGTGTCCATGTTCCATGCATGGGGGTGGTGGGGAGGGGCGAGAAGAAAGAAAAGAACACAGCAACCTCTCTGAGAAGTCAATAGGCTCTACCCCACTCTCTCTAGACGCCTCTATTGGTGATGCTGAGAGTAATGGGGAATGAGGAGGAGGCCTCGCATGCATGGCTCCTTAGATAATTAAGTGCCTTCACCACATTCTTCCAATAGCGTGGTGGAGGTGGTCTTCCCACCTCCAGTTTACTGAGTAGGAAGCAGTCTCCCAGACGCCAGGTGGCCTGCCCAAGCTTGCTGGGCGCCGGGAGGTAAAGCCAGGGCCTGCCTTCACGCCCTCTGACCCCAAGGCATGTACTTCCACTGTGAGCTCTCCCGCGTTTCCTGCTGACCTAGTTCACACAGGGGAGCTGGCTCATGACGTGGGTGAGAAATAGGAGATTCAAGTTGGTGCATATTGCTAAAAAATGAAACTTTAGTTTGGAAATGGCTGGAGAGTAGGTTATTAATCCGCTCCTGTGAACACACAGATCAGCCAGAATGTTCCCCAAGGAACACAAGTCTAATTGGGACGATGAGACATAGACCACCAGCTAACTCACACCCAAGGGCATTAGTATGAGTCCTCAGTGGTCCGCGTCCCTAAGCTCCTCAGAGCTGAGCAGGTGGGGATGTCAGGAAAGCTTTGCGAGGAGGCAGGATTGTACATGGGCCTTGAAGCATGGGTAAGGTTGGGCAGATGGAAAAGAAATGAGCAGACATTCCTCAGCAGGAAGCTGCAATCCTTTATTTCTTAGGCCAGGAAATGGCTGTAGGAAAACATTAGAAGAAATGAAGGATGGTAGATCCCCAGTTTTGGAGTCAAACATACTTGGGAACTAATCCGGGTGCCACTGCAACCCTGGACAAAAAAAAGGAGTCTCTGCCTCCTGAAACTCATTGCTGTGAGAACTAAAGAGAATGTATGGACAACACTTGGCATGCTGATCCCACCAAGTGAAAGTTGTGGTTTTACAGCCACGCAGATGGCCCCCTCTCTCTACCTATACACATGCAGGAGGCCTGTGGGTCTGACAGCTTCCTCATCCTTTCCTCTGCAGCCACCTGTGGCCTGAGACAGTACAGCCAGCCTCAGTTTCGCATTAAAGGAGGGCTCTTCGCCGACATCGCCTCCCACCCTTGGCAGGCTGCCATCTTTGCCAAGCACAGGAGGTCGCCGGGAGAGCGGTTCCTGTGTGGGGGCATACTCATCAGCTCCTGCTGGATTCTCTCCGCCGCCCACTGCTTCCAGGAGAGGTAGGGGCTCAGAAACCTAGCTGGTTTTCCCACCCTCTAAGGCCTAGAAACCAAGCCCTTTAGGGGAAATCCCACAGCAAAAATAGCATTCTAAGGCTGTTTCTCCACCAGGTTTCCGCCCCACCACCTGACGGTGATCTTGGGCAGAACGTACCGGGTGGTACCTGGTGAAGAAGAGCAGAAGTTTGAAGTAGAAAAATACATTGTCCATAAGGAATTCGATGATGACACTTATGACAATGACATTGGTAAGAGCTCGTCATTCCCGGCTCCAAGAGCTCGTCATTCCCGGCTCCAGTTCACACTCAGATCACACAACACACCCACATGCACTCACCTGTGTTTACACGCATGGGCCTCCTCCTCCAGCCCCTGTCCCTCCTGCATGTTCCTCCCCTCCCAGGGATGTGGCCCTCACGCTGGCTCGCTCCTCCTTTCTCTCTCCCAGCGCTACTGCAGCTGAAATCAGATTTGTCCCACTGTGCACAGGAGAGCAGCGTGGTCCGCACTGTGTGCCTCCCGCCGGCGGACCTGCAGCTGCCGGACTGGACTGAGTGTGAGCTCTCCGGCTACGGCAAGCATGAGGCCTGTAAGTGGAAGGATGTCTTGGCCCCATCCTGTCTGCAGGACAGCAGGGGAGGCTGCGGTCCACCAGAGGAAAATGGGGTCAGGAGAGTGAAGTTCCAGCCCAGGTCAGGCACTGATGCCAGTCCCCTGTCTCCCTGTGCCGTGGGGATCTGTCTCTGCTGTCCCTGCCTCACAGGGACACTGCAGGCCAGGAAAGAACACAACAGTATGAAGACCTCAAAGTGCTGCAGGTGTTGGGAAGGTTCTGAGGAGGAAGTGGAGTACAGTTGCTAAGCGTGTGGGTTCTGGGAAGCTGGAGTTGCATAGACCCGATTTCAAATCCCACTTGCTGAACTATGTGACCGTGGACATGGACTTTTATTTTGAACTGCTCCCAGCCTCAGTTTCCTCATTGGTAAAGTGGAGACAGAACTATCTCCCTAATTAGATTAGGATGGTTAAATGAGATACTATTGAACGAATGGTTGTCAGCTGGGGTGATTTTGTCCCCCAGGAAACGTTTGGCGAGGTCTGGAGACATTTTTGGTTGTTACAGTTCAGGGTGAGGGTTAACACCAGCCTTCAGTGAGCGCAGCCAGGGATGCTGCACACTGCCGGGCTCAGGACTGTCCCCGTCCCCCTCAACAGGGACCTGCCTGGTCCCAAGCATCAGCAGTGCCACTAGGGAGAGGCTGGGGGTTCAGTCCCGAAATCCTGCTGTTTTTGTGGGTCAAAACGATAAAATACCAGCAGTGTCATAGGATTCGACCTAATATATGTTGAATCTAGATCAATATTAGCTATTATTGGAAAATTTGGCTTTCTCTTTCTAAAAGGTTTATAAATAACTTTCCCTAAAACCACATGACGGTTCTCCCCTTTCAGTGTCTCCTTTCTATTCGGAGCGGCTGAAGGAGGCTCATGTCAGACTGTACCCATCCAGCCGCTGCACATCACAACATTTACTTAACAGAACGGTCACTGACAACATGCTGTGTGCTGGAGACACTCGGAGTGGCGGGCCCCAGGCGAACCTGCACGACGCCTGCCAGGTAAACAGGAGTGGCGCGCCCATGCTGGGCACAACCCAGGGGAAAATACCCCTGGGACAACAGGTTCTTCACCAAGGAAAAAAGTTATCACCAGTGTGGAGTGATTTCCTCTTAGCGATACCCCTGGGGATTCTAGATGAGCGCCTCAGAGAATAAAGCAACTGGAGGAAGATCAAAGTCCCCTAAGAACTTTAAACTGCAGGAAATTCCCCCAGGATCTGCACGAGAAACTCCACCTGTACAGGATTTCCTTTCAGCCCAGGCAATTCATTGACTGTTGAAGTGACGGAGAGAGCCACACAATTAAGAAATGTTTGCCATGGCCTGGTGTGGTGGCTCACGCCTGTAATCCCAGCACTTTGGGAGGCTAAGGTGGGCGGATCACCTGAGGTCAGGAGTTCGAGACCAGCCTGACCAACATGGAGAAACCCCATCTCTAATAAAAATACAAAATTAGCCTGGCGTGGTGGCACATGCCTGTAATCCCAGCTACTCGAGAGGCTGAGGCAGGAGAATCGCTTGAATCCAGGAGGCAGAGGTTGCAGTGAGCCGAGATCACGCCATTGCACTCCAGCCTGGGCAACAAGAGTGAAACTCGGTCTCAAAAAAAAAAAAGAAAGAAGTGTTTGCCTCTGTTGGTGCTAGAGAATTGGAGTCTGCTTTGTAGAAGGAGAAGGTAGAAAGGCAACTTACTGGGAAGCAGGATCTCGATGATGTGAGAAAGAAGTTTTCAAAACTCACATTCAGCCCTAATACCCTGGGAAAGCACACTATTTGGAGTCCTTCATGTGAGCATCCTTATCAGAATTAGTACTTATATTTCATGATTAGCCAGATACTGGGGTGCGGGAGGACAGGCCAACCTGCTGGTATTAAGACCTACACATAGCCAAGGAATTGATCTTCCTCAGATATTTCAGTGTCTGCAGTGTGCCAAGCTCTCCTTTAGGGGCTGGGAGTAGAAGAGATACAAAGAGAAGTGAGGCCAGGCTCTGGCACTGAAGGATGTGTGGGCTTTGTTTTTGCAAGGCAGTCATATCAGCGGTTTCCCCTCTGATTCCCTGACAGTACTTAGTTTCTTTTTGAATGGTTACTTCAGAAACCTTAGCTGTACCACCCAGCTTACACTCCAAAAACAAAAAGGTTGTACCAAAGTGAAACCATTATCTATCTGCATGCTTAAAAGCAAAACCAAATCATTTTAATTCAATATAAGAACAGCTAACAATTACCAAGAGTTTTACTAGATGTCTTCCATTGCTTTTCACGCATTTTTCTACTGAATGCCATAACCACCCTATGGTTAGTATTAATATTATCTCTATGGTACAGATAAGAAAACCATAGTTAGTCTAAGGCCACTCAGTTAGTAGGTGGTGGAGCCAAGCCAGGGTTTTTGAGGCCTGACACGTTTGAGTAATTAACTCTACTTTACCAGAATAGATACAGCCTAATCCTCCAGAGGACCAAGATAACTGAGATACAGTTTTCCCACTCTTCAGTAAGTCTCCACTTAACAGCATGCCTGGAAAAAACAGGTTCTTAGAAACTGCAACTGTCAGTGAAATGACATATAACAAAACCAATTTTACTATCAGCTAATTCCAAAACCAATTTTACCATCAGCTAATTCCAAAACCAATTTTACCATCAGCTAATTCCAAAACCAATTTTGCCATCAGCTAATTCCAAAACCAATTTTACCATCAGCTAATTCCAAAACCAATTTTACCATCAGCTAATTCCAAAACCAATTTTACCATCAGCTAATTCCAAAACCAATTTTGCCATCAGCTAATTCCAAAACCAATTTTACCATCAGCTAATTCCAAAACCAATTTTACCATCAGCTAATTCCAAAACCAATTTTACCATCAGCTAATTCCAAAACCAATTTTACCATCAGCTAATCAATATAAACAAGAGTTGGTCAGGTGTGGTGACTCATCCCTATAATCCCAGCACTTTGAGAGGCTGAGGCAGGCAGATCACCTGAGGTCAGGAGTTCGAGACCAGCCTGACCAACATGGTGAAACCCTGTCTCCACTAAAAACCCAAAAATGAGTCAGGTATGGTGGCGCATGCCCATAAGCACGAGAATTGCTTGAACTCCGGAGGCGGAGGCCACAATGAGCTGAGATTGCGCCACTGAACCCTAGCCTGGGTGGGTGACAGAGTGAGACACCATCTCAAAAAAAAAAAAAAAAAAAAAGATAAAAAGAGTGAAGTTCTTGTGGCAATATTTCTAGTTATAAAAATATCAACAAACTTCTGAAGACCCAAAACACTTCTAACATTCAATATTGAAATAAATACATTTAAGAAAGGTTAATAAAAACAAACGGTATTTATTCACCCAATTTTTGGAGAATAAGTGAGTGATGGCGGTCGAAATAGTGGTGGGTTAATTCAGGGAATAAATGTTTGCAAAGCAAAAATGGTAAGGAACACCTCTTACTAACATGAAGTTCAAAAACAATCACAAATAGGGCAGGCTCCCTGACTGCCTCCACACCTCACAGTTTATCATCATTCATTCGTGTATTTATCATAGACCAGACAGATTTTTACTTTATAACACTTGGTATTCATTCATTCATTTTCCAACCTGCTTATTTGAATTCAGGGTCTCAGGTCGGGGTGGCCAGAGCCACCTGGCAGCTCAGGGCGCCAGGCAGGACCAGCCCTGGACAGATGCCACCAACCTATTGCAGAGCCACTGACACCCACACTCACTCAGACCCACACTCACACTGGGCCCATGTAGACACATCCTCAGTTGGCCTAACGTGCAAGCTTTGGGATATGGAAGGAAACCAGGGTACCCGGACAAAACCCAGGCAGACAGTGTCCCCAAACAGGAATTGATTTTTTTTCTTGTCAATGTTATAATGAAATGACATTGAATGGAATATTATTGAAGGGCCTGCTGTATTTTGAAGAATACAGTGTTTATGCTGCACATACTTTCTCCAGATAGTCTGCCTTTTTTTGCAAGAGCCAAACCTGCTATCTCCTTTGCAGGGTGATTCGGGAGGCCCCCTGGTGTGTCTGAATGGTGGCCGCATGACTTTGGTGGGCATCATCAGCTGGGGCCTGGGCTGTGGACAGAAGGATGTCCCGGGTGTGTACACCAAGGTCACCAACTACCTAGACTGGATTCAAGACAACATGCAACTGTGACCAGGAACAACCGACTCCTCAAAAGCAAATGAGACCCTGCCTCTTCTTCTTCAGAAGACACTGCAGGGCAGAGTGCTTCTCTATACAGACATCTCCAGACCCACCACACCGCAGGAGTGGGAGGAGACCCTATAGGAGAGTTAAGAGTGTATTTTCCCAGATACTTCCCATTTTGGAAGTTTTCAGGAGTTGGTCTGATTGCAGGATGCTCTGTCAGATGGGAAGACATGAATGCACACTAGCCTCTCCAGGAATGCCTCTTCCCAGGGCAGAAAGTGGCCATGCCACCCTGTTTTCAGCTAAAGCTCAACCTCCTGACCTGTCACAGTGAGTAGCTTTGGAAACAGGACCACAAAGATAAATGTATGTCTCAATAGTAAAAGATAATAAGATCTTTCAGGAAAGACAGATTGCATTAGAAACAGACAATGTATTTATAGTCACAAGAGCCCAGCAGGGCCTCAAAGTTGGGGCGGGCTGGCTGGCCCGTCATGTTCCTCAAAAGCACCCTTGACATCAAGTCTCCTTCCCCTTTACCCACTCCCCAGCTCTCGGAAGGTATTCCTTTTGTGTACAGTGTAAAGTGTAAATCCTTTTTCTTTATAAACTTTAGAGTAGCATGAAAGAATTGTATCATTTGAACAACTAGGCTTTAGCATATTTATAGCAATCCATGTTAGTTTTTACTTTCTGTTGCCACAACCCTGTTTTATACTATACTTAATAAATTCAGATATATTTTTCACGGTTTTTCCAAAATCAGAGTGGAATGGTTTTGTTATAGATGCTGTATCCCACTGTTTATTCATGTTGACATTTTAAAATCATTTGGAATTCTGCTTCACTCGTTCAACATATACACAACACCTGTAACATACAAGGCTAGGTGCTCCGGAACAGGAAAAGGAGGAACAGGGATGCTTGGTCTGATGGGATGATCGGCATTTAGAGAAGTACTAAGGTACAATGGAGCCGGCCACAAGAGGGCAGACTTGTAGTGGAACTCAGTTGCAAGAGGGTTTGGGGAATCTTAAGGAAAAAATAGAATCTTAAGGAAAAAAATAACTGGGTGAGATGTGGACTGTGGACAGGTGTGGAAAAGGCACTCTTCATGGAGATATGAGTATCTAGAGGACCAAGAGAGGGGAGTACAGGGAGAAATGAGGAGTTGAGCTTGTCTGAAGTGAACTTCAGGAAGAGGAACATAGGCTGGAATTTAGATTATGGGGGCTCTGAACACCAAACTGATTTTGGACTTAATTGACTTAATTCTGTAGGCAACCAGCAGCCATGGAGATTTGTGCTCAGGGAAGTGAGGAACTAAGCATGCCCTGGGAAAATTAACCAGAGGGTGGCTGGCGAGCGAGCAGACAGCAGGAGAGGAATGCTGTGGGGATAGGGAGGAAGAACCTCGCACGACCTTGCTAACACAGCAACATCCCAACCGTTGGTTCGGCCTAGAAGCTGGTATTTGGGCCATCTGTTTCCCATCCTGTCTTAACTTTCTGCTCATTAGCAAGAACCCCTAGACCAGTCTACACAAGTATGTTATCTAAGTAAGGTTGCATTCTGCTTCTCTTAGATTACTTTCTACTCGTGAGATGCAACCCCTATTCCTGGCTGCTGCCTGGCAGCTTTTGTTCTCACTGACATCCTAGTTCCAAGAATAAATCAGAAGCTGCAATGCTGCTGTTGGGGATATGCTGACACAGCTCCTCAGAGAGGAGAAATGTGGTCTCTCTGGTGGAGTTGTCAGAACTGCTCAATTTAGAGGTTCTTGGAAGGAAAGTCATTTCAACTCACAAAAGAAAGAGATTCTTTAACACCCAAGAGCTTGATTGGGGTTGGGGGAGGCAGTGGGGCACATCCCTGAAGTGCTGAAGTCCCTAGGCCAGTAAGTAAATGCAGGTCACAGAGACTTAAGTCACCTATTTCTTGACTTCAGACTGCTCACTTGCATGTTCTACAATTTTTAGACAGATGTGTATCTCAGTCATTTCAGAAAAACATTGTCTGAGGCCAGGAATGGTGGCTCATGCCTATAATCCCAGCACTTTAGGAGGTTGAGGTGGGCAGATCACTTGAGGCCAAGAGTTTGAGACCAGCCTGGCCAACATGGCGAAACCCCAGCTCTACTAAAAACACAAAAGTTAGCCGGGTGTGGTGGTGCACGCCTGTGGCTCCAGCTACTTGGAACACTGAGGCAGGAGAATCACTTGAGCCTGGGAGGCAGAGGTTGCAGTAAGCCGAAATTATGTCACTACACTAAGGCCTGGGCAACAGAGCAAGACTGTCTAAGAAAAAAAAAAAAGGAAAGAAAGAAAGAAAAAAAAAGAAAAACACTGAGGATCAGTACAAAGGAACCCCCAGCCACTGAATCTCTGGCAGAAATTCAGCTGATTTCATCCCCTCCCCCTTTACAGGACAAGCTCTTCTTCAGGATTAATGAAATGAACTGAGGCAATGAGGCCCCTGGGGATGGAAAAGGGAGGTTAAAAGGCCCCAGCATTCCTCCCACACAGTCTTGGAACCACAGACTAGATAGAGACAATTGCTCAGAAGAGGCCCCTGACTGAGGGACGGGGCCCCAGCCCAGCGAGGCAAATTCTAAAACACACTCAAAAGAGCAACACATCATTACCGGGAATGGGTGTCCGGGGAAATTAAATATCATCTCCTCATTATTCCCAGCTAGTTAATAAAACAAATAGGTGGTAACAGCCCAGGAGAACAAGATCTCCAGGTACCTGTGCAACTCTTTTTACTGGGTGAAGACCTAGAGGAACTCGAATGGTGACACTGTACCCTCCCAGAGCTCCAGTCATGTCTGTTTATCAAAAAGTGCATAAACTTTTGGGTCCCCTTAACTTTAAAAGCCAAAGACTCATGCAACCCTCAGTACTTAGGATCTTGGAGGAAGTTTGAATTTGAAATTCAATTTCCTTTTATTTATTTTGTTTTATTTTGAGATGGGATCTCACTCTTTTTGCCCAGGCTGGAGTGCAGTGGCGCGACCTCGGCTCACTGCAACCTCCGCCTCATGGGTTCAAGCGATTCTCCTGCCTCAGCCTCCCGAGTAGCTGAGATTACAGGTGCCTGCCACCAGGCCCGGCTAATTTTTGTATTTTTCAGTAGAGATGGGTTTTGTCATGTTGGCCAGGCTGGTCAAATTTCCTTTTAAAAATTCTAACAGTTTATCAGGCACGGGGGCTCATGCCTGTAATCTCAGCACTTTGGGAGGCCGAGGCGGGCAGATCAAGAGTTCAGGAGTTCAAGACCAGCCTGGCCACATAGCGAAACCCTGTCTCTACTAAAAAAATACAAAAAAAAAAAAAAATTAGCTGGGCATGGTGGTGGGCGCCTGTAATCCCAGCCACTCAGGAGTCTGAGGCAGGAGAAAAGCTTGAACCCGGGAGGTGGAGACTGCACTGAGTCGAGATCGCTCCACTGCACGCCAGCCCAGGCAACAGTGCGAGACTCCGTCTCAAAAAAAAAAAAAAATTCTATTAACATAATGAGTATTGATGGCATGGAGTCCCCACCTACCGGCCACAGAGAAAAGTACATGTATACAACCAACTTCCTGTGCCACCACCAGTGTCAGAGCACCAGGAGCACCGGCAAAGAGGCAGTCAACGCTGGCTGAGAGGGAGAAGGGGTGGAGCACTAGCTGGCACTGAACACTCACAGTGACTACACACAAGTTTTAAGGTCTTTTCACGGCCATGAGACGTTTACAGAAAATTGTTACAGGTGTGGCACAACAATCGGCTCCCAGTGCCTTATCTTGTAAGAAGCCTGTCCTGAAATAAAGATACCAGGTACCGTGACACCCTGTTTCAAGCCTAAATTAACAAGACAAGAGAAGCAGGTCAAGAGAATGGGGAAAGTGCTAGACTAAATGCCTGCAGCTTCAACGGTTTCGTCTTTTAAAACCCTGGTGAAAAATAACTAGGTGGATCTGGACCTTATGCTCACAACCCTAAAAATGACGTTAATATTAGCATCTGCTATCTTCCAGATGCAACCAGAGAACTGATCGAAACACATGCTTTAGGTCTGCTGGCTGGAGAGGACAGAAGTGGTAAGATCCTCCCAAGTCGATGAGTTCCTCACTGCTTCTACTGAGGTGTGAGTGGCACAGCATTATTGTTAGTTCTGGTAACAAACCACTTAGGACATAGAGGACTGGTGAAACTCAACTTTATTAAACTTAAACAGAGAAGCTACTTCTGCACATGTTAACCACACACGGAACGGAACAGCGTGTTGGAGACACCCTACACTGCTTATGCTGACACTGCAGGGATGGTGGTGGCGATGCTTGCTTCACTCCATGGTCTGCACCACATGTGACAGGAGAGTTATTTCATCTATGCTTACACCTGCAGGTCCTTTACTCTAGAAACACTCTATATCTTCTTAGGTGCTTCCCTTGAAACAGGATGAGTTCTAGAGGAAATAAAACAGCTGCACTTAACAAACCTAGAAATATTCAGGGACCAAGATGAGTTGTTCCGTGACCTAGGAAACCTTAGGATCCTGTAGGTCCCTCAGAAGTGCTTCCAAGTACTCAGGAATTGTGGGGCAGAGATGATTCCCTTTCCGTGGTGGATGTGTATGTCACTCCAGGACAAATTACAGAGTGATGGAATGTGGAACATTCCGGTTGTGTCCAGTACACTTTATCCCAGAGGAAAATCACAAAGCAACACAACTCTGCAGCAAAAACTAGTCCCAAAGTTGGAAGATAAAACTAGCAAAAACTCTGCACAATTATTTAGAGAAAAGCTCTAGGATGTGGAGAGTATGGGTCTTCCTTTTTCTCCATGCACAAAGCAGAGCACAGTATCATTCCTTAAGCTATACTTAAACAAAAAACCTTTTGCATACATATTTAAATAGTAATAGACACACTGAACTAGGACAAAAATGAGCCACTGGGAAAGAAAGCCTGAGGTATCCCTTTAGTTGCCATGTTTCTTAAATTGGGTTGCTTACACCCATGATCAACACAGTCCATCTTCCTATAGCACTGATTTTATTCAGAGATGTGGGGGAAATGTTTTGTCTTAGAATGAAAAGGGACTGGTAGATATTAATGAATCCATGATAAGAGTACAAAAGAAAAGACTGTGAGGAAATAACTTTACCAAGCAGCTTCAAGGATCAACCACACCCTCGACGGTAAGCTTTCTCTTTTCCTAGGGCAACAGATGGAAAAGTTTCCAACCAACAGGAAGGTTAGGATCTGGTACCAGTCCAGCACTGACAAATGGAGATATGAGCTCACTCACTCACAGCCGTGCCCACCTTCATGGGAAGAGTCGGCCCTCTCTACTCCAGTACGATGACACACAATCCCTGGCTGCACAGGGGATTATGAGATTGGCTTCTCTGAAACTCTCCTACTTTTAAACAATCCTGTGGAAGGATCATGTAACAGGAAAATGGCTGGTGAATTCTGTAAAAGGAATTGAGTAGAACTGTTTTGGGTTAGAAAAGAAGCATTTTAGGCAGCCACCATGGGAAGAAGGCGGGGTCACCTTCTCACTGAAGACAAGAGACCAAGTGCTGATGGCAGGCAGTGTCTGAAAACTAGTCTGATACCACCATGGTCTTCGAGGGAAAATCTGATTCCACTGGGGTTTCCATGTCAATAGTGGACTCAAATGTAAAAAGCCTCCAGTCCATTTCCAGAAGTACAAGTGTTTTCTACATGAGTAGAGGAATGAGAAAGAAACCAACTCAACTCTTTCCTTCCCAGCCCTCCTTAAAGTAGAGTCTGACCACTTTTCTTGCCAATCTTTCATTTAAGTGTCTCCTCCTAACTCCTTTACTTCTTTTTCCTCTTTCTTCTCCTTCATAGATCAGATCCTTAACTGGTCTTTCCTTAACTAACATTCATTTTCTTCCCATCTTTCTTTCTAATCTTTCTACCTTAAAAATCAACAAAGAAGTATTTCATTGGCTTTAGATAATTAAAGCCAAGCAACCTAAACAATGCTGGTCTTTCCTATAGAAACCAGGTTTAAAATGGTTACATAAGCACCAAGCTTCCTACCCCCATCACACACCTCATCCTTGAGAACTGGTGTTGCTGTTGTTTCAGTTCCATCTAGTTCTCCCTGGTGACCTTTTCCTCCCTTGATGAGTTCCACGGCACTGAAGGCTAAGGAAAAAAGGGAGCGGGTGGGTCCAGGAGGGGACTGACCTAGGAGACAGGCTGATTTTTTTTTTTTACTTTTAGACAAGTAAGAAATGAAAAAGTGTGCAATACTATTCCCTCTGCAAATGCTCCCTTCAGGTTCGAACTTGGAACTTTCCAGCTTTGGTCATGTATTTTATGCCCTTAAAGGGTTTGTACTTTTCTCCATACATATCCAGACGATTCACCTTGAGTCCTAGAAAGTAGGAAGACAGGGAAAATAGACATGAGGATTATTCAAAAGGAGCAGGTCACCTGTTTCTGTTCACTTCAATACAGAGGTCAGTGGGACCGAAGTCGCTGTGACAGGGAACCACTTATGCAGAGCAGATAGATTCTCCAGTCTCAGGACAGATACAGCAAAAAAAGGCTCCAACAGACAAGCTACCTATGAGAAGACCTGTCCCTAAAGTGGAAAGGGCACAAAGTGATGTGCAGACTGAAATGAGGATAAGGAAAAAATCAGACCACTGCATGATTTTTCTCAAATTATTGGACTAAATGAATAGTGAAGTAAATTATAACTAAAGGAATTAACAATGAAAGTGATAATAAATGAATGCTTCCTAAGTATTCTCACTAGATTAAGCCAAAAATATTTTATACTGTATAGAGCTTTATAGTTTATCGTTTTAAGATGGAAGAGCTTATACGTTAAATGAATTCCAATCACTTAAATTGTATAAGGCCCGTTTGTACAGAAAAACAGAAACTTCGTATAAAACTAAAGTCATCTCCTTTCCACATCACAGAGTTATTCTAAGGATTAAAAGAGAAAACACATGAAAAGAGCTTAAAACAGTGCCTGGAACATAGTAAATGCCCCCAAAGTGGAAACTGATTACTATTGTGTTAAGGTCAGCACAGACTACAGTGAACCGACCTACAAAGGCCCAGTAGTTCCAAAATAGAAATAAGAGCAAACATGAAAGTCTTCTGAAATCAGGAGAAAGGAGTGGAAATTACTCTTCAGTTATAGCTGAGAATGCACATGCATTCTCATACTGAAAACCTTGGGAACCTGAAATGAACAACCCTAAGACGATCCAAAAATGGCTGGTGAACACGTCCTTCTACCAATATTGTTTCTTTCTCAGTGTGTCTCAGGCACTTTTATTCAGGTCACTTATGCCAACTTCAAAGGAAGGATTGTAAATTTTCCCAAGAAATGTGCCAGAAAAGATGTTACCAAAGATTGTATATCAGGTAATGAAACTAAACCTTGTAAACAGGAAGCCCAGAAAAGTCTCCTGGTGCCTGCGCCGTGTGGCAGAAAGCCATTTTTGTTCCCTTTGGAGCCTCTTGAGCTCTGGGTCACTTACCAGAAATGGCCAACTGCTGGATCTTAAACTGCAGGTTAATTGTGGGATTTTCATCCGGTTTGGAAGCTCCAGCCTGAAGACTCATGGTCCCCTTCAAATTTGGTGGCTTTTGTGGATTTATTTTTCCTACATCCCAAGAGAGCATCTTCAAAGAAAATAAAAATGGAGAAGCGGTCTTTCCAAAAAATAGTTACAGCAGAATCCTGCATTTGAGGTGGCTGAGATCTAAACTCAGGCCACCTGTCCACAACATTATAAGTTGCCTCTGGGTATCTTTCCATTGAGAATTCTATGTGTTACTGTTAAGTTATCTCGCAGGAGAAAACAAGGTCCCTTTGATTCATCTCACCTTCCAAACAAGGTCTAGAGTCTATGCAGAGAGCCTGCAGACTGGTTTCTGCTTAAGTTAACATCAGCAATTCAAGATGTCCTGCTCATCCCTACCTTTGTGACTGGGTCGAATGTGTGCGTCCCCTGTGATGGAGTCAGGCTCATGTTCAGGACCCCCTTGGGCATCTGGCTGGTGACAGTCACTCCCTCGATGGTCTTCCCCATCGTCTGCTTGGGTCCCACCGTTATTTCAAAGCGTCCAAGGGAACTACTGTCCCGGAAACTGATGTTATGTTTGACATACACTGGGATTGCAACCAGACTGGAAATGAGAGACAAAGAGCCATTTCATTCGTGCACTGGGAAAATGGTAGTTCTCTCTCCTTTCTGCCTGTGGGTAGCTTCTTCTCCCTTAACTATGTCCTAACTTTTTATCTCAAAAAATAAACAGAAAAAAACCCCAGTAATCTAATTTTTTCTTTTTGAAAAGCTAATATACTGTCTAGTAAGTAAATTAACTTTACTAATGACTCTGAATAATATAAACAAAATCAAAGAGTATACTACTATGAGAAAGGCATAATGTACAAAAATGTATTATCATTATGTCTCTGTTTTTAACTTGTAACATGTGACCAATCATCATTTGCACTAGGGAGAATAATATTCATAGCTCATGGGCCTTTTATAATTTTTTTTTTTTTTGAGATAGGGTCTGGCTCGGTCGGTCACCCTGGTAGGAGTGCAGTGGCACGATCATAGCTCACTGCAGCCTCGACCTACCAGGCTCAAGTGATACTTCCACCTCTGCCTCCTGAGTAGCTGGGACCACAGGCACACATCGCACCCCACTAATTTTTACTCCTTTTTTTTTTTTTTTTTTTGTAGAGACAGGGTTTGGCCATGCTGCCAATGCCTGGTCTCAAACTCTTGGGCTCAAGTAATCCTCTTGTCTCTAATTTTTTTAGGATGCTTTCATCGGACCTCATCTGGTCCTTACAGAAACCCCACAAGGTAGGGTAGGCTGTCATGATTTGACAGAAGAAAAGGACTCAGAGAAGTCATGGAATAATCCTGAAGTAATAACGGTTCCTAACATTTATTGAGTACTTCCTGTTTGCCAGTCACTATGCTAAATGGTTTATATCCAGTTAACCCCTACCGTGTTTAATCCTCCCAATAAGTATGAAATAGATATTGCTACTGTAACTATGCAGTAGGTACTGATTTTATAGATGAATCCTGATGTCCTTATACTTAACTGAGATTAAGTAACTTGCCCAAGGTTCTAAGTACTGAAGATAGAGTTTAAGTCCAGGGAGTCTGATTTCAGAGGCTGTGGCCTCAAGCACTCAGATATATCTATTTTCCCAAATGATTCACTCCACATCACACGGGAAGGGACTGGTGGCTCTGAGGCCTCCTGACTCTCTTCTGTCTGCATACCTTATACTATTCAAAACTGCTTCCAAAAGCCTTTAGATTCCAAATTAAAGAGAATGTTCAAGACCAAAAATCACTGCATTTTATGCTTTTTCATAGCATAACTTCATGCTTCTTTTAGATCAGGGACATTGAACACAGTATGCCCAGATTCTGGTTTGAGAAAATAATGTTCTTGTTTAGACACATAACAACAACAAAAATAACAGCAAACTTAATGAGCACTTGTGTTAAGCACTATTCAGATTCTCTTATTCAATCTTCAGAACTTTTACTATTTTCAATTTACAGATGAGAAAAGAGATACATAGAAGTTAAGCAACTCACCTGAGATTACCCAATTAGTAACCACAGAAGCTGGAATGTGAACTCAGGTAACTCTAGAGCCTGAGTTCTTAATCACTACAGATATGGTTTCCACATATACGTACATACACAGATTCCATTCTTAATTATAAGAGCTGCTTACTTCTGTGCACTGACATGGTAAGACAGCAGGCGGAAGTTTCCATCAGGAGGGATGAAGGAGAGGATGCGCTCAGATTCCCAGCGCTTGAAACGAACACAAGGATGGAAGCTGACATCATCCAACAACCTAGGGTTCTATAGTCACCAGGAGAGGAGAAGCAAGAAGTGGGCATTAAACACCCGCTGTGCTTTCAGGAAAGCAATTTAAATGCTGTTTTTTATTAAACCACACACCACACACACAGAAATCATGTGGTCACTTCTGGAAAATTCAAGCCTGAGACAAGCTTCGTGGCTGTCCTAATTATTTCTTCTTGTTCTATTCCATTCCCACTGCTCTGTCTTTCCAGCAGCATTTAATCTCTCATCCCAAGAACTCAATCTCTGGCCCAGGATTTTACCATGAAGGAAAGTGTAAGATCCGGCATGCCAGTCAGCTTGACACAGGCATCAATCACCCCCTGGATCTCGGCAGTAATTGTGGAGCCTGAGATAGGAATAAGACAAAACGAACAGATTACTGAAACCTTCTCTGTCCTTCTCAACAAACTTACCTCCTCCCTCCTTCTTTTCCTCTCTCCCTCCCCTTCCTCTCTCTCCCTTTCTTTCCTTCTGTCTAGCCATCCAATTCATTTACACAATCCATCTATCCATCATTCTGAACACTTATCAACTGGATATCAAGTATGAGACACTATGATGAGGAAATGGTGATAAAAAGATTAATGAGGTAGTTATTGGCCTAAACTCCTAAAGGAGTTTTCAGTCTAGTATCAGAATTAAACAAAGCACCATTATTTTACCCAACAGTTCAGAAAACTTCCTATCAGAAACTGTTCTCCCTAAGGTCGCCAGTGAGTTCTGCTGCTACAGTGAGTGGTCACTCCCGGTCTCTATCTTACAGGTCCTCTCTGTGGCATGTGTCACTGTCAATCACTTCTGCCTTCTCAAACATCCCTTCCTCCTAACCTCTCCTGGTGTCCTCCTATTTTCCCAGCTCCTCTTCCTCAGTGTCTTGGGCAGGTTCTCTTTCTTTGCACATCCCTTAAATGCTTTTTCAGTTCTGAACTTCTATTTTCTTTCACTTTACACACTCTTCTGGGTTATTTTACCTACTTCCCAAGGCTTCAATGTTCATTTACGGCCTACTATTACCTATTCTTTTTTCAAGTTCAGCCCCAATCCTGCCTGATGGACATCTCCACTTGGATGTCACTGAGGCACATGTCAGAAGTGAGTCCATTATCTCACGCCCTGAACCTGGTGCTCCCATTTCCCCACCTATGTGATGGCACCATCTATCCTGCTGCCTAAGCCAGAAACACAGACACATCCCTGACGACATCCACTTCCTCCCCCCACATCCAGTCAATGATCAGCTCCTCTCTTTTCGAGGACTCACCTCTCTCTGGTCTGTGCATTACTCTCTGTCCTCATTGCACTATGTTTTGGGCCTGGATTTCAGCCTCCTAGCTGCTCCCTGCCTTCAGGCCCACCCCACTTTAGACCATTCTTCACACAGCAGCCAGACTTATCCCTCTAAACTACAAGTCTCATCAAGTCACTCCCCAACTTAAAACTCTTCAATTACTCACATCTGCCCTCCTTAAACTGGCAGGCAAGGTTCTTCATGATCTGGCCATATATATTTTACATTTTCGTTGAGGTAAAACAGTAAAATGCAAAAATCTTAAAGTGTACAGCTCAATGAATTTTTAAATATATATACATTTATGCAAATACTAACTATAGCAAGATACGGAACATTTTCAGCATCCAAGAGCTCCCTCTTACCCATCCCAGGTAATCCACATCCCCAAAATTCTGACTTCTATTACCTTAGACTAAATTGCACCTGTTTCAAACTTCATATACATGTAATCCCACTGTCTATAATCTTATGCATCTGATTTTTTGCTCAATATTGTGATGTTTGTGCATACTTTGCTCCCAAATCCACACATCTTAATAACTTCATTTCATTCCACCGATGAAGCATAAACACCCCCACCTCTCTGTTGTGTTTTGCTCAGGGGTGGGTACCTCTCATATGCTCCACCTTTTTACCTTCCTCTTTCCCTCACTAGACTAAACTAAGCTTTCTGCAGCTGCAGACTATGTCTTATTCATCATCGAGTGCCCACTCTCTAGCACTGTGCTATGATGTAAGTTTTCAATAAACATCTGTTGAACGAATAAGTTCACTAATGTGAAGAGGTTTCTTTTTAATTAAAAACAGGGTCTCACTATGTTGCCCAGGTTAGAGTGTAGCTGTTATTCACAGGCATAATCATAGCTCACTACAGTATCCAACTACCAGGACTAAGTGATCCTCTCGCCTCAGCCTCCCAACAGTTGGGGCTACAGGCACATTACCACTATGACTTGCTTCTACAAACTGTGAAGCTCTAGGACTTCTAGTCATATTTACGTAATTCAGAACACACAGAAAAAGCGGCACCCTGAATTTTGTGATTACAATTTTAGTTCTGCCATCAAAACTGGAAGCCACTTTCAAGAAGGAAATTTAATCAAAAGAAAGTTAATTTGTTACTTTTTTTTTTTTTTTTTTTTTTTGAACAGGGTCTTGCTGCTGACCAGGCTGCAGTGCAGTGTCATGATTAGGCCTTACTGCAATCTCAACTTCCCAGGCTCAAGCAATCCTCCCACCTCAGCCCCTCACGAAGCTAGGAATACAGGCATGCACCACTACACTCAGCTAATTTTTTTCACTTCTTATAGAGATGGGGTCTCACTATGTTGCTCAGGGTCTCACTATATTGCTCAGGCTGGTCTTAAACTCCAGGGCTCAAGCAATTCTCCCGCCTCGGCTTCCCAAAGTGCTGGGATTACAGGCATGAGTCACTGCATCTGGCCTGTTACTTCTCTTTTTTATTCAAGAGGAAGACCAATAAAGCAAGTGAAAGTATGAAATAAATCCTGGTCTGCATCATAATACTAACGTCCATTCCCAGTACCCAGCACAGTGCCTGGCACAAAGTAGGCACTAAATTAAAGTGCATGACCTTGAATGGGGGTTAATTCTGAAACTACAAGCATTATATGAAAGATGCCCCTTTCTATTTTCATATTTCTGAGAACATATTAAAAGCACCTACCTGATTTATCAATAATTGCATCAATCTCTTCAATCACATCAAAATAGGCCTCATTGTTGGTGTATTTCACCCCAGTCCGTCGCCAAGGCACCACTGACAGCTGCCCAGTGGGAAGTTGGTCACCCACATTGGTGCTTCCTGAGACAATTAATATTACTGTATTTTAACACCATTTTGACTCTAGAAACCACAGAACACCTCCCTAGAAGTTTCCATGCTCCCACTATTCATGCACTCAGTTGAATAATTTTTCAAACATAAGATGAGATTTTTCCAAACTTCCATATAGGGTAACTTCGTCTATTTTTAAAACTCCTTGTTGCCATCTGGTCTGCCTCTTCAAACAGAGTAAAGGTTTAAGAAAAAGTTACCTGAGAAACAGATATCATATTTTGGTTTTGAACGTAACCTGAACTTAGTATCTCAGATTCCACAATAGCTTACAGCTTAAATAATGTATTGGCTTTCAGTAGAGTTGGTAATCTACATATAGATATAAAAATTTCATGGGTAAAAACAGTATTTGAGCCTGAGGTAGGTTCTTAGGTACATTTATGGTAGGTATTAAAATGTACATATCAACATGATCTGTCTCATTCCTAAGTTCCAACACTGAAACTTAGGAAAAGAATACAAATTTGATCTCTCCCTGTCTTTAAGAATTGTAGATCAATTCCTTCACTAGTTTTTCCCTTTACAGGCATAATTTTTTTTAATTCAAAAGGTTTTATACTGACACAATGAAATACATTAATTTAAATTCTATTTCCTTCTTCCATTACCTGGATCCTTTTATTTTCTGTCTTTAAAAAAAATTTTTTTGAGATAGAGTCTTGCTCTATCGCCCAGGCTAGAGTGCAGTGGTATAATCTTGGCTCACTGCAACCTATGCCTTCCGGGTTCAAGCAATTCTCCTGCCTCAGCCTCCCGAGTAGCTGTGACTACAGGCGTGCACCACCACGCCCGGCTAATTTTCGTATTTTTAGTAGAGACAGGGTTTCACTACGTTGGCCAGGCTGGTCTTGAACCTGACCTTGTGATCCGCCCGCCTCAGCCTCCCAAACTGCTGGGATTACAGGTGTGAGCCACCGTGCCCGGCTAAACAAAATTTTTTAAGAGATAGGGTCTTCCTATGCTGCCCATGCTGGAGTGCAGTGGCTATTCACAGACATAATCATAACTCACTGCAGCCTTGACCTCCTGGGCGCAAGTGATCCTCCCACCTTAGCCTCCAGAGGAGCTGGGACCACAGCACCTCTGGAGGCTGTGCACCACCATGCCTGGCTAATTTTTGTATTTTTTTGTAATGACAGGGTTTCAAAACCATCTTGCCCAGACTGGTTTCAAACTCCTGTACTCGAGTGATCCTCCCACCTAGGCCTCCTAAAGTATTGGATACAGGCGTGAGCCAAAGTGTCAGGCCCATTTCAACTTTTCAAAAGCGGTTCTTAGATACCCTTTTCTAGATTAAAGTGAGATACAGGCTTAACTAACTTCATAATATTCATAAATGATTCAGGCACTAACAAAGCTTTCAAAGGCTTAAAATGAACTCAGAATACTGAAGAAACCACCAACTTTGTTTCCTTAAAAAGAGGAACTATGTATTAAAATGTATCATCAAGATATAATAATCAAAGCAGTCTAGGGAAAAGGCAAGAAAGCCTAAAAGCAGACCAAGAATCCACAATGACAGGACAAGATAGAAATGTCATTCTAAAACAGGGGAAAAGGATAAACTACACAATGGTGCTAGGACAACTATTTTGAAGAAAGAAACATTATTGTACACCAAGATAATTTTCAAATGGATTAAATAATTAAATCCAAAAATAAAATCACAAACTAACTAGAATAGACATTTGAAAAAGATCTTCCCTTCTCTGAGATTAAAAAGACATTCTCCTGTTTTGTCTAATAATTATAAAGTTGGTGTTTAGCTCCTTAACCTAGCTGGAATTTATTTTGTGTATAGTGTGAAGTGGAGGGACTTAATTTTTTCCATATTGAAGCTGACTGTCCTAACACAATACAGTTAACAACTGGCCCCTGGTCTACAGATTTGATAAATGACCACATCTATCTACACCAAATTCCTATAAAAGCAAGAGTCTGTTTCTGGACTCTTTTATCCCAGTGATCTATCTGTCTGTTACTGGACAAATACCAAATTTTAAAAACTACCCAAACTTCAAACAGATTGAGTAATCTTTATCTGAAACGTTCGGGACCAGAAATCAAATGTTTCAAATTTTGGATTTTTTTAAATGTTGGAATATCTGGATTATACCAGTTGAGCATCCCAAATTCAAAAATCTGAAATCCTCCAATGAGCATTTCCTTTGAGTGTCATATCAGTGTCCAAAAAGTTTTGGATTGTAGAGCATTCTGGATTTTGGATTTGGGATGTTAAACCTGTAATATATCTTACATTACATTTTATAGGACACATTTTATCTTTCCTCTTTTTAAAACTATTATTTTCAAAACTCTCCTGGGTCTTGTAGGATGTCTACTGTATGAATATTTGTCTTGTGTACTATACAAACTTAACCTGTAGTGATATTTAACAGGGCAAATCTTCCCAACAACCCCTTTGTAATTCTTTTTCAAAACTGTCCTGGCTATTCTTACAATATTTATGCTTTTAAAATGCATTTTTCAATCAGTTTGTAAAATCCCATGAATATGCTCATTTATGCATTAAACAAGACCCAAAATGTAAAATCTTAATGAAACAGAATGATTAATTTGATTAAATCAAAACATTTAGAATGTTGCTAAACAACACCAGAACAAAGCTAAATCACAAGTGACAGATTGTAAGAAAATATCTGTAATGCAGTAATCAAAAGACATAAAGATCTCCCATGAAAGAGATTATTTTAAATCCATATGAAAAAAGAAAAACATTTCAACAACAAAAAAATGAACAAAGGACATGAAAAGGTAATTCACAATAGAGGAAAAACAGTCAATAAATACTTGAAAAGATTTTAGTTTCCTTAATAACAAAAAATGACTGTGTAAATGCAAGATATCAATAAACTATCAAATTGCCAATGTTTCTAAAAAATTATTAATGACAATTTGACTACAGCACTTTGAAATTGTTACTGAAAGTATAAATTGGCCTAACTTTTCTAGAGGGCTACACATTATGGTACTTAAAATGTATACACCCCATGACACAGCATTGCTACCTCTACTACTTAAAAGAAATCATCCAGATGTGCACACCAAGGTTCAAGTATAAGAATGGTAATCCTTGTTATTCAAAAGAACAAAAATATCAGTAACATCATAATTAGGGATTCAGTAAAAACTGAAAAACTTTGGGTCCACATCACATGGAAGAAATGTGTAAGTTATTAAAAATGAAGGCCAGGCGTGGTAGCTCCCACCTGTAAGCCCAGAACTTTGGGAGGCAGAGGTGGGTGGATCACTTGAGGTCAGGCGTTCGAGACCAGCATAGTCAACATGATGAAACCCCATCTCTACTAAAGAATACAAAAATTAGCTGGGCATGGTGGCGTGTTCCTGTAATCCCAGCTACTAGGGAGGCTGAGGCAGGAGAATCACTTAAGCCCAGGAGGCAGAGGTTGTAGGGAGTTGAGATCGCACCACTGCACTCCAGCCTGGGCGACACAGCAAGACGCCATCTCAAAAAAAAAAAAAAAAAAGAAAGAAAAAAAGAAAAAGAAGAAAAAAGAACAAGAACCATGTACAAGACATCATCATGGGATAATGTTCATAAAATATCATATGTTAAAAGTGTGGTGGGATTAAGAGTGATTTTTACATTCTTTGTGCTTTTCTGTATTTCTGAGGTTTCTACAATAATCATGTGTTTCTTCTGTAATCAGAAAAAATATTTTTAAAGAACATTTCATTTTGTCATCAAAATCAGGGTATTTTCCACAAAGCAAAAATATTATTTCAGGTTGTACTCAGTTTACAAGAGTGGTCAGGCGCGGTGGCTCACGTCTGTAATCCCGAGACTTTGAGAAGCCGAGGCAGGTGGATCCCCTGAGGTCAGGAGTTTAAGACCAGCCTGGTCAACATAGTGAAACACCATCTCTACTAAAAATACAAAGATTAGCTGGGTGTGGTGGTGCATGCCTGTAATCCTAGCTACTCAGGAGGCTGAGGCAGGAGAATCACTTCAACCCAGGAGGCAGAGGTTGCAGGGAGCCAAGATCATGCCACTGCACTCCAGCCTGGGTGACAGAGGGAGACTCTGTCTCAAAAAAAAAAAAAAAAATCTACAAAGAGCAAAATTAAAACACTGGGACACCTGAGATCCCCAAAGACAAACACTCAAAACAATGTGTGACACTGGACTAAGTCACTCAGGCTGCAGGATGGCCACTCTCTATCGGTTTCCCCCTCCGCCATACCTGTGATGGTGTTGACAACCGTTCGAAGGATAGTGGGAGGCTTTATGAGTTCTTTAAGAATGTTCGACTCGGTAGCCAATGGAAAACCATTGTCAAGCATCTCTTCCAATACCTCATAAACCACAACCACATTGTCTTTGATCACTGGCTCTGAACAGACTCCAAAATAATCCTGATGGAGATAGAATATATGCATTGATCACTCAGATACTGTAAAATAAATAAATAAATAAATAAAAAGAATGTGCCTACAGGGAATAAGGATCTGGCCTGTCCATGTGTTTCTGTGCTACTCTTCTACAATGAGGGAACGCAGCATAACCATAGTTCTCTTAGGCAGTCTGTTTGGTAGAGAGCACTAGACTGGCTTATGGTACTACTGTGATTACTAGCTTCCTCTACAAACAAGAGGAATTTAAATCTTTGGGTTAATTTCCTCAACTTGATAAAATACACAGAATACAAAATTGAATCTTGATTATATATGCTTATGAACAAGAATTTGAAAGAATTACACAAAATAATACTTGATATGACAAAGAATAGTACATGAAAATCTTTACCCCTACTGTTGTGCTATTTCTTAACATTCATGCAAGCTAGTATACCTGAAAATTCCTCTGGATCATCTTTAAGATGCTAAGATTCCAAGAACTCTTTGTCCTTTTATTTAAAAGGCTACCGTTAGATGCTAAATTATCTGGATTGTGGGAAAGCATTGGATTTCAAACCAGAAAACCTAGATTATAATTTTGTCATTTGTAGATTAAGTCATGTTAACTAATTTTGATCTTGATTCTTTAATGGTATAATCAGGATAACACCACTGGAGGCAAAGGGCTGTAAGAACTAGGCATGACTAATTAAGCACTAACGCTCATGAATGTACTTTGTAAACTATAAAGCATTACAAAATGGAATGAGTGATCTTTAGCAAGAAATGTTCATGGCCATTCAATGTTCCCTTCTAGCAATGTCAGTATGTCTTTTACAGGACCTCTGAGAGGGTCACAAAACCCTCTTGAACTCATAGAATGAAGGAAAATGTACCCCTTTTGAAAGTCCATTCTATTCATGAACAGCTCTGATCATTCCAAAGTTCTTTCTTTTGCTAAACTGAAATTTGCCTCCTAGCTCTGTTTTACAGAGCAAGTGTACATAACAGCCCTGCAATTACTTGAAAACTATGAGTTTTCACTTCAGTTTTTTTCTTCTCAGAGCCACAATTCCAAGATATTTGCGCAGTTCATGATAAGGTATGGTTTCCAGGTTGTTTCACCATCTTTCCATTTCTTTGATATCCAAAACTGAACAGACTCTACTAGAGTCTAAATTACATTAGATAACATCAATTATCCACAAGATTCCAATACCCGAGTCACCTAAGAATCAGGAATATATTCCTAAAACAAAAAGATTTCCTCTTTTTAAGAGAAAAATTCTCATTTTCAATGAGAATTCAAAAGAAAAAAAAGTCACATATTTCCTTCCCAAGAGTGACTTATTTTTAAAAAATAAAACACCACTAGGTTTTATAAACCAGGCGTCATGTGAACTAAGCAGCTGGAAAGGAGACTCGCAATACAGCCAGGTGCTGCAGCCAGCCAGCAAGCCTGCAATTCTATTGCCAGGCTGCTCCTGACACATTCCGATCCTGGAAAAATCATGTTGCCAGAGAGGACGCACATCGGAGAAGACCTGATAATCAGGATGTCCACTGACTTTTAACAACTGCTTCAAAAATGACAAGCTCTGAAGTCTCAGACTTCCAAATTAGCAACTTTACTCTGCTTTCCCAAATTCCTCTGTGGTTTCAGCTAGATCAAACAAACAACTCTTCTCACTTCCTGTCTTGTAATAAGTTACATTAGTATGACCATATGAAGCGGCTGCCAGTTCCACCAGTGGAACTGTTCATCTTAGAATGGGTAAAGTATCACATGCGGAAATCATAACAAGGCCCAGTTACAGTGGTTTAGGATCACAACTCCTGGGTTCTTCTAGTTCTTCCACATACTGGGGCTTATCATACTTAGGTTTTCACTGTGCAAAGGGGCTGGTATGCTGCATGAGAATTGAAATTCCAGAATAGTAGTACTATCAGAGAGTATTCGCAGGGGAAAACACAAAACGTATTTTAATTTTCTTGGGAAGGGAAGTTGTTCTAGACGTGAGTACAAGAGAAATCACTCTTTGACTTGCTTTTTAACTTTTATCATAGTGTGTGAGTCCTCATGCTCTTCTCCAATGCCACAATTCCAGTGTTCATATGACTCATTCCAGACCTCATATGACACAGAAGTTAAACCAAAGGGCCCTTGCTTCTCATTCCAGTTATGCATATAACCACAACAGTTAGAAGCTGAGTGGTTCTGTTGGGAGAAGGTTCCTGTGTGTGAATCCAGGGCCGGTGCAGTCTAAACTCCTGTGCTGCAAGTGGCATTGTGTCCTGCTATCACTGACGTCCCTTAGACACCACTCCCTAAGTTCTTAAAATCTATTCCTGAAAAAAAAGCTTAAAATGAAAACTGCCTCATAAAATGGCTCACTTAAATTCTTACAGGCACATGAGATTTCCCAATCTCATATTTGCAAGCAGAGCTCATCAGTAGCACTCTCTCGCTAAAAAGAAACACCCCAAACTTGAGAACTAGTACAGGTTCGTGAATTACGCGACTGGGACAGTTAAACTAAGCATTGCTTAGCTTGTTCTACTTTTTCTTTTCTAAAACTTTACGCAATCACTTTCTCATGCAACTCAAAGCAACGCAGATAATAGTTAGGATCAAGACCACCAGGCAAAAACAACCTAAACTCTAATTTGTGAGCAAAAAGTAGAATCAGAGCTAGAAAGGCTATATACAGTCATCACAAATAGGTTGGTTTTCCCACGCAAGAGGTTCAAAAGTATTCCATTTGTCATTTTGTATGCAGCCAATTCAATAAATAGAAACCAGAAACTTATCAGATAGGAAAGGAAGTGAGTAATACCAGAGTTTTGATTTTTTTTTTAAGTTTCTTAATGGAGGCTTTATACAATGGAAACAGGACTATAAAGACACTTCACGGTTTACATATATGAACTTTCCCACATTCACGAACCTGAAATGTGTCCACCACTCGGTGAAGAAACTCAATGACAAACAGAGGGGGGACCTCCGTCTGGATCACAGCCACAAAAAAGATCTTGTGGCGGTAAACACTTAAGAGATAGTGGTGAGGGGTAGGGATAACTGGAGGCACATTTTCTGCCTCAGTAGCTCTCTCTTGCGCCTCAAAAAAGTAATCACAAACAGAACGGCTGACCACACTTTTCCAATGTTTCTCCAGGAATATGTCTCCAGAGGAGTTGATCAAGAAAAGACTATGAATCATGGTGGCGATTGTCAGTGACAGAAGAAAGCCTTTTTCAGTCTGAAAGCCTCAGGACTCTGTAAATTTTCAACTCTAAAAACAAAAGCAGCAATATTCAGTTCCATTCAACCAAAACGTCCTCTCCATCTTTTCCCAACAGTCCAAGACTTACCCATCTTTCAAGACCAGGCCCAATCTTCCCTTCCTGCATGAGCCTGAAGATAGCCCTCCCTTGAATTCGAAAGGATAAAGATCAGCCATCTGACTGTCAATCATATACTCCCAGTTATCTTTACTATCGCCCGAATTGCATCCATTTAAAATAGTACTTAATCTGTGGGTGTCTATTTTCTCAACCAAACTGCAAGCTCCTTGAAGAAAAGGACCGTGCCTCATGTTTTGTGTTGCAGCCAGGCAACACAATCAGAGTTCTTTGAAGAGGGCTTCGAAGAACACTGAATTTGATGTCATGTTCTGGCAACAGCTCACGCATATACAAGAAATGTGCAGCTTAAAAATACGATAGCCACTGTGGGACCAGCAAGCACCTGAAAGGTAACTGGTGCGAACTGAGATGTGCTGTAAGTGTAAGACACACGACAAATTTGGAAGGCTTTGTATGAAAAAAAAAATTTCAAATCTTACCAATAATTTAATATTGATTATATGTTGTAATAACATTTTGGATATCCTGGGTTAATTCAAATATATTAAAATTAATTTAAACTGTTTTATTATTTTAAGGTGGTTACCAGAACACGTACAATTAGATATGTGGTTCGCTTTCCATTTCTGCCCGCCAGAATAGGTGGCAGGAATGGAAAGCTGCCCTGCGGGGTCTTTATTCATCCAATCAGATCTGTTCTCTGAGCACTCCTTAGTCACTTGTTAATACAGTAAGACATTGGGGGCCTTTAAAAAGATCCCTTGGGGCTCCCGCCTGTGATCCCAGCACTTAGGGAGGCCTCCGCGGGCAGATCGCTGGAGCTCAGGAGGTCGAGACCAGCCTGCACAACAGTGTGAGACCCCGCCTCCAAAAACAAAAATTCCCCTGGGGGACAGACACCCCAAGGCCCTCAGGCGGTTGCATCTCTCCGGCGCCAGTCCCCACGATGTGGCCATTCCGCGAACCGGCGCAGGTGGTCAAAACGCAGAGGCCTGCGGTGCCCAGCGCTGCCGGACGAGATGGCGGGAGAGAGGGACAGCCGGACAGCCGGGCATGCAAGGGAGAGGCGGCGGCCCAGGCGGGCGGTCCCTGGGCTGGCCCTGGCCCAGAGCCGGCGGCGACGGAGGCCGCGGGGCTGCGGGCGGGCAGGGGCCGGGCTAAAGGGGCACGCCCGTTCCCGGGTGAAGAGCGCAGGGGCGCCGGGCCGCGCCAGCGAGCGCACGTGCACTGCCATGGTAACAGTGTCCCCTCCGCCCGCCGCCGCCGCCGCCGCCGCGGCGCCGGGGCGGACCCCTCCCCGAGTCCTGAACCCGGCCCCTCACCTCTCCCCGCCGCCTCCCGCAGCCCTGAGAGGTCGCCCGGCGGCATCCTGAGACCCCGCCCCCGCGCCGCGCATCCCCGCCCCGACCGTCCCGCGCCCACCTTCCGCCCCCGCCCCAGGTCCGGGGTCGTCACTACTCCTCACCCTGCCTAGCTGCGCACAGAGCCCACCGCTCCTAGGCTCGGACAGGCCCTGCCCCGCCCACCGCGCGCGCTGAAGCAGCCGCTCGCCCGCTGATTGGCCGACCCGGGAGCCTTGCGACCGCTCCGCCCACGATCTGCGCCTGAAGGCCGCTGATTGGGCATCTGGGAACCGCTCCTCCCCTCTGATTGATCGCTGTTGGCGGCTTGCCCTGTTGTCGGGCTCGAGTACCCCGATTGGCCCTGTTGAGGCCCCGGTCATCTCCGATTGGTGCAGCTCTGTAGCCGCGAGCCCTGATTGGAGGTCGAAGACAGTGCGGGCCGCTCGGCCCCAGTCATCCAGTCACAAAGGGCTGGGGCGGCCGCCGCGCTCGCGTGATTGCGGAGTGCGCCTGGAGGGGGCGCTGGAGTATGTGTGTGCCGGGGCGGGGTGGCTTCCGGGCACGAGTTACTGACAGCACCTCGCGGATGATAAATCCTGAGGGCGGCGACTACCCTCCGTTCCATCGGTGCCTTTGGGAAGAGCCGCCTTCTCTGTTGTACTGGGCCCTGGGTCAGGTCGTCGCGGCTGGCATTGGAGCTTCTGACGCCGAGCCCTGAACCCCGACTCTGGAGGCCCCTAGCCCCACTGGGCCGCGGCAGGGCGCCCACCCTCCAGAATCTCAGTTCTCAGACGGGGAGTGAGGGGCTAGACGGGTCTCTCCACCGCTTTGGAGACCTCAGGACTTGGATACGCTTTTGAGTGGTCCCAGTCGTCGTGATCCACGACGGCGTGGAGTGGAAGTCAGGACCAGGGATCGCCCCAGTGTCGCAGGAAGTCAGGCCCAGATGCCGTGAGGCGTCGCCAGCCTTGGACCCAGCAGTGGGCATTGGTGACAGTGGCGACCTCGCCGATGAGGGGTTCGCCCTCCCTGGCATTAGTTTTCACTTTGGTGAAATGGAGCGTGGGTGGCAGCTCCTCCACACACAAGCCCTTTGCTGAGGTGGTGCGGTGGGGGGGTTCTCTTCACACTTGCTAAGGGCAGATAGTTGGCTGACTTTGAACTAAGGAGAAAAGCCAGAAGCAAAATGGCAGAATGGTGTGACGCTGGTTGGGCTTAGGGACGCTGGTGCCACAGAACTTGGCTTGAACCCGCTCCAACACTTACAACCTGGGTGATGGTGAGAAGGAACTCCTCTAAACTTCAAGTTCCTCACTTCTCAAATAAGGACGTGAATAGTACCTCCCTCGTAGAGTTGTGAGGATTGAGTTAGAAAATGCTAGCAATTGTTATGCCCTAAGGAACAGCACACGATACAATAACACGTGATAATGTGTGTCTAAGGTGCAGAAATGCAGTCGCTGCTGTGAGCATCTCATTCATTCACTGAATTAACATTTGCCGAAAACCGCCAGGTATCTTCCTGTGCTTGATGCTGGAGATGCTGCAATGACTGCTGTCACAGGCATTGTCCCTGTGGTTACAGGGCCCAGCAGGAAAGACATGAGAAGCGAGGGACTGCAAGGCAGTGTGATGAATAAGGAACGCATAGGGGGTGGGAGGAGTGCTGTAGAGATGGCTGACCTAGAGTCAGGGAAGACCCTCTACCTTGAAACCTGAAAATGAGAATGGATCCCTCAAATGCAGGGATAGATGGACAGAGAAAAAAGTACATAAGGAAGGCTCTGGAGATGAGCAAGTTAAGTATAGCTGAGCTGGAATGGTATGAAAGAGTACAGGGAGATGAGGCTGGAAAGGTAAGTAGGAGCCAAGTGGTTGTGAACCGTGGAATTGCTAATACTTATAAAACACTGTGCCATACACTGTGTTTTAAATTTGTAAGTACCATTCCATAAATATTTAGTGAGCTACCATGTGCCAGGCACTATTTCAGTGCTTGGATACATAACACCAGTAAACGAAAGACAAAAATCCCTTGGGGCTGGGCGCGGTGGCTCACGCCTATGATCCCAGCACTTTGGGAGGCTGAGGTGGGCAGATCACTTGAGATCAGGAGTTCAAGACCAGCCTGGCCAACATGATGAAACCCTGTCTCTACTAAAATTAATTAGCCAGGCGTGATGACACGTGCCTGTGGTCCCAGCTACTCAGGAGGCTGAGACAGGAGAATTGCTTGAACCCAGGAGGCAGAGGTAGCAGTGAGCCAAGATTGCACCACTGCACTCCAACCTGGGCGACAGAGTGACTCTGTCTCAAAAAAAAAAAAAAATTCCCTGTCCTAGTGAAGCTTATATTCTAGTGGGGGAAAGACAGATAATCAATAAACATAAGTAAAGTATATAGTAGGTTATAAGATGGCATGTGCAATAAAAAGAAAAAAAACTCAATCAGGAGTGTTACGGGATTGGAGGGCAAATTACAGTTTTTAAGAAAGTAGTGAGAATAAGCCTCATTGAGAAGAGACATTAGCGCCAAGACTTGAAGAAGGCAGAAGAGTTAACTATAGGGAGATCTCAGGGGAAAGCATTCCAGGAAAGGGGACAGGCATTGCAAAGCCTGTAAGGCCAGAATGCTCCTGGGGAGTTCCTGGAGCAGGAAGGGTGACAGTGTGGCTGGAGTGAAATGAGTGCAGGGAAAAGGAGGAGACAAGGTTACAGGGTGGGTGGCCTGATCACACAGGGGCTAGAAAACTCTTTTAAAGATTATGAAGAGCCTATGGAGGGTTTGGACAAAGGGATGATAGGATCTGATTTATCAGTCATCTGGGTTGAGAAGACTGTGCAAGGAGACCAGTGAGGAGGCCGCTTCAGTGACCCAGGTGAGAGGTGATGGAGCTCAGACCAGGCTGTGGCCATGGAGGTGGTGAGGAGGAGGTGGACTGTGCATGAGTCTCCAGGAGGAGCCAGCTGGATTTTCAGATGGATGGGATGTGGGGAGTGAGAACAAGAGAGAAGCGAGGGCCACTGAGCTTCAGCATGGAGAAGGATAGTTTAATCAACTGAGACTAGAAAGACTATGGGTAGGCCAGGTGTGGTGGCTCACGCCTGTAATTCCAGCACTTTGGGAGGCTGAGGCAGGTGGATCACCTGAGGTCAGGAGTTCGAGACCAGCTTGGCCAACATGATGAAACCCTATCTCTACTAAAAATACAAAAATTAGCCGGGTGTGGTGGCGGGTGCCTGTAATTCCAGCTACTCAGGAGGCTGAGGCAAAAGAATTGCTTAAACCTGGAAGGCGGAAGTTGCAGTGAGCCAAGATTGTGCCACTGCCCTCCAGCCTGGGCAATAAAGCAAGACTCCATCTCAAAAAAAAAAAAAAAAGAAAGAAAGAAAGACTATGGTAGGGCAGGTTGGAAGGGAGAAAACTCAGGAGTTTGGTTTTGGACATGTTAAGTTTATTGTATGTGTTAGTCCATTTTGCTTTGCTATAAAGCAGGGAGGTCCAATCTTTTGGCTTCCCTGGGCCTCTTTGGAAGAAGAATTGTCTTGGGCCACACATAAAATACAGTAGCACTAACAATAGCTGATGAGCTAAAAAAAAAAAAAGAGCAATCACAAAGAAATCTGATAATGTTTTAAGAGAGTTTATGAGTTCATGCTGGGCTGCATTCAGAGCTATCCTGGGCCGCATGCAGCCTATGGGCCTCGGGCTGGACAAGCTTGCTATAAAGGAATACCTGAGACTCGGTAATTTATAATAAATGTAAAAGAAGTTTATTTTGCTCATGGTTCTGTAGGCTATGCAAGCATGGCACCAGCATCTGCTCGGCTTCTGGTGAGGCTTCAGGAAGCTTTTACTTATGGCAGAAGGTGAAAGGGGAGCAGGCAGTTGCATGGTGAAAGCAGGAGTGAGCGAGCGAGCGAGAGAGAGAGAGAGAGAGGAGGTGCCAGGCTCCTTTAAGCAACCAGCTTTCTCGTAAACCAACAGAGTGAGAACTCATTAGCACGGGGAGGGCACCAAGCCATTCACAAGGGATCCACCCCCATGACACCTACTAGACCCACCTCCAAAACTGGGGATCACATTCCAACATGAGATTTGGAGGGGACAAACATCCAAACTATATCAATATATCTGTGAGCTCCATTAGCTATCCAATTGATGTTGAGAAAGCAACTGGACATATGAGTCCAGGGTTCAGGAGAGTGGGCTGAACTTGAGATATAAATTTGGGTGTTTTTAGCATATGGATATTTAAAGTAGTAGGACCTGTTGCGATGACTGAGGGAAAGAGCTTAGAGAGATAAGAGAACCAGATTCCAGGGGCTCTCCAAATTTAAGAGTTCACATAAGAGAGGAGGATCCGGAATCATATAATCCCTCCAACTACTCTAAAATGAATTACTGTTGTGATCCCCTTTTGGTAGATGAGGAAGGTGCAAAGACTGCTTAAATAACCTGCCTAAGGTCAAACAGCAAAACTGTGATTCAAGGACGTTGGAAGATCTGAGCAGAATGGCTCAGATTCCACACCTTCTATCTCTAAGCCCAGGAACCCACTGAAGAAATGTGAAGCAGGAGAGTGGCACGCTTTCAGATTTCCATTTCAGAAAGACTAGTGTGCAGGATGGACTGGAACAGGCTGAGCCTGGAGGCTGGGAGGTCATTTAGACAATTGTAGCAATCCCTAGGAGAGAGCTAGTGCCTGGAGCCATGAGGCAGGGATTAGAGAGAAGTGAAGTGGATGACTTCCAGAGAAGATAGGGATTAGGAATTAGTGGAATGTTGGTGGTGAGGCAGATTAGGTTTCTGATTCGGGCAACAACGTGGATGGAAGCATCATGCATTGAGATGGGGATCACTGGAAGAGAGGCCCCTTGAGGGGAGGGCGTATGAATCCAGTCATATAGCAATGCCTGGGGGCATGAAACAAGTTGACACTCAAGTATTTGTTGAATTGAATAAAGTAACATAGAATCTGAGAGCTCATATAATACTTTCCCATGACTTTAAGAGAGGCCACAGGAAATCATTGACAAATGATAAGTCAGTCTATTTTGTGCATAAAAATCTCTAGGGAAAGATTTTCTAAAGCTGCCACTGACAAACCTTTCTGGTGTTTAACAGCTGAGAAATTTTTCTACCATAAAAAGTCAATCCCAGCTATCAGGATTCACTGAGAACCATTTATTTATTTATTTATATTTAATTTTTGGTCCCAGACAAGAGGGGCCTTGCCCACCCAGAAAGACATTTTTTTCAGAGCTCCAACGTCATTTCTGTGGCTTTGCCACTTCCTCCCTGTTCACACATATGCTCTCCTTGCAACACACCTCACTACCGGTCATGCACTGAAGCAATGGAATGCCTTCTCCTCATGTCTCCCTTCTCACAGAGCCCTCTACCTGGCACATGTTTGTCTTTTTCTCATCCTATTTTGGAAATTCGCTCCAGCCCGCAAGGCCCAGCCATATGTTTCCTCCTCCACAAAGTCTGTTTGAAGCTTCATACCCCCACACTGGGAGTAATGTTTCCCTCCTCTGTGATCAAAGAGCATTTCCCGGCTCTTCCATGTAACCTACAGAGCGGGCACACTCTGCCATGCATCAGCGTGTGTATCTGCTGACCAAATCTGGATTCTAAGCTCTTTGGGAAACCATAGTGTGTGTCTCACAATGTCTAGTGAACAATCACCTATTAAACTAACAATGATGGAGTGCTTACAACCTCCTGGACACCGCGGGTACAAAGATGCAGTACTCTATGTTACTTCAAGGAACATACAATCAAGTGGAGGGAGGATTTAAAGAACAGACTGCTCCCCTTATCAAAACCAGGCCAGGTGCCGTGGCTCACGCCTGTAATCCCAGCACTTTGGGAGGCTGAGGCGGGTGGATCACCTGAAGTCAAGAGTTCGAGAACAGCCTGGCCAACATGGGGAAACCTTGTCTCTACTAAAAAAAAAAAAAAAATTAGCTGACCATGGTGGTGTGCGCCTATAGTCCCAGCTACTCGGGGAGGCTGAGGCAGGAGAATCACTTGAACCCAGGAGGCGGAGGTTGCAGTGAGCCAAGATCGCGCCACTGTACTCCAGCCTGGGCCACAGATGGAGACTCCATCTAAAAAAAAAAATCAAAACCAGCTCCGTTAAGCCTGGCCATGAAAGGAGCCCGTCCATGTGGAGAGGAGAAACTGAACCTGATGCCCTACTCTAGAAAAAGAGACCCACCTTCCCCTTAGGGACCTCTCACTGCTGGCTACAGCTCCCATCACCATACTGGTTTTGGGAACTCTTCAATGGCATTTAGACACACTATTTTTTTTGTTGTTTAATTTTCCATGGCAGAGCAGAGACTAGGATGGACATTTATCCAAAGCTTGTCTAAAGACTTGAAGATAGACCGGCCGCAGTGGCTCATGCCTGTAATCCCAACATTTTGGGAGACGGAGGTGGGTGGATCACTTGAGGTCCTGAGCTCCAGACCAGCCTGGTCAACATGATGAAACCCCGTTTCTACTAAAAATACAAAAATTAGCCAGGCATGGTGGCGGCCGCCTGTAATCCCAGCTACTTGGGAGGCTGAGGCATGAGAATAGCTTGAACCTGGGAGGTGGAGTTTGCAGTGAACCAAGATCGTGCCACTGCACTCCAGCCTGGGTGATAGAGCGAGACTCAGTCTCAAAAAAACAAAACAAAACAAAAAAAGACCTGAAGATAACAGGAAGTGAGCAGAAAGAGTAACATGCAACTAAAAATGTAGCTCACAAATGTGATCCAATCCTGGCATCTTAGATGTCTCTATGGGATGCACACCTGCTTCCGGGGACAGGGGTGTTGTGTACCTCCTCTCACCCAGGAACCCCAGGAAGCCATCTCAAGTTCCTGAAATCCAAGCCCTGTCTGACAAGGAGACAGCAGCCTCCCTCTCCTGGTGGCCTCAGGCTGGCTTCCTGGTTCCAGTCTCCTGAGGGACATAATTATTGCACCAAATGGTCCCTTCCCCAGATGATTAACCATAAGAATATCCAATCATGAGGCCACAACTTCGCCTCAAGGGCATGGCATTATTCTGTGGCATGTTAGCAGACGCTCCGAGGTTCTTTCTCTACGCTTTCCCTGGATGGCTTCATGAGTGTACTACTGTTTTAATGATGACAGCTCTCAATCTATCTCCAACCTGAACTGTTTTCCCCAGCATAGTAAACAATACTACCATCCACCCAGCTACTCAAACCCATGAGTCATCCTCAAGTCCTCCATTACCCTCATCCCCTCATGTAATCAGAAGCACACCCTGTGGATTCTATCTTTAATGTACATCAGGAATTCAGGCTCTCTCCGATGTAATATCATCACTCTAGTTCAGGCCACCATCACCACTTCCCTGAAAGATGATAATCGCTGCTGTACTGGCCTCCCATTTCTACTCTCACCCCTCCAATTCATTTTCTATACAGCAGCAAAAGTGAACTTTTAAAACTGTAAACAGTTATGTGCAGCTTGGAACCCATCAATGCATTCCCATGGCATTAAATCAAAAATGCCTTTACTGCTTTTTTTTTTTTTTTTCCTTAGAGTCAGGGTCTCACTGTGTTTCCCAGGCTAGAGTGCAGCGGTGTGATCATAGCTCACTGCAGGCTTGAACTCCTGGACTCAAGCAATACTCCCGCTTCAGCCTCCAGAGTAAATGGGACTACAGGCATGCAACCACACCCGACTACCTTTACCAGTTATCTGTCCTCTCCATCTCTCCAGCTGAATCTCTTGCCACACCTCTCCACCACTCACCCCCCACTCTCAGCTCTGGGCCTAGAATATGCTCTTTCCTCTGCTTGGAAGCTCCTGTTCTTCCTTTAAGTCTTCCTTTATGGTACCTTCTCAGGAAGTCTTCCATTAAGCACCTTGTCTAAATCTACCCCCATCTTCCTCTTCCTCTACCACCCTAAGTATTCTGTCTCTATTCTTTATAATACCCATCACAGCTTGTAATTACTGTGTTTATTTCTCTGTGGTCTCTTCTTCTTTGTCAGTCTTCCCCCCTAGAGTACATGCCCCCTGAGGGCAGGCACTATGTCTGTCCTGCTCACGTTTGTAGTCATTGCCTAGCATAAATCTGGCACCCAGGAGATTTCAATAAATGTTTGTTGCCCTGTGAAAAGCAGTTTGGGGATCTCGCAAAGAACTTAAAATAGCACTACCATTCAATCCAGCAATCCCATTACTGGACATATACCCAAAGGAAATAAATTGTTCTACCAAAAAGACACATGCACCCATATGTTCATCACTGTGCTATTCACAATAGCAAAGACATGGAATCAACCTAGGTGCCCATCAGCAGTGGATTAGATAAAGAAAATGTGGTACATATACACCGTGGAATACTATGTAGCCATAAAACAGAGTGAAATAATGTCATTTGCAGCAACATGGATGCAGCTAGAGGCCATTATCCTAAGCAAATTAATGCAGAAACAGAAAAGCAAATACTGCATGTTTTCACTTGTAAGTGGGAGCTAAATGTTAGGTACACACAGACACAAAGATGGGAACAATAAACACTGGGATCCCAAAAGAGGGGGAAAGCGAGGAAGTCAAGGGTTGAAAAACCACCTGTGGGTACTGTGCTCACTACTTGGCTGACGGGATCATTAAAGCCTCAGCATCATGCAATATATTCATGTAACAAACCTGCACCTGTACCCCTGAATCTAAAATTTTAAATAAATAAATGTTTGTGGCTTACATGGACTGTTCTGATTACCTTCTACTGTCGGTGAAGGAGGGGGATCCCTGCCCTAAAAAGTACAAGATGGCCAAACACATGACACCTGGCCCTGGACGGATGAGGTTGACAGCAGTTTATTCACAATGTAAACTCACAGCTGCAGGAGGAGGAGATTGCAGACTGTGGGGGCTGCATTCTGGAGTAGAGCAAACCCCCAGAGAGGCAGCCTTGGTAAATACAAGAGGGCAGGATGGCCCTTGGTTCCCATTGGAGCATGTGATTGGTTTGAATTATTTCACAGGCTAATGGGAAGGTGAAGCTCATTAGGTTGAGAACTGCATGGGGTGCAGCTTGTCCTGCTGACAGAATTAGCCAGGGATGTCTGGTGAGATTAGGGGAATTCACAAGTCTTTGGGCCCTGTGATCTTCAAGAATGTCAAGGTCGCACTTGAAAGTTTAGTTCTTATCATACATGGATCTATAATAGCATCTGGACAAGAGACATACACATATAGTAGCCAGAGGCAGGGGGTAGGGAGAAGATATTATTTTATTACAAGACTAAGTGAATGAATTATTATACTATAGCCCTGTGATTTGTATGTACGGGCTACTAGATGAGTAACTAATAAGTTTCCTTAAAAAACTGAATTCCTAATCCTACCTTTTTTTTGAGACATGGTCTCACTCTCACCCAGGCTGGAGTGCAGTGGCATGATCTTGGCTCACTGCTGCAGCCTTCACCTCCTGGGCTTAAGTGATCCTCCCACCTCAGCCTCTCAAGCAGCTGGGACTACTGGTGTGTGGTCACCATGCCTGGCTAATTTTTCTATTTTTTTTGTAGAGACAGGGCTTCACAACATTGCCCAGGCTGGTCTCGAACTGGACTCAAGCAATTTGCCTGCCTCGGCTCCCAAAGTGCTAGGGTTGCAGGTGTGAGCCACTGTGCCAGGCCCCCTAATTCTCCTTTATTCTTGTCCTAAATGGGAGCCCATGGGGATTATGTTTAGCTGCATATAACAGAAAAGCCAAATAACACTGGCTTAAACAAGATAGGGGTTTAGTTTTCTCTCCACATCATGAGAAGTCAAGAAGTTCATAAATCCAGAGCTGGAATGGCAGCTTCCATCATGGACTCAGACATCTCTTAGCTTATCATTCTACCCTTCCTGGGGGTGGAGCTTTCATCCTCATGCTCATAACATTGTTGCTGTGGCTCCAGGCATCAAGCTATATTCCAGGCAGGAAAGAGAAAAGATAAAAAGCAAATGGGCATGAGCCAACTGAGTTGGCTCCCTTTAAGGAACTTTTCCTGAATTCCACTAGTACTCTCTTGTTCAGATAATATTATGTTAAAAGAGGTCCTGAAATTGTTCTTAGCTGGGCACATTACTGCCCCCACTCCCACTTCCAAAATGGATTCTGTGAATAAGGAAGACAGGAGAATGGATATCCAATAGGCAACTAACAAACAGGCAATCCACAGCCAGTGGGAGTGAACAGTGTGATTGCAATCAGTGAATAGAGTGAATATTTTAATTAAGGTCTGGAATTGAAGGGCTTAGGTAAGGTGGACTGGAAAACAGGAAGGTTCCACAAGATAGCCTTTATTTAATTTTTTTTTTTTTTTTGAAGGTATTGCTCTGCTGCCGAGACTAGCCTTAAGCTGCTGGTCTCAAGCAATCTTCCAGCCTCAGCCTCCTGAGTTGGGATTACAGGCACAAGCCACAGTGCTCCCCCTTTTATTTAATCTTGTTAGAAAACAAGACAGAAACATGTCCATTGTGAAAACAAGGTACAGTACGTGATGCCAGGGTAAGGGTCATGTCTGAAAACATCATGGGGATGACAAGCAATCACAGGGTCATCGCTACAAACTGGCGGTGTGACCTCAGGAGGTTACCTCGGGAGGTCCTTGGGTCTCATGGGTCTTAAAATGACAACTCTAAAATTCTAGTGGTCTTTTTTTTTTTTTTTTTTTTAGAGAGGGTCTGGCTCTGCTGACCAGGCTTAAAGTACAGTGGCATGATCTCTGGTCACTGCAACCTATGCCTCCTTGACTCAAGTCATCCTCCAACCTCAGCCTTCAGAGTAGCTGGGACCACAGGTGTGCACCACCATGCCTGGCTAATTTTTTTTATTTTAAAGGATGGGGGTTTCACCATATTGCCCAGGCTGGTCCTGAACTCCTGGGCTTAAGGGATCCTTCCGCCTCGGCCTTCCAAAGTGCTGGAATTACAGGTGTGAGCGACCACACCTGGCCAACTTTTATTTTAATTAAGTGAAATATTTTAGACAAATGGAAGGTTTCATAGAAAACAGATGAAGAGCTGGGTGAGACAGCACACACTTGTATTCTCAACTACTCAGGAACCTGTGGGCGGATCGATTGACCCCAGGAGTTCATGACTGTTCCGGACAACAGAGCAAAACTCTATCTTTGAAAACAAAACCGGCCGGGCCCGGTGGCTCAAGCCTGTAATCCCAGCACTTTGGGAGGCCAAGACGGGAGGATCACGAGGTCAGGAGATCGAGACCATCCTGGCTAACACGGTAAAACCCCGTCTCTACTAAAAAAAATACAAAAAACTAGCCGGGCGAGGTGGCGGGTGCCTGTAGTCCCAGCTACTGGGGAGGCTGAGGCAGGAGAATGGCGTTAACCCGGGAGACGGAGCTTGCAGTGAGCCAAGACCCGGCCACTGCACTCCAGCCTGGGCCACAGAGCGAGACTCTGTCTCAAAAAAAAAAAAAAAAAAAAAAAAGAAAGAAAACAAAACCAACCAATCAACCAAGAAACAAAAAAGATCAAGCAGAGGTGCTCCAGAGGACGCAGGAATAGAATTCCGGAACAATGTCTACTTGGCCTCCGTCTTCATTCCATGGTGGCCCCTGAGTCTTGTGGAGCTCACTTCTACATAGTTCCATGTGTGACTTCACCAAATTAAAATGACTCATTTATTGGTTCAAAATCAGACAGATTACTATCAGATATGGAAAATTGCTTTTACTTGGTAATAAGAATCTTACGCACTTTATACCAAAGCCATCACATTAAATAACTAGCGTTTCAAATTTTGACACTGCATAATAAACCCTCATTTGAAATGACTGGAGAAATATTCATCAAATCTCATGGAAAAATGACAGAATTTTCCCCAGAATTTATCGGAAAAGAAAAGAGGTTGGACTGTCAGGAAACGTTTTCAGGGTAATGTACTTACTATTTTCTAGATAGTTACTCAGATAACACTTGTACGCAGAGGGAAACACACCCCTGAGCTTTGCAAACACTTGTTTCCTGTGTGTCAGACTCGCCTGCATCCTGTTTATCAAATGGAACTGATAGTAGTTGGACGCAAAGACCAGAACAACTTACCTCTCATCAGTCACCTGCTTTTCTTTGTCATACTTTTAGCGTTTACAAAGTTTTAAAAATGTGTTTATCATTTGGTAATTATTTTTAAACTTTATTAGAAAATATAGTCTGAGTTCTGAACAAATTATCCTTAAATTTCTTCCTCTAGTAGTTACACTTTTCAGTATCAGTGAAGTTTTATGACTCCTCTATTTTTCCTACCCGCACAGCATCTAAAGTGTGTCTTTACAGAATAGGTGGAAGTCCCAGCTTTATCCTCTCTCCGCGTTTCCCTCTCACAGCCCCCTCCTCTTGGACTCTGCTCTTCCTCTCAGCACCGTAACCTCTTTTATTTCCAGATAGGTTTTGAAAACACCATCTGTTCTCATCTTAGGATCCCTGTGGCAGATGATAGGTGAACCCCACACCCCAGACACATGACCACCAAAGATATTCTTGCCTTTTTAATGTTTATCAAGTTCCTCCTCAGACAACAGAAAGTCAGTCATATTTAGGTATTTATGGAAGGTAACACAGACCTTTAAAAATATGATCATGATACATTTCGAATGAGAACTGTGTGAAAAACATACAGGTCCTATTGTTTCCCTAGTCGTTTTGTCTTTTCTCAACCAGAAAGTGATCCGCTGCCAGCGACAGGGAGACACACAACTGGTCCTTATTCTAAGGACCGGGCCCAGCCTGGAATGCGGCCCAGCGAGGAGTTCTTGCGCTGGCCGCTGGGACTGGATGGTAATGAGCCGCTGGTTTCGGAAGGTGGTGCTGTTGGGTGTGAGGGGAGATCCGGTTCGCGCTGGAACTCAGCGAGCGGCGTGCAAGGAGGAAGCCGCGATTTCCAAGGCGGATTCCCTAATCTTGAGAGTGAGACTTCTAAGGACTCTGAGAGTTTGAGGCAGAGGCAGAACCGCTCTGAGCTGAGTGATGGGGAGGATATCAGCACCCAGCGCCGGTGGCGGGCGCGGGGCCGAGCGCGCGCATCCAGGGGCGCCTTGGGGACGGGGCGCGGAGAAGAGTTGCCGGGCGGAGAGAAAGGGTGGCGCTGGAAACCAAATGGCTTTCATCCCCTGGAGACAAAGAGGTGCCTTCTTTTGACAACAGCTGCCAGTGACACACACACCATACGGCGGGGCGGGCGGGGGAGGGGAGCCCGGGAGGAGAGCGTCTAAGGCGGGGACCGGCTCTGACTTTCAATAATGGGGTGGTTGCCATGGTGACGGGCCAGGCATCTGAAGGGGGACTGAAAGCACCCATTGTTCTGGGGCCCGGCTGCCTGCGTTGTGCCTGTTCCTAAGAGACACCTTTAGACACCTCCCTCCGTGCAGTGGCGGGCTGCGGCCGGCGGCTGGGAGCGCCTCCGCGGGAGTTTCACACCAGGGCCCCAGGCCGCAGATCGCAGCGCCATCGCGGCTGCACGCGCGCTGCATACGTAGAGCAGCGCCGCCTCCCAGGCACTATCCACCCGAAATCCGAGCGCGATGCGCGCCCGCCTGGGCCCAGACGCGCAGGACGGGACACGCAGCTCTGCCCACTCCCCGCTGTCCCGGGGAGACTTCGAATAACAGTGCGGAGCAGGACCTGATGACTCCACAGATAACTCGCTGAGGTCTGGGGCGAGGGCACTCGGGAAAGCCCCGCAGAGTCACTTCGCAGTCGTGCTGGAAGGAAAAGCAGGACAGAATCACAGGATAAAGAAGATTAAAAGTAACACGGCAGCGTTGCAGTGTTAATTGTAAGAGCAAGCAGCTGGAAACAACCTAAAAGTCCGTCCCTGGGGGCTGGGTGAATGATATGGGGCGCATCCCTCTGCGGGAACACTAAGCTGCCATTAAAGAGTACATACAGGGCAGCTGTATTTGCTGAGACGTGGAAAATTTCCCGTGTATTTTAAGTAATAAAGTGCAGAACAGTGTGAGTAGGGGTGTGTGTATGTGGTATGTGTGTTTGCATCTCTGGAAGTGGTTGCTTCTTAGGATGGTCACTGGGACTAGGAGTGGAGGAGAGAAAGAAAACTTGCTTTTCACCATACTAGAATCTTCCGCACCTTTTGAATTTTGCCGTTTATACTATGTCTTACCTGTAAAGAAAAAAGAACTTTGAAATAAAATTGCATTTGCTTGAACACTGTCTAATGAGATGTGCCACTTTCCATAAAGCATCTGAACTCATTTTTAGTGCTTTAATAGATATTATTTTTTAAAATATATATGCACAAATGCCATTAGCCCACAGATATGTAAAGGTAGTGGCAGTGGCAAGTTAGAGATGAAAATATACACTTATTTCCTGCCTTCCTGTGGTGCAGAGATGGACGGAGCCGGCTGTCATTCAAGGAGCCTGCTGTATAACCCATCTATTATTATATCACGTTAATCACAGGGCCTTCACATTAAACAAACATGACATTAGGGAAATTTTCCTAGTTACAAAATGGTATATAATCAGTGAAATGGACTACTGAACACCAAATGTCATGGATGATTTTTTTTTTTTTGAGAGGAGTCAAGCTGCCACCCAGGCTGGAGTGCAATGGTGCGATCTCTGCTCACTGCAACCGCCGCCTCCCGGGTTCAAGTGATTCTTCTGCCTCAGCCTCTGGAGTAGCTGGGACTACAGGCGCCCACCACCACGCCCAGCTAATTTTATTTTATTTTATTTTATTTTATTTGTATTTTTAGTAGAGATGGGGTTTCGCCATGTTGGTCAGGCTGATCTTGAACCCCTGACCTCAGGTGATCCACCTGCCTCGACCTCCCAAAGTGCTGGGATTACAGGTGGGAGCTACCGCACCTGGCCATGGATATTATTTCTACACAGATAAAAATAATCATTACTTAGCAATGACTTCAGTGACCAATGATAGTAAGTTAACATCTATTGAGCATTTACTGTGTGCCTTATTGAGCACTGGGTTTAGAGTTTGATATGCAGGCCGGGAACATTGGCTCACGCCTGTAATCCCAGCACTTTGGGAGGCCGAGGAGGGTGGATCACTTGAGGTCAGGAGTTGAAGACCAGCTTGGCCAACATGGTGAAACCCCGTCTCTACTAAAAATACAAAATTAGCTGGCCATGGTGGCATGGGCCTGTAGTCCCAGCTACTTGGGAGGCTAAGGCAGGAGAATCACTTGAACCTGGGAGGCTGAGGCTGCAGTGAGCCAAGAGGGCAATATATTGAGACTCAGTCTAAAAAAAAAAAAAGAGTTTGATATGCATTATTTTAATCTTCAAAACAATTTCCCTATTTCACAAATGAAGAAACAGAAACATTCTTCAGTTTACCTGATATCACACAACCAAGAAAGCCACAGTCTGATTTTGAATTCACATCTGACTGACTCTAAAACTTAAGTTTTTAACCTCTACCCTACCTATTACTTTTAAAATTATAGTGAAAATTCAGGCTCGGTATGACTGTCTGTAATCCTGTAGTTTCACGAATTGAATAAAAGGTGTCTAAAGGTTGAGAACTAGATTTCCTTTGAGGAAACAGTTGCAAAGTATAGCAGGTATAGCTGATGTAGTCTTCATCTCAGTCCATAACTAAAGTTTGATTGGAATCCAGTCAAGCTCATTTGTTTGTGTTGTCTACGGCTGCTTCTCTGCTACTATGGCAGAGTTGAGTACTTGTAACAACCAAAGATATTGACTAAATGGACCTTTACAGAAATGCTTGCTGATCCTTGTTCTAGAGTGATGGTCATGTACTCAGAAAGGCAAAAGAGAACAAAACTTTTAGAATTTAAAAATACCAGCCCCATTCTAAATGTGTTATTTTCATATTCACCCAAGTACTCCATTCCTGTTCAAAATCCTGTATTCAGGCTAGGGGTGTTGGCTCACACCTGTAATCCCAGCACTTTGGGAGGCCGAGGTGGGTGATCATTTTAGGTCAGGAGTTCAAGAGCAGCTTGGCCAATATGGTGAGACTCCCATCTCTACTAAAAATACAAAAATTAGTCAGGCATGGTGGTGAGTGCCTTCTAATCCCAGCTACTTGGGAGGCTGAGGTCGGAGAATTGCTTAAACCCAGGAGGCAGAAGTTGCAGTGAGCCGAGATCGTGCCACTGTACTCCAGCCTGGGCAAGAGAGTGAGACTCCAACTCAAAAACAAAAACAAAATTGCATATTCAGTGCTGACCTAAAGAGCTTTAGCATTTGGGGAAATAGCACCCGTTTTTAACAGGATGAATATGGTATGGATTTCATTCAACCACAAAGCCTCTTTTTTATGCTTGATTGGAGCCAAAAGGCTGAGAAGCAATAGGGTTCTTCTTTGGTTTCGTTTTTTGGTTGGTTTTTCTGTGAGAAGGAGCTAGCTTACCTATGAGCACACATCCTTTGCTCCTGAGTCTGTTCTTAAGCAAAGACTTTCCAGGAAAAGAAATAAGCCAAGGATAGATGATGTTTTGCCAAAATGAAGTAATTATTGTGGCTTGAGATATATATATATATACCGTACTTGGAACCGACTTAGAGAGATGATTGCCAGTTTTCCTTAGATTTCAAATAACAGTGCTCCTTTTTAAAAAGTTTTAATGGCTCTAGAAAACATACAGAATATTGTGTGAATTTGTAGAAGAGGACAGGGCTCTCTGTCAGGACTGTGGCCACCAACTGCAGGGTGGAACTTTCAGTGAAACTGATGTGATGCCAGAGAGGTGGCAGTTGCTCCTTGTTGCACAACCAGAAATCCAAGGTTATGCTTATGGACATCACCTGCTTCTAAGAGCCAAAAGCTGTAGGTGTCTTTAGGCAGCATGCCAGATGGCTTTGAAATTTTGTTTCTTTAAGCTGGGAAGAACTCTCTAGAAGCTCCTCCACCCAGCTAACAGTTGACCTGTGTTGGCTTGTTTAAAACACTCATGAAATTGGCCACAGTACAAAACTCTTATGAAGCACTGGGCTTACCAGTAGAAACAGAGTACATCTATGTAATTATGGTAGAGCTATCACTACTCAATATCACTTGTAGGTCTAGGCAAATACTAATTTTAGCTAATAAAAATAAGGTTCTGATTATAGAATCTGGGTGGTGGGTATATGGGTGTTTACTGTACATTTATTTTTTCTTTTCTCTCTTTCTTATTCTATTTTTTATTTTTTATATTTTTTGGAGATAGAGTCTCTCTCTGTTGGCCAGGCTGGAGTTCAGTGGCTCACTGCAGGCTCCACCTGCTGTGCTGTGCAAGCCATCCTCCCACCTCAGCCTCCTGAGTAGATGGACTACAGGTGTGCACCACAACACCCGGCTAATTTTTATTTATTTATTTATTTATTTTGAGATGAAGTCTCACTCTGTCACCCAGGCTGGAGTGCAGTGACACTCACCACAGCCTCTACCACCTGGATTCAAGCGATTCTTGTGTCTCAGCCTCCCAAGTAGCTGGGACTACAGGCATGCACCACCACACCTGGCTACTTTTTGTATTTTTAGTAGAGACAGGGTTTTACCATGTTGTCCAGGCTAGTCTCTAACACTTGGGCTTAAGTGATCCTCCCACCTCAGCCTCCCAAAGTGCTGGGATTGCAGGTGTGAGCCACTGCACCCAGTCATTTACTGTGATGTCTTACAAATTTCCTATATGTTTGAAGTTTTTTCTAACCAAATGCTGGGAAAAAATTAGATTCCGGTCTGAAAGCTGTCTTTTCTCCAGTTTTCTGGAAGACAAAACAAGATTGAGAAAATATTAAAACTTAGGTAAAAACATATATATCCTCTCCCCCAAAAATACCTCAATTAAGATCGTAAGGATTCTATGAGTAATAAAAATACAAAATAAGATTCATAAGCTATGATAATGTTAATGATCTTTTCCTAAGCCTTGAAAACACTTTGGGAAAAACATTTGGACATTTCCTAATAAAATAATTCCCAGGATTATTCTTAAATTATCAATGAATAATAGTAAGACTAATTGTGTGTGTAAGCGGAATGTTCTCCTCCCATTCAGACTTAAATTGCCATTACTTAATTGTTTCTAACTCCCAAGTAGACCTCTTTGAACACTTTCATCTCCTGAAAGTTACCAAAAAGCCTCAACCCATGAGGATGTTGAAGTTCCCTCTTTCATTTTCTCTCATCTCCCTAATAAGCATCCATTGCCATCTCTTGCTACGGCTGCCAAACTACCCCCGAGCTTCTACTCAGTCCACCTCTCAGCCTTTTCTGCATACATGTAAACAAGCAGAGTAGAATAGGAAGTGACTACTGAACATTGTATGTTTGACTAATTAGACCTAATGAATTTTCTTAGCTTACTGGTATTTTTATATTAATATACTGATATTTCATATTCATATACTATTACACCCTAAACCTAATCCCCCGCTCCACAAAAAGTCTCTCAAGTACATAAGGAGCTACGTATTTAGCTTAATAAGAAAAAAGAAAGAATTTGAAGAAGAGAAAATGAAAATAACAATAAAAAGTGAAATTGAAAACTGATCAAGCAAAAAAGAGAGAAAGTAAGGGAGATGGGGAGAGTTAATACGTACAAAAAAATAGAAAGAATGAATAAGACCTAGTATTTGGTAGCACAACAGGGTGACCATGGTCAATAATAATTTAATTATACATTTTAAAAAATACTGAAAGAGGGGCAGGGCACAGGGGCTTACGCCTGTAATCCCAGAACTTGAGAGGCCAAGGTGGAAAGATCATTTATTTGAGGGCAGGAGTTTGAGACCAGCCTGACCAACATGGTGAAACCCCATCTCTACTAAAAAACAAAAATTAGCCAGGCATGTTGGCTGGCACCTATAATCTGAGCTACGTGGGAAGCTGAGGCAGGAGAATTGCTAGAACCCAGGAGGCAGAAGTTGCAGTGAGCTGAGATCACGCCACCATACTCCAGCCTGAGCAACAGAGCAAGACTCCATCTGAAAAATAAATAAACAAAATAAAAATTACTAAAAGAGTATAATTGGGTTGCTTGTAACATAAAGGATAAATGCTTCAGGGCATGGGTACCCCATTAATTAATTAATTTATTTATTTATTTATTCATTCATTAATTTATTTATGTGTTTTTTTGAGACAGTCTCGCTCTGTTACCCAGGCTGGAGTACAATGCCACAATCTCGGCTTACTGCAACCTCCACCTCCTAGGTTCAAGCGATTCTCCTGCCTCAGCCTCCCGAGTAGCTGGGACTATAGGCGTGCACCACCAGGCCCAGCTAATTTTTCTAGTTTCAGTAGAGATGCGGTTTTACCATGTTGGCCAGGGTGGTCTCGATCTCTTGACCTCGTGATCAGCCCGCCTCGACCTCCCAAAGTGCTGGGATTACAGGCGTGAGCCACTAGACCTGGCCAGATACCAGATTTTACATGATCTGATTATCATGCACTGCCTGCCTGCATCAAAACATCTCATGTCCTCCATAAATATATACACTTGCTATGTACCCACAAAAATTAAAATTAAAAATTAAAAAGGGGGAAAGTAAAGTAAAAATAAAAAGAATAAGAAAGATACAACCATGAATACAGGAGAGATTAAAGATATAAATGTTTACTTCACAAAATTATGTGGCAGCAAATATGATGATCTAGGGGAAATGGGTAACTTCCAGGTAGCATATGAATTACCAGAAGTGACCCAAAAGAAAATGGAAAATCTGAATGGTCCATTATCATAGAAGAAATCGGAAAGGTTATTAGACATGTTTCATTAGAAGAAGAGGAAACAAGTCCGGCATGGTGACTCAAACCTGTAATCCCAGCACTTTGGAATGCTGAGGTGAGCTGAGGTGAGCAGAGGTGAGCAGATCACTTGAGGTCAGGAGTTCGAGACCAGCCTGGCCAACATGGTGAAACCCTGTCTCTACTAAAAATACAAAAATTAGCCAAGCATGGTGGTGCATGCCTGTAATCCCAGCTACTCGGGAGGCTGAGGCAAGAAAATTGTTTGAACCTGTGAGGTGGAGGTTGCAGCGAGCTGAGATCACACCACTGCATTCCAGCCTGGGTGAGAGAGTGAGACTCTGTCTCAAAAAAAAAAAAAAAGAGGTAGTATAAAAACTGTTATCAAAGTGATCTCCATGGAATGAGAGCAGAATAATACAAAACAAGCAGCAACAGAGAGCAGAGGATAGAAAATAACTTTTAGAAATTTAAAATATGACTATCTACATAAAAAACTCAGTAAAACATTTGGGAGAGTATATCTAGGAAATCTCCCAGAAAGTATAGAAACAAAGAAAAAAGTATAGAAAACAGAAGATAACATATAAGAGAAATAGAAGACCATTTCAGGAAGTCTAATTTTTATTTTATTTTATTTTATGAGAGAGAGTCTCACTCTATCATCCAGGCTAGAGTGCAGTGGAGCGATCTCCGCTCACTGCAACCTCTGCCTCCTGGGTTCAAGACATTCTCCTGCCTCAACCTCCTGAGTAGCTGGGACTACAGGTGCACACCACCATGCCTTGCTAATGTTTTGTATTTTTTGGTAGAGACGGGATTTTGCCATGTTGGCCAGGCTGGTCACCAACTCCTGGCCCTCAAGTGATCTGCCCGCTTCAGCTTCCCAAAGTGCTGGGATTATAAGCATGAGCTACTGCACCTGGCCCTTATCAATAGGAATGTTATTGTAAGTAGAGAAAAGGAAGTTGTTTTGGTTTTTTTTTTTTTTTAACTGGTAAATTTCCTAGTACTGAAGGGAAGTAAATCACTGAGTATCTAAATTGAAATAAATCAATGAGTGCCTAGGTCAAAGAATGAAAATCAACCACAGTAAAACAAAGAAACAACTAAAACCTACATGGATGCAAATTTTTTAAAGTGGAGAAAAAAGAAAAGGAGGAGGTGGGGAGGAATTGATAGGTTGCCTGGTGCCTTTGACCAGGTAGGGAATAGGAAAGAGAAGTTATATAACGTAGTTCTATTGAAGAATGAAGGAAGAATGATTTGAGTACATAGAAACCTGAGCAAATGAACGAACAAAAAGTAATCATTAACTTCAGGAAAAACAGACAGTAACACAAGAAAACAAATGTCGTCATAGCATATTAATTGGCTCATCAGTGAACATAATTTAATCGTTATAAACTCCATCAACACTGGGACTTTATTTGGATTACTAATGAATCTCTAGCACCTACAGTAGTGCCTGACACATAGTATGCTCTCAAAAAAATATTGATGAATTAATGAATGAGTACTGAATAATAACATTAATGGCGATATAATGACTAGAAGAATGTGGGAGGAGAAGGTTTAGAAAGGCTGACGCTTTCTCCTGTATAATAGAAAATCCGTAAGTAAAGTAACAACAACAACAAAAAAGTAGGGATGGGGTGAGTCAAGAAATAATTGTAAAAGAATATGGAAGTATAATCCTGAAATAAATAGCTAGAAGAGTTGCAAGTGTCTGGCCTTGGGGCGTGGGATTTAGTGGGTGTGGGTGGGCAGAGAATCTTATTTTCTTCATTATAATCTTTGTAATATAAAGAGAGACAAACTGAAATGGCCCTGGGGCTTCCTTTCCTCCACCACTGCACCCCTCCAATAATTTATCGAGAAGTTAGCTGAGCAGGTCTGAATTAGCTCAACAGAAGAACCAGCAGCCTCTGGCTGATAATAAGAGCTCAACTCTGGAGGCTCCTCAGCTCAACTTCTTCTCCCCAAGGAGGTTCCCACTGTTGCCTAACTGACTCAACATTCCCTGCAACTTTCCAACTCCCCTATAAACATGCAAAACAGCATGGGGTGGAATTCTTCTCCTAGAGCTCTTTCTGCTGTAGAATGGCTGTGCCCAGGCACATCTCTAGGTGAGAAAATTAGAGTTGTGAGCACTGAAGATTCCCTGCCTGTCAATGTCCCAGTGAGCCTTGTTTTTTTTTTTTTTGTTTTTTTTTGTTTTTTTTTGTTTTTTTTTTTGAGGCGGAGTCTCGCTCTGTCGCCCAGGCTGGAGTGCAGTGGCCGGATCTCGGCTCACTGCAAGCCCCACCTCCCGGGTTCACGCCATTCTCCTGCCTCAGCCTCCCGAGCAGCTGGGACTAGAGGCGCCCACCACCACGCCCGGCTAGTTTTTTGTATTTTTTAGTAGAGACGGGGTTTCACCGTGTTAGCCAGGATGGTCTCGATCTCCTGACCTCGTGATCCACCCGTCTCGGCCTCCCAAAGTGCTGGGATTACAGGCTTGAGCCACCGCGCCCGGCCGAGCCTTGTTTTAAATATGTATGCAGTCTGTGCCTTTTAGGACACATTGTACTGTTTTACTTTGTAAGCCAAATATGTTGTACTGCTTTGGTTAAAAATAAAAAACTAACTTTTACTGGAAAAACTTGATATCACATGTAAAAGAAAGAAATTTGACCCTTACCTTATACAATATACAAAAATTACCTTGAAATGGATCAAAAGGCCGGGCGCGGTGGCTCAAGCCTGTAATCCCAGCACTTTGGGAGGCCGAGACGGGCGGATCACAAGGTCAGGAGATCGAGACCATCCTGGCGAACACGGTGAAACCCCGTCTCTACTAAAAAAATACAAAAAACTAGCCGGGCGAGGTGGCGGGCGCCTGTAGTCCCAGCTACTCGGGAGGCTGAGGCAGGAGAATGGCGTAAACCCGGGAGGCGGAGCTTGCAGTGAGCTGAGATCCGGCCACTGCACTCCAGCCTGGGCGACAGAGCGAGACTCCGTCTCAAAAAAAAAACCAAAAAAAAAAAAAAAAAAAAGAAATGGATCAAAACCTCAGTGTGAGACAGAAGCTATGAAACTCATAGAAGAAAACATAGGAGAAGTGTCATGTCTTTGGATTTAGCAAGGATTTCCTGGATATGATACCTAGAGCACAGGCAACAAAAGAAAGAATAGATAAATTGGACATCAAAATTAAAACTTTCAGCCAGGTATGGTGGCTCACACCTATAATCCCAGCACTTTGGAAGGCCAAGGTAGATTACCTGAAGTCAGGAGTTTGAGACCAGCCTGGCCAACATGATGAAACCCATCTCTACTAAAAATACAAAAAATTCCCCAGGCATGGTGACACAAGCCTGTAATCCCAGCTACGCAGGAGGCTGAGGCAGGAGAATCATTTGAACTTGGGAGGCAGAGGTTATAGTGAGTGGAGATCACGCTATTGCAATCCAGCCTGGGCAGCAGAGAGTGACTCCATCTCAAAAAAAAAAAAAAAAAAAATTAAAACTTTCATGCATGAAAGGACACAATCAACAGAGTGAAAAGACAATCCACGGAATAGGAGAAAATATCAACATGCCATATGTCTGATAAGGGGTTAACATCCAGAATACATACAGAACTCCTATAACTCAACAACAGAAAAAACCTGCTTGCCTATAAGAATGGGCAATGGACTGAATAGGCATTGTTCCAAAGAAGATATACAAATGCCAATTATATCTCAATCAGGGTGAGAGAAAAAATAAAAACAAAACAAAATAACAAATAGCCAATAAGCACGTAAAAAGTGCTCAGCATCACTAATCATTAGGGAAATGCAAAGCCAAGCCACAGTGAGATGTCATCTTCTAGCCATTAGGATGGCTACTATTAAAAAAAATATCAGACAGAAAATTACAAATGTTGATGAGGATGTGAAGAAATTGGAACTTTTGTACAATGTTGGTGGAAATGTAAAATGGTGTAGCCACTATGGAGAATAGCATGGTAGTTTCTCAAAAAATTAAAAATAGAATTACTATGTGATTCAGCACTTCCACTTCTTGGTATATACCTCAAGGGATTAAAAGCAGGTAAGTGGGAGCTAAGTTATGGGTATGCAAAGGCATACAGAATGGTATAATTGACAATAGAGAATCAGAAAGGGGGAGGCTGGGAGGTGGGGAGGGATGTAAAACTACCTATTGGGTACAATGCACACTACTCAGGTGATGGATGCACTAAAATCCTAGACTTCATCCCATGCAATTCATCCATGTAACCAAACTCACATGTACCCCTAAAGCCACTGGAATATATATATATATATATAAAAAGAAAGCAGGAACTCGGAGAGATATTTGTACACTTATGTCTATAGCTCCATTATTTGCAATTGCCAAAAGGTAGAAGCAACCTATGTGTCCACTGAGGATAAATGGATGAACAAAATGTGGTATTATTTTGTGGTAATATGTGGTGCAATAAAATATTATAGAGCCTTTAAAAAGAAGGAAATTCTGACAAATGCTATTATTGGGATGAACTTTAAGGACATTATGCTAAGTGAAATAAGACAGTCACAAAAAGGCAAAACTGTATAATTACGTTTATATAAAGTGTCTAGATTAGGCAAATTCATAGAAATAGAGGAGAAAGACAACTGCCAGGAGCTAGGAGGAGGGGAAAATAGGGTGCTGCTTGATAAGTATAACATTTCAGTTTTGCAAGAGGAAAAGCTCTGGAGATTGATTGTACAACAATGTGAATACACTTAACGCTGCTAAACTGTGTGCTCAAAAATGTTAAGACAGCAAATTTTGCTATGTATATTTTTTCCACAATTGATTTTTTTTTTTTTTTTTTTTTTTTGAGACAGGGTCTCACTTTGTCGCCCAGGCTGTAATCATGGCTCACTGCATCTTTGACCTCCTGGGCTCAAGTGATCCTCCCACCTCAGCCTCCCCATAGCTGTGTGTGCCACTGCGCCTGGATAATTATTTTTTTGTAAAGATGGGGTCTCACTATGTTGCACAGGCTGGTCTCGAACTCTTGGGCTCAAGTGATCTTTCTACGTTGGCCTTCCAAAGTGCTGGGATTACAGGCATGTGCTACAGCACCCAGCCCTAAAATGTTTTTAAATTAACTCAAAATGGATTAAAGATCTTAATGTAAAAGCTAAAACTATAAAACTCTTAGAAGGAAACATAGGTGCAAGTCTGTGTGACTTTGGATTAGGCAGTAGTTTCTTAGGTGTGACACCGAAAGAATGGGCAGCAAAGAAAAATAGAAATATTGTACTTTATTCAAGTTAAATAGATACTATCAAGAAGGCAAAGAGACAATCCAAAAAATGGGGGATAATATTTGCAAATCACGTGTCAGGTAAGGGACTAGCATCTAGAATATTTAAAGAACATTTATAATTCAACAGGAAAAAGATAAATAACCAATTTTAAAATGTGCAAAGCATTTATATAGACATTTCTCTGAAGAAAATATTCAAGTGGCCAATAGGTGGAGGAAAAGATGCCCCAAATCATCAGTCAACAGGGAAATGGCAATGAAAACCATTTATACCTGTTAAGAAGGTTATAATCAAAAGAGAAGAGAAGAGAAAAGAAGGAAGGAGAAAAAGAAAGCAGAAACTGTTAGTGAGGATGTGAAGAAATTGTAACCCCGTAGCTCACACCTGTAGTCCCAGCACTTTAGGGAGCCCGAGGCAGGAGGTTCACTTGAGGTCAGGAGTTCCAGGCCAGTCTGGGCAACACAGTGAGACCCTCATCTCTACAAAAAATAAAAAAATTAAAAATTAGCTGTGTGTGGTGGCATGTGCCTGTAGTCCCAGTGACTCAGGTGGCAGAGGTGGGAGGATCCCCTGAGCCCAGGAAGTGGAGGCTGCAATGAGCCGTGATCGTGCTCCACTGCATGACAGAGCAAGATGTCATCTCTACAAAAATAAATAAAGAATTGGAGCCTTCATCTATTGCTTTTGGGAATGTAAAATGGTGCAGTGGCTGTATAAAACAGTTTGGTGGGTCTTCAATAAGTTAAACATAGAATTGCCATATGAGAGCCCATACCTGATGGCTGGCCCCGCCCCACATACCCAGCCCAGCGCCTTCTCTGCACCAGGAAGCCAAGCTGTCCAGCAGGCAGGCCACGGCCAGACCACCGAGAAGCCACAGTGGGCCACATCCAATGTCTTCATGAAGTTTGACTAGCTTCATGTTTAAGGAGGTCTTCCATGGGTTTGCCCAGAGCTGTGATGGCTTATTGACAAGGAAGGCCCAGCCTCACTGGGGAAGAACCACATGGTGAACAGCTAGAGGGCGAGATGAGCCAGGCCCCCAGGGCCCATCGACTTCTCCATGCTGCTCACTGTGTCTGGGGAGCAGCTGAACTGTATGGACCCTGAGGATGTGATCTGTAACACTTCAATGAGGAAGCCTCAACTTCAGGTTTTATCCAGGAAGCCTATCACTGTGACCACCTCACACACCAGCAAATGGGCGAGTTATACCCGGAGGTGCCTGTTGACAAGAAAGGCAACTTCAACTATGTGGAGTTCACCTGCATTCTCAAACACCACACCAAGGACAGAGATCACTAGGCCATCCCAGTCATCCTGACACCCAGGCCCTGTTCCCAGTCAACCCACCCCACACATACACTCTGTACCAGCTCCATGCCCACGACCCTGCAAGACCCTCTCAGAGGGTCCCCACTTTAAGAGGTTAGGATCCCAGCTCCCAGTGGAGGAAATGGGCCAAGAAATGTGAATGCCAGGCAAGGAGCACACTACGGAGCTGAGGCCAGTGTTTCTACAATGACCCCAGGGCCGGGGGAGGGAGTCTCGGTCCCCTCCAAGGAAAGACCACCTTCTGGGGAGATGGGCCAAAGACAGGAACTGGAGGCACCAAGGGAAGGCTCCTCAAGAGAGCCCAGGCCTTGGCCGAGGCCTGCCCATTCCTGGGCTGCCCTCTAGGAGGAAGGGGCCTTGAGTTGTAGGATATGACCCACTTCACATGCATTCTCACATAAACACAAGCTCACCAAGGTCCCCTCTCAAAGGACAGGATGCCAGATCCCTCCCCTGCACTCTGTCCGGCACCAGAGCACACCCACACACAGCACACTACCCACAGTGGGAGTGTACTCACAAGGACACAGAGGGAGGGACATCCGACCCAGGGGAGGCAGAATCTCCAACAGAGGGCTGAGCACTGAAAAGAAAAAGAAAGAAAGAATTACTGTGTAAACCAGCAGTTCCACTCTTAGGTACAGGCCCAAGAGAATTGAAAACATATGTTCACACAAAAACTTGTGCACAAATGTTTACAACAGCATTATTCGCAACAGCACAAAACTGGAGATAACCCAAATGTCCATCAACCAATGAATGGAGACACAAAATGTGATATATTCATGCAGTGGGCTACTATTCAGTCATAAAAAGGAATGAAATGCTGCTCCAGGCTACATCAGGACAAACTTTGAAAACATGATGCTAAGTTGACTGGGTGTGGTAATCCCAGCACTTTGGGATGCGGAGAAGGTCAGATCACCTGAGGTCGGGAGTTCAAGACTAGCCTGGCTAACATGGTGAAACCCCATCTCTACTAAAAATATAAAAATTAGCCGAGCATGGTGGTGGGCTCCTATAATCCCAGCTACTCGGGAGGCTGAGGCAGGAGAATTGCTTGAATCCAGGAGGCAGAGGTTGCAGTGAGTGGACATTGTGCCGCTGCACTCCAGCCTGGGTGACAGAGTGAGACTCTGTCTTAAAAAACAAACAAACAAACAAGTTACACGAAGTGAATGGAGACAGACGCCAAAGACCACGTATTATCTGATTCTATTTCTGTGAAATGTACAGAATGGGAAAGTCCATTGAACAGAAAGTAGATTTGTGGTTGCTAGGGAATAGGGAGGGGAGAAAATTGCCACTAATTACTTATAGGTACAGGGTTTCTTTTCGGGTGATGAAAATGTTCTAGAGTTGATAGTGGTGGTGATGGTTGCACAACATGTTCACTATAACTAAAACCACTAAAGTGTATACTTCAAAATGGGTGAATTTTATGTCATATAATTTGTTTGATTTTTTAAAATGAAAAAAATATTATGGGGATGGATTTAAAATTACCAAAAAAATCCCAAATAAAATAATCATTCATTATACCATTATCTAGTATTAACCCTGTTAAGCATATTTACTTCTATAAATTATTTATATGTGTACAAACAATAAGTCTTCATAATTTAAATAATGTAGTTTATATAAAGAAGTTTGAAGATGAAAAAAATCACTCCAAATCTCATCAATTATTACCATTAGGGAAATGTTAGTTCTAGATATAGCACACACCTGCTGACACACACACACCCCCCCCTAAAAGAAGAGAAAGGTTTTATTAGAATAGGATTAAGTATAAGATATTATTTTAAAGTATATGATTTAATTGTATTCGCATTTGATAGAGTAAAAAGAAAGTGAAACACATCTAGAAGAACTGTTGAATTTTCAAGTAAATGCTTCTGCACAATAAAATATGTTGTTAAAAATCTTCTAGGTTTAAAGAGTTGGAGACAGAGAAGGAGGGAGAGAGAAAGGAGAGGCAAAAAATGCTAGAGATTATTAAAAATAAAGCTAGTGTCTATTTTTAAAAACTCTATGGTTCCATTTCAGGTAGCAGCCAGTGTTCTGCTTTGGAAGATGAGGGCATAGCTTTTACTCTCTCCCAGCCCCCGGGTTTGTTTGTTTGTTTATTGATGTGGAGTTTCCTTCTTGTCTCCCAGGCTGCAGTCCAATGGCACAGTCTCCGCTCACTGCAACCTCTACCTCCCAGGTTCAAGCGATTCTCCTGCCTCAGCCTCCCGAGTAGACCACGGCTGGCTAATTTTTGTATTTTTAGTAGAGATGGGGTTTCACCACGTTGGTAAGGCTGGTCTCGAACTCCTGACCTCAGCTAATCCTGGAATTACAGGAGTGAGCCACCGTGCCCAGTCCAGCCCCCATGTTTTATGCCCTCTGTGGTATCATTAGTTATATTGCTATTCTCATATTATTGTCCAGGTTTGTATCAGTCACATGCTCCGATGTAATAATAATCCAATAGGTGGTCATTCTTGAGCTGGATTTTATGGAGTTTGTGCTCACAGCCAGTTTTGGTTTGTTTGTTTTTTAACGGTGGCTTCTGCATTTCTGGATTGTTTGTGGTGATTCATCTTGAAATCATCTGGATTTCATTGTGAAGCAGTTTGTTTTTTTCCTAAGAAGAACGCATGGTTTTGTATTTCCTGATATTTCTCATGCCTGTGAATGTCTTCCTATTGACTTTGCTCATGAAAACATTTTGCCTGGCTATTAATTCTTGGGTCATAGGTTTTGTTTTTTGATTAGAATTTTCTAACTACAACTCCTTTGACCTGGGGTTTTAAGCACTGTTATGTCCCTCTTTTGGGTAATTTCATTTTATGTCTAAATCCCTAGAGACTTCTTTCCTTATCCTTTAAATTCACAGGAGATATCTTGGAGATGAGAGTTTATCAAGTTCTCTGGCACGTTGTATTATGCTGTATTTTGTATACTCTGCAGATTTAGTTTTTTCTTCAGTTTTAGTTGTGTCATCTTATGTGACATAGTTTAACATAACTACTTTCTACTTCTTGGGTTCTTTGTACATATGTTGGATTATCTTTATCTGTCTTCCATATGTTTTAGATTCCCCAGTTATTTTACTGTCTTTGTCTTATTCATCTACATTTGCTATGATTATTTCCAGCCTTTCCCCTTTGTCATTCATTTCTTTATTAAGGCTGTTTATTCTTGTTGTTGTTCTTTCTAATTTATTTATTTATTTATCTGAGACAGGGTCTCAATCTGTCATTCTCGATCGTGATTGTGCAGTGGCACAATCACGGCTCATTGCAGCCTCAACCTCCCAGGCTCAGGTGATCCTCCCACCTCAGCCTCCTGAGCAGCTGGGAATACAGTTGTGTGCCACCACACCTGGCTAATTTTTGTATTTTTTGTAGAGACAGGGTTTCGCCATGTTGCCCAGGCTGGTCTCAAAATCCTGGGCTTAAACAATCCATCTGCCTCGGCTTACCAAGGTGCTAGGATTACAGGCATTAGTCACTGTGCCAGGCCTCTAATTAATTTATTCTATAATAATGTTGACTTGGACCTCGGTTACTTCCTAGTTCTGAATTCCCCCTCTCTTTTTTTTTTTTTTGAGACGGAGTCTTGCTCTGCCACCCAGGCTGGAGTGTAGTGGCCGGATCTCAGCTCACTGCAAGCTCCACCTCCCGGGTTTATGCCATTCTCCTGCCTCAGCCTCCCGAATAGCTGGGACTACAGGCGCCCGCCTCGTCGCCCGGCTAGTTTTTTGTATTTTTAAGTAGAGACAGGGTTTCACCGTATTAGCCAGGATGGTCTCAATCTCCTGACCTCGTGATCCGCCGGTCTCGGCCTCCCAAAGTGCTGGGATTACAGGCTTGAGCCACCGTGCCCAGCCCCCAATTCCCCCTCTCTGTGTCATCTTTGAGCTTGTTTTATTGTGTTAATATTCTTTTTTTTTTTTTTTTTTTGCGATGGGGTCTCACTCTGTTGACCAGACTGGAGTGCAGAGGCACGAACTTGGCTTACTGCAACCTCCGCCTCCTGGGCTCAAGTGATTCTCCTGCCTCGGTCTCCCAAGTAGCTGGGATTATAGGTGTGTGCCACTGTGCCCAGCGAATTTTTGTATTTTCGGTAGAGATGGGGATTCCCTATGTTGTCCAGGCTGCCCTTTAACTCCTGACCTCAAGTGATCCACCTGCCTCAGCCTCCCAAAATGCTGGGATTACAGATTTGAGCCACCGCACCCAGCCAAAGACATTTTTTTCTTTTCCTTGCATTATATATATATTTTTTCCCAGTTGGACCTTTCTCTGCTTTTTTTTGGCGGCCGGCCTGGGGTGGGGGTGTGGCTGTAAGAACATTTATCTCCTGTATACCATGGTGAAAATGAAAAATGGTGCAGCTGCGCTTTGGAAAATGGTTTGGTCATGCCTCAATACGCTAAACATAAGAGTTATCAAATGATCCAGTTTAACTCATAGCTATATACCCAAGCGAATTCAAAACATGTCCACACAAAAACCTGTACATAGCAGCATTATTAAAAATGGCTAAAAAAGTAGAAATAATCAAATATCCATTAACAAATGAATGTATGAACAGAAGGTTGTGTATTCATACAATGGGCTGTAATCCAGGCATAAAAAAGAATGCATTCAGATACATACTGCAGCAGGATACACTTTGAAAGCATTATGCTATGTGAAAGAAGCCAGGTACCAAAGACAACGTATTGTATGATTGCATTTATGTGAAATACCCAGAAGTGGTTGGATTCGCTATATAATTAAAGGTGGGGCTGAGAGGATTTGCTGGCACATTGGTTGGGAGGTATGGGAGAAAGGAGAGCCAAGAACGACTTTGAAGTTGTTGGCCTCAGCACCTGGCAAGAATGAGACTGCTACTCTCTACCAAGATGAACAGGACCAGAGGAGCAGGGACAGGTGAAATATTAGAAGGTTGGCTTGGGACGGGTTAAATTTGAGATGCTTCCAAGTGGAGCAGTTGAGGAGTGTGGTGTAATAAAGAATATATCTTTGTTCTGGGTCTCTGGCACACAGCTTCAAAAAACTCTTGGAATTTCCTGAGTGACAGCGACAGGAATGCGCTTGTTATGCTAATGAGGTGACTCGAGGCCTTAGATGGCTTCAGGATGGGGGCTGGTCACCAGAAAGAACTGCCTTGTGAATAGAGGGTTTGCAACTTTGGGTCAGCCTCATCCCTGGGAGGGGAGGGTGGCTGGAGATGGAGTTCAATCCCATAGCCTGGGGACAAAAATCAATGAAAACCCTGGACACCAAGGTTGGGATGCACTTCCTGGTTGATGATCAGTCACGTGACAGGAGAGGGCACAGAAGCTCTGCACTCCTTCCCAGACCTCACCCTGTGTGCATCCTTTATAGGAAGTATAGCACCTTCAGTCAGCTCTGTCCATCATGTTAGGGAATTACTGAACCTGAGGGCGTCACAGTAAGGGAGGAGACCACCCTTCATATTGTCTTATGCCCAATTTCTTATGCCTCCAAAGAAAGAAGAAGTAAAAACTAAAAGGCAGAAATGAAATCCACAGGCAGACAGCCTGGCGCCACACTCTGGGCCTGGTAGTTAAAGATCGACCCCGACCTAATCGGTTATGTTATCTGTAGATTACAGACATTGTATAGAAAAGCACTGTGAAAATTGCTGTCCTGTTCTGTTCCATTCTAATTACTGGTGCATGCAGCCCCCAGTCATGTACCCCCTGCTTGCTCAATCGATCATGACCCTCTCATGCAGACCCCCTTAGAGTTGTGAGCTCTTAAAAGGGACAGGAATTGCTCACTCGGGGAGCTCGGTTGCTGGAGACATGAGTATTGCCAAAGTTCTTGGCTGAATAAAGCCCTTCCTTCTTTAACTCTGTGTCTGAGGGGTTTTGTCTGCGGCTTGTCCTGCTATAACAAGTATCCCTGAATTTATAGCAGGTGGCCTGGGTGTCAGAGGTGTGTGAACCAGAGCAACTCTATCTTGAATAGGAGCTGGGTAAAATGAGGCTGGGACCTACTGGGCTGCATTCCCGGACAGTTAAGGCATTCTAAGTCACAGGATGAGATAGAAGGTCGGTACAAGATACAGGTCATAAAGACCTTGCTGATAAAACAGCTTGCGGTAAAGGAGCCGGCTCTAACCCACCAAAACCAAGATGGCAACAAGAGTGACTTCTGGTCGTCCTCACTGCTACACTCCCACCAGAGCCATGACAGTTTACAAATGCCATGGCAATGTCAGGAAGTTACCCTATATGGTCTAAAAAAGGGAGGTATGAATAATCCACCCCTCGTTTAGCATATCATCAAAAAATAACCATAAAAATGGGCAACCAGCAGCATTCGGTGCTGCTCTGTCTATAGAGTAGCCATTCTTTTACTCATTTACTTTCCTAATAAACTTGCTTTCATTTTACTCTGTGGACTTGCCCTGAATCCTTTTTGGCATGAGATCTAAGAACCCTCTCTTGGGGTCTGGATCGGGACTGCTTTCCTGTAACATGGGGACCCCACTGTGGCTGCTGTCCCTTTAATTTGTGATTGAATGGTATTGCAATGTGCCTAGTTGTTGCAGGAGCAGGTGGATGGAGATGGGATGAGGGGTTGGCTGGCATTTAGCTCAGGGATCCAGGGAAGCAGTCAAGGCTAGAGAGAAAGTGTTGTGAGCTATGAGCACATGAAGGCTGTTTGAAGGCCCAAGACTGGATGAAGCTTTCTTGTGTGTGTGTGTGTGTGTGTGTGTGTGTGTGTGTGTTCCAATACAACTTTATTTTTAGACCCTGAAATGTGAATTTCATAGGATTTTCATGTGTCATAAAATGTTCTTTTTTTCCAGCCATTTAAAAAATGTAAAAACCTATGACATTATATTAAGTCATAATGAAAGAAGTCAACCACAAAGGATCATATATTGTATGATTCCATTTATATAAAGTGTCCAGAATAGGGAAACCCACAGAGAAAGAAAGTAGATTAGTGGTTTCCCAGGACTGGGAGAGATAGAGAGACTGGAGGTGTGAGGTTTCTTTTGGTGGTGATGAAAATGTTCTACAAAGTAATTGTGGTGATGTTCACACAACCATGAATATACTAAAAGCACTGAATTATACATGTTAAAATGGGTGAGTTGGGCCAGGTGCAGTGGTTCACACCTGTAATCCCAGCACTTAGGGAGGTTGAAGCAGGTGGATCACTTGAGGTCAGGAGTTTGAAACCAGCCTGGCCAACATGGTGAAACCCTGTCTCTACTAAAAATACAAAAAAAAAAAAAAAAAAGAAAGAAAGAAAGAAAGAAAGAAAGAAAAAAATTAGCCAGGTGCGGTGGTGGGCGTCTGTAATCCCAACTACTCAGGAGGCTGAGGCAGGAGAATTGCTGGAACCCAGGAGGTGAAGGTTACAGTGAGCCAAGATTGTACCACTGTACTTCGATATACTATGATGTACTACGATGTACTACTGTACTACGATGCACTGTACTACGAAGCTTCCTAAGGAGTGAGTATAGACAGAAAAGAGATATCTGAGGCCATGCCAACATTCAGAAATGAGAAAAGGCCAGGTGTAGTGGCTCACACCTATAATCCCAATGCTTTGGGAGGCAAGCCGGGAGGAGTTTGAGACCAACCTGGGCAACACAGCAAGATCCTGTCTCTACCAACAATTTTACAACTTAGCTGGGCATTGTGTGATGCATGCCTGGAGTTCCGGCTACTCAGGAGGCTGAGGCAGGAGGATCACTTGAGCCCAGGAGTCCAAGGTCGCAGTTAGTTATGATTGTGCTACTATAATCAGCCTGGGTGACAGCACAAGACCCTCTCTCATTAAAAAAATTTTTTTTTTTTTTTTTTTTGAGATAGAGTCTCGCTCTGTTGCCCAGGCTGGAGTGCAGTGGTGCGATCTCGGCTCACTACAAGCTCCGCCTCCCGGGTTCACGCCATTCTCTTGCCTCAGCCTCCCGAGCAGCTGGGACTACAGGCGTCTGCCACCGCGCCTGGCTAATTTTTTGTATTTTTAGTAGAGACGGGGTTTCACTGTGTTAGCCAGGATGTTCTCGATCTCCTGACCTCGTGATCTGCCCGTCTCAGCCTCCCAAAGTGCTGGGATTACAGGCATGAGCCACCGCACCCGGCCTTCAATAAAAATTTTTTTAAATTAAAAAAATAAAGCAAGGAAGATGAGGAGGAAGCAGCAAAGGAGACTGGAAAAGAGCAGCCAGAAGGGAAAACCAGACAACCATTGTCCCTGGAAAAGATAAACTGTGTCCAATGTTGCTGATAGGCTAAGTCAAGGGGAGACTGGGGATTTTTCATTCCATTTAACAATGTGGAGGTTCTAGGAGATTAAGATGAAAGAAGATTAAATGGAGTGATGAAGCACAAGAAAGAATGGGAGGTGAGAGATTAAAGCAACTCATGCAACAGTTTTACTATAAAGAGAAGAAGAGAACTACGACAATGGCTGGAGGAGGGCATCGGTCTGTTTTCTGAAAGGCAGAATGAGCAGAAGGTTCATATGCAGACAGAAATGACCCAGGAGGAAGGGAAACATTTACACAGAAGAGGGACCTGGATCAGGGCAAGCAGGGTGAGTGAGAGGGGAGCTGGGACAGGGTCCCATGCACCGTGCCAGCCCCGGTGACAGCGAGACACAGTTCACCCACAGTGCAGGAGACAAGACACAGTACACGGCAGAGAGGGCTGTGTGGGCGCAGTGCCAGGTGCCTACAGAAACTCTGCTCTAATTACTGTTGTCACAGTTTGGATGATCTAGAAGTAGACACTGAGACAGAGATGTTTATCAGAGATCAACACCTATGAACAGAAAGCAAGAGTAGGCAGAGGAAGAAGGCAAACTCGGAGGCGGGCCCAATACAGCTTGACCGGCCCAGCGGGGCACTCTGGAGGTTGCATTGCCTACTAGGGTTGTCCTTCTGTGGGCTGTCCTCTGCAGCCAACTTCCCTGGCCCATTCTGCAGCCTAAATATGCTGGGATTCTTTGGGTTCTCCCAGTAAGAGGCTGTTGTACAGGTGTGGCCATGCTCGATGCCAGCTGTGCACCCCTGGGGTATCCTGAGGACTGTGCCTCTTCCGGTCCACTAGGTCTTGTAGCTGCCTCAGAGAGCTGTGTGTCCAGGGCCACTCATCATTGGATCTGCTGCCATGTACATTGGTTCAATATCTCTGATCCAGGAAGAGGGACATTTGGGACAGGAAGAGGGATGCGTGGTGTGCAGGGTGGGTATCTAGCAGGCTACACGTGGAAAGAGCAAGAGAAAGATCACGAAAATGAATGGGCTGGGCATGGTGGCACACACCTATAATCCCAGCACTTTGGGAGGCTGAGGCGGGTAGATCACCTGAGGTCAAGAGTTTGAGCAACCTGTCTCTACTAAAAATAGAAAAATTAGCCAAGTGTGGTGGTGGGTGCTTGTAATCCCAGCTATTCAGGAGGCTGGGGCAGGAGAATCGCTTGAGCCCACGAGGCAGAGGTTGCAGTGAATCAAGATTGTGCCACTGCACTCCAGACTGGGCAACAGAGCGAGACTCCATTTCAAAAAAAAAAAAAAAAAAGAAATGGAAGATGGACCAAATTAGATGAACCAAATCCCAAGAACAGCCTCATGAATCAAGACTAGGTCACTCTCAGCTCTCCACTGAAATGACCTCTCTTGGGGCAAATGTGGCTTACTGTCCATAGCCATGAACTGCTCATTAGGTCATCCCCAGGCCCTGTGACGTGGGAAATCTTTCCTTGGTCTGTGCATCTTCTGTTTGGCTCTCTGGACCCACCCCCATCTCTTCCCTGCCCTGACCTTTGCTCTGGGAGGCTGACCTGTACAAGTTAGTCAGTTCCCTCCCTCTTTGGGTTGGGTTCAGTCAATAGGGAGTACCATCAGGAAATGGGAAGCAAGGAGGAGAGTGAGGCCAGAGTATTTGTTCCTCTGACTCTCCTGTGATGCCACCCTAGGCTAGCTGTGCCCTTGGACAGTAAGTCATTGGTTCTCTCAAAGCAGCTTAATCCGCATGACTCTCCTTCAGGCTACAGGCATGCTTTCCCCCCTATTCTCTCAGACTCCATTCTACAGAGTCCTGTCTAGTCTTTGCATAGTTTGCTTTTACCCTACCCATATTTTGGGAATTCGTCCCTTTGCAAATAAACCCTTCTCAAATATTACATTTCTTGTCCCTGCCTTCTAAGTCTTGATCTGCTGCCAGAGCAGCTGGGAGTGGAGGACAAAAAGAACTGGGCGCAGAAACTGTAGTCAGAGGAGAGTAGGTATCAGTGAGGACCCTTGCAGGTGCCATGGTCAAAACCCAGGAGACTGTGGGAAACAGAAACCATAGGCTTATGTAACTCAAGAGCACATAGGCCATCTTTCTGCAGATACAACTGATCTAAGGATGGAAATACTTCCTCAAGGCCCTGTCTCTTGTTTCAACTGCTGCTTTTGCTCAAAGTGTTTGTTTTACTCATAGGCAAGCTCTGGTTTTGAGGAGGCAAAGATGGCTAAAGGCAACACGCTGACTAAAGGCTTCAGCCAAAGATGACTAAAGGCTTTAGCACTGATCCCATAGAAAGGAAGAATCTCTTTCCTAGCAGCACCAGCAGAAGTCCTGAGTCTTTCACTGATTGGCTTGATTTGGGTCACAAGCTCGTTCTGAACCAATCATGATGACCAGGGCATGGTGTCACAGAATTGTCCAGACTTGGTTCATCTGCCCAGCTCTGTGGTGGGAGGTGGTGGACGGCCAACCTCGCTTGCAACACATAGTGTGAGTTCTCTGTAAGGAAGAAGAGCTCTATCACCGGCAGTGGGGTAGAAAAATGATCTAGGACAGCAGAAGTGAAAGCTCTCACAGTTCAGTGTAAGTGACTTCAGGGTGGAGGTATCAGTAGCGGCTTTTGGGAATTCTGCGAAACTGCTATACTCCTTTCCCCTGGAGGTAGGTGATAGAACAACATGGCCCTGTTTCCACACTTGGTGGTCGGCCTGACAGATGGTCAAATTGGGACAGGTAGGTTCTAGGGGATTGTGAATTGCTTTGAAGTTTGACACTATCCCCTAAAATGAGAAATGACTTCGGGCCTCCAAGTCTGTTTAGATATCTCACAAGCAATGCTATCAACAGTGTGAGGCTCTGAGAGCCACAGCAAGGGAGACTCAAGTGAATGCACCCTCAGCCCAGCAAGAAGAGCCCCAGTCCAAGAACTGTAGGGCCCAGCAGGCAGAGGCAGATATGTAGGGGCTCAGCCCCTACGAGCTTCCACCTGGCTGCCCTCCCTGGAGCCTACACAGTTACATCATGAGGCAGTGCCATGAAGCCTCATTGGAACCCTGCACTTTGAGTTTCACTCTCCTTCAAGGAATTCTCTTGGACCCACTGCACTGATTTTATTTTTGCCGTACCAGTTCATGTAAGAAACTCTACCTGGTCAAGAGAACCTTATGCGGTGACTCATGTCCTTAATTCCAGCACTTTGGGAGACCCAAGCAGGAGGATCCCTTGAGGCTAGGAGTTCCAGATCAGCCTGGGCAACATAGGGAGACCCTGTCTCAAAACAAAATTTTAAAATTAGCCAGGCATGGTGGCATGAACCTGTAGTCTCAGTTGCTTGGGGGGCTGAGGGAGGATGATCACTTGAGCCTAGGAGATTGAAACTGCAGTGAGCTATGATTGTGCCACTACACTCCAGCAGCCTGGACAAGACCCTGCCTCTTAAAAAAAAAAACCCCAAAAAACAAAAACAAACCCTAAGCTCAGCCTTCCTCACCCCCACCATGCTAGTGCTAATGGTCTCACTGTGGGGAGTGGGATGTCCAGTTCGTGGCTGGTTCTACTGGGGCAGGACCAAAATTTCAGGCAACTATAGCCACCTTATGGAGAGGACTTCCCATGCTTCTAAGATAGTTCATTCTGCCAATTGCCCTGCTAAATCTACATTTTTGCAGAGCTGTGAAGAGTATGTGTCTCCTGTTCTGTCTTCCATTTGCTCCATCAAATTCTCAATTTTCCCTCACAAGGTAGCTATGGAGTGAAGGTGTGTTGGGGGCTGTGAGCCAGGAGTTAATGGGCCTCCAACCCTCCAGGAGCCAGAGAAGAGTCCAGAAGCCAGGAAACGACAGGACATGGGGCTCACTCAGTCTGGCTATGGGGACTGTCGGCAGGAAAATGGCCCTGGCCACATGGAAGGTCATCTTGCTTGTCAGTCAGACCTGCTGAGCCAGAAGATATCCAGAAATGAATGGGCAAAGCTGGGGTCAATCACAGAGAAGAAAATATGTAATGAAGTGCAGACATGAACTAGGGATGGGCGGAGTTATAAATATTCCAGACACAAGGCTTCTAGCAAAGCAAAGTCCTTTTATATTTAGCTGTCATATCCTCATCCAGTAGCAAGTCAGTCTGAAAGGGGCAGACTTCAGCGGACATGGGCTTGCCTGCAGGCACCTAAAGGGAGGATCCCAGCTGGCTAGTTTAGGCTAGAAACTCCTAGGCCATATTAATTGCCCTGGAGGCCAAATTGCAAAATCCAACTGGGTCAGAGGTGCAGAGTCTGCCTGCTTTTCTCAGAAAAAGAGTCAACAAGCAGTCAGGAGGCAGTTTGGGGAGAGGGCAGGCAGGTAACAAGTAGAGTTGTACTCCAGAGAATTGGTTAAGGTGAGGTCCCAAAGTCAAAAGTGTCCTGGAAGCAGACAGGAAGCCAAGAGTATGAAGAGGTGGAACTGATGACCATAGTGGCAGAATGTATCGTTCCTTGGAGAAGACCCTGGCCCAGGATAAGTTTGCATAGATGCCTGGACCTCGTCTCAGCATGGTTCCTGCCTGAGGATGCCCCAGGGCCAGGTGCAGGGTGTTAGAGCTGCAGGCTTCGGCCGGACACCCAGACTACAGAAATACATGGGGCTCCTCCAGGGAGAGAACTAAGTCTCTAACAGGGCTTGCGGGACTCAGAGCCCTGCACGGAGGTAAACAGGTGAAGTCTGTAGGACTTAACTTAGAGGCGGGCAGGGCATGGGGAATAAGGAGTAGAGGAATAGGAGGTGGTAAATGGAGCTGAGCACACGGATGATTGAGACCTGACACAAGAATCCCTGCTGCGGCCAAGACTAGCGCTGTTTCCAGTCCTCCTCTGAGATGGCGTTCTCTAGTGGGCATTCAGTTTGGTGACCATAGCTATGAACCTCTCCTAAGCCAGCTATGGTCACCTAGGGACACTCTGGAGTGACCCCAAAGGCCATATTTTGGAGGACAGGGTTGTATGTTCTCTGTCCTTCCATGAACCCTCCATGGCTCACAGACCTGCTCACTCACCTCACCAGCTCAGTAAGGGCCAGCAGCTTCCTGCTCCTCAGAAATCCCGCTCTCCAGAGTTACTTTCTCAGGATTTTCACTTTTGAATCCCAGCCCCCATGCTGTGATAAGCCCACATGACATGGAGAGGCCATAGGTAGATGCTTTAGTTGACGGTCGCAGCTGAGCCCAGCCTTTGGTTAGCCCAGCCCAGTCACCAGACATGTAAAGGAAAGAGTCACTGAACAATTCCAGCCCTCAGCCATTTGAATCCTGCCAAGGTACAGGATCAGGTGGAGCACTGTCCCTCTCGTGCCTTGGCCGAATTCCTGATGCACACAATCTAAGTGTTGTGATCAAATGGCTGCTATTTTACACCATGGATTTGGGGTGGTTTATTATGCAGCAGTAGATTTTAGAATAAGTCCCAAGCCTTCAAAAGCAAGCCTATTGAAAGTGTTCTTCCCATTTGTGGATGAGGGCTGGGCTTCTATGCCTGCAGGTACAGTGGATGGGGGGCAACGGATGGAGAAGGGGAGGATTGCACGCTTCTCTGAACCTTTCTTAACCTTTCTGTAGGCAGCCTCATCTTCAATCCACCTTGAAAAAGGTCCAAGTAGCCTTTTGAGGTTGGAGCCCGGCCTTGAACCTCAGCCCAGCTGACTGATCCTGCCAGTCTCTAGTCCTCAAGACCAGACACTCTTCTCCTCCAAATTCTAGTTGATTCCTGCATCATCTTAGATCAAGCTTGTCCAACCTACAGCCCACCAGCCACATTCGGCCCAGGATGGCTTTGAACGTGGCCCAACACAAATTTGGAAACTTTCTTAGAACACTATGAGGTTTTTTGCATTTTTTTTTTTAGCTCATCAGCGATTGTTAGTGTATTTTATGTGTGGCCCAAGGCAATTTTTCTTCTTCCAATGTGGCTCAGGGAAGCAAAAGATTGGACACCCTTATCCTAGATGGTTCTCAATTGGAGATACTACCCAGGGCCTCATTTCAGCCCTGGGTCATCATGGGCATTTAATATGTCTTTTATAAATGAATAAATTAATGACCTGTGATTTTGAGGCTGAAAGCTACTGCAGTTTAAACCACAGACTTCATATCCTTTTTGTTTTGGACCCCATACACATCAGGGCTTGAGCTTCTGGGATTACAGATGTGGACATCGTGGGGGACGATTATTCTACCAGTCACAAGTGGGAATAGCGAGAATGATAGGAATGGCTTCTCTTCCAAGAGTCTGAAGGAGGCCTTTAGTAAGGGAGGGGGCTCCACAAAGTGCTGATAATATTTAGTTTAAGAAAACACCCAGAAGATAATTCCAGAGATGCACATTTCCTGTGTGAGGCAAGGCAATATGTATTGTTCAGTTTGCAATTTGGGGTTGGGGAAGGGATTTCCAAGAGGCACTCCTATAGGGACTAGTCAGATGGAGGAGGGTGGTAGGTAGCGAGTCCCATCCCTGGAAATAAAAGTGCTGAGGTGAAGCCTCACCATCCCCAAAGCTTCTCAGGTGCATTAGATCAGGAGCCCCTGATGGACAAACTTCCAGCTGTAACTTCTCCATGTTTCCTCTGCAACAAATAAAAATTAAACCCCAACTCCTATGTGCTCATTTGTTGGGGTCAGCTCTACAAGTGAGAGTAAGGAACACTGTGGTCCAGTGGTTGGCAGGCTTTAGGGGAGAGAGAAGGTGGAGAAAACATCCCTGACCCAGAGTGGAGGTGGCAGCTGCTGAGGAAGGGGATAGAAGACAGAATCTTAGCCCTATGAGTAAAAGAGAAGGAAAAGCAGGTTCCTGGAAGAGGCTCTTAGAGTGCAGCAACTGAAAGATGCATGCATAATCCTCTAACATCTGGTGAGCTCTGGGAAGCACAAGCTGTCCTTGATTCCCACTGGATTTCATGCCTGATCAACATGTATCCCAGGGCAGAGGCTGGGGGTGGTGAAACACATATATTTCAAACTTTGCAGGTAAAGCTGAGGCTGACTCAGTTGCTCTAGAGTCATCTGAACAGATGGGTTGTAGACATGGATTTGGATGTTGTTCCCTAAATGTGGACCTGGAACCCAGCTCCTGTGGTCTGAATGCTTGTGTCCCCTCCAATATTCATGTTGAAACAGAATTCCCAGTGCAATAGTGCTGGGGTCTTTAGGAGGTGATTAGGCCATGAGGACTCTACCCTCATGCATGGGATCAGTGTCCTCGTGGGAGCGCTTGAGGGAGTGTGTTTGACTCTTCCATCCCTTCCTCCATGAGAGAACACAATAAAAAGGTGCCATCTTGGAAGCAGAGAGCAGCCCTCACCAGACACGGAATCTATCAGTGTCTTGATCTTGGACTTCTCAGCCTCCAGAACTGTGAGAAATAAATTTCTATTATTTATAAATTACCCAGTCTGTGGCATTTTCTTATAGCAGCAGGAATGGACTAAGATACCAGGGTCCCACTCATCACTTCATAGAGCCTTATCAGACTGAAAGAGTTCACCAGCCAGCCTTTGTAGCAGCCCAGGTACCTAGAGCAGGTCTAGGAGGTCAGAGAGCACTAGCATCAGGGGCAAGCCCCTACTGAGCTCTATGATGACATAAACAGACTTCTAGGACATTCGTTAGATGGTAGCCCTGGCAGGTGAGGTGAATAAGCAGACCAAGCCATACTGTAGAGATTTATTCAAAAAGTACTTGTAAGATTTGTGAACTTGGATCTAAAAAGGAGAAGAGATCTGTGCTCCAGGAATTAGGGAGATCACAGGACTCAGAATGAGCAAATTAAAGCTATTTTGAAGAGGTACTGACACCATCTTGACACAATAGATATTTGAAACCCAACTGTAAATGGAGCCCGCACTGAAGAAGTGGGGTGGAAGACCAGGGCAACAGGTCTCCAGGGAAGCCATGGGAAGAAACCCTTTGGCCAGGAAAAGAAATGCAACTGAGTGAGTGAGAGGAATTCCAGCAAATCTCCCCTCCTATGACCTTGGGGCTTCTGGTACAGAGGAGGCCAGAAATTGCCTATGGCCCAGCTGGACTCCCCGAAGACAGGAACTGAAGAACTCTGCCAAATTCATCTGAACAATAAGCTGTGGGAGAAGAGAGGACTTTTGACCAGGTGGAATTAAGAGAATTCCCAGAAGCTTCTGGAAGTTAATGCATAGAATGAAATCCTGGTATTGTCTGAATGTTGGAACATGGAATTGAGAGCCACTTAATGTTTCATATACCCATCTAGGCAAAGAAATAGAATCAATGAGGTTTTTTTTTCAAACGGAGGTTGTCTATGTCCAAGTCTAGCCACTTAACATGAAGTATATGTGTTCATAAAATACTTTCCATGAATTAAAACTATTTGTGGCCACTTGGTCCTATCATCTGTGAAACTAATTACATGTGGGATTTTATGAAAGATGGCATGGATCAAGGTGCTATGTAACTGCTGCAATAAATTCACTTGGGGGAGAAGTTCAGGGTCTTCCAAAGGGACTTTTAGGGGGTATCCAACAAGGCTGAAGGCAAACCAGGGAGGTCCAATCAGCTGCAATCACCATGCACCACTCCATGGAGCTGCAAATACATTCACATCTGGAATGCTGGTTTTCTCAGGATAAGAAGAAACCACACCTCTTCCAACCTGATCTCACAGGTTAAGTTGGTTTTGTGGAGTCCCCTGGAGCTTGCTGTGGTTCACTTAGAAACTTCTTATACTATGCCAACAGAATATTTGGCCTTGCACATACATGCAGACCCACCCGTCTTCCTGTGCTACACTCAGTTGCTAAGGAACATAACTTGAATTGCATTTGAGGGAATTCATCCTTCATGAAGATTATTGCTTCTCTGAGAAAACCTAAATTTCATGGGATCCTCAATCATTACAATGGAAAATCAAGAAGGCAGTGTAGAGACATGATGAAGACAGGGAGACCATTTGAAAGGTTCTTACATGGCTTAATTTTCTGACCATATGGAGGAATTAATTATCAGCCAGTACAGTGGAGACAGTTGCTACAAACTCATCTGTAACCTTGCTCAAAAAATGAGTGCAGTTTGTAGATCAAAGTTGCATCTGGTGCCAAACAATGGAATTCAGAGCCCTATCAGTGAAAATCAAGTGTATCCACTCTCCAGAAAGCAGCAGGGGAGTGGCCACAGAGGGCCCCCATGAGGCCAAAGAGAATGTTCTGCAGGAGTCATTCCTGCCTTTTCCCTGGTCTCCTATCCCACATCATGTGTCCCAGGCAGGCTAACTAACTCCTATATGTTTCTTTTATCTGCTCTTTTCTTTCCATTCCCATCACCAAAGCTTTAGTCATTTCTCTTCTGCTCTATTGCAAACATCACCTCAACTGATCTCTCTGCCTGCATTCCTGCCTGACTTGAGTTAATCCTTCACACTCCCCTCAGCATTGACTGATTCACTCCATTACTGGAAATCCTTCAATAAAACCCCACTGGGGCTGGGTGGTAGCCCATGTTGGTAATTCCAGCACTTTGGGAGGTTGAGGTGGGAGCATCAATTGAGGCCAGGAGTTCAAGTCCAGCCTGGGCAACATGGTCAGACCTTGTCTCTACAAAAAATTAAAAAATTAGCTGGGTGTGGTGGTGCATGCCTGTAGTCCCAGTTACCCACCAGGCTGAGACTGGAGGATCACTTGAGCCTAGGAGTCTGAGGCTGTAGTGAGCTATGATCGTACTACTGCACTCCAGCCTGGACAACAGAGTGAGACTTTGTCTCAAACCACCGCCCCCCCAACAGAAACTCCATTGGGTATCTACAGTACAATAAAATTCAAACTTTTGCTCTTCACTAAAAAAACTTTTTTTTTGAGACAAGGCCCTCGGTATTGACAGGTGAATTTGCCGTCTCTATTGACAGGTGAACCCGTTCTCTGTACTGACACCTGGACATGCCTTCTGTATTGACAGATGGACACGCCCTCTGTATTGACAGGCGGACCCACCCTCTGTATTGACAGCTGGACCCACTGATATGGTTTGGCTGTGTCCCCACCCGAATCTCATCTTGAGTTGTAGCTCCCATAATTCCCTGGTGCTGTGGGACATACTTGAATTATGGGGACAGTTTCCCCCATACTGTTCTCTTGGTAGTGAATAAGTTTCATGTGAGCTGATGTTTTTATTAGGGGAAACCCCTTTGGCTTGGCTTTCGTTCTCTCGTTTGCCCTCATGTAAGACGTGCCTTTTGCCTTCCACCATGATTGTGAGGCCTCCTCAGCCATGTGGAACCGTGAGTCTATTAAACCTCTTTTTTGTTTATAAATTACCCAGTCTCAGCTATGTCTTTTATCAGGAGTGTGAAAATGAGCTAATACACCCGCCCTCTGTATTGACAGATGAACCTGCCCTCTATATTGACAGGTGGACCCACCCTCTGTATTGACAGGTGGGCCCACCCTCTATATTGACAGGTGGACCCGCCCTCTGTATTGACAGGTGGGCCCGCCCTCTATATTGACAGGTGGACCCGCCCTCTGTATTGACAGGTGGGCCCGCCCTCTGTATTGACAGGTGGACCCGCCCTCTGTATTGACAGGTGGGCCCGCCCTCTGTATTGACAGTTGGACCCGCCCTCTGTATTGACAGGTGGGCCCGCCCTCTGTATTGACAGGTGGGCCCGCCCTCTGTATTGACAGGTGGGCCCGCCCTCTGTATTGACAGTTGGACCTGCCCTCTGTATTGACAGGTGGGCCTGCCCTCTGTATTGACAAATTGATCCTTTCTCTATACTGACAGGTGGATCCTCCCTCTGTACTGACAGTTGGACCAGCCCTCTGTATTGACAAGTAGATCCTTCCTCTGTACTAACAGGTGGATCCACCCTCTATACTGACAGCTGGACCGGCCCTCTGTATTGACAGGTGAATCCTCTTTCTGTATTCACAGGTAGTTCCTCCCTCTGTATTCACAGGTGGATCCTTGCTCTGTATTGACAGCTAGACCCGCCCTCTGTATTGACAGGTAGACCCACCCTCTGCATTGACAGGTGGATGCATTCTCTGTATTGACCGCTGGACCTGCCCTCTGTATTCACACGTGGATCTACCCTCTGTATTGACAGCTGGACCCGCCCTATGTATTGATAGCTGGACTCTCACTCTGTATTGACAGCTGGACCAACCGTCTGTATTGACAGCTGGACCCGCCCTCCGTATTGACAGCCGGACCCCCCCTTCATATTGACAGCTGGACCTGCCCTCTGTATTGACACGAGGACCCACCTTCTGTATTGACAGGTGGATTCTCCCTTCGTATTGACAGGTGGATCTTCTCTCTCTATTGACAGTTGGACCGACCCTCCGTATTGACAGGTGGGTCTGCCCTTCATATTGACAGGTGAACCCACCCTCTGTATTGACAGGTGGACCCGCCCTCTATATTGACAGTTGGACCCACCCTCTGTATTGACAGGTGGAGCCACCCTCTGCATTGACAGGTGGACGCATTCTCTGTATTGACCGCTGGACCTGCCCTCTGTATTCACATGTAGATCTACCCTCTGTATTGACAGCTGGACCCGCCCTATGTATTGATAGCTGGACCCTCACTCTGTATTGACAGCTGGACCAACCGTTTGTATTGACAGCTGGACCCGCCCTCCATATTGACAGCTGGATCCACCCTTCATATTGACAGCTGGACCTGCCCTCTGTATTGACAGCTGGACCCGTACTCTGTATTGACAGGCGTACCCAGCTCATTGGGCCCATCTTGGCCTCAGTCCAGGTGTTTGGTGCTCTCAGGCCTTCCCTGCCTTCTCTAAGCAGGTGGATGCTTCTTCCTCCCCACCCACATTCCCGTAAAGCTGTGCTGGAGGACCACTCATGGCATTAGAGTTCATGGCATGGATGTCTGACTTCCCATGGAACTATGAGCTCCTCAAGGGCAGCTTCATGTCATTTACTGTATATCCCTTGTGCCTCCCAGAACACTGAGTAACTCATGTTAAGAAACTCATCAATTGTTTTAATTATTATTTTTTTCAGGCACAGCCTTATGGATGTAAAAACTCATCAATTTTTAAAAATGAATATTTATTGTGTTTTTCTTTTTCTTTCTTTTTTTTTTGGTTGCTTAGGTTGGAATGCAGTGGTGTGATCTCAGCTCACTGCAACCTCTGCCTCTTGGGCTCAAGTCATTCTCTGGCCTCAGTCTCCTGAGTAGCTGGGGTTACAGGCACCCACTACTACGCCTGGCTAATTTTTGTACTTTTAGTAAAGATAGGGTTTTGCCATGTTGGCCAGGCTTGTCTTGAACTCCTGACCTCAAGTAATCCGCCCTCTTCGGCCTCTCAAAATGTTGAGGTTACAGGTGTGAACCACCGTGTCAATACTTATTCATTTCTCAATGATTTCTCATGCCTTTCTTTCATTGATTCCAGTCTCTAACACCTTCTCCTTAGGCCTTTCTTCCTTGTTAGATCTATGTATCCTCTTTTTCCTCTCCACAATAGTTACCCCTAACTGTACTTCCTCCCCCTGTGCAGAATTTTTCAAAGTAGAGTATACAGACCCAAAATCATAATACATTATAAATATCTCTAAATATCCCAAGTGCCAAGACACATTGATGGAGAAACAGTGCCCAGCTCCACCCCTCCATCTGGAAGGAGGACCAAATTCCACCCTTTACGACAACCAGTAAAGCTAATTCTAAGTCTTCATTGACTCGAGGGTGGAGTCTCTGGAGCTGCAGTGCCTTTTAAGTCTTACTGCACACGTGCCATCATGGAAACACTTCCGATTAGAGTCAAAGAGGAAATGTCAGGGTGCAGTGGCCTACCCCTGCAATCCCAGCACTTTGGGAGGCCAAGGCAGGTGAATCACTTGATGCCAGGAGTTTGAGACCAGCCTGGCCAACATGACGAAACCCCATCTCTACTAAAAATACTAAAATTAGCTGGGTGTGGTGGAATGTGCCTGTAGTCCCAGCTACTTGGGAGGCTGAAGCGGGAGGATCACTTTAACCTGGGAGGCAGAGGCTGAAGTGAGCCAAGATTGTGCCACTGCACTCCAGTCTGGGCAACAGAGTGAGACTCTGTCTCAAAAAAAAAAAAAAAAAGGTAGAAATGTCAAAATCTTGAATCTCTGAGATTTTGGGCAAGAGGTGTGCAAGTACCCTCTTTACAATACTCCTTTACTTGCTTACTTGTTTGAGTGGGAGGGAGTTTATTGCCTTAAATCATTCCATCTTTAAATATTTCCCTCAGCCGGGCGTGGTGGCTCACACCTGTAATCCCAGCACTTTGGGAAGCCGAGGCAGGCAGATCATGAGGTCAGGAGTTCGAGACCAGCCTGGCCAACATAGTGAAACCCTGTTTCTACTAAAAATACAAAAATTAGCCAGGCATGGTGGTGCATGCCTGTAGTCCCAGCTACTTGGGAGGCTGAGGCAGGAGAATTGCTTGAACCCAGGAGGCGAAGCTTGCGGTGAGCCGAGATCAGGTGACTGCACTCCAGCCTGGGCAACAGAGCGAGACCCCATCTCAAAAAATAAATAAATAAATAAATACTTCCAGTTCCTTTAGCCTTTTTGGAACTATACGCTTTTCCTGACATGTGTTGCTTCCTCTGAGCCTGAATTCCTTTTGAATGCTTGTGTAGCCCTGTGGAGAGGCTGCCCATCAGGATCTTCCCAGCCAGTGAATCTTGGGGAAACTCCCCAGGGAGTTTACACATACAGAACTTTTACTCATGTTAGCTCCTCACTCTTTTTTTTTTTTCTTTTTTTGTTTTTTTGAGGCGGAGTCTTGCTCTGTCGCCCGGACTGGAGTGCAGTGGCCGGATCTCAGCTCACTGCAAGCTCCACCTCCTGGGTTTATGCCATTCTCCTGCCTCAGCCTCCCGAGTAGCTGGGACTACAGGCGCCCGCCACCTCACCCGGCTAGTTTGTTTGTTTTTTTGTATTTTTAGTAGAGACGGGGTTTCACCGTGTTAGCCAGGATGGTCTTGATCTCCTGACCTCGTGATCCGCCCGTCTCGGCCTCCCAAAGTGCTGGGATTACAGGCTTGAGCCACTGCGCCCGGCCAGCTCCTCACTCTTAAATATGTCTCATCAAGCAACAACAAAAAGTCGTGTTCACTCGTGAAACCAAGGGCAGCTGGGGGCTCCTGACTTGGACACAACACAATCTAATGAGTAACTGCCCTAAATCAGAGGCTGCTTTCTATGAAGAGATATCTAGACAAAGTGTGGTCTAGTTCACTATAAATCATGAATACGAGAGCCCATGCAACATAATAACGGCTAAAATTTTGTTTTGTTTTGTTTTGTTTTTTTGAGACAAGGCTTCACTCTGTTGCCCAGGCTGGAGTACAGTGATGTGATCTTGGCTCACTGCAGTCTTGACCTCCAGGACTCAAGTGATCCTCCTGCCTCAGCCTTCTGAGTAGCTAGGACTACAGGTGCATGGCTTTTTTTTTTTTTTTAATTTCATAGAGACAGGGTTTTGCCATGTTGTCCAGGCTGGTCTCAAACTCTTGGACTCAAGCAATCCATCTGACTCAGCCTCCCAAAGTGCTGGGATTACAGGTATGAGCCATCGTGCCCGGCCAGGCCAAAGTTCTTTGGCTTAGTTCAGCCTGTATTAGTTTAGCCCACATAACCTGGCACAGATCCTCTGGATCCTCACTTCCCTCACGCTTCCTTGCACCTCTGCCCCCACCAGCCCCAGCCAGTATAACCTGTACATCTCCTGGTACTGCCCACACCGGGGATTTGCTCCTGTTCTCCCTGCCTCTGGAAGGTCTTCCTCCCTCCATGCATATATCTATTTACAAATAATTTGTGGCTGGGCATGGTGGCTTACACCTATAATCCCAGCACTTTGGGAGGATGGTGGTGGGTGCCTATAGTCCCAGCTACTCAGGAGGCTGAGGCAGGAGCATGGCTTGAACCCAGGAGGTGGAGGTTGCGGTGAGCTGAGATCATGCCGCTGCATTCCAGCCTGGGTGACAGAGTGAGACTTCATCTCAATATAAATAAATAAATAAATAAATAGTTACCTGAATTAATTAATATGTTCTGCTCTGACGTCTTTGCCACCCTTTGTCTTTTTTCTCCTGTTAAACTGAAATCAGAAAAAACTGCTCAATTTGGCCAGGTGCGGTGGCTCATGCCAATATTCCCAGCACTTTAGAGGCTGAGGCGGGTGGATCACTTGAGGTCAGGAGTTAGAGACCAGCCTAGCCAACATGGTAAAACCCCGTCTCTACTAAAAATACAAAAAAAAAAAAGCCGGCCATGGTGCCTGTAATCCCAGTTACTCAGGGAGCTGAGGCAGGAGAATTGCTTGAACCTGGAAGGTGGAGGTTGCAGTGAGCCAAGATTGTGCCACTGCACTCCAGCCTGGATGACAGAGCCAGACTCCATGTCAAAAAAAAGAAAAAAGCAACAACAACAACAACAAAAACTGCCCAATTTACACCGTGTGCAAATGTGCTGATAACTATCATTTGCTGAGCATTTAGTTTATACCATGTATGGTGGGGATCTGTACAATCTAATTAAAAATATAAAACCTTGTGAAGGTAAATATATTTGTTTTGTATTTGAGGAAATTGAGGCTCAGAGAGATCACGTGGTTCCCAAGAGTTACAAAGTGAGTGAATGTTAGAGCTGAAATAGGATCCCAAGACTAACTCAAAACCTATAATTACTTTTCTATAATTTTTCTATGCAATAAATAAGTTACTGTATATGAAAATAATTTTTTAAATATAGAAATGTAGTGTTTATTGACAGATTTGATTTGTTTTTATGACTTACAAAGATTAAAAACATTCTTTGAAGAAAAGTTGCCCGAAATTACCAAGTTATAACTGGATCTGAGGTTTCTCCTCTTTGGACACATCTCTTCTTTGACCTCTAATCAGAAGTGTCTCCATGTCAGGGTGAGGGTGAGGCTGCCCCTAGATCTGCTTGGTGGACAAAGCTGGAGAATGTTTGTGTGTCTCTGTGTGTGTGTGCACACATCGACATCTATATTTATTTTATTATCCATCTGTATGTACTAAAAACCATGAGCTCACACCAATACCTCTAATTTTTTCTTTGAGACAGGGTCTCACTCTGATGCCCAGGCTGGAGTGCAGTAGTATGAGCTCAGCTCACTGCAGCCTCAACCTCCTGGGCTCAAATGAGCCTCCTCTCTCAGCCTCCCAAGTAGCCAGGACTACAGGCACACGTCACCATACCCAGCCAATTTTTTATATTTTTGTAGACATGGGTTCTCACTATGTTACCCAGGCTGGTCTCAAACTCCTAGGCTCAAGGAATTCTCCCACTTCAGCATCCCAAAGCACGGGGATTATAAGGGTGAGCTACCATGCGTAGCCCAGTATCTTGAATTCAGTCTAATTTCTCCCTTCTCATTTTGTGTCTCCCTTTTCTGATCCCTAGAAAGCTGCTCCCATTTTTCTGAATATGTGTATTTACTTGTTTTTTTTTTTGAGAAGGATTTTTGCTCTTACTGATCAGGCTGGAGTGCAGTGGTGCGACCTTGGCTCACTGCAACCTCCGCCTCCCATGTTCAAGCGATTCTCCTGCCTCAGCTTCCCAAGTAGCTGGGATTACAGGCATGTGCTACCACGCCTGGCTAAATTTTGTATTTTTATAAACCCCATAGAGATGGAGTTTTGCTATGTTGGTCAGGCTGGTCTAGAACTCCTGACCTCAAGTGATCCACCTGCCTCGGCCTCCCAAAGTGCTGGGATTACAGCCATGAGCCACTGCACCCATCCATGAATATGCATATTTACTTTTGAATCAGCACCCTGCTTGGGTATGTGCTCTGTCTCCTAATACCTGCACCTCCTCACCCTGCCAGAGCTCAGACACTGCATCCAGTCCCAGCCCCAGCTACAATGTATGAGAGCCTGTAAATTCCAGAGCTGGGACTTGAACCAGGCAGATCGACTTGAGTGTCCGTGATCTTAGTTTTTGAACTGAATTATTCAGCAGACAGAAAAAGCAAAAAGGCAAATATGTCTCTTCTTGACTTTTTGAACATATGGAACGCGATTATAATAACTGTTTTAATGTCCTTGTCTGCTAATCCTGGCTTCTGTGTCAGTTCTATGTCAGTTTTGATTGATGTATTTATCTCCTTACTATGGGTCATATTTTCCTTCTTTGCATGACTGGTTATTTTTTATTGGATGTCAGACACCATGAATTTTACTTCACTGGGTGCTGGATATGTTTGTGTTCCTATAAATAATTGTGTGCTTTGTTCTGCGATGCAGTTAAGTTTGTTGGAAACAGTTCAATCCCTTTGGGTCACTTTCATGATTTGGTGGGAGGGGTCTGGCGCTGTGCTCAGTCTAGGCTAATTATTCCTCACTGCTGAGGCTAATTTCTTCTGGGAAGCCTCCCTAGTGTCTGGGACTCTTCAAGCTTCTGCTCTGGCTGGTGGAAACAGACCCTGGTCCTGGTTCCGTGTGAGGGCTGAGCACTCTTGAAATCTGTTGGGTGGTTCTGTCCCTAGAGTCTGATTGTTCCCCAGCACATCTGCACTGCTCAGCACTCAGTGAAGGCTCAGGAAGATCCTCTGCAGATCTCTGAGCTCTCTCCCTCTCTCCACACAGCTCTCTCTGGGACTTTGCCCCAAGAACTTTAGTCCCAGTGGCCTTTCTCCATTCTCAGTTCCATCTCCCTCACCCAGGGAATCCCCTGAGCTCTGCCTCAGTCTCTCCTGCCTGTGCCCTGGCCTGGGAACCCTCACAGGCTGAGGCAATTGTAGGGTCAGCTCATTTCCTTCCTATCTCATGGGACTCACTGTCCTTCACTGCCTGATGTCCAGCATCTTGAAAACTGATGTTTCGTATATTTTGTCTATTTTTTGTGGTTGCTGTTGTTTCAGGTAGAAGGGTAAATGTGGCCCTGGTTGCTCCATGGTTACTGGAAATGGAGAAATAGCAATACATATTTAAGATAAATGTGTTTTTAAAAATTCTTAAACTCTTAACCCCCAATATATTTCTCAATTCAGATTCTGCGACAACTGGTATTTTGAAGATCCCATGAAGTTTCTAAGTTATGAGAGTTAAAAATGATCCTAACAGACAGGAAAGGGCCTCTGAAATTCTGGTTAAAGAGTGGTGGCTGGAAGTATTCCTGTCTCTGTTTCTGATGGTTAGTGCAACTTACTTTTAAAGAATGTTTAATAATTCTTACAGAATATCGGCAATATGCCTATAACTATGCTCAAGAATTAAGGGAGTGCCAGGCCCAGTGGCTCACGCCTGTAATCTCAGCACTTTGGGGGAGCTGAGGCAGGTGGATTGCTTGAGGTCAGGAGTTGGAGACTAGCCTGGCCAACATGGTGAAACCCTGTCTCTACTAAAAAAATACAAAAAATTAGCCAGACCTGGTGGCAGATGCCTGTAATCCCAGCTACTTGGGAGGCTAAGGCAGGAGAATCGCTTGAATCAGGGAGGCGGAGGTTGCAGTGAGCCAATATTGCACACCGCACTCCAGCCTGGGCAACAGAGTGAGACTCAATCTTAAAATAATAGTAAGAATAATAAAGAATTAAGGGAGCAGTCCTACCCTTAAAGAACTTGCAAATTTTCAGGGAGACAGACATTTACACATGTAAAATGAAATCACAAGGTAGAACTGCTAATGTTTAGACGACTGATTAAGACAGTGAGTATAAAATACGATATGCTAGAAAGCATCTTGTTCCTGATAATAGACACTGGTAGGGTGTTCTACCCCACCCACCTTTCTTTTCAAAACACTTCCATTCAAATAGATTAACATTCCCACGTTACCCGCTTCATTTGACAAGAACAAAAAGTTGACATGCTATAGCAGTTACGGTAGATTGGTTCTCTCAATACTTATTTCAACTTCTCTTCTAAGGTACCTTCTTGCACTGCAAAAACAGGAAACCTGAAAAATGATTCTTCCCAGACTCCCTTGCAGCTGGGGGTCTGGATGGGATCCAGTTTCCACCAATTAGATGCCTCTTTTTTCACAAGTGGGTATGCAACTGAATCAAGTGGGAAGAAAGGCAGCAGGCATTGGTTTTGCAGGTATGAATTGCAGCAGGTGCAGCACGGCTTTGGAGTTGACTGTTGCAGTGGTGTTGCTGATCCACTGGACATAGCCAAGGCAGCGTGTTCCTGATCTTCAGAATCTGTGAAAGCAATAAGGTAGCAGCCCCCTGGACTCCCGAGAGGCTAAGCTTACGATGCTCTAGACAAGACGTCCTCCACCAGTGGCTATTTTGCTCCCAGTGGGGGCATTTAGCAAAGTCTAGACACATTTCTTTCTTTTTTTGAGATAGGGTCTTCCTCTGTCATCCAGGCTGGAGTGCAGTGGTGCAATCATAGCTCACTGCAGCCTCAAACTCCCAGGCTCAAGCAATCCTCCCTGTCTTAGCCTCCTGATAGCTAGGATTACAAGCGCGTGCCACTATGTCTGGGTAATTTTTAAAACTTTTTTTGTAGAGATGGAGTCTCCCTATGTTGCCTAGGCTGGTTTTGAATTCCTGGGCTCAAGTGATCCTCTGGCTTCAGCCTCCCAAATTGCTGCGATTACAGGCATGAGCTGCAGTGCCTAGCCTGGAGACATTTCTTATTGCTGTGACTGAGGGTATGTATCTGTATCTAGTGTGCTATGCCAGTCATGTTGTGAGACATCCTGCAATGCACAGGACAGCCCCCTCCACAAGGAATTATCTTGTCCCAAATGTCAACCGTGTCTGTCCTAGAACCGTGCGTTTTGTATGGTGGTGTCCTGATTCCAAAAGCTTCCAGTAATGATGAAGTAGCCATTTCCTCAGGTGGTTTGCTTTTTTTTTTTTTTTTTTGAGACGGAGTTTCACTCTTATTGCCCAGGCTGGAGTGCAATGGCACGATCTCAGCTCACTGCAACCCCTGCCTCCCAGGTTCAAGCAATTCTCCTGCCTCAGCCTCCCGGGTAGCTGGGATTACAGGCATGTGCCACCACGCCCAGTTAATTTTTGTATTTTTAGTAGAGATGGGGGTTTCACCATGCTGGTCAGGCTGGTCTCGAACTCCTGACCTCAGGTAATCCTCTCACCTTGGACTCCCAAAGTGCTGGGATTACAGGCATAAACCACTGCGCCCAGCCAGGCGGTTTACTTTTATTTTCATTTATGATTATTTGCATTTATGTTACTGGATTTATTACTGAGCCATAACATTTTGTTTCTTTGGTTTCTTTTGGCATATCTTTTTCTTCTGTGAAACTTCCTCTTCCAATTTAGGAACAATTTGTTCTTTTTCAGGAAGGGTCATCTCAGAGTGTCAAGAGGCATGCATGCATGGGCTCATCTGACCGTGAGCTCTCTCAGTTCAATAGGCCATCTTGGGGGCTTTGTTCGCCTTCATGTGCTCAATGACTAGACAATCTACCTCCAAATTCTTAAGGTCAGCATTACTCTCTGCATTTTGGGGCAGCAATAATTCAGCACTCTTTTTGGGCCGCTGACCCTGCATTACCCCCACTGTCTGGCCTGGGCACTGCTGTCAACTCCACCATGGTAAGGCAGCATGGCACACGTTGCTTCTGTGTTGTGGCGTCTTTCAGATACTGGGTGGCTTTTGGTATAGGCAAAGCCTTGATGGCCTGGGCAGTTTCACGGGTATTCCTGAAGTGAACATAAAGATTTGAACTTTGTGATTTGTGCAATCTTGAGCGGTTTTCTGGGTCAAGTGAGTAATGCACCATTTTTAGAGATTAACTTAGGCCACTTACGGGAAAAGCAGAGGGTCACTTGGGCCCTGTCGTTCTGAGACTCATTCCTAGAGGTCCAGCCTAAAGCCTGCTTTTCCAACTCACAAACATTTCTGTAAGCATCTAATTCCTTGGATTAAATTGCTTTTCTGTTTAAGATATCCAGAGCAGTTTCTAATTTGCGATTGAAACCTGACACACACGCCACTGCAGGAACTGATCCCCTATGATCTCGCCATTGAAAAAACGCACAAAATGTGATTTTATGCTAACGAACCATGAGAAGTGTTAAGCTCTTGTGTATTTTTTTTTCTGCCTCCTTTTACTCATGGAGGCATCTGTCAATCTGTATATAGAATCATGTCTAATACGCTTGCTCCAAGGTTTTTAAGATACTACAAAGCAAAGATACCCAGAAAGCAAGAAGAAGATGAAAGGGAGCTTTAACGATGTGTCAGGAAAGACATTCCTGACATTTTCAAACATAAACAAACAGACAAACAAGAATGCACGAAGGCCTGGAGTGGGCATGAAGGCTTGCTGGAGGCAGCACTGGGCCGGGGGGAGAGCAAGGACACTGGTCAAGAGCAGCTGTTTGGGTTCGAACCCTGGCTCTGTGTCTTGGGGAAGTTGATTAACTTCATCTATAAGTTGGTAATTGATAATAGTCTCTATGTCATAGGGACAAATAATCCATATATGTAAAGCATGCAATTGCCGCGTGATGCATAATAATACTTTCCTATTTTCATTTTTTTTTAGACAGGGTTTTCACTGTCACCCAGGCTAGAATGCAGTGATGCAATCACGACTCACTGCAGCCTCGACTTCCTGGGCTCAGGTGATTCTCCCACCTCAGCCTCCTGAGTAGAGGAGACCACAGGCATGTGACACCATGCCCAGCTAATTTTCGTTTTTCTTTTTTTTTTTTGTTTTGTTTTGTTTTGTTTGAGACAGTGTCTCGCTCTATTGTGCAGGCTCGAATGTAGTGGTGTGATCTCTGTTCACTGCAACCTCTGCTTCCCGGTTCAAGCAATTCTCATGTCTCAGCCTCCTGAGTAGCTAGGATTACAGGCGTGCACCATCATGCCCAGCTAATTTTTGTATTTTTAGTAGAGACGGGGTTTCACCATGTTGCCCAAGCTGGTCTCGAACTCCTTACCTCAAGTGATCCTCCCACCTTGGCCTCCTGAAGTGCTGGGATTACAGGTGTGAGCCACTGCATCCAGCAGTAATGCTTTTAAAAGTTATATTAAATCAAATAAAAATGGGGGTAGAACTTCAGTTGGATAGAATGCACATTATCAAATGAGTGAAGAAATTTTCGAGGTAGGTAAAAGAATAGCAAGGCTGGAGCACAGGAAGGAAACTGGCTCCAGTTCTGTGCACGCTGGTATCAAGAGATGGTGACATCAAATATCGGCAGAGTAAGGGAAGGGTAAGGGTGGAGGGTCTTGAACAGCTTCCTAAATAGGCTGGGCTGTAACCTGCAAAAAATTGAGATGCAGCTGGGCACTGTGGCTCATGCCTGTAATCTCAGCACTTTGGGAGACCAAGGCAGGCGGATCACCTGAGGTCAGGAGTTTGAGACCAGCCTGACCAACATGGCAAAATGCCATCTCTACTAAAAATACAAAAAATCAGCCAGGCGTGGTGCATGCCTGTAATCTCAGCTACTTGGGAGGCTGAGGCACAAGAATTGCTTGAACTGGGTAGGTGGAGGTTGCAGTGACTCAAGATCTTGCCACTGCACTCCAGCCTGGGCAACAGAGTGAGACTCCGTCTCAAAAAATAAATAAATAAAATTGAGATGCTACTGAAGGGTGTTCAGCAGGCAAGGGATGTGGAGACAGTGATGTTTTAGGAAGAGTGCCTGAGGGGACTTTTTGGGTGTAATCCCACACCTTCATGCCAATCAGACACACCCACAAGCCAGTTGCCAGTTGGCCCATAAAAGGACGCTTTTACACCCACAAATGTTCATGGCAACCATGTAACCTTTCTCCACTTTAAACCTGCTGTCTTGCCCAAGACAGCTTCAGTGACCCAAGCAGCAGAAGGAAAGTTTAGGATTTAGTGAGTAATTAATTTTAATAAATGGTGGTCTTAAAAATACCACAGTTATTCTATAAAATTCTATTTTAGTTAAAAAATTATTGGTGTCCCTTGGCTGATATTTTTTAAATGTCTGAACCAGATCTTTACGGGTCCTAAGGGCTCCCTGGTCTTATGAATTCAGTCTTCTTAGACAGTATCTTCCACAGTCATCCATCTCAGGTTATTCCCACAACCAGTCACCCCAAATGACAAACTAAGCATGAATGGCTGTTTCTTTCTTTCTTTTCTATATGATGTGGGGAGGGGGGGAGTCTTTTGGGTGGTTTAATCAAAAACAGGATAATTCCAAATTTATTTTTGTTATCTGAACTAAGCCCATGGCATTTGGAAATGAAGATGTTAGAAATATCTAGAAAATAGACCATAGAGTTCTGGGTGCAGGGAGAGGATAGGAGAGAGGAGAATGTCGAGGATCATTCTGGTGGATTTGGTGTTAGTGATTGGATGGGTAGCATCACTGAGAAGGAAAAAAGAAGAGGAGGATCAGGGCCATCACCGTAACTTTACATGGTCCAATGCAAAATAAAAATGCAAGGTCTTGTTGAGGCCAGGCATGGTGGCTTATGCCTGTAATCCCAGCACTTTGGGAGGCCAAGGTAGGAAGAACACTTGAGCCCATAAGTTCAAGACCAGGCTGGGCAACATAGTGAGACCCTGTGTCTGTTAAAAAAAAAAAAATTTTTTTAAATTTTTTCTGTAAAAGATCCCTTGCTGAAAATGCAGGAAAAACTCTTTTCCATTTCTTCCATGACCACTCTCTTTTGGCTTGTCATGGTGGTCTTCACTTCCTATTTAAGGTTGTCCTCCCTTGGACTCAGATATTCATAAGGTGAGTCTGACCCTCACAGACTCCTGGGGCCCATACCTCATGATTGGGCACAGCGCTAGCAGGTTCCCAGCTTCTACCAGCCAGGTACCAATGTTCCTATAAGTCGAGCCAGGCATCTCTCCTTCCCAGGTGCCTGTAGTCCCAACCCACAGAAGATGGGTGGCTGTCAAGAGTATTGCTACTTCTGTGCCAGGCCAATGTGAGGTGCCTGGATAGTGGTGGGCAACAGGCTTTCCCTTGCTTAACTGCCCCCTGAATGTACCATGGCACCTCCAGCCTGGGACTGGATGGTCACTGCTATGCCTTGCCCTGAGATACCACAGTGTACGTGTGCCCAACCCATGCCCAGGACTCCAGCCCAGGTGGTGCAGAAGGTGGCAGGAGTCACAGAGGATGAGGAGGGGAGACCTGTGGTGCCAGAGGGCAGGAGCGGTGGGCTGAGAGCCTGTCCCAGATGTACAGGGATGATATGTGAACTGAAGCTGCAAGCATGCAGCACACTCTCCATTGTCCCATAGGACTTCGCTGACAAAACACACATTCACAGATAACATTATTCAGCATTTCAAAACAGCTATCAAGCGCATTAAACGTCAGGCATGGGGACTTTCTGAGCACAGGGTGTGACTCAACAACTGTGCAGTGTGGCAACACTGTTGCACAGCTATTGCTATGTTCTGAATACTTGTGTTCCCCTAGAATTCATATGTTGAAACCCTAATTCTCTGTGTGACTGTGTTTGGAGATAGGGCTTTTAGGAGGTAATTAAGGTGAAATGAGGTCATAAGGGTAGATCCTAATCCAATAAGACTTGTGTCCCTATAGGAAGAGAGAGAGGCCAGGCTCAGTGGCTCACACCTGTAATCTCAGCACTTTGGGAGGCTGAGGCAGGTGGATCACTTGAAGTCAGGAGTTCGAGACCAGCCTGGCCAACATGGTGAAACCCTGTCTCTACTAAAAATACAAAAATTAGCCAGGCATGGTGGCGCACGCTTATAATCCCAGCTACTCAGGAGGCTGAGGCAGGAGAGAATTGCTTGAATACAGGAGGCAGAGATTTCAGTGAGCCGAGATCGCACCACTGCACTCCAGCTTGTATGACAGAAATGAAAAGAGGGAGAGACAGTAAACTACACTTTCTCAATGAGCATGCATCGAGGAAAAGCCATGTGAGCACACACGAGAAGGCAGCCATCTGCAAGCCAGAAAGAGAGCCTTCATCAGAACATGCAGACGCCCTGATCTCAGACTTCCAGGCTCCAGAATTGTGAGAACATAAATTTCCGTTGTTTAAGTCACTCAGTCTATGGCATTTTGTTCTGGCAGCCGGAGCCATCTAATGCACCTGTGGAGCCAGACCTGGGAGCAGGAAGATCATGAATTCCATTATGAACCTGTTAAGTTAGGGGATCTAAGTGACATTCAACTGGCAATTCCTCGTATACAAAATAATAGATCCGGTGGCCATGAGGGAAGCTAGAAATACCAGTTTGGGAGCCATTAATATACAAATAGTAATTAGATCCATGGGAGTGGATGAGATCACCCAAGCATGGTGTTTGAAGTGAGAAGAGAGTGAAGTTAGAAACCAAAGTGGGGGTGCCAACATTTAGGAGGTGGCTGAAAGACAAAGAGTAGGAAAGATCAAAAAGAAAGGAGGAAATCCAAGAGTCCAGCATGGTATTCTGGAAACCAAAGAAAGGTAGACATTAGTCAGCTTGTTAAACACTGTTAGCAAGTCAAGCAAGACAAAGATTGGAGAATGCCTGGTGGATCTGGCCACGAGGAGGTCTTGGGAAGGTAATCTGGTTTGAAGAATGAAACTAAAAGCCAAACTGGGATGAAGTGAGGAGTGTAAGGGTAAGAGGCAGCATGGGGAAGCCCTATGTCAATGGGGCTGTATCAGATCCACCCACAAGCTGTAAAGGTTGAGATTCCTGGGCTCTTCGTGAAGGGACTATGATTTGGTAGCTCTGGGATGAGACCCAAGAATCTGTTGTTGTTGTATTTTTCCTTTTCCAAGCTCTAGATGATTTTGATGCCCTGGCAGGTTTGGAAACTACTGAGAGAATGCAAATAACATGAACTGCATTCAGACAGACTTGAATGTCACATTTTAGCTGTTTGAACCAGAATGAGACATTTCAATCTCTGAGCTTCAGGTACCTCATTCACACACAAAAGAGTGATAGTCTTGCTTTGTGTTATTGATTTGAAGATTGGAGTATATATATAATCTGGCACAGAGTAAATATTTAGTAAATAGTGGCCAGTGCTACCAACAGTGGATAGAGTGAATACAGACTTTCTTTCAATAAAGAGGTTGGCCAGGAGGGGCAGGAGAAAGTAGGATCAATCCTTACAGTACTACAGCTCAAAGAGGGACAGTATTTTTTCTTGTCTTGATTTTTGTAAGATAGCAGAGATGTTAGTACGTCTGTAAGCTGGGACACGAGGGCAAGGTAGGTACCCTACCTTGAGCCCGTATCTCTGAGTTGACAGGAGGAAATGCCACGAAAGAACAGATGGAAGGATAAGCTTTGGGCAGAAGAAATGTCTTGGGAAGTTAGTTGGTGTGAGGGCAGGACATTCAGGGGTTTCACTCCTGATAATTACATTTTTTTTTTCTGTGAATTGGGAGGCAGTGTCATATACCAAGAGGGGTAGGAATCTTGAGTGTAGGCACAGGTCTAGAGAGAAAGTGTTGGGAGTGTGAGGAATGAGAGAGTTGGATGACAAAAGATACACAGATAGGGTAACAAGGGTGCCAAGAGCTTAGTTTAGAGGCCACCAATTTCTTCTTTGCGTCTCTCTATGGTATCTGTGCCGCCTTTAGCTAGCCTCTATATTTGTTTGGAAACAACAGATACACCACTGATATGTGCTGAATGTCTGTGCCAGGCACTGCACTAAGCATTTTTCACATGTTATCTCACTTAATGGTACCTACATGGTGGGTACCATCCATGATCCCTGTTATAGATGATGAGCTGAGGCTTAGAGTTCATTAATTTGCCCAACGTTACACAGCTAAGTAGCTGCACAGAAGGATCTCTATTTCAGATCTGACTCCAGAGTTTTTGTTCTTAACTGTGGCACACCACACATTAATTGGGATTAGATTTTGGTGGCACACATAATGGAAAATAAAAATGTGGATCAGAGAAGATACAGGTTTATTCTTTTTCTTTTCTTTCTTTTCTTTTCTTTTCTTTTCTTTTTTTTTTTTTTTTGAGACTGAATCTTACTCTGTTGCCCAGGCTGGAGTGCAGTGGTGTGATTTTGCCTCATTGTAACCTCCGTCTCCTGGGTTTAAGTGACTCTCCTGCCTCAATCTCCCGAGTAGCTGGGACTACAGATGCCCGGCTAATTTTTGTATTTTTAGTAGAGACAGGGTTTCACCATGTTGGCCAGGCTGGTCTTGAACTCCTGACCTCAGGTGATCCATCCGCTTCGGCCTTCCAAAGGGCTGGGATTACAGGCATGAGCCACTGCACCTGGCCAGGTTTATTCTTTTTCATGTAATGGAAACTCAGAGGCAGGGAGCTCACGACTGGGGTGGCAGCTCCACAATCATCAGGTTCCCAGGCCTTTTCTATCTTTCTGGTCCACATCTTTAACATGTGACTTCCATTGGCAAGGTTGCTTCATTGCCCAAATGGCTCTTGGAATTCCAAACCTTACATCCACATTCCAGAAAGCAAGAAGGTACAAGAAGCGAAAGAGGGCCTATCAGGGTCTGCCCTCCTTTTGAAGAACTTGCCTGCAAGTCCTACCCAATTACTTCTGCGTACATCTCACTGATGTAAGATCTTCTCCATAGATACAGGAGAAACAAGAGTATGTCATCTTAAGGGCACATTTTGCTATCCATAACATAATTGAGTTTTGTTAGTAAGGAAGAAGGAGAAAGCAGACATTGGGTGGCAACTAGCATTGTTTGCCATACAATGAGTCTCATATACACTTGAAACCATAGGGGGAAATCTGCTAATTCTCATTTCATTAATATGCAAGCCAACTAGTTCTTGCTAAACTTTCCAGACCCACTAAGAAGCAGGTGTGCTTGGCTGGGCACGGTGGCTCACACCTCTAATCCCAGCACTTTGGGAGGCCAAGGCGGGCAGATCACCTGAAGTCCGGAGTTCGAGACCAGCCTGAACAACATGGAGAAACCCTGTCTCTATTAAAAGTACAAAATTAGCCGGGTGTGGTGGCACATGCTTGTAATACCAGCTACTCGGGAGGCTGAGACAGGAGAATCGCTTGAACCTAGGAGGCGGAGATTGCAGTGAGCGAGATTGCGCCATTGTATTCTAGCCTGGGCAACAAGAGTGAAACTCCGTCTCTAAATAAATAGAAGCAGGCATGCTTTCTCAGTAGTAGATTCATACTAGAATGCTTCAATAATGTCTTAATGTGAAGGCATAATTATTACATAAATTAGAGACATTCTAGCACCTAGTGAGAGAGGATCGAACACAAATTGACTTAACCTTAAAACAAACTGGCTTAAACCTTGATTAGGCTAGCTGGTGAAGCCTAGTGGGCCTTGGAGGTATTTTGGGCAGAATGACTCCTGATAAAAGTTGAGGCTAGGCCAGGCACGGTGGCTCATGCCTGTAATCCCAGCACTTTGGGAGGCCGAGGTGCGTGGATCACTTGAGGTGAGGAGTTTGAGACCAGCCTGGCCAACATGGTGAAACCCCATCTCTACTAAAAATACAAAAATTAGCCGGGCATGGTGGCACATGCCTGTAAAATCCCAGCTACTCAGGAGGCTGAGGCAAGAGAATTGTTTGAACCCAGGAGGTGGAGGTTGCAGTGAGCCGAGATCATGTCATTGCACTCCAGCCTGGGTGACAGAGCCAGACTCCGTTTCAAAAAAAAAGTCGAGGCCACATGTTTCTTCGCCACATCCACAGAAAAAGAATGTCTGTTTTTCCAGTGATCTCCCTTAAGTGCAAGGAAGAAACTTCCCAGCAACCTTCAGTGCAACTTTTCATCAGTTACTTGAGCTAAAATGCCCCTTATTTTTAAATTAGGTTAAATGTTATTTTACTTAGAGACAGGGTCTCACTCAGTCGCCAAGGCTGGAGTGCAACACTGCAATCACAGCTCACTGCAACCTTGAACTCCTTGACTCAAATGATCCTCCTGTTTCAGCCTCCTGAGTAGCTGGGACCTCGGGCACCATACTCAGCTAATAGGATGCCCCTTCTTAAACAAGGTATGGTACAAAAGATAAGAACACCTGTAGACTAATAGGGCCACCCTGCTTTAGGTCATTTCAGTTTCCCCAACCATATTGCTGCTAGAGAGAGGTGAAGGACAATGTTATCTATAGCATTTTCCGCCCCCTAAACATAGTAGAAGACATTTTCCTATTCCTGTGTTCTCGTCATGAAATATAATGTATGACAATGTTCTTGATTTCTTTGTTTGGTAGTTTTTTTTTGTTTGTTTGTCTTGTTTTTAAGATAAGTCTGGCTCTGTTGCCCAGGCTGGAGTGCATGTGATCTCAGCTCACTGCAACCTCCACCTCCTGGGTTCCAGTGATACTCCTACCCCTGCCTCCCTGGTAGCTGGGATTATGGGTGCATGCCACCACGCCTGGCTACTTTTTGTATTTTTACTAGAGATGGGGTTTCACCATGTTGGCCAGGCTGGTCTCGAACTCCTGACTCCAGGTGATCTGCCCGCTTCAGCCTCCCAAAGTGCTGGGATTACAGGCTTGAGCCACCTCGCCCAACCTAATGTTCTTGACAAATGGTTGAAAATATTATTTATTGCTCATGGATGGGAGTATCTTAAAAACGGTAAAAATGGAATTTGTCAAATACAAATGAGAAAATGGAGAGAAATGGAAAAAGATAGTAAAGCTACATAAATTCACAGCCTTACTGTTGTGATTAGCAAGAGTTTCATTTTTCCCTACATGGGAATATTGATACTTTTCAAAGAAAAATTTTAAGGTATGTGGTTAATTCTTACATCCTTTAGAGGTTTTTAAATATTTTTGGATTCACCTTTTACTGAATTTTGTGAAAGAATCTAAAGACAGAAAGAACTATATCTAGAACCTAAGAGCAGGAAAAGTATTAGGTTCCTGTAGCTTCTGGTTTCCATTGTAGATGGGCTTCTGGTAGCGCAGAAATCCCCCTTTTCCTCTACCCGACTCTACCTTTCTTCTCTGGGAGTGGGAGTAGCTTATCTAAATGGTCAGTTGCAGATAAGGAATTGGGAAGATACATCCAGTGTGAAAATCTATTATTACTAACTGTATTTTTCACTCTTTTTACATTTATTATTACTGATATGATGGAATTTATTTCTTTATCTGCAAAAAGAACATAAATTTAGTTTTTAAACATAAAACCATTCCATATTTTGCTCTTTACTAGTTTTAAAGATACGCACTAAAATTTTTTTCTTTTAGTAGTTACCCTTGAATTTACACCACCTACCTTAATAAAACCTAATGATAATTCATGTCTTTAGCTTTACACCACATAATCCTTTAATTCCAGCCACCCCCTTCTAGGGTTGCATTGCCATTGGGTCTAACCAGACATTTCCTTTTCTTTTTAATTTTAAAGACTTTATTCTTTTTTTTAGAGCGGTTTTAGGTTCACAGCAAAATCAAGATGAAAGTGCAGACCAGGTGTGGTGGCTCACGCCTCTAGTCCCAGCATTTTCGGAGGCCGAGAAGGGCGGATCACTTGAGGTCAGGAGTTCGAGACCAGCCTGGCCAATATGGTGAAACCCCGTCTCTACTAAAAATACAAAAATTAGCCAGGCGTGGTGGCGGGCGCCTGTAGTCCCAGCTACTCAGGAGGCTGAGGCAGGAGAATCACTTGAACCCAGGAGGCGGAGGTTGCAGTGAGCCAACATCATACCACTACACTCTTGCCTGGGCGACAGAGTGAGACCATGTCTCGGAAAAGAAAAAGAAAAAAAAAAAGAGGAAAATACAGAGGTTCTCCATACACTCCCTGCCCCTACATGTGTATAGCCTCCCCCATTACAAACATCCCCCACCAGAGCAATACCCCTGCTATAACCCATGAACCTACATTGACACATCATTTTCACCCAAAGCCCATAGTTTGCATTACGGTTTACTTGGTATTGTATGTCCTATGGGTTTGGATAAATGTATAATGACATGTGTCCACCATCGTAGTATCATACAGGGTATTTTTCACTGCCCTAGAAATCTTTTGTGTTCCACGTAATCATCCTTACCTCTCTGCTAACCCCTGACAGCCACTGATCTTTTTATTGTCACCATACTTTTGCCTCTTCCAGGATGTTGTATGGTTGGAATAATGCAATATGTAGACTTTTCAGATTGGTTTATTTCACTTAGCAATCTGCATTTAACCTCATGTCTTTTCATGACGTGATCGCTCGTTTATTTTGACTGCTGAATAAGATTCCATTGTTTGGATGTGACACGGTTTATCTGTTCAGCTACAAAAGGTGCTCTTGCTGTTCTTTTTAGCCCACAAATTAGACATTATTATTGCTTTCTAACCACCAGTGTTTGCTTAGAATGACCCACATTTCAGGTCTTTTTTCCAGGAATATTTTCTTTCCTTGTGAAATATATCCTTTGTAAATTCCTAGTAGAAAGCAAATTGCTTTTTATTTATCCTTCTTGGCATTTATAAGAATTTCTGAATCTGTGAATTACTGTCTTTCATCAGTTATGAAAAATTCTCAGCAACTATTACTTTAATGTTGCCTCTCCCTCATTCTGTTACCTTCTCCAAGAACTTGTAGGACATGTACGGCAACTTCTCACTTTACAGGCATATATCTTTTTTTTTTTTTTTATGGAGTCTCGCTCTCTCACCCAGGCTAGAGTTCAGTGGCGCAATCTTGGCTCACTGCAAACTCCACCTCCCAGGTTCAAGTGATTCTCCTGCCTCAGGAGAATCACTTACAGGTGCCCGACACCACACCTGGCTAATTTTTGTATTTTTAGTAGAGATGGGGTTTCACCATGTTGGCTAGACTGGTCTCGAGCTCCTGACCTCAAGTGATCCTCAAGTGATCCCGTCTTGGCCACCCAAAATGCTGGGATTACAGGCATGAGACACCACACTGGCCTACAAGCACTTACCTTAATGAGTGGCTAGGTGTGTTAAGGCTGCTATAACAAAAACAGCATCGAGTGGGTGGCTTATCAACAGCAGAAATGTATTTCTCACAGGTCTGGAGGCTGGGAAGTCCAAGATCAAGGTGCCAGCATGGTCAGGTTCTGGTGAGGGCCCCTTTCTTGGTTCACAGATGGCTGTATTCTTGCTGTTTCTCAGGGAAGAAGTGGGATGGGCTCTCTCTAGGGCCTCTTTTTAAAAGGCACTACTCTCATCGTGTCCCCTTAAGACTTAATCACCTCCCAAAGGCTCTACCTCCTAATACCATCACCTTGAGGATTGAGATTTCGACCTACGAATTTCTGGGGAACATGACCATGCAGACCACAGCGAGCAGTCTCTCACAGTCTCTGTTTCTTGTTTCTGACCTACAGTCTTTGAAATCCCTACAAATTTACCCTCTAGTTCAGTATTTAAACTTTTCCAGTATGCTGTTTAACTTTTCTGGTTTTTTTTGCAACATTCTACTATGATAATTTTCAAAATAAGGATAAATTGAAAAACTATTACATTAAACTCTCATATACCCACCATCTATATTTTACAACTAATATTTTACTATCCTTGTTTTATCACATATCTTTCCACTGTTGGCCCCTCTATGCATAATTTCTACATTGTACACACCAAAGTAAGTTGCAGCATCAGTGAATCCTGAATCTCCCATTTAGTTTTCATTTTAGATTTACATAATTTCCATTTCTAAAAGGTCCATTTACTCCTCTTTCACATATATTCAGTCATTTCTGATGGTCTCTTGATCATCACTTCTCTTTCCAATTCCTTTCATTTCTTAAACATCTTAGAGATATTTACTTTATAGTCTATATCTAAAGTTCTCAGTTTTAGCAATTAAAAATATAGAATGGGCCAGGCATGGTGGCTCATGCCTATATTCCCAGCACTTTGGGAGGCCGAGGCAGGTGGATTGCTTGAGGACAGGAGTTTGAGACCAGCCTGGCCAACATAGTAAAACATCGTCTCTACTAAGAATACAAACCTTAGCCAAGTATGGTGGTGCATGCCTGTAATCCCTACGCAAGAGGCTAAGGCATAAGAATCGCTTGAACTGGGGAGGTAGAGACTGCAGTGAGCCGAGACTGGGTCACTGCACTCCAGCCTGGGCAACAGAGCGAGATCCTGTCTCAAAAAAAAATAAACAAATAAAAATTAAAAAAATAAAAAAAAACAGAATATAGGCCACGTGTGGTGGCACAGGGCTGTAATCCCAGTGCTTTCAGAGGCTGGGGTGGGAGGATCACTTGAGCCACGGAGGTCAAGTTTCCAGTGAGCCATGGTCCCACCACTGCACTCCAGCCTGGGCAACAGAGTAAGCTCTTGTCTCAAAAAATACATAATTTTAAAAAAAATAATAAAAACACAATACAGAATACCAAATTAAATTTGAATTTCAGGTAATTAACAAATAATGTTTTAGTATAAGTTTGTCCAAAATATTGTGTGGGACATACTTAGGCTAAACATTTACTCATTGCTTATCTGAAATTCAAAGTTAGCTGGGAACCAATATTTTATTTGGATATTATCTGTTAACTCCATATCTGAAGACTCTATAGGGCTGATAGGTTTGTATTGCTGAATCTTACTCACGAAAACCTGTTTCCTTGTGTATTTTGTGATTTGGAGGTTGCTAGCTCATCTTTTTCAAAATTTCTCTTTCACACTTCTTTCATGCCGAGATAGAGGGTACATTCCTCTATCTGAGAGCTGCATCTGCTTCTTCCAGGTGTTTGGGGCATTGCAGATCTGGTCCACTTCTTTTTATTTTTTTCAAGACAGAGTCTCACTCTGTTGCCCAGTCTAGAGTGCAGTGGTGCGATCATGGCTCACTATAGCCTCAACCTCTTGGGCTCCAGTGATCCTCCCACCTCAGCTCCCAGAGTAGCTAGGACTATGGGCACATGCCATCACAGCCAGTTAATTTTTGTATTTTTAGTAGAGACGGGTTTTACCATGTTACCCAGGCTGGTCTCAAACTCTTCAGCTCAAGCGATCTGCCCACCTTGCCTTGGCCTCACAAAGTGTTGGGATTACAGGCGTGAGCCACAGCACCTGACCTCTCATTCATTCTTTTTTTTTTTTTTTTTTGAGACAGAGTCTCGCTCTGTCACTCAGGTTGGAGTATAGTGGCGTGATCTCAGCTCACTGCAACCTCTGCCTCCTGGGTTCAAATGATTCTTATGTCTCAGCCTCCCGAGTAGCTGGGACTACAGACATGCACCATCACACCCAGGTAATTTTTGTATTTTTAGTAGAGACGGGGTTTCACCATGTTGGCTAGGCTGGTCTTGAACTCCTGATCTCAAGTGATCCACCCGCCTCGGCCTCCCAAAGTGTTGGGATTATAGGTGTGAGCCACACACCTGGCCTGAGGACTAATTCTGGCTTTCAAATTTTATCATTTAAGAATACACTTCATTAGGCTATAGCTTCCATAGATAGTGATTCCTCAGATGGATACGGGCAAAGCAAATTGAAGACCTTCTGGAAAGAATTCACCATTCTAAATGCCATTAAGAACATTTGTGATTCATGAGAAGAGATCAAAATATCAGCATTAACAGGAGTTTGGAAGAAGTCAACCCTCATGGGTGACTTTGAGGGGTTCATGACTTCAACAGAGGAAGTAACTGTGGATGTGGTGGGAATAGCAAGAGAAGTAGAATTAGAAGTGGAGTCTACAGATGTGACTGAATTGCTGCAACCGTGTGATCAAACTTGAAACAGATGAAGAGTTGCTTCTTATGGATGAGCAAAGAAAGTGGTTTCTGGAGATAGAATCTACTCCTGGTGAAGATGCTGTGAACATTGTTGAAATGACAACAAAGGATTTAGCATATTACACAAATTGATAATTAAAGCAGCAGCAGGCTTTGAGAGGATCAGCTCTAATTTTGAAAGTTCTCCTGTGGGTAAAATGCTATCAGACAGAGTCACAGGCTACAGAGAAATCTTTAGCTCAAGAGGAGTCAATCTATGTGGCAAACTCCACTGTTGTCTTATTCTAAGAAATTGCCACAGCCCCCTCAACCTTAAGTACCCATCACTACGGAGGCCAGACCCTCCACCAGCAAAATCATTACAACCCACTGAAAGCTCAGATGATTGTCACATTTTTAAGCAATAAAGTGTTTTTAAATTAAAGTATGGGCCGGGTGCAGTGGCTCACACTTGTATTCCCAGCACTTTGGGATGCTGAGGTGGGCAGATCACCTGAGGTCAGGAGTTTGAGACCAGCCTGGCCAACACAGTGAAACCCCATCTCTACTAAAAATACAAAAATTAGCCGGGACTGGTGGTGGGCACCTGTAATCCCAGCTACTCAAGATGCTGAGGCAGGAGAATCGTTTGTACCTGTGAGGCAGAGGTTGCAGTGAGCCAAGATTGTGCCACTGCACTCCAGCCTGGGCGACAGAGTAAGACTTTGTCTTAAAATAAATAAATAAATAAAATAAATAAACGATGTATTTTTTTAGACATAATGCTATTGCACACTCCCTAGACTACAGTATAGTGCAAACATAGCATTTACATGGACTGGGAAACCAAAATAATTTTTTGTGACTTGTTGTATTGTGATGATTTGGTTTGAGGTAATTTGGATACCCACAGTATCTCTGAGGTCTGCTGGTACTGCTGCCACAGGGCAGAGGCTGTGGGTCGCTATGGAGCAACTTCAGTGTTACTCCCTGCCCTCCATGGACTTCTGTGCTGCTTTGCTCCTGGCATCAAAGAAATTCCACCTGCATTCTTCAGATGCATCCATTTATTTAAATGAGCAATTTTAAGATTTTGGTGGCATTTTTAGATCTTTTGTAGACCCTCTGGTTAGCCTTATTGCTGGCAACCTGTGTTCTTTATTCATCAAATGGTCTTTTGATTTTATAAAGAGTTGTTTCTGGAGTTGTTAAATATGGAGATCTATCCAGGCAGACCCTATCTGATTGCTAACATCTATAAGAAAAAATAAGCAGAATTCCTTTCACAATTCTATCTTACCTTGAGAAGCTAATCTTTTTTCTGGGTGTGCCACATGGTAGAAAAGTAAATCAATTAAAGTAGCCACATTAAAAAGAAACAAAAAAACAACCAAGACAGTGCAACTGGAATGACCAGCTTCACCAGTTCAGTCACACACACAAAGTCACATCCTTGTAGTATTCAAAGTAATCTACCTTACCGGAGAGAGAACTGGAGACCCTGATCAGTCCACTAGTGATCCCCATTTCCATTGCTGCAGAGCCCACTCCCTACCCTGGGGTTCCTCAGGTACAGGCTCTTTATTTCTTCTCCAGGCACCCTGCCTCTGCTAGTCATACTCTCCCGCATGGCCTGGATGCCTGCATCAGGAGGCACGGCATGACAACGCTCCTATTTACTCTGCTACCCTCATCATCCAGTCTGGGTTTTGGTTCAGATTCCCATTCCCTCATAACAAGCAACTGCTTGCAGACACTTGAAATATTTTCCTGATAGAAGACCCCCAGGCAGGCCTGGAATAATCTAATAACATTGTACCTCAAGACAGGAGGAATGTGTGCATGAGAGTCTCAATCTCGTAATGCCCTGGAGAAATTGGGACCATCTGCAAAATTTCCTTTTCACTTCACAGCATAGCAAGGAGTATTGGAAATGGCAGCCTTTATCCAATCATTTAAAAATGGTCACGCTACATCCTTATTCCAGGGTAATAAGGGGTTAATTAAGAAGCACCACTCGAGGCCCTGAGCTGGTAGCTCACACCTGTAATCCCAGCACTTTGGGTGGCCAGGGCGGGTGGATCACTTGAGGTCAGGAGTTTGAGACCCTGTGTCTACCAAAAATAACAATAAAAAAATTAGCCAGGCATGGTGGCTCACACCAGTAATCTCAGCTACTTGGGAGGCTAAGCCATGAGAATCACTTGAACCCAGGAGGCAGAGGTTGCAGTGAGCTGAGATCATACCACTGCACTCCAGCCTGGGTAACAGAGCAAGACAATAAAAAAAAAAAAAAAAAAAACCACTCAAATGATTGTCTCAGAAAAAAAATTTACTCCCAAGATGATGTGCCTTATGATCTCCAGCACTAGATGTAAAAGCAAATGGCAACTTGTATTTATGTATTTATTTATTTTTAATTTTAATTTTTTGAAAAGAAAAAGAAAAAGAAAAGAAAAAGAATGATCTTAAATCAATAACATCACTTTCCAGCTTAATAAACTAGGGAGGGAAAAGAACAAACTAAACCCAAAGCAAGCAGAAAGAAGGAAAAATGAAGGCTAGAGTGGGAATAAATGAAATAGAGGATAGAAAAATAACAGAAAATACAGCCTGGGTAACGTGGTGAGATCCAATTTCTAAAAAAATTAGCTGGGCTTGGTGGCACATACCTGTAGTCCCAGCTACTTGGGAGGCTGGGGCGGGAGGATCGCTTGAACCCAGGAGGTAGAGCCTGCAGTGAGTGGAGACTGCACCTCTGCAGTTCGGCCTGGGTGACAAAGTGAGACACTGTCTTAGAACAAAAAAAGAAAGAGGCCGGGCAAGGTGGCTCACGCCTGTAATCCCAGCCCTTCAGGAGGCTGAGGCAGGTGGGATCACCTGAGGTCAGGAGTTCGAGACCAGCCTGGCCAACATAGTGAAACCCCGTTTCTACTAAAAATACAAAAAATTAGCTGGGTATGGTGGTGCGCGCCTGTAATCCTAGCTACTCGGGGGGCTGAGGCAGGAGAATCGCTTGAACTCGGGAGGTGGAGCTTGCAGTGAGCCGAGATCACGCCACTGCACTCTAGCAGCTTGGGTAACAAAAGCAAAACTCCATCTCAAACAAAACAAAACAAAACAAAACAAAAAAAAAGAAAGAAGGAAGGAAGGAAAGAAGGAAGGAGAAAAGAAAGAAAAACAAAAAATAAACGAAACCAAAAGTTGTTTCTCTTCAAAAGATCAGCAAAATTGATAAGCCTTCAGCTAGACCAAGGAATTAAAAAGAGACAGAAAACTTAAACTCCTAATTAAAAAAAAATTTTTTTAATTTATTTTTATTTTTTATCTTTTTTGAGATGGAGTTTTACTCTTGTTGCCCGGGCTGGAGTGCAATGGCACGATCTTGGCTCACTGCAACCTCCACCTCCCAGGTTCAAGCCATTCTCCTGCCTCAGCCTTCCGATTAGCTGGGATTACAGACGCAGTTGGCTAAATTACCGGCTAATTTTTGTATTTTCAGTAGACATGGGATTTCACCATGTCGGCCAGGCTGGTATCGAACTCCTGACCTCAGGTGATCTGCCTGCATCGGCTTCCCAAAGTGCTGGGATTACAGGTGTGACTCACTGTGCCCAGCCTCAAACTACTAAAATTAGAACTGAAAAAGGGGACATCATTCCAACTGACAGGAGAAACAAAGGATTAAAAGGGAATACAACTGTATATCAACAAATTAGACAATTTGGATGAAATGGACACATTTCCAGAAAGACACAAAGTACAAAAACTGAATCAAGAAAAACCAGAAGATCTGAATAGGCCTTTAACAAGTTAAAAAATTGAATTAGTAACGTTAAAACTTCCCACAAAGAAAAACTCAGGCACGGGTGACCGCACTGGTGAATTCTACCAAACACTTAAATAAGAATCATACCAATTATTTATAAACAATTCCAAAAAGCAGAAGAGGAAGTAGCTTCCCAGTTCATTCAATGAGGACAGTACTACTCTGATTCCAAAACCAGATGAAGATATACAAGGAAAAAAACCCTACCGACCAATAGTGGTTATGAATATAGATGTAAAAATCCTCAACAAAACACTAGCAAGCTAAACGCAGAAACATATAAAAAGGTTATACGTCATGACCACGTGGGAACTATCCTGGGAATGCTGGGTTAAGATCTGACAGTCAATTACTGGAATATTACAAATTCATAGAATCAAGGGCAAAAACCACTTGATCATTTCAATAAATGCAGACAAAGCAAGTGACAAAATCTGACACCTTTTCATGATAAAAATGCTCAACAAAAACAGGATAGAAAAGTCTTCCTCAACCTGATAATGGATAGAAGGAAGCTATAAAAACCCAATGGTGGCCGGGCGCAGTGGCTCATGCCTGTAATCTCAGCACATTGGGAAGCCAAGGCGGGTGGATTACCTGAGGTCAGGAGTTTGAGACCAGCCTGGCCAACCTGGTGAAACCCTGTCTCTGTTAAAAATACAAAAATTAGCCAGGCATGGTGGTATGTGCCTGTAATCCCAGCTACTGCTACTCGGGAGGCTGAAGCAAGAGAATTGCTTGAACTGGGGAGGTGAAGGTTGCAGTGAGCCGAGATTGCACCACTGCACTCCAGCCTGGGTGATAGAGTGAGACTGAGTCTCAGAAAACAAAAACAGCCAGGTGCAGTGGCTCACGCCTGTAATCCCAGGACTTTGGGAGGCCAAGGCAGGCAGATCACAGGTCAGGAATTTGAGATCAACCTGGCCAACATGGTGAAACTCCATTTCTACTAAAAATACAAAAATTTTTTTGTATTTTTAGTAGAAATGGTGGCAGGTGCCTGTAATTCCAGCTACTCGGGAGGCTGAGGCAGGAGAATCGCTTGAGCCTGGGAGGCAGAGGTTGCAGTGAGCCGAGATTGCACCATTGCACTCTAGCCTGGGAGACAAGAGCAAGTCTTCGTCTCAAAAAAACCAAAAAAACAAACAACAACAACAACAAAAAAAACCCCCAGTGGTAAAAGACCAAATGTTTTCCCCTAAGACTGGCAAGAAGACAAGGATGTCCGCTCTAGCCACTTCTCTTTAACATTGTACTGGAGGTTCTAGCCATGCAAATTAGGCAAGACAAGGAAATAAAATGCATCTAAGTTGGAATAGTAAAACTATTTCTATTTACAGATGACATGGTCTCGTAGAGAGAAAATTCTAAGTAGTCCACAAAAATCATTAGCCCTAATAACCGAGTTCAGCAAGTTTGCAGCATACAAGATCAATAACAAAAATCAACTATTTTTATACACTAGCAATTAACATTCTAAATATGAAATTAAGAAGTCAGTTCCGGCTGGGCTTGGTGGCTCATGCCTGTAATCCCAGCACTTTGGGAAGCCGAGGCGGGTGGATCATGAGGTCAAGAGATCAAGACCATCCTGGCCAACATGGTGAAACCCCATCTCTACTAAAAATACAAAAATTAGCCGGGCATGGTGGCATGCGCCTGTAATCCCAGCTATTTGGGAGGCTGAGGCAGGAGAATTGCTTGAACCCAGGAGGCAGAGGTTGCAGTGAGCCAAGATCGGCCACTGCACTCTGGCCTAGTGACAGAGCAAGACTCCGTCAAAAAAAAAAAAAGAAGTCAATTCCATTTATAATGGCATCAAAAAGAATAAAATCCTTAGGTATAAATTTAACAACAGAGGTGTAAGACTTGTACATGCAGAGCTATAAAATGTTGAGAGAAATTTAATAAGATCTCAATAGGCTGGGCGTGTGGCTTGTGTCTGTAATCCCAGCATTTCAGGAGGCCAAGGTGGGCGGATCACTTGAGGTCAGGAGATTGAGACCAGCCTGGCCAACATGGTGAAACCCCATCTCTACTAAAAGTACAAAAAAATTAGCCTGGTGTGGTGGCGGGCACCTGTAATCCCAGCTACTTGGGAGGCTGAGGCAGGAGAATCACTGGAACCTGGGAGAGAGAGGTTGCAGTGAGCTGAGATTACACCACTGCACTCCAGCCTGGGTGACAGAGTGAGACTGTCTCGAAAAAAAAAAAAGAAAGAAAGAAAAGATCACAATAAATGAGAAGACCTCACATGTTCATGGATGGGAAAATTTAATATTGTTAAGATGGCAATACTCTCCAAACTGGTCTACAGATTCAGTGCAATCTCTGCGTCGAAAAATTCCAGCTGGCTTTTTTGCAGAAATGTACAAACTGACCCTAAAATTCTCATGGAATTCAAGGGACCCAGAAGAGCCAAGACCATTTGTAAAAAGAACAAAGGAGCCAGGCGTGGTTCACATCTATAGTCTCAGCTATTTGGGAGGCTGAGGCTGGGGGACTGCTTGAGATTAGGAGTTTGAGGCCAGCTCTGTCTTTACAAAAGAAGGAAGGAAGGAAGGAAGGAAGGAAGGAAGGGAGGGAGGGAGGAGGGAGGGAGGGAGGGAGATGGAGGGAAGAAGGAAGGAAGGAGAGAGGAAAAAAGAGAGAAAGAAAGAGAAAGAAAGAAAAATAAGACACAATTTACAAATTCAACATGTGTTATAAGGCTTCAATAATCAAGATGGTGAGGTATTGGCACACAGGCAGGCATGTAGATCTATGAAACAGAAATAAACCTTTACATTTATGGTAAATTGATTTTGGAAAAGGGTCTCAAAACTATTTAACAGGGAAATAATAGTGTATTCAACAAATTGTACTAGAAAAACTAGGTATCCTCATGCAAAAGAATGAAGCTGGATCTCTATTTCACACTGTACACAAGACATAACTCAAAATGGATCAAAGACCTAAATGAGAGCTTACTATAAAACTGTTATAAGAGGCTGGGTATAGTGGCTCATGCCTGTAATCCCAGCACTTTGGGAGGCGGAGGCTGGTGGATCACCTGAAGTCAAAACTTTGAGACCAGCCTGATCAATATGCTGAAACCCCGTCTCTACTAAAATTACAAAAAATTTAGCTAGGTGTGGTGGCGTGCACCTGTAGTCCCAGCTACTCAGGGGGCTGAGGCAGGAGAATCACTTGAACCTAGGAGAAGGAGGTTGCAGTGAGTTGAGATCACGCCACTGCACTCCAGCCTGGGTGACAGAGCAAGACTCTGTCTCAAAAAACAAACAAACAAAGAAACAAAAAAACACTGTTATAAGAAAATATAGGAATAAATCGTCATGACCTTCAGTTGGGCAATGGTTTCTTACCTATGACTTCAAAAACACAAGCAATACAAGAAAAAAATAATTTAGACTTCATGAGAATTAAAAACTTGTGTTGCAAATGATTCCATCAAGAAAGTAAAAAGATGCCAGGTGTGGTGGCTCACACCTGTAATCCCAGAACTTTGGGAGGCTGGGGCGGGCAGATCACGAGGTCAGCAGTTTGAGACCAGCCTGGTCAACATGGTGAAACCCCGTCTCTACTAAAAATACAAAAGTTAGCTGGGCGTGGTGGTGGGTGCCTGTAATCCCAGCTACTCGGGGGGTTGAGGCGGGAGAATTGCTTGAACCCGGGAGGCAGAGGTTGCAGTGAGCCGAGATCGTACAGCCTGGGTGACAGAGCAAGACTCTGTCTCAAAAAAAGAAGAAGAAAAAGAAAACTCAGCAATAAAAAGACAACCCAATTTAAAATGGGCAAATGATTTGACTAGACTCTTCTCTAAAGAAGATACCTAATGGTAAATGAGCACATGAAAAGATGCTCAGCCTCACTAATCATTAGTGAAATCAACACTACAACAAGAGTCTGCTTTACACCCACTAGGATGGCTATAATCAAAAAGATGAACACGTTTTAAGGATGTGGAGAAATAGCAATCCTCAGAGCTTGTTGCTGGGAGTGTAAAATAGCGTAGACTCTTTGAAAAATAATTTGGTAATTCCTTAAAAATTTAAACATAGAGTTACACATAACCCAACAATTTCACTCGTAGGTATATACCCAAGAGAAATGAAAACATACATCCACATATAAACTTGTATACAGATGAATGTCTGTAGCAGCATTATTCATGATTGCCCCAAACTGGAAACAACATAAATGTCCATCAACATGTGTTGATGGCTAAATAAAATGTGGTCTAACCATACAGTGGAATATTATTCAGCTGCAAAAACAAAAAAAATACTGGCTGGGTCCAGTAGCTCATGCCAGTAATCCCAGGACTTTAGGAGGCCGGGGTGGGAGGATCACTTGAGCCCAGGAGTTCAAGTCCAGCCTGGGCAACATGGTGAGGCCCAATCTTTTCAAAAAATTAAAAAATTAGCCAAGTGTGGTGGTACAGCTACTTGGAAGGCTGAAGTGGGAGGATTATGTAAGCCCAGGAAGTCGAGGCTGCAGTGAGCTGTGATTGCACCACTGTACTCCAGCCTGGGCAACAGAGTGAGATCCCGTCTCCAAAAGAAAGAAAGAAAGAAAAAAAGAAGAAATAAAGTACTGATACCTGCTACATGCTACAATACAAATGAACTTTGAAACCATTATGCTAAGTGAAAGAATTGAGTCACAAAAAACACACATTGTATGATGTATGATGTAATTTATGTGAAATGTCCAGAATAGGCAAATCTAGAGAGGTAAAGTTAGATGAATGCTTGTTAAGAGCCGGGTGTGTGGGTTGGAGGGGTAAAAGGGAGATAGGGAGTAATAGTTGATGGGCATGGTTTTTTTTTAGGGAGAATGAAAATATTCTAAAGTTATATTGAGGTGATAGCTGCACAACCCTGTGAACTTAGTAAAAAGCATTGAGCTGTAGGTTTTAAATGAGTCAATTTTATGGTATATGACTTATAACTCAGAAAGTTGTTTTTTAAAAAAATAACTTCATCAATGAGGGGCAAGTAGAAGTCACATACCTCCAGAGGAAACAGAAAACAAATTGCAAACTTTTCTGTGACATAAATGGTCTGTATCCTTCAAAAATGCCAGTATCATGAAGGACAAACAATGATTGGGGAAATTTGCCAGATTAGGGACACGCCACATGTGATCCTGGACTGGATCCTGGAGAGAAAAATATCTTAAAGGATATATTTGGGACAATTAACAAAATTAGAATGTAGATTATAGATGAGATTAAAGTATTGTGTAAATGTAAAATTTTCTGAACTTCATAACTATACTATGGTTAGGTAAGAAAATATCTTTGTTTTTTCTTTTCTTTTTTGAGACAGGGGTCTCACTCTGTTACCCAGGCTGGAGTTCAGTGGCTCAATCTTGGCTCACTGCTCACTGGAGATAACGTGAGCTCCTGGGCACAAGTGATCCTCCCATATCAGCCTCCCAAGTAGCTAGGATGACAGGTGTGCACCACAACTGGCTAATTTTTAGTTTTTGTAGAGCTGGGGTCTCCTCTGTTGCCCAGGCTATCTTGAACTCCAAGCCTCAAGGGATCCTCCTGCCTCAGCTCCCGAAACGTTGGGATTATAGGAGTGAGCCACTGCACCTGGCCAATATCTTTGTCATAAAGAAGAAACCCTAAAGTCAGAGGCATGAGGTCTGCAATCTACTCTACCATGGAGACAGTAAAAATCAACACAAAAGGAATATATACATGTTTACATCAAATTATTATATATTACTATATACACACATAAACTTATGTGTATATATGTACATAAAACAATATAAAAACATGTAACCAAATATAATATACATACACACACATATACATGTATACACAGAGAGAATTATGACAAATAGATAAACTTTAAAAAAATCTTTGGATAAAAGATACACAAAAATTTCTCTAAATTATTATTGTAACTTTCCCACATGTTTGAAGTCATTACAAAATAAAAAGGATTTATAATATAAGTCTATGGGGGCCAGGTGTGGAGGGTCACATCTGTATTCCCAGCATTTAGGGAGGCTGAGGGGGAGGATTGCTTGAGCCCAGGAGTTTGAGACCAGTCTGGGAAACATAGCAAGACCCTGTCTCTGTAAAACTTTAAAAATTGGCCCCGCACGGTGGCTCAAGCCTGTAATCCCAGCACTTTGGGAGGTCGAAGTGCAGGGTTGGGGGGATCACGAGGTCAGGAGTTTGCGACCAGCCTGGCCAACATGGTGAAACCCCCATCTCTACTAAAAATACAAAAATTAGCCAAGTCTGGTGGCGGGCGTCTGTAATCACAGCTACTTGGGAGGCTGAGGCAGGAGAATCACCTGAAACCAGGAGGCGGAGTTGTGGTGTGCTGAGATCGCACCATTGCACTCCAACCTGGGCGACAGAGCGAGACGCTGTCTCAACAAAAAACAAAAAACAAACAAACAAAAACTTTAAAAATTAGCTAGGTATGGTGGTGTACACCTCTGGTTCCAGCTACTCCAGAGGCTGAGGCAGGAGGATCCCTTGAGCCCAGCGGTGAGCTGCAGTTAGCTATGATGACACCACTGCAGTCCAGCCTAAGTGACAGGGGAAGGCCTCAAAAAGCCTGAGTCCAACTTTAAAGAGTTTCCTCTTTTATTTAAAACAAACAAACAAACAAACAAACCAACAAACACACAGCGCTTCCCTTACGGCGCTTGCTGAGCTAAAGGACGGAGCGTGTTACCCGGGAGCTACTGCTCCAGTGCTCCTCCAGGCTAAGCAGGCGGCCTCCCTCCCTTCACCTTCCTCTCCTGGCGGGACCCCGCGGCGGGCGAGTGACTGCGGCCACGCCTGAAAGGCGACTCTTCTGATTCAAGATGACCAACGAAGAACCTCTTCCCAAGAAAGTTCGACTGAGTGAAACAGACTTCAAAGTCATGGCAAGAGATGAGTTAATTCTAAGATGGAAACAATATGAAGCATATGTACAAGCTTTGGAGGGCAAGTACACAGATCTTAACTCTAATGATATAACTAGCCTAACAGAGTCTGAAGAAAAACTAAAGCAACAACAGCAGGAGTCCGCACGCAGGGAAAACACCCTCGTAATGCGACTAACAACAACCAAGGAACAACAGATGCAAGAGTGTACTACTCAAATCCAGTACCTCAAGCAAGTCCAGCAGCTGAGCGTTGCCCAGCTGAGATCAACAATGGTAGACCCAGCGATCAAACTTGGTTTTCCTAAAAATGAAAGGTGAATTGGAATAAACTGAAGACAAACTGGAACAAGCCCAAAATGAACTGAGTGCCTGGAAGTTTACGCCTGATAGAGGCCTGATGGCGTCGGACTATTCCGAAGAAGTAGCCACCTCCGAAAAATTCCCCTTCTAGAACATGTAGACACTTGAGAAATGTTTCTGTTTAAAGAATATAGAGGGAGAAACAGAAGTCTTAAGTCTGTGGCACACTGTGTCTTCAGACAGTTTGAAGGAATGAAAACCTAGAGATTTTAAATCATGAATTGAACATGTAAAATTTCGGTAAAATGTGGCCGGGCGCGGTGGCTCAAGCCTGTAATCCCAGCACTTTGGGAGGCCGAGACGGGCGGATCACGAGGTCAGGAGATCGAGACCATCCTGGCGAACACGGTGAAACCTCGTCTCTACTAAAAAATACAAAAAACTAGCCGGGCGAGGTGGCGGCGCCTGTAGTCCCAGCTACTCGGGAGGCTGAGGCAGGAGAATGGCGTAAACCCGGGAGGCGGAGCTTGCAGTGAGCTGAGATCCGGCCACTGCACTCCAGCCTGGGCGACAGAGCGAGACTCCGTCTCAAAAAAAAAAAAAAAATTTCGGTAAAATGTGAAAATGGAATATGCATCGCTCTTAACCTTGAGCATAGTGACTTAGAGACATGTGTATCAGTTTTGCCAATAAGACTGTGGACTTCATTATTGCTGTTGAACTTCTGAGTCAAAACTCAAATGAGGTGAATTTTGCCTTTAAAGGGTTTATTTGCTGAGAACCAACTTTTAATAGTCACGAGAGAATCAAATAATAGATGTCTGCACAAGGAGCGCATAGATTTAACCATTTAGTTTGGGGCTCTATATTACTTGCTTGAGCCTTAATCAATGTGGTTTTATTCAATGGTTTGTTCTTTGAATGGTTGCAAAAACTGTAGATTATCTTACTGAGGACTGTACAAACATGAAGGTGTGGTATGAAACTTCAGGTTGAAACTGTTTGAAGTATTATGAACATTCATGTCACAACTAGATTGTATAAGGATATTAGCTGTGATGAGACTCACTGCATTTTTTTTTAGTGAATTTTATGAAATCCCCATTCCATTCAACAGGCACATGTTTAAAAGAGCATTGTCGTTGGTGTTAATGGGGGAATGTGTTCCTTCATTGTATTTGGCCCTTTTGTATTGCACTCTTGATATTAAATTAAATGTTCCTTGAAATAAACAAACACACACAAAAAATTTTTACAACAAATATGACAAGGGGTTAATAGGTATTAAGTCTTTTTTTTTTTTGAGATGGAGTCTCACTCTGTCGCCCAGGCTGGAGTGCAGTGACTCCATCTGGGCTGACTGAAACCTCTGCCTCCCGAATTCAAGCGATTCTCCTGCCTCAGCCTCCAGAGTAGCTGGGATTACAGGCCTGAGCCACCACGCCTGGCCCAATAGGTATGAATTCTGTCTTTATGATCTCATGTGGCACAGTGAAAGATGCAGGTACCTGAAGATCAAAGAGGGTTTCTCACATTGCATGCGCTAAGTTCCCCCAACTCTCCTTGATTGCCTTACTTCCAGGAAAAGGGCAGTTCCCTGGGCTCTGCATGGTTTCTGGCCTTGACCTTAGCTGACTGCACAGAGAAAATCAGAGGTCACTCTTCTCCAAATGGAGCCTCCATCACCTGATTCACCACTTTACGACCCCATGTCTGGTGGATAAGGCTATTCTGGTTTGGCTTTTTTTGGACTATGGTGTAGGATTTTAGATTTATTCAAGCGATTTTTTTTAAACTATAAAATGTTACAAACATAAGAGTATTTAAAAAGACATATGTTCATTTTTGGGGATAACAATAATATAAACATCAGTGTTCCATCCATCAGGCTACGAAATAGAGTAGTATTCCCCTCTCTCTGCCCCAAATCATCCCTTCCTTCCCCCTCTGCTCCTGACTTTCATGATAACCATTCCTTTGCTTCTCTTCCTGGTCTTGATCACCAACATGTATTTCCCTAAACAATACACTGTTCAACTCTGCCTGTTTTGAACTTTGTATAAATGGATCTTATTGGCCGGGCGCGGTGGCTCAAGCCTGTAATCCCAGCACTTTGGGAGGCCGAGACGGGCAGATCACGAGGTCAGGAGATCGAGACCATCCTGGCGAACACGGTGAAACCCCGTCTCTACTAAAAAATACAAAAAACTAGCCGGGCGAGGTGGCGGGCGCCTGTAGTCCCAGCTACTGGGGAGGCTGAGGCAGGAGAATGGCATAAACCCAGGAGACCGAGCTTGCAGTGAGCCGAGATCCGGCCACTGCACTCCAGCCTGGGCGACAGAGCGAGACTCCACCTCAAAAAAAAAAAAAAAAAGGATCTTATTGTAATGGTTTTTTTTTTTTTTTCTGTGACTTACTTATTTCACTCAATGTTATGTTTTTGATGAATTTTCCCTATTAAGAATATCTTGTTAAAAATCTGCCTATTGAATTTAAAAAATAAATATTAATTCTGGATGGAAGGTCAATAGATGTTTGTTAAATTCTCTGCATTTCTAGGATTTTTCCTGCAAGTTAAATTACATTAAATTTAAAAGTGCATGCTTGGGTCTGCCTTTCAAAAAACTTTCTAGCCCGGGTGCAGTGGCTCACGCCTGTAATCCCAGCACTTTGGGAGGCCACGGCAGCTGGATCATGAGGTCAGGAGTTCGAGACCAGCCTGGCCAAGATGGTGAAACCCCGTCTCTACTAAAAATACAAAAATTAGCTGGGCGTGGTGGTGGGCGCCTGTAATCCCGGCTACTCAGGAGGCTGAGGCAGCAGAATTGCTTGAACCCGGGAGGCGGAGGTTGCTGTGACCTGAGATGGGGCCACTGTACTCCAGCCTGGGCGACAGAGCAAGACTCTGTCTCAAATAATAATAATAATAATAAACTTTCTAGAGTCATGGATGAGGATGATTTGTCAAAGTGTATGGCTGACAATCATGTTTTTCTGGGCTTTTATACCTGACTACTTTTATGACCTTGAGCTATTAATCATGGATCAGTTGCTAGCCTTGTGGACCATTGGCTATATATTTAAACATTCTTTTTTTTCTCTCTCTCTTTAAAGTAGGGAATAGGATTCACCCCGTCATTTTGTTGTGACGTGACATTCTTTGAGGGAAGTTACTGATATTGGAAATCAGATTTAAAGAATCTAACAATTTTAAGATACATCATTTATTTAACACTTTCAGCTTTCTGAGAAAAAAAGAAGGAAAGGAGGGAGGGAGGGGGGAAAGAAAGAAAAAAGAAGAAAATGAAAAAAAGACCACCACAATGAATTTACAAATCCTCCCAAAGTGCATCATAGTATCAAGAAAACACAGTAATTGGCCAGGCGTGGTGGCTCACACCTGTAATCCCAGCACTTCGGGAGGCCAAGGTGGGCGGATCACGAGGTCAAGAGATCAAGACCATCCTGGCAACATGGTGAAACCCCATCTCTACTAAAAATACAAAAATTAGCTGGGAGTGGTGGCACGCACCCGTAATCCCAGCTACTCGGGAGGCTGAAGTAGGAGAATCGCTTGAACCTCGGAGGTAGAGGATGCAGTGAGCTGAGATCTTGTCATTACACTCCAGCCTGGGTGACAGAGCAAGAGTCCATTTCAACAAAAAAGAAAAAGAAAAAAAGAAAGTACAGTAATTAACGCCTTCTGCCAGGATCACCCTGTCTTGACCTGACTCATTTTCTAACATGCCAAAGGACAGAAGAAGCCTTCTTTCCAGACCCTTATGTTTCTCATAGAGAGGCTCAGCCTCTATCCTACGTGACTGGGAGAGTGGGCAGTTGCTAAGAACTTGGTAAAGTGGTAGAAATACAGTTAGACCAAGACAAGGGATTAATACAGTAGATTAAGCACATGCATCCCATTTTGTTCCCTTCTGAACTTTTACTAAAACACGAAAAAGAATATGCTTTTTTCTGTTATTTTTTGAGACAGGGTCTCACTTTGTTGCTGAGGCTAGGGTACTGTGGCGCAATCATAACTCACTGCAGCCTTGAACTCCTGGGCTTAAGCGATCCGCCTGCCTCAGTCTCCCAAGTAGTGGGACTACAGGTGTGCATCACCATACCTGGCTATTTATTTTTAATTTTTTTGTAGAAATGGGGGTCTCATTATGTTGCCTAGGCTGGTCTTGAACTCTTGGCTTCAAGTGATCCTCCCACCTCGGCCTCTCAGAATGCTGGGATGACAGGCATGAGTCTGCATTCCTGGCCAAAATAATACTTTTTAAAAAGATGTAACAATAGTGAAAAGAATAGGAATGGAGGCAAAAACTTTGACAACTAGAAAGCAGATGTTCATGTGGTTCCAACTTAGAAGACTTCAGGGAGCTGGATTCTCAAGACTGCAGTAAAGGAATCTCACAAGTAGTTAAAATTACACTGAAGAATCTTGAAAAAAAGGAAAATTGTCAGCACTAGGTACCTCTGGAATTTGGGATTAAGGGAATGGCTACAATAAGGAGGACTGGGTAAAGCCGTATGTGAAAGTGAAATATCTAGATCTTCCTCCCCAGTTGTGCACCACTGGGCAACAGTTTCTCATCTACATATGATCCATAAATTAGGTTTATCCTCTAGAGAAGATAAAACAGAAAGTCTCTGGATTGGCGGATGCCACCCACATTTGAGGGTATAGGTAACATATTCAAAAGCCAGAAGATTAAGAAACAGTTTGTGAGAATATATTTGTTCTCAGGAAATATACATTGAAGTATGAAGAGGTTAATGGACATTATGTAGCAATCTCTACTCCCAAATGGTTCAGAAAAAATAAATACTAATTTATGTGTGTGTGTTGGGGGCAAAATATTAAATATGGCAAAATGCTAAAAATTGGTAAATCTGGATAAAGAATATATGGGCATTCTCAGGACTTTTCTTGCAACTTTTATCTAAATTTGAAGTTACTTTAAAATAAGGAGTTTTTTTTTTGTTGTTGTTTTTTTAAAGAGAGACAATATGCATACTGAAAGCTGAATGCAGAGAACACCAGATCCTTTCTGCCTCTACCTGTTGGCTATCAAAAGCCCTATGGCCAGATCCTTACCCTACAGAATAATATCCCTCTCTATGGAGTTTGAGCAGCTCAAGAGGAAGGACTTAATGTTACTTAACTGGGGGATTCTCTCCCCAACAGCCCACTGAAAATGACTCCTATAGCACTCTATGCCCCACCCACATGGTCAGATCTTCCAATCACCTCTTTAGTACTCCACACTTAAGCATAAACAGACAGCAGAGAGGCAAGATAGATACCAAAGCAAACAGAAAAAGCCCCACTTAGAGAATTAGAGATTATGCAAGGGGAAAACCTGGGGGGCGGAAACTATCATTAATATTCTCTGAAATATAAGGCATTGCATTCATGAAACAAGAAGATCCTCTTCTATTAAAAGGAACGTTCAGAGAATAGAAAATAGCCCTTAGAAATTCTTTAAATGTTAGTAAAAATGAAGAAATCCATAAAAAATTAGAAAAATAAATTTTTAGGAGTACCCCAAAAGTAGAGAAAAAAGACAAAGAGATAGAAAATTAAAGAGAAAAGGGGCCCGGCGCGGTGGCTCAAGCCTGTAATCCCAGCACTTTGGGAGGCCGAGATGGGCAGATCACGAGGTCAGGAGATTGAGACCATCCTGGCTAACACGGTGAAACCCCGTCTCTACTAAAAAAATACAAAAAAAAAAAAAAAACTAGCCGGGAGTGGTGGCGGGCTCCTGTAGTCCCAGCTACTCGGGAGGCTGAGGCAGGAGAATGAGAATGGCGTGAACCCGGAAGGCGGAGCTTGCAGTGAGCCGAGATCCAGTCACTGCACTCCAGCCTGGGCGACAGAGCGAGACCCCACCTCAAAAAAAAAAAAAAAAAAAAAAGAGAAAAGGGGATAAAATAAGATTATCTATCTGGTGGATCCAAAACCCAAACAATAGGAGATCCAGAAAAAGGGAAAATGAGAAGCAGATATCAGCAATGAAATAATTAAAGAAAACTTATCAGGACGAATAACAAATTGTCAAATTGAAAGCCCCATCGAATGTCTGACACAATAGATTAAAAGACTTACACCAAGATACATCACTGTGAATTTTCAGAACATTTGAAACTGAGAAAACTCTACAAGCCTCTAGAGACAGAGTGGAATCTGAATGATTTTGGATTTCTCCTTAGAAACTCTAGAAGCAAAAGGACTACAGAGACTAAGGAAAATTATTTTCAGGCCAGGTGTGGTGGCTCACACCTGTAATCCCAGCACTTTGGGAGACCAAGGCAGGTACATCACCTGAAATCAGGAGTTTGAGACCAGACTGGCCAACATGGCAAAACTCCATCTCTATTAAAAATACAAAAGTTAGCTGGGTGTGGTGGCACATGCCCATAGTTCCAGCTACTCAGGGGGCTGAGGCAGGAGAATCACTTAAACCCCAGGAGGTGGAGGCTGCACTGAGCCAGGATCGTGCCACTATACTCCAACCTGGGCAACAGAGCAAGACTCCGTCTCAAAAAAAAAAAAATTTCATATATAATTTTATTTTTATACCCAGCTCAGTTATCATTCATGTATGAAGATAGATTAGAGCTGGGTGTGGTAGCTCATGCTTTATAATCCGAGCACTTTGGGAGGCTGAGGCAGGAGGATTGCTTGAGCCCAGGAGTTCAAGAACAGCCTGGGCAACATGGTAAGACCCTGTTGCTACAAAAAATAATCTTAAAAATTAGCTGGGCATGGCAGTGCATGCCTGTAGTCTCAGCTATTCAGGAACCAGAGGCAGAAAGATTGCTTGAGCCTGGTAGGTCGAGGCTGCAGTGAGCTGTGATTGTGCCACTGCATTACAGCCTGGATGACAGAGCAAGACCCTGTCTCAAAAAAAAAAAAAAAAAAAAATATATATATATATACACACACGTGCACACACACACATATAGAGAGATATATAGATAGATTACAAACATTTTCAGATTTTCAAAAATCTCTCCCCCAAATTTGCCTCCCATCTACTCTTGACTCAAGATGCTCTCAAACAAACCAACAAACAAAACTTAGTCAAGAACCAGGACATATATCAGTAAAAAGAAGATTCTAGACAGGAGAAGGGCAAAGGAAATACAAGCAGGACAATGAAAAGAGGTTCTAGGACCATAGTTACACAGCAGATGTACAGGGCAACATGTTTAGCACATTCAAACTGTCAACATATTGAAGGTTATAATTTCCAAGATCCCTGTTGCCACTGAACCATCTTTTCTTTTTTTTTTTTGAGATGGAGTTTCACTCTTTTTGCCTAGGCTGGAGTGCAATGGTGCAACCTTGGCTCACTGCAACCTCCGCCTCCAGGGTTCAAGTGATTTTCCTGCCTCAGCCTCCCAAGTAGCTGAGATTACAGGCATGCATAACCATGCCCAGCTAATTTCATATTTTTTTAGTAGAGGCGGGATTTCTCCATGTTGCTCAGGCTCGTCTTTTTTTTTTTTTTTTTTTTTTGAGACGGAGTCTTGCTCTGCCACCCAGGCTGGAGTGCAGTGGCCGGCTCTCAGCTCACTGCAAGCTCCGCCTCCCGGGTTCACGCCATTCTCCTGTCTCAGCCTCCCGAGTAGCTGGGACTACAGGCGCCCGCCTCGTCGCCCGGCTAGTTTTTTGTATTTTTTAGTAGAGACGGGGTTTCACCATATTAGCCAGGATGGTCTCGATCTCCTGACCTCGTGATCCGCCCGTCTCGGCCTCCCAAAGTGCTGGGATTACAGGCTTGAGCCACCGCGCCCGGCCTCTCAGGCTCGTCTTGAACTCCTGACCTCAGGTGATCCGCCCACCTCAGCCTCCCAAAGGGTTGGGATTACAGGCGTGAGCCACCGTGCCCAGCTGAGTCATCTTTTCACGTGAGGACAGAGTGAGCCTGGCACTGATTTTTTTTTTTTTTTTAGATGGAGTCTCCCACTGTCACCTGGGCTGGAGTGCAGTGACACAATCTTGGCTCCCTGCAACCTCCGCCTCCCAGATTCAAGCGATTCTCCTGCCTCAGCCTCCCAAGTAGCTCGCCATCATGCCTGGCTAATTTTTTTTATTTTTAGTAGAGATGGGGTTTCACTGTGTTGGCCAGGCTGGTCTCCTGACCTCGCGATCCACCCCACCCCCCGCTCCTCGCCTTGGCCTCCAAAGTGCTGAGATTACAGGCATGACCCACCACAGCCTGGCACTGATTCTTATCGAACGTGGTTTGGCTTAAAGCCATATGCTAATGAATTTCTGCTCTTCTTTCTATGTCCTGCTGCTAAATCAACTGAAGACTTTTTAACTTCACCCCACAGAAGTGGTCTGTTTTGATTTACTCATGAGCACTAGAAGTAGGTTATAAGCGGCCGGGTGCAGTGGCTCACGCCTGTAATCTCAGCACTTTGGGAGGCCAAGGCAGGTGAATCATGAGGTCAGGAGTTCAAGACTAGCCTGGCCAATGTGGTGAAACCCTGTCTCTACTGAAAATACAAAAATTAGCTGGGCATGGTGGCGTGTGCCTGTAATCCCAGCTACATGGGAGGCTGAGGCAGGAGAATTGCTTGAAACCAAGAGGTGCAGATTGCAGTGAGTCAAGGTTATGCCACTGGACTCCAGCCAGGGTGACAGAGGGAGACTCTGTCTCAAAAAAAAAAAAAAAAAAAAGGAGTAGGTCATAAGCATAGACGCATAAAATACACACTTTAAGAGGCTGAGGCAGGAAGATTACGTGAGGCCTGGAGTTTGAGACCAGCCTGGGCAACATAGCAAGGCCGCATGTCTACAAAATATTAAGAAAACAAACTTAGCTGAGTGTGGTGGCACACATTTGTAGTTTCAGCTACTTAGGAGGCTGAGGCAGGAGGACTGGTTGAGCCCAGAAGTTCAAGGCTACAGTGAGCTGTGGTTGGGCCACTGCACTCCAGCCTGGATGATAGAACAAGATCCTGTATCTTAAAGAAAAGAAAAGGGGGCATAAAATACAAAGCAACTCACTCTCACGCATTTCTGTCATGTATCCACCACCAAGTCTATATACGCTACAGCTAAGCCTGATGGCCCAGCCATGCTGAGCCCTGTGATACCCCACCTCACTCATGATCTTACCCACTGACCCTCACATAACAGTAGCCCTTTCTCTACAGAACTGGGTTTTTATTTGTTATGTACTTTTCAAAAATAAACAATCTATTATTTAGGAATACAAATTAAGATGGAAAACTAAAGAAAAGCAAGAAATTATCAACACAGGATAGTGATGACCTGAAAGTTGGGGAGGGGGAAATGGAGGCAAATGCAGCTGGAGGGAGAACATTAAAGGTACTAGTAATGTTTTATTTATCAACATGAGTGTGTACAGGGGTGTGTGTAGGTGTGTGTGGGTTTTTTGTTTTTTGTTTTTTGTTTTTTGTTTTTGTTTTTGTTTTTGAGACAGGGTCTTCCTCTGTTGTCCAGGCTGGAGTGCAGTGGTGTGAGCCCGGCTCACTGAAACATCCACCTCCCGGGTTCAAGTGATTCTCATGCCTCAGCCTCCCGAGCACCTGGGATTATAGGTGCCTGCCACAACACCTGGCTAATTGTTGTATCTTTAGTAGAGACGGGGTTCCACCATGTTGGCCAGGCTGTTTGGAATCACCTGGGGTCAGGAGTTTGAGACCAGCTTGGCCAACATGGTGATACCCCGTCTCTACTAAAAATATAAAAATTAGCTAGGCTTGGTGGTGCCTGCCTGTAATCCCAGCTACTTGGGAGGCTGTGGCAGGAGAATTACTTGAACCTGGGAGGCGGAGTTTGCAGTGAGCTGAGATCACGTCACTGTATGCCAGCCTGGGCAACACAGTGAGACTCCATCCTCCCCCCACCAAAAAAAAAAAAAAAAAAAAAAAAAGAACAGATGGACGATATTTGCAGTATGTCTACTTATGGTGCACTCTGGCCCCCGCTTAACTATGGGCACTACTATGTCCTTATGGAGAATTCTTCACTAAATCCAACTGAATGAGGAAAAACTATTTTGAGCCTGACTTACCAGCGGAATTTGTAGTGCTGTAGTCTCACTAAGAAGTTGTCCTGGGGCTGGGTGCGGTGGCTTATGCTTGTAATCCCAGCACTTTGGGAGGCCGAGGTGGGCGAATCACCTGAGGTCAGGAGCTGGAGACCAGCCTGGCCAACATGGTGAAACCTTGTCTCTATTAAAAATACAAAATTAGCCAGGCGTGGTGCTGTGTGCCTGTAATCCCAGCTACTTTGGAGGCTGAGACAGGAGAATTGCTTCAATCCAGCAGGTGGAGGTTGCAGTGTTTGGAGATGGCACCATTGCAGTCCAACCTGGACAACAAGAGCAAAACTCCATCTCAAAAAAAGAAGAAGAAGAGGCCGGGCGCGGTGGCTCAAGCCTGTAATCCTAGCACTTTGGGAGGCCGAGACGGGCGGATCACGAGGTCAGGAGATCGAGACCATCCTGGCGAACACGGTGAAACCCCGTCTTTACTAAAATAAATACAAAAAACTAGCCGGGCAAGGTAGCGGGCGCCTGTAGTCCCAGCTACTCGGGAGGCTGAGGCAGGAGAATGGCGTAAACCCGGGAGGCGGAGCTTGCAGTGAGCTGAGATCCGGCCACTGCACTCCAGCCTGGGCGACAGAGCGAGACTCCGTCTCAAAAAAAAAAAAAAAAAAAAAATGAAGAAGAAGAGGAGGAGGAGGAGTAGTAGGAGGAGGAGATAGAAGAAGAAGAAGAAGAAGAAGAAGAAGAAGAAGAAGAAGAAGTTGTTGTCCTGAAGGACAGTGAAACAGAAAAATCCTCCAGCCAGATAGAACATTAAGCAGCACATCTCCTTGTCCAGCTCATCAAGAAGAGAATAGCCTGAATTGAGAAACTACCTCAGTTCATGAGTAAAGGCTGGTGGCTGGACTGGATGATCAGTGACTTGGAATGACCTTGATTTGGAGGGTAGCTGCTTAGGGGAGGAGGTTTGAGGACAGACCTCTCAGAATGGGCCAGTAGTATGCAACTCTCTGTGCCCAGATAGATGTTCACCAACAGCCCTATGCTAAGAAGAAGCGTCCTAATAACCAGGTTGGCAAGATGACTGTAGCCAGCTGCCTCCTTCTCCCACCACTTTAGTGCTTGCTCAATGACTCATGAATAAAGTGGCAGTGGTGGCAAGGTAGGAGCTGTGCAAAACCTCATCAACGTGAACTTCCCTTCACCAAAGCCAGCCTTGGGTATCATGGGCTCATGGCCATTGCTTTGGCCTAGCATGCCAGCAGCAGCCACCAGTCCTGAGTCCCCATATGGTATCACTTCCAGGAATCAGTTGTTATGTGGTAGTAGACTGATTACAAACCAAAGGACCTCTTCAGTCCTGAAGGGGCTAACAATCCATCCTCACAAGGAAGGAGACGTAGGGGGCAACAGTACATCCTCACAAGGAGGGGTACGTATGCTTACTTTGCATTTGTTTTCTTTGCCTGTTGTCCTTGTAGCACCTCCATCAACGGACTTACAGAAAGTTATACTTGTCATAGGACTCCTGAATAATATTATCTGTAACCTAAAAAATCAGTCCACACTGAAAAAAGAAAAGGACTGGGGCTTATCTTCTCAGGATTTATTGATCTTACTATGTACTCAATCACCTAACAGCAGCTAGCTGCTCATTTACAAGGGTAGCATGGTCAAGTGGGAACAATAATGTAATCGCCAACCGCTACAGAGAGACGAAGCAGGAGAAAACTTTCCCATCTGAGTGGAACTGGACATGCAGAATCATGTGGATAGGAAAAAGCAGCATATCTGAGGCACTGCAGGTAGTTGAGAAGGGCAGAATATAGGGCAGGCAGGTGAGCTTTGTGGGTCCCACTGTAATCTCAACACTCGGGAGGCTGAGGCGGGTGGATCATTTGAGGTCATGAGTTCGAGACCAGCCTGGCTAACATGGTGAAACTTTGTCTCTACTAAAAATGCAAAAATTAGCTGGGCGTGGTGGCACGCAACCCGAGCTTTCCCCCACAGGTGATAGGAAGCCAAAGATGGCTGCTATAAGATCGACAGGGACCAGGACAGTTTACATTTTGGAGGAAAGCCTCATAACCTCCTCCCCTCCGCAAGCCTTGCCTCCATGCATACCTCCCTCCCTACAAGGATAATTTATTTCATGAGTCCTCAATGTTTTAATATTGTGTCCACAAATTCTTTGACACTACTCCTTCCCAGACGTGGGGCTTCCCCTTCTCATTGCATGCTGGCTGGATTTGGTCACTGGTATCTAACAATACAATGGAAAGGAACAACTTTACAGTGGAGAAATCCGCTTAACTGAACCATCGAGGTTAATATCACGTAGCCCCTGATATGATGTGATGAGAAGGACATGTCACCTGTCCTATTCTTCCCAAAAGCTGGGAGAGGGTTACACAGAAACATTCTGTATTATCTTTGCAACTCTTCCGTTAAATCTGAAATTATTTCAAAATTAAAGTTTTAAAAATGATTTCAGAGTAAAAATGTTTAAAAGTGGGGAATGACTTCACTTCCAAAAGATCCTCAGTAAATGGGATTTTAATTTATTATTTATTCAAGACAGGGTCTCACTCTTTCACCCAGACTGGGGGTGCAGTGGCACGATCTCAGTTTACCACAACCTCTGCCTCCCAGGCTCAAGCGTTCTCCTGCCTCAGCATTCCTAGTAGCTGAGGTTACAGGCGCGTGCCCAGCTAATTGTTGTATTTTTAGTAGAGACAGGGTTTCACTGTGTTAGCCAGGCTGGTCTCAAACTCCTGACCTCAAATGATCCACCCACCTCAGCCTCCCAAAGTGGTGGGATTACAGGCGTGAGCCACTGTGCCTGGCCTGGATTTTTATTTAATTAATTAATTAATTAATTAATTTTTGAGATGTAGTCTTGCTCTTTCCCCTAGGCTGGAGTGCAGTGGCCCAATCTCAGCTCACTGCAACCTCTGCCTCCCAGGTTCAAGCAATTCTCGTGTCTCAGCCTCCCAACTAGCTGGGACTACAGGCACCTACCACCATGCCCAGCTAAATTTTGTATTTTTAGTAGAGATGGGGTTTCGCCATGTTGGCCAGCCTGTTTGGAACTCCTGACCTCAGGTGATCCATCCCCCTCAGCCTCCCAAAGTGCTGGGATTACAGGTGTGAGCCATCGCACCTGGCCTCGGCCTGGATTTTTAAAGAATGTATTGGCCAGGCACAGTGGCTCACGCCTGTAATCCCAGCACTTTGGGAGGCCGAGGCGGGCAGATCACGAGATCAGGAGATCAAGACCATCCTGGCTAACACGGTAAAACCCCATCTCTACTAAAAATACAAAAAATTAGCCAGGTGTGGTGGCAGGCGCCTGTAGTCTCAGATACTCCGAAGGCTGAGACAGGAGAATGGCATGAACTCGGGAGGCGAGGCGGAACTTGCAGTGAGCCAAGATCGGCCACCGCACTCCAGCCTGGGCGACAGAGCGAGACTACACCTCAAAAAAAGAAAAAAGAATATATTTTGGGCCAGCCATAGTGGCTTATGTCTGTAATCCCAGCACTTTGGGAGGCCGAGGTGGGTGGATCACTAGGTCAGGAGTTGGAGACCAGCCTGACCAACATGGTGAAACCCTGTCTGTACTAAAAATACAAAAATTAGCCGAGCTTGGTGGCATGCACTGTACTCCCAGATACTCAGGAGTCTGAGGGAGAATTGCTTGAACCTGAGAGGCGGAGCTTGCAGTGAGCCAAGATTGCGCCACTGCTCTCCAGCCTGGGCGACAGAGGGAGACCCTGTCTCAGAAAAGAAAAAGAGAGAGAAAGAGAAAAAAAGACATGAGCCATGTGCAGTGGCTTGCATTTGTAGTCCTAGCTACTCTAAAGGTTGAGGCGGGAGGATCACCTGAGGCCAGGAATTTGAGACCATCCTGGGCAACATAGCAAGATCCAGTTGCTACACAATTTTTTTTTAATTAGTAGAGTGTTACAGGCAAGAATCTGTAGTCCCAGCTACTCAGGAGACTGAGGTAGGAGCATCCCTTGGGCCCAGGAGTTCCAAGCTGCATTGAGCTGTGATCGGGCTACTGCACTCCAGCCTGGGCATCGGCAAGACTGGGTCTCAAAAACAAAACACAACAAACAAAAGAAAATAGAAATAAAGAAATATTAAAGATAAAGATAGAAATTAAGGGCAGGAGAGACGTACAATAGAGAAGATCAATAAAATCAGACATTGTTTTTTTGAAAAAATTCATAGCATTGATAAACTTGTCAATAATATTCAAGCAAAAAAAGAACGCAAAAATAATATTAAGAATGATAAAGAAAATGTATTTACAGGCTGGGTGTGGTGCCTCGTGCCTATAATCCAAGCACTTTGGGAGGATGAGGCGGGAGGATCACGAGGTCAGGAGATCGAGACCACCCTGGCTAACATGGTGAAACTCTGTCTCTATTAAAAATACAAAAAAATAGCTGGGCGTGGTGGCGGGTGCCTGTAGTCCCAGCTATTCAGGAGGCTGAGGCAGGAGAATGGCGTGAACCTGGGAGGTGGAGCTTGCAGTGAGCTGAGATCGTGCCACTGCCTGGGCAACAGAGCAAGACTCTGTCTCCAAAAAAATAAATAAAGAAAAATAAAGAAAACGTATTTACAGATACAACAGAAATCCCATGGCTTATACAAGGATATCATAAACAACTTACTGAAAACTAAAATGAAATGGATACATTCTTAGAGAAATATGTTATCAAAACTGGTTACAGAAGATAGAAAAGCATAACAATCTTATGACCGTTAAGAAATTGAATCAGTATGCAAACATTTTCCTGTGAAGAAAATACTACATCTGGATGTTTTTCTTGATGAATTTCTCCAAATGTTTAAAGAAAAAATAATTATGTTTTCTAAAACTTTCTAGAGTAGAGAAAAAGAAGGAACGCTCCTTTCTCATTTCATGAAGCAAGCATAACTTTGATACGAAACCAAGCAAGAGGCCGGGCGTGGTGGCTCATGCCTGTAATCCCAGAACTTTGAGGGGCCAAGGCAGGAGGATCACCTGAGGTCAAGAGTTCAAGACCAGCCAACACGGTGAAACCCCATCTCTACCAGAAATAAAAAAATTAGCCGGGTGTGGTGATGCGTGCCTGTAATCCCAACTACCAGGGAACCTGAGGCAGGAGAATCGCTTGAACCCAGGAGGTTGCAGTGAGCCAAGATTGCGACACTGCATTCCAGCCTGGGTGACAGAGCAAGACTGTCTCAAAACAAAAAACAAAACAACTATTAGCAATGTGGAAATAGAAGGTAAGTTCTTCATCCTCATAAAGAGGATCCTCAGATTACCTATAGCAAACATCATCCTTAATCTGAAAGCATTCCTTGTAAGATTAGAAGTAAGATAAGGGTACCAACTATCATCGCATAAATGACAAAAAAAGGGAAAGAATACCTTTATGTAAATGAATAATAGGAACTTCCACTCAGCAAAAGACACCCTTAAGAAGACTGAAAAGAAAAACTTAAAACTAGGGGACATAATATGCAACGTATATGAACTGACATGTATCAGTACCTCAAATATATGAAGAACTAAGAAAAATATAAGCAATCTAACAGGAAAATAGACAAAAGACTTGAAGAGATTCCCAGAAAAGAAAACTCAAATGGCCAATAAACAAAGATCAATCTCACTAGTAATCAGGGAAATGCAAATTAAAATACTACAAATAATAACAACTCTAATAAGAGTTAACACTTATATTGTGGTCTCTATATAACTTCACTTGATCTTAGCCAAAAGGCCGAGAAGCGATTGGTCTCTATATAACTTAGACTGGTTTAGTGCCACAACTATATATAGTAACTTTAAAAATTCTCACAACAATCCTATGTCATAGTATGGTAGGTATCAGTGCTATTGACTAATACACCCTGCATGAGAAAACATAAGAATCCTTAAAATCATGTAGTATAAATCCAGCAAACTGTCCTTTTTCAAAGTTTTATGACAATCCTGTACTTTGTATTTCCATAAGACTTTAGAATTTGCTTGTCATTTTCTTGTCCTTTTTTTTTCTTTTTGAGATGGAGTTTCACTCTTGTCACCCAGGTTGGAGTGCAGTGTCGTGATCTCAGTTCACTGCAACATCCGCCTTCCGGGTTCAAGTGATTCTCCTGCCTCAGCCTCCCCAGTAGCTGGGATAACAGGCATGCACCACCATGCCCGGCTAACTTTTGTATTTTTAGTAGAGACAAGGTTTCACCATGTTGGCCAGACTGATCTCGAACCCCTGACCACAGGTAGTCCACCTGTCTTGGTCTCCCAAAGTGCTGGGATTATAGGCACGAGCCACGGTGCCCAGCCTGCTTATCAGTTTCTATAAACAAAGCCTGCTGAGATTATGATTACAATTGCATTGAATCCATAGCTCAACTTGGGAATAATTGATATCCTAACACTACTGAGTTTTCCAACCACAAAACAAGGTGTATCTTTCCATTTTCTTAGTTCTTTTTCTTTTCTTTTTTTTTTTTGAGACAAAGTTTTGCTCTTGTTGCCCAGGCTGGAGTGAAATGGGATGATCTCTGCTCACTGCAACCTCCGCCTCCCAGGTGCAAGCGATTCTCCTGCCTCAGCCTCCCAAGTAGCTAGGATTACAGGTGCCCACCACCAGGTCCAATTAATTTTTTTTTGTATTTTTAGTAGAGAGAGGGTTTCACTATGTAGGCCAGGCTGGTCTTGAACTCCTGACCTCAGGTGATCCACTCACCTCAGCCTCCCAAAGTGCTGGGATTACAGATGTGAGCCAACTGTGCCCAGCCCTATTTTCTTAGTTCTTAGCTTTTGGCAATATTTTATAGCATTCAATGAATAGATCTTTCACTTATTTTGTCCGATTTATCCCCAAAGCTTTCATAGTTTTAAGCAACTGTAAAAAGCTAGTTTTTTTTTTTTTAATTTTAATCGCCAACTGTTTGTTGTTAGTATACAGAAATACACTTTATTTTTTAAAAAATTCTGGTAAAATACACAAAACATAAAATTTACCATCTTAACAATTTTTAGGTGTTCACGGGTGTTAAAAATACATTGATATTGTACAGCCATCACCACTATTCATCTCCAGAACTCTTTTCATCTTGTAAAACCAAATATCTGTACCTATTAAATAATAACTCCCCATTTTTCTTTTCCTCCAGCACCTGGCAACTACTATACAACTTTCCATGTCTGTAAATTTGACTACTTTATGTAAGGGAAATCATACAATATTTATATTTTTGTGACTGGCTTATTTCACTTGACACAATGTCCTCAAGTTTCATCAATGTTGTTGCGTATGTCAGAATTTCCTTCCCTTTTTAAGGCCCAATAATATTCCACTGTATGTATATACCACGTTTTGTTTATCCATTCATCTGTTGATGAACATTTGGGTTGCTGCCACTTCTTGGTTACTGTGAATACTGCTACTATGAACATGGGTATACAAACATCTCTTCCAGATTCTGTTTTCAATTTTTTTTTTTTTTGAGGTGGAGTCTCACTCTGTCGCCCAGGCTGGAGTGCAGTGGCGCAATCTCGGCTCACTGCAACCTCTGCCCACCGGGTTCAAGAAATTCTCCCGCCTCAGGCTCACGAGTAGCTGGGATTACAGGCTTGCGTCACCACGCCCAGCTAATTTTTGTATTTTTAGTAGAGACGGGGTTTCGCTATGTTGGCCAGGCTGGTCTCAAACTCCTGACCTCAGGTGATCCGCTCGCTTTGGCCTCCCTAAGTCTGGGATTATAGGTGTAAGCCACCGCGCCTGGCCTGTTTTCAATTCTTTTGGATATATATCCAGAAGTGAGATTGCTAGATCTTATGGTAACTCTATTTTTCACTTTTGAGGAAGCTTTATACTGTTTTCCACAGTGGCTGCACCATCTTATATTCTTAACAACACTACACAAGGACTCCAATTTTTCCACATGCTTACCAACACTTCTTGTGGTTTTTTTTTTGTTTGTTTGTTTTTTTGTTTTGTTGAGACGGAGTCTCGCTCTGTCGCCCAGGCTGGAGTGCAGTGGCCGGATCTCAGCTCACTGCAAGCTCCGCCTCCCGGGTTTACGCCATTCTCTCGCCTCAGCCTCCCGAGTAGCTGGGACTACAGGCGCCCGCCATCTCGCCCGGCTAATTTTTTGTATTTTTTTAGTAGAGACGGGGTTTCACCGTGTTAGCCAGGATGGTCTCGATCTCCTGACCTCGTGATCCGCCCGTCTCGGCCTCCCAAAGTGCTGGGATTACAGGCTTGAGCCACCGCGCCCGGCCCACTTCTTGTGTTTTTGAGATGGAGTCTTGCTCTGTCGCCCAGGCTGGAGTGCAGTGGCGAGATCCCGGCTCACTGCAAGCTCCGCCTCCTGGGTTCACGCCATTCTCCTGCCTCAGCCGCAGGAGCAGCTGGGACTACAGGCGCTCGCCACCACGCCCGGCTAAGTTTTTTGCATGTTTAGTAGAGACGAGGTTTCACGGTCTTAGTCAGGATGGTCTCGATTCCTGATCTCATGATCCGCCCGCCTCGGCCTGCCAAAGTGCTGGGATTACAGGCGTGAGCCACCTCTTCCGGCCCACTTCTTGTTTTCTTGTTGTTGTTTTTGTTTTTGTTTTGTTTTGAGACGGAGTCTTGCTCTGTTGCCAGGCTGGAGTGCAGTGGTGAGATCTCCGCACACTGCAATCTCTGCCTCCTGTGTTCAAGCAATTCCCTTACCTCAGACTCCCAAGTAGCTGGGACTAGGCGTGCACCACCATGCCCAGCTAATTTTTTTCATTTTAGTGGAGACGGGGTTTCATCACGTTGGCCAGGATGGTCGCGATCTCCTGACCTCGTGATCCGCTCGCCTCGGCCTCCCAAAGTGCTGGGATTACAGGCGTGAGCCACTGTGCCCAGCCATTTTGTGTGTTTTGTTAGTAGCCATCCTAGTGGGTGTGAAATGATAATCTCATTGTGGTTTTGATTTTTGATTTCCCTAATGATTAGTCATGTTGAGCATCTTTTTTACGTGTTTATTGGTAATTTGTATATTTTCTTTGGAAAAACATCGGTTCAAATCTCTTGACCATTTTTGGATTGCGTTGTTGTTTTTATACTTCATGTTTGTATATTGATCTTTTTTTTTTTTTTTTTGAGACGGAGTCTCGTTCTGCCGCCCGGCTGGAGTGCAATGGTGGGATCTCGGCTCTCTGCAACCTCCGCCTTCCGGGTTCAAGCGATTCTCTTACCTCAGCCTCCTGAGTAACTGGGACTACAGGCACACACTACCATGCCCAGCTAATTTTTCTATTTTTAGCAGAGATGGGGTTTCACTATGTTGGGGCTTATCTCCTGACCACGTGATCTACCCGCCTGGCCTCTCAAAGTGCTGGGATTACAGGCATGAGCCATGATGCCTGGCCATATGTTGATCTTATATCCTGCAACCTCGATAAACTTATTAATTCTAGTAGTTGTTTGTAGGATACTCTAGATATTCGATCATGTCATCTTTGAATAAAGATAGCTTTCTTTCCAATCTGGATGACTTTTCAGTGAAATAATCTGTGCCTGACTTTTAACTATAAATTTTGTCATTTTTATAGATACAGGATTATTCAAATCATCTACTTATTCTTACGTGACTTTCAGTACATTGTCTTCCAAGGAATTTTTTTCATTCAATCTAGTTCTTAAATGTATTGCCATAAAGTTGTTCACAATATTCCTTGTTTTTTTTTAATGCACTTAAAAAGTCTATAGTTGTTTTTCATTCCTCATATTGTTAATTTATGCTTTCTGTTTTCCTAGTCAATCTTCTTAGAACTTTATCAATTTTATTAAGCTTTTCAAAGAAGTCTTTTGGTTTCTTTGATTTTCTCTATTGCTTTTCTGCTTTCCATTTCATTGATTGGTGCTCTTCATTATTTCCTCCTTTTTTTTTTTTTTTTGAGACATAATCTCGCTGTGTCTCCCAGGCTGGAGTGTAGTGGCCAGATCTCAGCTCACTGCAAGCTCCGCCTCCCGGGTTTACGCCATTCTCCTGCCTCAGCCTCCGGAGTAGCTGGGACTACAGGCGCCCGCCACCTCGCCCGGCTAGTTTTTTGTATTTTTTAGTAGAGACGGGGTTTCACTGTGTTAGCCACGATGGTCTCGATCTCCTGACCTCGTGATCCACCCGCCTCGGCCTCCCAAAGTGCTAGGATTACAGGCTTGAGCCACCCCACCCGGCGCCTATTTCCTCCTTTTTACTTACTACGGGGCTTGTTCTTTCTTTTCCAATTTTTTTGAGTAGATGCTTAGTTAATGGATTTGAGATATCTCTTCTAATAAGACCATTTACATTTCTCTCTAGGTATAGATTTAGCTGTATTCCATAAATTTTGATATTTTTCCATAAATTTTGATATTTTTCCATAAATTTTGATATGTTTCTGTTCAAATTTCTTGAACATCTGTTTTAGAAGTTTTCTAACTTCTCTTGTCATTTCTTTTTTTTTTTTTTTGAGATGGAGTCTTGCTCTGTTGCCCAGGCTGGAGTGCAGTGGCCGGATCTTGGCTCACTGCAAGCTCCGTCTCCCGGTTAACGCCATTCTCCTGCCTCAGCCTCCCCAGTAGCTGGGACTACAGGCGCCCGCCACCTCGCCCGGCTAGTTTTTTTGTATTTTTTAGTAGAGACGGGGTTTCACCGTATTCGCCAGGATGGTCTCGATCTCCTGACCTCGTGATCCGCCCGTCTCAGCCTCCCAAAGTGCTGGGATTACAGGCTTGAGCCACCGCGCCCGGCCTCTCTTGTCATTTCTAACTTCTCTTTGACTTAACATTGTTTGATTTGCAAATATTTTATTTTCCAGACTAATTTCATTTTGATCAGCGATCACACTTCATATAATTTTAATCTCTTAAATTTATTGAAATGTATTTTACAACACAGAACATAGTCTATCTTGGTGAATATTTTCTGCATGCTGGCAGAGTACATGGATTCTTTTGTTGTTGGGTACAATGTCCTACAAACAAGTAGCTCAAGTTAATTGACAATATTGTTCAAGTATTCTATATCATTACTCCTTTTCTTTCTCCTTAAAAACATCAATTATTAACATAGTGTTGAAATCCTAAACTTTAATCGTGTATTTCTCTATTTTTCCTTTAGGTGCTCAGTATTTTTTTATTTTTTATTTTTTATTTTTTTGAGTCAGAGTCTCACTGTCACCCAGGCTGGACGGCAGTGGCTCAATCTCGGCTTACTGCAACCTCTGCCTCCTAGGTTCAAGCGATTCTCCTGCCTCAGCCTCCTGAGTAGCTGGGATTATAGGCATGCGCCACCACGCCCGGCTAATTTTCGTATTTTTAGTAGAGATGGGGTTTCACCATGTTGGACAGGCTGGTCTCAAATGCCTGACCTTGTGATCAGCCTGCCTTGGTCTCCCAAAATGCTGGGATTATAGGCATGAGCCACCATGCCCGGTGGCTCTCAGTTTTTGATTCAGCATTTTGTAGGCCTGTTATTTGTTCCATAAGCATTTTGGATTGTTGTGTCTATTTGACAAATTGACTCTTGTATCATTCTGAACTATTCATCTTTATTCCTGGTAATATTCCCTGTTCTGAAATCTGTCTGATAGTAACACTGTCACTCCATCATTCTTTTGGTTAGTGTTTGCCTGGCATGTATTTTTCATTCTTTTGCATTTAACATTTTTGTGTCTTTTTATCTAAAATGTGTTTCTGTAGACAGCACATACTTTGCTCTTGCTTTTATATACAATCTGATAATCTCTGCTTTTAAATTTGATGTTTAGACCACTTATATTTAATATAATTATCAATATAGTTGAGTTTAAGTGTATCATCTTGCTATAGTTTTCTATTTGTCTAATCTAGTTTTTACTCTTTTTCTTCTTTTCCTGTTTTCTTCTAAATTGAGTAGTTTTGTGACTCTTTTATTTCCCTATTGGCCTAGTAGCCGTACTGTAGTTTTATTACTTTCAATGGTTGTTGTAAGGTTTACAATATGCATCTTTAGCTTACTACAGTCTACCTTCAAATGATGATTTGCCACTATATGTACAGTGTAAAACTTTGTAACCATTATTCCCATTTCTCCACATTCCCCCATTATCCATTTTACTATTACATAAGTTTTAAACCCCGTAATACATTGTTATTAATTTGCCTTACACAATCATCTTATAAAGAATAAAAAAATTGTACTTATCCACACATTTCACAATTACAGAGTTCTTAACATTTATCTGTAAATCAAAATTTCAGTCTAGTATCCTTTCCCATTATTTTTGAAGAAGTATCTTCAATATTCCTGGAAGTTCATGCTTGCTACTGATAAACTACCTTAGCTCTTTCTCTCTCTCTCTCTCTCTCTCTCTCTTTCTTTCTTTCTGACAAAGTCTTGCTCTGGAAGTTCATATTTTCTAGTGACAAACTATCTTAGCTTTTTTCTTTCCCTCCCTCCCCTGTCTCCCTCCCTTTATTCCTTTTTTTTTGAGACAAGGTCTTGCTCTGTCACTCAGGCTGGAGTGCAGTGGCACAATCATGGCTCACTGCAGCCTTGACCTCCTAGGCTCAGGCAGTCCTCCCACCTCAGCCTCTCAAGTAGCTGGAATTACAGGCATGCACCACCACACCCAGCTCTTTTTCAATTTTTTTTTTTTTTTTTTTTTTTATAGAGATGGGGGTCTCACTATGTTGCCTAGGCTGGTCTTGAACTCCTGGTGTCAAGCAATCCTCCTCCCTTGGACTCTTATCGTGCTGGGATTACAGGTGTGAGCCGCTGCACCCAGTTGCTTTTTTTCTTTTCTTTTCTTTTCTTTTCTTTTTTTTGAGACAGAGTCTCACACTATTACCCAGGCTGAAGTGCAATGGCATGATCTTGGCTCACTACAACCTCCGCCTACCGGCTTCAAACGATTCTCCTGCCTCAGCCTCCGAAGTAGCTGGGACTACAGGCATGTGCTACCATGCCCGGCTGTTTTGTATTTTTAGTAGAGACAGAGTTTCACCATGTTGGAGAGGCTGCTCTTGAAACCCTGACTTCAGGCGATCCACCTGCCTCAGCCTCCCAAAGTGTTGGGATTACAGGCATGAGCCACTGCACCCAGCCACTTTTTTCTTTTTTGTCTGAAACATTTTTATTTCTCTTCCATTTCTGAAAGACATTTTTGCTGAGTAAAGAATTCTAGGTTGATTTTTTAAAATCTTTCAGCAATCTGAAGACTTTTTTTCTTGGTTGAATAGTTTCTAATAACAAGTCTAATGTAATTCCTGTCTTTGTTCTTTCCTGTGTATTATCTTTTTTTTCTGGCTAAGACTTTCGCCTGGTTTCAGCAATTTTACTATAATGTGCCTTGGTGTGGTTACAATTTTATATTCTGCTTAGTGTTATTTGAATGCCTTGAATTTGTGGGTTTATAGTTTTTATTAAATTTGGGACTATTTCAGCCATTATTTCTTCAAATCCCCCACGTTCCTTTTAATATAGGCAAATTCATTTTCAGTACCAAGATGACACCCTCCTGAGGACTAAGGACAAAATGTACAGACAGGTCTTCCCATTCTGGCTGGTGAAAACAGGCACAATTTCCATTCATACGGGAGCTCTGGGAATTGTTTTTCCTGCCTTTTTTTGGTGGTTTGTTTTCCCAATTAGTTTCCAATTAGTCTCTTCTCAAATATGTACAAATCAATGCTCATCCAAAGAAGTAAAAGGACCCCTCTGTAGATATTTGAAGTTGTATGTCTATGTAGCTTTCCCCTTTCTGGTTCTCTGTCCTCCAAACTTTAGCTACGTTGGCCTCCCTGAATCCTGATATCCTTGATTATCCTCAAGTCAGCAGTATTGCTGGGCTTTGGGCTCTGCCACTGCCTGTCCTGTGGCCTGGAAACTGTTGCAAGGCAGTAGGCTGGGGCAATTAGATGGCTCAACTTGTTTACTTCTCTTACCTTAGCAATCAGTGTCCTACACTGTCTATTGTCGAATGTCTGAAAACCATTGTTTCATATATTTTGTCAGAAAACCTATGTCAGAAAACTATTTTTTATTCCAGATGTTTAAGAGGGGAGGATAAATCCAGTCTCCATTACTTAATTGTTGTCAGAGCAAATGTGCATACCTGGAAAGCATTTTAAAATACACAGCCAAATTAATCTCTCAGAAACTCAGATCTAGTAGGTCTGGTATGGAATTCTGGACTCTTTTACTTATTAAAAAGTACTGAGATGATTCTGATACACAGACAGTGTTGTAAACTATATCTTGATACCTCAGGCAGAACCTTGTTCAGACATTTATTTTTGTTTTACTGAGGGGGAAGGCAAGATCATTTCATTTGAAAAACATTTCCTGGTTCTGAGTATGATGGGGGTACTTATAGCCAACCAATAATCCAGCTGAAAACAATTAGGAGAGCCAGCTAAAGCATAAAACATCTGTTTGAAGGCATCAGTGAGCTGTTGAAGCAACCAGGACTTATGAGGACACAATCTCAGAGAAGGGGAAACTGTATGTAGAGGTGAGCTGACATTCAGCAGTACCTTTGTTCCTTGGGGAAATTCTGGGCATAAGGCCAGAGTCTGAGTTTTGGTTCTGAGTACAGAAAGAGGCCCTAATAGGCAAAGACACCACCAGGGATGATTCTGCCAGTTCAGCAACGTTGGAGAGAGAAACTTAAGAACAAGAGGGGCCAGATTCCCAGTGAGAAGGGAGGGGTAAATAATTGAGCCCAATACTGTCAGTCTCCCTCAAGTCATTTTCCAAATTCTGAAGATGCACGAGACAGAAGGTTAAAAAGCTAAGCAGAAAGCCTCTGAAAAGCAGAGTGAAGAGATTTTGACCGTCTCATGGTTCTACAGAAACAACAATTAGACTTCAGTATCCATTGGGATGAAGGGTCCCAGGGAACACACACAACTCTCAGTTGGAACCCTCAGAGGCTTATGCTACTGGAAGCAGCAGCAGAAAAGAGGTGAATTAAATCTTGCCAAAACCCAACTCCAAGTTAACTCAGTCTCTGGTTGATTAAGGTGATTAGCTCTCACTCTAAATGCTTTGCAAAGGAGAGTGGGAATCCTTCTCTGGATGAAGATAATACTATCCAGAGCCTCTACAATTTTTCATATTTGAATGTGTGACATTCTATTAAAAATTCTCAGACAAGCTAAGGGCCAGGAAAAAAGTGACCCAAACCAATGGAAAGAATATACAATAGAAATAGATCCACAGAAGATTCAGCTATTGTAATGATCAGAAAGAGCTTTAAAATGTCTAGGGTTAAAAAAAATCTAGGATTGGTATGTTCAAGAAAATAGAGGCAACAGCAGAGAAAATACATATATAAATAAATAATTTCTCCAAATGAATTTGATTTTAAGAATCATGTGAAAATTCTAGAACTTAAAAATATAATAACCAAAATTAAGAACTCACAATTGGGTTTAAAAGTACACAATTAAATAGAAAATATACCGACTCATGCATAGAGAAAAAAAAGGTGGGGAAAAAGATGATAAGAAATACAGATGGTAAGCAATGAAAAATTCTGACATATGTATAATTTAAACCCTAAAAGAAAAGGAGAGAGAAGAGATAGTGACCAAGAATTTCCTAAAAGATATAAACCCACAAATGCAACGGACTCTGTGTACACCCATTGCACTCATGAACCTAAGTAGGACAAATACAAAGAAAACCACATCTAGACACATCATAGTAAAGCTGTTGACAACTAAAGATAAGAAAAAATCCTAAAAGGAGTCAGAGGCAAAAAGACATTACTTTCAAAGGAATAAAAGGGAGTGATAGAAATCAGAAGACAATGGAAAAACATCTTCAGAGTGCTGGGGAAAAAAAACAAAAAAAAAAACAAAAAAACCTTGCCAAACCAGAATGCTATACCCAGTAAAAATATGAAGGACAATGCAAAGTTTTAGGCAATAAAACCCCACAAAAAACAAAAAGTAAAAACTCAAACAACCTTGGAGAGAACTTGTCATCAGCAGACCCACTGTAAAACAGAGAAATTATTCAAATAGAAAGAAAACCTTCCGACAGAAGCACAGAAACACATATTGGAATGAAGAGCAATATAAGGATAAATATGTAGGTTAATCTAAATGAGTATTTATTGAACAGAACAATAAGTATAAATTCTTGTGGGGCTTAAAATACACAGTTAAAATCCATGACAACAATAAACACAGAAGGGAGATGGGTAGGTGGAGACACAGTATTTTAATGTCTTAGCATTACTGGGGAAGTGATAAAAGTAATTATTTATTAGAAGGTAGTAAGTCAAAAAGCAATGTTGTAATCTCTAAAACTAGTAATGTATAATTTAAAAATTAATAGAGGGGTTAATGATATAGTTAAAATATTTTAATTAATTCAAAAGAAGGCAAAAAGCAGAGAACAAGGGATGTGAAATAGGTGATCCAAAATAAATGGTAAGATGTTGGGCATACATCCAAATATACCAGTAATTATATTAAATGTAAATGGACTAAAGATTTTTTCTGTTGAAACCAGGACAGAGCAATCTTCCAATTTCAGGCTGGCATGGACTCCGTATAAGCCATAATTAACAAGTACAAGTGAAAAGGCAGGGATTCCTAGAGCAAAATATGCAAGGGGGAAATAACCTTTAGCTGCCAGCTCCACAGGGCTGAATCAGAGTAAAGTTTGAGCTAAGAAAAACTATCCTTTCAGAGTGCAGATTGCTTTTTAACTTGCAAATGATGAGGACTTTAATCTGTCTTTGTTGCAAGATTTTTATTTTGAGAAGACCTCCTGAATGTGCCATTTAGTTATGCAAATGTAAAGCAGAGATTCTTTATGGAAGCTGTGTGAAAAGCTCAACTATACTTTGTTGTTACAAATTGTTTTAAATTCTTGCTGTTTAATCCCCAGTTTGGTCTTTTCAGAGGGATGGCTGTGGCCAGTTTTCTTCCAAATTATCCAAAAGTAAACACAACTCATCTCTGTATTATTTTTCTTCTGAAGGGCACACACTATAGTCTCACATGAAGAACTCATTGTCTTTGTATTAATATGACTTTACCTGCCCTCTTTGGGAAATAAAAATCTGCCTATTCTACTAAAAGAGAACATATATATATTTTTTTTATTCCTGGAGGTGATTTCATTACAAACGGGGGCCATTTTACCTGAGAATGTGTCTATCTGATTCATCCAGGATGAAAGAGATCCTTTCTATTGGATTATCATGTATTCCAAATTTCTCTACTGCTTTGGAGATGGGGCTTGGAAGTAGGTGATGAAGGGCAACTCAGTCAACCTCACTACATTACACTTCTGTTTCTGTCAGTGTCAGGATATTGATTTGGCTGGACCATCATCTGAAAAGTTATTATTCTTATTGAATGGTCCAGAGTCTATGGTATGGAAGGTAAGGCTACGGATTAGAGTGGAGACGGGACAGATAGAAAAGTCTGGGTTGCCTCTCGCTGGGTCTCCCAGGCTGGAGTGCAGTGGCGATCATAGTTCACTGCAGCCTGGAACTTCTGGGCTCAAGCAGGCCTCCCGAGTAGCTGGGCTACAGGAGCGCCCCACCACGACCGGCTTTCTTAACGGCTTAAAAAATTGTTCATTCACGAGCAACTTTTTTTTTTTTAACTATCTACTACAGTACTTGTACAACATTATTCTAAGCGCTGGAGATGCAAAGTCATTATAGGAGAACATTTACCAGGAAATGTATTCGTTATATATAGATAGATAGACCACATATAAGTCCAAAATGAGTAGAGCAAATGATACTACTACAGAAGTTCGGAAGAGGAAGTCAGCATGGAAGTTAAGGCAATGGGTGAGAGGGAGGCCCTTAAAAGCTAAAGCTGAGATACAATGAGGTATTGGGGGCGACAGTCTAGGTGGGGTCGGTCGTACAGGGTTGGGGACAGGGCAGATAAAGGTCCGGCAGCAGGATACACTTCCATGTAAACGATTAAACATTTAATATGTCTTTTTCATGTCTACTGTCTTTCCAGTGAATGCAGAAAAAAAAAAAAAAGTATGACTCGGCCACGTACAGTGTCTCACACCTGTAATCCCAGCACTTTGGCAGGCCGAGGAGGCCGGATCACTTGAAGTCAGGAGGTCGAGACCAGCAGCCTGGCCAACATGGTGAAACCCCTTCTCTGCTAAAAATACAAAAATAAGCCAGGCATGGTGACGGGCGCCTGTAGTCCCAGCCACTCGGGAGGATAAGGCAGGAGAATCGCTTGAACCCGGGAGTTTGAGGTTGCAGTGAGCCAAGATCGCACCACTGCACTCCAGCCTGGGCGACAGAGCGAGACTGTCTCAAAAAAAAAAAAAAAGTATGACTCAATCTCTGCATCAGATAGTTTAAACTAAATGAAAGGCAAGACAAAGAAACGTCCATGCAGCCAGTAGAGGACAGGCAGGCCACAAAGTGCCTGCTCCTGGTTCCGCTCTAAGTATGGACACGAGTTCTGCACAGGGCAAGAAGGGAAGACCGGCTTTGGAATAAGACAAATCTCAGTCCCAGGCTCAGGTGTGCGCCACACACTAGCTGTGTGACCTTGTCCAAGTCACATGACCCAGGTCTGTGGCGTTTCCCATAAAATAGCTCTAGTGAGGTCCAAGAACCCTCTCAGCTGCTGGGGGAGGGAAAAAATGAAGTCACTGCTGAAAGGCTTAAGACGGGTGCCTCTGGTTCCACCCTCTCCCCAATCTTCCCACCAACAGAAGAGAGCCGTCGGGGGCTGAGACGAGCAGCCAGGGGTGAGCACGGGAAATCGCCTCCTTGCAGCCCCTCAGGCCCCGCCCTCGGGCGGACCCCGGTCTCGGGCTCCGGACAGTCGCTCTGCAGGCAAATGAGTGGGGAGGGAGGGCTCACTAACTGTAAACAGACGCCGCGGAGAGTTCCCATCCTGCGTGGCTGCCGGATTTCCGTGCCACACTGAAGCCACCCCACCCAGGCGCCTGCCCTCAGTTTCCCCAGTGGTGGCATGGGGTGCACCAGCTCTTCTCCCGGGTCGCTGTCTGACTTAAACGCGTGAGAAGGTACAGAAGGAGGCCACGCTCAACAGCCTCCAGCCCCACCGAGTCCTTCTCCCACCCTGGCTTTGGCCTTTTGTACCGGCCCCACGTGACCCCGCCGGCCGGCTCTTCCCTGCTGCCCCGCCCCGCCCTCCGGCCTTTCCCGGCTCTCTGCCCAGCTCTTCCCGCTCCCGGCCGCCCCCCTCCCGCGCTGCCGGGCCTCCGCCTCCCCTCGCCTCCCGCCCAGGCTCTTCCCGCTCCCTCCCCCAGGCCGCCGTTCCCTCGCGACGCTCCCCTCCCCCCGCGGCTGTTCCGCCGCCTCGCCTCCCCTCCCCCCGGCTGGAGCTCACTGTCTCCAAGATGGCGGCCGTGTCAGTTTGGGGCATCTCGGCGGTCCGGCCCGGGTCTCCGGGATCCGGGCTCTACTTCCTCCCGGTAAGTAGCCGAGGGGCCGTCCCCGGCAGCCTCTGGCCGCCCAGCCCGAGGCTGAGCCGCTCCAGGGCCCACTCCGCTGCCTCGCGGGGTCGGCGGGCCGCTGCAGGCCCCGTCGCGGCCTGCGCCGCCTCCCGCTGCTCTGCGCCAGGCCTCGGGCTGGGGCGCCGTGGCCGCCCCCTCGCGCCCTCCCGCCCGGCGCCCGCCTGCCCCAGCCCGCGGCCCGCGCGCCGCCGCCCGGCCCCGCGCTCCCGGGCCCCTCGCCCCCGACCCCGCCGGCCGGGCCCGCCCTGGGGGAGCCGGCGGGTGGGCGGGCGGCGAGCGGCCCAGGCCGCGGAGCCTCGGGCTGGCGGAGCCGGCGAGCCCGCTCTCCCTCGGGGCGCGCCCACCCGCCCGCCGCGCGCAGTGCCGGCCGGGCCGGGTCGCTTCTCCCCGCGCTCGCGGGCGCTCGGGCTCTGGCTCGGGTTCCGGCTCCGGCTTGGGCTGCGGCCGGGGGCGCGGGGATCCGAGCCGGGCTGAGGCAGCGAGCGGGGCTGACAGGCCGGCGGGTGTTGTGGTGCGAGGCGCAGCACGTGTGGTGTTGTGTCTGCCGGGCTGTCAGCCCCGCCGCCGAGGGGAGGCCGGGCGCCTGTCAACCTCGCCGCTTCGCTCAGTGCGCTACTGTCAGGCTCCCAGCACCCCGCGCCGCCCTCGAGCCGGCCCCCAGAGCTCAGGGTGCGGAGCTGGGCCGGGGCGATGCACGGGTCTGAACTCCTTCACATGATTTCATTGTTAACTTGTGCTCTGGGTCTGTTTCCATCGCGTGGAAACGGCGCAGCGCCAGTCGGCGAGCTGCGGGGCTGTGCCGATCCAAGTTTTTAAAGTTTCTCGCTCTTTGAAAAGAGAGCGCGAAGACGTGTTTGGGGGTGGGGAATGGGGACGGGAAGGACTGTCGGAAGCGAGTTGCGCTCGCTCTACTAGCGTACTTTCCGGGAGTTAAGATCCGAGGCTGCAGACGCTTGACTTTCCGAAGACCGGGAGACTGATGACAATCCCGGCCGGAAAGACAATGAGTGACTGTCACTCATTTTTTTACCTGCGAAACTTAGTCAATTAGGACGTTCGTTCCCAGCTTCTTAAACTCAGGTTGTAGCTTCTCTTTTAGTTTAGACTTAATATCTGTATAATGAACTTGCTTGGAGTAATAATACTCTGATATCTACCCTCTTGAGACCCTCACCAAATTGAAGCATAGCTGTCCCAGGGGGCTTCTATTTAGGCAGCTAATTTAAAAACAAATCTTGGCTCAGGTTTGAATGTTTGCTTCACTCTTTTCTTTCCTATCAGAGTTAATAGTAATATCTCTTTCCTAGTGTGTATTAGTTTTCCGTTTGATTTTAATGTCACTACTAAGAATAGTTGCTGTGGGAGCCATTTGTCTAGCATTGTTTATATTGTAATGCAAATGATCTCTAGAATGAGAGCAGAAGTTCTAAGAAACACTCAGTTAAACTTAGTTTTGGAGGTAAAAGAGTTAGATTTAGAATTCAGTATTTTAGTGATTAAATAAAATTCCATCTACCAGATTCTTTTGTAAGGATACTGACTTTGATTCAGAGAGACAGTACATTTGTGTTTATGTTTTATTAGTGTTCGTTTCAGGACAGCAATCTTGAATTTATATCTTTATTATTTGGGTGTCTCTTTAGACCCACAAGTAGCCAGTACATTTCTTTTTCTGTACTGTACATTTGATAGGTAGTATGTGCGTTGACCCCAGTGATTCTGGGCCTTCCTCACGTCTAGTTTTCCTGACTATGGATTACTTATACGCAGTTTGACAGTTGTGACTCTCTTCAGCATATGGATAGAAACATCTTAGTTTGGGTTAGGAGAACCTATCAGCATATAATTCTTAAAATTTGAATGTAAGGAAACATCTTAGTTTGGGTTAGGAGAAACTATCAGCATATAATTCTTAAAATTTGAATGTAAGGAAACATCTTAGTTTGGGTTAGGAGAAGCTATCAGCATATAATTCTTAAAATTTGAATGTAAGTGAATTATTGTTAAATTCAGGTAGCACTTTCACCCTAGGCTATTTTCAGTAGTATTTTTGTTTCCATTAGGAAAGATTAAGGTAATACTGTACTTAAATTATAAACTGGGCGTGCATATTGTGTTCATTGTTTCTTTTCATATAAGAAATAGCTAAAATTTTCTCAATCGTTTTCTTCCTATCTTATTGACTGTTTTTGTCCACTCTGAATGTCTAGAATTTTGAAAGGTGAAAGATTCACTCTTACTTTCATTGCAGGATTCTTTCTACTAATCCAGATACTTGTTGAAGTGCTGACTAGTTTCTTGGGGAAAGATGTCAAGGAAGAGTTGAAATTCCTAGACTGGTGAGCAGAGATTGCGGAGTACAGAATAGCCATCACCCCTTCTGGTTAGTGGTAGCTTAAGGTCGTTCTTAGAACACTCATCGTGTTTCCTCATTGTATCCTAATTACTCATCTTTTTTTTTCTTTTGTTTTTTATTCCCGTGGTTTACATACATGATTGTTTTGGAATGTTAATAGATAAATTTGGAAATTCGCAAGGGTGCCCACTCAACACTTGCTGTTTGATTGCTTTAAGATGAGGATGCTTATTTTCGTTCGAAATAGGTGTTGGTAGAAAACTGACCTTGTTTTCATTGCTTTTCAGGCATAAGATGCACATTTTTCTGCTCTGAAGCCGGGAGTGAAATATTCTTGAGTTCTTACAGCTTTATGACGAGACCTATGTGTGGTGCTATTGAGAAATTCGTTGGGAAGTTGGAAGACATTTCAAACAACAGGTTGTTTTGGTTTCTATAGTACAATTGGGGAGGCATTCTGTTTTGTGAAAGGAGGAAGGACTTAGGCCAGAAAACTTGTATGCTATGGTTAACTGGTTCCCAGCCTCCGAGAATCTTGGTTTCCATGGTGTAAAACTTACTCAGCATCAGGATAAGGGATAACGACTCTATGGATATACAGAATCCTTCACCATGGTAAAACTCGCAAACCCGCTTTATACTGAGTGGATTTTGGAGGCCATCAAAAAAGTGAAAAAGCAGAAACAGCGTCCTTCAGAAGAAAGGATATGCAATGCTGTGTCTTCATCCCATGGCTTAGATCGTAAAACTGTTTTAGAACAATTGGAGTTGAGTGTTAAAGATGGAACGATTTTAAAAGTCTCAAATAAAGGACTCAATTCCTATAAAGATCCTGATAATCCTGGGCGAATAGCACTTCCTAAGCCTCGGAACCATGGAAAATTGGATAATAAACAAAATGTGGATTGGAATAAACTGATAAAGCGGGCAGTTGAGGGCTTGGCAGAGTCTGGTGGCTCAACTTTGAAAAGCATCGAACGTTTTTTGAAAGGTCAGAAGGATGTGTCTGCGTTATTTGGAGGCAGTGCTGCCTCTGGCTTTCACCAGCAGTTACGATTGGCTATTAAACGTGCCATTGGCCATGGCAGACTCCTTAAAGATGGACCTCTTTATCGACTCAACACTAAAGCAACCAATGTGGATGGGAAAGAGTGTTGTGAGTCTCTTTCCTGTTTACCTCCAGTGTCCCTTCTTCCACATGAAAAGGATAAGGTAAGAATGGCATATGCCTCCGGGTTTATAGAGCTGATGATATAGGATGCTACAAATTCACATTTCTGGGAAGTTATATTCAAGTTTTTTGTTTGGGGACTTTAGTGGAGTCATCACCTGTGGTTTTTTATTGGTGAGTTGTAGCTATGAGAACATAGATTTGTTCTGGTACTTTGAAATATTTGAAGCCTAAGATTAAAAATGTAGAATGTTAATCTTCCTAAAAGAACTTCTTTACATTACAATGAAAAAGTGGCATATGAGGCCGGGCGCGGTGGCTCAAGCCTGTAATCCCAGCACTTTGGGAGGCCGAGACGGGCGGATCACGAGGTCAGGAGATCGAGACCATCCTGGCTAACACGGTGAAACCCCGTCTCTACTAAAACATACAAAAAACTAGCCGGGCGAGGTGGCGGCGCCTGTAGTCCCAGCTACTCGGGAGGCTGAGGCAGGAGAATGGCGTGAACCCGGGAGGCGGAGCTTGCAGTGAGCTGAGATCTGGCCACTGCACTCCAGCCTGGGCGACAGAGCGAGACTCCGTCTCAAAAAAAAAAAAAAAAAAGTGGCATATGAGTTTAAAACCTTTTTTTAAAAACTTTTTAAAAATTATTTTGCTTGAGGAGTAGTCCAGCATGAGACTATAAAACTTTTAACTAAAGATTCTTACAATGCCTTACTACTGGAAGTTGATGAGCAGCCAAATCCTGGAGACTTGAATTTGAAACAAGCAGATGACTCTGAGAACCTGTCTTTTTCTATTTTCCATTTTGTTGCACAGGAATGAGACAGATTCTCATGACCCATAGGCGCAACTAAGCAAACTTAGCAATTCTTGTTTCTGCTGTTTGTATTATAGCTTTCTATCATGTATTATGGCTTTGCATATGATCAAGTCCTAAATGTTGTTATTTATGACAGCTGTAGTTGCATGGGACAGGAATACAGTATCCTGAATTAGAAGAGTTCTGGAGGGCCTGGTGCAGTAGTTCATGCCTGTAATCCCAGCGCTTTGGGAGACTGGGACAGAAGGACGGCTTGAGCCTAGGAGTTTGAGCCCAGTCTGGGCAATATAGCGAGACCCCATGTCCACCAAAAATAGAAAATTAGCCAGGTATGGGCACACCTGTAGTCCTAGCTACTTGAGAGGCTGTGTTGGAGAGGATTGCTTGAGTACAGGGGTCTGAGGCTCCAGTGAGCTATGCTCTCACCACTGCACTCCAGCCTGGACAACTGAGTGACACCTGTTCTAAAAACGAAAAGAAAGGTAAAGTTCTGGAGAGTTGGAAGTTTTGATGCCCAGGTGTATACTTTACTCTGTTGTGTTTTAGGATGTTATTGTGTATAGTTGAAAGTATGACTTCTTAAACAGTAAATTTTGGTGCTTCAATAGATATTTGGAGATTAGGAGAATTTTGTTAGTACCTGTTTTTTACATTGATCTAGTATCTTAGCTGTAAATTTTCTTGAGGTGCTCTGAATTATAGTTCCTTGGAGAGCAGTGATGCTTTAAGTTGCTGCACACCTTGGTAGACATAAGTAAAATGGTCTTCATTTTGCGTAAGATGATAAAGGGTACTCCTAGGGTGGAAAGATGGTAAACATTGAATGTATTTTGAAAATTTGAGATTTGATCTAAATTTGTTGTATTATTAGCAGCCCACTGAATACCTGGAGATTTTTCTTCAACAATTGAAAATTAACAGTATTTTTCTTTGATGAAATTTTTAGAGATCTATTCTAGGGTTCAATTTTCCCTGTGAACACTGAAATAAAACATAATCTTGCTGTTATTACCCTTGAAATGATTCTCATGTAGTCATGAATTGACAGAGAATCTCATTCATAAAATGGCTGTATATAATTTGAGCATTTATTAAGAGTATTTATTAAAAATTCAAGGTAGACAAGTAATTAAAATGCTTTATTCTGTATTTTAGTGCTGTAAGAAATCTTACCTGTAGAAACTTTATCACATGTGGCTGAAGTTAAATACAATGATTGGATTTCTACAATTATTAAATGATCTAACAGGTTAACTGCCTGGAAACAGGAAATAATTTATAGTTAGATCAATTCAGTGCCATACTTGTGAAGTGGATGTTATAAGTTCTTGTTAGGACACCTGTTTGCTTTTATTTATTTTTGAGTCGGAGTCTCGCTCTGTCGCCCAGGCTGAAGTGCAGTGGTGCAGTCTCACTCACTGCAATCTCTGCCTCCCAGGTTCAAGCGATTCTCTTGCCTAAGCCTCCCAAGTAGCTGGGATTAACATACACCACTATGCCTGGGTAATTTTTGTATTTTTAGTAGAGACGGGGTTTCACCTTGTTGGCCAGGCTGGTCTCGAACCCCTGACCTCAAGTGATCCACCCGCTTCTGCCTCCCAAAGTGTTGGGATTACAGGCATGAGCCACCGTGCCTGGCCTGTTGTCTGCTTTTATTGTAATTACACTTGCTTGAATTATCAATAGATATTTTAATTTTAAAAAATACTAGCCATATAAAAATGTCATTTGAGCATATTTTTAAAAGGTAGTCAGTATAGTATAGAGCAAGACAAATCCAAGTCCTAGAACCCTGGGATTTTACTTTTGGAAGGGACCCTGAGAACTGTCTAATCCAACAGTCCTTATTTTGCGGCTGAGCTAAGGAACTTTGTTGAGGCCATTTCATAGCACCTTTGCATTAAGAAAAGTTTAACTCAGTAGAGATGTGCTGTTTTGCTTTGACTGGAGTTCAGTGGTGTGATCTCAGCTCACTGCAGCCTTCGCCTCCCAGGTTCAAGCGATTCTCCTGCCTCAGCCTCCTGAGTAGCTGGAAGTATAGATGTGCGCCACCACGCCTGGCTACTTTTTGTGTGTGTGTGTATTTTTAGTAGAGACGGGGTTTCACCATGTTGGCTAGGCTGGTCTCAACTCCTGACCTAAAGCGACCTGCTGACCTGGCCTCTCAAAGGGCAGAGATTATTGGAATGAGTCACTGCACCTGGCCCCATTTGCTTTTGGAGAAATAAAGTGAGAAAAACAAAAGTGATTTAATAATTGAAAAAATGAAAAAGAAATACCAATTTGCTTACATTGCTTTCATATATAGTTTTTTTTTTTTTTTTTTGAGATGGAATTTCGCTCTTGTTGCCCAGGCTGAAGTGCAATGGCACTTGGCTAACTGCAGCCTCCACTGCCCAGGTTCAAGCAATTCCCTTGCCTCAGCCTCCCAAGTAGCTGGGATTACAGGCATGCACCACCATGCCCGGCTAATTTTGTATTTTTAGTAGAGACAGGGTTTCTCCCTGTTGATCAGGCTGGTCTCAAACTCCCAACCTCAGGTGATCCGCCCACCTCAGCCTCCCAAAGTGCTGGACCGCGCCCTGCCTGTAGTGTTGTTAACTGAAGTAACTCAATTTAGACATGTGGAAAAATAGAGTTTGTTTCTTTGAGTAAGTAGACTTGTATGTGTACTGATCTCTTTGGAAAACTAATTTCATGATAACATATATTAAATTAGAGTTGATGAGCTCTCTTCTGTATTTTTAAATGGAGTCTTATTTTCAGTAGTGAATTACCTGTGTGACTTCCCCCAAAGGTATGAAAAGTTTAGATTTAAAATCATAATACAGTGAATTCTAGGATGAGGGATTATTCCTTTGAACAGATTATCTCTGCCCCTTTAAAATTGTATTTTAACTATTTTCTTTTCTTCAAACTACGCAGTCAGTTCATATGCAGAATTGATGGTTTGCTGTTACGAACCTAGATGTTCTCAAAAAAAAAAAAAAAATTATCCGGAGTTTATTTGACAGTGATGGAGAAAGGAAGGTGTATAGGTCAGAAGTAGTTTCACTTTTAGGCATTAATTGGTTCAGCATATAGTCATTAAACACCTACTGTGGACCAGGCACTCTGCTTGGAACAGAAACAGTTCTGTCTTCTCTGGGATGCTAATGCAGGTATTTCTATTAACCTGACCAACTGTAAGGTGAAGATGAAATTTAAAGACTGCGTGGAGAAACTTGAGCAAGTTCCTCTTTACTTTTTCTGGTTTCAATTCTAACTTTTTTTTTTTTTTGTGATACTAACCTTTGGAAGGAATTGTATGTTAGATTTTCAGCAGTTAAGTGGTTTTGATCCTTTTGGGAGATCAACTGTATTGGAATACGTTTAAGAGGAGTTTTTGTGAAGACATTTGAACTTTAGTGTATTCTTCTCACATTGATAAGTACTGAGGAGAATCCATGGGATACTATGATTAAAAGTTTTTAGGCCGGGCCTGGTGGCTCAGGCCTGTAATCCCAGCACTTTGGGATGCCGAGGGGGGCAGATCACCTGAGGTCAGGAGTTCAGGACCAGCCTGGCCAACATGGTGAAACCCCATCTCTACAGAAATACAAAAATTAGCCTGGCATGATGATGGGTGCCTGTAATCCTAGCTACTCGGGAGGCTGAGGCAGGAGAATCGCTTGAACCTGGGAGGCGGAGCTTGTAGTGAGCCTAGAATGTGCCTCTGCACTACAACCTGGGCAACAGAGCAAGACTCCATCTCAAAAAAAAAAAGTTTTTAACCCATGTTATAAGGGAAATTTTTTTTTTTTTTTTGAGACGGAGTCTCGCTCTGTCACCCAGGCTGGAGTGCAGTGGCCGGATCTCAGCTCACTGCAAGCTCCGCCTCCCGGGTTCCCACCATTCTCCTGCCTCAGCCTCCGGAGTAGCTGGGACTACAGGCGCCCGCCACCGCGCCCGGCTAGTTTTTTGTATTTTTTTAGTAGAGACGGGGTTTCACCGTATTAGCCAGGATGGTCTCGATTTCCTGACCTCGTGATCCGCCCGTCTCGGCCTCCCAAAGTGCTGGGATTACAGGCTTGAGCCACCGCGCCCGGCCATAAGGGAAATTTTTGAGCTAACTTTAGAGTGTGGTAGTTCATGGTGAGTTTATTTATTTGCTTATTTGCTATGTGCCAGGCGTTACTTTAATGCTGTACATATATTAACTCATTTAATCCTCTAACATAACTAGCTACTGTTAGGTTAGCTAGCTATTAATAAGGTAACAGTACTAGCAGTGAAATAGGTACTTTTATTTTACAGGTGAAGAAACTGAGGCATAAAAGAGATTTCAGTAACTTGCAGAAGTCACACCAATATTAGGTGGCAGACTAGGATTTGAATTTGGGCAGTCTGGCTCCAAATTCTTTCTAATAGCCAGACTGACCACCTCTTAGGAGCAGTAACGTATGATGGCTATCACTGCACTCAAGTACAAACTCATGAATGTCCTTGGTGTTAACTTCATAGCACATTTCCTAATTGTAAAAGGACAAATTCCCCACTCCCCTTCATTGTTTGTGCCCATTTTTCTTTTTTGCAGAACAGATTTGAAAACTCACTTTGGACCAGTGATAAGAATGTGTTAGGAACCAAAGATTATGAGTAATCTAGTTTTGTATGTCTGAGGTCCATTAAAAAAAGTTTTTGCCTACATGCCATTTTTTTTCCCTTAAAGATAATTTCTATGCTTACTAGTTTTCATTTCAGTTGTCACTAACATTTTCTGATAGGCATGGTAGGGATCAGTTGTATGGCTATACCAGAGTGCTTTAATTTGGGACAGAAATACTGCTTTCCTTGAATCATGGGATTATAGGTGAGGAGAATAGTGTGTAACTGGCTTAAATAGCAACTTCCTCCTTGTAAATTTCTTTTTGATATATAGATATTACTGTAAGGTAATTTGTTGCATTTACTTCACTTATTCATTATTTATTTAGCAAACATTTGAATGCCTGCCATGAACAGTGGATTTAGGACTTAGGTCCTGTGAGGGGATTAAAGCAGACAGAATAGAGATACAAAATACATTTTTTGAAAGCCTTTTTTAGTTTATGAACTGTTAATTTTTTTATATTATTATTTTTTCATACCAATTAAGTGTCATGACTTTGAGAAATAATTAGATGTTTAGTGGGCAAGGCAATTATTTGAGATTGTGATGGTCCATTTAAAAAATTATCTTTATATAGTGAGTCTTGGAAAGATTCAGTTTCCTTCCAAGAATAATTTTCACCTTGATTTAAAACTTCTGAGTTCATTTTACACACTGACATAATTTACTTGAATATATATAGTTTGTGTTCTGTATTACTAGCCCAGAAAAGTATTCTCTTTCATGGTAATCAGCCAACTCATTAAAAGTGTTGTTATTTGGTGGCATAGTATTTTGGAACAGAATTATAATTTGGTAAAGCATTCAGTTGGAAAGGGAAGAGAGGTATTGTCAACTAATGTTATTGTTCAGGTTACTCCCAGCTGGGTAACCTGGAGCAGAAAGATCCAATGATAAATCTCTTTCCTTTCACTCTAAGTTACATCTCAATATGGTCAACTCTTAGTAGAGTCAAACTTATTTTGTTTTATTGGAATTTATATTTTAAATTATAGAGTAAGTAGAGCTGGAATTTGACTGGAATTTAGAATTTAAATTTTTGATGTAGAGATACTGATTAAAATGTGGATTTTTTTTTGTTTTTTTTTTGAGAGATGGAGTCTTGCTTTGTTGCCCAGGCTAGAGTGCAGTGGTGCAACCTCTACCTCCTGGGTTCAAGCGATTCTCCTGCCTCAGCCTCCCAAGTAAGCTGGAATTATAGGTGCACGCCATCATGCCCGGCTAATTTTTATATTTTTAGTAGAGATGGGGTTTCCACCAGGTTGGCCGGGCTGGTCTTGAACTCCTGACCTCATGATCTGCCCGCTTTGGCCTCCCAAAGTGTTGGGATTACAGGCATGAGCCACCGCGCCTGGCCGGGGATATATTTTTAAGTTACTGAAAGTTAAGAGTGATAAAGTTTTGATTTAGCTATTTGGAAATGACCTTTATAGTAGAGTTGTTTCACATTTTATATGTTAGAATCATGGTATTTTATAATTGTTAACCAATGTAAGCTTGGAAATTTCAATTTCAGATTCTTGCTTTGATACTATATAGAAAGACAATGAATAGTTGTCCATGCTGTTAAGTTCAGGACTACATGGACTGCTTGACAGAATGATTGTTCACTTTGGAAAACAAAAAAACAAAATATCTTCTGAAAGCAAAAGATAAAATATTGAGGATACAGTGATGTGGAAAACATAGATATTATAATATCACGTATGAAATGGATTGCTCTCAATAATTGTTACATTTAATAATTTAAAATTTTTTTATGACATACATTTCTTTTTTTTTTTTTTCTTTTTTCTTTTGAGAGTGCAGTGGCCTGATCTCCGCTCACTGCAACCTCTGCCTTCCAGGTTCAAGCAGTTCTGCTGCCTCCCCTGCCTGCCGGCTGTGATTACAGGCATATGCCACCATACCCACCTAATTTTTGTATTTTTAATAGAAACAGGGTTTCGCCATGTTGGCCACTTCTGTTCTGGAACTCCTGACTTCAGGTGATCCGCCCACCTCTGCCTCTGCCTCCACCTCCCGAAGTGCTAGGATTACAAATGTGAGCCACCACGCCCGGCCCATGCCGTACATTTCTGACATCATTGTTTATACCATTTGTTTGTGACTCCAAATGTACCAGGAGCAGTGGGCTAGAAATACAAATTTGTTACTAACAAGTCATTGAGGTGGATTAATTGTAAATCTGGTTAGGAATTAACTTTGTCTCAGCAGATTTATTCTTTAAAAATTCAGAAATTGAAAAATAACCCCGAGATATGTTGTAAAATAGTATCTGTTTAAGTACAATCAGCTGTACAGTTTTTTTTTTTTTTTGAGAAAGAATCTCACCCTGTTGCCCAGACTGCAGTGCAGTGGCGCATCCTTGGCTCACTGCAACCTCTACCTCCAGGTTCAAGCGATTCTCCTGCCTCAGTCTCCTGAAGAGCTGGGATTGCGGGCATGCTCCACCACGCCCAACTAATTTTTGTATTTTTAGTAAAGATGGGGCTTCACTGTGTTGGCCAGGCTAATCTTGAACTCCTGACCTCAGGCAATCCACCTGCTTTGGCCTCCCAAAGTGCTGAGATTATAGGTGTGAGCCCCTGTACCTGGCCAAGTGTACAGATTTTTTTGATCATCTAGCTCAATGATTTTTGGTAATTTTCAGCCCATGACACACCCCGAAATAAAACTACTGTGCTACTAAAGCTTGGGTTAGCCATTACTAATCCAAAGTTCTATACCAAACCAATTTTTCTTTTCTTTCTTTTTTTTTTGAGACAGAGTCTTGCTCTTGTCACTTAGGCTAGACTGCAATGGTGCGATCTCGGCTCACTGCAACATCCACCTCCCAGGTTCAGGCGATTCTCGTGCCTCAGCCTCATGAGTAGCTGGGATTATAGGCACCCGCCACCACGCCTGTCTAATTTTTTGTATTTTTAGTAGAGACAGGGTCTCGCCATGTTGGCCAGGCTGGTCTCGAACTCCTGACCTCAGGTGATCCACCTGCCTCGACCTCCAAAGTGCTGGGATTACAGGTGTGAGCCACCACACCCAGCCACCAATTTTTTTTATACTTACAACCTAGACATTTTTCTAGCAACTGAGTACTTTACTCTTTCTTGGTCTACCTTCCAATTGGTGAAATAAAAGAAGAAATTAATGAAGACGTCAGGTACCACAAATGGCTTCAGGAATAGAAATCTAGAGGATCTAACCATCTTAACTTCGTTTTTTCTTTGCCCTGTGTCAATAGGCTAAGGGAATGTAAAGAGTTGCTTATAGAAACCTATTAATAGCTAACATTTGTTAAGGGCTGATGATGTGTTGGAGACTTTTTTCTTTAAGTGCTTTAACATGTACTTTCTTATTGAAGTCTCGAAAGAACTCTATATAGTTAAGTTTTATAGGCATATGATGTTTATTTAATAGGTATTTAATAATACAAGTTTTCATTATGTCTTACAGAAAACTAAATGGAAAATGAATATAAGGAAATACAAAATACATTAAGTTTCTTTTTTATCCTTGCTGCCTGTTTTTCTTGGGTTCATCCTGGACATGTGGGCCAATACTTTTTTTGTTACACTTACGTTTAATACTAGGAGAACAAATACATAACAGGAACTGTGATGAATCTGCAAATAAAATTTATATCATTCAGTCTTCTTGAAGCTGTAAGAATCTCCTTAACATCTTTTAGAGTTATTTTCTCTTTGCATTTAAAGTTTTAGAGAAAGTATATTTGTCATACCGACTTGGTTCTTAGCTATGTAAGAGGACTAAAATCTAGGTGCCAAATTTGCTGGTTTAAATAGAATTAAAAATTTGCTTTTTTCTGATGACCTGGAGAGTGTTTCTTAAAATTATAATAATGAGTACTTTTCATGCTCTGATTTATGTATAGGAATTATTAAGAGCTTCATTCTGATAAAGTTGTTTACCAATTGGCTACTCAGGGGTGGAGTCATTTCACAAACGATCTGCAGCGAATGAATTAGACCAGGAGTAACTTCACCCTTCTGCTTGTCCCAGCTGGAGCAGGATTAGGACTCATTCAGCTGCAGCTGGTTCCCAGGAAAATGAAAGCAGTTCCTTCTGGTTTTTTCCTTTCACATGAAAGTCATAGTTCCCAACAGATGGCTTTCATCAGCCCTGTACATGTATCTTTAAATTCAAGGCCAAGGAATTACTTTCAACTTCATTAGGGAACAGGTGAAGAAACCGTTTGTAGTGTGGCACTGTTTTGTTAGGGGTTGAAATTAAGCATAGAGATTACAGTAGTATGCCATTCCGGGTCAAAATAAATTTTAACTATCAGCAGTTAAACGAAATAAGACTGCTAGGGAAAAGTAAGACTGGCTGTAGTGTTGATTGAGGTATCTTTTATGGTTTAATTCTATTATACTTACAAAATACAGATTATTAGAAAAAAAGACTTGTATTTTCTGCATTTTATTGAATTTTATTGAGTCAGTAGCACTCTTGGATCACAGTGATTCTAATCTGATTTCACAAATAATAGGGAAATTTGAGAGCCAAAGACATTGAAATGTCTTGTCCAGTGCCACACAGCAAGTTTACCATCTGGGAGAACTGGTCAGGCCCTTCTCAGTTCTGTGCTTTTTTCATTATGCTATAGTACTGCTTTATGGCCTTAGAGAGCAGTGAGCCTAAAATAATTTAGTTAGAATTCTCTTCCTTAATGGAAACCATAGAATAAACCTTGTCTAGAGAATTTTGGTGATATTGTAAGCCACAAGTATTTAAATCTGCTATTTCAGTGTGTGAAAATAGCTATACACTCTTGTTAGAGTTTTGAAACAACTTTTTGGGAAAAGACTGTTTTCTTATGGCCGAAATGAGAGGAATCAAGGTTTTCTTAAGTTGTTGGCTAAATATTAGAAGAGGAACATGTTGAGCTACCTTAATGCTGGAAGAAAAAGTACTCCTTGAGTTTTGGAAAAAAAAGTCAATTTAAAGGTAAGTCTAATTTTCAGTAGGTCTACAACACAAATGACCTCTGAGTGACTTGGAAGTTGGTTAGAATTTAAAATTCTTGAGACTGAGCTAGAGATAGTAAGGTACAAACCTTTCTATTGATGAAGTAATTTTTACCAAAGACGTTCAGTATAGGTGGACCAAAAGTATATAGTCTAGCACTTCTATAAACATAGTGTCTGGGAGGAGCTTGAAAGATTTGTAATGTTACCTGTAAACAGACCGTGTGGGGAAGACCGCAGACAGCACCTCACTTTTTCTTTATTGGTCTTTATGACTAACACTTCATCTCTGCATCACTTGTGCTTTGTTGTAAAACTTAACAAGTACGTTAGAATAGTGGCAAATAAAGGTTAAGAGTGAGGACAGTTATTTGTAAAATAACTGGGCGATTTTAAGATTATAGGTGTAACTTGTTAAGAAGAAGATAACTGGTGTGGAAATAAAATCTGGCAGCCAAAAAAAAAAAAAAAACAAAACTTTTAATGTGTGAAAGAATATAATAGTTGCTTCTTTTGCCATTTACCATTTATGTAGAATAGGTGATTCCGCAGATCTGGAGGTGTTGTCAGACTTGTACTATGGGCTGCGTTTTCCTCCAGGGAATTGTGAACTGTAGTTGACCTGGAGAGCTGCTAAGTGTTGGTTTTCAATTCTTTGAGCTTAGTAAAGTCTAGGTTCCTTTTTTCTTAGTCATTGCTTAGTTACAGCGAGGCATTTAACTCCTGAGTTTTCTAGAACCTTTAACAGAACTCTCAGAAACATTATTATTTTTGTGTGTGGAGTGTGATTCTGTACTTTAATGGTTTCCTAATTTTTCTATTCAGGGCATCTTTAAATATCTTAGTATTTAGACCCTCTTTCACCATCTTCCTGCCTTACTTTTTTCCATGCCACTCAGTTTTTCTTTAATTCTGTAATATAAATCCAAAGCCCTATTCTTTGGAAAGCAGTGGTTCCTGGCACTAACTTCACTTTAGCATTACCTGAGGAAGCTTAAAAAATAAATACCAAACCAGTTAAATTTGACTAGTACTGAGGCCCAGGTTTCAGTTTTTTTTTTTTTTTTTTTTTTTTTTTAGAATGTTTATCTGATGTGCAGTTGGGGTGAAGAACCATTGCTCTAATGCTTAGAACAAACATCTCTGTAGTGGGGACTGGCTAAGTGTCAGGAGACAGAAGAAGCAGGTACTTTTTAGCCTCATAATTGACATTCAAACAAATAGATGAAATAGCATACTTCACACATACCCTCATGAACACACTGTGGACCCAGGACAGTGTACTTCTGGAAATACACATTCTGTTTTATTGTCCTCCCTGGCTATAACTGCTCTAATCTTCTACCTTTCTTTCTCCTTACCCTCACTGCTTTATCTCATGAAGATCTTTTGTGGTATATAGTTGCGAGAAAGTTACCTGCATGATTCCGACAGGTGCCCTCCCATCACTCTGATGCTGTTCTCATTGCTTGGCCTTATGGCACATCCTCACTCAGTCACTACTCCTGCATCATGTTGGCAAACTCCAGCCATTTACCTTCTCTGCTTTTCTTTTTTTTGAGACATAGTCTTGCTCTGTCACCCAGGCTGGAGTGCAGTGGTGTGATCTCTGCTCAGTGCAGCCTCCATCTCCTGGGTTCAAGCGATTCTTCTGCCTCAGCCTTACAAGTAGCTGGGATTACAGATGCCTCCTACCACACCTGGATAATTTTTATATTTTTTTAGCGGAGATGGGGTTTTACCATGTTGACCAGGCTGGTCTCGAACTCCTGACCTCAGGAGATCCGCCTGCCTTGGCCTCCCAAAGTGCTGGGATTGCAGGCGTGAGCCATTGTGCCAACCCTGTCTGCTTTAACTTTGGGGGAAATCTCATGACCATGTGGTGGTGGGATGCCACTTACAAATTTGTGGCCTCCAATCTCAACTCTACCCTCTGTTTGAAGATGTATGTCTGTGTATAGTCTCTTCTGTCTGCAGAAATTCAGTATTTCCTCCCACCTTTTTTTTCCTCATTTTCAGTAGATACTCTCATATGCTACATCATAGAGATAATGGAATCTGTCCAATTGAGTTCGTTGAGTTTATACCCTCTCATGCTGTCCTAAATACATCTGTGCTTATTTCTGCCCCCTTTGCTACCTTCTCATAGGACAGTGAAAGAAGTGTGAAAGGCTCATCTCTCCATTCTTTTTCAGGACCCCATTCTCTCCTGCCTCAGGGGCCGTGTGCCATCAAAAGTAGTCACATTTTTTGACTCGATCTTTCTCACTTCTTAGTCCTTAGCCAGTGGAAGCCTCTCCTATTAGAGTAAAAACAACCAAAAAACAACTGCAGATCCTTCTTTCTATGTATACCCTGTTTCTTTTCATTTTTAAACTTCTTGAAAAAAGTCTATGTTCATTCCACCTCTGCTGCAGTCTGGCTTTTGGCCCTAGAGCAGCACTATTTGAAACTGCTCTTGTGGACAGTTTTCAGTCTTATTTTACCTGAGCTCTCAGCTGCATTTAGGGTTCGTTGACCATTCATTCTTCCCTTTACTCTGGGATAATTCTTAGATGTCTCCCCCGTCTTCCCATCTTTCTGGTAATTCTTTTGCAGTTTATTGACATTTTATCTTTTGCCTGTATCCTAGATGTTGGATTCCCTAAGGTTCTGTTCTTCACTCGTTTCTTACTGTTTCAACTTTCCTGGGTTGTCTAGACCTCTGTGTTCTGTACTGATGACTCTAATTTCGTATCTTAATTTGAGAGCTCTCTTCTGACCTTTGGACTTGTATATTCCATTGTGTAGTATTTTATGTATGCTGCCAGGCTGACTTCAAGAGCTGTGTTCATCTCCATCCTGCATATATCTGTACACACTTGCATCATAGCCCATTTTACATAGTATTTTTTTAGCCTGTCTCCTATTAGTGAATTCAGGTTCTTGTTTTTCATCTTTGTATTTCCATCTGTCTGGCAGTATCTGGTTGTTTTGTTTGTTTGTTTGTTTTCAATTAAAAAAATTGTGTAGTATATCAGATTCACGATGGCTCAAATGGAATTTATCAACTTCCTTTAGTTGGCTGTCATTTCTTATGGTGGTAAGAGCCGTTGCCATTGACTCTGATGCTTAAAATGGAAACTTTGGTGTCATCTTCCATACCTCACTTGTCTGTCTTTTGGATTCAGTTCTGTTCCATCCTGTCTTCTGTCTTATACTTTTTAACATCTCTTATTTAACCTCTTCTGTATTCGAGATCCTCTGTTAGAGCAGGTCCTCATCATTTCTCTCCTGATTACCTTAGTAGTTTCTTCCCATTGATTTTCCTTCCTCCAGTATCTTCTTTGTCTAGTCCACATTATTGCCAAAATGATCTTATTAAGAAATGATTAAGAACACAGGCACAAAGACCAGACCATCTGGGCTTTCTGTCCCACACTGGGACTACTTTATGACCTTGGGTAATTTGCTTAACCATTCTTTGCCCCATTTTCTTCTATAGAATGGGAATAATACAGTACTTATAGTGAAGTTGTGAGAATTTAATGAGTTAATATATATCTGAGCTAACAGAGCTTTGTGCAATGATAGAAATATTCTGTATCTGTACTGCCCTCTGTGGTAGCCAGAGCCGTGTGTAGCTATTGAGCTCTTGCAATATAGCTATTTGAGGAAGGAGCTGACTTTTAAATTTTATTTAGTTATAATTTAATTGAAATAGCCACATATGGCTAGTAGCTGCTATAGTGGACAGTACAGAATATGTAAAGTCCTTAGAAATAGTGTTTAGCACATAAGTGCTCCATAAATGTTAGCTATTATTACCATTTTTCTAAAATTAAACCTTTCTGCTTAAAATCCTTCAGTGCCAAATTCTGCAATATAGTATATTTGAGTTGTAACCTATTCCCCTGTGTTGCCCCAGACTTGTCAGTTGCCACTCCTTCATAATGCCCTCAGTGTTCCACTATACCAGTTCTCAAAGTGTGGATGTGGAGGACTAGCACCAGCAATAGTGTCCCCTGAAAACTTGTTTGAAATGCAGATTCTTGAGCCATATTCCAGGCCTATTCAATCAGAAACTGAATTTGGGGGCTTTGCAACCCGTATGCGAATAAATCCTTCAGGGGATTCTGATGCACACTTTAAGTTTCAGAGCCATTGTATTGCATCAGTCTCCCTTTAGTTCTTCAGATCTGCCTTGTTTTTCCTTGCCCCTATATTTTTCTCCTGTCTGGAATGATTATTATCCATTCTTTCTTCCTCATTAATTAGTGCTTCAACCTTGCAGACTTAGTTTAGTCAGGTTTCTTTGTTTCTTCCACCTTATCAGCCTGCTCCCAGGCTGACTTCAAGAGCTGTCTTCATCTCCTTCCTACATATGTCTGTACACAATTGCATCATAGCCTATTTTACATAGTATTTTTTTAGCCTGTCTCCTATTAGTGAATTTAGGTTCTTGTTTTTCATCTTTGTATTTCCATCTATCTGGCAGTATCTGGTTGTTTTGTTTGTTTTTAATTTTTTTAAATTAAAAAATTTTTAAGTGTTTTGTTTGGGTTGTTTCATATGTATTAAGCATCTTCCAGGGACCAGCACAGTGATTAGGAGTGACAGAGTAGGTAAAGCAGACATCGTCTCTGTAATAAATACACATGGTGATAAGTGCTCTGATGAAGTAAAATAGAAACACAGAGGAGAGGGTGGAGAAAGTCAGGGAAGTCTGTTCAGAGGAAGTCACATGTGAGGTAAGTGAAGTGGGGAAGCAAATGGGCGTGGTGGGAAAGAGAGTAGTTCCTGAAAAGGGAACAGCATGTACAAAGGCCTAGAAACAAAACATTGTATGCACGCAGTAACTGTTTAGTTGGATATGAATTTTAAAAATCACATGTCTAACTTTTAGCTCTCGGTTTAGAAGATACCACCCTTCCCAGCAAACATTGCATTTTATATGCTTCTGTATTTTTAAAGCAGTTTTCATACTTGATATCACACTTTGAGTCGATGGTTATGGTGTGATAGGGTAACTTCCAAGCCAGAAGGATACATCTTTTTACTTAATGCCTTTTAAAGCAGAAAAAAGGATTTGTTTTGTCTGAAAATTATTCTACAGGGCTAGGAACACATCAGTGGTAACAGAAGTAAACACATTACTCTTACTGAGTAAGAATAGCCAAGGTTTGGCCGGGCATGGTGCCTCACATATAATCCCAGCACTTTGGGAGGCTGAGACGGGCAGATCACGAGGTCAGGAGTTCGAGACCACCCTGGCCAACGTGGTGAATGTCTGTACTAAAAATACAAAAATTAGCCGGGCATGGTGGTAGGTGCCTGTAATCCCAGCTACTCGGGAGGCTGAGGCAGGAGAATCGCTTGAACCTGGGAGGCAGAGGTTGCAGTGCGCTGAGATGACTGCCGCTGCACTCCAGGCTGGGCAACAGAGCAAGACTCCATCTCAAAAAAAAAAAAAGCCAAGGTTTTAAACAAGCTTTAGACCATTGAGAAAGCATATCATCAGGAAGGCTGAAGGCAGCCAGCGTGCCAACCACAACTGTTGTCACTTTTTTAGCCTCCCTCTGTATTGGCTCTTCTTGCTCTTGTTGCTGCCATCCCACACTTCCTGTTGTTCTCATTAGCCCTCCATTGTAAGAGTAACGTGGCATTGGTTAATGTGCTGTGCAAGCTCCAACTATTAATTTGCTACTGAATATTTCCTTTTGTCTCTTTGAGACTTTATGTAATTTTTAGTAAAATAAAAACTCACCTTTTGCTGTCTTTGAATTCTTTGCAAGTGGGTTGTCTTTGTAATTTATTAACTTTGAAAGAAGACTGATAAAAATACAGTTTTGTTTCTCATAACTTTAGCCAATTGGGACAAACCTAGAGAAGAAGGATAAAGGGAAATACGATCTGTTCCCCTAAAACTTTATATGGATGGTAATATTGAAATATTTCAGATATTGAAGAATTTTGCTTTCGCATACATACATTTTTTGATGTAACAGTTTTGTACAGAGGTACAAAAGATAGGCAGCCCAGATGCTATGATCACCAAATTTTACTTAGTCAGAATTATATAGTTAAGGGAATAAATGGAAATAGAGCCTAGGGTCTGTTCAATCTTAGTACTCCTTCAGCCACATCAAGCTGCCTGTTGTTCAAGACTACAGTATTTCATGAAAATGACAAGCATTAAAAAACAAGTACGGCTAGGCGTGGTGGCTCATGCCTGTAATCCTACAGACTTTGGGAGGCTGAGATGGGTGGATCACCTGAGGTCAGGAGTTCAAGACCAGCCTGGCCAACATGGCGAAACCCCATCTCTACTAAAAATACAAAAATTAGCCAGGTGTGATGGTGGGTGCCTGTAATCCCAGCTACTTGGGAGGCTGAGGCAGGGAGCATTCCTTGAACCTGGGAGGTGGAGGTTGCAGTGAGCCAAGATCATGCCACTGCACTTAAGCCTGGGCAACAGAGCTAGACTCTGTCTCAAAAAAAAAAAAAAAAAAAGTGAATGCTCCTTCAATATTTGTTTCATAGATCTGTGAAACCCTTTATCAAATCATAGGTATTATTCACCTTTGAATCCAGCTTGCAGCACTTTCTAACAATGCCCAGACTGTTTTTAGAATTGAAACCATCATGTGTGAACTAGAAGGGGGATGATAGAAGTTAAGTTGATTAAAAAAATTATTCAGCTCTCTTTATCCTCTCAAAATTTGTAGCCTCTAGATGAAAAGGAGAAAATAGGGTTTCAGATGTATTATAGAAATGCTTGATACCTCAGCTGAAAAGTACCATTTGCCACTTCCTTCAATATAGTATTTGTTTTGTATTAACCATATAATATTTTTAAAAGTTAAAAAAATTGTTTTCTCAGTAGGAAATGTATTCATCACTGTATAAAATTCAAAAAATACAAAAGAGAATTCTGTGAAAAGTATTATTCTAAGTCCTATTCCCTAGCTACTTGGCTCCCCTCTGGGAGGCAGCCAGTGAGTCGTATGTTTCTTTTGTACCTTTCAAAGAGATTGTATGTGTACACAAGTGATCACTTTATACATACATTTCTCCTGTCCCCTCCTTTTTTTTGGCAGTGGTAGCATACCTTAACATACTCCTTTGCATCTTATTTTTTTTTTTTTCTCACCACTTAACAATATGTGCTCATGCACTGCATAACAATGTTGCAGTCAACAGTAGACCGCATATTACAAAGGTTGTCCCATAAGATTTTAACAGAGAGGCCAGGCATGGTGGCTAACCCCTGTCATCCCAGCACTTTGTGAGGCTGAGGCAGGCAGATCACTTGAGGTCAGAAGTTCGAGACCAGCCTGACCAACATGGTGAAACCCTGTCTCTACTAAAAATACAAAAAAAAAAAGAAAAAAAAATTAGTCGGGTGTGGTGGCAGGCTTCAGTAATCCCAGCTCCTTGGGAGGCTGAGGCAGGCAGATCACTTGAGGTCAGGAGTTCGAGACCAGCCTGACCAACATGGTGAAACCCTGTCTCTACTAAAAATACAAAACAAAACAAAACAAAAAATTAGTCGGGTGTGGTGGCAGGCTTTAGTAATCCTAGCTCCTTGGGAGGCTGAGGCATGAGTATCACTGGAACCCGGGAGGCAGAGGTTGCTGTGAGCTGAGATCCCACCACTGCACTCCAGCCTGGGTGACAGAACAAAACTCTTGTGTCAAAAAAAAAATATATATATATTTTTAATAGAGGTGAAATTAAGGAGGCTTAAAGATGAGTAACTAGAGGACCCCAACTTTCACTTTCTCCAAAAAGTAGACCAAAACAACCAGTAGATAATCACATTTTGAATACAGCATCTAAGAGAGAACACTGAAATTTAACACAGAAAGGACGAGGAATCTCTGAGGCACAGGAGGAGAGGGAAGTGAACATCTGGCCTGGCTGGGATTGGCTTGGAGCCAGGAGAAAGTCCCCGGTGTGGAGAAAAGGCAAGAGACAGATCCCCAGTGATCTGTGTTCCCGTCATGGACTCCTGTAATCTGGCCTTAGGAGAGCTTCTTGGCCCTCATGGGCCCTGATACTAGAGTAGGAGAATAGGGAGCTGCCTGGAGTCTGTGCAACAGCATTATTCCAGAGAGGGAGTTCATGCTGCCCCTCTCACCACTGCCTTCCCCCTAGACCCAGTGAGCTGCAACAGGGTGCCATTTTGAGAGTCAAGCCCTGACTAGACCATATCTTGCTCTGGGGCCCAATTGCCCTTGAATCTCCATATCCCTAGTGCCCTGATGACATGTTCCTGTGTCCATCCAGAGGGCTGCAGCATCACAATGCCAGCTGGACCCAGCAGTGCAGAGCATAATAATTCTCCAGAAAGAGTCCAATGAAAAAAAAAATCTATAAAATTCCTGAGAAACAGTTCAAAATAATATTAAAGAAGCTCAGTGAAATACAAGGGTACACAATATAAAGAAATCGGAAAAATAATTCATGATCTGAATGAGAAATTTAACAGATAACATAAACAAGAAACAGAAATTGTATAACTGAAGAATTCAACGAATGAAATAAAAGCTGTAATTGAGGCTGATCATGGTGGCCCATTCCTGTAATCAATCCCAGCATTTTGGGAGACCAAGGTGGGAGGATCCCTTGAGCCCAGGAGTTTGAGACCAACCCAGGCAACATAGTGAGTCCCCTGTCTCTGGAACCGTGATCATGCCACTGCACTCCAGTTTGGGCAACAGAGTGAGAACCTATCTCAAAAAAAAAAAAAAAAAAAAGACTGCAACGGAGTGCTTTAACTATAGACTGGATCAAGCAGAAGAAAGGACGTCTAGATTTTTTGAAGACAGGTCTTTTGAAGTAATTGTCATACAAAAAAATAAGAAGAAAGCATATGTGACATATGGGAGGGACACCATAATGTGACCAAATATTTGATTGTTGGGTATTCCAGAAGAAGAGAGGGGCAAAGGCATAGAAAATCTATTTAATGAATAATTCATTAAATTATTACTGAAATAATAACTGAAAACTTCTCAAATTGTACAGAAGATATAGACATACAGATTTAGGAAACGAAAAGATTTCAAAAAAGATTCGGTCCAAAAGGTGTTCTCCAAGGCACATTATAGTCAAACTGTCACAAAGACAGCAAATTCTAAAAATAGCAGGAGAGAAGCAGTGAATCACATATAAGGGAATCCCCATCAGACTAACAGCAGAAACCTTATAGGCCAGGAGAGAATGGGATGATATATTCAAAATACTGAAAGAATGAAACTACTGGCCAAGAATGTTACACCTAACAAGCTGTCTTTTTAGAATGAAAGATAAATTCTTTCCCAGATAAGAAAAAATCAAGGGAATTTATCAACACTAGATGGCCCTACAAGAAATGCTTAAGGGAGTTCTACATCTCAAAGTGAAAGGACAGTATGTACTGCCATGAAAACATGCAAATACATAAAACTTACTAGAAGAGCAGACATACAAATGAGAAAGAGAAAGGATCCAAATATTACTACAGAAAATTACCAAACTGCAGTGATAACCAACGAGAGAGGAAGAAAGGAGCAAGGATACACAAAACAACCAGAAAGTTAACAAAATACAGAATGAGTATTCAGCTATCAATAATAATCTTGAATCAGATTAAATTACACACTTAAAATATATAGATTAGGTGATTTTTTTTAAAGACCCAACTATATGCTGCCTACAGGAAACTTACCTCACCTATAAAGACATATGGACTGAAAGTGAAGGGATGGAACAAGGTATTTTATGCAAATAGAAACCAAAAGCGATTAGGAGTACTATACTTCTATCAGATAAAGTGGACATTAAGTCAAAAACTGCAAAAAGAGATAACGAGTCATTACATAATGATAAAGGGATCAGTACAGCAAGAGGATATAACAATTATAAATATATATGCACCCAATACAGAAGCACCCAGATACATAACGCAAATATTATTAGACCTAAAGGGAGAGAACAACTCCACTATGGTAATAGTTGGGGACTTCAACACTTCACTCTCAGAATTGGGCAGGTCAGCTGTGCAGAAAATCAGCAAAAAGCTTGGATTTAAACCACATTTTACACCAAATGGACCTGACTGGTATTTACAGAACATTTTATCCTGCAGCCAGAGAATACACATTCTTTTCATCAGCACATGGATAATTCTCTAGGGTAGACCATGCTTGTTGGTAGACCAACAAGTCTCAACAAATTTTTAAAAACCAAAATCATATCATGTATTTTCTTAGACCAAAATGGAGTGAAACTAGATATCCACAAGAAGAGGAACTTTAGAAACCATATAAATACAAGGAAATTAAACAGCATGCTCCCTAACAGTCACTGGGTCAGTGAAGATACTAAGAATGAAAAAAAAAAATTCTTGAAATAAATGGGATATAGCAAAAGCAGAGCTAAGAGGGAAGTTTACAGCCAATAAGTGCCTCCATTAAAAATGTAGAAAGATATCACATAAACTACTTAATGCTGCACCTCAAGGAAATAGAAAAGTAAGAACAAACCAAATCCTCAAATTGGTAGAAAGAAAGAAAAAGGCAGGAGCAGAAATAAACAAAATAGAAACTGAAAAAAGACAAAACAACAAAATGAAAAGTTAGTTTTTTAAAAAGACAAAATTGATAAACTGCTAGCAAGACTAACCAAGAGAAAAGACAGAAGACCCAAATAAATTAGAAATGAAAAAGGAGACATTACAGCTGATACCACAGAAGTACAAAGGATCATCAGCAACTATTGTGAGCAACTGTATGCTAACAAATTGGAAAACTAGAGGAAATGGATACATTACTGGACACGTACAACCTACCAAAATTGAACCAGGAAGAAATAGAATACCTGAACACCCAATAATGAGTAACACAGTTGAATCAGAAATAAAAAGTTTCCAAAAAGCAAAGCCTAGGACCAGATGGTTTTCCTCTCAATTCTACTTGCTGAATTTTACCAAACTTAAGAAGAAGAACAAACACCAGTTCTTCTCAAAGTATTCCAAAAAATTAAAGAGGAGGGAGTTCTTCCTAACTCACTCTACAAGGCCAACATTATCCCAATACCAAATCCAGATAAGAATACAACAACAACAAAAAGAAAACTGCAGGCCGATAGTCCTGATGAACATCCGTGCAGAAATCCTCAACAAAATACTAACAAACAATCCAGCAACAATAAAAAAGAGAATACACTATGATTAATTGGGATTTATCCTAAGGATGCATGTTCAAATATGTTCATGTTCAACTTATGCAAATCAATAAATGATACATTGCATCAACAGAATGAAGGACAAATATCTTGATAATCTCAATAGATGCAGAAAAAGCATTTGATAAAAATTCAACGTCTTTTCATAATAAAACCTCTCAACAAATTAGGCATAAAAGGAACATACTTTATTAATAAGAGCTATTCATGACAAACCCACAGCTAACATTATACTAAGTGGGGAGAAGCTGAAAGCCTTTTCTCTAAGAATTGGAATAAGACAAAGTTGCCCACTCTCACATCTCTTATTCAGTGTAGTACTGGAAATACCAACCAGAGCATTCAGGCAAGAGAAAGAAAAGGCATCCAGACTGGAAAAGAGTAAGTCAAATTGTCCCTCTTTGCAGGCAACATGATCTCATATATAGAAAAACATGAAGACTCTACAAAAAAACTCTTAGAACTGATAACACAAATTCAATAAAGTTGCAGGATACAAAATCAACATACAAAAATCAACATACAAAATCAACATACAAAAACATACATTGGTGTATGTTTTCATACACCAATAACAAAAGAATGGAAAAAGAAACGAAGCAATCCCACTTACAAAGCTACCAAGACAATCACACAAAACCTAGTTATAAATTTAACCAAGGTGGTCGAAGACCTCTATAAGGAAAACTAAAACAGTGATTTAAAAAAAAAAAAAAAAAATTGGAGGACACAAACAAATGGGAAAACATCCCCTGTTCATGGATCGGAAGAATTACTGTTGTTGAAATGACTGTATTACCCAAAGCAATCTACAGATTAAATGTAATCCCCATAAAAATACCATTGACAATCTTTACAGAAATAGAAAAAACAATCCTAAAATTTGTACGGAACCACAAAAGACCCTGAATAGCCAAAGCAATCGTGATCAAAAAGAACAAAGCTGGAGGCATCACACTACTTGACTTGAAAGTATATTACAAAGCTGTAGTAACTAATTCAGCAAGTTGGTATAAAAACACACAGACCACTGGGACAGAATAGAGAACTCAGAAGTAAATCCTTGTATTTATAGCCAGCTGAGTTTCAGTAAAGGTGCCAAGAGCATACACTGATGAAAGGACAATCTCTTTAATAAATGGTGCTGGGAAAACTGGATGTCCATAAGCAGAAGAAAGAAACTAGACCCCTGTTTCTCACTTAATGCAAAAATCAGCCCAAAATGGATTAAAGACTTAAATGTAAGGTCTGAAACTATAAAACTACTTGAAGAAAACATAAGACAAGAAACTACAAGAAAACAAGAAAGCTTAAGGACATTGATGCAGGCAAAGATTTTATGGTTAAGACCTCGAAAGCATGGACAACAAAAACAAAAAATAGACCAACAGGAATATATTAAACTAAGGAGCTTGTGCACAACAAAGAAAACAACATAACGAAGAGACAGCCTGTAGAGTGGGAGAAAATATTTGCCAACTATTCATCCAACAAGGGACTAATGTCTACAATGTACTAGGAACTCAAACAACTCAAAGACAAGAAAACCAAATAATCCTATTAACTAGTTGGCAAAGGATCTGAATAGACATTTCTCAAGAGAATACGTACAGATGGCCAACAGGTATATAAAAAAATGCTCAGCCAGGTGCAGTGGCTCACATCTGTAATCCCAGCACTTTGGGAGGCTGAGGCAGGCAGATCACCTGTGGTCAGGAGTTCGAGACCAGCCTACCCAGCATGGCGAAACCCCATCTCTACTAAAAATACACAAAATTAGCTGGGCGTGGTGATGGGCCCCTGTAATCCCGGCTGCTTGGAAGGCTGAGGCTGGAGAATCACTTGAACCTGGGAGGCGGAGGTTGCAGTGAGCCAAGATCATGCTACTGCACTCCAGCCTGGCCAACAAGAGCGAAACTCCGTCTCAAACAAAACAAACAAACAAAAAACAAAAAAACAAACAGCATCACTAATCATCAGGGAAGTGCAAATCAAAATCATAATGAAATATCGTTCTACCTTATTAGAATGGCTGCTGTCAAAAAGACAAAAAATAAGTGCTGGTGAGGATAGGGAGAAAAGGGAACTCTTATAAGTGTTGTGAGAATATAAATTAGTACAGCCATTATGGAGAACAGTATGGAGGTTTCTCAAAAACTAAAAGTAGAATTACCGTATGTTCCAGCAGTTCCAATACTAGGTGCTTATCTGAAGGAAGGGGAATCAGCATATCAAAGGGATACTTCTACCCCCATATTTATTGCAGCACCATTCACAATAGCTAAGATATGGAATCAACCTAAGTGTCTATGAGTGGTTAAATGGATAAAGAAAATTTTATATATATGTATGTATGTATACACACCATGGAATACCACTCAGCTATCAAAAAAGAATGAAACTCTATCATTTGCAGCAACACAGATGAAACTGAAAGCTATTATTTTAAATGAAATAAGCCAGCCACAGAATGACAAATATCACATATTCTCACTTATATGTGAGAGTAAAAACAGTTGACTCATGGAGGCAGAGAATAGAATGATAGTTACCAAAGTCTGAGATGGGCGAGGGGTGGGGTGGATGAAGAGAGGTTGGTTAATGGGTACAAACATACAGTTAGAAGGAATAAGTTCTAATGCTCATTGCTTAGTAGGGTAACTATAGTCAACAGCAATATATTGCATATTTCAAAATAGTTAGAAGATTTCAAGTGTTACCAACACAAATGATAAATGTTTGAGGTGATGGATATCCTAAATACCCTGATTTGATCATTACACATTGTATGCAGGTATCAATATCACATGTACCTCATAAATATGTACAATTATGAATATATTAAAAATTAAAAATTATTACAGTGGCACTGAACAGTTTCTACACCTAGTGATGTCATAGACATTGTAATGTACATAGTGTTCACTACTCAGCATGTTTGTGGTGATAGTGGTGTAAATAAACCTGTGCTGTCAGTCTTACAACAGCTTGGCACATACTATTATATATACTACATAATACTTGATTATAAGCAACTGCCCGTTACTGGTTTATGTATTACAGTTGTTATCATTATTTTAGAGTGTACTCCTTCTTATTAAAAAGAGTTTACAATAAAACAGTCCCAGGCAGGTCCTTCAGGAAGTATTCCAAAAGAAGGCATTGTTACCACAGGAGATGACAGCTCCATCTGTGTTATCACCCCACTTTCCAGTGGGGAAAGATGGGGGCAGTGGAAGACAGTGATACTGATGATCCTGACCCTGTGTAGGCTTACGCTAATGTTCAATGTTTGTTTTTTAATGCTTAACAAAAATGGTGCAAAAAAAATTTTTTTTCCTTAGATAAAAGTTTATAGAATAAGGATTTTATAAAGTTAAGTAGGCTGGACGTGGTGGTTCACACCTGTAGTCGCAGCACTTTGGGAGGCCAAGGCAGGTGGATCACTGGAGCCTAGGAGTTTGCAACCAGCTTGGGCAACATGACAAAACCCCGTCTCTACAAAAATACAAAAATTAGCCAGACATGGTGGCGCACGCCTATAGTCCCAGCTACTTGGGAGGCTGAGGTGGGAGGATCACTTGAGCTTGGGAGGTTGAGGCTGCAGTGATCCAAGATCATGCCACTGCACTCCAGCCTGGGCAACAGAGTGTGACCCTGTCTTAAAAAAATAAGTAAATATTTTTATACAGCTGTACTGTACAGTGTGTGTTTTGAGTAGTGTTATTACAAAAGAGTTTTAAAAGTAAAAGTAATTAAAATGCTTATAATGTGAAAAGTTACATTGTGGTAAAGTTAACATTATTGAAGATAGAATTTTTTTTTACAAATTTAGTGTAGCCTAGGTGTTCAGTGTTTATAAAGTTTATATTAGTGTATAGTAATGTACTAGGCTTTTGTGTTCACTCACCACTCATTCACTGGACTTTCTGGGGGCAAATTCTAGTTCTGCAAGCTCCATTTGTGTTAAGTGCCCCATACAGGTATACCAATTTAAAAATCTTGTATATTGTATTTTTACTGTTCCTTTTCTATGTTTAGATACTCAATATCTTACCATTGTGTTACAGTTGCCTACAATATTCAGTACAGCGACATGTTGTACAGGTTTGTAGCTAGGAGCTGTAGCCTATATCATATAGCCTAGGTGTGTAGTAAGCTATACAGTCTAGGTATGTGTAAGTATACTTTATGATGTTGCACAATGATGAAATTGTCTAATGACATATTTCTCAGCATGAATCCCCATCATTAAGTGACACATGACAGTATCCTAAAGGATGTTTCATATCAGTACATTAGGCTTAGTAATGTTTCATTGTATGGTGTGTCACAATTTATACATTTTTATTTGTAGCCCCTTATTAACGGATATTTGTTTCTAATTTTTTGTGATGACAAATAATGCTGCATTAATAATTTCATTTGTATATCATTTCACTTATAAGTCCCTAGGAGTGGAATTGTTGGGTCAAAGAGTGTTATGGCATTACAATTTTGATATTCCTGTATTTTTCTCCATAGAGAGTCATCAACAGTATGTGAGAGTTGCTGCTTCCCTATACCCTTTGCGATACACTGTAAACTTTTTGATTTTTGGCAGTCTGACAAGTGAAAAATTGTTACCCACTTTTGACTACATGGTTTCACTCACAAGGGAGTTCGCTCTTCCAGCCTGATGACCAAAGACAACATCTAATTTGTATTTGTACTGTTGGGCTGTTTTAACCCTGATTTTCCAAAAAAATGTACAGTTCTTAGAGGTAATCATAATTGTTTTTTTTTTTTTTTTAAACTGTTACTATGTTGCTTTAGAAATATCTAGGTCTTTTTGCTGGGTCTGATTTGAAAGCGGTGACCTGATAGATTTCTGTTAACCTTACCACAGTGTGACTTTTTTTTTTTTTTTTACATACTGTATTTTACAAACCTGATACAGTATCAGGTTTGATCCTGATAGGTTTATCAGTCTTTTAAAGTGCCCATTATGTAGTACTTGTATTTGAAAACCTGTATAATTTTGAATACGTATTATATGCTAGGTATTATATTTAGGTCACAGCAAACCTTTAAAGAAGATTGTCTATGTTATAGATGAAACGAAGGCTCATAGAGATCAAGCAATTTGCCTGTAGCGTATTAGAATGTAGATGCTGGTAAAGTCTTCAAAAGAGAAAAATACACATTCGGAGTAGAGATAAACTGAAATTGTTAAACTTTTGCAATAATTAAAAGTATTAACTGAGTTTAGTTTTGTTTTGTTTTTGAGATAGAGTCTTACCCTGTTGTCCAGGTTGGAGTGCAGTGGCGCGATTTCCGCTCACTGCAGCCTCCGCCTCCCAGGTTCAAGCGATTCTTGTACCTCACTCTCCAGAGTAGCTGGGACTACAGGTATGCTAATTAGCCAGCCTGATTTTTGTATTTTTAGTAAAGATGGGGTTTCTCCATGTTGGCAGGCTGGTCTTGAACTCCTGGCTTCAAGCGATCTGCCCGCCTTGGCCTCCCAAAGTGCTGGGATTACAGGTGTGTGCCACTGTGCCTGGCCTAAAGTACTCCCTGAGTTTTTACAACACAAATTCTCATTAGTTTAGGACTTGAATAAGAGTATTAAGAGCACAGATTGCAGTCTCACCATTCACTTGTTATTTGATCTTTAAATTACTTAATTCTCCATGAGCTTCAGTTTCCTTTTCTATAAAAGAGGGATAGTATTGTAATAGTACCTAAATTACAAAATTCATAAAGCAACCATACCTTTTTAAAGATTATGATTAGCGTGATCATGTCATTCTAATTTTTTTGTGATGACAAATAGTGCTGCATTAATAACTTCATTTGTATATCATTTCACTTACAAGTCCCTAGGAGTGGACTCCCCCATGCAGTGGTCTTTTAGCCTGTTTCAAAAATAGAGAGCAAGAAATAGTGCTGACTTCCCTCTCTTTTCTCCAGTAAAACAAAACAAAACAAAATATCAGTTTGTTAACTCACAGAATATTGCCTTCATATTTTAAGACCATTTGAAATTTTCATGAACACATAAATTTTTAATATGACATAGAAGTAGACATCTAGGTAACATAAAACCATTTGTCACATTTTATACTCTATTTAAATTAGGATGGATATTTTTTGATCATATGCCTTTGGGAAAGGCAAAATATTTTAACAATATTCCTATTCCCCCTTATTTGGCCCCATGTTTTAGTATTTGGAAGTAACAGTGTATCTCTCTTTCCTCAATAAAAGAACAGTAACAAGGACAACAGACTTCTTCATAAAAAATAACAACAACAACAAGAAGCAGAGTACCCCCCTCCCCATTGTTAAAGTTGTTAAAATAAGTCTGTATTTTATATCTTGAAAGCTCAAGATCAAGTTACAGAGCTGTTTTTTCCCCATGCAAAGTGGCCTGGTTCATATTAGGAATGAAACGAATGACTGTAATATAATTAAGCACCATGTTGTGTAGCACTGCTTCTCAAGTTTTCATTTGGGGATTTTGTTAAAATGAAGTTTCAGATTTTTGATGAGGTCTGAGATTTTGCATTTTTAAAAAGCTCCCCAGTATTCTACTGCTGCACAAAACACACTTTGAGTAGCACGTTTCTGTAGGACTAACCTATCTTTTACTCTTGACTAATTATCTTAAATCATATGCTTCTTTTCAGACATTCATTCAGCAGATTTCTGCTGAATGTCTATGACCTGGGCACTATGCTAGATACTGGGGTTACTAGGGATGCTAGGTAGATAGTCTGCTCTCAGGCAAGTGGGGAAGCCAAAGAAATGACGACAAAGTATATGTAGGTGGTGATGGGGAAGTCCAGGGAGCTGATAATCTTAAGCACAAAAACTACTTTTTGACAGATTTACGAAGACAGTGAACCTAGTTTGTCTGATATCTTGGTATCTAGGTCCCCAGTAGGCGTAGAATGGAGGATATTCATTGGATATTAGTCTAGAATGGTTGTTGGCAAACTCTTTCTGTAAATAAAAGGCAGGATAGCAAATATTTTAGGCTTTGCGGGCCATACAGTCTCTGCTAATTACTCAAGGCTGCGAACCAGGTAACATGTAAATGATTGTGTGTTCCAGTAAGACTTTATTTACAAAACCAGGTGGTAGACTGGATTTGGCTTGCGGGCTATAGTTCTAAAATGGCAGCGTATCACTCTTCACTTACAAGATATGAAAATAGTTTAAAGGAATGATTTATTTAAAAAAGGAGGTAATTACATTGATAATATCACTGCATCACTGATTCATTTGCATTTGAATATGCTATGTTGGAACATTAGTTGTTTATATACCTAGGGATACCCCTGAGAATATATTATATATGTGATTGTCATTTGTCTGGTATATCACTGGGGAAAAAAAGGGTTAAGTTCTGTTGCTTGGAACTTTAGTTAGAACTCCTAAAGAGCTGCACAAATGCCCAGTTTTCCCTTCTATTATATGGGGGAAAGAAGCCATGATATATAGAAGGAGTTACAGAATTTCAGTATAGGTATGCAGTGAAGCATTTCTGTAAATTGCTTTTTCTGGACAATATTGAAAACTATGTAATCCCCAGACCAGAAGAGGACATCCCTGGATACTCTATTACCATCATTTAGAGTAATGAATAGAATTTAGGATCTGGAGTTTACCTTTTGGTTTCATCACTTAACTCGTGAATTTGGCAGAGTATTTAACCTCTTTGCCCTCAGTTTCTTCATGGGATAATGATACTGCAACATACTTTTGAAAATCATAAAAAAACACACAATATTTGATAGCAGCTAGTATAGCGCTAGAAAATAGTGAGCCCTCTATAGATGTTACTTTCTTCTCTTCTGACCTGCCTGCAGAGCAATTTACTAATGTACTGAAGGAAACAGGAAAAAAATGTTCCTGGCATATAAGAATCTTAAAATTTTCTTGGAGTTGTATATAAAAATAAAGAGGAACACTTTCAAAATAACATGCAAACCAATGTAAGACCTGTCAATAGAGGTATCTCAGGAAAAAATATCATTTAGTTGTAGGACGAAAAGTCTTAGGACTTCTTTAAATTCAAACCCTTATATTTTACAGATGAGATCAAATGACTTTCTCTAAATGCTGATTGATATGTTGTCTTTTTGTGTGGAGAATATTCTCTAACATTCATTGATTAACCAGATGCTATTGCCTCTTGGTTAGGAATTTAAGTTAAATTCATCTGTTTCCGTTTAAGCACCGAATAACTTGTTCTACGTGGGTTTTTTTTTTTTTTTTTAATTTGAGACACGGTCTCTCTCTGTCACCAGGCTGGAGTGCAGTGGTGCGATCTTGGCTCACTGTAGCTTCCGCCTCCCCAGTTCAAGTGATTCTCCTGCCTCAGTCTCTCAAGTAGCTGGGATTATAGGAGTGGCCACCACGCCCAGCTAATTTTGTAATTTTGGTAGAGATGGGGTTTCACCGTGTTGGCCAGGCTGGTCTTGAACTCCTGACCTCAGGTGATCCGTCCACCTCGGCCTCCCAAAGTGTTGGGATTACAGGCATGAGCCACCTTGCCCAGCCTGTTCTATGTGTTTTTAATACTTAGGAAGTGTTGACACATAAAATTTTCTAGCCTTAACAGAGATGGTTGGTAGCTATTCATAGGCCTGACTGTAAATTAAATAATTTTTATTGGCTTATTTACTTTTTTGAGACATTTTGCTCTTGTTGCCCAGGCTGGAGTGCAGTGGCACAATCTCGGCTTACTGCAACCTACATCTCCTGGGTTCAAGCGATTCTCCTACTTCAGCCTCCCAAGTAGCTGGAATTACAGGCATGTGCCACCACGCCTGGCTAATTTTTGTATTTTTAGTAGAGACTGGATTTCACCATGTTGGCCAGGCTGGTTTTGAACTCCTGACCACAGGGGATCCTCCTGCTTCAGCCTCCCAAAGTGCAAGGATTACAAGCCTGAGCCACTGCGCCTGGCCTAATAATTTTTATTTCTTTAATATTGTCACTAGGAACAATTTTCTATGACATTTTTGTAGCTCTATGGTAAACCAACTTGGAATTTCTTTACAGAGCTTAGGATTTACAATACTGTTAGTCTCTTTGAGTTGATTAGTAGAAAGGAAAGGTGACATTAAATACTGACAAGCAAAAAATACAAAGTAATTGCTGTTGGGCAGCTTTAGTCATGCCTCTGTTATCTGTCTCCTTTTGCCTTGGTTCAGGCCCAGTCTTTTCTTTCTTGGGTTATTGTAGTTGTCTTTCAGATGGTTTCCCTTTAGTCGTTCAATAAATAAGTGGTGACACATGATAGGTACTTCTAAGTGCGGAGAATTCAGCAGTAAACCAGATGGATCAAGCTCCTTCCCTTGTGGAGCTTATTATTTAGCAGACTCTAGCTCTATACTTTGAGAGCTTCCCTCTCTACTTTTGTCTGAGTGCTCTCTCTAAAATATGTCCATCTAGTGTTCAGAATCCTCAAGTGCAAGTGGAGTGGATTTCTGTTGTCTTTTGGACAAAGTTTGGGCTCCTTAGCCTTTATTGCAACTTCATCTCTTGCCATGCTCTTCTTAACCCTCTGCCTTCCAGCACGCTGTAGTCCCTTGCTGGCACCACACTGTCTTAACATTTTTATACATACATTTCTGTCTGCAAATTCATTCCTTTAGATCCCCCCACCCCAACAAACAATATTCATCTTTTAAGCCTCTTTGACTTACCCACTACCACCTCTCTGCTTTGGTGCCATGACTCCCTTCCTTTATAAACAAATATATTCTCATAGTACATTAGGCATACTGATACTATGATGTTTTTCTCCCTGTATTATGATAGTCTGTTTATTTATCTACCTGTCCTACAAGAATTAAAGGCAAAGGCTGCTTTTTTGTTTATTTTTCAGTGTCTCTCAAGGGGCCTGGCTCGTAGTGGTTTGAAATATTAATTGAACAAATGAATCAATGGCCCAGACTTCTACTATCTCAGTGCTGTCAACCTGACAGCATGCTGGGGGTTCATTCAGTAACCCTTTAAATTAGTGGAGTGGTTATTACTATGTGCCGGTGATAGAGACACGTAGATAATCTGTCCTCAGATGAGTCCACAGTAAGGCTGACAGCTTCCTTATTTTCACAGCCTACTATCTTTTAAATTTTATATATATTTATTAGAAAACTAATAAGTAGTCTCTATCAAGTATCTAAACAAGTGTTGAGAGTATCTTTTTATTGAAGTAGTGGCTTAAACTATTGAAGAGATATTGACACAAACTTGGGGAAAATAAAAGTTTATGTAGTGCTAATTTTTTTTGCATCCCTCAGAGATCCAGAGTTATTTTGATAGTTTAGTAATATATCAGATATATTTTGAAAAACTGTGTTAAGTTGTTTTTAGTATCTTTAAAAATGTGAAGGCTTATAAAATTACATTTTTCTAATTAAGAGCAAGTTTGGACCTGTAAGTGCTACCCTTGGAGAAAAATTTCTTCCATCTCCCTCTCCTCTTCGTAGTAAATCCATCTACTTGTGTATCTCTGAATTTCACGTATGTCCCCCCTTTTTAAACAGTAGATTAGTTGTTTTCACATTACCTCTTTGACCTTTATTTTATGGATATTACAGTTTGCCTTTTGTATTTACAACCATTAATCTCTCAACCTGTTGTTTTATGTTTATGGAGATGTTAAGTATTTTGTGTACTTCATGATGGTTTTTCTATTCAAGGATATACAAATATCCTTGGACATACCAAAGATAAATACATTATTTTGGAAACAACTGTTAGAATATACATTGTGTGCAAATTTGTTATAAGGGAAAGGTTTAACTAATCATTGAAATGAACTTTGCTATTAATTTTTATATTGCCTGCATTTAATAGTAATTTTAAAACAGAAGAGAGTTGTGTTTCTCAAATTGCTTCCTTGGCACTCAGTTCCTGAATATGTGTTCAGAGAACAGTAGATTCCAAGGCAGAATAAGCATAGCAAATGGTGCATATTCATGTTTCACATAAACATAGCGAAGGAATTGTGGAATTTCCACCTCTACACCTGTTTAACTTTGCTAACTTAGCTTATTTGTATGAGGGAGGACAACTTCCCTTCCCTCATCTCTTGCCTCCCTTAAGACCTGTTTGGGAAACACTGCTGTTACAGCTGTTACAATGCTGTCTTAACATTTTTATACATACATTTCTGTCTGCAAATTCATTCCTTTAGATCCCCCCACCCCAACAAACAATATTCATCTTTACATGTACTGCTGTTACATGTGATTTCTGGGGCTCTAATGTCCTGGTACCTTGCCTTTTGGTTATTTAATGGGAGTTAGAGTCTTTGCTTCATCTGCATTTGCAGTAAAATGTCTGTGGGAGTTACTTCAAGGGGAAAAATGAGCTAGTCTGTTGCAATTGGAAAAGTCTGTGTCTAGAGTGTGTCTATATGCATGCGCACTTTGCTATTTTTAAATTCCTGTGTGAACATCAGATTTTTTGGCTGTTTTGGCTTATTGGAGTAGGAATAGATAAATTGATGTTCAGCTCAGTTCATAGCATTGCATGGGACAAAAAGATGGTTAATACAAAATTATGATGAAATCAAAATGCTTTTTGAAAACCTAAATTTTCAAATGAAAAATATCCTTCAATATACACATATTTAACTCACCTTTTATTACCTGTTCCTCTGCTGAAAGGATAGAATAGTACATATGTCAGGAGTTGAAATTTATCTATATATTGAAATTTGTGTGTACAACTGTATAGGAGGTTGTGGTTTGGCAGCGAAAGCTTTCTAGATCACTAATTTGTAAGTGCCTTGAAGGTAAAGTGTTCAGTGTCTCTTACATCTTATATATTGCCCACAGGCAAATGCTGTTTTATGAGTGGCAGTAGTTTGTGTTCTGAACTTAAGGCAAGAAATATTTTGTATAGGATCTGCTTTTAAGTGCTTTTGTGGTATCTGAAAAGTTGTTTGCATAGTTACCTCCTCGTATGTCTGCCCTCCTGGCTTCCCAGTTCTGCTTTCCCCCAACTCATCCATGTCAAAGGGATCTGGCTGTAGATTGCAACTCTGCTTACTGTATAGCAGAGGGCTGCCAGCTTGGTAGTCCGGATTCTTTTTAGCACAGAAGGGACATGAGACCATAGCCCTGACCACATTGAACATATTATTTGTGAGCTTTGAGAAGTTTTTGTGGATAACATTGGCAGGCAACCTCTGACTTTGACGTTATAGCCTACTCTGTTATATTGTTCTGCTCTCTTCTGCCGTACAATCTCCCTTCATGCACTGGTTATCCCATTTGAAATAGTGTTTCTGGAGGCTTAAAGATGAGGAGTAGTTGTGGACAGTGATTTCTCAGCTCCTTAGAGAACTGAACCTGTAATTTAACCTGACCTAGCCTAATCCTGACCATGTAACTACATTTAATAACTGCATGTACCAAAGTATTTCATTGGATCACATACTGCTCCAGCTTTTACTTCAGTTTCTATCTCCCTTGTGTATGAGGTTGCTTATTCTAGTTGAGTAATACCTCTGAATTTCTTCCATTATTTATTTGAAAAGTGCTAATACGCTGTCCTCCGGGCCCCATTTAATCTTTTTCTGTTTTCTTATTTTCCTTGCTTCTCTTTAGCCCCCTGATCTGTCCTTGTCTTATTGCTGTAACCCTCTGCCCCTTATTGATCATACAGTGGATTGCAGGTATATTTGTTGACTTAATTATGTATGTGTTTTAAGAAACTGGTTGCCTGAGGCATTTCTGCGTGTGTGTTTTAAAAGACAGCGTGGCCTCTTGATCTCACGTCAAAAATGTGGTTCGTTTAACTGATATTTTATCTTCAATTGATTTTTCTGTGGAGTTTGGCCCTGGATATATAGTATGGGTATAGATAATTGTGAATGTCCTATAATAGCTGATTACAGATTATGACCCAGAAATTATTTTGCTTTGTATTGTGTATGGAACAGTTTGGTATGAAAATTAACTGTAGCAGAAGCATAGTTAACTTTAATAGCATATCTGGCATCTCTTTTTCTCACACATCACATCTAGTCCAGTAGCAAATCCTTTTGGCTGTGCCCATTAGAACAGGGGTTAGCTAATTATGGCCCCCACCTCTTTCTGTATAGTTCAGGAGCTAAAAATGTTTTTTTATGTTTCTAAATGGTTGAAAAATATTAAAATGATACTTAAAACACATGCAAATCATATGTAATTCAGATTTCAGTGTCCATAAGTAAAATTGTATTGGAGCACAGCCACATTTGTTTTCGATTCTGTGTTGTCCATGGCTTCTTTCATGTTACCGCGGCAGACTTGAGTAATTGTAACAGAGACCCTGTGACCTCAGAACTGAATATATTTACCGTCTGGTCTTTTACAGACAGTTTGCCAAACCCTGATCTGGTGTATATCCAGAATATAGCACTTTTTACTTCCCTCTTGACCAAGTCATTGTTCTTGCCTCCTAATTGAACTCCTTGCTTCTGTTTTTGTCCCTTTAAATCTGCACAGTCAGTGGAGTGATCTTTTTAGAAAGTAAACCACTCTCTGTTTAGATAAAATAGGTTAATAAATAAATATCAAGGACAGTTTTGAATGAAAGGTATAGAAGGACCATTAACTTTGGTTAGGATAGGAGCAAGGAACCCCATATCTTGTGTTTAAATGCTGTTGAATACAGAAGTGACTATACATACGTGTCCATGAGCATTTGTAATTGAAAAATGGCAGAGCCAAGGCTGGGTGGGGTGGCTCATGCCTGTAGTCCCAGCACTTTGGGAGGCCAAGGTGGGTGGATCATGAGCTCAAGAGATGGAGACCATCCTGGCCAACATGGTGAAATCCTGTCTCTACTAAAAATACAAAAATTAGCTGGGCTTTGTGGCACGCGCCTGTAGTCCCAGCTACTTGGGAGGCTGAGGCAGGAGAATCACTTGAACCTGGGATGCGGAGGTTGCAGTGAGCTGAGATCGCGCCACTGCACTCCAGCCTGGCGACAGAGCAAGACTCCATCTAAAAAAAAAAAGAAAAGAAAAAGAAAAATGACAGAGCCACCTTCCTGTGTATTGCTGTATTTATTTATCTATAAATTTACATGCAGTAATGCATTCTTTTCTGTGTCTAGTTTCACAAGTTTTGATAAATGCATAGGATTGTATAACCATCACCACAATCAAGATATAGGAAAGATCCATTATTCACTCAAAAAAAACTAGACTTTTGTAGTCATCACCCTCTCCCAACCTGGCAAACCACTGAGCTATTATTCTCCCTATAATATTACATTTTCCAGACTGTTCATATAAATGGAATCATGTATAGTCTTTTAAGTTTGGCTTATTTCATTTGACATAATGCTTTTGAGATTCATTCATGTTGTTGTCAATAGTTTGTTCCTTTTTGTTGCTGAGTATTATTCCATGGTGTGGTAAGTACACCGTAGTTTGTTTATCTCTTCCCTTATTGAGGGACATTTGGTTTCAGTTTTTGGCAATTATGAATAAGCCTGCTATAAACATTCATATATAGGTTTTTGTGTGAATATAGTACATTAGTTTCCTGTGGCTGCTGTAACAAATTGCCGAACTGGGTAGCTTTGAAACAGCAGAAATTTATTCCCTCACTATCCTGAGGGTCGAAAGTCTGAAATCAGTATTACTGGACTGAACTCAAGGTGTTGGCAGGGGCACATTGCCCCTGCAGGCGTTCTGAGCTTCTGGTGGCTCTTGGCATTTCTTGGCTCGTGGCCAGCAGCAGCATCACTCCCATCTCTGCCTCTTCATATGATGTCTTCTCCTTTGTGTGTGTGTGTCACCTGTCCCTCTGCTTCTCTAAGGCCACTTGTCACAACATGTATGGCCCGCTTAGATAATCAAGGATAACCGACCCCCCATCCCAAAATTCTTAATGTAATCACACTCGAAAAGACCCTTTTCCCAAATAAATTACCCTTTACAGGTTCCAGGGATTAGAATGAGCTGTCTGTGGGGGATTTCAGTCTACTACTCTAGGTTTTCATTTGACTTGGGCAAATACCTAGGAGGTGTATTGCTGGGTTGTGTGGTAATGGTATGTTTAACTTTTATAAGAAACTGCTAAGCTGTTTCCATAGTGGCTGTACTGTTTTGCATGCCTACCAGCTGTGTATGAGTATCTCATTTATTCAGACTCCTCACTGGTACTTGATATTGTCATTTTAAAAAGCCATTCTAATAGGTATGTAGTGGTATTTCATTGTGATTTTAATTTGCATTTCCCTAACGGTTGTGTGAAGCATCTTTTCATGTGTTTTATGTACATACCTTCTTTGGTGAAGTGTCTCTTCAAGTAGTTTGCCTATTTTTCTGGCAGGGGGGCAGATTTCCTCTTTGTTATTCTTTTTTTTTTTTTTGTCTCTTCTTTTTTTCCCCATACCTCTGTTCTCCCTAAAATTAGTTTTCGGCTCCAGGGAATTGGGAAGATATTTGTGCTTTTATAATCCTTTATATTCCTCAATATTTCCTTGCCACAAACTTGTTCTGAGTTTGTTTGTTTGTTTTTTGAGATGGAGTTACACTCTTGTTGCCCAGGCTGGAGTGCAATGGCACGATCTCAGCTCACCACAACCTCCGCCTCCTGGGTTCAAGCGATTCTCCTGCCTCAGCCTCCCAAGTAGCTGGGATTACAGGCATGCACCACCACACCCAGCTGATTTTTTTGTATTTTTGGTAGAGACGGGGTTTCTCCATGTTGGTCAGGCTAGTCTCGAACTCCTGACCTCAGGTGATCCGCCCACCTCAGCCTCTCAAAGTGCTGGGATTACAGGTGTGAGCCACTGCGCCCAGCTTGTTCTGAGTTTCTAAAACTAGGTATATTAGATTTGGGTTCTTTTCTGGCTTTTGATAGATTTTCTCAGAAAAGAAAATATAATCTAAATTAACATGCAGTGGGTATGTTAGGTCTGGGGTTGCAAGTGACTGAAGCCCTTGAGTAAAAAGGGCAATTTGTTAGTACATAGGACCAAACTATAAGGAATGATAGGGATGGAATTGGTTTTGGGGACAACTGATCTGGGAATTAGATTATTGCCTGGATTATCTCCTCTTCTCTCTGCTCTCTCTTTGAATTGATTACATTGTTTTCTGTCTCAGATGAGTTTTCTCCAAATGATTGGGATCATGGTTGCTGGTGTTTTAGGGCGCGTATCCTTCTATTTCAGTGACCCCAGAGGAAGAAAAGGGACCTTCTTTGCAAATAGGCTTAGGAAACCCTGGGAAAGCAAAGAAGAATCTGGTGTCAAGAATGATTGGGCACATAGTAGAGCATAAACAGTTTATAATGCTGGTTGGGAGTGACTGCTGGGTTAGTGAAGGCGCGGACCATCATATGATTTCTTACACAAGCCGGATCACTTTTGAGATGAAGGGAAGTACTAGGACAACAGATGTAAACTTGGGCTGTCTCACATACCCCAGTGATGGGGAGGTGATAATCAGACTTGTTGCACAGTAGGGCGCTCTGAGGCTGAGGGTTTGGAATCGGGAAGAGACTTGCCTAAGTGTGTGTGGAAGAAAGCCAGGCAGAGCTCTGGGCTTTATTGAATCTTTTTGAGGCAAGCCAAGATTTCTGTAGATCTGCCCTAATTGGTAAATGTAATTGCTTTATGGATAAAGTTGAAGTTCTAGAATCTGAACCCAATTTCTACTTCCTCATAGGAAACCAGGTCTGTGCTCTGATACAGTGTTTACTCAACAAATACATGGATTGTCTGATCTGCAGTCTTCTGGCCTATTGTCAATAGATGGTATTGACAATACCAGTCACCCAGGCTGGATTGCAGTGGTGTGATCTCAGCTCACTGCAACCTCTGCCTCCTGGGTTCAAGTGATTCTCTTGCCTCAGCCTCCAGAGTAGCTGGGACTACATGTGTGCACAACCATGCCCAGCTAATTTTTGTATTTTTAGTTGAGACGGGGTTTCGCAATGTTTGCCAGGCTGGTCTTGAACTCCTGACCTCAGGTGATCCGCCTGCCTCTGCCTTGGCCTCCCAAAGTGCTGGGATTACAGGTGTGAGCCACTACCCCCGGCCTGAGCCACTGCGACTGTCCTGTTTTTTTTTTGTTTTTTTTGTTTTTTCTGGTTGGGTAAATGTGTACTTTTTCTTTAATGAGACCTGTGCTTTTTACAAAGGATTGTGTTTTTTTTTGTTGTTTTGTTTTGTTTTTGAGACAGGGTTTTGCCCTGTCGCCAGGCTATAAGTGCTCTGATCATGGCTCACTGTAGACTCAGTTTTCTGGACTCAAGTAATACTTTCACCTCAGCCTTCTATGTAGCTGGTACCACAGGTGCATGTCACCATGCTCAGCTAATACTTAAATTTTTTTGTAGAGACAGGGTCTCCATATGTTTCCCAGACTGGTCTTGAACTCCTGGGCTCAATCAATCCTCCCACCTCAGCCTCCCCAAATGCTGAGATTACAGGCATGGGCCACTGTGCCTGGCCTGACAGAGGATGATAATGTTTAATATGTTCTGGAAAAACAGGAAAAAAAAATTAAAGGTTTTGTGAAGAATGTAAAATGCACACACATGCACACATTAGTCTTCTCAGGGTCACATGCCACCTTTCCATGAAATACTTGTTGTGGCCTTTTATGTAGGGTTTTTTTTTTGTTTTTTTTTTTTTGTTTTTTTAAACTTACATGCTGGATTATCTGCACCTAGCACAGTGGTGCTGTATGTGGTTGTTCAGCAAGAATCCAGTTCCTGTGAAGTCTCCTAAGATAACAGCATAAGATAATATTTAACATTTTTATTTTCATATAAACTAATAGCATTGCCTTTTAATATTTTACTTCAGATTACTTTATGGTTCCTGTTCTTTTATTCAAGTTCTACAGATCTAGTTACTCTTATCCCCATTTTATGGTCAAGGAAAGAGACCCATTGTAGTTAACTAACTGATTTTTTATCTTACGTAGCTAGTTACTTATATGCAATGCTCTCACTAATGTATTTTCTGCAACTAATTAAACTAAAACTTGAGAGCATGCTATTAAAGGGTGAATGATGATACATGATTTGAGACACTTGGTATGAAAGCCAGCCTTGTACAGGGTGCTGTGTGCAGAGTCATTTACTGTAGAGTTTACATTAAAAATTGATTTTCAAGGTAAAAAAATTGCTCTCTTCATCTTTGATATTGCTTTATTCACCAGCTTTTAAATTACAGTTTTAAAATGTCTTCTATATATAGACTTTCGAGAACTATACCAATACAGTTGCCATTAGGTGCATGTAGCTATTTAAATTAAAATTAATTAAAGTTAAAGTAATGATAACCACTAGCCACGTTTCAAGTACCCCCTAGCTTATATGTGGCTAGTGGTTACAGTATTGGACAACAGAGATATAGAACATTTCATCATCCCAGAAAGTTTTACTAGACGGCACTGTTTTTGAGAATAGTGTTAAAAAAATGTCACTTCAGGGGCTAGATGCCGTGTCTCATGCCTGTAATCCCAGCACTTTGGAAGGCCACAGCAAAGGCAGGCGGATCACTTGAGGTCAGGAGTTTGAGAGCAGCCCGCGCAACATGGTGAAACCCTGTCTCTACTCAAAAAATATATGAAACTTAGCTGGGTGTGGTGATGCACGCCTGTAATCCCAGCTACTTGGGAGGATGAGGCAAGAGAATCGCTTGAACTCAGGAGGCAGAGGTTGCAGTGAGCCAAGATTGTGCCACTGCACTCCAGCCTGGGCAACAGAGTGAGACCCTGTCTCAAAAAAAGAAAATACTGTTTAAGGATGGGGTTTCATTTTTTAGGCTCTAGGATTTTTGGAGTTGAAAATGTTAGCTTTAGATTATCCTAATGAGGGGAGCTTTGTGACTTACTATCTGTGGATCAAGCCTGTCATGTTCACACTTTGCCTAATCTTTTACTAGTCTCTCTGGCTCTGTATACATCAGCCATACTTGGCTGAGGGTTTTTTACGGGGGTGGGGGGATGGAGGGTTAAGTAGTATGGAATTTGCAAATGTTTGTTTTATGTAGTTAAAGCCTTGATGCTTAATATCTTTTCCTTATCAATAAAATGAAGGTAATGAGATACCAACTATATAGAATTTGAATTAATTGACAGGGGTTATGAAGTTAACAATCAAAATTTTAATGAATCTTCTAGTCCTAGTCCCAGGAGAAACTTTTGCTGTGTTTTGAAGTTATCTCAACTTGATCTCTCCTTCTCTAGACTCCTAAGCCCTTAAAGCTCAGTGTAGTGCCTTATAGAACTCAGTCCACACACTTCTGAAGTAACTGCTCTGGACCAGTCACTGTCTTACATAATTTACTAATTCATGTATGATTACCTTTAACTAGATAATGAGGTCCTTGAAAGTAAGAAACCCTGTTTTATACTATAATTTTAGAAATTAAGAACTAAAAGAGACTTTAGAGATAGTCATGTCAAGTATTTTCATTTTACAAATGAAGAACCCTGGCAGGTTAAGTCAGTTCCCCATATTTGGAGAATTAGAATTAAAGAACTAGCCTTTAATCAGACTATTAGTTGATTATTAAATTAATCTGAAGGAAGTTCTAAGCACTACTCTATATTGAGGATACTATATTATCTATATAAACTGTCATTGTAGAATAAAGTTATTTATAACTTAGGATTTCAGCACACGATATTTCCTGTTTGTTTCTTATGACATGTTCTTAGGGGCAAATTGCATGATAGTTTTGGAGATACAGTATTATGAAAAAGGCATTTTTGGTTTTAGATTAGAGTAAGTTGACTGATTTTTTTTTTTTTTCCCCTGAGACGGAGTCTTGCTCTGTTATCCAGGCTGGAGTGCAGTGGCATGATCTTGACTCACTGCAACTCTGCCTCCTGGGATCAAGCGATTCTCGTGCCTCAGCCTCCCAAGTAGCTGGGATTACAGGTGTGCATCACCATACCCAGCTAAGTTTTGAATTTTTAGTAGAAATGGGGTTTCACCATGTTGGCCAGTCTCGTCTGGAACTCCTGACCTCAGGTGATCTGCCCACCTCGGCCTCCCAAAGTGCTGGGATTACAGGCATGTGCCCAGCCAACTGATTTCTTAGGTTAAATAAATACTCCCGGTCTATATCTTCATGTATTGTACTTGCTAGTATAGGTTGAGCATCCCAAATCCAAAAAGTTCCAAAATCTGAAACTCTTTGAGCGTCAACATGACTCTCAAAGGAAATGCTCATTGGAGCATTTTCGATTTTGAATTTTTGGATTTGGGATGCTCAGCCAATGAGTATAATGCAAATATTCCAAAATCCAAAAAACATTTGAAATCTGAAACACTTCTTGTCCCAAGCATTTCAGAGAGAAGGTATACCCAACCTGAGGTGAGGCAACGTAACGCAAGATGTTATGGAGTTGGAGTGTCCATTTATAGAAGCAAATAGGCCTGAGTTTCTATGAGCTATACGTTCTGATCTGTAGTTTTATATTCCAGGTACAGTTTTCGTTTTGATATTACTATTGTGTACACACATGTGCACATGCACACACACACATATATACTCTCAGACACCTACTTACAAGAATGCTAAGAACAGCAAACTGTCCTAGGTACAGACAAGACTAGACTCTTCTAGGGTCCCTAAACTGTTTCTTTTTTTTTTTCTGAGATGGAGTCTCACTCTGTCACCCAGGCTGGAGTGCAGTGGCGCGATCTCAACTCACTGCAGCCTCCACCTCCCAGGTTCAAGCGATTCTCTGCCTCAGCCTCCCGAGTAGCTAGGATTACAGGCGCCCGCCTCCACGCCCAGCTAATTTTTTTTGGTATTTTTAGTAGAGACGGGGGTTTCACCATCTTGGCCAGGCTGGTCTTGAACTCCTGACCTTGCGATCCACCCGCCTCAGTCTCCAAAGTGCTGGGATTACAGGCGTGAGCCACCGTGCCGGGCAACTGTTTCTTAAAATTCATTTTTATTCCTCCTAGTCCTTGGCAAAGTGGTATGTATATTAGGTATTAATAAGGTAATTGTTATTTGACAGTATACTTTTGCTTCTCAGAAACTTTGTTTATTTCTGTGGTAGCATATGCTTGTGGTTGGCCGGGACCAGATCAGGTCAGGCTTTTTTGCAGAATACAGGTTATTTCCCTATAGGGTTAGTAGCCCCACCTTCTTCCCCCAAGAACTGAAATCATTTTCAGAAGGAAGTCATTGCTTCTGAAGCAAGACTTTAATTATGGGCTTTTCTTCTTTTCAAAGGCAGTTCCTTTTCTGCAGTTGTTCTTTGGATGGATGGGTGGGTGGATGGATGGATGGATGGATGGATGTTGGGGGGAGAGAGAGGGGGAGAGAGAGAGAGAGAGAGTGTGTGTGAGTGTGTATTTGCTTGCAGCATTTGAATATGTGCAGCACATTGGCTTTCTAGACATCCTTTGTATAGTAACAGCATGTGTGGAAGGGCTGGCAGCCTGTAAAACAGTTTTTCTCCTCTTCCCCCTCCTTCCAACCTCACTCCCTCTCTGGATCTGGTGACATTACATAGATAAATGTGCTGGCTAGGAAAACAGCAGAAGGAGTTGAATGTCTGCCAAAAATTTGCAGCATGAAACCAAGCTGGCTGCTTCAGCCTCGCTTTCCTGATCTCTTATTGTGTGTGTGCAGTCTGCATTTGTCAGGGCTTTCCTTATTGAGCATTACGTCACTATATTCTCCACCCTTATCACACTGTCTTTTCTTTGGAGAGCTACTGTCCTCGGGTTTCAAACTCGTTAAACACTTAAGGCTTTATTTATACTGTTATGGAGGTAGTATTGAAGATGAAATATATTTAAGTCAGATACATTTTAATTTGATGCAATGTTAACTTAGAGTATGCTTTTCTATGTTTCTGAGCAACATTAGGGTAGTGTAGAGAATATCATCTTTTCAAAGGACTTTGAAGACAGAAAAGTACTGATTTTTTTTTAAACACGAATATTTATAATGACTTTATAAGAATCAAAATCTGGAAGCAATTCAAATGTTCCTCAAATGAGAAATGGACTGTGGCCTAGTCATACAATGGAATGTTACTGGCAATGAAAAGGAACAAACTATGACACAGCCATTAACATGAATGAATCTCAGATGTAATCTGCTAAGCAAAAGAAGCTAGACTCACAAGGCTACTGACTGTATGATTCCATTTATATGTAGAAATAGTGACCTTTTTTTAGAGATGGAATTTCACTCTTGTTGCCCCGGCTGGAGTACAGTGGCATGATACTGACTCATTGCAACCTCTGCCTCCCAGGTTCAAGTGATTCTTCTGCCTCAGCCTCTAAGTAGCTGTGACTACAGGTGCGCGCCACCACACCTGGCTAATATTTTTGTATTTTTAATAGAGATGGGGTTTCACCATGTTGGCCAGGCTGCTCTCAAACTCCTGACCTCAGGTGATCTGCTTGCCTCGGCCTCCCAAAGTGCTGGGATTACAGGTGTGAGTCACCACACCCGGCCGAAGTAGTGATTTTTAACGTTGATCAGCATTGTGAATAGTCATTTCTAGAACACATGATCTCGTTTATTAGTCTATTGAATTAAAGAAGGTAATGTAGGATCTTGAAAGTTGGGGTTCTTATTTTCAAGATTTTTTATAAAATTGAGTAGACTGCAAAATATGTCAGTGGTTTTCGAGGGAAAAATTAGCTTTTCATTCTCTTTTTTTTTTTTTGAGACGGAGTCTCGCTCTGTCACCCAGACTGGAGTGCAGTGGCTGGATCCCGGCTTACTGCAAGCTCCACCTCCCGGGTTTACGCCATTCTCCTGCCTCAGCCTCCCGAGTAGCTGGGACTACAGGCACCCGCCACCTCGCCCGGCTAGTTTTTTTGTATTTTTTAGTAGAGACGGGGTTTCACTGTATTAGCCAGGATGGTCTCGATCTTCTGACCTCGTGATCCGCCCGTCTTGGCCTAGCTTTTCATTCTTTGCAAAGTCTGGTGAGAGTGCTTGAATCCATGTCTAAAAAAAGGACTTTGCCTATTAAAGCTTTATGTAGTTATTTAAAAAATAAGTGTGCTCCTACTTCTTTTTTTCCTGAATCCTTTAGGCTTATACAGTTTAGGAAAGCATTAATTTGAATCAGTTTATTCAGGCACCTTATCTATAATATTTTCATTATATTTGTTACTTAGCATATGCTATCCTGTATTGTAATGTTAATGCACACATGTTAATTTCACAACTAGATCATAAGACCCAGCAGCAGGGAGCTAGTTTTATTATATATTTGTTTCTCTAGCACCTAACTAAATATCAGTATACACAATAATGGTCTGTGTAGGTAACATTAAAGATACGAATAGGCCGGGCGCGGTGGCTCAAGCCTGTAATCCCAGCACTTTGGGAGGCCGAGACGGGCGGATCACGAGGTCAGGAGATCGAGACCATCCTGGCTAACACGGTGAAACCCCGTCTCTACTAAAAAAAAAAAAAAAAATCTAGCCGGGCGAGGTGGCGGGCGCCTGTAGTCCCAGCTACTCAGGAGGCTGAGGCAAGAGAATGGCGTGAACCCGGGAGGCGGAGCTTGCAGTGAGTCGAGATCCGGCCACTGCACTCCAGCCTGGGCGACAGAGCGAAACTCCGTCTCAAAAAAAAAAAGATACGAATAGTATGAGATGATTTCGCTAGCTAACTAGTGTGCTAAGGCTGTTATAACAGAATACCATAGACTAAATGGCTTAAACAACAGAAATTTGTTTTCTCACAATTCTGGAAACTGGAAGTTGCAAATCAAGGCACCGGCAAGGTTATCCTCTCTCCGTGTCTTGCAGATGGTCACCTTTTTGCTATGTCCTCAACACAGGCTTTTCTCTGAGAGTACACTCCTGATTTCTCTTCCTCTTATAGGGATACCAGTCCTGTTGGATTAGTGTCCCATCTTTATGATCTATTTAACCGTAATTACCTCTGTTAAAGGCCTTCTCTCCAAATAGAGTCACATTGAGGAATTAGGGCTTCACCATATGAATTTTTGCGGGTAGCAAAATTTAGCCTATAACACTGACCTCCTGAAGATAGGTAGGTATGCCAAGTTGCTAAGATACTAAATAGAATACATATTGGATACTTCAGTAAAGAAAATAATATATAGGGAATTGATAAAGCAGATGCTGGAGAACTGAAATGCAAAATGGAAAATTTGAAGTAATGCCGAGGTAATAACTTCCTGAATCAGCTACAACCCCATGGGCTGGAGGAACAAAAAAAAAAAAAAAAGAGAGATGTGAATTATTAGAAGCTTGGAGCGGGGGCTCCACGGAGCCGAGATTCAGACTTACAAGGAAGGCCCTTTGCCTGATTGCTTTCAAAGACTCGAGCAAGAGGCCCCACAAAGTTGAGTCTCAGATCTCTCAGAAAGATGCCTTGCCCTGCTGCTGTTGGGCTTTCTGGGAAGCATGGTAAGTCTAGTTCTGAGAGAGCTGAAAAGAAGCCGAAGACTGGAAACAACCGTTTCTCCTCGGAAAGGGCCAATGCTAGGGTTCCAGTGGCAGGATAGGAGCTAGCAAGGAGCAATTCCGTTCTTTTGTCAACTTTATGTTCTAGTCTTCCTCTAGTGTGTTCCTGGCTGGTGGACCTGAATGGGAAGCCACCTGACAGGAGAAAGGAAGTGTGTAGAATCTGAGCCCCACATCATAAGGCCAGGTAGAGAAGAGTGAACTTGGACTTTGAAACACAGCAGCTTCATAGCTGGTACACATATTATTGGTGGGAGTACAGCCTCTCTGAAATTTACTTTGGCAGTATGGATCAAAAATCTTAGAAATGTGCATACCTTTTGGCCCAGTAATTCCAGTTCAAGGAATATGTCCTAAGGAAATAATCCAAAAAGTAGTAAAGATGTAAGTACAAAGCTGTTTGACTGCAATATTGCATATAATAAAAAATTAGAAGTAATTTAAATGCTCATCAATATGAGATTGGTCAAATTACCTTATAGCATTTAGTGAAGTGTTACATAGCCTTAAGAAAGATGATACTGATTTTAATTTGTTGATGTGGAAATAAAAATTTAACAAAAAAGCAGATTATACCCCATCCTGCTATGGAGTCGTCTGTGTGTATGTGTGGGTTTTTTTTGTTTTTGAGCAGAGTCTCGCACTTGTCACCCAGGCTGGAGTGCAGTGGTGCAGTCTTGGCTCACTGCAACCTCCATCCCCCGGGTTCAAGTGATAACTCGTGCTTCAGCCTCCCAAGTAGCTGGGATTACAGGTACACACCACCACGCTCAGCTAATGTTTGTATTTTTAGAAGAGATGGGGTGTTGCCAGATTTGCCAGACTGATTGTTTTGTTTTGTTTTAAATCTGTGTAAAGAAAAAGCTGAAAACAATATACAGGAAAAGAGACAGTACAACATCAGGTTGAAGAATGCAAGCTCTGGAGCCAGACTGCCTGGATTTGTATCTGGGCTGTGCCACTTACATCTTTATGACTTGGGTAACCCACATTAATCTTTCTGGGGATGTTTCCTATCTGGAAAGTGGTGATGATCTTACCTTCCCCATAGGACAGTTGTGAGGTCTGAAGGTTTTAATACCTGTAAAGCATACAGAACAGTGCTTGTGATTAAGTTCTCAGTAGATGCTGGCTATTAAGAGGAGGAAGTGAAAGATTAGGAGAAAATTTTAGTCTTATCTCTCATTTTATTATCAAAATTTTAGTATGAATGTTACGATTTTATAATTAGGATAAATAGTAAAGCTTTTCTACTATTAGGATAAATAGTAAAACTAAAAACAGTAAAGCAGACAAAGATGTACTAAGCATCTTTATTTACATGTAGGAGACCTAGAACTCCAAGATGCTCTCTTTGTAGGTAACCAAGCATTTCCTGCTGCAGCCTAGATGTAGCTGACAACTGAGGCTTGTCTTTTGACAAGCCCCTATTCCTTGTTGTAGGAGAGTTTCATTCTTCTCAAGATCTGTACAGATCCCCAGGGACTTGATTGTTACACTCACTTCTGGCTAGGTTCCCAAGGCCTTCATCTAACTTTTGCCCTAGCTCCTTGGGTGTTTCTCTTCCCTCTGCACTGCACAGAATCAAACTTAAGCCTCGTGCCTTTTAAAAAATTACTCACTTTTTTTTTTTTTAATGGGCTGCGAGTTTCAAGATTTTTATTGTAGCATAGAAAAAATTTAGAACGGAGTCTTACGGTTTTTTAAAAAGTCCCTTGACCACGTTGCCTCTAGGAACTTGTCACTAGCCACCACTTACTCTACATTTCAACCTCCTTCCACCTTTCTTGACCCTCTCAATGCCTTGTCTTAGTTTCTTAGGTAGAAAAGTTTTTGTCTTACTCAGTTACAGAGACACTAATGTGCTGTGTTAAAATAAAAGGTCTTATTACTGATGTTTTAGTTACACTTAGGAACCTGCTGTAGCTTCCACATTTTTGTCTGTCTTTTCCCCTTTCTTAATAATTCTCTGAGAGTGGAAAAAGGGAATAAAAGATTGATTTCTTTTTGCTATGAATATTGCTGTTCTTTGAGGAAGGCAGCAGAGAACCTCTGGTCAGTATTTGTTTTAAATATCCAACTTTAAACCATTCTACACTATATTACGTTAGTATCACTATTTACCAAAAATAGAAACCCAGCATTTTCTACCTGTAAAGCCTCCTTCCTTCTTCCTGCTCTCCTTCCTCTCCCTCCCTCACATTTTAGCTATAGATTGTTCACTTGAGCAACTGAGTTGAAAACTGCATAATGTATTTAGAGTTCGGAACTTGGAGTCAGAATATCTACCTGACTTCGAATGTTACTTTTGTCACTTTACTAGTCATGTGCACCCTTGACTGATTTTTTCTTTAAGGAGCGTATAATGATTTTTGAAGATCCCTTTTAGTTCCAAACCTCATGATTCTGATAACAGAATCTTGCATTCTATCAGCTATGTATCAGTTATTATTCTTCCTAGGTCTTCAAGAAAATGATGCTATTTGCCGATTTGTTCAAGTGTTCTTAAACCTTTATTTGGCCGAAATAAATGCCTACAATAACAATCTTTTAAAAATTTAATGAACATGAAAGTATTGTTGAACATCTTGCTTCTTCTAAAACATCACTTTTTTTTTTTCTTCTGTTTTATTTTTTGAGATAGAGTCTTGCTCTGTTGCCCAGTCTGGAGTGCAATGGTGTGATCTTGGCTCACTGCAACCTCCACCTCCTGGGTTCGAGTGATTCTCCTGCCTCAGCCTCTTGAGTGGCTGGAATTACAGGCGCCTGCCACCACACCCCGCTAATTTTTGTATTTTTGGTAGAGATGAGGTTTCACTAGGTTGGGCAGACAGGTCTCAAAGTCCTGACCTCAGATGATCCACCTCCATCAGCCTCCCAAAGTGCTGGGATTACAGGCGTGAGCCGCCGTGCCTGGCAACCATCACTTCTATATGTATTTTAGCATAGAAATATTCTTTTGCTAATGCTCTTAATACTGAAGTACCACTAAATTATTTTTTAGGTGGGTAATATGCAGTGTGGTAAATGTGTGTGTACAAAGACTTTAAAACTCTTAATGCAATTGTGTAAGTAAATACCATATATACAGAATTTCTTAGGCCACAGGAAATTTTAATTGCCTATTTCAGGAAGTTAAAATAGAACTAAAACTTGCCCTGAGTTAAGAAATAGCAATCAGTCAGTTAACAAAAAATAAGCTTTGAAGGATAGATACAGTTATGAAAAAGGTGTAGCATAAACTAGCACTTACTAGGTGTTTCTTACATTTGAATTACATGGCTATAACTTTATCTGATTTAATCTTCACATTAACTTGAAAGGCAGGTATGTTGTATTTTAACACTAAAAAGGTTAAGTAACCTGCTCAAAGTGATGCCACAGTGGCAGAACCCAGTCTGTTTCTAAGTGCTGCTGAGCTGATTCTTGTAGGTAGAGATACAAATGACTTTGAGAGAAGGGGTAAAATACCCTGGAGAATGAGCATAAAGTATGATTTCTGAAGATGAATGAGTAGATTGGGAATAAAGGAAGATAGAGTGAGAAAGTTAGTTTAGTTTTTATAAAGGAGGGAATTGAATTCCAGCCTGTGGGAGTTGACAGTTGAGCCAGGCAAATGACTGGATACAAATAGTGTTTAAGGAGGATTAATCTGGTAGCAATATGCAGAAAAAAGTCAAAGGAAAGGAAGAGTAGAGGGAGTCAGTCTGTGTAGGAGATTGCATATGGTGACATGACTGAATCAGGAGAGAGGTATGTAAAAAGAAACTAAAGTAGAAAGAAAAGGATCACAAAGGAAGGGAGATGCAATAATAATTTTTAAGTATCATCCAGTATTTGGATGAATGAGGAAAATTATGTATCACTGACAAATAGAAAGTGGAGCTTTCAAATAACCACTAAACCTGTGAAAGGAAGATAACACTTTACAGTTTCTTAGCTTCGAATTCAAATTCAGCAAATACAGATATTGTCATTTTTTATGTCACTTCTGATTAAGAAATAGAAGATTGTCATAGTATCTTAATAGATGATTGGTTTCTCATCTAAATTTCCAATAATCTACATATATAGTGCAAGTGGAAATTGAAGTTGATCATTACTGATCTAATTATATCCTTAACTTTGACCGATAATCCTATTGATGTCTAATTGTAGAAGTCATTGAATGAACTCATCATAATAAAAATGAATTCAATTTAGCATCCCTATTAAAGTTTTGTAATGGCTAATGGGTTATGTTGGAGTTGATTAAAATTATAGAAAGTTATAGACTATATGAATAATGCAAATTATAGGTCTTTTCCCAGGCCATTCATGTTTGTTTTTTTAATTATAAATCTTTTGCAAGTGTGTACTTTTGAGAACAGATTATCCTTAAAAATGTTTAATAAGCAGTCATAGAGTACTTGATAGTATGTGGGATGCTGAAGAACTTGGATTAAAGTCCACCCAAATATAGTTTCCTTGAAGATATAGAATCTAGGAGGAAAGGCTCTGAGTAAATATTGATAAATGGAGCTAAGCATGGTTTTGTTGCATTTAAATTTCAGCAAACGCTTACTTAGTATATACAGATTCACTTGAAGTGAATTAAGTGGTGATATCTGCTCACCTAGGATATCAGTTTGGAAAAGGTGGCCAAAAATGGAATTCAAAACTGTCAGAAAGGATTTGGTAGGCTATTATTAGTGAAAGAATGAAAAACTTGGTAAAATTAACATGGAGGGCTTGCCTGAGGGAAAGAGAGCCATATGTTTTAGAATGTTCAGCTTGCTCCTTGCTCAAAGGGTCAGCACTTTCCAACAAAGGATGAGTTTTCTAAAGGGAATATGTGTGCTAGTTTGTTACTCTTATGATACTGGAAATAACTAATTTTGCAAAGATTCTCTTAAAAGGCTTACTTTTTTGGTGTGTGAGTGGAAAATATGAATGGTACTTAATTGGTTTCTAATTGTTTTGTGTGGATTTTGTCTTTTGAATTGATAAGTGCTTTGAAAATGTGAATACAACCTTTTCTTTGATTGACTCAAATTTTTATGTTATGTTAAAATGCCCACCAAGGAGTAACATTTACTAGACTTCTTATTGTATATTGGGTTATATTTTCACAACCTTGCAATACTCGTTTTCCTCATGCCCAGCCATTGAGCATCATTTTGGTTTCCTTCACTGTACCATGCCTGAGAATACTCCAGTTTTCCACTCTTCTAAGCTTAAGACTTACTGCTCTTTATCCTTCAGGTATTTATATAGTAGAGTGCTTGTCAGTAGATGTTTATCAACTTACAGATAATGTCTCTGCTGAAAATTATTTGTCTCAAGTTCTGTGAAACAAATACTCACCGAAGAAAGTTAATTTCAGGTTAAATTTACTTTACTTGATTATAACTGTGGGAGAAGAAAGGGGTGGGATAAAGTGCTAGGGAGCCCCTAGAAGACTGGAGAATACTGGAGCGGCAGTGTAGGTTGTAGTTGTAGAGGGATAGATTTGAGAGAAGTTTATGGTGGTTTATGCTCAGAGTAACCTGGATGGATAAGATATATGGTGAAAGAACTTTTTGTTTGAGACTGAAAAGTGTTTGAGTGTTAGGTTTAATTCTTAGACTGACTTCACAAGAAAATTGTTAAGACATAAAGGTGAGAGCCGGGCGCGGTGGCTCAAGCCTGTAATCCCAGCACTTTGGGAGGCCGAGACGGGCGGATCACGAGGTCAGCAGATCGAGACCATCCTGGCTAACACGGTGAAACCCTGTCTCTACTAAAAACTACAAAAAACTAGCCGGGCGAGGAGGCGGGCGCCTGTAGTCCCAGCTACTCGGGAGGCTGAGGCAGGAGAATGGCGTGAGCCCGAGAGGTGGAGCTTGCAGTGAGCGGAGATCGCGCCACTGCACTCCAGCCTGGGCGACAGAGCGAGACTCCGTCTCAAAAAAAAAAAAAGACATAAAGGTGAGTTGTTTTTATGCAATTGGATTAAAAGATAACTAACTTGCATGTAGGTACAGTGAAAATAAAATGGCTAACATTTAAATTCAGTAGCCAAATATAATTGTTATTAGTAACTTTTTTTTTCATTTTTGATGGGCCACAATTATATACAATTATATTTCTAATTCTCTTTACTGCATACAAGATTTAACATATTCCTAGGATTCTACAGGAATGGTTAAAAATACAGGTTTCAAGATGAGAACAAATTATAGTAGTTGCTTTTCATTGCATGAGTTTTGACCTATTACTTAAATCATCTGATTTGTGAAAATATGAAACATTTATACTAATTGGTTTTGTTCATGTTTTATTATGGTAAAATTTATATAAAAATTTACCATTTTAACTATTTTTTAAGTGTATGATTCAGTGGCATTAAGTACGTTCACACTGTCGTGATACCATTACCACCATCCATTTCTTTCCCATTCATTCAGAACTTTTCCATCATCTCAAATAGACTCTATATCCATTAAACAATAACTTCCCATTCTCCACTTGTGGCCTCTGATAACCTGTTTTATTTTCTGTCTCTATGAATTTGCCTATTCTAGGTACCTCATATAAATGGAATCATATAATATGTGTCCTTTTATGGTACACTACTAGATTTTAAAGAAATGAGTTGCAATAATTATAGTTGAACATAAGTTTTGTGTATGTTTTAGTCTGTTTTCTGCTACTGTAACAGAACGCCACATACTGGGTAATTTATAAAGTAAAGATGTTTATTTGGTTCATAGTTTTGGAGACTGAGAAGTCCAAGATCAAGGGGCCACATCTCTCTGTGAGGGCCTTCTTGCAGTGCCATAACATGGCATAAGGGCAGAAGATAGAAGCGAGCCTATGAGATAGGAAAAGGGGGCCAAATTCCAACGATAACTAGCCCACTTCCCTGGTAACAGCATTAATCTGGTGATGAGGGCGGAGCCCTCATGGCCCAATTATCTTCTGAAAGCCCCCACCCACCTCTTAACACCGGACTTGGAGGGGACATTGAAACCGTAGATATTTATAGATGTTTTGTGTTTAAGTCTGTGGAAGGATGTGCTCATTATTATTTTTTGTTGCTTAGTGCATGCTTGAGTGTTACGAGTATTACATGAATTATATATGTACTTCTGCCATACTCTTTTAATTGGCTGTGCCAGTGTGTCTCAGTAATTTCCAGTGGCTGTAAAACTTGAGAAATTTTGTAGCTTTTAGAAACCGCATACCTGTATTGCCTGATTGCTTATGAAGTGATCTCTTAGAGGTTTCCAAAGTCAGGGGTTTGAGTTTACAAGTGCAGTTTTTTCCAATGAAAATTTCAGTGATGGCCGGGCACGGTGGCTCAAGCCTGTAATCCCAGCACTTTGGGAGGCCGAGGCGGGCGGATCACGAGGTCAGGAGATCGAGACCATCCTGGCTAACATGGTGAAACCCCGTCTCTACTAAAAAAATACAAAAAACTAGCCGGGCGAGGTGGCGGGCACCTGTAGTCCCAGCTACTCGGGAGGCTGAGGCAGGAGAATGCCGTAAACCCGGTAGGCGGAGCTTGCAGTGAGCTGAGATCCGGCCACTGCACTACAGCCTGGGCGACAGAGCGAGACTCCGTCTCAAAAAAAAAAAAAAGAAAAAAGAAAATTTCAGCAGTGACAAATTATAGAATTTATCATTCAGTTCAGTCTTAAAAGAACTAGAACTAATTACATATAATAAAACAGGTTCTTGACTGTTCTTTTTGTCAGTGTTTAAGAACAGAGACAAAATAAAGTTAGATTTGAGTTGCTCAGAAGATACTAGAAAATATAGATAATTACAGGTTTATGGCCTTTAAAAAAATTAAAGACGGTATTGGGGGAAAGAAATGAAAGTTGGAACCGGGCGTGGTGGCTCACCCCTGTAATCCCAGCACTCTGCGAAGCCAGGGTGGGTGGATCACCTGCGGTTAAGAGTTCGAGACCAACCCGACCACCATAGAGAAACCCCATCTCAACTAAAGATACAAAATTAACTGGGTGTGGTGGCGCATGCTCCTAATCCCAGCTACTTGAGAGGCTGAGGCAGGAGAATCGCTTGAACCCAGGAGGCAGAGGTTGCAGTGAGCCGAGATCACCTCACTGCACTCCAACCTGGGCAAGAATAGCAAAACTCTGTCTCAAAAAAAAAAAAAAAAAAAGAAAATAAATGAAAATTGGACTTTAAGATGAGAATATCTCAGATATATCTGTATATCTAGAAAATGTCATTATTTAAGATACTCAAGTGGTTATGATTAAAAATTCTTTCATGGTATAAACTTTAACAGAGAACATTGGGCAAAATTTTTACTGTTCCTGTTTTTAAAAGTTATTTCCAAAAGTTGAAGAAAGAATGCCTGCTTGTTACAGAATCATCCACCCTGTATTTGCCTCAATACTGCCATCTGGTGATTATTATAGCGATCTCAACATGGTGCTTAAGAAGATGTAGGGCAACCGATGACACAAGGTACACAATCTTGGTACCCTCTGCCACAAGTCTTCCTCTGCTTTTGAGTTGCTGTGGCAGAAATCTTACTTAGTTATGGCCATGAAATCACTTTGTGAGATTGCTTTGTAACCAGTAGACCTTTTCTGTACTGCTGTGATTATTACTGCAGTGCACATGGCTTTTTATCAGGTTCATACCAACTCATTGTTCTTTCTATGTAAGGTACTCTTATTTTATCTAGTTCTACAAGGTAATTCAATTAATTATTCAGCAATACTTTTTGAGTGACTACTATATACTAGGCATTGTTTTTGTTTTTGTTTTTATTTTTATTTTTATTTTTTGAGATGGAGTCTCGCTCTTGTTGCCCAGTCTAGAGTGCAGTGGCACGATCTTGGCTCACTGCAACCTCCTCCTCCTGGGTCCAAGCGATTCTCCTGCCTCAGCCTCCTGAATAGCTGGGATTACAGGCGCCCGCCACCATGCCCGGCTAATTTTTGTATTTTTAGTAGAGACGGGATTTCAGCATGTTGGCCAGGCTGCTCTCGAACTCCTGACCTCGGGATCCACCTGCCTCAGCCTCCCAAAGTGTTGAGATTACAGACATGAGCCACCGCGCCCAGCTTAGGCATTGTATTTATTAGTAGGAATACGGTCCTAAAAAACAGATGAAATTCAGAGCCTTCATAGAAGTTTCATTTAGTTAATAATAAGATATACATACACACATGTTAATTAGTGAAAAGGGTTAAGGGGAAAAAAAGCAGGGAAGGAACTTGTAAATTATTGGGGTTGGTGGGTTGCTTTTAAATGCTATATGGGGTGTTCAAAAAAAGCCTTACTGAGAAGGTGACTTCCTGAGTAGAGATCTGAAAGATCTAGGGACAAACATTCTAGATATAGAAGGAAAGCAGATGCAAAGGCCCTGTGCCTGTAACTGCTGCCTTGAAAACCTAAGCAAGGAAGCTGGAGTGGGGTGTAGAGGGAGAGAGCAATAGAAGATGAGGTCAGGGAGGCAACTGAGGGAGAAAACAGGGGAGTACAGATCACATGGGACCTTGTAGTTCATGCGGCATTTAATCTGAGATGGAAGCAATTGGACTGGAGAGTTTGGGGCAGCTGAATGACATGCTTTGATTTACCTTTTAACAGATTCACTGTGGCTGCTGTGGTTAATGGTGTGTAAAGTCATTTGCTACAACCTTTTTTATTTTATTAGTTGTAGAAACAGGTTTACTTTATATAGATCATGGGAACAATAAAGTATAAGAAGCTTGGATAGGTCTGAGAGAAACATATGGCATATTTTCTGTCTCTGCACAGATTTTTAAAAATTGTATTCACTGATTATCAGTAGTTTTTGTCTTTGTGATACAGAGCAATTGAAATCAGCTTGTAGACTTTTACTTGGAAAATACTATGACTATCTCTTCTCTTTTTCCTATAACCACCTTAGTGCATTTCAGATTCAAATCTTATGGTGAACCCAATATAGTTTTAGCCCTACCTTACTGGGTTTCATGCTCATTAATAGTTTGGGAATGAGAGTGATCTGGAGTTACAAGTTTTAAATGCTTTTAACAGTATAGTTTGGCATACTGTAAAACAAATCATGGTGTACTGATTAGCAGTACTATTTGACCAACAAATTAAAGAAAACTGATAGACTGTGTCTTAACCTAGATGATTTATTTAAACCATTTGTTGCTGTAGCTCATCAGCTGAAATGATTAAACCCCCACGGTACTGTTACTTTTTCCCAAATTGCACTTAAAAAACAAACTGAAATTATCACTTAGTTAAAAATGTCATGATCGTTGTCAGTAATAGTATTTCTCTGTGGATTCACTTTGGTTTGGCAGCTGAAAAGTTCATTATTTTTATGCTTGGCCAAAGAATATGCATCTTCAATGGGGAGCATGCCATGTGTGACTGAAAGCTGTTTTTATACAGCTTGGCTCTGTTTGGAATAACGCCTTTATTTGGCTTAACAAATTGCTTTTCAGCTTTATTTTCACACTGTAAATACCAATATTGTGTAAACTTATGTTGTCATTATTGGGACTAATCAGCAAATTGTTTTGTGTCATGAGTAAGCAAGGTCTAAGACTGGGATTATTTGATAAGTGCTAGAATAATTTGGTTAAACTGTCTACCCAGCTCTAAGTAACAACACAGCCAGTTTGTCTGAATCACTGCGCCTCCACCCTTCATTTTCATGAGTAGGTTTGAATGGCTGAAGCTAATTTGGTTTGGGGTAGACAACGTCTAGTAATGTGAAACTGGTCATATGTAAAAGAATTATTAACAGTAGTGATATTACAGGGAACATACAGGAACATAGGGGTACAATTTTGCTAGGGGTTTCTTAGTTATGATTTTGAATACCTTTTTTTTTTTTTTTTTTTTTTTTTTTTTGCAGTTAGAAACTTTACTGTCTTGTTCTGGATGATAAAGACACATGTTTGAAGACACAAATTACTCCATAGTCTTAACTTCCTAAGACTGTTTCAAGAAAACAAATTATTGTCCTCCAGACTTTCACCTTTTTTACCCTTTTATGTTTGCTCTGTTAAGTAGTAATAAAATTATCTAATCTGTCCCTGAGAAGTATAGCAGATTGGCCAGGTACTTTGCTATACTTAAATATGTTAATTTTGGTAATTTAGTTTGAGTTGTGATACTGTTCTCAGTCTTCCCTCTAGTCCCTGTCCTAAAGTAGGCTTTTCTTCAGTGATTGCTCTAAACCCCTTTGTTCCTTTTTAAATCCAGACTACTGAAATGATATAATGTGCTTTATATATGTGAACGTGGTACTGTGACCCACTGTCCATAGGTCGCTACATTGAATTGTGTACATATCCCTCAAGCACAACGACTTTTCCATACTCTCACCCCTGTTTTATAAAGGATGGTGTAGTGGAGAGAGGCCCAGTAAGAAGAGTTGACACATTCTTTGATCTTCACTGCCTCTAAGGATGATCGTTGCTCCCTATGGACAAATTTTTCTGATATGAAGTTCTTTCCGTCTGTTAATACCATTATCTTGACTTTAGAGGCAGAGACTGTTATTTACCAATATTCTTTTCTTTAACTGTCTTTGCAAAACTTTCTTATCTTGGGAACTGTCATCGTTTTCACTGATAAAGACATGTATGTGATTCTTCTAAAATCATGCCTTCCCAGCTTCTTGACTTCCAGATTCCATTATGTTCATTCTTGCTTTCTTCAGTACTGACCCAGAATGCAAGCTCCATGAGACATGGGCTGTGTCTGCCTCATTACCACTGCGCCCTCAGTGTCTAGGAGTGCTTATTATTAAAGAATTCATGCGGCCTGGCGTGGTGGCTCAAGCCTGTAATCCCCGCACTTTGGGAGGCCGAGACAGGTGGATCACGAGATCAGGAGGTCGAGACCATCCTGGCTAACACAGTGAAACCCCGTCTCTACTAAAAATACAAAAAATTAGCTGGGCGTGGTGGTGGGCGCCTGTAGTCCCAGCTACTCAGGAGGCTGAGGCAGGAGAATGGCGTGAACCTGGGAGGCGGAGCTTACAGTGAGCTGAGACCGCACCACTGCACTCACTCCAGCCTGGGCGACAGAACAAGACTCCGTCTCAAAAAAAAAAAAAAAAAAAAAAAAAAAAAAGATTTCATGCACGTTTGCCATTTGGGGTTTCCTTCATTAGCCAGAACCTTATACTTAAGATTGAAGCTGCAAACTCTAGCTTGCGTAGGTCCCAGCTACTCAGGCGGCTGGAGGCAGGAGGATTGCTTGAGTCCAGGAGTTTACGTCTGCATTGAGTCATGATCGTGCCTCTGAATAGCCACTGCACTCCAGCATGGGCCTATGTTCCACAAAACATAGACCCTGTCCACAAAACAAACAGACAAACAAATGAAACAAAAAATGAATAAAAGAAATCACAAACATGAAAGCTTCTCTGCTGATACAATCTTCAATCCTCCTTTTCAAATTCTTTCACCTCCTATTGAACCTTTGTAGTTTTATCCTGGTTCTTACAGTACTTTAACTCATTACACTTCCAGCTTGTCTGTTCCCTTCTTCTTATGATAGTCAGCCTCTACTTTGTGATCTGCCATTTGAGAAACGTCTGCATTTGCACTCGAGGGCCGCTTACCCTGTGGCTTATCTCTCTCTAGCTCTCTGTTTTTGTCAGTCCCAGACTTCAGAAGTGTTTAAAAAATTGTATAACCATTTTGATGGGATCCAGTATAAATGAATTCTTTCAAATCGTAGCTTCATATTTAGAGCTGATGGACAGTTTTATTTTCTGTCACCAGTTGCTTCCCCCTTCCACACAGAGACTTTGAGACCTTTTCAGCTCCCTGTAAATGCCCAAACCATCAACTTTTCTTATAGCAAGTAATGTTGCCTTTTGTTTTAGTGGAAATATGGAGGCCCTTTTGCAGGGGCTTCCTCAACTTTTTTCTCATGTATTTTCAGTTTATTCTCTTTCTTAATGCATACTTCTCTGATTCTATCTTGACTGAAGGATGTGTGTCTGCTTTCTGTTTTGATAGGGGGCGTTTTTGTTATCTGTGTTTTTGAACCCACTCAATCTTTCCTCTCAGTTTTCTTGGTCAATTATTACTTTTTCATGTTCTTTCTAGCCAGTCTCTGCCCCACATTTACCAGGTGATTTTATTTCCCATTTTCCAGAAATAATGGAGGCTGTCAGAAATGGGCATCCCCCCATCCCTCCTTCAAACAATGTATCTCTATTAAAGCCAGTATCTTTACCTATGCTTTACAATTCATCTTCTTTTTAAAATCAGAACAGTAATCTAATAGGTCCAGTCTCTTACTACATTTGTCTTCTGTTCTACATTTAAATAGGTTTAGGCTTTCCCATCTTGAACACCTGGAATACATTAAAACCTATTGCAGTTTCTTTTTAGCTACCTTTTATCTGTCCCTTCATGGCAGTTTTTTTGTCCTGTGACTTTAGTTCTTATTCTGTCACTGAAAAGGGCTCTCTCACAATGCTGGCTTCAACTATTTCTCGGTTGCAGAATCTAGTAGATATCTTTTTTTTTTTTGGACAAGAGTCTCGCTGTGTTGCCGGGCTGGAGTGCAGTGGCATGATCATGGCTCACTGCAGCCTTGACTTTCTGGGCTCAAGCGATCCTCCTACCTCACCCTCTCAAGTAGCTAGGACTACAGGTGCTTACCACCGTACCTGGCTAATTATATTTTTTGAAGAGATGGGGTTTTGCTTGCTGCCCAGGTTCCAGTGGATACTTTATCTTTCCAAAATTGATTATTGATTACTCTCTACTTGTTGAAGTTCTTGTGTCATTGCTTCTTTTGCTTCTGTTTTCTCTTAGATTGGTCCTTTGTGGTCTCCTTTTTTTCCTCAGGTGTTCGTGAATGTTGGTATGCTTCTCTCAGACTTTATCCCATTTCTATACTCTCCTCTCCTTACTTTCTACCCTTTTATACCCACTCCACGTTCTTACTGAGTACTGTCAGTTATCACCTGCATGTTGATATCTTTTCAGTCTATCTTTAGCCTGTTTTCTAAGTTCCAAACTTTAATATCCAAATCACTATTGATATTTCTTGAAGAATATTCCAAGGTACCATGGTCCTAGACAATATTTTTTTATTAATTTAAATTTAACTCTCTAATTAAAATACATATACAGAAAATGCACAGATTTTAAGTGTACACCTTAATTACACATAATTAACATCTGTGAAACCACCATCCAGGTCTTGAAAGAGAACATTACCAGCACCTCAGAAATCTGTTTACAATTCACTACTGCTTCCTTCCTTTTCAAAGGTAACCATTTTCCTGACATAACAATGTAGAACTATATTTGAACATTACATTAAAAAATTGTACAAGATGTATTCTTTTATCTGTTCTTTCAGTGTGGTTTATGATATTCATGTTGTTGGCAGCATTTGTTTATTTTTATTACTGTTTAACATTCTACTGTATGAACACAGCACAGTTTATCTGTTTAGCCACTTAATTATTTGGGTAATTTTTGTTTGAATAAAATATTATGAATAATGCTGCTCTGAACATTTTGGTGTATGTTTTATGAATATGTACTTCAGTTGTGTGTACAGCTAGGAGTGGAAGTGCTGGATCATGTAGTATGCACATGTTCAATTTTAGTAGATAATGTCAACATTTTCAAATTAGTCTTGTTAATTTATATTTATATTCCTGTCAGCAGTGTATGTTGCTGTTCCACTTTTTTTTTTTTTTTTTTTTGAGACAGAATCTCGTCCTGGCGCCCAATCTGGAGTGCAGTGGCACAATTTTGACTCACTGCAACCTCTGCCTCCCGGGTTCAAATGATTTTTCTGCCTCAGCGTCCCGACTAGCTGGGATTACAGATGCCTACCACCACGCCCAGCTAATTTTTTGTGTGTTTTCAGTAGAGACGGGGTTTCACCACGTTGGCCAGGCTGGTCTTGAACTCTTGACCTTGTTATCTGCCCGCCTTGGCCTGCCAAAGCACTGGGATTACAGGTGTGAGCCACCGCACCTGGCTGTAGTTCCACTTTTTAATCAACCCTCAGTATTACCAGTGTTCATAATATTAGCCATTCTCGAAAGTCTATTTTCTTGATGACTAATGAGGTTGAACATCTTTCCTTATGTTTGTTGGCCTTTCATGTGTTATTCATGTATTTTCTGTGGGAAAGTACCTGTGGAAGTTTTTGCCATCTGTGTTGAACTGTCCGCCTCTTCCTTACTGCAGTGTAAAAGTTCTTTATCTATACTGGATATGGGCCATTTGTTGGTTAAATTTGTTTTTCATGTCTTACATTCTGTGGCTTGCCTTTTCATTTTCTTAGTGCTGTCTTCCCAATCTCTTGTCTTCCTTACTATGCTTCCCTCCCCAAAGCAATTAGCCATCAAGTCCTGACAATTTTATCTTTTAATATCTTTTATCTTCTTTTCTGCATTTCTTTGCTCAGCACCTTAATACAGTCCTTCTTTGCTCATGGCCTGGATTATAGATCACATCCCTTGCAATCAATTTTTAACTGCTTATAGAATGACTTTTCTAAAATTTAAATCTTGGCTGTACTGTTCCTCTGCCTAAAATCTCCCAGTTGTACCTTAGAGGCTACAGAATAAAGCTTAAATCTCATGACTTCTTAGGCCTTCTTTAGAGTCCCCCCCACCCCCCCCACCCAATTTTTACTGCTGAATAAAGTCTTTCCTGACCTACTTCCCCAGTTCTTTTTTCATACTCCTTTTTGAGGAAAGGATGTGGTAGTCTTAATTATGCTTAAGCCATAGTTACTAAGACAATTAGCCGTTCATCTCTCAGTCTCTTGGCTGAGCACTACTGTTAGCTTGTTTGTGTTGGATGTTTTGATATTGGTGTTCCACCCAACTCTCTCATTAATCTGTTTGCTTTTCTGGCTTATTCTCTGCCAGCCACTTAATTATTGGTGTTCTCACCTTAGCTCTCTTCTTCATACCTTTCTCCTTGAGAAAACTCATCAATTCTGATGACTCTAATGCCATTTTGTACGTATATGACTTCTAGATTTTTAAATCCAGATCAGTCTCTGTCTTAAAGTTCAGTTCTCCCTGTATTATATTGTCAGTGAGTATTGCTACATGAATGTTAACATATTTTATTTTGTTTTGTTTTGTTTTGTTTTATTTTATTTTATTGTATTTTATTTTATAGTTTAGTTTAGTTTATATTTTTCCAAAATGGAGTTTTGCTCTTGTCACCCAGACTGGAGTGCAGTGGTGCGATCTCAGCTCACTACAACCTCCACCTCCCAGGTTTAAGCAATTCTTCTGCCTCAGCCTCCCAAGTAGCTGGGATTGCAGGCACACATCACCATACCCAACTAATTTTTGTATTTTTAGTAGAGATAGTTTCACCATGTTGGCCAACTGGTCTTGAACTCCTGACTTCAGGTGGTCTGCTCTCCTTGGCCTCCCAAAGTGCTGGGATTACAGGTGTGAGCCACTGTGCCCGGCTACATAAGCAAAATTTTTAAGCTCAGTAAGCCCCAAACTAAGCTCACATTCCACTCCCAAACTCGATTCTGTATTTTCTACCTTTTTGTACACCTTTTTGAACCTGGTGGGGCTGCCTGTTAAATACTTCTGGAAAAACTGAAGTCAAAGGGTACTTCTGTGAAAGTACCTCCTTGCCCACTTTCCTCCTCTGTTTTCCATTACTATAGTTCTATCATAGTACCTACAAACATTTTATTGTACTTTCTCTGTTCTCCCCAGTAGACTAAAAGCATCTCGATACTTTGTCCTTGGGGAAGCAAGCAAATGAATGAATGAATGAATGAACGAACGAATGCATGCATGCATGCATCTTGAAGGCTTTCCATTGCCATCCTGCACAGTGCCTAGCATAAACAGTTGAGAGGTGACTGAGGGTACCTCCAGCTAAACACATTTAAAATGGAATTCATCAGTTTCCTCCAAATTGCTTTCCTCCAAACTTTCTGCTTTAAAATAACTTGCTGTGCACAGTTGATAGCGTCACCATCTTTTCAGTCCGCTTAGTCATATTTAACTCACTTTCTTTTTCTGCTACTCTCACAACTGGTTTTAAGCCCATTGCTGTTTCTCTATTTCATTTCCTTAGCTTTGGTTCAAGTTCTCATCTTGTCTTCACTAGATCATTGTAACCGCTGTTTAAATGTTTTACTTATCTTTGGAGTTTTCCCTATTCGTCTTTGATATTGCTACAATACTTATTTTTCTTCAAGTGATTATCTCTTGGTTCTGTAAACTTGCCTATAGGATCAAATCCAATTAAAACAAATTTTTTTTTTGTTTTAAAGCTGTATTTAGGTAAAATCGATATATAAAAAATGCAAATATTTAATGTATACATTTTAATGAGTTTGAGAACCCAACTTCTTTACCTTCGGTGGCAGTCTTCACGAACTTATCTAGCTTCTTTTATTTTTTTCCTCTCCCTTATGGCAGAAACTATATGCTTTAAGCGTTGGCCTTACCAGACTGCACACCTGAGTCTGTTCTGTTTATACTACCTCTATTGCCTTCTCTCCATCACTCTTAGGAGGAACATAGATTAAACAAACCACTCTTAACACTTGTTAGCTATTGTCCTTGGACAAGTTTCTAAAGATCCCGTAACATAGTACTGGTGCTTAATACATGTTGTTTTCCCCCTTTCAACCTTTCCCTTCCTCCACATCACTGTTGGAATTTCTCTTTCGTACTGCTAGAAAACACTTACTGTTTCTCTCTTATAGCACTTAATGTCTTCTGCCGAGGAGTCACTGTGTCTGTGTTTACTTGTATATATCTTACTGCTCTTCTACTAGATCACATGCTTTTTCGAGGCTTACACTGTGTCTTCTTGAACTTATTCCAGTTGAATTTTTCAGTCTTAAGGGTTTGCTTTTTAAAATCCACACTGTATCCTTTAGGTTCTAAGTGATGAACCTGACTGGGATAGGATTTTTTGGAGTGAAAAGTTTCTGAATGGTCATCACAAGGACCAGTTGTAAAGGCCCAGCCAGAGCAGGCTTTGTAAAAACTCACCTACTTAGCTGGAATTTAGGAGAGTAATAACAATTGTCCTAAACTTACTCTGGTAGGAGTTTAAAACTATAATTTTGATGTCTTTATAGTAATACTAAATGAAAGTATTAGTACTGGAATGAATTGTGTTTTTCTTCACAGCCGGTTGCTGAACCAATCCCCATCTGTAGTTTCTGTCTTGGTACAAAAGAACAAAACCGAGAAAAGAAGCCAGAGGAACTCATCTCCTGTGCCGACTGTGGCAACAGTGGTATGTGATTTCCTTCTGTTTTTCTTCTAAAATGTGTTATGAAGGCAAGCAGAAAGTATGTTGACTTGAGTTTGTGTCCTTAATCCTTATGAAATTAATACAGTCATACATCTTTTAATTATGGAGGATACGTTCTGAGAAACATGTCCTTAGGTATTTTAATCATCATGTGAACATCATCGAGTGTTCTGACACAAACCAAGAGGGATGGCCGACTACACATCTGGGTTATATGGTGTAGTCTGTTGCTCAAAGGCTCAAAGCTGTACAGCACTGACTATTGTAGGCAGTTGTAACACTGGCGAATATATGTGTATCTAAACATATCTAAATATAGAAAAGGTACCGTAAAATTACAGTAGTATGACCTTATGGGACTACAGTCATAGGTGATCTGGTTTTGTTTATTTGTTTTTGAGACAGAGTCTTCCTCTGTCACCCAGGCTGGAGTGCGGTGGCGCGATCTTGTTCACTGCAACCTCTGCCTCCTGAGTTCAAGCAATTTTCCTGCCCCAACCTCCCAAGTAGGTGGGATTACAGGCGCCTGCCACCACGCCCGGCTAATTTTTATATTTTCAGTAGAGACAAGGTTTCACCTTATTGGCCAGGTTGGTCTCAAACTCCTGACCTCAGGTGATCTGCCTGCCTTGGCCTCCCAAAGTGCTGGGATTACAGATGTGAGCCACCACGCCCGGCCATATGCGGGCTGTATTTGATTGAAACGTTATTGTGTGGTGCATGACTGTATTTTAATTTGATTATGGTTTTAGGTAATTAAGATGAGCTTCTGCACTAGGGAGGGATTTGCATATGTAGCTGAAATGTGTAATTCAGTTAGTTTAAATCAGGTCTTAGTTTTTTTTTTTATATAAAACACTTTCTGTGGGGTTATTTTTTTCCTGTTGGTCTTTACATTTCAGTATTTAACATCTGCTTAAATCACAGCAATCAGTTTGAAGTTATTGCTGGTTTCTTTAATAATCGCTACTTAGTCTTTCTTGATTTATGCCTCAGGCTTGATGAATTGAACCAGGATGATAACAGATTTGTTTTTCTTGATGGAAACTTACATATGTCACATTGGGAAATAGTGTTGATACTGCAGTCTAGCGAGCAATGTGAAATTCTAGGCCCTAAGAAAGATTTTGCAGAATCTTCTAATTTGCCAGTTCCAGAGATATTCTTGCTTTATATTTCAAGAACTCACAAGATTGGCTGGGCACGGTGGCTCACGCCTGTAATCCCAGCACTTTGGGATGCTGAGGCGGGCAGATCACGAGGTCAAGAGATCGAGACCATCCTGGCCAACATGGTGAAATACTAAAAGTACAAAAATTAGCCAGGCGTGGTGGTGCGCACCTGTAGTCCCAGCTGCTCGGGAGGCTGAGGCAGGAAAACTGCTTGAACCCAGTAGTCAGAGGTTTCAGTGAACTGAGATGGCATCACTGTACTCCAGCCTGGCGACAGAGCGAGACTCTGTCTCAAAAAAAAAACAAACAAAAAAAACTCACAAGACCTTACAGGAAGGCCTTAGCAAACCAGCATTATCTTTGACCATTGGCTTAATTTTCAGTGTTTTACAGTGATAACAACCATGATTTAGCTCAGAAAACAGAAACCACACTAGATACTTCAAGAGGAAGGAAGGTAAATATTGGAATTAGGTGTTTGTGAAATCGTCAGGGCTGGAGAGGCAAGCTGGAGGTTGGACTTTAAGGACTGACTCTGGGTACACTGCAGAACTGACCCATCTGAGGAGTCACTGTGTCTGCCTCTATGTGGAAGAGGTGGAAGCAGGAGGGAGTCCACTGCACAACAGTTGCACTCTGTAGTTGGTGCTGAAGTGCTAAGTTTGGCCATCATTACAGTAGCTCTGGATATCCACGAGGGAGAAGCGTGGATACAGTTGTTTCCATGACTTTGCTTCTCATTAGAAAATAGTACTAGGAGGAGGATGATCTTTGCTTTGTTTTTGCCTTTCAAATATCCCTGGAGAATACATCCACTTGTCAGAACTTAGAGCCTAGCTTCAAAGGAGTCTAAGAAGTACGATGTTTTAGTTTTTCAGTTTTTATGCATAGTAGAAGGTGAGACTAGATCTTGAGTGCTAGGTAATCATATTCAGCATGCTATCACAAACCAAAATGAACCCTGGATGGATTTCATAGTTAAATATAAACCATAAATCATAAAAGATTAGATAAAAATATAATGGCATGCCATACAATGCAGTAATTTTCAAATCCCCCAATTAAAACCCAAATATATAAAACAGAATGAGTTGTTCTAGGTGGGGTGGGATTGAAATGGAGGAGAAGGGAGTGTTGTGTTTGCAGCCCTACCTTCTAAGTAGCCTTGTATTTGAGGTGGTCTCTGTCTCTCTAAGCTAAGGATGAGTGTAATTTGAAAACTATTACTGTAGTGGTAACGTGTTTTTTTTAAAACAGAGTCTCACCCAGGCTGGAGTGCAGTGGCGCGATCTCGGCTCACTGCAAGTTCTGCCTCCCGGGTTCATGCCATTCTCCTGCCTCACCCTCCGGAGTAGCTGGGATTACAGGTGCCCGCCACCACGCCCGGCTAATTTCTTGTGTTTGTAGTAGAAACGGGGTTTCACCATGTTAGCCAGGATGGTCTCGATCTCCTGACCTTGTAATCTTCCCGCCTTGACCTCCCAAAGTGTTAGGATTACAGGCGTGAACTACCACGCCCGGGCCCCGTAGCGGTAACTTTTTTTTTTTTTTTTGAGACAGAGTCTCGCTCTGTTGCCCGGGCTGGAGTGCAGTGGCCGGATCTCAGCTCACTGCAAGCTCCGCCTCCCGGGTTTTCGCCATTCTCCTGCCTCAGCCTCCTGAGTAGCTGGGACTACAGGCGCCCGCCACCTCGCCCGGCTAGTTTTTTGTATTTTTTAATAGAGACGGGGTTTCACAGTGTTAGCCGGGATGGTCCCGATCTCCTGACCTCGTGATCCACCCATCTCGGCCTCCCAAAGTGCTGGGATTACAGGCTTGAGCCACCGCGCCTGACCAGCGGTAACTTTTAAAGAAATTGTAGAACAGTTAACTACTAGTTATCTGTTGCTGCAGAAATAAATTACTCTAAATCTTAACAGCTTAAAGCAACAAAACATTTTTTACTTCATACTGTTTCTGTGGGTCAGGAATTCGGGAGTTGCTTTATCTGGATAGTTTTTGACTTGGTAACTTTCATGAGATTGCTGCCAAGATTTTAACTGGTGCTGCAGTCATCTGAAGGCTTCCATGATGGCTCATTTACGTGGCTGGCAAGTTGCTGCTGCCGCGGGTCTGTCAACAAGAAGCTTCAGTTCCATGCCATGTGGACATCTTCACAGGGCTGCATGCATGTCTGCAATGTGGCAGCTGGCCTCCCCTGATCGGTATCTGAGAGAGAGTGAGGTGGAATCTGCAGTGTGTTTTATAACCTGGCCTTAGAGTCATTCTGTGTCATTTCAGCAATATCTTCTTGGTTATGCAGATCAACCCAGTTCCTTATGGGAGGGAACTGTGAGAGTATGACTAGCAGGAGGCAAGAATGCCTAGGGAGCAGCTTGAAAACTGGCTGTCACAATAGCCAAAGAAGAACAGCATGGGCATAGCTGGATATATGAACATTGATATTTTCTAAATTAACAAGTAACATACCTAAAATAGAAAGAGCAAGAATAATTTGGGGAAAATAACTGCTTTAAATATGGCAAAGGGCCAAAAGCTATGTAAGTATAAAGAACATGTTTACATTTCTAAACATAAAGTCCAAAGAGCAGAGCCTGTGAACTGGCAATTTATAGGAAAGAAAACTAGTAGTTGAGCCTATGAAAAGTGTTTTTTTTTTTTTTTTAATTTTTTTTTTTTTTTTTTACCGTGTTAAGCAAAGCTGCTGAGGAACTGTTATACCAATTTAGAGATTAAACCTCTCATTTGTTGATTAATATTTTACCTCTAGTAGTGCAAGCATTATATATATATTTTTTTTTTTTGTATTTTTTTTTTTTAGTAGAAATGGGGTTTCACCATGTTAGCCAGGATGGTCTCGAACTCCTGACCTCGTGATCCGTCCGTCTCGGCCTCCCAAAGTGCTGGGATTACAGGCTTGAGCCACCGTGCCCGGCCGAAAAGTGTTTTACTCAAGTAATAGTAGGAACACATACCACAGTAGCAGTGAAGTATCATTGTATAGCATTTGTAATAATCACAATTGAAAGATAACAGACCTAGAGCTCATGTAATTGTGCTAAAACACTTGTTCTTTTGCTGGTGGCACTGTATATCATAGTTTTTGGAAAATGTTTTGGCAGTGCATATCAAGCAATAAAAATGTTTAATTCATTTGACTCATCAATTCCACTTTTAGGAATTCATTCTAAGGGATTAAAAGAAGTAAAGGATCTGGAACATGAAATAATTCATTTTAGTGTTCTGTAGTCTCAGTAGTATTTAACAATAGGGAAATGGTTATGCAGGTTATAGTGTATCAATCAGTGGAATATGATCAGTTTAAGGAATATAAAGTTCACTTAAATAAAAATTTAAAACAAAATAAAACAAAAACTGTAAATATGCTAAAATTACAGTCATGCAGAGTTTTCAGCTAGTTTAAACAGGAAAGTCTAACATAAAAATGGCCATTATTCTAGGATGATAGGACTATGGGTGAAATTTTCACACCTTTTGGATTTTCCTTCAGTGTTAGTGATATTTTGATAATAAACTTGCTATCTCATAAAAGAGAAAATCCTTTAGGAATAGAAAATAGAAGAGAAGATGATTTAACAAGCCCTTTCTCTCACCAAAGAAAAATATGCACAACCAACTTTTAGAGGAGAGGGACAGTCTTTTCAGAGTTGAGGGGAAATTGACTACCTTTAATTTTTGAGAATCAGACTGATAACTAACTCTTGAAAGAGGAAGCATTTTTTTTTCTCTTGCTATTCATTCTGAGCACAGTAGAAATACTGCTTTTGGTTTTAGTTTTAGCTTGCGTGCCTTAAATTGTGAGCAGATAACTCACTTTAAGTGATAGGATTTTTATTATATGCAGGAATCCCCCTTATTCTTGGTTTCAAGACCCGCAGTGGATGCCTGAAACCTTGGATAAAACCGAACTCTGTGTATATGGTGCAATGTTTTTCCCTGTGCATGTGCATACACACATGCGATAAAGTTTAATTTATAAATTAGGCACAGTAAGAGGTTAAGAATAATAGATAACAAACTAGAACAATTATAACAACATGCCAGCATTACTAGTTTTGTGCTTTGAGACCACTATGAAGTAAAATAAGGGTTACTCCAACACAAGCATGATAATAACACCAGCATGGTGACACCAGCGACAGTCTGATAACCCAGATGACCACTAAGTGACTAACAAGTGGGTAGTGTATGCAGTGTGGGTGATAGCAGCCCAGCTGGGACAGCAGATCTCATTATGCTATAGTGCCCAGCTTAAAACTTAGGAGTTGCTTATTTAATTTTTCATACTGCAGTTGAGTGTGGGTAACTAAAACCTCAGAAAGCAAAACTGCAGATAAGGGGACTAACTGTATTTTTTAAATTACAAAGTAACACATTATCATTTAAAAAATGACAGCACAGGCCGGGCGCTGTGGCTCACGCCTGTAATCCCAGCACTTTGGGAGGCTGAGGCGGGCGGATCATGAGGTCAGGAGATGAAGAGCATCCTGGCTAACACGGTGAAACCCTGTCTCTATTAAAAATACAAAAAAATTAGCCAGGTGTGGTGGCGGGCGCCTGTAGTCCCAGCTACTTGGGAGGCTGAGGCAGGAGAATGGCGTGAACCCGGGAGGCAGAGCTTGCAGTGAGCTGAGATCGCGCCACTGCATTCCAGCTTGGGTGACAGAGCGAGACTCCATCTCAGAAAAAAAAAAGACAGCACAAACGGGTATAAACTGAGACATAAAATCCTTCTTGATATATATATAGCTCAATTTTCTAGGATGTTATCAATGTAAACAGCTTTTTGTATGTTATTTCAGTAATCATATATGAACTTTTCTCATCTGAACATACGTGTATTCATTCTCGTATATATATATCTCTCTCATTTTTCAGACACTTGGTGCAGTCGCATTTAGAATAGCCAGTAGCCAGTAGCCTCTTTAAACTACATGTCATTAGTTTAGAATACTTGCTAATTTAGACTTGGATTATGTCTAGGTAATTTATAAAGCACTTAATTATATATTTGCAGAGAGACTAAGCCACATTAAAGAAATACTCCCCAAATTTCTTTGAGCAGTACAGAGGCATTCATTTAGGATGGTCGGTTGATACATACACACACATACCCCGGATATGTACAAACGTAATGCTTTGATGTAGGCTTAATAAAAGTTTGGAGTTTGTTAAGTTTTTTTAATAATCAGATTGTGGGGAGGGTCCTAGCTTCATCTTTAACATTAATAAAACTGAATTGTGGTGCCAAGTCCTGATGAGAAATGTGTGGCAGGCTTCCTGGAACATCTTGCTTTATTTGATATGTATTTTGTATTTAAAATGATTGCCTTTTTCTATATCATTTCTTTAGTACAATAGCAAAATGCTTCTTGATTGTTTTCATGCATGAACATTCTCCCTCGTATTAGGTCATCCATCCTGTTTAAAGTTTTCCCCTGAACTAACGGTTCGAGTGAAGGCCTTACGGTGGCAGTGCATTGAGTGTAAAACGTGCAGCTCCTGTCGAGATCAAGGCAAAAATGCGGTGAGTATCTTTACCTTCTAATATGGGTGTTTCATTTAGTAGTAGAATGTACGACCAGCATTTTCATCTAAGTATGACTGGTTATTTTTCAGACACTTGGTCCAGTAGCATTTAGAATAGCCAGTAGCCTCTTTAAACTACATGTCATTAGTTTAGAATACTTGCTAATTTACACTTGGATTATGTCTAGGTAATTTGTAAAGCACTTAATTATATATTTGCAGAGAGACTAAGCCACATTAAAGAAATACTCCCCAAATTTCTTTGAGCAGTACAGAGGCATTCATTTAGGATGGTCAGTTGATACATTAATTACAAATCACCCTTTTTCTCATTATTAAAGCAGACAAGGGTTAGCTTATATCTGGTTATTGGATATTTGAAATTAGTGGAACTTTAGCTCTTTGTCAAAGATTGGCTGGAACATAACTTTTTGCTAACTCTGTTTACATAGTTAATGCAAATTAACGAAACTTTTAATGTTATGGTTGCTCTTTTTTTTTTTTTTTCTTTTTTCTTTTTTTAGATGGAGTCTTACTTTGTCGCCCAGGCTGGAGTGCAGTGGCACGATCTCGGCTCACTGCAACCTCTGCCTCTCTGGTTCAAGCAGTTCTCCTGCCTCAGCCTCCTGAGTAGCTGGGATTACGGGCACGTGCCACCACTTCTGGCTAATTTTTGTTATTTTTTGTAGGGACAGGGTTTCACCATGTTGGTCAGGCTAGTCTTGAACTCCTGACCTCGTGGTCCACCCGCCTCGACCTCCCAAAGTGCTGGGATTATAGGCATGAGCCACCGTGCCTGGCTCATCTCTTTTTTTTAAGATCCCTGAAGCTTTCTAGGTTTTATATAGTCATGATCCTAATATGTTTCTGCTTCATAAGGTTAAGCGAAACTGTCCTTTCTTTTTTCTGATAGGATAACATGCTCTTTTGTGATTCGTGTGACCGAGGTTTTCACATGGAGTGTTGTGATCCACCACTCACCCGTATGCCAAAAGGTGAGAAATACTTTCTGAAATCAAACTGGGAATATAAAGGAGTATGTTAGTGAAAGCACATTTTATCTACTTTGTTAAATGAAAGAATAATTGGATCTTTCTTTTTGAGGTTGTATAAGTAGGAAGAGAACTGTCACCTCAAAAGGTGGGGATAGTCTTTCTGATTAGGCACCTTAACATTCTTATATGATATGGATTTATTGTTACTTTCAATATCTAGGCATCCATGAAGGGTGAAGTGGTTCATTTATACATATTTGCTAGTTTCTAGCTAGAAGATAAAATACTTGCCTTAAATATATCTTGAAATATCTCTTTATTGAAAGGAGGAAATAAAGTAGTATTAGGTCGTGTTGGTTATATCACTGCTTAGCACTTTTGAGGGCCCTAGAACTGTAGAGATATGGTTTATTCAGAACTTAAAAACCTTTTTATGAAATACTTTATGAAATAAAAAGTTTATATATATATATATAATTAAATAAGTTTATATATATTTTTTATATATATATGGATGAAATACATTCTGAACAAATAAATGTCCAAATTGTAAGGGCACAGCTTAATGTTACTCTCTTTTGATTCCTGTTCATTAAGAGGTATTTAGTTTGGGCACAGCTGCCTCATGGTTGGACTTCCATATTCATATGCTTATAATTTCTTTTAAAAAAAACTTCAGCCAGTCACCCCTTTTTGTCTGTCACAAATTCCATTTTAACTCCGATTTTATAATTTATAGGCTTCTTAAGTAAAATGCCTGTAGGATATTTCATAATATTTGTTTGGAAAAAGTTTCCCTGTGTATAGAAAAGGACTTAACCGTACTTTGTAGCCATGTTAACACTTTAGGTTTTTACTTGAATTCACTTATTCCACCCCCCTCATCCATGGAGTGTCACTCTGTCGCCCAGAATCTTGGCTCACTGCCACCTCCACCTACCAGGTTCAAAGCGTTTCTCTGCCTCTGCCTCCCACGTAGCTGGGATTACAGGCGTGCTACCACACCCGGCTAATTTTTGCATTTTTAGTAGAGACGGGGTTTTGCCATGTTGGCCAGGTTGTTCTTGAACTCCTGGCCTCAAGTGATCCGTCCGCCTCGGCCTCCCAAAGTGCTGGGATTACAGGCGTGAACCACTGCGCCCAGCCTGAATTCACTTACTGATTGTTACCTTTTGAAAAACCTTAAATTTATAAGTATTAAAAAATAAATACTCACTTTTTCCACTTACATGAAGTCTGAGCAAGGGGCCTTCTGAGAGTCCTTCAATATAAGGAAGTTTTGTTTTGTTTTGTTTTGTTTTTTTGGAGATGGAGTCTCCCTCTGTTACCCAGACTGGAGTGCAGCAGCACAATCTCAGCTCACTGTACCCTCTGCCTCCTGGGTTCAAGTGATTCTCCTGCCTCAGCCTCCTGAGTAGCTGGGACTAGGGGCACATCACCATGCCCAGCTAATTTTTTTTTTTTTTTTTAAGATGGAATCTGGCTTTGTCGCCCAGGCTGGAGTGCAGTGATGCAATCTCGGCTCACTGCACCTCTGCCTCACGGGTTCAGGTGATTCTCCTGCCTCAGCCTCCCGAGTAGCTGGAACTACAGGCCCGTGCCACCACACCTGGCTAATTTTTTTGTGTTTTTAGTAGAGACAGGGTTTCACCATGTTAGGATGGTCTCGATCTCCTGACCTCATGACCCGCCCACCTTGGCCTCCCAAAGTGTTGGGATTACAGGCGTGAGCCACTGCATCTGGCCTGCAGCTAATTTTTTTTTGTAGAGATGGGTTTTCACCATGTTGGCCAGGCTTGTCTCAAACTCCTGACCTCAGGTAATCAGCCCACCTCAGCCCCTCAAAGTGGTGGGATTACAGGCATGAACCACTGCGCCCAGCCAAGAAAGATTTCCTTAGGACTCCATTCCTGTGTGGTTAACTTCTACAAAAGAGATTATATAGCAGCTTTAAGCAGGAAACTTTTTTTTTTTGTTTTTTTGAGATGGGGTCTCACTCTGTCGCCCAGGCTGGAATGCAGTGGTACGATCTTGGCTCACTGCGACCTCTGCCTCCCGGGTTCAAGCGATTCTCCTGCCTCAGCCTCTCAAGTAGCTGGGACTACAGGCACATACCACCATGCCTGGCTAATTTTTGTATTTTTGGTAGAGACAGGGTTTCACCATGTTGGCCAGGCCTGTCTTAAACTCCTGACCTCAGGTGACCCGCCCGCCTTGCCCTCAGTGGACTTCAGGTGCAGTCAGTGAACTTCAAGTGCAGACTTGAAGGTGTATGTGAGTCTCTTCCAATTATTCGTAGAATTTTGTGTGTATATGTTTTAATGTTTATTTTGGGTGGGGGGGCGGTATTCATCAGATTTTCTAATGACAGTCTTTTACCTGAAAAAGTTAAGATTCTGACTTAAGACTATCTGAAACCTTTTAGTATATTTATGTCTGTCACACTTGTATGTGGAATTTTATTTTTTTATAGGCATGTGGATATGTCAAATATGTCGACCTAGGAAAAAAGGACGAAAACTTCTACAAAAGAAGGCAGCACAGATAAAACGGCGCTATGCTAATCCAATAGGACGTCCAAAAAACAGGTTAAAGAAACAAAACACGGTGTAAGTTGTACTTGTGGCAAGGTGAGGGGAGAAAAGGATAGGGTCTTCTCTATAGCGTAGGATTCACTTGTTTTTTCTATGAAAAAAATTTTCCATTGTCATATCTGGCACTTTTGTATAATAATAATGGCTAACACTTACTGAGCCCTTAATAAGTGCCAGATACTGTTCTTAGTGCTTTACATGCATTGAATTGTTTAATTCTCCCAGCAACCCAGTGAAATATAGCTGCTGTTGTTACTTTCGTTTTTCAAAGGAAGAAACTAAGGCATAGTACATGTGGAACTGGGATGAAAATCCAAGTAGTCTGGCACCAAAGTCTGACTCTTAACCATTGCCTTATGTTGCTTCTCTTATATAAAAACAGAAAAGAAAAAGTTGTTACTGTGACATTTCACCTGTCCCTCTCCTGATCTTGTCTCAGTTGTTAATATCTGTTAGGTGTACAAACCACCGGATAGGTTCTTCCTGTTGACGTGATGGCTAAGTCCCATTTTTGTGTTCTTGGAATGTAAAATAATTTGAATGTTTTCATCTGTTAGCAGAAATCAGAAATTGTGGACTAGAAAGCTGGGCTATGTCTGGAGGAGGTGGGGCAAGATTCAGTAGCTAGTTTTGTCTTTTTAAAAATATCTGTAGTAACTCACCTTTGATAAATACGTAAATATCTTCAGGCTTGTCAACCTCCCTTTATTCTCAGAAGTTTTACTTACCTTTTTTATACGTAAGACTATCTTGAAGGTGATATAACTGAAATGAATGGGCATTAGCAACCTGAAATGTGCAGAACCAGTATTGTAGTCTGTATTCAAAATCTTAAATCAAGCTTTGATTTTCCTATAAAATGATCTTTTGATTCCTGGCCTTCAAAGAATAACCTGGCCTTGTGTTTTAGAGATAAAAGTATAACTTTGAGTTGGTGCAGAGATCACAGTGTAGTACAACTTTATACCTGGAAGGATCTTAGTTGTTCTTAGTCCAGTTCTCATTTTACAGATGAAGACGTATGTTTAGAAAAAATGTGATTTGTCCAAGTTGTACAGCTAGTAAGAGAGAGAGTTATGACTAGAACAAGTCTTCTGACTCCTGCCCTGTAATTCATTGCACTATAAGTAGGCTTCCTGGAAATAGATGTTTCTAATATTTAATTTTCATTCATAGAGTACTATTTATAGTTTGCAGAATATTCTTAAAAATATAGATTTTAATAAAGGTATAGGTTACTTACTAATTATATGTTATGTATTAAATAGGAACCCTGTAAGTATCTTTTTTAATAGTTACCCTTTCCCCTGTTTTATTATTTAGATCAAAAGGTCCCTTCAGCAAAGTTCGAACTGGCCCTGGAAGGGGTAGGAAACGAAAAATCACTCTTTCCAGCCAATCAGCATCATCATCATCAGAAGAAGGATATTTAGAACAGATAGATGGCTTGGACTTCTGCAGAGATAGCAGTGTCTCCTTGAAGTTCAACAAGAAAACCAAAGGGCTCATTGATGGCCTTACCAAATTTTTTACCCCTTCCCCTGATGGGCGGAAAGCTCGTGGGGAAGTGGTGGACTACTCTGAGCAATATCGAATCAGAAAGAGGGGCAACAGGAAATCAAGCACTTCAGATTGGCCCACAGGTAAGAGGTTAGAACAAACTTAGAAACAAATTGTATTCTGTACATGTATTATTTGGGATAACACTAATTATCTATAATAGATTTATATTTGATTATAAAAAATTGGTTATATAATATAAGAACACATTGAAAAAAACATGTAGATGATACTGAGGTGGTAACTATGGCAGAAATTTAGAGGATGGAGATAAAGTTGCAGAATGGGACAATAGGAACTCTTAGGCAAAAGGAAGCTGCTTTTTTATAGAACCACAGAGAATCTGCCTACAGAAACTTGGGGTGTAACCTTGAGGATTACTTTACATTTCATAAATTACTAAAGAAATCATATGGTGAATGTTGTGATGCCTGCTTATTCCAGGAAGGAAACTGGAAAGAATAGAGCTGGGTAAAATGCTGTTGAAGCATAAAAAAAAGACCAAAATATATGCAGATGTGATGAGGTCATTGACTTTTCTACTGCAGATCTTGACAAATATAGTTGTAAGTCATGGATTGCACTTAAAAAGCGAGAGACAGAACAACAGCTCCAGGCTGCTTGTGTATCAGGCTAAGTTCCCTAGTTTTCAAAGTAGAAAACATCTGTGGAGAGGACTTAATGTAGCAGATCATTCAAGTCAGAGGATAAGAATTTGATTAACTGTCTAATAAATTAAAGCTTAAAATAGCCTTATTGCTGAGCCTTGAATTTAGAGAAACTAACCCTGTGAAGGAAGTAGAAAGGGCTTGAAGAAAGTAGAATGAGAATGAACTCTTTTGGATCACAAAGGCCAGAGTTGTAGTGTCTCATCTACTGCAGGAGAATTCCCTGACCTTGGTTTCCTCCCTGAATGTCTCCTTGGTGAGGGAGAGTGTATTCACTGCTCTCACTCCTGCTTTCATAAATAGTTGATTGTCCAGTGCAGGAGAGAAAGTCCTTGTAATTGTTAGAGTCCCCTTTGTATGCTATTGGTCGTTCACCATAGTGATGATCAGCTAATTACTCTGCAAGCATTCAAGACTCTTCATGTCTTTATCAGCCTGCAGATAAGCTCCTGGTCTGAGCATGTTTATCTAAGAAAATATGCAATCCGTTTAAACTTGGAAAGAATCTCAAAGTAAAATGAAAGACATTTTTGAATTAACCTTTTGTACTGGAGATGGTTTATTAGAAAAATTACTAGAAAGCTTTTGAAATAGAAATTGTTAGAGCAAATGTATCAAGTATATGGAGAACCAATATTGAATTTTAGGCAGTGGTGTGAGCATTTGCTTTAATAGGCTCTGTCATTTTCTTTATGAATTATAAAGTTTAAGTACCGAATGCTGTATTAGAGAGGTGCCTGCATCATGCACTAGGGGGCATTAAAGTCACATAGTACCTTTAGACTGTACTTTTTTCTTCCAGTTTGGGAATGTTGTCAACGGTGAGTCCTTGACCTTTTTCTTCTTGTGTTAAGTTAGTAATAGATGGCCTATATGTGCAGTTGACTTGAGAAGAACTGTCACCAATTGGTCTTTTCAGCCATACTCATAAAAAGAGCAAATGAGCCCATCAGCAGTGTCATCTTCAACTGCAAAGAATAATGATCTGCGTAATTCCCAAATACTCTTTTCACTAGTTTTTTGCCCACTTGAGGAAGTTCCATCATTTTGTAGATAATTATCATACGTTTTCATATTCACCCAGATGATTATTATCTGTTATCCTCAGGTTTGTGGAGTTTGTGCTTTAAAAGGGCACCCAGAATGTGATGGGAGTTAGTACTTCTGACATCAGTTAAGGTAGCTCAAGAGGTTTTTTTGAACATTAATGCATTAAACCTATACTAAAAGTGTCAAATTTATACTATTTCAAAATAAAATTTATATTCCTTATACCATTTTTCTGTCTGCCTGTGTATTAAAATATAATCTTTTAATGAAATTTAAATTTAGTTATATAATATTTTTAGGAAGCTTTAAGACAATTCAGGATTTCCACTATAAGGCAGATTTAATACATAAATATTATTTATTGAGTAGTATTCTTCTAGGAGTCAATTTAGTGCTATATTCTTCTTTGTTATATATTAAGTTATTCAAATTTAAATAAAGACTTGAAATTTTTTCTAGTTCATGTATTAATCTGAGGATAGTTAACGTGAGCTCTTTTTTTATATGCAGACAATCAGGATGGCTGGGATGGCAAACAAGAAAATGAGGAGCGACTTTTTGGGAGCCAGGAAATCATGACTGAGAAAGATATGGAATTATTTCGTGATATCCAAGAACAAGCACTGCAGGTAAAGTTGGATATTCAGGTTGGACAATCAAGCAACTTGTTCATGGCTGAGAAACAGCAGATTAATTACATTATGGGTTAAGCACTAACAGCAGTTTGCCTAATCTCAGAATAGTGGTGGTTTGTGTGTATATGTAGTTCTGCTGGTTATAATATTCCTTTCAAACCCAGGATAACTGCTTTGGTTTTGCAGATAAGCACATGGCTTTGACTAGGCTTTGACTATCAGTATTAAATAAGCTTGGTTTATTTTTGTCTTACTATATGAAGAATTTGGGATTTGACCAAAAACAAACAAAAGACAGGCTTCTCATGAGTGATAATAAAGCACCCATATTTATTAATTCAAGAAATATTTCATGCCTGTAATCCTAGCACTTTGCCAGGGTGGGTGGATTGCTTGAGTCCGGGAGTTCGAGACCAGCTGGGGTAACATGGCAAAACCCCATCTCTACAAAAAATAGAAAAATTAGCCAGGCATGGTGGTGCACAACTGTAGTCACAGCTGTTTAGGAGGCTGAGGCAGGAGAATTGCTAGAGTTGGGGAAGTGGAGGTTGCAGTGAGCTGAGATCATGCCACTGTACTCCAGCCTGGGTGGCAGTGAGACCCTGTCTTAAAAAAAAAAAAAAAAAATTGCAATTCTTTGTGACACATGGCAAGATTATATAGGCAAAGAGTCTATGTGCCAGATGCTAGAGATGCCAGTGAATGACTGAATTCTTTCCCTGAACTATACAAGAGATTTCTGAATAAATAATGTCATTAACATGAAAAGTTCAATTATAGAATACTTGGTGTTTTGGGAGAATAGGAAAGCCAACTTCTACTTCTGCCTGGGGAGGTCAGAGGAGGATTCATTGAGGGGCCTTAAAGGATGTGTAGGAGTTGTGCATATCCCTTCAAGGGGTATGTAGAGAGTTGGTTCTTATATAATCAGAAGGAACAGAAGTGAAGATGGAATAGACTTGAAGATAAGAGAAAACATGCTTAATTGTGGGAATTAAAATGGCTCAGGATAAAGAATATAGGGTGTGGAGAATGTCAGGAGGTGACGTTGGAAAAGTGCAGGGGCCAGATCATAAAGGCTCTTCCAGATTATGTTCATTTATTTTTTGTCTTTTCCTTCTTTGCCACCAACAAATGTACCATGTAAGCCAAGTTCTCTATCTCTTATCTTGAAAAGAAGGATTTCTAGGCTGGGTGCGGTAGCTGGCTCACTCCTGTAATCCCAGCACTTTGGGAGGCCGAGGCGGGTGGATCACAAGGTCAGGAGTTCGAGACCAGCCTGGCCAGCATGGTGAAACCCCGTCTGCTAAAAATACAAAAATTAGCCGGGCATGGTGGCACACGCCTGTAGTCTCAGCTACTCGGGAGGCTGAGGCAGAAGAATTGTTTGAACCCGGGAGGTGGAGGTTGCAGTGAGCCGAGATCATGCCACACCACTCCAGTCTGGGCAACAGGGTGAGACTCCATCTCAGAAAAAAAAAAAAATTCTAAGGCTGATGCCGAGGGTTCTAGGGAAAACTCTTCGTAGTAAGAGACCCAGTGGTGGTGAATAGACTGTTGATGTCAGTCATTCTGTGAGTACTTTTGAAAATATAAAACAGCAGTACAAATACTCAGTACACATTTACTCAGCATTCTGCTGTATTATGATTTCACAAAATATTAGCTTTGAGTCAGGTGGACCTGGGTTCACGTCTTGATGTGTCGTTTACTAACTTCTGCTTTGAGCAAGTTGCCCTCAAAGCTTGTTTCCTTTCCTGCTAATGTGTTATTATAGGTACTCTAGTAGAAATCTGCATGGACTTCAGTGGGGACTGAAAGAAGGCAGTAATTATGTCCTTCCTGACTGAAAGAGTTGTTTTTTTTCCCCCCCGAGTAAGTTGCAGACATAATGTTAATATCCCTTTACTCCTAATTATTTATGTATATTTCTTAAAAACAAAAATGTTCTCATACATGACCATGGTCCAGTTGTCAAATCAGGAATTTAACACAAATGAAGCGCTATTGTCTAATTGAGTTATCATGTCTCTCTAGTCTCCTTCCAATTGGGAACAGTTCCTCAGTCTTTATCTTTCATGACCTTGACAGTTTTGAAGTGCACAGGTCATTTATTTTATAGAATGTCATCACTTTGAGCTTGTTTTATTTTTCATGCTTAGAAAATTCCACAGGTGTGCTGTGTCCTCCTCAGTGTGTCACAATCAGAAGGCATGTAATATCTAAGTTCTCATCACAAGTGCTGCTAACAGTGGCCACTTGGTTTAGGTGGTGTCCATGTTTCTTCTCTAACATTATTACTTTCTAGCTATAATTAAATATCTTGGGGGCACATATTTTGAGACAGAAATGCAAATATCCTGTTTTTTATCAAACTTTTATCTACCACATTTAGCATCCAGAGATGATTCTTGCCTGAATCATTTACTTTGTTGGTGGCCAAACATTATTTTCCAGTTCTGTCATTTCTTTGGCATTTATTAATTGGCATTCTACTGTAAGAAGAAGCTTTTTCTTCTTCCTATTTATTCATTTTATTTAAACTCATAGATTATTTTATGGGTTATAATCCATTGCTATATTAGTGTTTATTTTGATGCTTAAATTGTTCCAGATTTAGGCAGAGGGGAACTCCTTTCTAGAAGCTCCTGTGTCCTTTTAACACATCATCATCATTTTTATTTACTTCTGGCCATAGCAAGATGTTCTAGTCTCTTACTGTTGTAGCCATAGATCCTGGCTTTTAGTGGTAAACGAGAGTAAATGGTAGCTCTATCCTGTACTTGCTTAGGGCCACAGAGATGTCATCTTGATTTTTTTTTTTTTTCTCTGTCATACTTCACTTTCAGTCCATCAGCAAATTCTAATGGTTCTGCCTTCAGAATATGTCTGTAGTATTTGCTACTGCCGACCCACCGTCATCGCTGGCTTAGGCTGCTATAATTGCCTCCAGACTAAACTTGCTTCTGCTTTTGCCCCTACCCCACTTCCTATTTTCTTTACATGGGGGCCAGGGTAATTATTTTCAAACGTAAGTTGGATTTTACTCCTCCCTTGCCCAGGAAACCTTTCATGTCTTTCGGTCTTCTTTAGAATTTAAAAAAAAAAAAAAAAAAAAAAAAAAAAAAAAAAAAAAGGTCTGTTCTCTCATCTCCAAGGCGGTATATGATCTTGTGCCTGCCTCCCTCTTTGGCTGCTTTTCTTGCTCTCAGGCTACTCCAGCCACAGCCGCTGCCTCTTCCTCAAACACACCAAGCACGCCTGCCTTGGGCCTTTGCAGTTGCTGCACCTTGCCTCGATGGCCCTTCCTCTAGAGTCAATGATTTGGTAGGTTCACCTCCCATTCCATTTGTCTTGCTCATATGTCATCTTACCAGAGAGACATTCCTGACTCCCACACGAAGATAGCTTACAGCCCATTTTGTCCCTCTGTCCCCTGACATGCCTGCTTTTTCTGCATAGTACCTATCACCTCTTGAATTTAAATTTTTTATTTCTAGAATGTTAGTGCCTTGAGAACGAGGACTTTCTTTTTGGTCACTGCTGTCTACTGAGTACTTGGAATATAGTAAAGCCTCAGTAAATACTTGCTTAATGAATGGAGGATATTGAATGCAATTTTCTTCTGGGAGAAATGGGGCAGGGGTTGAAATAATAGAAAGGTGCAAGAAGGATGACCAAAGAGAGTTAAACGAGGTGCTAAGCCCTGCTGAGGCTTGGGGAGACAGTGTAAATGCTTATTGATGGTAATTGGGCTAATCCTATGTTTCTTTCTAGCATTTTATTAAACCCAGGATTGTCTGTGTATGTGTTGGCACCAAGGAAATAAACAGCTAAATCTTGGAAGTCTAATTCATGCTTATTCTTGTTGGCAGTGCCCTGAAATTCTGATGATGTTGCTATTTCTCCATGAGGCTTATTCATTAGCATCATGCACCTTCTTTGGTACCAGCACTATAGGACAGACAAAAAGACACAGACTCTGCCTTCATGAAGCTTTTAGTTTCACAAATAGACAGATAATAAACACTTATAAAAGTAAAACTGTACTTACAAACTGATAGTAGGAAGGAAATAAGAATGCAGTGAGGGATTCTGACGAGCTGGGCTACGGTGCTGAGGATTGGGGTTGGAGTGTTTATGAGAAGGGAAGAAGTAACAATTTATACATAGTTCCAAAAGATTATTCAAAAGTCAGTGGAGTAAAGAGCTAGAGAAGAATATTTCAGAGACAAGGGGACTGCCTATGTAAACATATAAGGGAGTGAAAGTAGTTGATAAACTTGAGGAACTGAAGTTCAGTGTAACTCAAGTACTGTGAATAGAAGAGTTGCACAAGGTGAAGCTGGGGAAATAGACTAAGTCCAGAAGTTAGGATTGGGGTTTTTATCGTAATTGCAATGGAAAGACATTGAATGGTTTTTAGCAAACAGCAAGATCAATTTTATTAAAAAATGTTTTTTCTTGGCTACTGCATAAAGAGTGGTTTAGAATTAAGCAAAAGTGGAAGCTGGGAAACCACTTTGCAGGCTTTTCCAGTGATCAGGATAAGAAAAGTGTTAGCTAGGACTAGAGGGGTGGTGGTAGAAAAGGGAGAGAAGTGGATGGATTTAGATGTATTTTGGAGATGGAATCAGCAGAACTTAGTGATGAGTTTACTGTGTAGCTTGAGGGAGCAAGAGATGATCAAAGATGACTTCCAGGTTCTCTGACTTAATAATGAAAGTGATTTGAAGCTACTTGGGAAAGTTCATGTTGACTAGAGGACATTTTGAATAATAAAAAGATTCATAAATACAGTGCAGAAAGTCATTTTTAGAGCATAGATATAGCTTAGAAGCTGCTAGAACCTGTGTTTCAAAAATTTTGGAGGAAGATTTTATTACAGGGTCTTTGGTAGTCTTACAGCAGCATCAGCAAAAGACATATGATAAAGGAATCAATATTAGAATCCATCCAACTAATAACACATTGTTTATTGAGTGCCTGCTATGTTCTAGAAACTATCCTATGTATAGGGGCTATCAGAAAGACATAATTTCTGTTCTCTTAGAGCTTATAGTCTGGAAGGGACTATGTTGAATAATCAAACTTTGCATGGAACATTATCTAAGTCAAAGATAATTGAAATGTTGAGCAAGATTTATATCAAAAGGAGTCAGCCACTCATTGGTTTTGATTTTTTAAAAAAACTGTTGCAGGCAGTAGGGTAAGTATGGATGTAGTTTGCCTAGTACTGTGTTCCATCATTATCTATACAACATACACTTCCATGAAAAAGAGCCACCTCTGGATACAAAAGTGGAAGCATAAAAATTTAGTAGTATAGGTTTTTGTTGTAGAATTTTATTTCAACTATGAGCTTACGAGCTTGGAGAAATTACTTTTCTTAAAAGGCTCTATCAGTAGAAAGAACTTGCATTTGTATTCAGTTCATTCCAGTGGAGCGTGACAGCCTTCTTGAAATATATAGAATGATTTTTACATAAAATATCAAAGAGCACATTGTATTTTCATACAAATTTTAATGCTTTCTGATTTTGAAGGATTCCTTTGGTTTTTGTGTGGTTCTGGGAAGTTTCAGAGCATTTTTGAAATCTGTGTGGGTTATTAAAATTTCTTCCTTGCTTGAAGAATTAAATCATTATTAAAAATATAGTAAGCTAGGTTCAACAACTTTATTAATCCCATGACGTAGAGGTGTTATGCCATTTTACATATGAGGAAACCAGCACTTTTAGTTCAGTGACTTCCTGTAAGTTTTTATGCTAGTAATAGTGCAGCCGAAATTAAAACTTAGGCCTGTGTGACTTCCAATTCTGTACCCTTAATCACAGTAACATCCTGCATTATTCTGTATGCAGGATGTTATGGGAGTAGCAAAATCATTAGGCATGTGCTAAATGCAGGTAGGTAAAGGTGCTTAGGAAGATACACAACAGACAGTAGCTTAGAGTACCAGTGAAACATAGTGCATTGCTGTATTAAATGATTCAGACTTGTCTCAGATGTTCACAGTATACTAAAATGTGTGAAAATTGGTGCAATCTGAGATGATCACAGAAGCAGCAGGCCTCAGGAATGATGAGGATTTAGGTAGATGGAGAGAACTAGGGCCTATCAGATGAAGTAAACAATATTAACTTCAGCTTTGAGGAAGAAATGACTACTATACAGGAGTCCCTGCTTACCCACCAGTGATACGCTCCAAGATCCCCAGTAGATGCCTGAAACCGGGGACTGTACTGAACCCTGTATGTACTGTGTTGTGTTTTTTCCTATACATACATACCTATGCTAAAGTTTAATTTATAAATTAGGCATAATAAAATAATAATAAAACAATTTTAACAGTGTACTGTAATAAAAGTTATATGAATGTGGTCTCTAAATCTCTTACTGTATTATTGTACTGTACTCACTCCCCTGACGGTGTCAGATGATAAAATTTGCACTGAGGCTGACGACAGATAACTAGTACCTCGGAAAGCAAAGCTGGGGATAAGGGGAGACTACTATAAATAATTCCAGCTGGAGGGCAAAGATATATTATCTGTGTATTCCAAGAACCTGCCACTGAGATAGCAAGCAGAAACTCACATTTATCTGGCACTTGCTGCGTGAATGGCATAGTGCTCTAAGTTCTGTGCAAATATCAACTCGTTTAATCTTTTCAACAAATCTAATAGTGACTTGCCCAACTAAGGTGACTCAATGAGATAGGATTTGAACTGTGCTAGCTTTTTCTAGTTCCCAGGCTCTTAACTACTATCTTAATAAGTAATGTTGTACTAAATTATCCAGTGAGCTAAAAATACATCTATGCAGCCTTTAATATGTGACTTACGTTTAATGGGTAAATAACACACTAAACATCCCCCCACTTCCCATGCCTACTTTCAGCAATATCAAAGAGAAATCACTTAACAGCAAAAAGATGTCATGGGGGTACCTTAAAATCCTGTCATGCCAAAACTAACATCTTGTTACTAGCTTTCAAAACCCTCCAAAATGCAGCTTAATACTAGTAATTCAGTGTATTACTTACCATTGCCCAACAGATGTTCCACCCTGTTTTATCTCAAACTAAACTCCAGCCATTCCTCACTTTGCATGGTGCAATGTTAACTGAAACCCATGCTTATCGAACTAAGGTAGATTGAAGGAACAGGAGATGATCAAAGATGACTTCTAGGTTCTCTGGCTTACTGTAATAAAGAACGTGGTTTTAAGCCAGCTGGGACAGTTCATCTTGGCTAGATAAGAGGATGTTTTGAATAATAAAAAGACTCATAAAGGTAATGCCGAAAGTCGTTTTTGAGGGCATAGATACAGCTTAGAAACTGCTGCACCTGTGTTAGGGTTGGCAAAATATGGCCCGTGGCCCAGTCCCATCCACGGCCTGTTTTGTATGACCTACAAGTTAAGGATTGTTTCATATTTTTAAATAGTTGGACAAAAATAAAAAGAATAATATTTAGGGACATATGAAAATTATGTGAAAAATGTCAGTGTTCGTAAATAAAGTTTCATTACAACACACACACACAAAACCCATGCATATCAGAACTAAAGTCAAATCTGTCACCTCAGAAGCAAGGACACAATTCTTATGTGTACCTGTTTCCATTAACAGTGCCATCAAAAACAAGGACTGCCTGTCTTACAACACCTTTATGGGCAGATACTATGTTTTCTATATCATCTCCACAGTGTGACTTGCATGTAGTAGGTCCTCAAATATTTGTTGATCTGATGAGCCAATAATCACCCTATCTCCTAATCCCCCTTTTATATGTGGTTTTGGTTTCCATGGTTTCAGTCACCCTTGGTTAGCCAAGGTCTGAATTTTATTATCATCATTATCTCCTCCTCCTCCTCCTCCTCATCATCATCAGAAGGGTGCATACTGTGCAGTAGGATATTTTGAGACAGACCACAATTCACGTAACTTTTATTACAGTACATCGTTGTAATTGTCCTATTTTTAGTTATTATTGTTAATCTCTTTCTGTGCTTAATCTATAAATTAAATGTTATCATAGGTATGGATGTATAAGAAAAAACATAGTATATACAGGTTGAATATCCCTTATCCAAAATGCTTGGCACCAGAAGTGTTTTGGATTTTGAATTTTTTTTTTTTCCAGATTTTGGAGTATTTGCATCATATGCTTAGTAGTTGAGCATCCTGAATTCAAAATCTGCAATGTTCTAATGAGCATTTCGTTTGAGTGTCATTAGTGCTCAGAACGTTTCAGATTTTGCAGCATTTCAGGTTTCAGATTGTCAGATTAGGTATACTCAACTTGTATAACATTTAATACTATCTACAATTTTTAGGCGTTCACTGTGAGTTTTGGAACAGTGTGTTCCCAGTGGGTGGATAAGGGGGACTATTGAATAAATGAGTAATTAAAGCCATGTGGTTAGTAATAGATAACCCTCTTACTGTATGCCAAATACTATATTCAGCATTATATATTTGTTTCATTTAATGCAACTTTGTTATTAATTACTTGGCCTTATTTTACAAATGAAGAAACGGAAACGTTAGAAGGATTATTTTACCTAGAGTTATAAATTGTTAAGTTTCAGAGTCAGTATTTGAACCCTGGTATTCTGACACCATGGCCTTAATTCTTAACTGCTTAATTTATGATATAGTATTACTATGGAGATATGCATAAGTTGCAGTGAGAATGAACAGGAAGACATCTAGGGATGTTATTGTTCTATTTTTAGTTATTGTGGTTAACTACAATTTTAAGTCTTCGTAGAGGAGGTGACATTTGTGTAGGGTGTTGAAGGGATGAGTAAGAGTTTACTATTGGAGAAGAGTGAGAAGGCATTTCTAGTAGAAAGTTTGGGTGTGAGAAATCTTGTATTCTTGGAGCTGTGTGTAGTTGGTTGGAGTTCAAACAAGAGATGAGATTGGAAAGGTACTAGATCATGAAGATTTTGTGTTTCATATTAAGGAGTTTTTACTTAATCTTGTAGGTAAAGTAGTTTTTTCAAGTAGTTAAATAGTAGCTAAATAGCTCTTGGGGAACTGCTAAAGAATTTCTAAAAAGTGGATGACATATTTGCATTTTAGAAACTCAACTCTGGTGATACTGTGAGCAATGGATTGGAGAACACCTGAGCAAGGGACCAGTCAGATGATTACAACAGTCCAAATGAAAAGTGACTGGGGCCTAAATGAAGGTAGAAGAGATAGATAGGAGACAGATAGATAATCATTTTGAGAAAGACTTAAGATAGAATGGAAAAGACTACTGTTGGATTGGGAGTTAGGATTGAAGGAGAGGGCAGAACCAAGTAGGTCTTCTAGTGTTCTCTTTGGAGTAGATGATGATATTACATGTAGGAATATAGGAAGAGGAGCATATTTAAATGGAAGAAGAGACCATGCTTACATAGGTGTGGGACTGTGTGAAATCTAAAGTGGAGAACTTTGGTAAATGGTTGTGTTACATGTATATACAGGAGACCTTGGGTAGGAGATTTGCCATGTTACCAGCACACAGGTGATTGTTGATAAAGTTTTTGTCTTGGATAATATTTATCTAATAATAAATATTACTGAGTACTGGTTACTATGTTCCAAGCACTAAAGATTTAGCAGTGAACAAAACATTTAAAAAAAAATTCCTTACTCTTGGGAGCTAACAGTTTAGTTTGGGTTGGAATGGGGTAAAATAAATGGTATGCCATGTGGTAGTGTTATGGAGAAAACGCAGGGGAGGAAGAGGGAGAATTCAGAGGGAGAGGATTAATGTGTGCAATGTTAAATTGGTTGGTTGGGGACTGTCTCTCTGACATTTAGCAAAAACCTGAAGGAGGTGAGGGGATGAAACATGTAGGTAACGGGGGGATAACATTCCAGGCATAGGAACAGGAAATGCAAAGACCCTGAGTCACGATTTGTGCATGATCAAGGAAGTACAAGGAAGCCAATGTGATTAGAGCCAGGTAAGGCTCAAAATAGCAGATGGCAAGGACAGAAAGGTAACGAAGGCTGGCTTTTGTAGGGTCTTCTTGGCTGTTGTAAGGACTTTGACTTTTACTCTGAATGAGATAGGAACCCTGGGAGGGTTTTGAGCAGAAGAGTGACTTTTGTTTTAACAGGATTACTTGGCTCCTGTGTAGATTGAGGCAGGGTGGGGTTCGGGGTGGGGGATGGAGGGCAGTATAGAAGCAGGGAGAACTTCAGGAGACTCTTAAAATTATTGAAGTAAGAGACGTGGTGTTTTGGATTGTGGTGGTAGTAGTGGAATTGGAATTCCCTATTACGTTTTGAAGGTAGACCCATTGGGATATGTTGATGCATTGTGAAAGCAGGGAATTCGAGACAATGCCAGAACACAGTCTGAACACAGCCAGAACACAGGTCTGGGCTGAAAATTTCAATTCAGAACTCACCAGCAAGTAGGTTGTTTTTTGAAAAACGAGACTAGATGAGATCACCAAGGGAGAAGAGAAGAACTTTGAGTCTAGGTTATTCCAACTTTTAGAGATTGGAGAAACTGAGAAGGAATGGCCAGTGAAGTAGGAAAAAAACCATGAAGGTGTAGTTCCTTAGAAGCTAAGTGAAGAATGTGTTGTAAGAAGGAAGGATCGGTTTTTAAATTCTGCAAATAGACCAAGTAAGATGAGAACTGAAAATTGACTGTCCAGCTTAGCAACAAGGAAGTAATCTTGAGAAACTGTTTCCATGATGGGGACAGGGGAGGGTGAAGAGATAATTGGAGTGGGTTCAAGAAAGAATGGAAGGAGAAATTGGTTATAGTAGTAATATGTGGCCACTCTTTTGAGGTTTTTTACAGTAATTAGGAGCAGAGAAAGGGAGAGTTGGATAGAGCTGTGAGGGCTAAAGAAGATACCCTTTTTTTTGAGATGCAGTCTCGCTCTGTCACCAGGCTGGAGTGCAGTGGCACCATCTCGGCTCACTGCAACCTCTGCCTCCTGGGTTCAAGGGCCTGCCTCAGCCTCCCGAGTAGCTGGTACTACAGGTGCACGCCACCACTGCCAACTAATTTTTGTATTTTGTATTTTTAGTAGGGATGGGTTTTCACCATGTTGGCCAGGGATGGTCTCAATCTCTTGACCTTGTGATCCGCCCATCTCTGCCTCCCAAAGTGCTAGGATTACAGGGTGAGCCACCATGCCTCCTTTTTTTTTTTTAAATATGGAAGGAATAACAGCTCTTTGTATGCTGATGGAATGCCCTGGTAGAGGGAAAAAAGCTGATGATGCAGAAGATAGGGGGGGAACTGTTGGGTGATGTTCTTTCGCTAGGGAGCAGGAAGATGTTATCTCATGGGAAGCTGTAGGCTGAGGAGCTCAATCTCTATCCACTGTATTGGTGAAAGGCAGGATGTGTGGCACAAAGGTGGAGGCAGACCGATGTGGGTGGGAAAAATTGCGGAAGTTTTCTTTTGATTTTGTCCAGTTTAGTGCAATAGGAAGCAAAAGCATTGGCTGAAAGTGAAGGTGGTGGAATAAGCAGTGTTGGAGGCTTGAGCAGAGGAGAAAGGATGCAGTTGTCTTTCAGAACGGGAGAGTAGAGTAGGAAGCATCAGGACCTGCTTGAGGTTTGTGGGTAGGAGTATAATGTGAGACTGGGTAGCGTGATTCTCTGTTTTTCTCCACCCATGTTCACATTGAGGTAATGACTTGGATTATGTGAAGAGTTGAATTTAATAGAGGTTAGGATTTTGTTGTTAAATTAGAAGAGAAGCAAGAGAGTTAAAGGTCTCTGCAAAGGGTGGAATTACAGGGAAAAACCTTAGAATCTAAGCTGTGTAGAGAGAAAGGAGGGCGTGAGGAGAGTGGAAAACTGATGGAAGCACTGGATTATGGGTCCTCCGGATGGAAAAGATAAGATGGCCAAGGACAGAATTCTAGATTTTGTCAATATTTTATAGTAAAAGAACTAGCAAAGGAGATGGATGAAGAGAAGTCTGAGTATAAAGCAAAAAGGCTTAGGAAAAGGGAAAGATAGGAAGTAGTATATAGTGTCTTGAGCATTTGTGGCTTAGCTAGGTATCAATGTTTATACAGGTCACAATATCCAGAATCCTGAAATCTAAGGAGTCCTGAAAACTTGAAAAAAAATCATTGTGGCAACATAAAAGTTATTTTAACCAGACTTGACTTTTCTTTTCTTTTCTTTTCTTTTTGAGACAGATTCTCACTCTTGTCACCCAGGCTGGAGTGCAGTGGTGCCATCTCAGCTCACTGCAAGCTCAGCCTCCCAGATTCACGGCATTCTCCTGCCTCAGCCTCCCGAGTATCTGGGACTACAGGTGCCTGCCACCATGCCCGGCTGATTTTTTGTATTTTTAGTAGAGACAGGGTTTCACCGTGTTAGCCAGGATGATCTCAGTCTCCTGATGTCGTGATCCACCCACCTTGGCCTTCCAGAGTGCTGGGATTACAGGCATGAGTCACTGCGCCTGGCCTAACCAGACCCTTTTTTTTTTTTTTTTTTTGAGACGGAGTCTTGCTCTGCTGGCCAGGCTGGAGTGCAGTGGTACGATCTCGGCTCACTGCAAGCTCCACCTCCCGGGTTCATGCTATTCTCCCGCCTCAGCCTCCCGAGTAACTGGGACTACAGGCGCTCGCCACCATGCCCGGCTAAGTTTTTGTATTTTTGGTAGAGACGGGGTTTCACCATTCACAGGATGGTCTTGATCTCCTGACGTCATGATCCGCCCACCTCGGTCTCCCAAAGTGCTGGGATTACAGGCGTGAGCCACCGCACCTGGCCCCAGACCGTTTTTAAGTGTTACAATTTGGTGGCACTAAAGACCTTCACCTTGTTATGCAATCATCACCATCATCTATTTCCAGAACTTTTTCATCTTGCAAAACTGGAACTCTGTACCCATTAAACAACTCCGAATCCCCCCCGCCCCTGGTAAACATCATTCTGTCTTCTGCCTTTATTAATTTGTCTACTCTAGGTACCATAAGGAGAATTATACAGTATTTGTCCTTTTTTGTCTGGCTCTTTCACTTAGCATAATGTCCCCAAGGTTCATCTGTATTTTAGTCTGTGTCAGAATTGCCTTCCTTTTTTCTTTTTTTCTTTTTTTTAAATAAGACCAAGTCTTGCACTGTTGCCCAGGCTGGAGTGCAGTGGTGCAGTCTTGGCTCATTGCAACCTCTGCCTCCCAGGTTCAAGCGATTCTTCTGCGTCAGCCTTCCGAGTAGCTGGGACTACAGGCACGTGCCACCACACCCAGCTCATTGTTGTATTTTTAGTAGAGTCGAGGTTTCACCATGTTGGCCAGGATGGTCTCAATCTCTTGACCTCGTGACCTCGGCCTCCCAAAGTGCTGGGATTACAGGAGTAAGCCACCAGCGCCCAACCATTGCCTTCCTCGTTAAGGCTGGAGAATATTCCGTTCTATGTATGTACCACTTTTGGTTTATCCATTCATCCATCAGTGGATACTTGGATTGTTTCCACCTTTTGGTTATTGTAAATAGTGCTGCTATGAACATGGGTGTACAAATAGATACCCATATACAAAGAACTGCTTTCAGGTCTTTGGGGGCTATACTCAGCAGTGGAATTGCTAGATTATGTAGTAATTCTGTTTACTTTTTTGAGGAACCATCATACTGTTTTCCACAGCAGCTGTGCCATTTTATATTCCCACCAACAATGGGACAAGGGTTCTGGTATTTCCACATCTTCACCAACATCTGTTATTTTCTGGTGTTTTACATTTAAAAATAATAACCATCCTAATGGGTGTGAAGTAGTATCTGATTGTGGTTTGATTTACATTTTCTTAATTATTAGTGATGTTGAGCATCTTTTCATGAGCTTATTGACCATCTGTATATCTTCTTTGGAGAACGGAAAGAAATTTTTTTCCAACTCATTTTGCAATAAGGTCCCACTTGACCTGAACCGAGTTACTGGCAAAACATGATCTGACCTGACAGACTATTTATATTCCTTACTTATGCCAGTTAATGTGAATATTCGTACGCTTTGCTAAAGAAATTTTAGTGTGTCTGATTATGGAGTGCTGCCCCAAATCCTACTAGGGCTATTCACATGCACATACTGTACACATGTATGTACTAATGCTTCTATAAAATCAGAAAATATCAGAATTCCAAAACACATTCTACTCTAGTCCAAGGGTTTTGGATTAAGAGTTTGTGGACTTGTAGCTTCATTTCTTTGGAAAACCATGTTCCAGGTTTTAAAAACGTACAAACTTTGGGAATTTAGGGAAGAATTAGTTGAGGGCTATCTCTACTTCCGTCACATCTCAACCCATGTCTTTCTTTTCTGTCTTTATGCTTCACTTGCCATTCCTGCCCTAGTGGTTTTGCCTCTTAACCTCTCTGAGGCTTATTTTTTCATCTGCAGAGTGGGTATATTGTTTTCTACTTTGAAGGATGGATGGTGGGGACCAAAGGAGGTAATGACGTAAGGCTCAAGTCAGAGTCTAGCACAGTAGGTGCTCCACAAACGCTGATTCGCTGTAGTCCTTAAATTCATGCTCTCTCTGTTGTGGAGCATGTGAATTCGTTCTTTCATACCTCTTTCATCATGTTACTTAATCCCTAATGAATGGAATTACTTACTATAGTGTTTCTGTGTGAAAATGTTCAAATGCCAAAAAGACATCTCTTCTCCCCACATTTCCTAGCCTCACACTGATAATAAAGGATTACCCCCCTCTCTCCTCAAAACATTACACCCCCATGGGGAATGGAGAGGTAAGGGCAAATGAGAGTGCTCCAGTGGACAGATGGGGGAAGGCAGCAGCTCTGTGTTTACAAAAATTGTTAAATTATTTACACAATTTTGGTGTCCCTACCAAATCCAGAGTTGGAGATACTGCAAGAATGGCCTTTTTAATGTTAGAAATAGGAGTTAGATGAGTCATTTAATGGAAGCTTAATTTTTTTGTAGAAGAGTAATAATCTTTTCATATAAACCAGTGGTAATAAAAGCTTTATTATCTAGCAGTAGGCATAAAGTTTTCTTTTAGTTTAGCCCAATTACTGGTGCATTTAATCTGCCCCCTTCCCCGCCACCCCCCCCCCCCCCCCCGGGTTAGTTATCTTAGATTAAAAGGTCAGTTCTGGCCTGGAACATATGTCTTCTTTTAAAGAATTTGGCATATTTAGATGAGGAGGACATGAAGTGGCAGAACTTGAGTTAAACATTTAAATATATTTTGTGCCCTTGGTTATTTATATTAGACACCTGCTGCTTTGGAAAGTAACATGTTTAACGAAAACATACTTTGGCTGAAATGTTAAAATAAAATGACCTAGCAAAGGTAACCTTATAGTTCCGATATGACAGTTTGAGTTTGGTTGGGACTGGAATGAGTGGTTTCTAGGTAGCCATTTCTTCCTCCCTGTGTAGAGAGCCTTGCTAATTTTTAAACCTTCATAAGAGGAAACACCCTTGCTGTGGAGGCTTGCTCAGGGGAACGGAGTGGAGGCGGGCTCGCACATGAGCGCATGTGCAGGAGCGTTTCACCGTGCAAAGGTTAAGGGCGGATGTGGGCAGAGGGGAACCTCCCACAGGTCCCATTCTGGACAGACGTGCATAGTTGTGGTGATGTGCAAACAGCTGTACTGGAACTGGATATCCACTTTCACGTCGGGCATCCGCCTAGAAGAGCAGCTGGCAGCTGATAGGAACACCCTCAAACAACAGGCAGTGCTGCAGCAGGTGCCTGACCTTGACTTTCGGGCTTTCTATCTGATCCTTGCCTCAGGAAGTTAGATCTGGTTTCTGGTATTTGGTTATTTTGAAAGTTTCCTATACTGTTGTTACTACTTTGAGTTGTGAAGATAGATGAAAAGATACTACTTTATGAGTTAGAGTAGTTGATTCTAGAATGTAGTTTCAAGAACAGCCTTTAAAAAATCTTTTTACAAAGTTCTGTTTGGATTTTGAGAAATGAAAGAAATCTTACTTTAACCCTGTGTTATGTATTCTTTATTGTTTTTTGTTTTTGTATTTGGAGGAGCCCCAGTACTTGTTGGTGTTATAACACAATTCATCCCACAAACAGATGTTTGTCTTTTGTTTTGAGGTGTCTAAGGAAGAGCTTGAGATTTCACTTGGCTACATTCCAGTATGAAACCTGAGTTAAGTCCCTTGGCCTTTTATAAAAGAGAACGGTTAGAAAGACCAGAGTTCTCTAATGAGTTATGGTGAAGTGGTGAAGAGACTTTTTCAGAAACGAATTTATGTAAAACCAATGAATAAAAATCTCTGTTCTTTTTAGTTTGTTATAAAATATGTGTGTGTATCTGCGTGCTCTAACAAGGAATTTTTACTAATCTCAGTGGCCTTTTTTTTTTTTGAGACGGAGTCTCACTCTGTCGCACAGGCTGGAGTGCAGTGGCCGGATCTCAGCTCACTGCAAGCTCCGCCTCCTGGATTCCCGCCATTCTCCTGCCTCAGCCTCCTGAGTTGCTGGGACTACAGGCCCCCGCCACCTCGCCTGGCTAGTTTTTTGTATTTTTAGTAGAGACGGGGTTTCACCGTGTTAGCCAGGATGGTCTCGATCTCCTGACCTCGTGATCCGCCCATCTCGGCCTCCCAAAGTGCTGGGATTACAGGCTTGAGCCACCGCGCCCGGCCCTCTTAGTGGTCTTTGAAGCATAAAATTGAAGGATATTTTCAGTTGTCCTTTTGGGGAAGAGTTATTAATACTTGTATTTGGTTAGGCTAAACTCTTTGTCTTTTGCTTGTCAATTAGTATTTGTAGAGCATCCATGATAAATCTGCATGCACACACATGGACGTGAGTGTGTATATGCATCTGTTGCTAGATTGGGTGCAGAGCAAGTCACGTTGCCCTTGAGTTAACGTGTTAAGACCCTTGACAGCCTTCGTTTTCTTTTCTTTTTTTTTTTTTTGAGACGGAGTCTCGCTGTGTCGCCCAGGCTGGAGTGCAGTGGCACAATCTCGGCTCACTGCAAGCTCCGCCTCCCGGGTTCCCGCCATTCTCCCGCCTCAGCCTCCGAATAGCTGGGACTACAGGCGCCTGCCACCGCGCCCGGCTATTTTTTTGTATTTTTAGTAGAGACGGGGTTTCACCGTGTTAGCCAGGAGGGTCTCTATCTCCTGACCTCGTGATCCGCCCGCCTCGGCCTCCCAAAGTGCTGGGATTACAGGCTTGAGCCACCGCGCCCGGCTTGCCTTTGTTTTCTTGAGCTACGTACTTAGGTTTGAATTTCTGATCTGGAAAGTCAGGGAAGTCATAAAGGCTTTAAAAGTTATTCTCTGTTTGGATAATGTAGTTCAGATTATTGCAGGGATGAGGGGCGTATAGATTGTTTTCATGGTAAAGAGAAGGTAGAAAAAAGAAGGTCTATATATAACAGACTGTCTTTTTCTTTGGTTAAATCTATGCAGAGCTAGTAATGAAGGGAATTTTAGGCATAGTATAAAATGAAACTCTCTTGACATTTGTCTGATTCTTTTTATATTTCTCTTAAATATCTACTTTCCCAAACTAGAAAATCATCCTTTGTGTGCTTATGTGTTCAGTAGGGCATCTCCATTGTTGTCAGCAGAGTCAGTGTGGTAGGACTTCAACAAATATGCAGTGTCCCTCTCCCTTACTTGTAAATTGTTCTTTATCTTGTATCTCCAAGTATCAGCAGTGTCTCTTTAATATTAGTCACTAAGAGTGAGTTTAGTTGAGGAAAATATTTTTAGTGTTATTAAATGTAGAAATGCAGGAACACCAAATGCATTTGTTTCCAAGAGATTTATTAGCATTTTTATTCTTCATCTGGGTGCTCTATTTAAGGAATAATATAACTTATTTCAAAATATGTTAGCTTGTTGTAGCTTTGTTTTTGTTTTTGTGTTTCTCCTTTGGAGTCCTGAGAAGACAACATTTAGATTCAGAACTTTGTTATCTCAGTGTGTCTAATTTAGCTAACTTTTGAATGTATTTCTTGACTGCACAGAAAGTTGGAGTGACTGGTCCCCCTGATCCACAAGTCCGCTGTCCCTCTGTCATTGAGTTTGGGAAGTATGAAATTCACACCTGGTACTCCTCCCCATATCCTCAAGAATACTCAAGGTATGTTTTGAGAGACCCTTGACCTTCTGTTTTGAGATCCATAGAAGTCTGGAACTGGAAGGTGTTTTGAAGTCTTGAAGATGTTTGAGTCCACTTTATCCTTGACATTTGAGGAAACTGGGGGCTTTTAAATGTCCGTAATAATAGCAGCAGCTTTGGCAGCCACTGCATCCCAGTTTGCTTTAGATGTTATCTTCTGTAACCTCTCAGACACTGATGTTTAAAATGAGAAACCCAAATGCATGGTCACAATAAAAGGGGAATGCTTTTTTTTAAGAGAAATTTGTCTTCACTCCTATCACTAAGAATTTTGAAAAAGAGAAGAGACTCATATATAAATTAATATAAAGTTTCAGTTGATGAGCCTTTGATCTGAATATTTATAATTTGGCAAACTTAGTAAATGGTGTGTTTTCCCAGAAAAAATTGGACAAATGGTGTAAAATTATATATTAATAGTTTGGGCTTCCAGATATATTAATAACCATTGATCACTCACCAGCTTGGTGGCGCTAAAGTGGTCTCATGACTCAGCTCTGAAATTGACAAGTTATGTAACCTTAAAAGCTGCCCAACTGCTCTGTGCCTCAATTTCCTCATCTGTAAAGCAGAGATAGTAATAGTGCTTACTTCGTGGGGATATTGAGAACATTAAATGAGCTACAGCATGTAAATCACTTAGAAAATGGTAAGTGCTCAATAATGTCAATTATTATATTTTTCTTTATGGTTAAAATTAAAAGATGAAATAAGATGAGATCAAAAAATTAAATACTAGTTAATTGAAGTGCAGTAGTGACATTAATGCTCTCTAATCTATAAACTACTTATGCCTCAGTTTCCCGTATAGCAGAGTGTTACAAGAAATAATACGTCATGGTGCTTTGTGGGTTAAATACATGTTCAGAGTATTCTCATCCTGTAAGTTTTCACCCATTTAGTAACATTGCCTGTCCAAAACATTAGCAAAATTTATTCAGTACTTTACAATATATTGAGTGCCTTAACATGAGTTATTTCCAAGAAACTAGGAATAGGCCAGTATAGTTGTTAAAAGGGCCACCGAGTAAAACTCATTTATCTTTTTACTTTTTCTTTCCATATAATAACTTGCTTCTCTAGTCTATAGTTGAAGCAGAAAAATAGGGGTAAGAATGCCCATTTCAGACAGCGACCTCAAAGTGACAACAAACAAAAACAGAAGAAAAAGCAAAACTCCAGGAAGCTAACATACAAGCTCATGAAACACAACATTGAGGGCCATTTACTGTAGGATCAGTTATCCCCAAACACTGGCGTGTCTTCAAGGCAGCACACGGTATCATGAGCTGACAACAGTTAATCTGACTTTAAGATAAGGTTGCACTGTATTTGCATTTCCATACTATACATGTATATATATTATACATATATATATTATGTATAATATATATTATTCCTCAGGAGTTCTGAATAGCCAAGATCTTGTATGACTGAGAAGAAATATGCCAAGGACATATTGCCTGTAATCATTCAAGAGAATGATGAGAATGGAATAATAAACTGTTGTCTTTTAAGATAGATGTTTAAAGGATTCATTGAAAATGTAACTTTTGTTCTGATGAGATTTTCATTAGAAAGAGGTGTGAGGAGACTAGTTATCAGTAAAAGAATAAATAATGCCATCAAAAAATAACTTAAAAAAGTATAGTAGGAAACAGTAGAAAGCAGAAACAGGATAGGAACTTATAAAGTTCATCAACTTCCTTAAGCAGTTTTAGACATTTTCTGTGTATTTTTTCATCCATTGGGTAGGGTTCTTTGAGTTTTCAATTAGAAAATATCCTGTAATTTTTAATAGGTTCTTGAGTAATTATGACTTTTTTCTGTCTTTATATTCATAGTTCTCTTGGTTACATTTTTTAAAAATTATATTTATTTAAGTGAACTTGAAACTTGAGGTGACTAAAATGTTTGGAGATCTTACATTTTCCAAATAATAAACCTCTATTCTTAATTTTGTTACTGCTTATTTATTATTTTGTGCTAAACTACTTATAAGTTGTTTTCTCATTAAAGGTTTTAAACACTGTAACGTACAAAAACAGGGCAGTAGGAGCAAACAAAAAGGAAAAGATCACAAGAACAACCTCTTTTGGGAAGTGGGATTATGCTTTAGGGAATGTCCTTTCATATCCAAATATTTGTGTGTGCATTGTGTAAGTAATCTTGTATCCCTGTCTTTAAAAATCAAAACAAAACAATGAAGCAATAATACTGTTTCATTTGGAGCAGTGTGATTAAGTCTCAGACATTATGGAGTGTAAAACAGTTTTAACTATGAATTTTTCCCACAGTGCCATGTGGTGCCCACACATGGCAGAGACAGGTTCATCACGAAACCTACTCTGCCATTAAGAGCATGACATAGATGGTCTTAAGGCAAAAGAAATTGTCATCGTGGGATGCCCTCTGCTCCTGTGCTGCTTAGAGCTTAGCTCTTTGCTTTGAGATCCTAAAGAGGCAGATTCCTAGGTGATAGAGTAGCCTAGGAAGATTCCTCTGCCTTTTGATTCTCCTCTGGGCTTTATTTGATACTTAGATTATGAGATTGTCACTAGAACCAGTTTGATTATTCTCATCATTCCAGTTACGGAAGAAGAAACCAAATAGGATCCCTAATGCGTTTGGCTATTAAATTATTGAGTAAAATTGATGAAAGAAGAATACAAATAGTAATTGTTAAGTAATAGCAACTGTTATTACCATCCCTTGAGCTTGGTACTGGACTAAGCATCTCTGGTGTAAATTCTGTGAGATGAATATTACTGTCTTCATTTTGCAGACCTGGTTCCAGACAGTACAGTGTATAAGTGGCAGAACTTGAAGCTCACTTCTCTCTTACTACATAGCCATAACCATTAACCACTGGGCCACCACTGGGCCTATGCTACTCCATGTAGCATGTATATCTAGGTTGATCTCCCTTGACTTGTACCATAATCTTAGATTTAAGTAATATTTGGTATAAATTGTATTGTTACATTAAAAATTTGCTACAAGTTGACTCCACAAACTGCTACTATGTTGGGCCATGTTCAGAAGCCAGAAAGTACTGTAGAAATTCCTGAGAATAATAATTGCATCATTCTAGAAGTTAGAGAAGCACGCCCAGCTACAGCACAGCCCTGGTTCCATGGGCTGGGTTGTCAGCATTGCGGCAGACTTTAGAATAAACTTCCAGTGTGGAGGTGACACTTCACGTACAGTTGGTCAAAACCACTGTACAGCTACATATTTGATAGCTGAGACCTAGGTCCTGCCAGGAAGAAGATCACTAAAAGCAGCCCCCAACAAGATTCTCCAGGGCTAGGAGTATTCATAATCTTTATAAATACATTTCATTTCATGTAGTCTCATGTTTTTCTTTATGATAGATCTTTTTTCAGTGAGAGAACGGCAGTTGTTTATAATATTACTAGAAATATTTTGGTTTTCCAGTAGTTTTTTTCCAGATGATTCCCTTTAGATTAGCAGTGTCATCCCAGTGGGCTTGGTTTTAATAAAGTAAGGGGCTTTTAAAATGTTTTCAGCGAGAACTGGATTGGAATAAAGTAGATCACAATGCTTGTTTTCAGTTTACTATTTTTCACATAATAAGGTTCACAAAAGTTGTTTCTTTTTTTAATCATCAATTAAATGCCATACATGCCATACATCTTGCCATTCTAAGGAAGTAGCATGAACTCTTCATTTACTGGAGAAGACTTGACAGTAATTTTCTCAGAGCTTTTATTTCTCCTGATGTTTCTTGAGCAATTTGGTTACTGTGAGAGCATTAAACATTTTTGGCCTTCTCTCACAGACCTTAGGACATAAATTGTACTTTCTTTCCCTTCCTCCCTCCCTCCCTCCCTACCTCCTCCCTCCCTCCCTCCCTCCCTCCCTCCCTTCCTCCTTCCTTCTTCCCTTCCTTCTTCCCTCCCTCCCTTCCTCTCTCCCCTCTCTTCCTTCTGTTTCCAGAAAAGTAATTAGCATTTATTGAATATTTTCTGTTTTTTAATTGACAGATAAAATTGCATATATTATGTACAACATGATGTTTTGAAATATGCACATTATGAAATACGACTAAATCTAGCTAATTAACATAAATGGTACTTTATTTTCATGTCTCTGTGCTGAGATCTAACAGTTGGATTGGATGCTGTTAAAGTTGGCATTTATCTTTACCATGATTTAGTAAATGATCTGTCACTTTTTTACTGTATCATTTTTACAAAAATACTTTAAAAAGCACAAAATTTTTAAAGTTTCTCAGATTCGTATTATAGGAAGTATTTAGTTGTAATATTTAGCCCTCAAAGTGAAACTGGACACAGATAGTGTTACTTCTGTATCTTCATGCCGTGACAAGTTAAGATTGCTCATTGAGAATTTAGCACAGGTAAGAGGTAAGTAAAACAGTTAGGGAGGGAGGTGCCACCCATTACATCTACATAAGGAGACTCATTCTTCCTCTTCCTTTCAAGAAGAAATTACTCAGAATCCAGGTATTCAGGAAGGTGGTCTCCCAGTTATAGGTCACCTGTAAGACTTATTTAATACATTTAGTGCTCATATTAGATGATGAAGTTTATAAGGAGCCATTTCATTCTGTGATTTGTAGCTCTGGTGGTGAAGATGGAAAAACCTCTTCATCTGGTGGTTCCTCCTGAATAGTGGGGCTTGAGGCAGAATGCAGTGGAAACAAAGTAGCCAACGACACATTGCTTTCCATGCTCTTAGCTCCTGCTTCTTGACTTTATAGTGCCAGTTCATTATTTGTTTCACTCAGTGCTTAATTTTGGAGTGGTTGTACTAATAATATAATTACAAGTTGTATTGGTGTGGCTAACATTAGAGATTTTGAAAAACGATATTGTATGTTTAGTAATATTATAGTACAAAAGTTCCTTGGAAGCTTTTAGTGTGCTGAATTGAATGACAGTTTAAAAAATAAAAATAAGATGTGAGATTATATGGGAAGAATTAATGCACATTGTGAATCCCCCAGGAAAGGTGGGAAAAAGCATGTGCCCTCTTGCCCTTATTTGAGCACGAAATCCTTAGTACCTGCAGGATTCGTGTTCCATAAATAAACCTTGGGAAAAACTTTAGTAGAATGTTAGATGTTTACAGATAAATTGTAATTATATTTTAAAAGCTGCTTTCAGAGTGGGAACTTGAAAAAATAGTTGTGGTCTTCACGTAAACCAAACATTTTTGTGTGTCTTAACCTACTTAGCAAATATTATTTGCTTTAATTCTAGAGTAATATTTTAAGCATAACTATCCAAATTGATAGCAACTAAATTAATTTTTTCTTTTCATCTCAGTACTTAATATGAGACAAGATACAGTAATTTATTTGAATTATATATTTTGTCATTTTACCATCCAATATTTTTGCATATGCAGTTTTTTTGTTTTGTTTTTTTTTTTAACCTGTTACCTGGGTAGTAATGAGAGGCAAAAAGATGATAATTGTGCAAGTTTGAAATTCTCTAAAATATAAAGCCCTGTCTTTTTTGTTTGATTATCATTTACAGGCTTCCCAAATTGTATCTTTGTGAATTTTGTTTAAAATATATGAAAAGTAGAACTATTCTGCAGCAGCACATGAAGAAATGTGGTTGGTTCCATCCTCCTGCCAATGAGATTTACAGAAAGAATAATATTTCTGTCTTTGAGGTAAGGTAGATACTTAGTAATTGTCCTCTAACCCATTTCAAAAGTAGGGCCACCTATATTGCTTCTATTGTGCAACTTACCATTGTCTTACTATTTTGTGTATCAGTAAAAAGGAAAAAGTTCTAATTACAATTTTTAAAACTTCATTTGATTATAAAATGCCAGTTGATTTTGCATAAAGATGTGATAAAAGTACCTCTTAGAATCTATGAAATATGACATTTAAATGAAAGGATTTCTATCACTTATTTAAAAGGAATATCTCACAGAGATCTGTTTAATAGTAAATCTTAATGTGATGATGATGATGTGTGACCTCTGCTCTCTGATTCTCTATTGCTGTTAGTAGTGCTCTTGATCCTCAGTTCTGTGGTTTTCGTGCCAAATATTAATTGAATACTTGCTTATGTGCCCTGTTACTTACTCTAACAGTAAAATTTCAGATTGTCAGGATCCCCTCAGTCTCTCACTTTCTTGGTCCTCCCTAAGACTCTTAAGCGATCAGTAGAGGAGTTCTTTATCTTGGGAGAAGCTGGGATAGGTGTGGTGTAAAACACTGTTTGAAAATAATATTAAATTACCTGGATTGTTTAGGAGTTCTGTTAGTATCCCAGACAGTGTCTTGGAAGCTAATGTGGGCATCCATTGGCATTTTGATAAAAAAGAAAGCTCTGGCAACTCCATTAACACAGACAAGGCTGCCAGGAGTGAAAGAGTAGAGTTCTAGCTCCTGGGCCTGGCGAACCTGGAGCTGCATTTACTACATGATTACTTGAGGAACCCACTTGGTACTTCTGCTTGGCAATAGTTAGTACCCCCTTAAATAGTTTTATCTGGGTTCAAGCCCGATCGTGTAGTCAGATTGCATTGCTTCAGGCTGCTGACACAGATTAGACTACATAGTTAGATCTTATTTTACCTAATAAATGTATTTTAGAAGGATTGTATTTAGATCTTTCGTTGTGTGTTAAATACTTTGAAAATGAAGCTTGCTATCCAAAGGATTGCTACAATTCATCTTTTTATTAAAGCAAAAATTGCTCTTTTAAAACCAGATTATCACCTCCTTATCTGGCTGTTCCTGCTTTGTTGAAGGTACGGTGTTTTATATATTTGGTTGTCTTAAAACAGCAGATACCAGCCGGGCGCGGTGGCTCACGCCTGTAATCCCAGCACTTTGGGAGGCCGAGGCAGGTGGATCACGAGGTCAGGAGATCGAGACCATCCTGGCTAACACGGTGAAACCCCGTCTCTACTAAAAATACAAAAAAAAAAAAAAAAAATTGGTGGGCGCCTGTAGTCCCAGCTACTCAGGAGGCTGAGGCAGGAGAATGGCGTGAACCCAGGAGGCAGAGTTTGCAGTGAGCCAAGATCGCGCCACTGTGCTGCAGCCTGGGCGATAGAGTAAGACTGTCTCAAAAAAAGCACAAAAAACCAGATACCATAATACTACTATTTCAAAGGATGGCTTCCAGGTTCTATAGTGTTCTGGTCATGGACACCTTCTCCTAGGCTGGACTGTGGATATCTAGAGTTGCTTTTAACTGATACATATTATTCTAGAACTAAAGAGACCCTCTATTGACTGTTTTGTTCCGTTTATTTCTCTAGGTTGATGGGAATGTGAGTACCATTTATTGTCAAAACCTGTGTCTCTTGGCAAAGTTGTTTCTTGACCACAAAACCCTCTATTATGATGTGGAGCCATTTCTTTTTTATGTACTAACACAGAATGATGTCAAGGGCTGCCACCTTGTTGGCTACTTTTCTAAAGTAAGTATGTTAGCTTAAAGTTTGAATTCTTAACGGAAATCTGAAACAGTCTTTGCTGGTTCTCACTCGGGAACACAACAAGATGCAGCACCTCCTAGGTGTCATCTAGTTGTTTGGAAAGAATAGAAGGAACATTTGGAAACTTACCAGGTGCTAGAAGGTGCTTAGTAACATTCAACAACCTGTATTCTCCGAGGAGTATAGACTGCTGGCAGTACTCACGAGGAAGGTTTTAAATGGCTTCGCTTCCCATGGTAATAATATGGAACTTGTGAAATAAACAGTCATTAGCTCTCTGAGTTCTGTCTCAGCTTAAATCTTCTTTTCCTAATTTGAACTTTAAGCATAGAAATAAAAGTAGTAAGGCATTTTGATTAAAGGATATTTTCTCCTTTTTTAATCTTCCATTCCCTTAGAGGGAAAAAGTTTCTTTTCTAGTCAGACAGCATAAAAGATATACTTTTATTTAAGCAAGCCCATGGTAAAATCCAAGTGTATAGAACAGTTAAGGGGAAGTACTAGCTTTTTATAAGCATTTATAAGAATTCTTTAGGCTACTTCATTAGTTAGATATGACTTAAGATATACTGACTCATTTATAAAATTATAAAAATGACTATTTTGTGTCAAGTTAGATACAGCTAATAGGACTGCTCTGAGTAGCACCAGAGCAGGAGAGAAAGAAAACTCTGACATAATTAATGAGTCTTCTCACTTCTAGAGTGGCACACTGATTGATCATTTGTAGCTTTACAGATTGTTTGGGACTCAGATTCCAGTGCTGATCCTTAGGCATTGGCGTACTGTTTTTGAGTTGCAGATGGTGTTGGATGACATTGTTTTGTTTTATAGTTTTACTCTCCTGGGATGGTTGCTTTGTGGGTAATGGCAGTGACTTGACATTATCCTATCTTCTCCCAGTTGGGTAGTTTTTTCTTGATGTATATGGCTATTCCCAAAGGACCAGGGCTGTGGGTTTTGGCCATTAGTCTTTGTTTCTTAATTCACATTATTACTCACTTTTACCAGCCTGTTTTAAAACTTGACTTGTATTTTCTCCACCAGGAAAAGCACTGCCAACAGAAGTACAATGTTTCCTGTATAATGATTCTTCCTCAATACCAGCGTAAGGGCTATGGCAGGTTTCTCATCGATTTCAGTAAGGATTATATTAATTTCTCATTGGTTTCTTCCAGTGGACCTTCTGTATATATGTTTTTAAAGATTTGTAGGTGCTTTGTTGGCTGCTAGTATCACTTGTCATATTGCTGTATGAGTCTTTAAAACCTAAAGCCACTGCTGGACATTGTGGCTCATGCCTATAATCCCAGCACTTTGGAAAACTGGGGTGGGAGGATTGCTTGAGCCCAGTAGTTCAAGACCAGCTTAGGCAACATGTCAAGACCCTGTCTCTACAAAAAATTTAAAAAGTTAGGTGGGCATGATGGCATGCACCTAGGGTTCCACCTACCTAGGAAGCAGAAGTGAGAGGATCACTTGAGCACCCAGGAGGTTGAGGCTGCAGTGAGCAGTGCTACCCTTGCATTGTAGGCTCCAGCCTGGGCCACAGAGCAGGACTCTGTCTCAAAATAAAAATGGAAATAAATAAAACCTAAAGCAACACGTTCCTTTTTATTTTGGTTGGACACAAAATATTTTTAAACAGCTAATATTGAATAAAATTTTGTGTGATGTATAGCACATACCTTTAATTTCCAACTGTTCATTTACAGTGGAACTTAGTTTTATGCAGTAATACTAATAATACTAAAAACATTGTATAACTACTTCAATTAGAGATAATAAGGAAGTACTGTGAGCCAGGCGCAGTGGCTCACACCTGTAATCCCTACATTTTGGGAGGCCAAGGTGGGCGGATCACGAGGTCAGGAGTTCAAGACCAGCCTGTGCAACATGGCAAAACCTCATCTCTGTTAAACATACAAAAAGTTAGCTGGGTATGGTGGTAGGCACATGTAATCCCAGCTACTCGGGAGGCTGAGGCAGAAGAATTGCTGGAACCCGGGAGGTGGAGGTTGCAGTGAGCTGAGATCATGCCACAGCACTCCAGCCTGGGCGATGAGCGAAACTCCATCTCAAAAAAAAAAAAAAGAAGAAGAAGTACTGTGCTTGCCCTAGTTTTGTTATTCAGTTATCTGAGAAAATGTGTGCATTTTTTAGGTAGGCTCTACCTAGCGGTTAAACATATGCAACACATCTTTAAATACCTGAAGAAGTGAATGATAGAGAAAATTGTTTAATCTGAGTGCAAAAGTGACAGCTCACAGTTCTGAAGAGATCATTGTGGAACTGTATTTTATACTTTGTTTCACACGTTGGTGAAACAAAATGAAATAGTAATTTGAGGGAATATTTTACCTCAGATACTGCTATAAAATGATATTTAAATGAATATATGCAGAACTAATGGTTCAAACAAAGGATTTTGATTCCAGTCTTGAGTTGTTAATTAAGCCTCTTCTTGGCTTTAGACTGTCCTTCTGTTTATATTTTATTGGAAGCATGTACTACTGGTTGTTTTACACATTTTCTGGTCTTTTTAGATGAACAGTAGGGGATGGAACTCAGATTACTTCCTTTAATGTTAATATATTGTTTTGAAATAGGACTCAATTAGACATGTTATATATACCATTAAATTGCAAAGTTAGGAAAAATATTTTACTTTTGGTGATTGGGGGGTTGTGTGTTTGTGGTATGCAAACTGTCCATGCAATACCAGTAATGTTTGTTTTTGTATTTACTTTTCCTAATGTAATATGTTTCCAAAATAACATTCTTAGACTGCTTTTATGTTTTCTTTAAACAGTAAAAATAACTTTCTCTGCCATCTCCATTTTCGATGCTTTTCCTTAGAAGTTAGGCCTTTGTTTTTCAGTTCTTGAGAGTCATGCACTATAGAGGACAGAGTCCACAGTTCCACACTTATGTTGGCAGTCCTGCTTGCCTAGAGTTAGAGTGATAGGTAATTGTGAGGAGTTTTGGTTGAAGTGAAAGATTGTCATCTAATTCGCTTACAGAACTACAGTTTTAATAGGATTATGTGAAAAGGAAGGCATTCGTTTGTACTTTGGACTTCTCAGTTCAGATACAGCAGTTGCCATCTAGTGGTCCAAATAAAGCATGCAAGGCTTGTTTTCCCCAGAACGTTGAACGAAACTGTTAAGAGTCCTGATTTTTAACACTTTGAATATTTTAATAAGGTGACTGATATTAACTGTAGACATAATAATACAGAGTCTTCAATACATATAAATTTTGTATTCTTTCTGCAAATTTGTTTTAAAGTAGTTTTGCAATTTTTTTCTTTCTTTTTTCTTTTTTGAAGGAATTTATCTTTGGAGTTATTCTTGATTGTAGAAGAGGGGATTGTTATTTTGGTGAATCCAGTTTTCCAGAGTCTCTAACCTAGTTCTGATTTGAGTTATTTGTGATTCTTTAGGTTATTTGTTATCAAAGCGTGAAGGCCAAGCAGGGTCTCCAGAGAAACCGTTATCCGATCTGGGTCGTCTTTCCTACATGGCATATTGGAAAAGTGTAATATTGGAGTGCCTTTATCACCAAAATGACAAGCAGATCAGCATTAAGAAGTTAAGCAAGTTGACTGGAATCTGCCCTCAAGACATCACTTCCACACTCCACCACCTACGAATGCTGGACTTCCGTAGTGACCAGTGAGTATCACATCCTTTTGTGTACCTTTGAAAGATAATTAGGTTGAAGTTTTTTGGATCAACCAGTCAGATTATTGATGAAAGGGCATTAACTAATATAAATGATATACTTGGTGATAATGAGATATCATTTTCCTTTCTAGGATATTTTATTTGATTGACTATATGTATATATGTATGGTCTATAGTCTCTATATATGCTTTTTAAACTGAACTGTTTTTCTGGTATTCCTCCTAATTTTTGAACCTAAGCTACTGAATCTTTCATATTCTAGTATTGGGAGCTCTTTCACAATACAAGAAGTAACCCAGTCTAGAAACAGAGTCATTAAATAAAATGCCCATGACAAATTTTCATATAAATGGCACAAAGTGAATATAGATTGAAAGGAAGAACGACAGTTCACACTTCCCTAAAGTGGTCAGAAAAAGGTCACAAAGAAAGGAGGCATTTGAGCCAAATAAATGGAGAATAGGAAAGAGAATGCTGAAGAGCAGCAGAACTTCCGGAGCGGGACATGTGAGACAGTAGGCAGTGAAAACAGCCTGCGGCTACGGTAGAGAGCGAAGCGTTTGTCCAGCTTCACGCTCCTGGTCGTCTTCTTGTGGTGTCACATTTCTGCGTTCCATCTTTCCGGGCAGGCTATCTTTGCAGTACCCATCATCTTCTACAGGCTTCACCAGGGGTCTCATCTCCACATTCATTTTTATGTACATCTCGTACATGGTTGATTGCTATAAACTTTTCTCTGGTTCCAGATTTGTGATTATCCGCCGGGAAAAACTTATCCAGGATCACATGGCAAAGCTTCAGCTGAATTTGCGACCTGTAGATGTAGATCCAGAATGTTTGCGCTGGACTCCAGTCATAGTGTCCAACTCTGTGGTCTCAGAGGAAGAAGAAGAGGAGGCTGAGGAAGGAGAAAACGAAGAGCCACAGTGCCAGGAAAGAGAATTAGAGATCAGTGTAAGGGCATGAATAGTCTCTATTTTTGATGACAGAAGATATATTTTTGATTTCATGAGTATTTATGGTAATAAATTATGATAATCTTTCACAGAAAAGTAAATTCACATTAGAACGTCAAGAGTGTTATTTCAATGGTAGAGATTTCAGGAAGACTGGGCCTGGTTTACTTAGGTATTTTTAAGCCTTTGACAATTAGGAGGAGACCATCAAATTTCTTATAATGTGTTACTTGTGAGAAAAATATTTCTTACTAGGGTGCCAAGAAGCAGCTCAATTTTAAGCTGGATAGTAGTTGAGAAATCTGAATTGAATTCAAGTCTGACAGTTTTAAAAAATGAAATGGAGGTTGGGTGTGGTGGTTCATGCCTGTAATCTCAGCGCTTTAGGAGGCCCAGGCAGGAGGACTCCTTGAGATTAGGAGTTCAGGACAATCAAGGAAATATAGTGAGGACCCATGTCTACCAAAAAAACCAACAACAAAATGAAGTAGAGATACTATTAAGTAACTATTGTAAACTTGTGTATGTTTTCTAATGGGGCACCAAAACATCCCGTGGACACACAGATCTCTTTAGCTGTTAAAGGGTTGCTGGTGAACTGTAGTGCATGTGTCATTGTCAGTATTCTTCATGTGATGCATACTTTTATAGCTCTTTTTTTTTAAAGCAGTGCTTCATCTTTTCAACACTTGTGTCCTTTAATAAACATAAAAAATCCCATGCCCCTCTTTAGTGCAGTTTAATTTTCAAAATGAAATTATTCAAAATAAAAGTAAACTTAAAAATTACATAAATTTTCTTTCATATTTCTCAAATGCCTCCTTCCTCTTGCCCATGTCATGTGTCCCAAGATCCTGTCTCCTCCACCCTGTTTACAAATTTTTATTTCTGAGAAATTTTGTTAAACAATGTCATTTAACATTTAAAAGAACAATAGTATTCACTTTGCTTATTGAGGGTGGTGCTGCAGAAAGGTTCAGAGCACAGGCTTTCTATCCCAGCATCTTTACTTGTTCTTGCGTGATCTGGGGCAGATTACTTAAATTTTTTTGTACCCCACACACCTCATTTGTAAAGTGGAGATGTAGTGGTAATTCTTCATATGATTGTTGGGGAGATTAAATGAATAATGCATATACAGAATTTAAAACAGTGCTGAAACAGGAAATATCCATGTTAAATAATTGATCATTTTCTTTTTAAAGCTCAGTTTCCTTTTCTTCTCTCAGTACTTAAAAGGTCAGAATAGGTAAATGTAAGCAAACAAGACTGAAAAATTAACCAGCATTGTTTTATTTTCTAAAATCAGGTGGGAAAGTCTGTGTCTCGGGAGAAGAAAGAACAAGATTCTTATTCAGTAGAAAGTGAAAAGAAACCAGAAGTTACGGCTCCAGTCAGTTCTACACGTTTGAACAAACAAGCCCTTCCTCGTGATAGTCTTCCTGCAAATAGCCAGCCATCTCGGAGGGGCCGCTGGGGGAGGAAGAACAGAAAAACCCAGGAACGCTTCGGTGATAAAGATTCTAAACTGCTCTTGGAAGAGACATCTTCAGCTCCTCAGGAACAATATGGAGAATGTGAGGAGAAATCAGAAGCCACCCAGGAACAATACACTGAAAGTGAAGAACAGCTGGTGGCCTCTCAGGAGCAGCTAAGCCAGGATGGGAAACTTGACCTTCCCAAAAGAAGACTCAGTGAGGGGGTTGAGCCCTGGCGAGGACAGCTCAAGAAAAGCCCTGAGGCTCTGAAGTGCAGATTAACAGAAGGAAATGAGAGGCTGCCCCGCCGCTACAGTGAGGGTGACAGGGCTGTCCTCAGGGGCTTCAGTGAGAGCAGCGAGGAGGAGGAAGAGCCAGAAAGCCCTCGGTCAAGCTCACCACCAGTTCTCACAAAGCCCACGCTGAAGCGAAAGGTAACACATTGCTTTCCAGGTCTTCTCTTCCTCTAATTCCAGTTTATCATACACCTTTTCGTTTTAGCTTACATTTCTGAAAGAGTATAAGTTAGAAATTCCTAGTGTGTTGCTTTATAAACCTTAAGCCTCTATATATTGTAGCTCAAGATCTTCCCAGTGAGCATTTGAGATGTGTGTGTTTGACTTCTTTGATTCATGGGAATTCACTTAGAAATCATAAGCTTATTTAAGGGCTCCACCTCCTGGGATGCAAACAAACTTTTTTTCAGCTTACTGGTTTGATGTTCAAATCATGACTTTTAGGGGCTTTAAAGATATTTTTGAAGTATGTACAGATTAGAAGTGTTTATGTTAGAGAACGAGGCCAAAATATTACATAATTAATTGGAAAGTGAACATAGTGCTGCCGTACTCAGAGTGAAGTCACTCATCTTGGGTGCTACTGTTTTCTCTGTACTCTCCCTGCTTCTCACACATACCTCCCGTGGTTTAACTTGGTCTCTCTTGCTTTAAAAATATTTTCTAAACTATATTCCATCATAATGATAGCCGATTAGTTATTAAATAATGTATGATGATGATAATGAATTCTGGTAAGCCATTTACCAGAAACATCCCAGGCTACGGAGTGTATTTTAAGCATTGCCAGGAGGCAGCCAGACTAAAGCGAGGCCGCTCCCTGGAAGAGCCACTCAGCCAGCTTCCAGCCAAAGCAGTACAATTGTTCCTTTCCTTACAGGGTCTTGAAAAGCAAGGCACGATCTTTTTTTTTTTTTAAGAATAATATCTTTAGAGCAGTTTTACATTTACAGAATTACTGCAAAGAAAGTACAGAGAGTTCTCGCATACCCCAACCCGTTTCCTCTATTATTAATCCCTTGCATTGGTGTGGTATATCTATCACAGTTACTGAACTAGTGTAGATACATCAATAACTAGAGTTCTTACTTTATTGAGATTTCCATAGTTTTCCCTAACGTCCTTTTTCTGTTCCAGGATCCCACCCAGCATATCGCATTACATTTAGTAGTCGTGTGTCTTTAGGTTCCTCTTGGTTTTGGTAGTTTCTCAGAATTTCCTTAGTGTCGATGGCCTTCACAGTTTTGAGAATGACTGGTCAGGTATTTTGTAGATGATCCCTCGTGATATTAGAATGGGGTAATATATTCTTGACAGGAAGACAATAGAGGTAAAGTGCCATTCTCATCATACAACTAAAGGGTACCTGTCAGCATATATCTATCAGTATGTATAGGGAAGCTAGGCATAGTGGTCACTCTTGTAATCATAGCTGCTTGGGAGGCTGAGGTGGGAGGATCACTTGAGCTGGAGGCTGTCGTGCACAATGATTGTACCTGTAAATAGCCACTGCACTCCAACCTGCGTGACATAGCAAGACCCCATCTGTGAAAATAAAAAGAAACAAGTATCAAATATGAGGGTATTATCAATATGATTTTTCCCTGTTGAAGTTAACTTTGATGACCTGGCTTAAGATATTGTTTGTCAGGTTTCTACTTCTCTTTTTTCTTTTCCCTGTACTGGAAGGAAGTCACTGTGCATATAGCTACACTTAAGATTTCTGCCCCCTCAGAATGGAGGCTCACCATAAATTTGAATTTCTGCTTGGGAGATTTGTCCTTTCTCCCTCATCTGTTTATTTATCCAAGCATTTATTTATATCATTATGGACTCAGATATTTACGTGATACTTCGGCTTATAATCCAGTAGTACTACTTTTTAAAATTTGTTGCTTAAATTGTTCCAGTTTTGACCATTAGGAGCTCTTTTCTCTCTTTCTGTTTCCCTTTTGGGGCTCCCCCCCCTCCAATAGAATCTTACTCTGTCACCTAGGCTGGAGTGGAGCAGCATGATCTCAGCTCACTGCAACCTCCACCTCCTGGGATGCAAGCAATGCTCCCACCTCAGCCTCTTGAGTAGCTGGGACTACAGGCATGTTCCAACACGCCTGGCTAATTTTTTGTACTTTTGAGAGACAGGGTTTTGCTATGTTGCTCAGGCTGGTCTTGAACTCCTGAGCTCACGCAGTCCACCTGCCTTGGCCTCCAAGGTGCTGGGATTACAGGTATGAGCCACCGCCCCTGGCCTCCTGTGTTTAACATACATACTGTTGTTGTCATTGTGGAGTCTTTTTGTTTGATTTTAAGCATTTCCTTTTTGGCACTACAAGATGCTTCAAGTTTATCTTGTATATTTCATGCCCTAGACCTAGAATCAGCCATTTCTCCAAGGACCAGGCCGTTTCTAATCTAATTTGAAAATTACATACTCAATTGGGACTAGTAAGTTTGAAGCAGAGAAAAGTTGAACATTGACTAACTCTGCTGTTCATTGCATGATCATGAAGAATAGATCTTTATACTGACAGTTTATGAAGTAAAACAAATCATGTTAAAAAAAAAAGAATAGGCAGTAAGCTCACATGCAAAGTAATTTTGAAGTTAATGAATAAATGCTTTGACTGGATGTGTGAACTTAAGCAAGTCTTATAGCCTTTCTGACTTCTGTAGAATGAAGGGATTGGATTAGATCATCTCTGGGGCATCATCTCTTATTTTGTGATCTTAGTTGTATAATTTAAGCTACTTGGTCAGTCCAGTGCGAAGTTGTGCTCAGTGTGCCCAAATTTCAGTAACAGATTTATTTTACTTTTGAAATATTTCACTAACACTGAGTAAATACATTTCAGCCCCATATTTCTACATTCCACAACTTTTTATGAGTAGTTCATGAAAATGGCATACAACTTTACTGATAGTTCTGCAAACCTTCACAGTAGTGCTGTAAGACAAAGTGTTTTTATTTCTCTTTTGCTCTTAAGAAAAAGTTAAGGGATTAGCCTCTGGGTCATTTCAGTATTAAAATAGGCAGCTCTCTAGGGTGCTAAATTTAACTGAACTATTAAGAGAATTATCATGTCTGCTATTTGGAGATGGCTGCGTATTTTACAAAGTTGTGTTCAGTTGCCTAACACCTTTGTATGTATAATAAGTATATTATCTTACTATAGTATTTTGAAATAATATTCAAAATATTTTTTGGCAAACAACATCTTCATTTTATATGTGCTAATTCTATTTGGTTTTAAAACTGTTTTCGTGTTATTAATAGAAAAGATAGTGTTCCTAACTGTAAATGCTTGCTTTCTCTATTAAACAGAAACCATTTCTCCACCGAAGGAGGAGAGTCCGAAAGCGCAAACACCACAATAGCAGTGTAGTCACGGAAACTATTTCTGAGACCACTGAAGTGTTAGATGAACCTTTTGAAGATTCTGACTCTGAGAGGCCAATGCCAAGATTAGAACCCACCTTTGAGATCGATGAAGAAGAGGAGGAAGAGGATGAAAATGAACTTTTCCCTAGAGAATACTTCCATTGTTTGTCTTCGCAGGATGTACTCAGGTGTCAGTCCTCTTCTAAGAGGAAGTCTAAAGATGAAGAAGATGATGAAGAGTCAGATGATGCTGATGGTATGTTTTACAGAACTCACTCACTGTGGATTATTGTCTTCAGATATACAGCAGTAGCAGTGACAGACCTTCAGTAAAAAGGCTGAAAAATGAACACAACCCACTAAGCAAGAACAGGAACGTTTGGCAGTCTCTAAAAAGTTATATCAAGTATATCCATGCTGATTTTTAAATGTGTTTTCCCTTCAACTCAGAACCTATATTAATTTGCCTCTGCAGAAAATATCTTACAATTAGGCAACTGTTCTTTTTTGCCTAATCCTTTCTAAGCCTTTATCAGAATCTTTAGTTAATGGGAGAGTTGGACTCAGCATCAGGAAGATGTAGTAACCCTTCACTAGAATGTGCATTCTTTAGACTTAGTCTGTTTTGCTCATTGTTGTATGCTGAGTGCTTAAGCCAGGTGCTCAGTAAGTAGTGTTAAATGAGTGAATGCTAAGAAGACAATTCTCCAGAAAGAGCAGATTCACGTAAATCAGAACTTGTGTCAGATCTGTTCAGGAATCTTTCCTGAATTGTATCTCTAGTGTGTCTTACCCAACTAGTAGTGGATTTCTCACAAATGGTAACAGTAACTCAAAATACATTTTATAGTGTAGATACAAATCCAACTATTTACTTGTAAAGTAGCCTAGTTATCATTTCTTCTCTAGAGATACTGAAACTAGCTCTCATATATATGAGCCAGGTCAGAAACCAGCCTTTTTCACCCTAGCCTAAAGTTTTCCCGGTGTGTCATGCTGCCTGCATCTGCAGAGTGTTTATCTCCCGTGGGCTCAGAATGAGCTTTTTTACTTTGTTGCGTAAATTTGAAGAAATCTGTTTGTCCAGTCTCGGTACATAAACCTTTAGCTTTTATGCATTAACTAGTTAAACTTTTTAATTCTTTTAAAAATTCAGTTTCAAGTCTAGAAGATAAACTTGCATTTCCTCCATTCTCGTATTGTCTATATAACAAATACTTTTTAAATTTTTTTTTTTGAGATGCAGTCTGTCTCTGTCACCCAGGCTGGAGTGCAGTGGCACAATCTCAGCTCACTGCAACCTCCACCTCCCAGGTTCAAGCAATTCTCATGCCTCAGCCTCCCAAGTAGTTGGGATTATAGGTGCATGCCACCACACCCGGCTAATTTTTGTATTTTCAGTAGAGACGGGGTTTCACCATGTTGGCCAGGCTGGTCTCAAACTCCTGACCTCAAAAGTGATCTGCCTGCCTCGGACTCCCAAAGTGCTGGGATTACAGGCCTGGCCAACAAATACTTTTAATATAGTGATAAAATGAATGAGTTGTTTGCTCTATCATGAATGATTCTATAAAGTTTAACTTGTTATGTTTTGAAGTACGTAACTAAGAAACTAAAAATTTATTTTGTAAATTTGGCACTTTACATTCTGTCTTAGATCATTGTACACTAAAATAGTACCCCTGCTGAAGTTCCTGTTGACTTAGATTTTTGCTGATGCAGCCATTTCCTTTGTTGACTTTCAAGTTGCTACTACTAACTATGTCTTCTTTTTAGCCGTGCCCCCACCGCATCATGTTCTTGTCTTGGTATTCTTATCCTTTAAAAATTAATGGGGAATGTGAGTGTACCTAATGCCATTGAACTTACACTTAGAAATGGTTAAAATTTTGAGTTTTATGTTACGTATAATTTACCTTTTTTAAAAAAAAATGCTAATAATATAAAATTTATTTTTAATGAATGTAATTGGTGCTTTAATTTTTTCTTGTTTGTCTAGGTCTAAATGTCAGTTTTTGTCTAGGACTAAATAAATGCTTTGCAGCTATTCCCATACAAACACAACATTAACTGAACAGCTGTTTCACATACAGTGGCTCAGTCATGGCCTAAAGTAATTGGCTCATCATACTACCTGAAGTGATGATTTGTGGAAACTAAGAAAATCGGAGATATAAATCACAAGCAGAAAAAAAAAGAGGAAATAAGCTAATTTGTAACTTTTAGTAGAGACAACTTGATAAAAGTACTGCTTACTACTTATTTGCCTCTTTATAAAGTTCATCTCCATTTTACAGATGAAGAAACTGAAACGTAGAGTAACTTCCCACAGCCATGCAGCTGATGATGATAGTCTTAAATTGGTTCTAACTAGTGTCTTATAACATAATGTTGACCAGGATTCTTTCATAGTTCTGCCAGTTCACTGTGACTTAGAATGTCACTAATTAGTTTTATCCTGTAGGTTCTTAACTTTAAAATAAAATCAGCAGTTTTTAAAAGTAATGATTAATAAAGTCATTTCTGTTGTACATGCTAGTCTCAGAAGAAAGAACTAGAAAATGTAAGACCTTGTAACCTGTCTTTATTTTTTTTTCCCTTCCTGTATAGACACTCCTATCCTAAAGCCAGTATCTCTCTTGCGAAAACGTGATGTGAAGAATTCTCCTCTTGAGCCAGATACATCCACACCTTTGAAAAAGAAAAAGGGATGGCCCAAAGGCAAGAGTCGCAAACCAATCCACTGGAAGAAAAGACCTGGTCGAAAACCAGGATTTAAGTTGAGTCGGGAAATCATGCCAGTTTCTACTCAAGCATGCGTCATTGAGCCCGTCGTCCCCATTCCTAAAGCTGGACGTAAACCCAAGATCCAGGAGAGTGAAGAAACTGTTGAGCCAAAAGAAGACATGCCCCTAACCGAGGAGAGAAAGGAGGAGGAGATGCAAGCAGAGGCAGAAGAGGCTGAAGAGGGTGAGGAAGAGGATGCAGCCAACAGTGAAGTCCCAGTAGCCTCTCCAGCAGACACCAACAATAGTCCTGAGACCGAAACCAAGGAGCCTGAGGTGGAGGAGGAAGAAGAGAAGCCCTGTGTCTCAGAGGAGCAGAGGCAGTCAGAGGAGGAGCAGCAGGAATTAGAGGAGCCAGAACCAGAGGAGGAGGAGGACGCAGCTGCAGAGACTGCCCAGAATGATGACCACGATGCTGATGATGAGGATGATGGCCACCTGGAGTCCACAAAGAAAAAGGAGCTGGAGGAACAGCCCACGAGGGAAGATGTCAAGGAGGAGCCTGGTGTTCAAGAGTCTTTTTTAGATGCTAATATGCAGAAGAGTAGGGAAAAGATAAAGGATAAAGAGGAAACTGAGCTGGATTCCGAAGAGGAGCAACCTTCCCATGACACGTCCGTGGTGTCAGAGCAGATGCCTGGGTCTGAGGACGACCGCGAAGAAGACTCCCACACTAAGGAAGAGTTAATCGAATTAAAAGAGGAGGAAGAGATTCCTCATAGTGAGCTGGATCTGGAAACTGTACAGGCAGTGCAGTCTTTGACTCAAGAAGAAAGCAATGAGCATGAGAGCGCCTACCAGGACTGTGAGGAAACTCTCGCGGCATGTCAGACTCTGCAGAGTTATACCCAGGCTGACGAGGACCCTCAGATGTCCATGATTGAAGACTGTCATGCATCAGAACATAACAGCCCTATCTCCTCTGTTCAGTCTCACCCCAGCCAGTCAGTCCGTTCGGTCAGCAGTCCCAACGTGCCTGCCCTTGAGAGTGGCTACACCCAGATCAGCCCAGAACAAGGATCCCTGTCCGCACCCTCTATGCAGAACATGGAGACCAGCCCTATGATGGATGTGCCTTCTGTATCAGACCACTCTCAGCAGGTGGTGGACAGCGGTTTCAGTGACCTGGGCAGCATTGAGAGCACCACTGAAAACTATGAGAACCCGAGCAGTTATGACTCCACGATGGGCGGCAGCATCTGTGGGAACAGCTCTTCCCAGAGCAGCTGCTCCTACGGTGGGCTGTCGTCCTCCAGCAGCCTCACCCAGAGCAGCTGTGTGGTCACTCAGCAGATGGCCAGCATGGGCAGCAGCTGCAGCATGATGCAGCAGAGCAGTGTCCAGCCTGCTGCCAACTGCAGCATCAAATCACCTCAGAGCTGCGTGGTGGAGAGGCCTCCCAGTAACCAGCAGCAGCCACCGCCACCACCTCCACAGCAGCCGCAGCCACCGCCGCCACAACCACAACCAGCACCGCAGCCTCCACCACCCCAGCAGCAGCCACAGCAGCAGCCGCAGCCTCAGCCCCAGCAGCCTCCGCCCCCACCCCCTCCCCAGCAGCAGCCCCCGCTGTCACAGTGTAGTATGAATAACAGTTTCACCCCAGCTCCTATGATCATGGAGATACCAGAATCTGGAAGCACTGGGAACATAAGTATCTATGAGAGGATTCCAGGGGATTTTGGTGCTGGCAGCTACTCTCAACCATCAGCCACCTTCAGCCTAGCCAAGCTGCAGCAGCTGACCAACACCATTATGGACCCTCATGCCATGCCTTATAGCCATTCTCCTGCTGTGACTTCCTATGCAACCAGTGTTTCTCTGTCCAATACAGGACTGGCTCAGCTGGCTCCGTCTCATCCCTTAGCTGGGACTCCTCAAGCACAAGCCACCATGACGCCACCCCCAAACTTGGCATCCACTACCATGAACCTCACGTCTCCTCTGCTCCAGTGCAACATGTCTGCCACCAACATTGGCATTCCTCACACGCAGAGATTGCAAGGGCAAATGCCAGTGAAGGGGCACATTTCCATCCGCTCCAAGTCTGCACCACTGCCCTCTGCGGCTGCTCACCAGCAGCAGCTGTATGGCCGCAGCCCGTCGGCAGTTGCCATGCAGGCTGGCCCTCGTGCACTGGCTGTTCAGCGTGGCATGAACATGGGGGTTAATCTGATGCCTACCCCCGCCTATAATGTCAATTCCATGAATATGAACACCTTGAATGCCATGAACAGCTATCGAATGACACAGCCCATGATGAACAGCAGTTACCATAGTAACCCTGCCTACATGAACCAGACAGCACAGTATCCTATGCAGATGCAGATGGGAATGATGGGGAGCCAGGCCTATACCCAGCAGCCTATGCAGCCAAACCCTCACGGGAACATGATGTACACGGGCCCCTCCCATCACAGCTACATGAACGCTGCTGGCGTGCCCAAGCAGTCACTCAATGGACCTTACATGAGAAGATGAGCAAGATGGACTTGCAATCAAAAACTTAAATATATATAAATAAAGGAACCTTTTATACTGACAAACCAGAGAAAAATGGACCTTTTTCCAGTTAAAATATTGTTGTAGATTTAGAGGAATTTTTCTTTGGTTTATTTTATTTTTTAGAAAACCTGATCTTCTCTTTTTTTGGGTTCATTTTGTTCTGGGTTTTGGTTTTCTTCACAATCTTGAACATTTTACAGTAGAACTCATCTAAAAATGGATTTGGGGATGGGGAAACATGCACAAAATCTTTTCATAATTAAAAAGAGCCTTACTTTCTTTACATACCACATGGACAGAATTTGTGTAAAAGTGAATTATCTTTATTTTAAAATGTATGTTTCCCCTCACTGTTTGCAGCTCCCAATGTTGTCATTTTTAAATGTTATATACATCTCAAGGGTTAACCAGACCCTTTCCTCCAAACCCAACCTTTCATTTCCTACTTCATTCCAGCAGGAGGCACTTAGGGGAGACTTGGACGGGGACATGGAGAACAACCCAAGCTCCTTAAAGTTATTATTATTGTTAATATTATTATTATTATTATTAATAAAGTGAGGCAGGAAAATGCTTCTCCTTTTAAAATCCCCTCCACTCCCCCCACACACACACCTCTTGAAACCCTTCCCCAAGAATGTTTCTTTGTAGACGGACTTCATTGAAATCTTTGTTCTTGAATCAAGTGTAATATAATTTTCTTCTTTTTTAAAATACTCCCACTCAGCACTCAGAGACACAAAAATACTGTAAGTCTCAATTAACAGCAGAATCTCAGAGAAAAGCTGTTTGCAATCCAAATCCAGCCTTTGGAGGAATAGAGATGGTCAATTAACAATCAAAAAGAGGAGATTAACCTCTTGTTTTTTACCACCTGGTGAATCAGCCATACCGCACACACGCCACCTAGCCTCTTGTTTCTAGTATGTACTTTGAAATGCTGAGGGTCTTGATGCTTGAGCCTTTGACTGATAAAACTCAAATAGCAGTCCCCAGTGATTTGCCTCTTAACGTTCTTTCTTAAAATGTTGGTGGATGACTGTACATTTTAGTGATTTGAAAAATAACTGACAAACCATTGACACTGTTTATTTTTATGTTGGAAGAGATGGCGCAGATGTGTGTCAGAAGGGAGATCACAGTGTGAGTTTCATAGCTATCTAAATGATACATACCTCTAGTTTTCATTTGTCTTTTGAGATCTTGAGTTCATCCCCTGTGAATCAGAGTGCACAAGCACCTCTCCTGTGAGTGGCTAATGAGAAGAGGGACAGACTGACCACCAGCACAGTAGGGCAGATCTGGACCGCAGGATGTTATAACGCAGGTTCATGTGTTGCTCCCAACTCCCTTTTTCTCTCGTGCAACCAGTTCGCCCATTCTCTTCCTACTGCTCCAGGGATAGGTAAAAAAAAAAAAAATATATATATATATATATATATACCATCATTAGAAGATGGAAACTATTATACCACTTGGTATGTGCAGTCAAATATCCAAAAGGGGGAAGTACTGCTTAAAGAAATATCTGTAAGCATTAAATTCTCTCCTTTATTTGTACATTTTATATAGATAAATTTTTAAAGTACTAATTAGGCATTAACTTTTTTCAAATGCACAGGTTTGTTGGTTTTTTTATACACTTTAATTGATTTTCTCAAGCGTGCTAGGTAGAAACAGGCAGAATTCCACATCTTCCCACTCTCAGCTCTGAGCATGTGCAAGGCTGTGTAGGACCCAGTTTCTCTGTATATACTATTCCAGTTCCCAGTCATCTATGTAGAAAGTGCACTGTGCTGCCCTCGCCCTACATCTTCAGCTGTGTCATTGCTTCCTGGTTGGGGTGGGGACGGGGTGGGTCGGGAGGGAGGTATATTGGGAGGAGGGTGGGTCAAGGCAGAAGGAGAAGCTGTTGAAATGAGGGCCGTGAATTCAGTTTCTGTTGGTTTGCGGTTGTGTTTGTTTTTGTTTGTTTCTTTAAAAAAAATTCAATCGGGCAGCTCCCTTTTCCACAAGCCTCTTTGTGACTGTAGAACTATTGTAGAAAAAAATGTTCTTTTCTATATTATAAAAGAAATTATCCAACACAGTAATATTGGTACCTGTCATTTTTTCACTTCTGTTTTAAAAAAATGTATTTTTAGCAAGATAACTTGGGTAATCTTCTAAAAAATAAATTTAAAAACTCACTGTTAGTGACTTTGATGCCTTTTAAAATGAGAGCTTTTTCATTTCATTCCATCTTTAAAATTTTTTATCTTTGTTGTAGAATATTAAAAACTATTTTAAGAAAGATAAAAATTCTCTTTAAAGAGATCTCTAGCGTGTGTGAATAGAGCTCCAGATGCCTCTAAAAGCCGCATGTACAAAGGAAGCCACGTCTATCCTGTCTGTTTATATTTGCTTTTCCTGTTTTGTAACCTCTTTGTACTTTGTTCCTGGTGACTTGTAAGCTAAGGGGAAGGGGTGCCTAGATGCCTTTGTATTTCTCCATGTCACGCGCTCCTGGGCCAGCCGGCCTCCCTTCCTCTCCTTGTATGTAATACCTTTTTTTCCCTTTCTAGCAAGTACTTTCAAAAGAACTCTGTACATTTTAACATAAAAAATAAATTATGTTGAGCCATTTTGGATGTCTGTCTTGCATGTGGAATTTTTCTCCCTTCCCCGAATGTCAGAACTCTTCATTTCTTGTTCTACACCCAGAGACCTATAAACATTAGCCTTTTCATTTTCCTCTCTATTACAGAAGTACAAGTCCATGGCCTTGCTTTGAAATTCTGGTTTTCATTTATGTCTGTGTTTAAATGCCAACAATATGGATGGGTTTTCCATTTCCAAAGAACATGGCAGAGTAACCCTACTTTGGATTTTGTAGGGGCATTCATATGAAAAGCTTCTAAAGGGATTTTAATTCCCATCCCCCGGGCTTCCCCCAAAAAAGCAATTGCAATAACAAGTAGCTCCTAGACTTGTGATAAATTGGAGGAGTAATTTTTATAGATCTTATTTTATAATGTAACAGTATTTTTAAAGGAAAGCATTTTTTTTTTTTTTTTCTCATTTCATTTTACCTAATTGGGTAATCTAGGAAGATTTGTCATTCTCCTTTTGCCAGAATTCAAGGCCCTGAACACTGACTACTTTTTGGTGTTCTCTTTTGGGTTGTGTTTGCCTCTCATCATTTAGAATTGTGGACAGGAGGCAGAGTCCAGAAAATTAGATTTCACTTTGGGAAATTGGCCTTAGTTTCTGGCGGTAGACACTGAGGCAGATTCAAGTTTTAGCGGCCTCCACACTTCCTCGCACACTGAGGAGTTGAGAAACTGTACATGACATTACCTGTAGCAGACATTTGTGCTGTATAGTCATGTCATCTCAAAAGGAATGGTGTGTGTCCCTCGATTTCTTGGCTGGCTTATATAACCATTATTTGGACACAGGCTGTGTCACTGTGCTATGCAGTTACTAGTGGATTGTCTTGAAAACATTCTTGCCTTGCTACTGAAAAGTATTGCTTAAAGTAATTTCGACATAAAGCAATTCTGTTTTTTCATTATAAGAGAATGTAGCCAAAGACTGTATTCTAGACTTTCAAAAAACATATATGAATATATTTACTATATATTGCATTTAAGTATAATTTGAATTATGTAATCCCATGGAACGAATGAATTGTTCGGAGTAGGGGAGGTGTTCCTATTTCTTTGGTGTCTGTCCACATCCTGCAGAGAGTAGATGGGGGAGGAAAAGGAAGTGACACACAGTCAATGTGTGTGATACTGAGAGCCCTAGTCCACCAACCTATTGTCGAACATTCAGAAACTAGAGCACCAGGAATCCCATTCTTTTAAAGCATTTCTGGGCACTTTAGGTGGTGCTTGGCTTCCTTTGTAGCATGGTGGCACCTGTATGAACTCCCTGAACACCAGAGTCTTGGCAGCCTCACAATTCCAGCTCTTTAGATGAAAATTATTTCAGCTTACCCAAATCACAGCTCAGGCAGTGTGGTGATTTTCGTCATATTCCTTCCTTTAGTTCATAATGTGCAAGATGTGGGTCAGTGGTGATGGTAATTGAAAGGAATAGTGAAAGAAACAAAAATTGCTATCTTCGGCAGAACAGAGTATCCAGGATCCTTATGATGAGTGGTGGAGAAAAGGAGCTCTACTTATTGATGTGATATTCAAGAAATGTAAAAATTCGAATGATTCCTGTAACCTCAAAATACAATTTAGAGTAACATTTTTAGTGTTGGCAAGTGTCTGGAATTATTATTTTTTTTTCAAGACGGAGTCTTGCTCTGTCGCCCAGGCTGGAGTGCAGTGGCACGATCTCGGCTCACTGCAGGCTCTGCCTCCTGGATTCACGCCATTCTCCTGCCTCAGCCTCCAGAGGAGCCGTGACTACGGGCGCCTGCCCCCACGCCCAGCTGATTTTTTTGTGTTTTTAGTAGAGATGGGGTTTCACCATGTTAACCAGGATGGTCTAGATCTCCTGACCTCATGATCGGCCTCCTAAAGTGGTAGGATTATAGGCGTGAGCCACCACGCCCGGTCGTGTCTGAATTCTTGAGCATGGTCATCCAAGTAAAAGCCTACAGTCCCCAGAACAACACCCAACATTTTTGCTAATAACTTTCTGTTAGTGGGCAGGATGGGTTTGTTATGTAAATTGGTATGATTACGTAACAACATAGACCCATAGATTTTCTTTCCAGAGTGACAGCTACAAATGGGGCTTCATGGAGATTTTTAGCTACGTTAGTAAAGAGCCTACATACTGGTATACCAATTGCATAAAGCCTCAAAAAGATGGCAGCTGTCATTTTTGCCTAAAATAAGGAAACTTGAGATATGATGGACTTTGGTTTTTGAGGTCTTTTAAAGCCCTAGACAGAGATGGTCATAGGGAATGTTTTCCTGTGGCTATTAACGAACAGATTTTGTGAGTGTGAAATACACCTTCTTGTTATTTCAAGGAGAAAATGTTCTAACATTTAACTTTTTACTAAATAGACATGTCTGAAAGTCACATTTAAACCATTTCAAAAAAGAAACAGTGAATGTGTTCTCTGGGATAGTGAGTTCATTTTTAACTGTTCTTAGTTTATACATGCACAAAGATGAGTCAGTAAGGTAAGCATGATGAACTGAAGTGAGCCAGTAAGATAAGCATGATGAACCAACGTCAGCTGTCGCCTGTGCTTCAAGTGCACACCAATGTTTCACTTTAGAGCTGGTGCATTTAATTAGAATTTCTATTAATACGCATTGAAAAATGAACATCTGCTTAACGTTGGAAGACATGAGTCATTCAAATCACCTCTCATTAAAATTGGCCTTAAAGAGCTTTTTGAGCCCCAGAATCTTAATAATTTAAAAGTTTTATATAAAACCTTTAAATTGGTATCCTGAGTTTAAAGTCTGTTGTGAACAAAGTAAAGAAACGTTCATACACAATTTCCTTGCTAGGACTGAGGCTGTGTCCCATGTACAAGCAAGTTTTACTGGTTTAATTGATGTGTTACATTTAGTAAAATTGCTTGATGTAATTTTTTTTTTTTCTTTTCTTTCTTTTTTCTTGAGACAGCCTGACTCTGTCACCCAGGCTGGAGTGCAGTGGCACTATCACAGCTCATTGCAGCCTCGACCTCCTGGGCTCAAGTGATCCTCCCACCTCAGCCTTTCCAAATGCTATAGTTTTCTTTGTAAATGAAGGTTAATAAAGCAATTGTAGTCAATTACATCAAAATGATTGAATTTGATCATAGTTTTCCAAAGAAAATGAAAACATCGACAAAGAGACAGTGATTAAGACTTTACTAAAGGCAAGGACTTCTTGCAAAATGGGATAATTACATGCTTTCAAAGAAGTTTGTCTTACCTCCTGTTTAGAGAAAACAGCTGAAATTAACTAGAACTCCTAACCTGACATCCTCAAAGGATGACTGAAAGTTGTAAATCTGAAAGCTGAATAATATGGAATATTGCAAGAACAACTTTAAAGGCCAGGGAAGTAGTTCAATTAAAAGAACAGAGGAATACAAAGCCAAGCAGACCCAAGCCAGCTGCTGCCACTCACCTTTGCTGAGTCACTGCCCGGGGATCTCAGGTTGCAGTGCTGCTTCTATCAGGCAACTCCCCGCTCCATGGGGTCGTGGGGTCGTGGGGTCGGCCTTGCTGCTGGCGGGCTGCTGTCTAAACTGCTTTCCTCTGCAGCCTCAGGTGTCACACAAAGACATGAAAATGCTCATGCAATAGAGGGACTTGGTTCCCTTACATCTTTTTTAAACCCCTTGTTATTGTGAAAATAAAGCACCTATAGAAACGTCAATAAAACATACGTAGCTGAATGCATTTGTCTAAAGTGAATACCTCTGTACAAATAAATCAGGCTGTAAAAGAGAACAGCAGCTCAGTAGTCCCTCCACTGTGGCTCAGAGGGCCCTTCCTAAGCAGTCTTCCCTCCCAAGCGGAGATGATCACCACACAGGCTTAGGCGGTAAATCTTTTTCTTGTATCTCACTACCTAGGTGTGCATTCTTAAGCATCGTAGCTTCACTCTATCTTGTTTTGAAGTTGACGGAAATGGAATCACACAGTTTGCATCTGTATGATTGTGAGATTTTGTTTATGAGATGTTTGTGAGATTATGAGGTTGGATGTTGCTGTAGTTCATTTATTTTAACTACTGTATAATATTCTATTATATGACTACAAAAAATGTGTTTATACATTCTAAAGTTGTCAAATATATAGGTTTCAGTTTGGGTTATTACCAATGATACTGCTGTGTTTAATCCCACATGCATCTGGTGCACATTTGCAGACATTGCTCATAGGTATGCTCCTAAAAGGGGAATTGCTGGATGATCAGGCAGGTGTCTAACTCCAGCTGCACCACCTAATGCCAAGCTCAAAAGTAACCATTCAGTTTCTTCTTGTTGGCCCCCATCAGCTGTGTATGAGAATTCTTGTTATTCCACATTCTTGTTAATACTTGATATTTTCAAATATTTCAATTTCTGCCAGTCTGGTGTGTGTGTGTAGTGGAATCTCTGTGATTTTCTTTTGCATTTCTCTGATTACTAATGAGGTTGAGTACCTTTTCATATGCTTATTGGCTATTTGAGATTCCTCATTTGTGAAGAATGTGTTTAAGTCTTATGCCTGGATCGTTATTGAATTGCCTTTTTCTTATTGATTTATAGGAGTACTTTATATACTTTGAATAAGAGTCTTTGGTCAGTTACATATGTTACACATATCTTCTGCCATTCTGGGACTTGCCCTTTCATTTTAAGGATATCTTTTGATGAACATAAGTTTTTAATGTGTTCCAAGTTCAATAATATCTTCCTTTATGGGTAGTGCTTTTTTCTGTGTGGGTTGGGAAATCTTTGCCTACTCTGAGATTATAATGATTTTATCTGATATTCTCTAGTTTCTAACAGCTTCATTATTTTGCTTCCATCGTTAAATCTTTAATATATCTGAAATTGATTTTTGTTCATGGTATGAGGTAGGGACCAGTTTCATTTTTCCCTCATATGGAGACACAGTTCTGACAGTACTCATTCTTTCTCCACTGCTCTATGTCAAGTGTCTATATATGCATCAGCCTATTTCTGGACGATTTATTCTGCTTCATTGATCTCTATGTCTATTCTGGCTTGATTACTGTAGCTACAAAATAAATCTTCATATTAAGTAAAGCAAGTCCTCCTCCTAAGTTGTTTTTCTTCTTCAGAAGTGATTGACCCTTCTAGGCTTTGTGCATGTCCATATATTTTTAGAATTAATGTATTAGATTCCTAAATGATCATATTGACATTTTATTTTGATTACATTTATTCTAAAAATCAATTTAATGAAAATTAACAGCAGTATTGATTCTTCCATTCATTGAACATAATATATATATATATATATTTTTTGGTCTTACAACACTGGCTCAGTACAGTGTTGAAGTCATTAGAGCAGGCATACCCTTAATCAGATGAAGAACTATCCATTCAATTCCTAGTTTCCTAAGAGTGTTTATCATAAAAGGATGTTGAATTTTATCAAACACTTTTTCTGCATTATTGGAAAGGCATGATTTTTCTCTCTCATACACACATGCATTGCATATAATTAAACACAAGACAATTTCATATCAATTCGGAAGGGATAAATGGAGTTAAAGTGCTTCAATGTCTTTCCAATGTCTTGATTAATATTACTGAGAAAGATACTTTTTTTTGAAAGACACATATTTTAATTTCCAGGGCAATCACTAAAAGAACAGAAACAATGTGTAACTTCCAAAATAATACAAGGAGAAAATGGAATGATAAAATGTAAAAAAGAATCTGAAGGGAACAAAGGAAAGAAAAGACACAGACATGTAAATAGAAAACCCATTATAAATAGACTTAAACCCAAATATATCATAATCAAGTGATTTGTAAATGGACTAAATATTCCAATTAAATGACAGATTATTAGAAAAAGCTTAAAAATCTTATATGTTGTTTATAAGAGAAACATCAAAAACATAAGAAAAACAAACGTTAAAAATATAGGAAAACTATGTTAGGAAATCACTAACAAAAGAAAGCATTAGTATAGGTATATTAATATGAGACAAAATAGAATTTAAGGCAAAAAGGATTACCAAAATAAAGAGGGTTAATAATGGTAAAAGTTTGAATTCATCAGGAAGGTATAAAAATTCTAAATTCCTATGGCCTTATTAATGTGATCCTAAAATATGTAAGTCAAAAATGGGCAAAACTATAATGAGAGAAAAATCATAGAGGGAGTTTAAAAAAAAAATTAATATACTTGATTTACTAGACCAGTTTTAGGTTTACAGCAAAATTGAGTGGAAAGTACAAAATGTTCCTTGTCCCCACACATGTACAGCCTCCCCGATTATTGGCATCCTCCACAGTGGTACATTTGTTACAATTGATCTACATTATCACCCAAAGTCTGTAGTTGACATTAGAGTTCACTCTTCGTGTTGTACATTCTATGGCTTTCCCCAAATATATGATGACATGTGTCCATCATCATACAGAATAGTTTGGCTCCCCTAAAAATTTTCTGCCTAGTCATCCCTCCCTGCTATTCCTTGGCAACCTCTAATCTGATTCCTGTTTCCATAGATTTGTCTTTTTCAGAATGTCATATAATTGGAGTCATACCACATGTGACCTTTCAGATTGGCTTCTTTCACTTATAATAATATGCATTTAAGTTTCTTCCATGTTTTTTCATGGCCTGACAGCTCATGTCTTTTTAGTGCTAAATAATATTCCATGGTCTGGATGTACCAGTTTATCCATTCATCTACAGAAGGACATCTGGTTCTTGCCAATGCTAGCTATTGTGAACAGAACTGATAAATGTCTGTTTGCAAGTTTTTGTGTGCAGACAAGTTTTGAATTCATTTGTATGAATACCAAGAAGGGCAATTGCTGGATTATATGGTAAGAGAATGTTTAGTTTTGTAAGAAATTACCAAATTGTCTTCTAAAGTGACTGTACTGTTTTACATTCCCATCAGCAATGAATGAGAGTGCCTGTTGCTCCACATCCTCACCAATATTTGGTGTTGTCAATGTTTTAACAACAGAACTGCTAAAAGAAAGTTCTTTGGTGGCTCATACCTATAATCCCAGCACTTTGGGAGGCTGAGGCGGGTAGATCACCTGAGGTCAAGAATTCGAGACCAGCCTGGCCAACATGGTGAAACCCTGTCTCTCCTAAAAATACAAAATTAGCCTGGCATGGTGGCACATGCCTGTAATCCCAGCTACTTGGGAGGCTGAGGCAGGAGAATCACTTGAACCCTGGAGGTGGAGGTTGCAGTGAGCTCAGACTGTGCTATTGCACTAACCTGGGCAACAAGAGCGAAACTCCATCCAAAAAAAAAAAGGAAAATTCCCAGACATTTAGGAATTAAGAAATGCTTTTAAATAATTAATGAGCCAAAGAAGACTAGAAATTAGGAAATATGCCTGGGTGCGGTGGCTTACACCTGTAATCCCAGCACTTTGGGAGGCTGAGGCAGGCGGATCACAAGGTCAAGAGATCGAGATCATCCTGGCCAACATCATGAAATCCCCTCTCTACTAAAAATTAGCTGGGCGTGGTGGCACATGCCTGTAGTCCCAGTTACTTGGGAGGGCGAGGCAGGAGAAATGTTTGAACCTGGGAGGTGGAGGTTGCAGTGAGCCAAGATCACACCATTGCACTCCAGCCTGGGTGACACAGCAAGACTCCATCTCAAAACAAACAGACAAACAAAAAAAAAAAACTGAAATAAGTATGATGCAAGGATATTGTGTCTGGAATTTGCTTCAAAATAATCCAGCGTTGGTCTAAATGAAATAATATGAACAATAAGCTGATAATTGTTGAAATTGGCTAGTGAGTACATGGGGGCTCATGACACTATTCTCTCTACTTTTGAAGATACTGAAAGGCTAAAGAAATATTTAGAGGGAAATTTATGGCCTTAATGAAAAATGTATGTAGTCAAAAAAGAAAAAAAGAGCCAAAGATGAATGGCCACTGTGCACACACTAGATTAACATCAAAAGGACTGAAAATATAAAGTATTGGCTGGGCTTGGTGGCTCACACCTGTAATCCCAGCACTTTGGGAGGTGGAGGAAGGTGGATCACTTGAGGTCAGGAGTTTGAGACAAGCCTGACCAACATGGTAAAACACCATCTCTACTAAAAATACAAAAATTAGCCAGGCATGGTGGTGCACACCTGTAGTCCCAGCTACTTGGGAGGCTGAGGTGGGAGAATTGCCTGACCCTGGGAGGCGGAGGTTGCAGTGAGCCGAGATGGCACCACTGCATTATTCCAGCCTAAGCAACAGAGAGAAACTCTGTCTCAAAAAGAAAAGAAAAATAATATAATGTATTAATGAGAATGTGAAGCAACTTATAAACTACGATGGGAGTATAAGTTAGTTTAACTACTTTTGAAAACTTCTTGGCATTATCTGGTACAGTTGAAGCTATGCATGTTCTGTCCCCCAGCAATTCCACTGTAAGTTACAAACTTAGAGCAATTCAAGCCCATGTGTCTCAGGGTACATGTACAAGAATGTTCACAACAGCATAATTTGTAGTGGCCCAAAACAGTCCACATACCATCACAATAGAATGGTTATTTGCAGTATGTACATGCCAAATTCTACATGCCAATGAAATTGAAAGAACTACAGATAAATACAGTGAATGAATCTGAAGTATAATGTGCAAAAGAAGCCAAAAAAAGAATACCTAGGACACCAAAAAACACAATCCATTAAAGAAAAAAAAACTGATACATTGAATTTCATTGAAACAAAACAAAACAAAACTCCTGCTCTTTGAAAGACACCATTAAAAAATGAAAAGTTTGGCCACAGGGTGGGAGATATGCATATTTACAATATGTGTATCTGACAAAGGACTGGTGTCCAATATGTAAAGACCTCTTTCAACTTGGTAGTATAAACAACCTAATTTTTAAAAATGGGTAGGAGATTTGAACAGACACTTTACCAAAGAAGATATGTGAATGACCAATATGTGAAAAGATGTTTAGTATTGTTAGTCAGTAAGGAAATACAAATTACAACTGCAGCGAGATACTGTTTCCCACAATTAGAATGGAAAAGACTAAAAAGTGACCATGTTAAGTGTTGATCAGGACACGGAGAAATTTGTACTCTCATGTATCGCTGATGGGAGTGTAAGAGAGTAAACCACATTGAAAAGCAGCACTATGGCCATTTCTTAAAAAGTTAAACATACATTTCCCACATCCATCCCAGCAGGTCCACTCCTAGGTATTTACCCAAGAGAAACAGAAGCATATGTTCCCCCAAAGACTTCTACACAAATGTCTGTAGCGGCTTGAGTCACAAATGACCAACACTGGGAAGAACCCAGATGTCCATTAGCTGTTGAGTGGACACACATGGCATAGCCATACAATGAAACAGTAACTGTCCAATAAAGGACATACACAACAATATGAGTGAATCCCAAAACCCTTTGCTGAGCAAAAGAAGCCAGATTCAAAGAGTACTTTTTATATCATTCCATTTATGTAAAACTTTAGAAAAGGCAAAACTGCTGGGCGTGCCTGTACTCCCAGCAACTTGGGAGGCTGAGGCACGAGAATCACTTGAACACCGGAGGTGGAGGTTGCAATGAGCTAAGACTGTGCCACTGCACTCCAGCATGGGGAGCAAAGTGAGACTCTATCTCAAAAAAAAAAAAAAGAAAAGAAAAGGCAAAACTGACCTACGGTGATGGAGAGCAGAGCAGGGGTTGCTGGGCATTGGAGGAGAGATTAACTGCAAAGGGCACAGGAACTTTCCTGGGCAATGGAAATGTTCTGTATCTAGATGACATCTAGCACACTGCACACGAAAATGGATACATTTTACTGTGTATAAATTATACCTAATCAAATTTAATTTTTTAAAAAATAAGTGATATTCATACACCCCAGTAGCATTATTCATAATACCCCAAAGATGGAAACAACCCAAACGTTCATGAATGGATGAATGGATGAACAGATGTGGTCTATTCACACCATGAGATATGACTCACCCTTTAAGAGGAAGGGGATGCTGCACACCCTGCACGGCGGATGCACCTTGAGGGCGCGACACGGAATGAAAAGGCCAGTCACAAAGGGACGGATCCCATGTAGATGAGGCATCTCCAGAGCCCTGCCTGGTGGTCACGCCATCTGCCTGCAGGCCCCTGGATGGCCCACTAAACACCTGTGCCAGCTGCTCAGTGTTGGGTGGCTCCTATGCAGTTTTACAGTGGCAGTCACTAAGTCATTGGAAACACCTTAACAGGGGCAGGGGACATGTGGGGGGATTTTGAGTGGAGGAGTGTTATCATCTGTCCTACACCTGCTGTGCTGTGGAGGGCCAGGGTGGAAACGTGGGGAACAGCAAAGAGGCTACTGTGGTGACCTGGCTGAGACTTGATGGTGGCTGGGACAGGGAAACCATGATGGAGGTGAAGGGAAGGTCAGGGCTCGGGTTATATTTTGGGTATAATATCAGTGCAATACCAAGCTAAAGAGTTTGCATTTGGGTGGGTGGGTGGGTCAGAGATGGCAGCTGAAGAGCAATTGTAGGTTTGAGGGGAAGATGGAGTCAAGATCTGAGATAACCTTTGAAGCAGTGGTGAGGGTGGAGTGGAGTGAGGTGGGGCAGGAGTCTGAGACCGACATCCTGGAAGAAAGCCTGCCGGTGGCCAGCAGACTAGGCTTGTATGGACTGGGTGACCCAGGAGAGCCACATTGAAGGGTGAGTGCATGAAGCCATGGGCTACCACCAACACCTTAGCATAAAATTGGCACTGGATCAGTCATGTGAACTTAAGGGAAATAGGCAAAGAATGGATACATTTTAATGGGTGCAGATAAGGGAGAAAGGTCTTAATTTGGGGCTCTGGGTGATAAATAGGATTATGGGGGGAGGGTGGAGGCTGAGGGGCATGGACAGCAGGAGAGACCTGGATATCTCCAAGTCATGGAAACGAGACAAGATGGAAGGGAAGGAAAATCTCCTACAAGCCTATGCTAACAAGAGAGTGTGGTCCCAGCATAAAGACAGACATATAGACCAATGGAACAGAAAAAAGAGATCAGAACTAAACCCTCGTGTGAAGACGGGCAACTGATTCTCAACAAGGATGCCAAGGCCATTCAGTAGGGAAATGACAGACTTTTCAACAAATAATGCTGAGAAAACTGGATATCCACATGCAAAAGAATGAAGCCACACCCTTGTTTCACACTACACACACACACACAAACACACACACACACGCACACACACACAAAACTCAAAATGGATCACAAAACAAAATGTGAAAGCAAACTCTACAAAAGCCCTTATTAGGGAAAAGTTTCATGACACTGGATTTGGCAGTGATTTCCCACACATGACACCAAAAGCTCAGGCAACAAAAGAGAAAATAGACAAATTGAACTTCATCAAGATTAAAAACATTTTGTAAATCAAAGGACACTATCAAAAGCAAGAGAAGGCGACTCACGCAATGGAAGAAAACATTTGCAAGTTTCCTTTTGGAGAAAGGATTAATATCTAGAATATACAAAGAATCTTACAACTCAAAGACAAAAAACCAAACAACTCAATTAGAAACTGGGTGTGGCAGGGCATGGTGGTTCACGCCTATAATCCCAGCACTTTGGGAGGCTGAGGTGGGTGGATCACTTGAGCCCAGGAGTTTGAGAACAGTTCTGGCAACATGGTGAAACTCCATCTCTACAAAAAATACAAAAATTAGCCAGGGCTGGTGGCGTGTGCTTGTAGTCCCAGCTACTTGGGAGGCTGAGGTGGGAGGATTGCTTGAACCTGGGAGGCAGAGGTTGCAGTGGACCTCAATCACACCACTGCACTCCAGCCTGGGTGACAGAGCTAGACCCTGTCTCAAAAAATTAAAGAGAGAGAGAGAGAGAGAGAGAGAAATTGGATGAGAGACTTGAATAGATATTTCCCCAAATAAGATATACAAAAAACCAATAAAGACATGAAAAAAATGCACAATTTTGCTAATCTTTAGGGAAATATGAACCAAAAGCACATTCAGCTATGACCTCATACCCATTAGGCTTACTATTACCAAAAAACAGAAAACAGTAAGCATTGGTGAGGATGTTGTGTAACTGTGCTCTGTTGGTAGGAATGCAAAATTGAATGACTGCTGTGGAAAGCAGTAGGGCAGTTTCTCAAAAAATTAAACAGAATTACCATATGATCCAACAATTCCACTTCTGGGCCTATATCCAAAAGGAATGAAAACAGGGGCTCACACAGACATTTGTCCACCTATGTTCCTAGCAGGCTACTTCACAATGGCCAAAAGGCAAAATCAACACAAGTTCCATAGACAGAGGAACAGACCACAAAATATAGTCAATCCACACAATGGAATATTATTCAGCCTTAAAAAGGAAGGAGATTCTGACACATACTGCAACAGAGATGCACCTTGGAGACATTATGCTAAGTGAAAGAAGCCAGTCACAAAAAGACAAATGTTACACAATTCCACTTATATGAGGTACCTGGAACAGGCAAATTCAGACACAGAAAGTTTGGTGCAAAAGTAAATTGTGGTTTTTATATTGTTGAAATTTGCCATTTGATATTGGAATACATTCTTAAATCCATATGGTTATGTTACACATCATTTTAATGTGCATTTCTCACTTTATTTTTTTTTTTGCTAATGACTTATTACTGTTGTTTTTCTATATTTATTTATATTAGACTATGGAAATGATGTTAGACAAAAAGCAAATTTCAGCGATTTTCTTATTCAAGTTCAAAATGGGTCATAAAGCAGCAGAGACAACTCTCAACATCAACAACACATTTGGCCCTGGAACTGCTAACGAATGTAAGTGCAATCGTGGTTCGGGAAGTTTTACAAAGGAGATGAGAGCCCTGAAGATGAGGAGTGTATGGCCGGCCATCAAAAGATGACAACAACCAGTTGAGAGCAATCATCGAAGCTGATCCTCTTACAACTACATGAGAGGTTGCCGAAGAACTCAGCGTCGATCATTCTATGGTCCTTTGGCATTTGAAGCAAATTGGAAAGGTGAAAAAGCTCGGTAAGTGGTTGCCTCATGAGCTGAGCAAAATTAAAAAAACAACAACAACAAAAAACTGTCATTTTGCAGTGTCATCTTCTCTTATTCTACTCAATAACAAGGAACCATTTCGAGATTGAACTGTGATGTGCCATGAAAAGTGGATTTTATACAACTGGTGATGACCAGCTCAGTGGTTGGACTGAGAAGAAGCTCCAAAGCACTTCCCAGAGCCAAACTTGCACCAAAAAATGGTCATGGTCACTGCTTGGTGGTTGGCTGCTGGTCTGATCCACTACAGCTTTCTGACTCCCAGCCAAACCAATACACCTGAGAAGTACGTTTGGCAAATCGATGAGACGCACTGAAAATTGCCATGCCTGCAGCTGGCATTGGTCAACAGAAAGGGCCTGATTCTTCTCTGACAATGCCCGACTGACCGCACATCACAAAACCAATGCTTCAGAAGCTAAACGAATTGGGCTATGAAGTTTTGCCTCATCTGCCATGTTCACCTGACCTCTCGCCAACCAACTACCACTTCTTCAAGCATCTCGACAACTTTTTGCAGGGAAAATGCTTCCACAACCAGCAGGATGCAAAAAATGCTTTCCAAGAGTTTGTCGAATCCCGAAGCATGGAATTTTATGCTACAGGAGTAAACAAACTTATTTCTCATTGGCAAAAATGTGTTGATTGTAATGGTTCCTGTTTGAACGAACGGAGGCAAGATGGTGCACTTCCGGGTTCTTCATCACCAACTTTTCCCGCGCACGCGAAAATGCAGCCGGTGCCCGGGAAGGTGCAGACCAACCGGACATGCGCCAGGTGACGTCAATCCGAAGAGACTAAGATTTACCTGGTCGCACCTGCAGAACGCCCCCCGACACACCCGTGCCCCGCCTATTGCCCTCCCACTCCTAGAAAAGCCGCTCCAGACGGACGCCACGCGTGGACTTCCCAGCCCCCAGTCGGGACTGTATCAGGAACTCCGCCCGAGAGCTCACCGGGCGACTCTCCTGGCCTCCTTTGCTGGAGGCCGACAGACCTCTCCCTACCCACCTTCTTCCCTGAAGCTAGGTGACCAAAATAAATTTGCAGTTTTGCTCCTACCCTTGCCTGCTCACTGCTTCTTTTGTGCCCGCTCTGGTGGTCTTAGAAAAACAAATCAGTTGGTGCCGAAACCCAGGAGGAGACCCCTCCTCAGGGCCCCCAGGGTCCGGGGAGCCTCCTCCTCCTCCTTCCACACCGCGGACGGACCAGGACCTGAGACCCGCTTCCCTCACTCTCACGGACTCTTTGGGGTAAGTGCCCTTGTCTCCTCTTTACCTCCCTCGGTCAAAAATCCTGCACAGGTCCGAGGCCCACTTTTGAGCCACCAAGTGGCTCAGGAGCCCCGTTCAGGACGGAGACGTCCACCTGAAGGTAATCTCCACCTTGGCTCCAAGAGCCACCAGGCTGTCTCTGCTGGTTCCAAAGGACGCTTTGAAGCCAGGCAGAGATCCACTTCCATTTCCATTGTGTCCACTGTGTAAGTAAAGAGGAAACAAATGGGAAACCCCCAGTCCAAATTTCGAAAGAGCACCCCCTTAGGGTGCCTCCTAGCCAATTTAAAAACCTTACAGCTTGAACAAGACCTTAGGAGGAAGCAGTTAATTTTCCTTTCCACTGTGGCGTGATCGACCTCAGCAATTTCTGCCAGCAGCTAGGCAAGTGGTCCGAAATTAATTACATACAAGGCTTTTGGGCCTTAAGCTCTCGTCCCGACCTGCCCTATACTCCTCCTTCTCACCCCGCTCTCTCCACCCCCTCCCTTCCTGCCCAGACTCCTCCTCCTTGCTCCTCATTGACTAGTAGCCTACTCGCACCCGTGCCCCCTTCCACGTCCTCAGCCTGCCACCTAGGGTCCCCTATCTCTGCACACACCCGCTCTAAGTGCCCTGCTGACACCCTCACTCCTGCCCCACACCCTCCTACAGTGTTAGCACCTTTGTGAGAGGTAGCTGGGGCGGAGGGGGTAGTCAGAGTACATGTCCCTTTTTCACTGGCCGATCTTTCCAAAATTGAGAAGCATTTAGGTGATTTCTCAGCTAATCCTACCATATACATAAAGGAGTTTAGATACCTTTGTCAGGCCTATGACCTAACTTGGCATGACCTCCAGGTTATCCTAACCTCTACCCTAAACCCTGAGGAGCAAGAGCGCATCCTAGCGGCCGCCAGGCAGCACGCCAACCAACTACATTTAACTGACGCCACCATCCCACTAGGGGAGCAAGCAGTCCCCTCGGCAGACCCAGACTGGAACTACCAAGCAGGCCAGCCTGAGCGCCGTAGGCGAGACATAATGGTCCAGTCCAGTGTTTGTTGGCTGGTATGCAAGCAGCCTCAAACAAAAGTGTAAATTTTAACAAATTAAAAGAAATTGTTCAAAATCCAGAAGAAAAATAGGCTGACTGAGGTTCTAACCCAATATACCCGGTTAGATCCGGCCTCCCCCACAGGGGCCACCATTTTGGCATCTTATTTCATTTCTCAATCAGCTCCTGACATTCGTAAAAAACTTAAAAAGGTAGAGGATGGTCCTCAGACACCAATACAAGACCTAGTTAAATTAGCCTTTAAGGTCTATAACTCCAGAGAGGAGACGGCAGGCTCGCCTCAAACAGAAGTTACAGCTCCTAGCGGCGGCTTTACAGCCCAGTCGTAACCCCAGACCAGAGAGCACACACTCTGCAGACTCCAAAGCTACAAAAGGAGCCTGCTATAAGTGCGGCAAGGCAGGACACTATGCCAACAGGTGTCCACAAGGTCCCCGAGCCCCAACGCAGCCTTGCTATAAGTGCAAGGCGTCAGGACATTGGGCCAGTGAATGTCCTAACCCTCGTCCACCAGCAACCCTCCTGCCCCACTTGCCAACAGGGAGGACACTGGAAGTCTGATTGCCCCACCCTGAGAACAGGTGCCGCGTCTCCACGTGACCCCCTTTCCCAGGATCCTGGGAGCTCCTTCCAGCTCCTACATCTGGACGACGACAACTGAAGGTGCCGAGACTCAGGGACCCCCATCACCCTCGCCAAGCCGCGGGTAACTCTCCTGGTAGCAGGTAAGACAATTAATTTTTTAATCAACAGTGAGGCTACCTATTCTGTTTTGCCGTCCTTCTCTGGACCTAGCCTTCCATCCAATATCTCTGTAGTAGGAGTAAGCGGAAAGCCATCCACTCCACGAAAAACTCCACTCCTTAATTGCTGCCTGGCCAACAACTACTTTGCGCACTCGTTCCTCATTATACCCTCATGCCCTACCCCCTTACTAGGCCAAGAAATCAGTTTGGCTTTCCCCCACTCGCCTCAAACTTACTAAATTTTCTTAACTATCTCAAACTCCCCAGACTTGGTAGGACTATCCTTCTGAGTTTTGTCCATGTCCCAACGAATGCTTCCATTCCTCATTCTTATACTAATACTGTGCCTTATTTTATGTTTTGTCCCCATTTTGATCAAATTTCTCTGTGCCGGGATTCAGGAGGTCACTCGCGTCATCTTCAACCAGGTGCTTCTTCATCCGTACGTCCAAATGCCAACCATGGGCCCCGACCTTAATGACGCCCCTTAACAGCAGGAAGTAGCCAGACAGACCACGGCACCCCTTATCACTATTACCAATAAAAGGTTGGACTGTTTGGATGAACGGAGGCAAGATGGTGCACTTTCGGGTTCTTCATCACCAACTTTTCCCGTGCTCGCGAAAATGCAGCCGGTGCCCGGGAAGGTGCAGACCAACCGGGCATGTGCCAGGTGACGTCAATCTGAAGAGACTAAGATTTACCTGGTCGCACCTGCAGAACGCCCCCCAACCGCCCGTGCCCCGCCTATTGCCCTCCCACTCCTAGAAAAGCCGCTCCAGACGGACGCCACGCGTGGACTTCCCAGCCCCCAGTCGGGACTGTATCAGGAACTCCGCCCGAGAGCTCACCGGGCGACTCTCCTGGCCTCCTTTGCCGGAGGCCGACAGACCTCTCCCTACCCACCTTCTTCCCTGAAGCTAGGTGACCAAAATAAATTTGCAGTTTTGCTCCTACCCTTGCCTGCTCACTGCTTCTTTTGTGCCCGCTCTGGTGGTCTTAGAAAAACAAATCAGTTCCTATTTTGATTAATAAAGATGTGTTTGAGCCTAGTTATAATGATTTAAAATTCACAGTCCTAAACCTCAATTACTTTTGCACCAATTAGGCACCCCTGAAGAGTAGTTACCAGGGGCTGCAGGGAGGGCGAATTGAGGAGTTACTATTATTTTTTTTTTGTTTGTAGTGCAGTGGTGCAATCTCAGTTCACCACAACCTCCACCTCCTGGGTTCAAGCGATTCTACTGTCTCAGCCTTCCGAGTAGCTGGGACTATAGGCACACGCCACCACACTGGGCTAATTTTTGTATTTTTAGTAGAGACAGGGTTTCACTATGTTGGCCAGGCTGGTCTCAAACTCCTGACCTCATGATCCGCCCTCCTCGGCCTCCCAGAGTGCTGGGATTACAGGCGTGAGCCACCGCACCAGGCTGAGAGTTACCGTTAACAGAGACAGAGCTGCAGTTTGGCAAGAGGAAACGGTTCTGGAGATGGATAGTTTTGATGGTTGCACAACAATGTGAATGTAGTTAGTGCCCCTGAACTGTGCATCTAAAAATAGTTAAAATGGTAAATATTTGTGTTACATATAGGTTGGTGTGTATATATATATTTTAAGTGAAGAAGGAGAGCTGACAAAGGAGTGCCAGGAACCAGTTTATTCAGAATCATTTCTAAGAGACAGCCCTGATTACGGGGCTGGGGCTCTAAAGGGCTCATGGCCAGCAGGAAGGTGGGTCTGGTCCCCTGTGAGCAGGGTCAAGTGAGGGATCAGGGGGAACTTGAGAGCTGACAGCACCTGCAGGAAGGATAAATAAGGAGCAGTGGAAAGGAAACTAGGCTTGCAGTGGCAGGAGTCCTCCTCGGTGGTTCTGCCAGGAGGTAACCAAGACTCTACAGGAGAGAGATGTCAGAGCACACAGAGTAGCCAAAGAAGAGCCTTTAACATTCTGTTCTTAGGCTGGGTGCAGTAGCTCATGCTGAGGAAAGAGAGAGACCCTCTTATATTGTTTTATACCCAGTACCTGTTTTAAGAAAACACAAGAAAGTAAAACCAAGACAGGCAGCCCAGCGCCAGGCCCGAAACCAGGCCTGGGCCTGCCTGGCCTAAACCTAGTAGTTAAAAATCAACTCATAACTTAGAAACCGATGTTATTCATAGATTCCAGACATTGTATAGAAGAACATTGTGAAACTCTCTGCCCTGTTCTGTTTCTCTCTGACCACCGGTGCATGCAGCCCCTGTCACGTATTCCTTACTTGCTTAAATCAATCACGACCCTTTTATGTAAAATCTTCAGTGCTGTGAGCCCTTAAAAGGGACAGAAACCGTGCACTCAGGGAGCTCGGATTTTGAGATGGTAGCTTGCCGATGCTCCCAGATGAATAAAGCCCTTCCTTTTACAACTTGGTGTCTGAGGGGTTCTTGTCTGTGGCCTGTCCTGCTATATTTCTTGGTTTCCTGACCAGGAAGCGAGGTGGCTGAGGCAGCCCCTTAGGCGGCTTACACCTGCCCTGTGGAGCATCTCTGCGGGGGACTCCGGCCAGCCTGAGTGATGCAAACCAAAGAGCGCTCCTGGGTAGGCAATTGTCCCGGTGGAACGCCTCGCCAGAGCAGCGGGGAGCAGGCCCCCACGGAGAATAACACAGTGGCTGAACACGGGGAGGGAACTGGCACTGGGAGTCCGGACATCTGAAACTTGGTAAGACTAGCCTTTGGAATTTGCCCACTCCATTTGAGTGGAAGCGTGGCCTGATCACCCATGGCATGCCTTTATTGGCACTTTGGTGGACTGGTCTTGGGAACTTGCTTACTCCATCTGAGTAGAAGCATGGCCTGATCACCCACTGTGTGCCTGTACCAGCACTTTGGTTTTTGTTTTTGACTTGACTTGGATTGCTTGATACTTTGGTTTTGGTTTTGACCTGGCTTGGATTTCTGGATACTCTGATTTTGGTTTTGATTTTGGTTGGTGTAAACTGCAGAAATGTGTGTGTGCCCTTTTTTACCTGTTTTGTTTTTTTTTGTTTGTTTGTTTTGTGGTGCACGTGTGGTGTGAGTGTGGTGTTTTGTCTCAAAGAAGCATGGGTCAGGCACAAATAAGCCCACCTCAGTAGGAACTATGTTAAAAAATTTCAAGAAAGGGAGAAAAGGGGGGAGGCAAAACTTATATATAAAAAGCAAGTTATATGGCAAATTCTTGTCCTGAACTAAATTAACTGGTTGTTTTAAAAAAAATGTTTGTAATAAGTAAGAAAGTTGAAACATGTTGAAAAATTGTCTGCAAAAGTCATAAAAGAAAAAAGTTATAAAAAATTTTTATGCAAAAAATGTTGTGTAATTTAAAAGTAATAAGGCCTCCTGAGTACTATTGAAGAAACAGTTTATGTGCAAGGTGTATAAGAAAAGTAAAATATACCTTTGGTAAAAAGATTATAAGGAGGCATAAAAATGTGGATTTTTACCTACATTAAAAGGTTAAAAAATTATTATTTTAAAAGTTTAAGCAAGTTTTAAAATGTTAATTGTAAAGAAAATTCTGTGTGTAAACATATTAGCTAAAGTTAAAAAGGTATCATCCAGTTTTTCTGTGAACTGGACGTTAAAGTGAAATGCAATAGGTTTTTCTTAAAGCATCAACCTGCTCTTTAACAAAAATTATAAAAGGTTAAAAAAAAGTCTATAAAATCTTACCTTATGGTCAAACATAAAAAATTGGATAAATATGTCTACAAGGTTTTATTAAAATTAAGTTTAACATTAATAACACACTAATATACAGGTAAAATTTAGCTTATCTTGTATACAAATCATACAAGAAGCATTATTAAATATAAAATTGTGTTTAGCTTTCTTTGGTCTAAAAACTAATAAAGATAGGTGATAAAGAAAATGTTCATTTTACTAAAGGATCATAAAAGTTAAAGACTTAAAACAAACTTTGGCAATTAAGACAGCATACCAAGATGCAAACGCCTGGTTAAAATGGATCAAATATTCCATCTGCACGTTAAACAAAAGCAATTGTTATGCTTGTGCACATGGCAGGCCAGAGGCCCTGATTGTTCCCCTTCCACTAAGGTGGTCCTCCAGTCGACCAGGTGTGGGCTGCATGGTAGCTCTTTTCCAGGATTCTACAGCCTGGAGTAATAAGTCATGCCTAGCTCTCTCTGCTATATCCCAAAGTGCCTGTGGGTCAGCCCCCGAGGGTCATCCAGCTTTTGTTTCCCAACACTAGGTTCACTTCGTGTCTCTCATGGCAGGGAGGAGACTTAGCATTCCTTGGAGACCTGAAGGGATGCAATGAGCTTAAGAATTTTCAAGAGCTTATCAGTCAGTCAGCCCTTGTTCATCCCCGAGCGGATATGTGGTGGTATTGTGGTGCACCTTTACCGGGCACTCTGACTGATAACTAGAGTAGCACTTGTACTTTTTAGTCCATTTGGCTATCCCTTTCACCCTGACATTTCATCAACCAGAGGAGGAAAAAAAAATAATAAGACATCGTAAAGCGAGAGAAGCCCCTTATAGGTCTTTCAACTCTCACATCTATTTAGATGCAACTGGAGCCCCGCAAGGAATACTAGGTCAATTTAAAGTTTGAAATTAAATAGTTACAGGATTTAAGTCAATATTTTGGTAGAAGACAGTCAATAAAAATGTAGATTAGATAAACTACATCTAATACAACCAACAGCAATGAGCTTCTCATGAGTTAAAAAGAAAAACTCATATCGGCCCCAGCCCTGAGGCTACCTGACCTGACAAAACTCTTTACACTCTATGTGTCAAAAAGAAAAAAAATGGCAGTTGGAGTTTTAACCCAGACTGTAGGGCCCTGGCCAAGGCCAGTGGCCTATCTCTCAAACCAAGTAGATGGGGTTTCCAAAGGCTGGCCCCCATGTCCAAGGGCCCTGGCAGCAATGGCCCTGTTAGCACAAGAAGCAAATAAGCTAACTCTTAGGTAAAATCTAAAGTCCCCCCCCATGCTGTGGTAATTTTAATAAATACCAAAGGACACCATTAGCTAATGAATGCTAGACTAACTAGATACCAAAGTTTGCTCTGTGAAAATCCCTGCATAACCATTGAAGTTTGCAACACCCTAAACCCTGGCACCTTGCTACTGGTATCAGAGAGCCCAGTTAAATGTAACTGTGTAAAAGTACTGGACTCAGTTTATTCTAGTGAGCCCAACCTCCGAGACCATCCTTAAACATCAGTAGATTGGAAGCTGTACGTGGATGGGAGCAGCTTCGCCAACTCCTGCAAAGTGACTCTGAAGAAAACAACAAGCCCTGATCCAGTCACACCCGGAAGCTGATTGGTCCACGCATGGCCGAAGCATGAGGAAACTCATTGCAGGACTCATTTTCCTTGAAATTTGGACTTGTATAGTAGGAACTTCAACTGACCTTCCTCAGACTGAGGGCTGTTCCCAGTATATATACATCAAGGCACTGAGGTAGGATAAAAGATTGCTACAGTCCTATTATTTTATGGTTGTTATAAGTGTACCAGGACTCTAAAAGAAACTTATTTGTATAATGCTATTCTATCCAAGGTATGTAGCCCAGGAAATAACCAACCTGATGCATGTTATGACCCATTTTAAGCCTCCCATGATCACAGTGTTTAAAATAAAATTAAGGACTGATCCTTTTCTAGGCGACACAAGTAAAGTCATAGCTGGGACAGAAGAAAGAGGGGTCCCCAAGCATACAACCCTAAAATTTAATGCTTGTGCCACTATCAATAGCAATCAGCATAGAATAAGATGCAGTTCTTTAAATTAAAAAAAAAAAGTTTTACATGGCAGGAAATGAATATATCTGCCATGAATTAAGCTCATGTGCAAATGTGTGTAATTACTGGTCTTGTGTAATCTAGACTACTTAAAAAAATGATAAAAAGATACTTTTTAGCTCCAAAAAGGAGAAGGCAGCCCCTCCTGTACAAGTGGAAGCTGCAACCCCTTGAAATTAATAATTACAAATCCCTTAAACCCAAGGTAAACAAAAGGAGAACACGTATCTCTGGGCATCAATAGAAAAGGACTAGGTCCTAAAGTAAATATCTTAGTAAAAGAGGAGGTTCGTAAACTGTCTCTGGAACCAGTATTTCAGACTTTCTATGATAAACTAAATGTGCCAGTACCAGAGACTCCAGGAAAAAACAGAAATTTGTTTTTGCAATTAGCCAAGCATGTAGCCCAGTCTGTAAATGTCACTTTATGTTATGTTTGTGAAAAAACTGTAATAAGAGATCCATGGCCATAAGAAGCCCAACAATTAATGCCTACAGACCCAGTTCCTGATGAACTCCTGGCCCAAAAGAATCACCCTGATCATCTCTAGGCTCTAAAAGTCTCAATTATTGGACAATATTACATAGCTAAGAAAAAGAAAAAAATTCACTTATTCTGTAGGATGACTTAGTTGTCTGGGGCAAAAACTGTATAATGGTACCAAAAAAACAGGTACATGGTAGAGTTCCAATTACACAGAAGGAGATCCATTCAGTAAATTTCCAAGGTTGCAGACTGTCTGGACCCACCCAGAATTCCACCAGGACTGGACTGCCACCACCGGATTATACTGGATATGTAGACATAAAGCCTATGCTAAGCTGCCTGACCAGTGGACAGGTGATTGTGTTATTGGCACTATTAAACCATCTTTCTTCCTACTGCCCATAAAAACAGGCAAACTCCTGGGCTTCCCTGTCTATGTTTCCCGTGGGAAACAAAGCATAGCCGCAGGTAATTAAAAAGATGGTAAATGAACTCCTAAAAAATTATACAATACTATAGGCCTGCCACTTAGACACAAGACGGCTCATGGGAATACTGGACCCCCATTTACATGCTCAACCAAACCATACGGTTGCAAGCTGTTTTAAAAATCATCACTAATAAAACCAGTCAAGCCTTGACTGTTCTGGCCTGGCAAGAAACTGGGATAAGACGTGCTGTCTGTCAAAATAGATTGGCTCTCGACTACTTGCTAACAGCTGAAATAGAGGTCTATAAGAAATTTAACCTTACTAATTACTGTCTACACATACTACTGTCAAGGCAAGTAGTTAAAGACATAGTTAAAAATATGACAAAACTGACACATGTGCCCGTACAAGTGTAGCACAAATTCGACCCTGAAGCCATGTTTAAAAATTAGTTCCCAGCACTAGGAAGATTTAAAACTCTTTTTTTTTTTTTTTTTTTTTGAGACGGAGTCTCGCTCAGTCGCCCAGGCTGGAGTGCAGTGGCGCGTTCTCGGCTCACTGCAAGCTCCGCCTCCTGGATTCACGCCATTCTCCTGCCTCAGCCTCCCGAGTAGCTGGGACTATAGGCGCCCGCCACCATGCCTGGCTAATTTTTTGCATTTTTAGTAGAGACGGGGTTTCACCGTGTTAGCCAGGATGGTCTCAATCTCCTAACCTCGTGATCCGCCCGCCTCCGCCTCCCAAAGTACTGGGATTACAGGCGTGAGCCACTGCACCCGGCCAAAAAACTCTTATAATAAAAGTTATAATAGTAATAAGAACCTGCTTACTGCTCCCTTGTTTGCTACCTGAACTTCTTCAAATGATAAAAAAAGCTTCATTGCTATCTTAGTTCACCAAAATGCTTCGGCACAAGTGTACTATATGAATCACTATCAATCTATTGCACAAAAAGACATAAGTAGCAAAAATAAGAGTGACAACTCCCACTAATAAAAAGTGAGAGTCTCAAAGGGGAGAAATGAGGAAAGAGAGAGACCCTCTCATATTGTTTTACATTGTTTTATACTCAGTACCTGTTTTAAGAAAAAACAAGGAAGTGAAACCAAGATAGGCAGCCTGGCACCAGGCCCAAAACCAGGCCCGGGCCTGCCTGGCCTAAACCCAGTAGTTAAAAATCAACTCATAACTTAGAAACCGATGTTATTCATAGATTCCAGACATTGTATAGAAGAACATTGTGAAACTCCCTGCCCTGTTCTGTTTCTCTCTGACCACCAGTGCAGGCAGCCCCTGTCATGTACTCCCTACTTGCTCAAATCAATCATGACCCTTTTATGTAAAATCTTTAGTGTTATGAGCCCTTAAAAGGGACAGAAATTGTGCACTCAGGGAGCTCGGATTTTGAGACGGTAGCTTGCCAATGCTCCCAGCTGAATAAAGCCCTTCCTTCTACAACTTGGTGTCTGAGAGGTTTTGTCTGCAGCCCGTCCTGCTACAATGCCTGTAATCCCAGCACTTTGGGAGGCCAAGGCACTTTGGGGTGGATGGCCTGAGGTCAGGACTTCAAGACAACCTGGCCAACATGGTGAAATCCCGTCTCTACTGAAAATACAAAAATTAGCTGGGCATGGTGGCAGGCACCTGTAATCCCAGCTACCTGGGATTACAGGTAATACCTCCTGCTGAGGCAGGAGAATTGCTTGAATGCAGGAGGCAGAAGTTGCAGTGAGCCAAGATGGCGCCATTGTACTCCAGCCTGGGTGACAAGAGCGAAATTCTGTCTCCAGAAAAAATGTAAGGTATCACATGTCAGAGAAGCAGAAGTGCATACAGGACATACAATGGAAAGTTTAATTCCTCTCTCTGCCCCAGCTCTTCTGTTCCCTTCCCCATGGCCGACAGTTCCCATTGTGTATCTCAGCAGAGACAGACACAGCTGTCTATGAGTACGTCCATGCCACCTAGCTCTCCTCTTGTGTTTGAGTACACAGATGAAAGACTACTTTGTATCACCTATTCTATGGGATCATCTTTTTCTTTTTCTTTTTTTTCACCTTTTTGAGACAGTCTCACTCTGTCACCCAGGCTACAGTGCAGTGGCGTGATCACAGTTCACTGCAACCTCAACCTCCCAGGCTCAAGCAATCCCCCCACCTCAGCCTCCTGAGTAGCTGGAACTACAGAGGTGTGCCACCATGCCCAGCAAATTTTTTTATTTTTATTTTTCTAAAGAAAAGGTCTCTCTATATTGCCCAGGCTAGTCTTGAACTCCCGGGCTCAAGCTATCCTCCCGCCTCGCCTTGGTCTCCTAAAGAACTGTGATTACAGATGTGAGCCACAGTGCCTGCCCACCTTGTTCTTTTAAAGGCTTCATAGTACCCCATTGCAGTGATGTGTCATTATGCCTATAGGCTAATGCAAACCACTATTCACTTTTTCCTGTAACCTCCTAGGTTTTTTCCTGTTAAGCAACTGGTGGGAGCAGAGATGCGGAATTCCCCCACCCCCGACACGTTTCTGTGCACTGGGCTATGCAACAGACGTGTTCAGTCAGCACATGGATGAAGGACGGGACCTCTGCCTCTGCATGCCTGTGCCATCTCTTAAATTCTCTGGGCCTGCACCACCTCCCTGCCCTCTGCGTGCACTTTCATTCTGCTCCTTCTCACTGAGGAATGAGGGGGCCTGGCTGTGAAGTCTTTGGAACCCCATTCTATAATGTGTCTTTCACTTTCCCTCTGTCACAGCTGGACTCGAAGGAAGCTGCAAGGGACACCTAGGGGACTGGAAGCTCAGGCGTGTGTGATGGGCACAGAGGTTTCTGTGGGCTGATCTGGGAGGAAGATTCCTCCCTCCCCTGACTTCTCCCCTTTCCTGGAGCCACCACTCGGCTGCTCCGGGCTCACACCAGCCCCTGAGGGCAAAGCTGGGAGCCCACACTGGCAATCAGTAACTCTGTGAGGGAAAAATGAAAAGGTCAAGAGAAGTCCAAAGTATTTGTAAGCATTTTAGCAAAGAAATGCCAAGACAGCTGTATCTACCTTGATGAAGTACAAATGCTCTAAACAGTATTATAGGAATTACAATTTGTAAGTCAAATCACATTTTATGAGCACAAAAGGAAAACCACCACTAAGGAAATGCACATTGAATCCTTGAAAATAAAGAAAAAAGAACTTTTAGTAAAACCATCACCCTTCCCTTTGGCCCTCTGCCTTTGCTTGATGTTTTTGGCATTTACACTTGTTATCTGTTGAGTCTTCTTAAAGCAAGGCCCGCAGTTGCAGAAAATTCACTGGAGGAAAAAAAAATCTGCATTTATGTCTCTCAGGGTGTGTTTTTAAATACCAAACAGAAGGGCAGGAGGGAAGAAAACGATATGCCTTCTGGAGCCACAAAAAGGTTAAGAAATGAAAAGGCTGTTTCACAGTTGGCAGGAGGAAGAAAGTGACAGGGAGGAAGCAGCCTGCGAATGAACGAGCAAAAGCGTGGTATGAATGACCGTGACAAGTGTCTCCGAGGATGAGTCCATGTTCAGAGCTCACAAAGAAATCTTCCAGAAAATAAAGAAAAAACTAGGAACATCAGGATGCTCCAGAGGCCTTGCAAAAACAGCTGTGGCTTTAATTAATTTATCGAGTGAATATACATTAACTATAGATGTTAATTATGTTATATTAAGATAGTGGCTGCCTTACTAGGCTCTGTTAAAGGCACAGCGGATAAGGCAGAAAGTGAAACAGACAAGACTCCCTGCCTTCCTGGGGCTCACACTGCAGCAGGGAACACAGGCCAGGAATTCAATGCATAATTAAAACACACAGTGTGGCAGACAGACAGTGATGAGTGCCCGAGGAGCAAAACCCAAGCAGGAAGGGGAGCTGAGGCACGCCAGATGGAAGGTAATGGGGCAGGGGTACGGGAGGCTGTTATGTGCTAAGCTGTCCCCCCAAAAATCCATGTTGAGATCCTCACCCCCACCCATCAGAATGTGACTGCATTTGCACACAGGACCTTTAAGTGATTCAGTTAAATGGCATTATTAGGGTAAGTCCTAATGCAATAGGACTGGTGTCCTATGAGACAAGATTAGGACCTGCATGCACAGGGGGAAGGACATGGGGAGGCATAGGGAGGAGACAGCCTCTGCAAGCCAAAGAAGGGGAGGCCTCAGGGGAAGCCAGCTCTGTTGACACCTTGATCCTGGACTTCTCAGACCCAGAAATGTGAGAAAATGGTCTGAGGTTTCAGGCATCCGGGCTGTGGTAGTTTATTATGGAAGCCCAAGCAGACCAATAGAAAGAGCTCGCTGTGAAAGCTAACTTTTGGGGCCGGGCGCGGTGGTTTATGCCTGCAATCCCAGCAGTTTGGGAGGCCAAGGCGGGTGGATCACCTGAGGTCAGGAGTTTGAGACCAGCCTGGCTAACATGGCAAAACCCCGTCCCTACTAAAAGTATAAAAATTAGCCGGGCGTGATGGCTGGCGTCTGTAGTCCCAGCTACTGTGAAGGCTGAGGCAGGAGAATCACTTGAACCTGGAAGGCGGTGGTTGCCATGAGCCAAGATCACACCACTGCAGTCCAGTCTGGGTGACAGAGCGAGACTCCATCTCAAAAAAAAAGAAAAAGAAAAAAAGAAAGTTAACTTTTGCGTGATGCTCAGAGGGAAGTGAGGGAATGTACCAGGCAGAGGGGGTGGGGAAGCAGACAGCAGGTGCAAAGGCCCTGAGGCAGGAGGTGCCCAGACAGCCAGCAGGGCAGCAGGTGGATTACAGAGCTGGGAGGTGGCAGGAGCAGGTTTGGCTTTTACTTTTTAGATGGGCAAGTGTTGGAGGGTTTTGAACAGAGGAGTGAGACATAGTCTGATCTAATTTGAGCAGAATTGCTCTGGCTGCTAATTGGAACAGGCATCGTGTAGACAAGGGGGAAACAGGAATGAGTTAGTGGGTTGTTTACACTTTAGCAGAGAGAGGATGGTGGTGTGAACAAGGGCAGAGCAGAGAGCACCCCTTCCGAATGCAATTGGAAGGTGGAGTCAGTGGGACTAGCTGACAGATCACATGTGGGATATGAGAGAAGAGTTAGGAGAACTGTGTTTTGCTCTGAACAACTGGAGGCATGAAGCTGGCATGGCCTAGGATACATGAGATAGTGGGAGGAGCCAGGGTTAAGACTCAGCTCTGGGCATGTTAGGTCAGAGAAGTGGGTTGGAAATCCAGGTGCAGCTGTGAAGATGGTAGGTGGTCACTGAACTTCAGGGAGGGTGTGGCATGAAGACATGCAGGTGGGAGTGGCCAACTGATGGATGTGTCTAAACCACCAGATGGTGATAGCATTTCGAGTAGGCACAGGAAGGAACGGGGTGCAGGGACAGTGCCCTTCGATGCCCAGTACTCAAAGGCAGGGAGTGAGAAGGAGCAGCCAGTATGGTCAGAGGAGAACCAGGCAAGGTGGGTCTCAGGCACCAAGGGCACGCTGTGCTGGAGATGGGGGAGTGGCCAGTGACCAGCTCTGTTGAACGCTGCTGATGGGCTGAGTCAGATGAGACTGAGCATGGCCTCTGGAGCCATGGGTGGAGGCCTGATGAGGGTGAGAGAGTAGGAGGCAAGGAATCAGAGGCAGCTAAAGCTAAAAATTGGGTGAAGAAGTGAAAACAGCAAAGGTTTTTTTTGTTTTGCTTTCAATTTTTTGGAGAGATGGGGTCTTGCTATGTTGCTCAGGCTGGTCTGGAACTCCTGGCCTCAAGCGATCCTCCGAATTGGTCTCCAAAGTGCTGGGATTATAGAGGTTTTAGGAGATGGAAGGGAATTGTTGGACTAGGTGCCCCAAGGCCAGAGTGGGCTGTGGCTCCTTTCCCTGTCTCACCTCTGCAGACTCTCTGTGCAGTGCACACACACTGGCGCCTACCCTGGAGCCACTGTGCTAGGTGCTCTGGACCCTGGAGACCAAAGAGTGGAGGTGTCAGCCCCTCCCGACCCCACTCCACACCTCACTTCCTTCAGTTGGCTGCATGACCTGGTTCTGGGGACTGAATCTGAACCTAAGTGCCTCGGCTCCTAGGCTGACTCATTTCCCTTCTCCTGCCCAGAGCTGCTGTAGTCCGCAGTGGGCCCTGGGCTGGGATGGGGGATCTGTGACTCCCGTCCATCCTGTGCACAGACAGTCCAGCAGGACCAAGTTCCAAGGAGCATGCTCAGGTGACATCAGGGCTGGGCACTCAACTGTGCTCCTCAGCGTGCCTCCTGCGACCCGCTGGCTGTGGCGGTTGAGTGAGATAATGAACTCAGAGCCCAGTTGGTGCCTGGCACCTGGCAGGGGCTCCAGGAGTGATTGGTGGATGACAGACAAGACTGAAGGGCACTGAGGGACGGGGGAAGGCACACGACTGACTTGTGATGGGTGTCCTCACAGAAGGGGGCACCTGCCTGATGGATTCCGGGTTCCAGCAGGGTCATCTGGGGATGGCTCTGCAGCCAGTGAGCCTTGGAGGACAGGGAGACCTGCAGGGGAGGGAGCGGGCCTGAGTCGAGGCATGTGGCACTTCATACGCGACTGGGTTGGGGTCAGCAAGCCCTCTTCCCCGGCTGGAATGAGGGCAGCAGGGGATGAGACTAGAAGCCAGGGAGGGGCTGAGCCAGGAGCCTCGACAGCCACCCCAGGGACTCTTTACTCTATTGGCGGGGAGAGGAAGCTTGCTGCTGAAGGCTTAATTCAGGGGAGAAGAGAGCGTGAGGGGTTGAATTGTGGTCCCCCAAAAGATGCTGCAGTCCCAATCCCCAGAACCTGTGACGATCACCTTGGAACCAATCATTTAACTTGGTGTGTAACATATCATTTGGAAAAAGTGTCTGTTGATCAAATTGAGATGAGGTCATTAATGTGGGCCCTCATCCAATGTGACTGGTGTCCTTTTAAGGGGACATTTGGACACAGGGACAGATGCATCAAGGGAATCTGATGGGGAGATGCAGGGAGAAGACACAGGCTTCCATCTCCAAGCCAAGGAGCATCTGAGCCACGAGGAGCAAGCAGGGAGGCCTGGGACAGATGCTTCCTTGCAGCCTTGAGAAGTGACCTTGACCTTGACTTCCAGCCTCCACGCTTGGGAGACACCTCCGTTGTCCTCCCCGCCACTTCCTGACAAGCTGCCACAGCAAGGGGTGAGGTGTGTGGGGAGATTTAGGAGGTGAGGAGGCTGCCCTACAGTGACACACAGAGGCAGGGGATTTGGCTGATGGGGTTAACAAGCAAAAGAGACTTCTGCCCAGTGTACAAGAAGCCAGTGCTGTGACACTGGGCTTTTGAGAAAAGAAAGTTTTGATTGCTAGTGGGCTAACAAGGAGATAGGCATCCAGCTCACATCTGTCTCCAAGTGCTGGCTTTAAGGCAGGAATTTTATTAGAAAAGGTTAAGGGAGTGGATTCTGGGATTAGTAGGTGATTGGTGGAGGGAAAAAGGAGGTCTAGAAAGTTCTTACACCTGTGCAGTTGTCTCTTCATGCCTCCTCATGGGTCCCATGTGCAAATTCTGAGGAAGTTAGTGTGACATATGCAGTGGAAATTCAGGCTGTGACATTAGCAGGTGGGTTCTGTGCAGACTTAGTTGGCCATATTGGTTCCAACCAATTGCAACTGGTTTTAAAATCTCGCAAGCAGAGGGAGTTTCAGTGTTTCCGGAAGTTGTCTTTTCTTATCTGCTATCCTGAAAACTCAAACATTTCTATTAGTCATTAGGTTGTTTTTTTTTTTAAGCTCTGGGGCACAGTTTCAGTGGGTGACAGCCAAAGCCCAGGGACACTAGTGGAGGGCCCAGGGAGGGGCAGTGGCCATGGAGCAAGAGGAGAGTGATGTCTGGGGTAAGCCGATGGATGCCAGTGTCCATGTGCAGCACAGCCACGTGGCTTGGAAGACGGGACTTAGGCACCAACGATGGCTCCATGCAAGGCTGGGCCTGCAGACTCACCTTGGTAGGGAGGGACGTCCCTCAGGAGCTACTGGAAGGAAACTGGCATGGAAAGGGAATGAGGAGGAGCTCATGGATGGAGTAGGATTAGGAAAATACCACTGTGAAATAATAAGAAATATGTATATTGTTATCTGGCCCTGGTTTCTGACATACAGCTCCTAATATTGCTGTAGAAAGGGGTGCTGGAAGAATCTTTTGTTCTAATATTTGCCCTTTGACCCTGGTTCCTGACACAGAGCTCCTAATCCCTTGGGAGTTCCTGGGTGATTGGAGCATCTTTTGTTCTAATGAGGTGACTCTTGGTGGGCTCTGGATGGCATCAGGATGGGCTGGTTGCCAGGGTGCTAAAGGTCAAAACAGTACTTGCCTTTTTTGGAGGGGCACTGACAGTAGAGGTAAGAGAGAGCACATGGGGGCGGGTGGAGCTGGAAATGTGGGCTTGGGCTGGGCGGGTTCACAGAGGTGTATATGTAAATTGTATACATGGGCCAGCTGTGGTGGCTCACACATGTAATCCCAGCACTTTGGGAGCCGAGGCAAGTGGATCACCTGAGGTCAGGAGCTCGAGACCAATCCGGCCAATATGGTGAAACCTCGTCTCTACTAAAAATACAAAAATTAGTCCAGTGTGGTGGTGGGCACCTATAATCCCAGCTACTGGGGAGGCTGAGGCAGGAGAATAGCTTAAACCCAGGAGGCGGAGGTTGCAGTGAGCAGAGATTGAGCCACTGCTCTCCAGCCTGGGCAACAGAGCAAGACTCCATCTCAAAAAAACAATTAATTAAATTAAAATAAATAAATAGTATGCATGCAGGGGAGAGACCATGAGCCATGGCTGCAATCTATCCATAGCAGTTGAATCAGTCTGAATTTTCATAAGATCCTTAGGTGATGTGAGTACATGTGTAAATTTGAGAACTTTGAAGAAAGTTCTCTGAAATCGAGTGAGTAAGAAGACCGGGGGCTGTAAAGGAGAGGAAGCGGGGCTCCCTGGGATGCCCAGGTTTCTGCCTGGGTTAACTGGGGACTGAGGAGCCAGGAGGTGACTTCTGATGGTGCACTGGGTGGACTCCTTGCCTCAGTCTTCCGAAAGAGGTCAAGTCTAGAGTTATAGATCTGGGCATGCAGGTGCTAGTGGAAGCCAGAGACAAGACCACAGAGGGAGAAGGTATAAACTGAAAAAGAGCCCAGGCAGAAGTTTTATTAGTGAGCCCTGTAGAAAGCATTCAGGAGCTGGGAGGGGAACAGGGAGAGAGTGGAGTCTCAGGAATGGGGGAGATACACCGCCAGGCCAAAGGCTCCAGGGAGTCAGATCCAAATGTGTCCATAGGTTCCATGGTGGCAAGAGAATTTGGAGTGTAGTTGGGCTGCACCCGAGAGTAACAGGCTGGAGGAGCTGGTGACAGGCACAACATGGGGACGCGGTGAGAGCAGGGCTCTCTGACAGCCCTGTTTTCTCAGGAGGTGAGAAGGAGTGGGGTCCAAAGGTACCAAGAAGAGTTGGATGCAGACACATTTCAGTGGTGCAGAAGGGAGGGCACTGAGCCCACACAGCCCAGGGCTTCCACTTCCCCTCCAGAGTTGAAGGCACTGTCACCACGGAGGGGCAAAGTGGTGGCCACCTTGGGTGGGAGAGTGCAGAAGAGGGAGCAGTAGCGGCCTCACCCACACGCAGGCCTGAGGACCCAGGCAGCCTCCCCTTTCCTCCCCTCCCCTCCCTTCCTTCTCTCTCTCTCTCTCTCTCTTTTTTTTCTTTTTGGAGACAGAGTCTCTGTCTGTTGCCCAGGCTGGAGTGCAGTGGCACCTTCTTGGCTCATTGCAACCTCTGCCTCCTGGGTTCAAGCGATTCTCCTGCCTCAGCCTCCCAAGTAACTGGGATTACAGGTGTGCACCATCACACCCAGCTAATTTTTGTATGTTTTAGTAGAGATGAGATTTCATGATGTTAGTCAGGCTGGAAACTCCTGACCTCAGGTGATCCACCGCCTTGGCCTCCCAAAGTGCTAGGATTACAGGCAGGAGCCACCATGCCCGGCCTTACTCCAGCATTTTCTACGAATCCTGATGTAAACCCTCTTCCTGCTTTTCTGTTTTCTCTGAACACCTTGGCTTATAGGCTCTTTTATCTCTTCAAATTCCACCCTGGAACATGCAATTATGAAAACGACAGATTGCTGTCATTGGTAAACCTTGGGCAGGAAATTAGGAATCCGTGAGCTCAATATTCACCTTTGCTATGAACTCCTGACATTATTTTGGTCAAGCATAGGGGAGAGTGAAAGCTCTCCTCAAATATTTGAAGGGCTATCACACAGAAGCAGGGCTTGAATAATTTCAGTGTAGCATTGGACGGCAGAGCAGGGCTGGCGTGCACACACCTGGGGAGATGACTTGAACCCTGTGGGAAATGGACAGAAGCCCTCTTGGGGAGTGATCTGGTCTGGGAATGTGAGAGTGAGCAGAAGAAGCCTCCCATTTGGGAAGTGCAAGGCAGTTCCTTCTCATTCTGCAATTCTAATTTTCCATTTGTCTTCCTGTTTTATCCTCTATATTCATGGCTCCTGGATAACCTCTCCTGGATCAAACTTGACCTGAACACCTATGGGGTGTGGGATTGGACTGGATGGCTGAGGCCCCACAGCCCTCTGCCCTCAGAGGAGTCAGGACTGGTAGACACTGGTTAGCTCCTTCTTTCCTGAAAGGGATTAATGGTACATGGACAGAACCTTCCAGGCCCACCCTCAATTTAGGATGTTTGTTCTAAGTAGCAATAAAAGTACAGTCTCTAAAGATTGACTGTTTGGTTTCAAATCTGAGGTCCATGACTTAGTAGCCATTGATCTTGAACAAGTTTTTCATTCCCTCCGTGCCTCAGTTTCCTTATCTGTAAAATGGTGATGATAATGGCATCTGCCTCATGGAGTTGTTCTTAGGGTTAAATACGCTTAGAAGAATGCCCGCTGCTCTCATTATGTTTTAGCTATTTATATTATTTAGTTAAAGAGGCAGCTTTTTATCTTGGGAAGCTTTATTAATTATTAATAATGTTTCTTTTAAAAACACAAGTCAGTCTAGTTGCATAAATGCATACACTCAGGATGGGACTTGGAACCAGATGGAAATCTTAGGGAAGAAAGCAGCAAAGATATAAATATGGACTCCACTCCCCTTTACTTAGCAGCTAAATAAAAAGGCCCCACTGAAATACAGAATTTCCTTGAGTAGTAAGCATCCCTATATTAAGAAAATGAAGAACTGGGGCTGTCTTCTGTACTAGAGTTCAGACTCACTCCCCACACCACTTCCCTGCATGTTGAGTGACCAACTGTCCTCACCCATGGATTAGTGACCTCCACCGTGGGTGTGTGCCAGACTCTGTGGCTCCCAAGAAATGATGAGAAGAGCCTGAGAATGAATGGTGGGAACCCAGCAGGGACACCTCAGTGAGGGGTGTGGCTGCAGTGGAGGAGGTGGCTTTTTGGGGACCACAGTGGGGCAGTCTTTTGTCTCTTGATGCTGTGTGGGGGTCACTGTGGGTTCTGTTTCTATCACTTTGGAGGAATAGGTTGGCCTTTTGGTTGCCTGTCTGGGGATATTATTTTATGTGGCTAACTCAGGTTACTAATACTTCTACACTCAGGAAAACCAGCTGAGTCACTGTCAAAATCTGTCACCTGATGGTTCCTTTTAGGTCAGGCCTTGCATTAAGCAGCTTGGGCCTGAATTCTGACTCTGCTCCATCAGAATGTGACCTGGGGGAAGTCACTTAAACACAGGCAGCCTGTCTTGGTCTGTTCGTGTTGCTATAAAGGAATACCCGAGGCTGGGTCATTTATAAAGAAAAAATGTTTATTTGGCTCACAGTTCTACAGAAAGTGTGATGCCAACATCTGCGTCTGGGGAAGGCCTCAGGTTGCTTCCAGCCATGGTGGGAAGGGAAGGAGAGCCGGCGTGCAAAGAGATCATACAGCGAGAGAGGAAGCAAGAGAGAGGGGAGGGGCCTGGCTCTTCCTAACAACCATTTCTAGTGGGAACTAAGAGTGAAAACTCACTCACCCACAAGGGAGGGCATTAATTGTCCCTTCGTAAGGCAGCCACCTCCTCGGCCCAGACACCTCTCATTAGGCCTCACTTCCAGCTTTGGGGATCAAATTTCAACAGAGGTTTGGAGAGGACAAACATCCAAACTATGGCACAGCGTTGGCTTCCTCATATGGAAAACAGGGCCATCAGTGCTTTTGTTATGAGAAATCAATGTTTGATATATGATCAGCAATGCTTGGGGCACAGCAAAGAATCTTGTCAGTGAGTGGTGATTATGATGCTGCTGCTTCTGATGGTGATGATGATGATGATGATGATAATGATGTTCATGATGGTGATCCTGGTGATGATGATGGGGATGATGATGCTGGGGATGGCAATGGTGATGATGATGATGCTGGTGATGATACTGGTGATGGTGATGCTGATGATGGTGATGCTGGTAATGATGATGGTGATGATGATGATGATGGGGATGATGATGGTGATGATAATGATGCTGGTGATGGTGATGCTGGTGATGATGGGGATGATGATGATGGGGATGGTGATGATGTGGATGGTAATGATGAAGATGATGATGCTGGTGATGCTGATGATGGTGATGCTGGTAATGACGATGATGATGATGGTGATGATGCTGGTGATGGTGATGCTGATGATGGTGATGCTGGTAATGACGATGATGATGATGGTGATGATGCTGGTGATGGTGATACTGATGATGGTGATGCTGGTAATGATGATGGTGATGATACTGGTGATGCTGATGCTGATGATGGTGATGCTGGTAATGATGATGGTGATGATGCTGGGGATGATGATAGGGATGATCATGGGGATGATGATGGTGATGATGGTGATGATGATGCTAGTGGTGATGATGATGGGGATAGCAATGATGGTGATGATGATGAGGGGATGATGATGGTGATGATGATAATGGTGATGCTGCTGCTGCTGACCATGATGAGGATGATGCTGGTGATGGTGATACTGATGATGGTGATGATGATGATGGTGATGATGATGATGATGATGATGCTGGTGATGATGATGCTGGTGATGATGCAACTAGTGATGGTGGTGATGGTGATGATGATGGGGATGATGACACTGGTGATGATGCTGATGATGGTGATGATGGTGATGATGTTGGTGTTGGTGATAATGGTAATGATGATGATGGTGATGATGATGCTGGAGATGGTGATGATGGTGATGTGATGATGATGATGATGCTGGAGATGGTGATGGTGGTGATGATGATGGGGATGATGATGATGGTGATGATGAAACTAGATATGGTGATGATGATAATGGTGATAATGAAATGATGCTGCTGCTGCTGATGAGGATGATGCTGGTGATGATGCAACTAGTGATGGTGGTGATGGTGATGATGATGGGGATGATGACACTGGTGATGATGCTGATGATGGTGATGATGGTGATGATGTTGGTGTTGGTGATAATGGTAATGATGATGATGGTGATGATGATGCTGGAGATGGTGATGATGGTGATGATGATGATGATGATGCTGGAGATGGTGATGGTGGTGATGATGATGGGGATGATGATGATGGTGATGATAGTGATGATGGTGATAATGATGTGGTGATGATGATGGGATGATGATGGTGATATAATGAGGATGATGATCATGGTCATGATGATGCTGGTGATGACGATGTTGCTGATGATGCTGCTGATAATGATCATAGGGATGGCGATGATGGTGATGATGATGATGGGATGATAATGATGGCGATGATGATGATGGTGATGATGATGGTGATGATTATGATGGTGATGATTATGCTGCTGCTGCTGCTGATGGTGATGATGATGATGATGCTGGTGATGGTGATGATGGAGATGATGATGGTGATGATTATGCTGGTGATGATGATGGTGATGATGATGGTGATGATGCTGGTGATGGTGATGATGATGATGCTGGTAATGGTGATGATGGTGATGATGGTGATGATGCTGGTGATGATGCTGGTGATGGTGATGACAGTGATGATGATGCTGGTGATGGTGATACTGGTGATGATGCTGGTGATGGTGATGATGGTGATGATGATGCTGGTGATGGTGATGATGGTGATGATGATGCTGGTGATGGTGATGATGGTGATGATGATGGTGATGGTGATGATGGTGATGATGATGATGTGAATGATGATGTTGGTGATGATGATGCTGGTGATGATGTGAGTGATGATAATGAGGATGATGATGCTGGTGATGGTGATGATGGTGATGATGATGATGGTGATCATGATGATGTGAATGATGATGCTGGTGATGATGATGCTGGTGATGGTGATGATGGTGATGGTGTGGTGATGGTGATGATGGGGATAATGATGATGGTGATGATGAGGATGATAATGATGATGGTGATGATGGTGATGGTGATGATGGTGATGGTGATGATGATGGTGATGTGATGATGGTGATGGTGATGATGGTGATGATGATGATGTGAATGATGATGATGGTGATGATACTGGTGATGATGCTGGTGATGGTGATGATGGTGATGATGAGGATAATGATGGTGATGATTATGCTGGTGATGGTGATGATGGTGATGGTGATGATGGGCATAATGATGATGGTGATGATGAGGATGATGATGATGCTGGTGATGTTGATGCTGGTGATGGTGATGATGGTGATGTGATGATGGTGATGATAATGCTGGTGATGGTGATGATAGTGATGATGATGGTGGTGATGGTGATGATGGTGATGGTGATGATGATGGTGATGGTGATGATGGTGATGATGATGATGTGAATGATGATGTTGGTGATGATGATGCTGGTGATGATGTGAGTGATGATAATGAGGATGATGATGCTGGTGATGGTGATGATGGTGATGATGATGATGGTGATCATGATGATGTGAATGATGATGCTGGTGATGATGATGCTGGTGATGGTGATGATGGTGATGGTGTGGTGATGGTGATGATGGGGATAATGATGATGGTGATGATGAGGATGATAATGATGATGCTGGTGATGTTGATGCTGCTGATGGTGATGATGTGGTGATGGTGATGATGATGATGATGGTGATGGTGATGATGGTGATGATGATGATGTGAATGATGATGATGGTGATGATGCTGGTGATGATGATGATGATGGTGGTGATGGTGATGATGAGGATAATGATGGTGATGATTATGCTGGTGATGGTGATGATGGTGATGGTGATGATGGGCATAATGATGATGGTGATGATGAGGATGATGATGATGCTGGTGATGTTGATGCTGGTGATGGTGATGATGGTGATGTGATGATGGTGATGATAATGCTGGTGATGGTGATGATAGTGATGATGATGGTGGTGATGGTGATGATGGTGGTTGCTGATGATGATGGTGATGATGATGTGAATGATGATGATGAGGATGATGATGCTGGTCATGGTGATGGTGATGATGATGATGGTGATGGTGATGATGGTGACAATGATGATGTGAATGATGATGATGGTGATGGTGATGATGATGTGAATGATGGCGATGATGCTAGTGATGATGATGATGATGGTCTGTTGCAATGGGGAGTGTGGAGAAGGGTTGCATCATCTTTCCTCTGAACAGGAGTGAGGAAGCTCCTCTGGCTGCTGAGATGCTGGTGTTGCCCTGGTCCCTCATTTCAGTAGGAACTCAACTAGAGCTCCCACCATTTCCTTATCACTCTCATGGTGTCCAGATCAGCCTGTTAGAGGCTTTGGACCATAGCTTCAACACTACATTCCCACTTTCTCTTTCTCAGCCTGAAATCTTCCCAATATATAATAGGATACGGGGAGCTACCTCATAAGTAGACCAGGGACATGACCAGGACTCTCATTGTACCCCAACTGAGATTTTTGAATATTAAAGGCCACAGTCACCATCCTAAGTGTTGATATGAGGGGGACTCAGGCAAGAGTTTCCTATCTACCAAGTGCTGTCTGCTGTTCCTTAAGGATAATATATTCCCTTTGAGTCAGAGAGATTATTTTTCTTTCTAACCTTCAAAAGGCTTCTATAAAGATTTAGATCTACAGGAGGAATCAGGGTTCTGGGGCTGAAGGAGCCTTAGACATCAACTAGTCCATGAAGAAACTGACACTCTGTACAGCACTTGATGTTTTACTGAAACATTTAACATTCTCTTTCTCTTCTGGTCCTCCTGACAATCCTTCGAAGGAGGTAAGTCAGCATTCTTGTTTATAGATAAGGAAATGGAGTGATTTAGTGCAGTGCAATGGTTAAGACTCCACAGCCAGCTGCTTAGGATTCAAGTTCTGGTTCTGCTATTTTTTACTTTATTTTATTTCATTTTATTTTTAGAGACAGTGTCTCGCCCTGTCACCCAGGATGGAGTGCAGTGGTGCAATCATAGCTTACTGCAGCCTCAAACCCCTGGGCTTCAGTGATCTTCCCACCTCAGCTTCCTGAGTAGCTGGGACAATACTCATGAGCCACGATGCCTGGCTAATTGTTTTATTTTTTGTAGAGACAGGGCCTCACTATGTTGCCTAAGGTGGTCTTGAACTCCTGGGCTCAAGTGATCCCCCAGCCTCAGCCTCCCAAAGCACTGGGATTACAAGCAGCTCCACTATTTACTAGCTGTGTGACCTTGAATAAGTTACTCAGCCTCTCTGTGCCTCATCTTTCCTATCTGTAAAATGGTGATAATGCTTGGTGCAATGGAAATGCTGCTAATTTATGATTATTCCTTAAACCAGGACACAGTAGACCTGTGAATTTCTTCAACACACGTTTATCGAGCCCCTACTATTTGTCAGGCACTATGCAAGTGCTGCAGATACCAGTGAGCAAAACCAGACACTACCCCTTCCCTTATGGAGATTCAAGTCTAGTGGGAGAGCTATGCATGAATCCAATCAATCACACTAACGTAAAATTACATGTGTCATGAAGGAGGCACACATGATGTTACTGCAAGAGGATAGAGCCAGTCTGGGGACCCCAGGGAAGTGAAGACCGCAGTGAAATCTGATGAGTGAGTTGGAGTTAGCTAAACTGGGGATGGGGGTGGAGAGGACATAGGACAGTCTGGGCAGGGGCCATCAAGGACACAGCAGCCTGGTAGAGGGATAACATGGACTGCTCAAAGCCTGCTGAGGCTGGAGCACAGGGACCAGCACAGATCTGGGCGAGATGAGTCAGTGGGTAGGAAGGGCCTGATCATTCAGGTCTTCATAGGCGGTGTAACAGATTCTGATCTTCATGAGCAAAAAGGAAGGATGCTAAGTGGAGAAGTGACAATAGCCAGATCTGTGATGTGCAGTCCATCCTGCAGTGGAGGGTGGACAGGTTGGTGGCCAGAAGGAATGGAGGCATGACTGTGAGGAGGCCCAGGGGAACAGTGGCCCTGGGGCCTGTGCTCAAGGAAGAGGGCTGTGCTGGAGATAAAATACGTGTGTTGTTGGTAGGTTGATTACAGCCCAGACCAGGGGGTGAGTTGGCCTGGGAGACAGTCTAGAGCTGTGCTGTGTAATAGAGTAACCACTAGTCAAATGTAATTATTAAGCAATTAAAATGTGCCGGGTCTGAATTTAGGTATGCTGTAAGTGTGAAATACACACTGAATGTTGAGCTTAGTAAAAATGTGAAATGCCCTATTCATAATAAATCCACTGCATGCTGATGAAATATTTTGAATATATTGAATTAAAATGTATTATTAAAGTTAATTTTACCAGTTTCTTTTTGTTTTTTTTAAAGATATGGCTACTTGCAAATTTAAATTCCATATGAAATTGGGATTTGTGGCTTGCACTGTGTCCAGAGTGAGAAGACTTCAGTCCAGGACCCAGCCCTGGGAAATCGTCTTCAAAACAAAGCTTCTGCCAGAGGAGTGCAGGTGGAGAAGGGGCTGGAAGGTCAGAGACGTGGGGGAGCGGGGGGCGGTGGGAGGCGCGGCGAGGTCCTGTGAGGGAGCGCTTGCGGGCTGCAGGGGTCAGAGGTAAGGCCCAGTTGCTCCCAAGTTTGCACAGCGTGGGGCCCAGCTCGCAGGCCCAGGACGTCGTTCTCTGCAGCTTGGTAAACGCCTCCTTTCTCGGCTCTAGCCTGGCTGGGTAAATGTCTACAGTAAGCCCTCAGCTTAGGGAAGGCAGAAGGAGGCAGACTATTTCATAATAACTCTTCTCCAAGTCTCAAATATTGTTTTTCACAACTCATTCCTTAGCCGTTTGTGGAAGAAGAGCTCATCCCACGAGATGGAGAGGTAGTGGGTGGGCGGCAGCTCCCGAGCCGGGGACCCCGGCTGGCTCCTGTGCCGCGTGACGGGGTGGTTGGCTGAGCCCGAGGCCCCCCTCCGCCTGCCGCAGGCTGGGTTGGCGCTGCGGACCCAAGTGCAGCTCTTCTCCGCGGGGCACGGGCGCCGGCGGCGTCCCCAGGGAGGGGTGCGCGGGAGCGCCGGGGACGGGGGGCGGACGGGCCTGGAGCGGGGACCTAGTTCTACTTCTGTCCCAAAAGGACTCAAAGGAAAACAATTTACTTGATCCTGGACACGTTTTCATCTATAATTGGGAAATATGCAAATGAAAAGGCCCACAAGGTCTGAAAGGTGCAAATCAAGCTCCCAGCGCGCGACTCGGGGAACTGGCTTTTCCCCAGGGAGCCCCGGAGGCGCGCGACCCGCTCCGAGGGCGCCCTGGGCGGAACCGCGCGGCGGGCTCGGGGGCGGAACCGCGCGACCCGCTCCGGGGGCGCCCCAGACCCGGCCCCCGCCCTCTGCCGCCCGCCCTCCGGGCCGAGCCTCCGCTCCCGCGATGTCGCCGCGCTCGCCGCCGCCAGGCGCGCTGGTCCGCCGGGTCGACCGGGCGCGGGGCGCGCCGCCCGAGGCAGCCTGCCCTCTTTCCCCGGCTTTGCCCTGCGGCCCGCAGCGGGGTCCGGGGTAGAGCGGCCGCTTTGTTCCCGCCGCCCGACGGCGCGGGGCTCTGCAAAGGCGGAAGCCCGACGCTAGCCATGCCCCCGTGCGGACGCCCAGCGCACCTAGCCTCGCCGCTCCGGCCGGGCCCCTGGGCCTTCCCGCGCTGAGCGCCCGAGTCCGCCCCCTCCGCGGTCGCTCACCGCCCGCCGCCGCCGCAGTACAAGCCACCTCCCCGCCCCCGCCCCCCCGCGCCGCCGCCGCCGCCGCCGCCGCCGCCGCAGGAGAGGGAGGGAGGCGGAGGGAAGGAGGCGGCGGGCCCAGCCCAGAGCCCGTCCCGGGCGCCGGCGAGCGAGCTCCAGCCGCGGCGGCAGCGCCATCCCGGGCCGCGGGCAGCCGCGCCTCGCCCTCCGCGCCCGCAGCTGCCTTCGCCTTCCCGCGGCCCCGCCGCAGCCGGCCCGCGGCGCGCCACGGACGCTGTCCCCTCGGCGGAGCAGAGACCCTTTCCCCTTCTTAGGGGGTGTCGTCGCTGGGATCGCTGAGCGCTAGGGGTCCAGGAGGCGGGGACGGGAGCGCCGTGACACGCCATGGCTCAAGCGGCCAAACAGCTGAAGAAAATCAAAGACATCGAGGCACAGGCCCTCCAGGAGCAGAAGGAGAAGGAGGAATCCAACAGGAAGCGGAGAAACCGCTCCCGTGACCGAAAGAAGAAGGTAGGAGGGGGCGGCGGTGAAAGCGCCGCGGCGCCTGGAAGTGGCTGCTGGGGGCAGGGGTCGGGTGGCCTGGGACGCGGTGGGGTGCGGGGCCCGGTGCGGCGGAGTTGGGGGCACCCGAGCGGGGAGGGCTTGGTGGGTGCAGAAGAGGGACGGAGGCTTCTGTGCGGCTGGGAAGGGGACAGGGCGGGAGGCTGGAAGGGCAGAGCGGTTGGCAGGGAGGCTGAGGGCGCGCAGAGCAGCCCGCCCGCTGCTCGCGGAGACCTTTCAGGACCTTGGACAGCGCCCGGCAGGCCCGCGGGGCTCTAGGACCAACTTTCCCGACCTTGGCTACCGGCCGCGGGTGGTGGGCTGCCCTGCTCGGGCGCGCTGCCCCCGCTGGCTTTCCAGGAGAGCTGGTTTGGGTAAACGCGGCTCCAGTCTCCAGGGGGGCAGATCTGCCCGGCGCCTCCCTAGGTGACCCACTCTGGCGCGGAGACCGTTTTTCCCAGGTGTCTCTGAACGGGAGTGGGGCTTCTGACCTTCCTTGACCCTTCTCAGGGAGCACCTTTCCTGACCCTCCGGATCTGGTAGCAGAAAAGAAGGCGCCTTCTCCCCTCCTCGGGGCATTTGGCAACATCTTATGCTCAGGTCACTCAAGATGAGCCACCCATGGCAGGGAGGGGAAGTTCCTTTGGAAGCCAGGCATGGGTGCTCCAGCCTGGCCCAAAGGCCTGGTCAGAGACCAGCTCTGTCCATGGGCAGGCATCCCGGGTATTTCTGTGTCGGGGTGCCGAGACAAGATAGGCCTGTAAAGACCCAAACCTCCAGGGGCAACTGTTGCTGTTTTTAGCTCTTTTTGGCTCTGAGGTCCTCTTACCCCTGATCAAAGCACCTTGAGAAACACCTTAAGTCAGAAGCACCTTTGATGGTGAAGGGAGGGTGACAGAAGTCAGGGTGCCTTAGAGCCACGGAGGAGGCCAAGAGTACCTGGGTGTAATTCTGGGAATCGGAGATGCTGAACTCTGGCTTCAGGAGAGCCATTTTCACCTGAAGAAGTTGATGTGGGGCCCAGCCTGCACTGCTGCCTGGCAAGGAGTGGGACCCCTCAGGCTTCCAGGGAGAGGCTCTGGCCTTGGTTGAGAAAGAAACATGGTTTCTTTCCCTGAAACTGTCTCATTCTGAGAAAGAAGTTTGGAGCCTGTGGCTGACAGCAGAGTATTGGGGAGCAGGCTGTCTGTGGGCCACACACCCCTTGACAGTTGGTCAGCAGACCAACATCCATCCTTTTCCTAGAGGTGTTCTCTGATTTCAAAGGAAGTAACCAGCACTCTCTAGGCTTTCCTGTACCCTTCCAAAACTGACGTCCCCACCTCCCTTGAGGGATTGCCATCTTGTGTGTAAATAGTAGTTTCACAAAGGCACCACCCCTTTAGAGGACCGAAAAGGGGCCTTTCCCAAACCGATGATGAATCAGAGTTTGGGTTGGTGCCACCGAGAGAGAATCTCCGCAGGTCCCTCTGCGGGGGTCTAAAATACCAGAGCCCGTCTTGTGAGTCAGGCAGGGGAAGTCTGGCTCTACGCTGCGATGCTCACCCACTTTTTTGGCGTGAATGTAAATTTCTTCTCAGTAAGGAGTGCTCTGTGTTTCCATTCCTGCCTCCTGCTTTTGGAGCCAAGGCGCTCCTCTTCGAGCTGCTCACTCAATGTTCTCATCCACCTCTCTCTCCCAGGCTTCCTTCTTGACGCTCCTGACACTATAAATCATTTTTTGAAAATAGTCAAAACACTCTCTCCCACCCCCTCTCCTGTGATTCTTTTCCATTCTGTGAAAATTTCCTTTAATATAACTCTGAATTCTGACTATGTGTAATACACACATATAAAAATGGTGATTTCAATATTCTTTTTGCTTCTTTGGTCTTAATCTTTACATTCATAGTAAACCTCGTTTCTTTTTTTTCTTTTGGTGATAGATGATAATATTTAATATATTCCTCCCCACAAATGGTGTTACCTTGTTTTACTAGCCGGTCGCAGCATACTGCGTCAGTAAGCGTTCAAAAATCTTCCATTCAGATTTTCATTATTTTATGCAGTACCCTGGGTGCTATGATTAATATAACGATAAGAAAATTTTCATTTAAAGTGATAGCAGTGACGCAAACTATTAGGACAGATTCTTTGGGTGCGGGGGAAATGGTATGGGGTGGGATGTAAGGATGCTTTGTTCATTTTTTGTAAGGGCCATGAGTTTTCTCAGGCATTGGGATGGTCTTGAGGGCCATCTCAGAGAATAGAGTTAAAATTTATAGCAAAATTGAAAATCACAAGCAGATGGAAAGCTCTAGAGGGAAAGGTGAGGGAGGCAGTGCAGAAAGGAGCATTTGAACAAAGCTTACATGGGGCCTGGAGAGGCAGAGGGCCTAGGGCTAACTCAAAGGTTCATATAAGGTGAAGTCTAACTAAGCCATTTTTCATGAAGGAGATAATTTTTCAAGGTGAAGTGTATTAAAATCAGGCAGCTGAGGACTTTACAGCTGCTCACACAGACTACAGAGTGTGTGGGCCCAGCCTCCGTTTCCTATACCAGCATGCAGGAAGAATCTCATACATGCAAACAAACATTTTATTCCAGGACATTGGTCTCTTGTGTGGATGGCTAGCTGAGCCAAGGGCATTCTGAATTAACTCAAAGGAAAGGTGTTTGTCCCATGGGTAACCTACTTACCAGGGACTGACTGAGCAGACCGCATCCCTCCCATTTGTAGAAATAACCGCAGTTGTAACTTTGGCGACAGTTGCAGTTTTTACAGTTGATGATATTGTGTGGGAAGGCGCTTGCTAAGGGGTGCTGTGTGTGGGGGGTGGAGGAGGCTGGTGTTGTGACGCACTGACTGACACAGATAGAAGCTACCTCGACACAGGGAACTGAGCTAAACTCTAGAGCTCTAACAATTCCTGCTTCTCATGGGGCTTCATTCAGTGCTGTGCATGTGCAGAGCCAACCTTGTCAGCCACTTGCTGTTGTAGCTGCAGCTTAAAAAAAAATCAAGCATTTATGATATTTACTGATAAGTCCCTCTGTTTTTGAAGGTTGGAATGGAAATAAATTGCAAAGCATGTGTAAAGCAGGCATTTGCATGAAGAATTACAGCTTTTGAGGGCTGAGGGAGCCTGAAGCATAAGAATGTGTGTGCTTTTTATGTTTACCCAGAGCTTGAGGGTAGGAGGAGAAGAGGACAGGGGGGAAAAGTGAGGCAGAGGATGGAAGAAGGCAGAATTCAAGGAAGGAAGAGTGGATAGGGAGAGGAGCGCTGATGCCTTGGCCCTGAGTGACAGGTTCACACTAAGCCGGCTACCTTCAACACTGTGAGACCCCAGGGTAGTGTTTACTCAGCTCTCTCCTTGTCCCTAGCTATGTTCACCTACTTCATCCTCTGATGGTGAAAGAAAAGACCATGTCCTATTCATAGCTGTGTACCTGACACCTAGCTCAGTACCTGACACAAGCAGCAGGCAGTGGATGTTTGTGGAGTGAATGGTTGAATGAGTGAATTAATATAATATTAATCTCTGCTTGCCCAGATGTTGTCTTGGTTGCAAGCATGTGTTCCGGTGAATAATACACCCTTTGACTGACTGTCTTTTGGGGGCATCTGGAAAAAGCCTGATCTTTTTTCCTTTTCTAATCATTTTCAAAGCAATAGAGATTTGTAGACATGCAGTGGAACCATCTAATCTTTTGGTGCAGTGAATTCCACCACTGAGCATGTAGTTAGTTCCTTGCAGGGTCTCTGCTACACTAAATGTCAAGTGGTTTTAGACATTTGTAATAACAACAGTGTTTGCACAGGGTCCCAAGAAGCCAGGCACTCACAAAGAGGGATGGAGGAAGAGTGCAGGAAGAGAGAAAAAAAAAAGCCCAGATGTGGAGAGTGGCCTCTGCCACTTAGCTGTGCAGGCAGCTCCATCAGTCTTTCCAGTCTATGCAGCAGTAATCAAAGAGCCTACAGCCTTCCTCTCTCAGCAGGAGGAGACCCTGCTCCTGGACAGGAGAGGGTTTTTTGTGGATCCAATGATTGGAATCACAGGGGAGATTTGGGGTGGGGGGCACCTGCGTGAGACTGGAGGATTGACAAGGAGGCTTGGTGGGTCTGGAGGTGGGGAAAGCGGGATGGAGGGAAGAAAGTTAAGCATTAGAATCATATCGGCCCATGACTCTCATTTGCAAAAGGCCTCAAATTTCAACTTCTGCTATTATCTCCAAAAGGTTTTATAAATCCAATCCAAGAGATCGCTGACAGAATTGAAAGAGAACAGTGCTCATCCCACATCTTTAATCTGGGTCCTGTTGCTAAACCATTTCACTAATATATGTTGTGGCATTAATGGATATTTATATGTAAAGCCTCAATTTGGCTTTTGATTAGCATACTTATGTTGTATTGCATGTGAATTATTAGAGCGTTGGTTTCTTTGTTGCAAGCCTTTAAAACATACCACAACTTTGGTATCCCTGCTTTGGCATTTCTTCTTATTTTAGTACCTTGGGAGCCTCAATAAATGGAGGTGGGCCTGCCTCTCTGGAGCTCTGGGAGGTGCCGGCAGGGGCTGAAGATGTGGGAATTTTCCCAGCCTGCTTCCTGTCCATTTTTTCAGTCCAGCTCCTCCCTCCTTGCTGCAGAGGTAGCAGCAGTGGGGGCTGTTCCCAGGAGCTCTCCTCACTTCCCAGCCATAGGCTAGACCAGCAGAGCAGGGTTTTGAGGGCCGAGAAGATGTTACACTCTGATTTTTGGCTGCTGCTCCACCTCTATGAGTGGTGGCTGTGAGGAGCAAGTGATATGCTAACCATCTAGTGCAGGACTGTCTCAGAGCAGGTGCAGCAGCAGCCGAAATTCAGAACCTGGAGCAAGTCACCTCCCTGGGCAGGGGACACGAGCCAGCTTCCAGTGTCTCCCCATTTCTTTTGCTCACCCCAGCAAAGGCTGCTGGCTTACCAGTTCTGCTCCTCTCTTCTCAATGTGGCAACACTTAAAAAAAAAAAACCATCTGAGGCTTCTTCCCCATTTTCACAATAAAAATGAGTGCGTAGTGGCGAGTGTGTCCTATGTACAGGCACTCTTCATCTGTGTTAGCTTGCCCCTGCGTCTGCTTTGGCAACACCTTTGAATAGGCAGTCCTGTCATTGATTCCTTGCTCCTTCAATGTCAAAGCCCATCACTGTCGCCTGCAAGAAATCTTTCATATCTGCCCCCTCCTCACCCCCACCCCACTGCTCTCTCTGCACCTTTCACACATACACACATGCACATGCAGAAGTTCCTGTTTTATCTCTTCTACTAAATTGTAAGCACTTTGAAGCCAATGCTAGCGTCTTTGTACATAACCATTCACTAAATATCTATGGCTTTTAGAATTGGTTGAAAAGCTACATTTAACTAGTACAGGTTTTTTTTTTCTTAGTTGTTCTTTTTGATTTTGAGAAAATTGACCCTAAAAAATTGGTACCAAGTAAAACTATTGTTTCCCCCCACCTTGAATTATTCTGACTGAAATAAAATCTATTGTCACTGTTTTTTCTTTTCTTTTCTTTTTTTTTTTTTTGAGATGGAGTCTTGTTCTGTCACCCAGGCTGGAGTATAGTGGTACAATCTCGGCTCACTGCAACCTCCGCCTACTGGGTTCAAGTGATTCTCCTGCCTCAGCCTCCAGAGTAGCTGGGACTACAGGTGCACATCACCATGCCTGGTTAATTTTTGTATTTTTAGTAGAGATGGCATTTCACTATGTTAACCATGCTGATCTTGAACTCCTGACCTCAGGTGATCCGCCTGCCTTGGCCTCCCAAAGTGCTGGGATTACAGGCGTGAGCCATCACGCCCCCACCCAGCTAGTATTTGTTTTTTTTGAGAAAGGCAAATCAACTTTGCCTGGCTCTCTATCTCCATTTCTGGTTCTTGAGAAGCTCAAAAGTCCGCCTCGTACAGAACACTGGCTTGAAGTCGGCTGCCCGGGTTCCAGTTTGAGCTCTTGCATGTATCAGCTACGTGTGTATATATAAGCCTCTGAATTTCCTCCAACCTCAGTTTGCTCATCTGTAAAATAGGGATGAGGATCAAATGAGATAATAAATGAGTGCATGCTTTGTAAATTTTAAAATTCTCATATATTTAATGGATTATAGCTAATAATATAATGATTGTTCATAAAGTTATTCTTTCTAATAAATTCTTTACCAAGGTTCATGCCTGGCCTTCCAGTGGCATTGTGAAGTCTTGAGATTTGCCGGGGAAGGCCAGCTTGTTATTCTTTCAGTACGGAGAAATGAGAAAAGAATACTTTATATCATATCTTCATTTCATTTTCAGGAAAAAAATGAATTTTCTATTTGGACAGGATTTTTATTGCAGACCTGCTCAGTAATCTGCATGGATTCAGTCGACAGCTTCCAGGTGGGCCTAGATACTTGCAAGCTTTATTGAAGTCCTGTGTGGCACCTGTGCTGTATATCAGAGGGGAACATAAAAGGGCTTCCTAACTTTGCTGAGACTCCCATGGCTGTTAGTTGAACAGGTAGTAAATCTGGGTGTGAACTGTCACAGATAATGGAATGTGTGGTGTTGTGGGGAGACCAGATTCCTCTGGCGGAGACTCCCTGGATCTTGGGCACACAAAGCACAGCATATTCTCCAAGAAAGGAAAACTTGCATTGGAGACACTCAAAGTGAAAGCAAAGATGTAATGGTCAGCCAATTAAAAAAAGAAGAGAGCACCATTTTTTCCTCCTCATTTACTTCCAATGTAACTGGACTCTTCTTCTCAAAGATTTCCCTGTATTTTTACAAGGAAATTGTACATGTCCCATTGCTTTTGCATCCATTGGTGAGCATTGACAATGATACTTGCAAAAAAAACTTCTTTCTTTATCAAGGAGGTGCCTGCACTTATAAGGGTCTCTAGTGTTCCTCGTGTATGACATGCATTGTCATGCTGTCGCCCAATAGGTTGGTAACCCCAGAACTGGGGCTCCAACCCAGGCACACCTGACTCCAAAGCTTATTCACAGTCCACAGCACTCGACTACTCCCCCAGGCACTGGTTGTGCCCTTAGGATATTCAAAGCTATGCTAGGCACTGAGAGAAGAGTCAAAGCTGAAGCTATCTTTCCTTCTCTGTCTGGACACGGTGACTCATGCCTGTAATCTCACCACTTTGGGAGCTGAGATGGGAGGATCACTTGAGGCTAGGAGTTCAAGACCAACCTGGGCAACATAGTGAGACCCAGTCTCCACTAAAAACTTAAAAACTGAAGATAGTTTTCCTTCTTTGAAGTGAAGGACTTACAAATTAGTGGAAAAGCTGCCAGAGGTGGAAGTAACCTCAGGCAGAGGATGGAGAGCATAGGGCAAAGCCTGTGGCCTCTGGTTCCAGTGGAAATGTGGGTGTCCGAGGCCCCTCTGAATGTCTTGGAGCTGAGGACTCTGTCCACCGGGCCCTGAGATTAACACAGAGTGCAGATCAAAGAGCAGGTGAAAATGGAGTCCTGGGGTTTCTGCTTTGTTTCTGGCTAGTCTGTCTCTTAACAGGTTAACTTTCCTCTTAACGTCTGTTTGGAGATTCTCTGTTCACCACATCGTCAAGTCCACATCTTCTCTATATAATCACTTCATAATGTGTGGACACTAGTCAATACACAGGGATGGCATTGCTGCCATGATCATCTGTTTTTCCTGTTATCTGGGACTTTAGCTTTTCATGTGGATGCTTCCCAGGCCTGTCCCAGAAGCACCTGCCAGGAGCCGGACACAGAGATGATATGATGAGCAGGGTGTGAATGGATGAGCCCGGCTGGCTCTTGCTCCACAGCTTTCTCCCGGCTCTTGCATCCCCATGGTTCTGTCGCCTGCCCCTAAGAAGTCGGGTGGTCTGAGTAGTTTCCAATGAGCGATATCACATTTGCATACAAATGTACATATGTAAGTGTGTGTATGTGTGTGTACATATGGTCAGATGCCAACAGGGGCCCCTTCTTGATTTGGCATTTGGGCAGTTTGTTAGTTGGTGCCTTCCATTGAGCTTGGGAAAGAGGAGGGGGACGGGTTAGGAGGAAGGTGGTGAGTCCTTGGCATGTGGCATAGGTGGCTTCCTGGGGCTCTCACCTGATAGAGGGAGAGAGCTCATAGAAAACATCTTCAACAGCAGGGGCAGCTGCCGGGCTTGTAGTGGGAGGAGCTGGCAGTCAGTTCAAGTCTATGCCCTCCAGCTAGGCCCTGGAACACAGAGCTTCTAAGCACTGGCTTTAAGTACGACACACACATGACCAAGCTGACAGGGTGTTAGGACAGCTAAGGATGCTGATGGTCCCACCCAAAAGCCAGCCCCACTGGCTGGAGGTGGGCTCAGGGAGCAGGACCCAGCCATTCTTAAAGACAGGACTTTGGTGCCATCACCCATGTGGTGACATATTTTACATTCACCAAAAACATGCTTAAAATGTTTTTAAGAATATTCTTTTAATTGAAAATAGGAATATGCTTCAGTTGTTGTGTTATGTTCACTTGAAATTGACACAATCTACACTTGTATATATAATATACGTGGAGTAGACCAGGAAGACTCAGGGCCAGAGTAGCCAAGTAACATGTCATCAGACAGAGAAATACACACTGTGTGAGCAGTGGTCATCTTTGTCATGTGTGTTTCTGGGTGATTAAATTTTCTTTTTTATCCTTTTCTGTATTTTTAATAATTGTTCAAAATAAGCTGGGCACAGTGGCTCATGCCTGTAATCCCAGCACTTTGGGAGGCTGAGGCAAGAGAACTGCTTGAGGCCAGGAGCTCAAGACCAGTCTGGGCAACATAGCGAGACCCTGTCTCTACAAAAACTAAGATGGTGCCACTGCACTCTAGCTTGGGTGACAGAGTGAGACTCTGTCTCTAAAAAAAAAAAGAAAGAAAGAAAGAAAAGAAGAAAAGAAAAAAATGTTAAAAATAAACAAGTTATCAAGACACAGAAAGAAGAAGCAGAGGACGCGCCACCTGTCTAAGAGGGTAGCAGGGCTTTCTCTGCCTGTGTGTCTTCTGGAGATGAAATCTGGAATTTATAGCTGACACCACACCCTCAGTAAGGGATTCCAAGGTGCTGTGGACTAGAGCCAAGTAGGTAACGGAATGTACTGGCTTGAAGTGGAGCTGAAGCGTGGCCCCCAGGAGCCTGGGCTGTTGGGTCTTGGCATATGAAGCCTTCCATTGTAAACCAACTTGAAAATGTGTGTGTGTTGGGCTTAATACTCCCTTCTGCAGCCAGGGGGATCTTCCAAAAATGCAAATCAGATCCTGACACTCCCTTCTTTCAATCCTTCAGTGGCTTCCTAATTGCCCTTAGAATGAAGTCCAGGCTGATTAACCAGGCTTCCTCCCTTCCAACCCCTGAATCTACTCCTTAGCTGCTTCTCCTGTCTTATCGCTATCTTTCCTGCATCCTGCACTGGGCTGTACACTGATACTTGGAAATGTATACCTTCACTTGCCTTTAGATCTTCCTGTGTGCCACATCCTTGGCCCCCAACATTAATGTCAAGTCCTCCGTCAGAACGCAGTTGGAACATTGCCTCCAGTGTCCTAGACGAGGCTGGGCTCCCCTCTCCCATACGATTCCAGTATGCCCTTGGGCAAGGGGGCCAGAGCATCAGCAGAGCTTTAGTGTGCATCAGAAGGTCATCTTGGTGAAATCGAAGCAGTAATGAAGAGCTGTGACCTGTGGAGTGAGATGGAGTCAGGTGTTTACTAGCTGACTTTGAGCAAGTTGCTCAGTAGAGCTTCCTGAGTCTCAGTTTTGTCATTTGTAAGGTGGAGAGAATACTACCCACCCCACAGCTATGCAGGGCTGTTGGGAGGATTGAATGACTTCATATATGGGAAGTACCTGGCATATAAGCACTTTATAAGTGGCATGGCAATGCCTCAGCTTCCACCCATACTCACCTTGGGGCTGCCCATAAAATCCAAGACACGAGCATTAGCAGGCTGTGGACCTGGGGGTGGCTGGCAGAGAGAAACACATGTCTGCACCTGAGCCCTGAGTGGGTAAGTAGATGAAGACTTAAAAAATGTGACCCTTGGAGTTTTCCTCTTTAATCCTGAACAAGACTTAACAAATGAACATCCGGTCCCACTTGGCTAAATTCTCACCTTGTATTTATTAATTTAAATACAATGTTATCCTTTCTGGAGATGGCCATCAGGTCAAATGCCAAGGGTGGTAGTACTCAACTAGTATTACTGCCAGTTTCTTAAATGAGTTAGTAAAGACTTTGGAGAAATGTGAACCTGATCTGAAACTCAGAGTGAAGAATCAGAAACAGCCCAGTGAGGCAAACTTCAAAGTCTGAAACGTCCATAGAGTTGCACTGAATTTATGGAGACAGTAGATTCTCCTGCAGCATAGAGATTTGGCCAATTCATTGTAATGCCATTTGCAAGAACTGCTTTGGTTTCTACCATTGACCACGCTCTGGAGAGGAGACTGTTTCCCTGCTGATCTCAGGTTACATAGTGCCAGTGGGCAGGGAAGGCCCTTCCACAGCTTGTCTACCCTATGGAGACTTGGGAAGGGACAGGTGTGTGACGGATCCAGTCAGCAAGTCTCCTCTGATTCAGGATAGCACACAATGCAAGGGAACCAGTGCCTGTCTGCCGACATGGAGCAATGTCTGGAAATCATGGTGTTTTACCAAGTTCTTGAGCTGTTGCACTTAACTACAGTATCTGCTTTAGGCAGAGCAAGTCATAGTCAAACCATTTGTCTCTTTAAAAAAAATATTGTCTTCTTGCCAGTCACATGTGTCACTTCATTCTTGAGAAGATCTGCATTGAAGGACACCTGGACTACAGCTGATGTGGTTGAACGTTAGCACTTTAAACCGAGATGTCAATACTGCTCCATACAGGACTTAAAGACACAGATGGAAAAAACGTACTTTATGGTTCTGTACCGGGCACCATCACCAGATTTTTCAGGAAGAACTTTTAAGGCTAACTCCAGTGAACTCACCATCCTCACTGCTGCTGGAGTCTCCATTGCATCCCTGCCTCCTCTAGTCTTGCCCTTCCAATCTGGTCTTTATCTTGCAGAGACCCCCCCACTTTTTTTCAAACACAAATGTGATAGTTGTCACTTCCCTTCCTAAAACCCTTCAGTTGCTTTCCACTGCCTTGAGGATGAAGTCAGACCCTTCCCCACTGCCGACCACTGCGCCTCACCCCTCCTCAAGCCTCCCCATGTTCCTAGGATTTGCTGAGCTCCCTTGCTCCACACCTTGCTCAGGCCACTCCCTCTCCAGAACTCAGTCTGATTCCCACTCATCCCTTGTTTGTTTGCTTATTTATTTTGAGACAAGGTCTCACCCTGTCTCTCAGACTGGAGGGCGGTGGCATGATCACAGTTTATTGCAGCCTTAAACTCCTGGGCTTGAACAATTCTCCCAACACAGCCTCTGAGTAGTTAGGACTACAGGCACGCACCACCAAACCTGGGTATTTTTTTTGTTTCTTGTAGAGACAGAGTCTCACTTTGTTGCCCGGGCTGGTCTCCAACTCCTGGGCTCAAGTGATCCTCCTGCCTCAGCCTCCCAAAGCTCTGGGATTACAGATGTGAGCTGCTGTGCTCAGCCTCTACTCATCCTTTAAGCTTCACCTCCTCCAGGAAGCTTTCCTGAGGCTGGGTCTGAGATACTATGGAAGAAGTGCCTGCCCTGAGGGATACTGGATGCAGTGGTGACCAGATCCCTTCCCACTCTGCCACTGTGTGTTAGCCGAGGCTAGGCCCTTTAATGTAATGGCACCTTTATTATTTATTCATTTATTTATTTGAGACGAATTCTCACTCTGTTGCCCAGGCTGGAGTGCAATGGCGTGTTCTTGGCTCACTGAAACCTCCACCTCCCGAGTTCAAGTGATTCTCCTGCCTCACCCTCCCAAGTAGCTGGGATTACAGGCATGTGCCACCATGCCCGGCTCATGTTTTATTCTTGTAGAGACAGGGCGTGCCTTGGCCTCCCAAAGTGCTGGGATTACAGATGTGAGCCACTGCACCCAGCCGTAGTGGCACCTTTAATGAAGTCCTAGAGCAGCTCTGTGAGGAAATGGAACCAATGCATTCCCTGGCATTTCCCAGCTAACTAGGCCTGAGAACGATCTGAGTTGGAGGAGCGTCTGCCCCTCCGGTGCCACTCCCTCTGATTTATGAGCATTAACTGTGCTGCTGTGGATGAAGAGAACCTGCCCTCGACAACAGATCTGCTCTTAGTTCCAGTCCTCTTGACTGTCCCGTGTAGCTTTGGACACAGAGGCTCTCCTGCTTCTGAGCCTCTGTTTCCCTGCCTCTAAAATGAGGGCTTTAGTTTAGAGGACTCTTAAGACCCTTCTGGGGAGCTGAGTGCTGTAGCTCATGCCTGTAATCCCAGCTCTTTGGGTGGCCAAGGTGGGAAGATCCCTTTAGCCCAGGAGTTCAAGACCAGCCTGGGCCACATAGGAAGACCCCATCTCTACAAAAAATTTAAAAATTAGCCAGGTGTGGTGGTGTGTGCCTGTATTCCCAGCTACTCAGGAGGTTAAGGTGGGAGGATTGCTTGAACCCAGGAGGTTGAGGCTGCAGTGAACTATGACTGTGCCATGAACTCTAGCCTGGGCAACAGAGTGAGACACTGTCTCAAAAGAAAAAAAAAAATGATGAGATCCTTCTCGGTACCTGTTATGCTCTGATTATGTGGGTTTACAAGGCCACAGGGCAGAATGGTTTCAGATGCCAGCTGGCTTACATGGGCCTAAGGTCGCTTGAAGGGAAATCTGGATGGGTGGTGGCACCAGACTGCAAGGCATATGAGTGCGAACAGACATGCAAAAGGCCATCCACCTCATTAGTACCCCATTCCACCTGGCCTCTCATTGCCCCCATGCTGACCCTGTTGTGGTTGATATGGGGAAGAATCTGTGCTGGTGAAGTGCCCGGGGCCACACGCGCTGTGGGAGTGTGGGCTGTGCTTTTCGTTAACAGAGCTGGCCATTTGGATATGTGTTTTTGAAGACTCTGTCTCTCGCTGAGCCTGTGTAATCAGGCACCCCTGTGACTCTATAAACCTCCGGCTGAGGCCAGGGAGGAGGTGCCCCTTTCTGTTGGCCAAAAGAGTGACCTTGGGGAGGGTGGAGAGCACCTGCCTCAGGTGAACAGGGAATGCAGGAGGCAGAATGGTGTCTGTTTTCAGTGCAAGGTGACTGGGTCTGTCACACACCGCCAAGCTGCTTTCAAGGTCAAGGGGACAGCCATCCTCCTCTGTGGAGCTTGGAGGAGCATGGAGGCCCTAACTCCAGAGGGAGAGGGGGGCTAAGCAGCCTTGGCTGCCTGTTTTCCTGGAAAGCAACTCGGGCAATCCCACAGCCCAGAGCACTGGCAATGTTCTGTGGGGTGCATGAAACCAGGGTCAGACAGGCCTGGCTTTTTGGAGGCTTGGCTTGTAGTAGTGAATTTGATATTTTTGGTAAATCCCAGCTTCTTCCGTTTCTGAGTTTCTGAGGACTCAGGATTCTCAGGAGAGATCTGTCTCCCGGTTCACCCTGGCTAAAGTTCCTTTTCAATTTCAGTCCCTCCCAGTGCCCATCTCCAACGCCCTGGGATGCATTCCTCACTGGTTGTCATGGAAGCTCCAGGTGCTGAACACCTTTTGCATTTTTCTCCAGCAGCTGCTCAGCTGGGGCTGGGGAGAGGAGAGAGGGAACTCCCCCAGGAAGGTGATGGCAGGTTTGGGCTGCTGTTAAGCTGGAACCCTCTACTGTGGCTGCATGTACGGGGAGATGAACCCTGGAAACTCAGGCTTCCAGGAGCCCCAGGGCGTGGGGCCTGCACCGTGTGGACGGTGACCCATGGTGTTACATGGAGCTCAGTGGCTCACCAGGCGCTTCCCAGGGCATTATGTCATTGATCTTCCCAGCAATGCTGTGGAGAAGCAGGTATCAAATTTCCCATTTCACATGGGAGAAAACTAAGGCTCAGGAAGATTAAGTGCATTTCACACTACTGCTCAGTGGCAGAGGTAGGGGGAAGCCTTGAACAGTCCCTCTCCAAAGTCCCGATTTATGACAAGCAGGCGGTGACAGATGTAGGGTTTGTGATTTGAAATTCATGTCATTTTCTCGTCTATCAACTGCCCACCCAGCTACTAGCAGGAAAAGAGCCAGGCCCCGTCACCTGTGACTGATCTCTCCATGAAAGGAGACAGGGAAGGCAGGGATCATCTGTGATGGCTGTGCTCCCCACTCAAGCCCACTCGGCCCTCACAAGCCAGGCAGGTGCGTGGGGACGGTGTTTTACAGGTGAGGACCTCTGAAGGCTCAGGAAGGTGAAGTCCCTTGCTCACATCACATGTCTAATGAGAGCCACAGCTGGGGTTTGTCCCAGCTGCCTGATTTTAACATCCTTGCCTTACTGCTTCCAGGGCTATTGTGAGGATTAAATGAAATGAAATAAGTACCTAAGAGGAGAAAAGTGAGAGGCAGAAGGCTAAACAGAAAGAACGTTTTGAAAGCATGTAACACAGAGCCTAGAGCTTGATGGGAACATTGTATACCTGTTCCCTTGACTGTAAGATAAAATAGTATCCCCACCTTGTATTAGCATCCAAACCCCCCCGAGTACAGAAGGCATGTATTCCCGAGACAGAACCAATCCCATAGATACAGATACAGACATAGACACACATAGACATAGACATAGATCTGTACATACCACACACCAGGTATGGGCAGTGCCTTAGAATGGGAACATTAGGAACTAAAGCTGCTGGGCTTGACTCTGCCTCTCAGGAAGTGGCTAGGTGACCTTGGGGAAATAACTGTGCGTCTCTGGGCCTCTGTTTTTTCACATGTAGAACAAAGAGCTTCTAGTCTGGACTAGACTAGAAGACACAGCTTCTTGGAAGGGACCTTGCGAATCTCACACCCCATCCCCTTCATGACGAAACTGCCATCTGGAGAAAGGAAGTGGCTTGTCCAGATCACAGAGCTATTTTTAGTGGCCAACTAAGCACTAGAACTAGATCTCCAGGCCCAACTCTCTGTACTCTGGCAAGAAATCCCAGCCCTTATGAGCAATGGCTCTTGGAGCACAATGTGCTGAGAGGAACTCTGAGAAGACAAGGGGGATTCTGTTCTTTTGTTCCATGTGGAAATGGCCCTTGGCTCTACCAAGTAAGGCAGCAAAGTGCAGAGCCTGCGGTAATGGGAGGTGCCCATCTGCACTGCTGGTGCAGATCGCTAAATTATTCAGGACTCACCAGGCGCCTCTGCTGGGGGAGAAACCTGCCAGGGAGCTCCAGTTTGGATGCAGAAGCCTGAGCCCTCTCTGGGACGTGGTGCCAAGAAATGTGTCCTGGATAGATTATTCCAAACTGCTCCTCATCCCAGTGTCCTAATTAGTGCTCTTTGTGTGCCTCGCATAGCTCAGGTGTTTGTGGGGTTTGGTGGATGCCCACACCAGCCCCACTGCAAGAACTGGCCCTGGGGGCACATGCAGTATTGCAGGACATATTAGTGGGACAGGCCCTTAGTTCAAAGACAACCTATTCATCCTGCAAATGAGGAAACTGAGACCTGGGGTGAGGGCAGCCCCTTTCCCGGGGTTCACAGCTGAGCATTAAAGTCCAGAAGAAAAAAAATCACTCCTGGGATGCCTTCCCCAACTTTATTAAATAGAAATAATTGTTTCCTCTTCCGTGTTCCATTAACACTGATAATCTCACTCATGGCTTTGTTTCAGAGATTGGCAAACTTTTACTGTGCAGGACCTGGCAGTAAATATTTCAGTCTCTGTTGCAAATACTCAGCTCCGCTGGCGAAGCATGGAAGCAACCACAGGCAATACACAAACAAACGAGCATGGCCATGTTCCAATAAAACTTTATTTATGCACTCTGAAATTTGAATTTCATTTAATTTTCACGCATTACGAAATGTTTTTCTTTTCTCTCCTAACCACTTAAAAATGTAAAAATCATTCTCAGCTCCCGTGCTATGCAAAAAACTGGCAGCGGGCTAGACCTGGCCCTTGCGTACAGTTTGCCACCCCCTGGGTTAAATGCTTGTTGTTCTGGCTGGACTGCACATAGGCAGCACCTTGGTCCCCTTTGCATTCCCAAAACTCGTTGGTTGAATGAATGAATCTGGTAATTTGCACTAAATGCAGACACACGGAATAATCATTATTAACACCTTAAACAATCTTTTGGGAGAGGGAGGCAGAAGAGGCATTATTGCCCCTCTTTTATGGATGGGACAACTGAGGCCATAGGACTGGTCTGTGGGAGGAGCCCCAGGGCTTCTGATTCCTACTCCAGCGGGAGTGTTGCTGTGACCAAGGTCTGAACGGGCTGCGCTGGTTGTTGGTCCTTCTCAGTCGGGGGAAGCTCCAATGAACTGGGCCAGCAGGACGGCTGGATGAAAGAGAATCTGTCCAGCGGCACATCTTTCAGTTGTGGAAACAGGAACAATCTGGCGCCTGCCTGGGTAAAAGGCCTGTGGCAGAATGGTTTGGTCTCCTTCCTACATCTCTCTGGCATTGCCCTCCTTGAATGAGAGGCAGCAATGCCTGTTCTGTTGAGAGGGAATCATTACACATAGCTAAAATTAGATGTTTTGTTTGAATTATGTTAATTTGACTTAATTGCTGGGGAATGTCAATGTTCTTGAGAAATCCAGGCTATCTGGCAGGTCTTGGTGAATAATAGTAATCCCTTACATTGGTGTAGTGCCTCCCGACCCAGACGCCACCTTCATGATCTCATTCGATCTCTCACAACAAACTCAGAAGGACAGCAACCCCCGAGGAGGTGATCCCGGATTTTCTGGACTGGGAAGCTGGGGTCCCCACTGATTAACTTACATTCCCCAGGTCACGGCTCTCGGGAGGCAGAGCTGGGACAGGAACACATGTCTGATTTCTCTATGGCTTCTATTCCACTGGGCTATATTTTAAACACATTGTCACGCTTTTTTTCAATTTTTCAATTTTTATTTTTTATTTTTGAGACTGAGTCTTGCTCTGTCGCCCAGGCTGAAGTGCAGTGGCACAATCTCAGCTCACTGCAACTTCTGTCTCCCAGACTCAAGCAATTCTCCTGCCTCACCCTCCCGAGTAGCTGCGATTACAGGCATCTACCACCATGGCTGTCTAATTTTTGCGTTTTCAGTACAGATAGGGTTTCACCATGTTGGCCAGGCTGGTCTCGAACTCCTGACCTCAAGTGTTCCGTCTGCTTCAGCCTCCCAAAGTGCTGAGATTATCGGCATGAGCCACCGCACCTGGCCCCTCTTTTATTTTTTTGACATGTAGGCAAGGCTGGCTTTATCAGTGGACAACCTGTCCAGTTACATAAGGTCCTGTCCTTAAAAGGGTCCTGTGCTTGTTTCAGTGCTCTGTTCTGTGTTAAAATTACTCATTGTTTTTTTAACGAGGGATTCCACATTTTCATTTTGTCCTGGGCTATGCAAATTAAATGGCCAGTCCTGGCTGTGAGATCATCTTCCTGGGCTAGCACTTGTATTTTTCTATCCAATTAACCTTGAGTGCAATTTGATCTTGACCATGGCTATTGGGATGTCCAGAAGAGCTTTTTATAAACAGCTCCCTCGGAACCTGTTTAAAGGTGTAATTTCCATGCGGCTACTGGCGAGAAGGCCAAGTCAGCTGGCTACTGCTGTTCCTTCCACCTTTGCCTCTAGACTTAGTCCCTGTGCAGGCAGGGACCATATATGAGAGGTGAGCTTGAAGATGTAGGGGTGTGTCTGTCCCCTGTCCAGGGCGGGGCAGCAGGCTGGATGCAGAGTAAACCTTCGGGTACTGTCTTCCTGCTGAGGGTAGAGAGGAAGAGCCACCCCAGCTCTCCAGAATTGGCCTGGACTCAATTCTCTATTAGTTTTAGTTGTTGTTGCCAATGACATTTGGGATGGTTTGGTAAGTTGCATAACGGGTTTGAGAAAAGTGGGTGTCTGGTACTGCTATGCACTCTGCCACCTTCCAGAATGTTCATGCACGTGCTTTCAGTTGACTGTTTTCCGGGAATCCCAATAGCCTAGTCACTGACCTTCTGCTGGGTGCCAGGCTGTGTGTCCAGCGTTCCTGCCCAGGTCCCAGCCTCCTGTTCCTGTCCTCTCCCTTACACGGCCCCAGCCCTACTCGCCTTAGCTCTGTTCCTCAGGCACGTCTACCTGGCTCCTGTCTTCAGGCCTCTGTGCTTCAGGCTGTCCCTGTCTTCTCCGCAGCCATGAACGAAGCTACTCCACTCCTTTTTGTTGTCCTTAGCTCAGATGTTGCTCCCTCAGAGAGAACTGCCCAGACGACTGCTCTCCAGTGGCCACTTCACCCCCGCCCGGCTCCCTCCCACCTGCTTTATCACATCATTTTGTTTCATTTTCTTCACTATCTTGAATGGTCCTATTTATTTCTGTTTTATTGTCCGTCTCTCTCTTCCTTCACTAAAAAATAAATTCTGTGAAAGCAGCGACTTTTTCTGTCTCCTGAACTGGATTTCCAGAATCTGGAAGAGTGCTTGGCACACAATTGGTGCTCCATAACTGTATATCCAACAAAACAATAGATTGACACCACAGTCTTGCAGCTGGGGCACTATGAGCGTCACTTCCTAGATGGGGTAGTGGAGACCCTGGAGGAATTCAGCAACTTGCCCAGGGTCTCAGCTGGAAAGGAGAGCTGTTGTCTGCATCCCCAACACCCATCTCCCACCATCAGTGGCCTACCGGCCACCATGAGCCTGCTCCTCGCCCCAGCCTGGAGCACGAGACTGGTGATTAGGAGGCCACGGTCTGGACCAGGATGTGTGCTTCTCCAGCAGGTCCCACCCTTCTCACCTGCCCTGTGGAATGGTGATTTCTTTCCCAGGTCCCTTCTATGACACTGTGGAAGTTCCATAACAAATCTTTTTAATTATGATTTTTTTTCATAACTACTGGGTCTCACTGTGTGGCCCAGTCTGGCCTTGAACTCCCAGCCTCAAGCAATCCTCCTGCCTCGGCCTCCCAAAGCACTGGGATTACAGGTGTGACCCACTGTGCTCAGCCCATAAGTTTTTTTTTTTTTTTTTTTTGAAGATGGTCACAGAAGTTATCCTGAGTAGCAAATTTGAAAATATGAGTTTTTCCATGAAAACCCTTTTGGTTTTACATTGATCAAATGGCCTTTATTAAAACGAACAAATTCTACCAAATCCATCCAATCCCCTCACACACGGTAAGAATAGATGAGATAACGTCTGCAAACTGCTCCGAAAAGTTAAAAGTGGTGCAACCAGATGAGGGGTTACCATTCCCCAACAAACCTTTCATCTTCATCTCGGTATCTTAATAAACATGACACGTGCGATGAGGATCAGGTCAGGGGATTTTAGGCATTCCCTTCCTTGTGCATTCTCCAGCCTTCAGGCTGGAAACCAGAGCCCTTCAGTGATGTGAAGGACAGCGTGTAGGTTTCTGACTTGGACAGGCCAGGCTGGGGTCGGCTGAGTATCAAGCACTGGCTGTGGGAACCTGGGACTACTCACTTAGCTCGGCTTTTTTACCTGTAAGATAGGTCATCAGTTCCTTCTTGACACCTCCATGTGCCTGTGAGGTTTCAAGGTTACCTTCTATGCGCCCCAGCCCCCAGGGGGCACGATCAATGTCAGTCAGCCCCTCTCCAGGTGGGGCCTGTCCCAGGGCGAGGCGCCGCTGCTGAGCGGCCAGAGAACCTGGGTGGGGACAGGGCCCACTGGCTGAAGGGCTGCGCGTCCGGGAGAGAGGCGACTGGGCGGTCGGTGCCAGGGCGCCAGGGTGCCGCGGCTGGAGGGCAGGCAGCGCCCCACGTGCTGGTGAGGCCAGACAGGGCCGTCCCGCGCCTGCCTGGGAAGCGCCGCCTCGGGAGCCCAGTGAGGGAGGGCGGCCGCCGCTCTGAGCTCTAGGGCAAAGAAGTCGGTTTCTATATTTGGGCAGGAGGCGTGAGGCGAGGGGATTGGTGGAAGCTCCTGCCCTGCCCGTTGCGGGCCGCGAACCTGCGAGGTCGCGGGACGTGCGCGCGTGGGGCCAGGCGCGGGTGTGTGCGCGCGGGCAGGTGTGCGAGTGTGCGCCCGGGCGCGCGCCGGCCCCTCTGGGGAGCCTCGGATGCAGCCGGAGGAATGAAGGCAAAGTGGGTGTGCTCGGTCTCTTTTCTCGTGCCGGCTGCCTCACAGTCCCTGCGCCGTGTAACACTAGATCATCTGCAAAACACTGCCAAAAGGGAAAAAGCAAGATGCGGCTGTTCCGGGAGAAATGGCGCCCACAGTGCAGTGGTGTTAAGTGGGAGTTTGTCCTCGCCCTGCAAAGAGTGTTCTCCTAGGAGCAGCAAGGAGGCTTCCCAGCTACTTGGGAAGAGGGACCGGCTAACCCAGATTCATTCCATCGTCACTGACTGCATCCGTGGCACAGCAAGAGAAACGAATGGCCATGGGAAGCAGCCACTTAATACTGCACAGATGTGCCTGTCTGCCGAGCCTTGGCATTGGAGCTGGGCTGCCCACTGGGAAGAGCCAGGAGTTTGGAGTTGGATGGATCTAGGGTTAAGCCCAGGTTCCATCAGGTGTCACCTGGCAGAGTCCCTTGTAGCTCCTCTTGGCAGGCCCGTGGTGACTTTCTCAAGAACTTGTGGAGGCCCAGTATTGGGTACGCCAATCTCCATCCATGCTGACCCATTGTTTGCACTGATCCCCTGCCTCCTCCTGCCTCCAGTTCTTTAAAATGCCTGCTGCCGCCAGCCTCTAAACTGGGACCTGGTGCCGCTGGCTCCCGGTGGCAAGGAACTGCAGAGTCTTTAGGGTCTCCTGTGGGGGAGAAGAGGTGCAGGAGCCCCCCATCTGGGTGACCGGGACTTGGAGGAACAGGACAGGAGAGCTTGGAGTTCAGGAAGAGAAAGGGCCGGAAGAGGGGAACCTGGTCAGCCCGTACCCTTTCCAGCCCAGCTCTGCTCCCTAACATCTCCCATCCCAGCTCCATAAATGGACCGAGGCAGGTGGTCCTGCTGGGCCCGTTCTCTCTAGACCACCACAAACTGCCACCCAGTCTCTCCCAAGGGTGCTGCAGCGGGGACAGCGCATTTTGTTCCATAGTCAGACTGTGGGGTTACATTGCAAGTGCCAGGAGGAGTTGCCCAGTGGAGGGTCAGTCGTGATGGTGGAAATGACCTTGGGTACTTTTCCAACTTGGAATGGGAGGATCAAAAGCAGGAACTCACTCAGAGTCAAAGAATGACCATGAAGGAGAAGCAGTGGGAGACAAGGAGGCCAGAACCCAGAAAGTACAATTCTCAGTTGTCATGCGGGCAGGTGACCCGGATGTGCAGCCACAACTTTAAGAAAAGAGTGCTTTGCTAAATGGTTCTCACTCCCAACTCACTGCCTTTTCCCTGGGCCCAGTGCAACTTTTCAAAATTCAATTATGATGGATGTGAGAAAAAATATAAGATCTGAAATAGAGGCCTTTGAGATAAGTGGCTGTGGGCCTTGCTCTGAAGGCAGCCACAGGAGGCTCTATTTTTGTTGTAGCTGCAGTCCAACAAGGATGTCCCCGAGACAGTTCAGGGTGCAGGCCCCATACCTGGTCCACCCCTAAGTGCCGCTGCCCTACTCCCTACTTACCTGCAGGACATCCAAACATCTGAGCTGTTGCCTTTCAAGGCCCCATCCTTCCCTGTTGTGTGTCCACAGGTCTCTTAGTACTTAGGATCCCGTGTGTGTGTGCATGTGTGCTTGTGTGTGTACATGTGTGTGCCTGCGTGTATGCATTGTGTGTGCATGTGTGTTTGTGTGTGTAGGCGGAGTGTGTTGGTTTGAGCTTGGTTGGGTCTGTTTGGCTCCTGGAGTAACTTGTCCAGCCAAGGCCACAGGTTTGCCAGCCTCCCCTTGGTTCAGCATATAAGGCAGTCATGCTGGTTACCAAGTTTTCCCAACAAAGGCACAAGGTGCTCAGGGAAACGAAGCTGGGTCTGCAGCATCTAAGGTGTCTGAGGTTCAGCATTTCCAGTGCTGTGAAGCCAGCAAGGCCCAGGCTCCACTCCACAGCTGTGCAATATGGCAGGAGCCCCTGCCTACCCCTGAAAATACCAGTGAGCCTCAACCTGACACGTGCCAGCTTACAGAGGGCTCGGCTCTGGTCTGTGCTGTTTAATTTTATCCTTGTGGAGGCATCGTGATTCCAGTGAGAATATGGACTAGCCTAGCTTGGATGCAACTCCTGGCTCCACCACTTGTAACCACAGGCCAGTTAACCCTTTTCAGTGTCAGTTTCTTGTCTGCAAAATGGGATAAGATTAATAATAGTGTGCCTTGGAGAGTTATTGTGAGGATTAAATGAGATCGTGAATGGGATGTGCCTGTTTCACCAGCCATGCTGAGTGGAACTCATTCACCAATGCTGACATCACCATCTTCAGTTTGCAAGTAAGGAAAGCGAGGCCTGGGAAGCAGATATCCCTAAGAGAAAGCGGCACTGTCAGGATGCGATGGACCAAATATGACTTCAAAATCTTTCTTATGCGGAGGTTCACAAAACACAGAGATAATGACATTGCATGAAGGTTTGAGGCAATCGGGAAGAAAATGTAGTCACTTGTTTCTTTATAGACTAAATCCATCAAATCTTTTATTTTATTTTATTTTATTTTTTATTTTTATTGAGACGGAGTCTTGCTCTGTCGCCCAGGCTGGAGTGCAGTGGCCGGATCTCAGCTCACTGCAAGCTCCGCCTCCCGGGTTTACCGCCATTCTCCTGCCTCAGCCTCCCGAGTAGCTGGGACTACAGGCGCCCGCCACCTCGCCCGGCTAGTTTTTTGTATTTTTAGTAGAGACGGGGTTTCACCATATTAGCCAGGATGGTCTCGATCTCCTGACCTCGTGATCCGCCCGTCTCGGCCTCCCAAAGTGCTGGGATTACAGGCTTGAGCCACCGCGCCCGGCTCAAATCTTTTAAATAGAGTAGTGACTTTTTTCTTTTTTGCAAAGAAAATAAACAATAATGGGGGGGAGGGGAGAGCTCAGATGGAATGAGCAGGAGACGAGAATGGCTCGCTCCGCATGGCTGGCTTCAGCCTTCCCCTCTGCAGCGTGCCCACACGAGAGACTTCTTTTCCGTTGAAGAGGATTGAGGATTTAATATTGTGTTTTTATAAATTACGTTACCCATTGTTCTACCTCAAACTCTCTGCCTTTGTCAGCAGAGACACGGACCCTACAGACTCCCAAGCGGGAAGCCAGATGTGGGGTAGCTTGTGAGGGCGGCTGTGCTCTGAGGCTTTGGGTGCGGTGGGAAGGGTCCCCAGCAGACCTCCTGCAGGTTATTCCAGGGAGAGATGTGGGCAGGCCTCTGTCTTTCCGAGATGTTACTGAGTCATTCTGAAGGTATCTCCTCTTGGCTTGTTTTAAACCGTAAGGTCCCTTTGTAATCCAGGCTGAGAATTGTAAGGTGAGCACCTCCCATTCCCCGCTTGGGGCACACCCTGGGGAAACTGGCCATGCATCCGCGGCTGGATGCACTCCCCACGGCTCCAAGGCCTCTGACATGGGGCTTCTGCCCTCACTGCCGCCTTCACCAGGCATGACTTTCCAGACATGTGGCTTATTTAGTAGGGAGAAGCTGAGGGTCTGGAATTGGGGCTAGATTCGAACCCCGGCTTCCACCTGCACTGCTTCTGTGGCTCCTGGCACTCTTTGGATTCTGACGTGAGGAAAGAGCAGCACTGGGGGATTTAATGGGATAGCTGCACAGAGGCCTCACCTTAGGGCCTGGCAGGAAGTGGAGTGCATGCCGAGGTGGGCGGCTGGACAGGGGGTGCTGTGTTCACTCACTGGGACTGAGGCCCCTTAGCCATAGGGACGCTGCTCTTCCGCTGTAGTTAAGCTCCACTTGGGAGCTGAGGCCTCCAGGGAGTCGGCTTCTCTCCTCTGCACAAGATGTTCAACTTGAAGTCATCTTGCAGCACCCTTTTGGAGGAAACGTTTTGTATGACTAAGACCACGAACCAGCTTGGGCAATGCTGGCTCATCTGTTTCTGAAATATTAAACACTCTCCAAAGTGGGTTAGACTGAGCAAAGTGAGGACAGCAGCTCATAAATAATAAACCCATCCAGGGCTGCTGCGGCCCTGTTGTCTGGAGTGTGGGTGCCTGGCCCGGACCCTCCCTTCCCCCATCCCAGGGGGGTCCATTCCAACCAGGATCCTTGGGAGGGACTTCGAGGTCTGCTTGTGCTGGGTGGGTTCAGAGCAAGCACAGCCCGTGCCCTCTGCTCTGCAGCAGCTACCATTGCTGTGGAGTTTCAAGTATTTCACACGCAAGTTTTCTATCAGAACTGAGATGCATGGCGTCTTAGCTTGCTAGGGCTGGCGTAACCAAGTCCCACAGACAGGGTGCCTTGACCAGCAGACATTTATTATCTCCCTCTTGTGGAGGCTGAAAGTCCAAGAACAAGGTGTGGGCAGGATCGGCTCCTTTGATGGACTGTAGGAGAGCACATGCCCAGGTGGTCTGCCGGCAGTCTTTCGCATTTCTTGGCTGGTATAAACATCGCCCACCCGGATCTTCTACGTATGGTGCTCTCCCTGCATCTGCCTCCATGTCTACATTTCCCCTTTTCATAAAGGCACCCTAATAGGCTGGACGCAGTGGCTCACATCTGTAACCCTGGTGCTTTGGGAGGCAGAGATGGGAGGATGACTTGAGCCCAGGAATTTGACGCTGCAGTGAGCTGTGATCGTGCTGCTGCCCTCCAGCCTGGGTGAGACAGCGACCCTGTCTCTAAAACATAAATAACATCTATTATAGCTCCAGCGGCTGCCTCGATTCTGCAGAGTTTTGGAGGTCCATTGGTAGCCCCACCCTTCAGCAGCTTCCAGTCACTGGGAGAGAGAAGATGCAGCCTCATAAATGCGTCAGAAACAATGCAGGGGCGATGGGAAGGCACCCTGGACCTGTGCGGTGTTTCCCCCTCGGAAGCTCCTGGGGTGCGGGTCATAGTAGCAGAGGCCTCTTAGAGTCAAAGGTGTGACCCGTGAGGGGCAGATAGACGTGCTCTGTGGGACCCAGAGGCTACAGAGAGGACTAGCCCTGAGGAAGGGGCTTGCTGGAGTGTGAGTTGAGGTTGAGAGAACAGGAAGGGAGGTGAGCATTCATGCCCATTCGAGAGCCAGGAGTGCTGGGAGAAGCTCATCCTTGCTTCCAGAAGGAGTGTTCACCAAGCAGAGGTTCCGACCCACGACTGCCAGCAGCACTACGTGCCCACATGCTCTGGTGCGAAGCGGAGCCCAGGTGCCATGGCCAGAGCGCTGCCAACAAGAACAAAAACTTGGTCAGCTAAAGCCAGGGACTCGGCTAATGTGTGTGCCGGACCCACCCTTTCTGCCTCCTCTTCCAGCTCAGCTTTGAGTGGGCTCACATTTATTTGGTTGCCCTCCATTGGCCCATCATCAAGCAAATGCTCTCTCATGCCGGCCACACGTTCTCAGACCTCTGGCAGCTTTGCCCAGTAGCCTCACGTTTCTCATGCAGCTTCTTCCGTGATCCATGGGGCTAGAGCTCAGAGAGTCCCCTTGATATTGTGGAGTGAAGCATCCCCAGTCACAGGGGCTGAGGCTCAGGGAGTGCTTTAGAATGGAGGGACACTCATGTCCCTGGAACCTTGCTTGAGGTGTGAGTCATGAGTGGAGCTCAGAGCATGTCGTCTGAATGAATGAACGCGAGTGAATGATGGAGAAGGTGACTCAGCCTTGTTTTCAGAAGGGACAGAGGTGGACTTGCATAAAAAGACTGTGCCCATTGAAATCTCTCTCTCTCTCTCTCTCTTTTATAGCAAAAACTTAGGCTGGTCGTGCTTATCCTCCTCACCTTCACATGCATAATCTCAGGCATTTGGTAAAGACTGGCATGCTCTGCTGGATCTCTCAGCCTCCTCATTTCATTCGGGGCATAGAGGTAGGGCTCTCTGTTGGTAGAGCTGCTGGTGATGTTACTTGCAGAGGGGTCCTTGAACCACCTGAATCCTGAAAATGGTTTTAGGCCTCTAGGACACCGATTAAAATGGCAGGGCCTACTCTCTCAGCCTGCTGAATTGGATTCTCCAGGGATAGGACTCAAGAATCTGTATCTTAGATCCTTTCTTTTTGGGAGCTTCTTAGTAAGTCATCTGTACACTAAAGTTTGAGAATTATTGCACTCAGAGGCCAACGTTATTGCCAAATAATTGAGCTTTTGGATGTGTAACAATATTGAAAATATAAGCAAGCCCCAGTTACCATTTTGACTGAACATTAGCTTTTCCTATAACCTGGATCAGCAAATTGCAGTCTGGTGTCGACTGATGGTGGCCCATGGAGCATGTGGATGTCCGGAAGCACCCCCAGGCCTCGGCGGGCACAGGCCTCTGTGAGTTCTCAGGGTGCTTTTCCTATAAGGCAGCATTTCTCAGCACAGTCCTGGTTCTGGTCTTCCCTGGTCAGTGTTCAATGCCCAGGTTTTCCTTTCTTTTTTTTAAATTTTAGATGGTCTTGCTCTGTCACCCAGGCTGGAATGCAGTGGTAAGAACATGGCTCACTGCAGCCTCTGCCTCCCCGGCTCTAGCTGTCTTCCTGCCTCAGTCTCCCAAGTACCTGGGACAACAGGCAAGAGCCACCACGCTGGGCTGATTTTCAGGTCCCTCCTTTTAAAATGCAGCCTCTGGGTTGTGCCTCAGAATTACTGAATTAAGATCTCAGAGGACGGGGTCCTCAAATCTGCATTTTAAAGCAAGATCCTTGATGATTCTTCTGTCCAGTGAAGTTCAAGGAGCCCAGCACTCTCTTCCCTGCCTGAGACCCTGAGGAGGGCGAGGGGCTCCTGCCAGTCTTGAGTCAGAACATCAGGGATGGAAGGGAAGGGACCATCCGATCCAACCATGCAATTTTAGGGATTAGGAACAATTCGTTTTTTGACACCTCCCACTCTGGATTTTGATCTTTTCCTCCTTTCTCAGCCCAGAAAGAGTCACCTAAAGAAGAAGACCATTGTTTATTGAGTTTCTCATAAGAATCAGGCCTGTGCTTTGCTTTCCTCATCCCATTTAATCTTGCCAATGAATAGTAAATGGTTTTATGTAAATATTTCACTTTATGATCAGGACATGCTTTAGCTCGATGCTGGAACCCTGGGTGTTCCCATTCCTTCTCTCCTGTCTGAGCCTCATCTTTCTCATTCTGTTTGCTTTTGTTAAATAGGCCTTGGGTGTAGTGTCTCCCATCTGAAAGTTCGAGTGGCTGTTATAAAATTTGTTCCAGGAACTTTGCTCTCTGCACACTCCTCTGAAAATTTCTGAGCTCTTTTAAAAAAGATTTTGAAGGGAACAGTTTCGATGCAGTGATTCCTTGTCCCAGGCTTTAGTGAGCTTTGTAAATAATGTATCAGACCAGGGTCGATAGCTTATGGCACATGATTTAAGATTCCTACCAGAAGATCTGCTGGAAGAGGTTCCCGGGCACATTTCTTAATTATTCACAAGGTATATAAAGTCATGAACCATTTACAAAATGATAATAAATGCTGCAAACACTTCTGATGAGATTTCGTACATTGTCTGGAAGCTGCATTGAGGCCTTGGACCTTTAGAAGGTCTCTGAGAGGATGAACCCTGCCTGAATAATTGCCCATCATCTTGGTGCAGTGGTTCTGAACTGGGAATGTTTTTATCCTTCCCCACCACCCCAGGGGACATTTGGCAAACTCTAGAAACATGTAAGATGTCATAATTGGGAGGAAGGGTGCAACCAGCACCTAGTAGGTAGAGGCCAGAGATATCAAACACCCTTCAATTTGCAGGATGGCGCCCTACAGCAAGGAATTATTGGCCCCAAAAGGCCCCAGTAGTGCTGAGGTTGAGAAACCCTGCCTTAATATTGTTATCATGCTTTTATCATTAAAACCTGCTTTAGGCCGGGTACAGTGGCTCATGCCTGTAATCCCAGCACTTTGGGAGGCCAAGGCTGGTGGATCACTTGAAGTCAAGAGTTCAAGACCAGCTTGGCCAAAATGGTGAAACCTAGCCTTTACTAAAAATACAAAAATTAGCTAGGTGTGGTGGTGGGCGCCTGTAATCCCAGCTACCTGGGATGCTGAGGCATGAGAATCACTTGAACCTGGGAGGCAGAGGTTGCAGTGAGCTGAGATTGCACTACTGTACTCCAGCCTGGACGACAGAGAGAGAATCTGTCTCAAAACAAACAAACACACACACACACACCTGCTTTAGAAATATTATTTTTTTTTTTTTTTTTTTTTTTTTTTGAGACGGAGTCTCGCTCTGTGGCCCAGGCTGGAGTACAGTGGCCGGATCTCAGCTCACTGCAAGCTCCGCCTCCCGGGTTTACGCCATTCTCCTGCCTCAGCCTCCCGAGTAGCTGGGACTACAGGCGCCCGCCACCTCGCCCGGCTAGTTTTTTGTATTTTTTAGTAGAGACGGGGTTTCACTGTGTTAGCCAGGATGGTCTCGATCTCCTGACCTCGTGATCCGCCCGTCTCGGCCTCCCAAAGTGCTGGGATTACAGGCTTGAGCCACCGCGCCCGGCCTAGAAATATTATTTAACCGTCCAAAAATATTTACAGAGCTTCGATTGTGTGCCTCGTCCTGTGCTAGGTGTTGGGGATACGGAGATGAGGAACACTGTCATTTCAGTGGGGGAAACAGCTAACAGCTTAGAGGGGTGATGAGGAAGAAACCCAAGCTGTGTCTTGATGGACATGTGTGATCTGCTCAAGCAAAAAAGAGGATGTCACCTAGCCTGACGGTGTGTGTGTGGCATGGGTGCTGCCGGGTGGAAGGATGCGGTGGGCAGAGGGAATGGCATGGGAAAAGGTCTGCAGGAAACAGGGCTTGATGCTTGGGCTCTGGGAGTCATTTGCTGTGGCTGGAGTGGAGATCACTTGGGGCTGTTATCAGGTCCAGGACCCTCCTGTGCAGAAACTTCATTTCCTAGGCATTTTAAGAGATTTTATGCATTTTAGGAGATTTGTATTATTTTTGGTATTAACCAGGCACTGTGAGAAGCATGAGCATCTTTGGCTCATGAGTGTCTTATTTGAGAGCTGACGTTGCCTCCTTTTGCAGAATTTTGCAGCCCCCTGTTTCACGCCTTCCACTCTGGAACAAGCCCATCACAAGATGAGAGGAAGAGGGGCATCATCAGAGATTGGGGTGCTGACCTGTCACTCATCCTTCTTGGGGTCTTGTCCTGAGACAGCTCTTTCTAGAGCCTCCTAATGGAGTCCTAGCAACTTGCACCTTCGCTGCTTCTGGTGTTGGGGTCTGTACCTCCCCACACTAAGAACCAATTGATCAGATGGATGTAAAATTTATACTAGGTTAGATGGGACACTGTAGGGAAGTTCCTCAAAAAATTAAAAATAGAATCACCATATGATCCAGCAATTCCATTTTTGGATATATACGCAAAGGAATTGAAAGCAGGAACCCAAACAGATATTTTGTACATCCATGTTCACTGCAGACTTATTAACAACAGCCAAAAAGTGGAAGCAATCCGCCTTTTGATGGGTGAGTGGATAAAGAATATGCAGTGTATACATACCACCATGGAGTGTTCTTCAGCCTTAAATAGCAGGAAGGACAATGCTACACCCACCACATGGGTGAACCTTGAGGACAATGTGCTGAGTGAAATAAGCCAGTCAAAAGGACAAACTCTGTATGATTCCTGGAGTAGTCAAATGCACAGAGACAGAAAGTAGAACAGTGATTTCCAGTGGGAGAAAGCAATGAGGAGTTCATGTTTAATGTGTACAGAGTTTCACTTTGCAGGATGAAAAGAGTTCTGTGGTTGGATGGTGGTGATGGTATCACAGCAATGTGAATGTACTTAATGTCCCTGAACTGTACACTTAAGAATGGTTAAGGCATCCAGGCACAGTGACTCATACCTGTCATCTCAGCACTTTGGGAGGCCAAGACAGGAGGATTACTTGAGGCCAGGAGTTCAAGACCAGCCTGGGCAACATAGTGGGACCCTGTCTCTACAAAAAATAAAAAATAAAATCAGTTAGGTTTGGTGGTGCACACCTGTGGTTTCAGCTATTCGGGAAGTCGAGATGGGAGAATCACTTGAGCCCAGGTGATCAAGGCTGCAATGAGCTGTGATGACGCCATTGCATTTCAGCCTGAGTAACAGAGTGAGACCCTGTCCCCCTAACCACCACCACCTCCAAAAAAAGAAAGAAAATTACCTTTGGGAAAGGGTGAAGGCATGATATCCTAAGACAAAAGAGGAAGCAGGTTCTCCCTGGTGGCCCCAAGAGAAGGGAGGGCAGGCTCCATACATCCCCACTGAAGGGTATGTGCATAGTTCCTCCAGGGTCTGGCGGAGGCCAGTGTCATGGTGGAGAAGCGAGAGCTGGGCATGGAGCTCTGGGTTAGCAGGGGCACTTCAGACCCACTGAGTGTGGAATGCATCAGAGTGGCACTGTCACATTCCTACCTTGGAGAGATTTTCTGAGATTACTATGGATAGTGGCTTTGAAGGCTGGTGCAGGGATAGGGGAGAGAGAGAGAGAATGGTGATGAGGGGATGGAAGCGATTAGGAGGCGAGTCCTGGGGGGAAATCAGGAAAGCAGTGGAAGGGGGATGGGAAGAAGGGGATTGAACCTTCCAGAGGCCCTACCTGGGGCTGATGTGGGGAGGAGGGAGAGGGAAGAATCTAGGCTGACTCCCAGGTCCTGGTGAGGCTGGCTGAGTGCATGGTGGTGAGTGCATTGTGTGGAAAGGAGAAGAGAGAATTGGAGGAGGGGAGGGAGTTAGCAGCTCCAATTCACAGGTGTGCAGCTTCAGGTGCCGCAGGGTCATCTGCTCTGAGCCAGTGGGACCTGTGAATTTGGAGGTCTGGACTAGAGATGCAGATCTGGGAGGCCTCGGAGCACTGAGGAAGCCATTCCTTCCTCACCCAGGGAGTATCTACTGGGCCCCAGCTACGAGTTCAGTCCTGTGTTAGGCACGATGGGCACCCGCGTGTTCACTGAGCTCTGTGTTCAGCTGAGAGCTGCTGAGTCTCCTGTGGGAGCCAGGCACCTTGCTAGGAACAGAAATGGGAGGAAGGCACCGCTCAGCAAATGCAGTTCCTGAAAATGCGCTGCTTCAAAGAGACCACGAGTTTTAACACTTGTTTCAAGTCCCTCCTCAGCCATGAATCCAAATTTACGAGATGGGTGAGTCAGTGGGAGCTCATGGACCCCAAGCTCCTGGAGCCCTTGGGTGGCCAGGGAGGCCTCAGCTCAGAGGATGTGTGCAGCGTCACACACTGGACACTCGCAGACCCCACCACCTTGTGACTGGTAGGAATGGGGGTGATCCCCTTCTGGAGCCTCAAGGTTTCTGGAAGGGGTTGCCATGTCTCTGGCTGGTCCCCTCTTGCCATGTGTGAACGGGTTGGTCAGTGCTCTGAGCCTGAGACAGACCTACCCTGGGAGGAGAAGCTGAGTTGTTTGGGCTGGGAAATGCTTATGAGGGATGCTTTCTAAACATCCAGGTGTTTGGCTTCATGTGGACGTGGCTTTGGTCAGGGAGCCGAGGGAAGGGCGATCAGTTTCTTCTGTCCTGGATGCTCCGCACACCCGCTCAGCCGTGGTTCCATGAGTGACAAAGGTTAGGTTGATGAGGGATCTGAGTTATCCTTTCCCTGCCTGCCTCACCCACTAAGCGCTTATCTCTCTGCAGGGCTTAATTTCCCTCCAATTCTTCCATTTATTTTATTTACGATGCAGTAACTGGCAGAAGTAGCCGTGGTTTGCTGTTGCTTACAAGGAAGCTGAGTGTGGTTACCAGTCAGTAAATTCTGCGCTATCAGTTGAGGGGATCTCATGTGCAAGGAGGAGCCAGGGATGAGGGAGAGTAGGGAGGACTCAGCATGCGGCCAGCAGCTCTGGTGGTGGGCAGGAGGTGCACTCACAGGCTGGCTCGCCTCCACTCAGGGGATCGTCCACATCCCACGGGCCAATCAAAAGAGTCTCCTAGGCATTTAAATAAAGAAACATTCTTATAAAGTTTTCACATATAACCCAATGGGAGAAATAATTTTCCATTTGGCAAGATGTGGCCTCTTGGAGGAAATGGTACACTCTTTTGTTTTTATTTTTATTTTTTTGAGACAGAGTCTTGCTGTGTCACCCAGGCTGGAGTGCAGTGGTACGATATTGGCTCACTACAAGCTCTGCCTCCCTGGTTCATGCCATTTTCCTACCTCAGCCCCCCGAGTAGCTGGGACTACAGGCGCCCGCCACCACGCCTGGCTAATTTTTTGTATTTTTAGTAGAGACGGGGTTTCACCATGTTAGCCAGGGTGATCTTGATCTCCTGACCTCGTGATCTGCCCACCTCGGCCTCCCAAAGTGCTGGGATTACAGGCGTGAGCCACCGCGCCCGGCCATTGGTACGCTTGAATTAACAAAAGCACAGAACATGCAGCAGACTCATTCATTGCGCCAGTTTCATAGAATAAGAACTCACAAACTGGCCCTTTGCGCGTGGTAAGCGCCTGGATGTGTGGCAACAGCCTGAAAGACACCACATTCGCTATTCTGGGAGGTAGAGGACCCTCTGTTCCGGGCCCCAGCACAGAACCTCTTTCAACTTGTATGACATTAGCGAGACAGCTTCTGGTTTCGGTTTCTCCCTCTGCAAAATGGGATTCATGATACCTCACCAGCAAGGGTGATGTGCAGAAGGTTTATCAACCAGCCAGCTTAGGCTTTAACCAACCCAAAGCTAAGATCCTGTGAGCTTTACCCAAAGCAACAATGTTAGAGTTCATTGTATAGTACTAATAAGGGAGGAAGTAAGTTACCAAGCATATGGCTTCATTTTAGCCAGAAAATATTTACGTGCCAAACATGCCTAGCAAGACAACAGCCAAGGTATACACAGGTTTGAAATTACCTTTAGCTGGTGAGATTATGATGATTTCCCTTTTAATTTTCTCTGCTGAATGTGCTTTCTAATTTCTCTATAATGAAAATGAATTTCCTTATAATTCACTTTTTAATCCAGTGCAAAAAAATTCTCTATGTCAAACTTTTTATTTTTTATTTTTAGAGACAGGGTGTCTTTCTGTCACCTAGGCTGGAGTGCATGGCTCACTGCAGCCTGGAACTCCTGGGCTCAAGCAATCCTCCTGCCTCAGCCTCCTGAATAGCTGGGACTATCGGTGCATGCCACCATCCCCAGCCAATTTTTAAAGAAATTTTTGTAGAGACAGGGGTCTTGCCATGTTGGCCAGGCTAGTCCTGAACTCCTGATCTCAAGTGATCCTTCTGCCTCAGCCTCTCAAAGTGCCGAGATTACAGGTGTGAGCCACCGCACCTGGCCTGCAGTAGTTTTTCTTTTTTCCCCTTTTGAACTTGTTTAGTTTTTCCTGTTTTTTTTTTTTTTTTTTTTCCGTCTGAGCGTCCTCTCTCATCCCCTTCCTCTGCTCCTCTTCCTAATTTTAAGGAATTTTCATTTAAACAAACATTTCCCCAGCCTTTTGGCTTGCAAAAATTGGATATAAAATATTTCCATTCTTTTAAAAATGTTGAATGTGTCCTTTCTGCCATCAAACAGGTGCTCCTCTGTCTTCTCCAGTCTGACCTGGGAAGATGAATCAGCAGGTCCACCTGGGGCGCAGGCTGGGAGAGCGTGGCTTCTTCTGTTTGCTCTCTCTGTTCAGGGCTGGGAGGTGCTACCTGCCTTCCAATGCACCTGCATTTCAGCTCAGCCTCAACCCAGCCTTGAGGCATAGTGTTTCTAGATAACATTTTGTAGATAAGGAAACTAAAGCTTAGAAAGGTTAAATAACTCGTCCTCTGCCTCCCAGCTAGCAATACCAGAGCTGAGAGCTGCACCCTGGACTAGGAAGTTCATGTATATCTGTATCTAGCTCTGTTATGCCCCAAGCAGAAATAATGTCCCTGGGAATCCGGCCGTTGGGAGGCCAGAGGGAGAGGGAAGAGGTTAAAGACATTTTGCCAATTTCTCCGAAATTTTGTTCCAGTTCCAAGTCACCTAGATTCACCCCGTCTGAGCAGGGCCTGGTGCTATTTGTAAAATTGGCATATCTGCTTCTGATCCAAAGAGGGACCTCTGGGGATGAGAAGAAAAATGTGGGTTTAAGGCAGGAGTGTGCAAGAGGAGGCTCGCGGAGGTGGGCACTGCTGTACGTGAAAGTGACTGAGTGTGTTTTCTAAGAAGGCGTGCTCAGAAAGTTCAATGTGAGTCTCCTGTAAGATTCAGCAAGGAATGCAGGGGTGTGGGGAGAGGAAGAGGCCGAGAAACTGCCTTTGCCTCGGGTCCTCCCAGATACCCGTCCTTTGGTATTTCCTCAGAGGGCTTGGGTTCATTTCTGCGCTTATTTCTGCCGCAGTACCTGGCATGGGCCTGGCCATCTCTGATGGACTTGGTAGGGTCTGCTCAGCCCCAGAGCACAGAGACCTGGAGATGAGTGAACACAGGCACTGAGTGAGCACTCGCCACTGAATCAGCAGCAGAGTGGGGTCTCCCAAGCCATGGCTGCTGCTTCAGTAGCAGAGTTCTGAAGTGGTATACCCGAAGTGTGTTCTACAGGGTTCTACCAAAAACCAAACTACAGTTCCACGCTTAAACAAGCCATGCATTTTTTTCCCGCAGGCCCTTTCGAAGCCTTTATTAGTGCAACTGTTCAGTAGGGGTTCTGTTCTGCAGTGTTCCCAAACACCTTTGACTGAGGAACCCTTTCATCATGGAGCATATGGTAGAACTTGTTTCCACAGAACACACTTTGGGAAATGCTACTATCCAGGAGTGTGCCCAAGACTGTGAAACACTGCATGCTGGACACATGCTCATTAGCGAGCCCTCAATTTGATAGAGGGCTTTATTCAGTGCATGGTGTTGCTCTCCTTGTCCGGAGTTCATTCCGCCAAAGCCTGGTATCCACAGGCCTGTCTTTTCCAAGCACATATCACCCAGACAGCCCTCATCCTCAGCCACACACAAAGGGCTCGGCTCCTGTTGATTCTTCTGTGAGGCTATAGGTTCAGGGCACCTCGCTAGCATTTTGATTACTCGGGCCAGTTTTTCTAGGGTTAAGGCATTTCCGAGTTTGTTAAAATGGCAGAGGAGTTTTCCGGAAGCAGCAGTTCTATTCATAAACTGCTGGAGAACATTTGGCCGGCTCTCTGCAGGCTTCTGTTGGTAGCAGTGCAGCCTCGATGGTGCTCCAGCCACAGCCGGGGAGGCACTCAGGCCCTGAGACCCCTTAAGGTTTTTCATTTGGCCCCCACAGCAATCCTCAGAGGGTCACTTCCTGGGAAATGTTCTTATTGACTTGTAAAGTCCTTCACTTATTGCTGTTCTCCATATTTGGGAGAGATGCCGATGTTAACAACACTGCTTCTTGTTGGAAGGCAAATTCAGCTCTGGGCACTTGCCTGTATTCATCCTCCCAGCACTTCACGAGTTAGGTGCTTTCATTCCCCCATTTTTCAGATGAGGGACCTGAGGTTCAGAGAGGTTAAGTAGCCTGCTCAGGTCACACAGCTGAAGCTGGCCTTCCCACCACAGCCTACAGCCTCTTAGCACCTGGATGTCTCATGAGTGCATTCACAGGGGCTCTTAGCTTGGCCTGGTTGTGTGTTTACCAAGGATGTTAGACCTGGCCTTGACTGTTTTACTGCTCCACGTTGTGGACAAGGCTGATCAAGCTTCTCTTTATAGTTTGGGATTCTCTTGCCTGTGAATCCCAGCAGTGGAATCTGCCTAAGCCAAAGTGAAACCTCACTGCTTGCTTGGAGGCCGCATCTGGGCCAAGCAGGACTGTCCAGCGTCGGGAATAAATCTTGAGTTATTCTTAGCCTGCAGATTTTAATGATCTGGCTCCTCCGGGCTTTGGAGACTTACCAGAATTTTTAAATGTCCATCTAACACACAGGCTCCCCTTCCAGCCCCCACCCCGGTAGTTTCCTCTTTTATGCCATAAATGTTTGAGCAGATTCAGTCTGTAGTCTGCCTTGTCTTGTTTGCTGACGGTAGGTGTTAAGAGGGCCATGTCCTTGCTCTAGATGCTTCTCTCTGACCGTGGCCACCTCCCCATTTCCCTTTCGTTAGTGAGATCAAGCCTTTGGTGGCAGAGGTCAACAGAGAGGATTGGCAATTTTCTAGAGAATCTGGACTGTAGACACATCAATTCTTCCAGCTGGTTGGGGCCAGAGTCATCCGTCAAGCTGCCTGTTGTTGCTGCGGCCAGCTCGGAGCCCCTGGTTGGACTTATAAAGCTCCAGTCCCTCAGAAGTGGGAAGACAGGCAGTTCATAACCCCACGCTTAACAGGCTTCATGAACAGGTTCATTCCTGGCAACACAGCCGAGGAAGAAATCAATCAATCAGTAAGTATTTATTGAGCAGAGTCTGTGACTGTCAAAAAAGTAGCCACTAAGGCTGGGCGCAGTGGCTCAAGCCTGTAATCTCAGCACTTTGGGATGCCGAGGTGGGCGGATCACCAGAGGTCAGGAGTTTGAGACCAGCCTGGCCAACATGGCAAAACCGTATCTCTACTAAAAATACAAAAATTAGTCAGGTGTGGTGGTGTGTGCCTGTAATCCCAGCTGCTCAGGAGGCTGAAGCAGGAGAATCACTTGAACCTGGGAGGTGGAGGTTGCAGTGAGCCAAGATCACGTCACTGCATTCCAGCCTGGGCGACAGAACGAGACTGTCTCTAAAAAAAAAAAACCCACCAAAACAATATGGATTTAAGAGACTCAACTTTTGTTGGAGGGCCAAGCCTAGGGAAAATTCCCGTAGGTGCCCTATCGTCCTCCCACCTGCTGCCCAGGGGGCTTTCTTTCCTTCCGTGCTATTCCTCTCCTGTCCTAGGTTTCCTGCTGCACTGTGGGGCCTCAGAGACCCCGTGGAGGGCCTGTGCTCTTTCGGCAGGGATCCCCAGGACCCGATTCCCTTGACCCATTTCAGCGTCCTGTTCCTGAGGCCCTGCTCTCCTGGGGCACCAAGCTGAACCTGGTGGGGTCAGCAACTAATAGCTCGGGGTGGCTGGGGGCCACCCCTCTGCGCCTGGGTCTGGCCTCCCTCCTTGCAGCCTTCCTGAGCTGAGTCTCTCCATTCTCAGAGCCTGTCATCCACCATTCTCTAGGGAGCCGCTCCTCAGCCCTGTTCCAACACAGGTAATGAGAACAGCCTAGATTTATTAAGCTCCCTGCCAGTCACCCTGATACCAGGTGTTTTACATAAGCATGTCATTTAATCCACACAACAAACTGTGAAGCAGGTTTTATTGTTGCTGGTTTTGGTTTGGTTTGTTTTTTTCTAGACAAGGAGACTAAGATAAACTTGTCCTGGATTTTACAGGGGATCCCACAGAAGGAGCAGAATCCAGGCCTAACCCACCTGACGCCTGAGCCAGGCTCTTGGCCCCCAAGCCCTCTGCGGGCCCCAGCGACTGTGCTCACGTCTGAGCAGTTCTCTTGGCACTGACTGTTTGCACCCGAGGTCATCACTGTCTTCTGTTTCTGTTCATTTCTCCAGTGGACACCCAGCTTGGGGCACAGTCCACGGGGCCTCCTCCAGTGTTTCTCATGTAGGGAGAATTGCTCAGCAGTGCTTGGGCAGATGATTTGGTCATCACCCTCTTGCCCTAGGTGAATTTTCTTTTCTTCTTTTTTTTTTCTTTTTTTTTTTGAGATGGAGTCACTGTGTCACCCAGGCTGGATTGCGGTGGTACAATCTTGGCTCACTCCAACCACCACCTTCTGAGTGCAAGCAGTTATCCTGCCCAAACCTGTTTTGTCTTTTTAGAGACAGGGTCTTGCTATATCACCCAGGCTGGAGTGCAGTGGCACAGTCGTAGCTCACTGTAGCCTCCAACTCCTGGGCTCAAGTGAGCCTCCAACTGTAGCCTCTTGAGTAGCTGGGATTACAGGTACATGCCACCAAGCCTGAATAATTTTTAAAAATTATTTTGTAGAGATGGGGGGTCTTGCTATGTTGTCCAGAATGGTCTCAAACTCCTGGGCTGAAGTGATCCTCCTGCTATGGCCTCCCAAAGTGCTGGGATTACAGGCATAAGCCACCGTGCCTGGTCCCCTTGGTAGATATTTATTTATTTATTTATTTATTTTTGAGATGGAGTCTCTGTCACCCAGGCTGGAGTGCAGTGGCACAATCTTGTCTCACTGCAACCTCCACCTTGCGGGTTCAAGTGATTCTCCTGCCTCAGCCTCTTTAGTAGCTGGGATTACAGGCATGCGTCACCACATCTGGCCAATTTTTTTTTTTTTTTTGAGACGGAGTTTCGTTCTTGTTGCCCAGGCTGGAGAGTAATGGTGTGATCTCAGCTTACCAGAACCTCTGTCTCCTGGGTTCAAGTGATTCTCCTGCCTCAGCCTCCCGAGTAGCCGGGATTACAGGCATGTGCCGGCTAATTTTGTATTTTTAGTAGAGATGGGGTTTCACCATGTTGCCCAGGCTGGCCTTGAACTGACCTCAGGTGATGCACCTGCCTAGGCCTCCCAAAGTGCTGGGATTATAGGTGTGAGCCACCACGCCTGGCCACTAGGTAGATTTTTGACAGAGCCCATTAAAATGCCTTCACACCAATGAACGAGTCAAAGAGGGGTTCAAAGTACTTTAGAGTAAGAGAATTTCTTCAGTTCTCATTAACGGAAAGGCGGGGGGAAAGATGCCAGGAGCAGTAGCTGACGCCTGTAATCCTAGCACTTTAGGAGGCTGAGGTCGGCGGATCACTTTGAGGTCAGGAGTTTGAGACCAGCCTGACCAACATGGTGAAGCCCTGTCTCTACTGAAAATACAAAAATTAGCCGGGCATGGTGGTGCACATCTGTAATACCAGCTACTTGGGAGATGAAGCAGGAGAATTGCCTGAACCTGGGATGTGGAGGTTGTTGTGAACCAAGATGGTGCCACTGTACTCCAGCCTGGGCGACAAGGTGAAACCCTGTCTCAGATAAAAAAAAAAAAAAAAGAAGGAGGGCTATTAAGCACCAAGGTGTAAGACTGTTGTGGTTGATAAGGTTGAGTGTTCCTTATCCAGAATGCCTGGGGCCAGAAATGTTTTGGATTTCAGATTTTTTTTTTTTTTTTGGAACATTTGCATTATATATTTACCAATCGAACATCGCTAACCCCAAATTCCAAAATCTTAAATGCTCCAATGAGCATTGTTTTTTGAGCATCATGTTGGCACTCAAAATGTTCCTAATGTTGGAGCATTTTGTGATTTCAGATTTTTGGATTAGTGTTACTCAACCTGTAGTCACTTTTCATGCGTTATCTGAAAACCCTGTGAGTTAGTTTCATTCCCAGTTTTCAGATAAGAAACTGAGACTCAGAGAGATCAAGTGGCTTTGTTAAAGAAATAGCTGTTAAACAAAGAACTGGGATTCGAATCCAGATTTTCCAGATCATAATATCCTAGGCAGTTTCTGGCCTGCATAAGGCCTCTCCTCTCTAATTTCTAAATCATATTTGGGCAGAGAATTTAAGACAACTCCTGTTGGTGTTAACATTAGTTGAGGTGCAGTCCTGCTTAGAAGACCAGAGCAAAGGTCTAGAGTTTGCATTTCTATCAGGGATTATTAACCTAGAATTTCTGGACCTTAGGGACTCTACAAATAGCTCTCAAGAAGTTCTCTTGAAATTGAAAGCAAAATGTGCACGTGTGCATTTTCCCTGGAAGAGAGGAGCCATTGCTTTCGTCAGTTTCTCAAACGTGTCCATGATTCAAGCAAGGTTGGGGACTTCCGCTTTAGAGGCACGAAAACCAGATTTCTCCCAAAGAGCATTACGTCCATGGACTTCTGGTGGAGGAGACTGTCCTGGCCTGTTGACATCAGAATTTCCCGTGCTGAGGGTGTCGGGGCGAGCGATCTCGCCATGCCCCTTTGAAGCTCTAGATTCAGGATGTCATGGCTTTAAATCCACAGGGACTGCAGTCTCCAGGCCCGGCCTACAGTAAGTGATGAATTGGATGTGACAGAACTGGATGGTAGGGAGCCAGGAGCTGTAGGATTTTCCACTTGGCAAGGGCAGGTTCTGAGTGAAGTCCTGCCCCCTTGGGTTAATGCATTCGGTGATTTTGCTGATGCTGGGGAAAGGAGAAGGATGTCTCCAGCCTGCAGAGCACACTCGCAGCAGAGTCCCCACCTTCAGATCATCCAAATCTTGTCGTGTCCACGTTTATAGAAACAGAGAGCCGGTTATCTGGGATAGGCAGTGACCTTCCTCTTGACTTTTTTCTCAGAATGGTTTGATTTCCAATGTGGTTGAAAAACAGACACAACAGATAGCCTGCAGTGGCTCTGCGTTCCTTTATACAGAAAGCGGCTTCTTTGATTGACTTGCTCTCTGAAAAATCCTCTCTAAACATGACCCAGTGATCCAAAATGTGGACGGAGGGAGGATGGCCTCTGTGCAGTGCTTTGTTACATATCTTTCTCCTCTCAAGCACCTTTTAAAAGGGAGCTCTCATATGGGCTTTGTAGTCCACTTTCTTCACTGACAAATAAAAAATGGAAAGTGGATGAGTCTGGAGATCACCGGGATTCTAGCTGTTCATCTCCTGGTGACTTTGGTCACATAACATTTTTGTGTCCTATCTCTCAATGCATCTCATTTATTTATTCAATTGTTCCTGTACCTATCTATCTATCTACCTGTCAATCATCTGGTCAACTAACATTTCTTGAGTGTCAGCTACTTAACTGACACTGGGAATACAGAGATGAATAAGACGTAGTCTCTGAGCTCTGGATACTAGAGCAATGCTTCTCAATGTTTATATGCACACGAATCACCTGGGAATCTTGGGAAATGCAGATTCTGAGTCATAGGTCTAAAATAGGGCCCAGTGTTCTGCTTTTCTTTTTTCTTCCTTTTGAGATAGGGTTGCATTCTATCTCCCAGGATGGAATGCAGTGATGCAATTATAGCTCACTGCAGCCTCCAACTCCTGGGCTCAAGTGATCCTCCCACCTCAGCCTCCTGAGTAGCTGGAACTGCAGCTGTGCGCCACCAAACCTGGCTGATTTTTTAAACAAAAATTTCTTGTAGAGATTTGGGTCCTACTATGTTGCCCAGGCCGGTCTCAAACTTCTGGCCTGAAGTAATCCTCCTATGTTGGCCTCCTGAAGCACTGGGACTGCAAATGTGAACCACCATGACCAGCGCGTTCAGCATTTTAAAAATACTCCCAGGTGGGGCCGATGCTGCTGGCTAAAACAAGAGCCAGTAACTGGAAGGCCCTCACTGCCTCCCTTGTCTCTCTTTTCACCACCTCTCACTGAAGCATTATGGTGAAGGCCCAGTACAGAAAGCATGTGAAGGTGCTTTAGAAAGCAGAAGGCATGTTTCAGATATGATGCTTGTGCTTGCTGTGCATCCTTTCTGGGTCTCCAGACAATTAGGTGAAATAGAGGGTTCAGTTGGAATTATTTGGCTCTGTGATTGGCTTGATGGGACTGGGGACCAGGCTGAGCTGGATGGATACCGGCAGAGTCAGGTTTTAATCTAGACTCAGAGTCACAGCAAGCAGTTACATAAGTTCAGTGCTCTCTCTCCTCTCCTTCCCATTTCCTCATTTCATGGGAGCTGAAACGAGCTGAAACGTTTTATATGAAAGATGCTCTCTCTCTCCTGGGAGTGCCCAGAGCCCTGGTACAGCCCAGCTGGAGCAGTGACCTACTGCAGGAAGATGTGGTTTAGCCATTTAACTAATTGGCAAGATTGGAAGCCATAATAAATAGCCAAGTATCTAATCAAATATTAATTAGTGAATAAATACTGTTAGTCTGATAAGGAGAAGGCATTTCAGTCCTTCATAGGAAAATGGTCATGTATATTAAGCCCAAATAGAGCAGAGTGGTTCTTCATTAGCCAATAAAATATTAACCCAGGGGGTCCAGTGCAGTGGCTTCTGCCTGTAATTTGAGTGCTCTGGGAGACTGAGGTGGGAGGATTGCCGGAGCCTAGGAGTTTGAGGCTGCAATGAGCTATGATCACACCACTGAACTCTAGCTTGGGTGACAGGAACGAGACCCTGTTTCTAAAAATAAAATTAAATTAAATTAAAAAATAAAATAAAATAAGTAAAATCCCAAGGGAAGGTGAGTTTGTGTCTCACCAATGCCCAGCCTCTGTTATAAGGTGGTGGGGGTAGGGATGAAGAGGTTGAATTTAGAGAGGAAAAGAACCAGTTTATTCTAGTGTGGTCTTTTTGCCATCTTTAAAATGTAAAAATTAAAATAAATTTGATTTTTAAAAGGAGCAGTGCATCAAGACAGCCTAGAGCAAAATCAATAATAAAATTTCAAGTTGAAAAATTACCCATAGGAAGAAAAACATTAAGTGTTCTGACCTCAGAAGAAAGAAACGTCTAAAATATGTTTCGTTGATCTTGTCAGAGCGTTTTTAAGTTTGCTATTTTTCCCTCCCTCTTTTGCCTTTGCAGAAATTCTGAAAGTTTATTTCAACACTGCCCTGAAGAGACGTCGTAAGCAAAGTTGGCAGACATTTTTGTAGAGTAAATCATTTTTCAGTAAACCTTGACTCTCTTTGGCATGTCAGTATCAGGAAGAAAGCCAGGAAAGAGAACTGTTTTGTTCTCTTATAAATTGACAATAGTCGTGTTCCTGAAAAGTTGAATGTCAAATGAATTTTTGTCATTTGAGTCTTACTTCTGAATGCACTGGGGGAATCTCATAGGTGTCAAAATGAAGATGCCTTTCGGGTAAGCGAATACTTTCCCTTTCTCACTGTTTTACATGGAAAGATTGTTTCTAAGACTGGATTTTTGTATTTTGAGTCTGCTTAAAGCAGCCACCACATATGGACAAAGAAGGAAAGGATAATTTGTCCCCATCACAACCTGTGAAGTTCAGGCTAAACTCTGGGGGACATGTCCTTGAGCCAGGTCAAACATGGCAAAGCCTCAGACAAGCCTTACTCACGGAAGACTTCCAGGCCTTGGGCAAACCCAGGCACTTGATGGCCAGGACACTGAGCCAGTGGGGGAGAGGATTGCCTTGAGGCCAGACAGACCTGGGTGAGCTCCTGACTCCATCACCTATCAGCGGCATCATCCTCGATAAATCATCAGACCATGGTGAGCTGCTGCTCCTCGGCTCTGTGACCAGGTGAAGGATGTTTCCCTTAGAAGCTGCTTAAGGGATGAAATGAGATTGTGCCTAGTAAACAGCAGGTGCTCAATAAGTGGTAGCCATATTTAGTGAGGGAGCTGGAGGTCTTTGGGTGCAGAGCCCCTCTGCCAAACCGTGGCCTCTTGGGGTCTCTCCCAGCCTCTTCCTCTGTATGTCCCCCATTTGTGCGCACTCTGTGCTATGCTTCCTCTCAGTGAGCAGCATAGGAGGTGCCTTGGTCATCAGCAGAGCCTCTTGCAAGTGCATGAGAGGCAAGCAGTGGCACCAGGATGTTACAGGGGCCTCCTAGTTTTCACACCCTGCTTCGGCCTGCATGTTCCCTTGAAGCTGTCAGGCAGGGGCCACGTCTTAGGGCGAGCCAGGCGCTCTGTGACCCAGCATCTGCTCCATGGCTAAGGGCCCCCGAGTACTCACCCTTTCTTTCTCCCCACCAGATGCCTTCCCAAGGCATCGCTGTGCACTCTTCCTTGCCCTCCACAGCCCAGAACCCCTAACTTTGTTCTCCTTCCCTCTACCTGAATATTCTCTCCTAGGTAGGTATCCTGGGCTCAGCCATCTACTACTAGCCATATGTGATCTCAATATGCTACTTTTCTTCCTAAAGCCTCAGTTTCCTCAGTTATAAAATGGGCGTGGTGATGTCTGAACACGCAGGATAGTATAGAGAAAGCCTCTGAAGAGGGTTATGAATATGAACTTGCTTGTGCACAGGACTGGGGGCCAATGGTAGAGGAATGTCACAGCTGAGCCAGTTAACACACTTGTGCTTAGCCGGGTCTTAAAAAAAATTAGTAGAGACAGGATCTGCCTCTGTCACTCAGGCTGGAGTACAGTGGTACAATCATGGCTCACTGCAGCCTCGACCTCCTGGGCTCAAGTGATCCTCCCACCTCAGCCTCCTGAGGAGCTGGGACTGCAGGCGCATGCCACTGCTCTGACTAATGTTTTTTTAAAAATTTTTTTGTAGAGATGGAGTCTTGCTGTGTTGCCCAGGCTGGTCTCAAACTCCTGGCCTCCAGCAATCCTCCCATCTTAGCCTCCCAAAGCACTGGGATTACAGGTGTGAGCCATGGACCCAGCTGCCTGGGGCTTTTAATACTTACATGTGAAGGAGCAGCCTCCAGAGGTGGAGTGGTACTGCAGGGAGTGAGGCCCAGCAGGCAGGAAGGGCAGGAGGCAGTCAATACCACCGCTTGCCTGCCCTGTGCCTAGCAGGGAGCTAGGCGTTTGGCCTCATATGAGCCCTGGGTCTAGACTTAGTAGATTCAGATCTTGTTGGGAGCAGGGTGGGGCTCTGGCTTTTCCGTGGGCCTGCAACACCCACTGCCTCATTGCTGGAGTGTTCTCTGCGGTCCTTGTGGGCCCTAGTGAAGCTTCAAGGGAGGAAGAGAAAGAAGAGACGGACGAAGAGAGAAACTGCTGAGTAAGCTGATGTCCATGCTGTGCCATTAATATTGATCACAATTTGATCGATTTCATTCTGTGAACTCTGCAGCTCCAGTATTGATCTCTAAGCACTAAAATTGAATAGGGAGGCATCTTACTGTCAAAGGTCAGCTCAGAGCTGGAGCAAGTTTTGATTGAAAAGACACAGTTAAGATTTCTGGGGAGGCGCCTTCTTTTCCAGAAACCACAGAAATCGCAACCCGTCTTCCCTTTACCAGACGCCCACCTGGTGTTGACTCACCCTGCCTCCCTTAGAAAGAGGCCAGGTAGCCTATGTGGTGACATGCATGTGAGCTTTGCCATGAGACTAACCTGGGTTTCGCTCTTGACTCAGCCACTTACTAGCTGAGGCTTCAGGCATATTGCTTAAGCTTTTCATTCATTTGTTTTTCATTCAATAATTAGTTATTGTGGGCCAGGCATGGTAGCTCATGCCTGTAATCCCAGCACTTTGGGAGGCTAAGGCAGGTGGATGGCTTGAGCTCAGGAGTTTGAGACCAGCCGGGGCAACATAGTGAGACCCCATCTCTGCAAAAATATAAAAAATTATCTGGGTGTGGTGGCTCATACCTGTAGTCCCGGCTGCTTAGGAAGCTAAGGCGGGAGGATCACTTGGTCCCAGGAGGTCGAGGTTGCAGTGAGCTATGATTGCACCACTGCATTCCAGCTTGGGTGACAAAGCAAGACTCTGTCTCTAAAAGATAAATAAATTCATAAAGACAGATTTAAAATGACTATTTATTGAACACCTACTATATACCAGGTACTCAATATGCCAGTGAGTTAGTTAGACCTGCTACTGTTTTGGTCATTTTTTAAATTTTTCCTTTCTGGAAGAAACAACTTTTGATTTTAAATGTTTGTTATGAAAAATGTCAACTATACTCAGGTGAAGAGTTGTCACCGTTAGCCCCATTTAACCATCATTTAGTTTCAACAGTTATTGGGCATTCAGGTAGAACTTTTAGCCCATGGGCTAAACGATGGCTGCACTAGAACAAGAGTGAAAGGAAGTTGCTGGGACCACCCCTGTCCCCAAGCCTCAGTTTCTTCATCTGCAAAATGGAAAAACTCTACTTACCTTATAAAGGGTGAAGCGAGTGACTTCACGAAGCGTGCTGAGCCTGGTGCCGGCAGGAGGGTGAGGACCTCATGTGTGGGAGCGGTTGCAGGGCTGTGGGGAGGCTGCAGTGAGGGACTGTCTGAGAGCCGCTGCCGGGCCTCTGACGGCATGATCAGAGGAAGGCGATAAAGGTTTGTGGCGATCCCTGTGGTGATGCTGTCTGCTTGTAGCACAGTGCCTGGCCATTTGCAGGCGCTCCACAGATAATGGGGAAGATGAAGATGGTGATGGAATAAGTTTTCTCAAACTTCAGCATGCTTGGTGAAAACGAGTTAAGAGGAAGAGAGAAAATTGTGAGTGACGTGCTGACGAAAGGAGCTGAGAGATCACGTAGAAAAGACATTGTCCTGTTAGGTGCAATAACAGAGTACTAACTATTAAAGAATGAAAACACTGAAGTGATGGAAAGCCCTGAGTGTGTGGTGGGCACCTTCCCTGCGCGGTGGTGGGATCCCAGGGGATTGTTGTCATGCTCAGGATCCTGCGTTTGCCTTCGAGGGGGTTACCCTCTATTTGGGGGAAATAGGACAGGAACTCGTTATAAATGACTCCTTTTTTTTTTTTTTTTTTTTTTTGCCACGTTGTCTCACTCTGTCTCCCAGGCTGGAGTGCAGTTGTGTGATCTTGGCTCACTGCAGTCTCCGCCTCCCAGGTTCAAGCTATTCTCCTACCTCAGCCTAACCTAGTAGCTGGGATTACAGGCACTTGCCACCATGCCTGGCTAATTTTTGTATTTTTAGTAGAGACGGGGTTTCACCACAGCCCAAGGCCAAAGAAGAGCTGCCATGGAGTGAGGCTGATGAACTGGCCTATTACTTGTACAGACAGTAAGTGCTCTTGAGTTCAGAAGAGCACAGGTCCCTTCCAGTGGAGACATCAGGGCAGCCTCACCCAGAGGGTTTCCATTAGGCCTTCGAAGATGGACAGGGGATATGAAGTGAGCCCCTCCAAATGTGGTTCAGAGGTCCCTAAAATAATGCTGAAGCTTGGTTCCAAGTTCACACAGTTTAGTCATTTTTGAATTCTCTTTGGATTTGATTCCAGTCCCTGGTGCCCTTTCTGGTCCTGGAGGGTGGAAACTTCAATCAATAACGCTCCAGGTGGACGGAGGCAGGTCAAGCTCCAGGTGGATGGGGGCAGGTGGCACCTGGGGCAATGGTCACAGGCCTGGAGACTGGGTCTGGCCCAGGGCCCCTGAAGCAATGTTCCCTGCAGTGGGGGATGGGCTTTGCGGTGCAACCTGGGGCCATCTACTCCCTGCTGGGACTTGATGTATCCAGTTGTAAAATGCGGATACCAATGCCAGGCTGTCTGCACAGTTATATAAGGATTGCATGAGATCACCGTAAGCTCAGTAAATTCAGCTGTCCAGACCTGGGGCTATTTTCAAGTTGGTGTAGTCTTGTCTGTCTTTCAAAAAGCGTGATTTCTTTCTTCACCTTCAAGGGATCCATTTATCCCCCAACTCCCAGTGTTCTGGGCAATTTGATGAGAGACAGGGTCTCAGGGCACAGACAAGAGGGTCCCCAAACCAGGCCGGGGGCCCAGGGCTGGCCTCTGGGGAAGGGCATCCACAGTGTCAGTCTTGGGCCTGCTCTCCCTCGGCCCAGCTCTGCAGTGACCAATGGTGCTACACACAAGCGTGACTGTTAGTGCTTCACGCTTCCCACTTGCCTGTGAGGTCTTCACATTTTAGCCAAGAACCTTCTAGAGTCCAAAGGGATTACTTACTCTATGGTGGAAAGTTGGGAAGCTGTGTGATCCAGCAGAAAAAAATCACTGGATGTTTTATGCAGAGGAATGTGCTAGATATTTATTGCATAATAATGTATATTGCACAGTTTTATTTATTAATAATAATAATAATTATTATTATTTTTGAGACTGAGTCTCACTGTATCCCCCAGGCTGGAGTGCAGTGGTGCGATCTCAGCTCACTGCAACATCCACCTCCCAGGTTCAAGCGATTCTTGTGCCTCAGCCTCCCAAGTAGCTGAGATTACAGGCACATGCCATCACACCCGGCTAAGTTTTGTATTTTGAGTAGAGACAGGGTTTTACCATGTTGGCCAGGCTGGTCTCGAACTCCTGACCTCAAGTGATCTGCCCCTCAAGTGATCTGCCCAGCTCGGCCTCTAAAAGTGCTGGGATTATAGGTGTGAGCCACTGTGCCTGGCCCACAGTTCTATTTTTTAAAGAAAATGATAAATCTACCAGATAATCATGAGTACATGCATATAAATGTGCATACAAAAAGATTCAGGACACACGTCACACTGCCAGCTCTGGTGAATTTGGGTGTGTATGTGGGGAATCTGGGATAAAAGGCAAGGTGGCCAAGAACGCAGCTCTGTAATGTCTTAATTTTGCACAAGAAGACTATAATTTCTATGTTAGAGCAGGAACTTGGAATCAGGTTGCTGGATCTCTGAATCTCTGCATGTGTAAAATGAAGATGAGTAATCCTTCACAAGCTGTCTTGGGGATTGAAGGAGATGATGCTTATATAGCTCCTAGCACAATACTTGGCTTACGGAATTCCATCAATAAAAGTCAGTGTCATTTTCACCTCCGTAGCAGGTCGTGGATGCTCACCTGTCTTTCCTCTTCTGCTCCCCCATGAAGACCGTATTCCCCGGCCTCCCTTGCAGTCAGCAATCATGTGACTGGTTCTGGCCAGTGAAATGTGTGCAGACAAGATGTGTGTTATTTCAGGCCTGGCCGTAAATCCACCTGCACCGTCTTCCTTGCTTTCACCTCCCCAGGTAAACCTTAGAGCTGAAGGTGTCATCCCTAAGTGTCCACCTGGACAACAGCCACCTGGAAAGCCAGCTGGTTCACATTAGACTGATAGGAGCAAGAAGTGAACTCCTGGTGTTAAGCCACTGAGATTTTGGGGTCATTTGTTGTCAGTGCTAGGTATATTAAATTACCCTACTTTATTTGCTGTCAGGGTTCTGAGTTTGTGATTCTGTTCTGCTGCCTAAATCTCAGTTTCTTCACTGGAAGGTGAGAAAGTCACATTTTTTTGCTTTTGTTTCTGGCCTCAAGGGCTGTGTGTGAAAATCCCATGAGAGGCGATGGTCATGCCACTCTGTGAACGTTGCAGGGAGTAGCAGGCCGAGGTATTCGGGTTGTGACCTGGAGCTGGGCTTTTTCCAGGCCCCCGGGCCATGTGGAACAGACCAGGTGGGGTGGGCTGTGTGCTTGAGGCTCTTAATGAGGAAGGCCTGGCTGCAGACCATCTGCAGAGCAGGGTGGGAGGGTGTGGGAAAAAGGAGCCCAGATGAGGGCTGCTGGGTGTCCTCCAGCTGTGAGAACAGCCTGTGGCCAGGGGTGGTTGCTGCAGCTTCTTTAGTTACCATAGAATCCATGGATAAGTCACGGATCAATTTCCAGGATCAATTAACTGAAGGCTGATAAGAGACTCAATGTGTTTGGGGGATTGGCTATTGCCCAAGCCAAAGCAAAAACTTGCACTGTAAGCAGTAATTAAGAAGCAATTTGCCCTTGGCCCCTGTTCCTGGGACAAACGCCAGCCGCTGCGAGCCTTCAGAGTTGCCTGACTTCAGGAGTCAGCTCAGATGGGGCAGGTGACACACATCTGCATGCGCTGCAGCCCACACGGGCCTTGGCAGAGCTCTGCCATCGTAGCTCCAGGCCTGGCTCATCTGGTGCTCTGTTCTGTGGGTGAATATGGCTGGAAAGGGCCTTTAAGGGCACACAGGTGAATCTGCCCATTCGGCCAGTTGCCAGCATAATGGGTGGTATGGGCCTGTGGAGAGAGTTCTGGGCTCTGCGGCAGGACCCTGGACTCTGCTCAGCACTTCGTCTTAGTCTGTAACAAGCTTTGTTAAGTCCAGCCACACCACAGTCATACTCCAGGCCTGCTTTGTCCCTATAAAATGGCCAGAGGCATCTTGTTTGTCCAATCATAGACCCTGGAGACACAGTGCAGTGCAGGTAGCCAGCATCCCTGAGTTTGTGGAGCCTCCTGGCTGGTCCATTATTGTGCCCTGTTAGCTTAAGAATTATCAGCTTCCATGCATGCTGAACATTGAAATCTGAAGCCTTCTATTTTGCAGAGAAAATGGTAGAAATGAATATGGAGAGAAGGTAGGGGGAAAAGGATGGAAGAAAGCAGGACTTTTGGTGATCCTGATATATCAACATTCTGCAAATCCCTGTGTAATACATGCACCAGCATGTACTTTCTGCATGGGAAACTGAAAACGGTTTTGGTATGTTTACGGAAGTAGCAGGAGGGGGAGGAGAAAAACAGATGGAAAAGGAGAACAGAAAAACACATTCCCATTTGCTTTTACTCATGCTCAGATCATTTCGTGAGGAGGCATAATTTATGCACATCTATGCAAATGAGCCAGGTTCCTAGAGTTAATCATTTCTCCCTTCTTCACAAACAGAGTGGGTGCAACTGCAGTAGGAAGGGAGTGAATCACTGTTTCATGATCCAGACCCCCCCAAGCCCCAGACTCTTCTCCCCAAAGGCACGCACCACACCATGGTCAGTGCCATTGGACTTCTTGAGGGGAGACCCCACTGTGCCCAGTGAGGCCACTGCAAGCAGCAGAAATGAAAAGAGAACACAAACAGAAATCACCAGTCAATTGGTTCAAGAATTCACATCTTTTATTTTTGAAATGGAGTATCGTTCTGTCACCCAGACTGGAGTGCAGTGGCATGATCTTGGCAACTACAACCTCTGCCTCCCAGGCGAGTTTAAGCAATTCCCCTGCCTCAGCCTCCCAAGTAGCTGGGTCTACAGGCACATGCCGCCACATCTGGCTAATTTTTGTATTTTTATAGAGGCGGGGTTTCACCGTGTTGCCCAGGCTGGACTCGAACTCCTGAGCTCAGGCAATCTTCCTGCCTCGGCATCCCAAAGTGCTAGGATTACAAGCATGAGCCACTGTGCCTGGCCTGGAATTCACATCTTTGTGTGACATGATTGGCTACCAGTTACTTTCAGGGGTAGAGTGTCTCTTTCAAAATAAACAGGAAATTGGTCTATCTGCTGAGTAGAGGTAGCTCTTCTGCATTGCAATCCTGGGGCTGGTGCAGATTCCATACCTGACCAGTGGGTGTGCAGTGGGTCCAGAAAGTGCATCCTGGGGACGGGGGCAGGGGCCTGCTCATCTGTCTCCCACTCCCAGCTCTTCTTCCCTCTGGCTCTCCCTCACTCACCCCTTTGTAACCTGCTTGGACCAAGACATCACATCTGGGGTCCAACGCTGAAAGGACCATTTCATTAAGAACAAAAACAACTTACATTGATAAGCTGATTTGCAGTTTACAAAGCTCTTTAGAGACTTTTTATTCCTATTTGTTCGTTACCACTTTTCTTTGGAGGCCACGTTTCTCTGTACTCAGAGCTGTGGAAGTCTAGGCTCAGGGAGAGTCTGAGGCATGCCTGAGATCGTGTTAGAGACAGGTGGCAGGGCTGGGGCTCTGAGCCTTCGACTGCAGCTCCTGTGCTGCCTGCCCTGCTGTGGCACTGTGTGTGCGGTGAGTGCATCAGTTGGGGGGAGGGGTGTGTGCCTGTGGTGTATGGCCGGGTGGGGAGGCTGGGGCTCAGGTGGTGGAGGTGGGGGAGGGTGTCCTCTCTACGTGTTTGTCCTGGGCCGAGAGGTACAGAGGGTCTCTGTTCCCATCTGCCCACTTTTCTGACCTGGATCTACCCATTTGCCAGCACCTCCAATATAACTTTTTCTGACTGTTCTTACTGGACCAGGTCACACCCATGGTTCATCTATAGACTTCCCTGAGGGTATAGCAAGGTCTGCCAGGGTGAGGAGTTGGACCAGGGCAGGGCACAGATGCCCTCCTCTCAAAAGGCAGGGACAGGTCAGGTGAAGTGGCTCATGCTTGTAATCCCAACACTTTGGGAAGCCGAGGTGGGAGGATTGCTTAAGGCCAGGAGTTCAAGACCAGTCAGGACAACATAGTAAGACCCCATCCCTATAAAAAATACAAAAGTAGCTGGGTGTGGTGATGCATGCCTATAGTCCTAGCTACTGGGGAGGCTGAGGCAGGAGGATCACTTGAACCCAGGAGTTGGAGACTGCAGTGAGCCATGATTGTGCCACTGTACTTTAGCCTGGGTGACACAGCATGACCTCTTTGGCTTCCCTCAGTGACAAATGTGTGATTTCATGGCATGAGATTTATGGAGACCCCTCTTGACCTGTCTCTCTCTGATTCCGGCCTGCATCATACATATCTTGAGTTAACAAGATCCGTACATGTACAAGCTGCTGCAAATTTGTCCTCAAATCACCTTGAAGAAGAGATCTGCTCTCTGGCAGAGGGTAGAGAGATCTGGCATTGTGGGGTTTGGTGAACAAGTTAGTGTCTGCCAGTCCTTCTCATGAGATTTTTCTAGATTCTTATCACCACTATCTCTTTGGCCTTTCCAGGAAGGCCCAAGCAGGCCTCCAGCAGCAGAATGAATCTTCTGATCACCCCTAGCTGCCCTGTCTGCTCCATGGACCATGAGCCTAGCCTATGTGCCGGACCAGGGCTGAGAGCATTGCTGCAGGCTCCTGTCTTTAAACACACATTCAGAAAGAGATAACAGAGACTGGGAGGAGTGCGGGGTGGGTGGGGAGTGGGTCGGGGGGGAAATGAAGAGAAGTGGGTGAAAGGGGACAAGTGCACAGTAAGATGGAGCAGATTCAATGTCTGATCGCAGAGCAGGGTGACTATACTTCACAACAATGTTTTATACTTGGGTGACGGACACGGGAATACCTTGACTTGATCACTACACATTATATATGTGTAACAAAATCTCTCGTGTATCCCAGGAATTTGCACAAGTAAAAAATGTAAGGCAATGTAAGCATACTTTGTTAAAATGTATAAACATTGGCTGGGTGCGGCGGCTCACGCCTGTAATCCCAGCACTTTGGGAAGTCGAGGTGGGCGGATCACCTGAGGTCAAGAGTTCAAGACCAGTCTGGCCAATGTGGTGAAATCCCGTCTCTAATAAAAGTACAAAAATTAGCTGGGTGTGGTTGTGCACACTTGTAGTCCCAGCTACTCAGGAGGCTGAGGCAGGAGAATCGCTTGAACCTGGGAGGCGGAGGTTGCAGTGAGTGGAGATCACGCCACTGCACTCCAGCCTGGGTGACAGAGGGAGACTCTGTCTCAAAACAAACAAACAAACGAACAATCCCCGAAAAATGTGTTCAGTTATTTTATCTAAATAATCTAAATAATAGATTCACACAGTTCAGTGAAAGCAGCACTCCCCAAACCCACACCTTTCAATGCCCAGCCCCAGTCCCAAACAAAGTCACCTTAACTGTTTCTGTGTTTCTGTGGCCCCCTCCACATCTGCATTAATATGCACTTTCCTGTAACCTCCACCACAACTACACGAGGCGGGTGGTCTTCATCTCACAGATGAAGAAACTGAGGCTTACAGGGATATGTGGTTCTCACAGGGTTGCTTGTGCTAAGAAAAGGCAGAGTCAGGGCTTCATTCCTATTTTTATTTTTAAATTTTATTTTTAGTTTTTTGAGACGGAGTCTTGCTCTGTTGCCTGGGCTAGAGAGCAGTGGCGTGAGCTTGGCTCATTGCAATCTCCGCCTCCTGGGTTCAAATGATTCTCCTGCCTCAGCCTCCCGAGTAGCTGGGATTATAGGCACCCACCACCGTGCCTGGCTAATTTTTTGTGTTTTTAGTAGAGACAGGGGTTTCACTATGTTGGCCAGGCTGGTCTCGAACTCCTGACCTCGTAATCTGCCCTCCTTGGCCTCCCAAAGTGCTGGGATTACAGGCATGAGCCACTGTGTCCGGCCTCATTCCAGATCTTTACTCGAAAGCCACAGCACTGGACAGGGAGCAACGCTTTACTTCCTGCCCTGCCCACCCTGGTGCCTCCTGGGCCGCTGCCTCCCTTGGGGTGGCCTGGGTCACAGTCAAAGCAGTGCCTTCTTGCTTCCAGCCAAGGTGTCTCTACAGCCGCTCCTACCACAGAGGCTGCCCCGCCTCCTCTCATCCTTGTCCAGATAAGTGGAACACACGATGCAACTGTCACTCCAGCAACAGGAGCAACAACAGGATAGAACTACACTGGCTGGGGAAGTCCCCATGGCAGGTGACACAAGCTGCTTCTCTGCCCCAGGAGGTGCCTTAGGGTCCTGGCCATAGGGGTTTACCAGTTAGGACCACATCTCTGGGTTTACCCTTTGAGGAGGAAGTAGAGAGAGGGGCAGGGGTCTTGATGTGTGGCAGAAAGGGTCATTTTTTTCCTTTTCCTTTTTTACAGTTTCATTGATATGTGATTGATACGCAAAAAAACCCTGTGTGTATTTGATGTGTATATTTGATGAGTTTGGACATCTGCACACACCTGTGAAACCATCGCTATCAAATGGTAATAGACACATCCATCACTTCCAAAGGTGTCCTTGTACACCCCTGTTTTTGTTTGTTTGTCTGCTTTGTGTTAAGAACGCTTAGCTGGGGGCTCATCCTCCTAACAAATGCTTCAGTGCCTGGTGCGGTGTTGTTTACTGTAGGTACCATGTTGTACACTGGATAGCTAGAACTCATTCATCTTGCGTAGTGAAACTTATGCCTACTGAGCAGCAAATCCCCAGCTCTCCCTCACCCAGCCCCTGGCAACCACCATTCTAGTCTCTGCTTTTATGGGTTTGACTATTTTAGTCCTCCATTTAAGTGGAATCATACAGCGTTTGTCCCTGTAGGCCTGGCTTATTTCACTAAGCGTAACATCCTCCAAGTTCCCAGTAGGATTTCCCTCATTTTCAAGGCCGAATAATATTCTGTGGTATGGATAGACCACATTTTCTCAATCCATTCATTTGACATTGGACATGTGAGCTGTTTCCATGTCTTGGCTGCGTGAATATTGCCGTGGTGAACGTGGTGCTGCAGGTATCTCCCAGAAATTCTGATTTTCGTTCTTTTGATGAATACTCGGAAGTGGACTGATGACGGGTTACGTGGTAGATTCGCAGTAATTGCTGAAAGACCCTCCACACTGTTCTCTGTAGCAGCGACACCATTTCCTGTTCCCCATCGGTGGATAAGTCTTCCGATTTCTCCATGACCTGGCCGGCATTCCTTGTTTGTTTCGATATGGCCATCCTCACAGGCGTGAGGTGAAAGGAGGGATTACCGCCGTTTCAAGCGGGCCTCTCTGTTTGTGGCGTTGATATGCTCCTTATGGAATTCAGTTGTATTACGGGTTGCATGTTTGGGTCCCTGCTCCCAATCCTTAGATTGAAGCTCTAGTTCCCAGTGTGGCGGTCTTTGGAGACCCCACCTTTGGGAGGTAATTGAGCCGTGAGGGTGGAGCTCCCGTGATGGGACTTGTTAGAAGTCAGCCGTGTGAGGACACAGAGAGAAGCCAGCTGCCAGCAAGCCAGGGCAACAGTCCCCACCCAGAACCAGATCTGCTGGCACCTGGACCTCTGACGTCCAACCCCCAGAAATGTGAGGAATAAAGATTTGTCTAAGCCATCAGGTCTATGTTATTTTGTTACAGCAGTCAGAGCTAAGACAAATTGAAATATGAAAAAAAGAGGTAGGTATAAAATTAAGTAGTATCATTAATGAGTGTATATATATATATATATATATATATTTTTTTTTTTTTTTTTTTGAGGTGGAGTCTCGCTCTGTCGCGGCCCAGGCTGGAGCGCAGTGGCCAGATCTCAGCTCACTGCAAGCTCCGCCTCCCGGGTTTACGCCATTCTCCTGCCTCAGCCTCCCGAGTAGCTGGGACTACAGGCGCCCACCACCTCGCCCGGCTAGTTGTTTGTATTTGTTTTTAGTAGAGACGGGGTTTCACTGTGTTAGCCAGGATGGTCTTGATCTCTTGACCTCGTGATCCGCCCATCTCGGCCTCCCAAAGTGCTGGGATTACAGGCTTGAGCCACTGCGCCCGGCCGAGTATATATTTTTTATAACACGTTTTATTTGTAAAGAGTGTGCCTTTAGTCCCAGTTACTTGGGAGGCTGAGGTGAGAGGATCGCTTGAGTCCAGGAGATCTGGGCTGTAGTGTGCTATGTCAATCAGAGGCCTACACTAAGTTCAGCATCAATATGGTGACATCCCGGGAGTAGGAGACTGGCAGGTTGCCTATGGAGGGGTGAACCAGCTCGGGTTGGAAATGGAGCAGGTCAAAACTCCTGTGCTGATCGGTAGTGGGATCATGCTTGTGAATAGCCACTGTGCTCCAGCCTGGGCAATGTAGTGAGACCCCATCTCCTTAAAAAATAAAAATTTTAAAAGAAAAAATAAAGTTTAAATCTATAGAAAATTTGCAAAGCTTGTACAGGGAGCTCCCATAAGCCCCACACACAGTTTCTCTACTGGTAACATCTTCCATGAATATGCTTCATTTGTTGTAATGAATGAACCAGTGTTGATACAGTTTTATTAACTAGATATCTGTACATTATTCAGATGTCCTTATATTTTTCCTCATGTCCATTTGCTGTCCTAGGGACCCATCCAGGATGCCACATGACATTTAGTTGTCGTGCCTCTTTAGGTTCCTTTTGACTGACGGTGTCTCAGATTTTCCTTGTCTTTGGCCACCTCGACAGATGACCCCTGGTTTTCTGGAATGTCATTTTGGCTGAGGTGGTTGTCGTAAGTCATTGGTGAAGGGGATGAAGTCCCACAGTGGGTGAGGATTTGGGGCTGAATACACTTTCCTGGGCAATGTTTCTGGCAAAGGAAATTTTATCCCACCCATCTGTGCCTTCCAAAGATATGAAAATCATCTCTAGGGCCCGGGGGAGGCCAAGCCTGTCTCCTGCTAAACACTGTTTGTTTCACAGTTTTCTGAGGACAAAGAGGTCTGCTGTGTCTGCTTCACAATGGCCCCTGAGCCCATTGCAGCTCAGGCAGGTGTAATGAGTGGGCAGAGAGTGGGTTTATATCCCAGATCTGCCACTAACAGCCAGGGAACCTGGCCAAGTGACTGGGTTTCCTTATCTCAGATGAAGTGAGGATAACAGTTGGTTCCATCTTAGTTAATGTGTGCAGAGTCCTCAGAGCATGCTTGGCACAGGGTCAGTACTATCTACCTGGCTCCCATCATTATGATATAAAAGCACCAGTTTTAACTGGAAGTTACTGACACATGGAGGAGACAGGTGAATTTCTCTTTCTGCAGCATGACTATTAACTGGTGCAGGTGGTATGGTCATCATTGCATGCTTTTTTTTTTTTTTTTTAATTGTGAGAGGGAGTCTCACTCTGTTACCCAAGCTGGAGTGCAGTGGTGCCATCTCGGCTCACTGCAACCTCCACCTTCTGGGTTCAAGTGATTCTTCTGCCTCAGCCTCCCAAGTAGCTAGGATTACAGGCATGCACCACCATGCCCTACTAATTTTTGTACTTTTAGTAGAGGCAGGGTTTCACCATGTTGGCCAGGCTGGTCTCCAACTCCTGACCTCAGGTGATCCGCCAGCCTCGGCCTCCCAAAGTGTTAGGATTACGGGCGTGAGCTACCGTGCCCAGCCCATTGTTGCATCTTTAACAATCACTTTAAAACATAATACAGCAGTCTGGGGCACACAGTAAGTGCTTACTATTAATAAATGTTAGCTTTACTAGTAGAGTGTGTTTTACAAATACCCTGGGCTTCCGGCCATCCAGGTTATTCAGGTCCTACAGCCTGGAAACTGTTAACTTCAGATGTACTCAAATGGACTAGCCTTCAAACCCTGGCTGCCCTCACACTAGCTGTGTGATCTTGGGCAATTCACCAAAACTTTCTGTGCCCTGCTTTCCGCATCTATAAAAAGGGATAACAACAGTACCTCCGGTGTCCTCAGTGTGAGGATAAAGTGAGGGGAGGGATGTCTGGAGTATGTAAAGTGCTCAATAAACAGTGGCAATTTATGTTATTAACACATCTGTGAGCGCTGTCCTTGTAGGCCTTGGTGAGGGGCAAGGGAGGGATCACAAATGGCAGAAGACGGATGTGTGGAGGAGGTGATGTCTGAGGTCCAGTCACCCCTCCCCTAGAACTCAGGGTGACCAGAGCCTGCCCTGCAGCCTTGGCCATTCAGGTGAATGAGCTTACAGTGTTCACCAGGTGTCATGCCATTAAATTAACTTATTTATTTATTTATTTATTTATTTATTTTTATTTATTTATTTTTTATTTTTTGAGACGAGCCTCGTTCTGTTGCCCAGGCTGTAGTGCAATGGTGTGATCTCGGCTCATGGCAACCTCTGCCTCCTGGGTTCAAGTGATTCTCCTGCCTCAGCCTCCTGAGTAGCTGGGATTACAGGCACCCGCCACCACACCCTGCTGATTTTTGTATTTTTAGTAGAGACGGGGTTTCACCATGTTGTCCAGGCTGGTCTCGAACTCCTGACCTCAAGTGATCTGCCCATCTCAGCCTCCCAAAGTGCTGGGATTACAGGCGTGAGTCACCGTGCCCGGCCTAAATTAACACTTTTTAAGCTCTACTGTGTGCATGGACTGGCTAAATGCATTCATACATATTATTTCATTTAATTTTCACAAATATCCCACTTGACAGGTGGAGAAATGAATGTTCAAATAACCATCCTTGGATCAGGAGGTCACTAATGGTGAATTAGGAAGCCCACTTGTCTGTGCATTCCCCCCACTCCTGAGCAAAAGGACTATGGCTTGAGTAATAAAAAACATACCATCTTTCGTTATGAAAAGTAGACTGAAATGTACGCCAGGGCAGGGACTGCTTCTGTCTTGTTCACACCTAGTAAGTGCTGGATGAAGGTGTGACTATAGCGATTATAGCTATAAATCTCTCCTGCGTTATTTGTCTCACCTGAGACTTAAAATTACTCTGTGAGAAAGGGGTTGATGATATTATCTCCATTTTACCAGTCAAGGAAATGTACGGGAAAGACACATTTATCGAGGGTCTTCTCTCAATGGGCGTTTTGCTGGTTTTATCTCATTTCACCAGTGCACATTGCCCTTGAGGGGACTTCACACAACTACTGACCACAGACCAGGACCAAGACCTCTGCATCCAGACCCCAGGCCCACGCTCTGCCCAATGCCTTGGAAACCTCTTACCCTCCTTTTTGTTTTTTTCTTTCAGAGATAGCTTCTTACTCTATTGCCCAGGCTGGAGTACGGTGGTGCAATCAGCTCACTGCAGCCTCCCACTCCTGGGCTCAAGTGATCCTCCTGCTTCAGCCTCTTGAGTGGCTGGGATTACAAGTGTGTGCCACTATGCCTGGCTAATTAAAAAAAAAAAAGTTTTTTTTTATAGAGACAGGAGTTTCAGTATGTTACCCAGGCTGGTGTTGAACTCCTGGCCCCAAGCAAAGCCTCCTAAAGCACTGCGATTACAGAGGTGAACCACTGCATCCACCTCTTACCCTCCTCTTGAGAGGCCCTTGCCCTCATGGCCCTTAGCCCAGGCTGAGTTTTCGCCGGTTGGAAGCCAGGGCACTGAAGAATGGAACTTGGTCTAGGAGCCCACCACCACCTCGGGGGAGGGGAAGCCTGGACACATTGCTGGGTGGCGTCAGGAAAGGGCCCAGCACTGGCTGTGCTCACAGCAGGGTGCCGCCACAATGAGTTCCTGCTCTTTAGTCACGCGGTCCCTGCTACTGCAGACAGGAGACAGAGAAGAAATTACTGGAGAATGGAAACCTCGCTCAATGAATGTATGTGACGAATGACTTCCTCTCCCCTCAGAAACAGCAAGAATGGAGGGGTGTTTTTTCTTCGGGTTGTGAATGAAAATACTGAACTGTCGGCGGGATTTTGTTGCGACGGGATCTGCAGCAAAGAAGGCCACTCTGACACTTCCCGTGAGATGCTGTGGGTTCTGGGAGACTTCCGGCCCAGTTGGAGCCTCCCAGAGTGGCTGAAGCGTCTTGCTGGGTCCTCTGACAGCTGTGTCGTCCCTGAGAGTTCCAGGGGAAGCATCGCCACCCCGACCTGAACATCTGTGCTGGGCACGGCCCGGAGAGAGGCTTGCAGACCAGCAGATCAGACCTGAGCTGTGGTCCTTCCGGCTCCCCTGCCTCTCTTCCTGCCCTCTCCCTTGCCTCTCCCCCTGTCCTCTCCCCTTCTTGGCGGGGCCTGCGGGAGACTCCGGAGCTTGTGCGGGGCATGAGGGTCCTTCCCAGGCGGGGCGACACCGCAGGCTTCTCCGTGACAGTGTGCCCGACCCTAAACGACCATCTCAGGTGACAGACATCTGGGCCGTTGTGTAGGCCGGGAGGCAGCACGCTTCCGCCAAAGACCAGATAGTAAATATTTCAGACTCTGAGGACCACATGTTCTAGGTCGCATCTATTCTGCTGTCTTTGAATCCTTTTCTCAACTATTTAAAAATGTAAAAACCATTCTTGGCGCGGGCTGCACAGAAGCAGCCCTGCGGCCAGTGTGGGCTCTGCTGGCGGCAGCATCCCCTGCTCCCCGCTCCTCCCCCAACCCCCTCAAAACCTGGATCTTTTCTGTGGAAGCCCCTGTGACAAGGTGACTGTGCAGCCTCGGCCCGAAGGTCTTTGCAGAGTATACGCCTGCTAGCTTTTTAAACTATATATATTTAATTTTTATTTTATTTTATTTTTGAGACGGAGTCTCGCTCTGTCTCCCAGGCTGGAGTGCAGTGGCACGATCTCAGCTTACTGCAACCTCAACCTCCTGGGTTCAAGCGATTCTCCTGCCTCAGCCTCCTGAGTAGCTGGGATTACAGGCACCGGCCACCACGCCTGGCTAATTTTTGTATTTTTAGTAGAAACGGGGTTTCACCACTTTGGTCAGGCTGGTCTTGAACTCCTGACCTCAGGTGATCCACCTGCCTTGGCGTCCCAAAGTGTTGAGATTACAGGCATGAGCCACCCTACCCTGCTTACACCTGCTAACTTCTGCAAAGGGACCCCCGGCCCTCCAATGGCCACAACACCTGCTTGCTTCTTGCCCTGCGCCCGTTGTAGCTGCTCTGACCTAATTCCTAAGCGCATTTGGCTGCCTTCAAATCAGACAGTAGGTTGTAGGGTCCTTTAGCCGCCCTGGGGCAGGATGATGGCCATTCTGGGTCAGGACCCTGCCCTCCAGCTCCTCCCTGGCAGGGGGGATGATCCCCGCACTGAGTGTGTAATGGCAAGAGGTGAGCAGTAGGCGGCAGCACTGAGCTGTATTTGCTGAGTTCTGTCCTCAACAGGATCCAGAGCTTAGACCCAGTAGGATGTGGCCTTTGCATGCTCATCCCTGGACAGACAGCTATGCTGAGCCCTAGCATGGGAGCAGGTGCTCCAGAATCCCCCCCAGGGCCCCGACTGCTGCATGGCCTCCGCTAAGACCGGGCTGTATTCCTGTACTTCTTGAGGCCTCTTCAATGCCTTCAGGATCTCACCATGGTGACCACCTAAGGCCAACTCCGGACCCTGAGAACCTCCCTCAGCAGGTCCAGGTCCAGCCACACCTGTGCAACTGTGGCTGAAACGCTGCGGAGAGGCTGGGCCAGGCTGGAGACCACAGGACAGCCTCTGTGGTGACTTGTGTCCTAGGTTTAGGGATGGGGTTTGACTGGTCAGGGCAGGTCTTGGGGTTTGCAAGAGCCAGGGGTTTGCAAGAACAAAGCCCCAGTGCTGCCTCTGACGTGGGCGCCGTGTCATTTGCCTTCTCTTAGCCAGCTGGTTGGTGTTGGGAAGCTAAAGCACATATTTTCCTGCCTCTTCCTCACCTCCCACATCCCGTTATTCTCCCAAGTCTGCTGGCATTGCCTCCAGGTTTTCTCAATCCTACCCCTGCTCTCTGCCCCACGGCCATGGCCTTGTGGAGGCCTCGACAGCCTGAGCCTGGACAGCCTCCTGACAAGCCACCCTTCTCCTACCGGAGTGATCTTTCCAAAATGCACAGAGGACCCTGTGGCTCTGACCTGCTGAGAGACCCCCGGCTGCTCGGGACAGGCGGAAACCCCCCACTGATCATGCCAGGCCTCCATCTGGTGCCCTCTCACCCTCTGATGTCATGCCCGAGCCACACCATGTTCCCCACATACTACAGCAGTTTCTCACCTCCATGCCTTTATCCATGCAGGGCCCTCTGCCTGGAGCCCTGTCCCTCCACAGCCTCTTCCTGGCTGACCTCTGCTTTTCCTTTCATACTACGGTCAGGCATGGCCTCGGGCTCTTAGTCCAATCCTGCAGCTCCTCAGTGCTCCAGGATTCCTGAACTCTGCTGTATGCTTGCCCCATTGTGGTGGTGGCTGTCCCCTAGAACACGACCTCCTTGAGTGCCAGGATTGTTCTGTACACATCTTAGCTGCCACAGCACCAACACAGAGCCCAGAACACAGTGGTACCTAATAACTGCCTGTTCACTGATGAAAAGATAGGACCCTTCATCAGGCAAACTCCAGCCCATCTTTGGGACACCCAGAGACAGGAGACATACCAGTCTTGTGCAGTGACCATTATCATCTTCAGCTTTCTTTCTTTTCACAACCTCCTTTTCCATGTCTAAGCTAACCTAAATCCCCACGCTTCCTCTTAGCCTTGTTCCATCAACCTTGCAGATGGAGGCCAGCTGCTTAGCATCTGCTGGAGCTTTTAATATAAATTCTGGACAGATTTTCCCTTTGTTAATGGCAAAATAAAAAGCCCCAGAAAGGAAGCACCACCCCCTTCCCTACACTGCAGGGACCCATGGGTTTCACCACCCCCAGACACCGGCTATCACCACGGGGCACTTGGAAGGTGTAGAAACCCCTGTGGGCCACCTGGGGTGACTGGGGGAGACCTGGGAGGCTGGGCTGGGTGCAGAGTCTATCTAGGGGTTTCTAGGGGTGATCCGTGTATCCTTTGAGAGAGTCTGATGGGTACTGGAGGGAGGCCTGGGATAGGCCTCCCTCCCCGCAGCCTGCTCAGGAAGAGGTCCTCAGGCGGGTGTGCCTTTCCCTCTCATGCCACCCACATCTGGCTTCTGACCCCAGATTGTAGTAGGGGTGGGAGTTGGAGAGGGCATGCTGTTTGCCTTTTCTGCCCCTTCCTCAGCACCCCAGGTTGTTTTGGGGCCAGGTGTCTTGAGAGTTTGCCTAACAGACCCAGTTCTCTAATTCCCAGGAGATGAGCCAAGAAGCAAATTACGTGGGTGCACGGATCTAGAGTTACTGAGATGTAATGGACTACCTTCTGGTGTGGTGACCATAGGCATGCCCCTGTGGGTGCGGACAGAGTTGCCACATTTAGCAAATAAAAACACATGCAAATACTGCACAGGAGAGACTTGTACCAGAACGTTATTTATTGTTTATCCGACATTCAAATGATTCGGGTATCCTGTATTTCCTCTGGGAACCCTGGCGGAGGAGAAATCTCCCTTGTAGGGAGGGGGCACTCCCAGTGTCTGCCTCGCAAGAAGATGGGGGTCCTCCCCAGCTACAGGGGCCTGGGCAGCTGGCCCTGGTATCAGGGTCACTCCTTTTGGCTCTGCTTTCTTGGGTCTTCAGGGCTTTGGGACAGCCTGGGGGTGGGAGAGTGGCTTTTGCTTCACTGGTACTGGCTAGGAGGTGGGCAGGGCATGGAGGAGGGAGTGTTAATACCTGGTTTGTTTCAACCTTGCTGGCTCTAAACCTGTAGTCAAGTGAGAGGATGCATTCTGACCTAACATCTGCTGTGCTGTGAGCTGCGAAGGGAAGGGTCTGGCCCGTGCGTGAGGCTGGTGGGAAGTGGCAGTGGGGAGAGAGGTGGGTCCCAGGGAACATGGGTTAACTTTGGGGACACTTCTTTTTCCCCATGTCTCCCTTTCTGGTGGGGAGCCATAATGTCTTGCAGGATCTGGGCTTGATTTTTTAAAAACTTTCTAGGATTTATTTTGAAAATTCACATGCAGTAAAATTCACATTCAGCCCTGTGAGTTCTGACAAATGCACAGTCAAATATCATCACCATGGTCAAAATACAGACAGATCCATTGCCCTGCAAAATTCTCTCCCCTCTTTTCCCACTCCTGCCACCACAGATCTATTCTTCACCCCTGGATTTTCCCTTTTCCCAATTGTCTCCTAAATGGGATCATATAGTCTGAAGGCCTTGCATCCGTGTAGCAGTATGCCTTTGGGATGCACCCATGTTGCTGTGCGAATCCATATTCGTTCCTCCGTAGCACTCCACTGTACAGATGTGCTGCGGTTGGTTTATTCATTCACATGCCGAGGACGTCCCGACATCCAGTCTGGGGCAACGATAAGTAAAAATAAAGCTCTGCACATTTGGGTACAGGTTTTTGTGTTAACCTTCTCAATGGTCTCGCTTCCTTCCCTGCTTCCCTCCCTCCCTCCCTTCCTTCCTTTTCTTTCCTTTCATTCCTTTCTTTCTTTATTTCTTTTCTTTTCTTTTTTTTTTTTTTTTGATGGACTCTTGCTCTGTCGCCCAGGCTGGAGTGCAGTGGCGCAATCTTGGCTCACTTGCAACCTCTGCCTCCTGGATTCAAGCAATTCTCCTGCCTCAGTTTCCTGAGTAGCTGGAACTACAGGCATGTGCCATCACACCCCACCAATTTTTGTATTTTTAGTAGAGATGGAGTTTCACCACGTTGTCCAGGCTGGTCTCAAACTTTTAACCTCAAGTGATCCGCCCACCTTGGCCTCCCAAAGTGCTGGGATTACGTGCATGAGCCACCACGCCTGGTCAACGTGGGTTTTCATTTATCGGGTAAATACCCAGGAGTGGGATTGCTGGGTCACGTACAAAGTATGTTACCATTAGAAGAAGAAACTCTTGGGACTTGAGGTATGAGCGCTCACAGCTGCCCACACTTTTCAGATAATAGCCCCAGATTGCTGAGGGGCTTTTGGTTTTACAGATGGGGAAATGGAGGCCTCGAGAGGTCAGAAGATGAGTCCAGAGTTTTAAGGAAGGTCGTCGTCAAGGTCCAGGCAGAGCCTCATCTCCTGTCTCCCAGGCCGCTGTGCTTTCGTCTGTATCTCAGTTCCCTTCATCATCTGTTGCTCCAACCTTATTCTCATGGGATCCATTTATGGGACACATTGGGCCACCAACAATAAGCTTCTCCATGCACTGATAAGGAATGTGACCAAAAAGATTAATTCATTTGGTGAAGTGACCAAGTGATTCTGTAAACAGCTGTGTTGATTAACAGAATCCATCTTCAAAGGTTATGACAGTATTATATACACAGCCCTCATGCTGGCCATTTGGCTTGATGGAGCTGTCTGCAAAATTATTCTTCAATGATTCATCTACCAAATTCTTCTTCTCAGATCTTTTCAAACAGAACCGACACAGAACTGGTGTCTGCATTTCTTTGGCACTGGGTAGGTAGGAGCTGTTTGCTTTCCTTATTCGTTTCTGACTCCCTTTGCCTTGGGATTTGGGTCCTGTCCCCAAAAAACCCTAGTCCCAGACAATCTTTTCTTTATCTGCTTCAAGCTTAGAATCAAGAGAGCAGTTCCTGACACTCCCTGGGAATCTTGGCTTTACCACAATTCCAACTTTTGAATATTTCAATGGAGGATTAATTGTTATTCATGCTGTCATTGTTATGTAGGTCATTTTTTTTTTTTTTTTTTTTGGATCAAGTTGATGGGATTTTATTATCTGTGGAAAGCAGCCATATACCAGAATGAAGAATACTTTTGATTGATGATTTAGCTTAAAAATAGTTTGCTATTTTAATAAGCCTCATTCGGGAACAAATGACCCCAGAGGGGAACTTGGTGCTTATCTAGTAGCCCATGTATTTTGCAGAGAATTTCTAGAAATGTGTGTATTTTGAAGAAAAGAAGAGGGGCTTTGGCTGTTTGGTCCTGGAGATGGGTCTAGCAGCCTGGGGTCGGGGCATCTATTGGTCTCTCCTAGCTAACCCCTGCCCAGAGAACTGCAGTGCCCCTCACCCAGATAAAAGGTATGCCTGGAGTGGCTAAGTGTTTCTAGTTGGATTACTGCGGGCTCAACATTAGATTCACCAAATCGTTATTTAGTACTTGCTCTGTGCTAGGCAAAACGTGCTAGATACTTTCATTGATGTTATTGGAGGAATATCTAGGCAAAGAGAGGAGACCTCACTTATAAAAACTAAAGACCTTGTCACCTCAGATTTCTTTTTAAAAGGCAGTTAGGAATGGCAGTCTTAAACAATGAGCTCCCCTAGTGCCCTTCCGATTGTGAATCACAAAGAGCATCTAAATTTTGGAAGACTATTGACTGTATCCTGGGGAGCTGTAAGTGCCAGGTCTTACAGGGTGAGTGGGACTAGGAGAAGGCATCGACTAGACGCTGGGGTCAGTTGCCTGGGAGCGAACCCAGCTCCACTCCCTGCTGTGGCCTTGAGCAAGTAGCACTTAACTTCTCTGAGCCTGTTTCTGCATCTGAAAAATGGGGATTGGTCATGACCCCACTCATAAGGTTGCCATGGGCATGCTACATGCTGAAAAACATCAGTAAGGTGGCGAGGGTGGCGAAGACGCTGTTCCTTGGGTTTTATTCCAGCAATGAAAGCTAAGTTCATCAAGCCACAAGAAGAAACCAGATTTTTTTTCCCCTAGGAAATGTGAAAATTGAGGGTTTCGTTTGAAGCCTTGTGGCAGAAGCTTCTGAAAGCCCAGTCACAGATCTTGCACAGTGCTGTCCTAAACGCCGCTGATGTGCAAACAATGGCCCCCATCCCCGTAGGGGGAGGGGCAGGATCGGACAGCAGAGACTGCGGCAGGGTGTCCAGTGAGCAGGGGACCCTCATGTGCGGGTCTAGACGGGAGACTAGTATTTATTTACTAATTCTTTCAACAGCGGCCGTGGAATCAAGATGGCCTAGAGGGCGCCAGGGGGTGCTCTGGAGAGGACGGGCGGCCGGTCCTCGAATGGACCCCGCCATGGGTCCCGAAAAGAAGGGCGGCGCCCCGGGCCACCCGTAACTTCTGCGGAATCCACCTTTGCCGCGCAGTTCTCCGGATTCGCGGGAAGGAGGCGCAGCCTCCCAGGCCCAACTCTCTCCCCAGCACTTTCGCGTGGAAAATCTTCAGGAAAATGAAATGTAGCTCCCCGTACCCACCTCCCCAAAGATGTAAAGGACTCTGGAACAGGCGCGAGGAGCAGTTCCTGTTTCATTACAAGCGCCCCCTCCCCAACCCGATCATTGTAGTGCGAACCAGAACAATCCAATTAACAGAATTAGTGCTACTGTTCCAGGAACTGAAGAGGCCTCGGTATGGGAATCCCCACAGAGTAATAAACAGCACGTGGTTGGAGCGCAGAGGAGGAGACTCGCTCCACCTGGTGGCGGTGACGTGTTTATAAGGAAGGGAGGCTTCCCGGAGGAGGTGGCAGGACACAGAGGCTGGCGGCCACAGACGGGATCTGTAATTCAGTGCCCGCCATCACGCACCTGGCCTGGCCCTGTGCAGCGTGGAAGCTGGAGACGGGGAAGGTGGAGCATGAGAGTTCATGGGGTGCCCGGCCTGAGCTGAATGAGGCGGCGCTGCTGCACGCACAGACGGCCCAGGGCGGCTGCGTGGTGTAGAGGGCAAAGCCCAGCACGTGCGGGGCGGGGCGGGGCGAGAGGATGGGCGGGAACGGCGCTGGGTGTTCCTGCTTCCTCCTCCTCCTCTAGCTCGCAGCCTTTCGTAGGAAATTAAACATTCAGCACCGGGTGATGGAGGACCGACAGGGAACTCCAGCCTGGTGCCCAGGGCCTGGAATCAAAATCCCTGAGCACCAGCGGCCCTGGGGTGGGGCTGAACCCTGAATGATCTTAGTCTGTTTTAACAGGACGAAAGTGGGGGCAAACTGTGGGGGCTTCCTATTGGTTAGGCAAGGGTGTGTGTGTGGGTGGGGGCGGTGTGTATCTGTGTATGCATGTGTGAGTGCGTGTGTGTCTGTGGGTGTGTGCATGTGTGTGTGCATGTGTGTGGGCGTGCACATGTGTGTGGGGTGTGTGTGGGTGTGTGTGGGGTGTGGGTGTGTGGGATGTGTGAGTGGGTGTAGGGCTGTGTGTGGATGTGAGTGTGTATGTGTGTGTGAGTGGGTGTGTGTATGAGTGTATGTGAGTGTGTATGTATATGGGGGGATGTGTGTGGGGGGTTGGGTGTTTGTGTGTGTGTGTGTGAAGAAATAGCCTTTGTAAAACGAGGTCAAAAATACCTTTTATTACTTTAGTGTTAGAAAATAACTGTAGTTAACTTGCAATCCTGTCTAACCTACATTTCCTTTTAAAGGCCATTTTATTTTGTTTTATTTTAAAGCTGTGAAGATACTATGTGAAGGAGAGTTGGCATCTCATTATTTCTTCATTTGATGCTTGACTGATTCAGGCCCTAAATTCCAACTCAGAGAGCAGTCCAAGACGCTCGCGGCTGGCAAGATGGGTGCATCTTGGCCACCTACTCTGGCAGAGGCATACATCTCATTCACACCAGCAAGGGGAAAGACTGGATTAGGAAAATGCAAGATGGGAGTCCTGTACTTTTCTAGGACAAACCTTACAAGTATTGCTACCATTAGATGGATATTTATTCCTGGCTTCCAGCAACCTTGTCTGAGAATTTTCACTTTTGCATAGAAACAAAAAAGGGGCAGGAGAATATGGAACTCAAATAATATGAAGCAATCTGAAAATCAGCAAATATTACTGAGCGCTACTATGTATAAGACAAGGTTGCTGATTGTTAAGGGCTTATATTATTACCAGCAACAGAAAACCAATTCTCAAAGTCATTAGAAAAGACAATAGATCAAGCAGTGAATTATGCAATCTGTGCGGCAAAGGCTGAACATATTGACAGGAACATACATACATACAACCAGAATTATTAGGCCAGGCTTTTTGGGACGGAGAATTAAAGGCAGGGAAAGATTTAGATGGATGGAGGGGAGGAGAGGGGAATTCGAAAACTCACATGGAGATCTAAGGATAAGAGCAGAATGTTTATTGTTACGACGAGGCTAGAAAAAAAATGCAGGGTACAAAATATTATGCATGGTATAATTCCAGTTGTGGAAAAACATGTATTATTAATGTGCAAAGAAAAAAGACTAAGCAAATGCATCAAAATGTAAATCATGTTTACGATATAATAGATTATGGGTGATTTTTAGTTTCCTCTATTTACTTTTTGTTATTTCCTATTTTCAATGAAATGATTTATTCTTATCACTAGAAAATAAAGTGTTGTTCATTATTTGGAGAGGGGCCAGCTCAGGTGCTGGTGGGATGGTAGGACACTCAGCACACAGTGGGCCTGGGGTGCAAGGGAATCCAGAGGCCCAGGCGGCAGGGACAGAGGTCAGGGGATGGTGCTGAGCCAGGGAATGGGTGGTACAGGCTGTCTTTGAGACCTGGGCAGCAGGAGCGAGCATGGTGACCAGAGGAGGAAGGGACCAGCTCTAAGGTTACTTCGAGGTGGCAGAATTCCCACCTTTCCTAGAACCCCAGACTGTTTTCTCTGGGGACAGTTACAGTGAGTAACTTAGACCCCGTGGGGTCACAGACAATCAGCGATGGGCCAGAGTAGCCTTTTCTAGAAAAATAGGGCAATTGCACAGGCAGCAAAGGGAGGATTAGAAATCTCACAGCTGGCAGGTTGGGGGCACCAAGGACCCCTCCCCTCTATAGGATTGGATGCTAGGGGCATACATTCCCTAGTTCTGACATTCCTAAATCATCAGACCTCTTTGGATTAGCACTAAAGGCTTGTTGATTGCCTACAAAAAGTCACTAGTGGGCAGGACCAAGGGTGTATTAATGTGTTCTCATGCTCCTAATAAAGACATACCTGAGACTGAGTAATTTATTAAGACAAAGAGGTTTAATGGACTCACAGTTCCACATGGCTGGGGAGGCCTCACAATCATGGCAGAAGGCAAGGAGAGTAAAGGCACGTCTTACGTGGCAGCAGGCAAGAGAACATGTGCAGGAGAACTCTCCTTTATAGAACCATCAGATCTCCTAAGACTTATTTACTATCGCAAGAACAGCATGGGAAAGAACTAACCCCATGATTCAATACCTCCCACTGGGTCCCTCCCACAACATGTGGGAATTATGGGAACTACAATTCAAGATGAGATTTGGGTGGGGACACAGCCAAACCATATGGAAGGGTAAGGTGAAATCCCACCATGCTGTCCAGTCTCCACTGGGAGAAAATGGACTTGTTTCCAGTGCTGAGCTCAGACCTGGCGGTTCACTGAGAAGCTCAGCTTGGTCAACAGGACACAGTTCTCGGAGGCCGTTGCCACACAGATACCTGCGGAAACACTGAACTGTCAGTGGCCAAAACAACTTCTGACTGTATGGTGGATGTGGGAGGCCAGAGTGTGATTCAAGTGAAAGTGTGACCCCAAGGCCAGTTCTAGGGGGGACAAAGCTGGAGAGGTTTTGCAGCTTACTAACAATTGTGATTAAATATTAATAGAGTATTGATCATTTATATTCACAGAAATACATTTCTTTACCTAATCCACAGAACAGTAACATCATGAACTCAAAATCTTTTCAGCGAGAAGCATATGTCATAGGAAACTAGAATGGAAGTGCATTTGGAAGAGCAAAAATGTCCTAGTTGGGTAGCTGGGTCCTGGGCAGAATGCAGCCTAAGTTCCTTTTTCCACCTGGAAGTAGCCGGGCTGAGCCCCAAGGACTTCCTTCCTGTTGTGGCCTCCATGCTCAGGGACCCCTGAAGGGTCATCTTTAGGTTACTCTGCTGGTAACTTGTGAAATTTGGGCTCACTATTTTGCTCCAGCCACTTGAGATCAGTGGAAGGCAAGAAATGGGGGCCCTTCACCCTCAAGTGGACCCCACCTCTAGAACTTTGGGAAGGGACTCAGGCCCTGCAGCCAGCCAGCCCCAGCTCCGCAACCAGCCCTCCACACTCCCTTCTTTCACGCTGTGTGAGCTCGGGCACAACCAGGGGAGTTAGTGAGTCTTTTGCCTACACTCCTGAGCAGATACCTTGAATGAGATTCAAGAGAATCCCACACTATGCTGAACTCTGCTGTCTAGAAAATAAGAGTGGCGAAGGTGGGGTCAGGGCAGAACTCCACCTTTCCTAGAGCCCCAGATTGCTTTCTCTGGGGACAGCTTATTTAGAATTCATGACCCATCTTTTTGCAGAATGGAATGCCCCCCTGTTCCTTGAATCACGATATCTACCACCGTTTTGCCTAATCACAGAACAGTGGGTTTTCTGTAGATATAGAGTTTCTGTTTCCATAGGAGTGGTGACATGAAAGCAGCAAGAATTTGCAAAGTCTGAAAATGAATTTACAAAGGAATCATTTTTCATGTAGTTAGTGCTGACATGTTTCCGGGACTTGAAAGTGAAGGGACTTTTTGTTGTGATTACTCACGGCACAACAAACATAGTAGGTGCTTTAAAAACATGTGTTGCATGAATGAGTTAATGACCCAAATTCATAATAATAATTATAAGACTTTTTAAGTTTAAAAATACTCAAAAAGGGCCGGACACGGTGGCTCATACCTGTAATCCCAGCACTTTGGGAGGCCGAGGCAGTTGGATTACCTGAGGTTAGGAGTTTGAGACCAGCCTGGTCAATATGGTGAAACCCCATCCCATCTCTACTAAAAATACAAAATGTAACCAGGCGTGGTGGCACGTGCCTGTAATCCCAGCTACTTGGGAGGCTGAGGCAGGAGAATTGCTTGAACCTGGGAGGTGGAGTCTGCAGTGAGCCGAGATCACACCACTGCACTCCAGCCTGGGCGACAGAGCGAGACTCTGTCTCAAAAACTAAACAAGACAAAACAAAAAATACTCAGAAAGATAAAATTTGCTACTTGGGAATACATATGTATGTTGTAAAAGTATACAGAAGTATGTTGAATGATAAATGCCAAATTAAAAATAGTGGGTTAGGAGGGAGGTGTTGGAGAAGGTGCAGAAAGTGAACTTCACTGTGTGGGCAGTGTTTGATTAAAATTTTTTTTAAAATTTATTTTCAGATAGAGTCTTGCTCTGTTGCCCAGGTTGGAATACAGTGGCACAATCGTAGCTCACTGCAAGCCTTGAACTCCCAGACTCAAGCAATCCTCCCACCTCAACCTCCTGAGTAGCTGGAACTACAGACTCATGCCACCATGCCTGGATAATTTTTTTTTTTAGTTTTTGTAGAGACATGGTCTTGCTGTGTTGCCCAGGCTGGTCTCAAACTCCTGGACTTAAGGGATCCTCCTGCCTCGGCCTCCCAAAGTGCTGTTTCTTGAGCTGAGTAGTGGATACCTGCGTTTATTTTTCTTTACTCATTTTTGTTTGTCTTCAACATTGCATAATACAGTTAGAAGATACATACAACTACATTGAAAAAGTATCTCTAATATAAAGATTACTTCACTGGAGAAAAAGCGGAGGGTGGAAAGTTGAGTAAATATGTCTTTTTCTTCCCCAAGTTGGGCGTTTTTTTTTCTAATGTTGTGCATTTACTCCCACTCCCTTTCTTATCTACACCCACCACTTCTCTCCCCCTAGATGGTCCCTTGCAGCGTTTCCAAGTAATTCTATCTTCAGCTACCGGCTAGAAGGTAAATGCTCCCATTCATCAGTACGGAGGCTCTTCATGAGATCTGAGCAACTCCATTTCTTACAGATACCACCTAATAAATAAAAAGGTCATGCACCGTGTACGAGAGGAGACAGAGGTTTGTGGGCACCCCCTCTGCCCATATTGCAGGAGTTTACCCTTCCTGCCTCCGTTCCTGCTCAGAGCAGCCTGTCCTGTAGGCATTAGTGTTCCTGTTTCACAAATTGGCAAGGCAGGCTCAGCAGTGCTCAGCGACTACCCAGAATAAGACACACATGGAGCGCCCCAGATCAGCCTGGGATAAAACTGGCTGACATCCAAGTCGCCCTCCACTGCTCCTGCTCTCACGCTGTGCTTCCCGTACAGGGGTGCAAATCCAACCTCGTTGCTGGCTCTTGACCATGTGACCAGCGGCCCCTATTGGTGGGATGGTTGCAGGGTCAAGGATCCAAGGCAGTAGCTCCGGAGGCCTGTGACCCTCTCTGGCCGTTCGGGGGATTAGCTCATCATCCTCATTGCAAGCACAAGTCCTGTGGTCTCCTGGGTCCTTGTACCCAGCAGTGTGCAGGGTACAAGGATGCAGAAAGAAGTCATTAGAGATTCTATGTATCCAGATTTGAAAAATATCACCCTTTAAAAATTTCTATTTTGTTGTGTGTTTTATATGGCACATCATGTATTGGCACAAGATAATACAGGTATATGATTTAAAAATACGTTAATATGTGTATATTAAGATACCTGCTCAAAAATATTTTTATTGATAGAAGTATAAAGTTCTAAAAGTTTAGAGACTGTACTCTGCCAAACGGATCCACCTCATTCCCAATCAGCCATCAGCACACAAGCTTGCTGTCTTCCAGCGCAGAGCTACGCCATTCCTGGGCTGAGTGAGCTTGGACATACTTAGGGTCGCAACAATGCTCTTGGGGATATTGGTGAAATCATGACAAATTAGAGAGGTCAACTGGAGATAGATAGCTTTCATTCATCACACATTTCCTCCCTTCGCCCTCCCACTGGTGGTCACCACCTCCCTGCAGCCCCGGCCGTCTTCCTTTGTGTAGCTCAGGATGCCGTATCAGCTTCCATAATCTGACCCTTCATCAATTCTCTTGTTTTGTGGGACTCTCATGTGTACATAAGCAATTAAAAATGCTTTTTCTCCTGTTAATCTGGTTTATGTCAATTTAATTCCTAGCCCAGCCAAAGGACCTAGAAGGTGGGGAAAGCCCTGTTTTGCTTCCCTACAGTTGGTGCCCAGTGTGGGTCATCACTGGCTGGGACCAGCTTGCTCTGGGACTGCTGCAGCTACAGGATCCTGGGACCCCTGAGAAAACACTGGCCACAGGTAACATTTTGTACCAAATTAGGTTCCTGGATCTGTGCCTGCAGAGTCTGGTCAAAATGAGAGTGGTGGCTGGGTGTGGGGGCTTATGCCTATAATGCCAGTGCTTTGGGAGACCCAGGTGGGAGGATTGCTTGAGACTAGGTGTTTGAGACCAGCCTAAGCAATATAGGGAGAACACGTCTACACACACACACACACACACACACACACACACAAATTTAGCTTGATGTGGTGGTGCACACTTGCCATCTCAGCTACTCAGGAGGCTGAGGCAGGAGGATCACTTGAGTCCAGGAGTTTCAGGCTGCAGTGAGCAATGATTGTACCACTACATTCCAGCCCGGGTGACAGAGTGAGACCCTATCTCAAAAAAAAAAAAAAAGAAGAAAAAGAAAAAAAAAAGGTGAGATCTAAATTTAGATTAGAAAACGTGTGTGAATTAGTTCCTGTGGAGCAACTCTGATGTTTTGGGGGAGTATGAGTATTTTTATTTTCTGACCCTCTCCCTCCCAGAGATGGTCATTGTTTTCCTGCCTGTGTTTCTTGTGTCATGTGTCACAAGGAGGAGACTCTCAGAGCAGGATCAGTGGCATGCACCCTACATAAGGCAGTGGTTTGAGCTGGCCTCACAGGCTGCTGAGTTTGTGGTTCTCACCATATTGGTGTCTGTTTAGACGAACTTTGCTGTGTGACCCTGAGACAGAAGAAAATGGATGAGAGTCTCCTTCCAGCTTGTTTTATGCTGTGAGATCCTGTCTTTTTGATCAGAGAGAATACTCTCTGGCCTCTGCCAGGCTGGGGTGCATGTGTCAGCCTGTGTCGGGAGGCCAGTGCAGTAGGCTGGGAGCCTGAGTCACAAGCCATAAGCAGTATTCTCTCTGTGACTGTGCCTGCTTTCGGGAGTTTGTCTTCAGAGGTCCCAGTTCAGAGGGCCCTTGTCATCCCAACCTTTGATTGCTTGGTTAGCACTGGGAAAGTCCAATCCCAGTAGGTCCTGCCTGGCGTCATAGATTGACAGGCTGGTGCCTGGAAGCTCCCCATGTGTCCAAGGGAGGCTGGAGGCACCATTTTCACAAACACCATCCCTTCTACCTGTGGCAATGAAGATCTTAGCTTTCTTTATCAGTCTGTGGGAATGAACTCTTCAGTCATGGGAGCTGTGTCTTTTGTGCCCACTTTCTAAACCTGCAAGTTACCTCTGGGTCTTTCTATGAAAAGACTTATTGGAGCTGAGTGGGGTGGCTCAGCCTATAATCCTAGGGTTACAGTCTCGACATGCATCACAGTGTAGCAGTCTCTCATTGCCTGAGGTAGTACCTGAAGTCCTTTGTCTCCCGACCAAGAAATTTAAGGAGCATGGACACCAACGGTGAGGCTGGAGCAAAAGTTTAACAAATGAAAGAAGAAAGCTCTCTGCTGTGGAGAGGGGACCCAGAAGAGGGTTGCTGTTTTTACAGTTGAATGCAAAGGCTTGTTTATGAGAAACCAGTGAGGGCTGAGCATCAATAAGGCTAGAAGCTCCACCCTGTTCTTCTAGTGCGCATGCAGGCTTGAGTTACTCCATATTGCTTTGTTACCTTTACTGTGCATGTGTTAGGGGATGGAATTTTCCATTGCTGGCCTGTCTGGGCAAGTTACCTGTGTAGTCTTTCTTATCTGTGCAGCTGTGGGCACGCCTTTGGCAAGCCCCGCTGTGCAAGATCCCTTATCTGTGCCTACAGACTGTTCTTTTGTTTGAAAGGATTCAACCGAGAACCCACTTTAACTGCCTGACCAGGTTTTTTCCATTCTCCTCTCTCACTAGCATTTAGGGAGGCAGAGGCAGGAGGATTGCTTGAATCCACGAGTTCAAGACCAGCCTGGGCAATATAGTGAGGAAGGAAAAAGAAAGAAAGAAAAAAGAAAGAAAAGACTTACTGATTTGAGTCACTACCTCTGGGATAAATACATTGGCTATATTTGAAAAAATTTTTAGAGCGCTCCCATCCTGAACAACTGTCTTACTGATACCTGTGGGATAATCCAACTGAAAAGAAGACATAATGGATTTAATGATTAGCCTTAGGGCCCCTTTAGCAAGATTAAAAGCAGAAATCAAGTTTAGAACCAAGTGAAAATTGCTTAAATTTGACCTAAATTCCTCTTCTGTGCTCTCATATATCCACAACTCCCTGGCCCTGACCCTCTGGAAGATCTCTGGAGCTCTGGGCCCCTGATTTAAAATGTCACTCCTCCAAATCCAGCTCCATTTTCTCAGTAAATTCCATTAGCTCAGGCGGGAAACATTTGTAGGAATGGATTTGAGTTGAGTCTTGGTGTTGGGGTACCACTTAGTTATTAACCCTTTCCCTCCCATGGATAGCTATTGCTTTCCTATATGTCTTCTTTTGTTTTTTCTTCCCCAAGAGCTTTGTTTGACTTTGCAACCAGCGGGGGCACTTGGGTTATTGGGCCTGTGTGTGCAGGTGGCCAGCCAAAAGTTTGGAAACCTCCAAGAATGTGGCTGGACAGAAACATGGGTGCAGCCCATTGGCAGCTGGCACACCAACTGCTGCCAGCTCTCAGGAGCACTGTCTCAGTGTTTCTCTCTGTGGCTGTCTTTGAGAGTGACCCTGGATTGTGAAAGGGCTGCATCTTTTCTATCTCTCTTTGGAGATGCTTCATGCGTCCGTGGTTCAGTGGTGAAAAGCATGTTTGTTTTAGTCTTGAGTCACTTGTTAGTTATATCTTCGGTTTAGAGCTTTGGTTTATATAGAGCATGATAGAAACTTTTTCCTTTAGCTCTTCCCTCCTAAGCTAAAATGGAACTGTGTACTCAGAAATAAAGAAAACAGTTTATTAAAACTTTTCAAAGACAAATAGCTCTACCTCTAAAACAAAGGAATATTTTGATTTCCATTCTAGTTGGAAATCTGTTTCCTTACATAAAGGAGCAAACTGAGAATGGGCGGATGGGTCAGCATCTTGACATTCAGGCTGCAACCCAGTGCTTAGGGGAATTAAAAACAACTGTCCTTGTCTTACATGTTGAGGCTTTATCACAACAAGAATGTGCCTCTTGAAGCAATTCAAAGCCCACCTAGCCTTCTTACCAGTACCCAAACCTCACCTGTTCATCTCAAGATGCTTGCAGAAACCTCAACAAATCAGAGCATTGGAAACAAAGCTGTCTTGCATTTAAGAAAAAGAAGGAAAAGTTTAAATAGATTTATCCTAGGCTTCTGATAATAGGCAAATGTGCCCCCAAAACTCTTTCCTGTTGAAAACTTGAATTCTTTCTCTGTGCTTTTGAGATGTAAGTTTTCTAACCTGTCTTACCTAAGAACAATCCTTCTTGAAGTGCAAACTTCAGGGAGATGATTCTCAGGTTAAAAATAAAGGAAAAAAAAGAAACTATTTGGAAACTGGCAAATGAAAAGTCTTGACTACAAAAGCATGAGCCACCTGAGCAGGGAACCTTCACTGGTCCCATTTGCCAGGTCCAGCTATTCTCTTATAAGTGAGTTTTGAATTATTGTATCTGGTACATGATTAAAATTTAGAAAGATCTGTTTCTGTCTATATGCTTATGTATGTCTATGTATGTATGTATGTCATGTAATGTGATATTTTCTGCCTCTGGATGAGGTCTATTAAATTGGCTTAAAGAAAAATAAGTGCTTATAAAAATTATTGTCTCAGAAAAAGAGAAACTAACCAAAATGCTTTTCAACTTCATGTAACCGATAAAATTTGGTAAATAAAAATATTATTGGCCAGACCTGGTGGCTCATGCCTGTAATCCCAGCACTTTGGGAGGCTGAGGTGGGAGGACTGCTTGAGGTTGGAAGGGCAAGACCAGCCTGGGCAACATAACGAGAACCCTGTGTCTACAAAAAATAAACTTTAAAAAATTTTTATTTTCAGACTGCATAGTAATCTCCAGAATTCTAATAAGGAAACTGATAGATTCATGAAACTGCTAATAACATGAAGCAGAATAAGAACTAATTACATAGTTTTTCATAGGCGTGGTGGTGCACACCTATAGTCCCAGCTACTTGGGAGGCTGAGGTGCGAGGATCCCTTGTGCCCAGGTTTCGAGGCTGCAGTGAGCTATGATTACACCACTGCATTCCAGCCTGGGTGACAGAGCAAGACCTTATCTCTAAATAAGAAAAAAATGAATATTATTTGTTTAATTAAAACAGGCATGTCTTCAGAATTGTTAGCATTAAATATAATGCAAACAAATTTTCATCTCTTAGATGTTTAAAATCATAAGATTGTGGGTTCAACCTAAGATCAACTGTGCAAGTAAAACTGCAGTGTCCATTGCTGTGTGTATATCAAGCACAGCAGTAAGACAAAAATCCAATTATTTAACTTTTTATGTTATTGCTTTTGTGACTCTCATAACATGCAGGTGCTATGAAAATAGTTAATGGAAACAGCGTTTCCGTTATTGCTGAATAGTTGAATAGTTCCATTCAACTATTAAAATAGTTAATGGAAATGATGGCTAGCTTTATCTAATGTCTTATCTAATTTTTATGAATAATCCAAGTATAATTGTTAAGAACAAGTGAATTACACAGATGTAAGAATGATAAAGGTTTATAAATGGACTTTGAAACAGTAAATATGTTTTATTTTTTTTATTTATTTATTTTTTTTTTTATTTTTTTTTGAGACGGAGTCTCGCTCTGTCGCCCAGGCTGGAGTGCAGTGGCCGGATCTCAGCTCACTGCAAGCTCCGCCTCCCAGGTTTATGCCATTCTCTCGCCTCAGCCTCCCGAGTAGCTGGGACTACAGGCGCCCGCCATCTCGCCCGGCTAATTTTTTGTATATTTTTTTTTTTTTAGTAGAGACGGGGTTTCACCGTGTTAGCCAGGATGGTCTCGATCTCCTGACCTCGTGATCCGCCCGTCTCGGCCTCCCAAAGTGCTGGGATTACAGGCTTGAGCCACCGCGCCCGGCCTATGTTTTATAATATATCTGTTTAAAAAGGTTTCCCAATCTCTTTCATAACTATACCCTTAGATATCTTCATCAAATGTCTAGTTTATTTCCAAATAAGATAAAATACTGAAACATTAACTGGTGAACATAAATTTAAGTTTATTTACATTTGGGTTCTTAAATTTTATAGAAAGACAAAACGTACTTGGGTTAGTAAATATGTCCTGTTCCACATTGAAAAGATATTCTATGAGGAAGCAGGAAGCATATATTTCTAGAAATGATGAAATATGCAGTCAACAAATGTTATGTGACAGTTCAAAATTGCTTGCTTCCTAGGTTTTCACTGGAAATTAGGGTTACTAAGTCTTAAAATTCTAATAATGTAATTAAAACTACTATAAATGATAAGAAAAACAATTCTGTATGGAAAGTGTACAAGAAAAGTAAGTTGTTATAAGGTATGAGGTTTTTTTTTGTTGAGGGAAAATAACTTTGTCTAGTTTAGAGGTTACTAAAAGGTTGTTTCAAAATGAAAGAAGGAAAGATGGGGGAAAACTGAACGGATATGAAGTTGGGAAGAAAGAGAGAAAGAGGGATCCCATAGGGTCAAACTGACTAAAATGGAATACATTTATTATAATGATTTTTAAAATGAGCCTTAATATCAAAAGTACACTGGTGCAAAACTAGAATTTAGTCTTCTCTTCTAACAACAAGGGTGCTTTGTAGTCTTAATAAGAGATAGTGAAATTTTTTTCCCACCTTTTGAGTGATCTGCCTTAAAAAACAAAAGAGGGTTCTGTGTTTTATCAAAATAATTTCCTGTGCTTCCTGTTTTCATTATTAGGTCTCTGATTACTTAAGAAAACTGAGTCTTCTCAATATTAAAAGAGTTGAGGCTTTTTATGATTATGTAAGCTTTTAAATATTTGCCTTTAAGCTCTCATGTCACTTGGATTTTCCTTCATAATGATCTGTGATCCTATTTAATGAAGTGTTTAAACCTTTCGATATTGGCACGTTCCAAAATCAAATTCAAAGTTAATCTTTTTGACCTCGAAATAACTTTGGGATTTTTCAGATGGGCTCCTGGAAGTTTTCAAAACCAAATTGTTCTCTCTTCTTATGAAACATACCTGGTAAGCTAATTAGGCTTATTTTATGTTACATTTGCATGGAAAGCATTATCAAGTAGGAAATGATGTTTAACTTTCTTTGAGTTATGTGGATATATGTTATTACATGCAATTCCTAGAAATCTGCTAAGTTCTGATAAATCAGTCATGATTCTAGTTGTTATTTTAAGATGTTGTTTGCCATGGAAATACAATGAATAATAAAACAATAAAATAAATAAAAATTTAAAAATAAAAAATAAAACAATAAAAATAAACAAATAGCTTGTCAGGTGCATCATTATTATAATGAACTCTCATCTGATCTTTAACCATGGCTATTTTAAGTCTTTGTCATTCATTTATTGTTTTACTTTAATTCTCTAAAAGCTTCTTTAAGGAGATTTACAGAAAACACTCTGACAAATATTTTGGAATACAGGTTTCTGATAACTTTAAGATCATACCATGAGACTGCATAGTAATCTCCAGAATTCTAGTAAGGAACCTGGTAGATTCATGAAACTGCTAATAACATGAAGCAGAATAAGAACTAATTACATGCAACTGAATGAGCCCAGGAGGAATACTTTTTTTTTTTTTAGGGGGAGTCTCGCTGTGTCCCCCAGGCTGGAGTGTAGTGGTGCGATCTCGGTTCACTGCAAGCTCCGCCTCCCAGGTTCACGCCATTCTCCTGCCTCAGCCTCCTGAGTAGCTAGGACTACAGGCGCCCGCCACCACGCCCAGCTAGTTTTTGTATTTTTGGTAGAGACAGGGTTTCACCATGTTGGCCAGGCTGGTCTTGAATTCCTGACCTCGTGATCCACCTGCCTTGGCCTCCTAAAGTGCTGGGATTACAGGCATGAGCCACTGTGCACGGCCTCTATGAATTTTTTAAAATGGCAATATAGTTATTTGCATAAGTTTAATAAGAATCTGTTCTTGTAACGGGACACAATTGGAAACACTGATTATGTTACCAATGCTTTGACTGGAATGTCACATTTTATAATATGCCAGACAACTTTAAGGACCTAAGGTTGACTTTATGGAGCCAATGAAGCCCTTGAAAAACAAAACAACCGTTCATATGGAAACGTTAAAGGTGGGTAAGGACTGTCACTTCTTGGCAGGCCCAGGAACCTCAGGATATTTTAGGGATCTTGAAAAGAGAGGAATTCACCCCAATCGACAGGTATTACAGACAAAGTCTGATGGCAAGTCCTTTGCTTAGCTTCCTAGCCTTAATAGGCTTTTAAAAGTCCAGTCTGAGATTCCTTATTAAAAGTTTCAGAAAAACAGACTTCAAAGAGCTTGTATGATCAATCACTATTCTTGCTGCACTTTTGTAAATGCTCAGGCCAAGTTTAAGAAGACTAAAGTTATTTTGCAGATATATTAGTCTTACTGTAATTATTTTTGGTAAAATTGGAGGTGACTGTAAGAAAATCCATGTTTCAGTAGAAACTATAGGGTACCTGTTGTTATATTCTGGCCTTCATGTTCCTTGAGATGTTTATCTACCTCTAAACTGGACTGGAACCTAAATTTCCTTAATATCTGGCTATGACTCTACAAGCTAACATTTCAGAATTTCTCCCACCTTTCTGACTTGGAATCACTAAAAACAAAAGCTGTCCATTTCCGGAAGCCCTGCAAGCTGAAGCCAGACGACCCGATGTGAACTTTGGAGAAATCACCACAACATCTTATGTAAGGATAACCTTTGTGCCTATTGCCCTATGGACCACTTAGACCACCAGAGACATTCAAACTGCAAAAAGTGCTTCGTTATAGCCCACAATCTAGAAATTTTCTCAACTGGCTGCCCTCCAGACTCAGAAATTTGGTTTATTCTCTACTCCAGTTATTAACTTACATTTTTCTTTTGTTGCCATAGAAATGACTCTTTGGTGGATTATTGGACAATCTACCAACTCAGTTTCTGGACTAAAAAACTTCTTGGGAGAGTTTCAGCCTGTCCGGGGCCTGTTAGGAACCGGGCTGCACAGCAGGAGGTGAGCAATGAGCCAGGAAGCATTGCTGCCTGAGCTCCGCCTCCTGTCAGGTCAGCAAATGCATCAGATTCTCATAGGAGTGTGAACCCCATTGTGAACTGTGCATAAGAGGGGTCTAGGTTGCACACTCCTTATAATTTAACTAATGTCTGATGATCTGAGGTGGAACAGTTTCATCCCAAAACCATCTCCCAACCTCCGGTCCGTGGAAATATTGTCTTCCACAAAACTGGTCCCTGGTGCCAAAAAGCTTGGGGACCTCTATTCTCTGGTGTATTTCATGCTGGTTATTCTAAGAAACTACAGACAAAAGAGTAGCTCTAAGAAGTTGTCCTTTTGTCAGGGAAATCTACATCTATAAAGGAAACCTACAGTAATGAAAGTATCTTTATCAGAAAGAGGACTGCTCTAGACAACTTTTACTTTTTATCTGCACAGCAGGACAACCTTTGCTGACCATGCATTTCCTCCGTTGACCTTCCATGGCTGGCCACTGCCTCCTCCTGGAGGCCCCAGGCCCTTCTTCCTTTCTACAGTTTAGGACACTCTATCAGCTTCAAACATCCGACCCTTGAGTCTCATATATTGTGGGATTTCCATGCATAAGTAGTATATAATTATTTTTTTCTCCCTGTTCATCTTATTATGTCAACTTAATTTATAGCACAGCCAAAGAACCTAGAACAGTGGGGAGAAGCCATTTTTGCTCCCCTGCAGACAAAATGAAGGAAAGTGAAGATATTTGAGTTGGATGATGATAACGAAGTGATTTGGAACTCATGGAACAACTATACATTAAGTGGGTTACTTGATGAATTAATATCAGCCTCAAGGGAGAGCTTTAGTGATGTGCTGCTGGGCCCCATCCCTGGCCATATACTGATTAACATTCCAGTTTACAGTTGCCTGCAGACATAGCAAGCAGCTTCATTTAATTCTCAGGGAGCCGGATCATTAAATGTATTCAGATGAGTGGAGGCTATAATTGCTCTTTGTCTTGTGTTAGGACATATACAAGTATGTTGTCACCACCTCTGAAAGATCTTGAGAAATATGGACAAACCGAAAGTACAGTCAGAGAAATTAACCATAATAATGATAACAATAGCTACATGTACTGAGCACATACCACATGTGAGCACTGCGTTGAGCATTGCACTGGCACAACCTCACGAAGTCTTCACAGCAGCCCTGTGAGGCGGACACTATTGGCAGTCCCATTGTGCAGTTGGACACACTGAGGTTTGGGAGGTTCTGTGCTCTGGCCTCTGCAGCACAAAGACTGGTGGAAGGGTCTGGCCTGTGGCCTGGAGAGGGCAGTCTGAGCCAGGGAGGGCAGTGCCATCCTATGTGTGGATGAAGGCTGAGGGGAAGGCTGTGGGTTTATTCCGAATGGAGCTGATGCGCAGAAGTGGAAGCAGAAGGTGGGAGCTGTGGCGCAATGGCAGCTCCTGTGTAAGGAGGGACTTCGAATCTTCTGAAACTGCCTTTGCAGAATTCTAAGTGATGAGAGCAAGCTAACATGACTGACTCCATCTTGCTTCTAATCTCATAGGCTAACTTATTTCTTGTTTTGTTTTTTGCTTATTCTGGCATGGAGGCCAAGATAACTATGAGAGGAATTTAGTTTATAGTTAAACTTTGAGGCAAGGAAAACTGAAACCCCTGCTCCCTTCCTGGGAGAGCGAAGCTGCATTCAGGAAACAAGGTTTGAATTATGGTAGAGGCTTGAGCTTTGCTAAAGGATAGGCAGAGTTAAACAATGAGCTGCCATGCTTAGCTTGTTTTTCTATAAATTGTGTACTGCCCCAGGGTCATGCAACCAGGGTAGGCAAGATTTATAACTTCTCTGACTATCCCTAGAGATAACATCACTACTGTGAAACCTAAAGAAGGGGCCTTTGAGATATTTTTTCAGATTTAGCATTTTCTCAGACCAAGAACCGCAACCCGGTCTTGAGACCCGCACCCGGGAACCGATGCACCTGCGTGAAGACGATTTTAGGTACCTCTGTGATGCCATCCATTGCTTCAGTTTCCCAGCCCCTGCCTGCCAAAGTACCCTTAAAATACCCCGGCCTCCGAATTTCTGGGGAGACAGGTGTGAGAAGTTTCTCCCGTTCTCTTGGCTCTCCCGGCCCTGTGGTCATGAGGCCTTCCTTTGGGGCAGTGCCTGTTCTCAGCGCATTTGGCTTTCTGGGCAGCGGGCAAGATGAACCCATCGGCTGTTACGCTTCGGCGGCACATTGCTCTGGAAGGCCAATGAGAGGCTGCACAGCTCCTCCTCAGGGATGCCAGAAGAGGGGTTCCACCCTGGATGACTCAGAGATGCTCTGCTCCTGTGTGGCCTGACGGACCTGCAGCCACTGCTTACAGACAGTGGGTTTGCCAGCCACTAAAGAGCCTTCACAGGGCTTCAGGGCAGCCTCAGCAGAGGGACCACAGATGGCTTCACCGTGGAAACACGTTCGTTCTGGGGAGGTCAGATTCACGGCCTGAGGGGTGCAGGAAACAAGCTGGAGTGGCCATTGCCCGAGCTTTCCCTTTTTTGGGGGGAAATAGAAAATAGCCTTCAACGTTTACACCTCCTGACATGAAACCGCAGATTCGCTGATTCTTCAGCTAATTTGTGCACATTCAGCATTTGTCAGTCTGACAGACTTTCCTCCCCCAGAGCCACCTGGATTTAGGAAATGCCAAGCTATGAATAATCAGGCCGACCTCGCCCAGATCTGAAAGCAGAAAGGAAAGAGCTTGGGCATTTAAATGCCCTTCAGGTTGGAGAATGATCCTTCAACAAGATGTTTTACGTTTTAAACTTTATAATCAGCAAATCAGGGGTAAAAATGGAATTTAGGGGAACCTGAAGCAAAATTCTTTTCACTCTCTCTCTCTGTCCTCCCTCCCCACTGCCTGCATATAACATGCCCTCCCCACATCTGTGGATCCCCGTGGCTCACAGTAACATGACAGTGGGAGAGTACAAGCCATCAGTTAACCTGAAGCAACAGGACTGATTATTTTCACAAAGTAGGAGAGGCAGAGCATCTAGGGTTTGGTCAGAAGAATGGATTCCAGCCTCAGTCAGTAATTAGCTGTAGGACCATGGGCAGTGCAGTGTCATGTTCTAAGTTTCAATTCTTCCCTATTTTTTATTTTAGAGACAGGGTCTCACTATGTCACCTGGGTTGAACTGTAGTAGCACGATCATAGCTCACTACAGTCTGACCTCCTGGGTTCAAACGATCCTCCTGCCTCAGCCTCCCAAGTAGCTGGGGCTACAGGCATGTACCCCCATGCCTGGCTGATTAAAAAAAAATTTTGTAGAGGTGGGGTCTTGCTATGTTGCCCAGGCTGGTCTTGAACTTCTGGCCTCAAGTGTTCCTCCTACCTTGGCTCTCAAAGTAGCTGGGATGACAGGCGTGAGCCACCATGCCCAGTCCCAATTCCTCCCTTTGTAAAACGGAAATAATAACAATTTTTCATGGTAATTGAAACTCCAGGATGGTTTTGAGTATCACACACCATAGTGCATGTTGAGTGTTGGCTAATTGCTCTATGTTATTTCTATAATGATTGTAAGATGGAGACCTCCTGCTGGCTTGGAAGTGTTCACAGAGCTGTGTATTTGGTGTAGATGTAGTGTTTGTTTTATGGATCCTCAAAGGATTGGGATAATTAGCTAAATAAATATTGGCTAAGCCAGCATGTGTAAGGTAGTCATGCCCTTAGCTCAGTAACATGCACAGAAAGACCCTTAAGGCATGAGGTCAAAGTGGAGATTAAGAATGACTCCCCATTTAAGGAGACTCATCTGGGGAAGTGTGAGCCCTGGACGAACCACACTTGTGTGGTCACCTGGGTCTGGCCATCCACAGGCAAGAACAAGACTTGCAGGGCAGTCATGCAGCTGGGTGACTAGTGGGGATGATAATCCTATAGCAAAAAGTTAAAAAATAATAATATCAAGTACCCTTTGCCAGCACGGTGCAGAGAAACACTCATTTTCTGGTTGGAAAATCTATAATGCCAATAAGGCCTCAGAAATGTTCATAAGCTTTGACTTCAGCCAGTCTAGAAAATTATCTGGGAAAGATCTTAAGGAAACAGTCACATTCAAGAGCACAAAATCTTAATTGTAACATTGTCTAAATTAGCCAAAAAAAATTAGGAAGCATTTATGTGCAACAGTAGGGGGTGGATTAAATGCAACAGCAAACATTCTTATTTTTATTTTTATTATTTATTATTATTATTTTTGAGACAGAGTCTCGCTCTGTCACCCAGGCTGGAGTGCAGTGGGCATGATATTGACTCACTGCAACCTCCGCCTCCCAGGTTCACTTGATTCTCCTGCCTCAGCCTTCCAAGTAGCTGGGATTACAGGTGCCAGCCAGCAGGCCTGGCTAATTTTTGTATTTTTAATAGAGACGGAGTTTCACTATGTTGGTCAGACTGGTCTTGAACTCCTGACCTCAAGTGATCCACCTGCTTCGACCTCCCAAAGTGCTGAGATTACAGGCTTGAGGCACTGTGCCTTCCTTACAACAGGTAAGTGGCATGTCCCAGGTTCCATGGCCTAAGTAACAAAGACTTGCCCAGGGCTGAGACCATCTTACTCCAGTGCTTTTCTCTAGACAAGGAGCTGTCAGGAAAAGTTGCTCTGGAATTGAAACAACCCCATGGGAGCTTGCATGTGATCAGAAATTGCATGGTGGGTCTGCAGTGGTGGGCCAGAGCGGTCTGAGTTGGTGCAGCAGGTAGCCACAGGGCATGGCACTCATAGAGGAGGTGGAGTGTCCCCAGCCCTGGCCTGCTCTGCAGAGAAGACCTTTTCTGGGTCTGGGCTTAGAGCAGAGGGCTGCTGACCTTGGGGCTGGCCAGGCACGGTCTCCAGAAGGAGTCCTTCTCTTCCTCTTTCATCATCATCTCTTCTCCCTCCTCCTCCTCTCCTCCTCCTCTTTCCCTCCCTCCTCCTACCCCCTTCTTTTGTCCCCATTCCTGTCCTCTTTCTCCCCTCCTCCTCCTTTTTGTAGAGAGAAACCCAATCCTCCTTCCCACTCCCTTCTTTGGCTCCCCCTTGTAGACGCTGGGAGAGAGGGAAGTTTTGGAGACATGATCTGGCTTTCTTCAATTAGCGTCCTTTGAACACTAATATTTTACTCTCAGATTTAAAAACAAGACAGAGGAAGTCAGTGCCCTAAGATTTCAAATATTATCTCAGAGGGGATCAGAGATTTTATGTGATACCACCTGGCCTCATCAGTATCCTCTTCATCATGACCACTGCCACCACCAGCACCGTGCAATCCATCCAGGACACCAACCCCTCTTCAATGCCATTTCCTGTCAACTCCTAGGGATAGTCCTGCTCACAGATACAAGGTGCGATGTTGGGCCAGCCATTCACAGAAAGAAGGTGAAAGGGCCATAACAGACAGGGCAGTACAGACTCTCTGTTTCCAATGCTGGACTTGAAGGGAGTATAAATTAACATAAATAAACTAAAAGTGACTTGAAGCCACATTAGAGTCTTATCTGGGAGGCAATACAGTGTCATGGTTAAGCATGAAACTTAGATTGAAGTCTCCATTTCTCACTGGTTCTGTGACCTTGGTAAGCACCTCTCTTGCCTTGGTCATCTAATCAGTAACAGGGGGGTTATCACAGTGCCTGCCCCATCAGACTGCTGGAGTCATGAGTGAATAATGATGCAGAACTCTAGACCGCGTCTGTTTTTTTCACCCATTGCATACCTAGTACTATCACTGGCACATAATAGGTGCTTGGTAAATATTATGAGAAAGACAGATGAGAGAATAAATGAATGATGAACAAATGAATGAATGAGAACATAGTAAGTGCTTAATAAATGTTAATTATTAGCATAGTGAAGTATCTAATTCTTCCATCCCTCTTATAAGGATAAGAAGTATAATTTTATGGATTTGCTTTTTCGCCTCTTTTTCTCACATCTGTGGATGGTAAAACTGTTAGCAGCAGGAGCATGATCCAATGCAGGCATAACCAGGGATTTCTGAGGACAAAAAGGGCCTGAGACATCTATAAACTGGATGATCATCACGGAAAACCATTGAGAGTGGAGTCTGTCACAATCTGCTGTCTTACAACATTGTGTTGCTTTTTTCTTTTGAGACAGAGTCTAGCTCTGTCGCCAAGGCTGGAGCACAGTGGCACCATCATAGCTCACTGTAGCCTCAAACTCCCAGGCTCAAGCCATCATAGCTCACTGTGGCCTCTAACTCCCAGGCTCAAGCGATTCTCCTGTCTCCCGAATAGCTGGGCTTACAGGTGCCATCACGCCCAGCTAATTTTTGTATTTTCAGTAGAGACAGGGTTTCGCCATGTTGCCCAGGCTGGTCTTGAACTCCTGACCTCAAGTGATCTTCTCTCCTTGGCCTCTGAAAGTGCCAGCATTACTGACACGAACCACTGCACCTGGCCTGTGCTGCTTTTATATTATCTTTTTCCTCCTTTTTCCCCTTTATCTTGCTCCTTTTTATACATAATAGTGCAAAGAACAGGGGATGCATGAACTCTGCTCTGGAAAGATACTGGACAAATCGTGTTATCTCCCTAGGCTGCCATTTTATTCTCAAAATGAGGACATGAGTGCCATCACTCTCTGAGTTCTTGTCCAGTCTATCATAGTCTGGTTCTGTGATTTTTAAAAATAGCTTAACGTCAAGGTATATTTGAGTGCCTAAACTTGCAGTTTCAAAGTGTAGCCTGGGGACCCAGGGAGCTCCCCAAAGACCCTTTCAAGGGGTTCTAGGGTCAAAATTCTTCACAATACGGCAATGTTATTGGAATTTTTCACTTTCTCTCTCTTGGAAGTGTAAAGGATATGAAAAGCTCGTTAATATTCTTTGTGATTCCACTCTGTAACCAGCCTTTAAGAAATTACCACTTGCTGAGTTTTTATGTGGTATACAAAAGAATTTCACAGTTAACTGAAAAGGCTATTAAAATACTCCTCCTTTCTCCAACTACATATCCAAGTGAAGCCAGATCGTCATATACCTCAACCGACACAACCTATTCCACCACATTGATGTAGATAGCAATATGGGAACGTATCTGTTTTTTCTTAAGCCAGACATTAAACAGATTTGCAAAAATGGAAAGCAGTGACCCTCTTTGCACTGATTTTTTTTGGAAAATATAGTTATTTTTCAGAAAAATATGTTGTCTGTATTAATATGAAACTGGTTTATTATGCTATGTTCAAATGAACTAATATATACATAGTTTTAGAAACTCTCAGCTTTAATTTCTGATATAGTAAATCTTGCTAGATATAACTCACATTTAAGAAAGAGCTCTATGGGGCTGGGTGGAGTGGCTCATGCTTGTAATCTCAGCACTTGGGGAGGCTGAATCAGGAGGATCGCTTGAGCCCAGGAGTTCAAGGCCAGCCTGGGCAACATAGTGAGATCCTGTCTCTACAAAAAATAAATTTAAAAAATTAGCTGGGTGCAGTGGCACAAGCCTGTAGTCCCAGATACCTGGAGGCTGAGGTGGGAAGATTGCTTGAGCTCAGGAGTTCTAGACTGTAGCAAGCCATGATCGTAATAATGTGCCCCTATCTGGGTGACAGAGCAAGAATCTGAGAGAGAGAGAGAGAAAGAAAGAACTTTATGAGAGAGAAAGAAGAGATAGAGAAAGAGCTCTATGAGAGAGAGAAACACACACACACACACCACACACACACACACACACACACACACACAGAAAGAAAGAAACAGCTCTATGGGGTCCTTAATATTTTTTAATGTAAAAGGGTCCCGAGATCAAAAAGTTTGAGTTCCATTCAACACTATTCGAAGTTTACCAGAATGAGTGGGAGTTTGTCCTTGAATTTTTAAAAAATTAATTAAGCATCTGTTGTTTAACCTCTTAAAGCTTTTAGTTCCCCCACCCTTCATGCAGACTTTTAAAAAAGACTAAGGTCACTTCTCTGTTTTGATCATGTTTTGCCTGAATGTGGGAATTTCGTAGCACTCTAAGCCAGTGCCGAGCAGATGGAGATGTGTAAGGTTTAAGCGAATGAGAATCAAGTTTTCAGAATCTGGAATATGTTCTAAAAATATTGATCCTTAAACTCATAGCCTGAGCAAACATTTAACATTAAATAAAGTAAATCAGTAATCTCTCTCCCATAGTTACCCTCTCATTGAAAAAGACCAGATTATTTTGTAGGCAATTCATTAATCCCTCTCGTAGCCAGGGAGAGAAACCAGTCAACTCACCTTGTGAGTTTAGTATGGTATGATACTAAAACTGGAGACAATTTAGGAAAATAAAATGATAGGCCAATGTGGGGGTTTTAAATATGTACATATTCTTTGATATACTTCCCTTGGACAATTACCCTGCCGTTGAGGGTGGGCTGGTTTAGTGACTCGCTTCTAGCAAATATGTGATGATATGTGATGTCTAGACTAGGCCGTGATAGCCTCGTGGCTTCTGCCTTCTCTCTTGGGTCACTCTGGGAAAAGCTAGCTGCAGTGTAAGAGGATGCTTGGCAGTCCTGTGGAAGGTCCATGTGGTGAGGAGCTGAGAGCTTCTGCCAGCAGCCATAGGAGGATCTTGGAAGTGAATCCCAGCCCCAGTTGGGCCTTCAGATGACTGCATCCCCAGCTGACACCTTGATGGCAACTTCTTGAGAGATGCTGTGCCAGTACCACCCAGATGAATTGCCCCTGAATCCCCAATCCACAGAAACTCTGAAATACTAAATTTATGTATTTTAAATCAGCACAATTGGGGGCTACTTTGTTATGCAACAGTAGCAAAATAAAATAACCAATATAACTTACGAATATACAGGTGTAAAAATCCTGTAGAAAATTCCACAACTCTAATTCAGTGGTGCTATATTACTAATAATTCATTATGACCAAGAAGGGTTTAACCCAAAAATGGAAGGATAGTTTAGTATTAGAAAAATCTATTAATGCAGTGTACCACCTTCACAAAAAAGGAAAATAAAAATTTGGATTTCAACATTCATTCATGATTAAAATTTTAATAAACTGAGACTAGAAGCTAACTTCCTTAACTAATACAAAGATATTCACAAAAGTCCTACATAAACATTATACTTAATGGTAAAACTTTAAAAGCAGCTCCATTTAAGTCAGCAACTAGATAAACGTCCTATCATTGTTTCTGCTCAAAAATATATTGGATATCTTACCCAACATAATAGAGCAAGAAAAGCAAAGAAGGGGCACAAAAACTATAAAAGAAGAGAACAAAATGTCCTGATTTGTGAATAATAATTGTCTATAGAGAAAAATCAAAGAGAATCATCGTCAATTTTTTTGAAGGCTAGTCAAGTGAAGCAGTGGGAATGGAGAAGGAACAAATAAATCTGTAACTGAATGTGATCAATTAGTTGTAAACATCACTGCACTCGGACCAGCCAGGGACAAACTATGAGACCTCATAAAAGAGCTCAACAAGATTTCTGGCTACAGGCTCAAGATACAAAAATTTATATATCTATAGACTGTAACAACCCAATAAAAATATCAAACAAGAGGGCAAAGGACCAAGAGAAGCTTTGATGCTTTTTTTTTCTCTATCTCCCTCCCTCTTCCCTTCCCTTCCCTTCCCTCCCCTCCCCTCCCCTCCCCTCCCCTTCTCTTCCCTTCTTTCTTTCTTCTATCATCGTTCTCTCTCTCTCTCTTCTTTTAGATGGGGTCTCATTTTCATTACCCAGGCTGGAGTGCCGTAGCATGATCATCACTCACGGTGGCCTCAATGACTTCCCAGGTGATCCTCCCACCTCAGCCTCCCCAGTAGCTGGGACTACAGATGCGAGCCACCACGCCTGGCTACTTTTTTCTATTTTTAGTAGAGATGGGGTTTTGCCATGTTGCCCAGGCTGATCTCGAACTCCTTGGCTCAAGTGATCGGCCTCCCAGAGTGCTGGGATGACAGGCATGGGCCACTGCACCTGGCCGTTATGATGCTTTTCTAGATGAATAAAGCAAGGAGACTTCCTCAACAATACTAAGACTTATTACAGACAATATTAAAACTTATTATAAAATGTATTACTAGTTGCAGTGGCAATGAAGACACTATGACATCAGTACTGAGACAGACTTACAGGCCAATGGATCACAGACTCTCCAACAGACTCATGCATGTGGAGACTTAATAAACGATGAACATGACACTGCAGTTCAGCGGGGAGAGGATGGGCTATTCAATCAATGATGCACGGATATTTCATTATCCACATGGTAAAAATCAGAACTCAACTCACATCATACACAAAATAAGCCAAGTGGATTTAAAGACCTAAATACGAGAAAACTATATTTTGTCAGGTGCTTCAAGCAGTACCTGGTACCAGGAAAGCACTATATATATATATATGTTAAACAAAGGGTGGGGGCTTGTGAAGAGGTTTGGGGGAGTGGAGGGGAGCACTGAATTTTCGAGGCGTTCTCATAAACCAGGAGCAAAACTTTAAAGGCCTGGCACTGCACTTCCAGTGTGGGGACAGCTTTTGTGGCCCCCTTTCAGAGACTGGGGGGAAGCACACCTGTAATTCCAGCACTTTGGGAGGCTGAGGCAGGCAGATTACTTGAAATCAGGAATTTGAGATCAGCCTGACCACTGTGGTAAAACCCCGTCTCTACTAAAAATACAAACATTAGCCAGGCATGATGGTGAGTGCCTGTAGTCCCAGCTACTCAGGAGGCTGAGGCAGGAGAATTGCTGGAACCCGGGAGGCGGAGGTTGCAGTGGGCTGAGATGGTGCCATTGCACTCTAGCCAGGGCAACAGAGCAAGACTCTATCTCAAAAACAAAACAAAACAAAAACCCTATAAAATAAATATAATACAGAAAAAAGTGTATAAGCTCAGGGTAGAAGTGGACTTCTTAAATAAGACAAAAGAAACACAAACCATAAAGAAAATGATCGACATATTTGCCACATTAAAATTGACATTGGTTCATCAAAAGATATCATTTTAAAAAGTGGAAAGAGCTACACACTGGGAGAAGATATTTTCAATGCACATAACTGAAAAATGATTCGTATTCAGACTGCAGAGAACTCCTCCACCTCGGTAAGAAAAAGCAAACATCACAGAAAAATGGGCAAAGGGCTTGAGTAGTAATTTCATAGAAGAGGAAAAGTAAATGGCCCATAAACATGGGAAAAGATGCTCAATCTCATTAGTAATCATGGAAATACAAATAAAAAGCACCATGCCATACCATTTTATACCAACCAGATTGACAAAAACGTTAAAGTCTGACAATACGAAATGTTGCTGAACTTGCAGGCAACCACATCACCCTGCTATTGAGAGTGTAAATTAGAAAAGCCAATTTCAAAAACAAGTCAGTGTCATCTAATAAGAGGGAAGATACACGTACGGTGCAATTCAGTAATTCTCCTGCTAGCATATACACTAGAAAGATCTTGCACATGTGCACTGGGAAGCTTTTATAAGAATGTTCATAGCAATAATGTTTCAATAGGAAAGCTCAAATTCCATTAGCAGTAAAATGGATAAATATTTATGGTCTTAGCAACTCAGGAGGCTGAGGCAGGAAGATTGCTTGAGCCCAGGAGTTCAAGGCTGCAGTGAATCATGATGGGGTCACTGCACTCCAAGCCTTGGCGACAGAATGAGATCCCATCTGGAAAATAAGTAAATATTGTGTACTATTTGCCTTCAATGGAATATCACACAGCAGTGAAAAGGAATAAATGAATCATGGCTGAATTTCAGGAACATCATGTTGTAGCAAAAATGCAAATAGAAGAATTCACACAACATAATTCTATTTATTGACAGTCAGAAAACATGGCAAAACTAAACAAGACATTGTTTGAAGATACAACCATAAGGTGAAACTCCATCTCTACTAAAAATACAAAAATTAGCTGGGCATGGTGGCACGTGCCTGTAGTCCCAGCTACTTGGGAGGCTGAGGCAGGAGGATGGCTTGAACCTGGCAGGCAGAGCTGAGATCACGCCGCTGCACTCCAGCCTGCCGACAGAGCGAGACTCCGTCTCAAAAAACAAAAAACAAACAAACAACAATCATACAACCATAAGTGGCAAAACTATAAAGAGAAACAAGGGATGATAAATACAAATTCAGGATAATGTTTCCATCTCTGTTGGGGAGGGGAGCACGGCATGAGGTCGATGGAATCCCATGAAAGATGGGACATTAGAACCCAGAGCCTCTTTGTTAGCTGGGTCATGGGCGCATGACACTGTTGGTTTATTATCTTTTTGATGCCTTCCAGATGGGTATAAATATAGATGGGGAATGTGTATTGGCTAACTGTGAACTGAATTAAAGTGTTAATCTAGTGCAAAATGGTGCACATGGCCTCCAGACCCTAGATCCAAATGGCTTGGGTAGAAACCTGGCACCGTGTCTTCTTGAGTACCTCTCTTAATCTCCCCGTGTCTCCATTTCTTCACAACAACTGGATCTGACAAGAGTGGATTACAGCGAAATTATAAGGGTTATATGTAATACTTAATATTTTGTCAGGTGCTTAAAGCAGTACCCGGTACCAGGAAAGCACTATATATATATGTTAAACAAAGCGTGGGGGCTTGTGAAGAGGTTTGGGGGAGTGGAGGGAAGCACTGAATTTTCGAGGTGTTGTCATAAACCGGGAGCAAAACTTTAAAGGCCTGGCACTGCACTTCCAGTGTGGGGACAGCTTTTGTGGCCCCCTTTCAGAGACTAGGGGGAAGCAAGGTATTCTATGGCAGGTAACTTGGGAAGTTCTTCGGGCAGTCTGTTGATGAAGGGAGGGACAAATGTCACTCCAATTCACAGTCCATGACATGCCTGTCCTTAGTTCCTTGTCATGGGGGGAGCTGCTTCCAGGGGTGAATTTGGGGGTCTCAAGCACATCGTGAGTCCGGCTCCCTAAAACCAAGCTGCGTGAGTAACCAGCCCAGCTCCTTCTCACCTGGGTGTTGGCCTGCCCCCGAGCACACCTGGCTTTTTCCTCCGCTTCCTGTATCCAAGGGAGAGGAGCCTTATGTTGCCTGAGGGGACCTGGTTCTGGGGTTAAATTCTGAAATGATCTGGCTCCCAGAGAAGCTGTGCTGGCCCATCTCAGGCCTGAGGGACTGGGGAGGCACCATGTTGCCACCAGAAGCACCGCAGAAGGAACTAGCAGGATCCTAAGCTTTGGAATGATACTGTCTTCCTAAAGGACGTTTCCTACGTCATGTGACACTCTGTGTTCATATGCTGGTGTTCTCTCTTCTGAGTGTGGGAACTCCAAAGAGAAAAATATTGTTCTTCCTCTTCCCTGGATGGTGAAACGGCTTCTAGCTTTCATCACTCCTGCTGGTGACAACCGCAGGTTTGTTCCAGAAGCCGTTACTGAGCACTTGCTGTGTTCCGAGTCCGCTATTATTTCAGCCTCATTCTTGCCCCCGAGTGGGGTGCAGGCCATACTGCCCCTTCATGAATGAGCCTGGCCCAGTATGTGTTGCCAAGTGAGATCATCTGTCCTTCGGGGAGGCTGTCTGAAATCATGTCTAATGTGACCTGCTTCTTTTACATTTTTTAGCTTTCTGTCTCCCTCAAAACAAACAAACAAACAAACAAACAACAAAAACAGCCATTGTTTTGAGTCCAAGTGCTTCAAAAGTCTCCTGCTTAAGGAAGGTGCTGTGGTAGACATGGCAGTTCCTTCTAGCCCAGATGTGGCCTAGAATTGTGTCAGCTCTGTCAGGCACTAGTACCCGGGGAGATGGCCCAGCCCCTGTAGGGTGCGCTCCTGCTGCTGTGGGAAACACAGAGGGGTCATGAAGCCGATCTCCATGGCATCTTTCCGCAGCAGCTGTGCCCTCATGGCAAGGCTGGTTTGGTGCTGCAGGAAAGCTCTAAAGCCAGATGGCAGCCTTGTCAGGGGACCTGGACCAGTGTGCGTCCAGCAGGAGGCCAAGCATCATGTGAGGAGAGCTGGAGAGACCCTTCTCAGGGAAGACTGCACCAGCAGCCCCCAGCGGTGACACCCACCCCTAGAGGAAACCATGGAGGGAGACAGCCCCCACCTTAATGGCACCACCCCCAGGCTCCAGGGAGTCTGCCATGCCCCTGGCCGGGCAGCTCAGCTCCTCGGGATCACCTGTTCCCTCTGCCAGCCACCAACTGCCATTCCAGGGCGCGGTATTTTCACTGATAAAGCCACTCTGGGCATATGACACCTCATCCCATTGTTGGATAAGAAGCTTGCAAAAGAAGGCTTCCTAGGTCAGGCCCACAGGAGCTTGGCCTGGGATGGTCCAGCCTGGCTGGCGGGCAGCCCCGACCTTCTGGCAGCTGCGGGACCGCCTGGGCGCCCCGCCACCCCAACCACGGCCTCCTAGCCGCTGTTTGTGGTGACTCACCTCTGGTTCCCAGGAACATTGTTATTTTTGACCCTGATGTTATTAAGATTGTCCCCAGATTCCCTGCAAATCGTCCACTAAGCAGCATGGGGCCCTAGTGAAAGCACGCGGAGAACAGAGGGCCCAGGGTTGCTGGGCAGCGCGCTCCAGAGGCTCCCCAGCCTTGGAGAGCTCCAGCCTCCCCAGGGGGTGGTGGGGGGTATGGCCGGAAGGACTCCTGCGCCCCACACCCTCAGCGCCGACAGGTTGTGGACCTGGCCCAGCTTTCCCTGGCTGCTCCCAACCCCGGGGCACCCAGGGCCCAAGCTTCCTCTACAGAGCCTCCCCATCCTTAAGGGGGGGAAAATCAACCAGGAAAGGCAAATTGTGTAAACACCACTACAAAGAAATTCCCGCTTAACATTGCTTCCCCTGCACCCAGCGACTTTTAGACAAGCAGAAGAGGAGATGCCTTGCCCGCGACTAAACCAGACTCCCTTTCATTTACTACCCTCTCAGCGTGTGGCCTGATGTCCAACTCTGGGCTCTGAACTCAGCTCTCCCAGGCTGCTCCCGATCCCGGGGCACCCAGAGGTCCGCGCCGGCAGAGGCCTGGGGAGCGGGGCCGCCTGGGGTTGGGGGGGAGGTGTTCTTGTAATCTGTGGTCCCCAGGCGGGGACCTCCGCCCGCCCGTGCCAGGAGCGCCCGGCCCGATAGCGCGCGCCTCCGGCGCCGATAAGGCCCTCGGGGGCCCGGCCCGCACGTCACAGGCCCCGCAGAGGCTGCGGGGAGTCAGCCAGCCCCAGCTGCTCCTCCTCAAGCCCCGACGGCCCCTTGGCGGGCCCCTGCTGAGGGACCGGCATGCCCTGGTCGGTGGGCTTCCGCAAAGTGAGTACTGGGCGGCTTCTCGGGTGGACGGGGGCGGAGATGTCAGGAGGGGGCCACCCAGGCCGCTCCGGTGGACAGCACGCGGGCAAGGGCAGCTTTGCAGCCCCCTGCCTCCCCGCGGGCTCCCTGCCTTAGCAGAGCGGCACATCGGCCTTGTAGCTGAAGGGAGCAGGTGGACTCTGCCCTACTAGCTCAAGCCAGTATATATTTTTTACATTCAGAGATTTGCTGTCAAATTGAGTTCCAACTACCTGGGTCTCTGAATTATGTCCTGTCAGCAACAGCGCTGAGGAGGGATGGTTTTTGGATTATAGTCCACATCTATTGAGATCCTAGAGGCTTTCCTTTGAGTCTGCTAAACTGCGTTTTGTAGGTGTATCATCACAGGCTGCGGGGTGGGCCTCCCGGCTAGGGGGCTGTCACTGTCATTTGGAAGGGGACTTTGGCTTGTTTTCTCAAAGACCCACGGAGGCCGGTGGTCTCATGGTCACACCTGCTCGGTTCTTTGGATTTATGTTGTTAATTCATGGAGGGAAAGACGTCTACCAAGGAAGGAAAAGAGCGGTAGCATGGCCCTGGGAGATAGGCTCTCATGGATATTTTTCAAGTGATAATGGCGCCTTAGCAAGGCCAGCCCAGCCTTCTCGTTCTCCCTGTGTAGATAGGACCCATCCTATCTCTGCCTGGCAGCACAGCCAGCCTGCACCATGTGTCAGTGTCCTGTGCTGGGTACGGTTCTTAGTTTGGTGATGGGTTCAGAGCCCAGAGTTGGACATCAGCCCACACGCTGAGAGGGTAGTAAATGAAAGGGAGTCTGGTTTAGTCGCGGGCAGGGCATCTCCTCTTCTGCTTGTCTAAAAGTCGCTGGGCGCAGGGGAAGCAATATTAAGCGGGAATTTCTTTGTAGTGGCATCTGCACAATTTGCCTTTCCTGGTTGATTTTTTCCCCCTAAGGATGGGGAGGCTCTGTAGAGGAAGCTTTAGTTCCACCAGCGGCAAGCACTTCAGGTTAAGTTCGTAGAGTCTTTCTCCTCTCACAGGGCCACTCTAGGGCAGAGGTTCAGGGTGAGCCTTGGAGACCTGCTCATAGCCAACTTTGGAAGGAGGCAGGTGACTGCAGGTGTCCCGTGTAATGTGTGAACTGTCTTCAGACTCAAACACAAGTCTTTTGCAGGAATAAAGGATGGCCGATGGAAAAAAATGGGTAAAAATTAGCCTCCTTTCACAAACCAAGTCACAAACCTCAAGCCACTTTTCTCTGTGTCTCAGTTTCCTTGTGTGGAAAATGATCTGCTGTGAGACTGAAGTGAGGTACTCGGTTATGAAAACATTAGCAAAGGGGACAGAGGCTTGAAGTTGGTTATTGTAACGAGGATCCATATACTCAGCTCACCCTTGACTTTATGGGTCAATTATAATTAGTTTCTTCTCTGTTATTGGTATATAATAATTTACTTCTTTGTGGGATACATGTGAGTGTTTGTCTCACGCATAGAATGTGTACTGACCAAGACAGGGTATTTGGGGTGTCCACAGCCTTGAATGTTTATCATTTTTACGTGTTGGTATCATTTCAAGTCCTCTCTTCTGGTAACTTTGAAATGTACATGGTATTGTTGCTCTTACAGTATAGTCACCCTAATCTGCTATAACACCACCAGAAGTTATTTCTTCTCTCTAACTGTATGTTTGTATTCATAACCAATCTCTCTTCATTCCCCTTGCCCCCCACCCACCCTTCCTGGTCTCTGGTATCTATTATTCTATTCTCTAGGTCCAAGAAATCAACTTTTTTAGCTCCCATGTATGACTGAGAACATTCAGTATTTGTCTTTCTGTGCCTGGCTTATTTCACTTAACATAATGACCTCCAGTTTCATCCATGTTGCTACATGATTTCATTCTTTTTCATGCCTCAGTGATATTCCTTTGTGCAACTGTAATTAGTTTTTATATTTATTTATTTAATTATTATTATTATTATTGAGATAGAGTCTCACTCTGTTGTCCAGGCTGGAGTGCAGTAGTGTGATGTTGGCTCACTGCAACCTCTGCCTCCCGTATTCAAGCAATCCTCGTGCCTCAGCCTCCTGAGTAGCTGGGACTACAGGTGTGCGCCACCCTGCCTGGCTAATTTTTGTATTTTTAGGTCTCAGTCTCACCATGTTGGCCAGGCTGGTCTCAAACTCCTGACCTCAGGTGATCCACCCACTTCAGTCTCCCAAAGTCCTGCGATTATAGGCGTGAGCCACTGCACCTGGTCTATAATGGTTTTTAAACCCAGGTTGCCACCTCTCACCTCAAAATGGTTCTGCCAGTGTCTCTGCAAAACCAGCTGACTTATTTTGAGATTAATTAAACTGAAATATATTTAGAAAAGCAGGGTTTCAGTTGTTGTTGTTGACAAAATGAACAGAGAAAATAGAGTGTTTTCTAAAGGTAAAGTGACTAAAAACCTTTGTCCTCGAGGTCTGTGTAACAACCTTTACGGCCAGGCATGGTGGCTCATGCCTGTAATCCCAGCACTTTGGGACGCCGAGGCAGATGGATCATGAGGTCAGGAGTTGGAGGCCAGCCTGGTCAATAGGGTGAAACCCCATCTCTATTAATAATACAAAAAATTAGCCAGGCATGGTGGCGTGTGCCTGTAGTCCCAGCTACTCAGGAGGCTGAGGTGGGAGAATCGCTTGAACCTGGGAGGTGGAGGCTGCAGTAAGCCGAGATCACGCTACTGCATTCCAGCCTGGGTGATGGAGTGAGGCTCTGTCTCAGAAACAAACAAACAAACAAAACAACCTTTAACAAACATTTATGAAGCACTTATTGTGTATTAGGTCCTGTTGGGGCACCGGAAATATGGCAGTGAATAAAACTAACAAAAACTCTGTCTTGCAGAGCTTATTTCCCGGCAGGGAAAGGAAACAGACTAAAAACAAAATAAAGGAATCAACTACATTCTGTTGAAAGGTGAAAAGTCAGTCCTGTTATTGAGGGAGAGGGAAGCGGGCAAGGGAAATAGGATGTGTGGGGAGTTCTGCAATTGAAATAGAGTGCTCTGAGACAGCCTCAGTGAGGTGCCATTGGATAAAGAGGTGAAGGAGACAACCAGGCCCAACGCCAGAGGAAACAGCACATGCAGAGGTCCTGGGGCAGGCGTGTGTCATGGGAATAACCAGGAGGCCAGTGTGGCTAAAGCAGAGTGAGGCAGGAGGAGCAGGAGGAGGTAAGGTCGGAGAGACTGGGAAAGGGGCACAGGTGAAGAAAATGCAGGGCTTTGTACATTGATGTGGGGATTTTACTTCCGCCTCGAGCGAGATGAGAATCATTAGACGGTATTGGTATGATACAAATGGCACCATTTGACTTCTACCTATATCTATGACTTCCTAATGCCTTTGAAACCAGGGATTCACATTTTGTAGGGATGGGCTACCAAATTAAACCACCTGATATAGTGTGGCAAATGGTGTTATCATGCACTTCGAATGCAACTGTTCTCAACTTGCTTCCCTCTGGGATACATAGGGCTGGTTGTTGACATTGTTCTGCATGACATATTTCATGACCATACCTGGGTATTAATAATCCCCCTCTCTCTTACACTTTCCTATTTAATGAGAAAATAGATAGTGCTATAGATGCTTCTTACTTAATAATTTACCACTGGTAATATTTAAAAGGACATGGGAGCCACTATAAAATCACAATTCATATGTAGTATATGAACTTGTGATCACAGCTGCAGAAGATCCTTCGTGGTCTTCTTGGGAACTTGGCATGGATAAAGTGGACCAAGGTTCTGGAGCATGAGCTGTCAAGAAAGCTCGGGTGTAAGCAGGCAAGAGCAGCGCTGTGATAAAGGGGAACCTTGAATGTGTTCTAAATTTTAAAAACTAGCAGTGGTCTTCTTACAGGTGGTCTCACTCCCTCTAATCCATTCTTCACACACAACCAAAGTACTGTTTTAGAAGGGCAAATCTTACTACTTCTCTTTCTTGCTTTAAATCTTCAGCCGCTTCACAGTGTTCTCAGGACAGTGTAAACTCCTTCCTGAGATGGCTCCTGTCCTGATCCTGCACTGTTTTATTTTGTTTGTTTGTTTGTTTGAGACAGGGTCTCACTGTGTCACCCAGGCTGGAGTGCAGTGGCACAAGCATAGCTCACTGCAGCCTCCAACTCCTGGGCTCAAGTGATCCTCCTTTCTCAGCCTCCGGATTAGCTGGGACTATAGGTGTGTGCACCTCCACGTTCGGCTAATTTTTGTATTTTTTGTAGAGATAGGGGTCTTACTATGTTGCCCAGGCTAGTCTCAAACTCCCGGCCTCAAGTGAGCTTCATTCCTTGGCCTCTCAAAGCACAGGGTTTATAGGCATGAGCCACCACACCTGGCCCTGGACTACTTCTTACTCAGCACTCCCACAATAATTGTTCCAGGACACTGTCAGTTCCTTCAACAGACTGCACTTGGAAATTTTTATATAATATTCAGAAACTCCACATGGGTGGGACTCAGGCTTGCCTTGTTCACTGCTGTGTCCTTGGCACTTAGCACAGTGCCTGCCACATGGTAGATGCTCATTAAATGTTGGTTGCATTCATGAACGAACAGTAAATTATTTGCAGAACACCTCGTGGTTGATGACTGCTTAGCAGTTTGCTCACAAACCTGCCATTGAAAATTATTGCTCTAGGGTTTGCGTAGATGCCTTTTTAGATACTCTGCTCTTGGGATTTTTTAAAATTCATAAAATAGTTTCTCCTTCCTCTGAACTCTCATTGCACTTTATCAGAACCTCCCTCACGGCCCTCCTCATTTTCCACACCTCCCCGCTTATTTACATATATGTCATCTCTCCTCCACGCTGTGAGCAGGCGGGAGGCGGACAGCAGCTCCATCTGACTCATCTTTGAGTCACTTCCTCTTATTTTCCCTGGCTTCGACCAAGGTCTTGAACCTGGGGCTGAAAAATAGATTTGTTAAATGAATTAATTGGAAACCCATGAACGAGTCTGAGCTCCTGCTTCTCCTTTGCTTGCCCAGATCGTGAGCTTTGGCTGTTAGGAAAATGTTGGGCCAACTGATGTTGGGAAAATTGGGAAAATTTGGAAAATAAATTTGCAAGCTGGCCCCGTGCGGGAGTAGGTGGTCACAGCCTGATGCCCCCGCCGGCCAAGGGTTCTCGGCACAGCCCAGCCTGGACTGCAGCCCTCTCAGGGCAAGTGTGGTGTTTGTCATCACTCTCCGACAGGCAGTGACAACCAATTAGAAATCTAGTGAGAAGTGGCATTGTTTTTCCCGCTGCCTCTCACTCACCCTTGACCATCACCCTCCCCTCGGCTGCTGCTCTCTGAGCAGAGGCTGATTTATCTCCTGAATTTACAATGGGGGCTCAGGAAGAAAAGCGCATTACAGGAGGAAGGCTGACTGCTGCTAATGGGCCTGGCTGAGCAGCTGCTGAAACCTATTAGCGTGTAGGGGAAGGTGGTGCAGGAATGAAACAGGGTGTGTTGCCTGTGCAGAAAACTTGTTTACAGACAGATTAGGAAAAACAAAGCAAGCAAACGATTTTCTGCCCCCAGCCTTTCTCTCCTATAGGAACTCCTGGAAGGGTTTTTCTTCCTGAGAAAGCTCTGGGCCCCCCAGTGGTGTCTGGAAGGCAGCAGGGAGCCTCTTGGCCCTCCCCCAGGGTGATATTGGTCAGAACACTGTTATGCCCTTTCCAGAAGTGGGAAATGAAGCAATATTTTGGAAGAAAGAGCACCTGGTTTCAGTTTCCTTCAGAAAGTTAGTGCCTGCCCACTTTGGGAGGCTGAGGTGGGTGGATCACGAGGTCAAGAGATCAAGACCATCCTGGCCAACGTGGTGAAACCCTGTCCCTACTAAAAATACAAAAATCAGCTGGGCATGGTGGCGCGCATCTGTAGTCCCAGCTACTCAGGAGACTGAGGCAGGAGAATCACTTGAACCTGGGAGGTGGAGGTTGCAGTGAGCAGAGCTGCACTCTAGCCTGGAGACAGATCAAGATTCTGTTAAAAAAAAAAAAAAGAAAAAAGAAAGTTATTGCCTCCCAGTGGATCTGAGGTCAGGAGCTTGAGACCAGCCTGGCCAACGTGGCAAAACCCCATCTCTAAAAATACAAAAACTAGCATGGTGGTAGGCACCTGTAATCCCAGCTACTCGGGAGGCCGAGGCAGGAAAATCACTTGAACCCAGGAGGCGGAGGTTGCAGTGAGCCAAGAGGGAGAGGCCGTCTCACAAAAAAAAAAAAAAAAAAGTTAGTACTGAGGAAAGCTGAAAAGAGGCTGGCAGAGGCCCAGCCCTTCTCCACACCTAGGGGCGCAGCCACTGATTGAGGGTGATGATGATTTGCAAACAGTGGAGCGGATTCCAGCTACTCAGAAAACCTATTAGCAGCTCGTGCAACCGCCTGGTGCCCTCTGTCCTGCTCTCCGCCCACTCTGGCAACCTCTTCTCTGGGTGGGGGAGCTGGGCTGGGCCAGGGTGTGTACCTGTAGTTTGCTTTTTCTCCAAAGGGAGGCAATAGCGAGAGGCTCCTCATCTGCCATCTATCTAACCTCTAACATGTCTAAGTCCCGCTTGGGGCTGGCTAATGTTCTGTCTACACGGCGTGATTTGAAGGTGCCAGAATGTCTTCGTAGTCCTTGAATATCTCCCCCAACCCCCATTAGCCAGGAAGTCTAAAGTTTCACCATCAGAGATTATTCCTTAGGTTCTTAAAGGGGTTTTATATCTCAAAGGCTTCTATTAATTGCATGCATTTAAAGCTGTATAATAGGATCTTGAGTTGTACAGAGGCAGGGAACTAGTGGGATTAGTTGAGGATTAGGCATACGCCAGGAGTGAGATTCAGGGCAGTTCATGAATTGGGCGGGCAGGGAGGTGCAGAGGTGTTGGTGCAGTGGTTAGGAGGGAAGGGGAAGCTCGCTCCCTGAGTTAGGATAGGAATGGGCTCAAGATTCCTTCCCAAGCTGGGTGTAGTGGCTCATGCCTGTAATCCCAGCACTTTGGGAGGCCAAGGCGGGCGGATCACCTGAGGTCCAGAGTTCGAGACCAGCATGGCCAACATGGTGAAACCACGTCTCTACTAAAAATACAAAAATTCGCTGGGTGTGGTGGTGGGTGCCTATAATCTCAGCTACTTGGGAGGCTGAGGCAGGAGAATTGCTTGAATCCAGGAGGCAGAGGTTGCAGTGAGCTAAGATAGCACCATTGCACTCCAGCGTGGGTGACAAGAGTGAAACTCTGTCTCAGAAAAAAAAAAAAATCCTTCCCAAGTGGTCAGATACCCTAGGACAGTCTGGCCTGTCACAGCATGGAGAGTGCAATTTGGTGAGTGATGTAGGACTTACAGTGGACTTGGAGGCAGGTGACAGGAATTACCCGGATTCTGAAAACCTTTTTCATGAACACATCATCCAGGTGGCGACAGGGTCGGCCCAGGAGTTGGCTGGACTGCGTGGCCTGAGATCCCTGGGGTTTTATCCCTTACCTCTCTACCAGCTTTTCAAACCTTGTGTGTGGAATTATATAGTTTTACCATACAAGAAGCACAGAACTTTCTTTATATATTTCATCTTAATGTGGTATTGAAACTGTCCTTGGATGTAGGTAACACTGTCCTCAATTTCTAGATGAGGAAACAGGGTTGAACAGTTAGCTGATTGGCCTACGTTTCCCAGCAAGGTTTCCAGCTCACGTCTGTCTCCTAACCCTTTAAGACAGACGCTCTTCACCATACTGGTCATGCTGAAACTATTATTTAGATGCCTGTCTCCCCACTAGTCTGCAGTCCCAGTCCCAGTACCCAGACTGCCTGGTGCAGGTGAACCCATCCACGCAGGGCCTCGAGGCTGGCAGTGTGACCGTAGGGACCCAGCAGCACAGCATATGGTCCAGCTTGTGGGCACCGCAGCCAGAGCGGCTGACCTCCAACCTGTGCTCTGCTGCTTTCTGGACGTTATCCTTTGCCAGATACCTGCCCTCCCTGCATCTCCAGTCCGCACCTGGAAACCGAAGACCATCATGGTTGTCCTGGGGTTGCTGTGAGCAATACAGGAAATCAGAGCAAGCCTTTTGGGAAATGTTGGTGATTATAAACTTTTTTGGAATCACAGGTTCTTCTCTGGATCAATAACTCTTAATCTTCTGAGAACTCTGGAAATTTAAAAAAGATCTTTCTACCTTCCACGTACCTTTGACTCAGGCCAACAGAATGTATGGAGTAGGAAACAGTAAATCACACAGTCCCTTGTTCTCAGAAGTGGGAAATGCTACTTTCGAATAATACCATGGAGGCTGAAACAGGGAAGAGTGAACGCTCTGGCCAAGAAAGCCAGGGAGTGTGCCAGGGAAGCTTTGCAGAGGAAGAGAACTTTGAATGGGCCTTGAGGAATCTGTAGAATTTCACAAAACAGAAAACCTCATGAAAAGTGTAGCTTGTGTGTTTGGGAGAGGTGTGGGATCCAGTGTTGAGGGACAGGTCGGGTGGACAGAGTAGGAGATGAGGATGAAGAGATAGAGAGGGGCTGGTTTGAGGAGGCTTCTGAACGTCAGCCTGAGACTTTGGTCTTTAGTCCACAGGGTTGGGGAAGCCCACAAAGGTTTTGAGTAGGAAAGTGTTACGGCTTCAGGAAGCCCCCTCTGGCAAGACCCTCTCAAAGAGGGGTCACTGGAGTGAAAATACTGCCCCTCTACCGGTAAGGCTTGATGAGGTCCTAAATAGAGGGACCTGGAAGATCATGAACATTCTTGAGTAGCTACTGTGTACCTGCCACGGTGCTATGTGATTAAATATCACAGCGTATTTAATGCTCGCAGCAGCCACATAAAAATTACCCATGTTACAGATGAGGAAACTGAGATTGCAGCTAGGAAGAGTGATGAAATGAAGTTGTTTATTGGGGATATTGACTGGCTGATCATGCAGGTGCCCTTGTGGTCTGAGATGTAGTTCCGGTAACTTGATTTTGAGACACAACCAGAGGATAGCAGGTTTGGAAACTGACTTAATGCACCTCACAGGTGTCTGTTGTTTGCGTCAGCACTCCAACTTCACATTGAGAAATCCTCCGGTCCTCTGCCTTTCTTCTGTGTTCTTGTTCACTTGTGTTCTCTGGTCAGTGAATTCTGTCCTATCAAGAAAACCTAAAAGGCAAGTCAGTTACAACCAATGTCCTGGTAAGGGCGCAATCAGAAAAACAGGAGGCTACATCATCTTGAATCTGTCATCAAGACTGTGCTATGGCGTGATGAATCATGCATGCCCCATAGCCGAGAGCACCATGTTTGTTACAAATTACTGATTAAACAACATTGGAATAGAAAATGAGTCTCACTGCCCAGTGTCAATGCCAATCCAATTGATAACAGCTGCCTGGGATGCTGTGTTGAGAGAGATTCTGAAGGCACTTTTAGACTTACGGGCAAGAGTGCTCTGATAACTTAGCAACCTCTGCCAGGGGTACTGAGGGGCAGGGTGGTGTGTTACTGGGAGTGTTATGGTAGCCATTTCTAGGTCACTGGTGTTTTTCCTTCTTTTCCTCCTCCTCCTCTCCTCTCCTCCCCTCCCCTCCCCTCCGCACCTCTCCCCCTCCCTCCTTCCCTCCCTCCCTCTCTCTTTCTCTCTCTCCCTCCCTCCCTCCCTTCCTTCTTCTTCCTTTTGAGACAGGGTCTTACTGTGTCACCCAGGCTGGAGTGCTGTGGTCATGGCCCACTGCAGCCTCCACCTCCTGGGCTCAAGTGATCCTCCTACCTCAGCCTGCCAAGTAGCTGGGACTACAGGTGCAGGCCAGCATGTCTGGCTATTTTTTTCTACTTTCTGTCTCCTTCTTTAGTTTAGCCTTAATCAGATGAGCCATGTTTTGACTGCTGTTTACTTAAGAGACATCCTGTTTTCCAAGGATGTTTGAAGCTAGCTGGGGCTATGCATCTGTGTTGATTGCACTGGTTTACCTCTCAGAAGGTCATATGATACCACACGGTTTCCAGTTCCTTATCTCTCCCAGCTATCCCTGTCAGGTTGGGCTGGGGGTAGGGAGGTGGGTCTCCCTTAAATATAGGTCAGAGAGCCAGTAAGTGGCAGGGTCTGACCTAGGACTGTGTGAATTCTAAGCCCAGCTCTTTCTACTATGCTGAATCCGTAAGTTGGGGAGGCTTTTCATTACCAAATGGGTGTGAATTGCCATTCAATATCATCAGCCAGAGCAGACTTTTCCCACATTTTTTACATAATCACCCACAAACCGTGACTGCTCATCTCCACTGGCCTCCCCCAGGGCCAGCCCCTCCACCACTGTTTCCCTGCCCCTGTCCAAACCCAGCCCACCCCTCTGGGCCAGGCCAGGGCCTGCCCTCCTGTCCAGCTTCCTGGCTCCTCACCCTCTGGGCCCCTTAAGGCCATGACCCCCATCAGGCATCCCTCTGTGCTTTGGGATGTCGCTGGCACTAAATAAATATATGTGGAGTGGAAAAATGAATGACCACCGGATACCCACTCTGACTTAAGTGTGTGGGAAACCATGAAAACATGTCAAACTTCTTGCATTGAGTGATTTGTTAAAGGGAACTTGTTCCACCACCACCTTTGTTCTTTTCTTTTTATGGAATCTGCCATAGAAACAGCCTTTCATTAGAACCACTGTGTTTCTCAGATTTGGTTAAAAAGCATCTGCAGGCGGAGTGATGAACTGGCAAATTGAGAGACTTGAATTTCCAGGCTCCATCTACATAGTCTTCCTGCGGAGTTTTGAAAATTCACTTCGTTTTCAGTGTCCTCATGCCTGCATCTGAGAAACGGAGACACTAGTGTGTGGCACCGACCATCACAGAGGTGCATGGTAGTGAGTGCTGGGTAGGGATTAGCAAATTGCTCCGAATGTCTCAGGCACAAAGAGGTACTTAAATAGCCACTCCAGGATTAGGATAACTGTTCTGAGCCCTTCTCTCGACTCCGTTAGTTTGTAACGTGGCCACTGGGGGCTTGTCCCTAGCCTTTGAATAAATGGGATGGCTTCAGAGCCAGCAGTCGCTGGGGCAGCCTGAAGGTGGTGTTGAAAGATCTTTGCTTTGCTTGTTTGCATCTAATTTTATTTCTTTACCAATAAAGATGCTTTCTCTTCAGGGGCATTATTATGACTGTGACCTGGGCGGAGCCTGTCTACAGGGTCCCCTGGGTTCTCTCAGGGCTCAGGGGCAGCATGCAGGGCTGCCTGTAGAGGCCCCTTCAGCCCTGCCTCCTACAGGGAGCCCACCCTCTGAGATGTTCCTAATTCCTGGCCCCTGGCAAGACGCGAGCTCCTCCTCTTCTTTCAGTGTCTGTGGTGGTTTCTCTGAAAAGCACTTAAGAGCCTGGAAGGGGAGATGGGCTGTGCCTCGACCACAAACGCTGCCAAAAGGAACCTGCTACAAGAGGTACAACGCTTTGAGAGAAAACTGCAAAGGAGGGAATAGGGACGATCCGCGGGGAGGCGCCTTTAAGTTGGCTGTAAGGGACACTCCAGCGTGCAGGGAGAAGGGACGCAGGAGGGCTCCCAGGCGGAGAGTACGGCTGATGGCAACGCTGCCCGGCAGTGCGGAAAGCGTGAGGTCAGCTCCGACCCTCCGCTGCCAAGTGGACCCAGAAGGGCTGGGCAAGGCTCCGCTGGAGTGTTTAAAGGGTCTGGAAAACACCAAGGAGCAATGGACAACTCTGAGCGGGAGGACCCTTGGCAGTGAGCGATCTGGAAAGGAAGGAAGCCTGGATACCAAGATCAATTCGGCAGCGCCTGCGGGAAGGCCCAGACCGGAAGTGATGAAGACCCCACCTCAGGGATGCGCAGCGAGCAGGGGCAGCAGTGGTTGGGACTGGAGTGACCACACCCAGAAGAGGGGAAGGTCGGACCCCAGCCAAGCCTCATTGAAGAACCATGCAGGCAGGAGCGCATTTCGTCCCCATAGTTATCCCGTGAGGTCATTGCAGGCTACAGATAAGGACACTGAGGCACAGAGAGATTGATTTACTCACCTCTCCATAGCTAGACAGCTGCGGACTAGGACAGGAAGCCAGGCAAGCTGGCCTCAGAGTCAGAGTCCTTAATCACAAAATCATTCTGCTTCATGTGGTTTTATTATCTCATTAATTGCTTTTAGAGACAGGGTCTTACTCTGTCACCCAGACTGGAGTGCAGTGGTGTGATCATAGCTCACTGTAACCTTGAACTCCTGGGCTCAAGTCATCCTCCCGCATCAGCCTTCAGAGTAGCCAGGACCATAGTCATGCACCACACCCCTGAGTAATTTTTAAAAAATTTTTTGTAGAGAAGAGGTCTTGCTATGTTGCCCAGGCTGGTCTCGAACTCCTGGACTCAAGTGACCCTCTTGCCTTGGCCTGCCAAACTGCTGGGATTGTAGGAGTGAGCCATCATGCCCAGTCTCATTCTGCTTTCGTTTGAGGGGCAGAAACAGGAGACTCAAGAGAAGAAGCTGGGGCTCGAGGGCTGGCAAAGCCCAGCGTCGCTTCTCCGGGTCCTGTGAGGCATTTCAGATGGGACCCTTGGAAGCCCGCTGACCACATGTGTGACCCCAGGGGAGGCCCATCTTTTGGAAACTTTGTATCACCTGCTTTGCCCATTCCTTCAAGAAACTCTGATTTGTTGAAAGAACATAGTTCGTTCCACTATGTACAGGGTTTTCTTCTGAACTCAGAAAACCAAAAACAAAACCACCTTAAAAACTGTGTACGCTCAAGACTCAAAGCCCAGATGCATTGCAGGATGTTTGTTTAATTTGCAAAACCTTCACCATGAGGTTTCTTTGAGTAAGTGCATATGAAAAATATTATAGCTAAAAACATTTGTGGAAAGTAAAAAAAAAAAAAAAAAAAAAAAAAAAGCTTCAACTGAGTAGATTTAGATATACTTGCATGCTAAAAAGTGTCCAAAATGTTTCTGGTTTTCTCCTTGCCTTTCATATTTGTCAGCGAATTTAATGACAAACATCAATTACCTGAAAAATGCCCTTGCAGTAGGTGGTAGCACTGAATTGTATTACAGATCTCATTGAAGGAGTGGATACTTAATATACTAATGTTCACATGTACAAAGCCAGAAAATTAGGGAATTGATTAATTGTATCCCAAAAGGATGCTTTGCTTTAAGACGGCATTCACTAAATACTGAGAACTATTGCATTAAAGTTCTCTGTTTTGATGGTGTTAGTTCCTGGGGACCAGGAGGCTAAGAGTGGGGAATGGGATAGAGAGGGTGAGGGTGAGAGAGTGGGGTAGAGAAATATAGTGAAATGTTAAAAGCTCGGTCAGAGTGAAAATAACCATCCTTTTCCAAAGCATGTTTGTTATGTGGGGGAAATAAAGAGTTTTAGAGTCAAATGTGATTATGGAATCTTGGCTTAAACACTGTTCATTAGCTTCTCCAAGAATGCTTACACCTTTTTTTTTTTTTTTTTTTGAGGTAGGATCTTGCGATGCCACCAAGGCTGCCTAGGCCAGAGTGCAGTGATGCAATCATAGCCCACTGCAGCCTCTATCTCCTGGGCTCAAGTGATTCTCCCGTAGCTGGGACTATAGGTGCATACCACCATGCCCAGCTCATTAAAAACAATTGTTTTGAGAGACAGAGTCTTGCTATGTTGCCCAGGCTGGTGGCAAACTCCTGGCCTCAAGTGATCCTCCCACTTCGGCCTCCTAAAGTGCTGGAATTAAAGGTATGAGCCACCATACCTGGCCCTGCTCAGGGCTTTAATATACTTCCTTGGTTTGTGACTCTTTAAGGATAAGGTTTGCATTGTCCACATTTACTTACCCAGAGCACCCTTTGGATTGGTGTGGGTGACATTATACAGGGCTGGTGTTCCTGGGAACACACTTTGGGAAATGCAGTGTCAGTCTTCATTAAGAGGATGGCATTCAGATTTTCCTTTATTGGAGAGACCTTGATCGTTGGATGAACATAAGCAGGGGTTCAATGAGGAAAAGGGTCTTTCTCCATCCCTGGGAGAAACCTTGGAGGAACAGAGGAAAAGAGAGTACTGAAAAGGCTGAAAAAAGTCCAGATTTGTCACCAGGTTGCTACCAGCGAGAGTAGAGATTCACTCCTTGGTGCTCCAGGGAAGAACCTGGGAAAGGGTGGGGTAGAAGTCACAGGAAAGCAGATTTCAACTTGAGATGAGAAAGAACTTTCCAAAAATTAGAATTCTCTGAAGAGGGAAGTATTTGATCAGAGTCTTGTGAATAATTTTGGAGGAGGGACAGTTGCATGGACCGGGAGTAGGACTTGGGAGACCTTCAAAACGATCTCCTTCAATGACTGGATTACCAGTTAGACAGCTCTCAGAGGAATAGGACTTGGTTCACAGAAACCCCATGCACTGCATTCAATTAATTAGGTGCACCGTTACTTTGCTAAGAATTGACTTATTTGAATGTTGTCTAATTTCTTCCTCCTCCTGGGCCTGTGTAGCTTTGATAGTTTGCATGGCTGGTTTAACAGCTCTCTGTGGAAATGAGAAAATCATTCAATCAGATGAAATGGATTTGGATGAGCAAAGGAGCTTTTTTCAGTGTGGATATTTTAGAAACGCCTATACCATTTAGATTATAGTAGTTAGAAATCTTGGGACTTTCTGATCAGCTAGCATCTAATGATCAAGTTAATGAAATACTTGAAATTTGATAAGCTGAATAGGATGGAATATTTTCATCTAATTTGGGATCCAGATTTACACCTTGTTTACTTGGATTTGCTAGGTGATTAGAGAGGCTCTAACTCCAAATGCATAAGATGAAGTAAACATTGATGTATACAATGTGATGTATTTCGATTCAAATAAAATGCTTAGAATTCAACTCGCCAAGAATCTGAGACCCCCTGAGACGGTTCTCAACAGGCGGCCCCGTCCTTCCTGGGTGTCAGGAAGTACCTGGAGCAAGGAGGGCCCTACAGTGTTTAGGGGAAGACTTGCTAGATGCAGGGCTGACTCAGTTCCTACGCTGCTCCCTCTGGGAAATAAGATCTTATTTTGGGGAGGAAACTGGGGAGCGGAATGGTTCAGTGGCTTGCTGCTTAGCGGCAAATAGATAAAAGGAGACACAGAGGGTGACATTAAGGGACTCGCAGAAGGGCAGCTTTACTCCCCCTGTTTGAAATATCTATCCAAGAAATGCCAGGCAAAGCCTCACGCAACACGGTGGGCTCCTCTGCAGCAAGCCCCTGCGTTTTCTTCTTGGCCCTGCGTTTTGGCCTTGTGAGTTTGCATGTTTGGTTCGAAAGCTCTCTATGGAAATATTCAGTTATTTTTTCCATCAGATGGCCCCATGGCAGGGGGTGTGGCAGCAGGAACCCTTGCTGAAGGGCCCCCGGCCCAAGTGAGATGGAGCTGGTGTCAAGCACATAAGCAATGTTTCCGCTAGATGGAGGGCTCTGCACATTGTCACAAACCCCCGTTTTGTGCCTAGCCTTTACAAATCCCAGTTATTTAAATCCCTGGGTTTACTTAGCTCCATTCCCAGTTTGGCCAGGGGTATTTCTTGGCACTCTGTCCCTGACTGTGACGTAGACCCTTAGCTGTGAGGCAGCTGGGGAGCCGCCAGCAGTGGAGACCCCCAGTCCTCACTCAGTGTGCTCTCCACCCTCTCCTAGCCCTAGCCCCCGGGATGGACCCTGAAGCTGACCTCTGCCCCCAGCCCTCTTGGCCTTGGAGACCCTCTGCCTCCCTCCTGACCCTGGGTCACCACCCTGGGGCAGGGTCTGTGCTCCTCTGGCTCTGTTGATTGCTGGTCTCTGCTCTCAGCTCCATCCCTTCCCATGAAGGACAGGGAGGAGCCATCTGTGCAGACTCCAGTGGGGCGACTGTGGAATGGACTGGCCCAGACCACAGGGGATGTGGTCTCTGGTGCCACCTCTGTCATGCCTTCTGCTCTTGCTGGGATGGGGACTGAGGTGTGTTTATTCCTCTGCAGAAGACAACAGTAGTGTGGTAGATGACTGCAGAAGGGAGGGCAGGGTGGTGGAAATACAGTGAGAGGGCCTAGGAAGGTGGTCCATGGACGTGGTACCCACGCAACAGGCACTATGCATAGCTGTGCTGGGGCGAGAACAGATTCTCGTGAATTCTGCCTAAAAGGCGTGTCTTGGAATTGGCTGGCATGGTGGCCCTATCCAGTTGGGGAATGGCTGCTCAGCAGGGAGTCATTAGGCTCCTAGCTGGTAGGCTTGTGTGTGGTCCAGAGCTTGCCACCTTTTAGAAACTGCTGAGGGCCAGGAGATTGAGGTGGCTGGAGAGGCTTTGGCGTGCATGGGCCACAGATGGACCCCACTTCACATCACCAGCAAGACCTTCTGTTGGCTTTCAGCTCTTCTCTACAGCCTTCCAAATGGAGTCCCCAGTGAAAACAGAAAGTGTTTGAGGGAGACTCAACACAAAAAGTTGAGGGAGACTTTCCACAAATGTAAAAGAACTAGGCAGAGATGTTTCTCTTGAACACTTCTGGTTAGACATTTTACAAGTTTTCTAGTGAGAAGAGATTAGAAATTTAAATGCCAGAACCACTCTTGATTTCTTTTTGTAGTATATTCTCTCCCCACCCCCAGCTGCATCCTCCTTGTCATCCTCTCCCCCAACACTGCCTCCAGCCCCAGACACTAACCCCTTGGGACCCACTCTTGGTTTCCTTGTCTCAAGTTGCCTTGATATATGCACACACACATACACACACATCCATGCATGCATGCACAGACACACACACGTATGAACATATATACACAAATACAAACTCATACATGCACGTACTTGTGCATACACATACTTGTGCATACACATACACATGCATACACACATGTGCACACACAGGCACTTGTGCACACACATGCATGCACACACATGTGCACACATGTTCCCTCTGGGTGGCCCACAGAACACACATTCCCTTGGCAGCCAGCGCCACCGAGGCCTCAGACTCCAGGAACACCCTGACCCTTGGTATCTGAGACACATTGACCCACTACGGAGGGAAGAATCTACTGAGGGAGAAGTGTCCCCTCCCATCCCCACCCCCTGGGTGGGCAGAGGAGAATGTCTCACCCCCCAGAGAGGAGGAGAATAAGCTGAAGGCTCTCTGGTGAGTCACTCAGGTTAACTCAACAAACTCCTACGGGCATTTGAAAAATGTTAATGCTATTCATGAATTCAACTGGAGTCTAAGAGGAAATAATGGAAAGTTATTGGTCAAAAATCGAGAAGAGGCTGGGTGCGGTGTCTCATGCCAGTAATCCCAGCTCTTTTGGTGGCCTAGGTGGGCGGATTGCTGGAACCCAGGAGTTCAAGACCAAAAGTGAGCAGCATAGCAAGACTCCATCTCTAAAAAAAAATTCTAAAAGAAATGAACCCAGGCCAACTCTCTGGTCCGATTGACCAGTTGCCTCCCAGGTGAGTCCCCAGGGAGGCCCTGGGAGGACTATGTCAGCTGTCATTGACTTCAGCATCCTTCCATTGGCCTCAGCACAGGGTAGGCACTTGGCAAATGCAAAACACTAATTAGAGTTAGTGGCCTGAACAAGGCACTACTGTGCTCTGTAGCAAAAGCTGTCGATGGAGAACCAAGAACCTCCCTAGAGTCTCTTTCATGGCTTTCCCAGCCAGCTCCCATGTCTCTTTTACTCATTACTTCCTCAGAGTTCCTGAGCTTCCTGTTGTTGCACAGGCATCTTTGAGGCACAAGAGCAGAATGCTTGTGGGGGCCGACTTGGCTCCGGTTGCTGAGTTCAAATCCCAACCCCGCCACTTCTCTGCTGTGTGACCTTGGGCAAGTTTTTCAACCTCTCTGTGCCCTGTTTTACACTTGTAAAATCAGGATAAGTAGAAAACCTGCTTTATAAAGTTGTTGTGGGGGTTAAGTGGGTGAACACTTGTAAAATGCTTAGAGCAGTACCCAGCACCTCCTAAATGCTATCGATTCCTGTCTTTTCTTTCTTCTTTTCGTTCCTCCACCAGTGCCTCTAACTGCTTGTCCCATGGGCATCAAACTAAAGACTGAGCACAGTGGCTCATGTCTGTAATCCCAGTACTTTGGGAGCCTAAGGCAAGAGGATCACTTGAGGCCAGGAGTTTGAGACCATCCTGGGCAGCATAGTGAGATCCTCATCTCAACAAAAACTAAATGAAAAACATTAGCCAGGTGTGGTGGTGCTCACCTGTAGTCCCACCTCCTTGGGAGGCTGAAGTGGAAGGCCCACTTGAGCCCAGGAGTTCGAGGCTGCAGTGAGATATGATTGTGCCACTGGACTCCAGCCTGGGCAACGGAGTGAGAAAAAGGAAAAAAAAAGTTGCCTAACATCTGTAGGTGTAGAGAAGGACATTCCAGACCAAGCAAGGGGCATATCTCAGGGATAGGAGAGGGATGGGGTGGGGCACTAGAGTGGTCTCCCACTGCATGGAGCTTACCTGTCACAACCTGGGCATGTCCAGGTACTGCGGCCTTATCCCCGCCTGCATCCAGCTCCCCAAGTGTCACTTCCTCAGAAAGGCCTCAGGGACCAAACACCATCGGTCACCTCACCCCACAGCCCTCTCCATCCCCACTCCACCTTTGATTTTCTTCTTAGCACTCACCACTTCCCTGTGGGATAAATAGATCTTAATGCTCATCTGTCTCTCTCTCCTCCCTCCTATAGGAATGTCAGCTCTGTGTGCACAGGATTCCTGCCTGTCTGGTCAGTGTCGGATCCTAAACAAGGCCTGGCCCCTCCACAGGCACACACATAATTTTTAAATGACTGAATAAATCTAAAAATCATTACTTTATTTTCCTCTTTGTATAAAATCTTTGTGAGGGATGGAAACTCCCTCCAGCCTCACGACAGGAGACATTTAAGGCTGTAAAGGCTATACAATCATTAGCAACGAATCATTCCTTTACATAACATTCACACAGCTCCCTACAGTAGGCATATTTATGTTGTCGTCTAACATATATGTTTTAATTTTCAAGCGTTTGGTTCTAGATCCACATGTTCTCTCCAGGAGGTCAGGAAGCCTGTGTTCTCTGATTATCTTTTATAATCAAGAAGATTCTGGAACACAGTGGCCTTCAAAAAAACATTGGTGGTGTTGAAATAGATCCCCACGACTTCCTAAAACCTGGCAGTCTTTGAAGATTCTGTTCAGTTCTCACTGCTCCATCAAAGATGCCCCCAGAGCTGTAGCTCTCTCTGATCTCAGCCACTCCCTTGAACTCCTGGCGGTTCGTGTTGCAACCTCTCATTTGGTATTTAATTGTACACTGTCTTGGGGCATCTCTTGAGCTCTTATCTTACTGAGTATGTAACCCTTTTATTGTCCTATTTTTCATAGAACTCTATCTTTCACCTCTATTAGTTTGCAGTCTTTCCAAGAGTAGCAACCAAACAGCATTTACTTTTTTTGTGTCTACCACTGGGTGCTCAGATTGTACAATGCAATTCAACAGTTCACATTTGAGTGAAAGAATAAATGAATGAGGAAAAATCCTATCTATCTAGTCCCATCGAATTTTTGCATTGAGACTTTATCTCTGTGACTCTCACCCGAAAAGCACTTGAGGCACTAGAGGTGGATATGGATATTGGCAATGATTTTCCTTCGGAAATGTTGATTGGCATCTTGGTATCTTATTTCAGAAATCCTAGAAATGTCTCTCTCTGAAGACTAAAGCTCAGTCATTCCAGAAATGATGCGTTGGCTGTTTTTGTGTGATGCTTGATTCACTGTGCATTTTTCATTCTTTCTCTAACACTTGACATCCCTTTATTCAGGAGTTCAAGGTCACGGGTGCTGAGACAGGTCACTTTGAAAAGGAGCTTATGAAAGTGGACTTCTGCACTGATGTTAGAGTAGAAATGAGGTCTTCACTTCACAAATTCATGCAACTGCAGAGGTGGAAAGAACGTTGCCGACACAGCCATAACGTTGTTGCTGTTGTTGTTTGAGACAGAGTCTTGCTGTGTCGCCCAGGGCCCAGGCTGGAGTGCAGTGCCGTGATCTCAGCTCACTGCAGCCTCTGCCTCTGGGTTCCAACGATTTTCCCGCCTCAGCCTCCTGGGTAGGTGGGATTATAGGTGCACGCCACCATGCCCAGCTAATTTTTGTATTTTTAGTAGAGACAGGGTTTCACCATGTTGGCCAGGCTGGTCTCAAACTCCTGACCTCAGGTGATCCACCCGCCTCAGCCTTGCAAAGTGCTGGGATTACAGGTGTGAGCCACTGCACCTGGCCGTAATTCTTTAAAAAGACATGAAGCCAAGGCTTTAAGAGGAGGCCCTCTAGATACCCTTCAATATTGTGCAGATAAGAAATATCCAGATTAGACACATACCTTAGGATTCCCCTGTAGTGGGCAGGGTTTTCTGCAGATAAGCAACATAGAAAGAAATGAAGCTGTGGTTGACAGTTTAGAGCTTATTTCCTCACCTTTTAAATTTAAATAGTTACAAAAAGGGTGATATAAATACTGTATGAAAAGATACCTGAAAGAGCAGCCAGCCAGAATTCATAAGAGGATTAAATAGAAAGATAATGGTCCCTCTTCAATTAGTAAAATAATACGATGAGCCCCATGTGAAGTACTATGGGTGGCACCTGCTCTTGTTGCCTTGGTAGTAAAGAGAAAACAGGACTAGGAAGTTGAGGGCTGATTCCAAGGTGTTTTCCAGTGGTAGCTGCTAAGCACCCTGTTGAAAGGAGTTTAAGTGCATCTTGGAGGAAGGAGCCTGTCTTCCTGTTGTTAAGTTGTACAAATGGAAAAATTCAGGAGGCACAGGTAGGCCAGTTAGCAATTTAATTGGGTTTAATTGCAATGTTTTGGCTCTGGGAAGAGAGGGGAAACCTCTGCAGTCAGCATTTAGCCAGTGGAAGCCACCCCTTATCAGCAGGGTCCCAATGATGACGAGTAAGTGGGTTTTACAGCAGAGGGTCCCCCGGGCTTGGTCTACCTCATTATCCTTTCTTGGAGTTTAGGATCATTCTGGGCCAGCTGGGAAGGCCTAGCACCAGCTCCTGGAGCTTCTTTCTCTTGGTTCAGAAGTGTGCAATGGAGGTTACATGATAATGTTATTGTTGTAATTCTAGAGAACTCGATTGGAGAGGCTGGGATTATTGATTCAAGGTCTCCCCATTTCTCTATGGCTCTTGTAAAGGACAGATTCCCCCCTCTTTAAACCCTGGAGGGCCTAGTTCATGGAAACAGATACCTCACATTTCTGCATTGAACGTGATGGTGATTGGTGGCTGGCATCTTTTCTGAATAGAGATAATGGCCAAATTATTAAAGATGCCCTGGTTGCACCCAGATTTCCAACACTGAGCAACTCTTACTGGAGAATATTGAATTTCAGTTTTCCCCCTCTACCCTAAAAATACCTTGGGTTGCAGGATGGTGCAAAGCCCAGGGTCAGTCCCTCTGCTGTGTTCCATGCACTGCCCCAGGCATCATGTTACTCCTGGGGGACTCTGGACAAATGACTTAATGTTTTTGTGCCTTAGCTACTTCTGTGAAATAGGAATAATAATAGTTGCTAACTCATAGGGTGGTTGTGAGGGTTAAATGTGTTAACACATCTAACATGCTTTGAACAATACTTGGCTCACACATTGTAGCTATTACTATTATTACTGTTATTATTAGAAATAAGGTCTCACTCTGTTGCCCAGGCTAGAGTGTCATGGCAGGATCATAGCTCACTGCAGCCTTGAACTCTGGCCTCAAGCGATTTTCCCACCTCAGCCTCCCGGGTAGCTGGGACTACAGATGCGCACCATCATGTATGGCTAATTTAAATTTTTTGTGTGTATAGAGAAACAGAGATCTTGCTATGTTGCCCAGGTTGGTCTCAAATTCCTGGCCTCAAGTGATCTTCTTGCCTTAGCCTCCCAAAGTGCTGGGATTACAGGCGTAAGTCACAATGCCTTGCTGACTGTAGCTTTATTATTATTATTGTCTTCAAATCGGTTCCCCCTTCCTGCTCTTAATTCTGTATCTCATGGTCTCTGTGGTGAATCATCATGGGCTAGAGGATGTGGATGGGGCCTTCCAGGCCCAGTTCCCAATGGATGGTTCAAGGCTACCTTCTCCATGCAGGGAAAGCCTTGCTCCAGAGTCTGAACAAACTCTCGTGGTACAGATCCCAAATTTCAGGGTCACAAACCCCTCTGGAATCTTGGGCAGGTCTCTCTGGCTGGCAATGGGCCACCCATCTGGCTGTGTCCCTTGGGGTGAATTGTTTAAATAAAGGAGAAGCCTCAGGGGACCCCCTGGTTGGCCCTGCCTGCTCCAGATGGCAGCTCATATCAGGCAAAGTTGCATTTCTAAGGAAGGGTGGGAACCTTTCTTCATTGCTGAGGGTGAGCATGCCATGCAGGGCTGTCCAACCCCTGGGCATCCTTCAGAAACTCTGGAGCCATGGGGTTCACTGCCAGTACTTAAGCCTGTTTGGCAATTTTAAAAAAAAGGAGTCCCTAATTTCCTTTTTTTTTTTTTTTTTTTGAGGCGGAGTCTCGCTCTGTCACCCGGACTTGACTGCAGTGGCCAGATCTCAGCTCACTGCAAGCTCCGCCTCCCGGGTTTACGCCATTCTCCTGCCTCAGCCTCCCGAGTAGCTAGGACTACAGGTGCCCGCCACCTCGCCCAGCTAGTTTTTGTAGTTTTAGTAGAGACGGGGTTTCACCGTGTTAGCCAGGATGGTCTCGATCTCCTGACCTCGTGATCCTCCCATCTCGGCCTCCCAAAGTGCTGGGATTACAGGCTTGAGCCACCGCGCCCATTAGCACCGTCCCAGTGAGTTTGATTTTGCAGTTTCTCCGGTATGTGCTCCTCCTCCCCGCATACCAGCAGGCTGCCGAGGAAGGTTTCCCTAATGTTTGGAAACACTGAAGGTAGTTTAGTAAATGGGCCTGTTCTGGCAGTGCTGCTCATCCACGTTTTCCAAAATGTGTGTAATTTCCACTCTAGTCTCGGCTCCCCAGTCTGCAATATGTTCTGAAGTGTCAGTTCTAAATGCAGCCCATTCCTTGCACAGTGGGGAAATGTGGCATGCTCTGTGGCATGGGCCAGGGCTCTTGGTGATGTGGGTGCACTTGGAATTCTATTTAGGCACCCATGTGACACCCCAACATCTTCCCATCCTCAGCAGAAAGATGTAAACTATTGAAGAGCTGTCTGCTTCGCTGCCTTGGGACTGAAGAAACAGAATTGCTCTCTTGGGCGTGACTGGCAATTTAGGACTAATGGAGATTGTGGGGAAAGGATAGATAGGGCAGGTTGGGGTGTGAAGGCTTTTTTCTGCAACACGGCCCTGGCCCTGGGATGGGAAGCACCTGAAACTTCTCTGCCTAGAAGAGGACACTGGTCCCAAGGCTGTTTCTACAGGGGCCATAACAGCACATGGGGGCATGGACAGTTTAGTCAACCAGCCCCGAATATCTGATTCATTTAGAAATCTGAATTGACTGGATTCCAATCCAGCTAACATTTATTGAGCCCCTGTTGTGTGGCCAGCATTGTGCTTAAACTCATGTCTGTTGTTTTGAGCATGCCTGACCGGAGCTCCTATCTGGTTGACATGGGGCACATAACTGCATCGTGTTCCGCTCAGGAAACATGTATTGAGTGCTGCTTCTGTGCTAGGCTTGGGGATTCTGAGTTGGGCGGAGATGAGAAGAGACCTCATCTCCTACTTCCCTGCCCAGGGAGTCCTTGGTGGTCCCAGAACTGTTCAGCAGAAGCATTTGCTTAATCTCAAGGCATTTTGTTCTTTAGGAATTCTGGTTCTATTTCTTATCCAAAAAGAGACACAGATACTGACGCTGAAATTTGTTATTGTACATAAAACATTCTGTTCGCTTCATCTGGTTATTTGATGGGAAACAGTGGCGTTTGGATGCCTGTTTATTTCTCACTATTGGTAAAATAATCCTGTCTCCTGCAGGCTTGCCACTTGGGTCCACTCCCCATCCTCCTCCAGCACCGTGACTGGGTTTCTGGGGAGCTGGGCACTATGGCCATGGGAAACTTAGACTTGTGGGGTCTTTCTGTTGTAAATTCTTGGCTGTGGGCTCTGCAGTGCATGCAGGAAGGAGCCGGGGTTCCAGAGCATATGATTTGAAAATAGGAAGAAGGGGGAGATGCCAGATATATAAAAAGCACATGGATTTTTTCACACTGGGGGTAGGGGGTTTAAAAAAAATCTCAATTCTGAAAAATAGACCTAGTGTGCAAACCCTTTTCCAACTCACGAGCTCATTAGGAGTCCAATTCCACCAAAGCCGTGCCAAAGAGTGGGCCTGTAACCCAAGAGATCCCTTTGGAAGGACTGTCAATATCTGATCCCAGGAATAAGGGGAACCCTGTGTGTGTGAAGAGAAAATCTTAGGTTCAGCTGTGCCTCCCCGCTTCCCTCCCTCCTCCAGGGATCTCGGGTTTAATGTTGGCCCTTTTTGGAATCCACACAGCACCTTTCTCATGGGTTTAAAAATAGACTCTAGGGCTGCCAACCCTCTTAAAAAGAACATGATGGAGATCGGTGCCAACTCTGTGGGGCCTGATCTGGGCTCTGATCACCTCCCTAAATAGACCCCCGCACTTGCCATCCCTTACTCCAGCCAGGCCCAGGAGTACCTTAATTGACCACTGGGCACGCCCCACACAAAGTTAAATAGAAAAACAACCAAGACTCCATTCCCCTCTCCCTTTCTTCTGTCACTGCCATCAAGGTTAAGAAGGAATGACCAGGTTTGGAGGGGGTCAGGTTGGATTTCTGATTCAATTCAATGTGACATTTGTGTGGAACAGTCTGTAAAGTTCCTTCCTAGTTAATAACATTTCCCTGACAGCGATGCTCCTGGTGGCTGACACACTCCCCAGGGTGGTCGCTGGCTGGGTCTGAGTGGCGATAAACCAGCCTGCCTTTCTCAGTAAAGGGTGGAGTTCCTGGTACCCACCCTTATCGGTGGTGCCCAGAGTCTCTAGGAACGGGGGTGGCTCCTTGGGTGGGTGGGGATGGAACAGACGGAAGGAGGGTCAGAAGAAGAGCTGAACGGGTCAGCGGGCCACAGCCAGCGGCAGGACACTGCAAGGGCAGCTGCGGACAGGGAGCATGGGGGCACAACTGAGTCCACACATTGTTTCTTTGCTGCAGAGAATATGGGCATTGAAAAGGGTGCTTTGTAAGCCCAAGAGGTCTGGGTGCAGGGCAGAGCTTTGAGATTTCTTGGGGTCCTGATTTCGGCCATGGGTGTTTGACCCTGGGTAATCAGTGATGAGGCCTCGATTTTCCAGTGTTGAGGTGATATCAGTGACACCCCACACCTCTGGGGGAGATGTTAACCTTTGACAAAAGCTTTAGTTGAGAAGAAATGGAGGGGAGGAGGAAAAAAGAGGGTCAGCTGTCATTGATGGAACACTTACCGTGTGCGGGAAATGGTGGTCGGCATTTTACATTATCCTCCCAATATTGGAGAGATGGGTGAAGCTATTTTCATTTTACTGATGTAGAAATCAACGCTCAGAAAAGTTATTTCCTTTATCAAAAGCTGCACAGCTCTACTGATTTAGAGTCTCTTAAGAGACTGTCCAGAAAGCAAATAGTGTTGTTGCTATTGAGTTCTGGGTTTGAGTTGATTGAATAGGAGGGTTAAGCGGGATGGTCATTGCTACAGGGCCTGAGCTGCCAGGACGCCCTTCTCTCGAATCCTGGGGCTGCCCTGATCTCAGCTCTGATGTCCCTATAGAGAGCAGCCACCTCAAGTCTCTGACTGGCCACCATTTGAAGCAGCCTGGACCTGTTCTCCCAAATCATCCTGGGGAGGCAGAGTTGCCTAAGAATTCCACTCGCATGGGATTCTTTGCTGCAGGCTTGTGTTCTTCCAGCTCATGAAATCCCTGCAGGAACTGACAGCAGCAGCAGCCCGTCAAGTGTCCCAGAGTCCCTGTCTACACCGAGAACAGCCTACCACATCAAGCCAGGAGCAAGCTGGGGATTTAAGTGCTGCACAGTCTATTTCTTCCCTTTCTTCTCTCCCACATCATCCCCACTTGGCATAGCTGCATGTGGCCCAGAGGACAGAACCCCAAAGGCGAGGCCTCCAGCATTTCATTATGCTTGTCCGCAGAGAGACCTGCAAGGAGACAGTCGGTAAAATATTTAGCAAGATGGGAAAAGCCTGAAGACTCCATGAAGCTACAGGCTAGAACAGTGGTCTATGTCTGCCAAGAGTCTTTAGCCTTTTCTTCAGCCCATCAATTCCTTTCTGGTGGTTTGTTTTGATCTCACCGGCAGATCTTAGCACACTAAATGCCTACATTAAAATGTGCAGCCTTGAAGTATGAACAAAATGGAGATGGAGAAGCAGGATGATTATTTGTGGTCTGAGGGTGTGGTTGTGAGGGAAGGTTGAGGGGCAGTCAGTTATGGGGAAAAGAACAATAGTTTAGCTTTCTGAATCCCTAGAACCCAAAAAGACCCTTTCAAGTCATACAGCTTACTGAGTGGTCTCTATGCCAGATCAAATGTTGAGGTTATTTTTTTTTCCTGCCATCCTGAAGGATCTCCTGCAAAGATTAACCCCTTTCTGACTAATGAGTTCTATCAAGTCACATATCTCTTATAGTTGGAAAGTTCTTTCTGTGGAATCTAAATCTTTTCCATAGCAACTGAATCCTAAGACTTACAGTTTCTTTATGACTCATGGAAGTGGTGGGGATATCATTCTTCTAACACCAGTCAGTAATCACTGTGTTTAGCACTGCCCAGCACTGTGCCAGTCACATAGAGGAGTAGGTGGGGAAAGCAAGGGAGAAGGACTGGGAATTTGGAACATGAGAACCAAGCTGTTTCTGCCTGGGAGACATTTAGAATTCAGTCCCGGTGGCAGGGACCACACCTGGGAATTGGTACCATATAATTAGCTCCACTGTGGCATTTCAGGCTGCAGTGCTGGAATTTATGTTTCAAGGGCTCTCTCCCTTAGCTTTATCATCTCAACTCCTTTAACCTCAGGCCTCACTGAGCAACATGTTTGTAGTTGTGTCCTTTCTCCTCCTCTTGGGCCTTGCCTGACTCATCGCCTGTCTAAGTTTCAAAGCCTCAACCCTAAGGAGGTCATGACTAATGTCAAGAATTCTTGGCAGTTCTGAGAACTTAAGTCCTCTGATAATACTTCGGCATCTTTCCCATTACACTCAGAGTGCTGTGTGTTGTATTCAGCTTCTGGTCCATTATGACTATCACATCTTTTTCTTTGTGATTCTATATAACCCACAGTATTGTATAATATGAAGAAAGACACAGCTTAAGAATTATAAGAACTGAGTACCAAAATGCGACTGGAAATGTTTTGCTACTGAGCTTTGAATATCTTACGTGTAAGATCTGTTTATCTCACCTTTAAGACAGATATTCTGTATAGATAGAACTCTGAAAACTTAGTAAGAAAACCAACTTTCCAATTAAAAAATAGACAAAAGATTTGAACAGATGTATCACCAAAGAAAATATATAGGCTGGGCGTGGTGGCTCACGCCCCTGTAATTCCAACACTCTGGGAGGCCTAGGCAGGCAGATCACCTGAGGTCAGGAGTTCAAGACCGGCCTGACCAACGTGGAGAAACCCCATCTCTACTAAAAAAATACAAAATTAGCTGGGCATGTTGGCGCATGCCTGCAATCCCAGCTACTCAGGAGTCTGAGGCAGGAGAATCTCTTGAACCTGGGAGGCGGAGTTTGCAATGAGCCGAGATCTTGCCATTACACTCCAACCTGGGCAACAGGAGCGAAACTCTGTCTCAAAAAAAATTAAATAAATAAATAAGTAAAGAAAGAAAAGAAAAAGAAAAAATAAGAAGATATATAGATGGCAGATAAGTACCTGAAAAAGGTGTTTGATATTATCAGTTGTTGGGGAAATGCAACAGACCCCTTCTCTACAAAAATTTTTTTTTTAAATTCGCCATGTGGTGCATCTATTAGGATGTCTGAATTAAGACAGACCATACCAAGTCTTGAAAAGGATGTGGACTGGCTGGCAGGAGGCAGGGAATACCAAGGGACATGAGGAAACTTTTGGAGGTGATTATGCCCGTTATCTTATGTGGCCCTGGTTTCAGGAATATACATATGCCAAAACTTAGTAAATTGTACATTTTAAATGTGCAAGTCATAGTGAGTCAATTAATCCTCAAATAGAAATAGTTGCTAAAAAAATAGTATCTCTTTCAGTTCATTGTGAAAGTCAATTGCATTCGTGTTTTTGAAAGTATCGTATATATGATTTATTCATTTGAGCAGGGAATTTTCTCTCTCTCTCTAAATATTAATGTTGGAACAGTGCATTAGAATCTCTTGAGATATTCCACCGGGCTGTGATCAGGGATGTTCCAGTAACCATCATTTGTTAATTGGAGCTCTCTGTGTAGAGGATTCTAGCAAATCTGGAAGGTGGTTTTCAGAGGCGTGAGGCAAGAGACCTAGAGGGTGAGCTGGGCTTTAGCTGGGAAGGGGCTGCATGACTTACATCCAGACAGGCTGCTGCCTTCCAGAGGGTGCCCATACTCAAGTTCAGCCCCAGTGCTGTGGAGGGTCTTCTGCCTGGAGAATTCTCACATTGTCGTCTTCAAATACCAGTTTTTTAACCCCCATGGGGAGGAGTAGTATTATTACACTTCAGGTCCCTGTTTTTGGCAATAACCTGGCTTTTTCTCTTGATCTTTGATTATCCTACTTCCTTGGGACGCCCGCCGATTGCTGCATGGCTTTGAAGAGTACCTGGTTTGCTTTGCAACACACTCTCATAGTATTTTCTTCTTTTTTAATTTTTAACTTTTTTTTTTTTTTTTAGAGACAGGGTCTCACTCTTGTCACCTGGGCTGGAGAACAGTGGTGCAATCATGGCTCACTGCAGCCTCCAACTCCTGGGCTCAGGCAATCCTCCTGTCACAGACTCCTGAGTAGCCAGGACTACAGGCATGTGCCACCATGCGTGGCTATTTAAATTTGTGCGTGCGTGTGTGTGTGTGTGTGTGCGTGTGTGGAGACAGGGGGTCTCGCTATGTTGCCCAAGCTGGTCTTGAACTCCTGGCCTCAAGCAGTCCTCCCGCCTCAGCCTCCTAAAGTGCTGGGATTATGATCCTTCAAGATCATCCCCCACATTATCTGTTCCTGGCGCTGAGCACACTATTGTTAGGAATCTTGCTAGTGCTGCTAGTGGCAGGGCTTTGGATCAGTTTGGCTCCGAACCAGTTGGACCCACCATTTACTAGTGATGACCTTGGTCTCGACCCATTACCTCCCTGGGCTCAGATTATTCATTTATCCAACTGTAGTAGCGTTGCCTGCCTTATGGGTGGCTGTGAGGATTAAGTGGAATAATGCAGTATGTCCATCAGCTAATAGGCGCTGAGCATGCTAGTTCCTCACCAACGCACAGCTGTACTGTACAATGTCAGGGGACAGTGGGAGAGGAAAAGAGCATTTGGTATTGTGTCTTGACTGTGACTTGAAGCCAGCACGAAGCCGACTCATGATACAAAACACCTATGATCTGAACAAGCCATATTACCAGGGGCCCAGTTACCTGACACTGCTTTTACTGACGGTTCCCTCATCCCTCTGAATTGAACCTACTCTTGATGATGTCACCCCAAGTCTTCTCCAAAACCTCAGACATGGGTTTTGACATCTGCCCCTGAAATGACTGCATGAAAAGGTGATGGTGGTCCCAGGACAGAACACTGGTTGCTTACTGCACGGACACAGCCTCGGGTGACGCTAGTTAACCGCCAGCGTCAGAGCAGTGCGGGAGGCAGCGGGGAGTGACAGCTCTGCTCTCCTGCAACCCAGCTGCGTCTCGCGTGGCGGCTCTCAGGCAGAATCTGGAATAGGCTGATTAACTGGTATCTCAGGACACGATTGAAGAACTCAAAACATGCAAATCGGTTATGGGGCATAAATAGAGTTTGCTGAGCTCACCCCGGCCGCGTCTCGGCAGGCTCCGGGGCCCATTTACCGGGGCATTCGGGGCGGCGGGAGGCAGGGCGGGAGGCCATGCAGCTTGGAGCTCCTCACCTCCATTGGACGTGTGTGCCTCCCCTCCGCAGGGGCAGGACGCCCGCCCCGCGCCAGCCGGCCGGCACCTGCAGCTGGGACTGCACCCCCGCCCGCGCCACCGCGCGCAACCCCTCCGCGGGGCTTGGCAGCAGGTGCCTGCTCTCTGGAGAGCGCTTAGCATTAACTTTCCCATCTGACATAATCATGGAGAGAAAATGAAGAGATCCCATTAGCGGCGGGCTGGCGGGCGGGAGAGCGCAGGGCCGGGGCAGGGCCCGGGCAAGCGGAGGGCGCCTGTATTTTTAGCCAGATGCCGCGTAACTTGCTGGCGCTCCCCGCGCCGCCCAGCAGATAACCGGGAGGGGGAGCGGGAGCCGGGCTCGGATTTCAGCGCGGGCGCCGGACGATGGCAGCGCGACAGGGCAGGTCCGGGCCAGACCCTGCGGTGAGTGCACGAGCTGTCGCGGTGGCCGGTCCGGGGCCGGGGCGCGGGGACCGGGCCGAGGCTGGGGCTCTGCGTCCGTCCTGCGGGCTGTGGCTCCGTGCCTGGCTCCCTGGCGCCAACTTTCCCGGGCGGGTGCGGGCTCGCGCGCCGGGGCTGCCCTTCTGCTGCCGAGGCTTCTAGCAGGATCCAGAGGAAAATTCCTCTGGCCTGAAGGCTGCGGCTGCGGAGGGGCTGGAGCCAGGGCTGGGAGGCAGCGGGACCTGTGGCCGGCCCGGGAGAGGCGCACGGGCGGGAGCGTGGAGCCGCCGCCGGAGTGCCCCGAGGGGGGCCGGGCCCTGGCCGAGGCCGAGTCCCCTCACCCCAGGGGGAGAGCCTAGCCACGTAGATTCAGCAGAGGGTGGGAGATGCACGGCCTTGGGCTGGGCGGGCCCCTGGCTTGCGGCACGTCTGGCCCCTAAAACTCAGAAACGTGAGACGCCCGGAGGCCCCCAGGTATCAGGAAATGAATGGGGCAGAGGAAGGCAGACCTGTTGGGCGCCCTGGCAAGCCTGGAGCTCTTCGCCGCTGTCGCCTTCGATCCTCGCAGCTCCCTGGCAGGATCCCCATTTTAGCAATGGGGAAATGGAGTTTTGGGGTCTTGGATGAGCACAGCATCAAGAGGCCAAGCAGCGCATCCCAGCCAGGTCTTCCCCGGCGACATCCCAGCCCACCCTGCCCAGCCTCCAGGGAGGGGTGCAGACAGCACAGGGAACCCCAGGGATTTTCCCAAGGTCCCGAGTTCGGGTTGAGGGATTAAGAGGGAGCCCAGCACTCCCGCTCAGGCGTCTTGTTTCCTCAATGACACCTTTGACTTGTTCATTTTATTTTTGCCAATGATAGTCAGACTGGGGAGTCTGGAGACAGTTTGTAAAGCTGTAACAGCACACCTTTCTGGAAGGCAAAAGGAAAGACACATAATAAAACACACACTCACTAGGGCCCAGTGTTCACCTCTGTTTCTCCATCGTCAAGGGAGTAAAGGCAGGGCCACCCGGGTATGCTGGTTGGGGACGGCTGTCTTTCCTCATACCCCAGTGCAGCTCTCTGATCCCCCACGCACAAGCAGACAGCTCCACATCAGGGCTGCTGCCTGTCTTCTGGCTGGGCTGCAGGTCCCCCAGGAAAGGACCTGGAATCTCTTCCTGAGAGCTCTGACAGTGGCTGTGTTAAAGAAACTGCATTTTGCTCCAACAAGACCCCTTGGGAAAATGGTATTGCCTTATCACTGTTTACAGTAATTGATATTAGCTCAGTTTCCATTCGCCTTTCTAGATAGGAATTTTGTACTACAGATCTTGAGAAGGTCAGTCTGATTTGTTCTAGGGAAAACTTAGGCCACCCCAACCCCCAGAGAAGGTGTGAAGAGGCCCTGGGGTTCTCTCACCTGGGTCTGCCTGCCTGTGTTTCCGAACGTCCCCTGCTCATGGGTGACAACATGTTGACATTCTGCAGTGTGTTTCCGGCCCCTCCCTCCCAGGATACTGGAGCCCCCTCGCTCACCATGTATTGCTATATTAGTATCTGCTCAGGAAGTGCAAGTTTAATAATAGTCTGGGTGTCTCAGGTAACCAGGATTCACCACCCTTTCAGAGCAGGCCTGATGATAACTTAATTCCTAGGAAGAATTCTGTTCCCTTCCTTCTCTTCCATTCCCTTCCTCCTGACATGGGCACAGCCTCCAAACCCAGGCAGAAGGCTTTCTCCAGCCAGAGCTGAATTGGAGAGGACCCTTATGAGCACTAAAAAATGACTAGATCAGCACAGTGGTGTATACTTGTAATCCCAACATTTTGGGAGGCTGAGGTGGGAAGATTGCTTGAGGCCAGGAGTTCAAGACCAGCCTGGGCAACATAGGGAGACCTTATCTCGAGAAAAAATAAAGAAATTAGCCAGGTGTGGTGGTGCACGCCTGTAGTTCCAGCTATTCGGGGGGAGGGGGTGTTGAGGCAGGAGGATCTCTTGAGCCCAGGACTTTGAGGCTGTAGTGAGCTATAATTGCACCACTGGGGGACCACTCTGGAAGAAAGAGGGAGACCCTGTCTTGAAAGAAAGAAGGAAAGAAAGAAAGAGAGAGAGAGAGAGAAAGAAAGGAAGGAGAGAAAGAAATAAAAAGAAAGAAAGAGAGAGAAAGAAAAAAAGAGAGAGAAAGGAGAAAGAAAGAGAGAGAAAGAGAAAGAAAAAGAGAAGGAAGGAAGGAGGGAAGGAGGGAAGGAAGGAAGGAAAGAAGGAAAGAAAGGAAGGAAGGGAAATGATTGGCCCAGGAAGCAGTATAGCACAATAGTTAAGAAGATGCTACGTAGACTCAAATCCTGGCCACACTACATATTAGCTGTGTGACTTTGGACAAGTTACTTTTCTGTGACTTGGTCACTTCATCTGTAAAGAGCCGATAACAAAACACCTGCCTTGTGACAGTATTCTGAGGAGGGAGTGAATCAATTTATGTGGCATGTTTAAAACCTAGGGAGAGCTTTGTGAAAGTAAACTTGTTTTGTTTTGAAAGGAAGTTCAGGGACATCACATTGATTAGGCAGCAGGGATGCAGGCACAGCAGAATGTCTGCTGTGTGCAGATCCCTGAACACTCACACAGGTAGAATTAAATTAAAATGAAGCTGGAGACGAGGAGGGGAAGAGACACCAGAAGACAGCTTTGGTGGGGTGCACAGCAGAGGTGCCAGCGCCTCATTGGTGACCGGGGTTTGTGGACACGGTGGGTTAGTTTTCTGTATAGGATGAGCAGGCCTCCTGGCCTCCCAATCTGGGAATGGATGAGCCTTGGTCAGGTTTGTATTTTGTTGCTGTTGTTTTTCAGGTCAGTATGCACTCAGGTAAATATTTTGAATGGAACACATTGGATTCATTGGACACTTCTCCTGCCCTGTTGCATTTGTTGGATGTACCCAGGACAGGTCATTGAATTGGAGCAGTTGGACTAGACAGGTGGGCAGTAGGGGTTCAGCAGAACACGATGGTAAAGATGAGTGTCACATCCCAACAAGGGCCATTTGCTCTGTAGCTGAAATATTTCCTGGCCCTTAGGAAGTTCTCAATGAATACTCATGGAATGGATCCATGGGTGCATGCATGCACATATGACCCCTTTATAACACAATCACTTGATTGTTCAGATCAAGAGAGCAAGGACCTCTATTCTGAGTTATTGTTCTCTCTTTATCCTGGCAGGATATTGGTCTTGAAATAGGACCCCAGTAAATACATTGTAGAATTAAACTAAGTGATGTGTAGTTGCTACTGGGAGTGGCATCATGGCATCATTATCTGTAGTTCACCTCCCAGATGCCCTGAGGATCCTGCTGAGTCCTGACTACTCTAAGTCTGTAGAAGACCAAAAAAAAAGAAAGAAAGAAAGAAAGAAAGAAAGAAAGAAAGAAAGAAAGAAAGAAAGAAAGAAAGAAAGAAAGAAAGAAAGGAAGGAAGGAAGGAAGGAAGGAAAGGAAAGGAAAGAAAAAAGAAAAAGAAAGAAAGAAAGAAAGAGCTTTAGCAGTTGCACTTCACTGCTAACTATCTAGGTGACCTTAGCTGGTCACTTTACTTCCCCAGGCCTCAATTTTATCATCAGTGACAAGAAGGGCTGGAACTAGATGGTTCCTTTCTAGAGACCTATCTTGGTCTGAATAGAGTGCTCAGGGATAGAGCCCAGACCTAGTGGGACCTCCCAGCATTTTTCCTCTGCCGTGGATTAACTGTTTAATTGGCGTGGGCATGCAGGCCTGCCCAGCCGCCCACCTGTCAGGGCTGCCTGGACACCTTCAGGCTTGAAATTGCTGAGAACACCCTTGGGGTCAAGGGCAGTGGAAAGGCATAGACTTCAGTGGGGTACCCCTGGATTGAATCACCCCAAGTGTTTATCTACAGAACTTGGGCAAGTTATTAACCTCTCCAAATCTCAGTTTCGTCACTTCTAAAATGGGGATAATAATTATACCTACCCACAGGTTGTGATGAGAATTAAAAGATATAATGCTGGTAATACATTTGACCCAATGGTTGGTATTATAATTTTAGTATTCTATTATGGCAACGACAGAAACAGTTTAGCCTTCCTCAGTCAAGTCCAGATGGGGCTTCCCTTACCCTCTATGTATGTGCTTGTCTGTCATAAACTTTTTTTTTTTTTTGAGACAGAGTCTCGCTCTGTTGCCCGGCTGGAGTGCAGTGCCACAATCTCAGCTCACTGCAAACTCTGTCTCCCAGGTCCAAGTGATTCTCCTGCCTCACCCTCCCAAGTAGCTGGGATTACAGGCACGCACCACCACGCCTGGCTACTTTTTGTATTTTTAGTAGAGATTGGGTTTCACCATGTTGACCAGGCTGGTCTCTAACTCCTGGCCTCAAGTGATCCACCCGCCTCAGCCTCCCAAAGTGCTGATACTACAGGAACCACCGCGCCCAGCCAGTTTGTCATAAATATTCTTCTTTTCTTCCTGGATTTAGTGCTTTGAACAGTCAAACAGTGTCATTAGTGGATATTGCGTCTATTTTTATCCACCCATTCTCAGGTTTTCAGCCTGAATCCTATTATTGTGCCATAAACGGTAGTTAATTGGTGGGAGAAATGTCTCTTTAACACTTTTATTCTTGGGGAATAATATAGTGTTTTTCTAGTAATTGAATCTAGACAGACTTTCTGAATCAGCAGGCATAAATAGACATTTATCTGAGAGACTAAACCTTGACTGGGTTTTCTCTGGAAACCCAGCTCGTGCCTGGAGAGCCAACAGTTTGATCTTCATTTCTGAACTATTTCCTGCCCCGCAGATGCCTTGCTGAGGAACCTAGGATGTGAATGCCATGTGCTTTAGGTCAAGGGAGGCCTCGCCCTAGCAGACACTTAATGCTCTGGAGGATTCAAAAGAGATAGAAGACTTGGTCCTTGCCCCATGAAGCAAACAGTTTGGCTGGGGAGGCAAGACTTGCCTGAATTAAATAGCTAGAGAAAGAGATATTTTAAGTGCATTTTAAAAAAAACCAAGCTCCTATTTTGTGGTTTCTAGATTTAAAGATGGCAAATACTGAGTGTCTAAGCATAGTGTCATTCACGCAGGAAGTAGCCACCATCGGGGCCTTGAACAGAAGAAGGATTGGAATTAGCAAACCAGAGGGAGACAGAGCTTCAGGGCCCAGGGAGGAGGAACGTGCAGGCCAGGAGGTAGACAGAGCATGGGAATGTCACAGAGGACAAGGGAGGTGAGAAGGGGCTCCTGCCGCCATGGGGACAACGAGATGAGTGTGCTTTATGAGCAGGCAGCCACAGGGCTTGTACTTGAACTTGAGCTTACATCATAGAGGGCCCATGTGGGACCTGAGGTTGGGAAGGGCTGGCAGGAAGTCAGGATTTGGGGAAGACCAGTGAGGCAGGGATGGAGGAGGTTGGCTGGGAGGCAGAGGGAGGAAGTGGTACTTCTGCAGGCCTGGGGTTGTGGGCGGGGTTGGCGGGTGGTGTGGGGCAGCACCTGAATGTGGAGGGAGGACCCCGTCTGGAAGGCTGGAGAGCCCTACTGCTGACACCCTGGGGACTCCCTGTTTCAATGGTGAAGATGTGAAGCGCTGCTTTGGGGAGGAGGATGAGAGTTCTATTTGGTCTTTGGCTGTAGATTTGGAGTCTTCCGTGTTTGAGGGTGTTCGAGGGTGGTCATTACTAGTGTGTGCATGAGTTTCCCGTGGCTGCTGTAACAAATCACCACACATTTAGTGGCTTAACACTACGGAGATGTGTTCTCTCAACGTCTGGAGGCTGGAGGTCTAAATCAAGGCCTCCACAGGGTCACACTCCCTCCAGGGCTTCAGGGTCCTCTTCCATGAGCCTCCACCTCCCAGAGGTTCCTTGCTTCCTTGTGCGTGGCTAAAGTCACTCCAGTCTCTGGCTGTGTCTTCACATAGCTTCACCTCTGTGTGTGTGCATACGTGTGTGTGCACATGTGTATATGTGTATGTCCGCACATGTGTGTGTGTGTGCACATGGGTCTCTGTGTGTGCGTGTATGTGTGCATGTGTGTGCATGTCTGTGCGTGTGTGTGTGTGCATCTCTTGGTGTGCATGTGTGTGCATGCATCTGTATGTGTGCAAATCTGTGTGTGTGTCTGCAGCTGTGTGTGCACGTGCATCTGTGTGTGTGCATGTGTGCACGCACATATATGTGCATGCATGTCTGTGTGTGTGCATGTGTATGTGTGTGCGTGTGTGTCTTCTCCTTTTCTGTCTTTTATAAGGACATTTGTTGTTGAATTTAGGGCCAGCCAAGGTAGTCTAGGATGATCTCATCTCAAGATCCATGACTTAATTACATCTACAAAGACTTGTTTTTCAAATAAGGTCACCTTCACAGGTTCCAGGGATGAGAGTGTGGATGTATCTTTTGGGGGACACCATTCAGCCCACTGCAGCATGCTTTTTTTTTTTTTTTTTTTTTTTTAAGGAGGGCACGTAGAGGAAGGAGACAAAGTGCCTGGGTGGAGAGGAAGCCACTGTGGGTCTTCTGTGGGAATGGCGTCACATGCTTCTCCCATTTGTGGCTTGTCATATGACCACTCTCACCCCTTCAACTCAGCCTTGTATGCAACTATGCGCCAAGCACTATTTATTTCCTTTAAGCATCATGAAAAGGGGACAAGAAAGGCTTTACTCTCCCCAGCTTACAGATAAGGAAATAGAAGCCGAGGATGTCTAAGTACCCGAGGGCACTCAGCTAGACCCAGTGGAGTGGCTCTGAGTCTAGGCCACCAGCTCCAGTGCCTGAGCACTGGACTTTAATCATTACATTTGTCTTTGTGAGTGTATTAGCCTGTTCTCACACTGCTAATAAAGATGTACCCGAGACTGGGTAATTTATAAAGGAAAGAGGTTTAATGGACTGATAGTTCAACATGGCTGGGGAGGCCTCACAATCATGGCAGAAGATGAAGGAAGAGCAAAGGCATGTCTTACATGGCAGCAGGCAAGAAAGTATGTGCAGGGGATCTCTTCTTTATAAAACCATTAGATCTCATGAGACTTATTCACTATCATGAGAACAGCATGGGAAAAACCAGCCCCTATGATTCAAGTACCTCCCACCAGGTCCCTCCCAGGACATGTGGGAATTATGGGAGCTACAATTCAAGATGAGATTTGGGTGGGAACACAGCCAAACCATATCAATTGGTAAACTTTATTTTACTGTCTTCAGGTCTCACCCTCTCTGGCTGTCACTCATCTTTAAAGCAAACAGATGTTCCTGGGGGCAGGGTCTGAGCTGCATGGGGTGGGTGACGTAGCACAGCTAAGGAACAGCCTTCACTCTCATTCAGTAAATCTGGTGGGGGGCACCCGGAGTTAAAGCTGAGACCAAGCTGGCTGCAGAGCTGGGAGGTTCAGCTCATGAATTTCGGAGTCACACTACCTGCATCTGAGTCCCGGCTGTGCCTCCTCCCTGCTGTGGGATGCTGCACAAGGCACTTCTGCTCTCTGTGCCTCAGCCCACTCATCTGTAAAATGGGACTCTGCAATCCTACTTACTTCTTGGGTATTTAAAATTAGGATAAAATGCATATCTGTGCGTGTGCATGTGTGTGAATATATATTATTGTCATCCTTTGGTATCCGTGGGAGATTTGTTCCAGAACCCACTGCAGATACCAAAATCCACAGATTCCTCAAGTTCCTCATATAAAATGATAACGTGTTTGCATATAACCTACCCACATCCTCATATATACTTTAAATCATCTCTAGATTACTTATAATACCTATTGTAAGTGTTTTGTAAATAATTGTTGTACAGCATTGCTTTTCTGTATTACTTTTTTTTTTTTTGAGACGGAGTCTTGCTTTGTCACCAGGCTGGAGTGCAGTGGTGCGATCTTGGCTCACTGCAACCTCCACCTCCTGGGTTCAAGTGATTCTCCTGCCTCAGCCTCCTGAGTAGCTGGGACTACAGGCGCACTTCACCACGCCCAGCTAATTTTTGTGTTTTTAGTAGAGATGGGGTTTCACCATGGTGGCCAGAATTGTCTTGGTCTCTTGACCTCATGATCCATCTGCTTCGGCCTCCCAAAGTGCTGGCATTACAGGCATGAGCCACCACACCCGGCCTTCTGTTAGTATTCCTTTTTATCTTAGTATCGTTATTTTTATTTTCTTTTCCTGCAAATTTTCCATCCACGGTTGGTTGAATAAATGGGTTTGACTGTATATGTAAAGTGCTAATAATGGTTCTTAACACATAGTAAGTGCTATGTGCTGTTTACTTAAAAAACAAAAACACAGGACCAGGCATGGTAGCTCATGCCTGTAATCCCAGCACTTTCAGAGGCCGGGACAGGAGGATTGCTTGAGCCCAGGAGTTCGAGACCAGCCTGGGGAACATAGTGAGACCCCATCTCTAAAAAGGAAAAACAGGCAAATAAAAACAAAAACACAAAACAGTTCCAAAGAGCCCAGGCTTGGTTCCTTTGGTGCCTGCATTCATGACTCTTGGGGCCAGGGACCTCTGTGATATTGCAAACTCTTCAGCAAGACCGTGGAGCCCCCGAAACCTCAGAGCAAGGAGACACCAGGCTATGCTGTGCTCTTGCCATTGGAATGGGCTCCCTCTCAAAGGCTGATTCTTCCTGAGTCCAAGCCAAGAACGTTTGCTTATAAAAGTACCGAAAGGGGACCAGGCACGGTGGCTCAGGCCTGTAATCCCAACACTTTGGGAGACCAAGGTGGAAGGATCGCTTGAGCTCAGGAGTTTGAGACTAGCCTGAGCAACATAGTGATGCCCTGTCTCTATAAAAAAGTTTAAAAAATATATTTGGGCATGGTGGTGCACACCTGTAGTCTCAGCTACTTGGGAGGATCTCTCGAGCCCAGGAATTCAAGGCTGCAGCCAACTGTGCTTGTGCCACTGCACTCCAGCAGCCTGGGTGACAGAGCAAGACTCTCTTAAAAAAACAAAAACAAAAAACCACAGGAAAGGAGGCCTGGGTGTGAAGGCAGTTAACCCCAAGAACAGTCCAACCAGGGGCTGTAGGTCTCCTGTGCACACCTGGTGTCACTGTGGGTACCAGGGTGCCACATCAGAGGATGCAGGGGCTGCTGCAGGGGCCTGGGGCTTGGATGGGGCGGAGAAGTCATTAATATACCCAGGACACTCAACGCCTGTTGTTTTTCCTCACAGGCCGATGCTGCTACCAGCTTTCTGAGAGCAGCAAGATCAGGTAACTTGGACAAAGCTTTGGATCACCTGCGGAATGGGGTAGACATTAACACCTGTAACCAGGTAAGTGGGATGGAGGCAGGCCTGTTGTCTCTGAAGAGTAGCTCTTGCCTGATGCCATTTCCTGAGAGCTTTGAAACTGCCTCTATTAACCTTTTCCCAGTGGCCTCAAAACTCCCCCATGGCTTCTGCCTGCCAAAGGCCCTAACCTTGCTGTTTCCACTTCTGCCGTGGCCCAGGGCCCCACAGAGAAGGGCTGATGCCTGCACAGTGTGGGCGAGGCCCGCATAGATCCCCTGTGGTCTTCTCACTTAGAAGTTCCAGTCAGTCCCTGCTGTTGTCTTAGAATATGTGGCCTTTGAATTGGGGCAGGAGGAAGAGCCTTTGAAAGATTCTGTGTCAGTAGGGACGTTCAGTCTCCTTTGTCCACTGGCAGTCTGTGTGGGTTCTCGCTAGCCTGAGAAGAAAGTCGGGGAATGAGGCCCTGCTTTGGTCAGGTGCTGACAAAGGCGGGTGGGCTCGGATTGAGGATGGTGGGGCTGGCACAGAGGCTGGCACTCCAGGGCTCCTGAGTGACATAGCTGAGCCTTAGCTTCAGGAGGGGCTGGCCAGGAAACAAAATGTGTTCGGGTTGGGTTGGAGGGCAGAGACTCAGGCTTGGAGCCAAAGATCCAGGAACTGACTGAATAGAGAGGAAATGACCCTCCAGGAAGGGAACAGGTGTGCGGTTTGGGCTTGTGGATTGGTGACAGGTTTTGTTTGTTTGTAGATATCTGCCTGCCAATTAAGTTGTTTAGTTACACATGCTAATTGTTTCTAATTTAGAATACACTTACCCATTGTGAACTTTTTTAAACCATCTGAGCCATTAAAAATGTGTTCTTAATTGTGGTAAAATATACAGCATAGAATTTCCTGTCTTAACCATTTTTCAGCATACGGTTCAATGGGATTAAGTCCATTCACATTATCCTGTAACCATTATCCATCTCCAGAACTCTTTTCATGTTGCAAAACTGAAACTCTGTACTCTTTAAACACTTGCGCTTCATTTCCGACTACTCCCCAGCCCCTGGTGACCACCCTTCAACTTCCAGTCTCTACGAGTTATTATAGGGACCTCACAGAAGCAGAATCCTGCTATATTTGTACTTTTGTGACTGACTTCTTTTATTTAGCATAATGTCTTCATGGTTCCTCTGTACTTTAGTGGCTTGTGTGACTTTTCCAAGCTAGCAGGGCCAGATTTTCTGAATGTAGGTTGTTTTCCATGGGCCACGTGCCCCTGTCCTACCCCCTCATCTACAGTTTCCCTACCCTTCCTGCCCCTGTTTAAAATGCAAAATACCGTCCGGTGCAGTGGCTCACACCTGTAATCCCAGCACTCTGGGAGGCTGAGGCGGGCGGATCACCTGAGGTCAAAGTTTGAGACCAGCCTGGCCAACATGGAGAAACCCCGTCTCTATTAAAAATACAAAAATTAGCTGGGCATGGTGGTGCGTGCTCCCAGCTACTTGGGAGGCTGAGACAGGAGAATTGCTCGAACCCAGGAGGCGGAGGTTGCAGTGAGCCCAGATCATGCCATTATACTCCAGCCTGGGTGACAGAGCGAGACTCCATCTCAAAAATAAAATAAAATAGACTGGGCATGGTGGCTCACACCTGTAATCCCAGCACTTAGGGAGGCCAAGGTGGGCAGATCACAAGGTCAAGAGTTCAAGACTAGCCTGGCCAATATGGTGAAGCCCTGTCTCTACCAAAAATACTAAAATTAGCCAGGCATGGTGGTGCACACCTATAGTCCCAGCTACTTGGGAGGCTGAGACAGAAGAATTGCTGGAACCCAGGAGGTGGAGATTGCAGTGAGCTGAGATCGTGCCACTGCATTCCAGCCTGGGCAACAGAGTGAAACTCTGTCTCAAAAAAAATAACAATAATAATAAATAAGTAAATAAATAGATAAATAAAATGCAAAGTACTACCTGCCCCCATTCCTAGGACTGAGACCCCATTTGGATTAAGTTGGTCTTGCAGTGGTAGAAATTCACAACTAAAAGATCAGAGAGAATGGAGCAGTGTTGTGTGTGATAGGAAACAGAAGTAGGTGTCTGATAGGAAGCAAAGCCTCTGGCAGTGCACTTCAGAGGGAAAGTGAGGTATGTGGACCTGACTGGAATTTGCAAACTGGATGAGGGACCAGGCCCTCCGCCCCTTTTCTCATCCCTCCACCCAGAAATGCCAACATCCACATATCCACAGCCCAAAGGATATTGTGGTGGTTGTAACCAAGCATCCGCTCAGGCTGACCTTTGCACAGCAGGTTGAAAGTCTAAGCCCATATTTTGATGCCAAGAGGTGGATGCAGCAAAGTCTGGGGGCAGGATGAAGGTCCTGGTGTGAGAGTTGTTCAGGAGACAGGGTCTGGGACCTTCTTAGCACCACACCTCCAGAAGCAGCTGCACAGGCTGCAGCTGTGTTGCCCCAGCCCCCCATAGGCAGGGGGATTGCTCACTCTCTCCACCTGGGATGTGTTCTTGGGCTTGCAGAGATGCACACCTAGAGGCTTTCTTTGTTCTTACTATGGCTGGAGAACTGCAGATGTGTTTCTCTGCAGTGCAGTTCTCAGTGGAGGTGAATCACACCTTCAGAGGCCTTTCAAGGGTTAAGATTTTAGCTCTCAAAGGAATCCACTCAGCTAAAATGGGGACAACTGAACGTGTGTGAGACTTGAGCCAGGGCTCATTTTCGGTGTGAAATTGGAAGATTTTGATGCCACTCGGGGAATAGCTATGTCCTGATTGGTCTCCCGTTGGAGAGGCCTTGGGTATAACTGCCTTGTCACTCTGCCTTCTCTCCTCAGAGCACCTCTTCGGTTCATTTTGGGCTCAGAGAGCAGCAAGCACTGAGGGATTATTTGCACTTTATTGACACCATTTCCGATCGGCTCAGCGCCAGTGACAAGTGGCTGTCAGCCCTGCTCGAGGTTGAGGGGAGGCTCCTGCCTCAGACTCAAGACTGCAGTCCTGGCTAAGCCTGGCCTCTCTTTCAAAGAGGATACTGCTGCAAGTTAGGCAATGAGTGTCAGAAGGGAACGAAAGACAGGATGCATCGAGTGCAAAGCCCCTTGCTGCTGGTTAATTCCCACAGCTGCCAGATGTGGCCCTGTTGGTCCCTGTCTTATGGTCTATGGCTGAGCAGGACAGGTAGCTGCAGGTGACTGCGCCTGGAAAGGAGCTGATCAGGGTTCTCTGAACCTCATTCTGGTTGCACAGGGCAGTTTGGTTTTGCTGTTGGCGGGAGAGTCCTGGTAGTGGGGGAAGGACTCCAGTGACTGAACCCATGCCTGCATGAAACCCATGAGTGCACCCAGCGGGACGATCCTGCATCTGCTTAATGTGCACAGGGCCAGCCTCTTAATGCTACTAGAGCCTTCTGCTCTTTAAAACACGCATAAAAGCAAGCTGTTGTCCCGGGGTCATGGCAAGAGAATTTGCTTTCAGCTTGAATCTTCTGAGCTGATGGACTGTAGTGGTGGTAACAGGGCAAATACTTATCCTTACATAAGTAACACACTTTCAAATAGTATGTTTTTGTGGAAAGAATGCATACTGTTTGCCATAATAGGAAGTAATTACTCTAAGTAGTGAAGAAAGAAGAACTCTTGGCTTATATAACAGACGTCTGAATATTCAGGGCAGTTCCTTGTTGCATAGACTGTGCCTACTAATGTTCTATCATCATTCTCATGACCATGTCTACAGGAAAGAAGAAATGTGTATGTAAGAACACACATGTATGCATACATGAGCCCCTTTATATGAATGCCAATTTTAAAATTTATTGTTTGCACTTTAGATGGCTGTGTCCAATGTACTTCTGTGCATCTCCACATGTATATGGAGAGCTGGGCTGAAGGAATAGAATAATTTCATTTTAAAATCATGGTCCTTATCCACTCTGAACTGTAGTCTATTGGCAGTGGCAGCTATTAATCAAATAATGACACAAACAGATATGCATACTAAAAACTGTGTTAGGAACCATGAATGGAAGGCAGAGAGTATATGAGAGGACTTCCCTAGAGTCAGAGGTCAGAGAAGGCTACCATGAGGAAGAAACAGTTGAGCTGAGGGAGGAGCAGGGGCGAATGAGGTGAAGCAAGGGAGAACATGCTGGTTTTAGAGAGCAGCCTGTGCAAAGTCCCAGAGGCAGGGAAAGGAGCAGGGGGTTGAAGGAAGGCCAGAGTGGGCGCAGTGCAGATAGCACGAGAGGCCAGGCGAGGTGGAGCTGGGATCATGCTGGAGCTTACAGGTAGGGGCGAGAGTCACAACATTCAGTAACTGGGACAGGGACATAAAGATGGGAACAGGAGACACTGGGAACTATGGGTGGGGGAGGGCAGGAAGAGGGCATGGGTGGAAAAACTAAGTATTGGGTACCGTGTTCACTACCTGAGTGACAGGATCATACGTCCTCCAAACCTCAGCGTCATGCAGTACATTCGTGTAACAAACCTGCACAGGTACCCCCGAATCTAAACTAGAAATTGAAATGATAAACAACTGGGACAGTGTGCCCCTGGGCCAGAGCAGTGTGTGTGCATGCATGTGTGTGCTCACCAGCTGCACCAGACGTTAACCCTATAGTTGCTGACTGAAGGGAAGAGGCCTGGGGGAAGGGGACAGTGGCCAGAGCAGCAGGGATGGGGTACTTAAGAGCCTGCAGCAGGCCGGGCACGATGGCTCATGCCTGTAATCCCCGCACTTTGGGAGGCCAAGGTGGGTGGATCACCTGAGGTCAAGTGTTTGAGACCAGCCTGGCCAACATGGTGGAACTATTTAGTCTCTACTAAAATAAAAAAATTAGCCGGGCATGATGGCAGGCACCTGTAATTCCAGCTACTCAGGAAGCTGAGGCAGGAGAATCTCTTGAACCCAGGAGGCAGAGGTTGCGGTGAGCCGAGATCGAGCCACTGCACTCCAGCTTGGGCAACAGAGCAAGACTCTGTCTCAAAAAAAAAAAAAAAAAAGCCTGCGGCAGTGGCCACTGACCTGGATTTCAGCATTTAACACCTGCGCAGTTGTATTGCTGTGTCCTGGTTGAATATCCCCCCCTTGTAGAAGCCACATGAAGGATTCCAGTCTTTCTCCCGAGCATAGAGGAAAGTGAACCACAGATTCAAGCACAGGAGTGATGTGATTAAGGGTGTGCTTTAAAGGGTCTCACTGGCTACCTCGTGGAAAACAGGCGGAGGGCACAATGGTGCAGTGGGGGAGCCTGTGTGTGCCCAGCAGCATCGGAGGGATGTATGGGCAGCTTGGATGAGGGTCATGGCTGTGGAGATGGAGCAAAGCCAAGCAGGCTTGGGTGATGGGTTGGATGGGGCACTGAGGGGAAGGAGACTTGAGAATGACCTTCGGAGGACTGGCTTCCATGGCAGGTGGGTGGTGGCACCATCCGCTAAATGAGGGATACTGGGAGCGGACCGGGGTGTGGAAACATGGGGGAGGAGTCAAAAGCAGAGCTGTGTCCAGATCCTGGTAAGGAGGCTCTGAGGAATCCGAGCAGAAATATATAGTAAGCAGTTGGATATTTGAGCCCGGAATTCAGATAAGAAGTCCAGCCCAAAGATAGATATTTGGAAGTCATTCAGCCTTCGAGGAAGTCAAGTGCTGGTGGGGGCTGATGAGAGCAGGGAGGAAAGGCATGTTGAATATACTCCCACTCGCCTGTGTGGGGTCATTCCACAGCACTCATTAAACACCCACTCTGTGCCAGGCCTATTCTAGGCACTGAACAAGACAGACAAAATAGTCTGCATGCTGGTGGCCTGTGCGTGCTGGTGAAGGAAATAGACAATAGCTAAGAGGATGGGCACATACATGAAGTCAGCTGATGAGAGACACTGGGGAGGAGGAAGGTCAAGGTGTCTATTTTGGTGGGGTGGTTGGGAGGGCTGTCTAGGGAGACAACTTTTAAGAGGCCTGGAAGAAGTAAGGGAGAGAGCCATGTGGTTTCTGGGGAACAGCATTCTTGGGAGAGCAGAAAACACGTGCAAAGGCCCTGGGACAGGAGTGACAGTGGTTTGCTTGGGGAACAGCGAGGCTGGAGTTGAGTGATGGAAGGGAAGGTGGTAGGCAGTGGGGTGGGAGGAGTGCCTGGGGCCAGATCAAGGAGGGCTTGCATTGGTGAGGGCTTAGATTTTGCCATAAGGTTGAAGTCATTTGAAGGTGTTACACAAGAGATGCTTATGCTGATGGAGGTTTCTAAACAATTGCCCTCGCTGCTGTGTGGAGGACAGACTCGGGGCACAGGGACAGGAGCAGCAAGACTGGTGAGGAGGCTGCTGTAGGGGGCCAGGTGGAATCCTGTGGCGGCTTTGAATAAGGGGGAGAGAAGAGAGGTGGGGAGGCCAGAGGACTTGTTGCCCAGGCTTGGAGTGTCATCACCTCAGATGTGGTGGTCTCAGCACACATTTTGCCGGGGCCCCTTACGCAGCCCGGGACTGGGTCATTCTTGCTGCTGGAGCAGCCACATAGCAGTGGGTTGGTAGATTCCATCTCAGCTCAACAGCCACTGTGAAGACAGCCCTGATCCCCATAGCTTGAAGCCATCCCTGCCTTTGTGATGTGTCAGTACCTCTCTTAAGGCTTAAGCCTAGCCGGCCCCACTATGTGGCGTAGTAACATTGAGCAGGTCTTCCCTCTCCTGGTGGGCTCCATACTACAGGAAGGCAAAGCCCATGACTGGGGACTCTGTTTTTCCACAGCACCTGGCATAGGATGTGTCCTATATTAGATGCTCTGGCATTTGTCTTAATAAATGGCCACATAATTGTGCACAGACCTGTATTAGCTTCACATGCTCAGTTTCCAGAATTATTGTTAGATTGATATCAAATCAAAATTTTTTCTCATGGAGACTATAGCAATACAAAAATACTTTCTGGGATGAAGTAACTGACTATATACATTAATGAGTCAACCAAATAAAATAAAACTAGAAAAGACCAGTGCCAGCCTGTGTCCCCTGAATTCCTACAACTGTCAGATTGACGTGGATGCTCCACTGGGGACTGTGAGCTGGAATCCCAGGGGCAAAAAGCCTCATGGTTTTAGTTTTCTGTTCTATTCCGATGACGCTGACACTTGCTGGTTCATTTGGCCTTCCTGATAGGAAAGAAAGAGCTTGAGGCTCCAGGAGATAATTTTCCATGAAAAGGAGAAGCCTTGTCATCCACGACTCAGTGTAAGGCAGAGTTAAAAGTGAGGACTTCCCGGAGCAGCCCAGGCGCCACTGGTCCTCTTTGCCTGTCTCATTTTTCTCCATAGTGCTTGCTACTGCCTGCCTTCATACGCATTTATGTGTCTGCTTATTTTTGTCTTCACTAAATTGTAGGCATCTTAAGGGGAGAGGGCTTTGCTTTCCTTATTGCTCCATATCAGGATCCTGCTTAACCTATAGTAGGTGCTCATAAACTCAGTTGACAGACTGAAGAAAAAAAAAAAAAAAAGCAGCGATGTTGTTTGCTGTAGCTATGAATGGTGAAAGCTTATATATTTTATACTTAGTCCATGTAGGAACTAGACTAAGCACCATCACTTTGTAAGAGCCTTGTGCAATCGTGCATACTTAGGATAATGACTCCTGCAATAAACACGGCTCAGATGCTGACATTAGCCCCACAGATTGAGTATTTGGCAATATTTGCTGCAGCTTCCAGAAGCTCGACCATCTGAATGATCACAAAAGCATAAACGATTTCCAGTGCAAAAGCCCACTGAAAGCACCTGAAACCATGCCAGTTCCCTGGATGTGCCCTAAATTTCCACTGTGTGGAAATGTGCATTAGGAAGCCCTATTATTGTTGGGCTCTTGTTTATCTCGAAGGTAAAGGGTTGCTGGCATTAGGAATAAATGGAGCACCTATAACAATAATTTCTGCTACAGTGTAGTATTTTTTACAGCAGCCAAATGCCAAGTCTTTTGATCAGGATTTCTTGGGCTCTGGTGATGGTGATAATTATGACCTTTCCACGCTATAGAATCTTAGGGCTTAGTGGAACTCACGGCATTCAATTTTCAGTTTGTAGTTCAGGAAACTGAGGTCTAGAAGTTACTTCTGAATATCTTATGCTGTATGACTTTGGATTTGGTGAGTTGGGCTTAAGAAGTCCAAGATGAGGCTGGGCGCGGTGGCTCATGCCTGTAATGCCAGCACTTTGGGATGCCGAGGCAGGCAGATCACCTGAGGCTGGGAGTTCGAGACCAGCCTGACCAACATAAAGAAACCCCCATCTCTACTAAAAATACAAAATTAGCTGAGTGTTGTGACGCATGCCTGTAATCCCAGCTACTCAGGAGGCTGAGGCACAAGAATCACTTGAACCTGGGAGGCGGAGGTTGTGGTAAGCTGAGATTGCACCACTGCACTCCAGCCTGGGCAACGAGAGCGAAACTCTGTCTCAAAAAAAAAAAAAAAAAAAAAAAAAAAAGAAGAAGTACAAGATGAGGCCACACACAATAGCTCACACCTGTAATCCCAGCACTTTGAGAGGACGAGGCAGGTGGATCACCTGAGGTCAGGAATTTGAGACCAGCCTGACCAACAAGATGAAACCCCATCTCTACTAAAAATAAAAAAATTAGCCGGGCATTGGTGGTGGATGCCTACAATCTCAGCTACTTGGGAGTCTGAGGCAGGAGAACCACTTGAACCTGGCAGAAGTTGCAGTGAGCCAAGATTGCACCACTGCCGGCCTGGGCAACAGAGCAAGACTCCATCTCAAAAAAAAAAAAAATGTCCAAAATGAAATTTCTCTGCTCATTCATTTATTCTGCAAACATATATTGACCAATTACAATGGCCCGTGCACCATGCTAGAGACTAGGGCTAACTAGGATGAATAAATTCACGCCCTGTTCTCAAAGAACTCGGAGGCAGGTAAAAGGTCCAGCTTGTAGATAAAAGATTACAAATTCAGTATTGTAAGTGCCATCCTAAAGGAGTACAGCAGATGTTTTTGTCCATGTAATCATTCATTCAACAAATATTTTTTGTTGTTCTAATGTTCCAAGAGCCAGCCAGTCAAAGGTGAGCAGGTCCCGGGAGCTGCCCTTACGTCGTTTCTGGTCTAAGGGTAATGGCTGGCCTGCCAATGCGTCAGAGAAAGGTCGTGAAGGAAGGAGTCTCCTAGTAGAGAACTGGGAAACAGGAATTGCTGTAAGAAGGAATGGACTGCAAAGGCTGGAGTGCCATAGGGCACTGGGGCAGGGGGCAGTTTGGTGGAGGTTGGGGTACATGAAATGAAAGAGGATGAGGATGGTGGTCAATCCATCTTAGGAGGTTAGAGCTAGATCTGTATAGATCTAGAACCTGGCACCTTTCTCTGTCGTTGGTTTTTTCTTAGGAACTGTTGACAAGCATAGAAAAATGTATTAAACTACATAGCTCTCTGATCCTACCTGCACCCCCAAAACACACAGAAAGCCTTCCTAATATGATGGTGTTGTGGTATTAAAGCTTCTTTAGACTTGCTGCCTTGGTGCAGCTCTGGAATAGTGATGAGGAAGAGAAAATGTTTCACTGGAGCCCTCACCTGGGAAATGAGTGCTCTGTGTTAAATAGTTAAACCAGATATGCAGCTAGGTGCCCCTATGCCTGGCACCTAGTGCCTGCTCCACCATTAATGCTCACATTACCCTGAGAGTTGGTTAGAGCAGGTACTTGACCAGGGAGGCTGGGGAGACTCAGAGAGGTGAAGAACCTCAGAGCCCAGGACTGAGACGACCAGCCCAAGCCTCTGTACTCACTCAGAGGATGGATTTGACACTGTACAGCAAGCCTGTTATTGCTCTGAGTGATCTACCCCAGACTGATTTCATTTTCCCTTCCTCTGCAACTAGTTGACCAGTTCAGTTACATAAAAATCTTCATTTGTAGTCACAGCAGCGACATTCCGTGGAATCCTAGGGACTAGGCAAAGGGTGACTAGCACCTTCAGGAATGATCGGAACATAGTGCAAGGAAAGCACACTCTCTAAACTCCACTTTATGCTTTCATTGCTCTAGGAATTTAGAATATGAAGACCAGATGTGATCTTCATAGTGCTGAGAGACTAAGAAAAAAGATAGGGTTGTGTGTGGTTCCATGAAAGTGCATTCAATTCTGCAAACTCTTATGCACCAGGCTCCATGCTAGGACCTGATTACCAAGGTGAGCAAAACAATTCAGGCCTTTGGGATAGACAGACACAAGCGCAGATAAATGCAATTCTGTGTGATGAGGGTCTTGAGAGAGTTATCAAGGGCCATGGGAACATGGCCAAGAAAGCAATCCACTTTTAGGGGGCTGGAAATAGGGTACAGCGTGGCAAAGAGAGCAGACAGGGAAAGTCACAGGCAAAATGACACTGGGTCTGGGCCTTGAGGAAGATTTGCCTCTGTGGTTGTTAGAGGAAATGCTGAAAGCAGATCCCATGGTTGTGATGAGACTAGAGGAGGAATGAGAATTGGCCGCGATTATTTGCGTTCGACTGTGACTTCTTTGGTGTAAATCCTTTCTGTCCGTTTTGACAAGCCTTGGCTCTGATTTTAACTCCCTTACGTTCCCCGACACCACTGTTAACAGTTTATATGAATCTTGGCATATTTTTTTTCTGTACATGCAAAACACATGGCTTAACTGTTTTCTGCAAGCTGTTACGTTGTCTTATTCTTGGAATTATGGAATTCAGAGGAAACTAGAAGCTCAGAGCAGTTTTGTCATTGCAAAGCAGCATAAATTGAAGGCTGGGAGGTCATAGATAAGGACAGTTTTAGAAGTCCAGGGTTCTTTTCTCCTGACCCCACTGCCCTTCTTCTGAAAGTCTGGGTCTTTTTTTGTTTTGCTTTTAAAAAGAATACCAAGATCTTGGGCATAGATGCTCTTTCTAGTCCATAGGAGATATTCTTAGCTGCTGAGCTGCATTTCAGAGTCCCATTCTCTCATTAACTCAAGCTCACACTTCCTCCTCCACCTTCCCAAGGGCCTATCAACCTCTGCAGTTGATTTGCTGCTGAACTACAGGATTTCTCAGAGCACAGGGCTGCTGCGAGTTCTGTACAATCAGAGTAGAAAGAAGGTGAGCTGGGGTTGATTCATTTCCTTGCAGAGCTCTAAAATCATTGTGCATTCCTTTTCTTTAAGGTAATGAAAAGGATTAGAGTGTTTTTCCTCCTCATGAGTATCTAGCAAACTGTGAATCCTAAGTGCTACCTGGGCAGGAGGGCTAAAGTTAGATTGCAAGAAAGCAAACAGGGAAAATGCTCAGAGCCGGTCGCCTTCCTTTCCATCTGCACCACCTCTCTCTGAGTTTGTGCTGTCCTCTCAGTTTCTTCTCTTATTCTGTCTTTCCTGCCCCTAGGCAAGAGACAGGTTTGCAAAGGAGATCAGGTGTGACTTTCTACTATGGTTATGGCAGTTGCTTCAGCTCTGCCTGGCTTCTGATTCATTAGATTCCAAGATCATGTATTTTTAGCAGACCTTTCCCCACCAAGCGGTCTCTGGGGAGCCATAAACTATTTGGGTTAGAAAGAGGCTGCAGGTGGTGTGGTCCCACAGAACGAGAGGCCTGCCCTTCAGAAGAGGTCTCCCCCATCAGCAGGTTTCTGTGTGGGTTGAGGGATGTTCTCTTAGCATGTTTGATTGCACTCTGGGGTTTCCATTCCTGGAATAATATCAGAACTCCAGTAAAGGTCGTGCCTCACGGATCCTTTACAAATAGGACAGATGCACAGCCACTCAGAAGGATGAGGCGGGAGGACGGTTTGAGCCCAGGAGTTCACAACTAGCCTGAGCAACATAACGAGACCTTGTCCTACAGAATAAATAAATAATTTAGAAATTAAACATTAAAAAACAAATTAGCCAGGCATGGCCCTGCACCTGTAGTCCCGGCTACTCAGGAGGATCGTTTGAGCCCAGAAATTTGAGATTGTGGTGAGCTGTGATCTCCCCTGTGAATAGCCATGGTACTCCAGCCTGGGCAGCACAGCAAGGCCCAACCTCTAAAAGCAAGAAAGAAAAAAACCGGCCGAGCATGGTGGCTCATGCCTGTAATCCCAGCACTTTGGGAGGCTGAGGTGGGCTGATCACAAGGTCAGGAGATGGAAAATATCCTGGCTAACATGGTGAAACCCCATCTCTACTAAAAGTACAAAAATATAGTCGGGCGTGGTGGTGGGTGCCTGTAGTCCCAGCTACTTGGGAGGCTAAGGCAGGAGAATGCCGTGAACCTGGGAGGCAGAGCTTGCAGTGAGCCGAGATCGCACCACTGGACTCTAGCCTGGGCGACAGAGCAAGACTCCATCTCCAAAAAAAAAAAAAAAGAAAGAAAAACCAGGACAGATAGATGTAATTATAACTTCATACTGACTGTGATTCCCAAATGTGTAGAAGCCCCAGTGTGCCACCTGTCCCCTACTTAGACCCCAGAATTACCCCCACAACATCACTCCTCTCCTGCACAGCCTCTGCAGCTCACTACCACTCCTCTTTACCTCGCATTAAAAACATCGTTTAATAGTTCCAAATCTACAGAAAAGTTACAAGAACCATAAAGAGAATTCCTGCGTCTCTGGTGTCTGCATTCTCTATGCCCGTTCTCCTGCACTTCCTGTCCCTGTCCATCTGTCTATAATGTAGGACGTGTGACATGATTCTGCACATCCCCAGACAGTCCAGTGTATACCATCCAAAAGTAAGGGTACTTTCCCATGTATCCATCCCACGTGCCTGCCAATCTGGAAATCAACATTGATGCAACACAACCATCCAATCCACAGATTCCATTAAGATTTTGCCAACTGTCCCAACAATTTATCCCTCTCTCTGTGCCTCCTTCCCTCACATCTCCCCACTCCTTCCTCTTTCTCCCTCACCTCCCTTTCCTGCTCTCCTCCCTCCTTTCCTCTCTCTCTCTCTCTGTCTCTCTGTCTATGTCTGTTTTCTCTCACTGCCTCTGTTCCCCTCCACCTTTTTCTGTCTCTCTCTGTTTCAGAAATCTCTCCAGGAAGATATTTTGCATTTAGTTGTCACATCTCATCAGCCTCCTTCCATCTGGAATAGGCCCTCAGCGTGCCCATTTCTCCTATGTTTGACTGTTTCCATGCTGTAGTTTGAACCTCAGCTGTCTGTCTGATGCTGCCTCATGGCCATATGGCCATGCTCGACAGGAATACCATAGAAACCATGCTCCCTCCCCACTCCTGGGGATGTTAATCTTGATCACCCAGTAAAATTGGTGTCAGCCACGTTTTTCTACTGTAAGTTCACTGATTTTCCCTTTGTAATTGATCAGTATTGTGTTGGGGGAGGGAAATTTCAGTCTAAAGGGATCCATTGATGCGAGCCCATTGATGACATCTGCCTATATCAGCTACTGCTGTGGTGGCTCCAGAGAGTAATTCCCCATTTCCATCATGTCTTCTACATTTTTTAGCTGGCATTCTACTAAAGGATAAGCTTTTTCTTCTACCCATTCATTTATTTTTTCTTTATTTGTGTAGACCTGTTTGGACTCATGGATCCATCTTCCATTTGATGGGTTTCAACCTGATACTCCCATGACTTATTTTAATGGTCAAGTCTAAGCTGGGCCAGTAGGAGTCCTTCCCATCAGTTGGCTTCTTCATCCTTTGACATGTCCTCCTCATTCCTTGAGCATTTTCCTACTTTCTGGCATAAGGTGCCCCAGGCTCATTTTGTACTTGCCCTGCCCCAGCCCTGGCTCAGCGCTTCTCCAAAGATCCCTGGTTCCTATTAGTGGAGACAGCACTCAGACACCAGGGTCTGGTCTCCAGTGTGCCAGTTGCTCCGGGTTGTCATATGTCTGTGTGCATGCATGTGTGCATACCCGAGTCTGTTAACTACATCTACAGCTGTCTATGTATATATATTTTAAGAGTCAATGAGATCACGCCAATATTTTTTCGATTCCAGCCCAGTGCTCAGAATTCTTTCTAGCCTTTCCTTTCCCCATGTTTGTACAGTCCTTCAGACAGTGGGAGGCCTGAATGCCACTGATGCCCATCCTCCTTAACGTATTCACTGACTCGTTTGCTCAGTGTGACAACATCCCAGCCATTCCATTAGCTGTCCTCTTTCTCAGACCCCAGACATGCTGCTGCCCATGCCCTGCAGGGCACCTCTCTGCTCACTGCCCTATAAGGCTGACATCTCTCCCAGCTGGGTGGGGAGGGAGGGAGAAGGATGAGAAGGGAAGATGGGAAAGCACCCCTTCAGCTTTGATCTCCTTTCTGTTTTGGTTGAAAATTTGATGTAGGCAATTTGAGGAAAGAAATCAAAACTTATATAGCTCTAGTAATTTTTTAAATGTGTCTCAATTCATTTCCTCTTCCAGCCAAACCATCGTGCCGTCGCTCCTTCCCTTCCCATCATCCGCTCTGTTTCCTGTGGCTCCATGGTCTTTGCATTGCTTTCTTCCCTACTCTTTCTTTCATTCTCATCAGTTTCAGAATTTGGAGTAAGAATGGCAGTCACTCCAGTCCTTTCCCTCTCTGTAACTCCAGTTTAGGCTCTTCTCTCCTACTCTGCTGCAGGGCTGCAGACCTGCAAATATAATATATTCTGTCTGTTCCACAAACAAGGACCAATAATAGAGCAAAGTGAGAGGTAACACACGTACAGGTTGGTTGCTATTTGGGGAATTAAGCTTCTGTGACATCGAGTATAACACTTGCTTGTTTATGGCGAACTCAACAGAGAATCCAGATTGAATAGGAAATTGGGATATGAAATGTATCCCACTAACCTAGGATATTAAATAGAAGCATCCACTATGTAGACAGCTTCCTCCTTATCACAAGCAAGATCTTCTGATCGGATCTTTACTGCCTGCATGGGTAAATGTAAAAGCATCTAGGCATTTCTTTTCTCACCTTTCATTTTATTCACTCTGGGGTCCTCAGACTCCTTGGTGTCTCTGCCACTGCTATTGGGCCTGTTTTTTCCAGGACTGCAGTGCCTTCCATCCCCATAACATCTTCCCCTGGCCAGTGCTCCCTTGCCTCTGGGCCTGGCTCGACCAATCATTGGATAGTAGCTGTTGATGGATGCAAACGTTGTGTTTCCCGAGTGTTATATGAACATGTTTCCTAGGTTCTCCAGAAATACAGCTCAAAGAAAGGGAGTGGGGGTCTGAGCAGTGAGTTTCAGGAGGTGTGGGGTGGGGAGGTCCTCAGTCACAGGACACAGCTGAAGCTGCCTGCTCCATAGAGACAGGGCCAGCCTTGTGCACAGGTGAAATAAACAGCTGTGTGGAAAGGAGGTGTGAGGGCTGTGTGTCCTCATGGGAATGTAGGCATTTGCTTTTGAGATGTTCTTGCAGTTTTGCAGAGACACCAAGGCCTTTCTATTTCAAACCGTTCCCCTTCTCTTGACAGGCAGAGTTAAATTCCCTGTGTCTCCTGTATTCATACATTTGGAAATCAATTAGTGCAATTGGGGCAATCAGAAGAGCTAAACAGAGGAATCATTTAACGAGAACAAATGTCTGGAATTGTGTATTTTGCCAATGGAATTTCTCACAGTTGGTGCAAGAAAATACTCCAAATTGAATCAATCAGGCTGAATGTGACTTTTTTCTTCTTCTTTGTAAAAATGTTAAAAGAAACATAGCCAGCTGAGGTCTCCTTCCCCGCCCACCACACAGATAGATCGCTTTTCAGAACAATCCTGTCAATTGACATTTCACCTGAAAAAGCAAAGGCAGATGCACAACTCCAGGTGTGTGTGCTTGGCATGAAGATTTTTGCCAAAAAGAGCCTTAAAAGGTTATCTGCTGTGTTAGGACCATTTGGAAAGAGATCATATGGGGCCAGCTGGCCTTAAGGGCTCAGTACAGGGAGTATGTAGGATGCAGAAGGCTGCAGAGAGCATGGTTCCTACCCTGACGATGAGAAAAAACTCGTTAATCTACAAAATGGTCATTTTTTCCTGAACCCATCTCATGCCTGCCTGAGGTAGTAAGGCAGGCGAGTAAACAGAATTTCAAACAGAAGCAAGGCCCTCTAAGAAGCAGGTCACATAAATCACTTCAGCTTTGGCAGAGGTCGGGAAAGAGTGGTGTTCACCATACAAGCCAAAATCTTTTTCTTTTTTTTTTTTTTTAAGGTAAGGTCTCACTCCACCACTCGGGCTCAAGGGCAATGGTGCAACCATAGCTCACTGCAGCCTTGAACTGCTGGGCTCAAGGGATCCTCCCACCTCAGCCTCCCAAAGTGCTGGGATTACAAGCCACCACACCCAGCCACCAAAATCTTAAAAGTTCTTGAAGGCCAAGTGTGGGCTGGTGTGTCTGGAACAGGCTTTTCTCCATGGGCCCCCCATGAGAAGTATTGGGATATGTCAGGAGCCAGATGAGGCCCCCTCGGCAGCCAGGTGTGCAGGAGGTGACCCTTGGCTGTTCAAGCAGGGGTGGAGGGAGGAATGGACATGAAGCTTTCACTGCTTCTCCAGATCTTTCCCTCGTGTGAGGCAAAAACAGACCCTCTCACCTTTATTTTTATTTTTGAAATTGTGGTAACATTAATCCTGAGAATAAAACAGGCCTCTCGTACCCCACTCCTATGGGACACTCTGAGAGGAGGGAAGCCCAGTTCTGGGTGGAGTGGGCTGGAAGCCCCACCCGTCTGTAAATGGGACTCCCAGGTCCCTGTGGGTGCATGAGGTGAACAAAGCAATTGCTCTTCCCCACCCACCCAGCATCCTCACCTGCCCTGTCCCCGTCCTGGGGACCAGAGATCCCTGCATGGCCAGGAGCCAGCCCAGCCTACCTGTAAGAGCAGGCCTGTTAACCCAGTGCTGTCCGGGTATGGGAGGCAGTGTCTGGCCCCAGGCTGAAGCCCACAGATCTGCCAGTTGGGCCTGGTTTGCACCTGTATCCCAGAGGACATGGTCAAGCAAAGATCCATGTGTCAGCCCCATAGGCCTGAGCTGGCTTATCCAGCACTCACTGCACCCGCACTCAGGAACCTTAATTTGAAGTAGACATTGAGGGGTAGTGATTACATGAATGTGTATATACAGTGCATGCATATAGAGATACACCAATCCTTAGAGCGTACACCTAGAGGAGGAATAGAAACAAACTGCCTCAGCCAGGGGAAGGGTAGGAAACATTCCTGCCAACAACTTGCTGCTGCAGGGAAGGTAGGAGCAGCCACCCTGGGACTCCTAGGGGAGGGGCTGGAGATTGTGTTGGGCCCGGGATTCTACACCAATAATAAGCAGGCAGCTGGACATGGTGGCTCACGCCTGTAATCCCAGCACTTTGGGAGGCCGAGATGGGTAGACCACCCGAGTTCAGGAGTTTGAGACCAGTCTGGCCAACATGGTGAAACCCCATCTCTACTAAAAATACAAAAAATTAGCCAGGCGTGGTGGCAGACACCTGTAATCCCAGCTACTTGGGAGGCTGAGGCAGGAGAATTGCTTAAACTTGGGAGGTGGAGGTTACAATGAGCCAAGATCATGCCACTGCACTCCAGCCTGGGCAACAAGAGCGAAACTCCATCTCAAAAAATAATAATAATAAAAAATAAAAACAAACACACAAAAAAACAAGCAGGGGTCGGCGACTGCTGGGGGAGGAACAAGAAACTCACACCCAAGACCAATGCAAGTGAGACAGGTTTTGCTGCCACAGAGAAGGGGGAAGGATTGCTAAACATGGAAGAGAAATCCCACCTTGGAGGGCCAGATGTACAGAGCCTGCCTAACACTGAAGCTGGAGCACAAGAAAAGAGAACATGCTCATTACTACCAGCCTAACATGTTATAATAAGCAAGAGCAGGCCACTGCTGGGAGAAGAGTAGGAGCATGGAGAAAGACTTCACTTAAGGCCCAGGCATGCAGGATGGCTGGAAGTTGAGGGAGGTCAGGAACACTCACCCAGAAAAACCCTAGCACCCCAGCTCCAACTCAAAGTTCAAGATAACCACAGTCTACCTTTATAAGAATGTGAAGGCTGTGGTGCACTGAAAGTAACAACAAAACTCAAACTCAGGTCAACCCCTAAGATTGACTCAGCTTTCCCACCTCCATGCTGACAACTTCACAGAAGAAGAGGCATGTTCATTTCTAGCCATAAAAACTATTTACCTCAGTCTCTACTGCTCTTCTATGCTTGATGTCTGACACTCAACTAAAAATTATCACACACCAAAAAAAAAAAAGAAAAGAAAAGAAAAAAACGATGAACTATTTTCAAGAGACAAAGCAATAAACAGAATCAGACCTAGAGATGACCACAATGTTGGATGTTGGAAGTATTAGATGGACTTTAAAATAACTATGATTAATATGTTAAAGGATCTAGTGGGAAAAGTGGATAACATTCATGAGTAGACGGAAAATTTCAGCAGAGAGATGGAAACTGTAAGAAAAAGTACAATGAAATGCTGAAAGCAAAAGACATTTTCTCAGAAATGAAGAATTTCTTCAACAGGTTCATCAGTAGACTGGACATAGCTAAGGAGAGAATCAAAGAACTTGAAGATAAGTCAATAGAAATAATTCAAATTGAAACAAAAGAGAGAAAAGAAGGGGGAAAAACAAACCAAAACAGAGCAGCCAAGAGCTATGGGACAACATCAGCTGGTCTAAAACACATGTAATTGGAGCTCCGGGAGGCAGTATCTGTAGGAAAAGGACTCTAGTGTTTTCCTCCAGGAAAAGCCATATGGTTAAAAAATGGCCACAAGTTGTTACTGCTTTTCTTCCCAGCTTCTAATTTAGTGAAATCATTTACTCTTATATCCTTCCACTTCCTTCTTGTTTATCTTCTACACCCTGTTATTTGAGGGAAGAAATGTGTGATTTATCCACACCCCCAATCCCCTTTAACAGCGTGTCTGCCGTTTGGCTTCAAGAAAAGTGGCTGTGAAGGTGAGAGGGAGTCACCAAAAAGATTCAAAGCAAGTCTCAGCAAGCTGCCTTTTAGCAACCAAGCTAACTTAAACTTGATTTAGCTAAAGTAAAACATGATTCTCAGTTTTGAAGAGGTGGTAAATTACAGTTCATCTCTGTCCATAGTTACAGCTAAGAACAAATAGCTCCCATAATTTGCACTCCTCCTCCTCCTTCTCATTTGAGCAATGAAAAAATCTGCTTAAAGAAAAAGGAAGTATTAGATATGGTACTTATCCACGAAATGCTCTTTTGGATATCAGAAGTGGTCTCCTGAATAAACTAGCTATACATTTAATAAGACAGCTGTACAAGCTCCTTTGTGTGTGTGTGCAGGAGGTTCGTTTTCAGATGTTCAGCAACTTCCGCTGCTAAATGGTGGTGACTTGTGACTGTCACCACCCCTTAAGTAGGTAGACGCAGCCAATTGGTCTCTACTAAGACCAATTGCTGGAGGAGAGGTGCTGCTGGGGTCTGGATGTTTGTGCATCCCTTGTATCCAAATGCTTTGGGAAAGGAAGAGGAGGTTACTTGCTGAGAGAGCTGGTAGCATATTTTAGCTTATGGGTTTAGAATCTAAACTCAGACACGCTTCTCATCTTGCTGTTGTTAATGAACTTGCAACCCTGTCTTTGTGCAGGTGGGCTCCTCTGCCTTGAAAAGGCCTCTGTGAAGCTTTCTAGGCCTTCTTGACAGAGCAACTCCTTTCTCCTCTGTACCACCTCTACCCCTTTACATGCTGTTTGGGACCTTTTTCACATGATTTTGCGTTTATTTTTTATGCATCTGTGTTCCCTACAAAACTGAGTTCTTCAAGGGAAATAGTTTGTGTTTGATTCATTTCTAGCACAGGGCTAGACACAGACTAGATTCTCAATAAATATTTGTTGAGTGGGGTTAAGCAATTGCTCAGCGTTTGATGGCAACAGTGCCCACACCTGTGTTTGAGACCAGTGCTTCTGCAGTCCCGTCCCCATGTGGTTTTTACAGGCATTGCATTCCCAGGCCATCTTGCATCTCTCTCATGAACTGTGCCCAGTGGGGTTTGATTCAGTGGCCCTGCTGAGAACAGTGGATTCAGATCCCCATAGTAATAGACTTGGAAGTGATTTAGGGTGACTATGTTAAAGACAAATTTACACTGAAGTGAGAAAACATTTTTCAAAAATCGTAAAGAAGACGGAGGTCACTGAGCCAGTATCTGGGATGGAGGGAGAGTGCAGCTCTGCGAGAGGCAGGCCTACTCAGGAGGCCCCTGTCGTGGCTAGGGTCCTTACTCTCTGCCCTTTGCGAGGGAAGCGCGGGACCCAGGAAGGGAAGAAGGGGGATTTTCTGCAGATCGGGAGATGAATAAAATCCTAGAGATCAATTGCCGAGGTCACATCCATTCGTTAGCGCTAAACTTCATGGAGACCAGAAAAGGGAAGATATGCTTTCATCATCTGATAAAAAGAAACACAGTCGTTTGGGGTTTTGTTTTGTTTTTTTGAGACAGAGTCTCTGTCACCGAGGCTGGAATTCAGTGGTGTGATCTCTGCTCGCTACAACCTTGGCCTCCCGGGTTCAAACAATTCTCCTGCCTCAGGCTCCTGGGTAGCTGGGACTACAGACGTGTGTCACCAAGTCTTGCTAATTGTTGTATTTTTAGTAGAGACAGAGTTTCTCCATGCTGGCCAGGCTGGTCTCGAACTCCTGCCCTCAAGTGATTCAGCTGCTTCGGTTCCCAAAGTTCTGGGATTACAGATGTGAGCCACTGTGCCCAGCCAGTTATCACAGTAGTTTTTAGGGGGAAGAAAACCAAAACTCTTTTTCCCTGGGAATTCCAGGTTGGTCCTGTGTGTGGGTGTGCCCTGTAGAGGCTGCCTGGCCTCTGTCAATTGTTTGACTACTCTGGGCCTCAACTTCCTCAGCTGCAGATGAAAGGGTGGAGTTCAGGGACCTCTAATATCCCTTTCGTGTCCTGCATTCTCTGGTCAGATAGTATATCTAGAATGCCTCCGGACTGAAATCCTGACATTGGCCTCAAAGAGCAGGGGCCGGCCGTCCCAGAGCATTAGCGGCAAGCATTAGCTATTTTCTTTCCAGGCTTGCTGGTTTTGCGGCTTTGATGCATTCAGGACCCACAAATGCTCATCAGAGCGACTGTGCTGCCCAAGTAAGCACTAAAACCTCAGCCGTCAGCACCAAGTCAAGGCTGGCTGCCGCTGCGAGTCAGCTTCCCGCAGTAAGCAGCCTGCGGCAGCTGCCGGACTGTCACTCCAGCCGCGCCCACAGCCACAAACACCACCCCAGTTCCCAAGCAATCACAAGGCATCCGCTGTCAGCACCAGAAAGCTTCTAGATAAGGCTGTCGCTGGGTTGGAAGAGCGCTTGCAGAAATGCTGTGTGCTGCCTGAAAAAGCTCACCCTGCTCTGAGAAGCAGCAGGGACTCCTTCCTGCTCACCCACCCCAGAAAAGAGTTGCAAGATGGCAGAAGCAAGAGTGACTCCGGGCTACTAGCGCACTGGTCACTCAACAAATTGCTTTGCAGTGAATTTGTCTTGCAAATCGAGGGGAGGGGAACTGGTTTCTGCCTGCCCAGTGCTCTCTCCCCTTCTCCTGGATTCCCATTTGGCCCTCAAGCACTTTCTCCCTCTCTATTACCCAGAATGGCTCTGACCTAGCTTTCTCTGATAAACTCATTCACACCGGGTGAGAAGAATCCACACAGCTTTGGACCCTTCAGTGAATGGTGTGCAAAATCTGCAAGACGAGGAAATCTAATGGCCAGTGGTCATTTTCAGGCGTTTGCATGAGGAAGTATTTGGTGAACCACCCTCTCTCCCCTACACACACACCCTGGCAAGGCTGGCTGTGCTGATAGGCGGGAGTGTAGGGCTGCCCTGACCTAAATAGGAGGTAGTTAATGTTCCCTTTGCAGCCCCCTCTCATTTCTCTAACATCCAAGGCACCTGTTATATTTGCTCTGTCCAAGGCCCCTACATAAAAGAAGCATTGGCCCCCTCCCATTCTCCTATCGTGACTTTGGGTGACTTTCCTCTGCTAGTTATGGCAAAGCAATTTGCCTAATCTGTGAATGGGCTAATGCACTCCCACTCCCATGTAGAATACTTGTGTTTGAACAAGAACCTCTTGAAAATGATGCCCTGACACAGTGGGAGAGCTGGAATTTGAGGAATGCAGAGTGGGACTGCAGAGATATTTGGGGACATGTGAGTCAGGGACCCCACAAATCATACCTGCAGAAACCAAGCCCTCTGTCTAGGTGGCTAGGATCTATTTCATGAGCTGGAGCCTGCAGTGGCTCTGAGGCCTCCCCTGGAAAGGAATGATATAGAACAGAATTAATCAAAATGGGAGGCCAGGAGGAGGAGCAGGAGAGGAGGGGAAAATTGCTAGTGGGGAAGGAGGAGGACAGGAACAAAATAAAAAAGCAGGGGGTGGAGTTTGCTTACTGACTAAAATCATTTTCTATACGGAGCCAAGATCAACTCATCTGTTGGAATTGATATTTTGCTCCTTCATGTTTTCAGACTTATTTGTGGCTCCGAGTAGCACTCCTTGATGTCAGCTTTTGCCAGAAAGTTTCAAGACCTTTCAGGGCAAGGATCAGAAGAGCAGGAAGCATGAGAGTGATACATAAAACTTGAGCTTGGCTGCCTTCCATAAAGCACAGTGGCAGCTTCACCAGATGCAGCTGGAACTTTAATTGGTTAAATTTTAATTGGTTCTGCTCTTGTGGGCTAAGTGTTGGGCAGGGAAAATGGTTTTGTTTGTTTGTTTGTTTGTTTGTTTGTTTTTGCTTTGCCTAAAGCTTAACTGTCAGCCAGCCTTCTTTGGTCACCTTTGAAATTATGGGATGGTAAAGGGGCTATTTTATGTTTTATATTTATTTTTATTTTTGAGACAGGGTCTGGCCCTGTCACCCAGGCTGGAGGGCAGTAGCAGGATCTCAGCTCACTGTAGCCTCAAACTCCTGGGCTCAGATGATTCTCCCACCTCAGCCCGCTGAGTAGCTGGGACTATAGGCACACACCACCACACCTGGCTACTTCTGTGGGTTTTTTTTTTTTTTCTTCTTCTTTTGTAGAGATAGGGTTTTACCATGTTGCCCAGGCTGGTCTCAAAATCCTGGGCTCAAACAACCAGGCTGCTTCAGCCTCCCAAAGTGCTGGGGCTACAGGCATGAGCTACTGTACTGGGCCAAAGGGGCTATTTTAATACTGATTTTTCTGTTGAGGAAATCTTACAGCTGGGTGGTTGGTGGTATTCATTTCTCATATGAGCTTGCTTCACAGTTTAACATCTTACCAAACATATGTCTATTTCTACAAGCATTTAGGATGCACTGGTGTTACCACTTTGCTTTTCCTGGTCACTGCTGTGAAAATTAACCAGGGGTTGAAGCTACATCATTTTAATTAAGTGGGCTGCCTAAAGCGTGGCCTCGACCTGAATATCAAGGTCACCATGGGTCTTGTGAGAGCTTCCTGCGTAATTCCCATCTGGGAGTGGTGGGCCAGTTCTTGCCCTTCCTTTCCACCTCTGCTCTGCTGTGACCTGAGGTATGAAGGGGAGGCTGAGTGGCCCTGCCCTGTGCCCTTTTCAACCCCTAGACACCCTCCACTCCTTCCCTCCAGTGCTGTGAACACCTCAGGGCTGGGAAGGGGCCTGGGCCCCCACTGGGACCTACAGAATGCACCATTTGACTAACCATCCCGTTCCCGCCTCTCTGCTCTTTACAGAATGGGTTGAATGGCTTGCATCTGGCCTCTAAGGAAGGCCATGTGAAAATGGTGGTTGAACTTCTGCACAAAGAAATCATTCTAGAAACAACAACCAAGGTATGTCTCACAGGGAGTGGGGGAGCTTTGCATTGAAAATTCAAGTTTGTGAGTCCTTCCTTAGAAACCAGTCCTTCATGAGAGAACTCAGGCATGCATCTGAATTTCTCTTATCCTTCCAATCACTTTCTACTGATTTTCTGAATCCCTGAAGCTGCCTGAAACAGACCCCGTTTCCAGAAAGATTCAGTGGGCCTTTATCCTCATCACTAGGTTACATATCTAAAACTAGAGCCCTTTCCTGGTTGCTTTATGCTTTCTCAGGGTCCTTGACTCTAACTCAGTGTCCAAGGGTTCTGGAAGCGCCAGTCAGGTGCCTGGAGTTGAATCCCAGCAGACGTACTTCACACTCTGTGACCTGGAACGAGTTACTTGGCCACTGTGAAGCCTCAGCTTTGTCTGTAAAATGGAGATTATAATGCTTAGTTGCAGGGTTGGTATGAAAATTAAGTGAGATGGCATACATCAAATGCCTGGATGTATTTATTGGATGGATGTATTTACTGCTTATTGGATCTATTTATTGATTACTGGATTTATTAATGATTATTGATTCCTATAGTAAGGAATCAATAAATACTGGTGACCATGTTGTTGCTGAGGGTTGTGTAAAAGAATCCAGATCTCTTTCATTTTTCCTTCTCCAGCAAGTCTTCCTTGTTCAGCCCCAAACTGATTTCCTCTCCTCGCTAATGACCTGGAACGGCATTCTCTTTCACGAGGAGGTGTTTGGCATGGGGCAACACCAGGCATCCACAGTAATGTATTTCACTCCATTTCAGTAGATTATAAACACCAGTGACTCAACTTCCGAAATCCCAGAGTCAGGAAATTGATACATCTACAGACTGCAAAATAAGTTTCATTTTTTACCTGTCACACATCTTATTTATCAAACAGGATGCAGCCAGCAATTAAAAATAAAACCAAACAGGCTGGGCACAGTGGCTCATGCCTGTAATCCCAACACTTTGGGAGGCCGAGGCGGGAGGATCACTTGAGGTCAGGAGTTTGAGACCAGCCCAGCCAACATGGCGAAACCCCACCTCTACTAAACATACAAAAATTAGCCAGGCATGGTGGCGCAGGCCTGAAATCACAGCTATTCGGGAGGCTGAGGCAGAAGAATCGCTTGAATCCAGGAGGCGGAGGTTGTGGTGAGCTGAGATCATGCCATTGCACTCCAGCCTGGGTGACAGAGACAGACTCCCTCTCAAAAATAAGTAAATAAAATAAAACAAACAAAAAATCATCTCCATTTGCTAACTCAAGTATTGTCTCCCCAGTTCTTGTTTTTTCTTCTCCTCCCTCCTCTGTTCTTTCCCATGTTTTTCTTCTGGAGTTCTTTCCCCGCTAGCCTCTTATTTTCCATTTGGTATTTATTACACATGTTCTCACACACAGCCTCAATTTCAGTTCCATGCAGCAAACAGTTTGCTGCCTCTCAAGCAGAGAATGTAGAAGAACAGTATGTAGAGAACAGATATAATTTATGGTTATGAAGTGAACTACCAAAATATTATGAAGGTAGAATCATCTCTCAGGTAAAATTCTGTAATTTTCATGTCATTTCCTGAATGTGAAAAGATCTTGTTGCACTTTTGGGTAAAATAAACTGAGTTGCTCTTTCTGACTGGATATGGGGTATTTTTTCCCCAAATTCTATGTCAAATTCCAATTGTTCCCACTCTGCTTCTTGTGTGGATGAAGGATGAGATTATTTTCTCTGCACACTCCCACGTACCTGGCTGTGAGCTGCGTGCCATCTGACCTGCCCCTTGTGTGCCGGAGCGGCGCCTGCCCTGGCGTGCCTTCAAGGGCTGCGGAAACACGAGGCTTCAGTGCTTTGACTATTTCCGAATCTCCTCCCCAGGTTGTGATTTTGCAAGTGAACACTTGGTGTGTCTTTTTTATTTTTAGAAATTTTCTAAGCCAACGTGGCTTTGGAATACCATCCAGAGAGAGAGGGGAAAAAGGTGGAACTGAAACCGTGGGCTGGGGAAGAGTCACAACAGATTGGGGACGGTGATGAGGCTCCCAGGCAGCAGAAAGATGAAAAAAAAAGAAAAAGAGTAAAAAGCCAAAACCAATTTAGATTCCTAAAATATACTTAGAAATTTTAAAAGCATAAAACAAATGCATTCTCTCCCCATCCTCCTATCTCCAGCTCTTAAAGACTGGAGCTCAGCACCTAAGCTATTAATGAACGGGGACAGCTTTCATCTCCACTGGAGAAGAGCCTGCTGTCTCACTCGGGGTCCCTCTCCCCCTTCCGCTTGCATTCACCCAGCACCCATACAACCATTGTCCCTGCTCTGAGCTCTGTAAGCCCCTGAAAATAGAGAAATTGGGTATTTGTGGAGCAAAATACAGCTAAGTGATTTTTCCTGCTCCTTTGAGGCAATGTTCTTTCATATTGAGGGAGGGGCAGAGGAAACAGAGGCTCACAAATCCCTTTTCCTGTGACTCCCACGACTTAGGCCAGGGGCCTTCTTGAGCCTCATAATGTGTGTGTATAGATAGGGGAAAGGAGATTCACTTCCAGAATGTTCCCTGTGTTCTTATTCCTCACTTATGCTGCCCTTGGCCCAGCTGGCTTGAACCAAGATCCATAGCCAGAGTTCCATCACTGATGAGCTCCCCCAGACAGGAGGCCTTGCCCTGCTCGTGGGGTAAGGAAAGCTCTCATATCGCTGGACTTCAGGCAGGAAGGGTCAGATGGAAAGAAACATTTGACGTGAGCCTCTTGATGTCTCCGTGGCCTCTGTGCCTCCATGCTGGCCCAGGCCTGCTGTGCTTATGCCCAGGAAGCATGTGACGAGTGAGTGAAAGGACCCAGGATGCCTCCTTCTTTTCCATGGGAGCCCAGAAGACGCTACTTGGAGCTCAGCGTCCTGGTGTCTAGAAAAGTTTCTGGTGCCAGCAGCCCTGCTCCATTTGGTACAGCAGGTGCCAAGCCTCTCAATGGAGGCTCTTTGGACTTCTATGAAAAATTATTAATGAACTTCCAGACATTCATATCTGGCATTTATTCTCCAATGGACACTTGAGGAAGAACTTTGTTCTTCATCAAATAGAACTTGAGGAGAAATCAAAAAGACAACTTCAGGAGGCAACAAATGGGAAGTGCCTGCCTTTTAAAAACAAAAACAAAAACAAAAAACCGGTTTTATGCCTTTTTTTTTTTAAAGACAGAGAGACTGGGTCTCACTGTTTCCCAGGCTGGTCTTGTACTCCTGGACTCAAGCAATCCTCCTGCCTTGGTCTCCCAAAGCACCAGGATTACGAATGTGAGCTGCTGTACCTAGCCCCAGGCTTCATGCTTGAATTACCAGGCAGAGTACAAGAAATAGACCTGGGCTGCTTCCCAGCCCCCAGGGCGGCCTCATGGGCCTGCCTCCCTGACCCAGGAAAGCTGGATCAGCAGCGGCTGGTGGGCCACACGGCTGGGCCCCGGGCTGCTCCCTTCCATCTCAGTGAGGAAGCTTTTCCTCCAGGTGACAGGTGCCACCGGGCAAGGTCAGAGTCCGAAGTCCCTGCCTGTCAGTTCTTAAGTTTCTTGAAATGGATTAGTTAACGATTATGTAGTTTAGTAAAAAGAACTACATACTGTCTAAACTCTAAAACGAGGTTGTTTGAGATCTCTGCTCCTTAAGTAGTGCAGGGACAGATGGGTCCGACCATGGACACATTTTCTGCATTCGCCCTATTTGACGGAAGTATGGGGTGGGGCCTGCCCACCCCCGCCCCCGAACTCCCTGAATGGGGGCGCAGGTGCAGGGCACCCAGGGGAGTCCACCCCCAGAGGCAGTGCTGACATTCTGGTCCAGGACCCCCGGGGGCTGGCAGGAGCCTGGCTGGAAGGCTGTGGGTATCCCGGCAACAGATGGCGGCTGCTGGTCCTGTCTGTGAGTTGTTGTTAAATATCCAAGAAGAATCCAGACAAGAAAACCTGAGAACATTAAACTCATGTTCTCAGGCCCATGTCTGTAATTCCAGAGCTCTGAGAGGCTGAAACGGGAGACCAGCCTGGACAACAAAGTGAGAGCCCGTCTCTGCAAAAATTTTAAAAATTAGCTGGGCACAGTGGCACACACCTTAGTCCCACCTACGTGGGAGGCTGAGGTGGGAGGATCGCTTGAGCCCAGGAGTTGGAGGCTGCAGTGAGCTATGATGGTGCCACTGCGGTCCAGCCTGGGTGTTAGAGTGAGAGCTCCAATTCTAAAACCAAAACAACGTACTTTCTCAGAAACTGCCTTATTTCTCAGTCTCTGCTGTTGGTTCTCATCTTTTACGAAGTTTAAAACAGTTACATGCCTTGTTTTCCTCCAGTGTTTATTCTCTCCAGTTTTTTCCTCCTCTCCGATTTGGTGAACCCTTACTCATTACATTTTGCCTACTAGTATGTCGCATATTCTTTATATTTTTCTTGGTCAGATTGTATTCCATTTATTAACCCCCATTTATTTTCTGATTTTTCTTCTCTTCCCTACATACATAATAGAGTTGACCTTACCCTTTCCTTTACTGTCCAATACTTTCCTCACTCTTCTGCCTACCATCTCTTTGTGCCCTCCACTGCAGCTTGTGGTCTGTGGGTATCCCTGGGACGGTGTCAAAGGTTGGGCCTGAGGGACCCGCCGGCCTCCTTTCCCAGTGCTCCCAGGCCTCTCAGAGGGCTTGTTGCCTGGCAGGGTTGCAGGCTGAGCGGAGCTGCAGGTCCGCGGAGGGTCAGCTCGCTGACAAGCCTTCCAGTGTGTGTCCTGAGGGACACTGACGTGCCGTCTGCTGGGGACAGGACACCGCACCCACACAGCAGATTAGGTGTTCAGAAGTTGTGTGTGTTGGCAGGGGCTCTTTTTTTCTTTCAGTATTATTTTTCTTTTATAAACATTTTTAAATTTTTAATTATTATGGATACATAATAATAATAACAATAAAGGAGTTCTTTTGACATGGCTGCAGTCTCCTTCAACCACACCTCTCAGTGTCATCTGTCCCCTTCCTGCGCCACTCCAATCACACCAGCCAATGCTGGTGGTTTTCTTTTTAAATGTTTTTCTTTTTATAGATTGAGGGGGTACGAATGCAGCTTTGTTCCATGGATACATTGTGTAGAGGTGAAGCCTGGGCTGTTAGTGTGGCCATCACCCAAATAGTGGGCATCGCACCCAAAGGATAATTTCTCATCGCCCCCACCTCCCACCCCCCGAGTCTTCAGTGTCTCTCCAGCCTCTGTATGTCCACGTGTGCACATTATGTAGCTCATACTTACGAGTGAGAACATGCAGTATTTGACTTTCTGTTTCTGAGTTGCTTCATGTAAGATACTGGCCTCCAGTTCCATCAGAGTTGCTGCAGAAGACCTGATTTCCTTCTTTTTTATGGCTCTTGCAGCATTGTTTTTCATAGACAATAGGCAGGATTTTCCTCCCTGTACTTTCAGTGTGATTTCAGGATGTGCGAGGGGTCAAGCACACACGTGTGTCCTTTCTACCCCTTTTGGCCATGGAGAAAGCCCCCGGGTCCTTCAAGCAGCAGCTATCCACAGACCTTTGCTGGTCCCATAGCAGGCCCAGTGGGAAACCGCCTCTGTTCCCTTCCCCTGTGTGTTTCAGAAGGGGAACACGGCCCTGCACATCGCTGCCCTGGCCGGGCAGGACGAGGTGGTCCGGGAGCTTGTCAACTATGGCGCCAACGTCAATGCCCAGTCGCAGGTAATGGCTCTCTGGTCTGTACCAGAGGGTATTGCCTTTCCACACGTGGTTCCTCTTTCCTGCTCCCTCGTGGATCCACTGGCAGCTGTGTTAACAGACACACTGTGGGGCAGGGCCTAGATTTCTCGGGAGCGTGTCTCCAAGCAGTGGTGAAGACATCCTTTATTATTTCTCATGCATAGACCGCACGTCCTAAGCATGACGGGGTTGAACTGTTGTGGACCTAAGCCAAATAATATGTCCAGTTATGGCCCAGGTGGAGAGGGAAATGGAGGACCGGAGGAATGAGGCACGGGGTGCAGCATTGATGAAATCAATGAGTGTGTGAGCCGAAGAGATTGACCTACGGTGGCGAGGGGAGGCACAGCCTCTGTGGCCTTTTGTAATAATCCCAGGAAGCTAGTCACCGTGACAATGAGTTTCCTTAGGAGGGGTCAGGTGGGAGGAAATGGAATAAAGAGAGTGCTGTCCTCCAGGTGAGAGGGCTTTGTGCTGGTGTCGGCCTTTCTTACATTGCGGGTGGATGCTAATGATGTCCTCTCTTGGTTTACAGAAAGGTTTTACACCCCTGTACATGGCAGCACAAGAGAACCACTTGGAAGTGGTTAAGTTTTTACTGGAAAATGGAGCTAACCAGAACGTAGCCACGGAAGTAAGTAGCTTGGAAAAATGTCATCACCACCGGAAGTCTCCCAGGTGTACAACCTTGCTTCAAGTGACACCTTTCTGGGTGTGTGGCTTGGGGTGCATCCATGTAGTGATAGATGACCTTCAGGTCGCTGCACTAATCCTGAGCACTGTCGAGTTCTGCAAGGGAATAATGACAAAGTTGTGGGTCTTGAAGAAGGCCCAGACACGTACCAAAGAAACGACGTCACACTTGAGGGCATCATTCCCGCTATGGCCAATACTTGTGACTGGAGGGGCAGGCAAAGCATGCGTGTGTATGGTTGGCAAGTTTTCATTGGGCCTTAATGAGAAAGGCTTTTGCCACAAAACCACCATGCACCCTTGGACAATTCTCGTTTGCTGTGGTCCTGAGTCTTGTCATTGGCGAAATAATGAAATTGGACTAGATAGAGCCAAAGAGTCTCTTGACTCTTAACTTTGGATGGCTCAATGACATGACTTTGTTGTCATTCCGTTTTATCAGTTCCTGGGGTCCTGCTCCCCTTAGTATGTCCACAACTGAGGGAATTAGTAATAGTAGCTCATGGCCAAGCACAGTGGCTCATGCCTGTAATGCCACTGCTTTGGGAGACTGAGGTGGAAGGATCACTTGAGGCCAGGAATTCAAGACCAGCCTGGGCAACACAGCAAGACCCCGTCTCTACAGAAAAAGAAAATTAGCTGGGTGTGGTGGCGTGTGCCTGATTCCTAGCTACTTGGGAGGCCGAAGTGGGAGGATCACTTGAGCCCAAGAGGTCAAGGCTGCAGTGAGCCATGATTGCACCACCGCACTCCAGCCTGAGTGACAGAGCGAGACCCTGTCTCAAAAATAAAATAATAATAATAATAATAATAGTAATAGTAGTAGTAGTAGCTCACAATTGAATTATCAGGGCCTTCTGTGGACTCTGGCCTTTGGTCAGTGTTAATAATGTTCTGCTTTGTCAAGGCACTATCCTGGCACCAGCAGATGGGGTGAGCAGGGGAGCAGGCAAAGAATCCGAGCAGTCAAAAGTTTCTTAAAACAAATCAAACTGGAAGCAAATTATAAAGGAAAACTAAAGGAATGCTACAGAAAAATTTGGCAGGTTCTGTGAGATTGCAGAGAAAGGAAGTGGAAGCAGGAAGGGCTTCAGGGAGGAGGTGGTATTTAGGCTGAACTTGGTGGATGAAGAGGGCTTTGGTGGAGGGAGGTCCCTCAGGCTGGCGCCGCTGGGAGCATGAGCCCGAGGGGCAAGGTTGTGTCCTGTGTGAAGGGCAGCTAGGTTCAGAGCAGTCAGAGCAAAGCGTTTTCCTCCTCTGGCCAGGACGGGTTCACGCCTCTGGCGGTGGCCCTGCAGCAGGGCCACGAAAATGTCGTCGCGCACCTCATCAATTACGGCACCAAGGGGAAGGTGCGCCTCCCGGCCCTGCACATCGCGGCCCGCAACGACGACACGCGCACTGCTGCGGTGCTGCTGCAGAATGACCCCAACCCGGACGTGCTTTCCAAGGTGAGGGCGAGGGGGAGGGAGGAGCCCTGGGCCGCGGATGCCCACGGGCTCAGGGCGCACCGAGTACGCCCTGCGACTTCCCAAGCAGGAGCCCCAGCGTGCTCACGGAGCGTCCCCATCCCAGGACGCAGAGGGGCCCCTGGACAGCCCTGTTCTAAATCCCTGGCAGCAGGAGTGGTTCCTGTTGCTCCAGGTCATCTGGAGCAACAGATGTGCTCTGCGTCCAGGCGGGCAGGGCGAGTTACCCTGGAACGCCAGGAGGCGGCCTTCCTGATGTTCCTTCATCTCTCCTCCCCGGCTGCCCGGTAGTGGAGGGAGGAGGCGTGCAGGAGTCGGGCCACCTGGGCATGCTCTCTGGTGTTCGGAGGCACTGCTGATCTGCTGTCTGTAGGGTGAGGCTGCTGGTTCTCTTTTAGTGGAAATGGATTTGCTGGAGTTATTCACAGTCCCCTCCTGCACCCCGCACCTCCCCTCTTCCACCGGCCCCAGATCCACCGGGTTTTGTCTGGAAAACACCTGGGTGGGGTTAGGCCTGGCTTGAGGCTCTGGAAGAGAATGATGACAATGGACAGAGGCTGAGGCAGGAGGATGGTTTGTGCCCAGGATTTGGAGACCAGCCTGGACAACATAGTGAGACCCCACCTCTTAACATTTTTTTTTAATTAGCTGGGCATGATGGTGTTCGCCTGTAGTCCCAGCTACTGGGGAGGCTTAGGTGGGAAGATTGCTTGAGCCCAGGAGGTCGAGGCTGAAGTGAGCTGTGATCACATCATACTGCACTCCAGCCTGGGCGACACAGTGAGACCCTGTCTAAATGGAGGGGGAAAAAAAGAAAAAAAAAAAAAAGACCATGGCACCATCACACTTTCATTCATGAATGAAAATCTCTTTGTCGGTGATCACTCTGACGAACAGGCCCACAGAGTCTGAGGTTAGCATATAAGTCAGTTTGCTCAGGGTGGATACCCAGCTTTTGAATACACTGTGCCACAGAGCCTCTCTTGACCCCCTCACCAAATGTTCCCACCCATCAAAATCTCCTTTGTCTGTAAAGTCCTGTCACCCCACCTGAGTTTCGGACATCCCAGGGCTGATTCTGAGATAGAAGTAAATCACATACGACAAGTTTCTCCCCCTCTGTTGTGCCCTAGACGGGATTCACGCCCCTGCACATTGCGGCCCACTACGAGAACCTCAACGTGGCCCAGTTACTCCTCAACAGGGGAGCCAGCGTCAATTTCACGCCACAGGTAACCTGGGGCAGGTGCGCCCTCACTGTCTGGGGGCTTGGGGCTAGCAGGTGCTCCTGCCTTGGCACCATGGATTTCATCCCAGTGGCAGAAGTGCCTGTAGGTCAGACAGCCCTGCTGCCTGTTCGACCTCCTTGCTGGCAGGTTTCTGACCATCCACCCCCCAGTTTCTACCTGCTTTGCTTGAGAAAACCCTAAAGTCCATTTGCCCATCCTAGAAGTGGGAAATCTGGAGGGCAGAGAGTGATTTCCAAATAACTGACCTTCCTGCAGTCTGTTATGTTGACTCTGGGAGGCATGGGCTTGGCTGGTGTGGTGGGATGACCCATCCTGTTGGCAGATCCTTACAGGTTTTAAAATGTCTTAGGCTAGAAATGCCCTGACGGCACCATTGCAGGACTGGGGGCTGGGGGTTGGGGACATGGGGAGCGGGTGCACAGCAGCTGCATTCCAGGGAAGGATGACACGCCCTGACTGTCCTGCTTCCTCCCTTCAGAACGGCATCACGCCCCTGCACATCGCCTCCCGCAGGGGCAACGTGATCATGGTGCGGCTGCTGCTGGATCGGGGAGCCCAGATAGAAACCAAGACCAAGGTGGGTGCCAGCAGGCTCCGCAGCCAGGCAGGGGGAGGGAGTTCCCCCCTCACGAACCTCACCCAGAGCAGCGGGTCCTTGGTGACCTAGTTCGGGATGCACCAGCAGCCTCCTGGAGCTGCCTGCAGCAGTACTCTGGGCAGTGCCGCGTGCAGCGGGAGGCAGCAGTAAAACGGTGCTGAGGCCGAGCTGGTGCTTGAGGAAACATCAGCACCTGCATGGGCTGGGATGGTGCCATAGGCGGTCTTCTCTCCAAATGACCTCTGATAGCCGCCTTTTGGGCTTTCTGTTTTTGACTCTGTCTTTTAAAGGACGAATTGACACCTCTCCACTGTGCAGCTCGAAATGGGCACGTGCGAATCTCAGAGATCCTGCTGGACCACGGGGCACCAATCCAAGCCAAAACCAAGGTGTGTGCTTCCTTCCTGTGAGGAGCATTTTTTAGGCAGGGCTCCAGGTCCAACAGACCTGGCATCAAATCCTGTTTCTGTAAAACAGAAATGCTAATACTACTAAATGAATAGTACCTTTGACATTTATTACAAGGTCTGTCACATAGGAGGCCCTCAGTGTAGCTCTAATTCATAACTAGATCAGGGTCGGCAAACTTTTTATCTAAAGGACCAGGTATTAGACAATTTTAGGCTTTGCAGGCCATGGTCCCTGTTGCAGTGATTCAACACTGCCAACGTAGCAGAAAAGCAGCCATAGGCAATATGCAAACTAGGGCCTGTGTTCTAATAAAACGTTATTGACCAACACTGGTGGTGGGGCAGATTTGACCCACAGATTGTATAGTTTGCCTACTACTGCTCTAGATCAATCTCCATGTCTCTCTTCCTAGCTCCAGAAAAGACAGGCACTAAGTACTCTGAGAAGTCTGCAGAGCCCGGATCAGACTGGAGCGAAGTTAAAAAGAAAAGAACACAGTTCTTCTCAGGCTCCATTACAGGCCAGAGAAAAGGCTTGTTACGTGGTTCTAACATAAGGACTTAAGTCTTCCAGGGAAGAAAGCTGTCAGCCACACAGAGCTGCCTGAGCCTACTCCAGGCCCTCTGCCCCGTGAATTGAGCTGTGTCAGTGCAGAGCAAGGCAGAAGCCAGGCCCACTCACGGCTACCCGGAGGTTTCCCACGAGCACTTCTGTCATGAAATGATGGCTCAGTCCATACAGTGAGAGCTGATTTATTCCCAACACATTATCACGTTCTGTTCTGTAGAGCTGTCGTTAATTTGGGTCATGATTCATAGTCCCCACACTGGCTCTTGTTTGTGTCTGTGTGTGCTGTTGCATGAGGGTGTCCTCTACTAAAGCAGTTTCTCATTTAACCCTCCATCCTTGGCTGATTTGCTGTGTGACTCTGAACATGTGTCTTGCCCTCTCTGTGTTTCAGTTTCCTCATCTGGAGAGCCCCCGCCCTCTCTCCTAGGATTATTGGGACGACCATGTGAGATAATGTCTTCAAGAGTATATCTAACAGTAAAACTCCTCAGCTAAATGAAAGTAGAATTGCTACTATCAGTTAGATTATTAGGTCAGGAAATTCCCAACGTTTTTCCAGGAGTGCTGTATTTAAACATAATACATGACCAGAAGTTAAGATATTTTGTTTTATTATCCAGATCATTAGAATGGGGCTGAAAGGAATGCTTATGATAAGTATTTTCTGAGAATATGAGAATATGTGACTTTTCAATTGGGAACTATGGTACAACCTTTCTGAAATGCAAGTGTAACTAACTGAGTTAGCTCAGTCCACCCTAACAAAGAACCACACGTTGAGTAGCTTAAACAACAGAAACTTACTGTCTCACACTTCCAGAGGCTGGAGGGTCAAGATCAAGGTGTCAGCAGGGTTGGTTCTTTTTTTTTTTTTTTTTTTTTTTTGTGACAGAGTCTCTCTCTGTCACCCAGGCTGGAGTGCAGTGACATGATCTTGGCTCACTGCAACTTCCACCTCCTGGGTTCAAGCAATTCTTGTGCCTCAGACTCCCGAGTAGCTAGGATTACAGACATGCACCACCATGCCTGGCAAATTTTTGTATTTTTATTAGAGACAGGGTTTTGCCATGTTAGCCAGGCTGGTCTTGAACTCCTGACCTCAGGTGATCCGCCCGCCTCAGCCTCCCAAAGTGCTGGGATTACAGGCATGAGCCACTGTGCCCGGCCTTTTTTTTTTTTTTGTGATGAAGTCTCACTCAGTCACCCAGGCTGGAGTGCAGCAGTGTGATCTCCACTCACTGCAACCTCTGCCTCACAGGTTCAATCAATTCTCGTGCCTCAGCCTCCCAAGTAGCTGGGCTTGCAGGTACATGCCACCTCACCTGGCTAATTTTTGTATTTTTGGTAGAGGTGGGGATTCACCATGTTGGCCAGACTGGTCTCAAACTCCTGGCCTCAAGTGATATGCCCACCTCGGCCTCCCAAAGTGCTGGAATTACAGGGGTGAGCTACAGTGCCTGGCAGGGTCGGTTCCTTCTGAGGCTGTGAGGGAGCATCTTTTCCAGGTCTCTCCCCGAGCTTCTGGTGGTTTGAGCACAATCTTTGGTTTCCTTGGCTTATAGAAGCATCATGCTGACCTCTGCCTTCATCTTCATGTGGCATCTTCCTGCTGTGCAGGTGTCCAAATCTGCCTGTTTCTAAGGACACCAGTCATAGATTAGAACTCACACTAATGACCTCATTTTAGCTCATTACATCCCCAAAGACCCTGTTTCCAAACAAGGTCACATTCTGAGGTCCTGGGGGTTAAGACTGCAGCATGTGAATTTTGTGGGACCTAATTCAGCCTGTAACACTAACATCTGCTGTCATGGAACCTGATTTGCGTCTTCCTTGATGAAAATCCTCTCATTTCCACTTTCGAAAAGCTGAAGTCCCAAGTTCTGAGCTCCTAGTCTTTCTTGGCGCAGCTCCAGGCTCCTCTCCAGCCCGCCTCCATGCTTGCCATCCCTTTGCCCTGGCCTGTCGAACTGCATGGAGGCCCCTGGGTTCCCCTAGGGTAGCTGCCTCTGTGATGTTGCACATGCTGCTCCCTTCACTAGGATGTTCTTCCCCCTTGGTCCTCCTGGTGAACTTCCATTCAGCTCCTTTCAAGTCCTAGTTCAGGCCTCACCTCCTCCCTCCCAGTGCCCCTCCTTCAGCAAGGACGCCATCTGTTTGATTTTCACCTCTGTGCTTTGATCATTTTTCATCCCACTTCAGGGCACTGAAAGATACCACCATGTTTGTTCACAAGCTTCCTGGGGCCAGGGCTCATGTCTGTTCTCTTCTGTTTCCACAGAGCTTAACCTATTACCAGGAACACATTAATCACTTGATAAGTATGTGTTGAATCAATGTCTGAATGAATGAGTGAGTCTCCTTTCTCTTTAATGTTTTTTCAACAAATTGCTGTTTGAGAAATGAGTATCCTTAATGAATTTTCTTTAACTGAACTGCATTTGGCAGGGATAAGGAACAGAGGGATTTAGATCCAAGTTCTATTTTATCATCATTCATTCATTCATTTATTCAAAATTGCATAATTTAAGGACCACAATGTGTATTACATGCATTTACTGGGCACTGTGGGGCATTTAAGAAGAAATATTAGGCTCAGTCACTGATCTTAAGAGGCATATAAGTAAAGAGAAAAGTTGAAAAGATACACTCCCCTAAACAGTTAACTATGAGTGTAATTGGGCAAATATGAGAATAAGGTCCAAGTGCATGGCGCAGATAAGGAAAGCCTGCTGGAGTCTAGGGCGGTCAGGGAGGGCTTTCTGGAAGAGGTGGGCCTGCTGGAGATGGCTTTGAAGGTTTGGCCAGGCGGAAAGGAGAATGTCTGTGGTCAGAGACTGGCAGAAGTGTAGAGGCCAGGGTGAGCCAAGCTCCCTCCGGGGCCTTGTGGAAGCATCGTGTAGGGCAGAAATAGGGAGTGACGTTGGAGCCGTCCTGAATCTCCATGCTCAGTCCCCAGAAGGCTTTGTGATTGCTTGTGTTTTCCTCTTTACCCAGAACGGCCTGTCCCCAATTCACATGGCGGCTCAGGGAGACCACCTCGACTGTGTCCGGCTCCTGTTGCAATATGACGCAGAGATAGACGACATCACCCTGGACCACCTGACCCCGCTCCACGTGGCTGCCCACTGCGGACACCACAGGGTGGCCAAGGTCCTTCTGGATAAAGGGGCCAAACCCAACTCCAGAGCCCTGGTGAGTGGGGGCTGCTGGAGAAGGTGCAGAGGGTCAGGGCAGGCTCGGGGCAGGACCAGAGAGGCATGGCTGGACCTGTGGGAAGGGCGGCAGGTGCCCAGAGCTCCCCGGATTCGAGGCCTGAGAAGTGCGGTGTGACAGCACAGGATGGTGGGGGCCTGGTGTGCACCCCTCTTGCACCCTCCACTGCATACCCAGCTAGGTATTGACCCCTGCCCCTGGTGACCAGGCTGAGGTCAGGCGTGAGTTTGGGCCCAGGAAACCGGACTCAGGAAGCATCCCGCATGGTAGGTATACAGGCTTGGGGCACCTGTCCACTGAAGTCAGGCCTGGAGCTGAGTGATTCTTTAGGGGCTACGTGGCTTTCTGAGCTGCTTTGGGGATGTGTGAGGTGGCTGGAGCTGAGCATCCTTCGTCTATAGAGGGGCTTGCAGTTCTCATGGCACTCATGTAAAGGGAAGCTCAGGCCCAGAGCAAATCCCTCCTGTGGTTCCTCTGCCTCCTTCCCAGGACAGGGCCTCCCAGGGAGGTCTGGGGATCCAGTAGGGCTGTAGCTTTGCACTAAGCATGCCCGTAACCACATCTCCTCTCTGCCCCTTCCCAGGGCAGCAGAACTGAGGGGCAGGATATCCTCCAGGGATGGCAGAGGATGGCTCATTCATTCACTCACTCACTCATTCACTCACTCACTCACTCACTCACTCACTCAAAAAAGCTTTCACTGAGCAATGCCCGCAGGCCACATGCTATTGTAGGGGAGTTGGGATTTCCCAGCCTCAGGACTATTGACATTTGGGTCGATATTTGTGGTCTTGTGTGTTGTAGGATATTTAGCAGCATCCCAGGCCTCTACCCACTAGGCACTCATAGCTCTCCTTCCCTAGTTGACAATAAAAAATGTCCCTAGACATTGCCACATATTTTGGCGGTGAGGTGCAAATGATACCCCCCACCACCACCTCCCACATTTGAGAACCACTGCCTTAAGTGGGTAAAGCACTGAAAAAACAGATAAAAACAAACATACTTTTCTGCCCTTCAGAGTTTATATTCAGAGTACATCACACTTTAGAGCAGAAATCCATTTCACTAAAAATGATCAGTGGTTTCAGGGAAGAGGGAACATGATTTGCCTCACAAAAGTACTCTTTTATTGTAAATTTACCCTTAAGGGACTTTAAACAGCAGGATCTTTTAGTGCATCCAAAATGTGAATAAATTGTTTTTAAAAGTTTATAAACAACATGTTCAGGAACATATCTAGTGCATCAAGTGAGAGCCACCTGTCTGTTATGTGACTTGCATTAATTGACATTGTAAGACTAATCAATTGGCATTAATTCATTGATTGGTCTGTAGGCATCTGCTGGTGGCCTGGGCAGCAGCTGCCTTTTAGAGCAGCGAGGTGGTCTTCTGGGCATTCCTTGGGCCCATGTGTAAACTCCTGCTTGTCTGTCTTCCTTTGTGTGGGCTGCAGAATGGCTTTACCCCCTTACACATCGCCTGCAAAAAGAACCACGTTCGTGTCATGGAGCTGCTGCTGAAGACGGGAGCCTCGATTGACGCGGTCACTGAGGTAGGAGAGACTGCAGAGGAGCCTGGGGGCAGGCCTGTGGTCTCCCCTGACCCACCCTCTCTAAGAGTCGCTCTTTGTAGCTTTGAGTGGCTGCAGGGGTGTGTGTGTCTGCAAGTCTGGACTGCTGGAAGGAATGAATTAGAGGTGACTAAGACAAGGGAATATGAGTCAAGTCTCACGGAGCTTTCCAAGATCAGACACAATTTTTGCAAGTTGTAAGAGTGGGCACGACTTGCCCACGGTAATTTTTTTCTCCAACCATTTTCTTGGAAGCAAACCCACCTCATATAACTCCATTTTCTTGGAAAACCATTTGTGAAAGCGTTAGATGCTGTCAGGTTCTCTCTTCTTCAGGGGAACGGAAAGACTCCCACTTATCTCACTCTGCCCTTGTTTGTTTCAGTCTGGCCTGACACCTCTCCACGTGGCCTCCTTCATGGGGCACCTTCCCATCGTGAAGAACCTCCTGCAGCGGGGGGCATCGCCCAACGTCTCCAACGTGGTAAGCCCTCAGGCAGGCAAGGGACTTGCTCCTCTAGACCAAGAGTTCAGAGGGCAGCTTTCACCAGTGCTCCCAGGCCTCTTCTCTGGGGACAGAACTACAATTCCCAGAATAGCCAATGCTTCAGACTGGGGGAGGACATCCCTGTGTACTGACGCTTTCTGGATTAAATTTCTCACACATCCATAAACCTTGGAGGTTTTGTTTTGGACAATAATTTTGGAATGTCTGTAAGTGTTCACTGGGAATACATTTACATTTTTGAATATTCATTAGCTCTGGGGTTTACTTTTAAGTGTACCTAGAATACACAGATGCACACATGCACTCACATACATGCCTGCACCTGCACACGTGCACACACACATACATACATACATGCGCATGCACACATGCACACACACCAGACTAAAGAGTGCCTGCTGGGGCAACTCCACCTCTTGGACAAAAACCCACCAAGCCACTCGAAGCTGCACTTCCTAGCTCTGTGTGTGCAGTTTTGGACAGCAGGCATGTATGAACAGTTCTACAATTTTGTTATTTTATAGAAAGTGGAGACCCCGCTACATATGGCAGCCAGAGCTGGGCACACGGAAGTGGCCAAATATTTACTCCAGAACAAAGCCAAAGTCAACGCCAAGGCCAAGGTGAGTTGTGAAGGCAGGAAGAGAAGGGTTTCAGATGTGAGCAGTTCCAGCACTGTGCAGAGAACCCATCCTCATTCCAGGCAGGGCTGCAGTACTGTGGCCTGGGGATCGCTTTTCATCCCAATCAGGTCGCTCCGCGTGCTCCGATTCTGCTTTGCAGGGGGTTTGAGAAGACCAGGGATATTTTTGCATTAGCGCCACATTTCTTTAAAATAAGGAAAGTCCAAGGTGCATGGTTGGGCTGAGTATGTCCTGGGCTAACGACGACAGTTGCCATGTAAGGAGGGGGGCAACCTTTTGAAGAAAGCATTGCCAGCGAAAATCAGGCAAGAATTACTTGATCTAAAACTGGAGGGTTCCCCCTTGCTGTAAGCACATTTTGCGGGGGTTGGAGGAGTAGGCAGTGAGAAGAGCTGTGGAGTTTGCCAGTTGCTCACTTGGCCAACAGCAGGCTTCCTAACCACAGGCCACGATGGGTTCTCCTTAGAGTCAGTCCTGTGATTTGTGTTTGGGGCCCTCAAGGGATGCCTCCAGCTGGGCCCCATGAAACCTGGCCCAGGCAGCTCCATAGCAGCATTCAGAAGCAGGAAGCTGGGGGTGTGGATGAAAAGTCCTCATTCTCTGTCAGCAGTTGAGACTCTCCTGACCCCAGCACAGAGAAAATCAAAGTAGAGTTCAAGCAGAAAGACAAGCGCATCCTCTCAGAAAGGATATGGGAGACAGATGAGCAACCACACTGCATTGAGTGCCTTTTATACACAAACACAGAAACGTGTACATTATCTGCTTGATCCCAGATGAGCCCTAGCAAGTAGATGTTATTATTCCCATTTTACAGATGGCAGGGCTGGGTCTTTGCGAAATTAGGTAGAAATAACAGCTCACTTGAAGAGCTGTTGTAAGGATTCAATAGGGTACAGCATATTGGTTCCTGTAACTCAGAGACTTGATTCAAACCCTGACTCTTCATCTTCTTAGCTGTGTGACCTTGAGAAGGTCACTTGCCCTCTCTGGGTCCTGCCTTGTTATTCTGTAAGATGAAAAGTTGGATTTGGTAACATCAGCATTTCTTCTTCTTTGTTTTCGCTTCGGGGTCCAGGATGACCAGACCCCACTTCACTGTGCAGCTCGCATCGGCCACACAAACATAGTGAAGCTCCTGCTGGAAAACAATGCCAACCCCAACCTGGCCACCACTGCTGGGCACACGCCCCTGCACATCGCAGCCCGTGAGGGCCACGTGGAAACAGTCCTGGCTCTTCTGGAAAAGGAAGCATCCCAGGCCTGCATGACCAAGGTACAACCTCCCTCCTCTCGGTCTAAGGAAGCAACAGGCTCACTCAGCCAGGCCTGGGGCTTGGAGGGGAATTCGTGCCTGGTTCTCTTTGTCACCTCAGTGATGCTGCAAGCAACTGGAAGGGTCATCACACTCGGGGCTGCCCGCCATCTGCAAGCCCGACGTGTCTCCATCCTTCCCCAAAACGGGAGGTCAATCACAGCTTCTCACACGCCCAGCCAGCCTTCATCCATTTATCATGGCACAATTATTAGTTGAAACCTGCTTTGGGCAAGTCACAGACAGGTTCTGGGGATATGAGAAGGATTAAGACTCATACCCTGCCCTCAGCTAGCCAGCAATCAACTACCACTGCGAGGTGGTCGAGACCCTCTCTCCAGAGGAGCGTGTACAGCAAGTGCAGGGATGCCTGCCCACTCCTGAGGTCTTCAGCCTCCTGGAGGGCTCAAAAATGGCTGTGCCTTTGCTTTTATTGGCATCTCCATGCCAGCAGAGGGGGGCAGCCTCCTTTGCCATGGGCCCTTTCTCCAGAGAGGACAGCCCTGGGGCCCCGATGTCCTGACGGCCTGTGTTTCTCCTCAGAAAGGATTTACCCCTCTGCACGTGGCAGCCAAGTATGGGAAGGTGCGGGTGGCAGAGCTGCTGCTGGAGCAGGACGCACACCCGAATGCTGCCGGAAAAGTGAGTTTGAACCCCGCCCTCCCCTGCAGCTCTCAGGCTAGAGGCAAGAACAGAGGATGCAATTCAGCTCTTGCAGATTCCATCTCTTGCCTATGTTGTCCATCCTTTTTTTTTTCTTTTTCTTGTTTTTTTTTTGAGACGGGGTCTCTCTCTGTTGCCCAGGCTGGAGTGCAGTGCTGCCATTATGGCTCACTACAATTTCAACTCCTGGGCTCAAGCCATCCTTGAGTGTCAGCCTCCTGAGTAGCTGGGACTACAAGCAGGTGCCACCATGCCCGGCTCTAACTTAAAAAAAAATTATAGAGACAGGGTCTCACTATGTTGCCCAGGCTAGTCTCAAACCCTGGGCTCAGGTGATCTTCCCTCTTCAGCCTCCCATAGCTCTGGGATTACAGGTGCAAGCCACTGCACCCGGCCTGTTCCTATTTCCATGGGTAGCCATGGAGAGAGAATGCCCTTTGGAAAGACTGGCCTTTCTGTCACCGGCCTTATCCATTTGGAAAGACCCAACGGCCTTCTCTGGGCAAATGTGCTGATCTCACTGCCCACGTCCCCTCTGGTTCCCACAGGGCTCTGGGTCCTGCCGATGACATTCTGTCGTGACTCCAAGTTAAGACTGGCCTGGGAAGGATTTTAAACAGGATTTTACTGTGTAAAATAGGTGCTGCCATGCCTAAAGGGAACCCTGGGAGAAAGTCCGTGGGAGTGACATCTGATCTCTTTTGTCTTTTTCCTCTGCAGAATGGCCTGACCCCCCTGCACGTGGCCGTCCATCACAACAACCTGGACATCGTCAAGCTGCTGCTTCCCCGGGGTGGCTCCCCGCACAGCCCCGCCTGGGTAAGACTGGCGCCTCTCCCCAGCTGCCCCGGAGAGCAGGTCACCTGCTACCTTCCAGTCCCTCAGGGAGGGGGGTTTCCACAGCAGCCCAGGGGTTTTGCGTTCTGTTGCTATTTTTACCTCAGGAATCATGCCTCATTTTCACACATGTTACCTGTCCTGTAATCGTGCTATTCAGGGCCCAGGAGTGGGATGGGAAGTGGGTAACAATTCCCAGCCAGGGCTTACCTCGAAGAGGCAGAACTTGTTTTATACAGCAAATGTGTCCCCAAGCAGTTGCGTGTCAGCTGGGTTTTGTAAACTGACTGTCAGAGATCAGTGTGGATAAAAATCCCTGGGGAGTGGTGAGCCTGGTTCTAGCAGATTCCGACTCTGTGGGACTGTGCAGTGTGGCCTGGAAGCCTCATTTTTAACCTACTCTCTGCATGGTTCTGAGGCTGGGGCCACAGCGACCGTACTTTGAGAAATCCTCAGGGCTGCTGGTGAGCTTGCTGGAAACTGGAAGCAAGGGACCTCTTTAAAATGAGAATGATCGCCTCCAAATTCATTTCTCTCTGAGCTCAGACTTTTTGATGGTGGCATTTTTGTAGAGAGGCTTACCTGAATATGAGACATGTTGGCCCGACCTCACACCAGCTTCAGAGGCGAGCTGCTCAGGGCAGCAGGTTCCGTGGCCCTTGAGGGAATCAGAGGAGGGAGCAGATGGGTAGCTTCTGGAAGACCCCACGGGATTGGGTAGTGCGAGGATGAAGCTGGAATAATCATTTTTGGGAACAGGCTGCCTGCTGTGGGAAGACAAGGCTGTGTAGGGATAGGTGCCATGGGACTGGTGGCCAGCAGGGAGAAGGGGAGAGGAGAGGGAGCGGGGCCAGGAAGACAAAAGCCACACGCAGTCCCCGCACTCTATGGGGCAGCCAGGCACACGGGGAACAGGATAATCTATGGGAGAGCAAACCCCTGTGATCCGTCATGTGGCAGGTGTCCAAGTGCCGCAGAGAAGGAGCCTAAGGGTGGGACCCCGCATGACTCCAGCCAACATCTGCTGGCTTAGGGCCGCCGCAGCCCAGGCAGGGAGCCTCAGTGTCGGTGCAGCGCATTCTCCCTCCCTGGACAGACACGTGTCCCCATCTTGCATCATCACTCTTCTGCAGACGCCGGCTCCCGACAGCTGTCTCCTCCTGTCCTCGCTACTGCTGCAGCGAGCCCCACGTCGCTGTGCAGAGGGAGCACATGGCCCTGCTGCGATGTCGACTTACTCCTGCCTCTAAAAATAAAAACCTGGACTCCCCTCCTCCTCCTCATTCCCCTAATTATATAAAAGGAAAGGGATCCAGGTTCATTATATTTAAAGAGAACTAAATCCAAGCACAAACCCTGTACAGATGGGCTTTGTTTCCATGGCAAAAAATAGTTTCCAAAGTAGTCTGGCAATTTTGTAGAATTTCACATGCAAATCTCTCTGCACCCAAACCAAACCCTCCCCTTTCTAATTTTGATGCTAACGTTGTTTGAACATTTGGGCAGAGCTCCCTCCGTGTGCATTCCTTAGGATGAGCTCATTTCCTTGGGAAAGAAGAGTCTTTTGCGGGCACACATTCCTCCCTCCCCTCTCCATTACTTTCCAGCCTAGTTGTCCTTGTCCTTGTCACCTGCAGAAGTTCATTCGTTCCTTTCAGTCCCGGTTTAGGGGAAGCTCTGTTCTGTGAACACTCCATGTTCTGAGAGTGACAGTGGCACTTGTATCTCAATTTTAACCAGAGGTTTACCTGGCAGCCTGAGCCATGTCCAGGGCAGGACAGGGGGCTGGCCTTGCCAGTGTGGACATCACTGCTTCCCAGGTAACCTGGGATTCCTGAGGATACATCCGTGAACACACTGCAGATTGCTCAAGTGATGGTCCTTTGTACATTAAAAGATGGCCTAATAGGGCCAGGAACGGTGGCCCAAGCCTGTAATCCCAGCACTTCGGGAGGCCGAGGCAGGCGGATCGCTTGAGGTCAGGAGTTCAAGACCATCCTGGACAACATGGTGAAACCCTGCCTCTACTAAAAATACAAAAATTAGCTGGGCATGGCAGCATGCACCTGTAATCCCAGCTACTTGGGAGGCTGAGACAGGAGAATCATTTGAACCCAGGAGGCAGAGATTGCAGTGAGCCAAGATCTCACCACTGCACTCCAGACTGGGCAACAGAGCAACACTCTGTCTCAAGAAAAAAAGCCTAATAATCGTTGCTTTCATGTAGTTATTAATGGAAAAACCAGACTCCATAAAGTATTTCTGAGGTTTATTCTGAGCTGATGTGATAACCATGGCCCTGGGCAACACAGTATCAAGAGGTCCTGAGAAAGTGTGTCTGGGGCAGGTTACAGTTTGGTTTTATGCATTTAGGGAGGCAGGAGTTATAGGTAAAGACATAAATCAATACATGGAAGGTATATATTGACAAAAATACCTAGAAACAGGGGCCCGGAGGTTATAGGCAGATTCAGAGATTCTTTAATTTGCAGTTGGTTAAAGGAGTAAAGCTTTATCTAAAAGTTTGGAATCATGGCCGGGCGCGGTGGCTCAAGCCTGTAATCCCAGCACTTTGGGAGGCCGAGATGGGCGGATCACGAGGTCAGGAGATCGAGACCATCCTGGCTAACACGGTGAAACCCCGTCTCTACTAAAAATACAAAAACTAGCCGGGCGAGGTGGCGGGCGCCTGTAGTCCCAGCTACTGGGGAGGCTGAGGCAGGAGAATGGCGTAAACCCGGGAGGCGGAGCTTGCAGTGAGCTGAGATCTGGCCACTGCACTCCAGTCCGGGCGACAGAGCGAGACTCTGCCTCAAAAAAAAAAAAAAAAAAAAAAGTTTGGAATCAGCAGAAAAGAATTAAGTTGAGAGAAGGGTCTGTTCACCAGTGTCCTGGGCCGAGTGACCTCCAGGGGACGTGTGACTCAGCCCTTGCCTATTGTGGCCTTGGGTCCTGTTGATAATTTGGTGTCTTGTCACAGAGAGTCCCTTTGGTTAGTCTTATGATCTCTTTTAACATGAATGTTGGTCAGTTGCGCCTAAACTCCGAAAGGGAGTGGGTATAGCAAGGCGTGTCCAACCTCCCTTCCTTCATGGCTGGGAATTCAGTTTTTTAGGTTTTTCTGGGATCTCTTTGGTCCAACTGGGGTCTGTTTGGGGGCTTAGGGTTTTATATTCCGTTTCCATAGTGAAAGGCTTCTCTGGGCCAGTGCTGACTGGTGCGCTGTGTCTCGTTGTGGGGAGGCTTAGCTCCCTTTTGAGCCAACCCTGCATCTCAGGCTGGATCTGTGGCATCACACCCCATTCCTTTGCTCTCTTTTAATACAGTGCAAAAATCATGCTGTTTAATTAAACTTATTATAATCCAAATGCTGATCTTGTTACATGAACACAACCTACAAAGAACAATTTAATGTTTTCTCATAACATAATCAAATTAAAAAGGAAGAATACTGGAAAGGATTATCACACGTCATTCTTCAAAAAGAATGATTTTTCAATTTAATTCAATTCCTTGGGTAAGTCACAACTTTTCATTTCACCACAAAAGCCGCCTATGGGCCCACCTTGCTGAGCTTTCTCTGTACCCAGGGCTTTGACTGCCTTGGCCGGCACCTTTCTTTCCCTTTCCTCTTCCTGACCAGTGATCCTGGCAGAATCAGAAATGTTAGTTTCCACAGTAAGAGAGTGGCTGGCAGGGAGAACTCAGTCCTCAGCCAGAGGAATGCTGGCCGAGGTGGGGAAATCTCGTGCCCTGAGACAGATCCCACATTGGGCAGCCATCTGCTATGGGCCCGGGTGGGCGCATGTCCAGGACGTCCTCCAGCCTGGCATTGCCCTTAACCCTGAGTGCCCTAGGGCCTTGCTACTGAAAGTGTGGTCCCTGGACCAGCATTGTCAGCATCACCTGGGAGCTTGCTAGAAATGCACAATCTTGGGCCCCCCTAGTGCCTCTGAATCAGACACTGCATTTTAACAAGGTCCCAAGGGATTGTGTACACATCAGAGTTGGAGAACCACTGTTCTAGCTGGAATTACCTGGGCTGTGCAATCAGAAGGTCAGGGCTGGGTTATCTGTTGTTCTGCTTACTATGTGACATTAAATAAGGCACTTAACCTCACAGAGAATTGGCCTCTTTCTCCACACAATGGGATAATAATAAAAATGCCTGCCCTAGTGACCTTATGTGGTTTTAATGAAGCACAAAAAAGATAATGCAGGTGAAAGTGGTTTTCGGCAGTGATGAGCAAAGGAGCCCACCTGGGAACCGTCTCTTGCCTGCAGGGAGATAAGGAGTGTGCTCCAGAGTGTAAACCCATGCACTGCTTCCTTCATTAAGACAGTCTTGCTATCAATGATAATAATAAAAACAAAAATTGGCTGAATAAACAGTGCACAGTGACATCATTGATTTACTTTTGAGGCAAGCTCCTTCATCTCATTATGCAATTATAATGTCTTGCAAACCAGTGCACTGCAAAACCATGACACACAAGTGCATTACTTTTTAAAACTTTTATGTGTAGAGACAAGGTCTTACTCTGCTGCAGGCCATAGTGCAGTGGTACGATCAGAGCTCACTGCAACCTCCAACTCCTTAGCTCAAGCCATCCTCCCACCTCAGCCTCCTGAGTAGCTACAGGCATGCATCACCATGCCCAGTTAATTTTTTAATTTTTTTGTAGAGATAGGGTCTAGCTATGTTGCCCAGGCTGGTCTCAAACTCCTGGCCTCAAGTGATCCTCACACCTCAGCCTCCCAAAGTGTTGGGAATACAGGCATGAGCCACTGTGCCCTGCCAACTTTTTATATCTTAATTTTGGAACATACCTTCACATATAGTATCATGTTTGGTCTACCTAACAACTTTGAGAAATGAAAAAGATAGATGCTATTATCCACTTTTAATGACTTAAAAGATACAGAAGGAAGTCTAGGTCATGGAATATCTTGCCCTGGGTCACACAGGTAGTTAATAGTGGAGTGAGGACTGTCCCACATCCTCAAGTCCCTTGCCAGGTGCAAGTCCCTTAAACCACCCTACCTAATGCCGGCAAGGCCCAGAGGGCAGCACTTGGCCCAGCTGCACTGGGAAAAAAAGGGGCTGTTGTTTCTTCTTCTTTATGAAATATTTAGGGTTTTTGGCTCTTATTGCAGGAAGGAAGAAATGAGAACCTTTCATTTCCTTACCTGGCCTTCCAGTTCTCTTCCTGTCCAGCAGTTTGTCGGAGCATAACAGAAAACAGATGGTGAAAAAAGGTGGACATACAGAAGCTATGCAAGCCTGAGGCGCTGGCTTCAAATCAAATGGATTTTGTTTGTTTGTTTGTTCGTTTACCTAAATTGCTCCTGGGTGACGCCAGCCCTGCTCATTGGGTGTCCAGCCGGCCAAGAACCAGACTCAGCCCCTGCTCGTGTGTTGATATTGTCAGCTCAGCATTCCTGTAACCAGGCTCTGTGTGGCTTCTTCTGTTTCAGAATGGCTACACCCCTTTGCACATCGCTGCCAAGCAGAACCAGGTGGAGGTGGCCCGCAGTCTGCTGCAGTATGGGGGTTCAGCAAACGCCGAGTCGGTGCAAGGTGTGACGCCCCTTCACCTGGCTGCCCAGGAGGGCCATGCAGAGATGGTGGCTCTGCTGCTCTCGAAACAAGCCAATGGCAACCTGGGGAACAAGGTAGACGTGGTGTCTTTGGATCTGCCCTGGAGTGCTGGCTAACAACGTGTGGTGTCTGCATATTAAGTATCTATGTGTGCCCAGGTTCTGAGTTAGGGCTGTGTGTGTGTAAACCTTGGAACAGCCCTGTGTACATTTCACCTTCGTTTTATAAATGAATAAACAGAGTCAGAAAGGTTGCTTAGTCCCGAGATAGCAGGATTCTGAGCCTTTCTGATGCCAAAGCCTTTGCTGATCTTTCTAAACAGATTGACTTAAGGATCTGCAGAAAGATCAATATTAAAATCCATAATACACTTTCCCAAATATAGGCCGGCACCTACCTTCAGGAGTACATTCTATCATTTGGGACTAAATATTCTATGTTCTGTGGGGGAAAGATATTTTAAAACTACTGACCTATACACTGGGAGTTCTTACTCTAGCGACAATAGGTGAGGATAAAGCCTTCTAAAATTGCGCACACATCTGGGGAGGAAGGGTGTGTGAGCAGTTTTCTGGGTGAAGTGTTCAGTGTTTCTCAGCTTCTCAAAGGAATGTGTGACCCAAAAAAAGACTAAAAATCACTTCTTTTTTAAATAACAGTTTTATCGAAATATAATTCACCTAGAAGGCACCCTTTCAAACTCTACAATTCAATGTGTTTTAGTATTTTTACAGAATTCAGCAGCCTATGATCTAATTCTAGAACACTTTCATCACCCCCAAAGGGAACCCTGTACCTGTTGGCAGTCACTTCCCATTTCCCCCAGAGCCCCTGGTCCCTCGCAACCGCGAATCTTTCAGTCTCTAGGAATTTGTCTGTTCTGGACATTTCATATAAGTGGAACCATGCAATGTGAACAACCACTTCTTCGATGATAAATTCACATAGCAAATACTCAGAAAGGCAAGCATTTTCAGGGCAACTTAAGGTTTCTTAAAAACCTGTAGATTTTGGCCGGGCGCGGTGGCTCACGCCTGTAATCCCAGCACTTTGGGAGGCCGAGACGGGTGGATCACGAGGTCAGGAGATCGAGACTATCCTGGCTAACACGGTGAAACCCCGTCTCTACTAAAAAATACAAAAAACTAGCCGGGCGTGGTGGCGGGCGCCTGTAGTCCCAGCTACTTGGGAGGCTGAGGCAGGAGAATGGCGTGAACCCGGGGGGCGGAGCTTGCAGTGAGCTGAAGTGAGCTGAGATCCGGCCACTGCACTCCAGCCCGGGCGGCAGAGCGAGACTCCATCTCAAAAAAAAAAAACAAAAACAAAAAACAAAAACCTGTAGATTTTGTACAAAATCTGGCACATTTTGTACAAATTTGAACAGTTGACCCCCAATGAGGGAACCATTCTGGTAGGACCATTATATCTCATGGCATTCTGGGTTCCTTCACTGCCCCACTTAATGGGAGCTTTGACAGAAGGCAGTAAGGTGACTGGTAACCCACTCTGTCATCCACACGCCGCCCTCACGAGGCAGATGATTGGTGTTAGCTCAAGAATGAGGCAGAGCGCCTGCCTGAGAGGCTGACACAGTCACTCCGCAACTGAGGACTGTTCTCATTTGAGCCATCCCCGGTCTGCCTGCAGGACAGGCCCGCCAGTTCTGGCCGCTGTGACATGTGGTGGGGTGTCATGACTACCCACAAGCCTCTGGTCAGCCTGCGGGATGTGCAGAAGGCAGAGGAGGGCAAGTGGAGTCCCGTAGAGGGGACATGGTCTGTGCCTGCAGAGAAATCCAGTTTTGTTGGTCCCACGTTAGCAAAGGGTATTGAGGCAAAGTCCAGGGGAGAGAAGACTTTTCTGATATTTTCCTGTGGGTGCCCACATGTCAAACAACATCTCTGATACCTTACTGCCTTCCTGAGGAAGCTGTGATGCCACGTGCAAGAATATGGTCCGTTCACTCCTGGTGGGATGCTTTGCCTTCTTGACCATGCCAGCACTGGCTGTGCAGTGATAACAGTATGGTACTTTATTTATTTGTTTGTTTGTTTGTTTGTTTGTTTGTTTATTTAAGATGGAGTCTTGCTCTGTCACCCAGTCTGAAGTGCAGTGGTGCGATCTCGGCTCACTGCAACCTCTGCCTCCCAGGTTCAAGTGATTCTCCTGCCTCAGCCACCCAAGCAGCTGGGATTACAGGCATGAGCTACCATGCCCTGCTTATTTTTGTATTTTTAGTAAAGATGGGGGTCTAACCATGTTGGCCAGGCTGGTCTCGAACTCCTGACCTTAGGTGATCCACCCGCCTTGGCCTTCCAAAGTGCTGGGATGACAGGCATGTGCTGCCGCACCCAGCCAGCGTGCTTCATTTAAACAGCACTGTGTGCCTCTCAATGTGCTTCACCTGTGCTTTCTCCAGCACTCCTCACCTTGCCCCTGAGATGGATCCATGATAACCCCTATTGTCTAGATTAGGAAACCAAGGCTACAGGGCTCTGAAATTCACCATGGAAATAGGGCATTCTTTATTGGGCAGTCCATAAAGCACCAACACTGGGAAAGTGCCATAAAGTTCATCTAGATCAGAAGTCAGCAAACTATGGGCCCATGGGCCAAATCTGGCCCACCACTTGTTTGTGTAAATAAAGTTTTATTGGAACACAGCCATGCCCATTCATTTAAATGTTAGTCATACAGAGACATGGCCAAAAATATTGATCATCTGGCCCTTAACAGAAAAAGTTGCCAACCCATGGTCTAGTGTAACCACCTTACTTTTTAGATAAGGACATTGGGGCCCAGAACAAGAAGAGCTTTGCCTGGAGCCAAATAACTAGTTGGTGACTGCAAAGTCAGCTTCAGCTCCCAGACCTCAGAGCTCTTTCCTTGTGGCCTGGAATTCTTTACTTGCTAGAAGGTAATGAACGTCTTTTTCTTTGCAGAGTGGACTCACTCCCCTCCATCTGGTAGCACAAGAAGGCCACGTTCCAGTGGCAGACGTGCTGATCAAACACGGCGTCATGGTGGATGCCACCACCCGGGTAAGGCAGGCAGCCAGAACTTCAGTCTGTGTGGACTCCTTGCTCACACTTCAGAACTGAATCTTCCACGGGGCTTTGAAACCCTGAAGACCCAGTGGAACATTCTTCCCTGCCACTTCCTAGAGCGGGCAGTGGAGTTTGAAAACGCTACTCCTCATTATCTTACTTTCTCATTGGGGATTTTTAAAGTTTGCTAGACCTTTGAGCCTCTGCAGTGAGAAAGTGGGACGAATGTTTAATCATGACTCTAAGACCTGTCTAATACGAGTAGCCAGCATGTCAAAATGTCAAGTTTCCCCAGATTCACACAAAAGCTTAGCACCTTTTCTTCCAGCACTTGGTTAAATTCAGTTCAACTTTCTTTGAACCTCTGATGTGTGTAAGGAGCTATGTGAATGGAATCTGCCATCAAAGCGTCTGCAGTTTGGTGTGGAGGTGATTGCTAGGGACAGGAAGGAAGAGCGTAATTTGATATTTACTCTTAAGAGAGGAGCTGGAAGCACAGAGGGCAGACAGGGTGTTTTCAGTCGGTGCGAGGAGGCGGGCTTCATGGAAGAAGCCACATTTTGTTTCTTTTCCCCACAAGGGAACCATATTAAAAGGAAGAGACAGTGACAGTACCAGGAACTTCTGCCCCCTCCAGAGTAGCACAGAAATGCCAGCAACAATGTTATGCTGAAGTCACCCTGAGAAAAGTCTGGAAACTGTGTTTTGTCTCCAACTGCCTGCAGCTTCCACAGGAATCTGCTTAAAATCTAAGAATGTTCTGGATCTTTGAGGCTTCACTTGCGGGCCCTGTTTAGTCTTTTGGGGTCCTGCACCAAGAGACCCTGTCCTGTGGGTTAGAATGGCCTTGAGGATCCCAAATTCACCCCATTATGGGAAGGACCTGTGCTTGGGTGGTCTCTGGAATCTGGCACCAGCTTCCCGGGACACTTGGGACCAAAGAGCTCAGAGGGCCTTGGCCTGCCTGCCCACAGGAAGCATTACCACAAAATTCAGCCGGACAGACTCCTTGAACAGCCCAGACTCACATGAGCAAATGTCCCAAGCCCGTGCATTTCAATAAGCAATGACCAGTTCCCGTAAATTCCATCACGCCACAACTAAGTCACTTGGACAGCCTTTTGGGGATTTTTCAATGGGATTTCAGCTTTCTAATGGAAATAAGCCTGTTGTCATTGGAGTGAACATGACCTCACATCCCCATCTGCCCTCATCTCTGCGCCCTTCCCAGGCCTGAAGGCTATTTCTTCCTCTTGAAATAGCCCCCCTGGGATTCTGTGATGCTCCTCTCTCCAGGTTTCCCTCTCCCTCTTTTCTGCCTCGGCCTCACTCCCTCGGCCCCACTTTTCACCCTCCACTTTATCCTGGGGGACCTCACTCACCTCCAAAGCTCTCAGATCTCCCATGCACTGACGACCGCAGCATAGCCCTTTTCTTGCGGTTCAGTGTCCATTTTCCAGTTGCCAGGTTGACATCTCCCCTTGGGTCTCCCACAAGCATCTCAGCCTGGTGGTCTCTGCCCAGCAGCAGCCATTCAGCTTCTCAGTGTCAGCCTTCAAGGGGCTCCCTGTCCATTCTCTCTTTGATTTGGCTGCTTTGGGAAGGATTTCATGTGATGCCCGGCTCAGGAGAGCTCTGGTCACTCCTTCTCATCTGCTTTTCAGATGGGCTACACTCCCCTCCATGTGGCCAGTCACTACGGGAACATCAAGCTGGTGAAGTTTCTGCTGCAGCACCAGGCAGATGTAAATGCCAAGACCAAGGTACAGGGATGCCCTAGCCCCGACTCCTGCACTGACCCTTCTCCATGCCACATCAGGGTGCAGCCAGAGCTGCTGCTCTGGGCCACTAGGGGTTCCACCACAGTTGACCGTGGACGCTGAAGGAAGAAAGGGGGAAATGCATTTTATTAATGTCCCATTTCGAAGATGGACAGGCACTATCATGTGTAGGCAGGTCTCTGTCTAATGGTTGGCTAACCCTGCCAAAATGTCTGCTTGCTTTGCAGCTAGGATACAGCCCCCTGCACCAGGCAGCCCAGCAGGGACACACAGACATCGTGACTCTGCTTCTGAAAAACGGTGCTTCCCCAAACGAGGTCAGCTCGGTGAGTACACTCTCTCTCCTGAGTTTAGAAAACTGCTCCCTGTGGCAGCAGCCCTGGGTGACCTCCCCTAACCGTATAGGTTAATGCACATGTCTGGGGCCCGGACAGGGCCGCAAGACCCTAAAGCTATAGCTACCTTGAATATCCTGGGGATGGGGCGCTGTGATCAGTTCCTCTTTCTGGTAAATTGATCGTTTTCCTTTTAATCACCATTTTCCCTCCTCTTTTATGTTTATTAAAATATCCTTCTTGAGTGCGGGTGCAGTGGCTCACGCCTGTAATCACAGCACTTTGGGAGGCTAAGGAGGGAGGATTGCTTCAGGGCAGGAGTTCAAGACCAGCCTGGGCAACACAGTGAGTGCCTGAATCTACAAAAAAAAATTTTTAATTACGTGGATGTGGTGACACATATTAGCTGTAGTCCCAGCTAACTGGGAGGCTGAAGTGGGAGGATAGCCTGAGTCCAGGAGGTCGAGGCTGCAGGGAGTTGTGATTGTGCCACTGCAGTTCAGTGTCCATTTTCCAGTTGCCCACTTGACAGCCAGCCTGGAAGACAGAGCAAGACCTTGTGTCTTTATATATATATACACACACACACACACACACATATACATATATATATGCACATACACACATATATACCATATATATAAATATTTGTTGAAACCCATTCTAAAATATGTGAAACTGTTTTCAATATGGTGCAAGTGAACATAGTTCAATGTCCTGGGTGGTTCCTAATCTTTCAGGCTCGAGGTTATCTTTAGTGACATCAGCAATCATTGTTCACTATGAGCTTTCTCATCTGACCATGCGGAGGTTCTATGAAATTATCTCCGTGTTTGCTTCTATCTCTGAAATAATGTGGACCCCCTTGACTTGGTGCGGTGGCTCACACCTGTAATCCCAGCACTTTGGGAGGCCGAGGCAGGTGGATCACTTGAGGTCAGGAGTTAGAGACCAGCCTGGCCAACACTCCAGGGCAAGTGTCTCTATTAAAAATACAAAAAAAAAATGAGTTGGCCGGGCGCGGTGGCTCAAGCCTGTAATCCCAGCACTTTGGGAGGCCGAGACGGGCGGATCACGAGGTCAGGAGATCGAGACCATCCTGGCTAACACGGTGAAACCCCGTCTCTACTAAAAATACAAAAACTAGCCGGGCGAGGTGGCGGGCGCCTATAGTCCCAGCTACTGGGGAGGCTGAGGCAGGAGAATGGCGTAAACCGGGAGGCGGAGCTTGCAGTGAGCTGAGATCCGGCCACTGCGCTCCAGGCTGGGCGACAGAGCGAGACTCCGTCTCAAAAAAAAAAAAAAAAAAAAAATGAGTTGAGTGAGGTGACAGGCACCTGTAGTCCCAGCTACTCGGGAAGCTGAGGCACAAGAACCACTTGAGTCCAGGAGGCAGAAGTTACAGTGAGCCTAGACTGCGCCACTGCACTCCAGCCTGGGCGACAGAGTGAGACTCTGTCTCACACACACACACACAAAAGTGGATCCTTGATTGTAGATGGGGTTGCAGAAATTGCAGCTGCAGCTGGGCTTGAATCTGAATGGAGCCCAAGGCACATCCTAGAAGTAGAGAAGTCAAAAGAAAAATCAAGCCTCAGTATCCATTTATGATCACATAGCTCTTTCTCTTCAAATCAAAGTGGAAAGTATGCCCTTGCTGTGTTGCTGGTGATTTGTGATTTCTGAGTATTCCGATTAGAGTTCATTGAAGTATATGGATTAATTCAACTACTTTAATACCCCATCACTGACACCTAAGAACAGACTTTGGGAGCAGCAAGCAGCCTCCCTCTGTCCTCATCTTCCTAAAATTGCATCTGCTAACTTTCTGACCTTCTTCCCGGTGGGTACCCACTTGGCAGAGCCTGACTTCTCCTTGGGAGATTTCCTCTGCTGGGTTGCAAGGCCCCACACTTGACACTGCAGATCGAAAGCACCCCTGCCCTCCCTCCTCCCACACCCATCTCTGGGTGCTGCTGCTAACACACATCTAGGCACACACACGTGCAGGGATCTCGTTCTGGGCCCCACGGTGACATCTGTCCACTCAGGTTCTCCTGAACAACTAGAAGGTGAACTCGATCTGTGTCTAAGGGGCCAGGGGCGCCTGCTAGACTCCATCCTCTGACTGCACCCGGGCTGCTCTTTTCCCAGGATGGAACCACACCTCTGGCCATAGCCAAGCGCTTGGGCTACATTTCTGTCACCGACGTGCTCAAGGTCGTCACGGATGAAACCAGTTTCGTGGTATGTCTGCCTCTCCCCCGCACCCACCCCGGACACACTCAACCTGGCGCAGAGGCGTGCCCGGGGTTACTCTGGAAGTGGGGTGCGTTCTGGGGCTCCAGGACGCCGGTCGGAGGCGCAGCGCCCGACGGGTGGGAGCTTGTCCTCCTTCCAGCGGGGCTGTGCTGCCACCTAGCGGCCCGAGGACTCGGGGCAGGACCAGCATTCCGAGCAGCAGCGGAGTGGATGGGGTTTGGGGAGATGGGAAGCCAGTTTTCCCGGGTCCCATCTCAGTGGTTCCTGCCCGGCAGCTTCCAGGCTGAGCGCCTCCTCCGTCCGTTTTTCTGCATTTGAGGCACACCCCACAGGCGTGACCAGGGAGCCGCTGGGCTGGTAAAAAATGCGTGCGGCTCTAGTTTGGGTTATCTGCTTTTTCTCCTTTTAGTTAGTCAGTGATAAGCATCGGATGAGTTTCCCTGAGACAGTTGATGAGATCCTGGATGTCTCGGAAGATGAAGGTAAAGTTGGGGTAATGAGCCCAGGCTGGTGGGGACAGAGGGGCTCTGGGCACCCTCCAAGGGGGCTTCCTGCCACCTGCCGGCTTTGTCCTCTTACAACACGCCCAAGAGCTGTAGATGGACACTGAAAGTGGGGAGACCTGCTTTTTATAGCTGTTGTCTATTATCAAAAATACTACTCTGTTAATACAATCTTAGATGAAAGAACATTGACTAAATTTAAAATTCCATGAAGTTTCAAAAACACATGTGTGTTTGCATAGATTATGGATGTGTATCAAATTGGAGCGTGGTTCTACTCAGACCAGCTCTCAGCGCCATGAGGAACTGTAATAAAATTCTGCCTGGTTCTTTCTTTGTGCTTTGAATGAATACTAAGTGGATTATTCAAAATCTGTGAGAATGCCTTTTAAGCTGCACTTCAACCACATAGCGGGTCAGTAGGTTTTGGGTTATTTCTGTGATTATGAAATTACTATAGTCTGGCTGGGTGCCTGGGTTCATGCCTGTAATCCCAGAATTTTGGGCAGCCGAGGTTGGAGGATTGCTTGAGGCTAGGAGTTCAAGACCAGACTTGGGCAATATAGGGAGACCCCCGTCTCTACAAAAAAATTGGAACTAAAAATTAGTGAGCTGTAATCACCCCACTGCACTCCAGCCTGGGTGACAGAGCCAGACCCTGTCTCTAAAAGAAAAAGAAAGAAATTACTATAGTCTCAGCTTTTATGAACTACAGAATGCTTCCAGTATTTTCCTACCCCCAACAAACCTTATTTCATCACTAATTAGATGGGGATATTGAGTAGTAGGGTCCTCACCTCCGGGGATGTTGAATAGTGGGGTGGGCTGGATCAGCTCGGTGGTCCTTTCCATCCGGGTTATTCCATGGTTGTATAACTTTGTCAACTAGAGAAGCAGAGCTGTCTGGTGCTCCTTTGGATAATATATGTCTCTCGCTTTAATTGCCTTCAATGTGGTCCTTCTTTCAACTCTGCTCTCCTTTGCTTTCCAGGAACTGCTCATATAACTATAATGGGTATGGAACGCTTTCTGTTTCCTGTGGTCTTTTCTCACTAGAGTGCATTTCACCCTAAGCAACCCAGATGCTCACTAATCCATTCCTGCTTTCCATCTTCCTCTGACAGCTAATAATCTGGAGCCAGGAGCTCAACTAAACCAAGGAATTCACACCCATGAGACCCATGCCCGGCAGGCAGCTCCTGCCGGTCCATCTCTGTGTCTGTGCCCATGCCACCATGTTTGTGATCATAACTGCATGAGCTGTTGTTCTTCCATCCTGTCAGCTCCAGATCACAAGCCATGGTGCTCACTGCTGGGTGGCATTGAATGACCCCTCAAGGTTGAGGGCCGGGGCTCCAGCTCCAGTTCAAACTAGGAGAGAGAAACAAAGGGGCAGTCAGAGGTGCAGGCAGCTGATTGACCCATAGTTTGAACCTCTTTGTGATGGGCTTTGGAAGTAATGAGGTTTTGGCTGCCATGGTTACAGAAAATTCTCCAGCCCTTTGAATTGAGTGGGTCCAGTTCCACTGTAGTTTATTCTTCTATTGGTGTGGAGTGGAAAAGAGCAGTAACAGTTCCTTCTTTGGTGTCATTGCACCCAAAAAGGGCTGTTTTGAATTGAAACTAAATGAAGAAAGTTCTTTCTGGCTGTGTCTTTGGCTTCCTGCAAAGCGTCAGGCATCTAAGATGTCAGGAGCTGGCTGCCCTGCTCTCTATCCCAGAGCTGGAAGACCAGGACTGGGCAAAGACATTGCTCCCGGTCTCCTTGCAGCATCAAGGCCTTCCCCACTCCTCAGGAGCAAGCTCTGAGAGGCGGAGTGGGAACAGAGCTTTTTAAAAAGAAAGAGGGACTCTTCTCCCTCTACCCTGTCGCTCACTTGAGCTCTTGCTGTTTCAGGGGAAGAACTCATCGGCTCCAAGGCTGAGAGGCCGGATTCCAGGGATGTCGATGAAGAGAAGGAGCTCCTGGATTTTGTGCCAAAGCTAGACCAAGTGTGAGCAGGGCTCCTGGGAGGGTCCCTAGGAGGATGCCAAGATGTAGCCCTGTGGCTCAGAGCAGGGATTCCAGAGGGAGGAAGGGCACAGCAGGCCAGGTGCTGGGCATGCTGCCCGCAGAGAGAGACAGTTTGCACCTTAGGATGCGCTAGCTGTGCACCTGAGCCACCAGGGCAGGAGGAGGCCTTCCTCACACCATGCTGCCTGGATGCCTCTCTGCTCCTCTTCTAGTCTCCCCTCCTTTCCCAGGCTCCCCTCATTCACAGCCTTATATCCATAACCCCTCTCCCTCTTATGAACACTCAACTTCTCATCCAAAAGTTGAGGAAGATGGCCGGGCGCGGTGGCTCACACCTGTAATCCCAGCACTTTGGGAGACTGAGGCAGGAGGATCACCTGAGGTCAGAAGTTCATGACCAACCTGACCAACATGGTGAAACCCCATCTCTACTAAAAATACAGAAAAATAGCTGGATGTGGCGGTGCGCATCTATAGTCCCAGCTACTTGGGAGGCTGAGGCAGGAGAACTGCTTGAACCCGGGAGGTGGAGGTTGCAGTGAGCCAAGATTGTGCCACTGTATTCCAGCCTGGGCAATGAGAGCGAAACTCCATCTCAAAAAAAAAAAAAAAAAAGGCCGGGCGCGGTGGCTCAAGCCTGTAATCCCAGCACTTTGGGAGGCCGAGACGGGCGGATCACGAGGTCAGGAGATCGAGACCATCCTGGCTAATACGGTGAAACCCCGTCTCTACTAAAATACAAAAACTAGCTGGGCGAGGTGGCGGGCGCCTATAGTCCCAGCTACTGGGGAGGCTGAGGCAGGAGAATGGCGTAAACCGGGAGGCGGAGCTTGCAGTGAGCCAAGATCTGGCCACTGCACTCCAGTTCGGGCGACAGAGCGAGACTCCGCCTCAAAAAAAAAAAAAAAAAAAGGTTGAGGAAGATTCACATTAGAAACTATTGCCAGGCTAAGCTCGAACTCTGACTACATCCTGCCCCTGAGGTATGTTAGGTACAAGCCAGGGGAGATTCAGGTCTGTCTGGACCACATTTCTCATTTCCCCCGTGACTGCTATGAGTTATCTCACTGTGGGCACAGTGTACACAGGGACATTTTGCAAAGCAATCTAGCATCAATGACTTTGCAGAAACACTAAACCCTAGATGTTTTCTGAAAAGATGGAAATGTCCCTGAACAAGCAGGGAGTGAAACCATGGGGCCATTTGCTCCATTTGAATTTGCTAGACATCTGTTAGAAAGAAATACAGAGCTGTAACCCTGACCATAAGCAACTTACGGATTCATTTGGTGGGATCGAAATGCACACCAAGTGGTCATGTAGCAACACAGAAAGATATATTGTTAGCCAGAGCGAGGATTCTGTCAACAGGTTCTAAAGGAGGAGAAAGGGGTGGCGAGTGTAGGTTGGAGTCATTGGGGAGGACTTCATGGAGGAGGAGGTGGTCCTTCCACCAGGTTGTGAAGGGCAGTTAGGCTCCGGAGTGGAAAGCAGGAGGGAGAGACTTGGAGGCAAGAGGAAGAGGAAGCTGTGTGCACATGTGGATCAGCCCTGTGATGTTCTGGTGGTCTTGGCATACAGGGTGGAATCTCCAGCCATCCCCAGGATTCCCTGTGTCACACCCGAGACAGTGGTGATCAGGTCAGAAGAGCAGGAGCAGGTAAGAAGCTGCTTGTCTGTGGCTTCCCCACGTGGAGAGCATGAGTACCCCGGGACAGTGATTGTTGACGGGTGGCCTGTACGTAGCACAATAGACACTAATAGCTCACATGCCACTCACTGTCCAACTGGCATTCCATGCTTGGATGCCTCATAATGGTGCAACATCGGCGGCATTGGGTGGGCCGCATCTGGGAGAGATGGTCAGATGGGGCCCTATCCTGTGGTGGCTCAGTCCTTGGATGCAGCCCAGGACAGCAGCAGTGAGAAACCTGCGGGTCCTTGACCAGCCCACTGTCTTCAACTCTTGGCCTAGGGTAGGAATTCCAGCCAGCAGATGTTTACTGGATTCCTGCTGTGCGCCCTGGACAGGCTCAGGCAGGAGGGCTGGACATCTGCCTCCTGGGAGCCAGGGCCCAACCGGAAAGATTGGACTCGGACGCATGAACCCAGTTAGCATAGAACTGGGAGGGAGAGCAGGGGAGTGCTCCACTGTGTGGTGTGAGTGCTGGCAGAGTGCAGAACAGGGAGGCCCTAGCCAGCCCCAGGGTGGCCGGGAGCATCTGTGGAGGAGGTGAGATGTGGGGAGTGGAGAGGATTAGATCAACAAGGGTGAGGGACAAGGATGTTCTGGACTGGGGGAAAAGCAAACATGAAGATCTAGAGAGCACCAAGGCTGGGCTCAGGTCCTGCTGGCTGTGCCAGGGCAGGCTGGCATCCCTGTAGTTGCAGTGTTACCCTAAGGCAAGTCCCTGCTATACAGGTGAGGAAGCAGGAAGCCCCACAAGGGTGGGAGTCTGTTGTGTTCACCTCGTGGACTCCAGATGTCCACAGGGCAGGTAGCCCGCCCACAGCTAAGTGGTGAGGCGGTCATGGTGCTGGGATGCAGTGCCCACCCTAGAGGAAGTTGGCCTGCCGAGGGCAGGGCTCCCCGTGGGCAGAGCTGGAAAGAAGGGGGCGGGTCTGCAGCAGGTGCAGTGGGCCTGGGGGCCAGGAGTCAGACTGAATGGTGAGGACTGGCTCCATTCATTCCAAGGCTGTGTCCCAGGGTCTTGAGCCCAGGAGAGGCATGGAGGTGGGAGGAAGCTCCTGTCTCCTTTTAGACTCCAGGACAGCCTTGTCTGATAGGGCGGTGGGGTCCCGTGGGAGCACTTTCTCCACGTGGCACCTGGTTTCTAGCAGCAAGGCTCTTCCAAGCCTTCATGCCCTGGCACGGCATCCAGCCGGCCAGGGAGGAAGTGGAACAGGAGGACCTTTTCTCTGTCCTCAGGCATCTAAAGAGTATGATGAGGACTCCCTCATCCCCAGCAGTCCGGCCACCGAGACCTCAGACAACATCAGCCCGGTGGCCAGCCCGGTGCACACAGGGTGAGTGGCAGGCGCAGGGCTCGGGGACTCCTGTCTCCATCTCCCAGAGGGGATCCAGAAGCCCAGCGTGCATCTGCCCCACTCTTAGGTTTCTGGTGAGCTTCATGGTCGATGCCCGGGGTGGTTCCATGAGAGGAAGTCGCCACAACGGCCTGCGAGTGGTGATCCCGCCACGGACGTGCGCAGCGCCCACCCGCATCACCTGCCGCCTGGTCAAGCCCCAGAAGCTCAGCACGCCGCCCCCACTGGCCGAGGAGGAGGGCCTGGCCAGCAGGATCATTGCCCTGGGGCCCACAGGGGCACAGTTCCTAAGGTGAGCATGCGCAGGCAGCCCATGTCCTCACCTGTCCCTGTGCCATGGAGGCCACGCCATCTCCACTGTCCCGATGGGGAAACAGAACTGGGTGCTCCTCCCCTTTCCCTGACTTTTCCTAACACACGAAGGCGTCCATAGCCCTGAGAGGGCTTACAACTCTCAGATCTCAGATCAGGCATGATAGCTCACGCCTGTAATTCCAATGCTTTGGGATGCTGAGGTGAGAGCATCGCTTGAGGCCAGGAGTTTGAAACCAGCCTGGAAAACATAGCAAGACCCCGTCATTGTAAAAAATAAAAAACAAAACCAAAAAAACAACTCTTAAATATTGCGTGACACTAGAGACAAGGCCAACTGAGGCCCTGAGGGTCTGACCATTTATGCACTGAGAGTCCCCAGGAAGACAGCCTCCCTGGCTGTTTCCCCTGACGACGAGCGAAGTACCCAGCTCCAGAGGCCTATGGCCCACCTCCCTGAAGCAGTGTGGGCTCCTCCTGGAGCTTTGCTACCCTTCAGGCACCATGGGTGTGATGTGGGGACAGGGCTGACCAGGAGGCCCTTACCTCTGTCCACCCTCCTGGCCCCCCTCAGAGCGGTCACCACAATTTGCAAAGCAGCAAGTTTTCTCATTGACCTTTCTTTGTCCTCAAAGCGTCCCTCCAAAGGAAATGTCATTATGACCAGTTGGTAGATGAGGTTACCCGTCTAGGGGTGTCAGATGGGTTTTTAGAATTAGGTGCAAGGACAGGATCCTTAGGTCGCCGGAGCAGAGCCCCCGTGAAATGAGGCTGGCTCTGCCCTCACTGTTACTGCAAGTCTGGTGGGGAGCAAGCAGGGCTGTGGGAAGCCCGGGGGGACCCCCCACGGGTCTGGTCCACTTAGAGACCTGCCTGCAGGTAGGGCCTCCACGTGGCTGTGGAAGCGTCTTCTCCATCTGGGTGGGAGCCAGCAGCCCCATCCCTCCCTTTGCCCTGCCTGCCCTGTGTGAGCACCTCCCCACCACCACTGTGTCCTTGCCTCAGCCCTGTAATCGTGGAGATCCCGCACTTTGCCTCTCATGGCCGTGGAGACCGGGAGCTCGTGGTTCTGAGGAGTGAAAACGGCTCCGTGTGGAAGGAGCACAGGAGCCGCTATGGAGAGAGCTACCTGGATCAGATCCTCAACGGGATGGACGAAGGTAGGGGGGCGGATCCCAGCGCTGGGTCCCCTCCTTGCGGAAGAGGGGTTTGAGTTGCACCTTAAAGGTGGTCTTTCAGGGCCACCTGGAGTTTGGGAAGCCCCAAGAGGCTGGAAATGGCCTGGTGTGGACAAGCCCTGGGTCCCCAGGATGTGTGAGGGGATGCTCAGCTGCTGCCTGCAGCCGCATCTGCTCTGCTGGGCCTCTGGGCCTGGGCACTTCTTCTGGCCACTATGCCGCCCGGCACCTGGAGAGGGTGTGTGCACTGGGTCTTGGGGACAAGGAGGCTCTGGGGCCCCTGGAAGGCCTGAACCTGTGCCTGATGTGACTGCGGTGGTGGCCTGTGTGTGTGATTCCAGAGCTGGGGAGCCTGGAGGAGCTGGAGAAGAAGAGGGTGTGCCGAATCATCACCACAGACTTCCCGCTGTACTTTGTGATCATGTCGCGGCTCTGCCAGGACTACGACACCATCGGTCCCGAAGGGGGTTCCCTGAAGAGCAAGCTGGTGCCCCTGGTACAGGCAACGTTCCCGGAGAATGCAGTCACCAAGAGAGTGAAGCTGGCTCTGCAGGTGACAGCTCTCCTCCCTGCCAGGTCCTGGGGGTGGACTGAACTCCAGGCCCCCGGGAAGGCCACCCTCTTCCCCAGGACATCCCCATGCTTTTGTCCGGTGCTTTGAAATGCCACAGTGGAGATCTGACTTTAAAGCTCAAAGGAGAGTTGAGTGGGAAGGGGTGAGGCAGAAGCTCCCTGATAAGTTGCATCCATCAAGCTGCATGACCCGGTCTGTGCAGCATGCGGGAACCACGTGACCTCTGGGAGCTGACCGTGATGTGAGCAAAGATGCACCAGCCCTGGGAGTAAGAAGCAGAGGAGAGGGGGAGAAAGGGCTCAGGAAGGCGAGCTCCACCATGTCAGTCCTGCAGTCCAACAGCAGAGGGGACCCCATGCACTGACGGCCACTCTCTCTGGGCATGGAGCTGCCTCCCATTTGACTAGCCCCTCTCCTGCTTGGGCCTGAGTGTCCTGCTTCTGTCATTTCACAGGCCCAGCCTGTCCCAGATGAGCTTGTCACTAAGCTCCTGGGCAACCAGGCCACATTCAGCCCCATTGTCACCGTGGAGCCCCGGCGCCGGAAGTTCCACCGCCCCATCGGACTTCGGATCCCGCTACCTCCTTCCTGGACTGACAACCCGAGGGACAGCGGGGAGGGAGACACCACCAGCCTGCGCCTGCTTTGCAGCGTCATTGGTGAGAGGGGCCCCTGTCTCAGACTTGTCTTCTCCACAGCTGCAGTGCTTCTGGAACACAGTAGGGGGTGACGCGAGAAGGCGAGGCCAGCAATCCCCTTAGTTTTTGTTGGCTTCCCCGGGAGTGAGGTGCTCTTCCAAGAGGTGGAAGGATGATGCATCTGCATAAAAGTCCATGCCCATGCAGTGGCTCACACCTGTAATCCCAGCACTTTGGGAGGCCGAGGCGGGTGGATCACCTGAGGTCAAGAGTTCGAGACAAGCCTGACCAACATGGAGAAACCCCATCTCTACTAAAAATACAAAAATTAGGCGTGTTGGTGCACGCCTGTAAACCCGGCTACTCCAGAGGCTGAGTCAGGAGAATTGCTTGAACCTGGGAGGTGGAGGTTGCAGTGAGCCGAGATCATTCCACTCCTGGGCAACAAGCCTGAAACTCCATCTAAAAAAAAAAAAAAAAGTCCATGGCCGTGGGGAAGAACCCTCCAAGCCCTAGGAGGAGGGGCGTGCAGGTCGCTAGGAGGAAGAGCAGAGGGTGAGGGTAGGTGTGCCCAGGGCTGCAGACCAAGTGAGCCTCACCCAGGCTCACCTTGCACACCAGGGCCTTAGCATTTTAGTAAGCTCCATCCTTACATCCTGAAGACTGTCCCCAGCCCCGTTTCTGCCGGTGTTACAGGAGGAACAGACCAAGCTCAGTGGGAAGACATAACAGGAACCACCAAACTTGTATATGCCAACGAGTGCGCCAACTTCACCACCAATGTCTCCGCCAGGTGAGACAAGGCCAACCCAGCCCAGCACTGTGTGGGCCATCCTCAGGCCTGAGACTGAGGCTCCCTCACTGTTCCCTCCACGTGGAAGCCTCTGTGACCACAGGTGTGGCAAGAGTAGCCATGGCATGGTTCATGGGCTGCTTCCATCTGGATGGAGAGGATGCTCTCTGTTGGGCACTTGGGAACACATTATAACGTGCCCTCCTTTTTAGGTTTTGGCTGTCAGACTGTCCTCGGACCGCTGAGGCTGTGAACTTCGCCACTCTGCTGTACAAAGAGCTCACCGCAGTGCCCTACATGGCCAAATTTGTCATCTTTGCCAAGATGAATGACCCCCGAGAGGGCCGCCTGCGCTGCTACTGCATGACGGATGATAAAGTGGACAAGACCCTGGAGCAGCATGAGAACTTCGTGGAGGTGGCCCGGAGCAGGGACATAGAGGTACGGGGCTGGGTCCTGCACTGCCTCTGGGACAAACTTCCCTGCCATTTCTCCAGAACACCCCTGCCTGGTTCAGGCAGGTAGTCCTCCCTCTGTAGACGAGGGGCTCCACAGCTGTCTCTCTTTGAGACTCCTCTTGAGAAGCATCTTAGATAAGCTTCAGGAAAGCTGAGAGATGCCACCATGCACATATCAGAGGAGGCTGCAGGCTTTTGGTCCAGTGATCTGTGAAAAGAGTTGGCATTTGCAGAAGGTCTTGTGCACCAGGGACTATTAAAAGTGCTGGACAGGCCAGGCGCAGTGGCTCACAGTCATCTCAACACTTTGAGAGGCTGAGGCGGGCAGATCACCTGAGGTCAGGAGTCAGAGACCAGCCTGGCCAACATGGTGAAACCCTGTCTCTACTGAAAATACAAAAATTAGCCAGCGTAGTGGCACAGGCCTGTAATAGCAGCTACTCGGGAGGCTGAGACAGGAGAATCACTTGAACCCGGGAGGCAGAGATTGCAGTGAGCCAAGATCGCACCGCTGCTCTCCAGCCTGGGCGACAGAGCAAGACTCTGTTTTAAAAAAACAACAACAACAACAAAAACAGTGCTAGCCAGCTGGGTATGGTAGTGGGGGGCAAGAAACAAAACAAAAAACAAACAAAAGTGCTGGCCAGGCTCAATGGCTCATGCCTATAATCCCAACACTTTGGAAGGCTTAGGCAGGAGGGTCACTTTGAGCCCAGGAGTTTGAGACCAGCCTGGGCAACATAGTGAGATACCATCTCTATTAAACAAATAACTAAAAATGTTTTTCTTGCATAATCTCATTTAATTATCATATTTGTGGGTACCTTTATTATTCCTTATTTAGGTATTAAGAAACTGAGGCTGAGAGGTTAAGTAATGTGCCCATGGTCACACAGCTAAGTGAGTGGTCGAGACAGGATTTATCCAGGTCATCTCTGGCCCCAGAGTCCACACTGTGACCTGCTGTGCTAGAGTTTCAGTAGCACCCAGGTGAGGAGGCAGAGGAAAGGGCTCAACAGATAATGTGCCGAGTGAAGGCATGGGGGCTAGGTCTGAACCGGTTCCCTATCCTAAGAGACCCACTTGGTTTAAGATGTGTCATAAGCCAGCAGTGATCTAAGCCTCAGAATCTGTGCTGAGTTTTCCTGGGGAAGGCTGGGGGCCCCGTAGAACAAGCACAGGACTGGAACCTTGGTTCTAATCCTGTCTTAGGCACTAACGAGGCAAACTGGTTTTTCTCTTTGGGCCTCAATTTTCTCAGCTGTCAAATGGGTTAATGATAACTTCTCAGTTGAAAGCTTTATATATACACAGTAGGGACCATTATTATGGGTGAGATTAAAATAGAGCAAGTGCTTTCCAGCTCTTCTCATGAACAAAGCATCTTTGGACAGATGTAAAAACAGAACCTTGGTTTTATTTTTAGAAACAGGATCTCAGTCTGTTGAGCCCACTGCAGCCTCAAACTCCTGGCCTCCCGTGATCCTCCTGCCTCAGCATCCCATGTAGCTGGGACTACAGGCACTTGCCACCACACCTGGCTAATTTGTAACATTTTTTTGTAAAGATGGGGATCTCCTTGTGTTGCCCAGGCTGGTCTCAAACTCCTGAACTCAAGCAATCTTCCCACTTTGGCCTTCTAAAATGGAGGGATTACAGGCATGAGCCCAGAACCAGGATTTTTTGTTGTTGTTGGTGGTGGTTTTTTTTGTTTGTTTGTTTGTTTTTCAGAAACTGTGTTATGATATTCAAGTGACGTTTTGGAGTACTTGGTAGCAATTCTCATCAACATCTCAGGGATATTAGAAGATCCCTACATATAACAAAATCCACTGAAGTCAGGAAGCATGCCTCGTTGATCACAATTTTAGAAATAAAGCCTTTCCCAAAACAAACAGTGGATTTCTCAGCACACACCCCCATGCCTCTTGCTGTGGCAGGGTGTGTCTTGGAGAGGGAAGGACCGAAGGTTGAAGGTGGGACATCTGGGCCCTTCTCTCCCTGACAAGCTGTATCTGCTTTTCCTCTCCTGTAGGTGTTGGAAGGAATGTCCCTCTTTGCAGAACTCTCTGGGAACTTGGTGCCTGTGAAGAAAGCTGCCCAGCAGCGGAGCTTCCACTTCCAGTCATTTCGGGAGAACCGTCTGGCCATACCTGTAAAGGTGCCGGCACCCTCTGGCTGACCTCTCCTCTGGGTCTAGGAAGTTGGGGAGGCAGAATTCTCTAAACCAGACAGCCCAGTGGCCTAGAAAAGGGCCCCTGAATTCTCCTTTGTGTGATTGAGTTTAGGTGAGGGACAGCAGTCGAGAGCCGGGAGGGTCCCTGTCATTTCTGCGCAAGGCGATGAAGTACGAGGACACCCAGCACATACTCTGCCACCTGAACATCACCATGCCCCCCTGCAGCAAGGTGAGCTGGCACCTGCCGAGGAGCCTTGGCCAGAGAAGGCTTCCCCATAGGAGGTCCCCAAAGAGACCCCAGGTTCAGCACTTCCAAGGGGCTTCTTTCTGGTGGAACCTTTGAGTCCCCCGAGGCACACAAAGGTGCTGAGCTCTCCTCCACATGCCCATGTTATGGCCTGGGGGGGAGACCGTGCCCTGGCCCTCTCTGCAATTCATGTGCAGCACTGGTTATGTGACAGGAGGAACAAATGTTGGTATCAGATGGTGATGGGCACATTCATGCTGTGGACCCTGGGCTCCCTAGGTGTGAAGGTGACAAGGGGCCCTAAGAGCATCTGCCTCAGTATCCCTGGCCCGAGGCCTCCAAGGTTCGCACCAAGGAGAGCTGCTAAGGTCTCCCAGCCCCGGCACGGCTTCTCCCAGGCCGCTTTTTCATCTACCTGCTTATCTTCCCAGGGTGCTAGGCCCTCACAGAAGGGAAGCCTGGTGTCCTCAGCCACTGCAAACACCCAGGGTTTTGAGCTCAGCAAAGGAGTCTTGGCCACGTATGTTCATTTGTCGATACCTGTAAGAGTATCCCAGTCACCACCTCTGCTAGGGACTTTGGAGGGATCATACGTCTCCAGACCGTCTCCGTGGTTTTCGTTGGTGTTGTTTTGCTGTTGTTGTTTTAATCATTAGCCTTCCATGCTAAACTAGGAAAGAAGCAAGGTTACATTCATAAGTCCATGGCTCAATCTCTTTTCTTTTTGGGGATGAGATGAGGGTGAACCAACTTATCTTTCAAAAGAGGATTTTCAGGCTGGGCACAGAGGCTCATGCCTGTAACCCCAGTGCTTTGAGAGGCTGGGACAAGAGGATTGCTTGAGCCCAGGAGTTCATGACTAGCCTGGGCAACATAGTGAGATCCTGTCTGTACAAAAAAATAAAAATGAAAAATTAGCTGGGCATGGTGGCATGCACCTGTAGTCCCCAGCACTCAGGAGGCTGAGGCAGAAGGATCACTTGAGACCAGGAGTTTGAGGCTGCAGTGAGCCGTGATCGTGCCATTGCACTGCGCTCCAGCTTCAGAGACAGAGTGAGACCCTGGCTCTTAAAAACAAAAGAGAGAATATTTTTCTGCAGCCTCGGGAGAGCATCTGGATGCTTTCCACAGGGCTTTGATGTTAAGGCCTTAGGGCAGTACAGAAACGGGTCTTTGAAGCAGAAAGAAATCCAAAAAGAAAAACAGTTGTTTTAAGTTCAAACCCAGCTCCACCACCTATTAACTGGGTGATCTTGGGCAAGGAACTTAGTCTCTCTATGCTTCAGTTTCCTTATTGATGAAATGGGAGTAATACAGTACCCAGCTCCTACGTTGCCATGAACATTAAATAGGGCCTCACAGGTGATGGGGTGACGTGGGCTTGCCGTTATTATGACTGTGATTAATAACGCATGTACACTTCGTCAGCTTCCCTTCACTCCCACTCCTCCCATGCGTTACTCTTTGTGCTAAGTCCCTGAAGAAATGGACTGTTTACCAGGACTGGGGTCAGCCTTCCCCACCCCTGCATCATAGGAGCTCAGATCACCTTCTCTAGGAAGGCGGGGAGAGTCCAAAACCCAAAGCACCCTTTCTTCTTCTGCAGGGAAGTGGAGCTGAAGATAGGAGAAGGACCCCAACACCCCTGGCCCTGCGATACAGCATTCTCAGTGAGTCCACACCAGGTACAGCCTCTGTGTGATGATGCATGCTTGCTCCCTTCCCAAGAAGGGTGGGTGTGAGCTTATCTCCCTGCAGCCATGTGAGGGCTCTGCTGAGGTGCCGCTCGCTCAGCCAGTTCCAAAAGCAGCTGCAGAGCTGACTCGGGTCTTCCCCGATCTTGCAGAGAGTCTAGACAATCACCCTAGTGCACACGGAAGCCATGTCCATCACAGGCCATATCCTCACGCCTGTCAACTGTGTCCTGCCCTGGCTACTAAATGAAATCTAATGCTTCTCTCCAGGTCTTCTCAGCGGGACAGACCAGGCAGAGAAGATGGCTGTTATCTCAGAGCACCTCGGTCTCAGCTGGGCAGGTGAGTGGGAAATTGGGGGCAGAAAAGCACTTTGTCTGTCTCACCTACCCTCTTCCCCCCTAATGAGCAATGAATGAGGCATTTCTAACCCTCCTTTTATCACCCATGGGTTATCTGATTTGTGATTGTCTGAGCTGGGTCTGCTGTCCAAGCCACACCATTGAGTGCCCATGGAAGGGGGAGCCCCCTGCCTCCATCTCTGTCTGACTTTCCTTTCTAAGAAAGAATCAACTTTTGAGGTTACAGGCGACCTTGAAAAGGAGGGAAGGAGAGGGCAAGTCTCGACATATTTCACTGTGGTCTGTGGCTGTGCCTGGATCTCGCAGAAGTCCTACCAGGCGTCGGGGTCGATCTTATTTAAGGGAGGCAGGTGGGCAAATAAAGTGAAGGCTCAGAATGTGCTGTGCCCAACCACAGACCCTAGAACTGGATTCTCCCTGTGTAACCGCAGCAGGTCCATTGCCTGATGTGAATGGCAAGTCAAGACACACGGAGACACGGGGTTGCAGCAGTGAAAGAGGCTTAATCACAGGGCCACCACACAAGGAGGGAGGAGGAAACCTCAAATCCATCTCCCCAAGGAGGCGTTCAGGGTTAGGGCTGTTAAAGGCTTTGGAGTGGCTGAAGTGTGGAGGTGGTTGATTGGTTGGAAAGTGCAGGGTGAAGTCATGGACAGGGAGAGGAAGAAGCTACGTTCTCGTGCTGATCCCTGCCTTCAAACTGGTTGCTGGAATTGGGACTCTGAAAACCATCTTAAGGGATCCTTAAACAGAAGCCTAATGTCAGAAACCCTGTCTTTAGGAACAATGGGGGTGCAAGTAGTCAGTATCCAGCACTGTGTGGCTTTGAGCAACAAAGAAGAGGACCCAAATGCAGCTTGGTGAATGCTTAATTATAACTGTATTTCTGTCCAGAGCCCAGTGCTCAATTCTTGTTGACGCTGAGAAGATGGCTTCCCCTCCCCCTCGTTATTTTTTGTTAGCCTTTATATGAGTAGACTCCCTTCATTCACTTCACCTGGAGAAGACTTTAGACATACTCAGAAACCTTTTGGCAATAACTTGTGGAAAGGCAGAAGTTCAGACATGGCTCCTTGTTTAAACCATGACTGCTGGCTGCTCAGGGGGCGTGTATGTGCTTGCGTGTGTGCGTGCATATGTGTTGTGAGTGTGTGCACGTTTGTGTTGTGTGTGCCTGTTCTGATTCTCACCATCACTTTCTCCGCAGTCTTCTTTATCCTTGAAATTAGACTCTAATGCTATTTTCCTTCTAAAGAAATAACAATAAAAATAATGGGGGATTTTGGCTAACAGTCTGCATTATTGCCTTGCATTTAGATGGGAACTTGTATTTTCATTTTAAATGTAAATAACACCTCTCCCTGAAGAAGCATAAGCTCAGGAGTCCATTTCTGTTCTCACTGGTTCTCGGCAGCAGGGCATGGTGTCCTGGTGTGGCCAAGGCAGCGCTGGGGTGAGAATTGGCAGGTGCGGCTCCCTCCTGGCTCAGGGATTCACTGGCTCTGTGACCTTGCAGAAGTTGCTGACCTTGCTGAGAGGCCATGTCAGCTCATATTGGAAGTTATGAAAGGAAGAAAGGACATTTAATCATTCATTCATTCAGGACCTATTTATCAAGCACCCCTCCCATTCTTCCATTTTCTGGAGATATAAATGTATAGGTGCTGGCATTTCATAAGGAATTTCTTGATAAGAAGGAAGACCAAATCCACAGGGAGGCTGCCTCAGAGCTCTCTGTGCTCCCCACTGGGTGCCCTCACGCCCCAGTGCCCACCCAGCCTGTGTGCTGGAGGCCCCCTGCGTGGCTCACATTTGCTGTTGTTTCTTTGCTTGCAGAGTTGGCCCGGGAGCTGCAGTTCAGTGTGGAAGACATCAACAGGATCCGAGTGGAAAATCCCAACTCCCTGTTGGAGCAGAGCGTGGCCTTGCTGAACCTCTGGGTCATCCGTGAAGGCCAAAATACAGACAGTCAGTACCGTCCCGCTGAGGAAGCCTGTCCTAGGACCTCCTCCCCACCCAACTGTTCTTTCTTCAAATTCCATTCATGACACTGGCCTCTGGAGTCAGTCTATCTGTCTCTCTCACACACACGCATGCACCTCTCGCATCAGAAGGTCTCCAGGCAGTCCTGCCAGAAGGCATGATCAGAGAAGCTTGGCCTCGGCCTTTCTCATATCCTTGGAATAAGATAAAAATTGCAAAGCCTGGCACAGTGGCTCACGCCTGTAGTCCCCACACTTTGGGAGGCCAAGGTGGGAGGATTGCTTGAGCACAGGAGTTTGAGAGCAGACTATGTAACATAGCCCTTTAAAAATTAGCTGGATGTGTTGGCACACACCTGTAGTCCCAACTACTCTGGAGGCTGAGGCAGGAGGATCACTTGAGCCTGGGAGGTCAAGGCTTCAGTGAGGTACAATTGCACTGCTGCACTCCAGCCTGGGCAACAAGCAAAACCCTGACTCTAAAAAAAATAAAATAAAAATTGCATCAGGACTCCTAGATGACAACATGTGTGTAGGGTGTATGACTCATCTTTGAGGTCTTCCCGTTGAATTTCCCAAGCAAATGAGTATTGTCCTCTCAGGACACAGTCTGGGTGAGCTGGACCCCAGTCTGAACCAGTTCTCATTCTCCCAGGAGCTTCCTCCAACCTGGAGGGAACTTTGCCTCGTTCTCTTTTCAGCTCCTCCTCAACCAGATTCCCAGACTTAAAACCACTAAGTAGAAATTGAGTGTTTACATTTGCATCTCAAATCATCTGGCAAGGACCAAGAATTTCAAAAGGACAGAATCTAATCATTCTAATCCTTATTTTCTTGTGGTACTCCTCTTAGATTACAAAAATAAAAATAAAAATAAATAAAAAACAGTCTTTCTAGACTTTTAAATTGGCCACTGTGGTGGGCGTGGTGGCTCACGCCTATAATCCCAGCACTTTGGGAGGCCAAGACAGGCAGATCACTTGAAGTCAGGAGTTCGAGACCAGCCTGGCCAACATGGCAAAACCCTGTCTCTACTAAAAGTACAAAAATTAGCCGGGTGTGGTGGCATGCATCTGTAATCCCAGCTACTCAGGAGGCTGAGACACGAGAATTGCTTGAACCTGGGAGGTGGACAGTGAACCAAGATTGCCCCACTGCACTCCAGCCTGGGTGACAGAGTAAGAGCAATAAATAAAATAATTTACTATTTTTTTGGTAACAGGCCAGTAAATAAAATAACTGCCCACTGTTAGCATTTGGAAAAGATCTGTTGAAATATAAAAAGTATTCTCCCAAGAGGAAGTTTGTTTTGATTCTAAGAAAAGAGGGTGCCTCCACCTTCTGAAAAAAATTATCTCCCTTCTCCATCTTCGTCCTGACCCCATTTTCTGAGTCCATGTGATCCTCGCTCGCTGGCCTGGAGTAACGCATATCTCTCTTCTGCGCCCTCAGTGGAGAATCTGTGCACAGCCCTGCAGAGCATCGACCGTGGCGAGATTGTGAACATGCTGGAGGGTTCCGGCCGACAGAGCCACAACTTGAAGCCAGACAGGCGGCACGCGGACCGCGACTACTCGCTGTCACCCTCCCAGATGAATGGTGAGTGTCACCTAGACCAGGTGGGGGCTGAGCCGGGGCCCTGCCCTTCAGGCATCAGCACCAATAACCCCTTCCCATAATACTTCATCCCTCAAAGCCCGCTCTGCCTCCCACTGGTGGGAGGGCTGGTTTGTCAGCAATGAGTTCCTCCTTTCGGGGGGAAGCAGAGGTGAAGGAGAGAGAGATGGCTGCTCCTGTACAGGTCGGCATCGCCTGCCGACTGAGCCTCTGCAGCCCTGCAGAATGGCCTCCAGGCCCTTGCCATCAGCAACTGCATCCCCAGAGGGCCTGGTGTATGAGAAAAAGCTGAGTCAGAGGCAGCCAGCTAGACATTGCCCCTAAACAGCTGCAGACTTTCCAGTAGCTCTTTGCAAGGCGTGGGCCCTCTTTGGGGTGTCAGTGTCCCCATCTGTAAAACAGTCAGTGGTTGGGAAGCAGAGGGCCATTCCTGGCACAAGGTCTAGGGCAGTTTAACTGGACGATGTTTTACAAATCCTGCTGTGGCCACTTCTAGGGACTGAGCAGTTTGCTCTTCCTGGAGCCAGGTCTCTCTGCTTTTTCCTCTCTCCCTTTTCTATCATCTCATCTCCTTCCCCTCATTCTTTATTGATGTGACTCAGCATGGCAGGGGTCCCCCATGAGATCCAGCCCAAAGAGAGGATGTACAGGAGGCTGTGACCTCTGTCCCCAAGCCCCATCACTCCTGGGCCAGGCCCCCTCACAACCCCTTCCTCGCCCACCCCCTCTCTGGCCAGCGGGCACATAAACGGCGAGGCCCCACTCTCTGGCTGGGAGGTCTGGTTCTAGGCCCTTCCTTCCTGCCAGCTCCCTGCATGACTGAGCCCTCTCCCCTTCTGTAAAATCAGCAAGTTGGATTGGATCCCTAAAATTCCTTACAGACCTTGAAACAAAATTTCCATGTCTGTGACATGGAATCTTCAGGTGGCTGACCCGTCACCCTGGATGCCTGCATGGTTATGTGTATGCTCCTTAAGCTCCTCGTCTTAAGGGCCATCCCCGCCACGCCCAGACTGAGGGTGGACACCTGTGACTGGGTACACAGTTGGGGGATGCGGCCAAGGGTGAGTCCCAGGTGGGCCTGGGCACGGAGCCCCTGCCAGGGGACCCTGTGCTCGCTGAGCCCTCCCTGTTCCCTGCCCCACATCCTGTGACTACTGAAGTGTGCCATTTTGCACCCTGGGAGCAGGGCCCATCTGCTGGTCACATCCCAACCCCTCTCTTCTGCCTCTAACCTCATGTTGACTTCTGTGCACCCATGCTATGGTGCTGCCTGTCTCCACTGTCTCCACTGTCCCCATTTTGGCAGGCACAGAGCCGGCCATGTCCACATGCATGTCATGGCCACCAGCCCTGTCTCCCCACGCATCTCATGGCTGTGTCCCAGGCGTACATGTGTGTGTGCCTGTGTGTGTGCATATGTGTGTGCGCGTGTGTGCATGCATGTGCGTGTGCGTGCATGTGCGTGTGTGTGCATGTGCGTGTGTGTGCATGTGCGTGTGTGTGTTCTTATGTGTGTGTGTGCGTGTGTGTGCACGGGTGTTGCTGTGTGGTGCTGCCTGCCGCGTGTGCCCAGCCCACTCCCCGGGTCGACCCCCTTGGGGATTCCAGCCTCCCCTCAGGGGACCTGGCTGGAGCTTTACAGGAGCTCAGTGGGCTAAGGGCAGTTGAGGGAGGTCACAAACCTGGGGAAATTCTGGTGACAAAGCTCCTCTGCCTTCCAGTGTGTGGAGGCTTCTTTAACACCCAGTGCGTACTTTTGGTCAAGTCAGAGGGGCACGCTTTTGATTTCCTGTGCCCTGATGAAGCAGCTACAGGACTATGGGCCACCAGAACCGCATGAGTGTGAATATTCACAGTTACAGACCTGGGCATCTGTGAGCATCTCCCCGGGCCACAGACCCCTGGCTTCCACCAGGCTTTGAGGCATTCTTGCCCGAGTGGTTCTCAATCCCTGTGTGGGACTGGGCCTGTGTACTCCATGTCTGCTGAAAGGGTTCTGCTTCGGGGGGTCAGCCCATTTGGCAAATATTTTTCAAGCATCAACCGCACGCCAGGCACTGTGCTAGGCAGGAGAGAGATACCTGTTCTCAACCAGACAAAACAAAACAAAAATCTGCCTTCGTGGAACTTTTCCCTCCTGTGAGGAAAACCACGCAGGGGACTGTATCACGCACCAGCAGTTACCGCACATGGTGCAGGAGAAACAGACCAGTGTCAGGGCTTGGGGGTCTCATGGTGCAAGGGAAGTGGGTGGCGTTCGAGCACTTGCCAGAGATGAGGTGAGAGCCATGCGTCGGCGCTAAGGAGGAAGATTTCAGGGCAGGGAGTGTGAAGAGGGCTTTCCTGATGTGTTCACAGGATGGGGCTGGAGGTGGAGGCAAAGGGACAGTGGGAGAGAGGGCAGGCGTGGGGGCTGAAGGGGTGGCACGGAGCCCACCCATAGACTGTCATGAGGACATTAGGTTTGATGTGGAGTGAGCTGGAAAGCCACCAGAGGGTTCTGGCCAAAGAGTGGCATGACTGCACTTCAGTCTTTGAGGGAGCCCTCTCCCGAGTAGTTGATTTCAGATGGTCACAGTCGAATGCTCCGTGCTTCCTGGCTGCTCTGTGCAGCCTCAGCAGCCCCCAATGCCCTCTCTGGCGGGTCCCCGTTAGACCCAGCCCTGTGCCCCATGCACCCTCCCCCGGCCCCAGCAGACTCATGCACCGATGCCCTGCTTGGTCTAGAATTGGCGTCTTTATATTTTTCCTGCCTTCCTCCCTGCCCCAGAAAGTCTGGCCCTCATCTGGATGCCCTTGTGGTCTGGAGAGAAGGTGGCAGGACAGTCAGAGGTCTGAGGAGTTGGGGGGACACTACAGGCTCTGCAGCTTCTCTGCTCTCCCCTGGGCAGGGCTCGTGATGGCCTGACCTGGTGCCCACCCAGCCCACTGCACCGATGCCCACAGTCGGACCTTGGCTCCTTTGTGCTTTTCCTGGTCCCTCTGTGTGTCTGAGCCTCCTTCTGAGGCCCTGGGACTCCAGGCAGTGATAGGCAGCTCTGTGAGAGCGACATAAGTGGGTGGTGTCTGGGAATTAGAAGCCTGAGGCTGTCTCTCCCTCCATAGCTCTGCTGGCCACCAGCGCCTGAATTGGCCAGAGCAGAGGCACTCAGGCCAAAAGGCCAGTGTGCTTCTCCCACACAGAAGAAGACTGCCCAGGCCCTGGGAATAAACATGAAAAAAGCATGGCATATAGAGCCAAAATAAAATAGCATGTTTCTGAAAATAAAACAGACTTCCCTTGTGAGAGGAGAAATGGTCATCTCACACCCATGTGAGCTCCATTTGGCCTGATCAATCAGACACAAACTAATGTCTACTTGGGAATAAAACATGTTTTATTTCCCTCAATTCTTCACAACTGTGGCTAGTGAAGTGTGGCCTTGTCAGGGGCGAGGCTGTCTGATGACCCCTGTTGCCCCATTTGCTGCTGACGTTAAGCTAGCAGGACGATTATTACCTCTGGGTCAGCACAGAACCAGGGCAGTGACCTCAAATGAGGAGGGACCACCTGACCATATGCGGCCCCAAACTGATATGTGTGGCTGCCTTTTACCTGACTTCTTCAACATGTAGCCCCAAGAGGAGGTCTCTAGACTGAGGGAGGGGCTGGTGACCCAGGTGTGGTGGGGCTGCATGAGACTACCAGAGAGACAGACATTCTGGAACTCACCCTGGGGCATCCAGTGGATCTGCCTATGGTCTGGTCCACCCCAGACCTGTGAGATGTTCCTCATGAGGATGCACTTGTGCTTCTGCGAGTATTGCTCCAGCTTCATAGTGATCCCCATCAGCACCAGGAGTACAACTAGCTACCGGCGGCGTTGGATCTCAGCCTGCATAGGCTGGGAGAGGAAGCAGCTGGGCATGCACCCTAAATACTGCTACCAGGGAAGGAGTCCCAGAGTGAGGACAAGCAGGGACTTCCTGCAGAGGTGGTACATGTGCTCTCTGTATCCATACATTTTTTTTTTTTTTTTGAGATGGAGTTTCACTCTTGTTGCCCAGGCTGGAGTGCAATGGTGCAATCTCAGCTCACTGCAACCTCTGCCTCCTGGGTTCAAGTGATTCTCCTGCCTCAGCCTCTCGAGTAACTGGGACTATAGGTGCCTGCCACCATACCCAGATAATTTTTATATTTTTAGTAGCGACATGGGTCCCACCATGTTGGCCAGGCTGGCCTCAAACTCCTGACCTCAGGTGATCCACCCACCTCAGCCTCCCAAAGTGCTGGGATTACAGGCATGAGCTACCGCACCCGGCCCCTTACATCTTTATTTGGGTGAAGTTCCATTAAAGTGAATACCGTGGAAGTCTCAAGGTGGGAAAGTCACAAAAGGAACCCAAGAATGAGCCTCAAGTGTTCTGTGGCTACAAAGCTGCCCTCTCCCAGTCCTCAAGTCTCATCCCAATTTCAAGGAGTGATGGAATGTTCATCCAGCCAAATCCAAGGAGCCATGTCAGATGCAATGTGTGCCACTTCTGGCCAAGACAGGGTAACAGGGACCGGATATACCCTCCTGCTTGAAGCTACTGCAGACCAAAAAATGGACATAATATATGAAACAACAGTTTTTAAGACATTGGATATCAAATAACAAAAGACATTGATCCACAAAGCATGGGAAATAAATGAAGTGAGTCCTACAGCTGTCTAGTTTACTGTTTTGAAAGTCCAAGGAGACCAAGACAGCTGGAGTTCTCAAGACAGAGCACCAGAGACGAGACCGTTGCACAGTTAGAACACTCTGGAGACCTGCAGAGGGTCCCCCACAAGTTTCAGATGAGTATTAGCCAGCTATTCCCAATTAATCTCTCACAGCCTTTGTTCAGGAGACAAAGAAGGATCTCATCTCAGAAATAGGGAAAAATTAACCCCTAAAGCTCCAGTGCTTCCTAATAAAATTTGAAAGCAAAATGCAAAAGGATCCAACTGCTTCCAAGTAACTTAACTGCATAACAGAACAAAGCTCAAGCATACAGGGATACAAAAACATCCAGCACTCCACAAGGTAAAATTCGCAATGTCCAGCATTCAATTAAGAGTAACCAGACACACAAAGAGGCAGCAAAACAGGATCCATAATGCGGAGAAAAATCAACCCATTGAAACTGACCCAGAGTTGACAAATATGTTAGAATTAGCAGACAAAGGGCTGGGCGTGGTGGCTCATGCCTGTAATCCCAGCACTTTGGGAGGCTGAGGTGGGCGGATCACCTGAGGTCAAGAGTTTGAGACCAGCCTGGCCATCACAGTGAAACCCTGTCTCTACTAAAAATACAAAAAAACTAGCTGGGTGAGGTGGCGGGCACCTGTAATTCCAGCTACTCAGGAGGCTGAGGCAGGAGAATCGCTTGAACTCAGGAGGCAGAGGTTGCAGTGAGCTGAGATAGTGCCATTGCATTCCAGCCTGGGCAACAAAAGTGAGATTCTGTCTCAAAAAAAAAAAAAAAAAAAGAATTAGCAAAGATGGTAAAACAGTAATTGTAACTGTATTTCAGATATTAAAAAAAAAAAGTTAAGTAGAGACATGGAAGATATTTTTTAAAGGCCCAAGCCAATCTTCTAGAGATGAAACTGTAATGTGTAGGATGAATACACTGGATAGGATTAGACATTAGACACTGCAGAAGAAAAGATTAGTGAACTTGACAATATAGCAAGAGAAACTCCAAATATTTTTCTTTTCTTTCTGTTTTGGAGAAACAGAAAGTGAGCTATGGAGAAATTTCAAGTGACCTAATATGTGAAATTACAGTTCCCAACAGAAAAGAAGGAAGAAAAAGTATTGTAAGAAATTCGGAGCTGAGCACAGTGGCTTATGCCTATAATCCCAGCATTTTGGGAGGCCGAGGTGGGTGGATCACTTGCGATCAGAAGTTCGAGACCAGCCTGGCCAACATAGTGAAAACCTGTCTCCACTAAAAAAAAATACAAAAGTTAGCTGGGCATGGTGGTGCACGACTGTAGTCGCAGCTACTTGAGAGGCCAAGGCAGGAGAATCGCTTGAACCCAGGAGGTGGAGGTTGCAGTGAACCGAGATTACATTACTGCACTTCAGCCTGGGCAACAGAGTTCTCAACCATCCTCCCACAAAAAAAAGAAAAAGAAAAAAAAAAGAAATATAGACAAAAATTTGCCAAATTTGATAAAAATCATAAAGACATAGATCCAACAAGTTTGATGAACCCCATGCACAGGAAACATGTGAGCAACTCTATCAGGGCACATTATTAGCAAACTGGTCAAAATCAGTGGTAAAGAGAAAAATATTAAAAGCAATCAGAGGGGGAAAGAAGATGTGTTATGTACAAGGGAACCAAAATAAGACTGACCTCAGATTTCTTATTAGAAACAGCACAAGCCAAGGACGGGCATGGTGGCTCATGCTTGTAATCCTGGCACTTTGGGAGGTCGAGGTGGGTGGACCACTTGAGCTCAGGAGTTCGCGACCAGTCTGGGCAACATGGTGAAACCCCATCTCTACAAAAAATACAAACATTAGCCATGCGTGGTGGTGCATGCCTGTACTTCTAGCTACTCAGGAGGCTGAGGCAGGAGAATCGCTTGAGCCCAGGAGGCAGAGGTTGCAGTGAACCAAGATTGCACCATTGCACTACAGCCTGGGCAACAGGAGTGAAAACCTGTCTCAAAAAAAAAGAAAGAAAGAAAGAAAAGAAAAGAGGAAAAAGAAAGAAAAAAAAGGAACAACACAAGCCAGAACATGGTATGGCATCTTTAAAGTATGCCACATCTTTAAAGAGGAAAGAAACAACATCTCCAAAGTAACCTAGACTTCTATACCTAGCACACGTAACTTCAAAAATGAAAGCAAAATAAAGAGTTTTCTACCTTAAGAAATTAGAAAAAGAAGAGCAAATTAAACCTAGAATCATAGAATAAAGGAAATAATAAAGATTAGAGTGGAAATCAGTGACATAGAAAGCAGAAAAACTTGGAGAAACTTAATGAAACCAAAAGCTGGTGATTTGAAAAGATCAATAACATTGATAAACCTCTAGCCAAACTGATTATGAAAAAAGAGAAGACCTGCAGATTACCAATATCAGGAATAAGGAATATATACTACCTATAGAATATCTACAGGTAGTAAAAGGACAATAAAGGGATACTATGACAATTTTATGTCAGTAAATTGGAAAACAGGTGAAATCAACAAATTCCTTGAAAGACACAAACTCTCAAAGCTCACTTAGGAAGAAATAGATATAGCGCCATATAAATGAAAGACATTAAATGTATGGTTTGGAACATTCCTACAAAGAAAAGTCCATGCCCAGATGGCTTCACTGGTGAATTCTACCAAACATTTAAGGAAGAAACAACTTGTTTAGAAAATTGAAAATGAGAAAATACTTCTCAGCTAAGTTTATGAGGCCAGCATTACCCTGATACTGGGAAGAAAAACAATTAACAAGAAAACTACAGACCAGTATCATTTATGAATATTTATGCAAAAAATCTAAACTAAAATGAACTTGAATTATTACCTTGTATACAAAAATCAACTCTAAATGGGTCATAGATTAAATGTAATATCTTAAAACTTAAAACTTCTAGAAGAGAACATAAGAAAAAAACCTTAAAGATCTTGGTTAAGACAAAGATTTCTCAGATACAACACCAAAGCACAATGCATAAAAGAACAAATTGACAAGTTGGGCTTCAACAAAATCAAAACTTCTGCTCTTCAAAATACACTGTTAAGAAAATGAAAAGACGAGATACAGACTGGGAGAAAATATTGGCAAATAACCATCTGCTATAGTATTGGAATATATAAAGAACTCTCAAAACTTAATAATAAGAAAACAACTCAGTTTTTAGATTGAACAAAAGATTCGAACAGACTTTTCACCCAGAATATATACACATGGCAAATAAGCACATGAAAATATGCTCAATATCATTAGTCATTAGGGAAATACAAATCAAAACTATAAGGAAGTACCACCACACACCAAAAAGAATGGTTAAAATTAAAAAGGCTGGCCATATAAAGTGTTGGTGAGGCTATGGGAGAACTGGAACTCTCATACACCACTGGTGGGACTGCAAAATGGTACAATCACTTGATCATTTCTTCCAAAGTTAAACATATACCTACTGTATGATCAAGTCATTCCATTCCTACTTATTTACCCAAGAGAAAAGAAAGCATTATGTCCATACAGACTAGCAGCTTTATTTGTAATAGCCACAAACTGGAAGCAACCCAAATGTCCATTGGCAGGTAAATAGATTTGCAAACTGTGATATATCCATCCAATGGACTATGGCTTAGCAACAGAAATAAATTATTGATACATGCATCAGCATGGATGAAACACAAATGACTGTGTTGAGTGAAAGCAGCCAGGCTTAAAAAAAAGAGAGAGTGCATACTGTATGAATCCATTTATGTAAAATCCTGGGGAATGCAAAGTGATGTATAGTGACGAAAAGAAGATCAGGGTCACCTGGGAATGGTTTGGGGTTGGTAGATGGGGAAAGGGAAGGGAGAGATTACAAAGAAGCTTGAGAAGACCTTTCTGGGGTGACAAATGTCCGTTTTCCTCTTTGAGGTGATGGCTTCATGGGGGTACACATGTTCACAATGCATCAATTTACCCCCTTTTAAAGATACATATTTATTGAATGTCAAACATACCTCAACAAAGCTATTTTTAAAAGAGATTAATGGCAAAGTCTATGGAAAAGACCAAACTTACTAGCTGTGTGACCTTCCCCAAGTTGCTAAACCTCTAGTTTCCTAATCTATAAAGTAGGAATCATATTATTTTCCTTGTAGGGTTGTTGTGGCAATTAAAAATAACACGTTAGATATGTTTTGCACTAAAAATACGCTCAATGGCTGGGTGCAGTGGCTGAACCCTGTAATCCCAGCACTTTGAGAGACTGAGGCAGGCAGATCACTTGAGGTCAGCAGTTTGAGACCAGCCTGGCCAACAGGGTAAAACCCTGTTTCTACTAAAAATATAAAAATTGGCCAGGCGTCATGGTGCATACCTGTAATCCGAGCTACTCCCGGTGGAGAGGCTGAGGTAGGAGAATCACTTGAACCCGAAGGCAGAGGTTACAGTGAGCTGAGACTGCATTACTGCGCTCCAGCCTGGGCAACAGAGCAAGACTCTGCTTCAAAAAACAACAAAAAAATGCTCAGTAAGTGATGTAAATAAAAAAATGCTCTCAAGAGTAATAAGAAAAATAATCATCACTTGACCCCAAAATGTCCTGCTTTTGTATATCTGGAGGGCTTTCTATGAAGGGTTTGAAGGCCAGGGCCCTGGTCAGCTATATAATTCCTCAAGTCACAGTTTCATGTACAGTGACTTGGAGTTCATTTCATGGTAAGATGTGACCCATTTCACCTATTCTTCCCACTCCCTCCTCCTTGTTCTTCCTAGTTTGGCCAAAGCTAAAAGAGGTTTCCCTCAATCTCTGCCATTGTGCAGCCCTGCTCCCAGCCACCCCACCTTCACGGGCTCATCCTCCCCGCTCATTTGGAACCTGGAACCAAGTAGGCTTGTAGGGAAGGAAACTTTCCTGGGAGATTAAGAGAATGCATGCCGAGTACACAGCCCGGCTCCAGGCACGCTGAACACACAGGTACATGTTAGCAATTGCAGTTCCACTAAATGTGCCTGAGGTCTTTCTGTTCCAGCTGCTGGGTCCTCACACACCTGGAGAGCTCTGCAGTGGTCATGGGGCTAGTGGAGGCCCAATCCTGTTGTAGGAAAGGGTGGGGAGAGGAAAGCAGACATCAGCCCTGTCCTCATGGGTTTGCATTTCCGAGAACAGCCTTAGCAAGGGCCTTAGGACAGCCTCAGAGATGGGAGGGATCAACAGGAGCTGAAGCTGTGAAAATGTCGTGAAACAAGAAGCTGTCCCATCTGTGAGTGTGTGGGTGAGAGTGTGTGTGAGTGTGTGTATGTGTGTGTGTGTTCATGTGTGTTTGGGGTTTGTCATCCCCATTCCCCTAGCACAGTGCCTGGCATGTAATCGGACCTCTCTTGTTTTGGTTGAACAGTGAGTGGATGAGAATAAATGGAGCTAGTGATGTAAAAGCAGGGGAGCAGGTGATCAGGAGCTGAGGCCCTTAGCGGAGGGTTAAGAGGGCAAGAAAGGAGCCTGCCTGGCTTGAATCAAAGCACAGCCTGGGGACAGTTGGATGTCAGTAGAGGTGGGGGTAGGGACTGAATGGCAGAATGGAGCATTTGAACTAGGTTTGAACTCTAGGCTGGGGGTTGTCTGGACATCTCTGGATGGCAGGAAGGTCCCTAGAGAGATGCAAGGGGCAGCCCTGCCCATTCACAGGGTTCCCTTTCAGCTCTGTGGGCTTTCCAGCTGCTGTAAGCACGTACTTGTTTCCTGGTTTCCTAGACAGGCCAAGACCATTGTAGAATCTTGTCTTCTATTCCCTTCTCCCACCCACAGAGGCACCTGCTCTGAAGGGACATCAGAGACCTCTTTCTCCTGTAGCAGAAGTCCTTGCTCCCAGCCAGAGGAGGGCTGAGAAGCCCCGGATGGAGCGCTGATGCCCCCACAAATGCTCATGTGCATGCATGCCACTCAGTGTCACGGTCACTTATGAACATCAGGGAGCCAGTGCCAAAGCCAACCAGAACATCAGCAGGGACTCCCATCCCAGCCAGGCAGCAGGGAATGGCAGATGGGCAGGCCATGGTGACTACAGGTCATGCACTCAGGGCCTGAGTGAGCTGGCTCCCATCCCACCAGGTCAGTGCTGACCTGCAGCTGGGACAAACAGCTCAGGGCTCTTGGACATAGGGCTTTGGGGCGGGCAGACCTGGTGCCTCTTGTTGCCTTCTGACCTTGCCCCTTTTGAGCCCTAAGAGCCCTCCCCTCTGGCACTTTAGATCATTCAGAGTTTCTAGAACCAATAAGCAACTTGAGGAAAGTGACACCTGGCCACACCAGAAGGTTGTTTCCCATGTGACCACCACATTGAGGTCTATGGGTGTTTGGTATACCCTGGTAGGCCCCTCAAGGGCAGCCTGGTTACTACCCCTGGTTCTGGGTGGCTTTTCCTTCCCTTTAAGGTATATCCCTGAGAACCTAAGAACTGAGCTAAAGTGAAGTTTGAGTAGAGGAGCTACGTCTATTTCTGCCCAGCCGTGGAGAAGTGGAGCTTTCATGGGATCAGAGACAGATTGGAGCACAAGTCCTTTGGATAAAGGCTTCTTTATCTAGTGCTCTGAACTGGATAAGAAAGAGTCCAGTCTCCTCTTCACCATCCAGCAGGGAGCTCCCCCATCTCTGCCTCACACCCTGGCTGCCCCCACCCAATTCAGAGCCTTGCTTCTCTTGCCTGGATGCCCAGGCAGTAGCCACAAGGCCTGAGCATTGGGCCTGGAGCTTGGAAAGCCCCCAACCCACCCCGAATGTGCATGTACCTCTCTGGCCATGCCTGCGTGTGTGTGTTTGTGCGTGTGCGTTGACCTGCACGTGAATGCGTGGGACAGGAATCGCTGCTGGAGCATGTTGCCCTCTGTCTGCCCATCCAGGTTACTCCTCACTGCAGGACGAGCTGCTGTCCCCTGCCTCCCTGGGCTGTGCGCTTTCCTCTCCGCTACGTGCAGACCAGTACTGGAACGAGGTGGCCGTCCTAGACGCCATCCCCTTGGTGGCCACGGAGCATGACACCATGCTGGAGATGTCTGACATGCAGGTGTGGTCCGCGGGCCTCATGCCTTCCCTGGTCACTGCTGAGGACTCCTCTCTGGAGTGCAGCAAGGCCGAGGACTCTGACGCCACAGGTCACGAGTGGAAGTTGGAGGGGGCACTCTCAGAGGAACCGCAGGGCCCCGAGTTGGGCTCTCTGGAACTTGTGGAGGACGACACAGTGGATTCAGATGCCACAAATGGCCTTATCGATTTGCTTGAACAGGAGGAAGGTCAGAGGTCAGAAGAGAAGCTGCCAGGTTCTAAGAGGCAGGATGACGCGACAGGTGCAGGGCAGGACTCAGAGAATGAAGTGTCTCTTGTTTCAGGCCATCAGAGGGGGCAAGCCCGAGTCACATACTCCCCTACCATGAGTCGGGTGACGGAGAGGAGTCAGGACAGGTAAGAGCTTGACTGCGGGAGCAGGGTCCCTTTTTGTCTTCTGGGCTCCTGGGTAAGATTGTGCCTGGCAGTGAGGACAGAGGTGTTGATGCCAACCCTGACCCTGGGTTCTAATTGCACAGGAACAAATACATTCAGTCTGGCAGACGCCATATATAGGGGTGTAGGTGCCATCTGCAAAAGCCAGTGCCTCCCCAAGACCCCACCCAGTATGCCCAGCAGGAGAGACCCCGAGCAGCACTGAGAGAGCACACATTGGACATTAGGGCGCTGGGAGGGCTCACTTACATACATTAGGGCACTTGGAGGGCTCACTTAGGGACACTAGCCTGCTGGGAGGGCTCACTTAGGGACATTAGCCTCCTGGGAGGGCTCACTTAGGGACATTAGCCTGCTGGGAGGGCTCACTTAAGGACATTAGGGCACCAGGAGGGCTCACTTAGGGACATTAGGGTGCTGGGAGAACTCACGTAGAGACATTGGGGGCTGGGAGTGCTCACTTAGGGACATGAGAGCACTGGGAGAACACACATAGGGACATTATGGCATGGGGAGGGCTCACTTAGGGACATTAGGGCACGGGGAGGACTCACTTAGGGACATTAGGGCACCGGGAGGACCCACTTAGGGACATTAGGGCACGGGGAGGACTCACTTAGGGACATTAGGGCACGGGGAGGACTCACTTAGGGACATTAGGGCACGGGGAGGGCTCACTTAGGGACATTAGGGCACGGGGAGGGCTCACTTAGGGATGTTAGGGTGTGGAGAGGGCTCACTTAGGGACATTAGGGCACTGGGATGACTCAGGGACATAGGGCATGGGGAGAACTCACTTAGGGACATTAGGGCACGGGGAGGGCTCACTTAGGGATGTTAGGGTGCGGAGAGGGCTCACTTAGGGACATTAGGGCACTGGGATGACTCACTTAGGGACATAGGGCATGGGGAGAACTCACTTAGGGACATTAGGGCACTGGGAGGACTCAGGATCATTAGGGTGTCGGGAGGGCTCACTTAGGGATGTTAGGGCACGGGGGGGGGCTCACTTAGGGACATTAGAGTGTGGGGAGGGCTCAGTTAGGGTCATTAGGGAGCCAGAAGGGCTCACTTAGGGACAGTAGGGTGCCAGGAGGGCTCACTTAGGACATCGAGGCACTGGGAGGGCTCGCTTAGGACATTGGGGTACTGGGAGAGCTCACTTACGGACATTAGGGTGCCTGGAGTGCTCACTTAGAGCCATTAGTGCATGGAAAGGGCTCACTTAGGGACATGAGGGCACCAGGAGGGCTCACTTAGGGATATTAGTGCACCAGGACGGCTCACTTGGGGACATTAGGGGGCCAGGAGGGCTCACTTAGGGACATTAGGGCACTGGGAGGGCTCACATAGGGACATAAGGCTGCTGTGAGGGCCCACTTAGGGATATTAGGGCGATGGGAGGGCTCATTTAGGAACATTAGGACACCCAGAGGGCTCACTTAGGGACATTAGGGAGCTGGGAGGGCTCACTTAGGAACATTAGAGAGTAGGGAGAACTCACTTAAGGATATTAGGGTGCTGGCAGGGCTCACTTAGGGACATTAGGGCACTGGAAGTGCTCACTTAGGGACATTAGGGAGCTGGGAGGGCTCACTTAGGAACATTAGAGAGTAGGGAGAACTCACTTAAGGATATTAGGGTGCTGGCAGGGCTCACTTAGGGACATTAGGGCACTGGAAGTGCTCACTTAGGGACATTAGGGAGCTGGGAGGGCTCACTTAGGGACATCAGGGCATGGGAAGAGCTCACTTAGGGATATCACAGTACTAGGAGGGCTCACTTAGGGACATTAGGGTGCCAGGAGGGCTCACTTAGGGACATTAGGCTGCTGGGAGGACCCACTTAGGGACACTGGGGCACTGGGAGAGCTCACTTAGGGACACTAGGGCACCAGGAGGGCTCAGTTAGGGACATTAGGGCACCGGGAGGGCTCACTTAGAGCATCAGGGTGCTGGGAGAGCTCACTTAGGGACATGAGGGCACCAGGAGGGCTCACTTAGGGACATTAGGCTGCTGGGAGAACTCATGTAGAGACATTAGGGGGCTAGGAGGGCTCACTGAGGGACATGAGGGTACTGGGAGGGCTCACTTGAGGACATTAGGGCTCAGGGAGGGCTCACTTAGGGACATCAGGGCGCCGGGAGGGCTCACTTAGGGATATTAGGGCACAGAGAGGGCTCATTTAGGAACACTGGGGCATGGGAGGGCTTGCTTAGGGACATGAGGGCACACGGAGGGCTCACATAGGAGAGCAATGATGAGGCTGGGGGAGACCATGGGTCAGTGTGCTGCTGGAGCTGGTGTTCTGAGCTCCTCTCCCACTGCGTGCTTCCAGTTGAAGGCCATATTTAGTTGAAGACCATATTTAGAAGCACCAGTACCCAGGGAAGTTATTTGTGTGCAGTCACACAGCCTGCATGTGATGGAGCTGAGAATGGTGCCTTCCTCACTTATCCATGTTGAAGGAGGGGCTGGTGGGCTTATCTGGGGCAGGACAGAGCTTTCAGCTGTAGAGCAGTGGGTCTCTCCTCCCCAAGCTGCCTGTGCTGAGAAGACCCCCCCGTGCTGCAGCAGAAAAGCAGTGTCGGCAGGTCAGGAGAAGGGGATGCATTTCCCAGACACTGCGAGTCTGCGGCCGAGGGCAGGCTCACCTTGGAGCTCTCATTGTCCCATCTGGGCCAGGGCCTACACCACGCCCCTCCGCTGAGTGCAGGGAAGGATGCCAAGGCAAGCCAGGCCCTTGCAGTTACAGAAAGAGATGAGACAGACATGAGGTGGGGCTCACGTTGTCCTCCTGGGCTAGCACAGGAAGCAGATGACAGAGGAATCCCCTTTCCTTCAGGTCACCTGGCTTGCTAAGTTTTCCCTAAAGAAAGGACATGGTTCTTGTGCCCCACCCCAAGGAGCTCAGGACTGGCCAGGTAAAGGAAAGCTATTCTCGTGTCCTTTCCCCACCTGTGTGACCCCTCGGTCCCACCCTGAGGCCCAGGCTGGTAGGGTCATTCCACAGGATCCGTTCAGCGTGGCCCCAATACCCTAACAGGAAGGGAAAGGAAGTAGTTTGGAAGTTGAGACAGCAAAGATTTAATTTTTTTTCCTACACAAATCCTTGGATTCATGGGGAGGATTGAACAGATGGAGCTTAAGCCAGTGTAAAGTGAAATAGTGGCCTTCCCGGGAGAGAGGCACCTTCCTGGGACGGCCGTTCCTTCAACAAGCATTTATTGAGCACCTACGGGGGCTGAATGCTGGCCCCTGCATTACCCAGTGTTGCTAACTGGGGACATGAACGCCTGGCCTCTAGGCCTATTGTGTCACTTCCTGGCGCTGTGACCTTGGTCAGCCTTCTAATGGGGACAGATGAATTTCATCCACTCACTCAACAATATTTATTGAGCGCCTACTGTGTGCCAGGCACCTATAAAGAGTGCCTGGGTGCCGGCATTGAATGAAACAGAAAAAAGTCTCCACCTGCAAGAAACGTGGTTCTAGCAGGGAGACTAATAAGAAACAAGATAAAGTAAATAAAATTAGAAGTCATTAAAACAGAAATTCTAGATAATATGTGCTAAAAAGAAAAATCAAGCAGAGAAGGAGGACAGGAGGTAGGAGTGTGTGTGTGGAAAGAAGGCCGGCTGGAATTACAGATGGGCGGCCAGGGGAGGCCTGCATGAGTGCCAGCTGACAGACTTCAAGGAATTGAGGGTGAGCGTGAGGACATCTCAGGGAGGATGCCCCATAGAAGGCCTAGCCCTGTGAAGGAGACCGTGCCTGGCACGTGCCCTAACAGAGTAACCAAGCCCATGAAGCTGGGGAGGGGAGGGTGAGCAGGGTAAGCTGCACCTGCCTTGAGGGGAGGCTGGCGCAACCTGGCAGAGAAGCAGGAGGTGCGTCGGGAGGAAAGGGCCGTGGGCTTATGGACTGGAACGGCAGCGGTGGCCATGCTGAGAGGTGGGTGGGTGCAGGACATATTTCAGAAGCATCTGCTGACAAATACAATGTGGGGGAAGAGAGGAAGAGAGGGGTCAAGGAGGGCAGTGGTGTCCTCGACCTGCCTACTGCAAGGATGAAGATACCCGGGATGGCAGCAGGGATGGGGTGGGACAGGCTAGGGGAGAAGATTCTGAGTGTGGATTGGATCTCACTGTCCTGGAGATGCTGAGTAGAGATCCAAAGTAGACCTGTGAGTCAGACCCATCTCTACAAAATGTTTTAAATAGCTGGACATGGTAGCATGTGCCTGCAGCCCCAGCTACTCAAGTGGCTGAGGCGGGAGGATGGCTTGAGCCCAGGAATGCAGAGCTGCAGTGAGCTGTGATTGTACCACTGCACTCCAGCCTGGGAGACAGAGTGAAGCGCTGTCTCAAAAACAACAACAAAGTAGAGATGTGGAGGAGGCAGCGGGATGCACACAGCTGTAGTTCGGGGAGGAGAGCTGAGCTGGAGACACACATCCAGGCACGCTGAGTGTAGAGATGGGCTTTGGAACCATGGGATGAACAAGCTTGCTTAGGAAGCGGATGTGGATAGTGGTGAGGTCTGAGAACTGAATCCCAGGGCGCTCCAATGTTCAGAAGTCAGGAAAGTTATGAGGAATCAGCAGAGGACATGGAGCAACAGTGGCCAGAGAGGAAGGGGGGATGCCAGGCCAGCACCTTCCAGGATCCACGGGAGAATGTGTCTCGAGGGGGAGAGAATGACCACCTTGTCAGATGAGGACTGCTGAATGGGAAGGGCCCGGAGAGCAGGAGGTGGTGGCAGAGTTTGAGGATGTGGGATGAGAGTGGAGGCCCCAGTGTTTGGACCATTAGGGTGAGCCAAGTGCCCTGGGAGCCCCAAGGGCGAGCCGTTCACCCACAGGGAGCGACCAGTGGCCTTTCTACCTGGACAGCATTAGATGGGCCACATGTACCCTTCTGAACCACAGCAGTGAGGTGGGCAATGTGCTCACGTGCTCCTGACCTTTGGAGGGATGAGAGGACAGTCTGTGTCCTTGACGAGCCAGAGCTCTGGAGGGGGGAGTGTCTGAAAGGAATGAGACTGACGGGTGACCAGATGTCCTTTCTCTCTCCCCGGCCGGCCATCTGCTGCCTCCCTGGACCCCAGACTGCAGGACTGGGATCCAGACGGCTCCATTGCCTCATACCTGCAAGATGCTGCACAAGGTTCCTGGCGAGAGGAGGTCACGCAAGGCCCACACTTATTCCAGAGAACGAGCACCACGACCGAAGGGCTAGAGCCCAGTGGATCTCAGGAGTACGAGAACGTCCTGGTGTCTGTAAGCAAGCACACGCGGACAGAACAGCCCGAGGCTGAGAGCTCCCAGGCCGATAGGGACCAGAGGCAGCAAGGTCAAGGAGAGCAGGTGCAGGAGGCCAGGAACACCTTCACCCAGGTGGTGCAGGTGAGAGCCAGTGGGGAGCTGCACGCTGCTGTTCCTTCCCAGCAGCGGAAGGGACCGGGACTCCAGGGCTGTCTCTCAGACATGCAAGCCCTGAGCTAAGCATATCTCCCTTTAACACTTGGTGGTGCTTCCCTTTCTCTAGAAGTCAAGGGTAAGGCCCGCCTTTCTGCCTCCCGGATCCCTGCTAAGGCGCCTGTACCTGTTGGGCAGCTGCTGATCAGAGTGGCTGAACAACTTGCTCAAGACCACAGTTTCAGAAGTGGGCTCTGAGCTAGGTCTGGCTGACTCCAAAGTTGTGGCTTTTGTTGGTTTTCTTGTTCCGTCTCGTTTTAGAAAGGGCTAGGAACCAAGCACTGGGCGCTGGGCTTACTCTTCTCTTACGGTGTCCTGTGTGATGTGCCCAAGGTGCTCTCTTTCCAGCACCTCAGGGTCCTCATTGGTAAAGGAAGGAGTGATTGGAATGTTGCTGAAGTTACTTGGCTCTGGAATTCTGTGGCTATTCAGGTGGACTCTGGATGGCGGTCACCAAGTAGAAGAGGGGCCCTGGGATAGAGAGGTCTCCTCTCCTGCTCCTGATTTCCCGGGCCTCTCCCTCTCCCGGCCCTCCCTCCTTTCTTCCACTTCCCCAGACTCCCTTTGAGTTTGCTGAACTTCATTTTGTTTGATTCATTCCCCACTCCCCGTTCCCAGCCTCCATGATGATCTACTTGTGGCCAATCTTGTTTCATCTGCACCCCCACTTTCTCCCACTGACCTATTATTTGGAAGCACATCCTGGCCATCATATTAATGGGTGTCTTTTCCATTTGTGTTCTTATAAAACATGCACCACTGTTCTCCACATGTGCGTGTTTAGTGTGTACATGAACGACATGTTCTGTCTCTTTCTGTTTTCACGCCTCATCCAGGCATGGTGCTTCCTCCTCTCCTTTCTTTCTTTCTTTCCTTCTCTCCCTTCCTTTCTACCTGAACCTCAGACTCCAGGACTAGGGTGGCTCTGGAAGGGAGACCCTGAGCTGCCAGCCATAGAACTGCTAGGAATTCAGTCAGGTTTTATTTAGAATGCTCCCCTGCCAAGTATGTGCCCTGGGCGGAGCCAGCACCTGTGTGCACTCCTCACCACAGGTGGCCTGTGCGTTTCTTCCATCACGCCCTCCTGGGCACCTAGTTCTCCTGCTCCCAGAGCACACATGATCTTAACTGGGTCTCTTCTCCTGAATCCCTGGGGAAAGAGAAAGACGCCTACAGCACTTTTTCCCACTGCCTGTCTGCAGTCAGCCTTTGGTGAGGGGAACTAGAAGGACCTTCTAGATCACACATCCAACCCCCTCAATTATAAACGAGGGCACTGTGGACCAGAGGAGCCAAGAACTTTCTCCAGAGTCACACAGTGGACCAATGTCAGGGACCAGGAGGGTCAGATCCCTCAGTTCCCAAGCCCTACATCCTCACGTCCAGCATGCACGTGCAACGCCAGCATGCCCAGCCCAGAACTGGAGACGCTGATTGGAGGGCCTGGCAGGCTGCTGCCAGTGCCTGTCTCACAGGCCCCAAGGGCTGATAAGGAGACCCTTGAAGGTGACTGATGGTTTGCAAAGCTTATTAGTATTTCCACTGGACCTCTGAAAACAGTGACAGGGAGATAGAGAGATTGCTTGTAACTTGGGACTTGGGAGGTGGCCTGAAATGACTGTGACCCAGCTGATTTCCCTGAGGACTTAGGAAGAAATATCTGAAGTTGGACTCTTCTTGACTGGGCCAAAACCAGATGCTTCACCGTGCCTGGCTTCTTTGCACATACTTTTCCCAATCTTTCTTGTTGAAATGAGGAGTATTGTGGAGTGAAAGGCATTTGGAATGTGACTCCTCCGTTTACTTACTCCTCCACCTAGGCAGAATACTTTACTTCTGTTTCCTTTGTGTAAAACGGGAAGACGATAGAACCTCCTTGGTTAGGCTTGTGGTAAGGTGTCTCTGAATTAACGTGAAATCCACAAAGAACCATGCACTATCACAAGCATTTGCCATTATTATTCATAGTGTTAGCATTCAAAAGCGGCATGATTGTCCCAGCAGCCTTGAGGGAGAGGAGTGGGAAGAGCACTTTAATCCCTGCTTCACAGATGAGGAAACTGAGGCACAGAGAAGGTACCCAGCCTTCCCAAGACCCCACAGTAGGTGAGTTGCGGGGTCAGTCTGCTGTGTCCCGGATCTGTGTTCTTTCTGCCATGCTGCATTGCCACTCAGAGAGGAACAACCTGATCTAGAAAGTGAAATTTTTTTCCAGCCACAGCTGCTGCGGCTATATTTGTGAATCAGCTCTGTAAACACGAGTTTAATATGCGTGGTTCCTGTTCAGTGGGCGTTGATAGCCCAGCCCTGGAAGAGCCTTTAAGGACAGGCCTTAAATAGACACACCAGCTCCACGCTTCAGTTTCGGGAGGCTGTGCCCCGTAAAGGAAGGGTACAAGGGCCTGCGGGCTGATAGGAATTACAGACTGGCTTCCAGGTGGCCCCACCACCTGTGCTGGGCCCCTGCTGGGCTCACTTGACTGTCTGCGAGCCCATCACTCACCCTTTTGGGGCAATTTTTGAAACAGACAAGTGTCCAGGGTATTAGCTGGTCTCATCCCTACCATGCTGAGGAACATCATTCAGATCACTGCAGTAGCAGCCCAAGGAGACACACAAGTAGCTGGTTTCTGGGACCATATTATTTTCTGAAAGTAAGAAACTTTCCCTGGGCAGAACTCTTTCTAGTTCCCATGGGGACGGGCAGGATAGGCGACAGGCCGAGCCCCCACTTCCAGCTCTCTGGGCAGGGCTGGGCAGGGCGGGGTTAGGCAGCAGCGGGTGTCACTCACACAGTGACTTTCACTTGTGCTTTCAGTGCTCAGGACATGGGCACCTGCCGGCTTCCTTCTAGCTCAGTTGGACAGCTCCGGCAGCTGGTTTGGGGAGCTAAAATTATAGGAGCGTGACGCCACCCGGGCCACTCAGGGCAGAGCCTGGCTGCTGGGCAGAAGGGCACTTGGGCTGGGCTGCTTCAGCCGAGAGGGCCATTCGGTGTCCTACCCAGAGAGAGAGAAACAGTGAGAGACCAAGAGAGCAAACCAGAGAGATAGGGAGGGGGAATGCAAGGGGTCCCTGGGGGACTCAGGAGTCCCAGTGGAGAATGAGAGGCGGGCCCCCCGTGGCAGTCCGGCCCCTAGCTGCTCTGGTCCCCGGAGGACTGGGCTGGTGAGGAGGGGAGGATGTGGACTTTCGTCACCCAGCTCCTGGTCACACTGGTGCTGCTGAGCTTCTTCCTGGTCAGCTGTCAGAACGTGATGCACATTGTCAGGGGGTCCCAGTGCTTCGTACTGAAGCACATCCACCAGGAGCTGGACAAGGAGCTGGGGGAGAGCGAGGGCCTCAGTGACGACGAGGAGACTATCTCCACCAGGGTGGTCCGGCGGCGGGTCTTCCTGAAGGTAACTGCCTGGCAGGAGGCCGGCAGGGCTGGCGGTGTGGGCGCCGGAGGCCAGGGCTGAGGGGACGCTGCTGTGGGGAGCTCCGGACCCAGACTTGGGAGACATTGGAAGAAAAGGACCAGGAGGCCCCCTGGGATCAGGTTCTGCCCTGGGAGCCAGAGTGTGTATGGTGCCCACCAGAACCTGCCCTCTGGTGCCCAGTGCGTTGTGACAGTGACATTAAACACTCAGCTTTGGGTCTCAGGAGGCTGTGCTCGTCCTGTTTCCTTCTTTGTTTCTTTCCTCTTTCTCTCTTTTCTCTCTCTTCTCTTTTTTCTTTTGTTTTTAGAGGTGAAGTCTTGCTCTTTAGTCCAGGCCGGAGTGCAGTGGCATGGTCATGGCTCACTGTAACCTGGGCTCACTGTAAATTCCTGGGCTCGAGTGATCCTCCCACCTCAGCCTTCTGAGTAGCTGGGACTACAGGCACACACCACCATGCCTGGCTATTTTTAAAAATTTTCTGTAGAGACGGGGGCTCACTATGTTGCCCAGGTTGGTCTTGAACTCCTGGACTCAAGTGGTCCTCTGGCCTTGGCCTCCCAAAGTGCTGGGATTGCAGGCATGTGCCACCATGGGATTGCACCTGGATTGTCCTGTTTCTGTTTCTGTCACCAACTGGCTCTGGGATTTCGGGCAAGTCACATTCTGGGTGATGCTGCCTGTCGAAGGGCTTTTCTATATTGCAAAGTGCTGTAAAAATAGGAAACAGGTGCCTTGCTTCCTCTCTCAGGGCCTCCTCTGTCAGACTTGCATAATTGCCCCCATTTTGCCAGTTCCCAGGGGGTGTTGTGAGGGCCGAGTGCACAATTGCGAGCTTGGGCTGTTCATCTTCATGCCTCCCAGACCCTCAGGGGCGTCGCCCACGCCCTGGGAGCCCTGGCGTGTCTCCCACTGCATGCTGAGCCGGAGTTTCCTGCTGGAGGAGTTATTGGGCCATGGCTATTTTGGCTGCTGCTGTTTCATTTCCTCTTCCTCCACTCTTCCTCCCAGACTCCCACTCACCAATCTTGCATTTTCTCCTCTTCTCTAATTCCAGGGGAATGAGTTTCAGAATATTCCAGGGGAGCAGGTGACAGAGGAGCAGTTCACGGATGAGCAGGGCAACATTGTCACCAAGAAGGTGGGTGCAGAGTGTTGTTCCCTTCTGTGCTGGGGACAGGCAGGTGGGCTAGAAGCTAAAAGGCGGTAGAAGCCAGCAGCTTCTCCCCGCTGCCCTCACAGCAGGTGAGCACGGCCAGGCTGGCTGCCCCCGCGCCCAGGACGGATGGAGGGCCCAGGAGCTGGGAGCTTTGGTCATCTGCAGTTCAGACACGGTGTCCTCACAACTGCTTTGTCTGAGTCAACCTGAATAGCTTCTGCTGCTCCCTTCCAGAAGGGCCAGCCCCAAGGAAATACCCCAGACCTAGTCCCATGATGCCTAACCCTGAAAACAGCTGTTAAACAAGTAGTTTGAGCATCCCAGGCCTACCATGGGCCTTCTTAAATAAAATGGATGTGGGCAGTGTGTCGGCTCATACCTGTGATCCCAGCACTTTGGGAGGCCAAGGCAGGAGGATCACTTGAGCCCAGGCATTTAGATCAGCCTGGGCAATATGGCAAGACTTCATCTCTAAAAAAGTTTTAAAAAAGGAAGAAAGAAATACACACACACACACACACACACAAAGTTAGCCAGGCATGGTGGCGCATGCCTGTAGTCACAGCTATTCAGGAAGCTGAGGCAGGAGGATCACTTAAACCCAGCAGTTCAATGCTGCATAAGCTTTGATTGAGCCACTACACTCCAGCCTGGGTGACAGAGTGAGACCCCGTCACCATAATTAAATAATTTAAAGGAAGTGAAAACGCATTGGATTGGTAGCAGATATTAATTCAGAGACATGACCTTGCCTGTCAAGTATGGGGCACAGTGCCAGCTATGGGTAAAAGAGAGGAGGAGCCAAGGCAGGGTCTCGAATGTGCTTCTGCTGGGGTGCAGCTCGCATCACCCTGGAGCAAGGCTGCTTGTGCGTCTATCTTTCCTCCTGCACTTTGAGCTGCTTGCAGGCAGGGACCGTGTCTGGCTGATGTTTCATCTCCCACTCAGACCACATGGCAGGTACAGAGTAAAGGGTTTGAATATTTGGACAGGTGAATACGGGAGTGGGTGGGCGAAAAAGAGATGCCCTCTGCCCTTAGGCGCATGGGAGTAGAATGGGGAAGAGCACAAACTTCCATCCATACCAAAAAGCAAAACAGAAGGCTGTGTGCTCAAGGGGGAGGTCACACCCAGTCACTCCTTGGTCATGGAATGGCACTGCCAAGGCCCCTTCAGGGCTGTCTACCAGAGGGTTTTCCATAAAGCGATGGGGCAAAGGCTGTCCCTCTTCTTGGCCTCTCAAGGAGGGGCTCCTAGGACAAAGGCTACCTCCCCCATTCGGAGCTCATTCCTGGGACCTGCTCTTGAGGGCTTGACCAGCGTTTTTTGTTTTTGTTTTTGTTTTTGTTTTTGTTTTATACAGAGCGTTGCTCTGTCGACCAGGCTAGAGTGCAGTGGTGTGGTCTAAGCTCACTGCAACCTCCACCCACCAGGTTCAAGTGATTCTCCTGCCACAGACTCCTGAGTAGCTGGGATTACAGGCGCCTGCCACCGCACCCGGCTAATTTTTGTCTTTTTAGTAGAGACAGGGTTTCACCATGTTGGTCAGGCTGGTTTCAAACTCCTGACCTCAGATGATCTGCCCATCAGCCTCCCAAAGTGCTGGGATTACAGACATGAGCCCCCGTGCCCGGCCTGACCAGCCCTTTCCTCCTTCCCTTCCTTTCCCAGATCATTCGCAAGGTGGTTCGGCAGATAGACTCGTCCAGCACCGACGCTGCCCAGGAGCACGAGGAGGTGACTGTCACGGGGCCCCTGGAGGATCCCAGTGAGCTGGAGGTCGATATTGATTCCTTTATGAAACATGCCAAGGTACTGAGGCTCCTGCCGCCCTGGGGGACCCAGCGCCATCACTGCTGCCTCGCTCTGCCCATCTTGCCGGGCCATCTGTGTGACATCTCCCTCCACTCACCTCTTCATGAGCTCTCCCTCCAGTCTCCCTTCTCCCCTGTGGGCAGTACGTCTGCCGCCTCTGTGTAGCCTCCTTTCGATTTTCTGACTGTGTTCTGCCCATCTTTGCCATCTATCCTGCTTTCTGTCTCTGCTGCTGTCTGCAGGTGGCGCTGAGAGGGAGTGGCCTACAGCCGGACCTGATAGAGGGCAGGAAAGGGGCGCAGATAGTGAAGCGGGCCAGCCTGAAAAGGGGGAAACAGTGACCCCGAGCCGCTCTCCTTGGAGTAGCCTCTCGGGAGGTAACGCAGCCCTTCTCATCCCCTCTGCATGGCCTGTTCTTTGGTGGAGTGGCTGCTCCCTGTCTCACCCAATCCCCTCCCAGCCACCCCAGCATGATGTGGGACAACTTGCGGCTGTGTCTCGAGGCAGAGATTCTCGCTTCCCAGCCCTACTAACAGCGGCCCTGAACCCCAGCTTCCTCATCAAGGAAACAGAGTTAATAACATCCACTTAACAGGGACCGCACAGTTTTGTAAGAATGCCTTTTGGGCCAGGCACAGTGGCTCATATCTGTAATCCCAGCATTTTGTGAGGTCAGGGCGAGAGGATTGCTTGAGGCCAGGAGTTCAAGACCAGCCTGGGCAACAGAGCAAGACCCCATCTCAAAAAAAAAAAAACAAAAAGCCAGAAAGAAAAAAGGCTCTTTGAAGAGTAAAAGCACTCTGTAAATCTAAGTGGTAATATTATCTTGGAAACCAAGAAATGGGGGTCTAGAAGGTGGTGGACAGGGCACTGGAGAGGACAGGAGAGTCGATCTGGGCTGTGATGTTTCAACATAAGAGCTCCAAGACTGAGGACTGGACTGTCTTTTGAACCTGGAGCCCAGCTACAGTTCTGACCTGGCCAAGGCTTAGCTTCTCCTTGGTGTTTTATGAAACATGTTGCTCCCTTGCTTTCTAGGAAAGGGCTGAGCTGACAGGCCTAAGGGGTGGACGATATGCTTTCTGCAAGTCAGGAGACCATCAGGGTTGGGGCCTGGGCCATGGTGCATGTGTGTGAGCACGGGGCAGTGTGGCCACGGAGCAGGGGCGTGCCGTGCCGTGCCATGAGGGAGGGACGTGAAGACGCTGCACGACTGCGACCGTCTCCAGCAGGTGTGTGCGGTGCTGGGGGCTTCAGGGGCCGGCTCTGATCTCCATCCTCCCTGGGGCATCCTGTACTGAGCTGCCCCGAGGCCCTTCATGCTGCCCAGCTCGGGGCAGCTCAGTACAGGATACCTCGGGGTGGGAGTCAGCAGGAGGTGAGGGGCATGGTGGCCCCAGTGCAGCACTAACCGGGTCGTTACCATTCACACCCCAGGGCCTGACTCTGGGGCCGAGCAGCAAGGAGGCTCTAGCTTTCCAAAGCTTTCAGCAAAAATCAGGGCCCGCTGCCTCCTGAGCCACCAAAAGTGCTGACTCTGGGCTTCCCGATATATCTCAGCACTTGGGCAAAAAAGAGGACTGGCAGATCCAGTTATAGGATAAAATTAGACCTGACATCTCAGCAGCTTAAGGAGGTCACCGTGTTAACCCCTGCACTGCCGGGGTCCCACTAGGCTGCTGGTTTAGAAGACTCTGAGTAGCTGCTGTTGGGTCCTGGAAAGAACCCAAAGATGCAAATAATGTTTAAAAGCAGCAAACGGAAAGGAAAAGTACACTCTTCTGACTTGTTTTTCTTATGGTAGCAGTGGCAGCTGTGGCTTTAAATTTCTGTTTGGCTCAGGTTCTATGGATGCTCCTGAGCGGGAGAGAGGCAGGCGGGAGAGAGGCAGCCCAAAAGCCAGGCTAGGGGGAAGGAGGGAGCCTTGAATTTCATTTTAATTTGCTGTAAATGATCTGCAGTGTGGCTGAAGCCCCCACCCCAGGTGATTAAGGACCAGACCACACTAGCGTGGGTGTCAGAAACACGGAGCAGCCCGGCTCTGGGACAGCACTTGGCCCTCTGTCAGTGACAGGCACAGGGACAAGTGTGACAGTGGCGGTGGGGAAAGGGGGCGAGGAGGGGTGAGAGCAGTGGCGAGGGAGAGGCGGAGAAAAGCTCCTGCTGAAGTCCCGGAGGGTTAGGGGACAGCATTAAATGCCCTACCCTCCCAACCAGGGCTAAGGCTACAGAGAAGACGGTTGAGGGCCCGAAGGCTTTCTAATTTACTACCCCCACCCCCGACAAGCGTGTACAGTTGATCCTCATCATTCACCGATTCGGCATTTGCGAATTCGCCTAGTCATTAACATTTATCTGTAGCCCCAAAGCTGACACTCACCATGCTTTTGCTCATTCATGGGCATGCACACAGAGGCAAAAAGTTTGAGTCGCCCAACATGTGCAATCCCAGCTGAGGATGGACAAAGCCACACTCTGCCTCGGTGCTTCATACTATAAATAAGTGTCCTCCTCACAGCTTGTGTAGTGCCACATTTTTCGAATTTTTGGTTTCATTGTTTAGAATGGCCCCTGAGGGAAGTGCTATCTGGTATCTGGTGTGAAGCGCAAGAAGGCTGGGATGTTCCTTAAGGAGAGAACGGACATCAGATAAGCTGTGCTCAGGGATGAGTTAGAGTGCCTGTGCTGGTGAAGTCAGTGTTAATGAGTCAACCCTATATATTACATAAGGTGTCTTGAAACAGAAACGCACCTAAGACAAAGTTATGTATTCATCAGTTGACCAAAATATTGTGGCCAGAGGCTCGCGGGAGCCTAACCTTGTATTTCCCTTAGGAGCAGTGGTTCAGTGTTCGCTAATTCCATGTTCACAGCGACTTATTTATTTATTTATTTATATTTTGAGAGGGAGTCTCACTCTGTCGCCCAGGCTGGAGTGCAGTGGCACTATCTTGGCTCACTGCAACCTCCGTCTCCCAGGTTCAAGTGATCCTCCTGCCTCAGCCTCCTGAGTAGCTGGGATTACAGGCATGTGCTACTACCCTTGGCTAATTTTTGTATTTTTAGGAGAGACGGGGTTTCACCATGTTGGCCAGGCTGGTCTCAAACTCCTCACCTCAAGTAACCCGCCCTCCTTAGCCTCCCAAAGCGCTGGGATTACAGGCGTGAGCCACTGTGTGTAGCCTCAAACAGCGACTAATTTATAGAACAGAGCTATTGCAAATGACTAGAATGGGCTGTATGTGTTTCAAAGAGTGAAAGCTGGAGCTTGTGAGTCTAGAATTAAGGCCTCTTCCTCCTGCTTCCAGGTTGTATGGCCTTAAGTCATGTAACAGCCCTGAGCTTCAGTCTCCTCAAGGGAGGATGAAAATAGTCCCTTTCAATGTGTTACACTTCAAGAAAAAGGTTTCAAAATAATAATGGTAACTGTGAGCACTGATGTGAAGAGAGTAAGAACGAACGTATATGCTCTGGGACTCAAATAATTGCAGGTCTTGTTTGTAGTGTGACTCAGAGCAAGTCAAATGACCTCGCTAAGCCTCAGGTTCCTTAGCCATAAAATAGCAATAATGTCAGCATTTCCCTTGTAGGATGGTTATGATGGTTGCTGAGTTTATGTTTGTGAAAGGGCTGTCTAGGGCCGGGCATAGTGACTCATGCCTGTAATCCCAGCACTTTGGGAGGCTGAGGCAGGAGGACCACTTGAGATGAGCCTGGGCAATGTGGTAGGACCCTGTCTCTAAAAAAAATTTAAAAATTAGCTGGCCATGGTGGCATACACCTGTAGTTCCAGCCTCTTGGGAAGCTGAGGTGGGAGGATCGCTTGAGCCCAGGAGTTCAAGGCTGCAGTGAGCTATGATCGTACCACTGCAATCTAGCCCGGACAGCAGAGCAAGACTCTGTCTCTAAATGAAATAAAAATAAAGAATGAAAGAGACTCTTTTCTAACCTTTTGAAAGGTGAGGGGACCCAGGAGAAGAGGCCAGAACAATGCAGGAGTCCTGAGCAGAGTGAGGTGACCTAGATCCTCATCCCACCCCTGTTCTTGCCACCGTGCCTCCAGAGTCTCAGTTTACCAAGGGATGAAATGGGCAGTCATGCCAGCATGATCTCTGAGGTCTGAACTTTCTCTTCTGCTCAGTGCCTGGGCAGTAAAGTAGATGGGAGATCCTAGACTATCTTTCCTAGGCCGCACATTCCATGATGGTCTCTTATTTGAGGAGTGCTTCCCCCTGGGGCAGGCACCGTGGGGAGCACCAGGAGGCTGTTCTTGCCGTCGGTGTTTCTAATCCAACCAGGGAAATATGCAGACATCAAAAAGCACAGACGGACAGAGACGGTAACATTTCTAGAGAGCCAAGTAATTGTTCACATTTATACAATGCTAAGCACCTATGTGTCTTAGCTTTTTTAAACATCACACATCTCTAATGGGTAGGTCCTATTACTGCCCTCATTTTACAGCAGAGAAAACTGAGTCACAGAGTGGGTAAGGCACTTGACTGAGGTCAGGCAGCACGGGACTTGAACCCGGGTGGTCTGGCTCCAGAGTTCATGTTCTTACCCATTCGACTCTGCCATCTCCCGATCAGAAAAGGCAGCCTCTTTTTTTTTTTTTGTATTTTGTATTTTTACAAAATACAAAAGGGAGAGCTTCCAGAGTGGAGAGGGGCCTGCTCCAAGGATCAGGAAGGTTTTGTGGAGTGGAAATGTTAAAGGCGGCAGACAGAACCTCTGCAGAAAGGAGAGCGGAAGGCAGCCTTGACAGGAGAAGCGTGACCAAAGGCAGAGAACAGGAGGGTAGAGGATGTTCAGAGGCTTAGAGGAGACAGTCAGGCTTGACTGATGTGATGGCCCGGCAGTGATGAAAGCATCTTCCCTCTACGGTGACAGCACTGTCCACCCACTGCGGCAGCGGTTCCTGGTTTTACAGTTCTACAGCAGCCCCTGGCAAGGAACCCGGCACCACCCTCCCATCCCTGGGGAACCACCCAAGAGCTGAGTTCTCCCTGCTCCCTTCCAACACTCCTCCCCAACACCTTCACCTGGAGAACCCAAGACAGCAGTATGTCTGGGGATGGCACCACCTGAGGATGAGCTCCTGCCCCCCTGTGTCACTTCCTGCCCTGCCCAAGAGATTGTCACCTCCTCCCTGTTGAAGCATCCTCCTTTCCCCAGCGGTCCCAGGGTCCCTGCAGATAGAACATGAGTGACTGGTCTTGAAAACATGGAGTTTTCACCCCAGGTTGGAGGCTGGAGGCCCCATGGGGACAGGAGAGGTTTCTCACTGTGAATCCCAGGCTGAAGAATGTAGGCTTAGCTCCTCCAGCAAATCTGCTCTTCTCCAGCCTAGGACTCAATACAGGAGGAAGAGAGGAGGATGCATCTCCTTTTCAGAGATCTTGTCCATCTGAGGGGAATGGGGAGAGCAGCCAGAGGCAGCGGTCAGGAAGAACTGTGGACCAGAGCTGAAGGAGAGCTGTCACCCTTGAAGCATGAGCTCCCAAAGCCAGGGCGCACGTCCGCACCATCCCTGGGTCCCCAAGGCTGGCGCATGGCAGACATCAGTGCATGTTGGCAGAGCTGAACTGAGAAAGTGAAGGCATCACCTAACCTCACCTAGCCCCTTCTTGGCACAAGCCCTGGCTCAAGAAAAATGGCCCTTCCTAAGTACAAGGATCTGCTGGGAGGATGTCTCCCCAGGTGACCACATAGGCACAGGGGCCTCTGCTCCTCTCCCAGGACACGGAGCACAGCGCTCTCCTTGGCCCATACAGAGAGGCATCCTGGAGCGCTTGAGCACTCAGAAGGAATTCATGAGGCCTGGGTGGCGGCTCTGAGAACAGCCTCTGCATAGGGAGCAAGAGAAGGAGGGCAGCATCTCAGGAGGTTGGGCCTGTAAGAGCAGCGCCCTCTGCATGTCGCCTTGCCTAGGGAGACTGTTTTTCCTGAGTCAGATTTGGCCTGAGCTGCCAGCACAAAACTCTGTGTGTCGGGTTTTTGCTGGATGTTGCCCTTTTGCATTCTAAGTGACCCCTTCTCTCTTTGTGTCTCCCAGGATCACACCTCGACACCCAACCCCTGAACCTCACACACTCTGCCATGCACACAGGAGGAGAGCTGGACCTGAGGGCCACCGCAGTGGTGCACACGTTCCTCTGGGCTGACGGCATGACCTCTGTAAGGGACTCCCGCTAGTCCCCTCTACGCATGAATGACTGACTGTAGACGCATGACCTCCAGGCTTCAATCCTGCCTCTTGCAATGACAGCTGATCTGTCGGAACCAGGACACAAAAGGAGCAAGAAGCCGGGAGAGAGAGGGACAGAGAACAGGCGCGGGAGAGTGTGTGAACGCAACAGTGAATGAGGGCTTTTTGTGGCTGGGGATGGGTTTTGGTTTTGGGGGGTTTTTTTTAGTTGTTTTGACTTCGCACAGGGTACTTTTTCCCGACCTCATCTGTCAGAAATCCATGTGGGCTTCCTGGAAAGAAAAAAAAAAAAAAAAGAAAAAGAAAGAAAGAAAGAAAGAAAGAAAGAAAGAAAGAAAACTAGGCATGAAATCAGTTTAGCCACCTTAATCTTAAGCCGTGTCCTCATCTGCCCACCCTCCCCAACCCAACCCACACACCTCCATTCCACTTGTGACACCCCCTTCACTCCCTAGTGATGCTCCTCCCAGATCGCTCTACATGACATTCAGGAGACACACACACACACATACACACACACCACTTGCCTCCACTGAATCTACACACAGATGTTACTGTGACTTCTGAAGCTGTATAGACTCTGCTGTGGATAAACTGGAATTTTTTATGTTGTCTCTCTCTCTCTCTCTCTGCCAATTTCAGTACAAGTCATCTTCCAATGGAAAATCATTACCTTGAGAGTGCGTTCGGGGTTCCTTGTGTTAGGGACTTAAGAATCTGAGGCGAGGACTCCCAGGCTTACCTGTAGGGCTCAAAGGGAGCCAGAACCCCATCTGAAAGGGTCTCCTCTCTCAGTTGGGGGACAGGCCGGTGGCTGACCCAGGATTGCACCAGCATGTCCATAGAGAAGAGGTTTTCTATATCTTCAAGCACTATATCATAGTCCGTGTTCAAAGTGTAAACTGTACAGTAATCAGCCTTGTGTATATGAAAAACAATAAATACTATGCAAACCAATAGAAACATTTAGCAGTATGTACAGAGCCTGACAGCACAGCTCCTGAGGACTTCTGTGGCTTCAGGAGAAGGAGCTGTGGCCTGCCTTTCAGTGAAAGAGGAAGGAAAGGTCTAGTGAATGTATTTGCCAGTTCTTAGAAGTTAGGACCACCCAAGGTCTCCCAGAGTGAACTTGGTGCTCTAAGTCCAGGCAGCCTGCAGGCTGGGGGCCCTGGGTGCAGGTGCCAGGCTCGAGGCTGTTTCCTGTCTGTCTCGGTGCCTCCCCTCTGCCCAGCCTCTGTGGCCTCTTGGAGAGGCCAGCCAGGGGGCTCCCTGGATCGCATGACCAGTGGTAGCAGAGTCGGTGGCAGAGAGCCTGGACGCCAAGAGGCCGGGGCCAGGCTCCGGGTCAGGGCAGAAAGGAGACAGACAGCTGGCAGTTCCTCGCCTCGGTGCCATCAGGGAGGAGCCTTAAGTTCCACTAGAGCCTCCGGCCCAGGGAGGCCCCAATCAGCACAATCCCTGCCCGCCCTCGCGGCGGGCGCCCCCAGGGCCAGGAGAGAGAGACAGGGCTGGCTCCTCTCGACCCCGGAGCCGCGGTGTGGACGGCCTGGCCCCCTCCGCCCCGCCGCTCTGCGGGAGTGTCCTCGGGACACACTTAAACCTTCCAAGTAGCACAGAAGCCCCCTCCACATCAGAGGCCCCCTGGTCGCGGGGCCTGTGAGCGGAGAGGGGCCCTGCCTCCCCCACAAGTCCGCCCTGATGCACCCAGGGCCGAGCAGGCCCCGGGGCGGCCGAGGCACCTTGTCGGCCGGGGGCGGGGCTGCTTTTGCTTCCTTAGAGGGGCGGGCAGGGAGAGGAAGCTCTAGCTCCGGGCCTCAGTTTCCCCGAGGCTGCCTCTGAAGAGCTGCAGGGCGAGCCCGGATGGCTGCCGTCGCCGCCAGAGGCCACCCCGGCCCGGCCTCCAGGGCGCAGAGGCGCCCCCATCCATCCCCCCATCCCGGGGGCCACGGCAGGGGGGTCGCGCAGCACGGCTGGGACCGATTCGATGACGGCCCAAGGAAGCTGGGCGCAGGGCTCGCCTCCCACGCCTCGATCCTGCACCTTCCTCTCCCCAGGTCGCCGCTGCAGCCAACCCAGTAGCCCCCTTAGCGCCCCCGCGGGCCCCGCGGCTCCAGGCTCCGCTTTGGCACCTCTGCTCCGGCTGGCATGGCTGCACGCTCCGGCTGCTAGTAGGAGCCCTTAGGGGAGGAGTTTGGGGTCTCCACACGATGCCTAGAGAATGCTGCAGTCTGCACATTAGACGCTTTTTAGAAGTTTTGAAATTACCTTGATTTTTTTAATTGTTATGAAAATGGATATTTTCTTGACTCTCCCACATGCTCTGTTACGGGAGAGAACCCCCTACCCTACTCTGATGTATAGACCATTCTCCCTACACCAGCCGAACCAATGTCAAAATTAATAAAGAAATGGACTAATGGCACAGGGCTCTATCTCTCCTTCCCACTCGTCTTTTGGGGGTAAGGGGTGCTGAGGCCAGCCTAAAGCCTAGGTTGGGATGTGAAGGAATCTATGAGTGGGGCTCAGGTCCCAGAGAGCCTGCCAATGCCGAGTCCTCCCAGAAGCCTGGACAATCCCTTAATCAGGACCCCTGACCTGGGAGAGGCCTCCAGAGAGGTGGCAGAGTAGATTTCTATTCCACCTGATAGCTCCCATGAGATGGGGAGAAGCTGGGGGTCGGGGGAGGGGGCACCACAACTCACTAAGATTCTTGGCCAGGCCCCCAGCTGGCATGCACTGAGGGGGCTCCCCAGCGTTCCCCAGGAAGGCATCTGGCCCCAGTACTCAATGCCATTCAAAGTTCAAGAACTTGTTCTTGCTATAGGGAAAAAATTGCCCTGTTTCTAGCTAGTTGCTAACACTTCCTGCAAGGCTGGTCACCAAGCTGACCTCAGTTTCCTCATCTGTCTAATGGAAGAATGGATTAGGTGGTTGCTAAAGTCTCTTCAGTTTCTCATCCTAGGGGCGCCAGACACCAATGCTTTTGTCAGGCTTGGCATTAATTAAGAATCAAATCATTGGCTGTGGCTTTCCTGCCACATAAATTCCCCATCATGAGGGGGTGACGGAGTCAGAATCCCAAGGCCCCTGGAGCACCCCAGTCCCACCCCACTCCAAGCCTCTCTCCTGGAATCAGACAGGCCATCCAGGCCAGTGGGCAACCGCAGCAGGTCATCTGCAGCACCCAGGGGGCTTTTCAAAATGCAGTTTCAGAATCACAGTTGCCTGGGTGGGATTGGGTGGTGACGCTGAGAACCAGAACCAGGTCTATCAGATGGCTGTGGCATGCAGCCTGGTGGCAAAGCCATCTCAGACGAAGACATAGCTCTTTTCCCTTTAAACCAAATCTGTAGAGAATCATTCCACACCCTTTGTGAGGTCTTTCTTGCATAACCTAAATCTTTATGCTACAGAGGGTCAGCTTCTGCATGAGAAGGAAGCTCGCCCTGAGCCCTGGGGTCCTCTGCTCCCCACTGAAAACCAAGATGGCCTGGAAACCCAGGAGAAGCTCAGTGAAGCAGTGCCTCTCGTCTCCCACCTACCAGGGCGGCCTCTGGGGAGTGAGAGATCAAGCTCTGCAGAGCTCATGCCTGGTCAGGAAGGGCTCTGAGGCCACCAGGCACAGAGATGAGCAGAAATCCATCTGTCTGGCAGTCACAATCTTTCCTAGCATTTTACATGTTCAGGCCAGTGGCATGCTTGCTAGTTTCCATTTTTAGAGAAAAACTGCAGGGAAGAATCCTGCCCAGTCCAGAAGTCACCCATATACCTGGAACGTGGGCTCCAACTCCTCTATACCTTGGTTTCCCTGTTTGTAAAATGAGAGTTTCCCTCAATAAAGCCTTGTACATTATAAAAATTTATTCGAGAAAAAAAAAAAAAAGCATATGCATGCTCTGTGATTCAGCCCAGTCCTGTGCATCAACTACTAACTGAGCACCGACAGAGTGCCTGGCACTGGGCTCCACCACCCTCTCAGCCATCAGGGATTTCAAACCTGGGCACCACACCAGACAGAGCATGGCCATTGCTCCAGCCGAGGCACAAATGAGGAAGAGATTCTGATAGGGAGTTCAGGGAAGGCCGACCAGAGGTGGAGGCAAGAACACGCGTGCAGGGTGGCCCTCTCTTCAGCCTCTTGCAGCTGGAGGAGGCACACCCTGGCACTGTCAGGGCTGCCCATTCCCCACCCTGCCTTCTGCCCAGCAGGCTCCCACCCTAGGCTCTCAAGCCAGCCACAGGGACTTGCATCCCCCAGAAAGCAATGCCACTCGGCCTCTTACCCCATCCCCACACTTACCCAATCTTAAGCCACTTACCCCATCCCCCCATGAGGAAGGGAAGGAAGAGGCTGTGTTCTCCTGTGGAGCTTGGGCATCTGCGCATAAAGGGGCCGGCGCAGCTCCGGACAGTGGCCTCAGAGTTCGGCCTTATCTCCCCCAGGGAAACAGCTGCTTGGGAGCCTCCAGGGGCCCCCAGACACTCACCTTTTCCTAGATGCTAGACTTGCGGGGAGCAGATGGACCCTCTGGCGATGAGCAGGGCTTCTAGAGCTAATTCGCTCTCTGTCTTTCTCACACACACGCGCGCGCACGCACACACACACACACACACACACCCTGGCTGATTTTACAGTCAATCTTTCAAAGTGCAATTTGTCTAGGAAAAGCCAATGTGAGGCCCGTGTGTGCCCCGACCAATGGTGGCGCGGCTCCGGCGGCTCAGCCAGTCTCGGGCCTGTATTCTAATGGGCCGTATGTTTATCAGGGAAATGTTCCTTCTCTGAACTTAAAACTTCTCATGTAGGGTCCCCAGACTCAGAGGCAGAAAGGGGGTCTGAGCTGAGGCGTAGGGAGCCACCCCGTCCAGCCAGGGCAAGGAGAGAGGCCAGGAGCCCTGGGGAGGCCTCCCACCTGCCCCAAGCACCTGACTTCCGAGCAGCTGACCCGGTGCGGGTGCCTGGGCCAGGGCCTGGCTGAGGCCTCAGGTGGGAGGCAGTCAGGGGCTCAGAGCTGGTCCTGACCCCCCAGGCCTGCCATGAGATTTGGGGCTAGAGTGTGGGCTCTTGGGTTTTAGGGGCCTGGAGAAGCCTTCCCTGTCCTGACTGGGAGATCATGGAGTCCAACCTGCAGGGGACGTTCCTGCTGAACAACACGCCGCTGGCTCAGTTTCCAGAGATGAAGGCCCCTGTGTGCCAGTACTCAGTGCAGAACTCCTTCTACAAGCTCAGCCCCCCGGGGCTGGGCCCCCAGCTGGCCGCGGGGACCCCCCACGGGATCACGGACATCCTGAGCAGGCCCGTGGCTGCACCGAACAGCAGCCTCCTCTCCGGCTACTCCCACGTGGCAGGCTTCGGGGGGCTCAGCTCGCAGGGGGTGTACTACAGCCCCCAGGTAGGAAATTTTTCCAAGGCTGGGAACGAGTACCCCACCCGGACCCGGAACTGCTGGGCGGACACAGGCCAGGACTGGCGAGGCAGTCGGCAGTGCAGCAACAGTGAGTACGGGGCCTCCCCAGCCACTTACCAGCACCCACCAGGCCCCGGGGGGCAGAGAACAAGGAGGGGCCTCCTCCCAGGCACCCCGCACCACTGCCTTCTCCCCCAGCCACCATTAACCCCTGGACTCGTGGCCTCAGCTCAGTGCAGGCTGAGTTCTACCCGCTCTTCCTTCCCATCCAGCAGTGCTTGGACACAGGTGTCTGAGCCACCCCCCTCACCTGCTGCCACCTTAGCTGCCCTCCTAGGGCCCCCGGGAGTTCCAGATCTAGAGAAGGCCCCATAGCCCACACCTGCAGGGTCCAGCAGGCAGCCCAGCTTGCTTCTGCAGCCCAGGGCGCATGCATCCACTTCTTCACCCAAAGCAGGCAAATGCTACCCTGTGAGGAAGATGTCCCAGCTTACCTTCCCAGACAGCCCTGGCATCACTCAGGGGTGCAGAATGCACCCTGACCCTATCCAGGTCCAGCCTTTGAGCCAGGGGGCTGATGCCCACCACATCCTCTGGTTTCTAGCAACAGCAGCCGCACCAAGTAGCCTGTCTCCAGGAGTTGCTGCTGAGCCCAGCTGAATTTGGTCCTGGCTGTGGGGAAGCAGAGGGCCTCTTCTCAGCCCACCCATCCCTCAGCCAAGGTTTTCAGAGGGTGGGCCTGTGATGCCATTCAGGGTTACTGGAGGAGGTGGCAGGGCATGCCTGGGCAGATGAGGCTCCACTGGGAGGCAGGGAGGTGAGGGTTTTTGGAACCTTCCCTGTGCCACTGAAACCCTGCCCACGTCAGGCAGGGGCCTCCACTTCTGTCTGATCTCTGGGCTCCCCCACACCAATAGGGGCTTGGGGCCAACCTAGGAATCCCCAAAAGCACACCTGTCCCCCCATTTGCTACTCTGCCTTGCCAGTCACACTGCCTGACAGCCACCCCTCCATGGGCTGCCACCCATCCCTGTGCCCCTGTAGGTGAAGGCCTCCTCTCTTGGATCCTGTTTTAGGCTTGGCTTCGGGGGCGCTTTAAGCCTCAGCTGGCTCTCTCTTCCCTCCATCTCCCCGTCCCCTCTCCACAACCCACACACTACCTCTTCAGCCCTGAATGCAGGTACACACACAGGGACACAGCCAAGAAAGTCAGTGGCTAATGAAGGCAAAGGCAGACAGACTTGAAGATGATCTCTCAGGAGGGCCCTTCCTCTCTCTGTGCCTCAGTTTCCTCACCTGTAACTTGAGCTGTCAGACTGCACAGAACGAGGCCTGACACGTGGGAATTCTGACTCCCCTGAGCCCACTTTCCACAACTCCTTCCCAAGCCGGCTGCCCTGGCCAGGCTGGAGGTCTCTGGCCTCTGTTCCAGGCTCTCTAGGGTGGTTTAAGCCACATAACTTCCAGGCCTGGTGACTTGGGGAAGGAGCAGCTTGGGGCTTGAGGTTCCCCCTCCCTGGTTTCCTGGAGACCTGGGAAGTTGGGTCTCAAGAGCAAGGAAGTTGGCAGAAGCCAGGGGTGGAGGGAATTCACAGGCCCCGGTCCCTAATTATAGGAGAAGGGTGACCTGAAGGGACATCCCTGGGACAGAGAGGGAACTCCTGTTGCCCCTCAGGAGAAGGCAACATCAGTGAGTATTGAGAAATTTAGACAGAGAGGCATGAGGCTCTGCTGCCCCTCAGTCCCCTTACCCTAGGGTAGCTGCCCTCTCGGAGCCCTGTCCACCCAGGCGGGGCAGAGGTCACAGCCACTGTTCTCCAATATCAAGAATGCTGCTCGGCCGGGCGCGGTGGCTCAAGCCTGTAATCCCAGCACTTTGGGAGGCCGAGACGGGCGGATCATGAGGTCAGGAGATCGAGACCATCCTGGCTAACACAGTGAAACCCCGTCTCTACTAAAAAATACAAAAAACTAGCCGGGCGAGGTGGCGGGGGCCTGTAGTCCTAGCTACTCGGGAGGCTGAGGCAGGAGAATGGCGTAAACCCGGGAGGCGGAGCTTGCAGTGAGCCGAGATCGGGCCACTGCACTCCAGCCTGGGCGACAGAGCGAGACTCTGTCTCAAAAAAAAAAAAAAAAAAAAAAAAAAAATGCTGCTCAGGGGAAAGGAATCTTGGTGCTCTGGCAATCTCTGTAGGAAGGAGAGGACGGGCATGGTTGTTGCCCTGACAGTCGTGCCTAGCCTCAGGGTCCCCACTTACTCTACTAACCCCACACTTCCTTCCTCCTGCCAGCCCCAGATCCCCTGAGTGACAGCGTACACAAGAAGAAGCACACCCGGCCCACCTTCACGGGGCACCAGATCTTTGCCCTGGAGAAAACCTTTGAGCAGACCAAGTACTTGGCTGGCCCCGAGAGGGCGCGGCTGGCATACTCCCTGGGCATGACTGAATCGCAGGTCAAGGTAAGTCTGTGCGGGAGATGGCGCCTGCTCTGCAGGGAGGAGCCTGCTGGACAGGACGGCACTGCGCTGGAGAGAGGTGGCCACACAACGCAGCCCCCCAGAGGACAGCTGTACTGGTGTCTGGGCACTGCCTGCCTGCCTAACCCTGGAGCCTGTGGTAATTAACCATAGCCAGGAAAAGGCCATCATCCACTGAGCCCCATTCTCAGAGCCTTATGCGCGGCACCTCATTTCATCATCTCAGCAACCCGGGGAGACGGTATTATTACCCATTTCGCAGATGAAGGTCAGTGTCTGGGAGAGCTGGCAGAGCTGGGATTCAACCCCTGAGGTGGGGACTCCAACCTCAGGCTTTCCCTCTCCCCCCGTATTTGGCCAAAAATTCCAAGCACTGTCGGCAGCCTCTGGCCCAGATTCATGCTTGATGCCTGGAGCAAAAGGAGCTGACCTCAGTTTACCAATCTTTAAGATGAAGACAAGGCCTCCTCCTACTAAGCAGGATCGGATGGGCTATAAGGGGCCTGGAGCCTTGTCGCCCGCCAGGGCTAGGGAAGGTGAGCCCAGGCTCTCCCACTCCACACGCAGGGGCCCCAAATGTCCCCTAAATAGACCTGAGGAGACCTGTTTCTACCGCCTCAGAGTCTGGGGGCAACTTTCCCCACTTTGATGCTAGATCTCTCTTGGGACTTTGAGTTGGGGCACCGAAGCTCAAGAAAGCTCGGAACTGTGCAGGAACTGCTGGCTCAGTGACTTGGCGACGGGCCTAAGGATGCAGCACGGGCAGCTGGCACCTGGGTCTGGGCTTTGCTCAGGGCCCTGGGGCCTCCAAGCTCCCACCCGCTGAGCCCTCCTCATCAGCCGCTCAACTGCCCTGGGGCGAGAGCTGGGGGGAAGAGGCAGACTCCTCTGCATGTCTTTCTGCTTCTGGGGTGCATTCCTGCACTCTTCAACTATCCCAAGGAATGGACCAACGTTACTTTTCTAACCAGGGGAACAATTATTTATGAAGTAGGGTGAGGGTCTATGAAGCCCAGAGGAGGGACTGCTCATAAGCACCTTCCAATGAGTACCGGGGCTAAGCCTTCCACCCCCGCACTCCGCATCTTCCACCTAGAGCCCAGGCGGAGGAAGAGGAAGAGGAAGAGGAGGAGGAGGAAGAGGAGGCGGCGGCAACACGGGGGAGTTGGGGGAGAGGAGGGGAGGGCTGCTGCGCTCACGTTTTAAAATTTTATTGTCCTTCCCCAACAGAAACGTGAATGTGACAGTCACTCCATTGTTGAACCATTTGTTTAGCTGTAGCAGGATGGCTGTTCCCGCGTCCCGTGCGCGCTGTGCCCCTGTGCCATTCACAGTCTTTCTCATCCCAGGTGTGGTTCCAGAACCGCAGGACCAAGTGGCGGAAGAAGAGCGCCCTGGAACCCTCGTCCTCCACGCCCCGGGCCCCGGGCGGCGCGGGCGCAGGCGGGGACCGCGCACCCTCGGAGAACGAGGACGACGAGTACAACAAGCCGCTGGACCCTGACTCGGACGACGAGAAGATCCGCCTGCTGCTGCGCAAGCACCGCGCCGCCTTCTCGGTGCTCAGCCTGGGAGCGCACAGCGTCTGACGCCCGCCGTCCAGGCCCGGGATCCTGGCTGCAGCCCGCGGGGGAATGCCGAGGAGCCTACCTTCCCCTCCCCTTCCCCACGCTGCTGGGGGCGCAGGGACTGAGTCTTCTGATGAGGAGCGCATGGAGGAGGTGGAGGAGGAGCGGCAGGTGCAGGGGAGGAGGCGGAAGAAGAGGAGGGGAGGCGGGAGGGGAGGCGGGAGAGGAGGAGGAAAAGGAGGGAAAGGGGACAGGCATCCTAACTAAGGGAGGAGGAGGCCAAGAGGGAGGCACAGCACTCCTGAGACCTGGAAGCCGCTGCCCCTTGCACCTCCGCGGGCTTCGCCTGCCACTTCTGCAGATTCACAAGTGGACAGAGGACTAAAATGACCAGGCTCTGCAGCCAGAAAACTGGCTGTGGGGTCCCAGACATGCCACTGTGATCCAACTTTTGTGGGGGTGGGGGGCAGGACATCCCAGGAAGGAAGGCAGCTGGCTGGGGAGTCAGAAGACCAGAGTCTTGGGCCCCAAGCCAGCTGCTGGCTGCAGAAGAAAAGACAGGTGAGTGGCCAGGTGCACTCCTCAGACCTGTGCACAGGAAGGATCCCACTGGAGGGGCCAGAGTTGAGCACCTAATCCAGGCTGCAGGAATCTGCCTCCAGGAGGGGAAGTGGGACATCCCAGTGAAGAATAAACGCCCCTGACACTCCAGAATGATGGCCCCTGAGCTGCGGAAATCCCCTTGGCCTCCTTTCTCCGATTTACCCTCAGGGTCAATACCTCTGAGACCGGAAGACTCGGAAACTCCCTGACAACCGGGAAAAGGGGAGGGTGCAGGGAGAAGTGAGGCGGGGACAGTGTACCCAAGGGCTGCCCACCTGGGCATCATTTGGTGCAGATATAAGGACAGGCCCACCCAGAGAGAAGGAACATCCCATCTGGGGAGGAAAGGAAGGGCTGGGAACAGTATCCCTCCAACAAGGCAGGAAAGGAGAAGGAGAGCCCCTCCAACTGGGTGAAGGATGCCAGGGAGGGGCTGAACCACGGCCTGCTGGGAATCATGGCCCTTCCTTTCCTCGGACAATCTTGCGGTCTGGCACTGGAGCTGGTGCTGACAGGGACGCTGGGCAACAGAGTGATATTTTTCACCCAGGTGATCTGAGCTGCTGGCAGGTAGGGGGGTGGGCTGGGGGAGGCGGGTGGGGACTGGTGGTAGAGGAATGCAGCCCAGAAGGGACTGAGCACTTGCCCATCCTTGCTGGCTTTCAAAAAATAAACAGTAAAAATAAAAGTCCCGTGAACCTTATGGCTCCTGTACTTCTGTGAAAGGGACGAACGGCAGGAAACTGGCTGTGAGGTCCCAGACTTGCCAGCTGTGGGGCCTTCCCCGAGGGCCATTGTCTAGTCTCCTGGGGACATTCGTGCTCTGACAGATTGCACAACACAGGTTATTTGCAACCTCGCTGGTAGATGCCAGACACTGTCCCCAGGCGGTGAGAAACCCAAGATGAATTTTATGGGGTCCCTGATCTCCAGGAATTTATACCCTAGTGGGGAAAATGATCTGTGTGGAGAATTGGGTATCATAAGAAAAATAAGGAGGGAGAGACTGGAAGAGCTAACTTTAACAGAACACCTGCTAATTTCTCCCCTGTAGAATGTCTGGATTATCACTGACCCCACAAGAAAACTAGGCAGTAGGTATCATCTTCAATGCATGGAGGAGAAAACCAAATCTCAGAAAGTTCCTAAACCAAGTCACGGAAGTGGGAAGAGGCAACCTCAGAGTAGATCCCAAGGCCCTTTCAGCCACTTCCTTGGGTTGTGAAGGGCACCCTTCAAAACCTTTTCTGTCAAATGAGAGGCTAGAACCAAAAGTAGTTTAAGGCCCTCCAACTTCAACAATCTATGCAACTAGCAACTAGGTTTGACCCCTTTGCTCTCCCAAGAAGTCCATCGTCCATCCTTGGTCCCCCAGGACAGGTGAACCTGGCTCTGGAACCAGCCTGAGAGGGGATGAGGGTGGAGGAAGACCCAGCTAGGAGCATCTCAGAAAGTGGTGCACCCACCTTTCCTAAGACCCTTAGTGCAACCGGAGGACAGTGGGGAACATGACCAGAAAATGCAGAATGTGTGCAAACTTCCACCCTCCATCTGTGAAGATGCCCAAGCTCAGGTGTCAGTCTCTCCCCTTGGAAAGCGGAAAGGAGAAAAGAAGGGACTTGAGCACAATTTCTGTGTGCACACTGAGAAGCCATGCTCTGTCACGGGTGTCCTGAGTGGGTCCTACAGTGGCTACAGCAGGAAAGGACCCTAGAATTCAGCACAGGCTTCAAAGAAGAAAAGTCTTTGTGTCCCTGGGAGGCTTGCGATTCACTGAGTGCTGCAGGCAGGAAAAGGCTATCACATAGCCCAGGTGCGAAGTCACCAAGCAGGTATGGAGGAAGATGCCAGTGACATAAAAACTGTGTTTCCTTATCTTTTTCTGAAGCAATGCTGTAATCTTAACTGCTCTATTGTAGCTGTAATTCTTGCATGTCTGATTCAAGTCGTTTGGGGTCAATATGAAATCAAGCCAGGGGAAAGTTTTTCCCAGGAGACATTTGCTGAGCTAAACAAGACCTCCTTCGACCTCAAAGTTCTGGGTCACCTGCCACTGGAACCTTTAGTTAAAGACTCCAGCTTTCCAGGCTGTTTCCTCTAACTCTACGCCACCTTTCATATACTGCTTGAACATAGGGCCAAGCACAGGAGAGGCACTGCCTCTCATTTCCCTAACGATCATGCTGAAGCATATTCAAAAGACTAGATTTGGAGTTCAAAGGAGGAGAAAACTCAAAGGTGGATGATCCAGATTCCCAAGGGTGATTTGAGATAAGTCTGGCCCTCTGCAGATATACACACGTGTGAATGCATGTGCATGCCTGTGTGTGCATACGTGTGTATGTGTTACTTGGGAGAACACAAGGCTATTTCACTTCGTCCATCATAAAGAAATCATAAGCTGGCCAGGCGTGGTGGCTCACACCTGTAATCCCATTACTTTGGGAGGCTGAGATGGGTAGATCACTTGAGGCCAGGAGTTCGAGACCAGCCTGGCCAACATGGTGAAACCTTGTCTCTACTAAAAATACAAAAATTAGCTGGGTGTGGTGGTGAGTGCTTGTAGTCCCAGCTACTCAAGAGGTTGAGGTGGGAGAATCCCTTGAACCTGGGAGGTGGAGGTTACAGTGAGCCAAGATTGCACCACTGCACTCCAACCTGGGTGACAGAGTGAAACTGTCTCAAAAAAAGAAAAGAAAAAGAAAAAAATCATAAGCCATAGGCTCCACTTTTATCCCTGCTCATAAGTAGAACTTCTTGTATATTTCTGGGTTGAATTCACAAACATACAAAAAGCAACTGAACTTTGGAAATGCGTGTTCCCTGCAGCTCCTCTCTTACCACATCACAAACTTTTCAGAGACAAAAGGAAAGAAATTAAGTCCCATGTCCATGACAGCTGTGGCATCTGCTCTGACAGGTGGCTCCATGGGCTCCACCAAGTAAGGACTGATTCTGCCGTAGCCGTCATCTTTGTGGCTTCCGCTATCAGCAGGACCTGGGATATGTCTTTAGCAGGTTGGGGCGAGGGTGGATGGATGTCCATGCCTTACCAGGCTCACAGTGGCCATATGCTGATTGTAACAGTCAGAAATAAGACAAAGAGGCCAGGCGCGGTGGCTCACGCCTATAATCCCAGCACTTTAGGAGGCCAAGATGGGCAGATCACCTGAGATCAGGAATTGGAGACTGGCCTGGGCAACATGGTGAAACCTCTCTCTACTGAAAATACAAAAATTAGCTGGGCATGATGGTGGGTGCCTATAATCCCAGCTACTGGGGAGGCTGAGGTGGGAGAATTGCTTGAACCCAGGATGCAGAGGTTGCAGTGAGCCGAGATGACTCCACTGCACTCCAACCTGGGCAACAGGGCAAGATTCCATCTCAAAAAAAAAAAAAAAAAATGGCGACAAGGTGCTGAAGTCCCACTTCTGGTAACCCCTCCTCATCCACAGGTAACCCCTAGGTTTTGACCCCTGAAACTGGCTGTCCCTGCAGCATGGGTTAGGGGAATGGGGTCAGTTAGATAGGGGCTTAAACCATAGCTCCACCACTCTTCGTATCATTGGGCCAGTTACTTAACCTCTGAACCTCAGTTTACTCATCTGTAAAATAGGAATAATTCCACACACCTTGCAGGGTTTCTGTGAGATTAGAACTAACGCATGGGCCTGGCATACACAGACAGTAAACAGTAGCCCTGTATTATTCAGAGAGGGCTTTGGTGTGAGTGTCGGTGTCCCCTCCAAAATTTACATGTCAAAACTTAACTCCCAAGGTGATAGTATTGAAAGGTAGGGCCTTTGTGAGGTGATAAGGCCATCAGGGCTTCATCCTCATGGATCAGATTCGTGCCCTTATCAAAGGGCTTGAGGAAGTTAGTTCGACCCTTTTTGCTCTTCCATCCCTTCCCCCATGTGACCTCCACAAGGTCAAGTCACCACTTTGGAAGCACAGACCAGGACCTTGCCAGACACTGAACCTACCAGCATCTTGATTTTGGACTTCCCAACCTCCAGAACTGTGAGAAATAAATGTCTATCATTTATAAATTACCCAGTCTCAGATATTTTGTTAAAACGCCACAGATGGACTAAGATGAAGGCTGGAAGTCCTGAGTTTGAATCCCCACTTCACAAAGTAGTAGCTGGGCTGCCAGGACTGGTTAGTTAAGCTCTTCAACTCCATTGTTCTCACCTGTAAAATGAAGCAGATGAACCACTTCTGCAAGACAGATGAGACGATTCAAATGGAATCATGCACAAAGCATAGAATGGTGCAGGCACTTAAACATTGGCACACTCACAGTCTCTCCTTCCTCTCAAATTCACGCCACTAGTAAGCGGCAGAGCCAGTTCTAATCGATCTTCTCAACAATGGGACAAGCTGGTCCAAAATCACAGCTACCCACTCCTGTAACAGTCCTGGCAAATCAACTACTAGCTGGGAAGCTATGGAAGGACTCAGTGAGTGACCAGATTAGTTTATCTGCAAACCCCTGAGATCTGAACTCTAGAGTAGGGGTCTGAACAAGGTGTCCAGGGCTGAATTCAGCATGCAGATGTGTTTATTCATGGAACAGTGCTTTTATAGAAACTGTAGCTTGCCAGGTGCGGTGGCTCATGCCTGTAATCCCAGCACTTTGGGAGGCTGAGACGGATGGATCACCTGAGATTAGGAGGTCGAAATCAGCCTGGCCGGCATAACGAAACCTTGTCTCTACCAAAAATACAGAAATTAGCCAGGCATGGTAGCACACGTCTGTAATCCCAGCTACTTGGGAGGTTGAGGCGGGAGAATCACTTAAACCTGTGAGGCAGAGGTTGCAGTGAGCCAAGGTCACACCATTGCACTTCAGCTTGGGTGACAGAGCAAGACCCTGTCTCAGAAAAGAAAGAAAGAAACTGTAGCTTGCCTCTAGGCAGGACGAGCCTGGCCCAGTGAGTGACCCACCATTTCTCACGTCCCACACCTGGGTTCCACAGCAACATCACCTGTCTGGCTCAGGCAGGTGTGTGAGTCTGTGGACCTGCTCTAAACCTCACTATGCAAAGAAGTGGTCCATGCACAGAAGCAGCAGCCTCCTTTGGGAAATTTTAGAAATGTGGTGTTTCAGGCCTTATTTCAGACCTCCTGAATCAGAATCTGCATTTCAACAAATTCCCTGCTGGTGTGAGGAGATCCAGAGTGGACATGTCTGTGTGCACATGTGTGGACAGCACCCCTCTTCTCAGACACAGTGCCTGGATGCTATCGTTTTGATATTTGTTCCCGCCATCTCCAGTGTTGAGACGTGATCCCCGGTGTTGGAGGTGAGACCTAATGGGAGGTGTTTGGGTCATAGGGGTGGACGCCCTCACCAGATGCTCAGCCTCCCAGCGAGCAGAATAATGAGCCAAAGAAACCTCTTTTCTTGGCCAGGTGCGGTGGCTCACACCTGCAATCCCAACATTTTAGGAGGCCAAGATGGGCAGATTACCTGAGGTCACGAGTTGGAGACCAGCCTGACCAACATGGCAAAACCCTGTCTTTACTAAAAAATACAAAAATTAGCTGAGTGAGGTGGTGGGCACCTGTAATCCCAGCTATCAGGAGGCTGAGGTAGGGAGAATTGCTTGAACCCGAGAGGCAAAGGTTGCAGCAAGCTGAGATTGTGCCACTGTATGTCAGCCTGGGTGACAGAGTGAGACTCTGTCTCAAAAGAAAAGAAAAGAAACCTCTTTTCTTTATAAATTACCCACCTTAAGGTATACCTTTATAGCAATGCAAATGGACTAAGACACTGGCCCAAATTGGAGGCTCAATGAAAAAATTGTTAAACAAGTACAGATAGGTATGGGCAGATGAGCATGGGCAACACAGCTGGAACTCGACTGTGAGCAGAATAAGGAAAATCTTCTGAGGACCAGAGGGCAGCTGCCATAGAGTCCATGCAATGCTCTCCCAGGTAAGGCCAGGAGATTTAACAGGTGCAAGACTAGACTCCGAGGGTCCCATCAGTGAAGACACAGGGAAGCAAACCACTAGCAGAGGCTGAAGGAGGCAAAAGGAGGAAGCCCAGGAGTTCAGCCTCTGATAGCACTGAAAACCCAATCCAAAGTCAGAGGACATCACAGGGCTCCTGTTTAGAATGAGGCTCCACAGTAATTGAGATTAGCTCTGTTTTTTTTATCTTCTGCTTCAAATGGCCAGGACAGCATAATATTCTAGAAGATTTTCATTGGAACATTATCTTGCTTAGAACAATTCATTCACCCTTGATAATGTGCAGATAAACAAAATGGTACCAACTACATACAAATCCTGTAATCACTGTTGGATCACATCATTTCAGCTTGGTTCTGAGATTGGGCTGGGAGTTTATGGAGGAATCTAATACAGACTTCTGCTTGAAAGGATTTCCCATCATCCCAAGGCAGAGGCCCTGGGAACGAGGTTAAGAGGTTCCCTGTGGTCATCTCGTCTCCAGGGCCTGGAGCTCTGACAGGACCCATCTGGCATCAGACCAGGCTGCCGAAGAGGTGCTTGTGTGTTCCCTATAATGCAGGGGTCCCAGGTGCAGGGGAGACTCCAGCACCTTCTAAGAAATGGGCTCGACTGGGTGCGGTGGCTCACGCCTGTAATCCTAGCATTTGGGAGGCCAACGTGGGTGGATTCACCTGAGGTCAGGAGTTTGAGAACAGCCTGGCCAACATGGCGAAATCCCATCTCTACTAAAATTACAAAAATTAGCTGGGCGTGGTGGCGAGCACCTGTAATCCCAGCTACTGGGAAGGCTGAAGCAGGAGAATCGCTTGAACCCGGGGGCGGAGATTGCAGTGAGCTGAGATTTTACCACTTCACTCCATTCTGGGGGACAGAGCGAGACTCTGCCTCAAAAAAAAAAAAAAAAAAGAAAGAAAGAAAGAAAAAAGAAAAGGGATATTTCTATTAATAAATGCCTCACATTCACGCTTTTATCCTCCAACAGCTGTGCATGATTAACACCCCCATTTTCCAGATGAAGAAGCTGAAGCAGGCAGGTTCACTGGAGTGCCTCAGGCCCATGGCTTCTCAGTGGTGATTCAGCCCCACTCCAAAGCACATGCTTTGTGCCCTCACCACACTGCAACGGAACAGCCAAGCCTGCCCCACTCCTGCTGCCACTTTCTGCAGACATTTATTAAACATTCACTATGTGCTAGGCACCGTTCTAGGTACTTTACTTAGCTCGTATAATTTTCAAAAATCTGTATCAAATAGGCACTACTATTATGCCCACTGTCTTGCCAGGACATAGCACAGAGAAGTTAAGTAAACTGTCCTGAGTCACACAGCTTAATCCCGGAAGACAAACCCTGATGCTCCCGCTCTTAACCACCATAAAAACACCATAAAAAGGGAAAGGAGAGGCCTGTTTGAATTAAGACTGGGCTATTGAACTGTTTAAAAGAAAATGAAGGTCATACGTGCTGTAAATGAAAATCTATGCAATCAACATTTGAGGTCTGCCTTTTGCCTCACTCTGTGCTTAGAGCTGGGGATAGTGACAAGGGCGAGCTCCCTACCTTGCTGACCTCACAGTCTAGAGGACTGCACCAAGAAACAAAGGAAATGCGGCTGCTAGTGCTCTGAGGAATGCTTTCACCAGGCACAGAGGGACCTGTGGGAGGCAGTGGTTAAGAAGCAAGAACAGGCCGGGCGCGGTGGCTCAAGCCTGTAATCCCAGCACTTGGGAGGCCGAGACGGGTGGATCACGAGGTCAGGAGATCGAGACCATCCTGGTCTACACGGTGAAACCCCGTCTCTACTAAAAAATACAAAAAACTAGCCGGGCGAGATGGCGGGCGCCTGTAGTCCCAGCTACTCGGGAGGCTGAGGCAGGAGAATGGCGTAAACCCAGGAGGCGGAGCTTGCAGTGAGCCGAGATCGCGCCACTGCACTCCAGCCTGGGTGACAGAGCAAGACTCCGTCTCAAAAAAAAAAAAAAAAAAAAAAAAAAAAAAAAAGAAGCAAGAACATTAAGTAATGTACACTAGCAATAACGCGACTCACAATCGATCCACACAGCACCATTCTCACCAAAAGCATTACATCCTTTAACATATAAGGATTACTAAACATATTCTTTAACATAAAAGGAGTACTAAAATCAAGGTGTTTCAGTAAGAATCATCGTGTCTACATTACCTAAAATTAAGAACTCATAGAATTTCAATGAGACTATATAGTATATGAAAAGCCATGACCAGATTCCCATTTTAAACAACATACTAATGTAACTCACTAACATGCTAACAATATACTCACTATTACAAGCTGAAGTTTTTCAAGACACTTCCTTATACATTATTATTTTTTTGAGACAGGGTCTTACTCTGTGCCCAGGCTGGAGTGCAGTTTCACAATCATGGCTCACTGCATCCTCCACCTCCTGGGCTCAAGCAATCCTCCCATCTCAGCCTCTCCAGTAGCTGGGACCACAGGTGTGTGCCACCACGCCCAGCTAATTTTTTGTATTTTTTGTAGAGACAGGGTCTCATATGTTCCCCAGAATGGTCTCGAACTGCTGGGCTTAAGTCATCTATCTGCCTCAGCCTCCCAAAATGCTGGGATTACAGATGTGAGCCACTGTGCCTGGCTGTCTTGTACATTATTTTTTGTTTTATTAAAATGTTAATTATAAATAGATGGTTTATAATTTTGTATATCTTGGGGTTGAAAGTGATGCTATATTTATGAATAAAACGTGGAATAATTAAATTAAGCTAATTAACAGATCCATCACCTCAAATACTTATCATTTTTTGTGATGAGAGCATGGAAATTTAGTCTCTTTGCAGTTTTGAAATGTACAATACACTATTATTAACTATATTCACTACACTGTGCAATAGAGCTCAAATTAAACCTCATTCCTGGCCTGGCGCGGTGGCTCACGCCTGTAATCTCAGCACTTTGGGAGGCAGATCACGAGGTTAGGAGATTGAGACCATCCTGGCTAACACAATGAAACCTCTTCTCTACTAAAAACACAAAAAATTAGCTGAGCATGGTAGTGTGCACCTGTAATCCCAGCTACTTAAGAGGCTGAGGCAGGAGAATCGCTTGAACCCGGGAGGTGGAGGTTGCAGTGAGCTGAGACCATGTCACTGCACTCCAGCCTGGTGACAAAAGTGAGACTCTGTCTCAAAAACAAACAAACAAACAACCTCATTTTTCTTGTCAAATTGTGTGGGAAACCATCATCTCCCCACTCTCCCAACCCCTGGTCTCTGTAATTATCACTCTACTCTCTGCTACTATGAATTCAATTGTCTGAGACTCCACATATGAGTGAGAACATGTGGTTATTGTCCTGTGATTGATTTATTTTACTTAGCAGAATGTTCTTCAGTTCCATCCATGATGTCACAAATGACAGGATTTCCTGCTTTCTTAAGGCTGAATAATATTCCATTGTGACATATACCACATTTTCCTTATCTACTCATCTATGATGGATGGACACAGGTTGATTCCAAATCTTGGCCATTGTGAATAGTGCTGCAATAAACGTGGGAGTGCAGGTATCTCTTTGATCTATTGATTTCCTTTCCTAATAGGGGACTGCTGGATCATATGGGAGCTCTGCTTTTAGTTTTAGGAATGAATCTCCATGCTGTTTTCCACAATACCTAATCTAATTTACATTCCCACCAAGAGCAGATAAGGGTTTTCTTTACTTCACATCCTCAATAACACTTGTATTTTTGATAATAGTCATTCTGACAGGTGTGAGGCGATAGCTCATTGTGGCTTTAATTTGCATTCCCTAATGATTAGTGAGGTGGAGCATTGTGTTTTTCATGTCTCTTGGCCATTTATATGTCTTATTTTCAGAAATGTCTATTCAGGTCCCGTGTCCATTTTTTAATTGGGTTGTTTGTTTTCTTGCTATCAAAGTGTTTGATTTGTTTTGGAGGGTTTTGTTTTGTTTTGTTTCCTGAGACAGAGTCTTGCTCTGTCACCCAGGCCAGAGTGCAGTGGTGCGAACTCGGCTCACTGCAACTTCTGCCTCCCAGGCTCAAACAATTCTCCTGCTTCAGCCTCCTGAGTAGCTGGGAATACAGGCACCTGCCACCACACCCGGCTAATTTTTGTATTTTTAGTAGAGATGGGATTTTACCATATTGGTCAGGCTGGTCTCAAACTCCTGACCTCAGGTGATCCACCTGCCTCAGCCTCCCAAAGTGCTGGTATTACAGGCGTGAACCACCATGCCCGGCCTATTTGCAAATTTTTTGTCCCAGTCTATAAGTTGGCTTCTTACTCTCTTCATCATTTCCTTTGCTATGAAGAAGCTTTTTCATTTGATATGACCCCATTTGTCTATTTTTGCTTTTGTTGCCTGTGCTTTTGGGGTCAAAACCAAAATATCATTGTTCAGACCAATGTTGTGCAGTTTTTCCCTTATGTTTTATTTTAGAAGTTTTATAGTTTCTGGTTTTACATTTAAGCCTTTATTTCGGTGTGAGTTGATTTTTGTATGTTATGAGAGATAAGAGTCTCATTTCACTCTTCTGCATGTGGATATTCAGTTTTCCCAACATCATTTATTGGAGAGATTATACTTCCCCCATTGTGTGTTCTTGGCATCTTTGTCAAAAATCAGGCTGGGCACAATGACTCACGCCTGTAATCCCAGAACTTTGGGAGGCCGAAGTGGGCAGATCACTTGAGGTCAGGAGTTTGAGACCAACCTGGCCAACATGGCAAAGTCCTGTCTCTACTAAAAATACAAATATTAGCTGGGCATGGTGGTGGGTACCTGTATTCCCAGCTACTCGGGAGGCTGAGGCAGGAGAATTGTTTGAACTTAGGAGGTAGAGGTTGCAGTGAGCCAAGATTGTGCCACTGCACTCCAGCCTGGGTGATAGAGTGAAACTGTGTCTCAAAAAAAAAAAAAAAAAAAAAAAGAAACAGTAATTGCCCATACGTGTGTGGGATCATATCTGGACTCTACTCAGTTCCATTGTTTGGTGCTTCTATTTTTATGCCAGTACCATGCTGTTTTAATTACTACAGCTTTGTAGTATGGTTCGAAGTCAGGTAGTGTGATGCCTCCAGCTTTGTTCTTTTTGCTCCTGATTGCCTTGGCTATTCAGGATTTTTTGTGGTTCCATGTGAATTTTAGGATTGTTTTTCCTATTTCTATGAAAAATGACATTGGAATTTTGATAGGGATTGCATTCTTGAACATTATTTTGTAATTCTCAGACCCGCCATCCAGTTTTATTCCCAATTTGCAGATGAGAACACTGAGGCATGTAGTGCTGAGAAGACTTTTCTGAGGCCAGAACTTTAGTAAGTGTGAGGCCTGGGGCTGACACCCTGCCTTCCAGCTCTCATCCAGATCTGTGTCCACTCCCCAGGTGTATAAAGGCCTGAAGTTCCAAGCTACAGTGGACACAAGAGGATGAGAGGAAGTCTTCTAACCAAAGGCACGCTGATCAAATGTGTTCCAGTTCATTTTCACAGCAAGCATCATATTTACTGGAGTAGTTCCTGCTGCTTTGTAGCTTGGCTGCCAGTATTCCTGGATGGAGCAGATACCCCTCGGCCAGCAATGTTCATGTGGGCAGCTTCCCAACCCGCCTGATGACCAGACTAGTCAGACACATTGACCCCATAGCCAGCAGGGATATTCAGACTCAGTGGGAGTTGGAAGGGGAAGGGAGGGGCAGCCTAGGAACCTGCCTGGTTAACAAGCGCCCCAGGGACTTGCGACGGAGGCATTTCAGAAAGTGATTTTTTTTTTAAAAATTAAAGTTCTGGGATACATGTGCTGAACGCGCAGGTTTGTTACATAGGTATACATGTGCCATGGTGGTTTGCTGCACCCATCAATCTGTCATCTAGGTTTTAAGCCCTGCATGCATTAGGTATGTGTCCTAATGCTCTCCCTCCTGGGAAAGAGTGATTTTTAAAGCCCAATTTGATTTAAATCCATATGTTTTGGTTCTCCCTGCCCCCTATGGAGTTGTCCATATATGATCTAAGTTGATTTCTGTAGTTTTTCCTTCTTCCCCAGATGATAAAGATATGAATGACCCGGAAAGGTGGCAAGAGTGAAAGAGCAGGGACAGGCCCAGGTGTCCTGCTACGCAATGCCCGCGGAAGGTCTTACGGAAGAAAACCTTCGTAGGCTCTTGGAGTTTAAGATCATGTTTATTTATTTTCTCAAGAGACCCTGCTTTAGCAGAATTTGCTAAATTGCTGCTGCTCAGTGCTGGAAAGAAAGCAATGCCAGCCTTACAATTCTAGCATGGCTCTGCCTGAGAGCTGGCGCTTCTGTTTGGTGGAGGCCTGCTGCGTCTGGCTGCTTGTGGCATGGCCTTGTCTGCCTCCCACCTGGTGAGGGAGTCCTCAGGAGATCCTGGCAGTCCCTGGATCTGGAACAGCCTGTGACTGGGGCGACTCCACCCCTGCACCCGCTTTCATGACCTGCCACCGCTGTTCTGCTGAGAAGAGAGGCTGTAGGGCTTCTTCTTGCCCTATTCAAGCTGTGCTGAACCTACAAAGTCACAAGGCAGAAACAGCTCTGATCCAATCTTATTGCTGCATCACTCAACAGGCCCAGGAGTCCCCTCCCTTTAGGTCAAGGGCATCCTTCGTGGCTCCGATGCTCCTCTGCCAGCTGTCCCACCTCAGAAGCCCCAGCTTGTCCTCTCCAATGCTATTGTTTACTCTTCAGAGCCATAAAGCAAAGACTGATCCTACATTTGACCTTGGCCTTGGGCACAAATGGAGGGAGGATCCGGTTTGCACAGGTGGGAGGAGAGTTTCCGGTGACTGGCAGGGAGGGGCAGGGGTAGGGGCAGGGGTAGAGGTAGGGGCGGACTGACTAGGGACCCCATTTGCAGGTCTGTTGAGAAGTTCTCCTTGTCAGAAATAACCCCAGGGGCAGGACACAAAAAGCCCACATTCTTTATCCAATAACTCCTTGATTCTGTTGCTACTAGGGAAAGGTACCAGCGCCCAAGGAGGAGCCGTAGCGTTGAAAGCAGAGTGGGGAGGCTGCTTCTCCTCCCACGTCCAGCAGCCTGCAGCCTCCTTCCCTCCACCAGCTCAGAAGGCATGTGTTCCAAAGCCCCTCATTAGGCTGTTCTTAGCAAGCAAACAAGTATCATTAATCTTGGTAAAGTTAGTGAAAGCACATTCACCTGTCCAAGCAAGAGAATTAATGTTGTGTCAATAGGAAATCAGTGTTTACCCCTGGCCTTTCTCTCTTCCCTTTACTACAAAAAGCCCAGGCAGGGTGGAACAGCCCCAATGCCAGACCACAGCCAGATGAGGGAAAAACAAAAAGCCAAAATGCAGGGGTGGGGGTGTGATGGAGCTGGGAGGGCAGGGGCAGGAAAGGCCCTCCTGAGGGTGAGCTCTTGGGTGCAGAGGACAGAAGCCCTCAACCTCAGACAAGGCGGTGGGGGGTGGTGACCACAGGGCCTCAGGGTCAGAGGCTGACATTGGATTGTTGGTCCCTAGGAGGACATGATCCACCCAGCCCAGTCCTACAAACAGAGGTGTCAGCAGGAGATACCGCCTTTCCAATGCACATGCCTGTGGCTCTCTCTCTCCATGCCTACAGTCACATGGAACTGTTACAGGAAAGAGGTCCCGATCCAGACCCCAAGAGAGGGCTCTTCGATCTCTCACAAGAAAGAATTCAGGGTGAGTCTACAGAGTAAAGTGAAAGCAAGTTTATTAAGAAAGTAGAGGATTAAGGCCAGGTCCGGTGGCTCACGCCCGTAATCTCAGCACTTCGGGAGGCCAAGGCAGGTGGATCACTTGAGGTCAGGAATTCAGGACCAGCCTGGCCAAAAGGTGAAACCCCATCTCTACTAAAAATACAAAAATTAGCTGGGTGTCATGGTGGGCGCCTATTATCCCAGCTACTCAGGAGGCTGAGGCATGAGAATCGCTTGAACCCAGGAGGCAGATGTTACAGTGAGCCGAAATCACAGCACTGCACCCCAGCCCAGTGACAGAGCGAGACTCTGTCTCAAAAAAAAAAAAAAAAAGGTAGAGGAATAACAGAATGGCTACTCCATGGACAGAGCAGCCCTGACAGCTACCAGTTGCCCATTTTTATGGTTATTTTTGATGATATGCTAAACAAGGGATGGATTATTCATGCCTCCCCTTTTAGACCATATAGGGTAACTCCCTGACGTTGACATGGCATTCGTAAACCGTCATGGCACTGGTGGGAGTACAACAGTGAGGACGACCGGAGGTCACTCTTGTCACCATCTTGGTTTTGGTGGGATTTGGCCAGCTTCCTTACCACAACTTGTTTTATCAGCAAGGACTTTATGACCTGTATCTTGTGCTGACCTCCGATCTCATCCTGTAACTAAGAATGCCTTAACCTCCTGGGAATGCAGCCCAGAGGTCTCAGCCTCATTTTACCCAGCCGCTATTCAAGATGGAGTTGCTGTGGTTCACAGGCCTCTGACAGAGCTGCATGGGCTGAGTGGGACCAGGCAAATGACAAAGGAACTGCTGCTCATTCCACCTACCAAGTGCCAGGTGCTGTGTGGGGCCTGAAAGCTAATCTCCAGGAGTCCCACAGGGCAGGTATCCACTTTACCTTTCTCTCAGATAAGGAAGAGATATTACTGTGCTGAGAAACTAAATAGGCTAGCCACGAAGACATACATGGAGGAAGCGGGTATGAACCCCGGCCCCACCCAAAGCCAGTGTTCTCCAGTGATCATCAGAGACACACACACATTCACTCCAGGAAGGATCGGCCCCAGCTCGGGAGGTCAAGTGTAAAGCAAGCCCCCCGGGTCATTCCCTGCTGTCCCCTTAAGCCCGGGCAGGCCTGGCTGTGGGAGGCTCCGGGAGAGGTAGGGCTGGGACTGTGCATGCCTGTGTGCCCCAGGAAAAGAAACGCAGCAGGCCGATAAGATCTCTGTTTCCAGAGCAAAGCACCAATTAAACACAAGGCAGATGTGAGCAAATAAAGCTGTGGCGTCCAGAGAGAAAATCAATACTAGATTATATGTCCCGGCCCAATCATATACCAATTAATACCAAGCGGGTGGGGCGAGGGAGATAAGTCCACGGCCAGAACCAGGGCTGGCTGTGCCGGCCCCCGAGGCCCACACCCTCCAACTTTCCAGAATGTGGGGCGGGGGGCAGGGGGCAGCACTTCTCAGCAGGGACTGGGACCCCTGAGTCTCAAGGGCCTGGACCATAGCTCTCTGGGGAGCCCCGTGAGCGGGAAGCATGTGGGAGGGGAGGAAATGTTGTCTGCCTGCATGGGGCCCACTGGGCCTGCAGACAGGGCCAGGAGAGCAAGGGCTGCTGTGGGAGGGTGGTGCCCCTGGGAAGGAGCGGGCGCCCCAGACCCTGTGGACACTTTGCAGGATGGTTAATGCACCCCGGAAGAAATAAGCGGCTTGCTCTTGGGAAGTGATAGGAAACTAGGCAAACATGGGAAGACTGGAAAACACAGTTCTCACCCCAAGAAGTGAGGCTGAAGTCTCTGGTTGTTCCGTCCATATTTTATTGAATGAGAAGTACAGTCAAGCAGTTAATACATCATTTTCCAGAGGGGTGACGAAAGACAGGCAGTGAAGGCTTGCAGCACGGGAGCCAGTGACAGTTACGGTGGGTGTGGAGTGGCACTGCCCAGGACATTCTGTGGAAGGGCTTCAGGCCCATCACTGAGTGCCGGGGAAGAGGCAGCATGACACCATGTCACCCGCCAGCAGATGGAGTGTACCCAGCATAGGGGACCCCTGCCCCAGGGAGGTGGTTTCGGCATTGTCAGAAGGACAAGCCAAAAGTGCTGTTGTCCCAGGGAGGGGAAATCTGGCTGTGGGCTCGGGGGCCAAATGTTGGGAGGTTTTGTGGAAAGAGACGCTTGCTCTAGACCCTCTGTCCCGGCCCCACAGAGCAGTCATAGACTGTCAAATCCCCTTCCACAAAAACTCCCAAAGTCCTTGGGGAAAGCAGACCCCGGATGTGCAAGAAACAGAACAAAGTAGAAGGAAAGGTGGCAAATGACGGATGAGCCAGGCACCTGCGTCCAGTGTTGCCCTACCGGAAGCCCCTGCCCTGAGCTCCTGCGGTGGCCTGAATACTCCCCGCACACGAGTCCCGGAGGTAGAGGCCCTTTCTGAGTGGGAGTTTCATGGGCCATGGACTGTTGCATGCGAAAGAAAAGGGAAATTTGCTAGCTGAATATTTTTTAGACATTTTGCAAGATGCACGGCCTCTCTGACAATTTTTAATGTACTAACTGCCTGGTCCACTGAGCTGATTAATTGGTGCTGGAGAGATCAATAAAAAACAGAAAATTAAAACAATTTTAAAGTGATTAAGTAGTTTAACACCTGTCTCCCGTCACGTCAGCGCAGGAAGAAAAATAAAGCAGGTGTCGAAGGGGCCTCCTGAACCAAGAGAAAACAGCGCCTGCCTGGGAGAAATGACAAATCACAGCTGGTGGATCAATCTGCGTACGCGCAGCCCTTCCCCAAGCCCACACCGAGCAGCAGGAACCGGGACCCCGGCCCGGGGCTGGGCCCTCCCAGCCTCTGTTTCCAGTTTCTCCTGCAGAGGCTGAGCAGGGCCTCCATGCCCCCACCCAGCCCTGACTCCTTAGCAGGCAGAGGCAAGGTGTTTGTTTGTATTTGGAACACAGGGCAAGAGGGAGCAGAGGGAGCCTCCGAACATCTGCCTAGAACTCTGGATGGATCAGAAGGGAAGGCACCAGTTAACCTCTTGATCTCACATCCAGCCATCCAGAGCTGAGTCTGTGCATATGGAGGAGTTTGAATGCACTGAAAGTACATTTTGGTTGCCCAGGCAAAGTGTGTCACACCTGTAATCCTAGCACTTTGGGAGGCCAAGAAAGGAGGATTGCTTGAGGCCAGGAGTTCAACATCAACCTGGGCGGCATAGTGAGACCCCCCCCTCTACAAAAAATTTAAAACATTAGCTCAGTGTGGTGGTGCGCCTGTAGTCGCAGCTACTTGGGAGGCTGAGGCAGGAGGATTGCTTGAACCCAGGAGCCCAAGCTGTAGTGAGTCATGAACATGATCACAGCACTGCGCTCCAGCCTGGGCAACAGAGTGAGGTCTTGTCTCTTAAAATAACAACTGGGCTGGGTGCAGTGGCTCATGCCTGTAATCCCAGCACTTTGGGAGGTTGAGGCGGGTGGATCACCTGAGGTCAGGAGTTCAAGACCAGCCTGACAAACATGGTGAAACCCTGTCTCTTCTAAAAACTACAAAAATTAGCCAGGCATGGTGGTGCGTGCCTGTAATCCCAGCTACTCGGGAGGATGAGGCAGGAGAATCACTTGAACCTGGGAGGCAGAGGTTGCAGTGAGCCGAGATCATGCCATTGCACTCAGCTTGGGCAACAGAGCAAGACTCTGTCCCAAAAACAAACAAACAAAACAAAACAAAACAACAACCAATAAGTGCATTTTGGGACCTGTGGGTTCAAGGGAAGGGAGTGCAGTCATGGCTACTCTTGGAATTACCAGGTCTCCTCTTTTGCTCTCGAGGGAGACAGAGCCTCCTGACATCCGCCTTGCTGTGGCTTCCTGCTGGTGACATCAACAGGTGGTGCAGGTACCTGCTGGGTGATGGCCCAAATCCCCTTATCCCACCTTTAGCCAACCTCACTCCTCTGGCCCCCCATCAGCAACTGTAATGGCAGCTGCCAAGCAAGAGCCATTCCTTTCCCAGCTTAATGTATTTTGACTCCTGCACAGGAAGTAACCTCACGGAGTATGAGAAAGCCTGAGATCATTCTTTAGCCTCCCCAGCAAAGTGCTCCTAACAGTGCAGTGGGATGGGTGTGGGCACGGGAAGTGAGGTGTCGGGGAGCCAGCGCACTGAAGCCCCCACTGAAATGTTTCAGAAGTGTCCTGCTTAACCCCGAAAGTGGACTTGAAGTCTGTACGTGTTAACATGCAAGGTGCGCTGGGAATCCACATCCATGGTGTCCCCCGGCTTCACTGGCCAGCTTGGCACATTCCTGGGGGCAGGGCTGGAAGTCTTTGGAAGAGAAACTAGGTCCTTGACCAGCCTCCTGCACGTGGGCACAGCCTGGACCACACTCCTGAAAACTACTCTATTGGCATTCACCTGCTTTGTGGGACACTCAGACCTGTTTTCTGCCATCCAGTTTCCTAACCACCTTCAAGGTCCCCTGAAACCAGAAGAGAAAAGGAAATCCTAACAACCCCAGAGAAGGCCCGCAGCAGGTTGGAGCACACTGGGGCCCGCAGCCTCACTTCTTACTGAGAGTCCTGCTGTCAAAAGCCCTTGTGTGTTCCTATCCGCCACACTAAGCATGAATGGAAGGAAGTCCGCAGCAGCAGCCTGAACGAGGGAGGGTCAAGAAGGTGTTCCAACTATTCGCTTTAATAAAAACGTTTATTAGAAACACTAGAATGGAAAGTGTTTTCCCTTTCCTACAACTTCTCCCTGGGTGAGAATTCTGGTTGTATCGTCAGTGGTTGGGTTGCTCTACGTAAGACCATCTGTTTGGGGCCATATTCGTCTCGATGAAAAGTGCCAAACTCTTTACAGCAAACTCTATGCCAATGAAAATCTCACAAAATGGCATTTCCAGTCTTCAGCTATTGGCCCACACTTAAAAAAATAATCCACACAGCCTGATTGCTGCAAAAGACTGTCTCCTGGCACATCTTCCTGCCACAGGTGACTCTGGTGGCCATTTGGCCAGGAAGGAAGCTAAAGGGTCCTGCCATACGAGCTTCTCTTGTTGATGCCAGATGTCTGCTGGCAAAGGGTGCCTGCCCCAGGGTGCATCCCCAGCTGGGAGAGGGCCGGTAGGTGCCACTCCAGAATGCAGCCCAGCAGGGGCATCCAGCCCTGGCACCTGGGCACTCTTGGAGACCAACACAAAGTTCTCAACTCTGTGCCCTCCAGCCTGCGGCTGATCCCGGCAGAGTAGAGACAAAGTTTCCCTGGGCCCAAGTTCCAAACTCGGCCGTTTTGTTTCTGTTAAAATGCAATTGTTTTTCTCTGGAGTGTGTGGTGACTGCTCTGCGTCAGGAAGATGTATGAAAACCTCCGCTTCAATTCGGCATCCCTTTTCTCCCAGACAAACACGGTCGGATTTTAATAAATCAAAGAGCCACACTGTTTAATAAAAATTTATTGACTTACAAGTGATTATTTATCAAAAGACCATTAATAGCAGGTACTGAAATGATGTGTTACTGGGTGGTGCTGGGAGACTAATAGGAAATCAATGCAGCTGGCCGGCCAGAATGCATATGAGAAGCCCACCCCCCGGCAGCCAGCGCAATCACCCCCACAACACACGCCAGGCGCCACCCCTGGCGCAATGAAAAGTTCCCCCTTTTTATTTATCGTTTACAAATGAAATGATCAATACTTTTAATCTAGAGCAAAATTTATTAACTTTCCCATCGGAGAGAGACATATTGACTGGGGGGAGAGCGGGGTGTGCGTGCTGTAGGAGACGGATGGCCGTGTGCCCGTCTCTTAACCTGTCTGCGAGGCAGTGCGTCTGCAGCTGCCCTTCCAGCCCACGGGCCGGGCCACCCAGGACAAGTGCACCTGCAGAAGCCGAGTCTGGCCACCCGGGCTGCACAGCAGGCGGGTGGGACCTATGACACGGGGGGATCCTTTATGCATCAGGGGACAGCAGCAAGCACTAGCCCAGACAATCAAATTCCTGGCCAATTCCAGGAAGGAAACGGCAGGATTCAGAGACTCAGATTTCCACAGGACAACAGGGTTAGTGCCCACTGTTTGTTCTGCCGTGAAGGTCACACGATGGCACACAAAAGTGCCTGTCACTGGTGTGGGATGGACATTCAGGGATCTGGAGCACTCCCCCGACCCCTCACACATCAAGCCTCTTCTATCTCTGACAGGCAGCAGCAGGGACTGGATTCTGCCACAGTGAAGCATCAAGTCCCAAAGCTGGTTCTGCTGTCAAGGGAACCCCGCTAGCTTTATGAGAAAATTCCCTCCTGGCTGGGTGCGGTGGCTCATGCCTGTCATCCCAGAACTTTGGGAGACTGAGGAGAATCACCTGAGATCAGGAGTTTGAGACCAGCCTGACCAACATGAGGAAATCCAGTCTACTAAATACAACAAATTAGCTGGGTGTGGTGGTGCATGCCCGTAATCTCAGCTACTTGGAGGCTGAGGCAGAAGAATCATCTGAACCCGGGAGATGGAGGTTGCAGTGAGCCGAGATTGTGCCATTGCACTCCAGCATGGGCAACAAGAGTGAAACTCTGTGTTAAAAAAAGAAAAAAAAGTTCCCTTTCTAACTGGTGGGTGCAAGGTCTCATGTAACATGAGTAAAAAAGGCTGTCCTTTTTTAAAGAGATCCACAATGGCCACTACCCTGCCTGAGAGCAGTGTGGCACCAGCCCCACGGCCGCCTAAAGCCCTTGAGGTCCCCCTCAAGTGGGTTAGTTCCTCTAGCCCCGATGTTTTAGAGAAGCAATGGATTCAAAGCTGACTTCCCGTATTTCCAAACCCAGAAGACTTCAGAGATCAAAACCAAAGTTTGAACTATGGGCTTCAAAATAGAAAATTCAGATATGGACGGGGTCTCTGAGGTCATCCAGCCAAGTCCCTAGTTATGACTCAGAAGACAGACGCAGAGAAGTGAAGATGCAGCAGGCTTGGAGGGGGGTTAGCAGCTGGCCAGCACTTGTTGCACTCATTACACCACCAGGTGTCATTCCCGGCTCAGCCCCACCCTCACTGGGGTAACAGGAGGGAACACATTATTTTGTACTTTGCATGTTTCTAAGTGTCTTGAGGTTTTGTCCCATAAGACCAACTCAGTCATCCCAAACCAGATACACTATGGGTCACTTGGGGCCTGCAGGACCCTTAATTTAAAAGGATGGAGCAGTCTCCTGGATGATGATAGAAGGCATACACAGAAAGGGGAGGTTCTGTTTCTGCAGGAGTGACAGTCAGTCCTCTCCTCACTGCCTGGCCCGCACAGGACTTCCCTCCACAGCGCTGACTCCACGTGACTTCACACCAGGTGTGGCCATACCTGCCGGCAGGGGCTGCAGACAGCTGTGCTGAATGTGAGACAAACAAAAGCAAAACCTGTGTGTGTATACATAAATACCTATGCAAATCACGAAAGTAACAAATCATAAAGTTTCAGATGAACTTTTTAAAAGAGAACCTGATCTCTGATCCCTCCAGTTAGTTTACAAACACTGTAAACATCACCTATAAAAGCTGAAAATCACTTTTCATTCTTAAGTATTTTGTAAAACAGTTCCTAAGAGACTGTTATTAGTCATAACACTGACTTTATTTATTTTTTCAGTCTTCATTTCAGAGCAAAAAGAGGATCTCCCCTGGGCTGGCAACAGGGCAGGTGAGGAAATGGGAGGCTTTCCCGGGGAGGTCACAGGTAGGCGCAGAGAAAGGGAGACTGCAGGGCCAACCCAGCAGGTCCCCACATGACAAAGTGGATCCGTCTGCAGTCCCACGAACACGGCTTCACTCCCACCCATCCCTGAATCACAGGACACAGGGCGACCTTAGGGACACGACACGGCACCACTGGCACAAAATCCTGAGGCGTCATGACTGTGCCACAAGGGAGCGTGGGTCCTAAGTGAGGGCTAGTGGCACATGAATGGGGGGCGGAGGGGCATGAAATTGGTGAAACCCCAGAACCCAGAGGGGCTATTTGGCCTTGGCTCTGCCTCCACTGTTGACTGTACAGCAGGCACCAGTGGCCGAGTCTTTTCCCTGTGGTGCCTGCTCTGGCTGTGTGGAAGCCACCACGCAGCACACGCCCTGCCCACCCTGGCCCTCTGCAGCCCTCCCTGGGCCCCACTCCTCCCCCGCCCTGGAGTTTACTCATTGCTTCCCCTAGGCCTCACATCAGCACCCTGTGTATCCCCAATCTCTGGAGAAATTCACGTCTGTGCTGGAAATTCTAAATTAACCAAAGATCTGCAAGCATCTGAGACGAGCCCGTTCACCTTCTCAGCTGCAGGGTTCCTCGCTCCAGCAGTCAGGCAGCTTCTCCGCAGCCCCAGGGCCATGCTCCCAGAAGAGAACGGGAATTCTCACGAGAAGCCCGCTACTCAGGGCCACAGCCGGGGCGAAAGTAAAGGGAGAAGTCCCCCAGTTCATTCACCAGCCAGTTTTATTTACTCACAAGAACAAATCCAAAGCCCAGTGCAGCAGCTCTGAGCTCAGGCCTGCCCTGCCCCGTTTTGTGGGCCTGTACTTGAAACACTGAACGTGACGTATCCTTCACTCACCCGCAGCACTCTAATCCCCACAACAGCCCTGTGAGGTAGGAATCACCACCCTTCCCCCCGACTCAGGTTACAGATGGGGAAACTGAGACACACATTCAACAGAGCGCGCATCACATGGGGAGTTCAGGGTTAGCCTGGAGTATGAACACGTGTTCTCCCCACGGCCCAGTCAGCGGTCCACCTGGCCTCTTCCCCTTCCTTTGGTGACCCCATCAGCAGCAGCATAAAAATCTAACCCTTCATTTTGCTGAAAGCCCCTGCAGATGACAGTTTCCTTCCTATCATGCCTGCAGAGCTCCAAAGCTGGGGGCAATGTTGAGGCCGAAGCCAGCCACAGTGCCTCAGCTGTGCCTTTCCTGGAGAGCGGGTGGCCACCCCCAGCACATCCCTGGCACACGGGCTTGCATAACAGACTCTTGTCCCGCCATCCCTAGCACAAGAACGTGGCCACATCTCCCCAACCGCTCAGCCCGCACAGCGTGCACAGGTGGGGAGTTCACTTTAATGGCATTCCTCCAACGACTTATTGTAAAAGAAACAAGGCATCTCGTCCTGGGTTGTGACACCCAGCAGCATCCGTTCAGACCACCAAGGGCAGGCTGTGCCGGGTGCACAGGGATCCCGCTGCGGCTTGGCGAAAGCCGGAGTCCTGGGATGCAGAGCAGCCCGAGGAGCCCTGGAGTCTCGAAAGGACACAGCAGTGGGAGCGGCGGCGGCAACTCCAGCTCCGAGCCCGTCGGCACTCCGCCTGGTGGCCCCAGCCGGCTGGAGGCAGGCTCAGGAGCGGCTCCTGTCCTCGTGGTTCCCCACGATCATCTTGCTGTACAGCTTCTGCTGCTCCTCCTTGAACGTGTCCTTCACCTTCTCCCTCTTCAGGCCCCCATCCCTGGAGAGACAAAGGCTGGATGTAGTAACAGCCAAGAGGGTTCCCAGGCACCCTCACACCATGGGAGATGCACCGTGCTGCCCAAATACCAAGAAAAACCTGCCAGAAACAGGGTACCCCGTGGCACTCTCACCACGACAACCTCAGGGGATCTGGGGCTCTGGGCTCCCAATATTCACCCTTTCTATCTCAAAAGGTCCACTCTTGCCCTGGAGTAAGAATTTACTACTCACATTGAAAGTACTTGGTAACTGCTTAAACCTACCAAGGAGTTTACAATTCTTTCTACTCTAACATTCATCTTCACCTCACAAAGGAAGAGGAGGAATTCTGGCATTACGGAAGGTAGACATGCTTCCGAAATATCGACTCGTAACATATCTGTAATATCGATCTGTAAAATGTCATTTGTTTAATTCAGACCCAGGGATACTCTGAATTCATGCAGAGAGCTAACACAAGGGGTAATGCACGTTCTGACTTCTTCCATGCTCAAAAAAGAGTGCCGTCAGGAATGGAGGTTTATCTCCGGGGCTGCCTCTCAGAGTCCCAACCTCACTGCCCCAGTGCCTCCCTGCAGCAGCCCCAAACCAACCTATCAGACTTGGGGTTGTTTCGTTACAGTCCCATTCCCTCTCACCTGCTGGTCCCCTCTGTGCCTACACTCTAGAATTATCACCACCTTCAACAACTTATAAAAATCCAAGCCTGTTTTCAGTCTCTCCACTACACCCTTTAAAATCCATAGCAAAGGCATGGTTTTTAAAGGCAGCCACTCTGTCTCTCTTAGAGATGGGAAGATGGGGCAGAAGTTAAACCTCGAAGCTCTAAAAGTCTGTTAGATGTGGATGCAAAATCTAGCTCCAAGTGCCAATGCTATGACTTTGGAAAAAAGTGATTTAACCTAAGTATCAGTTTCTCATCTGTAAAATGGGAACACTGTTTACAGGGCTGCAGCTACTGTGAGGGTGAAAGAGATGATCACACAGGGCCCCAGAAGCTCGGTGGCTGGCACACAGTGAGTGCACAATCCACGCTAGCATTTTTTAAAAGGCCATGATCTGAGAGCCAATCTAATCCCTGAGACTATACAGTTGGGTTTACAATGTGAATTTCTACCCTTTCTTTTCTCATAGATAATGCCCATCTAAGTCAAATGCTCTCCCCAGTTGACCCTTGGCTCTTAAACCTAAGTGACCCATAGAGTGGAAAAGTTTCTCTGAACCAGCATTCACCCCTGGTCACTCTCCTACTGTTTGGGATAAAACTACCTTATACTCTAGTATAAGGGCTGGTCAAATGCAACCCATGGGCCACATCCAGCTGATACCTGTTTTTGTAAATAAAGTTTTATTGGAACACGGCCATGCTCATTGGTTTATAGACTGTTTTCACACTACAATGGCAGAGATCAGTAGCTCCAACAGACACCATATGGCCTGCAAACCCTAAAATATTTACTGACTACAGAAAAAGTATGCCAATCCTGCTCTATTAGGTAATAAGCTGAATACAACAAACACAACCTTTGCCTTTCTAAGGATGGTTCAATTTTGCTAGATACACTGGGACCAGGGAAAGTCACCCTGCCTTCTTGAGGTTTTCAGATCAGTAGCAGGTCACACCCACCCAGAGAAGGGCACTGTCCAGGTGTCCTGGAAGACAGGTTCAAACCCCAGAAAGGTACACAGAATCAATGGCTTCAGTCCAAGTGTCCCTGATCCAGGTTCCCCAAGGTCAAGGAAGCACAGGGCACTTCTGGGTTGGAATTCGGGGAGAGTCAAACTGCTCTCTCTAGAGCTGACAAGTTGAATTCTCCACAGCAGGGGGAATGACATGTAAGTGAAGTCAATGACACAGCATCTGCTGCAGGAACTCAGCTGATAAGGCCTGGCTCTAAACTTACCACAGCAGGTCCACCAGTCCTCCCTGCCTGGCAATGGCAGATTTCACCCTATTTGCAAACTGGACGGCATCTTCATCTGCCTGCAAGAAAGAACAAATGAGACCACTCAGCCCTGGCTTGACGTTACACAGAGCAGGTGCAGATCTGCCTGGGGCAGGCACTCACCTCTCTAGTCATGGGAGGCAGGTACCACACGCTGCAGACAATGGCCCAGCTGGTCATCATTCGCAGCAGGTACGTCACCATCCCGTATTTGCTGCTGTTCCAGAAGGCATCACCGAACTGAGGGTCATACTGAAAACAGTGGAAAGCTGAAGGTAAGACGTGAGTAGTTCTCACAACGTGTGCGAGTCCACAGCGATTGCTGTGAGTGACTCCACTGGGCCACGCTGGTACCGGGGCGCTGCTCCCTGACCCTGCATGAGTACTGCAGAAGCCCCTCTCCATGTGGCCGGTTCTGACTGCGAGCAACACTGCTCTCCCCCGAGGGACCTGGCCTCTGCTGCAGATCAGTAAGTAAGGCTCCCCTGACAGCCTGCCTCAAGCAAATGTCTCCCTCTTTGATTAGTTTCAGGTCTTACTCATAGGTATATGAAGTTTTCAAACATCTTCAAAACCAGGGAGAAAAGGATCATGCACTCCCATGTACCCATTCCCTGATTCAACCACCATCACCGCTTCCCACTTGCTCCATCTCTCCCCTCCCAGCATCCTGTCATTCATCTAGTGTACCTCCCCCAAATAAAGATATTTTCTTACACAAACACCAAGTTTTAAATATGATTTCTGGTGCCCAGACCAGGGAGGAAACTATTAGAAAGCTTTTGCATTTACACTTTCAACAAAGTCAGTCGTCTGTTCAGGAGACGGCTCTGTGCTCACGCTGATAGCCCCGGGAGGTCTCAACCACATAGGATGCTTCTACCATGAAGCAGGTATCAGATCCTTTCATTTGCCAATGGCTCTAATGGAGGCAAAAGGCAGCACTTCAGTGGCGTTTTGCGGAAAATGTGGCTGCAGCTGTGACCCACATTCTCACCAAACCAGCAGCTGGAGGGGCAGGTGATCAGGGTGGGTAAGCTCCGGAGGAAGTTGCGCAAGGAGCAACAGGAGGACCTGGGTGCTTGAGAACGCCTGGACAAAGTGCCTGGTGCTGCCAGCAAATGTCTGAAGGGATCCTGTATACAAGGCAGTAGGCTGACCTTGTGCAAACACCCAGGACCAGAGTGGAAAAATAAAGGAGCCAGAATTTCAAGAGTTATGCCACACGGCCATGCTGCCAACAACATCAAAAATGCCCTTTTCCTGGGAAAGCCTGAGAAGTAGCCCAGGGCAGGGTCCCACATGTGAGCATGGGCTGGGGTGGGGTTGAACTCTATGATCTTTTAGGCCTTTCCAGCCTAACTTTTATGATCCACAGTATAAAAATTGGATAATTTTGACAAGACTGTGGCCCTAACTACAAAAATGAAGGTAATTTAGGCTTAATTATAGAAGCTAAGAAATTTAGATTTAACCACAGAAGGCTTAATGAGTTATTATAATACCAACAAAACAAGGGAAAATAATAAGTTTTTAAAACTAAGCTAATGTGTATGATCAGAAATAATTTTTTATTTTATTTTTTATTTTTATTATTATTATATATACATATTTTTTGAGCTAAGAGTCTCGCACTGTTGCCCAGGCTGGAGTGCAGTGGCGCTATCTCGGCTCACTGCAAGCTCCGCCTCTCAGGTTCACGCCATTCTCCTGCCTCAGCCTCCTGAGTAGCTGGGGCTACAGGCGCCTGCCACTATGCCTGGCTAATTTTTTTGTATTTTTAGTAGAGACGAGGTTTCACCATATTGGCCAGGCTTGTCTCAAACTCTTGGCCTTAAGTGATCCACCTGCCTTAGCCTCCCAAAGTGCTGGGATTACATGCATGAACCACCGCACCTGGTCATGTTATATTTTATAAAGCCTGATATGGATGGAAATTCTGATGTCACAAGAGTGTGAGAACCCTTTGTTTCGGGCTGATTCTCTATTCCACACTGGGCAGTGTGTGTGGACAGAGAAACAAGGCAGAAGCTCAACACAGTGACACACTCCTCACATCAGGTCATGGTGGAATTCCGGTGTGAATATAAGAAGAGCCTGGAAATCACTAAGGTTATCCAAGTTTGGTTACCAATAAAGGGTTCACAAAAACCAGTAATCTGTAGACCAGATGTTCTTAGCCATACATGGGCTCTACTCTGTGGACTGAATGGAAATGTATCTAAAATTTATAAGCATTTACTTTGGAGAGGAGCGGAAACTCCTCAGGGTTTGTGTTTCAACAGCAGCTAAGAGCAGCTTCAGAACTGTGGCTGCCACAGTGTGGTCCCAACTGGCACCATCAGTGCCACCCAGAACATGTTAGAATGGAAATTCAGAAGCCCCAGAGGGGTGGATCAGGCCTGTAAACCCAGCACTTTGAGAGGCCAAGGCAGGCGAATCACTTGAGCCCAGGAGTTCCAGACCAGTCTGGGGTGAAACTCCGTCTCTACAAAAATTAAAAAATTAGCTGGGTGTGGTGGCGTGTACCTGTAATCCCAGCTACTTGGGAGGCTGAGACACGAGAATCACCTGAATGTGGGAGGTCGAGGTTGCAGTGAGTCATGATTGTGCCACTGCACTCCAGCCCGGGTGACAGACTGAGACCCTGCCTCAAAAGAAAAAGAATGGGAAGTTCAGAAACCCATGGGGGGGGGGGGCAGCAATCTGCATTTTAACAATCCCTCCAGGCAATGCTGATGCAGCCTAAGTTCAAGAGCCACTGTTCCAGAGGGGAGCAGCAAGGGCTTCCATTCAGCAGCTTCACGGTCACACTGCAAAGCACCTGTCCTCGTTTTGCCAGAATATAGGATGCAGATGCCACTCCTCACTCCCACACCCAAGGCAGACTCTGCTACCAGACTATGTTCCTCTTTCTTGCTGTACCCAGACACTGCACCCTCAGGCTCTGGTGAGTCCTAACCTGTCAATCAGAGTCCCCTGCAGGCAATATTCATCTGCCATCCCTGGCCTGGTCCTCTGCCTAAATGATGAACAGTGAGTGGCTGGTGAGCATCTGTCTCACCAGGAGTAACACCTGTCCAGTGGCACTGGCAAGGTGAAAAGAAAGTCAGAACCAACTCTACAGAAGGCTCTGCAGACAACCCACAGTCCCCTATAAAAGAAATTCTAAGCGTGAGCCTGACTCATATCTGCTCACCATTTTACCAAGCTCTCAGGCTGCAGTCTAAATACTTTAACCACACTGAGGATGGCCTGTGTTTTGTAGGTGTCATGATGTGAGGCCTCGTGGATGTGGAGAGGGTAAGACCACGGAGGAACAAAGTGCAGATGACTGGCTAATCACATCCTATAGCTCTGGGTGTCTGAAGGGTTAGAGGAGCAGTTCCTAAAGTGTCGACGTAGATTAGATAAACTCCCAGGGTCCATCTCATTGTCAGGAGCGGCTGTAGGTCTAAAAGATGACATAACTAAAAGCAGTGAAGCTGTTTCTCCCACTGCGCTGGCATAAGGACCCCCCCATCCTCGCCAGCTCCCCCAAAATGCAAAAATCCAGCTTGAAACTATACCTCTGTGCCCTGCAATCAGTCACCTTTCCAGGTGGAGGGGCCTACATTCCAGCTAGGTTTATGAAGCAAAGTAAGAAGTGAAGGGCTTGCCGTTTCCCGAATGGTAGCGGCAGCAGCATGCAGGCGGGAATCTGGCTGTCCCCCATCCCACACTCCCCAGGCCCTTCTAAGGGGGTGCTGAGTGCTCAGCATCCTCCTCCGGCAGCACTTGACCCACATCAGCCCAGTCCCATGTCACTCTGCTGAGGGCATCGACCACAGACTGGTGACCCCGGCTCCTTCCTCCACCTCCTCCTGCTACGCTCCACTCACAGCAGCTCCAATAATGACAGTGTGTACCATCGGAGGTCTTGTACCTTGATAGCAACAGGGTAAACTGTGGCTCCAATTTCAAAACTTCCCTTTTTGAACATCATCACCGATGTATTATTGATGCAGGTTCCTAAAATGCAGGAGACAATAAAATGCTATTTCTGTTGGCCCTTTACCCCAGATATTAGGCGTTTCTTAAAGACTAAGTATAACAGTCAAAATTCTTCTAATGGTTCCTCCAATAAGATACATCTGTCATCTCCCTAACTTAAAAACAAACACTTAACAGAGACAGGCAAGATGGTGCCTCCAATTCTCCTGCTACAGGACCACTTTCCCTGATTCACGCACACAGCCTGGATAAAGCAGAGATGCGCAGTGGCCTTAGGAGGACTCCACGAGCTCCATGAGGAGCTGAAACATTACAGAAAAAATTCCTGCATTTGGGGAGTCTACACTATGGCATTCTTAGTTCAAATTCTGAACTTGCCTGAGTTTTTAGTCCTACTTCCAATCTAAAGGGGACCTAACATTATTCAGTGAAAACAGACAACCCCAACAAGGGCTGAGGGCCTTGGTTCCCATGAAACATCAGCATCACACTCTCGCACTCCTCACAGAAGCGCTTTGTGGCAACCAACCCCTTCTTACCTTCTGGGAAGATGAGGATAGGCAGCTTGCTTTTATCTTGCACATGTTCAGTCAGTCTTTCAAAGAGGAAAATAAAATGAAGGATCAGACAACCTTATACACATCATTGTCAAAATACGTTTATAAATAACCTATTTATTTGTGACACTAGTTTCGATTATAAGAAGTCAATAAGCAGGGCGGGGCGCAGTGGCTCACGCCTGTAATCCCAGCACTTTGGGAGGCCGAGGTGGGCGGATCACGAGGTCAGGAGATCGAGACCATCCTGGCCAACACGGTGAAACCCCGTCTCTACTAAAAATGCAAAAAATTAGCCGGGTGCGGCGGCGGGCGCGGGTAGTCCCAGCTACTTGGGAGGCTGAGGCAGGAGAATGGCAGGAACCCCAGGAGGCGGAGCTTGCAGTGAGCCGAGATCGCGCCACTGCACTCCAAACTGGGCAACTGAGCAAGACTCTGTCTCAAAAAAAAAAAAAAAAAGAAAAAGTTAATAAGCATGACCATATCCTTTTAAACCCATAATCTAATGCTCATCAAGAAAAAATGTATATGGATAGAGAAAATCAGGTTACTATTTAATTCACAGAACTGTTCAATTCTGTGTGAACATCGGAGCACCAACGATGCCACTCAACCTGGGGGCCACTTGAAGGAGATGCCTGCCACAAGGCCTGGGCATGGCCCCCTCAATAAACCTGTGGCACTAGACTGTGTAACAGTTGTGAGGCTGGGCCCAGCCCTGCTGACTCAATGCTCTGTCCCTGAGATGTAGCAAAGGGAGTTAGGAGAGGGTTCATCTGTCTCTATGGAAGATAATCTCAACTGTCTTTTCTTATTTGTTATTTTTTGAGACAGGGTATCCCTGTGTTGCCCAGGCTGGAATACAGTAGTGCAATCACAGCTCACTGCAGTCTCACCCTTCCTGGCTCAAGCGATTCTCCTACGTCAGCCTCCCAAGTAGCTGGGACTACAGGAGCGTACCACCATGCTTGGCTAATTTTAAATTTTTTGTAGAGATGAGGTCTCCCTATGTTGCCCAGGCTGGTCTTGAACTCTCGGGCTCTCAAAGCACTGGGATTACAGGCCTGTGGCTTGGTCTCAACTGTCTTGATGTCTCTTTCTGCTGCAAATCTCTTTGCATTACTTACACCAGATTCACCTTCTTAAAGTTTGAAAACAGAGTAGTACTTTGTTCCACTGCCCTAGGTTTCTTTTTATTTGTGATAAATGAATTCATTTTGAGGTTTCAAATAGCAGTAAAAGGTCGTATTTTGTTTATTACGATGGATACAAGGAGTAAAAAAAGGTTAAGAAACATCATTAACTTGGTAAATAATACTAGGGTTTCTATACTTTTTTAAAATTTTAAAATAGAGTCTCACTCTGTCGCCCAGGCTGGAGTGCAATGGTGCGATCTCGGCTCACTGCAACTTCTGCCTCCCTGGTTCAAGCGATTCTCCTGCCTCAGTCTCCCTAGTAGCTGGGATTACAGATGCCCGTTACCACACTCAGCTAATTTTTGTATTTTTAGTATTTTGTATTTTCACCATGTTGGTCAGGCTAGTCTCAAACTCCTGACCTCAAGTGATCTGCCCACCTCGGCCTCCCACAGTGCTGGGATTACAGGCATGAGCCACCACACCCGGCCACTTTTAAAATCTCATGTTTTAGGAAAAGATTATTATGAAAGCAGTATAGACTTATGATAGAAGGCATATAACTACACTGTGGAGGGATAACTCCCTGAAACCTTTTCAGCATTCTAACCGGCCAAGCAGAACAGCAGTGTTCTGTCTGTTACCTCTTAGCCACCAGGTGGCGATCCTTCACCTCCGAGCGCTCAAACCAGACGTGTGGGCAGGCCTTCACCATGGCTCTCTGAATCACACCCATGAGTCCCCCGTGCACTTGACCCACCTAAGCGCAGGCACAGGACCCATTAGTAGTGAAGTCATCCTCACACAAATCTCCCCACTCTAGGAAGCCCCAGATCTCACAAAATAAGCAGTCCAACCTCTCACCTCTAACGCTTGCTGGTCCAACCTCTCACCTCTAACACTTGCTGGCTGGAGGTTGCTCACTGCCAAGAAACCACTACCAAGACTCCCCAAATCTTAAACTTCTCCTTTTAATCAGTAATACTAGAAATAGGTAATTAAAAACATAACTGAAACCCCTAAGACAAAATACTAAAGTAGTGCAAATCCCTGTGTAAAACTGCCTCTCCCTGGGCAGATTCTCAGATGCTCTGGACACAGTCCTTGCCAGCTCCTCCCTCTCCCCATGCTGGTGTGCCTGACCGCCCTCAGCATCCTCTCCAACCACATTCACCACTCACTCTACCCAGGGTATCTCCTATCACAGTCCCACAGAGCCCCCACAGTGACAGTAAGGTGGTGGCCCACGCATAAAAGTGTTTATGTGAAGGGTCCAGGAGCCTCCTAGACCCTCCTGGCCCTGACCAGTCTAAAGCAGGAAGTCTTGCCTCAAGAATGCACCGGAAAGAGCTCTTACCATGGCATAATAGCCATCGCTGGCCAAGATGATCACATCAATCGGTGAGGTATGATTGGCCACACAGATGCCACCATTTCTTGGTCTGTTTTCCCTGGGTTTAAATGTATGCAAAGCAACCAAAATTAGTGTGAAACAGTTCATGTAACACACCTCTCACCTCACACGTTTCATCTGCTCTAACTAAAAGCTGAGAAGTGCCTTCCCATTTGGTCAAGTATAGGTGGGTGGTGTTTCCTGCAGTGCCATTTCCCTTCCTATCGATACAAAGCACTCTCACCTGTCGTGGTAGGTGATGATGGCTGTCAGCGCTCGCACGCAGATCCGGTAACACATTAAGTGAACATGTTTACTCATGAACTCCTTAAACCTGCAACAACAGGACAAGGATTCTGGGTTTTATTTTACATACAGGAAGACAGAAAGAGTTGCTGACTTGAACAGTTCAGCAGTCCTTTATGACGGCAAAGTGCTTTCATAGACATGAGCACGTACAGGAAAGCCCTGTGATGCATGACCACCTTTATGTTCACACACAAGGAAAGAAAGAGGGGACAGGGAGACTCGCTTACATCCACCCAAATCAGTGGGTGGAGAACTCACAGCCTAGAATGTGACATCAAAAGACCACAGGCGGGCTGAATTCCGTTCCCCCAGTCAACACCCAGTGGCAGGCCCAAGGCCAGAGGCCAACCTCCTCACCCGCCCAGGCAGAAGAAAGGTTTCCAAGCCCCAGAATTTCCTGAAGGGAGCAAAATATTCTTCACAAACAGACAAAACCTCCCTACATTTCATATCATTTTAAAAACTGTATTGTCTCACCACTTTATCCACACAGTCAAATGCTCAAAACTAAACAACAAGCTGTAAAATCTGTTAGCATCTGAGTCTTGGACTTTACGTTTGTGGCTTCTCCCTTTTGTCTTTAAAATAGGAAGAACGTGAGGGCTAAAGGACAAAAAAAGAATAGTCATAGATCAAAATAAAAAAAAGTAAAGACTTTACTGCTGATGCCATTGTTACCATTGGGTTGTTGTTGTTGTTCTTCTTCTTCTTATTATTATTATTTGAAACAGAGTCTCGCTCTGTCACCCAGGCTGGAGTGCAGTGGTGTGGTGTTGGCTCACTGCAACCTCTGCCCACCGGATTCAAGGATTCTCCTGCCTCAGCTTCCCAAGTAGCTGGGATTACAGGCAGCCGCCACCACACCCGGCTAATTTTTGTATTTTTAGTAGAGACAGGGTTTCGCTATGCTGGCCAGGTTGGTCTTGAACTCCTGACCTCAGATGATCCGCCCACCTCAGCTTCCCAAAGTGCTGGGATTACAGGCATAAGCCACCATGCCTGGCCACCACTGGGTTATTTAATCCATCTAAGATTCCATGGCTTTGGTTGTGTCCAAAGAAGGGGCCTGGCCTTCGATATCTGAGCACCATTCCCAGAACTAACTGCCCTTTAGGTGTGGACTGCCACATTCTACTCACCTCCCATTTGGTAAGTATCCCACCACAGTTGTGCCCACCACCAGAAGGCTAATTCCTGTGAAAGCCAGCGCTATCCTGTAAGAAGAAGAAAAGTTAGAGCATAGCCAGCAAATCCTTGTACCACGTACAGAACTGAAGGTGTGAAAATCACAGCGGGCATCACAAAAACCACCCCCAAGACCTGCTCACCTGGGATCTGGACCAGAGGTCAGCTAGAAATGTGAGCAGGCCTATCAGAACCAGAGATCCTTTTGATTCCAACTGACAGTGAGCCCTGGGTCTGGCTCTCAGCTGCCAGCATCTCCTGAGGCCTCAGGCAGCTGGAAGGCTGGAAAACCCTACGCAGGCTGTTCTGCCGCAGGGCTGCTCCCTGCTGCCCACCCCTTCCCTTTGGCTGAAAACCCCGGTGGAAGCACAGCTTCCCTCTGAAGCAACAGGAAGTGGAGCTTGAAGGGTATTGGCATCTGGCAAGTCACACTCAGAGCAACACATGGTGCAGAGAAGCTGAAAGATCAATACTGCCTCTGTACCTGAGAGGCAAGCTTCAGGAAAGAATGAGCCATGCCCAGGGAGGAGTGGCAGAAAGCACACAATGTGCCCTATCCCTGTGTTTGCTGTGATCTAGACAAGCAAGCCGTCTTTAAGAAATCCAACTACTTCTGTCTGATATGCAGAAAATCCAAGGGCCTCTAAAAGAGAATCACCAGTGTACCCCTCCAAAGAGTCACATGGCCTGGCTAGTGACAGTCATTCCCTCCTCCTTTTTAAAACGGCAACACACAGCAGAGCAGGCAGGTGGGCCGTGCACCAAGTGGGGTGGCAGCAGCGAGCCCCACTCCCCACAGGCCCTGCCTCACCTGAGCGGCAGCAGGAAGCAGTACCGAATCAGCACTCCTAACCCCCACAGGACCGTGAGCCGAAGGCTGATGTACTGGAAGTTATAATTGGTTCTGCTCAGCAGGTTCCAGGATTCCAGTTCTTCTGCTGAGAATCTCTTTGTCACCTCATCGTCCATAATGGTCTCCATTCCTTTCCGGCAAAAGTAGAAAATGTCAGAGAGCTCGAACTCTGGAGTGTTGTCCAGAGCCTTACTACTGCCACTTCGACGAATCTCTTTGATCTCTTCTTCTAGTGAAGTGGGATCCTTTGCAATGATTCCTGCAAAAGAGTGTGTCCCTGTCAAGCAGCATGCTCCGGGAGAGCACATGAGACATACTCAGAGCACACATCCTGCACTAATGCAGGGAAGAGCGTGTGTGGCACCAGAAGCACTGGGGAACACTGTTCAAATGGACCTCTCAAGACAAGGACCACACCATCTTACCGTTGGTGTAGGGCTTATAAAGCTGGTGGTTCTTCTCCTTGGCTCCTCGCTCCATTCTCAAGGTAGCCCACTAGGAGGGGAAGGAAGCAAGATACAAGAGCGAGAATGAGATCTGTTTTCAATCAGTGAACACCTCCATTTCTGTTCTATGAAAGCCTCAGTCCTAGTCACTTAAGACTGTAGCCAAGAAGCACATAGTCTAGAAGGAAACTCAAACCACCTCTCCCCCGAGAAGCCCCTTCCTTGACAGCTGGGACCAAGAGTTAAGTCACCTTAAGCAAAACACTGGGAACTTCAAGAAGCTGGGGTGAGTTCCTCAGGCCTGGTTCCTCACTGCCTACGTCTCTTTGTCTCCGGGCTGTAGGGAGCTCACTCGCTGACAACACAGACCTCACAATTCCTCCTGCACTACCCCACGGCAGCTACTCAAAACAGCGAAGCCAGACATCCTATAAACTACTGCCTGCCACCAAATTACTCCAAGAAAGCAGCAATTTTCATTTTCAAGGAGACAAAGAACTTGAGTAATACATGTGTTTGGACCGTCCAGTAACAGGAGTAACATTTTAATGATAGAATCCCAAAACTTAACATTGAAAGGCCTGGGAGTGGCTTAATAGTGTTAAAGGAGAAAAAGAACACTATCAGGAAACCGAAAAAAACCCAGATTCAATTCCCAAGTTTACACTCACTAGCTGTGTTCATTAAGCAACCCATTCCAAGTCTCTGAATCTTGATCTCTTTATCTGCAAAACAGTATTGATACTACCTCAACCTCCTACTTCATGAGGTCACTTAGGATCAAATGAGATCGTGTATGGGACAAAACTGGGGAAATGCAAAGCACTCTGTCCTCATTATTACTGAAATAACACAGATTCTGGAACAGACCTAGGAAAAAGATGCTTTTCCTAGAACCCCTCTTCATTAAAACCGATTTCGCTGGTATAAGACAGCTGGTATAACAGGCTGGTTCTCTTCCACTATCAAATGAGAGGTGAAAACGTGGGTGCACTTATCCCCTCTTTGATATGGTATCACTAGAGAGAAAGCTATGTCATGTCCACAGCAAGTCAGAGAAACAGAACAGGCATTTCAAAAGCCTCAAACTTCGGCTTCCACGGTTATGCATGGTGGGCACAAGCCCATCATTCTATGGCACAGGAAGATGTACATGGCCCAGGGCACATGGTGCAGATTCTGCTGGCAAAGCCCAAAGGGTCAGCAAGACTGCACCACGTGGTCCAGCAAAGCCGAATGCTGCACGCGAGTTTAATCAGTGATCTGACCTCATCTGGAAATCTCAAACCCCACAGTCTAGAAAGGAAGGTGGCTCACAAAGTCAGCACGCAAAGAAAGTTCAAAGGCAAGAAAACTCACATGACTTTCTCTGTTTCAGATATTTGGCCATTGATGTCTTTTGGCTCTAAGCACACATGAGCTTTCCTTTAAAAATGTTAATACCTAAAATGGAGGAAAGTAAATCTCATCTGGTTTCCTGGAACTAGAGAAGAGGTGAAAAGGGGCAAGAGAGTTCACAAGAATCCTGGCATGCAAAAACACAGGTCACTCAACCAGAATTTAGGGTTCTACATTTTGGCCAGGCTCTGTTTTGGCACTGCAAGAATAATCAGAAGTGAACAACTTGCAGCCAGACGCAGTGGGGCTCACGCCTGTAATCCGAACACTTTGGGAGGCCAAGGCAGGAAGATCGGTTGAGCCCAGGAGTTTGAGACCAGCCTGGGCAACATGGCAAAATCCCGTATCTAAAAAATACAAAAAAATTAGCTAGGCATAGTGGTGTGTGCCTGTAGTCCCAGCTACTCCAGAGGCTGAGATGGGAGCCAGGGAAGTTGAGGCTGCAGTGAGCGGAGATCGCACCGCTGCACTCTAGCCTGGGAGACAGAGCGAGACCCTGTCGCCAAAAAAAAAAAAAAAAAAAAGAGAGAGAGAGAGAAACTTGATCCTGTACTGACAATTCTGAGACTCCATGAGACTGCAACAGGTGGAGAATATATGACATCAGACCTCTTACGGATGACAATTTCAGTCTGAGGACTGTTTCAATGTGCAAAATTCAAGATGGCTACAGTCTCTGTCATCACAGGAAAGGGATCTGCTAATTGAGAGTCTACATCTCCTAGTTCTGTGGCAGTTCAGTAATAAACATCCCTTTGGCCTCCCGCTTTTTAACTTCAGGAACATGACAAAACATGTCTGTGTTTAGGAAAGAATTGTCCAAAGTCACAAGGGCAGGGGAAACAAGGAGAGGGCTGAACAGCCTGTTAAGAAATGGCTGATCAGGTGGCTGGGTGCAGTGGCTCACACCTGTAATCACAGCATTACAGGCAGGAGGATCATTTAAGCCCAGGAGTTTGAGAAATGGCTGATCAATGAACTGGATCCTTTTGGCCTGAAAGAAACCAAAATATTTCATCCTGAAATATACGTCTTTGTCATATTTCAAGATGACTGTTCAGAAGGACTGGAAATGCAAGAAAAATGGAGAAGCTGTCTTTTGCAGGAGGAATTTGCATCTGTAGAGGAGACAAAGTGAAGTAAACAACAGATGCCAACGGGCTTTCTCTGAAGCACCTCCCTCCTTGTCCGAATCTAGAAAGAACTGAGACGCCTTTAAAGGTCTGAAAGAAACACTTAGCATCTACACTCTTGAAGGGCTGCTATCTGTGAGGTTTCATCTACACAAGACCACCTGTGCCAGCCAGGCCTCCTCTTCTCTCCCTCTTGTTACCTATTGCCACCTGATTTACCGTCATAGCCTGTTTTTTGGCCATGCTCGGAGTCCCCACTGCTTCTGTAACCTCAAATGCTACAAAAGCATCAACCATCTGGCTACTTCTTTGAAATCTTTGTAAAACTCCTGTGCACGTTAATAAATCTGTATGTCTTTAATAAATCTGTATGTCTTTTCTTTTATTAATCTGCTTTTGAGAGTTGATTTTTCAGTGAATCTTCAGAGGGCAAAGGGGATGCTTTCCCTTGGCCCCTACAAATCCTACTGGACCAAATCAAAGGGCCTCTGGGAAAACACTGCTTCTCTGCACTATATTCACACAGCACACTCCTGACACCAGATGTGTGAGGAATGCCACCCCCAAACCCAAACTGAGCAAATCTTCAGCAGGCACCAGCTGGGTGTCCTCTAATTCAATTCAATTCTGAGGCTATCGACCTGGAGTTGGTATCAGATTCCACAAGTTATGAGAGTCAGTCTCGTATGACTGCCCCTACTTCAGATGCAAGTTGAAAGTCTCATGTGACCCATACTTCTGACTGACCAGCTATAAATCAGGGTTCCCACAACCCCTCTTCAGGTTCAATTTGCTGGAGTGACTCCCAAGACTCAGGGTAATGGTTTACTTCCATGTATGGCTTTACGATAAAGGACACACAGCTCAGGAAGCAACAGATGGAAGAGATGCATAGTGCAAGATACGGCAAGCCCTTGCCATTTCTCTCAAGAGGATGCTCTCACCTAGCTGCCTCCTGGTTCATGCCCTGTTCTCTGCACTCCCTTATTCCCTATTGAATTGCTTCCCTCTTGCCTCCCTCTGATCCATCTGAACACATGCTGCCAGAGTCCAGTCATGCCACTTTCTTGTTCAAAAACCTTCAATGGGCCAGGTGCAGCAGATCACGCCTGTAATCCCAGAACTTTGGGAGGCTGAGGCGGGTGGATCACTTGAGGTCAGGAGTTTGAGACCAGCCTGGTCAACATGGCAAAACCCCATCTCTACTAAAACTACAAAAATAGTCAGGTGTGGGGGCACAGGCCTGTAATCCCAGGCTGAGGCAGGAGAATCACTTGAACCCAGGAGGCGGAGATTGCAGTGAGCCGAGATTGCACCACTGCACTCCAGCCTGGGCAAGAGGGAGACTCTGTCTCCAAAAAAAAAAAAAAAAAAAAACAACCTTCACTGACTTCAATGACTTCCCAATGTCTAAAGTATTATAACCCACCTCATTCCCTCCATGTGCCCAGTGTTTTTGCTCTACTGAACTATGTGCCATCTCTGAACAAGACTTACCTTTTCGCCTTTATCAGCTGTGCTTCCAGAATGCTCTATCCTTTTCCCTTTTAGGATCCAGTTCAAATGTCAAATCTAAGAAATGCTACCTACTCAATTCCTGCAATCAGAATTCACCTCTGCCTGTGTACTTCAACTGGTATCCCATTCTGAATTAGTTATATATGCGTATATTTGTCTTTCCTACTAGACTACACACACCTCAAGAGGCAGCAGCCAGAACTTACCCCTTTGTGCATTTCAGCACAGTCTGAGAGAGTGCCTTCCACTTAGTAGGCAGTCACTGATTTAATTTATCAACTCCCAATATTTCTCTCCATCAAGGTCTCCTTATGGAAAAGTAGAACCAAAATGACAAAACCTGGAACTATTTCCTATCATCTTCCCCCCAATTCCTGTCTCCTTCAGTTTGTCCTTTAACCTACTCAAGGCTATTTTAAAATCACACTCCTCATCAGGGTAAGTAGGATGACCTCTTTCACTACAACCATGTAAAAGGGAGTATTAATACTCCCACTCTCTGGACAAAGAAACACTGGAAAGTTCAATGCCTTTTCAGAGCCAGTAATGGAAGCCCTGGGATTCAAGGTAACACCTGCCTGACCCAGCATGAATGCCCATCGCACTAGTCTCTTCAGCTTCTCCTTCTTCACCACTAGTTTCTTCAGCTTCTCCTTCTTCACCACTAGTTTCTTCAGCTTCTTCACCACCAACCTCTTCAGCTTCTCCACAACTGCCACTGGTTTCTATGACTCTCCACCAGCAAGTTCCATCTTGGAGTTTAACACAGATCACATTACAGCTGTCTCATCTTCTCTAACGTGACCTGATCAACTCCTTTCACATCATTTATTCTCATCTTTCTCCTTTACATCCAGGCTTTCTCCTCTCCCCTCTTCCAGGTCATTTTCAACTCAGCTGAGAGTCTACTCCTGGGAATTCTGCTCTTAGTGATACCATCGCCACTATGGAGAGGGTTCATGTGAAGCACAAACATTAAGCAAACAGACTAAAACCCTTCCAGTCACATGCTGCTCTCTGCACACAAAGATCTTCTGTGACTCAGCATGAACAGGACCTGCACTGAGATAGGGCTTCCAGGAAAGGGAATAGAAACGACATTGATCCACCCATATCCTCTCCATATTCCTCATCACTTGGCAGGTACACAGATATTTTCTCCTAGTTCCTTTATATAGGGAGAACTAGTCATGGGAAAGGAGCTTTAAGCCAGGGCTTGCTTAGGTCTGCCAAAAGCACAGGTATATGTACCGCATGAACTATTAGGTATCCAGTTTTAGTGATCTTTATGAAGAATGCAGACTGTGGTTGCCAGGGGCTGGTGGAGGGAGGAATGGGAGTGAATGCTTAATGAGTGTGGGGTTTCCTTTGGACTGATGAAAATGTTGTGAACTGGACAGAAAACAATGTGAATATAGTAAACGCTACTGAACTGTTCACTCTAAAATTATTAACTTTATGTTGTCAATTTCCCCTTGGTTTTCTTAAATGTGAAAAAAAAAACCCATATGCTTACAGACATACTAAGTACCAAAAAAGATAAAACCCAAGATTCAATGACAAACATAAAAATATTTCCCACTATAATGTAACATTTCATATAGCTCACTTAATCTGAGTCGTTTTCTTCATTGATAAAAATGCAGATAAATAAAATGCAGGTTGATAAAACATCCCGTCTACCACAGAATTATAAGGAACCAAAGAAAAATGATAAAAGTTACTCTCAAAACCAGAAGATACAATATGGGCCAGGAACGGTGGCGCAGGCCTGTAATCCCAGCACTTTGGGAGGCTGAGGTGGGCAGATCACTTGAGGGGTCAGGAGTTTGAGACCAGTATGGCCAATGTGGTGAAACCCTGTCTCTACTAAAAACACAAAAAAATTAGCCAGGTGTGGTGGCATGTGCCTGTAGTCCCAGCTACTCAGGAGGCTGAGGCAGGTGAATTGTTTGAACCTGGGAGGCAGAAGTTGCAGTGAGCTGTGATTGTGCCACTGCACTCTGGCCCGGGTGACAGAGTGAGACTCTGTCTCAAAAAAAAAAAAAGATACAATATGAACAAACAATGCTGTATTATTTTTACTACTATAAGTGCGTTTCTCAAATTATACATGAATCCCTAAAGATTTGGTGACTACTAAAAACAGACATTACAATTAAATCACCAAATCTGTGCAGAAGTATTTAAGTCTTATGGGAGAGATCAACTTCCAAAAAACATCACTTCTCACCCATTTCCTTACAATGTGACCAGTTTGGTATAATTCAACGGTCAGGTAAGTTCTGACATATCTTCAGAAATGTATCCTTTGCCTTTAAAGAAAATGAAACAATTCCAATGCCCTTTTCTGTCCATTCTTTTAGTCTGAAATGCAAGGACCTACTTAGAATAAATGACTGGAAGAGAAGAGGCTTTCCCATGCTTCTCAAGTGAGGGAATATGCCTGCAGCAGCTTTGAGCTATGACATCAGTTATGTAAGAAGAGACAAAAGACTGGCAGCAATTTTCTTTAATTCTAAGCCCCATTCTCTTTGAAATAAACAGGTGACATGTGGAGTCATGGTATAGGTCCCTCAGCTCAGCATAAATCAAACATACAAGTGCCTTTCAAAAGTACACGTTTAGTTATTCTTCTTACTCAAAAAGCCACTTCCCATTCTCCCAACTTTCTCCCTGTCTAATAAAGAGATAACAATAGGCCTGTAAGAATAACTCTCTTTGCTAAATGCACTTCTACCCGACTCTGTGAAGCAACCTTTTGTAACAGCACAACTTACCGCAAAGATTTTTAACAGAGTTTTCATGTAGAGTTTGCGGATACCAAAGGAGACTCCAAAAATGGCTGGCACTATGATGAAAACGAGGAGGAGGGTGAAGAGGACAGTCAGGGAGATGCCCAGAAGGTTGACAATCAGGCTATCAAAAGGCAGCAACAGGAACATGGTGGAAGATCCAGGCCAGGCCAGCACCTGCCTCCCCAAGAACAAACTGTAGCCTTCAGATGGTCCTTCCTGACAGCATCAGCCAGGGAAAGGAAGCAAGCTCCTGAAGAACAGCAAACCCCATTCCAAAGTCCACACCCCTCAACCACCTGAATAGAAGGCCTGGGAAGAGAAGGACAGGAAAACACGGCCACAGGAGGCAGCTGCAAACGCCAGGTCTCCACAAAACGGATGGACTCTAAAGATGAATGAAGCTCGATAGGTCTTCAGTAAAAGCATCCGAGTCCAGATGGAATTTCTGTGCAAGTGAGCAGTGAGGGCAGGGGCTCTGCTCTGCTGTCCTGATGCTGCTTCCAGAGGTTTTACATGGTTTTCCTGCCCAAGAGCATTCAACAGATAAATCTGTCCCTGTCACTGCCAGTAGTACCAAGAAGAGTTCAACTTGGTGCCAGAAAAATCCTGATAACTTCTGTGGAGGGGTAATCACTGGCACTTTACACAGAAGGCTTCTGAACTTGAATATGTGGAAATTAAATAATTGTTTTACTTAAAATTCCTTCATAAGCTGAAAACCATGTTCATTGTAGAGAGTTCATTATCTGGCCCCATCCTCCTCTGGTGAGGCTCCTGGCGCTCACAGCTTCCAGGACCCTCCTACCTGGAGAGCTACAGTCTTTGCCAGCAGGAAAGAGATGCTGGCACACAATGTCTCATAATGCAAGTGCTGAGTGTAACTCCAGACGCATCTGGCATTGGTTTCCTCTGGACACTCTTCTCCCTAAGGCTCCCTTTCTTAGCAGTGACCTGGGTTCTTGGCAAATAGCTGCTTACATGCTGCCAAAGCTGGGGGAGGGAAACAGAAACACTGTTAGTCACACAAATCAAGAGGAGAAATGTCAATATGCTGGGGACCAGGGGGACTGTTTCAGGGTAAGCCTAAAACTATCAGTGTGGTCAATGCCCACTTTTCAAGTCATCAAGGTCAAAGAGACCAGGCAGAGCCAACAGGTGGTAGACATCAATGTGGGAGGGAAACATAGAGGTTTCAGTTTTCAACCCAAATGATACGACCTGTGGTCAAACTTTCTGAATAGAAAATACGTGTATACAAGACACATCTGAAAGATAAAAAGCATGTGCTATGGAAAGTACATCTCCTTACTACCTGTCCCCCAGGTATTCAGAGTGGTTCTGCACAGATGCTGCCAAAGGTTGTAACCACCTTTGTATTCTTCCCAAGACATTCTGTGCTTAAACAAGGAAATCACAATGGTTCTCCATCACCACTGGCCCCCAGGCTGGGCAACAACCACATATTATTCTTCACCTTGCTTTTTGTTTTTGTTTTTAGCTTAACACATTTCAGAAGAATGTCCCATCAATACATATAGAGTTCCCTCACTCCGCAGGTGCACAGTTTTCAACTTAAGAATGTGCCACAACTTGGTTCACCAGTCTCTTAAGGTTAAACACTGATATTTCTACCTTTTTCTTTTTTGTATAAATAATGTTGTAAGGAATAACCAGGTACATGCATGACTTAGTACACAAAATGTGCTTAGAAAATATATTTTCGGGGTAAATTCCGAGAAATGGAATTGCAGAGGAAAAGAAAATACACATTTTTAAATTTGCAAGATCTTGTCATATTTTCCACATAGAGATAAATCTCCTCCAGCCTCTCCCCACACTGGTCACTCATTGTGAAATTCCACTATTTCAAATATCTCACAAAAGTATTCCAATTTTATATCACACATTCCAAGTCCCTGAACTTGGGAGTATCCTATCAACTCTCTCTGGTAAACATTTTGGCTTCACACCAATCACCTTCAGGCTGTTCTCAACACTTAGAAGTTCAAGAAACTGAACAAATTAACAAGTACTGACTTCGCCTTAAAATCTGTGCAATGTTTTAAGGCAGGAGACCACCCCTCATCTTGTCTTATGCCCAATTTCTGCCTCCAAAAAAAGAAGTATAAAATCTAAAAGGCAGAAATGGAATCCACAGGCAGACAGCCCAGCACCATGCCCTGGGCCTGGTAGTTAAACAATAGTCCTGGCCGGGCGCGGTGGCTCAAGCCTGTAATCCCAGCACTTTGGGAGGCCGAGATGGGTGGATCACGAGGTCAGGAGATCGAGACCATCCTGGCTAACACGGTGAAACCCCGTCTCTACTAAAAATACAAAAACTAGCCGGGCGAGGTGGCGGGCGCCTGTAGTCCCAGCTACTCGGGAAGGCTGAGGCAGGAGAATGGTGTAAACCCGGGAGGCAGAGCTTGCAGTGAGCTGAGATCTGGCCACTGCACTCCAGTCTGGGCGACAGAGCGAGACTCCGCCTCAAAAAAAAAAAAAAAAAAAAAAAAAAACAATAGTCCTGTAATCCCAGCACTTTGGGAGGCCGAGTCGGGCGGATCACGAGGTCAGGAGATCGAGACCATCCTGGCTAACACGGTGAAACCCCGTCTCTACTAAAAATACAAAAACTAGCCGGGCGAGGTGGTGGGCGCCTGTAGTCCCAGCTGCTCGGGAGGCTGAGGCAGGAGAATGGCGTGAACCCGGGAGGCGGAGCTTGCAGTGAGCCGAGATCCGGCCACAGCACTCCAGCCTGGGCGACAGAGCGAGACTCCGTCTCAAAAAAAAAAAAAAAAAAAAAAATAGTCCCTGACCTAACTGCTTGTGTTATCTATAGATTCCAGACATTGTATGGAAAAGCATCGAGAAAATCCCTGTCCTGTTCCATACTGATTACTGGTGCATGCAGCCCCCAGTCAGTACCCCCTGTTTGCCCAATCGATCACGACCCTCTCACGCAGACCCCTTTAGAGCTGTAAGCCCTTAAAAGGGACAGGAATTGCTTACTCCAGGAGCTCAGTTTTTGGAGACGTGACTCCGCTAATGCTCCCAGCTGAATAAAGCCCTTTCCTTCTACAACTTGGTGTCTGAGGGGTTCTTGTCTGTAGCTAGTACTGCTACATTTCTTGGTTCCCTGACCAGGAAGCGAGGTGATCAGCGGAAGGCCAAGGCAGCCCCTCAGGTGACTTAGGCATGCTCTGTGCAGCATCTCTGCAGGGGACTCAGACCAGCCAGAGTGATGCAGATCCAAAGAGTACTCCTGGGTAGGCAGTTGCCCGGGAGGGATGCGTCGCTAGAGCAGCGTGTGGCAGGCTCCCGCGGACAATCAACACAGTGGCTGAACACGGAGAAGGAACTGGCACTTGGAGTCCGGACATCTGAAACTTGGTAAGACTGGTCTTCAAAACTTGCCTACTCCATTTGAGTGGAAGCGTGGCCTGATCACCCACGGCACGCCTGTACCAGCATTTTGGTTTTTGTTTTTGACTTAACTTGGATTGCTTGATACTTTGGTTTTGGTTTTGACCTGGCTTGGATTTCTTGATACTCTGATTTTGGTTTTGATTCTGGTTTGGTATAAACTGTAAAAGTGTGTGTGTGCCCTTTTTACCCATTCTTTGTTTTGTGATGTGCGTGTGGTGTGAGCGTGGTGTTTTGTCTTGAGGAAGCATGGGTCAGGCACAAAGTAAGCCCACCCCACTAGGAACTATGTTGAAAATTTTCCAAGAAAGGACTTAAGGAAGATTATGGTATTACTATGACACCAGGAAAACTCAGAACTTTGTGTGAAATAGACTGACCAGCATTAGAGGTAGGTTGGCCATCAGAAGGAAGCCTGGACAGGTCCCTTGTTTCAAAGATATGGCACAAGGTAACCTGTAAGCCATGGCACCCAGACCAGTTCCCATTCATAGACACTTGGTTACCAGCTGGTTTTAGACTCCCCCACGTCCCCCCACACAGAGGTTGAGAGAACAGCAGCATAAGCGGGTGGCAGAGGCAAGAAAAGACCAGCAGAGAGAGAGAGAGAGAGAGAAAAGAGACAGAGAGGAAAAGAGGCAAAGAGAGACAGGAAGAGACAGAGACAAAGACAGAGTCAAGGAAAGAGAGAGAGAGGAAGAGACAGAGGCAAAAGGAAAGTTAAAGAGAGAGACGGCAAGTCAAAGAGAGAGACAGAAAGTCAGAGAGAGATACACAAGGAGTTAAGAAAAAAAGTGTACCCTATTCCTTTAAAAGCCAGGGTAAATTTAAAACCTATAATTGATAATTGAAGGTCTTCTCTGTGACCCTACAACATTCCAATATCACCTTGTTATAAGTGTAAACAAGGGCATAGCCCAAAAGCACTGAAGTCACTAACAACCTATAGCCTTCCTATCAAAAATCCTTAACCTAGTAGTCTGCGGATGGCCCAAATGCATTCAATCTGTAGCGGCAATTGCTCTGCTAACAGAAGAAAGTAGAAAAATAACTTTTAGAAGAAACCGCATTGTGAAAGCATACCTCACCAGTTCAGAAGTATCCTTAAAAAAAAAAAAAAAAAGTATGATTTAACATTAACCACTGAAAACTGCCTTAACCCAGCAAGTTTCCTAACAGGGGATCTAAATCTTAATTATCATACAAAGGTCTGACCAGACCTAGCAGGAACTCCCTTCAGGACAGGACAATAGATGGTTCCTCCTGGGTAATTAAAAAAAAAAAAAATCTATACAAATTCTAAGTCAATTTGGACTAAACAAGGTCTTATTAATAACAAAGGATAATTAAAATCCCAAACTTACAAGGTTTTCAACAAAAGTAAAGTTTGCTAAAAGTTAACAGTGTAACATGTATTACAGTAACTTCTAATCTTGTAGCCTTAGACAGTCTAGTCCACAGACATAAAGGAAGTTCACTTTGGAAAAGAATGGTTATCATCTTCGAAAAAAAGGGGGGACAGAATTTACGTAAAAAAAGTTATATGGTAAATTCTTGTCCTGAAATAAATTAACTGGTTGTTTAAAAAAAAAAAAAAGTTTGTAATAAGTCAGAAAGTTGAGACATGTCAAAGAATTGTCTGCGAAAGTCGTGAGAAAAAAAAGTTATTAAAAAAAGGAATTTATGCAAGAAATGTTGTATAATTAAAAATAACTAGGTCTCCTGAATGTGAAACTATTAAAAAAAAAAAAAGTTTGTAATAAGTCAGAAAGTTGAGACATGTCAAAGAATTGTCTGCGAAAGTCGTGAGAAAAAAAAGTTATTAAAAAAAGGAATTTATGCAAGAAATGTTGTATAATTTAAAAATAACTAGGTCTCCTGAATGTGAAACTATTAAAAAAAAAAAAAGTTTATGTGCAACGTGTATAAGGAAAGTAAAATATGCCTTTGGTAAAGGCATCATAAGGAGGCATAAGAATGTAAATTTTTACCTACATTAAAAGGTTATAAAATTGTTTTAAAGGTTTAAGCAAGTTTTAAAACGTTAATTGTAAAGAAAATTCTGTGTGTAAACATATTGGCTAAAGTTAAAGAGGTATCATCCAGTTTTTCTGTAAACTGAGCATTAAATAAAAACACAACGGGTTTTTCTTAAAGCACTAACCTGCTCTTTTAAAAATAATCTATAAAAATCTTACCTTATGGTCAGACATTAAAAATTGAATAAATACGTCTACAAAGTTTTATTAAAACTAAGTTTAACATTAACAACACACTAATATAAAAATGAAATTTAGCTTATCTGGTATAAAAATCATACAGGAAGCACTGTCAAATATCAAACAGTGTTTGGCTTTCTTCGGTCTAAAAACTAATAAAAATAGGTACTAAAGGAAATTTCTCAGTAGAAAAGCACCAAGGACTATAAAGTCCACTGCTGATGTCCCCACATTTAAAACAAAGGTCAATTTCTTAAAAATTATATACTTGGTTATCTTCCACTTTCCTTTCCCTCAAAACTAAAAGTCTTTTAGCACATGTACCACGCCTAGAATTTCCCGGTAAACCAGCATCAGCCTGAAGATCATGTTCTCATCAAAGGGTGAAAAGAAAGGAAACTCGAGCCAGCCTGGGAAGGACCCTACCTTGTGCTGCTAACCACAGAGACTGTTGTTCATACAGTGAAAAAGGGACAGACCCATCACACCCAAGAAAGCGGCATCTCCTCCTGAGTCGTGGGCCACACAGTCCCAGTCACACCTGAGGCTGACTGGTCCACACACGGACAAAGCATGAGGAAACTCACCGTGGGACTTATTTTCCTTAAATTTTGGACTTGTACAGTAGGGACTTCAACTGACCTTCCTCAAACTAAGGACTGTTCCCAGTGTATACATCCAGTCACTAAGGTAGGGCAAAAAGTTAAAACTTTTTGTTCTATAGTTATTATAAATGTGCTGGAACTCTAAAAAGGACTTGTTTGCATAATGCCACCCAGTACAGGGTATGCAGCCCAGGAAGTGACCAGCCTGATGTGTGTTATAACCCTTTTGAGCCTCCCATGTTCAGTTTCTGAAATAAGATTAAGGACTGAAGACTGGTGGGGAGTTGTAAATGATACAAGTAAAGTATTAGCCAGAACAGAGAAAAAAGGGGTGCCCAAATGCATAGTCTTGAAATTTGATGCCTGTGCTGTCATTAGGAAGAGGATGTGGCTCTTTTGATTGGGAAAAAGGCTATATGACTGAAAATAAGTACATTTGTCATGAATTAGGACTGTGTGGAAATGTATGTGGATGCTGGTCTTGTGTCATTTGGGCCACTTGGATAAAAAATGAAAAGGATCCAGTCCACCCTGAGAAAGGAAAAAGTGGCTCTTCCTGTACCAAGGGACAATGTAACCCCTTAGAGCTAGTAATAACCAATCCCCTTGATCCTTGCTTAGGAATGGATGGGGCCGGACTGGATCCTCGAGTAAATATCTTAGTTCGAGGAGAAGTTTACAAATGCTCTCCTGAGCAAGTGTTTCAAACCTTCTATGATGAACTAAATGTGCCAGAACCAGAAATTCCAGGAAAAACAAGAAATCTGTTTTTGCAATTAGCTGAGCACGTAGCCCAGTCTCTCAATGTCACTTCATGTTATATATGTGGAGGAAATGTAATGGGAGATCAATGGCCATGGGAAGCCTGAGAATTAGTACCTACAGACCCAGTTCCTGATGAATTCCCGGCTCAAAAGAATCACCCTGATAATTTCTGGGTCCTAAAAGCCTCAATTATTGGACAATATTGCATAGCTAGAGAAGGAAAAGAATTCACTCACCCCGTAGGACGACTTAGTTGTATGGACAGAAACTGTATAATGGTACCACAAAAACAGTCACTTGGTGGAGTTCAAATCACACAGAAAGGAATCCATTTAGGCTGGGCGCGGTGGCTCAAGCCTGTAATCCCAGCACTTTGGGAGGCCGAGATGGGTGGATCACGAGGTCACGAGATCGAGACCATCCTGGCTAACACGGTGAAACCCTGTCTCTACTAAAAAATACAAAAAACTAGCCGGGCGAGGTGGCGGGCGCCTGTAGTCCCAGCTACTCGGGAGGCTGAGGCAGGAGAATGGCGTGAACCCAGGAGGCGGAGCTTGCAGTGAGCTGAGATCCGGCCACTGCACTCCAGCCTGGGCGACAGAGTGAGACTCCGTCTCAAAAAAAAAAAAAAAAAAAAGAAAGGAATCCATTTAGTAAATTCCCAAAGTTGCAAACCGTGTGGACCCACCCGGAGTCCCACTGGGACTGGAGAGCCCCCACTGGATTATACTGGATATGTGGGCATAGAGCTTACGTCACATTACCCGACCAGTGCCAGGTAGTTGTGTTATTGGCACTATTAAACCATCTTTCTTCCTACTGCCCATAAAAATGGGCGACCTCCTGGGCTTCCCTGTATATGCTTCCTGTGAAAAGAGAAGCATAGCTATAGGAAATTGGAAAGAAGATAAATGGCTCCCTAAGAGAATCAAACCATATTATGGGCCTGCTACTTGGGCACAAGACGGCTCATAGGGATACCGGACAGCCATTTACATGCTCAACCGAATCAAATGGTTATAAGCTGTCTTAGAAATAATCACTAATAAAACTGGCAGAGCCTTGACTATTCTGGCCCGGCAGGAAATTCGGATGAGAAATGCTATCTATCAAAATAGATTGGCTCTCGACTACTTGCTAGCAGCTGAAGGAAGGGTCTATGGGAAATTTAACCTTACTAACTGCCATCTACACATAGATTATCTAAGGCAAGTAGTTGAAGACATAGTTAGAGATATGACAAAACTGGTACATGTGCCAGTGCAAGTGTGGCATGAATTTGATCCTGGGGCCATGTTTGGAAAATGGTTCCCAGCGCTAGGAGGATTTAAAACTCTTATAATAGGAGTTATAATAGTAATAGGAATCTGCTTACTACTCCCTTGTTTGCTACCTGCACTTCTTCAAATTATAAAAAGGTTCATCGCTACCTTAGTTCACCAAAATGCTTCAGCACAAGTGTACTATATGAATCACTATTGATCTGTCTTGCAAGAAGACATGGTAGTGAGGATGAAAGTGAGAACTCCCACTAATGAGTGAGGTTCTCAGAGGGAGGGAACGAACGAGTATTGACTTTGCCTTAAAATCTGCTCAATGTTTTAAGGGAGGAGACCACCCCCCATATTGTCTTATGCCCAATTTCTGCCTCCAAAGAAAGAAGTATAAAATCTAAAGGGCAGAAATGGAATCCACAGACAGACAGCCCAGCACCATGCCCTGGGCCTGGTAGTTAAACATCAGCCCCTGACCTAACTGCTTGTGTTATCTATAGATTCCAGATATTGTATGGAAAAGCATCGTGAAAATCCCTGTCCTGTTCTGTTCCCTTCTGGTTACCGGTGCATGCAGCCCCCAGTTAGTACCCCCTGCTTGCTCAATCAATCAGACGCTCTCACGTGGACCCCCCTAGAGTTGTAAGCCCTTCAAAGGGACAGGAATTGCTCACTCGGGGAGCTCAGTTTTTGGAGACATGACTCCGCTAATGCTCCCAGCTGAATAAAGCCCTTTCCTTCTACAACTCGGTGTCTGAGAGGTTCTTATCTGTGGCTCATCCTGTTACAGTTTTAGAGAACTCAAGGCCCCTTCCCTTGTTACCTCGTTTGTTTATTCCCAGCCCATCAATCTGTATGATTTCCATTTTACACATCAGGAAGCTGAGAGAGGCAGTTGCAGACCCAGTTCCTCTGTACGGCTCCATGACATTCACACATGTCTGAGGACAAAATGCTCTAGTCTACAAGGACATGCTAATCAGTGGCGCTGAGTCATGAACCCTAGTTCCTAGTTCTGATGGCCACTTCTTACATTTCCTTCCACTTTCACATTGTCACTGCTATTGCCAACATTGACTGAGTGCTTACAACATGCCAAGCACTGCGCTAAGGAGCATTTCACATACACCACCCACACATAATCCTCACGATGGCTGTACAGTGGAGTCATTGTCATTCTGATCTATAGGTGAGGACGCTGAGGCTGGGAAGATTAAGGGAGTCAAGTCACCCAGGGTTGCAGAGAGCTGGAAGCAGGACAAGAGCATCCGTCTCCAGGCCCCTGCTCTGTAACTCCTACTCCTTCCTATCTCCCAAACTACGTGCTTTAAAATGAAGTACCACTGGTTGGGTGCGGTGGCTCACGCCTGTAAGCCCACTTTGGGAGGCTGAGGCAGGCGGATCACCTGAGGTTGGGAGTTCGAGACCTGCCTGGCCAACATGGCGAAACTCCATCGCTACTAAAATACAAACATTAGCTGAGCATCATGGAGCATGCCTGTAATCTCAACTACTCAGGAGGCAGGAGAATTGCTTGGACCAGAGAGGCAGAGGATGCAGCGAGCCGAAATCGCCGCCACTGCACTCCAGCCTGGAAGACAGAACAGAACTCTGTCTCAAAAAAAAAAAAAAAAAAAAAAAAAGAAGTAGTACTTCCTTCAAGCCAGACTGCTCTACAGAACTTCTTGTGATGAGACAAAACCATCAGGATCTGGACTCCAGTATTAGAATTTGGTGGTGTTCTCAGAATCCAAGATACACACATGCTCTTGTATTTTCATAAACACTCATACACACCAGTTTTCTAACTGTGTTCTAGAGGCAGTCCAGGCACCTGAGTTACCAAAGTCCTCAGGCCTGTCCAAGGCAACATCTCCTTTCCTCCTTCATTGCTGTCTCCCCACTCCCCGTGGACAGGACTGCCATGGGAAAGAGGCGGCAAGGGCCTCTGTCCTACTGGTCAGGGTTACCCTGAGTTCCACTGACCCAAGGTGACCGACACCAGGGTCACTTTGACCCTCATGCCAGAGTATAGATCACTCCTCTAAGGATCACAACTGAAAATTCCCAAGGTTATTCTGGGTTCATGTCCCCAAACCAGTAAACACGTGTAGCAATAAACCAATTTCTTCACCTAGTTCAGGGGTTGGCCAATTACAGCCCACATCTGGCTACAGTTTTTTTCACAAAGGCTCATGAGTTTTTACATTCTTAGACTCTTTTAAACAGATGCAAAAAACAAAGAAGATTTGTCAAAGACCATGGCCTACAGACCCTAAAATACTCACTATCTGCGCCTTATAGGAAGAGTTTGCACTCATGACCTTGCTGGTCTTTCCTCCGCTCAGAGGCCCCCTGCTGGCTCTCCCAGTCCCATCCCATCCCACCCTATCCCCCCCACCACACCCTACCCCGAGTTCCTTTTGCTGAATGCCAGCCTCCAGGACAGAGAACACCAAACTGGCCTAACAAGTTATTAGGCCAACACTAAACAATACTCACACAAATTCTTAGAAGTAGAGGAAAGAGCAAGCCAACTGAGTTTATCGAATCGGTAGTGTTTGGAAACTGAAAACTCATTAAAGCCAGAGAGAACTGGTGGCTGAAGGTCCCCTTAATACAGACTTTGATGTGTGGAAATATCAAAACTGTTCACATCAGAACTAAATCCAACCACAATTTCTCGATAACCGTTCATTTACAAGAGGCTATCACTTGGCCTCAAGTAAATATAAGCATGACGCCTTAAGAATGTGAGCTGGGGCAGCCATTCATTCACAGGAATATTCACTTATTCTCTCAACATTCACAGCTGGGTTCCAACCAAACTCACCCAGAATCATCAGGGCCAACGTTCCCCAACAGGCCAAACATTCCAGAGAATCAGCTAGTTCTGAGCCTTTTAGGAAGGAAGCTGCCTCCATTCCAGGAAGGCAACAGAGCCCATCACTAAGCTAACCTAACTCTTCAACCCATGGAATGGCAAATTTGGGCCTTTAGGCCCCCTAAGGGCCTCAGTTCTTGGAGTGACTAGTTCATTCATTCAACAAATACTCACTGGGCACACAGTGTGTGCCAGACAGTACACCATGTGTCAGCTGTTGTTCAGTGGTGAAAAGATATGCCCATCCAGAAACAAGCACACAAAAAGTCGTAATTTCAAACTATGATGACTGTAGACAAGGAAAATAGACTCCTGGAAAAGAAAAGAAAAGAAAACAAAGGAAAAGAAGAGAAAAGAGAGAAGAAAGAAAAGGAAAGGGAAAAGGAAAAGAAAAGAAAAGAAAACAAAGGAAAAGAAGAGAAAAGAGAGAAGAAAGAAAAGGAAAGGGAAAAGGAAAAGAAAAGAAAAGAAAAAAGAGAACAAAACAGAACAGAACTTAATTTAAATCAAGGCATCTACACCAATTCCGTCCCAATCACAAGGTATTGGACTGGGACTATTATCACTCCTAACTGCAGAGTCAAATACTTTTCAGTTGGCTCTCTGTGACACATCCCAACTCAGGGACCACAACTGCTAGAATATGTGCAGACAGAAGCCCTGTGCCAGCTCAAAAGGTAAAAGAAAGGCCACTTTATTAATACACGCTGAGATCACACAAGAATGCACATATTTTTAGAGCACACCAAGCACAATGCCGGTGACATGTTAGATCTCAATGAATGGTATATATTATCATTTCATTAGAATCAGAAGAAACTCAGTCGTCAGTGCTAGGTACTAAACTTCAAGAAGGCTTAGAGAGGAAGGCATTATAATGTATGACACAAAATACACAGGCCAAACAACACAACTTGCCTAGCAAGCAGTAAGTGTTCAATAAAAAGGTTAGCCGTAAAACAGAGAAATTTGAACTGAAAGTACAGTGAGATGGCAAAGAAATTCTGATAAACCACTGTACTGGTGAGAATGAAAAAACATCCTCAAATACTGCTGGTTGGACTGTAAAATGGGTTTAACCTCTGCAAAGAACAATTTAGCGACTGCCATCAAAAATTTAAAAGTACATAACCTTAGATTCAGCAATTCCACTTCTAGAAATCTATCCTAAGGATAAATCAGACCAGTGGTTCCCAACCAAGGATGATTTTTTTTACCCCCTTGGGGAGCATCTGGCAACATGTGCAGGGATTTCTGGCTGCCATGATTTGGGATGGGAGTGCTACTACTGGCATTTAGTGCAGTGCACAGGGATCTAGTGCACTGCACATCTTACAAAGCACAGGACAGCTCCCACGCAATGAGGAACTGTCCAGCCCCAAACGTCAGTAGTGCAGAAGTGTATAAATCCTGTATTTTAAAGCATGAGCAAAGTGATAATATGTGCTGGGTTACTGACTGCAGCATAGTCTGTAATATCAAAACAAACATCAATGTCTCCCAATAGAGGATATAATGGAATACTATTCATCTGAGCCCCTGTCACTAGGAAGGAGAAGGGGAATTTGAAGGTATTTCCCAAGAAGTAATGACATTACACTAATGAGGTTTTCAACTACCACTTTTGCCTAAAGGTGTTTATATGCTTCTAAAATGGCTGGAGCATGCTTTCTCATTCAGGAAGTGCACACGGCCTGACAGGGAGGCAAACACTGCCACAGTCAGTGTCTGCAGAGAACACTGGGGGCAAACGAGACTCTCCAGAAAACAGGAACATAAATGCTTGAGGCTTCAAGATGGCACTCTGTGTAAACGCATGAGTAAAAACTGAGACTCTCACAGTAATTCTGAATCAGGACAGCTGATATCCAAGCACAGATGGCAGGAGCATGAGCCACGTGGGCCCTCAGAGACCCAGCCAGAGCCATCCCCTGGCCACTAAAGGCTGCACTGGTTCTCTACCCAGGATGCTCATTTGCATCACTGGGCCTCAGCCCAGATGAAATATATTAGAATATCTGCAGGTACAATCTGGATTTGTTCTTAAGACACTTGGGCGATTCTAATGAGCGATTCTAATGTGTAGTCAGTTGAGACTACCGGGTTAAGGGTTCTTACCAGTTAACTGAGATAGGACAACTGAAACTGAGAAGACAACCATCTCTGAGCACAAATTACCCATACGTAAAAGGCATCTAGTTCTCTAAAAAAAGGAGGGGGATCACATTCATAAGAGAGGTGGTGAGGATCTAGAATGACAACCCATGACATGAAACCCAGTGGAAACCCTTCAGTACTGGAGAGCACTCAGAAGGTCAGACCGGACTGGCTGTCACCTAGAAAAAGGGGATTTGCTTGGGACACCTGATGCAAGGGAATTGATTTTATGATTGGCAGGTATGGGATGCAAATTCTAGCTCAATACTAAGAATCCAACCCTCATGCTTTGCTGGTTGGAATGTAAGCTAGTGCAGCTCGGAGAATGGTTAAACAAAGTTAACATGTACCTCGCAATTCCACTCCTAGGTATATACCCAAGAGAAAGACAAATTGTCTACACCAAAAAAACTTCACATGAATGCTTACAATGGCATTAATCAGAACAGCCAAAAGACGGAAACAACCAAAATGTCCATCAGCTGATGACTGGATAAACAAAATGTGGTGCATCCATACAATGGAATCTTTGGCCATAAAAATGAAGAAATGATACATGCTATAACATGGATGAATCTTCAAAACATCATATTAAGTAAATAAAACTCATCGAAAAGACCACATATTGATTCCACTTATACAAACACGCAAATCTACATAAAAAGAAAGTAGATTACTGGTTACTTTAGAGCTGGCGAGAGCGGGCAGATACGAGAGCGACAGCTAAAAGGTCTCTTTCTGAGGTGATGAAAACATTCTAAAACTATGTTGATGACTGTACACACTTGTGAACATAACAAACCCCAATGAACTGGATACTTTCATTGGGTGAACTGTAAGTCAATAAAGCTATTTTTAAAAGAATCTAAGATTGAGTTGTTCAAAAAGAATAGACTGTATAGGGAGACCTTCACCTACATCCGCATTCTGCCAAGTGGCAGATACGTTATGGTGGTTACACTGGATGTCTTTTAAAATTCCTTCCTGAAACAAGTTTTTTGTCCTTACGTCTTTATTTAAAATTGCAGAATGTGAGGGAAGCAGTAAAGCATGATGGCCATACATACAGGGAATCAGACAAGCTACATTCAAAACCAGGCTCCCAGGCCGGGCGCGGTGGCTCAAGCCTGTAATCCCAGCACTTTGGGAGGCTGAGACAGGCGGATCACAAGGTCAGGAGATCGAGACTATCCTGGCTAACACGGTGAAACCCCGTCTCTACTAAAAAATACAAAAAAAAACTAGCCAGGCGAGGTGATGGGCGCCTGTAGTCCCAGCTACTCGGGAGGCTGAGGCAGGAGAATGGCATAAACCCGGGAGGCGGAGCTTGCAGTGAGCTGAGATCCGGCCACTGCACTCCAGCCTGGGCAACAGAGCGAGACTCCGTCTCCAAAAAAAAAAAAAAAAAACACCAGCCTCCCTTACCTTCTGACTGTCTGACCTCAAAAAAGTCACATTCCATGCTTCAGATTTCTTATCTGTAAAATGGGAATAATACATATCCTGTGGTATTGTTGTGAAGACTAAATGTGATGCCTATCAAGCTATCAGTGTAGTGCTTGGCACAAAATCATCTATACATAGAAGCTTCTACTACTAATCATCACCATAAAGCTGGAGGCAATAATAATAAAATGAAAAAACCACAACTTTATTAATCTTTCAGATTTCTAGTCCAACCTTTTCATTTTATGGCTCAAATAACTGAGCCTTGAAAGGGTTCGAAGACAGGGACAAGTTACAAAACTGGCTGGTAACAGAGGCAGGACTAACGCCCATCTGATACCCAGTCGAGTGCGCTTCCTACTCCCCAGCTGACTCCTCACTTGCTTTAGGGTGGGTTACAATTCAGAGAAAAGCATCCATTTTTCCTAGTTTACTTACTGTCAGAACATAGCCCATCAAATACCCCAAATGTGATGTAAGCAAACATGCACAGACAGGCACGAAGAAATGTATGCTAGGCTGAATTTAATGTCGAGTGTACCAGGACTAGTAGAGTGTTAAGAAATTTGCTTGAATAGGATTCTGCTGCTTAGTGGGGAAAGTGCATGTTTCCAAAGAGGGTAGCTCTCAGAGCGACTTGGTTGACGTGAACCTGAAGTGCTGAAAACCCAGAACACACACAGTTGGCATCAATCCTGGATAAAATAAATCACTCAAGACAAAGCCAGGATCCAACCGGCCAAAGGATGATTCAACTCACAGGGAAAATAGAACATGGTCAGGTTCAGGGCCTTGGTCTTATCTAAGATCATTATGCCCTCCAGAACTTTCTTGAGTTAGAACCGGCACTGGTACCAAGTTCACCCCAATGTAACGGAACCATCTACTGAAGCTGGCAAAACAAAAAATAGAAAACAAGACAAAAAGACAGAGTATATTTTAATGAGGACAATTTGATTTGCTGGAGCTTTAAGACCCAAGACAATTCATTATTCAACCTGAACACTGCTCTGATGGCTCCATTTCAATACCAGTTCTTGACATCTGAGTACTGTATACCTAATTAGAAGCAACTTCCTGGCCTTTTTCTTGTTTAAAAAATCTTTTTATCCAGTTTATTTCACTCAGCATAATTATACTGAGAACCATCCACGTTGCTGCATGTGTCAACAGTTTCTTCCTCTTGATTGCTGAGCTGTATTGCAGCATATGGATATACCACAGTTTCTTCATCCATTCCCCTACTGATGGACACTAAGATTGTTCCAGTTTGGGGCTATTACAAATAAAGATGCTATCTACAAGTCTTTGTATGGACATATACTTCATTTCTCTTGGGTAAATACCTAGGAGTGGAATGACAAATTCCAAAATGAGTTGTACCATTTTGTATTCCCACTAGCAGCGTAGGAACTCCCACTTGTTCCACATCTTCACCAATACTTGATATGGTCAGTCTTTTAAATTTAGACATATCACTGGCCAGGCACAGTGGCTCGCACCTGTAATCCCAGTACTCTGGGAGGCCGAGGCAGGCAGATCACTTGAGGCCAGTTCAACACCAGCCTGGCCAACAAGGAGAGACCCCATTTCTACTAAAAAAACAAAAATTAGGCAGGCATGGTGGCTTATTCCTGTAATCCCAGCTATTTGGGAGGCTTACGTGGGAGGATCACCTGAGCCCAGGAGGCTGAGGCTGCAGTGAGCCCTGATAGTGCCACTGCACTCCAGCCTGAGCAACAGAGCAACACGCTTGTCTTAAATGAAAGCTTTTCATCACAAATGCACAAATTTGTGACATCAGATTTTTTTGTTCATCTCTCTGCAAATTCAAAATACTTCTAATTGTGCAAAGAAAAAAATCACTAAAACAGGAAAGAAAAAAACAATGACGACAACCACAAACTCTAACCTCAGACCTGAACATTACTAAGCAAAATAAAACGTTCCTTCATGTTCCACTGACAGTGATTCTCTGCAGTCCAACAGAGCAGCCACTAACCATGTGTGACCTTGGAGCACTTGAAATGTGCTGTGAATGTAAAATACACACTGGAGTTCCATGACTTTGTATGAAAAAATGCATGTAAAATATCCCATTAATAGTTTTTATATTGATTATGGATTAAAGTAATATTTTGGATAAACTAAGTTAAATAAAATATATTGTTAAAATTATTTTCACCTGTTTTTTACTTTATGATTTTTTAAAAAAATTTAAATTGACTTTCATTTGTAGGAGCTAAAAATGAGATCACGGAGGTAGACAGTAGAATATAATAGATACCAGACACTGGGAAGGGTGGATGTTGAGAGCTTGGTTAATGGATAGAAAAAAAAAACTTAGCTGGAACAAATGAGTTCCAGTATTCAAGAGCAAAGTAGGATGACTATAGTTAACAATTTCTTGTACATATATATATATATATATATACACACATTTTTTTTTTTTGAGACAGTCTCATTCTGTAGCCCATGCGGGAGTGCAGTGGCGCAATCTCTGCTCACTGTATCCTCTGCCTCCTGGGTTCAAGCAATTCTCACGCCTCAGCCTCCCTCGTACCTGGGATTACAGGCACAGGCCATCACACCCAGCTAGTTTTGTGTTTTTAGTAGAGAAGGGGTTTCATCATGTTGGCCAGGATGATTTCAAACTCCTGACCTCAAGTGATCCATCCACTTCGGCCCCTCAAAGTGCTGGGGTTACAGGTATGAGCCACCACGTTGGGCCAATTTCTTGTGTATTTTAATTTAAAATGTTAAGTAGAAGATTTGAAATGTTCCCAACACAAAGAAACAATGTATGTTTCAGGTGCTGGATATCCTAAATACTCTGATTTTATCATTACACATTCTATCCATGTGGGCAAATATTACTCTACACTATAAATATGTAAAATTACTGTTTCTCAATTTTTAAAAAATTGATACATACATTTACATATTTATAGGGCACAACGTGATGTTTTGAGATACACATACACACACACACACTCTCTCTCTCTCCTTGTGGAATGATTAAATCAACCTAATCTATTTCCTTGTGCTTTTTAAAAAAGCATTACTATAAAATTTTAAATTGTGTATATAGTACATATAATATTTCTATGGGACAGCACTTATCAAAAATTTTTAAAGGAGACTCTGAAAATAATATACCTTCAGCTGGGCGCAGTGGCTCACGCCTGTAATCTCAGCACTTTGGGAGGCCGAGGCAGGCAGATCGCGAGGTCAGGAGATCAAGACCATCCTGGCTAACATGGTGAAACCCCGTCTCTACTAAAAATACACAAAAAATTAGCTGGGTGTCATGGCGGGCGCCTGTAGTCCCAGCTACTTGTTAAGCTGGGGCAGGAGAATGGCGTGAACCCGGGAGGCGGAGCCTGCTGTGAGCTGAGATCCCACCACAGCACTCCAGCCTGGGTGACAGACCAAGACTGCCATCTCAAATAATAATAATAATAACATATCTTCAACTGGCAAAGAAAGAAAGACGTGTGTGTGTGTGTGTGTGTGTGTGTGTGTGTGTATATATATAATTTTCCACCCTATTTCTCCGAGGAGAAGAAAATGGTACAGCAGAGAGGGCTTAGATCTGGAACCAGGGCTACTCTTAGGTTCCAGGCACAATTCTTACTGTGTGGTCTATGTGTCCTTGAATAAATCATTCAGCTTCAGCCGCGTGCAGTGTCTCATGCCTGTAATCCCAACACTTTGGGAGGCTGAGGCAGGTGAATCACCTGAGGTCAGGAGTTTGAGACCACACTGGCCAACATGGTGAAACCCCATCTCTACTAAAAATACAAAAGTTAACTGGGTGTGGTGGCGCACGCCTGTAATCCCAGCTACTCGGGAGGCTGAGGTAGGAAAATCATCTGAGCTCAGGAGGTGGAGGGTTGCAGAGAGCCGAGATCTCGCCACCGCACTCCAGCCTGGGCAACAGAGGGAGACTCAGCCTCAAAAAAAATTAAAAAAAAAAAAAAAAAAAAAATCATTGAACTTCCCTTCATTTAAGTTTCCTGAACTTTTTTTTTTTTAATTCAGAAAAGTCAACAAAGGCCAGGTGTGGTAGCTCATGTCTGTAATCCCAACCCTTTGGGCAGCTGAGGCGGGAGGACTGTTTGGGCCAGGGAGGTTGAGGGTGCAGTGATCCTTGATGATGCCACTACACCCCAGCCTGGGCCACAGATCAAGACCATCTCCGTAAAATAAATAGATAAAAGTCAAGCGCAAATGTATTACACTCCTGTTTTACAAAGTATTTTTCCATTACAGCAGATCTTCAGCTTACAAATTAACTGGAGGTGGGATCCAAACATACTAAGATTATACAAGGCAAAATGAAGAGAGCCCTAGAGGAGCCTCTGTGTTTGTGTGGCATGCGCACATGTCTGCATGTGTTTTAAAGGTGAAAGAGTACACTGAAGGACTCAGGCTAAACTCTAAGCACTTAGAAGGCTCCTTCTAACTCTAAAATTCTATTCTCTTAAAAAGCCTTAATCATAGTGTACGCTACTACATGATTTAGTGATACACGGAACAGATGATATTCCATCAAGTTTTCCCGGTGAACACAATGACACAGTAGGAAGTAAATGACATGCCATAATGAGGTTCTACTTTACCTGAACAAAAAATTCTGCAGTACAGTTCAAGTTTAACCAGGGCCAAATAACCTCCAGATAGCTCAGAGAGTTTTGTTTTGTTTCTAATACAAGCTAACTTTTGGTGACAAGCACACACAAGAAAAGTGGGTTTTTCTTTAGCAGAAACCACTTAACAAGTTAGGCTAGCCTCCGAAGAGACTAGCCACAGCACTCCTCACATCAAACACAAAATAGACACAACAGTCTCCTCCTCCTCCTCCCTCCTCTAGCTTTAGGGGTAATGATTTACCATGACACTCAAATGCTGTTATTGCAGTGGTACTTCCATAAACTGGACACGCATGACAACTATTGTATTTAGGTCACAAACTCACAAAAGAAAAGTCCATTCTGAAAGTAAGTTGACAACTATGTCACCATATAAATAACCTAAACTTCCATGAAAACTCAAAGACCCCTAACATGAGGAATTGCTTGTTTCCAGCATTCCTTGGAGAGGTAGAATATCCCCATTTTAAGGGTAGGAAAATTGAGGAACAAGTACTGAATTCACCAGTCTTCGCTGAGATAAGGAAACGTAATATCAAGATTTTGCTAGGAAATGCATATTATGGTTTTGTAAGAAAGTCTAACCCACGGTCCAAGAAGCCCAGATTCTTATCTGTTAATGGCATGAAAGGCTTTCTGAGAGGATTCTATTGTTTTCTCAGAAAAAGAAGAGTAACACTCCCAAGTCATTCTGGTTTCCCTTAGTAACTCTTTCTTAAATAGCTGTGAATGTTTTCTACATAGTTTATAGCTTGTTCTTATTCTCAAACTGGTATAGCAGTTCTAAGGTCAGAATTTTATCATGTTCCCTAAAAACTACTATCAGAACTTCTCATCTGTCCCAATTCAAGTTTTAAGAAATAATTTAAGGCATTTTTTAAAATTCTGGAATTTGGTGGAAAAGCTCATGTTCGCCTATCCAAACCCTCCATGAACGTAAGCGTCTTCATCCACAGCCCTCCTACACATTTCTCTTTCCTGAAGGCAACCTAAAGGCAAGCAGTATGGGTCAGTGGAACCACAGCCTGGAAGCAGAGGCAGGATTTCCAGCCTCGGCCTCTTACGACCTGCGGCTCTGGACAAGTCACTGAACTTCTCTGGACTTCCAAGGGCTCAGAAAAAATGAAAACATTGGACAGGACATTCCAAATGTTCTCATCCAGATCTGAAATACTTTTTTCTTTTTTTGAGAGGAGTCTCATTCTGTCGCCCAGGCTGGAGTGCAGTGGCCCAATTTCGGCTCACTGCAACCTGTGCCTCCCAAGTTCAAGCGATTCTTCTGCCTCAGCCTCCCAAATAGCTGGGATTACAGGCACTCGCCACCACGCCCGGCTAATTTTTGTATTTTTAGTATAGGTGGGGTTTCACCATGTTGGACAGGCTGGTCTTGAACTCCTGACCTTAGGGTGATCCGCCCGCCTCAGCCTCCCAAAGTGCTGGGATTACCGGCATGAGCTACCGCGCCTGGCCATACTTTTTCTTTTAACCTGTTCGATCATGTTAAAATACCTTTTGCTGTGCTCTTTCTTTAACTCTATTGTGTGTTTCTTAAGACCTCATAAGAGTGGGCTGTGTTCCAAAACAAAAAGCACATTACGACTTCGTAGGGTGGTTTTCATTATGGAACTGAAGCTACGTTTGACAGACTCACCTTGCATCAAGTTCTCCCTGAGACAACGGGAAGGGAAATGGGTGGGGTGTGGATGGAACACGAATAGCCACAGTTAAGTGGCTGAGGAGGCCAGACCAAGTACAAAGTACATGCTGGTTCCCTAGTCCATCTATTTTCCTGTGTCTGAAATTCTCCAAAATACAAAGTTAAAATAAAATAAAATTAAATTTAAAAAGCACATCTCTTTCAAAGAGAGAGTAGTATACTCGATTGGCATTATTACAGGATTTTGTCTGCAGACTTTGGTATGGTATAACTGCTCTTCACACCATTTCCCTTGGATTGAGATAGAATCTACAAGACTCATATGAAACTAATCAGAACTCCTCAAAGTTCAGCCAAAATTAAGGAAAACGGACTAGAACCAAAATTCCTCAAATAACCTCAAGGTTATCAATGAGAAGATTCATGGTGATACTTGGCAGAGGATGGAACTTATTTCCATTGTGCTACACCGTATGTCTCCTATAAGCTATTTTCCGCACTTCTGAACAGTAAAACTTCAGCCTTCTGTGACATGGAAAGCGAGGAAATAAACAAGCCCCAGTAAGAGGATGCCTCGGAGGGCGCTGAAATAAAAAAGGAAAGGCAAGGGATTTCGGGAGTTAAGAAATCCTAAAGAAAGAAAAATGGGAGCATGCATTTGGAGAAAAAGAGGGGAAAGACAAGCATCTCAGGGCAACCAGAGAACACAGGAAGGGGAATGACAGGGGAAGGCGCTTCCTGGCGCTCCAACGCCCCGCAGCCCTCGCCACCCACATTCCCAGACTCCCGGGGCGGGAGAGCTGCGGACACCTGGGACTCGGGGGAGGCGCGGGGCTCCGAGGAAACGGGCTCGGAGGGCAGGGGAGCGGAGAGGCGGGCGGCCGGGACTCGGGGCGGGCGCGGACCGTTCCATCGGGGACGGGGGGCACCCGCTCCACCCGCCGGGGATCCCCGGGGCGCGGCGATGGCGCCTCCTGACGCCAGCGCGGCGTCGCCGGGGCGTCCCAGACTGCAGGCCCCGCGCGGCCGCCCGAGCCCGGCCCCCTCGTCCCGCTCTTGGCTCCCCGGAGGCCGGGGACTTTGAGGGAAGGGGCCAGCTCTCTCCTACTCACCGACCGCGAAGCTCAGCAGCTCCAAATCCCGCGGCGACCGCTCCCTCCCGCCCTTGCCAACGCCGCGGGCCCAGGCTGCGTCAGGACGTGCGCGCGCCCGCCTTTGTCTACGCCACCCAACGTGACCTTGCGCCCACCGCCCCGCACGCTCCCGCCGGGCGCGCGCGGGCCGGCAGGGCGGGGGCCTAGGGAGAGGCGGGTGCCGCGTGGCCGGGCCCGCCGGGTGGGCGCGCCCGGGACGCGCGGAGTCGCCCCCTGGCGGACTAGGGGCCCCTGCCCGGGGCGGGGCGGGAGCGGGAGAGGCCGGGCCCTGGCCGCCCCTCAGCTGGCGCGTCCCTGTCAGATAAGCCGAGCGCTTCCCTGCGTCAGGACCCGATACTGGCTCCCTACCCGGAGGTTCGCACGTGCGTTCCGGAGAGGGTGAAATCAACTCTGCACCGCGGAAAGAGGCTAGAGTCACGAAATCACATTGTCTTCTTGGGGCTGCTGTCCGTGTGCAGCGACATTCTGCCCGTAGAGGACTCAACTCAGGGCCTGGTACGCTCAAGATCTGTTAGCTGCCAGCACCATCACCACCATCACCACGACCACCGTCATCACCAGCAGCATCCCTCAATCTTGTCGGCCTTGCTTCTCAAGCAAGGTGCTCCAGGAGTGGGTGTGGGCCACCTTTGCCCTCCCTCGCAGATGCAACTTGCCAACTTCCACCTCTACTTGGACCTGCTGTCTGTATTCAAGTCTAGCTGGTGCCTGCTGGAGTTTCTTACCATATCTTCTGACTTCACACGCCTAACCCAAGCTTATTATCTCACCTAAAATTGGACCTCTTTAAAATATATATTACCTTTCTTTTTCCTGTTCTTTTTTTTTTTTTTTTTTTTTTTTTTTTTTTTTTTTTTTTGAGACGGAGTCTCGCTCTGTCGCCCAGGCTGGAGTGCAGTGGCCGGATCTCAGCTCACTACAAGCTCCGCCTCCCGGGTTCACGCCATTCTCCTGCCTCAGCCTCCCGAGTAGCTGGGACTACAGGCGCCCGCCACCTCGCCCGGCTAGTTTTTTTTTTTTTGTATTTTTTAGTAGAGACGGGGTTTCACCGTGTTAGCCTGGATGGTCTCGATCTCCTGACCTCGTGATCCGCCCGTCTCGGCCTCCCAAAGTGCTGGGATTACAGGCTTGAGCCACCGCGCCCGGCCCTTTTTCCTGTTCTTAAAAGACAGTTTGCCTTTAGTGCCAAGCCCTCTCTGCCGGTTTACGCTGTACACTGCTGTCAGATTGTCATTCCATGCTAAATGCATAATCTGATAATGAAATCTTTCGGGTAAAGTCCACATTCTTAGACCTCAAAATCTCTGTAAGAATAATGGGCAGGGCATGGTAGTTCATGCCGGTAATCCCAGCGTTTTGGGAGGCCAAGGCAGAAGGATCGCTTGAGGCCAGGAGTTTGAGACTAGCCGGGGCGACATAACGAGACCCCCACTTCTACAAAAATTTTTAAAATTAAAAAAAAGGGTGGGGGGAGTGGGGCGCAGGTAGCTCACTCCTGTAGTCCCAGCACTTTGGGAGGCAGAGGCGGGCAGATCACTTGAGGCCAGGAGTTTGAGACCAGCCTGGCCAACATGGTGAAACCCCGTCTCTACTAAAAATACAAAACTTAGCCGGGGCTGGTGGCTCGCACCTGTAATCCCAGCTACTACGGAGGCTGAGACAGGAGAATTGCATGAACCCAGGAGACAGATGTTGCAGTGAACTGAGATTGTGGCACTGTACTCCAGCCTGGATGACAGAGCGAGACCCTATCTCAAAAAAAAAGAAAAAAAAAGAAAGAACGAAAAGAATAACCACTTTGCTCCAAAACACTGGACTACTCATCTCCACCAAATATAACTAAATGTTACCCATTTGGAACTGATCACATATTTATTAACTCAATCACTTATCCATTCATTGAGCCCTTGTTACTTGCCCAGCTTTTTTGGGGATCCCAATTCAAGATTGAGTAATGCATGGCCATGTCTAATCTTCAACTACATTAAATTCCATAAGAGGGCTGGGCGCAGTGGCTCACGCCTGTAATCTCAGCACTTTGGGAGACCGAGGCGGGCGAATCACGAGGTCAGGAGATCGAGACCACGGTAAAAGCTCATCTCTACTGAAAATACAAAAAGCCAGGCGCGGTGGTGGGTGCCTGTAGTCCCAGCTACTAGGGAGGCTGAGGCAGGAGAATGGCATGAACCCGGGAGGCAGAGCTTGCAGTGAGCCGGGATCGTGCCACTGCACTCCAGCCTGGGCGACAGAGCAAGACTCCCTATCAAAAAAAAAAAAAAAAAAAAATCCACAAGAGAAGAAACTACCGGGCGCCATGGCTCACGCCTGTAATCCCAGCACTTACGGAGGCTGAGGTGGGCGGATCACGAGATCAGGCATTCGAGATCAGCCTGACCAACTTGGTGAAACCCTGTCTTTACTAAAAATGCAAAAATTAGCCAGGCGTGGTGGTGCACACCTGTAATCCCAGCTACTGGGGAGGCTGAGGCAGGAGAATCGCTTGAACCCAGGAGGTGGAAGTTGCAGTGAGCTGAGATCTCACCACTGCACTCCAGCCTGGGCGATAGAGGGAGAATCCATCTCAAAAAAAAAAAAAGAGATGAAACCAGACATCACACAATTGCTCTTTGGAGTCTTATGCCTGGTCTCGTTTTCTGTCCCCAGAACCAGTCTTGGAAGTAGCCACTCATCTGCTCTACTCTCTTTGTGTTCTCATGATATTTTGTCACAATTCTCACATCTACTAGTTCTTTGTACATAATATTGAAATCTTCAAATATTTCACACATATTAGAAGCTCAAGAGAAAATGGTGTTGATTGATTCTTTGCCCAAGCAAATAGTAGGCTCAATTATTGGGTATTGACACTGATACACACACACCTTGTGAGTGTGCACATTCACTGGCACATTCTCTAAACTTCTCAAGTGCAGGAAGGCAATCAGACTTCCCTCTGAGCGGGAAGCCAACATGAACTGGGTAAATATAGTTCCTGTAGGCACCAAAACTTTTATCACATTCATTTCTAGGTACAAGGAATATAAATGGGGCAGATGAAACAAGCAAGTCATGCTTGAAATGCTTGACACAAAGCAGACCTATCTTTAGAGAAGGCCTCCTGCCCATAGCATGACCGAGCTTATAGCCAACACTGAACTTCTTGTCGCTGTGAATATGGGCTGTCCTTAGGTTATTGCTGGCAGTATTTTCACATTCTAGAATGAAAAAACTCATACTACGGAAACTATAGGAGTAATTTTTAAAACCTGATGAAGGGTAGTCCTTTAGAAGAAAGAGATCACAAGATTTAGATCCTACCCCATACTAACTTTGAATTCATTCATAGTATGAGGGCATTTCCCCAAAATGTGTGTTTGCTCTGTACATGGTGCACAGTGCTGTGAGCCTGGGAAGGACTCCTTTCCCCAGGAGAATACTATGCCTGTGCTGTACAACTTATCTTTCTTCCAAAGTCAACCTTAACATCTACAAAGACTTTGCCATTCATTAAGAGGTGAATCTATAACTGCTGACTGCACAATCAGCAACATCAAAGCTCATTTCCAAGCACCAAAAGAAAAAGCCAAAGAAAGCAAAAGAAATGTTATTTTTAAAAAATGTTTTGGCCGGGCGCGGTGGCTCAAGCCTGTAATCCCAGCACTTTGGGAGGCCGAGACGGGCGGATCACGAGGTCAGGAGATCGAGACCATCCTGGCTAACACGGTGAAACCCCGTCTCTACTAAAAAATACAAAAAATTAGCCGGGCGAGGTGGTGGGCGCCTGTAGTCCCAGCTACTCGGGAGGCTGAGGCAGGAGAATGGCAGGAACCCGGGAGGCAGAGCTTGCAGTGAGCTGAGATCCGGCCACTGCACTCCAGCCTGGGCGACAGAGCGAGACTCCGTCTCAAAAAAAAAAAAAAAAAAAAAAAGTTTTAAATTATGGTAAAATCAGTAGAACCTAAAATTATTATACCATCTTAATCAGTTCTCTCTTTTTTTTTTTTTTTTTTTGACAGAGTCTCACTCTGTTGCCCAGACTGGAGTACAGTGGCACAATCTCGGCTCACTGCAACCTCCGCCTCCTGGTTCAAGCAATTCTTCTGCCTCAGCCTCCCGAGTAGCTAGGACTACAGGTGCGCGCCACCACACCCAGATAATTTTTGTATTTTTAGTAGAGATAGGGTTTCACCATATTGGGTAGGCTGCTCTCGAACTCCTGACCTTACGTGATCCACCCACCTTGGCCTCCCAAAGTGCTGGGATTACAGATATGAGCCACTGCACTTCTTAATCATTTCTGGCCCATCTTAATCATTTCTAAGTGTACAGTGCAGTGGTGTTAAATATATTGGCATTATTGTGAATCTTCGGAAAATTTTTCATCAAGGCTGGGGGTGGTATCTAATGCCTGTAATTCTGGTTATTTGGGAAGCTGAGGCAAGTGGATTGCTCGAGCCCAGGAGTTTAAGACCAAGCCTGGGAAACATGGGGGAACCCAATCTCTACAAAAATGAAAGAAAGAAAGAAATTTTTCATCTTAAAAAATTGACATTCTATACCCACACACACAAAAAAATTTCATTTCTCTTCTCTCTAACCCCAATAAAAACCATTCTACCACTCTACGTTCTTCTAATGGGAGTTCGAGTACTATACCTCACATAAATAGTATTTGTCTTTTTGTGGCTGGCTTATTTCACTTAGCACGGTGTCCTCCAGATTCATCCATGTTGTAGCATGTGTCAGACCTTCCTTTTTTTTAGGGCTAATATTCCATTGTATGTATGTAAGTATTTATTTTGAGACAGAGTTTTTGCTCTTGTTTCCCAGGCTGGAGTGCAATGGCATGATCTTGGCTCACTGTAACCTCCGCCTCCGGGGTTCAAGAGACTCTCCTGTCTCAGCCTCCAAAATAGCTGGGATTACAGGTGTGCGCTACCATGCCCGGCTAATTTTTTGTTGCTGTTGTTTTATTTTTAGTAGAGATGGGGTTTCACCATGTTGATCAGGCTGGTCTCGAACTCCTGACTTCAAGTTATCCACTCGCTTCAGCCTCCTAAAGTGCTGGGATTATAGGCATGAGCCACTGCCCCTGGCCCCATTGTATTTGTATACCACATTTTCTTTATCTGTTTGTCTGTTGATGGACATTTGGGATTGATCTTGCTTTCAATTATTTTGTGTATCTACCCTGAAGTGGGATTGCCCAATTGCATGGTAATTCTACTTTCAGTTTTTTTAAGTCTGGAGTTGGGAGGAGAGCTCTAGCTAGTGATGTAAATTTGAGAGTCAGGCTGGGTGCGGTGGCTTATGCCTGTAATTCCAACACTTTGGGAAGCTGAGGCAGGCAGATCGCTCAAACCCAGGAGTTCCAACCAGCCTGAGCAATATGGTGAAACCCTCTCTCTCTAAAAAAAAAAAAAAAAATTGTCAGCCATGGTGGCAGGAGCCTGTGGTCTCAGCTACTTGGGAGTCTGAGATAAGAGGATCACGTGAGTCCAGGAGGTCGAGGCTGCAGTGAGCTGAGACTGCTTCACTGCACTCCAGACTGGGCTACTGGAGTGAAACCATGTCTCAAAAAAAAAAAAATTTTAGAGTCATCAGAGTATGAACAGATGAATACAAGGAAGCCCAGACTTAAGGCGAGACTTGGCAGTTACGAGCAAAGTGAAGAAGACAGGCTGTTTCAGTCCAGATCTACACCGTAGTCTGCAATTGGAAAGAAACACACTCTGCCGGGCGCAGTGGCTCGTGCCTGTAATCCCCACACATTGGGAGGCCAAGACAGGTGGATTAGCTGAGGTCAGGAGTTCAAGACCAAGGCCTGGACAACATGGAGAAATCCTCTCTACTAAAAATACAAAAATCAGCCAGGTGTGCTGGCGGTTGCCTGTAATGCTGGCTACTGGGGAGGCTAAGGCAGGGGAATTGCTTGAACTGGGGAGGTGGAGGTTGCAGTGAGCTGAGATTGCGCCTTTGTTCTCCAGCCTGGGCGAAAAGAGCGAAACTCCGTCTCAAAAACAACAACAACGACAACAACAACAAAAAAACAAAAAACAAAAAAGAAAAACACACTCTATTTTGCCAATTTATAATGAATTGATTGTGACAATTTGGTTCAGAGACTCAAACCAACAAGGGACACTGATACAAAAAGGTTTATTATTTTGTAGGATTGAAAATGCACAATTAACTGGAGTGATAGAATTAGTAGGTCAGCTCATACTTTGAGCAGTAGGAAAGTCTACATACTTGGAAAATCAAATCAACATCAGTTGATTGTTTGTTTACTATAAGGTTTTTTAAAAAAAAGAAACGAGGAAATGTGTGGCTCTCAGGGCTCTGGCAATGGGCTCTACTTGCAAAGTTCTGCTTGCACCTGCCAAGCAGTGGATAAAAGCTGGCATAGCAGACCATCCTCTTGGATGACCATGATACACTATTTCTCTTAGCCCAGCTCCCCACTTTCTGAAATTCACTCCCACCTACCATTACCACCTCCCGTGAGACTATAGTTCCCTTCCTGGGGTTCCCACGGAAAGAAAACAGGAGCTTGTACATTATTTTAACAATTCAAAAAGTCTAGTAGAAATCACACATTTACCTGAAATAAGGATACTTAAATGGACTAAAATGTAATTTTTTGCGGATATCCGCTCATATTTTAGGGACTCACTTCAGAGATCAACCCCAACAGAAAGTTTTCTCTGATTCCCCCAGGGGCTCATTCTCTCTCTTTGGGTGCCTCTAATATTGTTTACTTTCATTATTTATTCACATGTATGTCCCCCAACCAGACCATAAATTTTGATTTATTCATCCTTCTGTCACCAATTGGCATATATAGTAGTTGCTCAATAAATGTTTGTTGGATGAGTGAAAACTACATGATGACTACCAGAAACTACTAGACAAATTATGCATACATCTGATGAATAAAAGTATAAACTAAACTAGTACTTAATACACAAAGTTTGATAGAAAATACTTTAGGTATGTGAGAGAATGAAGACATGTTCTTTTTTTTTTTTTTTTTTTTTTGAGATGAGTTCTTACTCTGTCACCCAGGCTGGAGTGTAGTGGTGCAATCTCAGCTCACTGCACTCTCTGCCTCCTGGGGCTCAGGTGATCCTCCCACCTCAGCCTCCCAAATAGCTGTAACCACAGGTGTGCATCACCACACCTGGCTATTTTTTTTTTTTTTTTTTTAGAGACGGGGTTTCTCCATGTTACCCAGGCTGGTCTTGAACTCTCGGAATCAAGTGATCCTCCTACCTTGGCCTCTCAAAGTGCTGGAATTACAGGCGTGAGCCACCTCAAGTGGCACAAAGGAATTCTTAACAGCAAAAATATTGAGCTTATTGAATTTTTTTTTTTTTTTTTTTTTTTTGCGACGGAGTCTCGCTTTGTTGCCCAGACTGAGTGCAGTGGTGCGATCTCTTACTCACTGCGAGCTCTGCCTCCCAGGTTCATGTCATTTTCCTGCCTTAGCCTCCCAAGTAGCTGGAACTATAGGCGCCCGCCACCACACCTGGCTAATTTTTTTGTATGTTTTATTAGAGACGGGGTTTCACCGTGTTAGCCAAGATGGTCTCATCTCCTGACCTCGTGATCCGCCCGCCTCGGCCTCCTAAAGTGCTGGGATTACAGGCGTGAGCCACCATGCCCAGCCCTGCTTATTGAATATCCACTCATATTCATACATTTATACATATTATACATACATATTAAAACATCACCTAGATGGGAAAGGTTGTAATAAATCAGACCAGTTTATCTTCGTCTGGACCTTTCAGAGGTCAAGGGAGCCCTTGATCACTTTTTATTTTTATTTTTTGAAACTATTCCTACATTTAAAAAAAAGAAAGAACTACAGGATTACAATTGTGGCATATGGCATCTGTGTATATTTCCAAAACTGACAATTCACAATTGTGCTGCTTACAAGATAAAGCTTTATAAAAATGTCAAATATTATTTCAAAGTGCAAAGTGGGCAACATGAGATACATCTCTGGCTATGAGATGCAAATGTGAAATTTGGAGGTGAATGATGAGCAGCAGTCATCTTTCTTTTTTCCCTTCCTTCCTTCTTTCTTTTCTTTCCTTTCTCTCTTTCTCTCTCTCTTTCCCTTTCTTTCTTCCTTTCTTTCTCTTTTTTTCTTTCTTTCTTTCTTTCTCTCTCTTTCTTTCCTTTTCCTTTTTCTTTTTCTTTTTCTTTCTTTCTTTCTTCCTTTCTTCCTTTCACAGAGTCTCACTCTGTTGCCCAGGTTGGAGTGCGATGGTGAGATATCAGCTCACTGCAACCTCCACCTCCTAGGTTCAAGCGATCCTCCCACCTCAGCCTTCCAAGTAGCTAGGATTACAGGCACTTGCCATCATGCCCAGCTAATTTTTGTGTTTTTTAGTAGAGACGGGGTTTCACCATGTTGGCCAGGCTGATCTTGAACTCCTGACCTCAGGTGATCCACCCACCTCTGCCTCCCAAAGTGGTGGGATTACAGGCAGGAGCCACTGAGCCCAGCTGAGCAGCATCTTTTTTCAATCCTGTTAGTTCTCTCTGTAGTTGTATGTGTAACTTAATTTGGTGATAATATCAAAAGTCTAGGTCCCAGGCCCTCTCTAAATGTGATGCCTGGTCCACGTGGTCTCCCAGCACTTCCACATTCCAGTGCTAGGCCATGATGATGAGATGGATTTCAGAAACTCTAATGTCATTAGAAATACATTACCACACATCTTAGGAGTACGTCACTTCTACAGCTGGCTACTCATCTTTTATGTTGATTTTTACTAACTTGAATTTGAAAGCAACCCCCAACTCTGACAGCATGCTCTCTGTAAGTCCACCTGCCCTATTCATGATCAACCCTTAATGGAGTCAGGCCTTCCAGAAGGCAAGGGGGAAACAGTAGCGATTGCAATAGCTCCCCTTATCAGATGAGGAAGCTGCAGCTGTGTCCACACTGTTCTTGGAAGCCTGTGTGTTTGGCTGCTTCTGTCTTTACCCTGTTATCTGCCTGGCAGGGCACCCTGTCTGTTTTGTTTCAGAGTCAGGCGGGACAGGCCCTTTAGGGAAAAAAATAAAGTGGCCGAGTGGGGCGTCTCACATCTGTAATCCCAGCACTTTGGGAGGCCAAGGTCGGGTGGATCACTTGAGGTCAGGAGTTCATGACCAGCCTGGCCAACATTCAAACCCCGTCTCTACTAAAAATACAAAAATTAGCCGGGCATGGTGGCAGGCACCTGTAATCCCCGCTACTTGGGAGGCTGAGGCAGGAGAATCACTTACCTGTGAGGCAGAGGTTGCAGTGAGCCAAGATAGTGTCACTGCGCTCCAGCCTGGGCGACAGGAAGGAAAAAAAAAAAAAAGGAAGGAAGAAAAAAGTGAATGTTGCTTGCTCAGCCTCAATACCTGCCATTGGCACAAACAAATGTAGTCCAAGTATCAGAAGAGATAAAAGTGTATACAAAGGAATTTTTTATTTAAAATTTGTCATCTATGAATAATAATTGAAGAATGAAGGGTCCCCACAAAGAGATTAAAGCCTTCCAACATCTAAAGCTCTCAGAACATTGTAAATTGAAGCTAGAGGCACACTTGGCACACATTCGCATATATTATTCTAATCCATATGTTCTGAACTCCAGCGGGGTGGCCAGCCTGGGGCTGGCTGTGTCCAAGGCTGATTTGTCCTCACTTTCTCCCATCCTGGGAGAGGCAAACACTTCAGTGGATGCTTTCAATACTGGACCATCAATACATAACGGGGAGCCATGGGGGCCATGGGAGCAAAGGTCAGGCTTCTGGGTCTAGGTAAATTGGACTCAAAAAAGTAGTAGCAGCCAGGTGTGGTGGCTCGGGCCTGTAATCTCAGCACTTTGGGAGGCCGAGGCAGGAGGATCACGAGGTCAGGAGTTCGAGACCAGCCCGGCCAACATGATGAAATCCCGTCTCTACTAAAAATACAAAAAATAGCTGGGCATGGTGGCAGGTACCTATAATCCCAGCTACTCAGGAGGCTGAGGCAGGAGAATCATTTGAACCCAGGAGGCAGAGGTTTCAGTGAGCCGATATCACACCATTGCACTCCAACCTGGGTGACAGGGTGAGACTCCATCTCAAAAAAAAAAAAAGGTAGTATCCAGGCACCATGGCTCACGCCTGTAATCCCAACACTCTGAGTGATCCTTAGACAGGATGACCATTTGAGCCCAGGAGTTCAAGATCAGCTTGGACAACATGGCGAGATCCTGTCTAAAAAATAATAATAATTAAAATTAAAAATTAAAGTGTACTAAGCTGCTGAAAATAAGTGTTTTTAAAAGTACCGGTATTTTGAAATGAGCAGAGACAGAGTCTCCCCACACTCTTATATGATGAAGAGGGAGAAAAAGTGTTTATTATATCAACTATTGAAGATGCTTTAATGAACGTTCCTTTTGGCAAATGTTGAATAAGCTGAACTATTTCAAGTTACCAGGAAACTAGTCCTTTCCAGATGGAGAGGAAAGTAGAAGGGCAAAGTTCTGTGCTGCATCTCTCCCATCTTTAACGTAAAGAACCCCTCCCCAACCTCTGCAATACACACACAAACATACACACACACACACGCACCGCTCGCCCACACACACACCACACGCGGTCCTTAGACACTCTCTGCTAAGCCCTTTCAATAATTACTTATAAGTGCTTTATTTACATTTCTTCCTTTTCCCCACTCCATTCCCAGAATCTTCCTAAAGAAAACCTCATCTCTTGTAGTCAGGAAGTGAGAGAAGAATGCGAGGCATTCGAGGCCTTCTGCAGGTACTAGGAGTTGAATCAGTCCTGTTTCCCCATTATGAATTCAGGAGCAAGAAAACAGACTGAGCAAAGTTCCCCGACATAGGAAACACGCACGTCCTGGACGAGAAATCACGCTTTGCCCAGGTGGAAAAGGCAGGAGCAGAGGGCTCAACCTGTCTGTCTGTGCGCCCTCACAGAGCCTGGCTTCATTCTGATGAGCAGGACCGCGAACCCAGCACCCAACTGTAGTTTTGCCTTTGATTACTGTCCCCGAAAGGCTGCTGAGCACGCTCCAAAGAGAAGCAGAACTGGACGATGGCCCGTGGGGCCATGAGACTCGGCGGCAACACCACCTGGAAGGTGAAGCTGACCCTCTCACCTCCGCGGGGACCCGGCGTTCCAACACAGGGCTCTTGTTGCAAGGAGCCCCAGGCATCCAGGGGGTGCGAATCTGCATCGCCTGCTGGCCCCCACCTGCGCGCGCGGTGCCCCGCAGGAAGCCCCTACAGGGCGCACGGCTGCTCGCCCCCGAGAGTGCGGGCACCCCTGAACATCCCCTAGTCCGTCCCGGGGCGCAGCAGCCAGGGGCGTGGGGGGCGGCTCTGCAGCAGGAGGAGGCCAGGCCGGGGAGGCTGCACGCGGGACACCCGCCCTCTTCAGGCTCTGCCCGCATTGGCTTGAAACCAGTGCACCGATACCACCGACAGCCCCTTTACGTCTGCAAACACAACTTGCTTCTTGGGTCGCCCCAGGCAGGGGCGGGACAGCAGAGGCTGCGGCGCCCCTCGAGAAGGCCGCTGGGGCTGCGGGAGAGGTGCGCTGCGGCAGAGGCAGAGGTGCATAGGGAGGCGCTCTGAAGGTGGCACGGGGAACTTGGCAAAAGGGAAGGAAGCTCTGATGAGGGCGCAGAAGGACCGCACATTCCCACCTGCAGCCCAACCCGCCCTTCGCTGCGCTCCCCCTGGCTCGCACACCCTATGGTGTCCCCTGAAACTGGAGAAGAAGAGGCACTGACAAGAAGAGAAGTGCTAACATTTAAGTCTCTAATCCATCTTGAATAATTTCGTATAAGGGGTAAGGAAAGGATCCAGTTTCAGCTTTCTACTTATGGCTAGCCAATTTTCCCAGCACCATTTATTAAATAGGGAATCCTTTCCCCATTTCTTGTTTCTCTCAGTTTGTCAAAGATCAGATGGCTGTAGATGTGTGTGGTATATTTCTGAGGACTCTGTTCTGTTCCATTGGTCTATATCTCTGTTGTGGTACCAGTACCATGCTGTTTTGGTTACTGTAGCCTTGTAGTATAGTTTGAAGTCAGGTAGCGTGACGCCTCCAGCTTTGTCCTTTTGACTTAGGATTGTCTTGGCAATGCGGGCTCTTTTTTGGTTCCATATGAACTTTAAAGCCGTTTTTTCCAATTCTGTGAAGAAAGTCATTGGTAGCTTGATGGGGATGGCATTGAATCTATAAATCACCTTGGGCAGTATGGCCATTTTCACGATATTGATTCTTCCTATCCATGAGCATGGTATGTTCTTCCATTTGTTTGTGTCCTCTTTGATTTCACTGAGCAGTGGTTTGTAGTTCTCCTTGAAGAGGTCCTTGACATCCCTTGTAAGCTGGATTCCTAGGTATTTGATTCTCTTTGAAGCAATTGTGAATGGAAGTTGATTCCTGATTTGGCTCTCTGCTTGTCTGTTACTGGTGTATAAGAATGCTTGTGATTTTGCACATTAATTTTGTATCCTGAGACTTTGCTGAAGTTGCTTATCAGCTTAAGCAGATTTTGGGCTGAGACGATGGGGTTTTCTAAATATACAATCATGTCATCTGCAAACAGGGACAATTTGACTTCTTCTTTTCCTAACTGGATACCCTTGATTTCTTTCTCTTGCCTGATTGCCCTAGCCAGAACTTCCAACACGATGTTGAATAGGAGTGGTGAGAGGGGCATCCCTGTCTTGTGCCAGTTTTCAAAGGGAATTTTCCAGTTTTTGCCCATTCAGTATGATATTAGCTGTGGGTTTGTCATAAATAGCTCTTATTATTTGAGGTACGTTCCATCAATACCAAATTTATTGAGCGTTTTTAGCATAAAGGGCTGTTGAATTTTGTCAAAAGCCTTTTCTGCATCTATTGAGATAATCATGTGGTTCTTGTCTTTGGTTCTGTTTTATGCTGGATTATGTTTATTGATTTGCGAATGTTGAACCAGCCTTGCATCCCAGGGATGAAGCCCACTTGATCATGGTGGATAAGCTTTTTGATGTGCTGCTGAATCCGGTTGCCAGTATTTTATTGAGAATTTTTGCATCGATGTTCATCAGGGATATTGGTCTAAAATTCTCCTTTTTGTTGTGTCTCTGCCAGGCTTTGGTATCAGGATGATGTTGGCCTCATAAAAAGAGTTAGGGAGGATTCCCTCTTTTTCTATTGATGAAATAGTTTCAGAAGGAATGGTACCAGCTCCACCTTGTACCTCTGGTAGAATTCAGCTGTGAATCCATCTGGTCCTGGACTTTTTTTGGTGGGTAGGCTATTAATTGTTGCCTCAATTCAGAGCCTGCTATTGGTCTATTCAGGGATTCAACTTCTTCCTGGTTTAGTCTTGGGAGAGTGTAAGTGTCCAGGAAATTATCCATTTCTTCTAGGTTTTCTAGTTGATTTGCGTAGAGGTGTTTATAGTATTCTCTGATGGTAGTTTGTATTTCTGTGGGGTCGGTGGTGATACCCTTTATCATTTTTTATTGCGTCTATTTGATTCCTCTCTCTTTTCTTCTTTTTAGTCTAGCTAGACCTAATACCATAAAAACCTAGAAGAAAATCTAGGTAGTACCATTCAGGACATAGGCATGGGCAAGGACTTCATGTCTAAAACACCAAAAGCAACGGCAGCAAAAGCAAAAATTGACACATGGGATCTAATTAAACTAAAGAGCTTTTGCACAGCCAAAGAAACTACCATCAGAGTGAACAGGCAACCTACAGAATGGGAAAAAATTTTTGCAACCTACTCATCTGACAAAGGGCTAATATCCAGAATCTACCAAGAACTCAAACAAATATACAAGAAAAAAGCAAACAACCCCATCAAAAAGTGGGGAAAGGATATGAACAGACATTTCTCAAAAGAAGACATCCATACAGCCAACAGACACATGAAAAAATGCTCATCATCACTGGCCATCAGAGAAATGCAAATCAAAACCACAATGAGATACCATCTCACACCAGTTAGAATGGCAATCATTAAGAAGTCAGGAAACAACAGGTGTTGGAGAGGATGTGGAGAAATAGGAACACTTTTACACTGTTGGTGGGATTGTAAACTGGTTCAACCATTATGGAAAACAGTATGGCGATTCCTCAAGGATCTAGAACTAGATGTACCATAGACCCAGCCATCCCACTACTGGGTATATACCCAAAGGATTATAAATTACTCTACTACAAAGACACATGCATAGTTTGTTTATTGCGGCACTATTCACAATAGCAAAGACTTGGAATCAACCCAAATGTCCATCTGTGACAGACTGGATTAAGAAAATGTGGCACATATACACCATGGAATACTATGCAGCCATCAAAAAGGATGAGTTTGCGTCCTTTGTAGGGACATGGATGCAGCTGGAAACCATCATTCTTAGCAAACTATCACAAGAAGAGAAAACCAAACACCGCATGTTCTCACTCATAGGTGGGAACTGAACAATGAGATCACTTGGACTCGGGAAGGGGAACATCACACACTGGGGCCTATCATGGGGAGGGGGGAGGAGGGAGGGATTGCATTGGGGAGTTATACATGATATAAACGTCATGCACATGTACCCTAGAACTTAAAGTATAATAAAAAAAAAAATAATTAAAAAAAAAAAAAAAAAAAAAAAAAAAAAAAAAAAAAAAAGAGAGTGCAAGAACCACGTGGCACCGTGCTTACCCTACTCAGCTCCAGGCGGCAGGCGTGGCAGGGGTATCCCTACTCCTGTCTGAGAAACAGCTTTCCAGCGGGAATTATTTATTTGCTCCCAACCCGCGGCAGTGAGGCACTAGTTCCAGGAGGCGGCCAATCAGAAGAGCCTTTCATGATTAACCAGTGAGTTGGAGAAGGGAAAAGGATGTGGCTGCAAGTGTGACTCAGTAGGTCCCAGCTACTCAGGAGGCCGAGGTGGGAGGCTCGCTTGAGCCCAGGAGTTAGGAGACCAGCCTGGGCAAGATAGTGAGATCCCGTCGAAGAAGAAGAAGGAGAAGGAGAAGAGAAAGAAGAGGAAGAAGAAGAGTGTGACTCAGACACTTTGCCTCACCAGCACGTCACCGGAGGCAGCATTTGGGATCACTCTGGGGTGGTCAGTGATGGGGGTCTGTGATCAGGACAGGAGGGACAACAGGGACAATGTTGAAACTGGAAATCCTCTCAGCTGTGGAACAGACAGGATTTGTGTTTGTTTGTTGTATTTACTTTATTATTATTATTATTATTATTAGAGATGGAGTCTTGCTCTGTCACCCAGGCTGGAGTGCAGTGGTCCGGTCTCAGCTCACTGCAACCTCCGCCTCCCGGGTTCTAGCGGATCCTGCCTCAGCCTCCCTAGTAGCTGGGACTGCAGTTGTGTGCCACCACACTCGGCTAATTTTTTGTATTCTAGTAGAGATGGGGTTTCACGGTGTTGCCCAGGCTGGTCTGGAACTCCTGAGCTCAGGCAATCCACCCACCTCGGCCTCCCAAAGAGCTAGGATTACAGGCATGAGCCACTGTGCCTAGCCTGTTTGTCGTGTTTATTTACTTTAATTATTTTTCTTTTAATATAGAGACTTGGTCTCACTGTCGCCCAGGCTGGTCTTCAAATCCTGGGCTCAAGCGATACTCCCACATCAGCCTCCTAAAGGGCTGGGATTACAGGCATAAGCCACTGTGCCCAGTTCCACCAGTAGCCTTGAAAAGTTGCCCTTTTGGCCAGGAGCAGTGGCTCATGCCTGTAATCCCAGCACTTTGGGAGGCTGAGGCAGGTGGATCACTTGAGGTCAGGAGTTGGAGACTAGCCTGACAGCATGGTGAAACCCTGTCTCTACTAAAAATACAAAATTAGCCGGGTGTGGTGGGGCATGCCTGTAATCCCAGCTACTTGGGAGGCTGAGGCAGGAGAATTGCTTGAATCCAGGAGACAGAGGTTGCAGTGAGCCGAGATTGTACTATTGCACTCCAGCTTGGGGTACAAGAGCAAAACTCTGTCTCAAAAAAAAAAAAAAAAAAAAGTTGCCCTTTTCCCATATCTTCACCATAATTAAAAAATGATCAAACTTTAAGATATTTGTCAATATGACAGGTGTAAAAAAGCATCTCATGATTGTTTTGATTACATTTTTAAAAGAAAATGGCAAATAGGATTTTTTTCATATATTATTGGCCATTTCCATTTCGTTCTCAGTGAATGACATATTCAAACCTTTTGCCAAGTTTTAAATTAAGCCATTTGTCTATTTTCAATAATGTAGGTATTAGTAGCTCTTGGTTAATTAATGATATCGATTGGTTCAAACCTGTGCACCAATGCCAACAAGAGTCCCTGTGCATCTACAAACACAACTTGCTACTTGGGTCACTGGGGATCAGGAGGTCTTGGCAGGCAGGGGTTAATGATATCAACTAAGTGGATTACCTGTTTGGAAGAAAATAAGGGTGGACCCCAATCTCACAACAAAAATAATTGAAGAGCTTAATAAAAAAATAAAACTGGCCGAGTGCGGTGGCTCACACCTGTAATCCCAGCACTTTGGGAGCCGAGCCGGGTGGATGATGAGGTCAGGAGATCGAGACCGTCCTAGATAACACGGTAAAACCGGCCTCTACTAAAATACAAAAAAAAAAAAAAAAAAAAATTAGCCGGGTGTGGTGGCACGTGCCTGTAGTCCCAGCTACTCAGGAGGCTAAGGCAGGAGAATGGCATGAACCCGGGAGGCGGAGCTTGCAGTGAGCTGAGATCAGGCCACTGCACTCCAGCCTGGGCGATAGAGTGAGACTCGGACTCAAAAAATAAAAATAAAAAAATAAAAAATAAAACTGTAAATTATAAGGAAGAATTATAGGATAATATTTGCATAATTTGGGGGTGGGAGAAATTATATATGGCATGATAAACAAAATCAACAGGTAAACAAAAGACTGGGGAAATGTGTTTTCAAAACACCAACCAACCAAGATGATGTTACTTCTTCTTGAGTCTGTTTTGCTTATATTTTCTGAGAAAATCATCCATTTCCTTTAAATGTTAAATTTATTATTAAGTTAAGCACAGTGTTATTTTAGTTATTAAAAAGCCTTGGCTGGGTACAGTAGCTCACCTGTGCAATCTCAGCACTCTGGGAGGCCAAGGCCAGGGGATCTCTTGGGCTCAGGAGTTCGAGACCAGTCTGAGCAACATGGTGAAACCCCATCTCTACAAAAAATACAAAAATTAGCAAGATGTGGTTGTGCGTGCCAGTTATTCCCAGCTACTCGGGAGGCTGAGGTGGAGGATCGCTTGAGCCCAGGAGGTGGAGGCTGCAGTGAGCTGTGATTGTGTCACTGCACTCCAGCCTGGGCGACAGAGCCCTTTTATTATTCCTAATATGCTTTATCTGTGTTTTCTATATTTTTCATGGTCAGACTTGAAGTTTTTTTATTTATTTATTTTTCAGTTTCTTAGGTATATTGATTTCCTTGTTGCCTAGTTAATTATTTTGTTTTCATTTTATGATTTCCCCTTTCATTTTTCTACTGTTTCTCCCTTCTTCAGTGGAATGCTCTGTTTCCTTCATTTTTAATCTTTTGTGTTTCCCAAGAAATGCTTTTGAGATTGTTTATTTTCTACAAAGAAAACCTACACATTTTAAGACAGAGTGCTTTATTGCTAAACAGGCTCTCATTTGCATATTTGTTTTCTCTTTGACACAAGAATTATTTTCAAGAGTGCTATAAAAATTTGTAAGATATCATATTGGGAGGAGGATATCTTTTTCATGTTGTCTTTAAGTTGTATTGAGAGCCTAACTTCCTTCCTTCCTATGGAAGAAATTCTTATGGATCCCTGCTTTTTGCTGAACAATGTGTTAGGTGCTGAAGCACGAAGGTAAACAAAACTGGTAAGATTGCTGACCACAACAGACTTGCTTTCTAGCATTCAGATAATGTGTTTTTGTTGTTGTTGTTGTTTTTGAGACAGAGTCTTACTCTGTTGCCCAGGCTGAAGTGCAGTGGTATGATCTCAGCCCACTGCAACCTCTACCTCCCGGGTTCAAGAGATTCTCCTGGCGGCTAATAGCTGGGATTAGCCGACACACCTGGCTAATTTTTGTATTTTTGGTAGAGATGGGATTTCACCATGTTGGCCAGACTGGTCTTGAACTTCTGACCTCAGGTGATCTGCCTGCCTCGGCCTCCCAAGTATTGGGATTATAGGCATGAACCATCACACCCAGCTGAGAGTGTGATCTTTATAACCTATATTTTGGGGGAATTTATTGAAATTTTCTTTCATGGCTATAGGTGATCCAATTTTTTAAAAAAGTATTTTCTCAGTTTGCTAAAATGTTCTCTCACTTCCTAAATCCTGAGAAAGGAGTTTTCTGGTCTCCTATGATGGTTAGATTTTTCTCAAAATCTTATGTTTCTGACAGTTTAGGGTTTATATATTGTAACACTATGTTGTTTGGTATATGAAGGCTCACTACTATTATATCTTCTTGGTGATTTTGTCTTATATTAATGGTTGATAAATATCTATTCTATTTAATGATTTTGCCTTTAAGTTTATATTGATTTTTCTATCTGACACCCCAATTTTGCTTTGTTAATATCAGTCTTTTTTTCTTGAGATGGAGTTTTGCTCTTTTGCCTAGGTTGGAGTGCAATGGTGCATGGTGCAATCTTGGCTCACTGCAACCTCCGTCCCCACCCACCCCCTACCCCAAATTCAAGTGATTCTCCTGCCTCAGCCTCCCAACTAGCTGGGATTACAGGTGTGTGCCAACATGCCAGGCTAATTTTTTTGTATTTTTAGTAGAGACGGGATTTCACCATGTTGGCCAGGCTGGTCTTGAACTAGGATTACAGGTGTGAGCCACCGTACCTGGCCGTTAATATCAATTTTTTATAGATTCATTGTTATTGTTTATTTATTTTTTATCCACTTTCTACTATTTGAGGTGTGTGATTATTTTGAAGGAAGAGAAAGTAGCTGGATTGTTTTTCCAGATTTCTTTTTCTCCTGTTCTTGGTACTTCCAATAAGCTCTAGGTTTTCAACTGACTCTCATTGCGTAAGAGTTGTTTTTCTCTATTTACATTAGTTAATGCCAAGTATTTAACTCAGCGTGATCCTGGCATTGCTATCAAAGCAAATGTAGAGTAAAAGAGCAGTTGTTTAGACAGTTATTTAGATCTCCTTTTGTCAGGATTGTGTGCATTTATTTTGCACACTGAAACCCCCCAAATCTGGCTAAACACACAAACATATGTAAAAGTTTCAAAGATCCTAAAAACCTTTCACCCACAGAGACCTTGAGTTGGAAGAACATATTGAACCAAAGTTAGACCTGGAAATGATCTACCATGATCAAAGCAATCTCACTGCTTAACATAGTTGGAAACCAGGCAGTTGGGCAGGCATTGCCTCTGTAGGTGCCATGGGAACAGGTCAAGGTCAGAACTTATTTTTGCTGGACAAACAGTGTGGGGTCAGGGAAAGGTAACTGATTTTCTGAGACAGAAGTGCTATTTTGCACAAGCTTGGCCATACTGCCTGCCAGTGACTACGGAAACACTGAAGCTTTTATATCTGCAAATGGGATAATGGTAACTGTCTATGTCAATGTATTGTTGTAAGAAGATGAAGACATCTTATACATCTTATATACGTGTGATAGTTTGACTTCTCAAAACCTCCTTTTTTTTTTTTTTGAGACAGGGTCTCTGACAACCAGGCTGGAGCACAGTGGTGCCATCTTAGCTCACTGCAACCTCTACCACCTCCTGGGTTCAAGTGATCCTCCTACCTCAGCTTCCTGAGTAGATGGAGTCTCACTTGGTCACCCAGGCTGGAGCGCAGTGGTGCAATCTTGGCTCACTGCAACCTCTGCCTCCCATGTTCAAGTGATTCTCGTGTCTCAGCCTCCCAAGTAGCTGGGACTACAGGTGCACACCACCATACCTGGCTAATTTTTGTGATTTTAGTAGAGATGGGGTTTCACCATGTTGGTCAGGCTCATCTCAAACTCCTGACCTCAGGTGATCCACCTGCCTCGGCCTCCCAAAATACTGGGATTACAGGCATGAGCCACTGCACCCAGCCAAAAACCTTTTAATACTTCATCTCACTTTTTCCCTATAGCGAACTTTTTATGTTGGTATTATTACTAGCTCCGGTTTATAGATAAGGAAGTAATTTCTCCACAGCTGCTGAGTTAATAAAAATGCAGATTCTGGACCTGAGCTTCACTTTCTGACTCCAAGTCACAGGATCATTTCATTGTATCCTGCTCCTTGTGAAAATATTTTGAAAAACAAGAAGTGCCTCTCAATGTAAGGAATTAGTATTAATATTCTGGAAGAGATATGTGGAACCAAGCATAAATCTACAACAGACTGCTGCATGCAGGCAGATTGAAAACTGGAAGGAAACTCCAGAGACTTTCTGATCCCGCCCTTTGCAAATGTTGGGTGAGCAGCTGTTTAAACCTTTCAGGACAGAAGAATATCTATTAATTTTTCTGTCGTGTCTAAGACCATATCTCTTACAACCTTCTTCAGTAGACCATTCCAGCGTTGGGTTTGCCTTTTCTTCCTGATGCAGCATAGGCTTTTCTAGTCTTCATAAATAGCTCTAGGTTTGGCTTTGTCACTTTACTGACTCATTTGTCCTGGTATATGTTCTGGGTATTCTGACTTAGGTTAGAAAAGCTGCTTGCTTTTTGTAAGAATCCCAGTTTCTTTTCCATTGCTTTCTATTAGTCACCCAGGCTGGAGTGCAATGGTACGATCACGGCTCACTGCAGCCTTGACCTCTCAGGCTCAAGCGATCCTGCCACCTCAGACTCCTGAGTATCTGGGACCACAGGCTAATTTTGTGTAGAGATAGGGTCTCACTGTGTTGCCCTGGCTGATCTGAAACTCCTGAGTTTAAGTAAGTGATCTTCTGGCCTCAGCCTCCCAAAGGGCAGAGATTACAGGGGTGAGGCACTGGGCCTGGCCAACTTTTTTTTTTTTTTTTTTTGAGACAGAGTCTCACTCCGTCCCTCAGGCTGGAGTGCACTGGCACCATCTCGGCTCACTGCAACCTCTGCCTCCCGGGTTCGAGCAATTCTCCTGCCACAGCCTCCCAAGTAGCTAGGATTATAGGCATGCACCACCACTCCTGGCTTTTTTGTATTTTTAGTAGAGACGGGGTTTTGTCATGTTGGCCAGGCTGGTCTGGACCTCGTGACCTCAGGTGATCGGCCCGCCTCGGCCTCCCAAAGTGCTTGGATTACAGGTGTGAGCCACCACGCCCAGCGTGAATTTTGGTTTTTCAACATTCTTTCTAAAAACCCAACTTGATTAATTCCTTTCATCTTCCTTTCTTACCCTTTCCTCTTGAATTTTTTTATCCCACAAAACTAATTTGTTCCTAAAAGCTAGAATGAAATTGGATGATGAGATCTTGTTTATGACCACAGGCAAACTGCTGGTCTCCTCCCAGGTCATCATGACCCACTCCTGGCTGTTCTGGCTAATCCACTAAAATTAAGCAGTTTAATTTTAAAGGTCACTGGAGTGCAGCCTAAGGTGTCTTGGCTGGCTGTGAATGACAAGCAGTAAGGAAGGCCCAGGTTCCTACCCGATAGAGGATGGAGTGACATCTTTCTTATAGTCTCTCGGGGTGGGACGGATGTCTATAAATCTCTTGACTGGGCTGTCCACTGTTTTATCTTCTTCAAAGTCAAGAGGCTTGCCTCAGCCAGGTGCAGTGGCTTATGCCTGTAACCCCAGCACTTTGCGAGGCTGGGACAGGAGGATTGCTTGGGCCCAGGAGTTCAAGACCAGGCTGGACAACATGACAAAACCCCAACTCTACAAAAAATACAAAAATATTAGCTGGGCGTGGTGGTGTGCACCTATAGTCCCAGCTACTTGAAAGGCTGAGATGGGAAGATTGACTGAGTCTGGGAGGTTGAGGCTGCACTAAGCCATGATTATGCCACTGCATTCCAACCTAGGCAACAGAATGAGACCCTGTCTCAATAAAGGAAGGAAGGAAGGAAGGAAGAAAGGAAGGAAGGAAGGAAGGAAGGAAAGAAGGAAGGAAGGAAGGAAGAAAGGAAAAGAAAAAAGGAAGGAAGGGGCTTGCTTCATGTTCAGGGAACACTTCTTTTGAGATAAGTGGTTTTACTCTTCTTTGTGCTTTTTAAAAAATGAAAAACTGTTTAGCATTGTTCTAAAAATTCTTCAAATTTAAAGAACAGGCCGGGCGCAGTGGCTCACACCAGTAGTCCCAGCACTTTGGGAGGCTGCTGAGGTGGGTGGATCACCTGAGGTCAGGAGTTTGAGACCAACCAGGCCAACATGGTTGTATTAGGGTTCTCTAGGGGGATAGAACTAATAGGATATATATATATATATATATGAGTTTATTATTAATTTATACAATCACAAGGTCCCACAATAGGCCATCTGTAAGCTGAGGAGCAAGGAGAGTCAGTCTGAGTCCCCAAACTGAAGAACTTGGAGTCCAATATTCGAGGGTAGGAAGCATCCAGCATAGGAGAAAGACGTAGGGTGGGAGGTTAGGCCAGTCTCTCTTTTTCACATTTTTCTGCCTGCTTATATTTACTGGCAGCTGATTAGATTGTGCCAACCAGATTAAGGGTGGGTCTGCCTTCCCCAGCCCACTGATTCAAGTGTTCATCTCTTTTGGCAACACCCTCACAAATACACCCAGGATCAATACTTTGTATCCTTCAATCCAATCAAGTTGACACCCATTAACTGTCACAATAAAAATACAAAAAATGTAGTCTCTACTAAAAATACAAAAAAATTAGCCAGGTGTGGTAGCCTCTGCCTACTCAGGCGGCTGAGGCAGGAGAATTGCTTGAACTCAGAGGGTGGAGGTTGCAGTGAGCAGAGATTGGTGCCACTGCACTCCAGCCTGGGTGACAGTGAGACTACATCCCCCCCCCAAAAAAAAAAAAAAAATTAAAGAACATATTTACTTTTTTTTTTTTTTTCTGTTTTCCACTACTTAGGCTAAAGAAGCCTTTTCTGCACTAGGCCCTTTTTTTTTTTTTTTTTTTTTAATTATACTTTAAGTTCTAGGGTACATGTGCACAATGTGCAGGTTTGTTACATATGTATACATGTGCCATGTTTGTGTGCTGCATCCGTTAACTCGTCATTTACTTTAGGTATATCTCCTAATGCTATCCCTCCCCCATCCCCCAACTCCATGACAGGCCCCAGTGCATGATGTTCCCCACCCTGTGTCCAAGTGTTCTCATTGTTCAATTCCCACCTATGAGTGAGAACATGCAGTGTTTGGTTTTCTGTCCTTGCGGTAGTTTGCTCAGAATGATGGTTTCCAGCTTCATCCATGTCCCTACAAAGGACATGAACTCATCCTTTTTTATGGCTGCATAGTATTCCATGGTGTATATTTGCCACATTTTCTTAATCCAGTCTATCATTGATGGACATTTGAGTTGGTTCCAGGTCTTTGCTATTGTGAATAGTGCCACAATAAACATACGTGTGCATGTGTCTTTACAGCAGCATGATTTATAATCCTTTGGGTATATGCCCAGTAATGGGATCAGTGGGTCAAATGGTATTTCTAGTTCTAGATCCTTGAGGAATTGCCACACTGTCTTCCACAATGGTTGAACTAGTTTACAGTCCCACCAACAGTGTAAAAGTGTTCTTATTTCTCCACCTCCTCTCCAGCACCTGTTGTTTCCTGACTTTTTAATTAATGATTGCCATTCTAACTGGCGTGAGATGGTATCTCATTGTGGTTTTGATTTGCATTTCTCTGAAGGCCAGTGATGATGAGCATTTTTTCATGTGTCTGTTGGCTGTATAAATGTCTTTTGAGAAGTGTCTGTTCATATCCTTTGCCCACTTTTTGATGGGATTGTTTGATTTTTTCTTATACATTTGCTTAAGTTCTTTGTAGATTCTGGATATTAGCCCTTTGTCAGATGGGTAAACCGTAAAAGTTTTCTCCCATTCTGTAGGTTGTCTGTTCACTCTGATGGTAGTTTCTTTTGCTGTGCAGAAGCTCTTTAGTTAATTAGATCCCATTTGTCAATTTTGGCTTTTGTTGCCACTGCTTTTGGTGTTTTAGTCATGAAGTCCTCGCCCATGCCTATGGCCTGAATGGTATTGCCTAGGTTTTCTTCTAGGGTTTTTATGGTTTTAGGTCTAACATTTAAGTCTTTAATCCATCTTGAATTAATTTTTGTATAAGGTGTAAGGAAGGGATCTAGTTTCAGCTTTCTACATATGGCTAGCCAGTTTTCCCAGCATAGGCCTGTTTTCTAGACATGTTATTGTTTTGCTCACTCATTTAACTCCACCATCAAGAAGGAAGCACAAACACTAACATTTTATTGGTGGTTATTTTAGGATGGTGAAATGTTAGGGGATTTTTGTTTTCTTCTCTCAGTTTTTCTTTCTAAACTATTGACAATGGCATATATATTTTAGTAATTTAAATAGTTATTTAAAGTTAAAACTAAAAGCTATAGAGCCGAGCATGGTGACTGACGCACATAATTCCAGCATTTTGGGAGGCCGAGGTGGGCAGATCACAAGGCCAGGAGTTTGAAACCAGCCTGGTCAATATGGTGAAATCCTATCTCTACTAAAAATACAAAAGTTAGTCAGGCGTGGTGGCAGGCATCTGTAGTCCCAGCTACTTGGGAGGCTGAGGCAGGAGAATTGCTTGAACCTGGGAGGCAGAGGTTGCAGTGAGCTGAGATCGAGCCACTATCCTCTAGCCGGGGCGACAGCGTGAGACTCCATCTCAAAAAAAAAAAAAAAAAGACTAAACTAAACTAAAATCTATAGCAATACGGTGGTTTTAGATCTAGAGCAAATTAACAGACTAACAGAAATGAACAGCCAAACACACACACATACACACACACACACACACGATAGCATTAAAAGTCAGGACGAAAGAATGGACTGTTCAATAAAACATACCTGAACAGGTCAGGCATGGTGGCTCATACCTACAACCCCAGCACTTTGGGAGGATAAGGCAGGAGGATGGGTTGAGCCCAGGAGTTTGAGACCTAGACAGACTCTCAGTGTGTTAAGAGTCATAGTGAGAGTCTGTCTCTACAAAAAATTTAAAAATTAGCTGGACATGGTGGTGCGTGCCTGTAGTCCTAGCTATTTAGGAGGTGGAGGTGAGAGAATTGCTCGAGCCAGGAGGACGGGGCTGCACTTCTGCCTGGGCAACAGAGCGAGACCCCTGCCTTTATATACAAATGTATATATATACACACATATATGTGCGTGCGTGGTGTGTATACACACACACACACACACACATAAAATGGGAATAAAATGGGATGATTAGCTATCATATGGAGGAAAGTTCAATTCTTACATCACACCACATCCCCAAATTAATTTTAGGTGGATTAAATACCTAAATGTAAAAAGGAAAACTAAAGTTTTGGAAGAAAATATTGGAAACTCTATTTATGTCCTTGGGATAAGACTCCTTAAGTAATATATAATAACCAAAGACCATTAAGAAAATTGACTCCATTCAGTTGACTACTTCTGTAGGATAAAAGGCACAATAAGAAGAGATAGGCTGGACGTGGTGGCTCACGCCTGCAATCCCAGCAATTTGGGAGGCCAAGGCAGGCAGATCACTTGAGCCCAGAAGTTTGAGACCAGCCTGGGCAACATGGCAAAACTCTGTCTCTACAAAAAATACAAAAAATTAGCTGGGTGTGGTGGTGTGCGTGTGTAGGTAGGGTGTGTCTACAGCCACTCAGAAGGCTGAGGTGGGAGAATCACGTGCCCCTGCAACTGAGTGAGACCCTGTTTTCAAAAAAGCTGAATGACACACCACAGAAAATATCTGCAATGCATGTGACCAACAACAAAGGATCAGTATACACAATATATAAAGTATATTACAATAATCCTACTTAATCCCTGGGCATGAATGAAATGACACATATACAAGAGTATTCAATGAAGCAGTGGTTGTAGTAGCAAAAGTTTGGAAACAATCTAATCATTTCTAGGGAATTGTCTAAGTACATTATAGTGTCCAGATAACGAGATTGCATGTAGCTTGGCCGAGCATCGTGCTTGTATCCCAGCACTCTGGGAGGCCAAGGTGGGTGGATCACCTGAGGTCAGGAGTTCCAGACCAGCCTGGCCAACATAGGGAAACCCTATCTGTTAAAAATACAAAAAAAAAAAAAATTAGCCAGGTGTAGTGGTGCATGCCTGTAGTCCCAGCTACTTGGGAGGCTGAGGCAGAACTGCTTGATCCCAGGACATGAAGACTGCAGTGAGCTGAGATCGTGCCACTGCACTCCAGCCTGGATGACAGAGCAAGACCCTGTCTGGAAAAAAAAAAATTGCATGTAGCTGAAAGAGAAATCTAGGACATCACTTTACTCCTCTTCCAACTAATAACATCTTTTTAAATATACCACTGCAGTGATTAATGTAATTATTATTAAAGTCAGATATCATTCTAGACTCTTCTGTCTTTAATTTCCCACCCACCTCCAATCTAAATGGTTGTCCTCTCCTCTCAGACGTGCCTATTGCTAAGATTTTTTTCAAATCTGCAATGTTACTTTATATTGCTACTAGTTCCTTGCTGAAATTCTTGAGTTCATCTTTTATCTCCACAAGCACGGTTGTTTTCCAGACTGTCTGGAGTACGTGTTTGTATTATCTGTTGCTTCTGTTGGTTCTAATTCATATTTTTCTCCACATGTGCCTAGTTATCTTTATGCTAGACATTGTATTTGAAAAAATACTAATATAAGTCATTTGAGGACAGGCATCGTGGCTCACATCTGTAATCTCAGCACTTTGGGAGGCTAAGGCGGGTGGATCACCTGAGGTCTGGAGTTCGAGAGCAGCCTGGCTAACACAGGTGAAACCTCGTCTCTACTAAAAATACAAAAATTAGTGGAGGTTGATGTGAGCCAGTATCACGCCACTGCTCCAGCCTGGGCTACGAAGTGAGATGCTATCTGTCCCCAGAGATGATTTTAGTTTACTTCTTGAAGGCACCAGCAATCTGGATAGCTTTAATTCAGTTTATAAGTTTGAGATTTTCAGGGCCATCTCATGATTCAAAGCTGGACTAACATCTGTGTGTGTGAGGGGTGGTTGACTTCTACTTCACTTTTACTCCTAGTTTGTATTATACAATGTAATACTATGTATTATTTATACATTTATATAATGTAATACTATGTATTATTTATACACTTATATAATGTAATGCTATGTATTACAATACATAGTAATTCTGCAGGGTGGTTGACCAGAACTCCCAGCCTTCATAGGCACTAAACTCTAGCACTGCCCCTCTAGTCTCACTGGGTTGGAGGTGCTTCATGATTTTTCTGCCACAGACCCCTTTGGTAGTCTGATGAAGCTATGACTCCTTCTCAGAACTATGTACCTATACATATACATTTTATATATGTATGCTATATACTTTTTATATGTACATATGTATGTATGTGTCAGAGTGTGTGTGTGTGTGTGTTTATTTGGAGACAGGGTCTCATTCTGTCACCCAGGCATGATCACAGCTCACTGCAGCCTTGACCTCCTGGCCTCAAGTGATCTTCCCAACTTAGCCTCCTGAGTAGCTGGGATTACAGGTGCATGCCATCACGCCCAGCTAACTTTTGCATTTTCTGTAGAGATGGGGTCCGTGTTGCCCAGGCTACTCTCAAACTCCTGGGCTCAAGTGATCCTCCCACTTTGACCTCCCAAAGTGAGAACAGTATTTTTAAATGCATAAATAAAATATGTAATTTCAAAGGAAACCTATTATGTTGAAATACCGTGATCAAAACATTAAAAAACAAATTTGCAGTAACAGTAGTACATGTGATTCATGTACATGCAGCAGGTGTAATGATGGCTGAAATTTAAAAATAGGAATGTAGATGACATTTTGAGATATCTGTAACAACTGTAAATGTGGTAAGAAAATATCTGATTTCTGTTGGTGACAAAGTCACAAGTACTGATAATATTACTGTGGCTTATCAGTACTTGTGACTTTGTTACCAACTGATAATATTAGTGTGGCTTGGCTAGGTGCAGTGGCTCACGCCTGTAACTCCATCACTTTGGGAGGCTGAGACAGGCAGATCACTGAGGTCAGGAGTTCGAGACCAGCCTGGTCAATGGTTGCAGTGAGCTGAGATCGCGCCACTGCACTCCAGCCTGGGTGACAGAGCAAGACTCCGTCTCAAAAAAAAAAAAAAAAATATATATATATATATATAAAATATATACACACAATTACATATATATAATTACATATACATATAATTACATATATGTAATTACATATATAAAATATATAAAACTGTGGCTTGTTGCCTAGATTCATAATAGAAGGGAAGTCTAAGCTTCATTTAGAAGTTAGTGCAAAAAAAAGAAAATGTAATTTTTTTCTTAGCCAAGTTCATGAATCTTCTCAATTGCATGGTCCATGAAACCCAGATTTAAAATCACTGCTTGAGGCTGTTGGAAGCACTGCTGTCTCTCAGCTACCACTTGGCCTGGGCAAATGCTGTGTTCACCTCTCTTGACTGTGGTCTTCTAGATCTTGGTGCAACAATTCCTCACTAGCTTGTTAGTTCTTTGATGGCTTTAGAAAAATGCTTTTTATGTTTCACCCAGTGTTTGTCTTCACTGAGAATGATCCATATGGCCTAGTCTACCACTACAGCAGTAGAAAAGGCCCTGTACACTGCCAGATTACCTCTGCCTGCATGTACTACAAGGCCCTCTTTCCTCCTGGCTTGGATTTGCCCACACAGCCCTGGCTCCTAACCCTCCAGTGTGACCTCCATTTTCCACAGTAACCAGAGGGATTTCTCTGTGAATTGGATTTCTAAAAATGTAAAACCGGTCTGGGCCTGGTGGCTTACACTTGTAATCCCAGCACTTTGGGAGGCCAAGGTAGGTGGATCACTTGAGGTCAGGAATTCCAGACCAGCCTGGCCAACACAGAGAAACCCCATCTCTGCTAAAAATACAAAAATTAGCTGGGTGTGGTGGCACATGCCTGTAGTTCCAGCTACTCCGGAGGCTGAGACATGAGAACTCTCGAACCGAGGAGGTAGAGATTGCAGTGAGTCAAGATTGTGCCATTGCACTCCAGCCTGGGTGACAGAGCAAGACTGCCTCAAAAATAAATAAACAAACAAATAAAAATAAATACATAAATAAATATGCAAAAAAAAAAGTACAATGGATCCTATTGGGTGGGCGCAATGGCTCATGCCTGTAATCCCAGCACTTTGGGAGGCTGAGGCAGGCGATTCACCTGAGGTCAGAAGTTCGAGACCAGCCTGACCAAAATGGTGAAACCCCGTCTCTACTGAAAATACAAAACTTAGCCAGGCATGGTGGCACATGCCTGTAATCCCAGCTACTTGGGAGGCTGAGGCAGGAGAATCACTTGAATCCGGGAGGCGGAGACTGCAGTGAGCCGAGATTATGCCACTGCACTCCAGCCTAGGGAACAAGAGTGAAACTCTGTCCCCCCGGCCAAAAAAAAAAAAAAAAGAAAAGAAAAGAACTGATTATATCAAAGAGGCTTCCAAATGTTTTCATGCAAAATTCATATATTTTTAGCATGACAAATCAGACTCCTGAAGACTTTTGTCTGAAAACCTGTCTCCCATGACATCCTTGTAAGACTCCTCCAAGACGGGAAACTGCCTGTCCTCCCACCCGACTCTTGTCTGATGCACCTGCCATGCCCAACTCCTGGGAGTTTCCAGAGTACTGGATCCACCCTGTGGCTTCTATGCCTTTGCACATGACCTTTCTGCCTCCAGTAGGCATCCTCTCTTCCTGCCTCAGCTTGGCTCAGCTCTCCAGTGTTTCAAGTCTTGGCTTGGGTACCCACCTCTTCCGGGAAGATTTCAGGATTCTTCCAGCGTTTCGAGTTATTCCTGTGTTTTTTCATAATGCCTCATGTTCATTTCTTTTTTTTTTTTTTTTTTTTTTTGAGGCATGGTCTAGCTCTGTTGCCCAGGCTGGAGTGCAATGGTGCCATCTTGGCTCACTGCAATGTTCTCCTCTTGGACTCAAACCATTCTCCCACCCCAGCCTCCTGAGTAGCTGGGACTACAGGCACATGCCACCACACCTAGCTTTTGTATTTTTGGTAGAGATGAAGTTTTGCTGTGTTGCCTAGGCTGGTCTAGAACTCCTATGCTCAAATGATCTTTCTACCTTGGCTCCCCAAAGTGCTGGGATTACAGAAATGTGCCACTGTGCCCGCCAATTCCTACCTTTATTCAAGCACAATATGCTGTGATTTGGTTTTTGTTGGTCTCCCTCACTAGATTGTAAGTTGCTTTAAGACAGGGGCTTTCTTCTCTTAATATGCAGCACATACCAGTGTCTGACCCCATCTCTTTTTTTTTTTTTTGAGATGCAGTCTCACTCTTGTCATCCAGGCTGGAGTGCAGTGGCATGATCTCAGCTCACCTGCAACCTCCACCTTCTGGGTTCAAGCAATTCTCCTGCCTCAGCTTCCCAAGTAGCTGGAATTACAGACACCTGTCACCATGCCCGCCTAATTTTTTTTGTATTTTTAGTAGAGATGGGGTTTCACCATGTTGGCCAGGTTGGTCTTGAACTCCTGACCTCAGTATCTACCTGCCTCGGCCTCTCAAAACGCAGGGATTACAGCCGTGAGGCACCGCACCCAGCCAGCCTACTTGTTTATTGACTAAAGTGAATGGAGTTATACCTGGCACCTTACTGGGTCACTTACCTGACCTGGCCACTCTTTTTAAACAAGTGCTGGAGTGAGAGGACACTATACCTCCTGCCTTCATTACCACTTTTGCTTATGAATTTTCCTACTTAGGAATAAATATGCTGTCAAATGGTTTATTAATCATCATTCCCATATATGTTCTAAAAAGTGGGAACTTTAGGCTACTAATATATGTCCAAGTTACTAATATGTACTTATATAACTTTTACGTAATTCTTCCCCAAATTTGGGGTAGCTTTTAAAATTAAGGCAAAATATAAGATGGAAACTGTAGGTATCATAAGGAGATCAGAAACTATTTAAGGAAAGACACAAGGAGGCTGGGAGGGAGGCAGGGGGCACACAAAGTGGCTCTGAGTTCCTGGTAGGGAGGCCGGGAAGGGGAACAGATAGGACTCATTTGTCTGATAAAATGAACCATAAAGTTTGAAGATACAAACTTTTACTTACACTAAATTCCGAGAAAAATTTATTACAGGGGTTCTTATATAGAAACAATGGATATGTAATTGATAATACCTTCAGTTGTAATTTTCAGAAAACATGGAAATGTTATTCACATGGCTGTCTCTTTGCTAAAAGCAAAGAACGAATACATTTATCCAGAAATACTGACTTATGGGATCCAGTTTCATACAGAAGTAAAAGCTGGATGGCTGGGCGTGGTGGCTCACCCTATAATCCTCGCACTTTGGGAGGCTGAGGTGGGTGGATTGCCTGAGCTCAGGAGTTCGAGACCAGCGTGGGCATCATGGTGAGACTCCATCCATCTCTACAAGAAATACAAAAATTAGCTGGGCGTTGTGGTGTGTGCCTGTAGTCCCACTTACTCCAGAGGCTCAGTCAGGAGAATTGCCTGAACTCTGGGAGGCAGATGTTGCCATGAGCCAAGATCATGCCACTGCACCCTAGCCTGGGCGACAGAGCGAGACTCTGTCTCCAAAAAAAAAAAAAAAGTTGGAGAACCAAGAGAAATGGACTAACAAAACAGCCCTTAGGCTCTCTCTTGTGTTAGTTGTTAAACTGTTGACAAGAGTGTGGGCAGTAGCCTACTCATGAGCTCACTAAAGAGGACCCAAAGGGTACATGTTACGTTGTTGACTGGAGATCAGAAAGCTTCAGATGCCAGAAGATGGCAAAGTTGATGATCTTCTACACAAAAAAAGGAGGCCTGCTACAGTCTCACCCGGATTGAGGGCCAAATCACTCGTCTGGAGGTTGAGGGCAGCCACATCTGCAAACAGAACTGGGAGTGTATGGCACATGCTTTAACACGTGAAGCTGGGTGTGGGAGAGGCCATTTCTCACTGTTACTTTCATTACCTATTCTGGAAGTGAGATTTCAGGCCGACCAGAAAGCTGTGTGTGCCCAAATCACTCCAGTGTTTCTCATATGAAAACCTGTACACCTTAATTCCCCAAAGAATTTGGTGGGATTTAAACAAAGATAAAATAGTAAAACTGTAGGTATTAAAAAAGAGATTATAAAATATTTAGGGAAAGAGAAAGGATAATTTGACCAGGAAGCTGGCGCTTATCTCATAGGGTCGTTATGGGGATTAACCGAGATAATTCGTGGAAAGCAATTTGCCTATTGTCCGGGACACAGATAAATATTAATCTCCTTTACTGTTTCCTTTTCTGTAGGCAACAGGTAACCACTGAAGCTTTTTTTTTTCAGACGGAGTTTCGTTCTTTTTGCCCAGGCTGGAGTGCAATGGCGAGATCTTGGTTCACTGAAACCTCCAGCTCCGGGTTCAAGTGATTCTCCTGCCTCAGCCTCCCAAGTAGCTGGGATTACAGTCACCTGCCACCATGCCCAGCTGATTTTTGTATTTTTAGTAGAGCTGGGGTTTTACCATGCTGGCCAGGTTGGTCTTGAACTTCTGACCTCAGGTGATCCACCCGCCTCTGCCTCCCAAGGTGCTGGGATTACAGTCATGAGCCACTGTGCCTGGCCCACTGAAGCTTTTTAAGAGGCAATGAAATGGTCAGAATTCTGTTTAAGGAAAATTATAGGTTCAGTGATAACAGAAGCAGCAATTTGAAGTTTAAAGACATTTACATTTGAGTTGGCAACAACTTTGGGTCCCAAGTTGTTTTAAGCCACTTAAGAGGCTTAAAACATTCATATGCAAATCTCTGAACCCAAGAAAATAAATTCCTCTTAACCCTAGGCCTGGCCATTAGGAAAATTTTTTTCTGAGCCAAAGAATCTCATACTTTTAGGTTTATACTTAAGACATTTTCTCAGGATTAACTGTAAATTCCTTAGAGGCAAAAATAGTCATTTACTTTTATTCTTATTTCCATAGAAACTAATAGAACTGGACAAGAAGCAAGACTTAGGTTTAACTGTGTGCGAACTTTATTTCAAGTGGTTTTCCTTGTCTTAACAAGCTAGGCAGAATTTGTCAGCATTGTGTTATGTAGAATAGGACCTGGTTAAAACAGAAAACTATGTTGAGAAAAATGCCACCTCCTCTAAAGCAATGTGAATGGTAGTGGTTATTCCCTCAAATGAGTCTTTTTGGAATATGAGAACTCATTCCAGTGAAGCTATCGTTGCTGAAAACATTTTTGGATCTTCTTTTCTTTTGTGGAAAGAAAGATTACGGTAAGATGAAAAGGATGTACTCAGGTGCCCTGGCCTCACTGGGGTTTGATCACATCTCCTCTACTTAGAAGTGATGTGGCCTTCAGCAAAGGAGTCTGGTTATCTCGACTCTAAAAGGGGGATCTCACCAGATGCCATGGCTCATGCCTGTAATCCCAGCACTTTGGGAAACCACGGCAGGTGGATCACTTCAGGCCAGGAATTTGAGACCAGCCTGGCTAACATGGTGAAACCCCGTCTCCACTAAAAATACAAAAATTAGCCAGGTGTGGTGGCACATGCCTGTAGTCCCAGCTATTCAGGAGGCTGAGGCAGGAGAATCATTTGAACCTGGGCTTGAACCCGGGAGGCGGAGGTTGCAGTGAGCTGAGATCATGCCACTGCACTCCAGCCTGGGTGATGGAGTGAGACTCTGTCTCAAAAAAAAAAAAAGAATCTCATATATATATACATATATTTGAGACAGAGTCTTGCTCTGTCACTTAGACTGGATTGCAGTGTTGCAATCATAGCTCACTGCAGCCTCAACCTCTTGGGCTCAAGCAATCCTCCTATCTCAGCCTCTCAAATAGCTGGGACTACAGATGCACATCAGCAAGCCAGGTTAATTGTTTTACTCTTTGTAGAGACAGTCTCTCACTATGTTGCCCAGGCTGGTCTGGAACTCCTGGGCTCAAGTGATCCTCCCACCTTGGCCTCCCAAAATTGCTGGGATTACAGGTGTAAGCCACCAAGCCTGGGCCAGTACATCTCTTTGAATACACCCAGTAGTTGTTTCTTAGCCATGGAATGAATACGATTTTTCAGAAATAGCCAAGCTATTTGAAATCAAATCTGTTAAATAAGTACAGAATAGTGATTTTGCTTTTTTAAAAAACAAAGGTTTTTTGGACAATATAACGAGAGGGCTTTCATAGCTAGTTGATTAGATACATGAGAAAAATCAGTTCTTACAGAATTCTAAATGGGATATTTGGCTTCCCAAGATAAATTACTTAAAGGACACTATATGAAGAATTGACCTATGATGTGTTTGCTTAAAAATGCACTCTGCGGCTGGGCGTGGTGGCTCATACCTGTAATCCCACCACTTTGGGAGGCCGAGGCAGGCAGATCACTTGAGGTCAGGAGTTCAAAACCAGGCTGGCCAACATGGTGAAACCCCATCTCTACTAAAAATACAAAAATTAACTGGGTGTCGTGGCGTGCACCTGTAATCCCAGCTACTTGGGAGGCTGAGGCAGGAGAATCGCTTGAACTCAGGAGGCAGAGGTTGCAGTGAGCTAAGATTGTACCACTGCACTCCAGCCAGGGCGACATCTCAAAAAAAACACCAAAAAAAAAAAAAAAAAACACCAAAGCACTCTGCAAGCTTACCGGCTAACTCTTGTACATTGCAGCTGGGAAAGTTTGATGCCTCTGAGGGGGGTGATGCCAAAGCCAGGCGGGCTGCTGCAGCATGAGCATGGAGTAAACACATCAAACTTCATCACAGATGACGGATGATGACTGCGGTGGGAAATCCCACACAGAGACCTGCAAGCATGTCTCAGGAAGAGCTGTCTTACTAGGGGCAAACTTATGGTAAAGGATGACGCCATCATTTGATAAAATGTTCTGTCATGCTTTTAGCGGCGAGTTTTTAACAAGAAAGCAAAACACTCACCATGAACCAAATGTTTACATCAACGTCAACCAAGTCACATCATTTCCTGTTCCACTTGGTTTTGAAATTCAACTTCTCCTTTATTTAAAAATGACATATCAAAACCAGTCTTCTCTTGAAGAGGTAACTTAGGAAATGGAGCAATTTACTGTGGCTTTAGAGGATGTAAAGGGCTTCGTGCAGTCGGACACGTACAGGGCAGCAGCTGGAGGCACGAAGACATAGGGCCATCACGCAATGTGATCCCCAGGCCAGCAGCAACTGCACAACGTGGGAGCTCCTTAGAAAGGCAGGATCCTGGACCTCACCCTGTTTCAGAACCTACATCTTTTTTTTTTCTTAATTTGCAAAAATTTATTCATATACAAATGTGTAATGTCAATAATATGACCAAATAGGTTTGTTCTTGAAACATTTTCAATTGAACAGGAATTAAGTGCTTTTGAAAAATGACAAAATGATCATACAGTGAAGATGTCTCTTTATATAACAGGTATAAATCAGGTACTAACTCTTGATTTTACTCTGAATTAACCATGACATACTAAACGAACGTGGGCTTCCGGCAGAACCTACATCTTAAGGCGAGCTCCAGGGGACGGGTAAGCACATTAAGGCTTAGGAAGCACTGTTCTAGGTAACAGCTCAGGTCTCTGGGCTTAGCACTACAGGGAGAATGTGACTAGGAAATGGAGACTTGGGTTCTGATCTCAGGCTTACCACTAAATACCTGCTGTTTCCCACAGCCCTGCCTGCTTCTCAGGACTACGGAAGACCAAATGGGATCCTTATTAACAAGGTCCTGTAAGATCTGGGCCCAGCCTGTCTCAGACCTTATCCTGTACTACTTTCTATTTTGAGTTGGGCTTTGTAGCCAGGCTGACCTCAAGCAGAGCTTGTTTCTGCCTCAGGGCCTTTGCACAGGCTGTCTTCTCTGCCTGGAACACCCTCCCTTTTGACCTCTACACTGCAGTTGCCTCCTGTTAATCAGATCTCAGCCTAAATGTTGTCTCTCCAGTGAGACCCTCCTAGACTACCCAGTCCAGTGTCCCCGGTAAGTCTAACTCTTTAACTCTCTGCAAGGCACTTCTCACTCCATCCAAGCAGGGACTGAATGTCTTACTCCTGGTTCAAGGCACTGGTGCCTTGAACTATGCCTGGCACACTGTGTGCTCAATGCACATTTGTTTAATGAGTAGCTTAAGGCGGTAAAGACACTGGAAAAAACAAGGGACTGCACGAGTATCAAATACCTTTGTCAAGAAATAAAACCTCCCCAAGCCGTGTGTGGTGACTCAATTCCAGCACTTTGGGAGGCTGAGGTGGGTGGATCACCTGGGGTCAGGAGCTCGAGACCAGCCTGGCCAACATGGTGAAACCCCATCTTGACTAAAAACACAAAAAATTAGCCGGGTGTGGTGATGTGCACTAGCTACTCAGGAGGCTGGGGCAAGAGAATCTCTTGAACCCGGGAGGTGGAGGTTGCAGTGAACCGAGATCATGCCACTGCCACTCCAGCCTGGGCAACAAGAGGGAAACTCTGTCTCAAAAAACAAAAAACAAAAAACAAAAAAAAGACCTCCCTTGCCTTCCCCCACTGATTTCTCTTGGAAATGACAGCAATGTTACCCTGATTACTCTCGCAGCTCATATCCTGCAAATGGAAATCTGCCAACTTCATCCAGCAAGAAAAGACGGAATGCAGGTTGTTTTTTTATCGCATTTCAAGGAACGATCATTCATTCACTGCCTATACATCCTTCCTTCCAGCATCACTGTGAAACTCTGCAAGCATATTCGGTTAATTTCATCCATTCCTCTTGAAAAAGTGAAGGACTTAAACCAGAAAAGCGGCCACAGAGGTCACAATACAGGATGGTTAACGTCACTCTGTTAACAGTGCCTTGGCCAAGGACAGCCAGATGGCCCGGAGGCTGGCTTGGCAAAGCCGCTGGAGAGTTGGGGAGGGCTGTGGGTTAACAGCAGGGAGCACATACTTCATTAGACTACAAGCCGGGAGCCGTCCAGAGGTGCCTTCTGCCACAGAATGGAAATTTAATAATGGTTTATTGGTTTAGTTGTGATTTTCAGTTAAGCATGACAGAAATTGGTTTTAAGTCCAATATTAGAGGTTCTAAAATGTTAGTTCACACAGTCTAATGATGTATGACGGGAGAAGGCCACAGCTGTTTTCTTTAATCTATTTACAATCTTCCCAGCAGAAAGGCTAAATGAACTCTCATACCATTATCAGGTCAGGGCTAAATGCAGCCCCGATCACAGGCAGTGATGCCTTCTTATGAACTACCTCTGCCTGCCTTTCCTTAGCTCAGAAAATACGACAAAGGGAAAAGGTGTGCTGAGAGCCTCTGCTGCTCCGCCAAGTATACAGAATAAACAGAGCAATGGCCCCATCTACTGACACAGGCTAAAGCAGCACACAGGACGTGCGGCAACACAAGCAATCCTGCCTCAAGCTCCTCTCCACGCCTGTGACCCACAGCACTGCTGAGGAATGTCTGATGCCTAGTGAACTACTTTATTATTGTCCTCAGGCACAAGGTAATAAGAGGGGTTTCTAGTATTTTCTCTAGGGTTCCAGGTCTTCATTCCTGTGTATGCCTTTTTTTTTTTTTTTGAGACAGAGTCTTGCTCTGTCGCCCAGGCTAGAATGCAATGGCACGATCTTGGCTCACTGCAAGCTCTGCCTCCCGGGTTCACACCATTCTCCTGCCTCAGCCTCCTGAGTAGCCGGGACTACAGGGCCTGCCACCATGCCTGGCTAATTTTTTGTATTTTTAGTAGAGATGGGGTTTCACTGTGTTAGCCAGGATGGTCTTGATCTCCTGACCTCATGAGTTTATACCTAGTTTTTTTTTCTTTTTTGAGACAAAGTCTCACTCTGTCACCCAGGCTAGAGTGCAATGGCACGATCTCGGCTCACTGCAACCTCCTGCTTCCAGGTTCAAGCGATCCTCCTGCTCCAGCCTCTCGAGAAGTTGGGATTACAGGTGCACACCACCACACCCGGCTAATTTTTTTGTATTTTTAGTTCAGATGGGGTTTCACCATGTTGGTCAGGTTGGTCTCAAACTCCTGACCTCATGATCCGCCTGCCTCGACCTCCCAAAGTGCTGGGATTACAGGCGTGAGCCACCATGCCCGGCTGTTTATGCCTAGTTTTAAATTAGCTGGACAGCTCCAGATGCAACCAGAGGTGCAATGGTTTTGTATCGGATCAAGTGCTGTGAGCCCTTCTCCAGGTCAATCACGTAGTCCCTGAAAAAGAGGGAAACATATTCGCCTGTAGAGCTCGGCTGGCCCTCCACTGGGAGGAATGCGCCCACTGTGAAAGACGCACGCCACTCACCTCTGCTCATCTGTGTCTGGTTCTACCAGTATGTTTTCTTGTCGTTCTCTCACTCTCAGAAACACGTAAGAGTCTAGATCTGGTTTGGGAACTGCCAGGAAAATAATAATGTGATCAGGAAATGCTTGGCCAACAAAGTCAACAAAGGAAAAGTTGCTGGGAGGTATGGCACACTCAGGGTTTAGATAGGAGCCCAGCCCTTTCCTATTCTTCTAAGATGCAGACAGAGTGGCTGACCAGGGAGGGAGCTGGACATGGATTGGGCCTTTTGTTTTCCTCAGGCAGCCTCAGCAAAATGACCAATTCAGGGTTCCACAAGTCTGATATGGGTCTGACTTGCAGTTGGTGTTATGGGCTACACTGTGTCCCTGCAAAATTCATATGTTGAAGCCCTAACCCCCAATACTTCAGCGTGGGATTGTATTCGGAAACAGGGCTTTTAAAGAGGCAATTAAGTGAAAGTGTGGGCCCTAATCCAATCTAACTGGTGTCTTATAAGTAGAGAATAGGCCAGGCAGTGGCTCATGCCTGTGATCCCAGCATTTTAAGAGGCTGAGGCTGGAGGATCAATTGAGGCCAGGAGTTTGAGACCAACCTAGAAAACAATAGCAACACTGTCTCCACAAAAAAATTTTAAAAATAATAGCCAAGCATGGTGGCACACGCCTGTAGTTCCAGCTACTCGGGAGGCTGAGGTGGGAGGACCACTTGAGCCCAGCAGTTCAAGGCTGCAGTGAGCTATGACAGCGTCAACGTACTCCAGCTGGGGCAACAAGGGAAGACCTTATCTCAAAAAAAAAAAAAAAAAAAGGGCAGCGGAAGGGAGGGGACTAGGACACATAGAGACTGGGATTAGTGATCTTATGGAAGTAGCCTGAGAGTCTGCTTGCCCCTTGCCCTTTGCCCCTTCCCTTCTCTGTGACGACATATGGAAGGCGCCATCGATGAGGAACAGGCCCATGGCAGACACTGAATCTGTGGGGGCCTGGATCCTGGACTTCCCGGCCTCCAGAACTGTGAGCAGCCCAAAGGGACTAAGACCTTGTTCCACCACCACAGGGGTGGCCGTGTGGCCCCCAGCCCCAGCACAGGCTGGGCAGAGATGAATTTCCAGGGCTCGGGTGCACTGGAGCTCGTGGCCTTGGAACACTAAGCTCAGCTTGTAGACAAGGCGGGCTCCAGACCCCTGGAGGGCATTTGATTTGGTGTGGCAATTTTGCCTGAGGCAGTCTTGCTTGGATCTGGCGCACTGTGCAACACTGAGGAACATGGGCTTTATCCTGTAAGCCAGGGGCCCCCGGTGGGTTCATCCACGGTTAAGGGCTCTGCCTATACCTCCCTTTCCTTGCTCAGCAGCCCTCAGGGGCCAGTGCAAAGAGGCCCGAGGAGGGGCTCTGGCCAAGCTGCCCTTCCCCGGCTTCCCTCCCTCGTCTTTCCATACCCTCCAACCTGCTCCCTCTTCTGAGGCCACAGAGACTCAGTGGAGGTCTCCCTAGCCTCCTGTTTCAGCCCTCCCCTCCAGCTAGGCGGGCCCTGTGCATTCTGGGACCTGTGAGGAAGAGACCGCCAGTCCCTCAGAGCAGGGGCAATGTTGGTGTGGGCTCTGCAGCACTGGTACTCGGGGCTGCCAGCACCTTGCAGAGGCTCAGCAGATGGCTAGCTACTGAAGGCGAACGCAGCTCCATGCCCGAGTCTACAAGCACCAGTGCAGTCATGGGGCTCAGCCCACCCCCCGGGAACACGGAAGCAATGCTCAAATGACTACCATTGGATCTGCTTTCTGTTATTTTTTTGGTTTTTAGCCAGAACTCTTCCTCTCCTTTCTGTTTATCTACATACTTATTTTCCCATATTTGGGTAAAAACAGTAAAGAGAGGATCCTACCCTGGGACACCTGAGGATGGGTGGGCCACCTGCAGGGAGAATGTCCTGTTTACCTGCCCGAAAGAGGTCCACCTTCTGTAAATTAGGGGGCATGTGCTTCAAGGCGACTTTTTTCAGATAGGTCTCTGTGTTCACCATGAACCTGAAAGACATGGATTCAAACTGCTGTGGTGTGCACAGCTGATGGACGTCCAAGGTTAGCAGTCAGCAGCGCACAGCCCTCGAGGACAGGCCTCATGCTGAATCCACCAGGTGCCCCATGCCGACAGCTCACTCACTCTCTGGCAAAGGCCAACTCTTCCGGGGAGAGGCTGGAAGGCTCCCCCTCGGGCCGGGTTTTCTCCTTCTCAAGGACATGAGGGAAAAACTTCTCTATCTGTGAAGATAAAGCAAAATCTTCATGAAAACATCAGTAAAAGTCAGAGACAAGGATGTGGTTAACATAAAGAGGGTTTACACAACTCTCCCGAGGAATGACGTGTGGTCTGGAGGTGGGACAGTGTGGGTAGAGAGGCACACCATAAGACACGGGACATCTCTGAGACACCCTTGCAGGCAAGCTGTGGACGTGAGGCTGGGGGACAGCTTGGATTGGGAGACTCCTAAGTGGCTGAACAAAGAATGCTGACTCAATGGGTAGATGTCAAACTGTAGGAAAGTCTTTGGTGAGAGATGCTTAACACAGTCCAATTAATATTCACATAAGTTTTATTTTTTTTCTTTTTGAGATGGAATCTCATTGTGTTGCCTAGGCTGGAGTGCAGTGGTGCGATCTTGGCTCACTGCAACCTCCACCTCTCGGGTTCAAGTGATTCTCCTGCCTCAGCCTCTTGAGTAGCTGGGATTACAGGCACCCACCACCACACCCAGCTGATTTTTGCATTTTTAGAGATGGGGTTTCACCATGTTGTCCAGGTTGGTCTTGAACTCCTAACCTCAGGTGATCCACCTGCCTTGGCCTCCCAAAGTGCTGGGATTACAGGCACGAGCCACTGCCCCCTGGCTGGTCATCACCAGCTTTTGGTCATCAAAAACCTTATGTGGGCCGGGCACAGTAGCTCATGCCTGTAATCCCAGCATTTTGGGAGGCTGAGGTGGGTGTGGATCACCTGAGCTCAGGAGTTCGAGATCAGCCTGGCCAACATGGTGAAACACTGTCTCTTCTAAAAATCAGCCGGGCATGGTGGCAGGGGCATGTAATCCCAGCTACTTGGAAGACTGAGGCAACAGAATCACTTGAACCCAGGAGGGGAAGGTTGCAGTGAGCTGAGATCATGCCACTGCACTCCAGCCTGAGCAACAGAGCGAGACTCCGTCAAAAAACAAAACAAAACAAAAAAACCCACACACAACCCAGCAAATAAAAAAACAAGAGGGCTGATGACATAAAGTATTAAGAGACAGCTAATACATTAGGTGACAAGATCAGGATCCAGAGACAAGGGAAATGGCCCAGTTTAATAAGATAAAGTTTAAGAGGAATAAGTATCAAGCCCTACACTTAAGGAGCCAAAATCTAAGCCATGTAAGTAGAGGACAATGACTGGATGGGATAATTATCATAATAAAAGGGGTTAGCATCCATGTGAGTGAAGAATGAGCTCAGGCAGCGTACCTGTCAATATGCTAATGTGATAAATATGCTAATGTGATGTGGTTGGCATTACTACCAGCTTAATAACCAGAATAAGAGAAATGATCATGCTGTTTTTCACAAACTTGGTCAAACTACAACTGGGATACTGTGTTTAGTTTTAGATAGTGTAACTTAAGAAGGATAAAGACAAACAAGAACCCTTTTAGAGACCAGGAGAGTAAATGGTTTGAATGGCTAAAATGTGTGCCTGAAAGAAGACTTCGAGGAGACTGTGGGCAGTCTTCAGATAGCTGAAGCATTCTCGTGTAGAAGAGATAATTTATTTTATTTGTAATAACTAAAGAGACACATAGAACCAAATGAAAAGAAATGTCAAGGAAGTAGGAATTTCTCAGGGTTATAAAATAGGAATGTTTTGCAATTTCTCTTCCTTTCTTTTTTTTTTTGAGGCGGAGTCTCGCTCTGTCGCCCAGGCTGGAGTGCAGTGGCACGATCTTGGCTTACTGCAACCTCCACCTGCTGGGTTCAAGCAATTCTCCTGTCTCAGCCTCCTGAGTAGCTGGGACTACAGGCGCCCGCCCCTATGCCCAGCTAATTTTTTTATTTTTAGTAGAGATGGGGTTTCACCTTGTTGGTCAGGTTGGTCTCAAACTCTCCTGACCTCAGGTGATCCACCCTCCTCAGCCTCCCAGTGCTGGGATTACAGGCGTGAGCCACCATACCTAGCCTGCAATTTCATTTTTGTGAGTTAGATAGCCACAAAGCTGCAGGCAAATGTAAGTCATCCTGGTTCATTTGACATTGATGTTGGCCATCTGACAGGCAAAATAATTTTGGAAACAAGTTCTCCCCTAGTCAGCATTCCCTATTCACCAATGCCAACGACTCTCCCTTCAGCACCACCATGCTGTAATGCAAGGGGGCACCATTCACTCAGCGGGTGAACAGTCTAAAAATGTGTGCGGTGTCCCCGCAGTGGGCAACACATGCCTCTCTGCTTCTGCGGAGCAATCTCTTGCTCTCCTTACACTTTAGCTACACTGATATTGGGCTCTCAGCAGCGTCTTCAGGTCCTGCACCCTCCTGGGCCCCAGTCCAAGTTCTCCCCAGGACATTCAGTCTGCTTTACAGACTGCGCTGTCTCAATCCCTCCAGGTATCTCCATGTCAAACCTTCATGAGGCGACACCGCAAGTAGCTGCTGAGGACGTAGCGGATCCTCTCCATCTCCATTTGGTGGATGCTGACCTTCAGGTCCTCCCTTTTGGCTCTCCTGAGATTTTCTTCCTATTAAATGAGAAACTAAGGTTTATAAAAAACATGATGTTCAACTACCATCATTGACAACGCTGAGGACCCAGACTATGTTTCAGTCCAATGAAAACAAAAATATCATGTGAGTTTTTCACTTTATTTTATCATTGTATAAAATGCAAACAATAGGCCGGGCGCGGTGGCTCAAGCCTGTAATCCCAGCACTTTGGGAGGCCGAGATGGGCGGATCACGAGGTCAGGAGATCAAGACCATCCTGGCTAACACGGTGAAACCCCGTCTCTACTAAAAATACAAAAACTAGCCGGGCGAGGTGGCGGGCGCCTGTAGTCCAGCTACTCGGGAGGCTGAGGCAGGAGAATGGCGTAAACCGGGAGGCGGAGCTTGCAGTGAGCTGAGATCTGGCCACTGCACTCCAGTCTGGGCGACAGAGCGAGACTCCGCCTCAAAAAAAAAAAAAAAAAAAAAAAAATGCAAACAATAGTCATTGACTTTTAGAAAAAGACATTTGAATAGAATATGTTCAGCCAGAGGGTTCCAGAAGAACTCCAGTCCGATTGTAAGGGAGATAATACAGCACACAGAAGAAACTTCCATCGGGTCTAAGAAGCAGTATTAAAACACCAGCTGAGAAACTGTGAAATACCCACATTTTACAGCTTCTCTGAAGTTGACAACGATTTAGACTTAGATCATCTAGGCCAGGGACCACAAACTCAAATGTCTGCAGGGGCCAGGTTAGGAGGCTACAAGAGAGGGGTGGGTAGTCAGGGACTGTGGGGAGCAGGGAGTACATGGATGGGCAACTCTCATGGGACTGCTCTGGTCAACTGTTCTCATGCAGAAATGCAGAATTTTAGACTTTTCATGGGAAGCCAATATCCAGATATTTACAAGAACTCTCAAGCTTGATAAACATAGATAACTAATTCAATGTTTTTTTTAAAGAACTGGACTGTGGGTTGAGCCAAACAAAACAGATTTGCTATCAGACTGCAAGCTCTCAGTGTGCTGACCAAATGCTTTTACCTTCCTCCTCCTTTGTCAGCCCAAGACAAGCAACTCTTACCATGTGCTCCAGCTGTTCCATGACACATTCTACAATCTCAGGCTTGCTCTCCAGCAGCTCAGGGGCAAACTTTTCATTCATCCAGGCCTAAAAGACAAATGCCAGAAAAAGCAAGCATCATCCACCACAGAGCAAAACAACTCTGTGAGTCAGCCCAAGTCCCACAAAAACCAGGGACGGTGCAGGCGAGAAAACTGTCTGCCCACCAACTGGAAACACTGAAACTGTTTTGAAGACAAACTAAGTTTAGCAATTGCTTTCTCATGTCTTGTTTTAGTTGGGAGGATATGTTCATAACCTTCTATTCAACTGACACTCACACAAACCCTTGCTTACTTCAGTTAGTATGACGCCTGGTGCTGAGAGTGACACCACCTGGTGTTCAAACAGTGGCTTTGCCAGGCAGCCCGGGCACACTGTTACTCCACCAGCTCCTTCCTCCCAGGGAGCACCACCCCATGTCTATTTAGAGAGAAAGCAACAACCCACCAATCCACACAGCTCTTCATTCCTGAAGCTCAGAGCACTTCACAAATATTTTTAATTCATCATCATCATATCGCAGAGAAAATGGATATAGTTATCCTCATCTGATTGAAAAAATACAGATTGAGTAATTCACTAATGGCCCCAAAGTATACAGGATCATAAAAGAAACAGGCGCTCATCTATTACGGAGTTTTGGAGCCAGAAGTTAAAGCTCTAATTTATGACTCAGGCCCAGCTGTTTGGTTCATTTTAGAGACTTCTAAGGCTTAGAGAACTGAAATATCCCTAAGTGACTGACGAAAGCTACACTTATCTTTCAATTATAGGAAATGTAGTTTTAACATAGCTCAGAATTATATGCTGACCAGGCTCAACTTATTTTTTTCTGATGTCCTTGAGTGTCTGCTTCTCTCCATGATCACCGTCAAGACACATTACCAAATGCTGGGCATGGCCCCTGTCCTAAGTGTTTGTGCAGAGCCTGAGCATCTGCAATAGTTCTGCAGACTGAAACAAACAAACAAAACCCTGCATAATGCATGGGAAAACATCGTATTTTCTGAAGGGCTTATTAGGAGCAGTATTTCTTTTTGACTGATTTTTATTAAATATTGAATAATTTTTATTTATTTATTTTTGAGGGACAGTCTCACTCTATTGCCCAGGCTGGGGAGCAGAGGCATGATCCCAGCTCACTGCAACTTCTGCGTCTCGCGTTCAAGCGATTCTCCTGCCTCAGCCTTCTGAGTAGCTGGAATTACAGGCATGTGCCACCATGCCCAGCTAATTTTTGTGTTTTTATTAGAGACAGGGTTTCACCGTGTTGGCCAGGCTGGTCTTGAACTCCTGACCTCAAGTGACCCACCTGCCTTAGCCTCTCAAAGTGCTGGAGTTACAGGCGTGAACCACCGAGCCCAGCCAAATATTGAATAATTTTTAGAACTAGAAGAACAAGCTGGGCATGGTGGCTCATGCCTGTAATCCCAGTGCTTTGGGAGGCCGAGGCGGGCGGATCATGAGGTCAAGAGATCAAAACATCCTGGCTAACCTGGTGAAACCCTGTCTCTACTGAAAATATAAAAAATTAGCCGGGCTTGACACTCCTGTAGTCCCAGCTACTTGGGAGGCTGAGGCAGGAGAATTGCTTGAACCTGGGAGGCGGAGGTTGCAGTGAGCAGAGATCGCGCCAGGGCAACGGAGCAAGACTCCGTCTCAAAAACAAACAAACAAACAAACAAACAAACAAACTACGAGAACAATGACAAGTCCCTGTGTGTCCCCACCTCCTCAGAGGTAATTATTAGCTTGAATTTCATGTTGAATTTCCTTTATGGTCTCACTACATTTGTTCATATGTCTATAGAATTACCTCTCAACTGTTCATGACAGGATATTCACAGAAAGTGATAGTGCTTGTCTGGTATACTGGGGTACCATTGGGGACCACTTCACTTATATTATGAAATTATGATAATAAAGTATAAAACATTAGGTGGAAGTGTATATTAGTATAAAACTTTCACATAAAGCTTTCAAAAATTTTTACTGAGAAACTTGTATCAAAATCCAATCTTTTTTTTTTTTTTTTTAAATCAGGTTTTACACTTGAAATGGCTACATCTGGTTTCTGGTCACACAGTGGCATGATAATGGCTCACTGCATCCTTGACTTCCCAGGCTTAAGTGATCCTCCTGCCTCAGCATCCAGAGTAGCTGGGACTACAGGCACATACCACAAAGCCTGGCTAATTTTTAAATTTTTTAAATAAAGATGGGGTTTTACCATGTTGCCTATGGTGGTCTTCGAACTCCTGGCCTCAAGACATCCCCCTGCATCAGCCTCCAGAAGTGCTGGGATTACTTACAGGCTTGAACCACCGTGCCTAGTCCCTGATAAAAATTCTAAATACCAATCAGTTCATTATTGCTACAGGCTGAAGCGTGTCCCCCCTCAAAAATCTACCTAACTTCCAGGACCTCAGACCATGACTGTATTTGGAGATGGGGGCCTTTAAAGAAGTGCTTAAGTTGCCATAATCCAGTAAGACTGCTGTCCTGATAAGAGGTAATTTTAACACAGACACACACGAGAGGGAAGACCACGCAAAGACAAAGGGAGAATACGGTCACCTACAAGCCTAAGGCAGAGGCCTGGGAAGAAGCCAACTATGCTGGCACTTTGACCTGAGCCTCTAGAATTAAGAAACTAAATTTCTATTTAAGCTACCCAGTCTTTGGGACTTTGCTCTGCGGCCATAGCAAATTAAAACAATCACTAAAATGAGCAAATCTGCACTACAGGTAATAACTTTTAAATCACTTTTTACAGGCATTAAAGGGTATCCTATATATGCTCCCGAAGCTGTTCTCATCAGTGGCCCTGTCAGGCTGTCCCTTTGGCTGTGTCACACAGCATAAGAGACAGGATCTGGCTGTGGCAGCCATGCAGGTGGTGGGTCACTTCCTTGGCTGCACTCAGGGCATTGCACTGGAGCATCAGGCATGAGATGTTACTCTAGCTCAACCACCGGCAAGCCACAGCGGTGCTGTCAGACCCCCTGCCGCCCATCCTCTAGCTGCCTTTCAAGGACTCCAATGATGCTCACTTGAAAAAGCAACCAGCCTGGGGCTCCGGCTGTCCTGGAAGGTGCAGGGGTCCACACTGAGGCATCTGTGGCACAGCAGTGTGCCACATCACCCAAGGGTGGTGGCTCTGCCTTGAACAATAATTTTGCAAGTTTGAACTTTACATAAAGTTTCTTTGGCAGCTCATATTTTATGGCTGTTATTGTTCTACATTATGTTCCTGTTATTCACGCTGTTTCAGGAGTTATTTTACTCATTTGCACTGCTGTTTTATTTCCACTGTACATGGTATATTTTCTCAATGCTATTTATTTATGGCTATCTAGGTTATTTTCATTTTTAACTATTGCAAGCAATGTGTGAAAATACGGTAGATGTCTCCTACAGTATATGCGGAAGTTTTCACTAGGTATGTACCTGGGGGTGGAATTACTGGACCACAGGTATGTGCACCTTCATCTTTACTAGACAATTAACAAATTATTTTCCAAAGTGATTATACCTATTTACATCCCATGGCAGTATATAAATGTGCAAATTGCTCTACATTTTTTTTTTTTTTTTTGAGACGGAGTCTTGCTCTATTGCCCAGGCTGCAGTGCAGTGGTGTGATCTCGGCTCACTGCAATCTCCACCTCCTGGGTTCAAGAGATTCTCCTGCCTCAACCTCCTGAGTAGCTGGGATTACAGGCGTGACAACACGCCTGGCTAATTTTTGTATCTTTAGTAGAGATGGGGTTTCGCCATGTTGGCCGGGATAGTCTTGAACTCCTGACTTCAGGTGATCTGCTTGCCTCGGCCTCCCAAGGTGCTGGGATTACAGGTGTGAGCCACCGCACCTGGCCTACCCTATATTCTTAATTTTTTTCTTTTTGGGATAACATCTTGCTATGATCCTCAGGTTGGTCTCAAACTCCTGGGCTCAAACGAACCTCCAACTTTGGCCTCCCGAGTTGCTAGAACTACAGGCATAAGCCACTGTGCTCAGCTGCTCTACATTCTTGCCATACTTTATATTGCTCACGTTTTTCAGTTCTTCCAATCTGATAGATACGAAATGATATCTCATGATTTTAATTTTCATTTTCCTGATCACTAAAAAGGTTGAACATCTTTTTCATATGCTTATTGGCCATCTTGTTTTCTTCTTCTACCAGGTATCAGTCTGTATTGGGCAGTCTGAAAGAGTTGTTTATGTACTGTGGATAATCATCTTGTGTCAGCTACATATTAACATTTTGCAAGTATCTTCTCCCAGCCTGGTGGCCTGTCTTTTCACTCTAATTCAGAAGTACAAACAGGCAGGGCACAGTGATTCACACTTGTAATCCCAGCACTTTGGGAGGCTAAGGCAGGCAGATCACAATGTCAGGAGTTCGAGACCAGCCTGGCCAACATAGTGAAACCCAGTATGGTGAAACCCCATCTCTACTAAAAATACAAAAATTAGCTGGGCGTGGTGGTGCACGCCTATAGTCCCATCTACTCAGGAGGCTAAGGCAGGAGAATCACTTGAACCTGGGAGGCAGAGGTTGCACTGAACCAAGATCATGCCACTGCACTCCAGGAATGTATCCCTTTTTTCCTTTATGCTTTGTGCCTTTTGATTTTTGTTTAATGAACCCTTTCCTAATGAACAAGGAACTCTTAGGCTGTTCCACAGACTAGGCCTGTGGGTGGATTTCAGGGGATCTGTGATCCCCTGGAAGTCATATGCAAAATTCTGCATGGGTGCATGTGTGCATTATTCTGGGATGAAAGACCAGAGTTTTTACCAGTTTCTCAAAAAGGTCTGTGATATAAAAACAGATTAAGAATCACTGCTAAATAGTAAGGATCATCATTTAAGGTATAATTTAAAAATTATTTTAGTTCGGTTTTGTCATTCATGATATCATGTATGGCAGGGAAAAATGAAGAATACTAAAGTCGCAAACATGAGAGAGCTCTGGAAAGGGGCAGTTAGAGCAAGAGGGTAAGGATAATTACTATGAACAGCTCACGTCTAGTGAGTGCTTGCCACGTGTCAGACAGCATGCTGAGTACTTTACACAATTATAATTCCACATTTAATCAACCCAAAACTCCAGGAAGGAGACACTATTATCATCTCAATTTTATTATTTTTTTGAGATAGAGTTTCACTCTTGTTGCCCAGGCTGCAGTGCAATGGTGGGATCTTTGCTCACTGCAACCTCTGCCTCCCGGGTTCAGGTGATTCTCCGTCCTCAGCCTCCCAAGTAGCTGCGATTACAGGCATGCGCCACCACGCCCGGCTAATTTTTGTTTTTTAGTAGAGACGGGGTTTTATCATGTTGGTTAGGCTGGTCTCAAACTCCTGGACCTCAGGTGATCCATTCACCTCAGCCTCCCAAAGTGCTGAAATTACAGGCTTGAGTCATCGTGCCCGGCCCTACTGTCTCCATTTTATAGTCAAGCAACAGCTTGAGACAAACTCTCCAACTTGCTTAACATCACATAACAGAGTAGTGTCAGAGACAGATTTAAATCCAGATAGTCTGAACTGTTACCAGAGCATCATGAGATATAAGTGTAAAGAACACAGTTACTGGCACATGGGAAATACGCAATAAGTCAGAGCTATTATAACTAAAAGGAGAAATATTTCAGAAAGGATTTTAGATAAGCAGTGGACATATGGAGAGCAGAGGACTCAAGAAAAAAACACGTGAGAAAAAGGAAGAATATGACCAGTTTTCCCTTACGGGCATTTCAGCATTTTCTTGCTAAACAGGCATTCTCCAGGGAAACAGCAGATGTTCAAGGGACTAAGGTAAAGAAGTTAGCAGTCCCACCACACCTCTACAGTCCCTGAAAATATCACGTGGATCTTGCTCTGTGAACTGTTCACTGAATGTGCCCAAAGCTGTCTCTTACTGACCCCACTTGGGAATGCTGTGTTTGATATGATGAGATCTCTAACAGAGGATGTCCTTCCTGCTTCCCGTTTCCATGTAGATGGTAAGATTCAGTCCCTGTTCTCCTGAAATAAGCCCTGAATTCCATTTCCTCATTTTGTGATCCCTGATATTCACAGATGAACTAAATAAAAAGGCTGACAGGAGCAAAGGGATTCGATCTGGGATGCTTACCTGCTCCAACCTTTCAATGAGCTCTGCAGGAGTTAGGACCACTTCCTCACTACCCCCATCAGAGTCCTGTCCCAGGAAATCCAGTTCTTCGGTCATCTTCTCTGAAACCAGGAACCTAATGAGAAGGAAAGAACCAATACTCTGCAACGCATTTTCTATTTATTTGCAAGAATAGACTTCTGTCTGGAGAAGAGAAAGGTTTATTGCGGTTTCCTGCGGTTGTAGAGGCCCATTAGCAAGTGGTGAGAGAACGTAGGGACTCTAGTTTTCCAGTGTCTGCCTCTTCCTCCAAGGCTTAGGTCAGGTATCCATTTCTCAAACAACCCTCCCCTTTATTACTGCCCACCAGGAACTGAGCACCTATCACATCATACGATCACTATTCATTTCTTTGACTTCCCAGCAGAGGTCCTGTTCCTCAGGGACGGGGTTCGTTTTAGTTCAAATACGAATCGCGCCTCTGCTCAATGCCTGGCACTAAGCACTCGGGACGCAATGACTTGGGGAGCCCCTGCGCTCAGCACAGTGCTTGACTCCTAGCAGGCACTTAACATCGTTGGGAGCTGGCCGGGCTCACGCCTGTAATCTCAACACTTTGGGAAGCCCAGGCAGGAAGATACCTTGAGCCCAGGAGTTCGAGACCAGCCTGGGCAACACAGGGAGAGTCTGTCTCTATAAAAATAAAAATTGTTAGGAGGATTAATCAATGCTAATTTCCCAGAGCCACCAGGCCCGGCGACATTAGACTAGTCGGCGACTCTAAAGGCCTAAGGAGGTGGATGGCGGGGACGAGGAAAGTCCCTGGGGTCGCAGGGAAACTGCGAACATTCCCCTCCCCTTCTACCTCTCAGTGCCACCCACACAGGCCTTCCCTAGCCACAGAGGTCCCACTCGACTCTCACTCGGGGACCTGGGAGACAGCGAGGCACTCCACAGCAGCAGGTGGTAAGGACGGGGAGTTCGTGGGGACGCAGTCGGGGAACCTGGAAGCAGGAAGACAGCGGAACAAACTGCTTAAGGACTTCCCCGGATGAACCCGAGCCTCCAACTTCTCAGCTCCCGCGCTACTCTCGGCAACTTTCCGCCTAGGCACGACGTCATCGCGCACGGGCGAGGCTGACTAATCAAGGCGCGGGGGGTGGGGGAAGAGCGGGGCGGTCTTCTTGGGCCCGCCCACCCGAGGGGTGAGGACTGGCTTCGCGGCTGCTCGCAGTCCCAGCAACCCTTGGACACTAAGCGGCTGAAGGCTGGTCCGGGTGGGCCCCGCCCACCTGGGTCGGCGGCTTGGGTCTGCGGTCCGGGTTGCACTACTCACGAGCGTAGGAAGGGGGCGCCCCGCACCGTGGCCAAGGGGAGCGGCGGTGTCCGCCCCGGGGGATCCCACCCAGAAGTGTGCTGTTGAGAGCTGGCCGCAGCAGCCTCTTGGGTCGTCTCCACCCACAGCTCCCGTGGCTCTTTGGGTTCCTCCGTCTTTGCGGGGTTTCAGCTGTGGTCACTATGGTCAGTGCCTTCAGAATCTCCAGTACATTCCTTTTTATCTTTCTTGAGACAGGGTCTTGCTCTGATGCCCAGGCTGGAGTGCAGTGGCACCATCACAGCTCACTGCAACCTCCGCCTCCCGGGCTCAAGCCATCCTTCCACCTCAGCCTCTGGAGTAACTGGGACCACGGGCCAGCGCCACCACGCCCAGTTACTTTTTAATTTTTTTTTTTTAATGTAATTATGAGGCCGGGCGCGGTGGCTCATGCCTGTAATCCCAGCATGGGAGGCCGAGGCGGGTGGATCACGAGGTCAGGAGATCAAGACCATCCGCGCTAACTCAGTGAAACCCCGTCTGTACTAAAAATACAAAAAAAAAAAAAAAAAAAATTAGCCAGGCGTGGTGGCGGGCTTCTGTAATCCCAACTGCTCGGGAGAGTGAGGCAGGAGAATCGCTTGAACCCGGGAGGCGGAGCTTGCAGTGAGCCGAGATCGCGCCATTGCACTCCAGCCTGGGCGACGGAGCGAGACTCCATCTCAAAATAAAATAAAAATAAAATAAAATAAACTGTGGCGGGGCGGGGGAGGGGAGTTGTGTCTCCCTATGATAGCCAGGCTGGTCTCGAACTCAAGGACCCAAGTGATCCTTCCACCTCTGCCTCACAAAGTAGCTAGTTTTTGAAGCCTGGGATCTGACCACCAGCAGCAGCATCGCCTGGGACTCTGCAACAATGCAGATTCTCAGGCCCCACCCAGGCCCACTGAATCAGAAACGCTGAGGGTATTTCACCAGACCCAGGCCCTCCCGGTGACTCTGACGCAGGTGAGGTTTGAGAATCACTGCTTTGAGGCAATGCTTTCAACTCAGCTTCTGGAGGGGAAAAGCAAAAAAACCCCATGTCTGTATATGTATATATTTTTTCCATCTTTGTGTGATCCAGTTTTTCTTCTCTGAATTGCTGATTCTTTTCTCTTTGCTGTCCCGCATTTTCTGTGCAAAGCGTTGCTTCTGGCTTCCCTAAAAGTGTCTCTTCTCCATCAGTCTGAGGGCTCTTTGTGAAGCTGCCCTGTGATGTCATATTGATTGACCAGTAAAATGATTGGCTAATATAGGATGATTGTACCTGCCTGATTACAATCCTGTTTTTAAAATGACAATAGAATAAGCTGAGTGAGAGAGTGGGCATCTTTACAAAGGGTGTGTAAGCTGGGGCATATCAGCACGGGATTCCCAAAAGGAAGGGACATTTGAACTGGGTCTTACAAAATGAATTTTGTGAGTGGCAAATAGGTGGTCATTTCAAGGTCTGTTTCAACGCTGTGTTTCAATGGTTTGGTCATCCAGTTGTTTTTGGTTTGGCAGAGTGTGTTTCCCAAACATAGCTGCTCTGATGTGGATCTCACCCCACATACCCTTCTTACCATATGACACTGACACTCCTTCGTCAAGAGGTGGGGTCTATGTTCTCATGTTTTATTTATTTATTTAGAGACAGGGTCTCACTCTGTCACCCAGGCTGGAGTGCAGTGGGGCGGTCACGGCTCATTGCAGCCTTGACCTCCCTGGGCTCAGGTAATCCTCCCACCTCGGCCCCCGTGAGTAGCTGGGACTACAGGTGTGCACCACCATGCCTGGCTAATTTTTTTGTATTTTTAGTAGAGATGGAGTTTCATCATCTTGCTCAGGCTGGTCTTGAACTCAGGCTCAAGTGATCCGCTCACCTCAGCCTCCCAAAGTGCTGGGATTACAGGCATGAGCCACTGTGCCTGGCCCTGTTCTTGCCTTTTACATCAGGAAAGAGCTTTTTAACTGCTTTGACCAAGAGAGTTTGGCAGAAGTGATGCTGCTTGGCTTCCAGGACTAGGTCATAAAAGGCAATGTGGCTCCCACTTGGCTCTTTTTTCTGGGACCCTATCCCTTGAGAGCTGTGGGCTGATGTGGAAGAAGTCTGGCTAGCCTGCAGTTGCTGTGCAATAGAGTCCTTATGAAGATGTCAGGCAGAGACGGGGAGCCTTACTGGACGAACCCCAGAACCCCAGTTGTTCCATTCTCCAGATGTCTGGGTTGAATGAGCCTTCAGGTGATTCTAGCTCTGAGGCTTCACACTGTCCCAGCTAAGATGAAGGGAGCAGAGATGAGCTTCTCTGCTGAACCCTGCCCAAATGGCAGATTTGTGAGCAAAATAAGTATTGTTGTTTTAGGCCCTATGTTTTGGAGTGGTTTGTTATGTAGCATTCAATGACAGTGGTCTTTGAGCACAATCCCATTCTTCCATAATTCTCATTACCAAATAGCTTTTCAATGATGTTTATTAATATTCCTTAAGTGTTACAGATTTGAGTCCAAGTATAGATAACGTCTCTACACAAGTGCCGATTATGTAGTTTATTGATTTAAAAACTTCCCTTCTCTGGGTCCAATCACCTTCTCCAATCTCCCCCGCTCCTCCACTGGAGAGCTAGAGCCCAGCTTCTGCTTCGTTACTTAATAGAGGTGTGACCTAAAATGAGTCACTTTGGATTTCAGTCACACCACCTTTTTGTTGTTGTTGTTGTTAGGTGACGTTTTGCTTTTGTACCTCAGGCTGAAGTCCAGTGGTGCGACCTTGGCTCACTGCAACCTCTGCCTCCTGAGTTCAAGCAATTCTCCTGCCTCAGCCTCCTGAGTAGCTGGGATTACAGGCATGTGCCACCGCACTTGGCTAATTTTTGTATTTTTAGTAGAGATGGGGTTTCATCATGTTGGCCAGGCTGGTCTTGAACTCTTGACCTCAAGTGATCTGCCCACCTAGGCCTCCCTCCCACCTAGGTTTGGTTTGTAACCCAAACCCTGCTAGAGTTACAGGAGTAGGATTACAGGAGTGAGCCACCACACCCGGCCATCAGTCATATCAGTCATACCACCTTTTTTTTTTTTTTTTTTTTTTTTTTTTGTGAAATGGAGTCTCACTCTGTCACCCAGGCTGAAGTGCAATGGCATGATCGCAGCTCACTGCAACCTCCACCTTCCAGGTTCTCCTGCCTCAGCCTCCCCAGTAGCTGGGGCTACAGATGCGTGCAACCGCACCTGGCTAATTTTTGTACTTTTGGTAGAGACGGGGTTTTGCCGTGGTCGCCAGGCTGGTCTCGAACTCCTGACCTCAAGTGATCCACCTGTCTCAGCCCCCCAAAGTGCTGGGATTACAGGAGTGATCTACCGCGCCTGGCTAGTCACATTACCTTTTACACAAGAATAATATGTGTCTGCCTAAAGACAGAGGGACAGACCAAAAAATTGAGGGACCCCTTTCACTTCTAAGATCTTTGATTACAACTGATATTCATTAGACAAAAACACTTCTAGAGGAAATGAGTTGGCAGAAAAATATTTCTACTATGTAGAGAAGGGTTATTAAAAGAAATGCCAAAGCAACACACAAACTTTCGGTGAAACTGTTGATCATTTGGCACTGTAAAGTTCAGGAAGGTGAGAGAAAACAGGTCTTCAGTTACATTATGCAGAATGAAGAGAAAAATTAGGAACATCTGGTTGATGTGCACCCACTGTCAAGAAGTGTTTTAGAAATAATAAGATAGCCATATAAATGGAATGCGATTCATTAAAATGATCACAGATAAAAGATTATGATAGCAGGAGGATGAAGTTTGTGGACAGAATTTGCAGGCAAGCTTAGATGTTTTAAATTGCAAGATGAACATACTAACATGAATTCAGACAAGTAAAACATGAAGTTACATCGAAAGAGAAGGAAAAAGCTACTTTCCAAAGTGGAAGAGGAGGATACAGAAAGTAGGATCCTATACAGGTGAAGAAAGTGACAAGCCACAGCAATTTCCAGATACTCTCAGTGAAGATGTTAATGGAAATTATAGACACAGCAAATAGAAACAGCCAAAATATTTGTGGGCAGCCATACATTATTATTATTATTATTAATTAATTAATTTATTATTATTTTTGAGATGGAGTCTCGCTCTGTTGCCCAGGCTACAGTACGGTGGCGCAATCTCAGTTCACTGCCAGCTCTGCCTCCCAGGTTCACGTCATTCTCCTGCCTCAGCCTTCCAAGTAGCTGGGACTACAGGCACCTGCCACCATGCCGGACTAATCTTTTGTATTTTTAGTAGAGATGGGGTTTCACTGTGTTAGCCAGGATGGTCTCGATCCCCTGACCTCGTGATCTGCCCGTCTCGGCCTCCCAAAGTGCTGGGATTACAGGCGTGAGCCACCACGCCTGGCCCACCCATACATTATTTTTATTTTTTGAGACAGAGTCTCGCTCTGTTGCCCAGGCTGGAGTGCAGTGGCATGATCTTAGTTCACTGCAACCTCTGCCTCTCAGGTTCAAGTGATTCTCGTGCCTTGGCCTCCAGAGTAGCTGGGATTACAGGTGTGCACCTCCATACCTGGCTAATTTTTGTGTTTTTAGTAGAGATGAGATTTCCCCATGTTGGACAGGCTGGTCTTGAACTCCTGACCTCAGGTGATCTGCCCACCTCAGCCTCCCAAAGTGCTGGGATTATAGGCATGAGCCACTGCTCCCAGCCAAAAAGATACATTATTAATGAGAACAACTTTAATTTTTTTAATCACAAAGGAAAAACGACAGTAAATACTATATATCTATACAGAATTGTGAACTTTCTGGAGAAAGATGCTTTCAGAATACAAGTGCTGGCATTATTATTGTTCTCATATCACTGCCCTTGCTTGTTTGCTCAGCAGCTGTTTCTCAGGGGTCCCTTTTTCTGAATTTCATCACATTCTTGGTCTCACTGCCCTGGGAACCAAAGCATTAAGATTTGGGAGTGTATTAGTTAAGTAGAGTTTAACTCCCGGTTTTTCTGAATGCATGAAGATTGGCACTACAGACAGCCATGTAAGAAGACAGCTTGCATTTTTTTTTTTTTTTTTTTTTTTTTAGACGAAGTCTTGCTCTGTCACCAGGCTGGAGTGCAGTGGCATGATCTCCACTCACTGCAACCTCTGCCTCCTGGGTTCAAGTGGTTCTCGTGGCTCAGCCTCCCAAGTAGCTGGGATTACAGGCGCCTGCCACCACGCCTGGCTAATTTTTGTATTTTTAGTGGAAGCAGGGTTTCACCATGTTGACCAGGGTGGTCTCGATCTCCTGACATCGTGATCCACCTACCTTGGCCTCCCAAAGTGCTTTAAGAAAGGCAGAAAAGTGCGCTTAGGCTGTTTAATCTTAGCCTCATAAGGAAAGCTATTGGCTGGTGAACTTACACGTATTTTTCTGACCAATAATAACACCCAATACCTGCTGTATGGCCAGGATGCTGGAGAACTCAGGAAGCCGGTCAAGGCTTGGGTCTCCCTTACAAAGGTAAAATCTGGGCAATTCGTGATATTCCTAATTCCTTTGCTGTCCTCAGACCCTAGGTCCTCTGAAACTCTGTAAGGAGATATAAGAACTATCTGCCCCTTTGCTTGTTGCAGAATATAAAATAATCATAAAAAATTTTTAAAAATTAAATCTATCTTCTGAAACACTGTGGCCAACAGAGCATTTAGCAGGTTGAGTAAGATTATTTTCCTAATGATTTTCTGACTATGTCAAGCAAAGAGAAAGGTGACCTTTCCATAAAGAAATTCATGTGCCTTTATATCATGGACATCTTTGATGAGAAGCTTATGTGCCTAAGTGCTGGGCAAGTCTATTTATTTATTTATTTATTTGCGATGGAGCCTCACTCTGTCGCCCAGGCTGGACTGCAGTGGTGCGATCTCGGCTCACTGCAACGGCACAATCTCAGCTCACTGCAACCTCTGCCGCTTGGGTTCAAGCAATTCTCCTGCCTTAGCCTCCTGAGTAGCTGGGATTACAGGCGCCTGCCACTGCATCCAGCTAACTTTTGTATTTTTAGTAGAGACGGGGTTTCTTGGTCAGGCTGGTCTTGAACTCCTGACCTTGTGATCCACCCACCTCGGCCTCCCAAAGTGCTGGGATTACAGGCATGAGCCACCGTGCCCAGCCTAAGTCTTCATATTTATTAACATCTATATAGTTTACCTAAGAGATCTTGAGGGACTCATCTTAAGGTCTAAATGAAAGCCAGGCCAAACTCAATCTCTTTTTCTCTCTGGCTGGAGTGCAGTGGGACAATTATGACTCACTGCAGCCTCAAACTCCTGGGCTCAAGCAATCCTCCCACCTCGGCCTCCCAAGTAGCTGGGACCACAGGTGTCCACCACCATGCCTGGCTAATTTTTCTTTTTATTATTTTTTGTGGAGATGGGGTTTCACTATGTTGCCCAGGCTGGTCTTGAAGTCCTGGCCTCAAGCGATCCTCCTGACTCAGCCTCCTAAAGTGTTTGGGATTACAGGCATGAACCTCTGTACCCAGCCCAAAGTCAGTATTTCTAAATGCTTGCACCTTAGGGCCATATGTGCTCTCTCTCTCTTTTCCCATAGTGATAGGAAAAGGTCTGATTATAGTCAAAGTAAAGGGTAAAGGGTAGCCTTGCTCAAGACTGTGCCCCATATCAAAATTTCATTTATTGTCTTGAATTTTAATGCCTTTCTTTTCTTTGTGTTAATGAATCATAGACATGGGCACCATTTTGATAACATTTATTTATTTATTTATTTATTTATTTGAGATAAGGCCTGTCTCTGTCACTCAGGCTGGAGTGCAGTGGTGTGATCTTGGCTCACTGCAGCCTCCACCTCTTGGGTTCAAGTGATTCTTGTGTCTCAGCCTCCGAAATAGCTGGGATTATAGGTGCGTGCCACCATGCCTGGGTAATTTTTGTATTTTTAGTAGAGCCAGAGCTTCGCCATGTTGGCCAGGCTGGTCTTGAACTCCTGACATCAAGTGATCTGTCCCCCTCAGCCTCTAGAAGTGCTGGGATTACAGGCATGAGCCACTGTGCCCGACCCGTTTTGAGAACTTTAACAGGTATTGAAGTAATTGTTTTCTGTGGGAGAACTCTTAGAATAGAATTTATTCATCTGTATACATTGACCCTTGAAGAACATGGCTTTGAACCGCGGAGATTCACTTACATGTGGGTTTTTTTTTTTCAAGTAAGTTTCACCAGTGTGCCTGCCTCCCTTTCTACCTCCTCTGCCTCATCTGCCTCTACCACCCATGAGACAGCAAGACCAACCCCTCCTTCCTTCTTTTTATAATTTTATTATTTATTATTGTTTTTTGTACAGATGAGGTCTCCCTAGGTTGCCCAGGTTGGTCTCAGACTACTGGGCTCAAGCAGTCCTCCTGCCCAGGCCCTGCAAAGTGCTGGGATTACAGGCGTGAGCCACCGTGGCTGGCCGCCTCCTTCCTTCTTATGAAGACCTTTATGATGCTTCACTTCCACTTCATGAATAGTAAATATATTTCCTCTGCGTTAGATTCTTAGTAACATATTCATTTCTCTAGCTTACTTTATTGTAAGAACATAGTATATAATACATATAACATTAAAATGTGTTAATTGACTGTTTATGCTATGGGTTAGGGTTCCAGTCGATAGTAGGCTATTAGTAGTTAAGGTTTTGGGGAGTCAAAAATTGTACGTGGCCGGGCGCAGTGACTCACACCTGTAATTCCAACACATTGGGAGGCTGAGGCAGGCAGATTACTTGAGGTCAGGAGTTCAAGACCAGTCTGGCCAACATGGTGAAACCTTGTCTCTACTAAAAATACAAAAATTAGCTGGATATGGTGGCATTTACTTGTAATCCCAGCTGCTTGAGAGGCTGAGATGGGAGGATCACTTGAACCCGGGAGGCGGAGGTCACAGTGAATCGTGCCACTGCACTAACCTGGGCCACAGAGTGAGACTCCAGCCCCCCCCCAAAAAAAGGTGTGAGAATGGTGGCTCACACCTGTAATCCTGGTGCATTGGGAGGCCAACGTAGGAGGATTGCTTGAAACCAGGAGTTTGAGACTAGCCTGTGCAACATAGTAAGACCCTGTCTCTACAAAAACAAGAAGATTGCTTGGGCCCAGGAGTTCGAGGCTACAGTGAGCTATGATTGTGCCACTGCACTCCAACTTGGGCAACAGAGTGAGACCATGTCTCTTAAAAAAAAAAAAAATTGCAGATTTTTGACGTGCAGAGGTTTAGTGCCCCTAACACCTGAGTTATTCAAGACTCAACTATATAGGTCATGGTTTTCTTGAGCTGACAAAATACAGTAAGATTCATTTAAAGTTATTCCTAAATTCTGGCCAGGCATAGTACTTGATGCCTGTAATCCCAGCACTTTGGGAGGCCTAAGCGAGCAGATCACTTGAGGCCAGGAGTTCGAGACCAGCCTGACCAACATGGTGAAACCCTATCTCTACTAAAAATGCAAAAATTAGCTGAACGTGGTGGTGCACGCCTGTAGTCCCAGCTAGTCAGGAGACTGAGGCATGAAAATTGCTTGAACTTGGGAGGTAGAGGTTGCAGCAAGCTGAGATCGCACCATTGTACTCCAGCCTGGGTGACAGAGTGAGAACCTTGTCTCAAAAAAAAGAAAAAAAAAATTAAATAAAATTATTCCTAAGTTCCAAACTTTTTAATTAGAATTACAAAGATGGAATTACAATTACAATTGTTGTCATTTTCCTTCTACATGTAGTGTCTATGAATTATACATCTCTTAAGATGTCAGTACTTGAAATCATAAGGAATACGAGGCCTAGGCTGGGTGCAGTGGCTCACGCCTGTAATCCCAGCACTTTGGGAGGCCGAGGTGGGCAGATCACCTGAGGTCAGGAGTTTGAGACCAGCCTGGCCAACATGGTGAAACCCTGTCTCTACTGAAAATACAAAAATTAGCTGGGTGTGGTGGTGGGTGCCTGAAGTCCCAGCTACTCGGGAGGCTGAGTCAGGAGAATTGCTTGAACCTTGGAGGTAGAGGTTGCAGCGAGCCAAGATGGTACCATTGCACTCCATATGGGTAACAAAGCAAGACTGTCTCCAAAAACAAAGAGGCCTAACAGGAGAAAATTGTGAAACTTTAAATTTGTGACATCTTAAAAACTTCTGGGTTATGATAGGTTTCTTTTTTTTTTTTTTTTTTGAGACAGAGTCTCACTCTGTTGCCCAGGCTGGAGTGCAGTGGCCGGATCTCAGCTCACTGCAAGCTCCGCCTCCCGGGTTTACGCCATTCTCCTGCCTCAGCCTCCCGTGTAGCTGGGACTACAGGCGCCCGCCACCTCGCCCGGCTAGTTTTTCTTCGTTTTAGTAGAGACGGGGTTTCACCGCGTTAGCCAGGATGGTCTCGATCTCCTGACCTCGTGATCCACCCGTCTCGGCCTCCCAAAGTGCTGGGATTACAGGCTTGAGCCACCGCGCCCGGCCATGATAGGTTTCTTTACTGAAACACTTCCAGGTTTCTCACTGGTAAAAGTAAGTATCTTAATTGAGTTCGACATTCACCCGCTATTTATCAGAAGGCTAGAGAACAGGATGATTATGTTCCATGCCACATACCATTATCTGAGTATTTTACTACTAACTTAGCTCAGAACAGATAATGAAATAATTCCACCTTTAGAGTATCCCAAAGTGATAGAAATTATTAGATTTTTCAGTTTATTTCAGTTCAGTTATGAAAATACTGAAGTCTGGTCATGCAATTGTGTTAATTGTTGATATTTTTTGAAATAAGAACCAGAAGCCTTGAGTCATTTGGTCTATTATTGCTGATCTCGCTGTGAACAGCTGTGATGCAATGAGTTGCTAACTCATTGGAATCAGTAAGATTTGGATGTGACCCATGGAGCTGTAAGGGCTGCTGTTGCCTTTGACTTTTCTCTGTGAAGCGAGATCATGCTTTCGTAGTCATCCTCTCTTTGCTTTGTATTAGACATGTTTACTTTCGGTGAAAATTCAGCTTGACCCTGAACTTTACCCTTGGCTATAATCTGCTTCTAGGCTGGAAGTTTAATTCATTTATTTTAGAGTTCTACTCATATACTTGTAAGCATGAAAAAGCCTCTTTTTTTTCATATTTTCCACCTTTTTTGGGGGGGTTATAATTAGAATGGCAGAGCTCAGAGGCTAGTCCCTGTTGACAACCAACGGAACCAATGAGCTGAACAGGCTTGGAGGCTTTGAGGAAACTGAAGGGAATCCCAGGGGGTGGTGGTTATTGCATCCAAGTTATCAAAGCCATTCATAATACTGAAGATGTTAACTGGTGTGCATGGTATTTAGGATATGGTAATCCATATTGACAAGTACAAGTCGTTGGTTCTTTTTAGGCGTTGGAAAAAGTACGAATGATAAGAAGCCATATAACACGACAAACTCAATCGAAGTCTGTTGTGCTCCTGTTTCTGACCTCATTCCTGTTCCTTATACTCTAGATGTAACCTGTATCTTCAACTTGGTGCTTATTATTCCTATGAATAATTTTTTTGTTTTGTTTTTAATAGAGACAGGGACTCGTTCTGTCACCAGGCCAGAGTACAGCCCACTGTAGCCTCGACCTCCTAGGCTTAAGTGATCCTCCTGCTTCACTGTCCTGAGTAGCTGGGACTACAAGCATGCGCCACCATGCCTGGCTCATTTGTTTTTTTTTTTTTTGTATTTTTGGGGTTTTTTTTTTTGAGATGGAGTCTTGCCCTGTCACCTAGGCTGGAGTGCAATGGTGTGATCTTGGCTCACTGCAACCTCCACCTCCTGGGTTCAAACAATTCTCCTGCCTCCGACTCCCAACTAGCTGGGACTACAGGCGCCCACCACCACGCTCAGCTAATTTTTGTATTTTTAGTAGAGACGGGGTTTCACCATGTTGGCCAGGCTGGTCTCGAACTCCTGACCTCAAGTGATCTGCCCGCCTCGGTCTCCCAAAGTGTTGGGATTACAGGCGTGAGCCACTGTGCCTGGCTGCTAATTTGTTTTTTGTCTCAGTATGTTGCCTAGGTTGGTCTCAAATTCCTGGCCTCACCGATCCTCCTACCTTGGCCTCCCAAGGTGCTGGGATTCCAGGTGTGAGCTACTGTGCCTGGCCTGTTCCCAGAAATGTTTTTAAATTTGGCCAACTGTGTACCCCAAAATAATATGGTAATATAAGCTGTGTGTGTGTGTAGTCATGGCATCAATTAGCATAACTCAGGAAATGAGCTCATAAAACAAGTTGATTTTTTCTCTACATTTATTTGTTGGGGATAGTTCTTCCCCTGCCACTGGACAAAAACTGATTACTCTTGTCACTCTGCTTAAAAAAAAAAAAAATAGAGTTCCATGATCTCCTTAAGTACCATTCAGTAATTAAAATATATAATCAAAACTTCCTCCCTCCCTCCTGGGAAACGGTGCCACACTGTGGGCTTAGCATGAGTCTCCATCGGCCACTTGGGCTGCCAGCAGTAGCAGTGGCCAGGTCAGCCATGATGGAGGAGGCCCATTTTGTGGAGCCCTTTACACACTTCATCCTTGCCGTGTCTACCTTTTCACATGGTCCCACTGAGCCAGCACTAGGAAGGCTGGGAAAGAGGTTGACTGATATCAGAGGACTTTCCACTTCCTTTCCTGCAGTGAGAACCTCCCTGCAGGGATGCTGTGCAGTGGGCATACGCAACATATGAATTTCTTCACCTTCTATGCCCACTCCTAGAATGCATCCACATACAGTTTCTCTCCTCTTCCTCACCAGCCTCCAGTTGTATCTTTCCAGATCCCTAAGCAGCTGTCTAAATAGTTAGCCACTCCTGTGATGCAGTGTCCCACGCTCCGGTCCCCTGCTGATGCCTCCCTTGCCTGAACCCTACCAGAAGTGACAGGGCAAGGAAGCCAGGCTGATGCAGCCTGCTGAGATTAGTCTTCTAGAACATAAGGAGCACAGGGAAGGAAAAAAGGTATGAGAGACAAAAGGATCCAGGACACCATGCATGCGGAGGTCTGTGTGCAGGTCTCTCTTCTGTTCCATCATCCGTGAGCCTATTCTTGCACCAATGAGACACATCTCAGCTACTACAACTTCATGTCTTGCTAGACACAGGTCATATCTCTTCACCTTTTCTAAAACCAGCATGTCAAGTTCCATTGAAAACCTTGTTGGGACCTGGATTGCCAGGCAAATATTTTTCTCAATTTTTACTAAGCTTGTCTGTTTGCTATTTTTTTTTTAGAGACAGAGTCTCACTCAGTCTGTCACCCAGGCTGGAGTGCAGTGGCATGATCTCGGCTTACTGCAACCTCTGCCTTCCCGGGTTCAAGCGATTCTCCTGCCTCAGCCTCTTGAGTAACTGGGATTACAGGCACCCACCACCACACCCAGCTAATTTTTTTTTTTTTTTTTGTATTTCTAGTACAGACAGGGTTTCACCATGTCGGCCAGGCTGGTCTCAAACTCCTGACCTCATGATCCACCCGCCTCAGCCTCCCAAAGTGCTGGGATTACACGCATGAGCCACCGCGCCCGGCCAAGGTTATCTGTTAAATGAAATGATCAGATCGAATTTTACCCTCTGAGCCTAAATGCTGGCTTTGGTCTCAGAGGCATTTTTACTTGCTGTCTTAACTGCTGCATGGAGTTAATATACAACTGTGTATTACTCTGGCAGCACATGTTTCCTTAATGGAAAACTTGTGGTCACTTCAAACTCTACACAGTACTTGGGAACAGAAAACAACTATTCCCTTTCTATTCCTTGGGAATAGAAAACAACTTGTCACAAGCAAATTTCCTCAGGGAGCCCCTATCAGGGATCTGATAATTTTACATTTATAGCTCTTGCTGGCAGGGGCTAGTGAAGTTTCTGTATTCAAGATGGCTGCTGTGGGGTTTCTAGTTACTTAAAAGGTGATTTTTCCTATCCTGAAATAGTCCCTCCATGTCACTAAACATTAAGTGAAGATCTTTTCTGCAATATTAAAAATCCCCCAAAACATGCTGTTTGGCCTTTCCTAGTTGTGTGTGTGTGTGTGTGTGTGTGTGTGTGTGTTGTTGTTGTTGTTGTTTTTGAGACAGGATCTCATTCTGTCACGCAGGCTGGAGTGCAGTGGCATGATCTCAGCTCACTGCACCTTGACCTCTCAGGCTCAAGCGATCCTCCCACCTCAGCCCCGCAAGTAGCTGGGACCACAGGCGTGGACCACCATGCCCGGCTAATTTTTGTGTTTTTTGTAGAGACAAGGTTTTGCTGTTGCCCAGGCTGGTCTCAACTTCTGGGCTCAAGTAATCTGCCCACCTTGGCCCCTCAGAGTGCTGGGATGATAGGCGTGAGCCCAGCCCCTACGTTTTTGTTTTTGTTTTGAGATGGAGTCTTGCTCTGTTGACCAGGCTGGAGTGCAGTGGCACGATCTTGGCTCACTGCAGCCTCTGCCTCCCAGGTTCAAGCGATTCTCCTGCCTCAGCCTCCTGGGTAGCTGGGATTACAGGTGCTTGCCACCACGCCTGGCTAATTTTTGTATTTTCAGTAGAGATGGGGTTTCACCACGTTGACCAGGCTGGCCTCAAACTCCTGACCTCAAGTGATCCACCCACTTCGGCCTCCCAAAGTGTTGGGATTACAGGCGTGAGCCACCGTGCCTGGCCTGGCCCCTAATTGTTAACTGAAGCACTCCTCATTTTAAAATTAGAAACGAGAATCACAGATGTTGGTTTTCAAGCACATAATCCTTCAAACATCTAAGAAAATAGAAACTGGACTAAGTAAAACATTTGTAGATTTTATGATAAACAAAGATATGCAAGTTGTGCACATGAATCCTTTCGTTGGGAGGAAAAAATCACGTCTGTGTTTCTCGGCCCTTGCACATCCCAGAATCTGGGCTTCTAGTTATGTTGTTTGACACTCGGCTGCTCCGTGAAGAGTAATTACCAAAACATTTTGAATACAAATTATTATCATTTCCTGGCAGTAAACAGGTCTGTTAAAACATGAAGCGAGAGAATATATACATGAACAGAAACAGAAAGATCAAGAACAACAGATACGGCAGCTAATAGGTGGATTTTTAGGTCTCTTTCTGCTTTTTTTTTTTTAAAAGAACTATTTCTAGGTGAAACAAAGAATTTCTTCAAAGATAGCTTATGAATCTGAAGATTAAAGATTTCACTAGCAAAGTAAAATGTGACAGCACAAAGTTAGATCTAAGTTACTAGGTCAATAAATCCTTTTATTGCTCAGATACTATTTTTTTAAAAACCCACAACATCCTACTAGCATAAACTTGTTTTCACTTGACGATAACCCTTAACCAAAGATTAAGGTAGTACCTAACTTGTAAAAACTATTTTGTTTTTTCAACAAAACAAATAGTTTTTTTCAAAATGGAGGCTTAAAAGTGTAAAGAGTAGGCGTTAAGTTCCCACGGGGCTTCCTGGTTGCAGGCAGAATTTCACAGAACTTCGTATTTGCAGCATTTGAGGTACATATATGGGAAGAACTTAGGATGTAATTCAGAAGAGCCAAGATCTTTCTTTTGGTTCTGTAATTCTGTGCCTACTCATTTTGGAGCAAAATACATGTATTGCTGTACCCCTAACAATCCTAGCATGTAGGTGGTCCACAATCCACATTTTAGCATTCCCAACAATCCACAGCAATGGGATGTTATTCAGATGTTTGCCGTTCTCTACACATTTCCAAGTTTTGAGTACAGTACTGGAGAGTACCATCACAAAGCCATTTATTCCAGCTCTTGGGAGTGGGGTAGAATAAAATCGTTCACACTGACACCCTTGCACATTAAAGCTGGTCACTGTGTAATGGTTATAGTCATCGATGTTTATCCTTCCAGCAAGCACACATGAGGACGGGGATCACTTTGGCCTATTTCAGTTGGTGTTTGCACTACAGAGTAGTCTCTGGTGATGTTACACTACAAGCCTGCTTGATTCATTTTATCTAATGAGTGAGAAGCACCTTTTTTCATATTGTTCTTATAACTTTGATTTTACGTAGAGAAATTCAGTAGCAAGAACTCAAATGAGTACCAAGTATGGTTTGTGATTTATTAGGTCCCTAGAGAATTTTGAAAAGTGGAAATTATCTGAAAATAAACTTTTATCAGAAGACTAAGTTAAAAGAATTAAGGAGAAATAGACTTCTAAGTTTTCCAGTTTCAATCATAGCTAGATTTAATGTTACACAGAGAATAATACAGGACAAAGTATGAGCAGAAGACTTATTTATTATTTATACTACCCAACTCAGAGGTTTCGATGCAATTCCTTTCCTTTCCCTGGGAATTCCTCATCTAGAAGTAAAGGGCATTGGGATCCTCAAGGGTACTTATCTCCAGGCAAAAGTCCACTCTATTGGAGGTTAAACCACAGATACCTCCTCCCAGTTTTAGAAGACTTTACCAAGGGAGCACACAAATCACTGCCTATCAAAAGCCAGACAAACACTGCACTAATCCAGGTGTAGCACCGTAATTCTATTCTGATGTTAATGACCTGATGGGTCAACTTACCTCTTATTCATTTATTCATTTTACAAATATGTGAGAGCTAAGTATCTATAGCACTGTGTATGAGGATGCATGGAGTGTGGGGTGGACACAAGGGTAAGTAGGAAACCACCTCTGCCCTCATGGAATGTACAGTCTCCTTTGTTGGGAGGGGGAAGGAAGCTGGTGAAGGGGAGAGGAGGTAAGTACATAAATCACATATGGCACTAATACTCTGATTTCCTTTGACATTAAAACAAATAACAAAAAACAAAGCATGTTACTCCTTGGAAACTGTAGCTTTAACTTATGCTAGGGGCCAGGGCTAAGTGGAATACGGAAGACATTTAATTGAGGTGTTATGACCTCTTTTTTGACTCCTGGCTATGTTATTATTATTTACTATGAGTTTCACTGGATAAGGAGAGACACTGAACATTTTAAAATAGGAAAATAAGCTTACAAAAGAAAGTTGGAATATGGACTGTAACTTCTAAGTTGTTAATTTTCTACAAATATACCTTATTTAAAAGAAAAGGAGTCTGGGCTGGGCGCGGTGGCTCACACCTGTAATCCCAGCACTTTGGGAGGCTTAGGCCAGCGGATCACCTGAGGTCAGGAGTTCTAGACCATCCTGGTCAATATGGTGAAACTCTGTCTCTACTAAAAATTGCACCACTGCACTCCAGCCTGGATGATAAGAGCGAAACTCCGTCTCAAAAACAAAACCAAAACCAAAAAACGGAGTCTGTATTTGGATTGTTTGTAACACAGTGCTTGAGGGGATGAGTAGCCCATTTGACATGATGTAACCATTACGCATTGCATGCCTGTATCAAAACATCTCATGTACACCATGAATATAGACACCTATGTACCCAGAAAAATAAAAATATTAAAAAAAAACCCACACTGAGTCATCGGGTGATCCAAGATAGTAACAATAACTGTGATGCCTTTTTCCTAATGAAACATGTCAATGTCTTATTTCTTTAAATACGTTTTTTAGGCCAGGCATGGTGGCTCAGACCTGTAATTCCAGCACTTTGGGAGGCTGAGGCAGGCAGATCACCTGAGATCAGGAGTTTGAGACCAGCCTGGCCAACATGGTGAAACCCCATCTCTACTAAAAATAAATTAGCTGGGCATGGTGGTGGGCACCTGTAATCCAGCTACTCGGGAGGCTGAGGCAGGAGAATCACTTGAATCCAGGAGGTGGAGTTTGCAGTGAGCCGAGATAGTACCATTACACTCCAGCCTGGGCAAAAAGCAAAAGTCCATCTTAAAAAAAATAAGTACATTTGTTAATTATCATGGACTATTCCTTGATTTTTTTTTTTTTTTTTTGACCTCTGAGCTTTTTATTGGCCTCTTGCTCCCCAAAAGGTACCCTGCTTCTGCTGGCTTAATGTCTCAGAACTTTGGTGTCACTGGCCTCAGACACCACTTTGCTATCCACTATCCGGCGGGTTGGTCTTTGGGATGGTTTGCATGGAGTGGCTGCTGTCCAGGGCATCACCAAGATTGAGGCCCTCACTGTCTTCCAGCAGGCGGCTGTCGGTGGCGATCTCAGCCTCCAGCTTGACTTTGATGTTCAGCAGGTCCTCGTACTCCTGGACCTCGCGCTGGCCCTCTGCCCAGGTCTGTGCCAGCTTCGACTCCAGGTGCAGCAGGATTCCATTGAGCTGCTCCATCTGCAGGGCATAGTGGGCCTCCACCTCCCTCAGGCTGTTCTCCAAGCTGGTCTTCAGATCTCTCATTGAGTCCAGGTTGATCTCCAAGCACTGGACTGTATGTCTCAGGTCCATGAGTGTCATCTCAGCACCTCCAACCTTAGCAGACTGAGTGGTGACCACTGTGGTCCTCTCCTCAATCTGCTGAGACCAGTACTTGTCTAGCTTGTCTGGGTTCCTCCAAGACAGCTCGTCCTATTGGGCCCTGATGTCTACCATGATCTTGGCGAGGACTTGAGATTTGGGGGCATCTACCTCCACGGCCAACCCAGAGTTGGCAATCAGGACTTGCAGGTCTTTTACTTCCTCTTCGTGGTTCTTCTTCATGAGAAGCAGTTCCTCAAGAGCCCCCATCTCTGTCTCCAGCTGCAGCGGAGTGACATTGGTGTCATCAGTGACCTTGTGGAGCCCATGGACGTTGCTCTCCACAGACTGGTGCATGGCCAGCTCTGTCTCATACTTGACTCTGAAGTCATCAGCAGCAAGATGGGCATTGTCGATCTGCAGAATGATGTGGACATTGTCCACAGTATTTGCAAAGATCTGAGCCCTCAGGTCCTTGATGGTCTTGAAGTAATGGCCCCAGTCTCTGACATGGGGTCCCTTCTCCAGATACTCCTGGATTTTGCTCTCCAGCTTCCAGTTCTCGGTCTCCAGGCTCCTCACTCTGTCCAGGTAGGCCAGGTGGTCGTTCAGGCTTTGCATGGTCTCCTTTTTGTTCTGGATGTCCCCCATTCCTGCCAAACCCCCAGCCATCCCTGTGGCCAGGCCCCCAGACCCCAAGCTGCACCAGAAACTGGTGGAACAGGACATGGAGATACGGAAGCCCAAGCCCCTAGTGCCTGCATAGATGCTGGCCGTGCTGCTGACCGGCCGGGTGCCACAGCTGGGTGGCTGGACAGAGCCCAGGGACTGGGAGTTGGTGGAGAAGGTGGAGCGAGTGGTGGAGCTCATGCTGTCCAGGGAAGAGAGCAGGAGGACAGGACTCAGGCTTTGTCAACGACTACTCCTTAATTTTTACTTGCAATATACCTGCTCTTGTAAGACAAAGCAGGTAAGAAATTTGAGAGGTGTGACATAGAAATGTTGTTTATTTTAAAACGCTAAGCTACATTGTATGGTACACTACTACAATTCTAGTATTATCTGCCAAATTTACTGTCCTATCACTTACCACTTTACCATCATTTACCACCAAATCCCACCAAATACGACACAGAGATAATTTGTTTAAGAAAAGTTTTATTAATGTGTTAATATTTCAGCAAAGTTATTGCAACGGGTTGAAAAGGCAGACACACTATTACAGGCTGTAGAGTAACAAATGAGTTTTACACAATTAAAATATTAAACATACTTACGGTATTTGCTGAATGACTAACAGACCCATAAAAGAAATTAAATCTGAAAGACGAAATCCAGTATTAGCACCTACAATATCTCTGACAGTGAAACTTTTAATGGTTTCCCTCTTCTAATGTATTTTTAAACCCTCTCCCAAATACAGCGCTCTCAAACCCCAAGGATAAACGAAAGGCATAAGCAGCCCCGATCCTAGGAATGTACAGCCAAAAGCAGAGCTACAGATAGGACTCAGACTTGAGAGTTCTACTGAGAAGTAACTTACTGTACTTGAGCCAATCATAAGATTTCTGTGCACTGAATACTGTATATGAGAAAATTCTGTGAGTCATAAGGTTTGCCTTATGTAGGGATAGTTAAAAATTAGTAATATACAGTATTATTCCTATCAAATTTTTTTCTCATAAGTTATATTTATAACAAAACTATAATTAAAATATTTTTTATACCTGCTTATTCCATATCCAGGGACACAGCAGGAACACCTATGTGTTTGATGGTTTGGCATCCACTTTATTGTGCTTACTGATTTTTGTGATGAACAAGCAACACGCACCACATCTTTCCAACATTCAAAGTAATGCAACAATGACATCAAATTCTCCAAAGAAATAACTGGAAATTGCATTAAATACTGCTTTAATTAGGAATAATTGATATAATAAAACAAATAACATTATACATTATTTTTTTCAAGGAGCTTCGGTTTGAGGAATAGTAGAAACAGATCTTAAGATTTGAGTCATGGTAAAACCGGTAATTCTTTGAAATCTGGGAGATGCATTAGCAAAACGACAGCCACAGCCAACCCTCACCAAAATCCTGGAGAAAAGCATTTTATTAATTTAGGGCAACAAGATAGAACACTGGCGAAGATACGGCTTGTTGAGGTCTAAAACCACCTGAGAAGCTGGCCCAAGGAATGAAGAGAACCAATGGCACGTACTGGTGGCAGATAATAAGCTTTGCATTGGGCTAACCAACTGTGTTTTATTAAACGGCTTTGAATTAAAAAAAGTGAAATGCTTCATTGTGTTTTCTCAGAAACTAATCAAAAGATTACAGAGTCCTACACAATTTGGAGACACAAAGTGGATGCTGAGCGACTAGAGGTCACCCCAGGTGTGGAATTTTAGAAAGTGAGTCCTTGGAGTAAATGGCACCGTGGCTCTGGCAGCAGATAGAAAGGAATGATGCTCTGGAGAGGAGGTAGGGACACTCTGCGGTCGGCCAGTGGATACATGAGGGGCCCGGCTGGAAGTGGGATCTGTAATTAGAGGGAGAAGTAAAGGTTTGAGAGAGGTGCTGAAAGTAACTTGTAAAATCATTTTTCTTCCATCAACTGATATGAGCATATAACATGTGGTCTATGTTCTACTAACCCAGGATTTTATCTACTAAAATATCTTGGTACCATTTGTCTAAATGAGTCTACAGCTCAATAGTCTACAAATCTAAGTCCTAGATATTCAGATCTCTGACCAAGCACATCACCACGAAGCCAGGCTGCCTTGACTGCTGTCTACTAGCTGTTCGTCCTTGGGCCAGCAACTTAAGTTCCTCATCTGAAAAACAGGGATAACAATATCTACCTCACAGGGTCATTGTGATGATTAAAATTAAGCATTCAGAATAGTGCTGGCACAGATGTGCCAACAAACATTAGCTGTTTTTATTATCACTAGTTATGATGGAATAATCATGTATTCCATTTTATATAAAGATGGCAATTTTAATCCAGAGAGAAAACACCAGTGTATGTAACAATAAGAATGTGATAATAAAGATACATGCAAGATATTACAAAAATTAAGCTTAAAGATAAGTATTTTTGTTTAAAACTCCTTATAAAAATAAAGGCCATCCGCATGTTTGTGTAGTCTTTTGTTAAGTCACTAATTCCCACATATTACTTCAAATTGCAGACACCTTCCAGACTGAAGAAAAATGGAAGAATTGAATAAATTATGCTTAGAGTTTCCTCCCCTTTCCCAAGATCTCAGCCCACATTACATCCTGAACCTTGGGAACACCTAACTCCAAAAACGAAATTGTGTTGAACAAAAATATCTGCATTCATGAAAAATGGTATCCAGAAGTTATTAATGTAAATCTTTCCCATTTCAAAATTCTAGTTATTTGAATATTGATAGATTAGCCTCTGGTGTGTAATCGCTCAAACCCCATACATCAGAAAAAACACATGATTACACAATAGCTGCAAAATGAGTCATGACAAATGGGCTGTGCCAAGTCATCGCAGCTGCAACCGATATACAAACCATGGCATGGAACAAAAGCCACACAGAAGGTCACTGGTTTGAGAAGTATCAGTTTGAAAATTGTCCATGAGAAAGTGTATGGACAAGTAACACTAAGTGTTCCAAAACAAAGCCTTTTTAAGGAAACACAGCATACGGCAGAGGATGTCATGATTTAGATCTTTGGCTTTCAGGAATTCAGGTGACACATTCACTAGTGCTAAAGAAGGCAGCTCTGGAATGTTGCATGGCTTGCAGGATTGAATAAATTATACAGGAGCAGACAAAATGTTTTTTTTTTTTTTTTAAGCATTGAAAAAGAAGAGAAGGGGATAAACCTCTAGAATTATCTGATGAACTCTTCCTTTTCTCCATGTTCCTGCTGCTGCAAGTACTGAGAGCAAGTATGGTATAAAAGACAGGGGTTTTATGGTCAATCAGACTTGGGTTCATATCCCAATACTCGTTAACTGTGTGATTGTGAAAACATCATGTAATCTATTTGTATCCGAGTTTGCTCATCTGTAAAATGGGTAAATACTTTGTAGGGTTCTTATGAGGTTCAGAAGTACCATTTGTACAATACCAGGCACATAGTAGGTGCCCTCAAAATGGGAGCTGTTATTAATGTTGCCCTAGGAAGACATATGTCGGCTTTAGTACACTCTGTATCTGTGCTATTACTTAGTGACAGATATCTGTAAGCACAGTCAACCAGAAAAGTGCAGCAGAAGAACACTTTCTGTAGGAAGACCACGTAACTGAAATTGGCAGAAATAGTGAAATGCTACTTCCTGTCACTTAGAAGGCTATGCTAAAGTACTTATGGATTCAACGTGACTCTGCCTACAGATTCTTATTAGTATTAATTTGTTTCTTACTCATTAAAGGGCAGTATCTGGATATTTAAGGACATTAACACTTTAAACAAAGGAATGAAATTTATGTTTCTACTCAGTAGGTAAGGTTTCTTCCACAGGGGTCTGAAGCCACTTAAATATAATAAATGAGACATTCAGAATCTCCCCACTCCCCTCCGAAATGTTCCCTTTGCTTATTAAAGCCATTTGTCATACAGGTAGACATCTCTGAACTCATTCTTATATGCAAAACCCACTTATTTATATGCCTAAGATAGTTTTGAAATATTAAAACAAGCCAAGTAACTGCCATCCCCCATTCCCCCACCAAAGTAACAACAAAACCAGTCTGAACACAATACAGCAGGAAAAAAATCAGAATTAAATTCTCTATCACCAAACAGAACTTGGGCCGAATACACATTTTAAGTATCAAGCTAATAATACGGTGACTAGCTTAAGCTAACACAGCAAATATACCGCTATTTAACTGCGTGATTTAATGATTTATTTACCATGCGGGGAAGAATATTTATGCATCCTCTAAACTTGCAAAAGCTGCATACAAGCCATATCATTTCATATTTACCTTTAATTCTACGGTTTATCTTCCACTGCTCATGCCTCTGTCTTCATAAATGGTAATTTCAATCTAAACAGCATGGCTGTTAAGAAAACACACTACAGGACACAATACATAAAGGGGACTTGGCAAGGTGAAGGGTGTGATCCGCAGACTTTGCTTTCAGTTTGCTTTGCTTATTTTTCAATTATTAAACTTTTTTCCTACTTGTTTGCTTTCTCTAATTTGCTGAATATTTTAAGAAATGTAATTACTTATAGTCCACGTATAGTTCCTTCCCAAACACCGATGATTTATGTTTTGAAAACAAAACAAATTCTGAAAAGGATGCTTTATTTGTAGAATTAGGGAGTTCTTAACTGAGAATCCATGGAGGTAATGAATTCAGGGATTTAAAAATACCCTGAAATTATATGAGAACTTTTTTCTTGGGAAAGGGTTCATGGCCCCTGAAAGTTTAAGAACTACTGTTGCAGAGTATAATAAAACTGCTGAAATTATTATCAGCTGGAAGGCCTGGGATTCTGTGACCTAGGTTTTTAAAAAAATTTATTTACCCATTACTCCAGTTATCAAGCTAAATTAGTTTTTTGCAATTGTATTTACCAAATTCACTTAGTGATTTTCAAAGCTTATTGCCTCTAAAAATATGCACAGTATGTCAAAGGTAATGAAATTATACATCTGGCAGCTGTAACTGATTTCAACTAGTCAGATGAACCCATGAAACTGCAATTCATTTGGATGACAAGTCTCACCACACATTATGAGTTTATCCATTTCAAAGGGGCTTCAGGTTCAGGGTTTCTGCAGCTGAAATGCATTACTCAAACCACCCCCCGTTATTACTACAAGATGCCCTCAGAACCACCAGGAAAGATGGTGACCAGAATAGTAAACAAACCACAGAGACTTGCACCATGCAATGGAAGGAGGGACATGCTTTAAAATAAAAAATGTTGGAGACAGGGGGTTTACAGTAGGTATGCAATTCACACAGCAACTACCTAGGACAAATACAGGATGGGAGTTAAATTCTCTCTAGCCGATGCCAAACAATATCAACATTTTCTTGTTATAAATATTTAGACTTTCTGATCCAAACTAAAAAGATACAACTCGCAGTCCTCGCTCAATGGGGTCTGTCAGGAGGAGGCCTTGTGGAGCATAGATCTTCTCATTCTGCTCTTGAATGTATTTGGAGACTTTCTTCAAAACCTGACAAAAAGAAACACCACAGCTTTTTACAAACTTTATCAGATTTCCCTTTAAGTGTTAGTGAGATCTCAAAATATTCAGGCAGTGGGAATTTGTTTTCAAGGCAAATCACACAGATATTCACATGGTGGAATACAGCTGTGATTACTTGGCTCACAGGAGTTGCATATGACATATAGCAAAGTGTGAGGGACTCTTCCAGTCAAAAATATCTTCAACGCAATGCAAATAAATGCAAAAGCACACAACGGCACGGTGAGAACCAACTCCCTCCTTCCTACTTCCCAGCCACCTCAATCCTGCATGTGGAGAAACACACAGATGGCTCTATACACAATGGCTGCTCATGCTTCTCTTTTCCTATTCATAAAGTGCTGTTAATGTGACATCTTCTAAAATCAAGGACAGTTCTTGGCCTTGACTTTTACAAAACTTAAAGGACTGCTTCTCTCCTTTGTACATGTTCATCAATTTAAAGTAATGATAAAAGCTTGGCTTATAACAAAAGGTAGCCCCATTCTTTCAAAACTAAAAAGTTTATTTCCTTTGCAGAGCATGTGGGCATTAGCTGCCAGGGAGTTTCTGATAAATACAAGTGTCTTATGTCATTTCCATGACTGCATGTAGTGCTATTCTGCAGTTTGCTCATTTCCTAGACAGCAACCTCAATTTATAAGTTTAGTATTAAGCTTGTAAAAGTCAAAGCAAATGTAGACAAAAACCAGATAGGATACAAAGGAACTTCTGGAAATTGCCAAATCTCCAGCTTTAATAAGGGCAATTCTGAGACAGATAAGCTAGAAGAAAATAAATCTTAATAGCTACATCCAAAATCAAAGAGTTACATGTTTTATTTCAGGCTCGAAGTCATCATAACTTTTTTCTGGCTCTAATGTTCAAAGAGGCTTTGATCCAGTTCTTCAAATTACTATGTATTTCCCTAAATTCACACTATTAGCAAATGATAAAGTCACAAAAATGTGATCACAACTTAAAGGGAAAAAAGAACTGTATGAAAATAAAGTTGGAAATTAAGCAATAATTTAAGTGTGCCTTATATAACGTACAGACCAAACTAAAAAATTAGGATGTCACAATTTAGATGCTTTCGTATACACTGACTTAGAATTTAAAACTCTACCTGTTTCATATAAAGAATTTTCTAATTGAGGAAAACTAAACAGTTTATTCAAGTTTTTTGGGGGGATAAAAAAATCTCATCTCATGTTTTATGCTTCTTTAAAAGAGCGTAAGATTATTGAAAGAACAATCTGCATGGTTCTTATGTAATAAATTAGGAGTACTATTTCTAAAGAAAAGATTTGTTTTTTTCATCTAATTACCTGAAGCAATGCATGTATCATTCTCCTATTTTCAGCACTCAAAGAATTTGAGCTGTGCTTGGTTTTTATGAGCAAAAAAACCCCTTAGGCACTATCTTCACATCAGAGTTTGTCAATCATCCTAAAATAATGAATAGAAGGAAGTAGCCCATAAAGGTGCCCAACTAAGGCCTCTCAATCTTCTCTCCAATTTCCTTCTCAGCTCACCTGCCAGAATTGGAAACTGGAGACTCAGTCTCCCTTCACACCAGTCCATTAATACTAAGGAAGACACTCAGAAAAATGCCTGCATGGCTGGTTTCAAAGAAAGGATTCCTTCAGAACAGCTTTCCGTCTCCTTTCTCTGAGTACAAGTTACGAGCAAAGAAACAGCAACAGCATTCTTTTATTTGGTTCAAGTATAACTTTGTTGGGCAAGTTTTCTGTTTTTTTTTTTTTTTAATAAACTTTAGTAATATTGATATGCACTTGGGTACCAGTTCAGAAAGAAAACAATCAGTTTTCCTTTTTGTGTAAGCTCTAAATCTTCTTATACTATTGTGGTGAAGGCAACACTCTCCTTAACAAGATGCTTTAAAACTCTTAGTCTCAAAATAAAAATAAAATAAAAATTAAAACAAACAAACGATAAAACTCTTAGTCTCTTTAATAGCCGAAAAGTATTAATATGTGTAAACTCATACCACAATCTCAGAAAGGACAAAGCGCCATTCTCACCCCCAAGAAATCATATGTTGACATTTTATTCACACTTTATTATTTTTGGTAAATCAATGTCAAAGTAAACCATAATATTTAACAAAGTTATCTGTCACTCTCAAATCCTCAACAAAACTTCAATTTGTATAATATTTACAAAGTGAAACACAATCAAACCTTGGAAAAAACTACTGTCCTCCCTGAGGATATTCAACTGGAGAAAGCCTTCCAGACCTTCAAGAAAAATAGCCTGATTGAGGCTAAGTAACACTACATCTTACTGTTTTCAGAACATATCCAAGTTCTCTCCTGTGTTCCTTCTAGACATTCTGCACATAGGCAGAAGGAATGTTTTCTAGTTCATGAACAAGGCAGAGAGATACTGAGAGGAGAACGTTCCACGAGCCCATTTGTTCCCTAATTATCATGGGTAGCAACAATAGAGAAATAACACTGAAGTCTTTATCTTCATTTTAAATCAATAAATAGCACATTATAGGGAAAAATGCATGATTGTTCTAGTGAGTTTTAAAAGGCCTATTTACAATTTCAAAACATTTAACACACATGACAAAGTATAAGCACTGTTATATTTGGCTTACTGTTTGTAGACTAGGAATTTCGGTGTTTAAAACAATAGAGACTAAATGACTCAACCCCGTCCTTTCGTAAGTAGAAAATAATAGCACAAAAATTCCTGAGAGACAAACTGGGAAAGGGAGAGGGCAACTATGCTTACATTTTAATCATTTTATCGAAACACAAATACACACTTCTATTAAAAGTATAGGTATATCATATCTTAACTATGATCATTCCAGTTATTAATTTTGCACAATCTAGTTATCCGTGTTCACTTTCTACAAAATATCACCTATTTTTAAAATGTGGCCATGCCTTAAATTTGGTTTCTGGATTAATTTTATTTGGTCTTTACTTGCTTTATAATATTTGCTCTATAAAATAGGACCTTACACAATGTCTACAAATCCAAGCTAAAACACATATTGGGATCAACCAATTTCCATTGAATTTCTGGTATCGAGGACCATCTTCCAAGATTTCATAATTGGAAGGATTTTATTTGAGAGCTAAGTATTTTCAGCACCCAAATAAACTAGCAGCTGACTAAAAGATTACTTATACTTGAAAATAAAAAATCATATGTGAGTTCATAAATATCTGATTAAAACTTACATAGGTAACTTCATTTAAAATCTATCGTGGCTGGGCACAGTGGCTCATGCCTGTAGCCCTAGCACTTTGGGAGGCCGAGATGGGAGGATCACTTGAGGCCAGGAGTGCAAAACCAGCCTAGCCAACATAGTGAGAGACCCCATCTCTAGTTTTTTTTTTTTTTTTTTAAAGTAATAAAGGCTGGGTGCTGGGTGCAGTGGCTCACGCCTGCAATCTTAGAACTCTGGGGGGCCAACGCAGGTGGATTACTTGAGGCCAGGAGTTTGAGACCAGCCTGGTCAACATGGTGAAATTTCATCTCTACTGGCACAAGAATCACTTGAACCCAGGAGTTCAAGACCAGCCTGGTCAACGTGGTGAAACTTCATCTCTACTGGCACAAGAATCACTTGAAGCCAGGAGGTGGAGGAGTGGGATCACACCACTGCATTCCAGCCTGGGCGACAGGGCAAGACTCTGTCTCAATAATTAAAAAAAAAAGAAAAAAGAAAAAAAAATCGACCTCAAGAAAACACTGTTTATTAAGCACTAACCACATGTGAAGAAAATTATTAATTCTAATATCCATTTTACAGTTGAGAGAATTCAGAGAGATTAATTTGTCCAAGATCTCATAATTCGTATAAACTGACTAGCACCCAATTACTAATTTCTTTTTACAAATGACATCAGTACTTCTATTTCAGCAAATATACTTTGACAAATACAATTAAAATTTTATCAACAAATGTAATGACAACTCAAACCTTTTAATATTTCACTAAGCATGAATAAAATACTCAAGAGATGTGCTTCTACCTTAAATTAGCAATATTATGGACTTCTGTAAATAGCCATTCTGGATGATAAAGTTTCTACCCATACGAATTCAGCTTTACCCTCCCCTCCTACATTCATGCTGACTATCAACATATCCCTTGGAGCTGGTCACCTCTTTGCACCTCCCCTGCTCCCTTCCCAGTCCAGGCTATCTCACTCTTGCCTGGACTTCTGTGGAGCTTCCTCACTTGTTTCCCTACTTCTATTCTTTTTTTTTTTTTTTTTTTTTGAGACGGAGTCTTGCTCTGCCACCCAGGCTGGAGTGCAGTGGCCGGATCTCAGCTCACTGCAAGCTCCGCCTCCCGGGTTTACGCCATTCTCCTGCCTCAGCCTCCCGAGTAGCTGGGACTACAGGCGCCCGCCTCGTAGCCTGGCTAGTTTTTTGTATTTTTAAGTAGAGACACGGTTTCACCGTATTAGCCAGGATGGTCTCGATCTCCTGACCTCGTGATCCGCCCGTCTCGGCCTCCCAAAGTGCTGGGATTACAGGCTTGAGCCACCGCGCCCGGCCTCTACTTCTATTCTCATGCCTTTTTACCACAAAGCAAAGAGATCTCTTTAAAATGAAAATCTTGCTGGGCACAGCAGCTCATCCCTTTAATCCCAATACTCTGAGAGGCTGAGGTGGGAGGATCGCTTGAGCCCAGGAGTTCGAGACCAGTGTGGACAACACAGTGAGACCCTGTCTCTATTACAAAAATAAATAAAATGAAAATCTGATCACATCACTCTCTTGATTAAATACTTTGAGTAGCTTCCCACTTGCACTAAAAATAAAATCTATACTTCGTTCCATGGACTAGGCACTCCAAGCTACAGCTCCTGCTTACCTCTCCAAATCCACCTCCCATCATTCTCTGCCCCTCCTCTCCTGTGCATCACCTTCTCTCAGTTCCCAGGGTCCATCAAGCTCTCTGGGCCTTTATGTACGGTTCATCGTTCTGCCTTAATGCCCCAGACTTTTCATCCTTCATGCAACAGCTTAAATGTCACCACCTCAGAGGCCTCTTTTGACCACACACCCTAGATTAGGTCCTGCCTATTATTTTCTACCACAGGCCACTTTGTTTCCTTCAAGGCACTTATCATAATGTGTAATTTTGTTGTCTTTGTTTCCTTGTTATTATCAGCTGTCACCACTTAATTATGAACTCCACAAGGTCAGCAACCATGTTTGTCCTGTTTGGTTATGTGCCAGCACTTTGCTTAGCACATAGTAGGCTTTCCAATAGTTACTGAGCAAACAAATCCCCTGAGCCTTCACTCACTGAAAGTATTAGAGAGGAGATACACTGAAACAGACTGAAAGCTGACACTGAGCCTTGATAATTTCTGATTTTGAAAGTTAAACAGGAATGAAAGCTTCTCTGTGTGGTATTGATATGGAAGGGAAGAGCATGGTCCCTTTAAAGGATACAGAAGCAGGCAGGTAGGGAAGTGCTGGGTGGAGAAGGGCGTGGTCCCTGGCTAGCACTCCACCTCCAGGCCTGTGCTCAGTAGGTGAAGACAGGCATTTTTGTTTTCCTGCCCAAACGCTGTAAGTCTACCCTGGCCTGTCATGCCCCCATCCTGTGCCTATAAAAGCCCTGAGACCCTAGCAGGCAGGCAAACAGGCGGCTGGATGTCGAGAGGTGAACATTCGTGGAGGAACACATAGATGGTGGCTGGATGTTGAGAGGAACACACTGGCGTAGGAGCACACTGGCACACTGGTAGGCCATCAATCGGCAGAATCACGCAGAGTTTGGCCAGGGTGGTCGAAGAGTTCGGTCGTTGAGCAGCCTGACCTCAGGGGAAAACCATCTCCCTTCTGGCCCCCCCATCTGCTGAGAGCTACTTCCACTCAGCAAAACCTTGCACTCATTCTCCAAGCCCACATGTGATCTGACTCTTCTGGTACACCAAGGCAAGAACTCTGGGATACAGAAAGCCCTCTGCCCTTGCGATAAGGCAGGGGTCTAACTGAGCTAACACAAGCCGCCTATGGACAGCTAAACTAAAAGAGCACCCTGTAACATATGCTCACTGGGGCTTCAGGAGCTGTAAAACATTCACACCTAGACACTGCCGTGGGGTTGGAGCCCCACAGCCTGCCCATCTGTATGCACCCCTAGAGGTTTGAGCAGCCGGGTACTGAAGAAGCAAGTCACACCCCCATCGCACACCCTGCAAGGGGGACAAGAGAACTTCTCCTATTTCAACATGGGGAAGGATATAAATAACTATACTTAAATAGACTTGTTTATATGAGATGGAATTATAGTAACAGGATGGTAATGAAGAATACAACAGCATTTTCAGCCAACAGCTCCAAAAACTTTAGCTGCAACTATATGCACTCTCCACTACATGGAGTGTAAGACATTTCTATCAGATGCGGTATGATATATTCTTACAGCATTTCGTTTTCTGAGCACTGTCAGAATTTAGTGATATACCAGGGCTTACCGTGATTAATTTACAGTCATTTATTTAACATACATTCAATGAGTGCCTGATATACCCAAGGCATGGTGTCAGTCATGAACAGGGATACAAAATGGTTAAGGCATTGTCCTCAAGAAAAATACACACTTGAAAGGCAAATAAGACAAGAACATAAACTGCTACATTCCAAAGAAGAGTGAGGCAAGTGCCAGAAAACAGATACAAATAAAATGTAGGGACACAAGAGAAGAGAAAGAATTCTGACTAAAATAGAGAAAAAGTTAGATGAAAGTGACACCTAAGGGACTGGTGGTATTTGAACCTGGGAAGATAGCATTCCAGGTGGAGGAGAACCACAGTGGGTATGTTTGCTGACCAGTGAGGGATAGAGTTTAGCTGAGGGAGAAAGTAAAGGAAGGAATGGGAGGCAGGGCTGGAAAGGTAAGCTGAGGTCAGCTTGAGCAGGGCCTTGAACTTTACTTAGTGGTAAAACACGGGAAGCCAGGGAAGGTCTCTGACTTGGCAGAAGTAGTAAGGGAAGTAAATCTGTGTTTTATAAAAACAGCAGCAGATAATTTAGAAAAGCAAAAGGAGGGAAGAAATGAGACAAGCCACACTATTTCAATAGTCTAGGAAAGACAGAATAAGGGCATAACGTAGGATAGTGGCAGAGGAAATCACAAAAAGTGAATGAATGTGAAAATGAAAGATATTTCAGTCTTTGAAAACAGATTAATTTTTCCCTCTTCTTCATCCCTCATGCCCAAAGATGGTATTGAAAAGACAGGGGTGCTACTGACAAAATGGGGAGGTGGGAGGTTTGACTTCTGGTCATCTTAAGTTGGGAAATAAGCAATTCAGGAGATAGCAGCCAACTGGAAAGAGAAGGTAAGAACTCAGGTGGGAGAAGAGAGTGACATTTAGGGAAATAAAGTAAAAACATTCCCAGAAAGCTGAGTAGGAAGAGAACATAAAGATTTTCTACATTCTTCTTAAGTGTAGGCCAGTCTGAACATTGACACATCAACTGCAAGTGGACATACCAACTGTAACCTGTTTTGAAAGACTCAGGACTATGTGCCTCTGTACATTGGAACACAATTTGAATGACAAATGCCCCTAAATATTTTACAGCAACTATCACTGTGTAAGCATCAATGTAATAATAGTATTACATTGTATTACATGTAATAGTATTACAAAAAGTAATAAACTTGCCTTCTTCATGATTTTAAGAGATTTTTGTGAAAACAAAAGTAGCGTTACCTTCTCATAATGAGTTTCCATGCATAGGAAGATGGTATATGCTGTTAAACAAGCCAAACAACCTTCAAGATATGATTGGCCGCCAAGCTTCTCTGCTTCTGCATAAAGGTTATTTAGAGTTCGAACTGTTTCTTCAAACTGCTGCCTATCAATCTGTAGAGAAGAAAGAATTTAAAAATAAGTTTTGGAAAAAAAAATCAACTTACGTGAAACCCCATCTCTACTAAAAATACAAAAAAAAAAAACTAGCCGGGCGAGGTGGCGGGCGCCTGTAGTCCCAGCTACTCGGGAGGCTGAGGCAGGAGAATGGCGTGAACCCGGGAGGCGGAGCTTGCAGTGAGCAGAGATTGCGCCACTGCACTCCAGTCTGGGTGACAGAGCGAGACTCCGCCTCAAAAAAAAAAGAAAAAAAAAAAAAAAAAAATCAACTTACTAATGCATGCTATCAATAATGTATCTTGTTTTGTCACCATTCTTAGCCACTAGTTGACAATTTTTTTGGTGATTAAATCTGGGCCTAAGTTACCAAAACTGCTTAGTTTGTCTAATTTTATCCCTCTATAAATACTGGATAGCGTCAAGGCTCAATAAGGTACTTCTTTATTCTTCCTACTAAATTTCAAGTAACTCTGGACTTTGTTCCTCTTTCCATTCATTTAGATTCACATTTACTGAGCACCTACTATCAGATACTATGAAAAACCTCAAGATAAAGCACTGTCTCAATCCTCAAGTTTATGCAAGCAGAACAGGTATGTAAACACAAAAATGTAAAAAGCTGGCCAGGCGCGGTGGCTCACACCTGTAATCCCAGCACTTTGGGAGGCCGAGGCAGGCAGATCACGAGGTCAGGAGATCGAGACCATCCTGGCTAACACGGTGAAACCCCGTCTCTACTAAAAATACAAAAAAAATTAGTCAGACGTGGTGGTGGGTGCCTGTAGTCCCAGCTACTGGGGAGGCTGAGGCAGGAGAATGGCGTGAACCTGGGAGGCAGAGCTTGCAGTGAGCTGAGATTGCACCACTGCACTCCAGCCTGGGCGACAGAGCAGGACTCTGTCTCAAAGAAAAAAAAAAAAATGCAGTAAGCTGACAGGGTACTATCATATAGGCAAATAGTGGGGGCACAAAAGCAAGGAGATATTCCCTTTATCTGGGAAGGGCAGGTAATCTTAAATTGAGTAAGTAAACACTGGAATTTACTAGGCAAAAAAAAAGTGACATTTTAGCAGAAGGATCAAAAGGCATAGGTTCTATATTCTGTTTACTCAGTCTATCTCTTTTGAAGCAATTCTCCTGTTACTAAATAAGGTAAAATTTGTTAAGGTAAAATCTCAAGCTAATACACAATTTTTCACATCAAGTCATTCACTCTTATTACCTCTATTTGGTGACACCATTATCTTAAATTTACACTAATACTACTACAGGTTGAGCATTCCTGATTTAAATTCTGAAGTCAGAAAGGCTCCAAATTCTGAAACTTTTGAGCACTGACATGACACCACAAGTGGAAAATTCCACACCTGACCTCATGTGAGGGGTCACAGTCAAAATGCAGGTGCACAACACATAGTTTATTCAGTGTCCCCAAGGGAAAAAGACCCTTCCAGTCCCCGTCAGCTGCCATGTACCTTTTCCATGCACAGCCAGATTCTCCCATGCAAGCACGCTCACAAAAGGTGGTAAGATGGTTCCGTGTACACACACTTTGTCTCATAAAGTCATTTAAAATATTGTATAAAATTACCTTCAGGTTATATGTATAAGGTGGATATAAAAATAATGAATTTCATGTTCACACTTGGATCCCAACCCCAAGATATCTCATTAGTATAAACAAATATTTCAAAATCTAAAAAACCCCCCAAATCTGAAATACTTCTGGTTCCGCATATTTCACATAAGAAAGAACCTGTACTGTCATCCATTGTTTCACTCTATCATCTGCTTTTACTTTATTCCTCCAATATTACTTTACTGTCTTCAAATAGTACTTTGTATAACAGATTTCAAATTTTGCTACTTCATCCCAGGATTTTCAAGGCCCATTAGGAGAGCATTCATCCAATACTGCCATTATCTGTCTGTACTCTAGGCCTTCTCTCGCATAAGGATTCCCTTATTTCTAAAATTAGTAAATACTTACATATGAATTCTTTCTTTTATGAAGTCTTTATTTAAAGACTTTTTTTGTTTGGCTTTTTTTTTTTTTTTTCCTTTCCTGGTCTCTGCGAACCTATTAAGTCTTTCTTTATGATAGAAATAGACTCAGAAAAAAAAAAATTAGGCTAGAGACGAAACCTCGTCTCTACTAAAAATACAAAAACTAGTAGGGAACGGTGGTGCATGCCTGTAATCCCAGCTACTCGGGAGGCTGAGGCACAAGAATCACTTGATCCTGGCACCAGAGGTTACAGTAAGCCAAGATTACGCCACTGTACTCCAGCCTGGGTGACAGAGTGAAACTCTGTCTCAAAAAAAAAAAAAAAACAAAAAAAACAAAAGATTGGCTAGGGTACTCAGTTTAGTACCCTAGACTGAGCTAGTGGCATGATGGCTCATGCCTGTAATCCCAGCATTTGGGAGGCTGAGGTGGGTGGATCACTTGAGCTCAGGAGTTTGAGACCAGCCTGGGCAACATGGTGAAACTCTGTCTCTACTAAAAATGCAAAAATTAGCCAGGCGTGGTGGTGCATGCCCATAGTCCCAGCTACTTAGGAGGCTGAGGTGGGAGGATTGCTGGAGCCTGGGAAGTGGAGGTTGCAGTGAACCAAGATCTCACCCCTGCACTCCAGTCTGGGTGACAGAGTGAGACTTTGTCTCAAAAAGAGAAAAAAAAAAATCCTCAACATACAGTATGAGCCTTACTATTCCCAAGAACATAATCTTTTTTTTGAGACAGAGTCTCCTGTGTCACCCAGGCTGGAATACAGTGGCGCAATTTTGGTTCACTGTAACCTCTGGTGCCAGGATCAAGTGATTCTCGTGCCTCAGCCTCCTGAGTAGCTGGGATTACAGGCGTGCACCACCATTCCCTACTAATTTTTGTATTTTTAGGAGAGACGAGGTTTCACCATGTTGGCCAGGCTGGTCTCAGACTCCTGGCCTCATGTGATCCACCCCCCTGGCCTCCCAAAGTGGTGGGATTACAGGCATGAGCCACCTGCACCTGGCCCCAAGAACATAATCTTTCAAAGTGTAAAAAATTCATGACCATCCTTAAGCTATGACAATTCTTTAAGTTAGAAGCAGCTGTTGTCATTGTTTTGTCCATTGTGTGGAAAATGTGAGGAGTCAATGAGCTAGTGGCATGCATGAATTTAATGTAACCTTAATGTGGTGTTGGCTCGACCCATTTTTCAAAAGGAGTTACTTTAAATTTCCAGGAATATTAGAGATTTGGACAAAGGCTACGTGGGTCAAGACGGCCTTTAAGTGCAGGGGCAGTGTTTCTTCACTGAGCTACCCCTTGAAGATGTGGTGTCAAGGCTGGTCATCTGGGGAACTGTCAGAGTTCTCATTCACGAAAACAGACTGAGGAGAGCTCAGCAAACAAAAATGGTAAGCTGTTATGTTCACCTAATTATGCCTTCAGTTTGTCCAGTGATAAGTCCACAAAAGTCTAAATAATTCCAATCACATTTGATGTGCTTATAAGTCATTGAATTATTTATGTTTCTTTACAATACAATTCAAAACCATGGGATTCAACCCAGAAACATCTTATTTCTTTCATATTAGAATTACTATTCATCCAGGAAACCCTAATTGTTATTATTTTTTAAGTTTAGAGACAGAGTATCGCTATGTTGCCCAGACTGGTCTTGAACTCCTGGCCCCAAGTGATCCTCCTACCTCAATCTCCAGAGCAACTGGGATTACTTGGTTGCAAACCACCATGCCCAGCCAGAAACACTAATTCTTATGCATTATTCTGAGACTACAATGCCTTATAGGATAGAGGTAAATCATACGTCAGTTAAACAAATTTAAAAAAAGGTTAATAAAAAAAGAAAAAAAAAGGATAAATGGTTAAAGTAAATGCCAACACGTTTTTGAAAGGTTATTTTAAAAAAGGGAAATAAAGGGTAAAAATCACAGAAGGCATCAGTAAAGGCAAACAACAAACTTCACAAGAAAGGGTTCAAGAGAACAAACGTTGGCATTTGTATCTCACTACCTTTAGGTTATGAAAAACAGTGGCCAGTGTTCTCCCTTAGGTTCCTGGACACTGATACAGGAGCTCTATCAAAATTTAGATATATAAGAAGTCAGAGCCAAATAAAATTTGGACCCACAAACACCAAAAGTCAGAATGGAAAGAGAAATCAGGCTCATTTTCCCAGAATTTTTGTTTCATGTTGAACTACATAGTAGAAGCATGGTGAAGCCTGCAGTGATCACGTATCAAGGGTGGCAGGTCAAAGGTAATTACTAACCAGATGAGGAGACATATTTTTAAAGGGAAATAAGGGAACAAATGCCTCAATTACAGTTCACTCATTCTTCTACCCAGACCAAGGGTAACTAAGGTATCTGTATTTTGGCTAATGAGAATAAAGCTTCCTTTAAAGGAACTGTTCTGGCAACAAATCGCTTAAGCATCAAAGTAGTACATTCTAAAAGCCAGCAGAGAAAATGAACTTGTTAACAGACAGAACCTATCCTACTCCCAAATTAAAGGGCACAAATGTGTGTGTATTTTTTTAAAAATGCTTTAAAATAACACAGAACACTTGCATATTAGTCTCTTTCTCTATTACGTTGCCAAGTGTGATGTTCTCACAAAAAGAAAATCAGCTCCAACGGCAGAGCAATCAGTAAAATTTCTAGGGTAAGTAGTAGAGAAACAGAAACCTTTCAATTTTTCATCAAAGCAAGGAAAGTTTAAACCTGTAATTTAAATTTAATCTCAACACACACACACACCCATACACACACAATCAAAGCTTTTCTAGTGGTTTAAAGCATAAGCTAGTGTTTTAACCCAAACATTTAAAAAGAAAAAAGAAATCCAAAGGCACAATTGAACAGTGCCATGTAACATTCCATATAGTACTCAGTACCACAGGCAGTTCTAGGCTATATAGAGTCAAAGAGGTGAAAGGACTCCAGAATTTAGAAACATCAATTTCCTGAGAAGAATCAGTGGAGCACTGTAACTACATTGTGCTTTTGTACTTAGGTTACAAAATAAAGGCTCTGCCACACACAGAGTGGAAGGCTAATGTCTGATTCTGCGTACACACATTTAGCTCAAATATGAGGTGTAAGTGTTGCTTTAAAACCTTAAAGCAAAGGAATCTTTAATGTCCAAATAATGGTGGTTAAAAAAGAATACTTTATATTCTGATTTTGAAGTACATAAATTGTATGTCATAATCTCCATGAGAGGCTTAAAAATAAAACATTTGATTGATTCCATGTAAATCTTTTTATTTTATTTATTTTTTGAGATACAGTCTTGCTCTATCGCCCAGGCTGGAGTACAATGGCATGATCTTGGCTCACTGCAACCTCCGCCTCCCAGGTTCAAGAAATTCTTCGACTTCAGCCTCCTGAGTAGCTGGGATTACAGGTGCCCGCCACCACACCTGACTAATTTTTGTATTTTTAGTAGAGATGGGGTTTCACCATGTTGGCCAAGCTGGTCTTGAATTCCCGACCTCAAGTGATGCACCCACCATGGCCTCCCAGAATGCTGGGATTACAGGCGTGAGCCACCGCGCCTAGCCTGATTTCACATAAATCCTAACATGTAAAACACATCAACTGTGATGTTAAATTATTTTAAAACAACATTCAGTAGCTCTAACCAACTGGCCACTTGCTGAATTTCTACCTCTTCAAACCACTGTGGATAGTTCCACCTACTGTCACGCTGAGTTAACTCATAACACAGTTGACAAGATACTGCAGCATTTAAATGGCATTTCAGAAACAAGCCACCTCACCATCTTTTAAAGGCATATTTGATCAATCTGCAATTCAAGAAACATATTTGGGCCACTAACCTGCCCATGGTTATGTCAAACTGAAGGAAACTACAATGGATCATTGTTGATTTCCCAACCATGGCAATCAGGCAGTGCAACCCACCTCACTGTAAACTGTAAATAACTGCTACACATTTCTCTACATAGACTCATCCACACTCACTTATCCCATGACCAGCATCCCTCAGTCCCACACCCAAGGAATGCCTAATCACCTCTCAGGCCCTCGCCCTCCCTGTCACAGAGGAGGGAGCCACAAAACCTGCTTCCAGCTAACCAGAAATTGATCCCTGAACAGGAAACACAATCTACATGACATGGGTCAAGACCAAAAGAATCTTTGGTTGAGTGTACCTATGTGGGCACGCAAAAACACAGGCAGGCACGCACATACTCCATTACCTCTACAAGATACAATGATTTTTTAAAAAAACGTTTTGCTAAGTCTGAAGGGGAAGCGAATTCCATTCTTCCATTTTTGCATGCAATGCTACCCAAAGGACCTACATCCTGATGACCATTTTGATATGCAAGACAAAACAAGTGGCTCCCAGTGAATGTGACAAGTTTAAGGCCTTGTTCTGAGATATTTTCCTGTCCAGGCCTATCTAACGCTCTACGTCTTTAAGGTTCCAAGAAAGCCTGAATGCACCGCCTGGCAATGCACCTAATAAACCCTTTCAGTCCAACAGTGCGGCCAGCAGAGAGGCAGCAAACACCAGTTATGAGAATGATGATGATTTATCTTGCGCGGAGAGGTAGGAGGATATAGCTTAAAACCTGGTGACTGAGGTGGCCTGGAGCCTCAGGAATTGGCTCCTCAACGCTGCCGACAATAACCCGGGGTGGGGATTTGAGGGAGTGCAGCAGGGGAAGACTGCTGGATCCAGATTCCCGGCACCGGGCAACAAAGTTCCATAGAGTCGTCAACCCCGGCGATCGGCCTATATTATTCTTCCTCCTCCAAACACCTGTCTTGCTTAGTGGCTCTCTTCTTACACCTTTGGCTAAGGCCCCTTCTGTGCCTGGCCCTCCCCAGAACTGCTGGATCCTCAACGGCCCAGTTGTCGCCCACATCCCTCCCGTCCCCGGTGAGTCTCTCTCCCTCGCCAGAGCAGGCGTGGGGAGTCAGGTTGCGTACCCGGTTCTCCAGCTCCGCGGGGAACTTGGTCTGGAACTGGCAGCGTGTGCCACTGCTGTAGTCTCGCTGAATGAACACCTTTCCGGACACCGGCGCCTGCTGCGGCCTCATGGCGAGGATTGGACACCCCGCGCTGCGGGGTCGGGGGAACACCAACCGCGGGTCAGAGAACCGGCCTGGACCCGGGACTCCGACCCGCCAGTCCCTCGACCCCACTCACCGCCCAAAACAGCCCAAGGCCTCCTCTGCCCCGCTCCCCTTCACCCATGCTGTCACCGCGGCCCTTAGCTGCCGCCTGGCCCAGGCCCCGCGCCCCCCAACAACCCGGTTCGGCCCGGGAAACACAAACCCGCCTCCTCTGCCCTCCAGCTGCTGTCGCACCGCCTTCGCCGTCACTTACGTCCTGCCGCAAAAAGCCTCTTCCCCGCCCCTCAGCTCGGCCTCTTACCTCAAGTCTGGGACCCACCCTCTCCTCCGGCCGTAAAGCCACCCTGCCGAGACTGCGCGCTGCGGGGCTAGGCCGAGAGAGGGAAACGCTGTGGGCGGGGCCAGGGCGGACCCCGCCTTCCGCCCTCGGAGATTGTTTCCGGAAGGAGAGAGGCGGGGCGAACTGTGGGGCTGCGGCAGTCGCGAGCGCGCGGGGTTGTGAGGGACTAAGTTTCCCGGCTGTGTCACTTGTGGCAGCTGGTTCCCGATCGCTGATTGTGAGGGGTTATTTTCGTTCTTGATTGGACGTCGCAACTTACGTGTGGGTTGTGCCACTCATACATAAAACGAAAAACAAAACATAAAGAAAAAACAACACCCCATCCCCAAACCCTCAAACACCAACTGCTCATCGTGTTCAGAAGTAGAAAGGCTCGGGATGGATCCATTTGGTCCCTAGACTCGTGAGAAAGGGTCAGGAAGTGAGGACGAAGAACCTGCGTGGGCCCCAGAGTTGGCCGCCCCCGCCCCCTCCCCGACTCTTCTTTGGGGGCGGCTTTCCTCTCACCCCACGGTTTCCACCCAGTTCCCATCCACGCCCCTCGACGGCGGCTTTCCCCTCACCCCCATTTTCCACCCAGCCACCACCCATGCCCCTCAGGTGACCCAAGGGGACAGACAAGCAGTTCTGCCCTCATTGCCCACTGGCCCCTACTTTACTCAGCATCTCTTTGCAAGGCAGCCAAAGAAATCCCACCTTACCTTCTCTCCTGCTAATACAACCTTTCAGTACCATATCTTATATATTTAATACAGTTTAAATATTCTGCCTTTTAAATATGAAAAATTCTCTTATTGTGTTTTAAAAACAGCTTTTTCGAGATATAAATGGCATACAATAAACCATACATATTTAAAGTGGTGGATTTGATAACGTTGGACATATGAATACACCCATAAACCATTGTCACAATCAAGATAGTAAAGCTTCATTGTCCTGAAAAGGTTCCTCCAGCTCCTGTGTAATCCCTCCCTCCTGCCTCTCCCCAGACCCCATTTCCCAGGCACTGATCCACCTTCTGTCACTATACATTAGTTTCATTTCCTCGAATTTTATATAAATTGAATCATATAGTGTGTACCCCCTTTTTTGCCTGGCTTCTTTCACATAGACTATTTCGAAGTCCATCTGTTGTTGTGTTATCAATAATTCATTTCTTTTTGATGCTGGATAGCTATTCCATTCTATGGCCATCCCATAGTTTGTTTATCCGTTCTTCTGTTGATGGACATTTGGGTTGCTTCCAGTTTTGGGATGTTACAAATAAAGCTGCTATGGAAATTTATTTACAAGTGTTTGTATAGATGTGTAGACCTTAATGCTTTCATTTCTCTTGCATACATACCTAGGAGTAGAATGGCTAGATTGTACGGTAAAAACACGTTTAACTTTTTGGCAAACTGACAAACTGTTTTCCAAAGTGGTGTCACCATTTTATATTCCCACCAGAGTTCCAGTTGCTCCACATCTTTGCCAACACTTGTGTAGTGATATCTCCTGCAGTCATAATTTTCATTTTTCTATGACTAATGATTTTGAGCATATTTTCCTGTACTTATTTGCCATTCATGTATCTTCTCTGGTGAAGTGTCTATTCAAAACTTTTGCCCATTTTTTGGGGTTGTATTTTATTTTCCTGTTGAGGGTTTCTTTGTTTTTCGTTTTTGTGTTTTTTGTTTGTTTTGATTTATATCTTTATTGGCTAGACTAAAGGTCAGTTTTAAATTTTTAAGGCACTTTCATTCTTGGGTTTTTGTACGTTTAAAGATGTTTTCCTGAGGCCTTTATACTTGTGTGAGAAATTGGCCAGGCTGTTTTTGAGTTTTGAGTTCTTTATACATTCTGGAGAAAAATCCTTTATCAGATATATGATTTGCATGCATTTTTCACAGTCTGTGATATGTCTTTTTACTCTCTTAACAAGTTAGGGGTTTGAGGGGATTAGGTGTGGACCTCTTGGGAAGGGTATTTCTGCCTCCTACAGGTATAGATTGAAGCTCTTCCCTCCCCCCGTATGATTCTTCAGTTGTTTACGCACCATTTGTTGAAAAGACTCTCATTTCTTCACTGAATTGCCTTTGTATCTCTGTTGAAAATCAGTGGTGTGTGTGTGTGTGTGTGTGTGTGTGTGTGTGTGTATGTATGTGTGTGTGTCTGTCTGCCTGTTCTGGACTTTCTATTCTGTTTCATGATCTGATCTTGTTTTGCATTAAATGTCTACTAGTGTTTGTCTCTGAGGTTGATGCTTCCTTGCTGACTCAGTAAGATCTCCTAGGAACTGTTTTTCTACATATTCGTTACTAGGAATGGAGAACACCCTTAAGCAGGTAAAACAGTCTCTACCCTCACAATTCCAGTCTAATGAAGTCAACAAAGAAAACAATTTTCATCCATTGTGTATTTGGAGTATTTTCCTGCAGCCCTTGGCCACTGAGACTAGGTGGTAAAACAGATTATTATTATTATTTTTTGAGACGGAGCCTCACTCTATCACCCAGGCTGGAGTTTGGTGGCACAATCTCGGTTCACCACAACCTCCACCTCCTGGGTTCAAGCCATTCTCCTGCCTCAGCCTCCCAAGTAGCTGGGATTACAGGTGCATGCCACCATGCCCGGCTAATTTTTGTATTTTTTAGAGTAGAGACGGGGTTTTACCATGTTGGCTAGGCTGGTCTTGAACTCCTGACCTCGTGATCCACCCACCTTGGCCTCCCAAAGTACTGGGATTACAGGCGTGAGCCACTGCACCCAGCAAACAGATTATGTTTGATTGAGGAAATTTGAGGGCAAATACAACCCGAGGAAAACCCTCTTCATATTTGGGAAGAGGATCGATCCTATGTGAAAGAGGAATGAAAAGATGATGAGCCATATTGTTATTGTCTTCCCTCATCCCTAAACACACTCATGTGTCTAGATTCTAGTTTTGCCATTAAAAGTAAAACTGCAAGTACTTTTGCACCAACCACATAGCTTCTGGCGGTTGCCAGCAAACCTTGGAATTCCTTGGCTTATGATAGCATAACTGCAGTTTCTGCCTCCATCTTCCCATGGCCTTCTTCCCTGTATCTTCTCTGTGTCTTCAAATATTTCTCTACTTATAAAGATCACCAGTCATTGGCTTTAGGGTTCACCTAATCCTGTTTGACCATCTTAACCTGATTCCATATGTAAAGACCCTATTTGCAAATAAGGATCTGGGGTTCCCAACTGACATGGATTTTGGGGGACACTATTAAATCTAGTACATCTACCTTGTAGTGGGTATCAATGTGATATTGTATGTAAAACACTTGGAATGTATTTGGCACATAACAAATACTCAGTGTATGGTACTCTGTTTTTGTTTTTGATTATTACATCATTAGCTACATAGTAGTTAAATGATTTGCTAACATTAACATCATAATAGTAACAGCTACTATTCATTGGGCTATTAGTGTTAGGAACTAGGTTGAGCAGTTTATATATATTACCTCATATAATCTCTGCCATATCTATTGATCTAGTAATCCTGGCCAAACTGATAATACTATGGTTCAGATATGATCTATAATCTACGAGCTCACTAGCCACACACTGTTATTTTATTCCTTTTTATGTTTTCAACAATCCTTTGATACTTTAAGGAGCTGAAGTCAAGCTATTAGTCTACAGTATTGACAATTCATTCTTCCTTTTTGAATTTTGAGTCCCTTGTCTATGTTTAGCTTCCTTGAAGCCTACATATTATCTATTTTATTGCTGTGTCCATAATAAATTCTCATGAAATGCTTTGAAATGAATTCATTCAACAAATATTTATTGACACTCATAAGGGCTGGTGATGAAAGGATAAACAAAGTGTGGATTATTTACGTCCTATGGAAACTCACATTCTTTTGGGTGGCCAGGAGGGTGGGAGGAGGGAGATTATAACAGGTAAATAAACTTTGGAGGAGGGGAGGGGTTTTAACAGAAGGAGAGATAATTGGGCATTCCAGCCTCTGTCCAGGGAATGATAAGTATTCCTACCTGAAATGAATAGGATCTGAAGTCGACTTGGGTGAGGGTGAGGTAGGAGTGGGGATGAGAGATCTTTAATAGAGAAGAGAGATGGTGATAAACATCTTATATCCTTTTTACACACCCCTCTATCGTTTCTTTTCCAAGGTAAATGAATCAGCTTCCTTTTTCTTCTATAGAGATCCTTCTATGGTAGGATCTCTATTCCAAAGTTTCTGTCTTTTTGTATGATTCTCAGAACCTTCTGGTGTTTCGAACTACATACTCTGATAAGTTTCTTCTATAGAGATCCTTCTATGGTAGGATCTCTATTCCAAAGTTTCTGTCTTTTTGTATGATTCTCAGAACCTTCTGGTGTTTCGAACTACATACTCTGATAAGTTAACCCGTGCTGAATATTATCAGTGAAATCCTTTTGTCCCTCCATTTTAAACTCTATTTTTTTTTCTCTATTGGAACAAAGCTAGCTTTTCAATGTGGGGTCCTATTCTGTATCACCGACTCATGTTCAACTTTTGACCCATCCTGGATCATTTACAGCCCTGCTTACAAACAGCTTCCCATGCTGCAGTTGGTTTCTTCTCTTCAGCTATGATCCCTCCTGGGCTTTGTTCTATTTGTGTCCAGCCACTTCCTCCCAGGTCCTTCATAAAGATCTCAGTTGGAATGAAAGACATCTTTATACTAAAGAAACTTTAAACTCTCCTCCTTGGCCATGCTCACGTTGCTCACTGAAGCCATCCCTGTGTCGTCTAACATCGTTTTTGTTGTTGTTGTTGCTTCCTTCTAAAGCTTTGCGGCATGACTGGGGTAGGGGGCAGATCAGATCCATTTTCCTTGGTTTCAGTTCTGGTGTCTGCCATGCACTGGTACAATGGGCAGAACTCCAAGGATCATTGTCTCTTTGTTTTCACGCATTTGCTGGTAATTTCAAGTCAGCTTCCGTTTTATAAGCTTGTATATCTTTATTGCATTTTGAGAGAACATTATTGGCATACCTGAAATGACGGCATCTGTTCCCTCCATTTAAATTTCACCATCTAAAACAACATGTGTCCCAGTTTCAGGAAACAGGCTGAACAGATGCCAGACAGTTGTACTGAATGCTCTCTCCATGAAAAAGCTGCTCTTGCCTACATTTTTGTTTATTTCATTGTGAGGGAGAAGAGCAGATTGAATGATGTCATTAATAAGGGTCCTTTGCCTTTATTGTTTAGGATCCTATTGAAGACCTCTCGTATCTGAAGTGGCTGGTGGATAAGAGGGTTTGGAGATTTCAGTCTCTCTTCACTAGCACAGTGTAGAATCGCAGACCTGGAAGCAAGGCTGGCGTCATGGGCTTGTGACTTGTATAGTTGCATAGGGATCTGCACTGAGAAGTGCTCTCTGCTTGGCTTAATGTCCTGCTGTCATCATCTTGAAATTCGCAATACTTTCTGAACATGGGAGTCTGCACTTTAATTTTGCATTGGGCCTCAAAAATCATATAGCTAGTTGTGGATGGAAGAAATATGAGGGCATCTAGTGGGAACACTCCATCATTATCTGGGATAGATGATTAACTGTCCATATCTTCTGTGAAACCTGATTTGATGGCAGTTTTGACAAAAGTGAAAAGAAAAACAGGCCAGGTGTGGTGGTTCACGCCTATAATCCCAGCACTTTGGGAGGCTGAGGCAGGTGGATCACGAGGTCAGGAGTTCGAGACCAGCCTGGCTAACATGGTGAAACCTCATCTCTACTAAAAATACAAAAATTAGCCGGGGGTAGTGGCATGCCCCTGTAATCCCAGCTACTTGGGAGGCTGAGACAGGAGAATCACTTGAAACCAGAAGGCAGAGGTTGCAGTGAGCCGAGATTGTGCCACTGCACTCCAGCCTGGGCAACAAGAGTGAAACTCCGTCTCAAAAAAAAAAAAAAAAAAAAGAAAAGAAAGAAAAAAGAAAAAGACCTCCTCCTTGGAATTATACCTCCCTTGAGTTGGAGGGGCCTGGCAAACATCTGGCCCAGGTGGCCTTCTTAGAATAGGGCACCATTTCAACTATCTTTATGACCTCTAGGGATGGAAATTTCACAACTCCCCCTGTGGGTTCTTCTATGTGCACTGCATGTTATGTCTAATTTTCCCATAAAGGACAAATGCTCGCTAACACAAAGGATTAATTTCTATGGTTGCTTTATAGTAATATGCATTCCAGGGCTTTGGAAAAATGGGAAATGAGGCTGTCTGTAAAATCCCCTCCACCCACTGTGGGATAGCGTTGTTGAAGAAGGGATGCATACTTTGATCTTTCCTTTTGAAAGAGCAAAATTCCTGTCCTTTTGACATTTGTTCCCGGAGATACATTTATAAAGGGAATGAGTTGGACAACTTGAGGCTAGAAAAGAATCAAGATGAGGAACGACTGGAGTAAAGGATCCCAAAAAAGACAAAAGAGAAGATGGGTGTGTAGAGGATGTTGTTTTGAGAAGGGCACATTTGTGGCTGTAGACTCAGAACCCTGCTTAGTATGTTTTAGAAACCTCTCTGCTTTCCACACTATCCATTCACAAATGTTATTGAATTCTGCTTTGCAGAAAGCACTCCGTGTTCAACTCAACCTCTGTACCCATCACACCTTTTATGGCTCAGTGGTGCTGAACCAAGTGGTTTCCATATCATCCGTAGTATGTTTTTCATTCTTTGATATGTCAACCTGAAATAATGGAAAGGATCAGAATCCAGTTTGAAGAGTGTATTCAAGTGAAAAGTTGGGAATAGCCACCTGGGAAAACCAGACTCCAGAGAAATGGAGCGAGTGCTCTGAAGTTAAAAGTTAAGTTCTTGCTTATATAGACAGAAAACAAATACATTTAGTAGGATCATAACATTTTCTATACAAGGCTGGTTTATGAATTATAACGATTTGATTAGTTTGTTTTCTATATGGCTTGTTTTCATTTACTCTCCAGTTTAAAGGAATATATTTCACATTCTATCTTAAGAAAATATGATAAAGTCTGTGTGTGAAAGAGGTAAGAGGTAATTTATTTATTTGACTTTTTCTTTTTTATTATACTTTAAGTTCTAGGGTACATGTGCACAACATGCAGGTTTGTTACATATGTATGCATGTGCCATGTTGGTGTGCTGCACCCCTTAACTCATCATTTACATTAGGTGTATGTCCTAATGCTATCCCTCCCCCATCCCCAAACCCACAACAGGCCCCGGTGTGTGATGTTCCCCACCTTGTGTCCAAGTGTTCTCATTGTTCAGTTCCCACCTATGAATGAGAACATGCAGTGTTTGGTTTTCTTATCTTGCGATAGTTTGCTCAGAATGATGGATTCTAGCTTCATCCATGTCCCTACAAACGACGTGAACTCATCTTTTTTTATGGCTGCATAGATTCTGTGGTGTATATGTGCCACATTTTCTTAATCCAGTCTGTCACTGATGGACATTTGGGTTGGTTCCAAGTCTTTGCTATTGTGAATAGTGCCATAATAAACATACATGTGCATGTGTCTTTAGAGCAGCATGATTTATAATCCTTTGGGTATATACCCAGTAATGGGATGGCTGGGTCAAATGGTGTTTCTACTTCTAGATCCTTGAGGAATCGCCACACTGTCTTCCACAATGGTTGAACTAGTTTACACTCCCACCAATAGTGTAAAAGTGTTCCTATTTTTCCACATCCTCTCCAGCACCTGTTGTTTCCTGACTTTTTAATGATTGCCATTCTAACTGATGTGAGATGGTATCTCATTGTGGTTTTGATTTGCATTTCTCTGATGGCCAGTGATGATGAGCATTTTTTCATGTGCCTGTTGGCTGCATAAATGTCTTCTTTTGAGAAGTGTCTGTTCATTGTTCATATCCTTTGCCCACTTTTTGATGGGGTTGTTTGATTTTTTTCTTGTAAATTTGTTGAAGTTCTTTGTAGATTCTGGATATTGCCCTTTGTCAGACAGGTAGATTGCAAAAATTTTCTTCCATTCCGTAGGTTGCCTGTTCACTCTGATGGTAGTTTCTTTTGCTGTGCAGAAGCTCTTTAGTTTAATTAGATCCCATTTGTCAATTTTGGCTTTTGTTGCCATTGCTTTTGGTGTTTTAGTCATGAAGTCCTTGCCCATGCCTGTGTCCTGAATGGTATTGCCTAGGTTTTCTTCTAGGGTTTTTATGGTTTTAGGTCTAACATTTAAGGCTTTAATCCATCTTGAATTAATTTTTGTATAAGATGTAAGGAAAGGATCCAGTTTCCGCTTTCAACATATGGCTAGCCAGTTTTGCCAGCACCATTTGTTCAATAGGGAACCCTTTCCCCATTTCTTGTTTTTGTCAGGTTTGTCAAAGATCAGATGGTTATAGATGTGTGATATTATTTCTGAGGGCTCTGTTCTGTTCCATTGGTCTACATCTCTGTTTCGGTACCAGTACCATGCTGTTTTGGTTACTGTAGCCTTGTAGTATAGTTTGAAGTCAGGTAGCATTATGCCTCCAGCTTTGTTTTTTTGGCTTTGGATTGTCTTGGCAATGTGGGCTCTTTTTTGGTTCCATATGAACTTTAAAGCGATTTTTTCCAATTCTGTGAAGAAAGTCACTGGCAGCTTGATGGGGATGGCATTGAATCTATAAATTACCTTGGGCAGTGTGGCCATTTTCACGATATTGATTCTTCCTATCCATGAGCATGGAATGTTCTTCCATTTGTTTGTGTCCTCTTTTATTTCGTTGAGAAGTGGTTTGTAGTTCTTCTTGAAGAGGTCCTTCACATCCCTTGTAAGTTGGATTCCTAGGTATTTTATTCTTTTTGAAGCAATTGTGAATGGGAATTCACTCATGATTTGGCTCTCTGTTTGCCTGTTATTGGTGTAGAGGAATGCTTGTGATTTTTGCACATTGATTTTGTATCCTGAGACTTTGCTGAAGTTGCTTATCAGCTTAAGGAGATTTTGGGCTGAGATGATGGGGTTTTCTAAATATACAACCTTGTCATCTGCAAACAGGGACAATTCTACTTCCTCTTTTCCTAATTGAATACCCTTTATTTCTTTCTCCTGCCTGATTGCCCTAGCCAGAACTTCCAACACTATGTTGAATAGGAGTGGTGAGAGAGGGCATCCCTGTCTTGTGCCAGTTTTCAAAGGGAATGCTTCCAGTTTTTGCCCATTCAGTATGATATTGGCTGTGGGTTTGTCATAAATAGCTCTTACTATTTTGAGATATGTCCCATCAATACCTAGTTTATGGAGAGTTTGTAGCATGAAGGGCTGTTGAATTTTATTGAAGGCCTTTTCTGTATCTATTGAGATAATCATGTGTTTTTTGTCTTTGGTTCTGTTTATATGATGGATTGCGTTTATTGATTTGCATATGTTGAACCAACCTTGCATCCCAGGGATGAAGCCAACTTGATCGTGGTGGGTAAGCTTTTTGATGTGCTGCTGGATTCTGTTTGCCAGTATTTTATTGAAGATTTTTGCATCGATGTTCATCAGGGATATTGGTCTAAAATTCTTTTTGTGTGTGTGTCTCTGCCAGGCTTTGGTATCAGGATGATGCTGGCTTCATAAAATGAGTTAGGGAGGGCCGGGCGCGGTGGCTCAAGCCTGTAATCCCAGCACTTTGGGAGGCCGAGACGGGCGGATCACGAGGTCAGGAGATCGAGACCATCCTGGCTAACACGGTGAAACCCCGTCTCTACTAAAATATACAAAAAATTAGCCGGGCGAGATGGCGGGCGCCTGTAGTCCCAGCTACTCGGGAGGCTGAGGCGAGAGAATGGCGTAAACCCGGGAGGCGGAGCTTGGCAGTGAGCTGAGATCCGGCCACTGCACTCCAGCCTGGGCGACAGAGCGAGACTCCGTCTCAAAAAAAAAAAAAAAAAAAATGAGTTAGGGAGGATTCCCTCTTTTTCTATTAATTGGAATAGTTTCAGAAGGAATGGCACCAGCTCCTCTTTGTGCCTCTGGTAGAATTCGGCTGTGAATCCATCTGGTCCTGGACTTTTTTTGGTTGGTGGGTTATTAATTATTGCTTCAATTTCAGAGCCTGTTATTGGTCTATTAAGAGATTCAACTTCTTCCTGGTTTAGTCTTGGGAGGGTGTATGTGTGCAGGAACTTATCCATTTCTTCTAGATTTTCTAGTTTATTTGTGTAGAGGTGTTTATAGTATTCTCTGATAGTATTTCCTATTTTTGTGGGATTGGTGATGATATCCCCTTTATCATTTTTTATTGCGTCTATTTGATTCTTCTCTCTTTTCTTCTTTATTAGTCTTCCTAGCGGTGTATCAATTTTGTTGATCTTTTCAGAAAACCGGCTCCTGGATTCATTGACTTTTTGAAGGATTTTTTGTGTTGGTAAGAGGTAATTTACAATGAAGATCAGTGTGAAGAGAAAAAGGATCTTCCCTGGTGCCCTTTAGTCATTTATAACATTTTACAAACTAATGTAGGTAAGGAAGAAGGCTAATCTATACTCAGAGAAACAAAGGTTACAGCTGCTTAAGCTACAGCTGCTTATCTTATGACTCAGGCCCCATAGTTACATCCTTTAAAGGTTCAAAATAATTCAGTTCCAATAGCTTAGATTTTGAATTACTTATTTTCACAAATGTAAGACATATAATATTCTTGTTAAAGTCCATATTACCTTTGAAAATCAGTCTAATTTGTTCCTTGCCTAATTTAACCAGCAGAGTTTCTACTCCATCATTTAAGTTATTGATATGAATGTAAGTAACAGGCAGGGTCACTGAGTAATAGAGATGAAAAAAATCACTGTGTAACTGAAGGAATGGCCCAAGGTTCTCCTACTACTAAAATACATCTGTACTATTACATTTGCTTCTTTGACCTCAAACATCTTAACCAGAAAGCCACAATTGATAAAATGTACATTTCTTACCCCAGGCATGTTTATTTTCATGAATGTGTTAGCCTAGACTGACTTTTTTTCCCAGAAGTCTGGAGGGCCTGTCCTCACAGCCTGTCTAAAGGCACAGGGTGCCTGGGAAAGGGTCTGAGTAGGCGGGAGTGGGTACTTATCTAGGATGTCATCACACACTCACAACTTGGCTAACGATAATCCAGGACAAGAAGTTAGCCCCATATTGTGTCTAATTTGCAGAGAAGGCACATCTCTCCACTGGCCCTCAGTAGCCAGTCACCAGGCCGGGCTATGGAGAACCAAACAAAGGCCGCCTGAGCCTGGACCAGGCGGAGGAAGAAGGGGCTCATCTGAAGCCCGGTGGGCTTTTGTGTGATGATCTCTAACTGGTAGGCAGGGGAGAATGTGGTAAGCAAAACAGGAGGTGGGAGTCTTGACCACAAACTTGTCCCATTCAGCGGTTTTCCTGGCATGGTTCTGCTACAACAGAAAAGGGTCCTCTCAGAAGTGAGCAGACAGTCAGAACCAATGGCTTCAGGATTTAATGGGATTGTGGAGGGGTGGCTGGGTTTGCAGTTGTGAGAACCCAGGTGTTCTCTGGTATGTCATATATCCTGCCAGATGAGAGGTGCCCACCTGGAAAACAGGTCCTTCATCCCACGCTTCTGGGAATGAGATGAGTCCTTCCTGGTAGTCGGTCTCTAAGCTGTACTTATTCCTTGAGATTTTTTCTTTCTTTTAGTTTTTTCAATCCATCTAGCATGTTTTAATGGACAAAATTGCTATACGTTTAATTTCCTTGTATGAAATCAGAAATAATTAATTGCTTGTCTCACAGGTTGTAATGAAGATAAAACGAGATGAGCCAGGTAAAGTTCTTCACTCAGCTTCCGGTGCTGTAACTCTCAGATGTTAGTTTGCTTCTGCTTCTAGCATTTCTTTTCATTTATTCATTATTTCACCAGTATTTACAAGTGCATACTATGTATCATCACTATTATGAATTTCTTCAAATGATTATTGCCTTGAAAAAAATCTAAAGTACTGGGTTGCCTCTGGATTAGTTAACATTATATATCACTCATATGATCAATTAAGAACACAATTATTAATCACATAATTAATAGTAAATTGATAGTCATACAACTAATTAATAGCATGATTGATAATTATACTCTGTTTTTTTTTTTTTTTTTTGAGATGGAGTTTTGCTCTTGTTGCCCAGGCTGGAGTGCAATGGTGAGATGGTGAGATCTTGGCTCACTGCAACCTCTGCCTCCTAGGTTCCAGCAATTCTCCTGCCTCAGCCTCCCGAGTACTGGGATTAGCCACCACCCTTGGCTAATTTTTTTGTATTTTTAGTGGAGATGGGGTTTCGCCATATTGGCCAGGCTGGTCTCGAACTCCTGACCTCAGGTGATCCGCCCACCTTGGCCTCCCAAAGTGCTGGGATTACAGGTATGAGGCCACTGTTCCGGCCATAGTTACTTCTTACTCTAGTTCTGTAAGAGGGTGACATTTGAGGAAGCAAAATGAAAGATATATAAGACTTTTTAATACAACTTTTGATGTAATTATTTCAAAATGAAAAGTTGAAAATTAAAAAATTTACTAGGGCTGGACTTGGTAGTTCACACCTACCTTGGTAGCCCACTTTGGGAGGCCAAGGTGGGAGGATCCTTGAGGCCAGGAATTGGAGACCAGCCTAGGCAACATAGCAAGACGCTCTTCTCTACAAAAAATTAAAATACTAGCCAGGTGTGGTGGTGCAAGCGTGTAGCCCCAGCTACTTGGGAGGCTGAGGCAAGAAATCACTTGAGCTCAGGAGTTACAGACTGCAGTGAGCTAGGATTGAACCACTGCACTCCAGCCTGGGCAACAGAATGAGACTTTGTCTCTTAAAAAAAAATTACTAGGGTCTCTTTGCTAAGTAGCAATCCACATGTATTTATCTCTTTGTCAATAGATGATACTGAATGAGGGCACTGCAAATTATCTTGGATTTCATATAGGGTAGAGATTCAGGGAGACAGATACTGGGGTGAAAGACCTCAAAGTCTGCAATCCCAAACTTCAGCTAATTCTCTTTTTCCTTTGCCTGCCCTCCTTTCTGTACTTCCTAAATTAGTACCTGGCTCCCTGTCTAATTAGTCACCATCAGTTAGTCATTGGATCCTTGTCTATATATCTCTATACTATCTCTGAAACTCTGCTGTCTCTCCATTCCCACTGCCATGTTCACATGTGAGGCTTGCCACCTCCCATCCAGACCCACTTCGGCTTCCTTCCTCAGGCCGGCATGGTGTGCTTCTGTTGTACCTTTCACATTTCTGCTAGACTGTTCTCTCCAAAAAGCAAATTTGACTGTGTCACACTCTTGTTTAAAGGGCCTATCTGGCTAGGCGTGATGGCTCATGCCTGTAATCCCAGCACTTTGGGAAGCTGAGGCAGGCAGATTACTTGGGGTCTGGAGTTTGAGACCAGCCTGGCCATCATGAAACCCTGTCTCTACTAAAGATACAAAAATTAGCCGGGTGTGGTGGCGGGCATCTGTTATCCCAGGTACTTGGGAGGCTGAGGCAGGAGAATGGCTTGAACCCAAGAGGCGGAGGTTGCAGTGAGCCGAGAACGCGCCACTGCACTCTAGCCTGGGCAGCAGAGTGAGACTCTGTCTCAAAAAAAAAAAAAAAAAAAAAAAAAAAACCTTATGTGCCTACAGTAGAAGTTTCAAAGTTCCTAGATGAGAGTTATGGGTTGAACTGGGTCTCTCCAAAATGGTATGTTGCAGTCCTATTTTCCAGGACCTCAGAATATGATTTTATTTGGAGATAGGATGTTTACAGAGGTAATCAAGTTAAAATGAGGTCATTAGGATGGGCCTTAAAGCAGTGGGACTGATGTCCTTAAAAAAAGGAGAAATTTGGACACAGAGGTGCATACATTGAAGAACACCATGTGAAACCTGGAGTTCCGCTGCTATGAGCCGAGGCACTACCAGTGGCCGGGAGAGAGGCCTGGAACAGACCCTTTCCTCCCGCCTTCAGAGGGAGCGTGGCCCTGGTGATGCCTTGATCTTGGACTTGTAGCCTCCGGAACCATGAGACAATACATTTCTACAGTTTCAGCCTCCTAATTTGTGGTGCTTTGTCTCAGCAACCATAGCAAACTAATACAACGAGTCTCTGCCACATCTTCCAGTACTTTCTTCATTTATTCAATTAGCAAGTATTTGTTGAGAGCTGATAAGATTTCAGATACTGTGTTAGACTTTGGGATATAGCTGGAGACAAGACTGGCAGCTTTAGGGAGGGCTGCGACAAGTACCCAAGCCAGGCGATCAGAATGTAGCAAGAAGGCTCTCATTAGTATGGTCCAGAGTGCACAAAAGCAGGGCACCAAATCAGTATTTGAAGGCTAGGAAGGCTTCCTGAAAGAAGAGACATTTCAGCTTAGAAGTAATAAGAACTCTCTTGTACAAGATGTTTCAGATGAACTATGAAAAGAATGGGAAGAAGGAGAGGCAAGCTATGGCAAATGATGCTAATCATCCCAGTCATCCCCCTGAGACTTTTATATACTTTCTCAAATGAGTGTTCCAGTATTTTGTGAGAAATCTGTTTCAGTACTTTACCAGATCTTGGGTATGTACACTAGGACATATAGTAAGATAGAACTGTGCTAAGCACTACCCTCCTTTTCTCTCCCGACTGGTCACCCTTCCATTATGTTCCCTTCAGGGGGCATGCTTTGTGATTTATTTTTTCTTTCAAGGTTGACCTTATTCATTTTAACCAGATGTTGACTATTTTTAAAACATGGCCAAGAGAATGAGAAGGCAAGCCACAAACTGGGAGAAAATATTTGCAAAAGACACACCTAATAAAAGACTGTTATCCAAAATATACAAAGAACTCTTAAAACTCAACAATAAGAAAATGAGCAACTCAATTAAAAAATGGGAAAAGACTTGAATAGACACCTTGTGAAAGCAGATACACAGATGGCAAATAAGCATATGAAAAGATGTGGAACATCGTGTCAGTTGGGAGCTGCAAATTAAAGCGACAGTGAAATATCACTGCATCTATTGGAATGATCAAAATCTAGAATACTGACACCACCAAATGCCGGCAGTGATGTTGAGTAACAAGGACTCTCATTCATTGCTGGTGGAAATGCAAAATGGTGCAGCCACTTGGGAAGATAATTTGGCCATTTCTTACTAAACTAAACATACTCTCAGCATACAATTAGGCAATCACACTTCTTGGCATTTACTCAAATGAACTGAAAATGTATGCCCTCCAAGAAAAAAAAAAAAAAACCTGCACAGGGATGTTTACAGCAGCTTTATTAATAATTGCCCAAAGTAGCGGTAATTAAGAGGTCCTTTGGTAGGTGAATCAATAAATAAACTGTAGTACATCCAGACAATAGAAGCTAATCTGAAAAGGCTGTTTTATGACTCCAACTATATGACATTCTGGAAAAGGCAAAGCTATGACGACAGAGAAAGATCAATGGTTTCCAGTGATGAGGGGGAGGGAGGGCTAAACATGTGGTGCCCAGATAATTTTTAGGGTAGTGAAAGTATTCTGCATGATATTGGGATGGTGGTTGCCTGTCATTATACCTTTGTCCAAACCCATGAAGTATACTTCACCAAGAGTGAGCCCAAACATAAAGTATGGGCTTTGAGTGACAATGCGGCAACACAGGCTCATCAGTCTCAACAAATGTACCATTCCAGTGTGGGATGTCCCCATTGGAGGAGGTGGCATGTGTGTGGGGGCACAGGATATACAGCATTTCTGTATCTCCTGCTTGATTTTGCTGTGAACCTAAAACTGCTCTGAAAAATAAATTCAATGATTAAAAACAAAAACATGGTTGTATGTAAGGTTGTGGGTGAGACTTGTCATCTGCTCCAGGTTCTGTGCCTCTTCTTTCCAATCCACAACCCCACAGTTGACGTTCTCAGCCATTTCTCCTGTTCCACCTCTGGCTTCTGTTTTCTTATTTTCCCTACTTTGTCAGAGTCCTTGGAATGCCAGCTTCCTATTACAATGATGTTCCTGCTAGCATCCAATTTCCATTGAAAAGATTCTCTTCCTTTTCTGGTGCCCAATAAGCTTTAACTCCCTTCTCAGGTCTTTCAGGCCATAGGCTCCCTGGTCCTTACCAGTCACTTGTTTAATTCTATGTAATTGAGTCTGCCCTTTATACACTACCATATGGCTTCAATATGTATGTTTTCAGTATCTCCTAATATGTGATCTCGAGACCCAGAGCATTTATAAAGATGCTGCAAATGGAATTTAATTAAAAACAGATGGATCCTCTTTGAAATACTCCCTTATCAATTAACAATACCCAGCTGTCTTACTAATGCAATCCCAGAGAAGACAGAGACCATTTAATCTCACTCCTTCCTTTTGCAGATGAAGACACTAAGAGTCAGAGATGTTAGTGTGACTTCCCAAAGGTCATGCAGCGAGATAGGGACGACTCTGTGCTTGGAGTCAGAACACCTGAGTTGTAGTCCCAGCTCTCTTTCTACTAGCCTAGGCTACTCTCCAACTGGGATGTGGGTCTGCAGGGAGCCCCCTGTGAGGTGCTCCCTTATAGGGTGCTCTAGCTACCACTATGGCAGCAATGCTTGCATAGAGCAAAGTTTATTTCTTGCTGCTATCCTCCTCGTTTTCCTTTTCCTTCTCTCAGCCAGAGAAGGCATATACATATATATATATATTTTTTAAGATCTCATATTTTGTCCTTTTAAAGAATAAGAATAAAAAGGTCATTGCAAAGACTTAAGGGGTCACTGATCTTACCTTGCAGGCTTACGGGAAAACAGAGGCTCAGAGGGTTGAATTCATTTGCCCCAAATCACACAGAGGGTGGTAAATCTGAAATTAGAATCTAACTTTGCACACCTCTAATGGGATAATCCCTCCACCCCACCTCGCTCCTCCCAGTATCCTGGCATAGCCTGATCTTGTGCAACCATTTCATTTAGCAAACGGGGTAGAAGTAGGGTTGGAGCAACCGGGAGGAGAGCACTTAGGAAAGATTTGAAAATACGTTGTTCATTAATTTTGTGTGAAGGGGATCCAATGTTTCTAAAAACATGTCCCTGGGTCAGAGATAACACTGTTGCCCTGGGCTGCTCAGAGGATGAAAAGCAGACGTTTATATTGGCACAGTCTTCTTCAGCTCACAAAAAAGGGAAAAAATGTCCTTTTTTGTGCAAAGGCGGCATGGATTGTCAAATTCATTGTGTTTTCCTAGGAATTTGAGACAGTGAGAACATATTGGCCTTTATGTGCATATTATTTCTCAGTTTATTTTGCTGATAAATGTATTATCATTTCCAGACCAACTAACCTTTGACCTCCAGCATCCTGCCTTCACAAGCACAAGCAAGGTCAAAGGTTACTTTGTTTAATGAAAGATCAGGATGGTTGTTACTCCAGCTCAGCCGCTGCAAAATGTAGTGTTTTCTTCCCTTTTTATGTCTATTTTTAGAGAGTTCCTTTTTAAAATAGAATTTATCAGACTTTTATAAAAAGAGGCAATGTTAATTATTTGTGATTTAGAGCATTCTGTGCTAATAAATTTGAAATCGAGATTTTAAGCCCTTAGACTCAAAAACAGCATTTCTTAAAAACTTTCCTGTATTAGTAACTCAGAGACATTTTGGACCTTTTAAATGCTTCACTAATGTTTGAGTTGAAAGCTCAATTTCTATTTTCTAATCACCTTGATTTTTACCTAAATCAAATAGCAATTTCAGCACCTTCAAGCAGGGATAGTGTTAAGGCCTGACTTGTGTCTCCTCTAAAATTCCTGTTAGTCTTAACTCCCAGGACCTCAGAATGTGACTGTATTTGGAGACTGGGTCTTTAAGGAGGCGATTAATTAGCGGGGTTTGGTAGTGCGTGTCCCAGCTGCTTGGGAGGCTGAGGCGAGAGGCTCGCTTGAGCTCAAGAGTCTAAGGTTGCAGTGAGCCATGATCTCACCTCTGTAAACAGGGTGCTTAGACATCCCCAAAAGGCCTTTTCTTCTCTCTCTGTCTCTCTGTCTCTGTCTCTGTCTCTCTCTCTCTCTTTCTCTCTTTCTTTCGAGATGGAGTCTTGCTCTGTCGCCCAGGATAGAGTGTAGTAGCGTGATCTCAGCTCACTGCAACCTCTGCCTCCTGGGTTCAAGTGATTCTCCTGCCTTAGACTCCCGAGTAACTGGGATTACAGGCGCACGCCACCACTCCCAGCTAATTTCTGTATTTTCATTAGAGATTTTCATGTTGGCCAGGCTTATCTCCAACTCCTGACCTCAGGCCTCCCAAAGTGCTGGGATTACAGGTGTGAGCCACCACGCCTGGAAAGAGGCCATTCTTTATCAGAGACTAGGACATGTGGCTTTTCTCTTACCTTGTAGGACTAATAAGGCTCCAGAGTGATACTGTGCATGAATCTGATTCAAAACCTGTAAATCACTGTCTAACTATGTAACCTTGGGCGAATCTCTTTGGTCTCTGGTAGTCAGTTTCCTGTCAACCATGGAGAGTGCCTTGATACCCCAATATTTAACAAATCTTCCAGCAGTTTCTGATGGAAGTCAGGTTTGGAAACCACTGGATTTGATCATTTCCAAGATCTCTGCTTGTTCCTGCAGTCTGTGCTTCTACAGAAAAGGTTTCCATCCCTGACCTCCAATAAGGGTTGGACTCTGGAAGAAATGAGCAGTGGAATTTTGTTATCTCCATCACATGCTGATCAAGCCCAAATTTGTTTTGTTTTGTTTTAGAGATGCGGGTGCAGGGTGGTCCTGAAGCGCTAGGCTCAAGTGATCCTCCTGCCTTGGCCTCCCAAAGAGCTGGGATTACAGGCATGAGCCACCACACCTGGTCTATGCCCAAGTTTTTTTTTTTTTTTTTTTAATTTTGTGGATACATAGTAGGTGTATATATTTATGGGGTCCAAGTTTTATGCCCTGCACGTTTCTCTGCCAGTTCCTAGGAATTCTGAAGCTTCACAGGACAGCTTGGGTGGTGAGGAGGCTGGCTGGGAGAGGGGCTTGGACCAGGGTGGCAGGCAGATAAGGCTGGTGATGGCATAGCAGGGTGTTTTGGGGCTTAGGTAAAGGGGTCAGATACTAGGTGTGATGCTAGCAGGCAGGTTCTGTGCAGCCTCGGGCTGCCGTGCACATGGATTGATGGACTGAATAGTGTTCCTAGCTTTGTAATGCACTTGTTGTGAAGCCTTGGCCAGGAGAATTTGTGCCCAGTTTACTCACTTGCAGAATTCACATATTTCCTACTCTGTCTCATGGGAATATTGGAACAATCAACTGAGGGAATGATTATCAAAGTGCCTTGAAAAATATAAATCCTCTTTACTAGTTTATGGTTTTATAGTTATAGTAAAATAATTAGTCAGTGATGGGATAGGGCTGAAGTCAGAAGGGGTAACCGAGATGTAGGATAGGTTTTCGGAAAGCTAGAAAGGTAAACTGGCTAGTTGTGGTTTTGTTTTGTTTTGTTTTTGAAATGGAGTCTTGCTCTGTCACCCATGCTGGAGTGCAGTGGTGTGATCTCGGCTCACCGCAACCTCCGCCTCCCGGGTTCAAGCAATTCTCCTGCCTCCGCCTCCCAAGTAGTTGGGATTACAGATGTGCACCACCATGCCAGCTAATTTTTGTATTTTTAGTAGAGATGGGGTTTCACCATTTTGGCCAGGCTGGTCTTGAATTCCTGACCTCAAGTCATTCGCCCTCGTCGGCTTCCCAAAGTGCTGGGATTACAAGTGTGAACCACTGTGCCTGGCCTTGAACTGGCTAGTTTTAACCACATTTTCTGAACTATAGTTAATGAAACTATGCAGTTTTAGTTAATGCCTAGCCAAGACTCTGACTTGAGTGATGAAATGACTCTGAATTCAGTACAGGGAAAACGAGTTATTCTACCAAATACTAGTTTAAAGGTGTCCTGCTGAACTCCTACTAACCTCAAGAGAGAAGGCTCCAGGTTCAAGAGGCCGAAGAAGAGACTCCGAAATAGCAAACGAGGCATGAGGTTTTGTTTTTGTTTTGTTCTTTTTTTGTGAGACGGAGTTTCACTCTTGTTGCCCAGACTGGAGGGCAATGGCATGATCTCGGCTCACTGCAACCTCCGCCTCCCAGGTTCAAGCGATACTCCTGCTTCAGCATCCCGAGTAGCTGGGATTACAGGCATGCGCCACCACACCTGGATAATTTTGTATTTTTAATAGAGACAGGCTTTCTCCATGTTGGTCAGGCTGGTCTCGAACTCCCGACCTCAGGTGATCCACCCACCCCGGCCTCTCAAAGTGATGGGATTGCAGGCATGAGCCACTGTGCCTGGCCAAGACATGAGGTTTTATTAGGGGCTTACAAATGGGGAGAGACTCCAGTGGTGGTGGGCTGGACAGGAGAACCCCAACTGCTTGTAAACAGCATGCAGTTTATATAGCACTTTCACTTAACAACTTCTTCTTAATGACCTCCACTTGGAAACCTTCACTTAACCCAAAACTCAGGCCCTCAATTCTCTATTTGGCCCGTGTCCCATGGACCAGGCCAGGGGCTTACACATTCCTTATAGGCAAGGAACGAATCTCCAGGTTGGCCATGCTGGATTCCTTAGCTCAGAACACACACGTTCAGGTGCATCTGCCATACAGAGTCATTCTAGGGATATGCTTAATTATTGTTGTCAGGTGCGTTTACCCTACAAAAGGCTGCCAGCCAAAAATGTGGTGGAGTTAGAATACGCATCCAGGTCTTCTGACCCTGTAATTTGGGGCTCCTTCCCCACATTCATCATCTCTCTCTGAGTGTTAATGTGTTGCCCACAGCATCTCTCTCCCCGGTCATTCCCTTGGAAGGGTGAGTTCCAAAAAGAACCTCTCAAAATGTTCGTGGAACCACCAAGGCAGACTTGTATTAAGTCCCTTTCACACCCACACCCTGATTTGTGGAAGACCCTTTCCGGTTTCGGTACGTACCTCAGGCATATGTGGATAGTTGCACATCTGATTTTCATGATCATTTTCAGCCTCAAAATATTTACAGATGTCAAGTGGTGAGTCCTCAGAGAGTCCTCCAGTGAGGCAGGCGTTCTAATTTCAGTTTTGTGAAAAGGGAAATTAAGGTATTGAGAAATTATGGGATTTAGCAGGAGGCTGGATTCTAGAAAACTGGTTATTTAAGGCCAGGCTACACAAACTCAACACTCTTGGGCATAATGTCAGATCCCTTAATTGCCTGTGAGGTGGCTGTGTCCTTATACTAGCACACTATGGGGACACAAATGAAGGAATGATAATACCTTAAGCTTTTTCCTCCTGGGGCATTTATACTTACACACTGAAGCAAACTGTAACATTTCAGGATCACTCCAAACAGAGAAGGGTACAATCAGCAAGAATCCCGTGTGGATATCTGTAAGGATGTCGACATGGGAGAGAAAAAGCAAACTGTCATCTTGATGAATATGGACTAAAGAAGACATTCTGATCTAAATCATTAAGGAAATACTACAGAACCACAAGGAATGCAAAATTTAAGCTCACTATCTATCACCATCCTCTTTTCTATACAGTCCCTACTCAATGATTTTTCCACTTTAAGATGATGTTAAACCATTGAAATTTCAATGTAATGTACAGTAGTAAATAAATTACATGAGATGTTCAGCACTTTATTATAAAATAGGCTTTTTATTAGATGACATTGCCCAGCTGTAGGCTAATGTAAGTGTTCTGAGCACTTTTAAGGTGGGCAAGGCTAAGCTATGGTGTTTGGGAGGTATATCAACTGCATCTTCAACTTATTAGATCTTTGACTTATGATGAGTTTATCAAGATGTAACCCCATCTGGACTTTTATAGTCTAACTCACAGGTAACCACAAATGAAACTCTGTCTGGGTCATCCCAAAAAGTCCCCAAATATTCTAGCTTTACATGGTCATCTTTTCCTTTACTATCCAAATAAAGTGATGTGCACAACAGGAAATGCTTAGATTCCTACAAGAACTGAGACTTAAGCAAATGTCTTTTGGGATGCTGTCTAAGCCATCTTTCTCTTCAAAGTCACTTAGAGATGGTGTGCTCATTATACGATCAAAGTGTTCAGCCTGTGCAGGGAGCTCTGAGAAGGTCAGCTGAGCAGGTCAGAGGTGGATCTAAAGAGACAGGGTGAGGCTGGGGGCCGGGTTTTCTGACTGTCCAACTAAGAACTTACAATTTACCCTAAAGCAGGGGTGGATTCATGTTTTGTGTTTTTTGAAGTTTATCAAACTTGTGGGAGTGGTGGTGAGAGATGAGGCCGCACAACAGCCAGCTCTATGTCTCCAAACCAGACAGAGGAATCTGGACCTACACACAGGATAGATTTAGACTATGTAAGCTCCCATGTGGGATGCCCAGACCACACCCTTTAGGAAGATTTTAGATAGCTCTGAGATATTCAGATAGATACTGAGGTTTCCACGCAGCCCAGGATATAAACTTCGCCAAGAGAAGAAGAAAGAAAATCGGAACATGACTGGCCTGACTTATAGGGGGGCCTTAGGATTGCATTTGGGATAAGACTGTGGAGTCATACAGATTTGGGAGAGGCAGAAAGAAGAAAAGGAGGGAGGGGAGTGGACTGTGCCTAGGAGGTCTGTTTCTCTGGCCCCTTTCTTTTTCTAAACGCCTGGAGGGTCAGAGAAAGTGATGGGCAAGATGGCGGGGAGAGGAGTTTGTAAAAAGGTAAAAGCAATGCAAACTAGAGAGTCCTGCAGGAGGAAGCCGATTTCCACTGGCTAGGAAGGACAAGAAATACCATCCAAGCAGAACTGGGCTTGAACTAGGTATTATGGGAAGAAAAATCTATAAGTAGAGAAGCACAGGACTGCCCTGAACTGCAGTGTGGAAGAGGGAAAGTGGGTAGCATGGGCAGGAATCCCCGAGGGGTGAGCTGAGCAGAGGGGAGGGCTTGGGCAGGCGGTGTGTGGGAGGGGGTCTGGAGAGACAGAGTGAGGCTGGGGGCAAAGTCCTCTGGCTATCCAGCTGACAACTTACATTTTACCATAAAGGCAGGGGTGGATTCATGTTTCATGTTTTTTGAAGCTTATAAATAAAATTTAGGTTGGGGGTGCAGTGAACTATGATCACTCCACTGTACTATAGCCTGGGCCACAGAGTGAGACCCCCATGTCTAAGAAGAAAATAAAAAAAAAAAAAAATAAAAGAATTTGGGGGGAGGTGGCAGGCAATCTAAGAAAAAGAATCTGAAATTATGAAAACAAAATTGTCAGGGCTCCCAGCATATGCAAATGATGGGCCATGAAGCTCAAGCTTCATGTTAGCCTTGCATGTTCTTAAGCAGGGGGGATTCTCTGGGCTGCCATGCTTGGAAAGAATTGTTTGGTTTTGGGATGAATGCAGATGTTTTGGAGTGTTCAGGGTGGTCAGATGAGTTTGCAAGATTAATGGAGACTATGTTGGTTTCCGTGGGCTGGTTTAACAATGACCACAAGCTGGGTGGCTTAAGACAACAGAAACGTCTTCCCTTCCAGTTCAGAAGTCTGAAATCAAGGTGTGGAAGGTTTGGTTCCTCCTGGAGGATGTGAGGGAGAAACTGGGCTCCACTTTTCTCCTGGGTTCTGGTGGTTGCAGGACTCTGTGGCATTCATGGCTTAGAGACACATCACTCCAATTTTGACTTCCATCTTCACACTGCCTTCTTCTCTGTGTTCTCTCCTCTTCCCATAAGGATACAAGTCATTGGATGTGGGGCTCACCTTAAACGCAGGATGATTTCTTCCTGATTTCTTTAATTACATTGGCAAAAATCCTATTTCCAAATAAGGTCATAGTAACAGGTACCAGTAGGTTAGGATTTAGACATATCTTTTTTGGAGACACTATTCAACTCCCTACAGGGTCTAAACAAAATATCACACAGTGTAGCACTTATGTCTATACTGCGGACCTGCGATCTCTTGTTGCTGTGCCCTTATATCAAATTTGGATCTTGACTGTGAGACCTTGGAGGGGTCACTGACCTCCCTGGGCCTCAGTTTGCTCAATAAAAAAGAGGTGGTTCTTACATTTTGCTTCACATAAAGATTTGAAAATCTGGCCAGGTGCAGTGGCTCACGCCGTAATCCCAGCACTTTGGGAGGCTGAGACGGGTGGGTCATTTAAGGTCAAGAATTTGAGACCAGCCTGGTCAACATGGTGAAACCCCTTTTCTACTAAAAATACAAAAATTTGCCAGGTGTGGTGGTGGGCGCCTGTAATCCTAGCTACTTGGGAGGCTGAGGCAGGAGAATCGTTTGAACCTGGAAGGCGGAGTATGCAGTGAGCTCAGATTGCGCCACTGCACTCCAGCCTGGGTGACAAAGTGAGACCCTGTCTCAAAAAAAAAAAAAAAATTGAAATTCTTGTTGTTCAGGCCATGCCTCATATCAGTTAAACCAGAATCTCTTCGGGGTGGGATTTAGGAATTAACAGTGTTTTAAAAACCATCCAGGTGATTCCAGTGCACATTGAGTTTGAGACTAGTGCTCAACTTTAAATGTACAGGTGGATCAGTGTGAAAATGCAGATTCCAATTTGGTCTGGGCAGGGCCTGAGAGTCTGCATTTCTAACCATCCATCTCCCAGGTGATACTGAGGCAGCTGGTCTGAGGCCCACACCAGCTCTTAGGGCCTGGATGACCTTGCACAGTCTCCTGAGCTCTTACATCATCCTATTCACTCTCCTGCAGTGGCCAGGCTGCAGGCTGTGATGGAGTGAGGTAGAAACATCTTAACAGGAAATGGCTTTTCTGAGAGACAGTTCATTTTGGAGGTGGTTTATATATTGGGAAAGTCCATATGCTACCCATAAATGGGATCTAATGAATTAATGACATTATTTAGAAACAGTTTCCCTAAATGAAAGGCAACAGCCAGCCCTGTGAGCTTTCTCCTGCACCCTGGAATGCTTCTGTTTAGTATAACAAGTGTTAATACGGCCTCCCAAGACCTCTGAAAAGGGACAGCGCCCTTTCAGCAAACCAAAACGCCAGGAAAACAGCGAGAAGGATGTAAACAGTGTTCAACTTCAGATTTTAATCTGTCAAGTGCTGATACTAGAAAAACAAACCCCTCCTCAACCTGGCCCTGAGGTCTGGGCTGTGTCAACTTTGTCACTGAACATTTGCACTCCACACAGGGTTGGGGGGTGGCAGGCAGGAAGGAGTTGTGTGTCCAAAGGCCAAGGCTTTCTGTGCTGAGTCCACTTGACCACCCTGGGGTGCGTACCTGCTCAGAGACTGGGCTTGGATGCTCAGTGGCGATTCTCACCTATAGTGGCCTGTTAGAATCATCTGGGGAGGTTCAGATGGTCCTGTGTCTAGGCCCTCACCAGATCAATTAAAAATAATTTTTCTTGGGGTGGGGCTTGGGCAAGGGTATGTTTTCAATTTCTTCAGGTAATACCAGCATATACCAAGGACACTTTGCAGGTTCTGTGGCTATCCAGCTTGTAGTAGACTGTATAATTTGTTTGGCACATGTTTACTGTGAGTCCTTACTATGTGTAAGTGTCAATTTGGGCTGCTGTAACAAAATACTATAAACTGGTGGCTTGTAAACAGAAAGTTATTTCTCACAGCCTGGGGCTGGGAAGTCCCGGATCAAGGTGCTGGCAGATCAGTATCTGGCATGGGCTCTGGTTCCCAGATGGCGTCTTTTCCCTGTGTCCTCACTTGGCGAGGTGAGGAAGCTCTCTGGGGTCTCTATGGATGCTCATCCTATTCATGAAGGGTTTGCCCTTATGACCTGATTACCTCCTAAAGCACCCAGCTCCAAATGTCCTCACATTGGAGATGATGAATTCTAGGGGGACACATTCAGCCTACAGATAGCAGCAAGGCTCTGTGCTGGGCACAGAGAACAAGATGGCCAGAAGCTGGGAGGGAAGATACAAAACAACAAGTTGTTAATATAAAACTTAGGAATTTCAGTCGTAATCGAGAGCTATAAAGGTGAAGTATGGGGTGCTACCAGACAGAGCACGTCCGTGGAACAGAACCCAGCCTGAGAGGCAGCCTTGCAGAAGTGACATTTGAACAGAGTTCCGGGAGATGGGTAGGAATTATCTAGGGAGAGACTTGGGCGGAGATTGTTCTTGGCCAAGAGAATAGCCAGTGTCAAGGCCTGGAAGAAGGAGGTGCACGGCGGATTAGAAGAACTGAGGGGAGGCCTCGCTGGGGCCGTGGGATGCAGGAGGGCACAGCTGAGCCTTCTGGGTGGGAGGGGCCAGCCTTGGGGGCCAAGCTGGGGATTCAACGTTTATTAGTTTGGAGCTGTGTAAATGTTTTTCAAAATGTTTAGGTTCCCAAGGAAACTCCTCCAGGGCAGACAGAGCCCATGTGCCTTCTAATTCTGTTTTTTTTTTTTTTTTTTTTTTATGAGATGGAGTTTCACTTTTGTCACCCAGGCTGGAGCGTGGTGGCGTGATCTCGGCTCACTGCAACCTCCACCTCTCAGATTCAAGCGATTCAACTGCCTCAGCCTCCCGAGTAAGCTAGAACTACAGGCATGTTTTGGAGCTGGGCACCAGCGGAGCCCCTCTTCAGTTCCGGACACTCTGCATCTGATGGTACCAAAATAGGATGGCAAAGCTGGGTGCAGTGGCTTATGCCTGTAATCCCAGCACTTTGGGAGGGCAAGGTGCGTGGATCACTTGAGGTTAGGAGTTCGAGACCATCCTGGCCAACATGGTGAAACCCTGTCTCTACTAAAAATACAAAAATTAGCTGGGCGTGGTGGTGCATGCCTGTATTCTCAGCTATTCGGGAGGCTGAGGCACAAGAATGATTTGAACCCAGGAGGAGGAGGTTGCAGTGAGCCCAGATGGCACCACTGCACTCCAGCCTGGGCAACAGAGTGAGACTCCATCTCTCTCAAAATAATAATAATAATAATAATACTTCTTTAAAATGTTTTTTTCTTTCTCCACCATCTCTCACCACCTTTAATTTGTACTATCATTGAAGTTTATGAGACCCCTCACCTAAATATTATCCATTTAATCCTTTCAAGACATAAGAGTAGACCACTGTTTATAGAAGAGAAGATTTAGAGAAGTGTTGCTACTTGTGAAAGTTTTCAGGGTGAGTAGAGACTCTTTTTCCCACTGGTCACCAAATGAAATCAGATACTATTTTATAACTATTTTATAACCTGACTTATTCATGTAACATAATCACTGAGTATTTTATTCACATTCTCAAATATTCTTCAAGCATGTCATTTTTTTATTTATTCTTACTGTGATCATTTTAAATGTGTAATCTTGAATTTATTAAAACATAAATATATGATGTGCACAGGAAAAGATTTGAGGGTGTCCATGCTAAAATGTCACCGCCAGTTATGGATAGCTAAATGTGGTGTACTTGACTTTTTTAAAAACAGATTTACAATGCATTTATTACTTTTGTAACAAAAAGTATGACAAATATAGAACAAAGAATTATTAATTTTCTATCTGCTAAGAGATTTGACATAGGAGATTCTATAACTTTTAATTAATTGACTAAACTGAATAAATACGCATTGTGTAAAAGCACTTTAAAGGACTAGAACAATGATCGTGCAATAATCTACAAGTAAGAATGTCATTTTTTAAATTGGCTGCTTCTGGCTGGGTGTGGTAATCCTAGCACTTTGGGAGGCACAGGTGGGAGGATTGCTTGAGGCTAGGAGTTGGACATCAGCCTGGGCAACATAGTGAGATTGCATCTCTGCAAAAAATTAGCTGAGTGTGGTGGCACATAACTTAGTCTCAGCTGCTGGGGAGGCTGAAGTAGGAGGAGCCCTTGACCCCAGGAGGTCAAGGCTGCAGTGAACTATGATTGTGTCACTGCACCTCTGCTGGGCAACGGAGAAAGACCCTATCTCTTAAAAAAGATTGCTGCTTCATATTCCTTTATTTGTATACAACCTAATTAGTACTATATTATTGGATATTTGTTTTCTCTGATTTTTGTAAATATTTATGTTCTCTGCAATCAATAGCCTTGATAAATACATTTTTGAGGATGTTTTTGAACATTTCTTTAGGAAAAAAATCCTATAGGTGAAATTACTGGGTCAAAGGCTATGTACAATTTAAAAGTATTTTTTAAAAACATCTATTGCTAAATTGCCTTCCAAAATAATTGTACAAATTTAAATTCTCACCAGCAGTGTATGAGATTGCCCATGCAAAACTTTTCAATGAAGGAAGGCCAGTTGGTCTGTAGCACTTTAGTTGTTGCAAATATTTAAGTCAAGTATTTCACAATGGAGTGCTTAGTGACCAGGACGCACCCATTTCCTCTTTGTTACGTTGTTGCTTTCTTTATTTCCAGGTCTGCTTTGGGTTTTCAGGGTCCAAGGTGGCACTGCTCAATTTTTTCTGGAGCTACTTTCTCCCTTAACTCTCTCTGCGTAAATCTTACTTCCAGATGAACTTGGGTCTCTCTACGTATTTATGAGACAAAGAACATAGGTTCACCATTTTCCCTCAGCAGTTACTAAGTTTCCTTATACCTTTGTCCAATTCCAGGAATTCCAGTTCCATAGTCATAGATATCAGGACTTTCAGTGTTGAAAGCGACTTTCATGGTCACCAGGCCCATCGGTCCATCCATAGCATCCTGACTCTTGACCAAGGATCATCAAATAGCTGGATGTGGCTGGGCGTGGTGGCTCCTGCCTGTAACCCCAGCACTTGGGGAGGCTAAGGCGGGTGGATCACCTGAGGTCAGGAGTTCGAGACTAGCCTGGCCAACCTGGCAAACTCCCATCTCTACTAAAATTACAGAAAAATTAGCCAGGTATGGTGGTGGGCACCTGTAATTCCAGCTACTCAGGAGGCTGAGGCAGGAGAATTGCTTGAATCCGGGAAGCAGAGGTTGCAGTGAACTGAGATTGTGCCATTGCACTCCAGCCTGGGCAACAAGGGCAAAACTCAATCTCTAAAAAAAAAAAAAAGAAAAGCTGGATGTTCATCTCTCTAGGATGTGTCTGGTTCCAGTGTTGGGTCATTGTTTTTTTAAATTTATTTTTAATGTATTTTTATTTTAGAGACATAATCTTGCTATGTTGCCCAGGCTGGTCTTGAACTCCTGGCCTCAAAGTGATCCTCCTTCCTTGACCTCCCAAAGTGCTGGGATTACAGGCCTGAGCCACTGAAGCTGGCCCATTGCTGGATCTTTCAAGCTGTTATATTGAGAGCAAGTCTAGTTTCCTTAGATATTAAAAAGTTATGAAATCTTTCAAAAACACAAAAATGTAGCAAATAATGATGATACCTGTGTTCCCACCACTTGGATTTACTAAATGTTAATATTCTATTATATTTACTTTAACATTCTCTCTAAAAACAGAAAGTGTTCTAGGCACAGGTGATACAGCTGCTCTTCTTCAAAGCTGACTATTCTAGGCCCTTTGTATTTCCATATAAATTAAAGAGTAAAATTGCCCCATAATTTTAAAAGCTAATCTCCGTTTCTGGACATTTTACTCAATATTTTACTATTATGAGTCAAACTAAAATAAACATTTTGTATGTACACATTTATGTACATTCTTAACTTCTTTCTTAGTATAAATTCCTAGGAATTGGATTGCTAGTCGATGATTAAACATACTTTCGAAGGCTTTTCAGACAAATTGTCAAACTGCCCCTCCTGAGATATATGAGAATGCCCTGTTCTTTGCATTCCTGTTAACATTGGGTATTATCTTTATTTTTCTTTCTACAATAGGATAGATCTAAAATGCTATTCTATTGTAGTTATAATTTTCATTTTATTGATTGCTAAAGAAGTTAAAAATTTAATCATGCATATTGACCCTTTAATAAACATGATTTTGTGATTCACCAGCTTATTTCCTTTTCTTATTTTTGTATTGGAATATTATTTTGCTGTTGATTTATAAATACTCTTTGTGTTATACATGTTGCAAATATTATCTGCATTTATTTATCTTTCAATTTTATTTCTTCTTTTCCAAAAAACAGAAGTGTAAACATAGTCAAATCTATTGGTCTTTTTTTTCCTTTGAAACAAGGTCTTGCTCTGTTACCCAGACTGGAGTGGAATGATGCAATCATAGCTCACTGCAGCCTCAAGCACCGGGGCTCGGGTGGTCCTCCCACTTAACACACAGTAGCTAGGACTACAGGCACCCACCACATGCCCTGCTAATGTTTTATTTTTATTTTTGTAGAGACGGGGTCTCACTGTGTTTCCCAGGCTAGTCTCAAACTCTTGGGCTCAAGTGACCCTCCCATCTTGGCCTCCCAAGGATTGTAGGCATGAGCCACTGTGCCTGGCTCTATTGGTCTTTTTTGTGCTTTTTGCTGTTCGTGTTAAGCTTAGAAAAACTTCCCTTATCTTGAGATTATATAAATCTATTCTTATATTTTCTTCCAGTCATTTTTAATCTACTTAAAAATGTGGAATATATTGTGAGCAAGAACTCTTAAGTTTTTTTCCCTCTCAGGCTTATTCAGCTACCCCAATGTTACTAGGCATCTATGATGTCCCCAGGGATCTCAGATACCACTTTTATCTTATAGCAAATACTTACATACATTCTAGATTTTTTTCTTGTACTCTATAGTCTATTTACAGCCTATCATTTTAATTAGCTAATTATTACAACTTTTGATTATTTTAACTTCATTATATATTTTAAGAACTGACAAGATGCCATTCTTGTTTTAATTTTTCTTAACGATTACTGTATATTTTAAGTTGTTTTTGTTCTAAAACCCAATACAAAAATATTTCATAATAGAAAAATAAAAGCAATGCATGTCATGGCCAATATTATAGCAGTCAAGAGGGTGTAAAATAAAAAGTATAAGCTCTCCCTCTTCTCTGCAGTTAACACTGTTAATGTTAACACCTGTAGTTTTTTGTTAGCACAAATAATTGCTCATTTTTCCTGACGAACTTTAGATTACTTTTTCTTATTTTAAAAATTTGAATTGCCTTAAATGTATGAGATAATTTGAGAAAGGATAGCTGTCTTTATTATTTTTGAGTCTGTGCATCTAAGAACAAATCACATCCCTTGATTTATCTGAATATCAGATATTCAGATATCTGTACGTCAGTCAAGTTTTACAGTTGTTTTCTTTTTTTTTTTTTTTTTTCCTGAGACAGAGTTTCACTCTTGTTGCCCAGGCTGGAGTGCAGTGGCATGATCTTGGCTCACTGCAACCTCCGCCTCCCAGGTTCAAGTGATTCTCCTGCCTCAGCCTCCTGAGTAGCTGGGATTACAGGTGCGTGTCACCACACATGGCTAATTTTTTTTTTTTCCTTTTGTATTTTTAGTAGAGACAGGGTTTCGCCATGTTGACCAGGTTGGTCTTGAACTCCTGACCTCAGGTGATCCACCTGCCTCGGCCTCCCAAAGTGCTGGGATTACAGGCATGAGCCACCGCACCCAGCCTACAGTTATTTTCATATAGGGCCTTCATATTAAAAAAGTTTATTCCTTGGGATGTTATCTTTTATTAGATTTTATTTATTTATTTATTTGAGATAGAGTTTTGTTCTTGTTGCCTAGGCTGGAGTGCAATTGTGTGATCTTGGCTCACTGCAACCTCTGCCTCCTGGGTTCAAGTGATTCTCTTGCCTTAGCTTCCTGAGTATCTGGGATTACAGGTGCCTGCCACCATGCCCAGATAATTTTTGTATTTTTAGTGGAGACAGGGTTTCACCATGTTGGCCAGGCTGGTCTTGAACTCCTGGCCTCCAGTGATGCACCCACCTCGGCCTCCCAAAGTGCTGGGAATACAGGCATGAGCCACTGTGCCTGGACTTTTATTAGATTTTAGAATGGTTTTATTTCCTTTTATATTTTCTCACTAGTTATTGTGGTAAAGCAGGTAAACCACTGTTTTGTTGTATATTATTTTATGATTACTCATGTATGAGAATTTTAGCAATTTCTGTTGTTTTATACAATCACACTACCTATGTAAATGATTTTTTTCTCTTTTTTGATAGCTATATTGATGTTATTTTTATACAGAAAAACACAAGTTATAATATAACAATTACTAGCGTACCTTCTTAAACAGAAATAATAGTCATGGTTTGATTACTTATTTGTTTTCGTTATCTTGTTGCAAAAGTAAAAAGCTCTAGAACAATATGGATTAATGGTGTTGAAATGGTCATATTTGGTTTTTTCTTGCCTTTTTTTTTTTTTTTAATGTTGTTGTTTTGAGATGGAGTCTCTCTCTGTTGCCCAGGCTGGAGTGCAGTGGTACAATCTCAGCTCCCTGCAACATCTGCCTCCCAGTTCAAGCGATTCTTGTGCCTCAGCCTCCTCAGTAGCTGGGATTACAGGTGTCTGCCACCTCCGGTCTGGCTAATTTTTGTATTTTTAGTAGAAATGGGGATTCATCATGTTGGCTAGGCTGGTCTCAAACTTCTGACCTCAAGTGATCCACCCTCCTCGGCCTCCCAAAGTGCTGGGATTAGCCACCGTGCCTGGCCGACGTAACCGTTTTGATTCTACCTTTTTTTGTTTTCCAGCTGTAGACATGCAATGGCACTGGATTATTCTGTAAAGTTCTATTTTCTTTAAAAGTAATACTTTTAAATTTGGAATTAGGTTTACGGAAAAGTTGCAAAAATAGTCCAGAGCTTTCCTGTATATCTCACACCCATTTTCCCCCATCGTGGTCTTGCATAACCATCAAAACTAAGAAGCCAACACTGGTATCTAACTATTAACTAAACTCCAGACTTTATTTGAATTTTACTATTTTTTTCCCACTAATATTCCTTTTCTACTTCAGCAACCAATCCAGGATACCATGTTGCATTTAGTTGTCACATCTCACTGTTACCAGAAAGTGGTCCCAATTCAGACCCCAAGAGAGTTTTTGGACCTCAAGCAAGAAAGAATTCAGAGCAAGTCCATAGAGTAAAGTGAAAGCAAGTTTTTTAGGAATGTAAAGGAATAAAGAATTGCTACTTCATAGGCAGAGCAGTGGTATGGGCTGCTTGACTGATTATACTTATAGTTATTTCTTGATTATATGTTAAAGGAGGGGTGGAGGTCAGGTGGGGTGGCTCAACGCCTGTAATCCCAGCCCTTTGGGAGGCTGAGGCAGAAGAATCGCTTGAACCTAGGAGATGAAGATTGCAGTGAGCGAAGATCGCACCACTGCCCTCCAGCCCGGGTGACAAAGTGAGACTCCATCTCCAAAAAAAAAAGGGGGTGGATTATTCATGAGTTTCCCAGAAGAGGGGAGGGGAATTCCTGGAACTGAGGGCTCCTCCCCTTTCTAGATCATATAGAGTAACTTCCTGATGTTGCCATGGCATTTGTAAACTGTCTTGGGGATGGTGGGAGTGTCTTTTAGCATGCTAATGCATTATAATTAGCATATAATGAGCAGTGAGAACAATCGGAGGTCATTTTCCTCATCATTCTGGATTTGGTGGGTTTTGGGTCAGCTTGTTTACTCCGTCCTGTTTTATCAGGAGGGTCATTGTCATTGTGACCTGTATCTTTTTTTTTTTTTTTGAGATGGAGTTTTGCTCATTGCCCAGGCTGGAGTGTAATGGCACAATTTTGGCTCACTGCAACCTCTGCCTTCTGGGTTCAAGTGATTTGCCTGCTTCAGCCTCCTGAGTAGCTGGGATTACAGGCACCCACCACCATGCCTGGCCAATTTTTGTATTTTTAGTGGAGAGGGGGTTTCACCATGTTGGCCAGGCTGATCTTGAACTCCTAACCTCAGGCGATCCACCTGCCTCGGCCTCCCAAAGTGCTGGGATTACAGATGTGAGCCACCACGCCCAGCCATGACCTGTATCTTGTGTCAACCTCCTGTCACATCCTGTAACTAAGAATGCCTGACCTCCTGGGAATGCAGCCCAGCAGGTCTCAGACTGATTTTACCCAGCTGCCATTCAAGGTGGAGTTGCTCTGGTTCAAACACCTCTGACATCATTAGTGTCCTCCAATCTGTGATAGTTTCTCACTTCTTTCTTTTCTTTTCCTTTCTTTCTTTCTTTCTTTCTTTCTTTCTTTCTTTCTTCTTTCTTTCTTCTTCTTTCTTTCTTTCTTCTTTCTTTCCTTCCTTCCTTCTTTCCTTCTCTCTCTCTCTTTCTTTCTCTCTTTTCTTTCTTTCTTTCTTTCTTCTTTCTTTCCTTCTGTGAGACATTAGTCAAGTATTTTGTAGAATGCCCCTCAATTTGGATTTTCTCATGACTAGCTTGTGCTTTTGGGAAGACTACAGATGACAGCGTTCATCCCATTGCATCCCATCATGGGATACATGTTGTTATGACAGAGTACAGGCAATGTGAACCTTGATCATCTGGCCAAGGTAGTGTTTGCCAGGTTTCTACCCTGTAAAGTTACTTTCTCCCCCACTGATGCTTCTTGGGAAGCAAGTCACTAAGTCCAGCATACACTGAAGGATGAAGGGGTTGGGGGAGAGAACTGATTCTAATTAAATGAGAATCTTTCTGGTATTTTGCTCTTATGATGTCGACTCTTGGTTTGTTTTAGATATTCTTGACCATGTTAGAGACGTAACTAAAGAAATGTATTTTTACATGAGCATCAGCTACCTAAATTATAATTCAGGGAAGAAATGAAAAAAATGAGTATAGGGAAAGAGAAGGGCTTTGAAGAAATTAAAACAATAGAAAGAAATTTTACTACTTGAATTAATTCAGAGGAAGCTCATGTGAAGTAGTAAAAAGTCCATACAGAATCTTTGACTTATTCCTTTTTATCTCCAAAGGTTCTAAAAGACGGTATATTCTGGGAGTGCAGCAAGGGTTGGCAGAATGGAACTGAATAAACAAGTGGGTTTGTTATCCATCTCCGGAAGAGTCTCTTAATTTTCTTGCCATTTAAAGTGTATTCAAGCCAGAAGCATATTTCAGGCTCCTTTTAAATCTTCTCTAAAAAGAAAGCCAGATTCAAAGGATTTGAATAGACATTCTCCAAAGAAGATACACATGGCTAATAAGCACATGAAAAGATGCTCAAGATCATTAGCCATTAGGGAAATGCAAATCAAAACCACAGTGAGACACCACTTCCCATCCATTAGGACAGCCAGAGTCAAAAAGATAGTAACTATTGGTGAGGATGTGGAGGAACTGGAACTGGCAGGGATGCAAAATGGTACAGCTGCTTTGGCAATAGTCTGGCAGTTTCTCAAAAAGTTAAACATAGAGTTACCACATGACCCAGCAATTCCGCTTTTAGGTATATACCCAAGATAAATGGAACGTATGTCCACACAAAAACTTGAACAAGAATGTTCATAGCAGCATTATTCATAAAAGGCCAAAACTAGAAACAATCCAGGTGTACATCAATTGATGAAAGGATAAATCAAATATGTCATAGCCACACATCAGAACATTACTGAACAATAAAAGTAAATCAACTACTGATACATGCTACAGTGTGGATGAACCTTGAAAACATCATGCTGGGCTGGGGACGGTGGCTAAGGCCAAGCATGGTGGCTCACACTTGTAATCCCAGCACTTTGGGAGTCTGAGGTGGGTGGATCACTTGAGGTCAGGAGTTTGAGACCCACCTAGGCAACATGGTGAAACCCTGTCTCTACTACAAATACAAAAATTAGCTGGGTGTGATGTCACATGCCTGTAATCCTAGCTGCTCGGGAGGCTGAGGCAGGAGAATTGCTTGAGCCTGGGAGCCGGAGTTTGCAGTGAGCTAAGATTGCACCATTGTACTCCAGCCTGGGCGACAGAGCGACACTCCGTCTCAGGAAAAAAAAAAAAAATCATGTTGGAAAAAGTCAGTCACAGAGGACCACATATTGTATGAAATGTCTGGAATAGGCACATTCACAGATAGAAAGTAGATTGGTGGTTGCCTAGGACGAAAGAATGACTGCTAATGCATGAGGGTTTCTTTTGGGGGTGATGCAAATGTTCTAAATTTGATTGTGGTGATGGTTGTACAACTCTGAGTTTACTAAAAACAATGGAATGGTAAACTTCACATTAGTGAATTGTATGGTATGTGAGTTATATCTCAATAAGGTTATTATTTTTTAGAAAAAGAACAGCAGATTTTGGAATATGGCTCCAGTTTAAACAGACACTAAGGGCGTAAATGCAAGCCACAAGTAAGCGAACAATACAGGGAGTACGGGAGGCAGTTTCAAAAACACAGGACATCACAGTTGCTCTAGAGCTGAGGATATGCTGGCACTCACGGAGAGAGACAGTGACCTCCTGTGTGATGACTTGAGGGCTGAAGTTCCAGTATTATGTGTCGGTATTAGAAATTCCTTCTTTATTCTTTCTTTCCTTCCTTCTTTTCATTTTTTTTCCTCTCCCTCTCTTTCTTTCTCTTTCTTTATATCTTTATCTCTTTCTGTCTTCTTTTTCTTGACATGATCTCACTCTGTCACCCAGGCTGGAGTGGAGTGGCATGATTTTAGCTCACTGCAGCCTCGAATTCCTGGGCTTAAGTGATTCTTCTGTCTCAGCCTCCCAAATACCTGGGACTGAGCTGCACACCACCATGCACACCACCATGCCTGGCTAATTTTTAAAAATATTTTGTAGAGAAGGGGTCTTGCTATGTTTCTCAGGCTGGTCTCCAACTCCTGGCCTCCAGGATCCTCCCACATCAGCCTCCCATAGCACTGGAATGACAGGTGAAAGTCACCTTGCCAGGCCATGAATTTAGTTCTTTAGATTACAAACTTGAAATACAAGTAATCCAATACACAGTGTAAATCCACGCGTGAGGTTTTTCCAATTGACAATGAGGGCAAGCAGGGTTGGATTGAGGAGGAGACCAGCCTCAGAGGGAGCCTGCAGGGATAGATGGCAGCTTGCTGTGCTCTAGAGAACTGGTGATGAGGGCGGCCAAAATGAGAGGTCCAAAGAGGCCCCACAGCCTAGCTAAGGGCTGTCCTAGGGGTCACCTCCATTCAGCCTCTGCCCTGGCCATAGCTCCATAGCTCGTCACTTTGGGATGCAGCCTTGTGGTTCCGTCTGTCTTTTTTTTTTTGAGACAAAGTCTCACTTTGTCACCCAGGTTGGAGCGCAGTGGCGCAATCTCGGCTCACTGCAACCTCTGCCTCCCAGGTTCAAGCGATTCTCCCTCCTCAGCCTCCCGAGTAGCTGGGATTACAGGCGCCCACCACCAAGCCCAGCTAACTTTTTTTTTGTATTTTTAGTAGAGACAGGGTTTCACCATGTTGGTCAGGCTGGTCTTGAATTCCTGACCTTCAAGTGATCTGCTCACCTCGGCCTCCCAAAGTGCTGGGATTATAGGCATGAGCCACTGTGCCCGGCCATGTCTTGAACTTTCTCTATCAATTAGGAAGTGGGCTTAGGTTTTTCATGCCTATGACCCACTTTCAAATTCATTCTTATTGCCTTATTCTTTTGGCCATCTTTGGGTATCATGCTGCTGTTGGAACAGAACTGCTTCCTGCCCTATTGTGGTCGTTGAATTACTCATGAGATAAAGCTCTTGTATGGTGCAGTCACTTCAGACCCTCATGCATGTAACTGCAGGTTATATCCATGCCATGTTACAGGACCCTCTCAGCTCCATGTTCTAGCCAGCAGAAATTGTGTAATCGTATGTCAAAGAAATGCATTTTACATGTTGATCACTAATTGCAAGCAACATGCAAACTATGGTTTGAAGGTGAGCCACACACCACTGTGTCAAAGTACACTGACTCAGAACCACTGTGCTACACAAGACACACACATGTGCATGCACGTGCACACTTACATGCACACACACTCTGTTGAAAGGACCAGTTCAGATTCAGATTTAGGTTTTCATCTGTTTTATATTAAACCTGTAATTCTTCCCATAAGCAAAGCTGGACTTTCCAGCAACACTTGTTCCTTCTCTGGACTTCAGGTTTCTTATCTAAAACTAGGAGACTGAATCTCTGGGGTTTTTGTACCTTCCATGGTTATGATTTATGATGGGAAAGTCTGATCTCTCTAATGAGGTTGAGCTCCTTAAGGTTAGAGAAGCTAAATCATTTGTAAAGGGCTTCCCCTTCTGTAACACTGAACAGTGTTATCTTCTGCCATTGGGCATGGGAGGGAGGGAGGAGAGTGTTTTCAAGCTACCTCCTACTTTCCAGAACTAAAAGAAAAGTCCCTTTCTTGGTTGAGAATTGCTAATGTAGCTCTTTGCAGGAAATGCTAAGTAAGGTAGGCACTGAGTGCCAGTACTTTGACCCTGTGTACTAACATTATTTGGCACTACATGTGCCTACTGGACTTTCTTTGATAACTTAAAAAGAAATCAACTTTTATTTTATACTCAGGGATACACGTGCAAATTTGTTACATGGATATATGCATGATGCTGAGGTTTGCGGTACCACTGATCCCATCACCCAGGTAGTGGGCATGGCACCCGATAGGAAATTTTTTAGCCCTTGTCCCCCGCTTCTCTCCCTGCCCCCTCTAGTAGTCCCCAGTGTGTGTTGTTGCCATTGGATAACATTTGGATAACTTTGTCTTTTTTTCTTTCTAGATAGCATCAGAGAAATGAGAATCCCCCCAACATATTCTCATCCCCATTCTTTATTCTCTTTGTCTCAAGACAGGCTGGGACGCTGGAAGAAACCCCCCTTTTGCAGTAAAGCATCTGGGATCCATTTAGGGCTCATAGTGCATTGGCAGAAGAAAGTGACCTAGTATGCTGGCCACAACTGCATCTGTTCCCTGTGCAGGTATCAGAGGGATCACGGCCCCTCCGGTAATTGCTGGAGACGGGGTCAACAGGGCCGAAGCTTCCTTCTCCTTGGGCTCCCTCCCCGACCCCACCACATTCCCTCTTAGGAAAGGCAAGTCGCCAGTCCTTTGACACCCCATCTGTCTGACTTACTGCAGCTCCTCCTCCCTCTCCACTCCCACTCTGCCACCCCCATCCCAAGGGCATGGGCTCAATCAATCTCTCCCAGCACTAGGGAGAGACTGAAGTCAGACAATGGAACTAATGGCTTAGCTCCCCAGGCACCTGGACAACATCCAGGGCTCTGGACACATTCCATGACGGTGCCATCCGTCTCCTTTAGGGGTGCCTTTGCTAACCCAAACATCTGAGCAAGAAGATCCATCTTACCCTACTCCAGGGATATGGGCTAGAGGGAGCATTACATCTGCTATGCCTGGTAAGAGCCAGCTCGGAGCCAATCACTGCGGGAAGACCTGGGCCAGGTAGGCAGGAATAGAGAGTAGAGACCATGTGAGGGGTCTGATATTCATGGAAACCTGCTGGGGGTTGCCTAAGACATACTGACACCTCACTCCCACATTACTTAAGAAAACATTATAAGGCATATTAAAAGGCAGAAAACACATTTGAAGAGATGGAGCAAGCATCAGAACCAGACTCAGACATGTCAGGGATGTTGGAATTATCAGCCTGGGAATTTAAAACAGTTATGATTCATATGCTAAGGGCTCTAATGGATAAAGTAGACAGCATTCAACAAAGGGTGGGAAATGAGAGCAGAGAGGTGGAAATTCTGAAAAAGAACCAAAAAGAAATGCTAGAAATCAGAAGCACTATAATCCCAGCATTTTGGGAGGCCAAGGCAGGAGGATTGCTTGAGGCTAGGAGTTCAAGATGAGCCTGAGCATATAGTGAGGCCCTGTCTCTACAAAAAGTTAAAAAAAAAAAAAAAAAAGAAAAGCCAGATGTGGTGGTGTGTTTCTGTAGTCCTAGTTACTTGAGAGGCTGAGGTGGGAGGAGTGCTTGAACCTAGGAGGTCGAGGCTGTAATGAATTATGATTGTGACACTGCACTCCAGCCTTAGCAACAGAGCAAGACCCTGTCTCTAAAAAACAAAACAAAAAAACACTCTAAAAGAAATGAAGAATACATTTGGTGGGCACATTAGTAGGCTGGACATGGCCAAGGAAAGAATCTCTGAGCTTGAGGATATCTTTATATAAACCTCTTCCATTGAAAAGCAAAGAGAAGGAAATAGAATGACATATTCAAGAACAGTGGGACAACTACAAAAAGTATAACATATGTATAATGGGAATACCAAAAGGAGAAGAGAAGAAATACAGTCTTGCATCACATACTTTGGTCAATATCATGGTGTTACCTCATGTGAGATGGTGGTCCTATAAGATTTTAATGGAGCCAAAAAACTCCTATTGCTTGTGATGTGGTAGCTATCATAGTGTTGTAGTGCAACATATTACCTTTTCTATGTTTAGATATGTTTGTTTATTTATTTATTTTTTGAGATGGAGTCTTGCTCTGTCACCTAGGCAAGATCTTGGCCCAGAGGCATGATCTTGGCTCCACTGCAACCTCCCGGGTTCATGTGATTCTCCTGCATCAACTTCCTGTGTAGCTGGAATTACAGGTGCCTGCCACCATACCCAGCTAATTTTTGTATTTTTAGTAAAGACCATGTTGGCCAGGATGGTCTCGAACTCCTGACCTCAAGTGATCTGCCTGCATTGGCCTCCCAAAGTGCTGGGATTACAGGCATGAGCCACCTCACCCAGCCTCTATGTTTAGATATGTTTAGATTCACAGATACCATTGTGTTCCAATTGCCTACAGAATTCAGTAATGTAACATGCCGTACAGGTTTGTAGCCTAGGAGCAATATGCCATGCCCTGTAGCCTAGGTGTGTAGTAGGACATTCCATCTAGATTTGTGTAAGTACACTTGGTGATATTCACACAATGATGAAATCATCAAACAATGCCTATCTTAGAATGCATCCCTATTGTTAAGCAATATATAACTGTATTTGAAGCAATAATAACTGAGAATTTCTCCATATTAATGTCAGATCCAAGAATTTCTGAAAACACCAGCAGGATAAATCCAAAAAAACCCTATACCTAGGCAATTATATTCAAACTATGAAAAATCAAAGATAAAGAAAAAATCCTGAAAAAGCCAGAGAGAAAACATTTTACCAAGAGAGAAACAAAGATAAGAATTACATCTGATTTCTCCTCCATGCAAGCAAGAAGAGAGTGTAATAAAATATTTAAAGTGTTGAGAGGAAAAACCCTACCAACCTAGAATTCTGCACCTAGAATCCTGCAAAATTATCCTTCAAGAGTAAAAAAGAAATAATAACTTTCTCAGACTAAAAAAAAAATAAAAAAATAAAAAATATCCGTGCGTGGTGGCTCATGCCTGTAATCCCAGCACTTTGGGAGGCCAAGGCCAGGCAGATCACCTGAGGTCAGGGGTTCAAGACCAGCCTGGCCAACATGGTGAAACCCTGTCTCTACAAAAAATGCAAAAATTAGCCAGGCATGGTGGCATGTGCCTGTAACCCCAGCTACTTGGGAGGCTGAGGCAGGAGAATCATTTGAACCTGGGAGATGGAGGTTGCAGTGCACTGATATCGCGCACTCCAGCCTGGGTGACAGAGCAAGACTCCATCTCAAAAAAAAAAAAAAAAAAGGAAATGTTAAAAAAAGTTTTTTAGAGAGCAAGAAAAAGATATAGGTCAGAAACTGGAATCTACATAAATAGATGTATTCATGATGCTTGGAAGAGCAGCAAAAAAGTGAAGTGAAAGTAAGATACTAAGAAACCCCACAGCTTACGCTGGTTTTGGGATACAAAACAAGGAACACACACCTTGTCCTTAAGGAACTCACTTTTTTTTTTTGAAACAGAGTCTTGGGAGGTCGCAGTGGCTCCCGCCTGTAATCCCAGCACTTCGGGAGGTCGAGGTGGGCAGATCATGAGGTCAAGAGATTGAGACCATCCTGGCTAACACGGCAAAACCCCGTTTCTATTTAAAATCCAAAAAATTAGCCGGGCGTGGTGGCAGGTACCTGTCATCCCAGTTACTCGGGAGGCTGAGGCAGGAGAATAGTGTGAACCCAGGAGGCGGAACTTGCAGTGAGCCGAGATTGTGTCACTGCACTCCAGCCTGGAAGACAGAGTGAGACTCCATCTCAAAAAAAAAAAAAAGAAACAGTCTCGGTCTGTCGCCCAGGCTGGAGTATAGTTACGTGATCTCGGCTCACTACAGCCTCCGCCTCCTGGGTTCAAATGATTCTCCTGCCCCAGCCTCCTGAGTAGTTGGGATTATAGGTGCACAACCACATCCAGCTAATTTTGGTATTTTTAGTAGAGATGGGGTTTCACCATTTTGGACAAGCTGGTCTTGAACTCCTGACTTCAGGTGATCCACCCGCCTTGACCTCCCAGAGTGCTGGGATTACAGGCGTGAGCCACTGCACCCAGCCAGGAACTCACATTCTAGGAGGAAAGAAAAGAAACAGCAGAGTTCATGGGAAAACTATAGGCTTTGGGATCAGAATCCTTAAGTTCCAAGTTGCGCTCTACTGCTTAGGAGCTTTGTTTGTGATGCAAGTTACTTGACTTCTCTGATCTGTTTCCTCAGTTGAATAGGAGAGAATGAGAAGTAATGTATACACATATAAATAGAGTTCAACAAGCAAAAGTGTTGTTATCATGTGATTATTTAGATAGCTCAAATACAAGTCAGGACCTGAAAATTACACAAATGAGGACCTTCCTTGTGCTGAGGAAGGCAGAAGGGAGGGACCATGGTTTTTCCCACTGCAGGAGTCAGAGACATCTTCATGGAGGCAGTGGTCAAGAGAATACAGCTCGTCTTCATTCTCCTGTCATTTAAATCAATGTCTGCTGTTTGGGCTGGGCACAATGGCTCACACTTGTAATTCCAATAATTAGAGAGGCTGAGATGGGGGGATCGCTTGAACTCAGGAGTTCGAGACCAGCCTGGGCCGCACAGTAAGACTATGTCTCTACAGAAAATTTAAAAATTAGCCAGGTGTCATGGCATGCACCTGTGGTTTTGGTCACAGGGGAGGCTGAGGTGGGAGGATCGCTTGAGCCCAGGAGTTCAAGGCTGCAGTGAGCTATGGATGGTGCCACTGCACTCCAGCTTGGGTGACAAAGTGAGATCCTATCTCTAATCTCTCTCTTTCTCTCTATCTACCTACCTACCGAATCTCCTATTTATTGAGGACCTTCTATGTGGCAGACATTGAACCGAATGTTTTATGTTCATGATTTCACATAATCCATCCAATAGTATTGTCAGGCAGAGATGATGATTCCAGTTTCTCAGAGGAGAAAAATGATATTCCTCAAGATTAAACAAGATGCGCTGGTCACACAGCTAGTGGATGGTGGAGCTCAGAACCCTAATCTGAATGATTGCATTCTAAAGTTTGAGGAGTGGGGTCTTAGTTTAGAGTCACGGTGCTCTTCACACTGACAATTACTCTTCATTCCAAAAGAGACTCTTCCATTTATCTTTAAGATAGTTCACAAGGGGCAGGCTACTCTTGGAGGATCCTTGGCTCCGCTCATCAGTTTCATATACTTGGCTAATTTCTGAGATTTTTAATTGAAAAGATTCAAGGCAGGACTTTTCATTCTAGTGAGGAGAACTGGAGCACAAAGCAGAAAACCCAGGCTGAAGTTTGTTGGGTGCACTCTGGAAGGGTTAGGAAAAGGCTTGCTAACTGAGAGGAGCACAGATTCCAGGGCTTGCACCAGAACCAGGCGCCAGGCACCTTGCTGGCTGGGCACCCAGGGGTCAGAATGAAATTGGGGACCCAGTAAGGTCAAGGCTCCCATTTGAAGGTCCTGTGGCCCTGCACTAAGCAAGGATGACGAGAGCAGGTGCGGACGTCAGGAGCTTCTCACACATTCTGCCTCTAAATAAAGGTACACCCAGAAGTTGAATCCCTGGAACACCAAAAGCATGGTCAAGCCCAGTCTTCCCCCGTAGGCAGCAGCATTTGATACAACCAGATTCTGGGACACAGAGAAAATGTGGGTGATCCCTTGGCGTTTCTTTAAATAATAACCTTTTGTGTTTGTGCAAACTTCATTTTAAAAGCACTTTCATAATCGCTGTTGCTGAGTCTTCACAAAGTTCCTGGTCCTGACTTTTCTGTGGAAGCAAACCGAAGTGACCTGATGAGGTGGAAATCGCTTGGGATTGGCATCAAGTGAACATGGGGTTTGACTCTTCTTCTGGATTTAATAGCTGTGACCTGGGTGACTTATTCACTCTTTTAAGTTTCAGTTTCTTTCTGTGAACAGTGAGGATTATCCTCAGGCAAGGATTACGTGACATCTGATACATCAAGTGCCACACGGCGCCTGGCCCGATGCCAACTGCTCGACAGGTGCCAGCCCCCTTCCTTTTTGCCTCTGTTCACTTCACTCCTGCTGTCTGCCCTTTCAGTCTGGCACCACTCCGCAGTTCTACCTGAACTGGGATGACCCACTGGCATGGTTGTCAAGGCAGAGTTCCTGCATGTGTCTTTTGTCACAAGGCTGGATGTGGAAGGCTGGGTAAGGTTGGTGCAGAGGCTCTCAGGAGGCCCAGGTGATCTTGGGTGCAGTGTCAGTCTCTACTGCTCTGTGTTCCTCTCTGGTACAATGGAGGGAGACCTGTGGTGTCCTGTGGTGTGGGCATATGTGGGTGGGTTATGGGGACAAGCTGGAAGCACCATCAGTTATGAATGGAGAGGTGACAGTTACTCAATGTGTTTCTTTGCGCCTGGGTTGGGGGAGGACTGGGGCTTGACCTGCATGAGATGGGGGGAGGCTGGGACTTGACCTGCATGGGATGGGGTTGGGGGACCTAGGATTTGGCCTTCATGGGGTTGGGAGGTAGGATAGGCACCATGTTATTCCAGGGACTTGGAGGCTGTTGTGCATAGAAGTGGTTAAAGACTGCATCTCTATATTTTGGATTCTGAGTCAGGACACATGGTCTGATACAAATAAGCTCACAGTGGAAATGGCACAGAATATGTGAAACCAGAAGCGCACCAGGAAACCCAAGACATGTGATCACTGAGCCTGTTCCGTCTTCTGGGAGGAGTTGGTTATATTCATTTAGAAGTTTGTTGATGCTTTTTCTGGGAACTTGTTTATTTTCCTTTCCTCAGGGTAGACAGAAAGAAGTCAGGATAGGTGGGATAGGAACTGAGAGATTCATATATTTGTTTATTTATTTTTTTACCTTTAGGGACAATGTCTCACTCTGTCACTCAGGCTAGAGTGTCGTCGTACAATCATAGCTCAATGTAACCTCGAACTCCTGGGCTCAAGTGATTCTCCCACCTCAGACTCGGAGTAGCTAGGACTATAGGTGCACACCACCATGCCTGGCTAATTTTTTTAAAAACGTTTTTTGTAGATACAGGGGCTCGTTATGTTGTCCAGGCTGGTCATGAGCTCTGAGAGGTATATTTTTAGAGGAACAGAACCTTTTAGGCTTTCCTGCACTTTCCCCAAAATGTAGCACTTTCCCCAAAATGTAGCACTTTCCATGAGCCTCGCATCCAGATTCAGGCTGCATGTTTAAAGGCAACTTAAAAACCTCATGCAATCTTTTCTTATACTAATTTTAGTGAATAACTTTTCTTTCAAAATCAAACATATCAAAGAGTAAAATGTCACTTGATATACAGTTCTTGTTATTTGAAGTAGTTATGTTGTATTAAATCACAGTGGACACTGAATTAGTGAACACTGAACCACTGCTCCTAAAAGAAATACAGGGTTAGGTTCCTGAGAGCCTCTGGTCACAGCATTTTCATCAATCAATCAGTATGTAACTTTTGTTTTATATGTGTTTCATTACCACTGAATATTAACAGGGAACTCATGCCTGATCAAAGCTTACCTAATACACATATTTTCTCCATGAGGCAAATCACAGCTTTCTTGCATTTAGGAACGCTAGAAAGTACTTCAACCCTACACTTGGGGGCCACAGTGAAATCACCAAAAAAATACACAAAAATGTGAAAATGTGGCACTAAAACAACTTCAGAAAGGGCATTTATTTACAGAGTAAGGGCTGAAACAAGAAGGCAGAACACCATCTTATTCAACACCTGGGAATGTGGGCATTGGGCAGCTTGAATTTCTCACTGTTGTGCAGGTTTCCATGAATGACCATGAGCACCAATATGTGAGTGTTGACTTGCGGAGTACAAGGAAACTTTAGAGAGTAGGAGAATTTGCAAGCATATAATCTGTGAATAATGAGGATCAACTTGACTTTTATTCCTCCATCTTCCCTCTCCCCCATACCTCCAAGTGGTTTTGGCAAAACCAGACTTTAGGGAAGACAATCACAGAATAAATTGATAGGATTCCTTTGCTTTGGAACTTGCCTGAGGACTTAGCATTTATTTATTCATTTATTTATTTATCTACTTTTTTTTGAAATGAAGTCTCACTCTGTTGCCCAGGCTGGAGTGCAGTGGTACAATCTTGGCTCACCGCAGCCTCCGCCTTGCGGGTTCCAGCAATTCTGCCTCAGCCTCCTGGGTAGCTGAGATTACAGGCACGTGCCACCATGCCTGGCTAATTTTTGTATTTTTAGTAGAGACAGGGTTTCATCATGTTGGCCAGGCTGGTCTTGAACTCCTTACCTCAAGTGATCCTCCTGTCTCAGGCTCCCAAAGTGCTGGGATTACAGGCGTGAGCCACTGCCCCTGACACTTGGCATTTATTTTAACTTTCATTTTAGGTTGATAACTAATTGAAGCCATTCTCTCTCCTCAGGTCTAGGTAAGCAATGGTATTGTCCAGCTATCTCCTTGCAAGGTATACAAACACTTTCCAGATCTGACATGTTGTCTTCTACATTGCCTTATCTTCCTCCACGCCTTCCCAGTCTAGCTCCAGCCATACTGAATTCCGTGTAGTTTCCTCCTGTGCATATGTGTGTTTGCATATTCTGATCTCTATGCCCAAGCTCTTTCCTGCCTGCGTTGGCTTTTCAAGTATTGCCTCCCTGTGAAGCTTTGACAGTGAAGTCCCTCTCTCTGTTCTTGATGTCCTAAGCATGCAAACTTATTTACCTTGTTTTATTTTGTTTATTTATTTTTTTGAGACAGGGTCTCATTCTGTTACCCCTGCTGGAGTGCAGTGGTGTGATCTTGGCTCACTGCAGCCTTGAAAGCCTCCCGAGTAGCTGGGATTACAGGTTTGTCACTGCACACAGCTAATTTTTTTTTGTACTGAGGGGGTTTCACCATGTTGCCCAGGTTGGTCTTGAACTCCTGGGCTCAAGTGATCCACCTGCCTTGGCCTCCCAAAGTGCTAGGATTACAGGCATGAGCCATCATGCCTGGCCCCCTACCAGGCGTTTGTCTGTTTACCTGTTTGTTTTTGCCATAAGAATGTAAGCCCTTTGAGGGAAAGGACCCTTTTTCATCTTTGTCTACCAGTGCTTGGCAAGTGCCTTCATGAAAGGAGGGATAGAGGGGTGAAGGAGGAAGAGAGTGTTCCAAGATGTTGACACTTTTGCTCACGGTGGTTGAAAACACCGGTATAAGTTAATTAGGACTCATCAAAGGAAGAAAGCAAGGCATCTTATTTTTCTCTTTATTCATGTAACTATGTTCACAAGCTTAAAAAATTAGGTGTAATTTTCACAAAGGTTTAAAAAAATTAGGAGTAATTTATTGGAAATCCTTGTGTTCAGCCAAATATGGTGTAAATTACAGACCTTTCATTTCACATTTCTATGAAATATATCTGACTGATAGTGGAGAGCAATAAAGTGGAATCTTGATCTTGTGCCCAAGAAGTAATTACTATGTACCCATTGCAAGTCATTTCACCTTTTGGGACCTCAGTTTCTGCAGCTGAAAAATAAAAACATTAAGAGATTACACTGGAGTGTGAGTGTTCTGTTGTTTCTATCTGCCCAGCATCCTTTCTGTCTAGGATTAGGCATGACCAGAAGAATCAGACCTGATAAATCTGTGTATTTCCTCTATCTGGCCAGAATAATTGGTTCAGGAATGGACATAGGATTAAAGTCTGAAACTGTGGAACTTTTGGCCAGGTGTGGTGGCTCATGCTTCTAATCTCAGCACTTTGGGAGGCCAAGGCAGGAGAATCAGTTGAACCCAGGAGATGGAGGTTGCAGAGAGCCGAGATCATGCCACTGTACTCTAGCCTGGGCGACAGAGTGAGACTCCATCTCAAAAACAAAAAACAAACAAACAAAAAAGGCAAAAACTTTTGTAGAAACTATTAGTTTAACATGGCAGATGAGATGCTATTAGTTTTCCTCCAAAATCCATTTGCTCCATCTCCCTTAGTAACAGAACTCTTGATTTGTAGCTGGGCTTATAGCAGCCAGGAACAAAGATTACACTCCTAGTCTCCCTTACAACTAGGTGTGAGCATATGATTACATTTGACCAAGGAATTTTTTTTTTTTTAAGAGATGGGAGTTTTCCTTTAAGAAGTGGACAAAAGACATGAACAGACACTTCTCAAAAGAAGGCATTAATACAGCCAACAAACATATGAAAAAAAGCTCAGCATCACTGATCATTAGATAAATGCAAATCAAAACCACAACGAGATACCATCTCATGCCAGTCAGAATGGTGACTATCAAAAAGTCTAGAAACAACAGATGCTGGCGAAGTTGCAGAGAAATGGAAATGCTTTTACACTGATGGTGGGAATGTAAATTAATTCAACCATTGTGGAAAACAGTGTGACAATTCCTCAAAGATCTAGAACCAGCAATACTATTTGACCAAGCAATCCCATTACTGGGTATATACCCAGAGGAATATAAATCATTCTATCACAAAGATACACACATGCATATGTTCATTGCAGCACTATTCACAATAGCAAAGACATGGAATCAACACAATGCCCATCAATGATAGACTGGATAAAGAAAATGTGGTACATATATGCCATGGAATACTATGCAGCCATAAAAAAGAATGAGACATGTCCTTTGTAGGAACATGGATGGAGCTGGAACCATTATCCTCAGCAAACTAATGCAAGAACAGAAAACCAAACACTGCATGTTCTTACTTATAAGTGGGAGCTGAACAGTGAGAACATATGGACCTAGGGAGGGGAACAACACACATTAGGGCCTGTCAGGGAGTGGGTGTGGGGAGGGAGAGCATTAGGAAAAATAGCTTATATATTAATAGTAGTGCTTAATACCTGGATGATGGGTTGATAGGTGCAGCAAACCACCATGGCACATGTTTACCTATGTGACAAAGCTGCACGTCCTGCACATATACCCCAGAACTTAAAATAAAAATAAAAGAGAGACAGGGTCTTGTTTTGTCACCTAGGCTGGGGTGCAGTGGTGGCATCATAACTCACTGCAGTCTTAATCTTCTGGGCTCATGTAATCCTCCTGCCTCTGCTTCCTGAGTAGCTGTGACTACAGATACATGCTACCATGCCTAGATAAATTTTTTATTTTTATTCTTTTAGTAGAGACAGGGTCTTGCTATGTTGCCCAGGCTGGTCTCAAACTCCTGATCTCAAGCAATCCTCCTGCATTAACCTCCCAAAGCACTAGGATTGTAGGTGTGAGCCACCACACCCAGCCTTGACTGAGGATTTAAGAGGAAGTATTATATATTACTTCCTGAAAGTGTCCTTAAAGAAAGGTGGGGAAGTCTTTTTTCTTACCTTTTTCTTTCATGCTAGTTGGAATACAGACAAGATGGCTGGAGCTCAAGCAGCCGTATTAGACTATGAATTGGAACTCACCCATGGCAGATAGCAAAGCAATAAAAAGAGGAAGCCTGGGCCAGGCACAGTGGCTCACTCCTGTAATCCCAGCACTTTGGGAGACTGAGACAGGAAGATAGCTTGAGCCCAGGAGTTCGATATCTGCCTGGCCAACATAGTGAGACTTTGTCTCTACAAATAATAAAAAAAAACTTAGCAGGGCATGGTGGCACATAGCTGTGGTCCCAGCTACTTGGGAGGCTGAGGTGGACATCACGTGAACCCGGGAGGTGTTTGGGCTGCAGTGAGCCATGATCACGTCACGGCACTCTGGGCTGGGTGACAGAGTGAGAACCTATTTCAAAAAAAGGAAGCCTGGATTACAGATGTTTGTGGAGCAACTACACAGCCCTGGACTGCTTACTTTGGGGTTTTGTTTATGTAAGACAGAATGAACTTCTAGCTTGTTTAAATAGTTGTCACTTTGAGTTTTGTTTTACTTGGCAGCTTAACCTAATCCTGATTGATAGAGAGCTATGGGGAGGACAACCACTGGGCTTCTGAGATGACTGGCAGGAAGTCTGAACCCTCTGGATGGTCATCTTGCCACCGCATGGGAAGGAAGTTTGCCTGAATAAAGCCGACATAGAAGGAGACAAGGTAGGAAACAGAGACTCCCTCAGCCCCTCGGATATCAATGAAGCCACTGTATCTGGCTGTTCTTGAAGCTCACAGCCTTTAACTTTTCAGTTTATGTGTGACACTACTTTTGCCTAAGTGAATTTTGTGTAAATCAGGGTCTCTGTCTTTCACAACTGAGAGTCCCATCTAATACAAAGCAGCAGAACGACTTCTCCCAACAACTTCTTACTCAGAAACCCAATCATATTCAGAAGGGGCACAAAGAGCTTCTTTGGCTCAGGCAGGGTAGGAGGATGGAGCCTGAGATCTCTCAGGAATTGCTTGTTCTCCTCACAGCACAGTCTGGAAAACACAAAACTAGACGAGTCTACTATCCTGTGGAAGAACACAGCTAATTCTGAGTGTTCATTTCAAAGCAAATGCCTGCTGCTTTTCTAGAATCACTCAAAGCTGGTTATTGCATCATTGCTACTTTTTAACATCTTTTTTTCTCCTTTGTTAGTAATGTTAATAAGGCAAGTAGACACCTTAGTTGAAACAAGCCCAGCCCTCCCTTGGCTGTTTCAACACATTCAGTATCCTCGTCTTGAATGCTCATTCTTAATCAAGATTCAGCAATCAGGTCTCTTAGTTTTAGATAATTCGTTTATATTTTGACTTGTGAGGCTTGAGCTTAGGGTTAGCTAGATTCGCACAGACATTAACCCTCCTCTAGCTAATTCTGCCGTTGTTTCAATGTCTGGCATTTGGGATTTGTTCAGTTGGTTGCTCCTTCGAACTAAGTTTCATTTGCAAGGGAGGGAGTCAGATTCCAAAGCGGGATCCCATTTCCATTGCTTCAGGAGAGACTCAGAATATGGCACCAAGACCAGTTGCCTCTTCTAAGGGATCTAAGCCTCTTTGTGGAGGAAGGAGGGCATCGCCTGTCTCAGCTTCCACTCTGCGTGCAGCCTCTTTGGCGCTGGCCCATTTACTAACCACACTGGACTGCCCTGTCTTGGGAAAGGAAGTGTGTTCTCTGCCCTGATCAACAAAGGGCACCTTGGATCACCATTGATCTGCTGGAATGTTGGATGCCCTCTGAGGGTGAAATGTGCATTTTCTTCTTGATCTGATTATTGTTGACATTTTCACTGGCAGCCCAGCCTTGAAAAGCCACATCCTGGCCAGAGAAGAGCTGAAATCTCACTCAAGCACTTGCTCTAGGCGATCACTCTGGGATCCAGGGCTGAGGCTTTCATCGGGGTCATGGAAGCACTGCGATCAAGGAACACCATTCTTTCCAGTGTCGGGAAGACACAGCAATCATAAGCTGTTTCTTCCTCTTCCCAGGGCTCATGTATACCATTGCTGCAGACCCAGGGAATGTTTAGAACTAGGCTTGGTGTCAGATCAGAGACTTGGTAGAATTTTCAGCTCTTTGTGTGAGAAAAGTGGCAGCAACATAACCATGTTAAAAGCTGCTTTGGAGCCAGGCCTAACCTAGTCAAATTGCTGTTGCTTTATCAGAAGTTGATGGTGTGAATCTCAGCTTCAACTAGACACTCTTAAAGGGAACAGAGTTAAACCAGCATGAGTACTCCTTTCCCCAAAGGCAGAAAGATGAAGCTTGCATTTGCAACAACCCTTGAGCTGTCAGGCATACAGTACCCCTTTTATTGTTTGTAAAATTCTTTGCTCAATCAATAACCACACAAGTATTTTCTGTGTACCTGTTTTGTGCCTAGAACCATGCTTCATATTAAGGAGGTCTCGAGAATGAGGATGTTTCTGCCATGGGAGGGCCTGTGGTTTAGTGGAATGGGACACTCTTGTGATCTGGAATGAAGATAAGGCGTTCTCATGACCCTAGATTATAGTGGACGTGGGAAAGGGGGTAAAGGATTTGGTTGCTTGAGAGTAAAAGCAATAAAGTGAGATTCACTGTATTTCAAGGTTGGGCATAATGTGCTTTGGATGTGTGTCCCCTCCAAATCTCATGTTGAAATGTGAGCCCTGATGTTGGAGGTGGGCATAGTGGGAGGTGGTTGGTTCATGGGGGTGGATCTCTCATGTATGGCTTGGTGCCATCCCCTTGGTGGAGTGAGTACTCACTCTATTAGTTCATATCTCCTCCTCTCTTTCCATGTGATCTCTGCACTTGCCGGCTCCCTCTTTGCCTCCTGCCATGACTAGAAGCTTCCCGAGGCCTCACCAGGAGCAGATGCCAGCACCATGCTTCTTGCACAACCTGCAGAGCCAGAAACCAAAATAAACTTTTCTTTACAAATTACCCAGCCTCACAAATTTCTTCATAGCAATGCAAACTGACTAACACAGGCCAGGTGCAGGGGCTCACACCTGTAATCCCAGCACTTGGGAGGCCAAGGTGGGTGGATCACTTGAGGTCAGGAGTTTGAGACCAGCCTGGCCAACATGGCAAAACCCCATCTCTACTAAAAATACAAAAAGTAGCTGGGCTTAGTGATGTATACCTGTAGTCTCAGCTACTTGGGAGGCTGAAGCAGGAGAATCGCATGAACCTAGGAGGCAGAGGTTGCAGTGAGCCGAGATCACACCACTGCATCCCAGCCTGGCTGACACAGTGAGATTCCATTTCAAAAAACAAACAAACAAACAAACAAACAAACACTGACTAACCTGGGCATACCCTTGATTTTGTCATATCTCTGAATGAAAGTTTGCCAGACAGACCTTCTAGCAGGAATTTCAGTTTCCTGAGAACAGGGTCTTTCTTGGACTTGTTTACAGTTGTGTCTTCTGCGTCCAGTGAAATGCCTAAGTGGTAGACATTCGATAAATATTCACTACATGAGTTAATCGGAGGCTGGGTGCTGTGGCTCATGCCTCTAATTCCAGTTCTTTGGAAGGCGGAGGTGGGAGGATCGCTTGAGCCCAGGAGTTTAAGACCAGCCTGGGTAACACAGCAAGACTTTCTACAAAAATTTTTAAAAATTAGCCAGGCCTGGTGGTGTGTACCTGTAGTCCCAGCTACCTGGGGAGCTAAGGCAGAAGGATAGCTTGAGACCAGAAGTTTGAGGGTGCAGTGAGCTGTGATTGCACCAGTGCACTTCACCTGGAGTGATTCTGTCTCAAAAAGAAAAAAAAAGTTAATGAGAGACTGAGGTGGACATGGTACAAAGCCCCCCATTCCCATAGACTGCCTTTGCATTTATTTCTGAATGAGTTTTGGGAAGGGGATGACCTCTTTCTGCTGTATCTCTAGGAGCTAGGTGAGGGCTCCAGGGATAAGCAAAAGGTGTCCCAGCATCTTGGCATATATTTCCAGACACTCTCCCCTCCATTGCTCATCAGAGGGGCCCTCTGAGAGATTTCCAGAAAACTTATGGAGAGTCAAGCATTTGTTTATCTTTGGGAGGCATATACATTCCCCTTTGCTGTCTCTGAAGGTTGTTATCTGAAAACTGTCTAGACTTTAGATTCAAGCTGGGCAGGAGAAGGGCAATGAAATACTTCTCCACTTGGGGGTGGGGCTGGACACAATGAAATATTTCCACTGCTGACCTGTGGGGCTGACTCCCTGCACAGTCAGCTCAAGGCCCCACAACTCGGGGCATGGGGTTTGTCAGTGTCTCTGTGCCGTCCCATCCGGGAGAGACTGTATATTGCTTGGCTTGCACAAAGAGTTTTTTTGCAATAAACTTTTCAATTTGGGTAAAGAGGGAGCAGGAAAGGCCTTTCATCTTGTCTTTTGTGTGGTATCTGTGATGGGGTTAGGGTGACTGCTCCAAACTGATTAGAGAGCATTTCGGTGGGATGGTGGGAGGTGGATTCCAGCCTTGTTTTGGATCCATGTCTAACTTTCTTTTTTGTTAAAGAAAAAAAAAAGTCTCCTTTCATCCCAAAGCTCAACATGCGAGCATCCAGCCAAAAGTACATTTTTTTTTGCAGTTTATTAAATATGTTGCCTCTTAGATCTCATATTAAAATCTATTTCCTTTCTGCAGGGGACAAGTTGAAACCAGAAAACTTGCCTTATAATTTTTCCACTTTGATTCTGCTGCTTGCAAAGGGCACCTCCAGTCCTCCAGTTGCAATAGGGAGTTGCTCCTTAGGAAGGGAGTTAACTCTTGTTTCACCACCCACTGGGGATGGGAGGAGCAGCTGGCCTTCCTTCATCACTGGACCCAGCCTGACCTCCCCTCACTGCACAGCTTTGACTCAGCATCAGTCAACTGAGTTAGGGGAGCATGCTGGCTATGCAAGTTAAGCTAAATCAAACTCTTTCTTAATCTACTCCACCATCAAATAGGCATTGTGATCTGCTGGTTTAGATCCAGAAGGGATTCTCCCTGCTCTGGGGTCTGCTTTGAGCTCTCCAGCCCTGTGTTGTCTCTTCCACCTGATTCCTTGGGCATCTGTCTTACAGCAACACGCACTTCAAGGTCCTAGAAATCTCCATTAAGAAGAGAACTCATTGTGTCCCAAGGCAGTCCATCCCAGTGCAGACCTCTCTAATTGTTAAGATGTTTTTCCTCATGTTGGGTTGGTCGGTCCTGCTCCTATGCATTGGTCTCTTCCCTGGCAGCTGGAGAAACCGAATTTAATTCAAATCAGCTTCCCATGGTGTATTACTCCGTTTTCATGCTGCTGATATACCTGAGACTGGTAATTTATAAAGGAAAAGAGGTTTAATGGACTCACAGTTCCACGTGGCTGGGGAGGCTTCACAATCACGGTGGAAGGCGAAAGGCATGTCTTCCATGGTGGCAAGAGAAGAGGAATCGAGTGCAACGGTTTTCCCCTTACAAAACCATCAGATGTTGTGAGACTTACTTACTACCATGAGAACAGTATTGGGGAAACCACCCCTATGATTCAGTTATCTCCCACTGGTTCCCTCCTGCAACACGTAAGAATTACGGGAGCTACAATTCAAGGTGAGATTTGGGTGGGGACACAGCCAAACCATATCACATGGGGAAGGGTAGGGATGCTGGTTGAGACCTCAGGATGGGAGCTTGGGACCAGTGTGCCCAGAGTTGGCAATTTTTCAAGAGAAGCTCAAAATTCACATTTTCAATGTGAACTCTCACTTTCTAAATGCTGACAACTCATTTTTAAAAATTAGCATAGAACAGCAAACAAATCACAGCTTCAGGTCAGGAACAGCCCCTTGGGTCCTCACTTCGTGATAGAAACACGAAGATCAGCGATTGCAGGCTGAGAACTGTGTACAGTTCTGGAATCTTTGGATTTTGCTAATCTCTGTTTCCCTGGAATGGTTAGCGTGCAGTTCTTACAGTGTTCATATTCATGGAGGAAGGGTAGAGAGAGAAGGGTAGAGAAGAGCTGGTGTCGAGGAGGGCAGCTTCAGGTGCTGGTGTGGGTGGAAGAGCCTAGGAGGAGAGGATGTAGGCAGAGAACCAGTGCCCCTAGCAGGGAAGAAAACAGAATACAGAGCCCAGCCTGGCTGCGGAAGAGAGAGGTCCTGAGAGTCCTGAGAGTCCTGAGGTCCTCTTGAGCCTCAGGAAGATGGCAGCCTCCTGCACTTGTTGGGCTGGGGAGACAGGAGCTAACTGGACAGGCCCTGGGGCCAGGGATGGAGAGGCAGTTCATGGGCAGGTGGTGGAGGTGGGACCAGTTGGAGGGGAGGTGAGAGCGGGATTCTCTGAATTCAGAGCTGAAGGAGCAGCTATATTATGGAGCTCATTGAGAATGTTATTTTTTGAGTGTTTTCTTGCTGATGCCTTGGCTAAGATCACGCTCTTTCTCAATCTTTATTATGTGGGCGCATGGGCATTTTTACCTTCGCTCTTTATACCCATCATGTACTAAGCCCTTCAAGAATATCTGAAGAATGAATAAACACGTGGATGTGTACACCGTGAAAGTCTTTTTGTGTGAAACGTGTAGCCTTGGTGGAGGAGGAGGACTGCACATCTTCCTCAGGAACCCTGAGGTGTCAGCTGGGGCTCTCAGAACTTTAGCCTTCGTGGGGGTTCACTGCCACCTCCCCCAACCCCCCATGCTGGGAGACAGTCAAGAGCTGTCAGTCTGATTTTGGGGCACCAGGTTTAAACCTCTAAACAAACAGGAGGAACTGTGGCATTCCTGGGCGTTCGTGCAGAGAAAGTAGCCAAGTAGGAAAAAGTTACTGAAAAGTTACAGAATGGATATCAATCTTGGAGACAGTAGAGAAGCATGGTGTGGGCTTACTGGCTGTGGTAAGGATGGGTGGTGTTAGACCAATCCCTCGGGGATTTTCTTAAGTCCCCAAAGGAACGGGAGAAGCAAGGAGAAAGGCCTGACGGTCTCAATGGGCTGAAAGGGCTGTGATGGCTTGGAAAGACTTGGTCTGGACTCAAAACAGTGGACAGACACCGGCAGCAGGGGAGGGCGCGGGAAGGACAGCCACTGTTGGGAGAAGAAAGCTGGCTTGCTGCCTAGACAGCAAACTGAGTGCCTGTGGCCTATCTGCTGGAGGCTCGGCCCAAAGTCTCAGATTATGCCTGGGTCTTTTAGGAGTAGGGGAAACACGTGTATTACTATTTGACATTATCTATCTTATCTATCTATCTATCTATCTATCTATCTTCTATCTTCCACCCATCCATGTATGTATTTATCTACCTATCTATCCATTCTTTTGTATACACATACATATCTATTATATAAAAATAAATTAATATACTGAAAATTCATAATGGCCATGCCTATTTGCAAATCTAAGAAATAATTTCATCACATTCCAGAAAGTGCCAAGGTGATGAGGTGTAGATTTTAAAATGTGGCATTTTCCCATGACTTTGGGGGTGCTCTTTAGGTTTTTCCCAACTTCTGCCCTTCATTCTTTAATTAATTTTCTTCCTTCTGAGAAAAAGCATTCTTAAATGTGCAGTGCATTCTTAAGTTATTTTAAGGTAAAAGAAGATGGTGTGAAAAGAGACAAAAAGGAATGTTCCCTCACAGAACTTATCTGTTTCAAAGGTATTTGAAATTCCCGAGGTTGATACTGCAATGTGGCTTCTCATTTGCGCTGTTGGAAGAGAAAAGGCTTTGGGATCCCCCAGCTGGCTCGGCCCTGGAAGAGTCAGGAGCTCATCTTTTGTCCTGATCTTCAGTGCCTGCCCACCCGGGTTCTGAGCAGGCAGCTATGGGGTGGGGGCCAGGACCTTAGGAGACGTCTTCTTCCTCCTCTCCATCTTCCTACTCCTCTTCCTTCTCCTCCTCCAGACAGTTGGCCATGATCCTGCCAAACCAGCCAAGTCTGTTTTCTAAGAAAGGGACACGGAGCTTCCCTTGGGAGGAAGCCATGGGCCTTGCACAAAAGAATCCTGGCCACAGGGGGCCGGCTGGGCAGGACCCAGCCACAGGATGTGCATCTTGAAAAAAAAAAAAAACCAAAGCCTCCAAGAAATATAAATTTAGCAATGTTATTTTCCAGTGATCGTAGAAATGTCATAATCATGTCTCTTCCCCAAGGCAGAAAATAGAAACCTTGACATGAAGGGAGTGATCTGTAGGCTTTTCGGACAAATTGGCACCCGCTGGTCTCTCCTCTTCCCTCTTCATCTGCTCCACACGTTTTGGCATTTAACTCCACTCTGCTCCAAATGACTCTCTAGTTTCATGCCTGGATGTCTTGTCTTCCCCACTCACCTGGTGCCTCTTCTTTCTGATGTCAGTTTCTTTCTGTAGACTGGCCCTGCCCTGATCCAAGGAGACCCTAGTCTGTGGTGGACCTGCTGGTGTTTGGGGACCCCTGAGTGCCCCAGGAGCCCGCTTGAACTCCACAGCCATGGCCAGGCTGTGTCTTGGCTCTGGGCTTTGTCCACTGGGATGGAAGCCTTCCCTGAGCCCGGCCTGATCATCATACCACCTCACTCCTGCCAGCTCCTAGGTGTCCCTGGATCCTCATGCTGGTCTTTCTGTATTGACTTCCACATTCCTGCCTCTTGTCTGATGCCAAGAAGCACTGTGGCTTCCGAGATGCTGCTGCATGGCTCTGCCCTGCTCTTGGGGCTCTAACCCCTGGGCATCAGCTTGACTCAGCTCTAACCCCAGTTGATGATGCTCAGTGGACTCTGTGATTCTGACCCTGATCCCACTTTGGCAAGGGTTGGATCTTCTGTTCTGGCCAGTTCTCTCCTCCATTTCTACCCCATGCCCACGTGGGTTCTTTTCTGCCCTCCTGTCGTCTCTGTGGAGGCTGCATCAATCTTATTATTATTATTCCTGATGGTCCTTAGCATTCTGCTGAGAATTCAGCAATGTTTGTGAAATTAAACCAATGTTGCCCAAAATATGATTGTTTTTAGTTAGGCAACAGTAGGTATGAAGGAGAGAGACAGCCCCCAGGGAATAAAAAACAAGCTGAGCCCTGAGGCTAGTGATGTGATGAGCAGAAAAAGCCAAGCCTTCTCCTAAGGAGGGCCAGGCAGCTTGCCATCCTCTGCAACAGGCTGTGACTTAGAGATAAGGAAAACAGCTCACCTGAGCCACACTAAGCAGCAAGCAGTAACTGCTTATGTTGTGACAACCTGCAACCAAAAATTGTGGGGTTTTGTAGCAGTCGGGGTCCTCTGGAGAGATAGAAGCAATAGGATGAATAGAGAGATAGAGAGGTGGGTAAATAAATAGAGATATAGATAGATAGATAGATAGATAGATAGATGAGAGAGGAATTATTAGAAGGATTGGCTCATGCCATTATGGAGGCTGAGAAGGCCTCCATAAGGAGGCCATGAAGGCCATTTGTGACCTGGAGAATCCGGGATGCCAGTGCCATGGTTCAGTCCAAGTCTGGAGGCCTCAGAGCCAGAGAAGCCCATGGTGTAACTTCTGGTCTGAGGCCAGAGGCCTGAGGATCCACAGGGCCGCTGGTGTAAGTCCTGGAGTCCACAAGCCAGAAAGCCTGGAGTTCTAATGTCCAAGGACAGAAAAGAAGAGTGTATCGCAGCTGCACGAGAGAGAGAAAGTTGCCCATTTGTTCTACCTGGGCCCCCAGCTGATAGGGGTGAATTGGTGATCTTCGTTCACCCACATTGAGGGCAGATACCCACTCAGTCCACTGACTCACTTGCCAGTGTCTTCCGGAAATACCTGTGTGGACACATCCAAAAACAATGCTTTACCAGCTTTCTAAGTATTCCTAACCCAGTCAAGTGGACACCTAAACTTAACCATCATAGGCTTGGATTAAGCAGGTTCTTCAAAGAAACAGAACCAATAGTGTGTGTGTGTATGTATGTATGTATGTATGTATGTATGTATGTATCTATCTATCTATCTATCTATCTATCAATCATAGGAATTGGCTCACAGGATTATGGAGGCTGAGAAGTCCCAAAATCTGCTGTCTGCAAACTGGAGAACCCAGAAAGCTGATGGTATGATTTAATCTGAATCTGAAGGCCTGAGAACCAGGGGAGCTGATGATGTGAGTCCCAGGCCGGGTTCAAAGGCCCAAGAACCAGGAACACCAATGTCCAAGCGCAGGATGAGATTGATGTTTTTCAGCACAAGGAGAAAGAGAGAGATAGAGAGAGGGAGAGGGAATGAATCCTTCCTTTTTCTGCCTTTTGGTTCTATTCAGGCCCTAAGTAGATTGGATGGTGCCTACCCACGTTGGTGGGGGGAGCATCTGCTTTCCTCAGTTCACCAATTCAGGAGCGAATCTCTTCCAGACTTCCCTCAAACACACATAAGGAAATAATATTTTACCAGCTGTCTGGTACCTTCATCCAGTCACGTTAATACATGAAAGTAACTATCGCCAGACCATCCTTTATCAACGTGGCACCTGGATGCATCTTCTTAAGCCATACTTAATCTCCAAATAAAGTTAATAACAAGGTCATAATCCTACCTGACTCGATACAACTAGCCTGCGTAGAAGTGAAAATACACTAACCCCTTCCCCAGCAGAGGAGGTAAAGTTTTTTAGGTAATGATTATTCTTCTACTGATATCTCATAACTTAAGTACTATGATGTAAAATTAACAGTACTTAAATAGTCATGTAAAGTCAACACTTCTTATGTTACATTATAAGGGAATCAGAGGGGAAAACTATATTAGCTTGATACATGTACCTATGCACACAAACACATTCTTTTTTTTTTTTTGAGATAGAGTCTTGCTCTGTCACCCAGGCTGTGTGTAGTGGCAAAATCTCGGCTCACTGCAACCTTCACCTCCTGGGTTCAAGTGATTCTCCTGCCTCAGCCTCCCTAGTAGCTGGGATTACAGGTGCCCGCCACCACGCCTGGCTACTTTTTGTATTTTTAGTAGAGATGGGGTTTCACCACATTGGCCAGGCTGGTCACGAACTCCTGACCTCAGGTGATCCACCCTCCTTGGCCTCCCAAAGTGTTGGGATTACAGGCGTGAGCCACTGTGCCTGGCCAATAAACATATTCTTAACAAAATATTGAGAAAATAGGACAATTACAGTGTTTATTTCTGTAACTGACCACGTGGTTGTAGCTGGTATTTATAGCACTTTCTTCTACTACCCATTCTGTATTCCTTTTGCCTTCAGCAAGCACCTTAGCTGGTTGTGATTCTTTACCTGATAGGGTGACCCAGACTTTCAGTCCTGAAGAGTCTGGGCCATTTGGGTTTGGCCAATCTAGGCCAATTTGTCTAGATTGGATTGTTGTAGTTTCCCACTGACCTTCATCACGGGGTATGTAAATACTAAGAGATACCCTAAGGGATCTCCTGTATTCCAGACATGCTCTTCCTTACCTCCATTGGGGAGTAGTAGGCCAATTTCCCTTTGGTGCTCTAAATCAATCATCCCAGCTAACACCGTAACTCCCTTTGCCTATTGACTCAGAGGCATGGGATGTCCAAAGTGGCTGGGTGGCATGTTAACTTCCAGCTCAGTGGAATCATTGTTGTTTCTCCTGGTGGAAGCGTTCCTCCCTCTGGAACTAAGAACTCTAGGCCAACAGAACATCCAGTTTTGGAAAAAAGGGTGATCTTGGAAGTGTTCATATAATTTGCTCCCCTTTCTCCTTGAACCAAGGAAAGCCCCTCTTACATGAGAGTTTTCATGTCCGCAACTGACTCTGCTATATTACAAAAAATTGGAAGAGTCAAAAATGTCAGAAGAGTATGTTCTTGTTTTCCTTCCTTGGAAAGAGGGTGGACAGAGCTCGGGGAGGTGCACAGCTGCAGCGTGGGCATTAGCAGCCTGTCCTGCGGGAGGCACGGGTGCTGCTCACTCCCTGCTTCTGAGTAGGCTGAGACCACTCTCTTCCTTTTCATTCTCACTGGGCGAGAGCCTTGGGACAGCTCTCTGATGAATAAAACAAACCTTTTCTGCATGTATAATTGATATAAATTTGATTATACTGTACTTTTTATTTCGTATGTGTGTACATGAGATTACATGTATACTCCCTTTCTCCCTTTTCTTTTGCTTGTCTCCCTTTTCTGTCCCCCCCACCCCATGTCCCCAATTACATCAGGTCTCCCCAACCCCATGTAATCCTTTTTTTTTTTTTTTTTTTTGAGACAGGGTCTCACTCTATCACCCAAGCTGGAGTGCGGTGGCACAATCTTGGCTCACTGCAACATCTGCCTCCTGAGTTCAAGCGATTCTCCTGCCTCAGTCTCCCAAGTAGTTGTGATTACAGGCACGTGCCACCACTCCCGGCTAATTTTCGTATTTTTAGTAGAGATGGGATTTTGCTTTGTTGGCCAGGCTGGTCTCAAACTCCTGACCCTAGGTGATCCACCCACCTCAGCCTCCCAAAGTGCTGGGATTACAGGCATGAACCGCCATACTTGTCCTCCCAAGGTAATCTTATATTAACAACCTGTAATGTGTTCTTCCATATTTTTTTCCTATTCATTTAATCTCACGTACACACACACACACACAGGCAAATACTCATAGAAGCTTTTCTGATTAATTTTACAGTTGGAATCATATACACTTTTCTGCATGTTGCTTTTCTCACTTAAAAATGTCCTGCAAAAATCTTTCCAAATCAATGGATGTAGTTCACGCATTCCCAATGGGAGTGACAGCGTGCCCAGAGAGGGTGAAAATTGCTTCTCAGAGGATGTATGAAAAAAATGTACTGTTTTTTTAAATGTATAAATCACAGAGACACATACAGTACCTAAATAGATATGCTGTATGTTTCTGTATGTTTGTGGTATTAAAATTCCATGGAGGAGGAATCAGGGGGAAAATGTCTAAGGAGGCTCTTGGAAGGTGATAATAGAAAAAGGCTGAGAAACACTGGTGTCACCTTTTACACTTTTTAAAGTGGCCGCATAGTATTTCCTGGTGAGTCTGCACCCTGACTGACTGCAGCGCCCCCTGGTGGAAGGGCAGTCACTTTGTTTCCGGGGTTTTCTCCAGTATGAACACGCTGCAGTAACCGTTCTTGCCGATGCCTTTCACATTGGTGATTGTGTTTCTGTGGGACCCATCCTCATGAGCAGAATTGCTGGGTTGAAGGGATATGTATTTTGTTTTATTTATTATTATTATTATTATTATTATTATTTTCAGATGGAGTCTTGCTCTGTCGCCCAGGCTGGAGTGCAATGGTACAATCTTGGCTCACTGCAATCTCCGCCTCCTGGGTTCAAACAATTCTCCTGCCTCAGCTTCCAGAGTAGCTGGGACTACAGGCGCCTGCTATCACACCTGGCTAATTTTTGTAGTTTTAGTAGAGGAGGGGTTTTGCCATGATGGCCAGGCTGGTCTCAAATGCCTGACCTCAGGTTATCTGCCTAACTCAGTCTCCCACAGTGCTGGAATTACAGGTGTGAGCCACCGCGCCCAGCCAGAATATGTATTTAAAACTTTAAAATAAAAAAAAAAAAACTTTTACATCGTCAGATCACCTTCCATAAAGCTGTAACACTTCACACTTCAAGGAACAAGATATGAAAGCACCCTTTCCCCCACATCCCTACTGGCAATAGGTGTTACAGCACTTTATGAGTTTTTTATAGTTTGATGGGTATAACATAAAATCTTGTTATTTAAACTTATACTTCCCTAACTTCTAGTGAATTTGACCACCTTTTAAATATGCTTACTGGTCATTTGGACTCGCTTTTTTCCATATTGCCCGTTCATATCCTTTGACCAGTTTTTATTTTTTTGAGATAGAGTCACTCTGTCACCCAGGCTGGAGTGCAGTGGCGCGATCTCGGGTCACCATGATCTCCTTCTTCCAGGTTCAAGCGATTCTCATGCCTCTGTGGCCCAAGTAGACGCAATTACAGGTGTGTGCCACCAAATCTGGCTAATTTATTTTGTATTTTTAGTAGAGAGGCCGAGATGGGTGGATCCCTTGAGGTTTGGGAGTTCAAGACCAGCCTTACCAACATGGCAAAACCCTGTCTTTACCAAAAATATAAAAATTAGCCAGGTGGGCTCCTGAAATCCCAGCTACTCGGGAGGCTGAGGCAGGAGAATCGCTTGAACCGGGAGGTGGAGGTTGCCATGAGCCAAGATTGCAGTCCAGCCTGGGTGACAGAGGGAGACTCCATCTCCCAAAAAAAAAACAAAATAAAACAAAAACAAAACAAAACAAAACAAAGAAACAAAAAACAAAAGAAGACAGGAGAAGAACTTGTGTAGACCATTGAAATAAAGGGCTTCCAAGCAAGAATTCTACACCTAGCGGAGACATGATTCACCTACAGGGAATAAGATGTTTGTGTATGGACAAGAATTCATGGAGTATATAATCCCTTACTTTGGCTGAAGAAAATATTGAGAAAAGATCTAGACAAAACAATAAAGAAACAGAAAAATCTTAAGGGGGAGAAAAGTGAGAAATATATATATATATATATTTGAAACAAGTGAATAGGATAAATAAATTTTCTGGAATTGTGTAATGTAAGAAGAAAAGAAATAGAATCTTAAGAATGCACTAAATTATCTTACCATGTTTCAAGAGGAGTTGGGAGAGAAAGGAGATGAATTTTGAAGAGTTCTTCTTATTTTTTTTTTTAAATGGAGTTGGCAAGTTAAGGGATAAAAAGAGAGAAAGAGCACCTGAGTGTGGAAAATAGGACATGATTGTCACTTCTTTCTTTTTCCCTCCTCGGAGGCTACTACTCTTAAATTTTATAATTATTGGTTCTTTTTTATTTTTTTTGAGATGGAGTCTCACTCTGTCACTCAGGCCAGAGTACAGTGGCGCAATCTCGGCTCACTGCAGCCTCTGCCTCCTGGGTTCAAGTGCTTCTCCTGCCTCAGCCTCCCAAATAGGGATTATGGGTGTGCAACACCATAGTAGAGACAGGTAGAGACTTAGTAGAGACAGGGTTTCACCATGTTGGCCAGGCTGGTCTTGAACTCCCGGCCTTAAGTGATCTGCCCACCTTGGCCTCCCAAAGTGCTGGGATTACAGGTATGAGTCACTGTGCCCGGCCCTTATTACTTCTTTTGTTATAGTTTCTCTCTCTATATGTATCTCTAAGTAATATATTTTAAAATTTTGCCTGTTTTGATAAATATATATGTATATATATAAATGTATTTTAATTAAGTGTACATTTTTCCCAAACCTGCTTTTCCTCTTATAGTTATGTTTTTGAGAGTCATTGCTACTAATGCTGTATTTCACTAATTTTCCGTGCTGTAAAATATTCCGTTATAGGATTTCACCACAGTTTATATATAAATTTGCCTGCTTATGAAATTGAGGTAGTTTCTTTGTTTGCTGTTGTGGTAATGATGCTATGAACATTGTTTTGCCTGTTTCCTGGTGCATACATGCAATAATTTCTTTGGAGTATTTGTCTTAGCATGGGATGGCTGAGTATAGGGTACACACATCTTCAGTTTATTCAGATAATTACAAACTATTTTCTAAAATGGTTAAACCAATATATACCCCTGGCACCAACGTAGAACCTTTCAGAGCCACTTCTTTCCTGTGTCAGATTCCTATTGCTGCTGTGACAAATCACCACAAACTTAGTGGCTGAAAGCAATGCAAATGTATTCTCTTAAGGTTCTGGAAGTCAGAAGTCGGGACAGCAGTTTTCCTGTGTGAAAGGCAAGGTGTTGGCAGGAATGACCCTTTTGGATGCTCTGAGAGGACCGTCGGTTCCCTCCGGCTGTTAATGTTGCCTGGATTCCTTGACAGTGATCATCCAGTACCTGCTGCCATCATCACAGCGCCTTCTCCTCTTCGGTAGTTCTGTTTCCCTTGACTCCCTCTTACAAGGACACGTGATGGTATCATTGGACCCATGTGGATCATTCAGATTTATTTATTTATTTATTTAGAGACAGGGTCTTGCTCTGTCGCCCAGGCTAGAGTGCAGTGGTGCGATCTTGGCTCACTTCAACCTCCGCCTCCTGGGTTTCAGCGATTCTCCTGCCTCAGCCTCCTGAGAGCTGGGATTACAGGTGTGCACCACCACACCTGGCTAATTTTTGTATTTTTAGTACAGACAGTGTTTTGCCATGTTGGCCAGGATGGTCTTGAACTCCTGACCACAGGTGATCTGCCCGCTTCAGCCTCCCAAGGTGCTGGAATTACAGGTGCTTGTTATTTTCACTCTTCCCTTTCTTTATGCTGTCTTTTGCTGACCAGTGTTTCTTTGTGTCAATGTGGTAAAATGTATCTTCTGTGCATTTTTGTCTTAAGAAAATTTATTTCGCCTCAAAGTCCCATTTTCTTGTATTTTCGTTTTCAAGGTTTTTCTCAATATCTTATGAAAAATTATAAGTATGCAGAAAAGTTAAAAGAATTTTACAAAGAAAACTCATAGACCTACCGCCAAGATTCCACTACATGTGTTTCAATATGCATTTTTCCATTATTCATTTCAAAGTAAGATAAGACATCAGCACATATGTAAACATGCATATTATTGAGTTCAGTATCTATTTTTAAGTGTATTTCTTTTTCTTCATAAAATTGTAGGTTCACCACTATACAATCTGCTGATAATTCCAGCTATTTGGGGTGATTTCATGACACACACACACACACACACACACACGTATATATGTATATGTGTATATATATATTTCATTTAATGTAAACTTTAGTACAATGAAATGTTCAAATCTTAAGTGTACATTTTGAAAAATACATTCTTTTATGTAATGCAAACCCATATCAAGTGATAAAACATCACCATCACTTCAGAAATTTTCTTTATGCTCTCCCTAGTCAATTATTTGTTTGTTTGTTTGTTTTTCAGAGACAAGGTCTTGCTCTATTGCCCAGGCTGAAATGTAGTGGTGTGGCCATAGCACACTGCAGCCTCAAACTCCTGGGCTCACGCAATCCTCCCGCCTCAGCCTCCCAAGTAGCTGGGACTCTGGTGTACACCACTGCACCTGGCTGTCCCAAGTCAACTCTTAACTTTACCTTTTCAGACATGACGACTATTTTGATTTTTTCCATTGCAGATTAGATTTGCCTGTTGTAGAATTTCCCATAGGTGGAGTTGCACAGCATGCACGCTTGTGTGCGAGGTTCCTTTCAGTTAGCATAAGAGTTTTGAGAGGCATTCATGCTGCTTCATGTATCAGTAGCTCATTCTTTTTTAATGAAGGGTAATTTTATAAACCACAGTTTGTTTATTCCAGCCTCCTATTAATACTCGGGATTTGACTATTAAGAACAAAGCTGCCGTAAGTATTCTTATATAACTGTTCGCATAAACATGTTTTTATTTCTCATTGTTGAGTCACAGCATAGGTGTATGTTTTACATTTTTTTGAAGGGGTGTATTAGTCCATTCTCACACTGCTATAAAGAACTACCTGAAGGCCAGGCGTGGTAGCTTACGATTGTAATCCCAGCACTTTGGGAGGCCGAGGCGGGCAGATCATCTGAGGTCAGGAGTTCGAGACAAGCCTAGCCAACATGGGGAGACCCCGTCTCTACTAAAAATACAAAAATTAGGGCGCCTGTAATCCAAGCTACCTGGGGGGCTGAGGCAGGAGAATCGCTTGCACCCGGGAGGTGGAGGTTACAGTGAACGGAGATAGTGCTGTTGCATTCCAGCCTGGGTGACAGAGTGAGACTCCGGCTCAAAAAAAATAAAAAAAAAAAAAAGAGAGAAAAAAATAACTACTTGAGACTAGGTAATTTATAAAGAAAAGAGGTTTAATTGACTCAGTTTCTGCACGGCTGGGGAAGCTTCAGGAAATTTACAATCATGGTAGAATGTGAAGGAGAAGCAAGGCACACCTTACGCGGTAGCAGGAGAAAGAAAAACCCCATCAGATCTCGTGAGAACTCACTATCGCGAGAACAGCATGGGGGAAACTGCCCTCATGATCCAATCACTTTCCACCAGGTCCCTCCCTTGACATGTGGGGATTACAATTTGCGATGAGAGTTGAGTGGGGACATAGAGCCAAACTGTATCAAGGGGTTTCACCATTTTATTTTCCCACGAACAATGCAAGAGTTCCAGTTTTCCACATTGTCCCCAACATTTAGTGTCGTCAGCATTTTAAATTTTGGCTACTGAATTTTAGCATGGAGTGGTATCTCATTTGGTTTAAACTTGCTTTTCCCTGATATTGAGCACTTTCTCATGTGTTTATTGCCATTCATGCACAGTTAGGAAATCTGTTCAAATCTTTTGCCCCTATTTTAAGTTGGGTTGTTTGTCTTTTTTTTTTTTGAGATGGAGTTTCATTTTTGTTGTCCAGGCTGGAGTGCTAGTGGCGCAGTCTCAGCTCACTGCAACCTCCACCTCCCAGGGTCAAGCCATTCTCGTGCCTCACCCTCCCAAGCAGCTAGGATTACTGGCGCCTGCCACCACGCCCGGATAAGTTTTTTGTCCTTTTAGTAGAGACGGGGTTTCACAATGTTGGCCAGGCTGGTTTCAAACTCCTGACCTCAGGTGATCCGCCCGCCTCAGCCTCCCAAAGCACTGGGATTACAGGCTTGAGCCACTGCACCCGGCCATGTTTTAGGAGTTTCTTACGGATCTTGACTACCAGTCCCTTTGTCAGGTATTTGTTTTGTAAATATTTTCTCCCATTCTTTGGCCTGCCTACTTGTTTTCATAAGTGTGATTTTTGATGAATAGAAGTTTTAAATTCCAGTAAAGTCAATTGATCAGTATTTTCTGTTATGACGACTGCTTCTAGTTTCCTAAGAAACTTTTGCCTTTTCTCTAGTCATGCAGATGTTCTCTTATTTTTTTTTTTCTAAAAGGTTTATGGTTTTAGCTCTTATAATTAGGTCTGTGATCCATATTGAGTTAGTTTCTGGGTATACTATAAGGTAGGATCCTAGGTTTGTTATTATTTTTTCCATATGAATATCAAGTATTCTAGGATAATTTATTGGATTATTTTTCCTCTCCTCACTGAAGTGCTTTGGCATCATTGTTGAAAATCAAATGATGGTACAGGTATGGTTCTATTCTGGGCTCATTTTTTCTTTTTCTATTGATCTATTTGTCAGTTCTTATGCCAGTACTACCCTGTCTTTGAACTCAAGTCATGTAAAATTTTGGCCTATTTTTTTTTTTAAAGATTGCTTTGGCTATTCCAGGCTTCTGCATTTTCATATAAATTTAAGAATTAACTATTTGATTTGTTAAAAAAAAAAAAAACGCTCTCTGAAATTATGATTAGAATTGCATTAAATCCATAGATGAATTTGGAGAGAATTGACATCTAAAAGCACTGAGTTTTTGGCTAGGCATGGTGGCTCATGACTGTAATCCCAGCAATTTGGGAGGTTTGAGGCAAAGGGATCACTTGAGGCCAGGAGGTCAAGACCAGGCTGGCCAACAAAGTAAGACCCCATCTTGACAAAAAAAAAAAAAAAAAAAAAATTAGTTGGGCACAGTGGCGTATGCCTGCAGTCCTAGCTACTCTGGAGGCTGAGGTGGGAGGATTGTTTGAACCCAGGAGTTTGAGGTTGCAGTGAGCTATGATTATGCCACTGTACTCCAGCCTGGTCAGCAGAGCAAGACCTTGTCTCAAAAATAAAATAAAATAAAAGTATTGAGTTTTCCCGTCTAGAAATGTAATGTATTTCCTTCTTTAAGTCTTCTTGAATTTCTCTCAGCAATGTTACATAGTTTTCAGCAAACAGGTCATGTACATCTTTGGTTAAATTTATTTCTGTGCATTTTATGTTTCTTGGTATGATTGTAAATGGAAAATTCAATTTTTTATTTTTGTACTGATTGATGCTAGGATATAAAAATACAGTTGTTAGGCTAGAGTTTATAAAAGGATAGCCTGACTTTCTACATCTGAGTCCAATCAGGAGAAGGCAACCGCACAATAATTTCAACAGGGAAAGTTTAATATTAAAAATTTCAAAATTATTCACTATGCCAAGGGATTAGAATAATGAGAGATTGGCTAGTAAGAAGCAAAAAACTTCTGGTTTTTTTTTTTTTGAGATGGAGTCTCACTCCGTTGCCCAGGCTGGAGTGCAGTGGTACCGTCTTGGCTCACTGCAACCTCCGCTTCCTGGGTTCAAGCGATTCTCCTGCCTCAGCCTCCTGAGTAGCTGGGACTACCGGTGCCCAACATCTTGCTTGGCTAATTTTTGTATTTTTAGTAGAGACAGGGTTTCATTGTGTTGACCAGGCTAGTCTCGCATTTCTGACCTCAAATGATCTACCCGCCTTGGCCTCCCAAAGTGCTGGGATTACAGGTGTGAGCCTCTGCGTCCGGCTGGATTTTTGTGGATTCTCTTTATCAGTTTGAGGAAGAACTTCTAGGGTGTTAGAGCTGTGCAGGCATTCCCAGGCAAACTGTGAGACTAAGGGCTTTTTTGAGGACTCTTTGAATTTGTGCTTTTGGGGTCATTTTTGGCCTCTGAGGAATTTCTTTATGCTCTCGCCAGCTCAGTGAAGGTTTTTTTTTCAAGTCTTGCTCTGTTGCCCCAGCTGGAGTGCAGTGGCACAATCTCGGCTCACTGCAACCTCTGTCCCCCAGGTTCAAGCGATTCTCCTGCCTCAGCCTCCCGAGTAGCTGGGATTACAGGGGCACACCACAACACCCAGCTAATTTTTGTATTTTTAGTAGAGACAGGGTTTTACCATGTTGGCCAGGCTGGTCTCAAACTCTTGACCTTGTGATCCACCCACCTCGGCCTCCCAAAGTGCTGGGATTTACAGGCATGAGCCACCATTCCCAGCCTCAGTGAGGGTTTTTTAAATGACATTTTATTTCACCCAGAATTTTAATGTATTTTGTATTGAAAGGAATTTTTTCAAAAGCTCACCCATCTGCCATATGCAGAGGCCACTGGAAACAGAAGCCCCTAGAGAGATTTTAGGGCTGAAGGGGCTTTTAAGATTAATCTAATCCAATGCTTTAATTTTATTGATTAGTAAATCAAGGCCCTAAGAATTTATTTGAACTCATTTGACTCACCCAGTGTCTCACATTGTACAAGCAAAAGTAGCAGTTCTCCAGCCTGGGACTTCTCTAAATCTAGTGTTCATTTTTCTATATGAGGGTCAGCAAGCTATGGCCTGAGAGGCAATTTGGTTTGCTACCTATCTTTATATGACCGGTGGGCCAATTTTGTTTTTCATTTTTAAGCAGTTGGAAAAATATCAAAATAATATTTTGTGATATATAAAAATTATATGAAATCCAAATTTCAGTGTCTGTAAAGTCTTATTGAACACAGTCACACTCATTCATTTATGTGTTATCTATGGTTGACTTTGTGCTATGATGGTAAGATTACACCATTGTGACGGAAACTGTATGGCCCCCAAATCCTAAAATATTTACTACCTGGCCCTTTACAGGAAAGTTGCTCAATACCTTCCCTGTGTCACACATTATTTTTACTATTGTTGATGTCAAAACATCAAATTCTTAACTGGGCCTCCAGGGGGAGATTGTGTGAAGTGTCCTCGGTTGGGATTTGGTTTGGCTTTGAGTTCCACCAGGTCCCATGGTTCTAGGAAGACTCTGGTATTTGCACAATATGTTTCAAAGCATGTACCTATATTCAAAGGTCCTGGCCAGGTGGGGTGGCTCACGCCTGTAATCCCAGCACTTTGGGAGGCCGAGGTGGGCAGATCACCTGAGGTCAGGAGCTCGAGACCAGCCTGACAAACATGGAGAAACCCTGTCTCTTCTAAAAAATACAAAATTAGCCGGGCGTGGCAGTGCATGCCTATAATCTCAGCTACTCGAGAGGCTGAGACAGGAGAATCGCTTGAACCCAGGAGGTGGAGGTTGTGGTGAGCCAGGATCGCTCCATTGTGCTCCAGCCTGGGCAACAAGAACGAAACTCTGTTTCAAAAAAAAAAAAGAAAAAAGAATAAAAGGTCCTGTAACTCCACGTGAAATGTGCATGGGAAACATGAAAGACATATGTGCAGCATAATGGAAACACAGCTGAAAACCCCATATGGTCAGGCGTGGAGGCTCATGCCAGTAATCCCAGCACATTGGGAGGCCAAGGCAGGCAGATCACCTGAGGTCAGGAGTTTGAGACCAGCCTGGCCAACATGAAGAAATCATGTCTCTACTAAAAATTCAAAAATTAGCCGGGCATGGTGGCACGTGCTTGTAGTCCCAGCTACTCCGGAGGCTGAGGCAGGAGAATTGCTTGAACCTGGGAGGTGGAGGTTACCATGAGCGAGATCACGTCCCTGCACTCCGGCCTGGGTGACAGAGTGAGACTCCATCTCAAAAACAAAAACAAAAACAAAAAAGCAAAAAACCCGTATGATCCAATATGAAAATTAAAATCAGGCTTCATTGTGGCTCAGCAAATGAAGAGGAGGGAATTGCTTTGAGTTGTCATTGAGAGGGGATTTAGAGAACGTCTTGGTCAGATTTTGTCGGTAAAGAAATCAAAGGCCCATGAGAATCCTTCTGTGAACAAAGTTTCTGTCTTTTTAGAACTTAAAATTCTAATGAAGAATAACAGATCAAATATATATATTTATCTAATTATCATATTATATATTATAATGTAATTATAATTACTAAATGGCTGCTACATTTGTTTTGCTTCATTTTAAACTGATTCTGTCAAGTGACCTCTTGATAGAATCCCACGCCAGCACTAACTGCGTCCCTTCTCACTCATGAGCCTTCCCTAAGCAGTACTTTGTTATTCAAAATAAAGTAATTGAGAGAGAACCCCACAATGAGGGACTTTGTAAAGAGTTGAATGTAAGGTAACTTCTTTTTTTCTGAAGGATGTTTTGGGACAAAATGTTGCCTTATATTTAGGCTCATTTAGTCTTGCCTTGCAGCATTACTATGACAGAAAGCAGAGTTTCAGATGCTTTTGGGAATGATGTGTGAGTATATTGCTGTCATTCCTATGTAAAAGCAAATTGCTTTTTCTCTTTCTTGCTGCTAGGGTATAAAAGATTGTATTTGCTAAATCAAGTGTCAGAGGCTGTATTAATCTGTTCTGGTAAAGATGGCACACCAACAGTTTTAATTGAGTCTACTACTTGGTTAGGTTTATAGCAATGTATCTGCCATAATTAATCTGATTTATTTAGGGGTCATATAAATAATTAAACAGGGATATGATGACAACCATTTTTCTGAAATCTTTAAGTCTTTGATGATGATGCCAATGTCTGCAATTCCTTCTAACATGATGCTTTGCCTCCCTCTGATTAATACTCTTGTTGGGAGTGGGAACAGTTTCAGGAGCTTCTACTTGGCTCTTCTTACAAAAATGGCTGCTACTTCACTGAACAGGAAAGCAATAAAAAGGTTTTGCAGATTTTGAATATGCCCTTTGCATGTATGCACTCAAGAGGTTAAGGAAATAACCATGAGTTCCCTGTGAGATAGGCCTGGGCTGGGGCTCTGTTTCCCACCTGGCCTGCATAAGTCCCCATTCTAAGTGGGAGGGCGTACACGACATTTTGTGTCCTTGCTATCAGCATTGGCTCTGATCTGTATTTGGTAGACCTTTAAATATTTGTTATTCCCCTTTCCTCAATACCCAGAGACTCTGATAAGTGGCCACAGGTTTTTCGGGGGGAAAGTTGAGGAAATATGTATCACATATGCTTGTGGTGCCATGGCAGGGTACTTCCTTGACTCAGAATTTCTGTGTCAGTTAACTGGCTTCAGGATGAAAAATGGTGTGGGGCAGGTGCCATGGCTCATGCCTGTCATCTAGCAATTTGGGAGGCTGAGGTAGGCAGATTGTTTGAGCCCAGGAGTTCAAGACTAGCCTGCTAGCCTGGGCAACAAAGTGAGACCCTGTATCTCTACAAAAAAAAAATTGAATTAGCTGGGCATGGTGGCATGCACCTGTAGTCCCAGCTACTCAGGAGGCTAAGGTGAGAGGATCACTGGAGCCCAGGAATTCAAGGCTGCAGAGGCATTATGGAGTAACTGCACTCCAACCTGGGTGACAGAGCAAGACCCTATCTCTAAAAAACAAAACAGACAAACAAAAAGAAAAAGAAAAAGAAAGGGAAAGAAAATTGGTGTGGGATTAAAGTTTTATACTGTGGCACTAGTGTTAGCTCCTGATGATTTTTCTGGTCATACAAGTTAAGTGACACCCCATCTGGCTACTCATATTTCTTGCCCAGGATACCCTGGCCTATTTGTTATAGCCATGGATTCTTGTGTGTCAGGTTCCTGGTGGCCACTCCTGCCTTGCTGACCATATGCCTGCCATCTGGCCTCTGTCATTCAAGAATTCTACCTTCTCTGTTTATGCCAGAGACTCCAGTACCATGGGGCATTATCTACTGTAGACCCAGGTCTACAAAAGGGTTTTTACCAGTGGTCTTTTCTTAACTGAAGAAATGTTATTAAATTAAAAGAGTTCTTACAGAGAGGGTATCCTCTGGGTCTTCTTGAAAAACATATCAAGTGACTTGTTCTTTGGCATCACGTAAGACATCCATTCTGATACACCCACCTCTGCCAGCCTCTGATTCCTTCCTCAAGGTTCTGCCAAGGCTGTCCCAGCACCTCTGTCCCATCTGCCATTGACATCCCCTTCAAGCCTTAAGGAGCCAGCACAATAGTGTATGAGAACCAGCTCAAGATGACCTTGCTAGGTTAAGTCCCAATTCATGGATGATTTCTCCTAAGTCAATATATTTTTTCTTAAACATCCTTGAGTTCCACCCTTCCTGGTCCTAGAATCGTTTTGACTGGGGTGAAGACCTTTCCTTCTCTTGCTCAGCAGGTAGTAGGCTATCAATTTGCCAGGGTAAGTCTCTTTCATCTCTTGTCTAGACAGGTGGCTGTGATCCAGCAAGATGCTGAAACGGTTTACGGAAATTGCTGTCTACATTTCCACAGCAGCTGGCTTAGGGTTTTGGTGAAATACCAAAAGTCCTCAGGAAGGAAGTTCTCAGGACACACAAGCTCTGAAGTCAAAGGCCAGGGTGTTGCAATGTGAACAACAGTCGCGTTACCAACTTGAGCAATCACCTTATTCACACACACACACACACACACACGAATAAACTATTCCATAAAGTTGAAAAATTTTTTTGAATTGAAGCTGAAAGACTCCATAGGGAGAAGGACTATTGGACTAGGAGTCAGGATGCCAGGGGCTCCACCTCCAGTCCCACCACCTCTTACTGTGATTGTCCAAGGAGGCACAATGTTCAGAAAAAATAGAGGCTACAGAAGGAAAATGAAAAATTTGAGAAGACTAAAATACAAGTAAATCCTCAAAAAATGCCCTCTCTATTTCTGAAGTAACATTGTTAGTTTAAAGTATAAAAATATTTCATGTATAAGTTGTGTCACTCAGACTTACCACAGATTTGCTATATGGATTTCAAAACTAAGTCACCAATTTTAGATTCAATCAGACTTAAAATGTTTAACATTTTTGTTACCAATGAAATTCCAGTTTTCTGAGCTTTAAATAAAGCCAGGCTTTCTTATGTATTTTTAAAAAATGTTTCAGTAATGTGGACAATGTATGTTTCCCTGGCTTTTAAAAAACTTCCTAGAGATTGCAAAAACAGTTGCTATATTTAGGGGGACTTAGTATTTCTTACAATGTCAAGTAGATTTGGAAAGCTTTCACATTCAGAAAGGGAACTGAGAAAAAAGAGAAGTTATCTTGTAATTATCTATATCATTGATTTCAACTTTTGACAACTTCTGCCTAGTGCATCTCATTTCTGACGGGTTACCATCAGTAGTTTGTCTTCCTTGAAGCTTATTTTTTCTTCTTTCCATAAGCTTCTGTAAACACATTGGGTCAGATTTTACTTTTTTTTTACCCTAGACTATTTGTCTTTATTTCCAAGTTATCTGTGATTGATTGCAAACACAGTCCAGCTCCTTTTACACGATGATGGAGAAACATGAGACGAGTGAAATGTTGATAAGAAAGAGTTGTGGAGTCTGTGACACATGAAAACCACAAATGGGAAGAACAAGTTCGCCAGAACCTCAGGTTTCCCCTTGGGTCACTCACACGCAGACAGTCTCCATTCTAAAGTTATGAAAATTTCTTCTCCAATATCAAATTCTTGGTTCTTTCTTCCCTTCCTTCCTTCCTTCCTTCCTTCCTTCCTTCCTTCCTTCCTTCCTTCCTTCTTTCCTCCCTTCCTCCCTCCCTCCCTCCCTTTCTCTCTCTCTCTCTCTCTCTCTCTCTCTCTCTCTTTCTTTCAGATAGAGGTTTGCTCTGTTGCCCAGGCTGGGGTACAGTGACACCATCTCAACTCACTGAAACCTCGCCTCCTGCGTTCAAGCAATTCTCCTGCCTCAGCCTCTTGAGAGTAGCTGGGACTACAGGCGTCTGCCACCACACCCACCTATTTGTATTTTTAGTAGGGATGGAGTTTCGCCATGTTGGCCAGGCTGGTCTTGAACTCCTGACCTTAAGTGATCCGGCACCTGGGCCTCCCAAAGTGCTGGAATTACAGGCGTGAGCCACCACGCACAGCCTGGTTTTCTAATCTTGTCATATGTTTTGATGACATAAAATGTTTACTGAGACTGGCAAAATAAATCACCACCAGATAATTTTATTCACTTTATTATTCCAGTTCTTTGTGTTTTCTGTAATTATAAATGAAGCTATATTTTGGTCTCTGTAGGCAGAAATGCAACTTTCACTGCAATGCACAAGAACCACAGTGAGCAAACACTGAGAAACTGGGTACTTTACAATGAAAATAATTTCTGATTATGGAAACTTCTAGGAAAGATTTCTAAAATTCTTCCATCTCTGTCCTTGACTAAAATAACCAAAAGAGTGTCAAAATAAGAGGCAAGGTACAGCAGTGTCAAACTTGGAGAAATTTCTGCCAAACTCAGTGAAGAGGGGACAAGCTAGGAGAAGACACAGAAGGCTGACTCACGATTCCACCCTGGGAAAGACATGATGTGTTAATACAAAATAGGAATAAGGAATCCCAGCAAAATCTCGCGAACATAGCCCCATTTGGAGGGAGATGGCTGGTACTGAATCCTGGCTGTGAAGCAAGGGACCTTTCACTCAGAATCCATTTTGGCTCTGGATTAACAGCATTTAGAATCCAGTTGTGACTGGAGGCACAAAGATAATTGAGCCAAGCCCAATAAATAGCACATTAAAAGATTCTGTAAAGCCAGGTGTGGTGGCATGCACTTGTAATCCCAGCTACTCAAGGGGCTATGGTGGGAGGATCCCCTCAGCCCGAGTGCAGCCACGGCAACATAGCAAGACCCTGTCTCTAAAAAATATCAAATACATAAATAAAATATAGGAAGAAAAAGTAGAATAATTCAAGAGGAGGCAATCTATAGGGTCATCAGTAGGTAAAAATTACTTGAAGTTCCTTGAATGCCCCCAGATTGCCCTCATTGTAGGCTTTTGAACGTGTCTGAAACCCTCACCAGCCCTCCTTTCCCTAACTTCCTTCAGTTGGCTGCTGCATTTTCAGCTTACAGTTGTCAGCTTCAATGCCACTTCCTCTGAGGATGCTTTGTCTCAAGCCTGACCCCCAAACTCCTGCCTGACCAGGCTAGAGGTGCCTGCCCTGCACTCTCCCAGCCCCCTGTGCTTCTGTGTCATGTTGCTGGCCTTGCTGTCTGTCCTGGATGAAGGGAGTTTCATGTCCTAGATCTAGCAGAATGCACTTGGAAGACTGTCTAGCATGTAACAGATCAAAAATAAATATTGAATTGACTTAACAAATGTATGAAAGGCAATGTAAGATTTCTCTACCCGTTCCTCTGTCCCCAGTATTTTCTGGGAAAAAATATTGGCTGCTTCCACCTTCCCTACACACCTCTTTGTTCTTTCCCACTTCTGTGCCCTTTTGTGTATACTGCTAGTTTGAAATGACCACATTCTCCACTCTCTCTCAGTCTAATCCATTCCTCTGATCTTCTATTAAATGGCATTGTCCTCATGGATGTTTTTTGGGAAAATAATGAAAGTAGAGCATATTTAGACTACATAGAAGTTTCAAAAACAAATAGTAACCTCCTTATGGGGCATTTTGTAAACTCCCTGTGACATCCTCTGCTTCCACTGAACCCCCTTGGACAGCCCCTGGTTTTGGTAATATGTATTATGAGAGGTGAATGAGCCATTTTGAAGCAGGCGAGAAATACTGAAAAGGAAATTCTAAGTGATCTCAGCCAAACCTAGAATCTGGGGGTGAGTTTGAATAGGAGGAGGATTTAAAAGCTTTCCAAAACTCAAAGGGCAACAGGAAAAGAAGGGGTGAAGGTAGGAGATTGTGAGAAATTACAATGTCATTGTGACAGAATACTCCATATCGACAGGAAAATAGCAAATCTCTTGCTTGTAAATAACACTAGCTTCATATGTATTGATTAAGGCAGCAGAGAAGGGACAGTTACTAGCAGTGGGATGCAGACACACAGCAGAATCTCCAAACCATCAAGATTTTAAGAAAGGCCAATACATCAAACCAGTAAAAAAGAACATAGAAAAAACCCCCACAACCATCTAAAGCAATAAATATAGAGTAATACATTTATTATGTATACATATATAACATATAAGATGCATTAGTTATTACATTAAATATAATAATTTGAAATCATCTATTAAAAAATTGGCTAGGTGTGGTGGCTCACATCTGCAATCCCAGTGCTTTGGGAGGCCAAGGCAGGAGAATTGCTAGAGGCCAGGAGTTTGAGACCAGCCTAGGCAACATAGCAAGATCTCATGTCTACAACAAATTTTTAAAATTTAGCCAGGTGTGGTGGTTATGCCTATAATCCAAGCTACTTGGAAGGCTAAGGTAGGAGCATAGCTTGAGCCCAGGAGTTTGAGGGTACAGTGACCTATGACTGTGCCACTCTAGCCTGGGCAACAGAGCAAGACCCTGTCTTTAAAACAAACAAAAAATAAATATTACTCATCATTTTGGCATATAAGGAAAACTCAAATATATGCTATTTAGAAGAAATATAATTACAAGATAACAATATGAATAATAAAAGGAATAGACAAATGCAACAAATGCAAACCAAAATCACCCAGGAGGAGCAATAGTAGTATCAGATAAAGTGGAATTTAGGACTAAAACACTCAATGGAATAAAGGGAGATACTCTATAATGATTAAATACACAATTGATGAAAAAAGTCATAAACATTTATGCACCAAACTGTATGCCATCTGTGGCAATAAATCCGAAACAAAATAAAAAGAGAACTTGCAGCCGGGGGCGGTGGCTCAAGCCTGTAATCCCAGCACTTTGGGAGGCCGAGACGGGCGGATCACGAGGTCAGGAGATCCAGACCATCCTGGCTAACACGGTGAAATCCCGTCTCTACTAAAAATACAAAAAACTAGCCGGGTGAGGTGGCGGGCGCCTGTAGTCCCAGCTACTCCGAAGGCTGAGGCAGGAGAATGGCCTAAACCCGGGAGGCGGAGCTTGCAGTGAGCTGAGATCAGGCCACTGCACTCCAGCCCGGGCGACAGAGCAGGACTCCGTCTCAAAAAAAAAAAAAAAAAAAAAAAAGAGAACTTGATTTAAAAAAAAAAACCCACAATTTTAGTGGGAGGCTTAATTACCCCTCTAAAGAGGGGTAGACTTGTGTCATGCCAGGGCCATGAGAATACATCACTAATGCCCTGTGCTGCAGAGGTGATACGGGTTTGTTGGGAGAAAACTTACAAGCAGAGAGCAGCAGAGCACTGCCCTAAAACGGTTGTTATCTCACAGAATAGGCTGGTTCTAAACATCCTAGGTGCAGCATGGCCAGAGGACTAGATGTTCCACCCAGGGCACTCCACAGAGAACAAACCCCACTGCCCATCACATTACATATTTATGGGGTAAGTCCAATAGAGGCTAGGGAACCTGGTTTTTCTGAGTAACTGAAATGTGTCTTGAGATCTTCCAGGTCCAAGATCAATGTCTGCATGGGGAGGGCCCTGGGAACAGCTTTGCTTGCTGGGAATGATGAAAACTGCCTGTCTCTTGCCAGGCTGGCTTAGTCCATTGGAGTCAAATCTCTACTAAGCTTCTAAGAGGGAGAAGGAAATGAACCTGTAGGGTGTCCACATTTGTCTCTCATAAATTCAAATCTATGTAGTACATTTTCAAAGTTAGAACATAGAGGAACTAACAAATAATATCAACAGCCTTGATACAATCAATGCATAATGTTAAATACTTTAAATAGAGAACATACATTATTTTTAAAATATGCACAAAACTTTATAAAAAATTGACCATGACAAAAATAATAAAGCTTCGATAGGCTACATTCTCTAGTCATGAGCCAATAAAATTAGAAATAAACCGTAAAAAGGGAACTAATTTGTAAATAGGAACCACAGTCCTAGATAACACCAGGATCAAAGAGGAAATTTAAAAAGAAATTACTGTCTAGAAACAAAGAAAAGGAGAATCACTGAAATAAGAAACCAACAAAAAAGTAGAAAAGAAAATAAATATATCAATAAATTAAAAGAGAAAAACCGTATGATCACAATAGTCAAAAAAATCATATTATATGTTTAAATTGATCATTCTTAATAAAAATAAGAATGAAAAGAAGGAAACTCTTGAATATAAAGACTATCAAAACCAACAGTAAATATTATCCTAAAGTGAAAGGCACTAAGGTAACTTCAATTACAGAAAACCCTAGAAAGAGGAAAGCCTATAATCACCATTATTACTTACCATTACTTGGGCAGTCTTAGCAATGTAATAAGGCAAGAAAATTGAAAATAACTGGCATAAGCATTGGAAGACAAATAGATAAAACCATTTCTTTTTTCTACTAATAAGATAATATAGTAGAATTCCTATATATCAAAGAATCTTGGGATAAAACTCTACTGGATTTAATAAATTAATTTGGATATAAGATAATTGTATAAAAATCAGCATTTTTCATCACTCAAGCAATAAGCACCTAGTACTGGGAATGGAAAAATTATATCATTAAAAATAGCGACAAATGTATTTAACAGTAGAAACTCAGAATCTCTATGAAAAGATCTAAAATATCTTACTAAAAAGACATAAGATAAGAACTGACTAAATAGAGAGGCATAATGCATTCTTGGATGGGAGGATTATGTAATAAAGACAATCCCCCCAAATTGATATATAATATATTTCAATTTCAATTTCAAATTTCAGTGGGGTTTTTATTTAGAACCCAATGAAAAGATCTTAAATTTCTTTCTTTTTTTTTTTTTTGAGACGGAGTCTCGCTCTGCCGCCCAGGCTGGAGTGCAGTGGCCGGATCTCAGCTCACTGCAAGCTCCGCCTCCTGGGTTTAGGCCATTCTCCTGCCTCAGCCTCCTGAGTAGCTGGGACTATAGGCGCCCGCCACGTCGCCCGGCTAGTTTTTTGTATTTTTTAGTAGAAACGGGGTTTCACGGTGTTAGCCAGGATGGTCTCAATCTCCTGACCTCGTGATCCGCCCGCCTCGGCCTCCCGAAGTGCTGGGATTACAGGCTTGAGCCACCGCGCCCAGCCTTAAATTTCATATGGTAGAATGTTCAGGAATAACTAAGAAAATTATGAGAAAAGAGAACAACAAGAGATAATCTGCTTCCTCTACAATATATACAGTAAAGCCTTTGTAATAAAGCCAAACTGGTATTTTTATAAGAATACAGACTATTCTAATCGTATACTTCATTATCATATATCCTATGATTTTCCTATTTCAGTAATTCTCCTTTTCTTTGTTTCTAGATAGTAACTTCTTTTTAAATTTCCTCTTTGATCCTGGTGTTATCTGGGACTGTGGTTCTTATTTACAAATAGTTATGATTTATTACTTCCCTTTTTATCATTTATTTCTACCTATGTAAGTAGGTCTGTGGAATAGAATTGACAATCTAGAAAGAGATGTTGGAATAAATGAGAATTTAACATAAGGCAAGTGTGATGGTTCATTTCAGAGGGAAATTAATGGCATTGGCATAACTGCATACCCATCTGGAAGAAAAAATAGTTTCTATTCTCATATCAAACACAAAAATCAATATGTAGCTAGCATCACAAAAATTTAAGGCTTTTGTGTAAAAAATATTTCCATAAAGAAATCTATAGATATATAATAGATCTTGGAAAATATTTGTAATGCAGATGTCAAAAAGTTAATTTCTATAATATACAGAGCTCTGAAAAATTGACAAAAGACAGAAAAAGCAAAAGAAAACTAGGCAATATGTTTGAATAGACAATTTACAGAATGAATAGCTAGGGACTATATGAAAAGATCCTCAAATTTACTAGTAATCAGGGAAATGCAAAGTACAGCAACAATAAAATATCAGCATACACTATCAGACTAGCAAAATTAAAAAGAATTCTCAAACTCATTGTTCTCAGGGGTGTGAGTGAAAGACACTTTTATAAGTGTTTAAAGGAATATGACATATTACATCCTTCTTGAAACACAACTGGGAACATCTCTTAAAATTCAAAATATCATATGCCCTTTGAGAACCAGCATTGTACTTTCAGAAGTTTATTGCGTAAAAACAAATGTGTCCAGTTCATGAAGGCATTACATTTGTTTCAGCATTGTTTGTAGTGGTCAAGAACTGGTAAAAAGAGAATTACCTGTGTATAGGGAAATGGCAGAATAAATAATGATACAGCCACACCATAAAATATTGTGCAACCATAAAAAATTGAGTCACACCAGATTACTTGGAGCAAATCACTCCATCCCCCGAGGAAATGTTTGAGTAACTAATTTAAGGTGCAGAAAAGTGTATATATAAAAAAAATGATACCAGAAAAGCAAGTTCTGTGTGCATGTGTGTGCATGGGAATCTGCCTCATGTCTGTATTCATATAGGATATATGATTATGAAAAAACTGAAGAAGAATGCTCCTAAATTTTAAAATCTGGCTTATCTGGGAAATGGGGAATTGGGCATGAGATGCTGAGAGTGGGATCAGGGGCAGGGAAAGGTGTCAAAGAAAATGGCATGTATGTTATTTTCCCATGTATGTGAGATTATATAGGCTGTCCTCACTTTTCATGGCTCCATGGCAACAGATCAAAGTGAGGGCACAGTCTGATATGCATGAGTTTCACATATGTATGAATGTAAGAAAAATGGAAATGCTCCCACAAGAAACAAAAGGCAATGACTAGCCAATATGCTCAAGGGAGTTCCAAACATGGAAATGAAAGAACGATACTTGCTATAACAAAAGCACAAGTAAAAACAAAGCCCACAGACCCTATCAAACAACTACACAATTGAGACTACAAAGCAACTAGCTAATCACACTATGACAGGAACAAAACCACACATATCAATATTAGCCTTGAACGTAAATGGCCTAATTGCTCCATTTAAAAAGACATAGAGTGACAAATTGAATAAAAAAAAAAAAAGAGACCTAACCTTCTGCTGTTTTTAAGAGATCCATCTCACATGTAGTGACACCCACAGGCTCAAAGTAAAGAGATGGAGAAAGATGTACCAAGCAAAAGGAAAAAAAAAAGAAGAGGTCATTATTGTTGTATCGGGTAAAACACACTTCAAACTAATCACAGTAACAAAAGGACAAAGAAGGACATTACATAATTATAAAGGATTCAATTCAATGAGATTTAACTATCCTAAATATATATGTACCCAACACTGGAGCACCCAGTTTATAAAACTTGTAAAGAAAACAATTTTTGGGGGGAGTGTTGGGGGTAGGAGTTTTGCTCCTGTTGCCCAGGCTGGAGTGCAATGGCATGATCTCAGCTCACTACAACCTCTGCCTCCTGCGTTCAAGAGATTCTACTGCCTTAGGCTCCTGAGCAGCTGGGATTACAGGCACCCACTAATTTTTGTATTTTTGGTAGAGATGGGGTTTCACCATGTTGGCCAGGCTGGTCTCGAAGTCCTGACCGTAGGTAATCCGCCCACCTTGGCCTCCCAAAGTACCGGGATTACAGGCATGAGCCACCACATCCGGCCAAGAAAATGTTTTAACTCTAAAATAAGTAAATGAAAGAAATGGCCACCAACTTCAATGGCCTATGAAGGCAGGTACCACATTGGTTTTGGTCATGATTTTATCCCTAACATATAGTACGTTGACACTCAGTATTTGTTAAATGCATATTGCTGAATACAGTGAAAAATAAAATTGTGATTACTATTATTTTTGCCTCTCCAGTTGGTCATGACTAAAAAGTTATAATATTCAGAGTTGTGAGATATGAAAAGGGGCAGATGGAACCATAAATCAGTTCAATGCTTCTGAAAGATGAGTTCTTTCAAACTTTTAGGAAACAGAAAATCCCCATGCTATGTAAGCCCCAAAGCATAGAAAATGATCAGAAAAGGTGGGGCATGGTGGCTCACCCTATAATCTCAGCACTTTGGGAGGCTGAGGCAGGTGAATGGCTTGAACCCAGGAGTTCAAGACCAGCCTGGGCAAAATGGTGAAACCCCATCTCTACGAAAAATTCAAAAATTAGGTGGATGTGGTGGTGTATGCCTGTAGTCGCAGCTACTCCAGAGGCTGAGGTGGGAGGATGGCTTGAGCTGAGGAGGTTGAGGCTGCAGTGAGCTACACTCTAGCCTGGGTGACAGAGCAAGACCCTGTCTGAAAAAAAAAAAAAAAAAAAATTAAGGAAAAGAATAAAACAAACGAGGAATTTAGCCACTCATTTCATGAAGCTCGCATTCAGGAACCCAGGAGCCCTTCCTTTCTCCTAATACCTGTTCTTTTCCTCCGTGGTAACAAATATCAAGTATTGGGAGGAGACCCCAAAGGAGAGGGTGAGAGCAGGTGAGCTAAAGCCTTCTTGTGTATATGGCTTGCATGATCATCAACAGACATTACTTATGATTCAGACATAGTGGTAGAAGCATATGCTCTAGCCTTGTAAGCTAACCACCAGAAGAAAATTTCAGAAACTTTCAAAGAGCTTGCCTTCATGAAGTGGCACCATGGGTGGCATGGAGTGGAAAGAGACAGTGTAACTTTTTCTATATTTCTTACTAAAAATATAATATGTATGTATTTTTATTAAAAAATCCATTCTGTTGTATAATAGGTGATTCACAGTAACCTCAAGCTCGACAGTCTCACAGTTAACTGGTCAGCATGTCTGTTTGTATCTTATCACAGGGTGATAAGGTTTGGCTGTGTCCCCGTGCAGATCTCATCTTGAATTCCCACGTGTTGTGGGAGGGACCCAGTGGGAGATAATTGAATCATGGGGGCAAGTCTTTCCTGAGCTGTTCTCATGATAATGAATAAGTCTCATGAGATCTGATGGTTTTAAAAAGAGGAGTACCCCTGCACAAGCTCTCTCCTTTTGCCTGCTGCCATCCATGTAAGACGGGACTTGCTCTTCCTTGCCTTCCGCCATGATTGTGAGGCTTCCCCGGCCACGTGGAACTGTAAGTCCAATTAGGCCTCTTTCTTTTGTAAACTGACCAGTCTCGGATATGTCTTTATCAGCAGTGTGAAAATGGACTAATACACAAGATCAGCTTTCCACTGGGGTTCGGTGAGTCATAGCTTCTCACACACTGACAGTCCCCTCTCTCCAGCTGTCCCCTTTGTGTTTTAGGCTGCCGGCTCTCACTCCATCCCAAAAGAGTAGTTGAACCCTTGTCCCTAACCTCATGTTCTCCATACCCTTTTCCTGGCTCTCGCAGGATGCCCTGCTCAAGTGGGAATTTGGGAAAGAAGGGCTTCCCTATGGGTATCAGTTGCCTCCACCCACTGCTGTGGGAGTGTCTGTCCAGCAGTTCCCAAATCCCTCCAAAATCTGAGCAGTGGACAAAGGAAGGGTAGTAGCTGATAGGTTAAAGTTGGGATTCTCAGTCTTGTCAATCAGAGCCACAATGTTACAGAGCTCATTAGATTTCAAACAGGCAAAGTGGGGTGTATTGGAAGAGCATGCAATTAGGAGTAAGAGGATATGGGTTCCAGCTTATCATTGGTGTTCACTTAATACACCCATTTCCTTATCTGTTAAATGTATGCAGTACCCATCCAGCTACCTCATGATGAAGATGAAAGCAGAGGAGGCATGTGGGAGTGTTTTATAGATAAAACAAAAATTGCTGCAATTTAATATCATTCACTGTGCACCACTAACTTTATATTCATCAACTCTTATTCTAGTAACAATTTTGAGGGTCAGAGATAAAATGATCCTTCCTTCCTACCTTCCTTCCTTTCTTCTTACCTTCCTTCCTTCTTTCCTGCCTTTCTTAAAAATTCATGGAGCAGGGCTGAGCGCGGTGGCTTACGCCTGTAATCCCAGCACTTTGGGAGGCTGAGGCGGGTGGATCACCTGAGGTCGGGAGTTTGAGACCAGCCTGACCAACATGGAGAAACCCCGTCTCTACTAAAAATACAAAATTAGCCAGGCACGGTGGTGCATGCCTGTAATCCCAGCTACTAGGGAGGCTGAGGCAGGAGAATCATTTGAACTTGGGAGGCAGAGGTTGCAATGAGCTGAGATTGTGTCACTGCACTCCAGCCTGGACAAAAAGAGCAAAACTCCATCTCAAAAAAAAAAAAAAAAAAAAATCATGGAGCAGTACTATGCGACATGCCCTATTGTAGGTGTTTACTCATATTATCTCATTTAATTTATTATTAACCTATACCCAGTGCTATGCTGAGCCATCCTGGAACATAAGGCAAAAGGAAAAAATCTGTTTTACTGGTTCTGTCTTCATTTCATATTTTATTCATTGTGAGTCTTTTTGCATTCATTTTGATTTTTTAAAATATTGCATTAAAATGTTATTTATCTTGATTACTGACTTTTTTGGTGCCCCCTTAAATTTTGTACCTGAGGCAACTCACCTCACTCTAGTCTTAGGTCTGCTTATAACTGTGTGAGGAAGGTATTATCCTAATCCTATTTCAGAAAAAGAAATTCAGTTTGAGAATATTAGCTAATTTGCCTAAGGTAATAAAACCAATAAGGGGTAGAGTAATAGTTCAAATCCGGGTGTGTGTGACTTTATACCACTGTATCACTCTGTCTTTTAAACGATGGGATGCACAGAAAAAATCCATTAACATCTAGAAAGTGCTGCTTCATATTACCATTTCAAATCTGGAATATCCCCTCAATGCGTTTTAGTTTGGCTTCAATGCTGCTAAAATTTAGACACTTTTATTTTCTTTATTTGACATAGCATTATCTATAGATAGGCATTTGATTAACAACAATTACATGTATATTGTTTACCTACATTATCTATTTGCTCTCTAGTGAAACAGAAAAGATGGATATATTTCTCCATTTCTTTCTTTCTTTTCTTATTTTTGAGACATGGTCTTGCTCTGTCACCCTGGCTGGAGTGTAGAGGTATGATCATAGCTCACTGCAACCTCAACTCCCAGGCTTAAGTGATCCTCCCGCCTCAGCCTCCCAAGTACCCAGGACTACAAGTGCACACCACCACACCTGGCTAATTAAAAAATTTTTTTTGTAGAGATGGGGTCTCACGATGTTGCTCAACCTGATCTTGAACTCCTGGCCTGAAGCGATCCTACCACCTCGACCTCCCAAAGTATTGGGATTATATGTATGAACCACCATGCCTGGCTCTATTTCTCCACGTCTTGAATGAGGAACCCGAGGCTTACAAAGAGTTAATGACTCATGGAATTCCACACTCACACAATGGTATATAATGCTTTCTTTGATGCTAATAATGATGGGAGTGTTTATAGCTCTTGTGTGGAAGACCTAAGGGAGAAACTTAGCACTTCATATCAGCAATAAGATGAGACTAGGGGAGCTGGAGCATTCATGGAACAGAGGCCGAGTCTTGGGATCCTGTCACTCACAGGTAATCACAGAAACCCCAAACAAGCAAGCAGGTGTGAGAATCCTGGGGCTCAGTCATCTCGGGGCATCTCTCAGAGGCAACTTGCAGCAGCGAAATGATGTATTTATTCTCAGTTTGAGTAAGATTATCATTACTCACCCTTCGTTGAGAATCCCTTTACCTGGAGGAGAAAAGAATGTGTCCTCAGTTTCCCCACTTCTTCCGTGTGGTGTGGGAAGCTGCAGACCGGCAGAGGGCGCTCTGGGCAGTCGGCAAACAGTCCAGGGGTAGATCTGCCCAGAGCCAGCGGAGTGGCCTCCTGGAACAGCCTCATGAAGATCTGGCGCATGGTGGGGCTTCGGGCACAGACCTCACTGGAGCTTGGGGAGAGGCATGACCACAACGTCCTGACCTGAAGCGATCCTACCACCTCGACCTCCGAAAGTGTTCAAGAGGCAGAGAACAACCTCCGAATTGTTCTCTGTGGCTCCAGTCTTGCTCTTCTTAAACTAATTCTTCAAATCATAGCCACCATGATCTTTCCGCTCCCCAGCGCCTTCCTGCCTTCCCTTAGGAAGACCCCCCACTCCGAATAGCTGTGACAAACATCAGCTCCTTTTCCCACAACCCCGTCTTTACACGCTACTGCTCAACAATTCTGAGCCATTTTCTTTTTTGTTGTCGTTGAGTTCATTTAATAATGTAAGTATTTTGCCATTTTAGAATTTTAGGTTCCATTGAGGTTTTTTTTTTTTTTTTTTTTTTTTGAGTCAGGGTCTCTGTCTGTTGCCCAGGCTGGAATGCAGTGGTGCAATCACAGATCACTGCAGCCTTGAGCTTCTGGGTTCTGAGCCATTTTCAAGACCCAAATTCACTGGCCTGTCTCTCCCTTCTGGAGCTATGCATGACTTAAACATTCTGCCCAGAATCTTTATCCACAGGACTGCCTTTCTTGAGCAACTTCTCTCTTCAGTTCCCACTTTAGATGTTATCTTTTCCGGGGAAACTTCCCTATCCCCTAAGATGGGATCACAGACCTACCCCACATGCTTTCATGCCCCCCGCCTTACATGGTGTGGCACCGGGGCTGGTGACACTGTGGCTGGTGTGGTGACTGTATGTTTCCTTGATTGACTCTTCTGGTACACTGTGAGCTCCATGATCCTCCAAGTTCCCTGATCTCCTCTTCTCCAGGGCTGCACCCCATTTCAGCCCCTTACACCTAAGTACTTCTTGCTCTGTATTGTCTTCATGGTAGGAACCCTGTAGAAACTATATGGTGAATGAAATATTTATCAAACAATTTATTCCGCAGCACCCTTTCATAATATGTCGTTCATAAGATACCGATGGGCGTTGTTAAAATGCAGATCCCTGGGCACCACTTTCAGAGATGACTGGATCCGGGGTGGGGCTCAGGAGTCTGCATTTTAACAGGTCTCCAAGGTGACTGTTATGCATAATGAAAACTGAGAACGGTTCTAGTTTTACCAATGATGGAGAACATCCTCTGTGTTCTTGCGTTGCACTGACTTCAGTCAAAACTGCTGTCTAAGAATTCCTCTGACTGGAATTTCCTCCAGGGGAAGCTAGGGATGACTGGGATCTGGTGGCCTTCCCAGGACAGTTTCTTGATGCTGTCTAATCTTTCCCATCCAAGACTCCAAGGGAATCTCCTCTTTGCATTTGGCTTGGTTCTGAGGGGCAGATCCCAACAGGTATGGGAATGCAGGTGGGGAAATGGGCTTTGCTCTCTAGAGAGAGAGGTCTCCTTGGAGGAGGGCAACCTCTCTTCTCAACATCCTCGGCTCTTTAGTTCTTTCATTTTCCAGGTTTTTCCTCTCTTGCGTGCCAAGCACTTTGCAAATGTGATAATGAGGGGTCTAATTTGCTGTGCTAACAGATAAAACAAGGGAGCAGAGCGGCAGGGTTCCCTGGGAAAGCAAATGTCAGCTGTTGATCATGTTGTTCCCTCATTTCCCCTTTCCCTCTGCTGCCCCCCACTCAGCTTGAACTAATTAGGCAGCTAGCACTCCATAATGAAGGCTAATAAACGCCTAATGGATAGTCTTGAACAAACAAGCCTGAAGCACCATAGCAAAACCTGATTTCCCCATCCCCACACCCCTCAAGAAGAAGGCTTGAGCTGGGAGCCAGGACAGGTAAAATGACTCCCAGCAGTGCTCCAGGCACTCGAGGCCACAGCCTGTGCTATGGGGACCACAGGACCATCCCTTTCTCTGCCCGGTCTGGCGGAGGATTCACCCTCAAAGCCAAGGCTCCTGGACTGGCCACAACTTGTTTGTAGAGAGAGATGGGAAAGAAGTTACTTCCAGTGAGACCACCCTTCCTTCCCCACTTCACTTGATAACAGGAGTTGGGAGAAGGCAGTGTCAAACTCCCCTGAGGTGCTCTTTTGTGCTCTCAGAATCATCTAGTTTCAAAGGAGTAAACAGATGGATTGCATTTTCCTAACTTTTAGCTGGTTCCAATGTGCAAACAGTTAAGATCATAATGTTAACATTTTCTCTTTGTTTTATGTGCATATAAAATATTCCTGAAGAATGTGCTTTTGAATGCAAAGTTTGATCCAATTACAATTTTATAGACTTTATAAAAACATAAAAAGTATGTTTTCTGGGTGTCTGAGACCCTGTTGGCCTTTACAGTAAACTTGGAAGCACACAGGGAAACATAATTGTCACCATGTCAAAGAGGGCCCTACGGAGCTTAAAATGATGAGCCCATTATGTGAATATGGAAACATCCCATAGTCTCGGGGTGAATGAGACACTGATGAATGGAATTAAAAACAATCTTGTGGTCTTGGATCAGATTGGAAATGGTTATTGTTTTCTGTCTTTGAAGAGCCATAAAAAAAGAAAAGAAAAAGAATCTTGCAAACTTAACTTCTGTGGTTTAGAAGACAGAAGGTGGCTCCATGCATAATCAGCAGCTTCCCCATTGGTGGGGCAGAAGAAACAGCTCCAGAGCAAAAAGCACAGATTAGAAAATCCCTTTTCAATCCAGAACATACAGGTAGCTTACACCAAGGATGAAGTGTAAGGGAGTGCGCTCCTGGGAATGGAGATGGGTCTCTTTCCAATCTCATTTTCATTGTACCTGGGCAGATAACTTAGCAATTTGGGCCTCGACACTTTCCTTGTAAAACAAGAGGGTTAGGTTTGAGATCACTCTTCTGGCTCTAAAATGCTATGATTACTCCCCAGGTCCCTCACCCTACGTACTAATTACAAGCTGTTGGACAACATAGAACAACCATCAGTAGCATGTCTGGAGGGAGGCATCCATTAAATTAAAGGATGTCCAGACCTGAGTCCCCAGTGAGAAGATTTGGCTCTTGGAAAATAGAGTTGCATAACAAGCCTGTAACTGAGGACTTCACATTAACAGCCCATTCCCATTAAGAGATGCTGATTAGGAATGGCTCTTGATACCATGGCAGGAGCATGCACAGGATTGTAAAGAATAGCTTTGTTAAGTAATTGTGGACCACATTTCTTTTCAGGGACTGGTCTAGCTCCAGCAGCTTCCCTGTGGCATTCAGGTGTCTGAGGAGATGAGAATTTTTCCATTGCACACATCTGGGGCAGATCCCCTGGTTGTGGAGAGACCCAAGGTTGTCTAATGAGAATTGTTTTCACCCCACTGATTTGAGGCAGGTGATATCATTGATTAGGAGAATTATCTGTCCTCAGAATTGGAGAAACATCAAGATTATCTTGTCTTCTATACAAAGAAAATGTGTAAGGCTCACAGGGGTCAGGGCATTTGCAAAAAGTTACACAGGTTCACACTCCTCACATTTTGATATAATCCTGCCAGCATCTTCCATATTCACATGGGGAATTTAAGGAGATCTGTGTGGCTGGAGCCAAATGAGGAAGAGAGGATATTCGAGTTTCTTAGGGCTCCTGTAACAAACTACCACAAATTCGGTGGCTTAAAACAATGGAAATGTATTCTCCTACAGTTCTAAGATCTAGAAGGCTGAAATCAAGGTGCCTACAGGGCCACACTCCCTCTGAAGGCTCTAGGGGAGAGTCCTGCCTTTCCTCTTCCAGCAAGCATGTCCCCAAGCACTCCTTGACTTGCAGCAGCAGCATAACCCCAATCTCTACCCACCTCTGTGTTCCCCTGGCGTCTTCTGCGTTTCCCTGCGGGTCCTCATCTCTTCCTATGAGGACACCAGTAATTGGATTTAGCAATCACCCCAATCCAGTGTGATCCCATCTTGACCCTTAACAAATTACATGTGTCCATTTTCAATTAAGGTTACATTCTGAGGTTCTGGGTGAACATGAATTTTAGGGGAACACTGTCCAAACCAGTACAAGTGAGTGGTAGGAAAGGAAGTCCGAGAGAAGAGTAGGGTCCTGGCCGTTCCGGAAACATGCCAGCGCATCCCCTCCTTGCGGCTGTGCATTCAGTACTCTTCCGTCCCTGGATGTCTGGATGACATGCCCTCACTTCCTTCCAGCATTTCTATGGGCCATTTGTAACCATTTTGGCTTTCATTCTATAAAAGGTGAGAAGTCTTTAGAGGATTTTGAGCAAAAGAGTCACATGATCTGAGTTACGTTTTATTTTTTGTTATTATTCATTTCTTGAGATGGAGTCTTGCTCTGTCACCCAGGCTGGAGTGGCGTCCGCCACTACACCCTCTAATATTTGTATTTTTAGTAAAGACGGGGCTTCACCATGTTGGCCAGGCTTGTCTCAAACTCCTGACCTCAAGCAATCTGCCTGCATCACCTCCCAAAATGCTAGGATTACAGGCTTGAGCAACGGCGCCCGGCCTGAGTTACGTTTTAGAAGGTTCACTCTGGTCACTGTGCAGGAAATTGGCCATAGGAAGTAGGGGTGAAAGGAGAGGGAGTGATGCGGCTTCTGCAGTACTTCAGGGGGAAGACGTTGGGTGCTGGAAGTGATGGAAATGCAGGATCTGACAGGAGTCTGAATAGATTCTGAAGGTAAAGCCGAGTGTTGGCCATTTCAGCTTTGAGAGGACTGTAACACCCATGTGAGATACTAAGTGGTCAGATTTCTTATCTTTTTTTTTTTTGAGACGGAGTCTCGCTCTGTCACCCCAGCTGGAGTGCCGTGGTGCTATCTCGGCTCACTGCAAGCTCCGACTCCCAGGTTCACGCCATTCTCCTGCCTCGACCTCCCAAGTAGCTGGGACTACAGGCGCCCGCCAGCATGCCCTGCTGACTTTTTTTGTATTTTCAGTAGACATGGGGTTTCACCGTGTTAGCCAGGATGGTCTCGATCTCCTGACTTCATGATCCGCCCGTCTGAGCCTCCCAAAGTGCTGGGATTACAGGCGTGAGCCACCGCGCCCGGCAGTGTTCAGATTTCTAAGTCTGGAATTAAGGGAGGAGTCGCGTTGGAGAATGATTTTGGAGGTCATGGCAGTTATATCATATTTAAAGACCTATTACCTCATCGGATCACCTTGGGAGTAGAATGAAGATAAAGAAAAGAGGTCTGATGACAAAGTCCTGGACCCTGTGTCATTTATACATGGGGAAGATGAGGAGGACCCAGCAAAGGAAGCAGAGAGGAAGTGGCCAGTGAGAGAGAAAGAGAAAGAGAGAGAGTGGTGTCCTGGAAGCCAGGTGGAGGAAGGTTTCAAAACAGAGGGAGTGATCAACTATGCCAAAATTGGGTGATAGGTCAAAAAGGATGTGGCCTTAGGACAGTGGGGGTCCCTGGTGACCTTACAAGATAAGTTTCCATGGTATGATGAGGATAAAAGCATAACTGAATGACTGCCTTGTAGGAACAACTCTAGGTCTGGAGAAAGAGCTATGAGGGAGCAGTCCCATCTCCAGGTGGTCTAACCCATCCACCATCTCCCTCTACTCACTAGTGGCAGCTCTAGGGGACATGTGACCTAATGTCAGGCAATGAGACCAGAGGGAAGTTGGCTGAGGGGATTAAGAGGAAATGTATCCTTGTGCCTAGAAAGAGAAATCTGGAAGTGATATTCTCCTCTTTCTCTTGGTCTCTGGAGACGACACTGATGAGCTGAATATAGCCCTTTTCCTTCAGGGCAAGGAAAGGGCCGCCGTGCTCCCCACACCCTCCTGCCTGCCCTGAGGAAGGAGGCAAGAGAAGTGGATGGTCAGGCTCAACTATTCTCTTTCTAGGTTTTGAGCATCACAGCGTGGAAACCTTTCCAGCAAACCTCCAGCCTCCCTCCGGTCTCTGGCCTTCTAGTCTCCTCTAATCTAGGAAACTCACTCTGCTCATGCCCCAGTTCCATAGACCCTTGTGTCCTGCTGCTTTAAGGTTGCCTCTCCTAACCTCTTTGCAGTTTAAAAAGGGGCCTCCTAAAGTTGGGGAAATCTTCCACCCCAAAATATTGACTCTGGAATGGAAGATATTTAGACCCCAAGGTGGCCCCAGGAGACTCACTCTGGAGTTGAGGCATTCACCCAGTGGGCCTCAAACACACCACATGGGAACAGCCGTTGAGCCCTGATTTTCTTAAGGCTTTTGCCCGGGAAGACTCTCTGGGCACTCTTTAGACCAAAGTACTTCATAGGAAGCAAAAAAAGAAATCCTTGGAAACATACAGCAGCCAACTACGTGGGGGTGAACAAGAGGTAAAAGATTTTTGTTCCAAAGGGAGGAAGCTTAGTGGAGGATGCTTTCATTTAGCCCCTGATGACAAGATAAGGAATTAATAGATGTAAGCTGCATCCAGGAACGCTGAGATAATAGCAGGCGATAAACCTCCTAGCCAGATGGTGCTCTGGACAATGCAGGAGGATTCCAGGGCTCCAGCCAGCCTCCCCTAGAGTCACAGGGCTCGGGAGGCACTAGCAAGGCCAGTTTGTTGCCTTGGGAGCCAGTGGGAGGCGATCATCAAGCTGGAAAGGGACACATGCAATGAGGAAGGTCTGCTGGAGCCTGTTCCTGGGGAAGCACAGAGGTCAACAGGACTAATCTTGTACGGAAAATTTGTTTATTCTTTCCAGGAGACTGACATTCTCAGGTGTCACATCAGGAATCCAGGATTCCCCAAAGTAAATTTCCGATGCAGTTATACCACTGACTAAAAGTGAGTGGAATTACCCCACTTGGTCTTGAGAGTTATGGGGCCAGTGGGGAAAATAAAAATGGGAAAAATTCCTCTCTCTGAAGCTGGATATGTGCAGCTTCCAAATCAGCTGTCTTTTGAGCAGAATTTGTTGGAACTGTGGATCTGCTCTCTAGAAACAGGGATGGGCAGTCCGTGTTTGCTTGCTCTGTAAGTTTAGGAAATGAGTCCTGGTTGCTTGTGGTGCCTGCTCTTCTGATTTGCTTTTCCTACCTACAGTGGGTCATTTTGGCTGAAGGCCAGTTCCATCCCTCTCTGAACCCCATCAGAAAAAAAGAGGAAAAGTCAAACAAATGCAGTAAGTGGTTTCACAGGATGCATTTGGCAGTGGCCAGCATCTTGGGGAGCTGTCAAAACATGCATCTCTGTGGAGCAGCACAGACCCTGTCTGGGCCAGAAACACTCATCGGAATTATTTTCCCCCACAGGTTCTGGGAGATGGAAACCCCTTAGTCTTGTTGCTCCTTCTTACTCTCTTTTTATTTTTTTGAGATGGAGTTTTGCTCTGTCGCCCAGACTGGAGTGCAGTGGTGTGATCTCAGCTCACTGCCACCTCTGCCTCTTGGGTTCGAGCGATTCTCCTGCCTCAGCCTCCTGAGTAGCTGGGATTATAAGCATCTGCCACCATGCCTGGCTAATATTTTGTGTGTGTGTGTGTTTTTTTTTAGTAGAGACAGGGTTTTGCCATGTTGGCCAGGCTTGTCTCGAACTCCTGACCTCAAGTGATCCACCTGCCTCAGCCTCCCAAAGTGTTGGGATTACAGGTGTGAGCCACTGCACCTGGCCCTCCTTCTTACTCTCTTGATCAGCATCAGCCTCTCATTCCCCTAACCATCCCTTCCACCTGGATTTTTCTTCTTTGCTGCTGTTCCCTCCTCTCAGTGCATTGCCCTGGAGTCCATAGGGAAAAGCCAGCAAGAAGGATGGCAGAGTAATCTTTCACTCCTCACTCTCACTCCATCCAGTAACTCTTCTGAACCACCCCCACATCCCCCATCCCTAAGGCCCCCACACCAAGCTCTGGAACATGAGGGTAATTTGAACCTGCATCTGTGGAGTGCTTCGTCTCTGTTTACAGATAGAAGACAACCTGCAAGAAACAGGATTGGATTTGTTATTTGTAAGTCAAACCAGCTGTGATCTCCTGTCTATGGCTGCTTTCTTTGCAAATACCAAGTGTCACTTGTGGTTGGAGCTACTTTTCTTCCCAGAGAATTGTTTTCCCCTCACACAGGCAGGCTTCCTTCCATGCCTCTTTCCCTACCAGCTGCTCCCCTGCAAGGTGTCAGTTTGCTGGGTCAGTCTGGGCACTGCCACAGCCAGCTTCAGCTGCTTGGCTGGGGTGACTTTCCCCTCCTTTTAGAAATCAACTAGAAATCCATCTTCATGAAGTTCTAAATCAAGAATCACTTTGGCCAAAAAAGGGAAGAAACACTTGGCACAATTTACCACTCGTTGGAAGGAGCATCAGAGTGACTCTCTACATACCTAAGGACAACTGCATTTCAAATTGGTAATATTTAAATAATCATATAAAGAGAAACTTTTGCATTTAGCTTGGTCAGTATCTATCTTTTCTTCCTTTGACAGAAGTTCCTTGGGAACTGATTCAGGATTGTCTTACCTAGGAAGTTTCATTTGCAAATTTCCATTCAGCAAGTTTTTGTTGAACACCTATTTTATACTCAAAGAGCACACGATCTCCTTAGAGGAGAGTAGAAGAAACATATATAGCCATGTAAAAAGATGTGCTATGTTCCTCATACTATTAGCCAAGGGCTAGAGAGTGCATGGAAGTTCCACCAGGGAGTCCCAGTGAGCAGTGATCATGGTGGAGGCAGGAGTTGAGCCAAGGCCTGATGAGTGGCCCAGTGTTGACAATTAAGGGATATGAAAAACATGGGGGGAGGTATTGATGAAAGTTCAACAATTAATTCCTTCCCACCCCCACCAAAAACTCAATGTCACATGTTTTAGCCACTTGTGTTTATAGTGGTGGTCAATTTCTATGGTATAAATACACCTACCATGGCTAATTTCATAATCAATTTCAAGGTACCAATGTTATTGAACAAGGAGTCAAAAAGCGGTGTTGCTGTTGTTTTAATGTGTCCCCCAAAGTTCAAGTGTTGGAAACTTGATCCCCAATGCAGCAGTGTTGAGAGATGGGGCCTAATGAGAGGTGTTTGGGTCATGGGGGCACCACCTCATGAATGGGCTAATGCCATTATCTCAGGAGTGCAATTGTTATCACAGGAGTGGTTTCCCTATAAAAGGATGAGTATGACCCCCTCTTCTCTCTCTTTTGCCCTCTCTTTGCACTTCACCATGTTATGACACAGCAAGAAGGCCCTCACTAGATGCCAGCCCCCTTGACCTTGGACTTCCCAGCCTCTAGAACACTGAGTCAATACATTTCTGTTTATTATAAATTCCCCAGGCTGTAGTATTCTGTTATAGCAGCACAAAATGAACCAATGCAATAGTGTACTATTTAGTAGCATTTTGCCATATGGATACAATGGAAGAGATTCTCCTGCCTCAGCCTCCCAAGTAGCTAGTTTTACAGGCACCTGTCACCACACCTGGCTAATTTTTGTATTTTTAGTAGAGGCAGAGTTTCACTACATTGGCCAGGCTGGTCTCAAACTCCTGACCTCAAAGTGCTGGGCCTCAGCCTCCCAAAGTGCTAGGATTACAAGGGTGAACCACTACACCTGGCCAAAACCAGTCATTTAAAAAACATAGGTTGGGAGATGTGGAAGTACCATAATGCAGAAATTGATAGCAATCTCAGGAAAACAACAGATATTTGGAATTGATTAGACAGAGATGGGGAAGAAGCAGTGGGCCTTCCTCATTGCTGCAGTTTTCTTCATGGGAAGAATAGGAGACAAGGGAGGTGAGGTGAAGGTGAGTTCCAACATTTCTCCTTCCCATGGGGGAAGGCAGGAGAAAGACTGACACTCCATCAGAGGGGGTAGCCAACAAGACAGGGTCCCAGGCTGTTGAGGACTCAGATTATTTCTGATTCACTTTTGTAATCAGTGGGGACCTTGCAATACACCCTAATAATTATAGACTCTCAAAAATTTGAGCAAAGGTGTAGATGGTTTTCTTTCTTTAATAAGTGATACAGAAAATAATGAAATATAATCCACTTAATTAATTCATCACCTGCTATGTGTCAGAGGCCATAGGCTCAGGGATGTTCTAGCAGTGAATTAAATTGATGCAATTTTCTCCAAATTTCCAAACATAACAAATTGATTTATTTCTACTTTAGCTCAGTTAAAATGGCTCTATTTTTAGTCTCAAAGAAATTCCTTTTAAAACATATAGCCTGACAATCAGTAAGTTCTATTTAATATAATTGTTTAGGTTTCAATGGGGACTTAAAATGTGGCTCTCAATGAGAATGGTGCAAGAAGACAGGGAAAGGTGTAGGTAGGTTGGAAGATTTAGTGTGGAAAGGTTAGGGATGGCTTCAGTTTTCCTAACGATTTCCATTTGCCAAATCCACTCCTCATTTTTCAATCTTCATTTGACTCAACTTCTTAGCAGCAATTAGAATTAACATCTGTCCCTTTGCAGGCTCAAATCCCTCTACATTGTTCGTAAGTGTCCTCAGAACTTTTTTGTTAAGCTTTTCCATTAAGCTTGACATGCTTTTTCTTGACATGCTTTTTTACTAGACAATCTCCCCCACACAATGCTGTCTGTGGGCAGATTAATATATCCGGTCTAGGTATCTCTTTGGAGCTTCAGACCCACAAATCCGAATATCTACTTAGGATCTCCTCTGGAGGAATCCAAAGTATGTCAAATTCAAGCCCCTGAATCTGTCCTGAGGGTGCAAGCAACAATGGTGAGTCCCTCCTTGGTGCCACCAGCACATCTTGTTGCAATTTTGTGTGTAACTATGATCACCATGGTTAGCCTGCGAGCACCCAGAGAAAAAAGCCTCATTCATCAGTGAATCCCTAGCTCTGACCTCAGTGCTTGGCAAAGAGTCAATAGATGAATGAATAAATAAACAAATTCTCATCCATCAGTAAAAACTCCTGTGATTTTTCAAAAATTCAAACACAGATAGGTAAGGAATACATACTATTTGTTTGTTTCCCACCTCTGCTATTCCACTGAAACTATTGCTATCAAAGTCACCAGCACCCTCTACATAGCCAAATTCTATGGACACTTCTCTAATCTCATCTATGCTCTTGTCATCACTTAACATGATTTACCCTTCCTCTTGGCTTTCATGGCATTGCATACTCATAGTTTTCTATCAATGATACTCTTTTTGTTTTTGCTGGATTCTCTTCTTTGCTTTGGCCTCTAAATGTTGGTTGGCCTCTGATATAGTTTAGATATTTGTCCCCTGCAAATCTCATGTTGAAATTTGATTCTCATGGTTGGAGGTGGGAGGCGTTTGGGTCATGAAGGTGGATCTCTCATGAATGGCTTGGTGCCATCTTTGTGGTAATGGGTGAGTTCTTGCTCTATTAGCTCATGGGAAATTCGCTCTCTCTCTCTCTCTCTCTCTCCCTCCCTCCCTCTCCTGCTCTCTCACTCTCTCCCTCTCCTGCTCTCTCTCTCTCTCTCCCTCTCCCTTTCCGCCCATTTCCTCTTGTTTCACATGTGATGCCCTTTGCCTCCCTCTATTAGTGGAAGCTTCCTGAAACTCTCACCAGAAGTAAGTGTTGACACCATGCTGCTTGTACAGCCTGCAGAATCATGAGCTAAATAAACCCCTTTTGTAAATACATTGCCCAACCTCAGGTATTCCTTTGTGGCAAAGTGAATGGACTAAGATACCCTCTAAATTTTGGAAAGTGATAAGACTCCAATCTGGGGCCCATTTTCTTTATTATGTGTCTCTCCTGGGTGACCTTATTCAGTTCCATGAGTTTAGTTGTGAGCCATTTGCTGCTCATTAAGTTCTATCTCTGATGACTTTTTAAAGTATCAGGTGTATAGTTTACTGCTTGCTTGATTATTCCATTAGAATGTTCGATAGGCATCTCAAATGTACCTTGTATAAAACAAAATTATTAGTTTCCTGTCCCCTTCCCATCTCATGTTTTCCCTTAGTCTTTTTCAACTCACTATGCAGCTTTACTGTGACTAAGCCAAAGACCAAGAGGCAGCCTGAATTTCTCTTTCATTCATCTCCCCACATTCATGGTTTCAGCTCTACAGTTTGTTGATTGCTTTGCACATAGCACCAATCAACAAATATTTGTTTCTTAAACTAGTATTTGATAACTTAATGCATACAAAATGTATTCCTAGTTTCAAACAATTTATAAACAAACTTTGGGAAAATAATGTTGCTGATAAGTTGTTGGCCTTTTGGTTTCAAACATGACTGAATTATTTACTTTGGATCTTCCTTGTCGATGTCTCATCCATAGTCATGTAAATCTTCCCACTGATCCTGTTGAGTGCTTGTTTGTTCCCCAGTGCCCAGTGGAGAGGGCTGGTAAACAGATAAAGCCTGTTTGTATATTGAATGCTTTGCATCAGAAACCATGCAGAGCTGGCCCCCAGTGGTCACCAGTCCCTTTGATGATGTAAGGAGGTAAGTGGTCTAGCCTGAGCAGAGTAAACTTCACTGAAATTCTGATGCCTCATTTGTATTTCCCTTGTTTTTTTTTTTTTTCTGGAGACAGAGTCTTGCTCTGTTGCCCCAGGCTGGAGTGCAGTGGTGCGATCTCGGCTCACTGCAAGCTCTGCCTCCGGGGTTCACGCCATTTTCCTGCTTCAGCCTCCCGAGTAGCTGGGACTACAGGCGCCCATCACCACACCAGCTCATTTTTTTTTCTTTTGTATTTTTAGTAGAGATGGGATTTCACCGTGTTAGCCAGGATGGTCTCAATCTCCTGACCTCGTGATCCGCCTGCCTGGGCCTCCCAAAGTGCTGGGATTATATGCATGAGCCAATACACAGTAGTGTAATGAGTGTCTGATGTGACTTGAAAGCCTAGGACAACCTCCCAGTCTTTAAATAGCTAAACAATCTACTTGTGAAATAAAATGCATATCCACATAGAACAGCAAAGCACCTGTGGTGGCTTTTATACCACATCAACCTAGCTTAGCCAAAGCTTTATTTCTCAGAATTCTGTTTCCTGTAGAGTTTCAGATTGGTGTTGGCCACAAGCAACATTCTCTGTGAGATTTAGAAGGTGAAAGTGAAATGGTAGCATATATATATTTTAAAATGGACTTTTAAAACAGTTATAGATTTACGGAAAAAATACAGCTAGTAGAGTTCCCATCTGCCTTGTATCCAGTTTTCCTGTTGGTAACACCTTTCATTAGTATGGTACACTTGTTAGTTATTGAATCAATGTTGATACATGATTATTAGCTGAGGTCTATATTTTATTCACAATTTCTTAGTTTTTGTCTTCTATCCTTTTTCCGTTCCATGATCTCTTCTCTTGTGATTCATTGCATTTAGTTGTCATGTCTCCTCAGACACCTTTGGGCTGTGACATTTTCTCAGACCTTCCTCGTTTTTAATTGTTTTCAGGAGTACAGGTCAGATATGTCATAGGTTGTCTTTCTTTTGGAATTTGTCTGATTTTTTTCCCCTCCCCCGCAAGACCGAGTTTTGCCCTTGTTGCCCAGGCTGAAGTGCAATGGTGCAATCTTGGCTCAGTGCAACCTCCGCCTCCCAGGCTCAAGCGATCCTCCTGCTTCAGCCTCCCGAGTAGTAGCTGGGATTACAGGTGTGTGCCACCATGCCCAGCTAATTTTTTTTGTAATTTTAGTAGAGATGGGGTTTTGCCATGTTGGCCAGGCTGGTCTTGAACTCCTGACCTCAACTGATCCACCCACCTCCTCCTCCCAAAGTGCAGGGATTACAGATGTGAGCCACTGCACCCAGCCAATGTTTTTCTTGTGATTAGACTGAGGTTATGATTTGGGGGGTAGAAGACCACAAAGGTAAAGTAACATTCTCATCACATCTTATTGAGGGTACATCATTATCAAGTGATTTATTACTGTTGATGTTGACCTTGATCACCTTGCTTGAGGCTGTGTTTGTCAGATTTCTCAACTATAAAATTAACCCTTTCCCCCCAGCCATACTATCCTATTTGGAAGGAAGCCCCTATGCATAAGCCACACTTCAGGAGTGGAGATTGAAATTTCCCCTCATAGAGGTTGGTGTATTTATGTAATTATTTGAAATTTTTATATATGGGAGATTTGTCTCATCTCCTCCATCTATTTATTTATTCAATCATCTGTTTATATCAGTATGGGCTCATGGATGTTTATTTTGTACTTTGTTATAATCCAATACTACTTTCTTCACTTTACTGTTCAGATTTTTCCATCTTTGGCCACTGAGAGCTCATTCAGTTGACTTCCATGGCTCTTTGACATACTCTCTTTAATTTGAGTGTGTGTGTGTGTTTTCCTGAGCACTTCTTTACTTTCGGGCACTAAAAAGATGTTCCAGGATCAACCTGTAGATTTCCTGCCTTAGTCCTAGAATCCAGCATTTTCCCAGGGAACCCTGTTTCCCTTTATTGGAGAATGGCATTAGAAACCAAATCTGGGTGCTAGGTGTGCTCATTGCTACTGTGGTGTTGTTGCTTGTAGGCTGTCTTAGCTGACAGAGCAGGAAATGTATCTGTACATACTAACCCTTTTATATACATGTAGCCGTAAGTATTTCTATATGTAACTGTATGGCCTATATTAAGCTAAACAAGAGTTCATACTGATGTGTCCAACTCTAATTCCTCTACCACATGGATCACTCTTTTGTGCTCCCCTTATTATTTGTATATTTCTGCTTTAAAAATGAGAAACATGGCTCTCATCATTCATCATACATTTTCTTAATTGTTCAATTCCAGTTTACATGCATAGCAGCATCAGAATTGTTAACCTATACTGCTGTAGAAAACAACTTTATCAGCTAGAGTACAGTGTTTATATGCAATTTATTTTGCATTTAAATTTACAGACCCCAGTCACTTCTAAAGCTAGCTAGGTCAGCAACATTTCTCCTCCCTTTTCATGAAATTGTTCCATAAATTTATAATACAGTTGAAGTCTCTTACAACAGTCTGCATTCCTTCCAGGGATCCTCTGACCTGCTAAATTATTTGATTTAAAAAATGTGTATGCATTAAAGTTTATTCTTTGTGTAGTAAAATTCTGTGGGTTCTTACAAATGCATAGTGTCATGTATCCACCATTACAGTAGCATACAGAACAGTTTCATTGCCCTAAAAATCCTGTGTTTCACCTATTCAACTCTGTCTCCATCTTTCTGAACCCCAGGGATTTACATCTTATCCCTTTATTTAGTTTTGTCTCCATAGTTTTGCTTTTTACAGAATGTCATAATAATTGAATTATACAGTAGATAGCCTTTTCAGACTACCTTCTTTCACTTAGTCCTATGCATTTATGGTTAATCTATGTCTTTTTGTGATTTGCTAGCTCAGTTTTTTAAAATCACTGAATGTTGCCTCACATGGATATATCACAAGTCATCTGTTCACCTATTAAAGACTATCTTGGCTGCTTCTAGTTTTTGATAATTATCAATGAAACTGCTAAAACATTCATGTGCAGGTCTTTGTGTAGACTAAGTTTTCAAATCATGTGGGCAAATACCTAGAAGTGTGCCTGCTGAATTGTATGATAAGATTATGTTTGTTTTTGTAAGAAATTGCCAAAATGTCTTCCAAAGTAGCTGTACCATTTTGCATTCCCACCAGCAATAAATGAGAGTTTCTTTGTTCTGCTCTGCCTTTTTGCTAGTATTTAATGTTGTCATTTTTGCTATTCTAATAGGTGTGCAGTGGTATCTCATTGTTTTAATATACAATTTCCTAATGACAAATGGTGTTGACAGTGTTTTCATATATTTATCTTTGGTGAGGTATCTATTCAAATTTTTTAGCCACACTTAAGTGAGGTGTTTAAAATTATTGTTGAATTTTGGGGGCGGAGCAAGATGGCCAAATAGGAACAGCTCCAGTCTCCAGCTCCCAGCGCGAGCAACACAGAAGACAGGTGATTTCTGCATTTTCAACTGAGGTACTGGGTTCATCTCACTAGGGAGTGCCGGACAATCGGTGCTAGTCAGCTGCTGCAGCCTGACCAGCGAGAGCTGAAGCAGGGCAAGGCATCGCCTCACCTGGGAAGTGCAAGGGGGAAGGGAATCCCTTTTCCTAGCCAGGGGAACTGAGACACACAACACCTGGAAAATCGGGTAACTCCCACCCTAATACTGCACTCTACCAAGGGTCTTAGCAAACGGGCACACCAGGAGTTTATATCCCACACCTGGCCGGGAGGGTCCCACGTCCATGGAGCCTCCCTCATTGCTAGCACAGCAGTCTGCAATCTAAGGGCAAGGCAGCAGTGAGGCGGGGGGAGGGGTGCCCACCATTGCTGAGGCTTAAGTAGGTAAACAAAGCCACTAGGAAGCTTGAACTGGGTGGAGCTCACAGCAGCTCAAGGAGGCCTCCCTGTCTCTGTAGACTCCACCTCTGGGGACAGGGCACAGCTAAACAACAACAGCAATAACAGCAACAACAAAAGCAGCAGAAACCTCTGCAGACACAAACGACTCTGTCTGACAGCTTTGAAGAGAGCAGTGGATCTCCCAACACGGAGGTTGAGATCTGAGAACGGACAGACTGCCTGCTCAAGTGGGTCCCTGACCCCTGAGTAGCCTAACTGGGAGACATCCCCCACTAGGGGCAGACCGACACCCCACACCTCACACGGTGGAGTACACCCCTGAGAGAAAGTTTCCAAAGCAAGAATCAGACAGGTACACTCGCTGTTTGGCAATATTCTATCTTCTGCAGCCTCTGCTGCTGATACCCAGGCAAACAGGGTCTGGAGTGGACCTCAAGCAATCTCCAACAGACCTACAGCTAAGGGTCCTGACTGTTAGAAGGAAAACTAACAAACAGGAAGGACACCCACACCAAAACCCCATCAGTACATCACCATCATCAAAGGCCAGAGGCAGATAAAACCACAAAGATGGGGAAGAAGCAGGGCAGAAAAGCTGGAAATTCAAAAAATAAGAGTGCATCTCCCCCTCCAAAGGAATGCGGCTCATTGCCAGCAACGGATCAAAGCTGGACAGAGAATGACTTTGATGAGATGAGAGAAAAAGGCTTCAGTCCATCAAACTTCTCAGAGCTAAAGGAGGAATTACGTACCCAGCGCAAAGAAACTAAAAATCTTGATAAAAGAGTGGAAGAATTGATAACAAGAATAATTAATGCAGAGAAGGCCATAAACGAACTGACAGAGATGAAAACCATGACACAAGAAATATGTGACATATACACAAGCTTCAGTAACTGACTCAATCACCTGGAAGAAAGAGTATCAGCAATTGAGGATCAAATGAATGAAAGGAAGCGAGAAGAGAAATCTAAAGAAAAAAGAAGAAAAAGAAATGAACAAAGCCTGCAAGAAGTATGGGATTATGTAAAAAGAGCAAATCTACATCTGATTGGGGTGCCTGAAAGTGAGGGGGAAAATGGAACCAAGTTGGAAAACACTCTTCAGGATATCATCCAGGAGAACTTCCCCAACCTAGTAGGGCAGGCCAACATTCAAATTCAGGAAATACAGAGAACGACACAAAGATACTCCTCGAGAAGAGCAACTCCAAGACACATAATTGCCAGATTCACCAAAGTTGAAATGAAGGAAAAAATCTTAAGGGCAGCCAGAGAGAAAGGTCGGGTTACCCACAAAGGGAAGCCCATCAGACTAACAGCAGATCTCTCAGCAGAAACTCGATAAGCCAGAAGAGAGTGGGGGCCAATATTCAACATTCTTAAAGAAAAGAAATTTAAACCCAGAATTTCATATCCAGCCAAACTAAGTTTCATAAGTGAAGGAGAAATAAAATCCTTTACAGATAAGCAAATGCTTAGAGATTTTGTCACCACCAGGCCTGCCTTACAGGAGACCCTGAAGGAAGCCCTAAACATGGAAAGAAACAACCGGTACCAGCCATTGCACAAACATGCCACAATGTAAAGACCATAGAGGCTAGGAAGAAACTGCATCAACTAACGAGCAAAATAACCAGTTAATATCATAATGGCAGGATCAAGTTCACACATAACCATATTAACCTTAAATGTAAATGGACTAAATGCTCCAATTAAAAGACACACACTGGCAAACTGGATAAAGAGTCAAGACCCATCAGTTTGCTGTATTCAGGAGACCCATCTCACATGCAGAGACATACATAGGCTCAAAATAAAGGGATGGAGGAAGATCTACCAAGCAAATGGAGAACAAAAAAAAGTAAGGGTTGCAATCCTAGTCTCTGATAAAACAGACTTTAAACCATCAAAGATCAAAAGAGACAAAGAAGGCCATTACATAATGGTAAAGGGATCAATTCAACAGGAAGAGCTAACTATCCTAAATATATATGCACCCAATACAGGATCACCCAGATTCATAAAGCAAGTCCTTAGAGATTTACAAAGAGACTTAGACTCCCATACAATAATAATGGGAGACTTCAACACCCCACTGGCAACAGTAGACAGATCAATGAGACAGAAAGTTAACAAGGATATCCAGAAATTGAACTCATCTCTGCACCAAGCGGACCTAATAGACATCTACAGAACTCTTCACGCCAAATCAACAGAATATACATTCTTCTCAGCACCACATCACACTTATTCCAAAATTGACCACATAATTGGAAGTAAAGCACTCTTCAGCAAATGTACAAGAACAGAAATTATAACAAACTGTCTCTCAGACCGCAGTGCAATCAAACTAGAACTCAGGATTAAGAAACTCAATCAAAACCACTCAACTACATGGAAACTGAATAACCTGCTCCTGAATGACTACTGGGTACATAACGAAATGAAGGCAGAAATAAAGATGTTCTTTGAAACCAATGAGAACAAAGATACAACATACCAGAATCTCTGGGACACATTTAAAGCAGTGTGTAGAGGAAATTTATAGCACTAAATGCCCACAAGAGAAAGCTGGAAAGATCTAAAATTGACACTCTAACATCACAATTAAAAGAACTAGAGAAGCAAGAGCAAACACATTCAAAAGCTAGCAGAAGGCAAGAAATAACTAAGATCAGAGCAGAACTGAAGGAGATAGAGACACAAAAAACCCTCCAAAAAAATCAATGAATCCAGGAGTTGGTTTTTTGAAAAGATCAACAAAATTGATAGACAGCTAGCAAGACTAATAAAGAAGAAAAGAGAGAAGAATCAAATAGATGCAATAAAAAATGATAAAAGGGATATCACCATTGATGGAATGTATCTCAAAATAATAAGAGCTATTTATGACAAACCCACAGCCAATATCATACTGAATGGGCAAAAACTGGAAAAATTCCCTTTGAAAACTGGCACAAGACAGGGATGCCCTCTCTCACCACTCCTATTCAACATAGTGTTGGAAGTTCTGGCTAGGGCAATTAGGCAAGAGAAAGAAATCAAGGGTATTCAGTTAGGAAAAGAAGTCAAATTGTCCCTGTTTGCAGATGACATGATTGTATATTTAGAAAACCCCATTGTCTCAGCCCAAAATCTCCTTAAGCTGATAAGAAACTTCAGCAAAGTCTCAGGATACAAAATTAATGTGCAAAAATCACAAGCATTCTTATACACCAGTACCAGGCAGAGAGCCAAATCATGAATGAACTTCCATTCACAATTGCTTCAAAGAGAATAAAATACCTAGGAATCCAACTTACAAGGGATGTAAAGGACCTCTTCAAGAAGAACTGCAAACCACTGCTCAGTGAAATAAAAGAGGACACAAATGGAAGAACATAGCATGCTCATGGATAGGAAGAATCAATATTGTGAAAATGGCTATACTGCCCAAGGTAATTTATAGATTCAATGCCACCCCCATCAAGCTACCAATGAGTTTCTTCACAGAATTGGAAAAAACTGCTTTAACGTTCATATGGAACCAAAAAAAGAGCCTGCATTGCCAAAACAATCCTAAGTCAAAAGAACAAAGCTGGAGGCATTGTGCTACCTGACTTCAAATTGTACTACAAGGCTACAGTAACCAAAACTGCATGGTACTGGTACCAAAACAGAGATATAGACCAATGGAACAGAACAGAGTCCTCAGAAATAATATCACACATCTACAACTATCTGATCTTTGACAAACCTGAGAGAAACAAGAAATGGGGAAAGGATTCCCTATTTAATAAATGGTGCTGGGAAAACTGGCTAGCCATAAGTAGAAAGCTGAAACTGGATCCTTTCCTTACTCCTTATACGAAAATTAATTCAAGATGGATTAGAGACTTAAATGTTAGACCTAAAACCATAAAAACCCTAGAAGAAAACCTGGGGAATACCATTCAGGACATAGGTATGAGCAAGGACTTCATGTCTAAAACACCAAAAGCAACGGCAACGAAAGCCAAAATTGACAAATGGGACCTAATTAAACTAAAGAGCTTCTGCACAGCAAAAGAAACTACCATCAGAGTGAACAGGCAACCTACAGAATGGGAGAACATTTTTGCAATCTACTCATCTGACAAAGGACTAATATCCAGAACCTACAAAGAACTCAAACAAATTTACAAGAAAAAAACAAACAACCCCATCAAAAAGTGGGCAAAGGATATGAACAGACATTTCTCAAAAGAAGACATTCATTCAGCCAATAGACACATGAAAAAATGCTCATCATCACTGGCCATCAGAGAAATGCAAATCAAAACCACGATGAGATACCATCTCACACCAGTTAGAATGGCAATCATTAAAAAGTCAGGAAACAACAGGTGCTGGAGAGGATGTGGAGAAATAGGAACACTTTTACACTGTTGGTGGGATTGTAAACTAGTTCAACCATTATGGAAAACAGTATGGTGATTCCTCAGGGATCTAGAACTTGAAGTACTATATGACCCAGCCATCCCATTACTGGGTATATACCCAAAGGATTATAAATCATGCTGCTATAAAGACACATGCACACGTATGTTTATTGCGGCACTATTCACAATAGCAAAGACTTGGAATCAACCCAAATGTCCATCAGTGACAGACTGGATTAAGAAAATGTGGCACATATACACCATGGAATACTATGCAGCCATAAAGAAGGATAAGTTTGTGTCCTTTGTAGGGACATGGATGCAGCTGGAAACCATCATTCTCAGCAAACTATCGCAAGAACAGAAAACCAAACACCATATGTTCTCACTCATAGATGGGAACTGAACAATGAGATCATTTGGACTCGGGAAGGGGAACATCACACACCGGGGCCTATCATGGGGAGGGGGGAGGGGGGAGGGGGGAGGGATTGCATTGGGAGTTATAGCTGATGTAAATGACCAGTTGGTGCAGCACACCAACATGGCACAAGTATACATATGTAACAAACCTGCACGTTATGCACATGTACCCTTGAACCTAAAGTATAACAATAATTAAAAAAAAATGATAAAGAGGATATCACCACTGACCCCACAGAAATACAAACTACCATCAGAGAATACTATAAACACCTCTACGCAAATAAACTAGAAAATCTAGAAGAAATGGATAAATTCCTGGACACTTACACTCTCCCAAGACTAAACCAAGAAGAAGTTGAATTCCTGAATAGACCAATAGCAGGCTCTGAAATTGAGGCAATAATTAATAGCTTACCAACCAAAAAAAGTCCAGGAACAGATGGATTCACAGACAAATTCTACCAGAGGTACAAGGAGGAGCTGGTACCATTCCTTCTGAAACTATTCCAGTCTATAGTAAAAGAGGGAATCCTCCCTAACTCATTTTATGAGGCCAACATCATCCTGATACCAAAGCCTGGCAGAGACACAACAAAAAAAGATAATTTTAGACCAATATCCCTAATGAACATCAATACTAAAATCCTCAATAACATACTGGCAAACTCAATCCAGTAGCACACCCAAAAGCTTATCCACCATGATCAAGTGGGCTTCATCCCTGGGATGCAAGGCTGGTTCAACATATGCAAATCAATAAACGTAATCCAGCATATAAACAGAACCAAAGACAAAAACTACATGATTATCTCAATAGATGCAATTGACAAAATTCAACAGCCCTTCATGCTAAAACTCTCAATAAATTTGGTATTGATGGAACGTATCTCAAAATAATAAGAGCCATCTATGACAAACCCACAGTCAGTATCATACTGAATGGGCAAAAACTGGAAGCATTCCCCTTAAAAACTGGCACAAGACAGGGACAGGGATGCCCTCTCTCACCACTCGTATTCAACATAGTGTTGGAAGCTGTGGCCAGGGCAATCAGGCAAGAGAACGAAGTAAGGATATTCATTTAGGAAAAGAAGAAGTCAAATTGTCCCTGCTTGCAGATGACGTGATTGTATATTTAGAAAATCCCATCTTCTCAGCCCAATATCTCCTTAAGCTGATAAACAACTTCAGCAAAGTCTCAGTATACAAAATCAACGTGCACAAATCACAAGCATTCTTATACACCCATAACGGACAAACAGAGAACCAAATCATGAATGAACTCCCCTTCACAATTGGTTCAAAGAGAATAAAATACCTAGGAATCTAACTTACAAGAGATGTGAAGGACCTCTTCAAGGCGAACTACAAACCACTGCTCAATGAAATTAAAGAGGACACAAACAAATGGAAGAACATACCATGCTCATGGATAGGAAGACTCAATATCATGAAAATGGCCATACTGCCCAAGGTAGTTTATAGATTCAATGCCATCCCCATCAAGCTACCAATGAGTTTCTTCACAGAATTGGAAAAAACTGCTTTAAAGTTCATATGGAACCAAAAAAGAGCCCTCATTGCTAAGGCAATCCTAAGCCAAAAGAACAAAGCTGGAGGCATCACAATACCTGACTTCAAATTGTACTACAAGGCTACAGTAACCAAAACAGCATGGTACTGGTACCAAAACAGAGATATAGATCAATGGAACAGAACAGAGTCCTCAGAAATAATATCACACATCTACAGCCGTCTGATCTTTGACAAACCTGAGAAAAACAAGAAATGGGGAAAGGATTCCCTATTTAATAAATGGTGCTGGGAAAACTGGCTAGTCATATGTAGAAAGCTGAAAATGGATCTCTTCCTTACTCCTTAATATGAAAATTAATTCAAGATGGATTAGAGATTTAAATGTTAGACCTAAAACCATAAAAACCCTAGAAGAAAACCTAGGCATTATCATTCAGGACATAGGCATGGGCAAGGACTTCATGTCTAAAACACCAAAAGCAACGGCAACGAAAGCCAAAATTGACAAATGGGACCTAATTAAACTAAAGAGCTTCTGCACAGCAAAAGAAACTACCATCAGAGTGAACAGGCAACCTACAGAATGGGAGAAAACTTTTGCAATCTACTCATCTGACAAAGGACTAATATCCAGAACCTACAAAGAACTCAAACAAATTTACAAGAAAAAAAAAAACAATCCCATCAAAAAGTGGGCAAAATATATGAAACAGACACTTCTCAAAAGAAGACATTTATGCAACCAACCGACACATGAAAAAATGCTCATCATCACTGGCCATCAGAGAAATGCAAATCAAAACCACAATGAGATACCATCTCACACCAGTTAGAATGGCAGTCATCAAAAAGTCAGGAAACAAGAAGTGCTGGAGAGGATATGGAGAAATAGGAACACTTTTACACTGTTGGTGGGAATGTAAACTCGTTCAACTATTGAGGAAGACAGTGTGGTGATTCCTCAAGGATCTAGAAATAGAAATACCATTTGACCCAGTCATCCCATTACTGGATATATACCCAAGGGATTATAAATCATGCTGCTATAAAGACACATGCACATGTATGTTTATTGCGGCACTATTCACAATAGCAAAGACTTGGAACCAACACAAATGTCCATCAATGACAGACTGGATTAAGAAAGGGTGGTGCATATACACCATGAAATACTATGCAGCCATAAAAAAGGACGAGTTCGTGTCCTTTGTAGGGACATGGATGCAGCTGGAAACCATCATTCTCAGCAAACTATCACAAGAACAGAAAACCAAACAGCACATGTTCTCACTCATATGTGGTAATTGAACAATGTGATCACTTGGACACAAGAAGGGGAACATCGTACACCAGGGCCTGTTGTGTGGTGGAGGGAGTGGGGAGGCATAACATTAGGAGATATACCTAATGTAAATGATGAGTTAATGGGTGCAGCACACCAACTTGGCACATGTATACATATTTAACAAACCTGCACATTGTGCACATGTACCCTAGAACATAAAGTATAATAAAAATAAAAAATAATTTAAAAAATTATTGTTGAATTTTAAGAGTTCTTTATGTATTTTGGATACAAGTCCTTTAACAAATATATTTTTAAAATTTTTTTTCCAGTCTATGGATTTTCTTTTCATTTTCTTATCAGAGCAGAAGTTATTTCACAGAACAGAAGTTATTAATTTTAATAAAGTATAGCCTATCAATTATTTCTCTCTTGGATTATGCGTTTGATGTTTTTCCTAAAAACTCTCCACCAAACCCATGATTATCTAGATTTCTCCTTGTTTCATCCTAGAATTTTTATAATTTTTTTTTTTTTTTTTTTTTGAGATGGGAGTTTCACTCTGTCACCCAGGCTGGAGTGCAGTGGTACTATTTTGGCTCACTGCGGCCTTCGTCTCCTGGGTTCAAGCGATTCTCCCTGCCTCAGCCTCCCAAGTAGCTGGAATTACAGGCGCCCACCTACCTACCACCACGCCCAGCTAATGTTTTGTATTTTTAGTAGAGACAGGGTCTCACCACGTTGGCCAACCTGGTATTGAACTCCTCACCTCAGGTAATCCACCCACCTTGGTCTCCCAAAGTGCTGGGATTACAGGCATGAGCCACTGCGCCCAGCCAATTTTGTATTTAAGGCTATATATTGGTCCGTTTTCACACTGCCGTAAAGATACTACCTGAAGCTGGGTAATTTATAAACAGAAGAGATTTGATTGACTCACATTTCCATATGGCTGGAGGGGGCTCAGGAAACTTATAATCATGGTGGAAGGTAAAGGGGAAGCAAGGTATGTCTTACACAGCAGCAGGAGATAAAGAGAGTGCAGGGGAAACTGCCACTTTTAAACCATCAGATCTTGTGAGAACTCCCTCATTATCAGGAGAACAGCATGGGGAAACCTCCCCCATGATCCAATCACCTCCCACCAGTTCCCTTCCTCAACACATGGGGATTACAATTTGAGATGAGATTTGGGTGGGGACACAGAACCAAATCATAGCAGTCTATAATCCATTTTGAGTTAGTTTTTATGAAAGGTGTAAGGTTTGTGTCTAGATTAGTTTTTTTCACATAGGGAGGCCCAATTGTTCAGTGAATATTTGTTGGAAAGTCTATCCTTTGTCCACAGAGTTGCCTTTGCTCTTTTGTTAAAAATAGGCTGACTATATTTGCTTGGGTCTATTTCTGGTCACCTATTCTGTTCCATTGATTTATGTGTCCATTCATTCACCAATACCACACTGTCTTGATTAGTGTCACTTTATAGTTAAGTCTTGAAATTGGGTAGCATCAGTCCTCCAAGTTTGTTCTCTTTCTTGGGTATTGTGTTGGCTAGTCAGGATCTTTTGCCTTTTCATATACATTTTAGAATGTTTGTCAGTATACACAAAACAGATCACTAGGATTTTGATTAGGATTACTCTGAATCTATTGGTCAAGTTGGGAAGAATTGACATCTTGTTAGTATTGAGTCTTCTAATCCATGAATGTGAAATTTATTTAGATCTTCATTGATTTTGTTTATCACAGCTTTGTAGTTCTGCATACAGATCCTATATATATTTTATTAGATCTATACATAAACATTTTATTTTTTTGTGCCATTGTAGTGTTGTGTTTTCATTACAAATTTCATTTTTTAATTTCTTGTATATAGAAAAGCAATAGACTTTCATATATTAACTTTGTATCTTGAGATAATTTTGTAATTACAAGTTCCAGAATTTTAAAAATGTATTTTATTTATTTATTTTCTTATTTTTTAGAGGTAGGGTCTCCCTCTGTCAACCACGCTGGAGTACAGTTATGCAATTGTAGCTCACTATAAGCTTGAACTTCTGCTGGGCTCAAGTGGTCCTCCTACCTCAGCCTCCTGGATAGCTAGGATTGCAGACATGTGCCACCATGCCTGGCTATTTTTTAAAAAAATTTTTATTATAGAGACAGTCTTACTATATAGCCCAGGCTGGTCTTGAACTCCTGGCCTCAAGCCATCCTCTTACCTTGGCCTCCCAAAATGTTGAAATTACAGGTGTGAGCCACTGTGCCCAGCCTAAAATGTATTTTACATTGTGTGTGTGTGTGTTTTGGTAGTTTGTGTCTTTCAAGGAATTGGCCCATTTCATCTACATTATCAAATTCATAGGCAGAGTTTTTCATTGTATTTCTTTATTTTCCTCTTAATGTGTATGGGTTCAGTAGTGATGACCCCTCTTTATTTCTGATTTTAGTAATTCTTTTTCTTTTTTAGCCTAAGAAGCTAATCAGTTTTATTAATCTTTTCAAATAACCAGCTTTGTTTTTAATTTTTTTTCTAATTTCATGATTTCTGCTGTAATTTATATTTTTTATGCTTATTTTATGCTTAAATTGTGCTTCTTTCTTTAGCTTCCTAAGGTAGAAGCTTAGGTGATCGATTTTAGATCTTTCTTTTTTTCTAATATATGCATTTAATGTTGTAAACTTTCCTTTAAGCACAGCTTTTGCCACATCTCACAAATTTTGATAAGTTGTTTTTTTATTTTCATTTAATTCAAAATAATTTTAAGTTTTTCTTGATATTTCTTCTTTGACCTATGTGTTATTTAGATTGTATTGTCTAGTTTCCAAATATTTTGTGATTTTCCAACTATCTTCCAATTATTGTTTTCTGGTTTAATTGCATTGTGGTCTGAGAACATACCTTGAATTATTTCCATTCTTTTAGATTGGTTAAGGTGGGTTTTATGACCCAGAGTGTGGTTTATCTTGGTGAACAGTCCCTGTGAGCTTGAGAAGAATGTGTATTCTATTATTGCTGGATATAGTCTATAAATATCAATGAGATTACATTGTAGTGCTTCTCAGGTTTACCATATCCTTACTGATTTTTTGCCTGCTTGATCTGTCATATACGAAAAGAGGAAAGTTTAAGTCCCCAACTAGAAGTGGATTTGTCTGTTTCTTCTTGCACTTCTGTCAGTTTTTGCCTCACGTGTTTTGATGCTCTGTTGTTAAGTGCATACACATTAAAAATTATTGCATCGTGTCTTCTTGGGGAACTGGCCCATTTATCAGTATGTATTGCACCCATTTATCCCTGATTATCTTCCTTGTTCTAAAATCTATTTTGTCTGATATTAATATAGGTGCCCCAGCTTTCTTTAGATTTTAATTAGCGTGGTATATCTTTTTTCATTCATTTCATCTTAACCTATCTGTGTCTTTATAAATATATACATTTGTGGGCCAGGTGCTGTGGCTCACACCTGTAATCCCAGCACTTTGGGAGGCTGAGGCCGGCGGATCACTTGAGGTCAGGAGTTTGAGACCAAGTTGGCTAACGTGGTGAAACCTTGTCTCTACTAAAAAAAAATCCCCAAAAAACAAAAACAGCACAAAAATTAACCAGGTGAAGTGGCGGATGCCTGTAATTCCAGTTACTCAAGAGGCTGAAGCAGAATAATCACTTGTACCTGGGAGGCAGAGGTTGCAGTGAGCTGAGATCATGCCACTGCACTCCAGCCTGGGTGACAGAGTGAGACTCTGTCGCAAAAAAAACAAACAAGCAAAATATATATATATACACATACACACACACACACATTTATGTACACACACATACATATACACACACACATATATATATGTTTGTAGTTCAGATACAGGTTGATGATGGAGGTAAGCCTAAGGTATTATGAAACACGGAGCAGTAGAATTAAGTCTGTCCCAGGGAGTTGGGGACAACTTCAGAGAGAAGGTGATGGAAGTTTGAGTTGACTATTGAAGGAGGAGAAAGTGTTTGTGCTGGTGAAGGAAGGAGTGATGTGTTTCAGGGTTGAGTAGGGAGTGTTTCCTGGGAGGAAGTAGGGTTGAGGGTGTGGTGGGAGATGATGGTGTGAAGTGAGTTTGGATAGGTCAAGTGAGGGGGATCATGTCAAAAAGAGACAGAAATGCTAAGCAAATGAGTTAAGCTTGCATCCTGCAGATCAAGAACAAGGGAGCCCTGGCACTCAAAGTGTGACCCAGGAGCCAGCAGCATCTGCATCACCTGGGAGATTGTTTTATAAAGGCAATGTTTTGGTCTCCACTCAAGACCTACTGAGCCAGAGTCTTTATTTTAACAAGATCCCAGGGGACTCTCATACACTTCAAAGTTTGAGAAGTGCTGCTATCGAGAGTTCTGTCCAGGGATTACAACGTCTAGAGTTTGGAAGTCTTTTCTTCTGGGGGGAATTCAATTTTTCCAATGAAAAATCTTCCAACCTCTTATCTGGGGCCATATGCCTGGCAACCAGTGTTCTGAGAGCAGGTGGGGAGTAGCTGCTGTGAATTCCAGTGTTAGTATTTGGACTTTAGAATTTAATCTCTCAGCATTATTCCTCGTCCTTGCCATTTTGGGCATTATCTTGCCCAATCTGGACCTTCTGCAGAGAATAAACTTCTGGTTTCTTGACTGGAGTGAGGGCAGATATTGTTTGGTGGGGGAAAGCATCTGGGAGCCTAATTGTTATACACATGTATCAGTCCTCTTACTCTCAGCCCCTTACACTCAGCCCCATACCTCATGGTCTCTGGCACTTCCATGTATGAATACATACATTGGTTTATTTCTTAAAGAACACCTAGAACCATACCTTCCTCTGCTTTGTTAGGAGAGGCAATATTTCTCTATCCATTTTCTGTTTTCTAAAATTCTACAGGCTGGGCGTGGTGGCTCACACCTGTAACCCCAGCACTTTGGGAGGCTGAGGCAAGTGGATCATCTGAGGCCAGGAGTTTGAGACCAGCCTGACCAATGTGGAGAAACCCCATCTCTACTAAAAATACAAAAATCAGCCAGGCGTGGTGGTGCTCGCTGTAGTCCCAGCTACTCAGGAGGCTGAGGTGAGAGAATCACTTGAGCCTGGGAGGCAGAGGTTGCCATGAGCCGAGATCACACCATTGTACTCCAGCGTGGATGACAGAGTGAGGCTCTGTCTCAAAATTAATTAATTAATAAAATTCAGCTGAGCTCTCTCAAGCACACCTCTTTGTACTTGGAGATGTACTTTCTTTTAATGAATATTTAGTTAGTTTAGGAGGAAGAGGGTTTCTTCCATGTTTAACAGAAACTGTCTGAGATTCCTCTTAATCTCTCTTGTTTTACAAGTAATTTAAAAAAAATCTACTCCACACATACAATAAAATGCACTGATTTTAAGTGCAGTCTTTGATGAGTTTTGATCCATAATCAAGATATATAACATTTCCATCAACCCATAAATTTCCCTTCTGTGGTAGGCAGCTTCTGAAATGATCCTCAATGACTCCTACCTCCTGGTATTCATTTTCTGTGTTGAACTTGAGCTACACCTCGTGACTTGATTCTAATCAATAGAACATAGCAAAGGTAATGAGGCATTACTTCTGAGATTAGATTGCAAAGATCTTGACTTCTGTCTTGCTGCCATTCTCTTGCTCTCTTGCCCTCTTGCTTGCTTACTCTGATAAAGCCAGCTTCAAGATTGTAAGCTTCCTTATGGAGAGGCCCACATGTCAAGAAACTGAGGATGTGCTCTGGCCAACAAATCGTGAGGAAATGAGACCCTCAGTCCAACAAGTTGCAGAGAACTCAATCCTGCCAACAACCCACTGAGGGACCTGAGAAGTAGATCCACCCACAGGAGAGCCTTAACTGCAGATGCAGCCAACACATTGACTGCAGCCTAGTGAGATGCTCACAGCCAGAGGAACCAGTTGAGTAATGCCAGATTTCTGACCCACCGAAATGGACAGATAATACATGTGTTAAGACACTAAGCCACTAAGTTTTAGGGTAATTTGTTACAAAGCAATAGATAACTAATATATCTCCCGACCCTTGGCAGTCAACCTCTTCCAACCCCAACTTCAGGTATCTAGTAGTTAACAGATCCCTCTGTCATTATAAATTTGTCTTTCTTTTCAAAAATTTCAAGTAATTCAGTATTTTTTTCTGAATTGTCCATCTTGTTGTATATATTAGGCATTTTTTCATGTTTATTGCTAAGCAATATTCCTTTGTATGTATATACCATAATATGTTTTTCCATTAATCCATTGATAAATATTTGGGTTGTTTACAGTGTTCTGGTTATTATGAATAAAGCTGCTATGAACATCCTTGTATAATCTTTATTTCTAGAAATATAATTCTGAGTCATATGGTAAGAGTAGGCTTTTATGTTTATCTTTTAAAGAAATGACCAAACTGTTTTCCACAATGTTTGTACCCTTTTCAAGGTTTCTCTTTATCTTTGGCTTTCAACAGTTGAAAATGGTGCACTTTGGTGTGGATTTCTTTATATTTATCCTACTTATGGTTCTTTGAGATTCTTGGACTTGTAGGTTAATGCTTTTCTTCCAGTTTGGAAAACTGTGGCACTATTTCTTTAAGTACTTAATCTTTTCCATCTGGGACTCCAATTACAAAATGTTGGACTGCACAATATTTTTCCACATATCTCTTAGGCTCTTTTCTTCAAAAGTTTTTGTATCTACTATTTGAATTGGATAATTTCTACTGATTTATTTGGAAATTCACTGATTTTTCCTCCATCTTCAGTCTACTGTTGAATGCATTTAGTACATTTTTTGTATTAGTTATTGTGCTTTTCAGCTCTAGAATTCCTAATGGTTTCCATTTATCTGATGACACTCTGTCCACTTGTTAGGACCATACTTTCATTTAATCATTCACACTTCTTTAAATACTTTAAGAATATTTATAAAAATGATTTGAAATCTTTGCCAAATCTAACATCTTGGGCCACTGATAGTCAATTTCTGTTTACTACTTTATTTTCCTGTTTCTTTGCATCCCTGGTAATTTTTGGTCAAAAACTGAGCAGTGCAGAATAAATGTGCTAGTGATTCTAGATTCTGTTATATTCTTCTGAGAATTGCTTTGTTCTAGTACATAGTTAATTGCCTTGACTCAAACTGCAAACTTTGTTTCCTCTGCAGTGTGCAGTAGCTTGTATATCTTCTCAGTTTGTTCAGTTCCTAGTTTGTGTGTGTATGTGTATTTGTGTCTTCTTGGTGTCTGCCAAGGATGGTTAGCCAAGGATTTGTGCAGGATTTATACTTAGATTTAGGGGTATACACTCTTTGCAGCTTCTTTGCTTCTAGAGTTTCCTAAATTATTGACTGTTCTGTGATCCCAGAGCCCAGTCCTTCAATACTTCAATCCAGTAAGGCTTAAGCTTTTTGCTGCTTACCTGTTTGCTGGTTGGGGATTCCACTGTCAGAAAAGGCGAAAACTCACAAACTCACCTAATACACTTCTGTCTTTCAAGGAAAGATGCTGTTCTGGTTTCTGTTTGCTTTTCTTAGGTGCCCTGCCCTTCCTCCACATCCATCCATAGTTTTGTGATCATCCAGGGCTTTGGCGTATAGTATGCACTCAGATTTTTGGTCTGACACTTTCTTCAATTTTCTCACTTCCAGGATTTTAACCCTAAATTTCCTCTGTTCTACCACTCTTACACTCCTTCCTCTGCCATCTTGAGTTGGTAAGGTTGATTTATTTCTTCTGCTATAGCTGTGAGGGTTGGGGAGTGTTCTGAGGCAGAAAACAAGCAAACAACTCCTCACCCCACAAAATCAACAACCATAAACTTGCAATTCTTACTGGAAATAGTTACAGTTATTTAAGGGTAGGCTGTTCTCTGACTTCTGTCTACTAATTTCTTCAAATAGTTGGTTATTAAAAAAAGAATGTGTTGGCCGGGTTGTGGTGGCTCACACCTGTAATCCCAGTACTTTGGGAGGCTGAGGCAGGTGGATCACTTGAGGTCAGGAGTTTGAGACCAGCCTGGCCAACATGGTGAAATCCCATCTCTACTAAAAATACAAAAATTAGTAGGGCATAGTGGTGGGTGCCTGTAATCCCAGCTACTCAAGAGGCTGAGGCAGGAGAATTGCTTGAACCTGGGAGGTGGAGGTTGCCGTGAGTCAAGATCGCGCCACTGCACTCCAGCCTGGGTGATAAAGAGCACGACTCTGTCTCAAAACAAAAGAAAAAAAAAAGAAATTGTCTGCGTTTCGTTATTGTCTAGGAGAGGATTTACCAATGACTTCACTCCACTGCTACTGGAAGCAGATTTGAACAGTAGTACTACAGGTTTTGTGATAGTTGTCCTGTGTTCTCCATGACTTCAGAAGTGGCATTAACATCCTCCCTAGATCCTACTATCTGAGAGCTCCTTCTGATCCTCTACTCTTTCCTTCAGTCTCTGCCGGGTCCTCATGGAACCCAGTAACTTGATTTTTCATTTGATAAATATTATTTCTTTACCTACAAAAGTTTTACATTTTGATATAATAATTCTTAGTCTTTTAATTTGTCTTTCTTTTGCCTTAATGCTTAGAAATTCCTTTTCTAGCCCTGGGTTTGGTAAATATTTACTTATATGTTTATCAATTTGTGGCACAGTTCCCTCCCATTTAATACTTTAATCCATATGTAATTTACTTGAATGTATGACGTGAAGTAGGAATTAAACTTTGTTGTTTTTATCAATTAGTTAACCAATTTCCCTGGCACTATTTTATTGATTAAAACATCCTCTAGGCTGGGTGCAGTGGCTCATGCCTGTTATCCCAGCACTTTGGGAGACCGAGGTGGGTGGATCATCAGAGGTCAGGAGTTTGAGACCAGCCTGGCCAACATGGTGAAACACCATCTTTACTAATAATACAAAATTTAGCTGGGCGCGGTGGCAGGTACCTGTAGTCCCAGCTACTCGGGAGGCTGAGACAGTAGAATCACTTGAACCTGGGAGACGGAGGTTATAGTGAGCCGAGATCGTGCCACTGCACCCCAGCCTGGGCGACAAAGCCAGACTCCGTCTCAAAAAAAAAAAAAATCCTCTTCCCATTAAGATGGAATATTGCATGATAGAGAGATTGCTATTATCTGTTCTGGATATTTCCTCCCAGGTGAAGGAGCGCCATTGGTGTGGTACTTCTGATTTCTCTCCATCCACTTCCTCATTCTACTCCTGAAGAGGTTGAGTGACTTTTCTATTTAGTAAGTTGGGGAAAAACAATCAAGCATACTTAGTTTTGGTTGTGTTTCTGGTTGGATTCAAAGTGTCGAAAGAGAACAAGATTTCTTTCCTAAATGTTTTTGGCCCATGCACCTACCATGAGGGTTTCTGGAAGGCAATTTTCTTCTTTACATGGGTCCTAACGAAATTGGGATGATGAAGTCCAGTCTTTTATTACTGATAAAGATTAAATTAGAGAATGCCCAAAACTTCTGCTGATGGACGCTGCGTCTGGTAGATAAACCCACTCCATGAGTGGAAAATGAGACAAGGCAGCCCTCCTGATGTGCAAAAGGAACCTGCCCCTGGAATGGGAACAGTGCCTGCTCCCTGTGTGCAGCTCCCTCCCAAGTAAGGGAAGAGCTGAGTTAGGATGAGCACATTGGATCTTCACCCAAAACTTTTAGGTCCATGTCACTTGCTCTCTCCAGAGAGGAGTGAGTAAGTGGTGAGAAGAGACTGGAGAGGTGGCTGCAGTGCAGCCTCCTCCACCTGGAAGGAAATATGATGAGTAGGAAGGAAGCATCCCCAAATATACCTTTGTTTTATTCAATATTTACAAATAGAGATGCTTTCAGTAACAGATACACACAGATTTATTTCCGAGCGTTCTTTTAGGTTCTTTTGGTTTGCTTATCTAGTATGGTTCCAGTACCATCCTTTTATTTTATTTATTTTTTATTTTTTTATTTTGAACCACCCTTTTAGAGTAACAGAGATTTACGATACTTGTTAATATTTGGCAGAGCAAGTCACTTCTTACTAATTTTCTTTTTCAAACATTTTTAGTAATTAGTGATTCTTTATTTGTGAGATGTACCTTAGGATAATTTTGCTATTAAAAATAAATCTTGGCCGCACGTGGTGGCTTGCGCCTGTAATCCCAGCAGTTTGGGAGGCCGACACAGGTGGATCACTTGAGGTCAGGAGTTTGAGACCAACCTGGCCAACAGGGTGAAACCCTGTCTCTACTAAAAATGCAAAAATTAGCTGGGCGTTGGTGGTGTGTGCCTGTAGTCCCAGCTACTCAGGAGGCTGAGGCAGGAGAATTGCAGAGGTTGCAGTGAGCCAAGATCATACCACTGCACTCCAGCCTGTGCGACAGAGACTCCATCTCAAAAAAAAAAAAAAAAAAAACCCAAAAACTCAGTAGGTTTTATACTGAATTTTTCATCTAGGATGCTATATTTCTCTTGATATTCAAGATTTTAAAATGTTTCCAATAAATTTTATAGTTTTATTTGCAGATAACCTGAATGTTCCTTTGATTTAAGTAAAGAATTGAGAGGGATTTGTTTTTTTATTATGAGCACAATTACAGAATGTAACTAGAGCTTTTGAGTGTTCCTAAAGGGAGTCATTTGTGCATAGAAGATTAGTTTTAGGATGTTAACAATAGTACTTGACTTATTAAATTTATAAATGAAAAAACTAGATTTTTCTTAATCTTTTGATTTCAAGTTACAAACCTATTCATAAAATTGGTAAAATACATGCAAAAATTTTAAATTTTCCTTTGATTAAAGTTGAATTAATGCAGAGTGAATAGAACATATCCCCTTAAACAATCAATTCTGTTTACAACTCAGTTAATTAAATTCCTTCAATCATTAAAACTGTATTTATAAGTTTAGCATAATTGCTTTTCTTTTCAGCACTTCAAATGCCCCTAACAAGCATAGCCTTCCCAAGTACTTGAACAATTCTATTAAGTGTGATAAAACCAAATTGATAAATATGTCAAATCTTAAAAAAATTTCAGTGTAGTTTAAAAAATTAGCTGAAGTCTCATACCTTTCAACTTACAATGATAAAATCAATTACTCAATTGCATGTTGTACAATGGAATCACAGCTATAATCTTCATGATTATCTTATGTCCCCCCAAAATCCCTACAGTCTCTTTCTTTCTTCTCCTTCCTCCTTTTCTCTTCTCTTCTCTTCTTTCCTTTTTCTTTCTTTTCTTGAGACAAGGCCAGGCTGTATTGTCCACGCTGGGGTGCAGTGCTGCAATCTTGGCTCACTGCAACCTCCGCCGCCCAGGCTCAAGCGAACTTCCTGCCTCAGCCTGCTGAGTACCTGGGGCCATAGGTGTACACCACCATACCCAGCTAATTTTTGTATTTTTTGTATTGCGAAGGCAGGGGGTATCTCCCTATGTTGCCCAGATTGGTCTCAAACTCCTAGGGCTTAAGCTATCCGGCCTCCTCAGCCTCCCAAAGTGCTGGGTTTATGGGCCTGAGCCACCGTGCCCACCCCTCCTTACAGTCACTTTAGATACCAAATACACACACATTGTTCCAATGATTATCCAGATTCCTGAATGTAACACGAAAGTATTACTATATATGTAGTTTGATTTATTTCTTTGTCTTTATATCTAATTCAAAAATGTCCTAGGGTTAAAAGACACCCATGAAGAAAGCAATTTTACTATCCCAAGCCAATAAGAGTTATTACCCCAATCAAATTGAGGAAGAGATTTCAGAAAACAAATTATGGGCCAGAGATTTTGGGTCCTACACTAGATCTGATCCTTCTGGAGCCACTCAGCGAAACATTGACTTAGTTTTTAATAGTCATTAAAAACAGGGATCCCAAGTCCTTATCCTTTGGAAAGGATTTATCTTTTCTGAGTTTAAAATATACCATTACTTAACCCTCTGGCCTGATATGAAATCTGTAGCCTCCTGCCCAGTTTACTTCACAGTGTGTTTAAATCTATTTCCTGCCTGATTCTACTCTGAATTATTGGCAGATCTTTCTGTATGTCCTGCCACAGTTTGATAGCAGCTTAATGATACCCAGACTGAAGTGATTCTCATGAAAATACAGATTATACAAACATCCATTTATCCAACACCCAGCTTCATCAGATCATAACAATTTTGTTATGTTTACTTCAGGTTTTAAAAAGCATTAAAACCACTTCTGATACAGTTGAAGCCTCCAGTGTATTCTTCTGTGATTTCATTTTCTCCTTTCCCAGATGAACACTGAATTTTGTGTTCATAATTTCCAAGAGTCTTTTGATTCTATCATAACACACAAATGTGCCAATAAAATGTATTGTTTTGCATGTTCTCAAATTTTCTGTATATATCATCTTGTAGTTATTTTGCCACTTCTTTTCTTGGTAACCAGCATGTTTTTGAGAATTACTAATGTTGATACATGTAGCTTCAGTTAATTTGACTGCTGTATAATAGAAATTAATTCAATAAATATGTCACAATTTATTTTTCCACTCATTTGGTGGATGGAATTTTTCCCCAATGTTTTGCTGTGATAAACATTGTTGCAATTAACATTTTTCTACATGTTTCTGTGTACAACATGTGTGTGAGAGTTTTCTGAGAATGTGTATTTAACAGTAGAAATTCTGGGTTGAAGACCTACATTTTTACCCTTACTATTTCCAAATTGCTTTCTCATGGTAAATGAGAGTTCTGATCGCCCCCTCATTCTTACCAACACTTGCTTTCAAACTTTTGCAATATGATGAACAAGAGATAGTTTCTCCCTCTTGTAGTTTAGAATTCTAGGGTTACTGGTGAGATTGAGCATTTCTTGTCTATCGATCATTTCCCTTTCCTCTTCTGTATATTGCCTGCTCATGTGTTTTAGCCATTTCTCTACTGTCATTTTATCCTTAAATTGACTGAAAGCCATGTGTAAATGCTAATTTTAACCCTTTGTAGGTTTATGTATCAAAGATATTAAATTTTAACTTCTACTGAGGTCAAATATATCTGTTTTTTCCTTATGATTTGTTTTCTATGAAGTCATAGATATTTTCTATATTGCCGTCTAAAAGTGTTACCTTTTGCATTTAGGCCTTAATTTACTTGGAAATGATTTTTTTTTTTTGGTAGGGAATAAAGTGGTTTCTCTTTTCCAAATTGGTGTCACCCTTTGTTAAATGATTATGTTTTCCACGCACGTACAATTCCACCTCTGTCGTGTATCAAGTTTTCATGTATGCGTGGGTCTGTTTTCAGACTCACTAGAGAGAATGTGTGTGTGTTGTGTGTGTGTATGTGTGTGTGTGTAGTTGTGTGTCTGTGTGTAATTCCTAAGGCAAAATTACTCTATTTAAATCATGGCTTTATATTGATTTATTTGTGGTTCTTTTTTTTTTTGAGACAGAGTTTTGCTCCTGTTGCCCAGGCTGGAGTGCAGTGGTGGCACAGTCCAGGCTTACTGCAACCTGCGCCTACAGGATTCAAGCCATTCTCCTGCCTCATGCCCAGGTGACACCCAGCACCAAGCCCAACTAATTGTTGTATTTTTAGTAAAGATGGGGTTTCACCATTTGGATAGGCTGGCAAACTCCTGACCTCAGGTTATCCACCCGCCTAAGCCTCCCAAAGTTGGGATTACAGGTATGAGCCACCGCGCCCAGCCTGTTTGTGATTCTTAGCTCTTCATATGAATTCTAGATCTACTTATCAAATTTATAAAAAAATTGTGTTAACATTTTGATTGGAATTGTACTGAATTTATGTGATTTTATTTGGGTTGAATTAGTGTCTTAATAATATTGAGTCTTTTTATCCATGGACTTTGTACTTATTTCTTAATAACTTATTTCATTTTTGACTTTATTGTTAATGATTCTCAAATTATACTGTCAATTATGATGTTTGATAGATTTTTGTATCGTTTAATAATATAGGTTATAAGATTAAGGGTGTAATCTCCTACTCCCAATTTCCTAAACTTTAAAAAATGTTTATTTTATTTATTTATTTATTTATTTATTTATTTATTAGGGATAAGGTCTTGCTCTGTTGCCCAGGCTGGAGCACAGTGGTATTCACTGCAGCCTCAGCTTCTGGGCTCAAGGGATCCTTCTGCCTTGGCCTCCGAAGTAGCAGGGACACCAGGCCACCATGCCTGGCTAATTAAAAAAAAATTATTTTTGTAGAGATGGGTCTCTCTGTGTTGTCCAGGCTGGTCTCAAACTTCTGACCTCAAGTAAGGCTTCCAACTCAGCCTCCCAAAGCACTAGGATTATAGGTGCGAGCCACTGAGCCTGGCCCTAATTTTTTTTTTTTAATGTGAATAGATGTTGACTTTTATCAAATGTGTTTTCAGCATCCACTGAAATGATCAAGAATGCCTTGAATGGTTTGGAAAACTCACCCTTAAAACATTCTGGTCTTGTGCCTTTGGGAGGGAAATGCTTTGATTAGGAATTGAATTTCTTTAGCCTTTTTGTTTGTTTGTTTACTGAGGCTTTCTATTTCTTCTTAAGCCCAGTTTTGGTAATTCATAATTTATCTAATTTATCTACGTTTTCAAATCTACTAGCATTTAATTCATATTCTTATCTAAACATTTTTTAAAACTCTACTCTTTGGAGATCATGTCTCTCTTTTTGTTTTAAATATTGTTAATTTGTGCCTTTTATTCTTGATCAGTCTTACTGCAAGTTGGTTTATCCTATTATGTTTATAAAGCCCATCTTTTAGTATTATTGATATACATTATAATTTTTTGTGTCGTATTTAGTCAATTTTGGCTCTTTATTATTTTCCTGCTTCCATTTTTTTTGGATTTATGATGAGTCTGTCTTGCTTTGTGAGATGAGAATTAATTTCTTTTTAAATCTTTTAAAATTTTTTGCTGAGTGACTTTAAGGCTCGAATTTAAACTCTAATATCAATGTAACTATATCTCTCTAGTTTTCATATATACCACTTGTACTGTTATTCAGCTCTAATATTTAACATTTCCATTTTGATTTCATCTTTATTCCATAAGTTATTTTGGAGTTCATCTTAAAATTTCTATGATTTTTAAAAACTGTCTTGTTATTTTTGTCTTCTAGTTTCATTATACCAATATTAGAGAACATGGTTTGCGTGTTATTAATTCTTTGAAATTATTTGAAACTTTCTTTGAAACCTAAGGTATGTTTAAGTTTTGAAAAAATTATGTGTGTCATTCAAAATTATGTTTGCCATTTTTGGGTAGAAAATTCTCTCTTATATGTATAATGCATTTCAAAGAAAGTTGAATTTAATATTTAAGATTACAATTTTTGTGATTACTGAAAATTAGGACTTATTTCTTCCACGTTATTTTTTTCAGTTAATTGTCCTTTGCTTTTTTGGCTTACCATATTTCCTTCCTATCATGTATTTATTGATAAAGTTTTCCATACTCCCCCCCATTTTATTCCTCAGATGATTTGGAAGCTCTGGGTGACATTTCTGTTTTTGGAAACATTCATACTTAAGTATAAGGTTTTTTGCAACATGACCTATAGTTCTTCAGTGTGTTTAGCCTCTTCCAAACATGGCAGATAACTTACATATTGACAACCAGTTCAACAACCCTCTCTCTCCTGCCTTTCTTCTATCATCTTAAAATTGTTACCTAGAGCACCATTATTGAGAGCTGCACATGTAATTTTAAATTTCATAGTAGTAAATTTTTAAAAGTTAAAGGAAATAGTAAAAAAATTAAATAATATATTTAAAAATTAATATCTAAAGTAATGTCATTTCAATATGATTTTTTTTTTTTGACAGTCTTGCTCTGTCACTCAGGCTGGAGTGCAATGGTGCCATCATAGTTCACTGCAGCCTCGAACTCCTGGCCTCAAAACAATCCCCCTCCCTCAGGCTTCTGAGTAGCTGGAACTACAGGCACAGGACACCACATCCAGCTAATATTTTTATTTTTTGTAGAGACAAGTTCTTGCTATGTTGCCCAGGCTGGTCTCAAACGCCTGAGCTCAAATGATCCTCTTGTCTTGGCCTCCCAACATGTTGGGATTACAGGCATGAGCCACTGCACCCAGCCCTAAAAAAATCATTAATGAGATATTTTACTTTATTTTTTTACACACAGTTTTTGAAATCCTGTGTGTATTTTACACTTCATCATACCTCAATTCAGACGAACCACATTCCAATTCTCAGTAGCTACATATAGTTAGTGGCTGCCATTTTGGTCATATCAGGTCTAAAGTTTTCATTTTTACCCATTATAAACACAAAAATTCCCAATAAATACTAAGTATCATATATATGATTAAATTTACCAACAAATCTATTCATTTTTATGCTCACTATTGTTTTTTAAATCCCATGCCTTTCCTTGTAATCTTGCTCTTCTCTTCTGCTGAAGCACATATACTTGTAGTTCTTTTAGTGAGGGATTGTCAGATATAAATTGTCAAATCTTTGTAGGTCTGAAATGTTCTAATTTGGCCTCATTCTTGAATACAGTTTAGCTGGTTATAATCCTATGTTGACAAGAATTTTCCCTGAGGGCTTTAAACATATTACTCCATTATGTCTTGCCTTTGAGCAATGAACCTGGCTCCCATCCTCTGTCTGGTATAGGGCATGTTTAGTGCATTTTATCTTTAAATGACTGAATTCTGGAATCATCGGCCTACTTCTGGATGGAAGCCCAGAGGGCCCATAGCTTTAGCCTTACTCATTGCTTTGTATTTCTCTGCAGTTTCTGATCTATGGTGGTGCTTACGTTATTTTTGACCTCGCTATAGCTTTCTAGTATCTTATTTTACATTTTACCTGTCATAACAAGGGTGTGTCAAAGCATAAACTGATGGAACCATCTTGTCCAGAGATCAACAACTTCATTAAAGTGAAACTTAAATATTTTATTGATTGTTTTGCTGCATCTGTAGTATCTTTTCTTTGATAATTTCTATCCTTGCATTCCTGGTATACAGGAAAGGTACTGATACTTGTACATATATTTGTAATACATGCTTTCCTTTCTAATTAATTCTGTTCATTTTAAAAGTTGATATTATAGGTAACAGGTAAAATAATTTACAGAAAATTAATTTTATCTTCCTTTGTTTGGACATGGTTTGTAGAGTTTCCTTTTCTAATTTTATTGCATGGGTTAGAACTTTACACTAGTTAACAGTGGCGAAAGTTAATAGCTGTGTCTTGTCCCTGACTTTAAAGATGATTTATGTAATGTCTAATCACCAAGTATAATAGTGAAACTTGATCCAAAAGAAGTATTCTTGATTAAGTTAAGAAAGGTTTTTTTCTTTTTCTTTTTTAGAGACAGGGTCTCACTATGGTGAGGATGATCTTGAACTCCTGGCCTCAAACAATCTTCCTGCCTCGGCCTCCCACAGTGCTGGGATTACAGGCATGAGCCACTGTGCCCAGCTGAGGGAAGCATTCTTTTATTTTCAGTTTACTGTCTTTAAAACAAATCAGGATCGAGACCATCCTGGCTAACACAGTGAAACCCCGTCTCTACTAAAAAATACAAAAAACTAGCCGGGCGAGGTGGCGGGCGCCTGTAGTCCCAGCTACTCGGGAGGCTGAGGCAGGAGAATGGCATAAACCCGGGAGGCAGAGTTTGCAGTGAGCCGAGATCTGGCCACTGAACTCCAGCCTGGGCGACAGAGCGAGACTCCGCCTCACAAAAAATATATATAAAATAAAATAAAATAAAATAAAACAAATCAGGATGACTGCTAATTTCTTTTAAATACTTTTTAGTTTCCTTAAAGATAGTCATATGTTTTGACTTATTGTTGTGTTCATGTATATTGATTTATCGATTTAGTAATATTGAGTCATCCTCCATTCCTAGAATAAACCTTATTTGGTTATGGAGTATTATTCTTTCACTATGCTGCTGGATTCCATTGCTAATATTTTCGTTAGAATTCAGATTAAAGTAACAAATGATATCAACTTGTAGTTTTTCTTTTTGTGTTTCCTTAAGTTTTGGTTTGACTTTGTAAAATTAACTGAGAGGTTTTCCATCTTTTCATATGCTCTGAGAAAGTTTAAATAGCATAGGAATTATCTGTTCCCTGAAAGTTTGAAGTAATTCGTCTATGAAACCATCAGATTATTGTTTCTAAATTATTTTTGCATTATGTATCTTCTGTTTCAGAAGTAATTTTTAACATTTGCAATTAGTTATTTAAGCAGCACAACAGTTATTCATACTTAACCCTTTGTGTGTCTGGTATAATTACTCAGTCATCATTTTGAACCATCAGTCCTCTATCCTGGAACTCTATTTAAATATTTATGGCTCTTTAAGGAACTATCATACCCCTTGCTGATATGATCACATGTTTCCTTTATACATGAAAGGGAATTTTCCCGGGACTAAATCCTGGGCCACCAACTCTCAATACCATGTAAACTTTTCTTCTGTCAGTTAGTACTGCAGCATAGAATTCTAAAGCAGTCTAATGTTTATTCCTTTGAAGATAATCTGTTTTTTTAAATACATTACTCCTAGAACTTTAGACAATTTTTATCTGGATCTGATATTTTAACATTCTAAGATATGCTTCAACTTGGGTTTCTGCTCATTGATTTTCATTAGGATGGGATCTACTCTTTTAATGTGTATTCCCACATGTTTTTGGCTTTTTAATGTATGTTACACAACACACACAGACACACACACACACACCTGTTTCTCATTTTCATTTTTTATGAAAATTTATTTTAATCCTTTAGTCTTGATTATTCATTACACATATTTGAGGGCTTAGTTTTCAACAGGTTCTTGTACACGTACATAATTTGCAGTTTCTCTCATAAATTTCTTCTCCTCTTAGATTTTTTTCTCTATATACTAATTTGATGTGCACATATATACTTTCAGCTGGAGTGCAGTGGCATGCCCGTGGCTCACTGAAGCCTCAACCTCCTGGGCTCAAGTGATTCTCCCACGTCAGCCTCCCAAGTAGCTGGAACTACAGGCATGTGCCACAATGCCCAGCTAATTTTCATATTTTTCCTAGAGATGAGGTCTTGCTATGTTGCCCAGGCTGGTCTCAAGTTGCTGGCTTCATGTGATCCTCCTACCTTAGCCTCCCGAAGTGTTGAGATTACAGGCATGAGCCACTGCATCCTGAGTACTTTCAGCTTCTGTCTAGTTTCCTTATCTCATACATATTTCTTTTCACCTTGTCTTGTTATCCCTTCATCTTTTTTTAAAAAGACTGCTTGCTTCTATTTTTGTGTTCTTTTGAAAATACCAAGAAGTTTTATGAAATTAGTTTTTTGAATATTACATTAGATCATTGTCATAAGTCTGTTCTGTTCCTAGATTTTGGAATTGTTTCCTTTCCTCTCATTCTGCTGTATTTTTTTCTGGACCTCATGTGGGTTTGTTTTCTTTACTTGAGAATCTCTGAGTAAGAAGTGTGTTGACACAGAGCTTTCCAACAGCTTGAGAATTGCTCCTGGCATTCACCGAGTCCCCTCTTCAGGCCTCCTGTTGACATACTCCATTCTCCAGCTATGGTAGACACCTATGCTTTTCCCTTCTCAGCACCAATCTTTTAGGAGTTGCCCACCCCTCTTCTGGGGGCTGACTCTCTCCTCTTCCATCCATAGGGCCAGGACCACATGGCCCAAACTCCAGGCCACTTTTAGGGCACCTAACAGAGACCAGGCTATTTCCTCTTTCCTAGGAATTTTTAAGTTAGAAAGAGAAGAAGAGCTCTGTTTCTCTCTGGTTAGCTGAAGCTGTAGCATAAAATCTAGGAAGTGTTGGCAGCTATGTTTTCTATCATATAGATTAGAGTAGAGAAGGCTGACCCAGAGAGAGAGAAAAAGAGATGAATAAAGCAGAAACATAGGAAAAAAGAGATGAGCAGGGGTTTGTAAGCATGGAAAGGGGGAAGCTAAAAGAACTCTGGGGTGTTGGATTGGAATTGGAAGTAACAACATGAACTCATGGGTCTATAGATAATCTCCAACCAAAACATATAGATGATTATAGATGTGTATGTACGATCTTCTTGGAGAAATGGCTGAATTCAGGCTGGGGCAAGAGAAGTATAGGATGAGTCTAGAATATCTTACTATGTTAGAAAGTAAGGTAGTGCTCAAAAAATTAAGGGGCCTTTTGACAAAAAGGACACAGGGCCAGCTTGAAAGGGCTCCACTAGCCAAATTTAGGGCAATATGAGCACTAAAATAAACAATGAGAGTATTGGGTTACAACTTATTGAATAAAATATAAACCCCTAATCAATACTGGTATAAGAAAATAAGTAAGTAAATAAATGAATGAATCCATATACGAATGGAGGAGAAGGAAAGCTCTTCCAGCCAGCAGAATGTCGGCTAATGGTGACATCATTTGGCAAACGTCATAAAGATAGTTTATCTGGGTGGGACTTGTCAGTGGATCCCAAGGCTGGTGGATAGGAGTTTGATGAAGAGGGACAGAATCTTGGTGTAGCGTCAGAATATCTCCCAACAAAACACCAATCAAATACAAAGGGGAAATGGTGATTTTCATAGTGGAGAAACCTGGCAGATACCAATTTGACCAGGTCATCAAGGTTAACATGACCAGTACTGGGACAAGTCACCATAGTTGTACTTACGTGACATATCTAGAAGGGAGCAGCATTATTTCTGTGATAATGTCTCAGAATTTTGAGGAATTGCTCCATTATCTTCTGGGATTTCTGTTGAGAAGTCTGATGTCAATGTTATTTTGGCCTTTTATACAAAAACTACTTTTTCTCTATGACGTTTTTAGCATCTTTTAGCCTCAGGGTTCTGAAATGTCATGATGTGTCTTAATGTGAGTCTACTTTCAACCAACTTTCTGAGCAATTTGTAGGACCTTTCAACATGGAAACAACTTTCTTGAATTATTTCTTTGAGGTTTGTTTTGCTTTTCCTAGTCTTTTTTTTCTTTTTTCCCCTGTCCTATCAGATTTTGGATCTCCTAGACTAATTCTTCAGGTTTCTATTCTCTCTCTCTCTCACTTCACTCCCCTCCTCTCCTCTTTCTCTCTTTCCTTCCCTTCCTTCCTTTCCTTTCCTTTCATTTCATTCTTTTCTCTTTTCTTTTCTTTGTATTCTATTCTATTCTTTTTTGAGACAGGGTCTTGCTCTGTTGCCCAGGCTGGAGTGCACTGGCACTATCATAGCTCACTGCAGCCTTCAACTCCTGGGCTTAAGTGATCCTCTTACCTCAGCCTCCAGAGTAGCTGGTACTACAGTTATATGCCACCACACCCAGATAATTTTAAAACTTTTTGTAGAGACAGTGTCTCACCATGCTGCCCAGGCTGGTCTCAAACTCCTGGCCTCAAGCAATCCTCCCACCTTGGCCTCCCAAAGCACTGGTATTGCAGGTGTGAACCACCGTGTCCAGTCTCTTAATTTTTCATCTCCTTTTTTTCCCCTTTTATTCTGTGTCAGCCTCGTGAGTAGCTGGGATTACAGGCACCCGCCACCACACCCAGCTAATTTTTGTATTTTTAGTAGAGATGGGGTTTCATCATGTTGGCCAGGCTGGTCTTGAACTCCTGACCTCAAGTGATCCACCTGCCTTGGCCTCCCAAAGTGCTGGGATTACAGGCTTGAGCCACCATCCTTAGCCTCCAAATTGCAATTCTTGATTCCCAAATAAAATGTCTTAAATGTAAAAATTCTTCTCTGTATTTTATTTGACTTTGACAATTGATGCATTATTATTAACTGAATATTTATAGTAATATTTCTTAATAGCAATAGTATTACCCATCAATATTAATGAATATTAATATTAATAAATATTAATTACTAATATTAGCATTTCTTAATCAAATATATTAATCAGAATGTTTATGAGATTGCCTAGTTTTTAACTCAGTGTCATTTTTGTGTTTCAGGATCCCATCTAGGACACCATACTGCTGTCAGTTGTCATATCTCTGTATGTTCCTCTTGACTGTGACGGTCTCTCAGGTTTTTTTTGTTTTTATGACCTTGGCAGTTTTGAATGTCTCTCAATTGAAATTTGTGTTTTTCTCATAATTAGACTGGGGTTGTATGTTTTTGGGGGAAAGACCACAGAGGTAAAATGTTCCTCTCATCATACTGCATCAAGGGTCCATACTGTCAACATGATTACTGTTGATTTCAACTTTGACCACCTGGTGAGGTAGCGTTTGTGAGCTATCTCCACCGCAAATTCACTCCGTATTCGCTCTTTTCCATTCTGTACTCTTGGAAGGAGACTACTATTGTACCCACATTTAAGGAGTGGGGATTGTGTCTCACCTCCTTGATGGCAGAGCATCTGCATTTGGAATTCTTATGCATAGGTCTCTTCATTTTTGGGGACTACTTTCTACAAAAAGTCCCCAAATTTATATTTCAATTCTTGTATTGAATTTTTTCATTTCTGGTGTCATATTTTAAATTTTCAAAACCTGCTTTTTTGTTCTTTAAATGTTGCTTTTTAGGATTACCTGTTCTTGTTTCATGGATGAAATTTTTCTCTTGAATATTGAATATATTGAATGTATTGAAATTTTCAATGTTGAATGTATTGAAGTTTTCTCCCTGCCAACTCGCCAAGTTGCTTTCATCTGTTTTTGCCCCTATTTTTGATGTTACTGATCTTTCTCCACTCTCTCCTGACACTTGGCCGTGCCCTCATACCTGAGAGTGGGCCCTGGAAAGGCGGTTGGATGGTGGAGGGAGGGTTTGTCTGCTGTGGGTTTCCCTCTAAGGTGTCTTGGTTCTGCTGCAACTTAGGGAGCCCCCAGAGTCAGTATCTTTAGGTTTTGTCTCTTCCTCTAATTGGATTCTGCCTGAGTCCATTTTGTGTTGTTATAATGAAATACATGAGGCTGGGTAATTTATAAGGAGAAGAGGTTTATTTGGCTCTATAGGAAGTATGGCACCAATGTCTGTATCTGGGTGGGGCGTCAGGTTGCTTGCTGTCATGGCGGAAGAGGAAGAGGAGTTGATGTGCAGAAATCTCAGGGCAGGAGAGGAAGCAAGAGGGCTAGAGGGAGGAGGTGCCCATGGGAACCAATAGAGCAAGAACTCACTCCCCTTCCTCAGGGATGGCCTTCATCTATTCATGATTCCAGGCCCCGTGTCACACCACCATGACACTGGGAATCAAATTTCAACATGAGATTTGATGGGACATACAAACCTTATTCAAAGTACAGCACATTCCCCAGAAACGACTTTCTTAACCTTCCTCCTGGAGAGATATCTATTTCCAGGGCAACCCTGATGAAATAAGTAGGAAAGTTCCTTTTCTTGCTGTTTTTCTTTAATCCCTCTGCCTCTAGGCACAGCTGCTTAAAGAAACCAGACAGCCCAAGATGGCACCAAAGCTTCTGGACCCCTGCCCAGATACCAGGGGGAGATAAGACCCTGTAACTTCAGGGCGCACTGGAACAGGAGACCTGTAGTTGACTTCAGATTATTGGCATATCATTATAATGGTAAAATTCCCTCCCTCAGAAGAAAATCTCTGCCATTTTGTGTACATGGGATGTATGAAGACATATATGTATGAATTGCACCTGCACATCTGGAGTCCTAATCTGCCCTTGCTAACTTTCCTTTCCCTCCCCAAACCCAGTCCTTCAAAACCTCATGCTTTCTATTGTTTGGAGGCAAGGGACGTTGAGAGTAAGAACCTCCTCTTCTCCATTCCTGGTCAGTGAATAAAATCTGATTGCCTTTTCCAATAGGAAGTTCTTTTTTTGTGACTGATACAAAGTAGTGAGAGAGTTCAGTTTACCAGTGGCATATTCATTGCCTGCTTATCAGTGATTTGGATGACAAGAAGGAGAAGCAGCATACGGGTCTCAACACTGAGAATCTAAGTTTTCCCTTTAGCTTTCTAGTTTCAGTACGTCCCCCACCGCCACCGTGCATTGGGGTTCTGTGGTCTTGAGGCCCTAAGTTCTATCCCCTTCAGGGAACAAATCTCTGATTTTCTGCCAGGGTCAGGGAAGGAGCCCTTGCTCAATGAGGTCTCAGAATCTCTTAGCATTTCCTCCTATTTTTAGCCCCACCTTTACTCCCACTGGTGCTAATTATTGAATGTTCTGTGTGTAATCCGAGTTGCTGCTTGTATTTCTCCACTTTTACTATTGCCATCTGCTTTCCAGCTTCTGACATTTCATCATCATTCTGTTTCTCTCCAGATCCCTTGGTCTTATTGGGGAAGAAGAGAATAATACATATGTGTCCAGTCCTTCATGTTTAACCAGGAATCTTGATAATGTGTATTCACGGTTCATAGCTGCTTCCACAGCAGGGACCCTGTGCACGTGCACAGGCTTAGACACGATGTGGAGAAGGCAGCATTGTTTGGGCAAGGTTGACTTTTGCCATGTGGTTGTGATTTCTTCTGAGGGAGGCCAGGAGCTCAGTGAGCCAAGTGGTAAGGTTTGTGGCACAGATTAAGAATTAAAGTTGCTTCATTATTGTGAAGGATAGTTTGTTAATTGCAAAAAGTGTATAGAGTTTTCTAAGGTCCTATTTGAAAGAAGGTAAACATACATTTTTGTTAAAGCAAGGAGTGGTAGTTTTTTGAGCCAAGATTATATTACAGGAGCCACATTGCTACCTGTAAAGGCTCTTCTCTTTCCTTATCTAGAGGTGTGGTGCTATCTACAAATCAGAATTTTTTTTTTTTTAAAGGAAAGGGATTTCCTTGAGTATAGGACAGGTAAGAAAAGGGATTTCTGGTCAACCCTACCATAGCAATAACCAAAGATCCTAAATAATAGGACCTCACAATTTAGCACGTTTTCCCATGGGGTGGTTTTGCTCTACTGAAGTCTGTTTACTATCTCATTTTCTGGTTGTTAAGTAGACTGGACCAATGGGAAAGGTGGTGTGAAAAAAAACAGTCTCCTGCACAGCCTTTCAGCAGGGCATCTCCTATTTTGTCCCATGCCTACAAGAAATTACTTATAGGAATTATACTTCCCAAGATGCAACAGAGCTCTCTAACCCACTCCCAGGTTTCCAGGCTGTTGACTTCCTGGGCCTACCCCCTCGCTCCCTTTCCAGCACAGCTGCAAGTCACCCTGAATATACACTCCCTGGATGCCCTTTGAATGCATCTAGAAAGTTTGGGAAAGAGGTTGGGGTGGATGAAAACAGGGTCCTTTCAAAAACAAAAATAATTCTAATAATAATAACAGCAATAATACCAATCACAATAAACTGCACTTGGAAGTTAGAGGAATGACATTTCCTGGGTGTTACTGAATCACGAGGAAAACAATGTAGGTTGATATGGAGGTTGTGTTTCTTAAGTTTTACTCAGGAGGTCTTTATTTTATAAGGCAAAATCTAGGGTAGGGTGGTCACAGTTCTCAAAAATATGGGTCATTAGCTATGTGTGTAAGAAATACATTTTTGATCAAAATATGTATTTAAACATTTCAACTGGTAATTTATTTTTTATAGAAATAATTACTTCACTGAATGGGAACTTCATGGAAAAAATGTTGAAAATTTTCACTTCACGCAGCTCTAACTCACATTCCACGTCCCTCATTTACACATTATTCTTTCTAGTGAAATTTCTTTTTACACCTTCTTTTGAGACAGGAATGGACTAAAACAATTTTTAACAAATGTTAACTCAAAAGTCAAGAAGAAATATACCAGGTGTTCTTTTTGAATCAATAAAAATGTTATTAATAATAAAAGACATTTGCAGTTTGTAAATTTCCATTTTACTGGGCAGGAAGCCAAAGTTCTGGATAGACTAACACCAGATATCCAGAAGCTGACTGGAGGATTATTTTCCTCATTCTGCTCCCCCTGCACTTGAGGTTAGCAGTGACTCCTTCAGCTTGTCCCAGGGGCCTTCGGTGAGCCAGCTCCTGGTGAAGTTTTCTGGGGGTTCAGCCTATGGAGGGGTGTGGGACACTGGCCACTCTCTGCCATCCCCTGGGGCAGTCCTCTAGGAGATCTGGCCAAGAAAAGGCCTTTCCAGGCACTGGAGGGCTCTCTAACCCCTTCCTGAAAGTTTAGCAACCTCTAACTACCAATCTGGCTGTTTATCTCAGCCCAGGTGAATTCGAGAAGTTACATAAAGGCCTTCTTACTCTTTTTCTTGTCAGATTCAGACGGAGCTGTAGAATTTTTTTTGAAATGCATTTTATCAGTAGGACTGTTTTTTAAAAGTGTTAATAATAGTTTTCTGCCTCTTTGATTAATTGATGGGTCCTCTACCCAATTAACTAAGCCAACTTCGGATTTGCATTATTACTGCCCTTTCAGATCCAAAGGCACTTAAAAAAAAAAAAAAAAGCGTTCAATGGCTCATTTCAGCTCGACCTAAATGTCCTCACAGCGCAAGCGCAAGTGTTATTTTTGGCTCGGGGCATAGCTTTCCACTATCTCCCCAAAGCTTTCTCCGCCCAGCCGCGGAAACCCAGCTTTGCAGCGTCTATTCAGGCCCCTTCCATTTGCATGTCTATCAGTGGCCTTTCACAGCCCAGGGGCCCCCACAAGTGCTCTCCAATAGCGGCATTGTTCTGCAGAACCACCCCAAATTGGAGCTCCCAGCTTCCTTCTCACTTGCTGCTTCAGTGTCCTTGAAATACCTGTTAGTTTTCAAGGCACACTAAATCCCTCGCTTTCTACTTCTAGGAGTTTTGCCCTCCCTTCTTGCTGAGATGGCTAAATGTGGGGAAATACTTGAATCTGCTTTTAAGTCATTAGAAGCCACCTCAAGTTTTATGTTCACGCCATGCAATCTTCCTTATTGCTTCTTTCTACTCCCTCCAGGCTGGAGACTGGATCACCATAGAGGAGAGAATGAAAAATACGTAATTCTCTTTCTCAATTTAAAATTGCTCTGAAGATAACGTCTGCGTAAACAAAAAGTGATTACACTGATAGTATTTTGAGATCAACATTTCAGATTCGACTATTAAAAAAATGACCATGGCCAGGGGAATGGATTAAAATCGACTTCAGATATTTCCTCCACATTGTGACAGGTCTGAAGAGTCCATTTCCAAAAGAGTTGGACCAGGACACGTCTGAGTAGATATATTTGTGTGAGTTTATATATGACACATATATTTATCCCAAATATGTTTGATTACATCCACTTTCAAGATTACTTATACGCTTTGAAGACTAAATAATAATAATAGTAATATCTTTCATTTGTTTGATTCCTTAAAATCTGTACTGGCGCCGGGCACAGTGGCTCATGTTTGTAATCCCAGTATTTTGGGAGGCTGAGATGGCAGGGTCACTTGAGCCCAGAGTTTGATTCAACCTGAACAACATAGCAAGACCTTGTCCTTATAAATAATAAAAAAAATTAGCTGGGCATGGTGGCATTCACCAGTAGTCCCAGCTACTTGGGAGGCTGAGGTGGAAGGATCGCTTGAGCCCAGGATTTCAAAACTGCAGTGAACTATGATCACGCCACTGCACTCAAGCCTAGGAAACAGAGCAAGACCTTGTCTCCAAACAAACAAACGAACAAACAAACCAAATACTTGTACTGGGGTGAAGACCAGAAACCCACTCACTTGTAAATCTAGAAAGTGCTATTACATACATATATTAGACATTCATATCAGACCTGTGAGTAAGGCAATCCACTTTTTTATTTCTATGTTCTATGATTTAATTATTATCTTTGGGCCAGGTGCGGTGCCTCATGCCTATAATCCCAGCACTTTGGGAGACCAACATGGGTAGATCACTTGAGGTCAGGAGTTCGAGACCAACCTGGCCAACATGGTGAAACCCCGCCTCTACTGAAACTATAAAAATTAGCCAGGCATGGTGGTGTCTACCTGTAATCCCAGCTACTGGGGAGGCTGAAGCAGGAGAATCACTTCAACCTAGGAGACGGAGGTTGCTGTGAGCTGAGATCACAACACTGCACTCCAGCCTGGGTAACAGAACAAGACTCCATCTCAAAAAAAAGTGTTGTCTTTAATAACTTGTCATCATTACTAACTTGCCTAAAGACACTTAACTACTTGGAAGCAGACCGAGGATGAGAAGCCAGGCTTTGTGACCTCTAGCTTTTGTACCCGGCTGTCCTTTTCTCTCTGCTCCCAGCTGGGTAACAACCTCCCCGAAAGCTACACTCACTTTATACAGTCATAGATAATTTTTATTTAGCAGGAATACTGATAATAAAAAGCAGATAATTAATTATAAAATGAGTTTTAAAATGCAATTTCAGATTAGGTTCCTGATCCCCCACCATCCCCCTGGTGATATCTGATCACCCTGGCCTATCTTCAGCAGGAATCCTGCTAGGTTGGTTGCCCAGAATCTGCTTTCCCCCTGTGTTTTTCCTCTTAGTAATTTTCCATCCACTGACCCCCACACTGCTCCTTGTCTATCAGTTCCCACTTGCCCATGCTGTATTGGGAATTGGGCTCCATCTCTATCCCCTCCTATTTCATTGGTCCCTACACCTATCACCATGGTCTGGAATAAAGTGTAGATTACTGTACTTTAATAAGCATCATTGAATAATTTCTTCCTTAATAGCTGTAGTGTCATAACTTAGATAAGATTAGATTCATCATTGGATGCTTGGACCTCTCACTCAGGACCCTAAGTGTGTGCCTACAAAACCTTTGTCTTCACTCCTGACTGACTGATTGAAGAGGCCAACTCCTGAACCACTGCTTCAGACAGACGTCTGTTGGACCAGGTAAGGACAGCTTTCAGTTCTGAAGGTATGAGTGTACTCTCTGAAGCTGAGTTAGAGTCCCAGGCTGCTGCTTTTCTTTTTGAGTCAGGGTCTTACTATGTTGCACAGGCTGGAGTGCAACGTTGTAATCATAGTTCACTGTAATCTCAAACTCCTGGGCTCAGGAGATCCTCCTGCTTCAGCCTCCCACGTAGCTGGGAGTACAGGCATGCACCACCATGCCTGGCTAATTTTTATATTTTTTGTAGAGATGGAGTCTCACTATGTTGCCTAGGCTGTTCTCACACTTTTGGTCTCAAACGATTTTCCCGCCTTGGCCTCCTAAGGTGTTGGGATTCCAAGCATGAGCCACTGCACCAGGCCCCCAGGCTACTTTTGACAGCTAACTCCTGGGCTGGAAGGTCATCTTCCTAGCTTCTTGTTCTGAGGAGGGATTATTCCCTGACTCCCTGGGCTGGAAGTTCTTCCTGACTCTCTGTGAGGCCTCTCTATTGTCTCTGTTCTCTCTGTTGTTTCCTGCTTCTCCCATGGAAGCTTCTTTGCCACCTGAAAACCCTCTTCTTGAACCCCTGCTGCCTGTATGCTCTGTCAACTCTGTCCACACCCTGCCAGACCCTTTCCCTCCCCACTCCAGCCCCTCAGTCACTTGAACTTCAGGCCCCTCTACCCTTCACTGGGGGCTCTCAAGGGACTCAGAGGCCCCAAAGCAAACACCTGAGGGTAAAAAGAAAAAAGGGAACTAGGAAATTAGGCAAATGAAGAATCTAAAGAGCCTTCTCCACAAGTATTGGCTAAAAGCTTTAGCCCTTAATTGAGTAGGTAACCTCAACTTGTCCTGTTTTCATTACAAACACAATTTGGATAAAAATATAAGTGGAGATAAATCAGTGAGTTTGTATTACTCTGTTTTACTGCTTCATGATAAGAATTTTTAAATGAAAAGCCATAGGATTTGGTTGCATCTGTCTGTGTGTTTATGTTTGTGTACATGTATGTGTTTATGTTTCTATGTTATGTATACATGGCATTTTTCTACCACTAACTAAATGCCAACTAATTACCAACTAAAATGCCAAGTTGATTTAGGTATAAATGTTGCTCAAATAAATTAAGTATTCATAAAAGTCTCAGAAAAATGGAAAGTGACCCCAATTTTTAAAGTTCATGTGATCTGAGATCATCTTTGGTAAATAAAAGCTAGTTTTAAAATTATTGGTAAAATAAAAATAGGAAACCTGGTACAGTGGTCCAGTTACTTGGGAAGCTAAGGCAGGAGGATTGCTTGAGTCCAGAAGTTCAAGGCTGTAGTGAGCCATGGTCACGCCTATGAATAGCCACTGCACTCCAGCCTGGGCCTACTATGGAAACTCCCATCTCTAAATAATTAATTAAATAATTAATTAAAATAAGAATGTTTTTAGAATTGTCAGCATTAAATATAATACAGACATTCTTGCATGCTCATGCTGGTCAGACAGGTTTGTGTTGTCTCTGCTTAAATGTTTAAAATCATAGACACATTAAACACAGAATGCACAGTAGCCTTCTGTATTTGCATTTAAAATCTTTCATTATCAGTTCAATTAAATAGATAACTAATATTTAATCAAGTGTTTTATTTATTTATTTATATATTTTTTGAGACTGAGTCTTGGTCTGTTGCCCAGCCTAGAGTGTGGTGGTGCCATCTCAGCTCACTGCAACCTCCACCTTCCTGGTTCAAGTGATTCCCCTGCCTCAGCCTCCCCAGTAGCTGGGATTATAGGCACCCACCACCATGCCTGGCTAATTTTTGTATTTTTAGTAGAGACAGGGTTTCACCATGTTGGCCAGGCTGGTCTGGAACTCCTGACCTCAGGTCATCCACCTGCCTTGGCTTCCCAAAGTGCTGGGATTGCAGGCATGAGCCACCATGCCTGGCCTAATAAGTGTTTTAAACCTTTGATATTCTGGACAAACCTAAATCAAGTTCTAAATCTTTTTGTTCTAAATCAAGCTCCAAGTCTTTTTGACGTCAGATTAACTTTGGGATTTTCCAGTTGGGCCTCAGGAAAGCCTTGGAGGATGTATCTTTTACTTTGGAAAATAGAGCCATTAAACTAATTAGGCTTATTTGATATGTTAAATTATATGGGAAGCATTGTCAAATAATAAATGATGCTAAATGTTCTTTAAGTTATATTTATGGATATGTTATAGATGTGAGTGTTCTAAAAATTGCATGAGATTCCTAGAAATCTAGTATGTTATCGGTCATAATTCTGGTTCTTCAATGTTATATGCAACAGAAATAATCAAATTTCATTGTGAGTTGTACCATTATTACAATGAACTCACATCAGAACTTTAATCATGGCCATTTGAAGTCTTGTTGTCCACAGTTAAGTGCTTTATTCTGAAAATCTTTTTCTTTGTAAGCAACTACAATCCTAAAGTGTTGTATCTTCAAGGAGGTTTATAAAAAAAATCTCTGACAAATATAGGTTTCTGATAACTTTAAGATCATACCATTGAACTGCGTAAGAATTTCCAGAACTCTAATGAAACCAATGGGTTCATGAAACTGCTGTCCCAAGATCAAGCAGAACAAGAATTAATTACATGGGATTGAATGAACTGATGAGGATAATTTTTAAGTGACTTTTCATTTGAAATATTATTGATTCTTCAAAAGTTTTGTTTTTCAGATTTAAGGAAGCTTTTAAAAGCTATTGATAGCTTACAGCAATTTGGTAAAGTATACTTTTGTGAACAAAAGTTGAAACATTTATTTTTTCTCCATACCCAATCCCTTTAGAATTAGGAGACTATTTGTGAGTATTCTTATTTTTATGGCCATGTAGTAATTTGCATCATTTCAATAAGAATCAATTCTTTTTGTAACAGGACACAATTGGAAACATTGGTTCTATTACCAAGGCTTTGACTGGAATGTGATATTTCAGCTATGACCAAAGAGCTTTAAGAAACTAAGCCCGACTTTATGGAGCCAATAGAGCTCTTTTTTTGAAAAACTGGCCTGAGGGTTCCTGGTCTTACAGGTGAGTCAGGAATGTCACCTCCTGGCTGGCATAAGAAACAGGATATTTTGGGGATCTTGGCCGGGCGCGGTGGCTCAAGCCTGTAATCCCAGCACTTTGGGAGGCCGAGACGGGCGGATCACAAGGTCAGGAGATCGAGACCACCCTGGCTAATACGGTGAAACCCCGTCTCTACTAAAGAATACAAAAAAAAACTAGCCGGGCGACGAGGCGGGCGCCTGTAGTCCCAGCTACTTGGGAGGCGGAGGCAGGAGAATGGCGTAAACCCGGGAGGCGGAGCTTGCAGTGAGCTGAGATCCGGCCACCGCACTCCAGCCTGGGCGATAGAGCCAGACTCCGTCTCAAAAAAAAAAAAAAAAAAAAAAAAAAAGAAACAGGATATTTTGGGGATCTTGAGAAGAGAGGAATTCATTCAAAACTATAGGTGTTACAGACATAGCCTTATGGCAAGTCTTTGGTTTGGCTTCCTGTCCTTGAGAGGCTTTTACAAGTCCAATCTGAGATTCCTCATCAAAAGTTCCATCAAAATTAACAGAAGCTGATATAGTCAATCACAATTCTTACACTTATGTATATATGTAAGAATAGTGATGCACTTATGTAAATAATCAAGTTTAATGAGACCAAACTTATTTTGCAAACAAATCAGTCTTATTTTGGTCATCTTTGTTAGAAATGGGGTGACTGTTGAAAGAAAAATTATCTTTCAGAAGAAAACTATAGTGTACGCAACATTAGAGTCTAGCCCTCTTTGTTTTCTCTGAAGTTTTAGTATCTACCTATTTAAGAATCTGGACTGCATCCTAAATTCTTCTAGTTTCCACCAATATCTGGCTACAATTCTCCAAACTAATATTTCTAATTTTCTCCCACCCTTCTGACTTGAAATAACTGAAAGTAAAACTGCTCTTTTTTTGTAGCCCTGCAAGCTGAAGCTGGAGGTCTTGATATAAACTTGAAAGAGATCACCACAACTGTGTGTGTATGGACAACCTTTGTGACACTCAAAACTGTAAACCAGGAAAATCTGTCATTTGCCACTTCCTGCCTCCACCTTACTCCAACTGCAGATGCTTGAAGCCCAGCATCTAGAAATTTTCTTGATTGGCTGCTCTCTGAGTTTGTATAAACCTGAGTTTATAGCTTGTTCCAGGTAGTAATCTTTGTTTTTCTTTTATTTTCATAGAAATTAGGTTCCCCTCGTTAAAGGCTAACACCATCCAGGAGATCTTCCTCACTACCAGATCCCAATAAATGAGCCAACTGTTCCTTCGTGAACAAAAGGCACCTAAGCAGGAAAATAGCCTTATATTGATAGAGGAGGTAGAAAGAAGTTATTTAGGCAGATAGTGAGGGCAAAAGACTCCTGACACAGCTTCTTCCTCTAGCAAAAAGCATCCCCCAAAAGCATTTCTTTTCTAAAAAAGAGCAGCCTGAAAAATTGAGGTGCAGACATAGATAAGCAAGCTGGAAGCTTGCTTGGAGGAATGCCAGCAGCTGTGCCAGTAGAAGAGGGATACTTGGGGGCCAGGCATGTCCACCATGGAGGCTCTATCTTCCCTTTTTTTAATTACCAGGTATACAGTAATAAAGAAATGGGCAACATGGCAAAGCTTAGGCAGAGAACTCACCTGCATAGTAAAAGACTGGGATGGGGGCAGCCAGAGATTCACATCCTATGCAAATGGAACACCAGGGCCAACTGGTTTTTCATACCCTATGTAAATCAGACACCATAATCCCCCCCACCCACTGCATTTCACTGCAGATCCAGCAACCTATTTTTCTGGGACCCCACTCTATAGCAGAGGGATATTCTCTTTCTTTCCCCTATTAAACTTCCACTCTCAACCTCACTCTTTGTGTGTCTGCATCCTTGTTCTCTGTGGCTGTGAGACAACGAACTTCAGGTGTTATTCCAGACAATGAGGCTGCTTTGATATTATTCAATGAAAAGAAGAATGTTTCTTTTTTCCTTGAACAAGAGTGGGGACTGACAAAGTTCATTTTGCTTGGCCAAACTTTAGTCCAGCTTCTGAACCTCCTCCTAGGCCTATAAGTGCACTTCCTTATAAAATCCAGTGTTAGCAGAAGAACCCTGCCAAGTTAGTTTAGCCCAAACCCCCACCCTCAATGTATGATCAGATTTCTCATCCTCCACCATCCCCACATGACGCCTGAGCATGCCAGCCTGTCTTCAGCAAGAATCCTGTTAGGTCAGTGTACCAGGGTCCCTCTTACCTCTGAGTTTCCTCTTAGTACTTTTTCATTCCCTGAGGCCCACACTGCTCCTTGGCTATCAATTGCCACTTGCCCATGTTCTATTGGGAGTTGAACCCCATGTCCCTCCCTCACTGCAAGACCTCACTGCAGTGGTCCGTGTACCTATGGTGGTGGTCCTGAATAAAGTGTCTCACTTTGCTTTAACAAGAGTCACTAGATAATTTTTTATTTTACCATGCTTACTACCCTAGATGTAAAAATAGTTTGAAATGGTTTATACTGTCTGAGTTCAATGAAGTGCATATTTAAAAATTTCACATTGTTGCCTGTCAAGCAATTTTGCTTCACAACCCAAGGAGCTTTATTCACTGTTTCTCAGGAGGGTGGTGGCAAAATTGCATTTGGGCTGGTTTCAGCCAACAACTCTGGGTTTCTGGATAAATTGTATAAAAATATTTATTCTGTGGAGTCACCCAAGAGAAATGGCACACATTCCAATTTTTGGACATTTTGTGATTAAAGCCAGAGAAAGCTAAGTGGAATGGAGTCTAAGGAAAGAATTAAAACCTCTATTACTGAAATGAATGTAGCACAAAGGGATTTCAGACTGGTCCCCAAGTCTCTGGGTGTCTCAGACACCAGGATGACCAGAGGAGCCATGGGACACTTGCTCAGAACTTGACCTTTATTCCTCTGGGTTCCCCTCTTCTTTTCCTGGAAGAATTTTCTTGACAGTCTGGCTGTGTTCCTTGAATTCATCACAGTAGGCTGTTACCACTCTCCCCAATTTTCTTCCTTCCTTCCTTCCTTCCTTCCTTCCTTCCTCTCTCTCTCTCTCTCTCTCTCTTCCTTCCTTCCTTCCTTCCTTCCTTCCTTCCTTCCTCCCTCCCTCCCTCCCTCCCTCCCTCTCTCTCTCTTTCTTTCTTCCTTCCTTTTCTCTCCTTCCTTCCTTCCTTCCTTCCTTCCTTCTCGACAGAGTCTTGCACTATCACCCAGGCTGGTATGCAGTGGTGCGATCTCGATTCGCTGTAACCTCTGCCTCCCAAGTTCAAGAGATTTTCCTGCCTCAGCCTCCTGAGTAGCTGGAATTACAGGCACCCACCACCACACCCAGCTAATTTTTTGTATTTTTAGTAGAGATGGAGTTTCACTATGTTGGCCAGGCTGGTCTCAAACTCTTGACCTTGTGATCCACCCACCTTGGCCTCCCAAAGTGCTGGGATTACAGGCGTGAGACACCATGCCCCCGGCCTATATTTTCTTCTTTCCTAGGCTTAGAGGGAGATCGGCTGTGCAGGGGAAAGCCAACTATCTAAGGGTAGGATGAGAAAATCAAAACGTCTGCTGGAAAGACAGCGTTTGTGAGAGAGGAAGAATCAGCTGTGGTCTCAAGGGCTCCTTGGGAAAGGCTTCTAAATTGTACAGGGCTGGAGATGGGATTAGACACAGCTCCCAGCCTGTGTTGCTCATTCAGTCCAGTTCTCTTTCTGCCCCTTTTCTCTGGGGAGTGACCAGGAGACAGGGCAACCGTGTCACTGTGTTTCCCAAGGAGCAAACAGTAGAGGTCGCTGGAGGTGAAAGGTTAAACACTGATGTCAACTAAATGAAGGGAATTTCGGGGGGAGGGGGAGTAGGTCAGCATGGAGGTTGGGGAAAGGTGAGTGGGGTAAAAGCCGTAGTGTGCCTGTCCCAGAGTTGAGAGAAAACAGACTGATCCCCTCCCCAACTTTAGCCCCAATATTTGTGTATTGATTTCTATCAGGTCTTTTGCTTCTCTCAGCTGTGACGTTTGGCCTCTGTGTCAATGCTACAGCTACCTTCCCAGAAGATGCTTCAGCTATCCTGGTCCTGCTAGATGCTGGCTCTGCTGGGCACACTGTGCCTTTGGAATTGTTTTCAGTATTGCAGTGTCGCTTTTCATGCTGACCTAATAGTTGCTAAGTTTCCTAGACTAAGGACATGCTATATATATATATTTTTCTGTACTGATTTTCCTACACTAAGGGTAGGCTTGATTTTTGGAAAAATCCCCAAGTCAATCAGAATAAAATCTGAAAAAAAGGCAGAGAATGACGCTGGAGCTCATGAAATGTGAACCTCCTCTTGAAAACATGGAGTTAGAAAGTAATTGTCTGATGTTTTTGTGCTGCTCTTCTATATGTTTTGACTTCCAAAAACATTTCAAATAAGCACATGACTTCTCAAAGTGAGTGATCATTTTGTAGGGCCAGGTTAACTTTAAGATCATTTAGAAAGAAAAGCGATTTTCTTCCCCCATTGCCACACCGCCCCCCTCTCCGCCAAAGTGGACTCTTCCTTGAGAGCTGAAAAGAGGCTCCACTCACAGCTCAGGAGCAAAAGATCCAGTTCCCTCTTGGACCACGTTCATGTTGGCTGCCAGGATGGCGTGTTAGAGGAATTCTGCCACCTAAGTCAAGTGGGGAAAAGTGTGCTCTGTTCTGAGGGTGAGATGGGCAGGAACACCCATTATGGGCCTGGCTGAGACTGAGTCTACCTGGTGGTTGCAGATTTCTTTATTTATTGAGCAATGACTGAATTTAAGAGTTCACACTCTGGCTTATATTCTCTTACCTACAAAATAGGGAAAAAAGAGACTGGGCATGGTGGCTCAAGCCTGTAATCCCAGCACTTTGAGAAGCTGAAGCAGGTGGATAACCTGAGGTTAGGAGTTTGAGACCAGCCTGGCCAACATGGTGAAACCCCATCTCTACTAAAAATACAAAAATTAGCCAGATGTGGTGGCATGCACCCATAATCCCAGCTACTTGGGAGGGTGAGGCAGGATAATCGCTTGAACTTGGGAAGCGGAGGTTTCAGTGAGCCGAGATTGCGCCATTGCACTCCAGCCTGGATGACAAGAGGGAAACTCTGTCTCCAAAAAAAAAAGGAATAAAAAGATGGTGGTTTCTCTCTTTGTATAATCCAACACTATAGGGATGGCTGTGAACTTCTTTGGACTCAAAAAGGAAAAAGACAGGAAGAGGTCAAAATCCTAAGGAAGGATAAAAGAAGAACCAATATAGAGAAAAGTCTGGCAGGGAAAAGGCATGAAAGGAAGCAGATGGAAAAAGAGGGAAAGAAAGGAGAAGAAGAGAGGAAGAAAGTCAGGCAGGGGGGAAGGCAGAAAGGGCAGAGGCAAGAATGATTCTGGTGACTCAGAGGCCAGGCTGTAGGATGTACACTCTCCAGTGCATCTGTGGATGAGAGAGATTTTTGATTTGAACATTTTCAGCGACCTGTTTTCTCAGATGTCCTGGGGACACAATTTTAATGCCTTGGAAAACACCAATGTGTGTTCTTTGGTGGTTCTGGATCCTGGGACTGGAAGGAGGGAAAGGAAACCCTCCCAAAAGCAGGTAGTACTGGATCCCACCTTTGGGCTTGTGTTGGATGGGGAGGAAACAGGCCCTCATAGAGAGGATTTGTAAATGTCTAAAGTGGGATAAAGCATTTAGCATATATGAAGTCATGGATGTAAATTTTAACACATTATAATTTTATTTGTTATAGGTCAATGTATTAAGAAAATGAGTATGGCATCTGGGTGTCGTGGCTCACACTCATAATGCTAGCACTGTGGGAGGCTGAGGTGGGAGGATTGCTTGAAGCCAGGAGTTCAAGACCAATCTGGGCAACATGTTACAAACATAACATTTGTGGAGACCCTGTCTCTACAAAATAAATGAATACATAAATAAATTAAGAATTTAAAAAAATTGACCTGGGTGTGGTGGTGCACACCTGTCGTCCCAGCTACTTGGGAGGCTGATGTGTGAAGATTCAGCCCAGGAGTTTGAGGCTGTAGTGAGCTACAGTGGCGCCAATGCACTCCAGCCTGGGGGACAGAGCAAGACCCTGTCTCTAAAAAAAACCCAATTACTGTGGAAACAATTGAGCTATGAAATGCCAAACCAGTGCCTACCCCCAGTTTCCACCTTCAAAGCACACCAACCCCTCTCTGTGCGAGGACCCCTGTGAGCCAGGAGGGGGTCCTCTGGCTTCGGTGCTGGCACCCAGTCTTATAGAAGCTTCAAATTCTCAACCCCAAATGGAGACATGCAGCTTCGTACACTGTCTGATGGTGGGCTGGAGTATTTAAAGTTAGACCATTCTGGAAAATATCACTGATGTACAGACTTGCCAGGCAGGCCTCAGTGATTCAGCCATGGACCAGTTTTGCCCTCACCGGGAGGAGGTCCTTTTTCCCTGACAGCATGGAGGTCCCTGTTCCCCCACAGGGAGGAGGCCTCTGTGTCCTGGCAGGAAATAGCCTTAGGTCTGTGTCTAGGAGTGGAAGTCAGGGTCTGCCCAAGGGATGACCCATTTCCTTTTCCTTTATTTCTCCAAGTGGAGAATCCCCAGTACCCCAAAGGGGAGCGCTCCTCCGGAGGGTGCCACATGTCCCACCTTCCCCTTGGCGGTGGGCATGGAGCTGCCTTCTTCCCGTATGAGAGCAGGGAAGGAAAAGGAAGGCAGGCCGCTGGCAGGGCTGAATTCGGGAACTGCTTGCCTGGTGCAAGCCCGGCCCCCACTTCTCCATCCCTCACCACCCCCATCCGCTGGTAACGCAGGGTGTAATCTCACTTCTAACACAGAATTACAGAAAACGAGGGGGGAAAAGCCCCGAAAAGAATAATTAATTTCTGCTTCCTCATGCAAATCCTTCGGCCAGTCATCCGAGGTTCAGAGCAGGAGCAATTCAGTTCCTTGTGCGAATTCCAAGCTGAAGGCGTTTAGAAAAGAAGAGAGAGTGAGAGGAGAGAAATTGAATGGATTTACTTTTCTAAGAACCAGAATTAACAAAGGTTCCATTTTCCATGGTTATGGGTCTGGCTAGACAGCCCTCACTGACAAGCTCTCCAAACACATGTGCTGGCCTGCTGAAAAGGCCTCAGTGTTGACTGACAGATAATTGAAGTGACAAATTGTTTCATTGTATTTGGCAGAGAGAGTGCTGTATTAGATAATTATGGGGAACAGAGGAGCTCTGGGGTCTCAGGTCACAAGACATGCCTGACCCTATTTTCTGAAAACTCTGAATGGAGTTCTGGGTCCCTGAGGACCTGAGTGTGAGGCTGGCTTTTTGTTGTTGTTGAGGTTTTTTCTTCCCCTTTCCCTCCCCCTCTGCCTCATTGCCTGCCCCTCCCCCCTTTTCTGATCTAATGATTAAGAGCTAAAGAATATAGAGACCTCCAGAGCCGAGGGAACGGGCCCTGCCCCCACCCTGCCCGCCCCCGCTCCAATTCCTCGCTTTTTAGGAAGACAACTTGTGAATTTTCTCCATGGTAGCCCGTTTGCAAACTCTTCTTATCAGCTCCCCACAGTGGCCTGAAAGGAGGCAGCCGGGGACAAATGAGTGGCTTCAAAGGGTTGAGGGGTCAGGGCGCCCCCACACCCCTCAGAGGGAGGGTAGCAGAGCTGCTGCTCTGTGGCCTGGTGAGGTGGGAAAATCTGGGGCCAGAAGATACCCTAAAGATGATTAAGTAGTAGAACCATCTCATTTCCCAGCTGACATGGCCAGGGAAGACCCACAGTTAGTGACTGGTGAAATAGGTCAGACCCCAGCTTGTGCAACTCCCCATCCAGGGCTCTTTTCCCCAAACCTGCTGGGATACACATTTTTTAAGATCATGAGTGTAAAATACAAATCACAATATCGCCTTCTCTCTTCCTGGCCCTCTTTACAGATGCATAATCCTATAAGAAAGTGGAAGCAGCTTCACACACACCGTCTTTAATCCTTATACGTGATCGGGCCTGGGCAAAGGGTAAGGGCGAATTTCCCTGTGCCACACAGCAAGAAAGGGGCCAGTAGCCGCCCTGGTGTGTCCTCCACGCTTTTCCCAGATACCCCTTAGAGAGGTGGACAGGGAGTCTTTAGGGGAGAGAGAGACCCTTAGAGCAGAGATCTTCCTGGGTGGTTCAGGAAGGAGCCCCGGACAGGCTGGAGGAAAACCTACTTATTCCTGCAGGGGACAAGTGAATGGCTTGGTGCCTCTGCTCTTAGCACCAGAGAGGGAGGGGCGGTCTTCCGACTGGGGGTTGAGGATCTTCAGTATAAACCCCGTTTGCTCTCTGCAGGGCTTTGATACTCTGGAAGATTTACTTTGCTTTCAAACAGAAAGTGTTTTGGAATTATTCAAACTCTCAAAGTTCATTATTTTTTAAGTTGTGTTTTCACTTTTCCCTCCCTGCTTTTTTCTCCTTTATTTTGGTTACCTTTTATTCTTAATTATCAGTCCAGAGAAGACCCCCAGGAAGCAATCTGATGTTTGGTTTCCAATTCTGTTATCTTAAAAAAAAAAAAAAATAAATAAAGCACACATCTGAGTATGTGACACAGCTGAGTTCCATGGACTTTCTGGTTTTGTTGTTGTTGTTTGTTTGTTTGTTTGTTTTTTGAGACAGAGTCTTGTTCTTGTCACCGAGACTGGAGTGCAGTGGTGTGATCTTGGCTCACTGCAACCTCCCCCTCCCGGACTCAAGTAATTCTTCTGCCTCAGCCTACCTAGTAGCTGGGATTACAGGTGCCCGCCACCATGCCTGGTTAATTTTTTTTTTCTTTTTCTTCTTCTTTTTTTTTTTTTTCAGTAGAGACGGGATTTCACCATGTTGGCCAGGGTACTCTCGAACTTCTGACCTCAGGTAATCTGCCTGCCTTGGTCTCCCAAAGTGCTGGGATTACAGACATGAGCCACCTCCTCTTGGGATTTGGCCACCATCATGTGGAAAGTCCAGGCCATCTGGAGAAGCCACATGGAGGTGCCTTGGATAACAGCACAGCTGAGATGTTGACAGTCAATGTCAACCATCAGTTATGTACATGATTCATCTTGAAGGTCCAGTCTCGTCCAGACTCTAGGTGATCCATGCCCAGGCTCCATTTATCTGATTATAACCCTAAACAAAAACTGCCCGGCTCACTCAGTCAACAGATACGCGAACCATAATATATTGTTATCTTAAACGACTTAAGTTTTTGAGTGGTTTGATACACAGCAATGGTTAACTAGAGCAAACCACGAGGACTTTGTCCCTAGAGCCCTGTCCCTGGGATGGTGCTGAAGAGAAAAGGGGTTCTCCAGGAGAGGAAAGAGAAATTGGCACACAATCCACTTACAGCAGACAAAGCAGAGACCCAGGAGAAGATGGTGCAGAAAGCCCTAGTGCAGGAAGTGCCACTGGGCCCCATGTACTTTGAAGTACTAGGGACAACACTTCCTTTTTCTATTCTTTTTTTTACTAAAGGATACTTTTCCTTAAGAAATAGATCTGAAGCATTCACCATGGCAGGCACCCGTCATCCCTCCATCATTGGTGGAGTTGAGTATTAACAGGTTTGAAGGTGAGGACACCGGAGGCTGAGGATGTCTTAGTGAACAGAGGACTCAGCTGGAAGGTTCACCTCCAGAAGCTGGAAGGGCTGGTAGAAATCCAACGTCACCAGGAAGACAAACTGGGAACCTGGCTGACTCTGTCCTTGGGCTTTTGTACCTGGCCTGGCAGAGAGCTGGATGTGAGAGCAAGTGAAAGCCAACAACATCAAAGGCCCTTGTCATGGAGTTTTAATTTCTCTGGCCCAATGGGCTTATTATTTTCTGTTTTCTTTTCCTGCCACTCCATCCCATCACATCCTCCGGCCTGGGTCCTCCCTCATGATTTAATGACCTCTTTGGGTACTAGTGATCTCAGCTTTTTCTCATTTACTAAACCTCTTTTTTCGGAGTTGGCCTTCTGTTTGGGCCCAGATACAATTCTGGCTAACAGGCCCGCCCTCCTGGGCCAGTGCTGGCTTCTATGTCTGAAGAAGGAGATTCCGTACAACTCACCCACTGGTAATTGTCTTTTCCGAAAGAAGAACAAAAAGAGAAAAGTTTCCTTGAGCAAACCCAATGTGAAAGGCTCAGATTGGACAGGTAGGTAAATTAGTGAGTTATTCTTATTGAGAAGATGTTTCTTTAAATGTCCATGACTGCATTTAAATACAATTTGATTTTTAAAAAATAGCAAAAGTAGCACTTCCTCAGGTCATATTTATCATGTAAAGTGAGAGGGACAGATGTTTATAAGAAGGGGATCTAGCAGAACGCGCCTTAGTCTAAAGACAAAGAGAGCCCTTGATCGATTTCTCACAGGAGGAGACATTTTTCTACCTTCTGATGTTAAAAATAAACAGCAAAAGAGATGAACAAATCCAGACTTTCTGCATTCAATTCACTTCACCAAGTCTTTTCAGAAAACCCATGTGTGCCTAGTGGAACTGCCAATAAAGGTCTCAGATTAGTGAAAAAGGCTATGGAAAATCCATTTTCAAAGCTGTAAGAGAGTGATACCAATATAAAAGAATGTACAATGAGAGAGCATCTTTCAAAGGCATATTTCATTCTTTATTTTGCGTCACTTCTAGAGTAGTGGGCAGATAGTCTTAGGTCTCAGGAATGGAAAATTTTGCCAAATCATCTTGGGAGAAATGTCTAGATCTGGAAAGACCTTTACATTCTAGGCCAGACTTCTGCCTCAAGCAAATCCGTTCTGAGAGTAAGTCAAAATTAAATCCAAACAACCAAAATAAACAAACTAACGAGAAAAAAAACCCAACAACAAAAACCCAACAACAACAAAAGCAAAAGGAAAAAGAAGAAACTTTAAAAAAACCCCCACAAAGTCTCTGTGGAAGGAAACCACAGTTAGAGGGGAGGGAGTAGGAGACCAATTCAACTTGATTCAAACCAATCCAATCCAATCCATCCAATCCAATCCAATCAATATTTACTGAGCACCTACAATGTGTGGACAGAGTGTTAGGTTCTGAGGCTGTGGAGTTGAGCAAAGCGTGGTCTCTGCTCCCAAGAATCTACATTTACAAGTCTGCACAGAATCAGATGTGTGTTTGTTCATACATCAGAAAAGGGCCCATGCTTCCCAGTCCCCTGGGAAAGCCCTGCCCTTTCTGACCTCCACTCTGTGCTGCCAGGTTCTCTTGGCTGCATGCAAGGGGATGCCACCGCCCTGTGCAGGGTTGGGGGCACATGGGCAGGGGTGGCCAGGCAGGTAGGACCATCTTTCCTAGCACATCTGCAGGAGCCTGAATTTCATGAAGACCCCTTTTTTCTTTCTCCCCACTGTCAGTCTAGCACAAGTAATCATTAAAGACCCTTGCCCATGATGGAAATAAAATATAGCCCGAGAGCTACAGCACAGCCCCTCCATTGAGAGCCCGCGGAAGCTGGGTAAGGCCAATAATTCAAAACAGATGAACGGCCCGGCAAATACTATGGGCTCAGTATCCCAGCCTGACCTGACCTTTGAAACTTGCTGAAAGTTATCCTTGAAATTCCCCAGAACTCCTTGAAAAACTTCTGTAAAAGGCTTATTTATCACAAAGCCATAAATAATATTTGCTAGGTATTTGCTCCATCTATCTAGAAAATGAATTAGGCTAAAAGATGTGAACTCAGTGGCTGAGCCAGGGTGGGGGTGGGGTGGCCAAGGTTGGGGGATAAGGGTTTCAGGCAGGAATAAGGGAGAAGCTGAGAACAGGGAAGAAGCTGCTGTGCTCCATCCTCATGTATCTGGAGGGGGCTGGGGGACGGGGTGAAGATGGGGCTGTTCAAGGAGTTAGGTTTAATGCAACAGATTTTAATTTCATTGCTTCTACAAAGAGGTGGCTGTAGATTGCTGTCAAGAGACATAGCTCTGGTAAATAATTCGTGTGATACTTTTACACCAGATTGCTTCTGGGCAAGCATCCTAGGGTGCCTGCCCAGAGAGCTACACATGCTCTGTGACTGCCTTCTGTGAAAGCTGGGGGCTTCATTCATTCACTCACTCACTCATGCATTCATTTACTCATTCATGCATGCATTCATTCAACAAATCCATCCAAAGACTTCATCCTAGTTCTGTGTAAGGTATAATAATATAAAGGATGTAGTTACATCTCTCAAGGAATCTTTATCAGCAGGGAGACAGGAAAACACACAGATTCCTAGGACAGGATGTAGAAAGGGACACACAGCTTAGGACAGTACAGAGACAGAGATATAGGAATGCAGAGGACAGTGAGATGACGTCCAGCTCCTGGGAGAGGGTTGCTGGGAGGGGGCAAGGTAGGAGATGAGAGAGGATTCCTAGAGGGGCTGCACAGAGCGGAACCTTGGAGGCTGGGTCAACTGTGGCAGGGCAGGGGTGAATCCTTCTAGGCCGAAGGGAGGGTGGGAGGATCAAATATAGTGATGTGCAAGTCTTGACCCCAAATAGGCTATTTATTTAAAAAGGGAGAGGAAATGGTGGAGAAACTAAGGCCCCAAAACTCTGACCGTAGTCCTGAGAAGGTGAAAGGAAAGGTGTTCATGGGCATGAAGAGAAAGAATGGTTCACAAGCTACCATGGAAGATGATAGATAGAAGCTGGCATATGGGGCCGGCACAGTGGCCCACACCTGTAATCCCAGCACTCTGGGAGGTTGAGGCAGGAGGATTGCTTGAACCCAGGAGTTTGAGATCAATCTGGGCAACATAATGAGACCTGAGACTCCATCTCTAAAAATAAAAATAACCTTGCGTAACGGCACATGCCTGTGGCCCAGGTACTTGGCAGGCTGAGGTAGGAGGATTGCTTGAGCCCAGGAGGTCAAGGCTGCAGTGATGATGCAGGTATGCCATTGCACTCCAGCCTGGACAACAGAGCAACACCCAGTATCTTAAAAAAAAAAAAAAAAAAAAAAAGAAGAAGAAGGAGGAGAAGAAGAAGAAGAGAAGAAGAAGAAGAAGCAGCAGCAGCAGCAGCAGCAGCAGCAGCTGGCACCTGATTATGTTGGGGGATGGTGAAGAGAGACCAAGGAATCCTCAAGCAATAATGCTAAAAGCATGTCCTATCATGGCATGTGATGCTATTAAAGATGAATCTCAAAGTCTGAGCCTGCATGACTGGGAGTCGGGGAAGAGCAGGGAAGTTAAGAAGAAGTGCCTGCTTGGGAGAGAGTATGAGGAAGGAGACTCAACAGCATCTCATGCTGTTGACAAATGGGGACAAGGGAGGGTGCTGGAATGTTTGTAGGCCAGCAAGGAGACAGACTGAAGATAAGGTAAGAAGACAACCCACTTGGGTGAAGTATAATAAAAGGCGATATCCAAGCCTGTGGGAGGAAGGAAGGAAGGAGGTAAGGGTAAGCATGTGCCCAGAAAAATTTAGGAGGGAGGGAGGGAAGCTGAGAGAGCGCCTATCCTCATCCTGATGAAGTCAGTGGGCTGCAAGGGGCACGGCGAGATCTCGGGAGGTGCCTGATGTTTTGGATGTGGTTTTTTTTTTTCAGGCAAAAAAATTTATTTAAATAAAAATAAAACAAAGCAATACTGTCTGTGAAATAAGCACTTAACTAAATGAAACATTTCTCACTGTATGGAAGGACTTTGAAATGGACCAAATGCATTACTGAGTACAGTCAATGAAAATCTACGTACTGTCTTGGGCAACCTTCCAGGGTGTTTGATTCTGTGGGATTGCTGCACTTTCACTGCCTTGAACAATTTTACAACTTTATAAGTTGCAGCTAACTGATTGCAATACAAGTGATTGTTTTCCGTGGACATGTGTATGAGTTTTCTATTGCTGTTTTAAAAAAAAACTACCACAAACTAAGCAACTTGTTATAACATAAATGTATTATCTTATATTTTCTGTGGGTCAGGAGTCCAGGCACAGGTTAACTGGGTCTTCTGCCTAGGATATCAGCAAGCTGAAATCATGATGTGGTCCTGGGCTTGGGTTTCTCTCCTAAGTGCATTTCGTTGGCAGAATTCATCTTGTGGTTCTAAGACTGAGGTCCCTAGTTTATTTTATTTTATTTTATTTTTGATTATTATACTTTAAGTTCTGGATGTGTTTTTATTCCACAATGAGGGCCCAATGGCTCCACTGGGGGCTGTACTGGCCATTTGCTCCCTGAAGTAGGGAGCTGTGAGTTAGGTGACTGAGTTGTTTGCCTTTACTTGGGAAGCTGGACTTTGTGATGGGAGGTTGGCTGGATAACAGATCAGGGAAGCCAGGTTTGTGCATGGTCAGGGAGCTTGGTTTGAGGGATGCTCTGAGGATCCTGTCTTGCTGTTCTGTTGTTCTTAGGGGCTTTCCTGTGTGGGCTGTCAGTAGATGTCTGCTTTCCCCACAGCTCAGGATTACTGATTGTGATGGAAGGCATCACTCAGGGGCTTGTCATGGTTCCAGTTCTTATCCTAGAGCATTAGAGCTAAAAGGGATCTGAGAGGTCCTATTGGCCTGGGACACCCTATCCTGTCAATCCAGAAAACCAGCTCTGGCCCCAGTCTTCCATCATTCCCAGCCTGAGAGTCCCTTGAGGTTTAGTGAGGGGATGCATCAGTGGCAACGTTTGAGTGGGCCTCTCCTCCTCACCAATGCAGGTGAAAAGCATGCCTCAACAGAGGCCTGGAACCCATTCATTTAGAACAGCTTCTGACTGGTAATGTCATGGGTTTAGGGGCCAGTGCCTGGCATAGTGTAGACACTCAGTAAATACTTATTGAAATGGAAAAATGAGGAAATTAATGAATCATGTTAGGATTACAGAAAGAACAAAGTTTGAGGACTTAGGGCTTTTGATTCTCAATTTATTTTTAGATGGAGTCTCCCTCTGTCACCCAGGCTGAACTGTAGTGGCACGACCTTGTCTTATTGCAACCTCTGCCTCTTGGGTTCAAGCAATTCTCTTGCCTTAGCTTCCCAAGTAGCTGGGACTACAGGCATGCACCACCACACCCAGCTAGTTTTTGTAGTTTTAGTAGAGATGGGTTTTTGCCATGTTGGCCAGCCTGGTCTCAAACTCCTGACCTCAAGTGATCTGCCTGCTTCAGCCTCCCAAAGTGCTGGAATTACAGGTGTGAGCCACCGTGCCCGGCCAGGGCTTTTGATTCTTAGTTCAGTTTTTTGCCCACAGCCTGTTCTCCCCAGACATCGTCTTTAATGCTTCTATATCTTAAAGAGTTGTGTGTTTCTACATTTCTTCTCCAAATTCTGGAATCTTCCCCCAGGCCTGAGGACCTAAAGAAAGACAGCTTGAGTGTTGGAACAGCACTCACTCACTCTCTTACTGGCCTCTTGTTAATTCACTCATTCCTGTCTTTCATGCATTGTGTATTTATTCATTTATGCAACCATTCAAATATCTATTGAGATCTATTTTGATAAGTCAGGCACAGTGGAGAAGAGCTGGTCTTGATGTTCTGGTAAGAGGAGTGCATGAGTAAATGTCAGCCTACATGCTGGTTCATTCAACCTTGGGATAGACCTCAAAGGTGGCCACAATTTGTCCCTCCTCGGCTTCACATCCTCTTGCTGTGACTTTGACTGCTCTCACACTTCGAGATGGGGCCCTGTCAGGAGACTTGCTTAGGCTGCTGTGAAACAGGCAGGGGCTGACAAGCACCTGTGCTATGGGGCCTGTCTGCTGTTACTGCTTTGGGAACCCTGTGACTGCCACTGCGTGCAGCAGCCTGGGCTGCTTTTGGTGATGAGTGGCCTCTGTCATCCTAGCCAACAACCTGCCACTCACAGACATGTTAGTAAAGCCATTACGTTTTGGAGTTGTTTGTTTTATGGCAGTAGCTGACTGACACAATACTCCTTATTCTTCTTGAGAGGCTATGGTAAGTGAGACTCTAATGTCTTTCCAACAAAAAATCTCCCTTGCACCATGATGCACCTTAGTTAAAGCCCAAAAATACTTCTGCAGGGACTAGCTGCAGATCCTATATATCATGTACACACTTTCCTGGGAGCTATATGTTCTCTTACAATCTCTGGGCATTAAATCAGCAATAAATACTTATTGGATTCCCAGTTGCAGATAAGATTGTCTGTAGGGTGTGGGCAGTCACCAGGTTTCCAGGTCTGATAGGAGCATAGGAGTGGGTCAGGCAGAAACACTAGAGGCGTAAGTGAGTATCTGAGGTCAGCACTTCCCGAAGCACCCCCCACCACACACACACACTCAGGGAGCACAGGAGTGAGGCTGCAGTCACCTGTGCTGGCCAGCTCAGGGCTCTCTAGTCATCTGCAACCCTGGAGGATCACCTGTCCTTCATGGGCCAGAGGTGGTTCTCCTGCTGCAGGTCCCCAAGGAGTGACATCTCTGTTCGCCCTCCAGGGATCCCCCTAGTAAGGGTAGGGTCTCAGATTTCAGGACAGGAAGGTTCATCCCAGGAGGCTGTGCTCTGTGTATGCCATCAGGCTGGAGCCTGCAGTGTTCACTGTGACTCAGTGGTTGCTGCCTTAGTGAAGGAGAGAGTTAGAGTGATGCAGGGCATATGAGCCCAAATTGGGGCTTAGCCTGAGAGGGTTCCTGGCTTTGCCCAGGGGAAAATTCAAGGGTGAGCTGGTGGTAGAAGAAAATGGCTTTACGGAGGCGGCAGTGTTGCAGCTCTGTGCTGGTTCCTGCAGAACAGGGCTGCCCCACAGGCGTGTGCTGAGAGTAGCAGCTCAGGGCAGTGCTGCAGTTAGATTTATACTCACTTTTTATTACATGCAAAGTAAAGGGCGAATTATGCCAAAATTTCTAGAAGGGGTTGTAACTTCTGGGATGCCAGATTGTTGTCATGGAAAGGGGCATGAGTGTTGCCAGGTGTTGCCATGGCAGCAATAAACTGACATGGGACACTGGTGGGCGTGTCTTATGGAAAGGTGATTTCACCCCATCCCTGTTTTAGCTAGTCCTCAATTTGGTCCAGTGTCCAAGCCCTGCCTCCAGAGTTGAGTCCCGCCTCCTACCTGGAGGGATAGGGAAGTACCAAATTGCACTGGGTACCATGGAGAGTGCAGAGAAGATAAAATGAGTGATGGTGGTCAATCTATCAATCAATCAATTGATAACACATAATTATCATAATACAATGTTAATAGCAGCTCTTGTTTATTGAGTGCCAGCTGTTTCGCAGTCACTGCATGGTAAACACTTCACATATGTTTTTTTTTTTTTTTTTTTTTTTTTTTTTTTTTTGAGACGGAGTCTCGCTCTGTCGCCCGGCCTGGAGTGCAGTGGCCGGATCTCAGCTCACTGCAAGCTCCGCCTCCCGGGTTTACCGCCATTCTCCTGCCTCAACCTCCCGAGTAGCTGGGACTACAGGCGCCCGCCACCTCGCCCGGCTATTTTTTTCTATTTTTTAGTAGAGACGGGGTTTCACAGTGTTAGCCAGGATGGTCTCGATCTCCTGACCTCGTGATCCGCCCGTCTCGGCCTCCCAAAGTGCTGGGATTACAGGCTTGAGCCACCGCGCCCGGCCAACACTTCACATATGTTTCTGCTCATGTTACTTGCTCCTGGGGCTTGCCTTCTTGAGGAGCAGGTCATCACGAGTGTCCTGCATGGGCAACAGCCCTAAGTGCTGTAGCTAGAACAGGGCACTAACAGCTCTGCAGCATGAGTGACAGAGCTTGAGACATTCAAACCTGGGTAAGTGTAGCATGCACATTCGGCTGCCCTCTCTCTTTGCTCTCCCACCTCCATCCTCCAGGCTTCCCTCACCTTGTTACCTTGACAGCTTCCTGAATATCCACTCCCCACCCCCCCAGTCAAAGTGTCCCCATCCTCTGTCATAATCCATTTGGGCTCTGTTCTTTGCAACAGACAGTTAAGCCCAGATAAAGGCAGCTAATCTGTCTGTTAGCTCATGTTTTCCTGTGACAGATAACATAACTCATTACCACGGATACTTTGCAGGGCTCCTGAAGAACGTCCCTGAACAGTAACTGTCAGGCTGGAATTTGGTTGGTGCCTTGGGAGTCATGGAGTATTGCTTGGACAGATGGTGGTTCATCACCTCTCAAAACTGTCACAAAGGTGGCTGTGCCACCCTCTTAGGTATGCCTGACGCCAACCTCTAGGAGCCAAGCATTCCGACTGGGCAGTGGAAAATTGAAAAGTCTTAGGCTTCAGGATCAGATGAATCTGAATTTGCCTCTTATAAACATGGTGATGTAACAGTTTTACTTAATGCCTCGGGACCTTGGTAGCTCTGATCTGCAAAAATGGGAAAATTATACCCATTATGCAGGCTCACTGTGAGGATTAGAAATAATATAATGGGCTGGGCATGGTGACTCATACCTGTGGCCCCAGCTACTTGGGAGGCTGGGGCAGGATGGTCTCTTGAGATGAGGAGTTCGAGGCTGCAGTGAGCTATGATCCTACCATTGCACTCCAGCTCCTATCTCTGAAAAAATAAATAAATGAAAGGAAGAACACAGCCACTGTGGGTCCCTGACTCCTCTTGCTTGAAGCCTCCAGGTGTAGAGACACAGATATCCCAAAATTTAGGGATGCAGGCCTTGGCTCCAGAGTCAAGCCTCATGGTCTCAAATGCTGGTTCCGCTCCTTATTAGATGTGTGACCTTGAGAGTTACTTTCCTGGGCCCCAGTTTCCTTATCTGTCTGGGACAGTAATAGGTCCTACATCAGAGAGTTGTTATGAGGATTAAGTGAGATAGTTCAGGTATGTGATGGAACTGGCGCTGTGCCCAGGTAAAAGGTGGTCAGAGTGAACAGGCATTAGCGGGTGGGGGTGAGGATGTCACTGCCTGAGTGTTGACTCCCTTGGGCAGCGTGGCCTTCCTAAGTTATTGCTGAGCTGTTGCTCTCAGCAAAAGCACAGAAGGAGCGTGCATGTGGAGACCGAGTGGCTCAGTGAGGGCAGGAGCTTGCCTGGATCTGCTTCAGCTCCTGAGGGCAACATCTGGGGATGTCTCAGGATCTGATGATTCCAAACAGCTCATCTCAGGAGCCAGAACAACCTCCTGAGGCCTGGAGGGCTTCCAAGAGGAGGCTCCAGGAGTGACTGCCAAGGACCTGCAGTGGGCAAGAGTGGAAGGAAGGAGAGGGAACTCCATGTTTGTGTAATTCCAACTGCATCCTGCAGCCTGCTCCAGGCACTTTTTTTAGAAACCTCATCTCTAAAAATTTTTAAAATTAGCTGGGCATGGTGGCGCATGCCTGTGGTCTCAGCTATTTGGGAGGCTGAGGCAAGAGGATGGCTTGAGACCAGAAGTTTGAAGCTACAGTGAGGTATGATCACACCACTGTACTCCAGCCTGGGCGACAGACCCTATCTTCGAAAAAATAAATAAATGAATGAAAGAACATAACCACGGTGGGTCCCTGACGGGGCGCTAGGGTAAAGTGCCCTCTGTGAGTCCTCAAGCAACCTGACAGGGGTGTGGTATCATCCTCTCCACTTCACGGAGGGGGCCCTGAGGCTGTGTCGTTCAGGGACTTGCCAGGGTACCAGGAGAGGAAATGTCTGTCTGCTGGACGCCAGAGCCCATGCTCAGTCTGCCGCAGCAGACAAGTGATGACCGGCGGTGGCTTTAGGCATGATGCTCTCTGCATTTTTCAGTTACTGGGGAAAGGAAAGTAAGCAACAGAAGACAGACCACATGGGATCATCTGGTGTGGGGTTAGGCAACTAAGTCAATCAGTCTGCAAATACAGGCAACCTCCAACTTGTGGACAGGCTTAGGGCAGCCTGGACATGCGAATAGCTGTGTTTGCTAATTTGGGAGGGAATTACTTGTGCTGCTTTTGCTAAAATTGTTACTGAAACTCCGGATGCTAAAGACTCCCCCAGTTTTTTTTGTTTTTGTTTTTTTCCTGGAACTCTTTTGACTGCGTTTTAATGTCAGCTTGTTTTCTTGGATGGTTTCTCTTTTTCTTCCAGAGAGGGCACTGAGATGGAAAGCAGAACAAACAAAAAGACAAACAAAAACCTGGATGGAGTGAAGATTCCATCGGCCAGAGTTCTGGTTAACTGAAGCCTCCTTGTTGAATGTGACTTTTCTTCTTGTTTTCGGCAGCGGCTTGCAGCTGGGCATTTGTGAGTCTGTGCAGTGTGGAGGATTGGTCACTGCCGGTGCTAACCAGAGACTCCCTGGCAGAGGGGATTGTGTGTGTCTCCTGCTGTGTGTGGCCGCAGTTAGCTTCCGGGGTGTCAGGGCCAGGGAATAAAGGGGCCCAGCAGGTTCATCCTTTCCTCACTGATTTCCTGTGGGGGCAGTGGCCCTTGAACAAGAGGATTTCACGGGGCAGGGCCACCCCTGCTCTGCCTTTGCATGTTTTTTCCTCAATGAGCACAGGCCTGTGTGACGAATGCTGCTGAAGGCAGGCCCCAAGGAGGGGAGCAGGGGAGGAGGAAGCCATTCAGAGATGGTGTGCACTTTTACCACCTCATCTCCAGGGAGCCAGGCCTCTCTGGCTATTCAATAGGAGCTGGCAGAGCCCCACAATCAGGGGCCTTCTGTTTATTCGTTCATTCTTTGTTTATTCCTTCATTCCTCCCTCTTCCTTTCCTTTTCTCCCTTCTTCCATCCATCCGTCCAACTCTCCATCCATCCATCCATCCATCCATCCATCCACCCACCCATCCACCCATCCATGCTTCCTTCCTTCCTTCCTTCCTTCCTTCCTTTCTTCCTTCCTTCCTTCCATCCATCTTTCCAACCAACCAGCACATTGTGCAAGTGCTGTGGGGGGAAATATACAAGACCAGCTCCTTGCTCTTTCAGAGTTTCCAATCCAGGGAGGGAAAGAAGACAAATGCATGTATAAGGCAAAGTAGAAAACCAGCAGGCCTCAAAACAGAGCACACACAGTTATGGGTACAGAGAAGGGGTCCTGCCAATGTAGATCAGGCAGAGGAGGCCATTGACTTGAACTGGAGGGACAAGTGAGGGAATTTCAAATGATGGAGGTGACAGGGTTTGCCTTCCAAGAAAGAGAAACAGCAAGGGGAAAGGTGGGAAAGTAGGGGAGTCTTGTGGCTGTTTAGGGCAAGGTGAGTTGTTTGATTTGGCCATGGAGCAGGAATGAGTGGGAAGGGAAGCTGGAGGCACCATGGGAGCCAAGCCGCAGAGGGCCTCGAAGTCAGGACGTGGTGCAGGAGGCATCAGGACCCACTTGAGGCTTCTGGGTAAGCATGTGGCACGCCCAGAGCTGAGCTTTGGGATGGCTATGCTGGCAGAGACCACAGCATGGGACCTTCATGGCCTTATCAGACGCCCCATGGGGAATGCACACCCACTCTTGCCCCTGACCCAGGAAGCTGTAGTCTTTGCTGGCCAGGCAGGGCCAGCCTCTCACTCACCTTCCCAGTGGCACCCTCCCCTTCCTGCCACGCGCTTTGACAGTGTGGCCTCCCAGCACCACACACGTCAAGGTGTGAATCCAATGCTTGCAGCACCCGGCGTGGCCAGTTGACTCAGGGACACTGGATTTTAAGCAAGAAAAACATTGACCAGAAGCAAGGTCCAGAGCCTCTGGGAGGCAAAGCTGGAGATAATTAAACTTTGCCAGTGACACTGAGTGGCACAGCGTGGCAAATGTAAATGTCCTGGTCATGGCTGTCATGGGGACCCTGGGCTAGTTTACTTCTAAGGGTACTTTCATGAGCACCAATAGGTATTTTTTCCACAATAATTATTCTCCCCCACTCCCACCACTCCAATGCCTTAAATGGTCACTACGAAGCATTCTTTTGGTTTAGATTACAAAGCCCCAGCATGCAAATGTATCGACACTGGGAGCTGTTGAGACTGTTGAGACCACAGTGTCTCAGTGCAAATGAATTCCTTAGGTTAGCAAATCCTTATGCTGCCAGTTTTTGAGAGATTAGCACCCAGAACTGAATGGATATGGAGGACTTTGAACAAACAATTATCAAGCATCTGTGTGCAAAGGTCCAAGCTGGGGCTGGGGCTGCAGGAATAAAGGTAAACACACCTCAGTTACTGCAATCCAGCAAGAAGCGTTTGGCAATCCAGCAAGAACAAGCACAGCTACCATTTTGCAGGTGAGGCGTTGTTACGTTTTTCAGTGCGTAATCTTATTTAAATGCATTAAAACCTACTTATATGTTACTAGGATTATCACCATTTTAGGCTGTGGAAATATGCTCTGAAACATATGTAAACAGTATTAAGAATCAAATGAAGGAGGATTTAGGGAGATGGGCAGGAATTGGAGAGGGGTTGAGTGTGGACTCAGCCAGCCTTCACTTTCCCTGTTTTGATTATGACAAGGTTACAGGTGGAAATGACATTTATTTATTTATTTTTAGCTAATTAATTTCTTTTTTTTGAGACCGAGTCTTGTTCTGTCACCCAGACTGGAAGGCAGTGGTGTGATCTTGACTCACTGCAACCTCTCCCTCCTGGGTTCAAGTGATTCTCCTGCCTCAGCCTCTCAAGTAGCTGGGACTATAGGTGTGTGCCACCACGCCTGGCTAGTTTTTGTGTTTTTAGTAGAGATGGGGTTTTGCCATGTTGGCCAGGCTGGTCTCAAACTCCTGGCCTCAGGTGCCCTGCCTGCCTCGGCCTTCCGAAGTGCTGGGATTATAGGTGTGAGCCACTGCACATGGCCAGAAATATCATTTAAAATGCTACCCTAGTGGTGGGATTGGAGTGAAAAAACCCAATCAGACACGGAGGCGGGAGAACAAAGTGGAGCAGTGCCAGGAAAGGCTGTGAGCCCAGGCCAGGGCACGGCAGCTGGCTATAAAAAAAGTGCCCCAGCCCCTGCTGCACCCATGCCCAGCATGGTGCTTGGTGCAAGTCAGGTACACTGTACGGAGCTGTCAAATTCATTCTTCTTTCTCATCAGCAAATTTAGGGACTAGAACCAAAAGAAGTGCTGTGAAGGGCAACTACCTTTATAGGGTTCACTCATTCATATTGTGCCCAGGTACCCTCAAGATGAGACCTGCCCCCTTCCTAAGTATAACAGAAGATCCATCTAATTTCTCCATTTGGGTGCCATGGTAAATGTTACTGTGACCCTAAAACTGAGTTGAGAATACAAGCCTCCCCCTGGTGGGTCCTGGGAGGGTGTGTGTGTGTGTGTACACGTGAGCATGCATGTTGCATGTGTGCATGTGTGTGTCTGTGTGCATGTGTGTGCATGTGTGTATGTGTGCATGCGTGTGTATATGTGTGATGTGTGTATGTGCGTGCATGTGTGTATGTGTGTGTGTGCATATGTGTGTGTGTATGTGTGTCTGTGTGCGTGTGTGTGTCTGTGTGTGCATGTGTGTGTGTGCACATGCATGCTTGGGGTCAGCCAAGCTCTCCCACGCCCATGCAAACAGAGCTGGCTTTCCCTGCAAGGTTGGTGACAGCCCAGCTTCCCTTTCACAGGTTGGAGCAAGGCATTAATCTTCTTGACATGGCAGCAGTGGGGGAGGGGGATTTGGGGTGGAAATCCCTCAAACTTGGACATCCCATGAGCAGAGAGGTCCTTGTCTCATCTGGCTGTGTGAATAAACTTTAGTTTACAAACCAGGGCATAAAGTCAGGTTGGCTTCAAGAAGATCAAGTAGCATTATAGAAAGCATCTCTCTCTTTCCATTATGTTCATTTTTGGGGAAGCGGGGCAGGCAGAGGCAGATGGGACTCTGTGCCCGTAGAAGAACTTGGGAGTGTATTCTGGGAACAGGCACCCATCTTCTCTGCAGGAGGTGGCAGAGTGGGAGGGTGCAGGAGCCCATGCTGGAGAGAGGGCAGGCCTGGAGAAGTCTAAACTTGCAAACAGAACATCATTTATACGGCCAAAATCTTTCACAAACTACTGGCAAGCTGATGGGGCCTCCACCCCTCTCTTAGGAAGTCCTCCTTTGTCTGATATTCCTACCTATGTTACTCCTCTCTGTTAACCTGGGCTCTGTGGTTATAGGTTGGGGCTGATTGAGAAAAGCCAGGATCCAGAGGCCAGATAGACCCGCAGGGTGCCCTTATTTGAGAACTCTTCTCTGACTCCCCCTTGCACCCCCAGATTAGTTCCCATTTGTCTGGAATAAGAACAGTAGGACTGGGGTGAGAAGAGTTACTATAGTGCCCAGACACATCAGTTAGGGACTTAGGACAAAGAGGCAAACAGTTGCCGGGTATAGTGGCTCAAACCTGTAATCTCAGTGCTTTGGGGGGCCAAGGTAGGAGCATCGTTTGAGTCCCAGAGTTGGAGACCAGCCTGGGCAACATGGTGAGACCTCATCCCTACAAAAAACTTAAAAATTAGCTGGGCGGGGTGATGTGCACCTGGAGTCCTAGCTACTCAGGAGGCTGAGGCGGGAGAATCGCTTGAGCCCAGGAGTCCCAGGAGGTCAACGCTGCAGTGAGCTATGATCGTTCCACTGCAATCCAGTCTGGGCAGCAGAGGAGATCTTGTCTCTAAAAAAAAAGAAAGAGAAAAAGAGGCAAGCAGTTATCACATACTGTGCTAGGACCTTGCCCTGGCTGCAGCCATTGCCCCATAGGAAACAACAAGCCACCTTTTCTTTGATGAGCCAGATGTAACCCATCTTAGGTTCTGTCTTTTTCTGAAACTTCCAGCCAAGTGCAGCTACATGTCAGACCCACACAACTTAATGCCTACTCTTTCCCCAATTGTTCCACTCAAGATATCCCAGCTCTCAAGGACTTTAGGCTCTCCTTGGGGAGCTGGAATTGTCTTAGACTCCTCCTTCAGGTCTCAAGCTAAATGTCAGGGAGGCCGTCCCTGATCTAAGCCCTCTAGGCGTAATCATGCTGTTTGACTTCTTTTCCGCTTTCTTAGAAATTCTTGTTTCCATGTTTGTGTGTTTCTGTGTTTTTTCTCGTCTGACTCTATTGGAAAGTGAACACCAAGAGAGAGCACACTTGCCCACCTTGCTCTTTGTTGCTGTCCCAGTGCCTGAAACAGCACCTGCCACTTGGTAGATACTCAAAAATATGTGTTGAATAAGGCAAATGAATGAATGAAGCCTCTTTTGCCCTAGCATGAAAACCAATGCACATGAGTGAATGGGCTGGCGAAATAGCCACAGGAAAATGCCTTAGTTGTGCGGCCTTAGGCTGTGTTTGGAGGAGGACAGTGAGGAGGGCAAAGGATGGAGCACTGGAGAGAGGGGCTGTGGGTGGACCCAGGCCAGGACTTGGGTTTCTTGACTCCACCCTCTGGGTGACCTTAGGCAGGTGCATCAGTCTCCTTCTGGTTGGATGACACAATCTCTGGTCACTTCTAGTCTTTCCTTCTGTGGCTCACCAGATCTGCAGGTGAGAGCACTGAGACTCTCTCCCTGGGCACGATGCTCTGGCTGGGCCAGACCTTGCTTGGCAGCGGTGCCTGAGCAGCATGGAGGTGCTCTGCTTAGCTTGGGGGCTGCCGGGCTCTCTATGGAGCCACTGGGGCAGGATCGTTAGTGAGGAGAGGAAAAAGGAACAAAGAGGAACCTTCCCAATTATTAATAAGGCAGCAACCCCATCCATCTTAATGAGACAGGGCGGAAAAAACCAGTGGCCAGGCATCGCATACACAATAGGCTACAATAGAGACCTTGCTTTCTTTTTAAAAAGGGGGAATGAAAGACAGACAGAAAGGGAGGAGACTTGGAGAGTGGAAAGCAGCTCCCAAACGTCCGCCTCTGTGCCCCTGATGCAAACAGCCTGCTGTGTGGCTACAGCTGTTTGAAAAATGCAGAGGTCACCGTAGTCCTTTGCTGGGCCAGGGGATGGGATGGGGTGGGGTGGGACGATTTTCCTGGCAAAGAGCGGTTGAGCGGCACCCACCCTAACAAGAGCCTTTGTTTCCTGGGCGTGGGGTGGCCCAGTGGGACTGCGAAGAGCTCCCGCCTAGTGACACAGGACCTAGTACATTACATGGGGCTCAAAAAGCCCTGTCATCCTTTTGACACAGCATCTCCCCTCCTCCACCCACCCCACCACTGCTACTATGTCCCATCAAAGGCCTTCTGAGTCCTAGGGCTCGATTCTTCTATTTCTTAGCCTTTGGGCAAATTGCTTAACGTCTCACCTTCGGTTTCTTTAGAACTGACTTCCCTGACAGACTTGCTGAGAAGACGACACTGTGCCAGTGTGTGTATAAACCGTGATCAGGGCATCTGACACAAAGCAGGCATTCAGCAAGCCTTAATAATCAGAATCAGATCTTGCTTCCACTCGAGGACAGCCCAGTGAAGTCTCCTCCAGGAGCAAGGGCTATCTTGAGAATGGATCTGTCTCTGTCTGCTTTGATTCCCTAGGGCCCAGCACTTAGGAGCTGAATGAATGACTAAAAGGCTGGAGCTGTAATAATTTTGTTAAGACAGCATGTTCTGCAAGGGTTGGCCATCTCTGGGAGGTGGGGCATTGTGCTTCCTTTTGGGGAATGTTGCACCCTGCCCCCAACAGTAGGTTCCCCTGCTTCTGGGCTCAGCTGAGAGCTTGGAGCCATGCTACTGTATTTCTGGTTAATATTCTCCTGCTGCCTGGGAAGTGTGGAGGGAGAGAGATGGGAAGCACCATGCATGGTTGGAGGGTTCCTCATCAGAACTCCAAGAGATGGGCTGCACAGAGATTCATTGGTGCAAAGACCTGAAGCACACAGGTGGAGCTGTAAAGAAGGAAAGACACTGGTCTCATCTGGCCATCTCTGCTTAGGCTGACATTTCCTGGGAATGGTGCTGATGGGGACATCAAAAAGGATTTTGACACAGGGGAAGAGGAAGGAAGAGGAGCTAGAAGCAGAACCACAGGGCCTGGGATGGGACAGAGAAGTCTCTGTGGAACTAGGCTCAGCACTTGCATGCTGATGCCCTCCTCGTGAGCTGAGGCTGCATCCGACTTGGAGCCAGGACTCCTCATGGTTGCTGCACTTCTGCCCTGACACCTGTTAACTTTGCAAGAAATCCAGCCCTGCCGGATCCTGCCTCATGTCCCCACACACTCTCCTACGTCTGAACCACCCAGCTCTCTGTCTCTCCTCTCTTGTCGGGTGACACACAGCTTGACCAGCATTTCCTGAGAACAAACACGTCTAGGCATCTGCAGGGAGGAGCTCGGGTGCTCTCTGCAGCACCCAAGGCAGCCTTCTACCTCCCTCCTGTCCTGGGACAGCGTCCAGTCCAAACGGGAACGGTGTGTTTTGTGTGGCAAGTTATTGCAGGATGAATTCCTGCAGCCCGGAAGGAGCAACTGCCAAGCGCTCTCCCAGAATGACAGGTATATGACCTTTCAAGCTCTCCTCCTGGCCCGGCTGCCTCAGGCAGTGCTTGTTCTATGCTGAGGAGGGCCAGGAGGGTGGAGGAGCCCAGAGAGCCAGCTGGGAGGAGGTCTGGAGGACTGGTGTCCACCTGTGACTTACTGTGAGACCTGGGGTGGGCTGTTCAACTTCTCTATGCCAGTTTCAACCCTCCTCTACATCGCTGTCCAGAGGTAGGGCAGATGAAAAGGCTCTGATTCTCTTCTCTTTGGTAGGGCACGTGGTTCAATGAATAGATGCTCAGGGTGTGTGTGCAGGAGGTCCAGGGAAAGCTGACTGCGATGGTGAGAGGAAGACGGAGCATAGAGGAGGGCATGTGTATGAGCCAGTTGGTGAGAGGGAGCGAGAGCACGAGAGGACACGTTCTGAGCACAGAACCTTGCACATAGTAGGAGCTCATTAAATATTTGCTGATTGATTGTTGGCCTGAAAGTTCTCACTCTCTCGTTGGTGTCTGTGTGGTCTGGAAGAAAGATAGAGAATATGACTCCACATGCATCACAAGCTGGACAATGGGGGCAATTATCCAGAAAATGTGAGCCATCCTGCACCCCCCACCCTGAATCTTTTGCAATCATTACCTGACATGTCAGATGAAGTAGGATTTTTAAGAACCTACGTCACAGAGGTTAACACCAGAGACGCACATTGTTTCATCCACCCAAAAGAAGACTGATGCTGTTCTATGTATCTATCTCTTTTTCTTTAAAATTAATAATCTTTATTTTTTTGCAAAGATGATATATGGTCACTGTGGAAATTTTTGAAAATGAAGAAAAACAAAAAGAAGACAGTGTAAAGCACCTATAATCTCAACACCCAGAGATAGCTAACATTTCAGTGTACCTATTTCCAGGATTTTTAACTTTTTTTCTTCTTTCCTTCCTTCCCTTCCTCCCTCCTTTCTCTTTCTTATCATTCTGTTCTTCCTGCAAAATTGGATTCATACTATATATTTCTACCCCATATTCTCCATAAATATTCCCTCCCCCCCTCCCCCTCCCCTCCCTTTCCCTCCCCTCCCCTCCCCCCCTTCCCCCTCCCCCTCCCCTCCCCTCCCTCCTCCTCCCTCCCCTGCCCGCCGTCCCTCCCCTCCCTCCTTCTTTCCTTCCTCCTTCCTTCCTTCCTTCCTTCTTCCTTCCTTCCTTCCTTCCTTCCTTCCTTCCAGAAGCCTTTATTTATTGAGTGCTTAGCAATGTACTATGAGACAGCAGAGGAAGCATGGTCTGACTTTTCTTTTTACACAAAATATCAAAGTTACAAAGGACCTATCTAGCCCAATCCCTTACATGTTTAGGACCTGTTACTCAGAGAGGGGAAGAGATTGTGGAAGGTCACTGAGGCTGGAAACCAGACTCCCAGCCCAGTGCTCGTTCTCTGATCGCAGGTGCCTCACATAGGTTGATGTGAGCATCCTTCCCTTCCAGCAGCCAAGTTAGTTTTTCCTAAGTGAAACTCCAAATAATAAAGACTGTTCTGTAGTCAACCACTGCACCAAGGCCCTCTTGTCTTGAAAACGAAGGCTATGCTTCCGTTTTCAGTGGCAGCTTCATCCCCATGCCCCAGGACAGACGGCCTGAGTGACTGGTGTCAGCTTCAGGCCCTTTCCTGGGCACTGGGATGCTCTGGTTGCTGGTCCTGGGAAGTAGCCCGGTGCCCCAGTGCCGACTAGCCAAATCCTCTTGAAACCTGAATATGGACTTTGTCTGGTGGGCTCCACTCTGCTCCCAGTGGACGGAAGCCAGTCATTTGGCAAAAATTAGCTCAGTTGCCACCATTGTTTTTAAGAGGCAGGGTTGAATGGCCCTGGGGACTAATGTATTCTATTATGCCCCTTGGGCTGGCCCCTGAGTGTGGGCAGAGGTCTGCATTCCATAGACCACAGTGCCCCCCGCCCCGCCCCGCCTCCCCACTAAGCCCTCTGCTCTCCAGCCCTGCCAGTCCCCACCTCAGAGGGGAGAAGGGTTCCTGAAGCCAGCCATGGGAAGGCACCCCATCTGGCACCCAGTGTGGGTGGGAGAGAAGTTGAGGGTGACCAAGAGTCCCCAGAGAGGGCCAGCAGTGGAAACGGGGCATGAGGACCATGGTGACGAGGGGCAGCCTGGAGGCTAGGGGAAGGCCAGAGGTGGTCTGCGACTTCTCTGCGACTTCTCTGCAACAGGGACCGCTACCCCTGCCTCCTGCATTGGTTGTCCCACCTGTGTCTGCAGCTCCTTCTACTCTGCAACCCCTTCACGGAAGGAACAGTCTCCTCCAGAGGACGTGGGGTCATGGGACTTGTTTTGAGCAGTCTGCAGATCTCTCATTCTGGGGTCAGTGATGCCCAGACCTTAAGAAATATGACGTGTGAGAGACAAGTGGGAGAGGGGCTTGCAGACAGAGAGACTGCGTGCAGGCATTCATCATCAGTGCCCTTTTAAGTAGGGAGCAGGGGTTTGTGTGAGTCTCTGGGTCCCTACTTCTGGTTCCTGTGTTTTGCAAAGCAAGATCTCCATCCAGGACTGCCCTTCACCTTAGAGAGGCTGAAGGGGAGGAAGGAGGGAAGGCAGGGTGCAGCTGTCCTGGCTCAGATGTCTTTTCTAACAAGACAGAGATTTGCAAGTATGACTGTCCTGGTCCCAGGACTGCGTGAGCTCATTCTTCAGAGTGCTCTCTCCTTTCTTGGGTGTTAGGGCTGCCTGGCTCCACTGCTCACTGATTACAAGTGTGTTTCCTCTCATTAACAACCCCCACCCAGACTTGGGGAGAAATATCAGAAGGTTTAAAGCCTGCTTGTTCAGAATAGTTTGTGGGGCATAAACAAAGTGATAGAGGTGGGGTAGGGGAGAGAAAAGGAGAGAGGAAGAGAGAGAGGGAGAGAGAGAGGAAGAGAGAGGAGGTAAGAAGGAGTGGGGCGAGAAGGAGATGAGGGGAGAGAGGGAGAGGGAGAGGAAGACAGGGAGGTGGCGGAGAGAGGAAGAGAGGGAGGTAGGGGAGAGAAGGAGGGAAAGAGTGAGGGACAGAAGGAGATGGGGTAGAAAGGGAGAGAGAGAAGAACAAGGAGGGAGAGGAAGAGAAAGGGGGAGAGAGAGGTGGGGGAAGAGAGAGGGAGTTAGGGGAGAGAAGGAGGGAAAGAGTGAGGGAGAGAAGGAGACGGAGGGGTAGAAAGGGAGAGAGAGAAGAACAAGGAGGGAGAGGAAGAGAAAGAGGGAGAGAGAGGTGGGGGAAGAGAGAGGGAGGGAGAGAAAGGGAGAGGGAGAGAGAGTGAGTGCTATCACCCACTCTGTCCTATGCAGTACGGGCATCATACTGCACAGAGGGATTGAGGTGGGGTCCTGGTGGGCTGGTTCTAGGGCCATGTCCCTAACGTGTCTGTTGGTTTCTCTGGGTTGCCATACAGAGGGTAGGCAGATAGATCTACTAAGAAGAAGCACGCTGTCCTGACTGGCTGTGGCATTCCCTCAGTCCAAACTCTTCCTACCTCCACTCTCCCCAGCCATGGGCTCTGTTATCTTCCCTACTATCCTTTATGTTCTCTTTCCTTCCCACTTTTGTGCTTTGTGGGGTTGGGATTCTACCTTTGATGGCCTCTCTTCCTCACGTGACCCAGCACAGAACCTGCAGAGAGCAATTGATTGATAGACACCTGTTGATTCATTGGCTTCTGGAATTGGGAGAACACAGCTCAGACAGTGCCTGCCACTGGCCAAGGCTGTGTCGGCAGCAGAGACAGGATGCAATTAAACTCCAATCTGAAATCCCCGTTAATTGTGAGGAGTTGATTTCCTTGGGGTGGGGACAGAAATAAAACCAAAAAGAATCTGGATGAGTTAAAATGTACAGGATGCAGAGCATTTCATCTTCCAGAAAGAATATTTTATTCTCCTGTCAAGAGGCCAATGATAATGGCAATAAAAGAAAACATAAGTGATGGTGGTAAGGATTATGCAGCAATTTAGGAAGCAGCCGGTTATATATATTTATGGACCTAAATGGCTGGAAAACCCTTCACATTCGAGGACTTAATGCAGAACTTGGAAAGCACTCCGAGGCTGAGTGGATCGCCATAGGAAGCTGTTGTTTATGGACTGTCCTACCATGCATTAAGCAATTCGGTGGCCTAGACTGCTGTTAAAAAATAAAGAACAAACGGGTTCGATGGGCAAATTGTGCTTTTTTGGGTGGGGGAGCCATGGCTGTCTTGTAATGCTGTGTTAGAAGAATTTGATAAAAGGCGATGTTTTATAGGGACAGATATTAAATATGATCGAGTGAGAAACTGCTGGAAGATTACAGAAGCCTCCAGATATACAGCTGCTGGTGCCACCATGTGTGGGGAAGAAAGCAGAGTCTGTTCTGCTGCTGTCGTCAGCCTCTGAGGGGCCAGGGGGCAGCGCTTCCTCACTGCCTGCACTTTTACTTTGTGACCTGCCCCCACCCTCCTGGCGCCTGTGTCCTTAAGAGAGTTGCTTTGTCCACTCTTTCTGCCTGAGAACTTGATTTCATTAGATTGTCTCAATGCTCTGCCCTTGGGGCATCTGAGGAACCTCTCTGTGACTCGGTCTCCTCTTAGGACCCGTCCAGTGGGAGGCTAAACAGAGGGCTACAGAGCAGTGCAGGTGCATGGGTGAGACAGAGCACAAATCGGGACAACTGAAAAAAGGGTGCTCCGCAGCCATAGGAATTGGAACAGGAGGAAGATATGCAAACTTCCAGGCTCATGGAGGAGTTTCTGAAGATGGGGTTTCTCAGTCTTAAACAGGCATCGGGTTCACCTAGGAGTCTCATAAAATGCAAACACTGATTATTATGCCTGGGGTGGGCGGGGGGAGGGCTGAGTGTCTGCATTTCTGTCAAGGTCCTAGAAGATGCTGATGCTCCTGGTCTGGGGACCACACTTTGAGTAGCAAGTCTTAGGAGACAGTAAAAATTAGAACCTGCAGTCTTTGAGCTTCCTGTGAGAATTATATACCTGTGCCAGTGAGGTTTGGTTTTAGCTGCATGAAAGAGAAAATCCAAATGACTTTGGATTTAAGCGAGTGAGGGAGACAGATTGTAGGTCTTCCCAGTGAGAATCCCAGGGTGGGCGGTGCAGGGCTGGTGCAGGGATTCCCTGAGACCCAGGCTCTTTCCTTCTGTTCCACCATCCTGGTCTGCTGGCATTCATCCTCATGGTTGCCAGAGAGCTGCTGTACCTCAGGCATCACAGCTAAATTCCAGGTGGGAAGCAGAGGGAAGAGGCGAATAAGGTCTTATGATGCGCTCCAGGGTGCCCCACTTACCGACTTCTACCTCCTTCTCACTGGCCAGAGCTGGCTTGAGATTTGCATTTCTAACAAGTTCCCAGAAGATACTGGTGCTGCTGGTCTGTGGACCACACTTGGAGAAGCAAAGTTGTAGGAGACAGTAAAAATTAGAATGATCTGTCATGGAGGCTCTAATTTTTAGTAGCCCCCATCGGACCTACTCAATCATAATTTGCATTTTAACAAGATTCCCAGGTGAATCCGATGCCTATTTAAGACTGAGGAAACCCATCTTGAGCAACTCTTCCACATACCAGGAAGTTTGACACCTTCCTCCGGTTCAGTTCCTATGGCTGCGGACACCCTTTCTCCAGGAGGCCCCAATTTGTCTCACCCATGCACCCACATTGCTCTGCATCCCTCTGTTTAGCTTCCCACTGGAAGGGTCCTATAAACCCCCATTTTCTCTATTTATTTTTATTTATTTATTTTTTGTTTTAGAGGGAATCTTGCTCTGTTGCCCAGGCTGGAGTGCAATGGTGTGATCTCGGCTCATTGCAACCTATGCGTCCCAGGTTCAAGTGATTCTCCTGCTTCAGCCTTCTGAGTTGGGATTACAGGCGCACCTGGATAATTTTTGTATTTTTAGTAGAGACGGGGTTTTGCCATATTTCCCAGGCTGGTCTCGAACTCCTGACCTTCAGTGATCCACCTGCCTCAGCCTCCCAAAGTGTTGGGATTACAGGCGTGAGCCACCACGCCTGGCAGAACTCCTACTTTTTAGAAGAGGAGACAGAGTCACAGAGTGGTTCCTCAGATGCCGTAAGTACAGAGTATTGAGACAATCAAATGAAAAAGATGAATCTTGAGACAGTGGTTTGCTCAGCAATCACATGTCTACTGCACACCTACCATGTGGCAGGCACTGGAGATACAAATACAAAAAGATACAGATTCTGTGTTCAAGAAGCTTCTAGAACTCCTGACATGCAAACAAGCAAAAGAGTGTTTGAAGAGTGGTGCTCTGACAGCCATGATGTACAGGGAGACTGGCGAGAGACCAGGCAGATGAAGCCCGTTAGCTGCACCTGGGATGTGCGCTGGGAAGATGGCCCAGCTTGCAGGGGCAGCACGAGCTCTGCCCAGAGGCTGGAGGCTAAGAATTCCCCCATGCTGGGGCCCCACTGGCATGCACCTGTCAGGCTGCAAAGGACGTTGTTTTGTCTGCATGCAATCTGATTGGTAGGTACCATGCCATATTGGGTTTTCTATATACACATATATATTTTATATTAAATATATATAATATAAAATATATAGAATATATAATATATATTGTATATAATATATAATATTATAAAACATATATAATATAAAATACATATATATTTTATATTAAACAATCTTTATTTGGAAAATAGTACCTTACAGTCCTAATGCTAGCTATCAAACATCAATGACAGCAATTTCAGCAGGAACTAATGAACAGTAGCTAAACTAACAGGGGATCCATCAAAAGTGCTTTAAAGGGAGGAGCACCAGCTGATGTGCCAAGTCTCTGGGCATTCAGGACCTGGCTACAGGAAAACAGAATCAAACTGGCAGGTGCTCTGGACCCAAACCCTGGCATTGTGACCCACCTCTCTCCTGGGATCCCTGAACACCCACAATCCCCCTGGCACTTCCAGGCCCCTGTGCGCTGTGGGTGGAGCCCTAGGGGCCAAAGGGCCACTCAGGAAAGGCTGAAATGGCCTTGGAGTCAGTTGGCTTCTGCCTGCTGTGATCATTTTCTTTCTGGAGTACCTGCAGCCCTCTCTCAGTAGGCTCAGTGGCCATCCAGCCTTCCTGGGCCATTTTCTCATAGAAAAGGATCTCTCTCTCTGAAAACTGAAAGTATCTTTCTTCAATTCCTGGGCCAGGTCTCAGGCCACATTCTTGTAGTGATCACGGGTCTGACATGCGTGGCTCATGTTTTTGTGCACGGTCTCTGGTGGAGGTCCAGGCAGAGAGCTTGGTAGATGAATGGACAATCAGATGTTGCTGACTGCAAAGCCTCTCCAGATTTCTCTCCCCAGGGACTGGCCTTCAGCAAAGCCAGATCTAGTGCAAAGCCAGCAGGATTTGGAGTCTAAAGATCTGTGCTTCCTGACCTGCGACTGGTCCCCACCACAGTGCTTTGGTGGCTGGACTGCTAGCCAGGGTCCCACTACTCTGAGTTTCTGTGTCTTCTTCTGTCAAATGAAAGTAATGAACTTCTCAGCCAGCTCAGAGGCTTTTGGTGAGGCCCATATGGAATAATGCACATAGAGAGCAATTCGGAAAAGACTGCAGCAAGGCATCTTACTAGGCAACAGAGGATTCTGCCTTTGCCCAGGTGAGTAATGCCCCTTAAATGGCAAATGGCAGATGCGTTATTCAGGCTGAGAGAAACTGTGGGGAGGAGGCTTCCCTGGATGGAGATTTGGAGGCGAGGCTTCCCCAGCTGAGGTCACCTGATCTTGGGAGCAGGGAAGGCTTTCCTGCGAGGAAGAAGTGAGATGATGGGTGCCCCCCCGTTCCTCTCGCCAGCACCTCATTTATATCCAGCTTGTTCCTGGCTCAACCTCCCGAGGAAGGCAATGCACCGTCTGGCTCCACTGCCGTGAAGGGTTAGGTAAATAAGCACATGGCTCCTTGGGGAATGTGTCCGGGCATGGGTCACTGCCCTCCCCACAGCCATCCCGACAGATTTATGGGCTTCAGGTCACCGAAGCATGTGCCACTTCACTTTCACTTCCCTGGGATTTCCAGAGGGGTAGGGGTTTCCTAAAGACCTGTGTCTGGTGCTCTGTGATGTCCCAGCCAAGCCTTGAGCCCCTTCGTCAGGATCCGACCCCAGGTGTCACACTGTGGAGCCCCCTTCTACCTTCTCTTGCTCCCCAGTCCCCACCCCCACTTGGCATACAAGGCTTCCAGAAACTCCAGCCTCCCAGAAGCCAGCCCCTGTTCTTATACAGCATAGCGTGGGGATTTGTGGGAATGGGCCACTGCATCGACCAACCCAGTCGCCTCCCACCCTCCATGGAGCGACCTGCTCGGTGCAGGCCCTGGGCAGAGAGGAGTGAATCGGATGTGGCATTTGTCCACAGGGTCAGCTCTGGGATGGGAAGAGATCCAATAGAGAAGTCCCACAATCTGTTTGCTGTCCTTGTATAAGGAACTGATGATCAATTCCCTTAGGATTCAAATCTAGAAAAGATTTTCCTTTTCCAAAGACAAAGAGAACTATGGGAGCTATTCATGCTGGCGTATGGCCTTTGTTCTCAGAAAACGTGGCACAAAATCAATGTGCAAGGGTAGCACCCCTAAGAACCTGAGTATTTCACACGTCTGTCTCCCCTTTGTTTGTTGGGGTAGGGGTAATTACTGAGCATTCTGTATATGCATGGCTTTGTACTAGATGCTGGAGATGCGGAATGGGTGAGACAAAATAAGACAAGGTCCTGGCCTCTAAGAGCTCACTGCACCGTACAAGGTACCCAGAAGGGACCAGTTATAAATGTAGACGGGAGTGTCTGCAGGCACAGAGTGGGGTGAATATGACTAGGAATGGAGGAGGTCAGGCCTGGCTTCCTGGAGGAGGCAACACTATTAGGATAAGCGGGTGGATTTGCCAGATAAAATATAGGATGTCCAGTAAACTGAATTTCAGTTCAACAATGAATAATTTATTGTATATGTATGCCTCATGCAACATTTGAGACAGACTTAATAAGTTTTTTCTTGTTGATCTGGAATTCAAATTTTACTGGATGTTCTATTTTTTAATATTTACATTTAATTTTTATTTTTAAAGACAGGGTACCATTCTGTCACCCAAACTGGAGTCCATTGGTGTGATCATAGCTCACTGCAGCCTCGAACTCCTGGGCTCAAGCAATCCTCCTGCCTCAGCTTCCTAAGTAGTTGGGACTACAGGCATGCACCACTGTGCCTGTAGCTAATTCTTAATCAGCTAATTCTTAAAATTCTTAAAATTGTGCCTAATCAGCTAATTCTTAAAAATTATTATTATTTGTAGAAACAGGGTCTTGCTATGTTGCCCAGGCTGGTCTCAAACTCCTGGCCTCAAGCAATCCTCCTGCCTTACTTTCCCAAAGTTCTGGGATTACAGGTAGGAGCCACGATGCCTGGCCATGGGTGTCCTGTATTTCTATTTGTAAATCTGGGAACCCTATGAGTAGTAGTTTGTACAAAAGTAGTGAAGGGCATTACAGATAGAGAAAACAGCATGTGCACACAGCATGAGCCCAGGATGAGAGGCAAGCGAGAAGCCGTTGGGTGGGAAAGTACAAGTACTTCTGGAGACTAGAAACTAGGCTGGTGCGGGGTGCTGGGGAGGTGACGCTGGAGAGGTCATGGGGGTCAGGGCTGGGTCCTGATATTATCCTGGAGCTTGGGCTTTTTCCTATGGACAAAGAGTGTGTGAAAATTTTAATCAGAGAAATAGTCCATTTGATATTTTTATTTCTATTTAAAAAGTCATCTTAAAATATGCCTTTTATTTTTCGTTCTCTTCTTTCTAGGAGGTGGTATGCAAATCTTCATTTATTTATATACATAGGCATATGTATATAAATTATAGGCATAAATATATTTATAATATAAATTATAAATTAATTAATGTAATAATAAATGAACAAAAATTGTCAAGCCCAGTTTGACAGAGCCTCACCTGGAGAGTGGGCAGTTGTCACCATCTGAACACAGGGGCAGGGACAGTGACCTTGGCCTCCCAGTTTGGGGCCGGCTGAGGGTGTCTTCCTGGCTGCTTATGATAGGAACTCATCCTACGATGGCCTAGTAAGAAATTATAGGGAGCAGAGTTTCCCTTCAAGGAAGGAAGAACATTCTAGTGGACTGTTTGAACTTGGTGACTATATCTCAAACAAGTAAAAGGGATGCTCCATTAGCTTCTGTCAAGAATGGTGCAGAGGACTAGGTGTGGTGGCTCACGCCTGTAATCCCAGCACTCTGGGAGGCCGAGGCAGGAGGATTACTTGGGGCTAGGAGTTCAAAACCAGCCTGAATAACAGCAAAATCCCATCGCTCCAAAAAAAAATAATAAATAAAAATAAAAATAAAAAATAGCTGGGTGTGGTGGCCTGCGTCTGTAGTCCCAGCTACTTGGGAGGCTGAGGTGGGAGGATTGCCTGAGCCCAGGAGGTCAAGGCTGCAGTGAGCCAAGATCCTGCCACTGCACTCCAGCCTGGGGAACAGAGTGAGACCCCGTATCGGAAAAAAAAAAAAGATGAAGAGGGAGGGGTGCTTACTCTAAGAAGAGATGGGGCTGGAATTTGCCTTCAACTCTGAATTTTTAAGATGCTTCCCAGACATTCCCAGAGTTCAGGTAGCAGGTCAGGCCAGTTCTTGAAAGAGTTAGAAAGGTTCAGGATTACACATCTACAGAGGCAGAATGCAGAAGCAGCTTGTCCAAGTCAGAGCATGACCAGGTTTCATGGCATCTGACATCGAATACCATTTTGGCCCTTTCAGACTTGCCTGAAATTCTAAGGATGTGCCTCGAGTGACCCTACATGCTGAGAATTCACACTTGTGAGCTAGCAGGGCAGCTGGGCAGGCATTAATAGCTCCATTTCACAGATGAGAACACTAAGGTCAGAAAGAGGAAGTGCGATTCCCATGAGTCAACCCAGCCATTTAGGAGCAGAGCTGAGGCTGTAGCCTGTGTCCCCTGACTGTGGGCCAGCATGCTTTCCTTGGCATTGCCCCTGACCCACGGACACCCAACTTCAAGCGGAGCTCCCTCCCCAGTGCTGCTGGCTGAGGGAGACTGAGGTGAGTGTATCTTTGGAGAGGATGGCAGAAATCACTGATGATATGATAGTGGAACACAATGGGAGCTATGGCTGGGAAGGCTCCCTTCCCAGCTTTTCCAGGAGAAGCCAGGAAAAAGCTCTGTGTGTGGGAAGAGGCCACCTGGGAGGCACCTGGGGGGGCCCTCTGTGACCCTCTGTGGAGGCTGAAGAACTGAGAATGCCTCCTCAAGCTGGTATTTTGAAGCAACAGAGGACGTACTTCCAGGCTTCATGCATGGGCATCTAGCAGTGTGGGAAAATTTGGGAAATGAGAAACGTAAGTTAAAGCTGCATTTTGCCTCTATTTATTTAAGCCATTCAAGAAGGGAGGATATGTCTCCTGGACCACAGTTCTCATACTCAGGAACCCTCATATCTGGGAGCTCGTTATGTTAGTTGCATGTTTAAAGGACCTTTGTTCCAGAATCTTCCCCTGTACACACAGGAGTGCATGCACACACAAACACATACACACTTGCCATTAGGAAACGGGGGACTGGATTTTGAAGTGCAAACATTTGACAATAAGTAAAAGGGCAAAAGTACTGTATGTACCTCTGCAATACAGAGTCTTCAGGTTGTTCTGCCTGACGCTGTTATGCAGCATGGGAATTGCCTGGAAGGGTGGGGGGCGGGCGGTCCCTCTCCCACATCCCAGGAATAGATTAAAGTCTCTCGGTGGGACTGAGGTCTAGGGTCTTTCCTTTCCAGCTGGGTCTGGGAGGAGTCAGGAGTGCACTGGATATAGGATTCTGGGGTCTTCTCCCATCACTCCCTTTTCCACAGAGAGACAATTGTGTTCCCAGCAGGGGTCAGTAAAGCAGTAGGACCACTAGGGGTGGGTGGGGGATGTGGCAACTGGAGGTGATCAAAGTCTACTCGGAGTGAACAGACACAAGCGAGGTCTTCCCCTGAATGGATTTGTGAGATTTACTCTTGACTTGGGACTTCCAGGGCAGTCACCTAGATGAATTTCCAGCATTTAACGGTGGACAGACACAAGCCCTCCCGCCATTCGGGAAAACTGAAATGTGAGTGAGCGGTGGCTAAGCCTGGGTTCAGAGGTGAGAGGATGTTATCTGCAAACACCCATCTTTTCAGTGAGCAAACAGACACATTTGGCTTGAGGCAGAGGACCTGGCTCTAGGAGACAAAAAGACCCCCTACCAAACAGCATTTTTCTCTAAATGCCCCTTGAATTGAGACACAGTTGCCGGGTCTCCTACGGTCTATTCTCTGTGAGGAATGTCTTCCTCAGCTCCACAGGCTGGCCTCACCAATTGTCTTGGGATTAACCCTTGGCCATCCAAATCTTGCTTTCTCTTCTCTGTGTCTTCCTCCCAGCCCCCAAGTCACCTCTTGGGTGTCAAGGCATCTTCCATTGGCCATGAAATGACAGAGAAGTCATCCCTCTGCAGAAGCCTCCTGTGTGCATCGTGGAATCACTGTGTCTGTGTGGGCACGATTGCTTTAAGAAAACAGCCCTGCTTCTTCACAAACTCTAGTCATTTCACTTGGAATCTGTCCATCAAGAAATTAGGTCTGCAGAGTCCAAAGCAAGCTCCCTGGAGCTTCACAAACAAGCTGGCCGGCAGGGCAGCGCCTCCTACGGTCTCTGTGGAGCACTAAGATGTGTGGCCCCTTTGCCACATGGGGTGTGCGCTCAGATTCGGTTATGAACATATCGGCCTCTCTCCACCCGTACTTAGGGACAGAAGGTGTGGAGACTCCAGGAACTTCATGAACTGTTTGCTGTGGTCTTCTGTCCCGGGATAGTCCGGGTCTCACTCCCAGCTCTCCGGAGCTTAACCCTCCCTCTCAGGGGAATGTTTGAAATCTACGAAGAATTCTCAGGAATTCGAGGTAGAGGATGGCAGAGAGACTTCTGTTCCTGGGGGCCGAGCTGTTTGTGCTGATGCTGTCCTCTTGGCGTCTGCCCTAGTGGGGCCCCTTGGTTCTGACTTGACGTTCCTGGACTGGGTCTGACCTTAGCATATGTGTCTGAGTGATGGACTTGGTATTCACACCAGCCACGCTGATAAGGGCACATGTGTTTTTAATGTTTTGGCTTTCCACACCACAAACACACAGATGTACTGTCGCCTGGGGTAGGACTTGAGTAGAGTTTTTCTATTTAAATCTATCTATCTATCTATCTATCTATCTATCTATCTATCTATCTAAAAAAGTGTCCTTCCAAAGCTAATACCGTTGCTAGCAGGACTTCCCGCCACACCGGGCAAAGTCCACTCACTGCCCCAGTGTTGAGGGCCACCATGGGCGGCCCCACCTGGAAAGGTGGTGCTCACAGCAAACAACTCCAACTGCGCCCTCGCCTCGCCTTCCAGCGAGTCCAGCCAGGCCCGCTGGAGATTTACAAGCAGACCTCCCTCGCTTCAGCGTTCCTGACCCCCGGTTAGTTGGGAAACGACCTGTCTGCACCGCAGCTAGAGAACCGAGGAGAGGAGCCTCTAGTCTAAAGGGCTGTTGGTTGAAATTAGGAAACAGCGTAAAAAAGAAAAAAGAAAAAAGAAAAAAATGTGGGAGGCCGAGGGCAGGCGGATCACCTGAGGTCAGGAGTTTCGAGACCAGCCTGGCTAACATGGTGAAACCCCGTCTCTACTAAAAATACAAAAAATGAGCCGGCATGGTGGCGCGCGGCTGTAATCCCAGCTGCTCGGGAGGCTGAGGCAGGAGAATCGCTTGAACCCGGGAGGCGGAGGTTGCAATGAGCCGAGATCGTGCCACTGCACTCCAACTTGGGCAACAACAGCGAAACTCCGTCTCAAAAAAAAAAAAAAAAAAAAAAAAAGCCTTCATAATGTCATGGGTTTGCAAGTATGATCCAGGCTCCTTGCTTCTCTGCAAGCCAGTGCGAGTTAATTACAGGGTCTGCCCTGGTCTCTCTCCACCCCACGCTGCGATCTATTCCCCCTCTTTTTTCCCCCTTGTCTCTTTCCTCCTCCCCCTTTTATTTATGTATTTTTGGTTTTGTTTTTTAAGGGATGTTGAACTGTGTCTGGTTCTAGTAAACCGAACCCGCTCGCGAGGGAGGCGATTGGCTCCCGCGCCGGTGACGGACGTGGTAACCAGTGCGGCTCGCCCCGCCGGGAGCTGATTGGCTGCGCGGGGCGGCTCCGAGGGCTCGGCCGTAGGAGCCCCGCGCACTCCAGCCCTGCAGCCTCGCTAGTCGGTGCCGCACGCCCGCCGCCCCGCGCTTTCCTGCTTGCTGTGCCTCCTGGAGCCTGGGCGCACCCAGCCGCAGGGCCGCCTCCCCGCCCGCGCCGCCTCCGACCGCAGGCCGAGGGCCGCCACCGGCCGGGGGACCGGGCAGCAGCTTGCGGCCGCACAGCTGGACAGCGCTGGGGACGGCGCCTTTTGTCCCAGGAGGTCCCTGGAAGTTTGCGGCGGGACGCGCGCGGGGAGGCGGCTGAGGCAGCCCCGACGTCGCGGGGGACAGGGAGCAGAGCCGGCATGGGCAGTGGGCGCAGCGCGGGGGGCTGCCGGGGGGCAGGCCTGGGAGTGCTGCTGGCGCTGGGCGCCGCGCTCCTGGCCGTGGGCTTGGCCAGCGAGTACGACTACGTGAGCTTCCAGTCGGACATCGGCCCGTACCAGAGCGGGCGCTTCTACACCAAGCCGCCGCAGTGCGTGGACATCCCCGCGGATCTGCGGCTGTGCCACAACGTAGGCTACAAGAAGATGGTGCTGCCCAACCTGCTGGAGCACGAGACCATGGCGGAGGTGAAGCAGCAGGCCAGCAGCTGGGTACCCCTGCTCAACAAGAACTGCCACGCCGGCACTCAGGTCTTCCTCTGCTCGCTGTTCGCGCCCGTCTGCCTGGATCGGCCCATCTACCCGTGCCGCTGGCTCTGCGAGGCCGTGCGCGACTCGTGCGAGCCGGTCATGCAGTTCTTCGGCTTCTACTGGCCCGAGATGCTCAAGTGTGACAAGTTCCCCGAGGGGGACGTCTGCATCGCCATGACGCCACCCAATGCCACCGAAGCCTCCAAGCCCCAAGGTAAGGCTGCCCTCTCCCACGTGCGCGAGCCGCCCCCGCCTCCCCCCCACTCCCCCGGCCGGGGCTGCAGGAGAACCCGCGCCATCCTACGCCTGCCAGCCGCTGGGTCCAGGCGCTGGGGACTGACGGCCCGAGGTTGCTCGCATGCTGTGCACGTGATTCCTAAGCGCGTCTGGTCTGTCCCAGGTATCGGCTCAGCGCCCCTCGCGACCCAGGTGCACGGCGGGGCTGGCCCGGGAGCGGCGGATCTGCGCCTCGGCCTCGCAGGGACTAGCTGTGGTCTCCGGAGCCACTCTTCCTGAGATCCAGCTTCGCCTTTTCCATACCTGAAACAAAGCCTTGCGCTTTAAATAACAGGGAAGCTTCCCTCTCCTCTGGGAGAACTCCGAGACCCTATCGAAGTTTTTAACCTCCTAGACGGGAGGAAAAAACCAAAACCCAAAGTGTAGAAAGTTCAGGAAGGCCGAGAGAATGTTTGGCGCAGCTTTTGTTTATTTTCATAGGTTAGACAAAGATTTAAAAAATAAAACCAAGCCCTTTCCTTCACTGGTCATTCAGTCAAGTAGATTCGGGATTGCTGCAGAACTGGCTGAGAAAGTTTAGGAACCATGGAGACTTCTGTTTCTCCACCCCTTCCAGGTACCAGCTCTGCCCTCGCAGGGCTAGGGGTGGAAAGTCTTTTCTCCCTCCCTCTCGCGTACCCCCTGCTTCTCTCATTTACACAAATCCTCAGCTCATTAGAAAGATAAAAATGTAATTAGCTCATTGTTCATCTCCTCCCGGGGAGAGGAGCTCTGCAAATTGGAGACTTGCCTAACAGCCTGAGGGACCGGCCCAAGGTTCCTCTCAGAACCCACTTATTCTTGAGGGGGAAGAAAAAAATTCTGGGAAGTCAAAATGAAAGAAATATAAATATAAAATACACACATCACAGGCCTGACTTCGATAGCAGTAAATTCAACCCAGAATTCGTTGGAAGCGAAGTTTAGGCTCTGAGGTGTGGAGAGGGTCAGGGATGGGGGAGCTGTACCCCAGCTGCGCTTAGCAACACACAGGCTTCCTGAGGGCTTTTTGAGGAGGGCCTTTAGGGTGGGGGAGAACGGTTGCCTACACTTAGCTCACCTGAAGTGTCTTTAACCTCTGTTATTGATGCTAAAAGAGGGGCGTACAGTCACCTGGCTCCTCAGAGTGAGGATTTGGGCAGGTTGGGGAAAGGGACACCCCAAATTTTGGATGCTTTTGCTTATTCTAAGGAGGGAGGAGATGGGTCCACAGTGACTGACGTTGGATGGCTGGGTGGAAACGGCACTGATTGTCCGCAGTGGCCAGGTCTGGGCACCGCTGCTCTCAGGGTCAACTGGTGGGAGTGGAGTGAGGGTAGCGGATACATCTGCACTTTGCGAGCGAGAACTGAGCAGTTACCTGGAGCAAACAAAGGGCCTTGTGTTCTGTTGGCGTGCACCCATCCCCTGAAGCCTGCGGGAATTTCCTTCTCCCCTTCCTCAGCCAGTGGGGATTAGCCCAGCCCTGCCCCGAGAGGCTGTGCCCAGCCCTGAGCTGGAGTCCATTCCCAGTGGCCACCGATGGTCTCTTTCTGGGACTGGCTGCAGACGTGAGTAGACACCTTAGGGGGATTGGCTGCGGAAAAGGTGCTGCAGTCCACAGGGAACATGGTGGGATTGGACGGGTTGCCTGCAGAAGAGAGGAAAGAATCCTCACCCCAGCCCCCAAAAGGCTGTGATGGGATGGGGAAACCCCATAATCGCTGTCTTCCGGACACCTTTTGCCCCTTGGCTGCAGTTCCACCAGTCGGCGCCCTTCTCAGCCTGGCTGGGAACCGTCCTCACTCTCCTCCCAGCAGCGCTCAGGTAGTCACCCTCTCAAGACAGGTCTTTGAGGAACAAAGAGAAAAGCGGAGAGAGGGCCGGTCGGAAGTGGGCTTGAGACTGGTTTTCCCCGCAGTGGTTTTGGTGGGGGGGCTCTGCCCTGAGAGGGCACACCATCCTCCCCAGGACTGCAATCCCTGGTGTAAGGGAGCCCCACGTGATTTCCTCCCAGGTCCCTGTGGAGGGGAGGGTGGGGCGTGTGTGTGTGTGTGTGTAGGTGTGTAGAGGGCAGGTCAAGACAAACCTGACTACTGATCCTCATAACCTTATGGCTTGTGGCTGTGGGGTAATAACTGGTACTTTCCAATGAGAATAAGTACGCATGCCCTACTCTTTTATTCATTTATTCTTTATGCTTTTATTCTTTAAAATTAAAATGCATTTTCAAAGCAGTGTTGTATCTTTGCATACTGGTTTCTTTTCACACACTTGAGCATATTCAGTTTTGGGGTATTGGCCAGCTCTCCATGGTCATGTGTTACTAAGGAGAAACCTGATAATGAGAAATGACTTGACATTTTTCCCCCCACAAAGGCTGATACCCAAGCCATAGCAGCTTCTGTTATGGAAGAGGCATTTGTTCTTTTTCTAGGGAAGTTATTTCTAAATCTGGCACTTCCATTAGAACTGTGAACTCCCAGGCTGATGCACTGTTGTTTCCCTCTCTGCCTGGTTTTGCTGGTTGAAGTTGTATGAGCCAGCGCACTGGGTTTGATTTTGTTGTTGTTTGGGCATGTGGTGCATTTAATCAGCCTGGCAGAGGCCACAGAGCCCTCAGTTCCCCAGAAAGCCTTCCTTAGGGCTCCTTTTTGGTCCCCCCAGGAACTGGCCAGGGAAGATTGTGGGGGTTGTATGTGAGAGAGGGAAAGAGAGGAGAGAGAGAGAGAGAGAGAGAGAGAGAGAGAGAGAGAGAGCACTTGTGTGTGTGGATTGATATATTACAAAAATCACTTAATCCTGATTCAGTTGTTGGGCTGTCTCCTCCACACCCCCTTAAATATTAATAAATGTGCACCAATGAGGTGCAGATTAATACCACATCACACATTTCTCTTTCTCTCTCTGGATCAGGCTGCTCCAGAGTCAGCCGTTAGAAAAGCTGAGATAGGGGAAAGCCGTGATAAAAACACACAGAGCCCACCCCAATGAGCTCCTGCCATTCTGAGAGGCACTGAAGTCAAAACATATTTGACTGGACTGAGGAAAATGTCCCTGAGAAGTGCAGTGCCATCCTTGGCCGGTTGGGTCAGGCAAACTTCAAGTGTCCAGAGGAGATGCAGTGAGTGTGTGGAGTGGGCAGAAATGTGCCCTTTATATTCGGATCACTGTGACTTCGCTATTTGGTCAAGATGGTATTCACAGAACCTTGCAATGTGTGTTTGTGTAAATCCCACTTTTCTTTTTTCAAAATAACCTGAACAAGGAAAACCCAAAAGCACAGTTCCCTCTCCTTGTGCAAGTAACCTGGTCTTTTCCATGTTGTCACACTTCCTCTTCCCCAAGCGGAAGCAAAAACCATAATGCAAAATTCTTGTCTCCTTTGTGAGAATTACCACCTCTAGAACCCAATCTCAAGTTCTGGGTGCAAAGCAAATTTCCGGCATCTGGGCTAAGGACAGTCATGCCATCATCTGCTTGGAGCGTGGTTCTTAACTGCACTGAGAATCTGGAAGGTGTTTGCTCCTGGGTGCAGAGTAAAGGTGGGAGAAGAATGTGGCAATAAAAACTAAGGATGGGGTCTCTGCTGGGCCCTGCAGGGACCCTGCTTGGAAGTGGGGAGTGGTCTATGGGCCACCTGTGACCTGAGGGCAGCCTTGAGCTGGGGGTGCTCTGCAGGTCCACTCTTCTCTTCCACTTGTGGAGCCTTTGCCTATTTCGATGTCTGAGCCATAGCGGAAGCTGATGGGGAGGGAGATGCTGCCACGGAAGCCATGGTGGAGGAGGATGAAGAACAGTGGGCTCCAAGCACACCAAGCCCCACCTGCTCTCCCTGAGTGCAGTGTCAGGTGTGACTTTCCTGGGCTCTTCAGCTCCAGCCTGGCTTGGCCTCCTGTGCTGTGCCTGGGGGTGGGGTGCCCCTAGAATGTGCTCATGATATTTCCTAGACAGTCAGTAAGCTCCAGGCTGCTTGATAGGTGAGGATGATGACAATGATGATAAGCCACTTCAGCTCTTGGAGGAAAGTGCTGTCCTGCTCTCCCTCTGTCCTGGGAAGCAGGGGTCCTTTACCTCTTCCGACTTCAGAAGTATATTGGCTTGGAGGAGGCCTCTGCCCTGGCCTCAGATATCTCCTCCCAGGCAGTGGAGCTGCCTCCCAGCGTTATGCACGTCTGCCCCCACACACCTCCTCTTCAAAGCACTTCACAGTTGCCCAGGAAAGAGCCTCCGAAGGGCCCCTTCCTATCCAGCCCTGTCCTCCCATTTGGCAGTGCCTGCTAGTGCCCCACCCCGCCTGCCTGCCCCTGGCCTCCTGCTGCGGTGGCCCTTTTGGAGAGGAGGTGTTCAGGGGCTGAGGGCTGGAGTTTGTGAGTCTGGCTGAGTTTCTTTCTCTCTTGGCTCCCGGAGATCTGGTCAGAGGGATCAGCAGGCTAGCTGGGAGTGTGGAAATGGGAAGGGGGCAGGAATCAGAGGGTGGTATTGAAAGGAGAAGGGAGAGGATGGGAAACAAACACCGGGAAGAGATCTCTGTGAGTTCGTAAGCCAGCTTTTCCCGGCACTCACAGCGTCCCACAAGTCATCATTCACGTGACCTGCCCCCACCCAGCCTCAGGTCATGCTGGCTTAAATAACTGTGTCACATTTAGCAGCTCTGGGCCAAAATGTTTCAAGAAACCTGTGCCTGCTCTGGTTGTAGACCCTGGGCTCAAGGCTTCTTCTTTTCAATTCTCAGGTCCCCTTCATAAGTTCCAGAAGACCTTTAGTCACTTTCAGCCTGGACCCAGGGCCGATCTCTTCCCCAGGGGCTGCTCCCTTCCTGCTCTGTAACTTACAGTTCCATTTCTCCCTACTTCCTTTCCCAGGCACAACGGTATGTCCTCCCTGTGACAATGAGTTGAAATCCGAAGCCATCATTGAACATCTCTGCGCCAGCGAGTTTGGTAAGAAAGAGTTTCTAGCTGCCTCTGGAAGGTTTGGAACCTCCTGGTCTGTGTCCCTGCCGGATGGAGGCCCTGCTGGTGTATCTCGTTGCAGCTTTCTACATTCTCTACCTCATTCCTCTCCAAATAGCTGCTTTTCTCAGGCAGATGGGAGACTAGACAGGGTCCAGAACCAGCCAGTTTTTATGAAGGCCATACTTTGCCCTCCTTTGTGGGGGATCGCTGGACAGATTTTTGGGGATCTTCTCTGGGCATGCAGGGAGTCTGAATTGGGGACAGGTCGAGAGGAGCAGGGAAGGACAGCAGCTCCTTCTCGGAAGCTGCAGGAGGTACAAGTTGCCACCTGTTCCTGCATCTGGTTGAGCCCGGCTTTTTCCGGACTGGCTCTTTTTTTTTTTTTTAACATCTACCCCTAGGTGTCAGCATGACTCTGTCCAGGATTTAAATGGCTGCCCTCCGGGTGCCTTCCCAGGGAGGGGAGATTTCAATGCTTAGGGGATTCAGAGGAGGGTCCTTACCAGGTTCTGCAAGGCAAAGAAAGTGGACATTCCCACAGTAGTGTGGTTTTTCTCTCTTCTTCCCGTCACTCTCCATCAAAAGAGAATTCTGAACCAGCACTCTCAGCTCCAGGAGGAGGAGGAGCTGGTGGGGATCAGGGGGAGGTGGGAGAGATGCCAGGGGCCTTGGGGCCTTTCAGGGATGGTCTGTTATAGTTTGACCTGCAGAAGACCTGAATTCACCACACCCTGAGAGTCTCTCCTCTGAGCCAAGTAAATGTATACGGCATTCCTTTGGAGGGCCGGCTCCCTCTCTTGCATGTCTATCTGACATGAATGCAGAAAAGTGGCTCTGGCCAAGCCACACTTTCGGAAGGATCAGTGTGATGCTGAACAATGTGTTTCTCATAATTCCTGCCTTGTGTCCCTGAGATCGGCTTTCTTGCAGAATTCTTATCTGGAAAAGTGTCAAGATAGGTGATGGGAGTCCATTCGGAGGCATCCCGGGCCATGTTTTCATTAATCAAACATGATAAAGTACATGGAAGGGTCTTGTTCCTGCAAAGAGCCCTGTCAAAGTAAGCTGCACACACGTGGGAGGACACACGCAAGTCGGAGGGAATCATGCCTCATGACAGTCATTCTCAGGGTATTGCAATTGTGGATGAAGATGGAAACTGGATGTAGATGGCCACCAGAGCTGAACTGGAGACCGTGTATCTTATTTCCACGCATGGGGAAGATTGATGTGTTCTCTATGATGCAGCAGTGTGAGTTACTTGTCTGTTTCTGCATTAGCTCAAATTTGTCAGTGAGGATTCCCTGTATACCTAGTGCTTTTTGAGTTCTATAGATACGGATTGAGGGTGAAACTCTTCCTCTAAGTAAATGTAATACATGAGTATTATTTTTTTAAAAAGACAGAAATTGGAGGATTCAGACCCTTTGCCACATAGGCTGAAGAGGCAAGCCTTGGGAAAGAATTTGAATCTGGCAAGGTTGACCTTAAGGTGTAGGGCAGGGGTCTAGGGGGCACTCAGGTAACTCACCTGGAACGGACATCTTCTTCCCATGGCAGCAGGCAACTGCCAAATCAGCCAGCATCCTGTACACAGAAGAGGACGGAGGATCTCATGTCGATAACTAATCAGGGTTTGTGGAATCTGAGTGATTAGCTGTTTGGGATTGGGTTCCTTTAGCCCTGACAATGTTTTCTTCTTGGGTTCACAGAACTTTTGGGTTCCTCCTAGACCTAGATCTTATCCAGTCCTCTTATTTGGTAAAGAAGGAATTTGACTTTCCCAACTGGAGTCCTTTTACACTCTGCCACCTGGCCTCCTCACTTAAGAGTCGATGCACAGCCTCTGAGCTTTGCCACGGAGGCGCTGACCTCCTTAGTGTGCATATGGTGTATGGCAGGCTTCTTTGAGCTGGTTGCAGGAGAAACCTTTTTGTTTTTTTGTCTGTAATGTTCTCATAAAACAATATATAGGAATTTTTTTTCTCTCTCTCTCTGCAGGGGCTGAGCTTAGCTCTGCCCTTCTTAGCACCTCAGAGAATGCACCCTTGTCGAGAAACGTGTTTCCTAGCTCAGCTCACTTCAAGTAAGTGAGGCAGTCAGCCACACTGATGGGATTCAGTTAGGAAACAAAGAAATTGAACAATGCAAGCTGACACACAGCAGAGAAGAAAGAGAATGCTTGACTCCCTCCTCCAGGGATCAAACTTTGCATTAAGTGGCCCTGACATCCCCAGTGGGAAGACATCAGGTTGCTGGAAGGCTCTCTGTGAGCTCTGGGAATAAGGGGGTGCATTTCCCTGGGTAAGCAGCACCCTTGTCCCCCTGCCACTGCATCTGTGGTCCCTGGCAGCCTCTGTGGAGCTGGGCATGTCTGATCCCTGACCTTCTCCCCATGCAGTGCGCTGAAACCCCTTGGCAGATCTGCTTAGTCACTCGTGTCTCCAGCCCTGCACTGTGCCCCCTCAGTTCAGGGCACATTTTTTCCCCAACAGGAAAAAACATGAGCAGAAAAGCCTGGGTGCTGATGCTCAGGAGTGCAGCTGATCAGCCTGGATCAAGCACCAGATGTGGGAGCCAAGACTTAGACTGGGCAAAGTCACCGCATTGAACATGGCAACCAGCCTGCCTGCTGGCTTCTGTCAGCTCGCAGGGCTCTGTTTTTTGTTCTCTCTCTGCTTTTCCTGCTCTGTGACAACAGGGTGCCACTCTTGCCTCTTAAATAGCCCAATATAGTATTTGCGAGCCACCACACTAATCATCTTGCTGTTAACAGCTCAGCACTCACAGCCATCTTCCCTTTGGGTTGGTTTATTACAGGGATATGAGGATCTGATTTATTTATAATTGCGGTGAGGTTAATTCCTGCCTCTGGCCACTTTCTCTGGCTTCTTCTGCAGTATCTGTAAACACCCGTAAGCTTTTGTGGGGGAAATCTGCATGGTGATAGACTTCTGCTAGGAGAGTTCAGAGCTTCCACTTGTACTGCTTTCTTCAGTGTTTTGAGCTTGAGAGTTCAGGTGGCAATTTCTTCAGCCCAGTATTTTCTCCTTATGGAAAAGGATTTCTTTGCCCCTAGAAACTTTCCTTGCCGTCTGGAAGGATTCTTTTTTCCATTTATATATTTCCTCATAAAGAGAAAAGCTGTACTATGCAACATTAAGGTTAGTCAAATAGGAAGGAAAAGAACATCAGCTTTCACAGTTAGCATTAGCGAGTATTTCCTAGTAGAAATATTTTCAGAGTTTCCCGCACCTACGTACCTCCACTAATCTGTTCTCACTCTGCCTCCAACTTCTTTCAAGGTGTCTTGGCTGTGCTGCTGTTTGGGGGACAGTGTTTTAGTCTGACGGGCAGTTTGAGCTCTTGCAGAAAGTAGGCTCAGCCTTTCCAAAGCAAATCTTGGGTTTCCTCCCAAAGATGAAGCAAACTGGCTGCTAGCACAGTCACTGCAGCACCTGCAGGCTGCCTGGGAGCAGGCTCTGTGTCTGATGCCATGTTTTACCTGCTGGGAGATGCCTGTTAATTGTGAGACACACTATTCAGTTTGCACTACTGACAGAAAAAACAGAAAAACAAAAAAACATGCTTCTTGCAGAAATGCGCAGAAAACCTGTGTCTTGGAATGAACAAAGTAAGGCCTATTTGCACTCAAATAGTCCCCGGCACAGTGTCTTATACATGGTGGACATAAAATGAAAGTTTGTCAGCTGAGTGTTTACAGGGGATACTGGATGTGGAATGGAATTTTTTTTTTTTTTTTTTTTTTGAGACTGAGTCTTGCTCTACCCTGGCTGGAGTGCAATGGCGTGATCTCAGCTCACTGTAATCTCTGCCCCCACCGGGCTCAAGCAATTCTCCTGCCTCAGTCTCCCAAGTAGCTGGGACTACAGACGCCCACCATCACACCTGGCTAATTTTTGTGTTTTTAGTAGAGATGGGGTTTCACCATGTTGGCCAGGCTGGTCTTGAATTCCTGACCCCAAGTGATCCCCCGACCTTGGCCTCCCAAAATGCTGGGATTACAGGCATGATGGACTTTTTTTTTTTTTTTAAAGGAGAAGGCTCTTTTCAAGGTGGGTATCGGCAACTTGTGTATTAAGTTCAGGGAAAACTACATGCCCTGTTTTGGGTGACTGAGCATATAAGCATCCAGAATCTCATTCAGTCAAATAAAATTAGACATGGAAGGAATTGTTACCCCAGGAGTGGAATTCGTAAGTGGAAAACAACTGAGTTTTATTGTTACTGAAGATACATATCCTATCCACAGATCTGTATGAAATGGAGCAGTTAGGATGTTTTATGTGCGTAAAAACCTGAGATTGGTCGATTGCTCAGTGCACTAGAGGGGTGACTCCCAGCTGAGAGCCTGTGTCTCTTTTTGAGCAGCCTTCTTGTGCATGGGAGGTGGGGGGTGGGGGTGGGCGGGCAGTGAAGAGATGGAGGCCGAGCCAGTGTTTGTCTTTTTGCATCTGGCTTATTTTACTATGCATCATGTTCTCATCTTTGGATATGATTACAAACTCTCATAAGAAGGGGAGTGGAGAGAAGGATTTGCCCTCAAGTTCACCTTTATTTTCTGAAGCTTTTCTGGAGGTGAGTAGAGAAGAAGGGACAAGGGATGAGTGGGACCAGGGGGCTGTTTACAGCTCATGCGAACTGCCCATTTCTTTGGGTGCTGTGTTGCTCACCTGTACCACTTAAATTTTTTTAATGGATATAAAATAGTTGCACATATTTATGGAGTACGTTTGATATTTTGATAAAAGCATCCAATGTGTAATGATCAAACCTGGGTAATTGGGGCTGGGCATGCTGTCTCACATCTGTAATCTCAGTGCTTTGGGAGGGTGAGGCAGAAGGACTGCTTGAGGTCAGGAGTTCCAGACCAGCCTCAAAACCACAGGAAACATACTGAAACCCCATCCCCATTACAAATTAAATATTAACTGGGTACGGTGGCACACACCTGTAGTCCCAGCTACTTGGGAGGCTGAGGTGGGAGGATTGCTTGAACCCACGAATTTGAGGCTACAGTGAGCCATGATCACACCACTGTACTCCAGCCTGGGCAACAAAGCAGGACTCTGTCTCAAAAAAAAAAAAAAAAAAATTGAGTAATTGGGATATCTACTACCTGAAATCCTGATCTTTGTGTTGGAAATGTTCCAAATCTACTCTTCTAGGTAATTTGAAATATACAGTAAATGATCGTTAGCTATAGTTGCCTAGCTGTACTACTGAAGACTGTATCCTACATCTTATCCTTTGAAAGTACAGAAAGCTTCACGAACTCACGTTTTTCTTACATGGTGGCCATGTGAATCTTCTCTGTATTGTTCCAGTTTTACCATGTGTGCTACTGAAGCGAGCCCCGCTACCACTTTGCCATTGTAGAGCAGTGTTGAGTTGGTTAGGACATCAGAGATCAGCCAGTCCATGCCCTCACCTTACTGACTGAAGGAAATAAGACAAAAAAAAAAAGGAGTTAGGCATTCAATGACCCAGGAGCACTGTACCTGGAACCCTGTTACTGCCCGCCAGCACTTCCCTGGCAGCCAGGCCAGATTGCACACCCTTGCTCCTTCCCAGCCTCTCACACCCATCACGGTGGACAGTAGTTGAGGAGCTTCCTGGGCAGGGGCATCAGGTGCTCCTTTACCCTCAGGGTTTGTAGAATTTAAATGGACTGATGTCTGTGCCCAGCACACAGAAGGAGCTCAGCAATCAGTGGCTCCCTTATTGGTGGGAAAGCCGGCAGTGTAGCAGAATGGAAAGAACACAGGCTCTGGGCCAAACAGACTTGGATTAAATCCCAACCCATTAAGCTAAGCGACCACCAGAAAGTCTCTTAACCTCCCTCAGCCTGGCTCCTCATCAGCCAACTGTGGATGAGAATTCCTACATGACTGTGTTGGGAGAATTGGATTTAATCAAGTGTGGACAGTTCCTGGAATATGGTGGCTGTTCAATCTGTAATAATTATTAAGTCTTCTTATTGGAAAGAATTGTTTTAGGATGAAATTTAGCCTAGGAAGGAAAATTCTAGCACTAATGAAATCAGCTTGTTGGGGGAGAAGTTTTTGAGGAAGAAGAATGGAATATGCTAGTTAATTCTCTGGTTAACAGAGGATTCAACTGAAGAAGTGTTTTTAAAAACCCATTTGGAAGACCTTTAATGGCTTTAGGCTGCCGGGCACAGTGGCTCATGCCTGTAATCCCAGCACTTTGGGAGGCCAAGGTGGGTGGATCACCTGAGATCAGAAGTTCAAGACCAGCCTGGCCAAAATGGCAAAACCCCATCTCTACTAAAAATACAAAAATTAGCCGGGCATGGTGGCAGGCGCCTGTAATCCCAGCTACTCAGGAGGCTGAGGCAGAAGAATCGCTTGAACCTAGAGACCAAGGTTGCAGTGAGTTGAGACTGCGCTGCTGCACTCCAGTCTGGACGACAGTGCGAAACTCTTTCTCAAAAGAAAAAAAAAAAACCCACAAAAAAACTGCTTTATGCAGCTTCAAGGTGCTGTAGTTAACAATAACAATAACAAACAACTCCCCCTCAGAAAGCCAAACCCTAACTAGAAGTTAGGAGAGCTGGGTTTTAGTGAGATGACATCCTTATGTCAAGGTAAACCTGGAAGCCTCCAGACAGTGATGAGGGCTGAATGTGGGAGCTGTGACTGCCTGGTGTTCCAGGATAGGGCCACTGAAGTTTCATTTGTGTGTTTTTTAGAAACCCTGTACCTAACGTGTTCTCCTTCTAATTTAGCAGGACTTATGTACGAGGGACTTCAGAGCCCCTTTGTGCTGTTTTACTTCCCTCTGTCCTCCTTTTTTTCCCAGCAGTATCTCTGGGGCAGTTTTCCCTTCCCCAACCCCAACACCTGCCTTATGATATTCACTTCCTTTAACTAAAAAATAGACTATGCATTATAAGGTGAATGAGCGTTTAAATATTGGTAAGTTTCATCCAGTTTTGCAGAAATGTGCTGGAAGCCCCAATCTCTGTGTGTGTGTGTGTGTGTGTGTGTGTGTGTTTAAGAAGAACAAATGGCCAAGGAAATGTCAGACTATTGCCCTGCCTCGGCCTTAGGGCAGCCAATTAAACATGCGTTCGCTTTGGAAGGCTTCTCAAAGGCCTGTAGATTGTGCTTGAAATCTTTGTTTAGTCTTTCAGGAACACTGTCACACGGATGATTTATCAAAGAAAGTTGTTTATCTGGCAGTAAAATAAACTCTGGGCCTGTTCAGACTAAGATTTCCCGTGAATTTTTACCAAGGTAAACACTACTAACTGGCAGGTTGCAAACTCCGTGTGAAAACCAGACACATACAATACATATTTGAACTACAGCTTTGCTGTGTATGGGGTCTGGCCTGCCGCTCATGCTTGTCACTCCCACCGTGCTCAGAGGACCTGGCACCGCAGTCTGTCTGTCTGGGCAACTAAGAAGAGGGACTTGCCCCATCGTCAGTGTGTGCAGGAGCTGCCCCTGTAGCGTGAGCCTCCCTGGGTTTGAGTGCCTCTTACTGCTGGCACCTGGGGACTTCCTAATTCAGAGGGGGCAGGCTCAGGACAGTTCCCCTTCGCATCCCACAAATAGTTGGTGATGAGTTATGAGGACAGTGAACCAGAAGCAGCCAGCTTAGGTTTCTTTGAAAATAGACATTTGTTGAACCACCTTGGCAGGGGACTGGACATGTTGACTGATTTGGGAGCCAGGACCAGGGCGTGGTGGTAGGGAGTGAAGTCATCTTCTGGATTCTGCTGAGTGTTAATGACAGTGGCAAAAAAAAAAAAAAAAAAAATTGCTGCAGATACTCCCCCAGTGTCTCTAGCTTTGCTAGTGGGTGGCTGTGGGAGACCCATTCGGGAATTAGGTAAGTCGAGTTCTGTGAGTGCCGCAGCACATATTTAAGTGAGGGGGTGGATGGACACATGAATGGTGATGATGGGGAAGAAATGAAATGAAGTCTTCCAGGTCTTTCCAGGGAAGGTACTGTAGTGATTTTTTTTTTTTTTTGACAGCCTCTTGTTCTTGTCGCCCAGGCTGGTGTGCAGTGGTGTGATCTCAGCTCATTGCAACCTCTGCCTCCTGGGTTCAAGCGTTTCTTCTACTTCAGCCTCCCAAGTAGCTGGGATTACAGGTACCCACCACTATGCTCGGCTAATTTTTTTTTCTTTTTCTTTTTCTTTCCCTTTCCTTTTTTTTTTTTGAGATGGAGTCTCTCTCTCGCCTAGGCTGGAATGCAGTGTCGTGATCTCAGCTCACTGAAACCTCTGCTTCCTGGGTTCAAGCAATTCTCCTGCCTCAGCTTCCTGAGTAGCTGGGATTACAGACGTGTGCCGACATGCCTGGCTAACTTTTGTATTTTTAGTAGAGACAGGGTTTCACCATGTTGGCCAGGCTGGTCTCGAACTCCTGACCTCATGATCCGCCCACCTTGGCCTCCTAAAGTGCTGGGATTCCAGGCGTGAGCCACTGCACCGGCCTGTAGTGAATGATAGTGGTTTTTTCAGGGAGACTGCTGGATTATAAACTGCTTGTTCTTACAGTCCCAGCCAGCCCCAGATGCTGGAGTTTCCATGTCCCACTAGCCTTGGGGTTCTTCCTGCAGGGCTGAGTTTAAAGATGGTTGGGGGTAGCTCCCATAGCTCATGCTGCACCCTGAGTCCTTCTCATCCCAACTCCTCAAAGGGGCAGGAGCAGGAACTGGGGACTCCTGAGAGAAGGTGACATTTGTGTCTGTTTGGGCTTTTGGGGTTGGGATCTTGGTGCATGTACAGAGCTTCCATATAGATGTTTGAGTCTTAAATGTAAAAGGTGTTGGTCTGTTAGGTTTGGGGGGCTGTGAGCTTGAGAGTTGAGGTTATTTGACAGCTCTTAGGGACTGATGTGCAGGTAGTAGATGCTTACTGACTTGCATTTATTTGAAGGCATAAAAGAGGTATTTTCTGTAGGGCAGGAATTAAGGGAAATCATTTACAAATTCTGAAAGGATGTCTGTGAGTTGTAAAGAGATGCCAAAATAGTACTTTGGCAGTGGGGAGAAAACGAGAAACCAGCTTCCCTAAATGATGTTCTTTCTCATTCAGGCAGGATTATGAGGGGGATTTTCTCTCTCTTGTTTTCTCTAGCCCTTCCATCAGCTTTCTCCGCAGGACATTTCCTTTTGGGACTACCTCAGATGTGTTCTCTTCTCTTTGTGAGCTCTTTGAAAATTATTTCACACTGGTGTCTTCCGCAATGGGTGCATTCAGCTTTGGGGAATGGCTTATGGCTGAAGGAAATCCCCAACTGTATGTCGGTGGCACCAGAGCTAGAAACAAGCCTGGATAAGCACTTTAAACCCTGAGAACAGCTGGTGCCTGGAGAGCGCGTTCCCTCCTGCGGTACTCCATAGGGTGGCCATGCCAGCCCGCTGTACTTGCCTCTCAGGCTCATAGATAGCCTGGGCACCCTCCACTTTACCTTTGGTCTCAGCACCATATGGAGGACCCTGTTCTTGCCCTCGACATATTTAAGAATCTGGAGGCCAGGTGTGGTGGCTTACGCCCGTAATCCCAGTGCTTTGGGAGGCTGAGGCAGGAAGATTGAGCCCAGGAGTTCAAGACCTTGTCTCTATAAAAAATAAAAAAAAAAGCCAGATGTGGTGGCACATGGTGGTCCCAGCTACTTGGTGGGACATGCATTTGAGCCTGCAAGGTCGAGGTTGCAGTGAGCTATGTTCAGGACACTGTACTCCAGCCTGGGTCTGAGACAGGGCGAGACCTTGTCTCAAAACAGAAAGAAAAACAAACCTCTCCACAAAACCCCCAAGAATCTGGTGGGTGAGACAGGCCTTTGCCATGCTTGTTTGTCTCTGTTCTTTGGTATCTTCAGATGCCTTTGTGTGTAGTTCTAGCTCTCAGACCTGAAGGAGGGAGGGGTCTTCGGTGGGGCCTGGAGAAATTCAGGGAAGTTTCTTGGAGGAGACGAGGATCTAACTGTCAGGCTGAAGATTAATGGAGAAAGTAGAGGAGGGCATTCCTGGTGTCAGGAGATGAGGGCAGGGAAAGGGAGTTAAGACTCAAAGCAAGTAGTAATTCTTCAATTGATGAAACCTAAGCTGGTAAATAAATACAGAGGAGAATGTTGGTTTGTCATTTGTCAGTTATAACAACTCACTTCCCGTTCTGTGTTCTGGTTAGCCCTGGCCCACAGCGTGGGGACTCAAAGGCTGGATCGAGGTATGGGAGGGGGAGTTGCTTCTTCCGATTTGCAGCTGTCTGTGTACCCAGCTCAAAGGGTGAAGAGGTCCCAGCAAGACTGCACCTGCTCCTGGGATGCAGCAGTTGGAATGAATGGCCCATGTGTTTCAGGGGTCCCTTGTGGTTGTGGCCATGGGCTCGAGTCAGAGATGACACCCAGGGAGTGCATAGCTGCGAGGGGAAGGAGTTCAGTCAGGTAAGTACTTGTTGTCAGCCCTGGGCAAGGTGCTGAGAAGTGCACAGGCAAGATTTGAGCCTTGAGAGTGGCCTCTCATCTCCACGTAACTCGCAGCCACTGCTTCCACTCACAGGATGCAGGGCTGGCTGGAAAGAGTCCTGACCTTTGTTCTGAGATGTAGAGGCACTAAAAGCCAAGATGTCCGCACAATGTCAAATGCCAGCCGGCACCCAAACTCTGCGGTTACAGGGTCTTTACTCTTAACACACATTCATTTAAAAACAGGCTCATGATGTGTGTTTGTGCATGTGTTTTCTTTTGAAAATCTAACCACCTGCAGAAGGTGTGCACTCTTGCAGAGATAATTCAACAATCGTTGGGCTTTTACTGAGTCCTGCTTAGTCTATACCACATCTGTTGACTAGAATCCACATCCAAAAAGATTTTAGCTGTGTAGACAGAAGTGTTGATATCATTTCTTCCCAGGGCTTGGGAAGAGGGAAGTCTCCATAATTGTATTAGTTTGTTCTCATACGGCTATAAAGATACTACACCATTCTGGATACTTTATAAAGAAAAGAGGCTTAATTGACTCACAGGTCCACATGGCTGGGGAGACCTCAGGAAACTTACAGCCATGGCATAAGAGGGAGCAGGCACATCTTACATGGTGGCAGGTGAGAGTGTGTGAAGGAAGTGAAGGGGGAAGAGCCCCTTATAAAACCATCAGCTCTTGTGAGAACTCACTCACTATCACGAGAACAGCATGGGGGAAACTGTCCCTGTGATCCAGTCACCTCCCACCAAGTCTCTCCCTCAACACCTGGGGATTATAGTTCAAGAAGAGATTTGGGTGGGGACACAAATCCTAACCATATCAATAATCAAAGCCAAAAAGGGCTGCTATGGGGTCCTTGCTGCAAAGAATTCTGCAGCCGTTTCCTCCCTCCAAGTGCTCTGAACCCGAGTTAAGCCCTGGGTAAGGAAGGTGAAAACTCTGTTGGCCATAGATAGCTTTTACCTGCACACCTGAGTCCAGGAGCGGAGGTTTTTAATGGTGTAATTCTGCCTGGGGTGTGTTGCCTTTGAAGTGTGTTATGAGTGTGAAGCCCTGCAGTGAGCCTCGGGCTGGCCAGACAGGGGCTGGTGAGTTTTGGAGGAGAGGTTGAGGGTGTCTGTATTGAGGGTCCCTTGGCCACACTGGGGTACCTCGCTGTCCGCACTCCTGGGGCCTGTTTGAGGCAGAAGCTTTGGGTTTGTCACAGGCTTCGCCAAGGTGCCTCTGTCCATGCTCCCGCCCTGGCTCACAATGCCTTTGTGCTGCTCCTCATGGTGTTTCCTGCCTCGGGGAGGAAACTCCTGGATTAACCTAATCTCATGTTAGTGTCAGAGGACTAATTGCATGGTGTGCGTGCTGGGCTCCACGCTGGTGAGTGTCCAGAAAATGGTCATGGGGTGTGACTGGGAAGTAGTTCTGCTCTGCCAGGACTTACCATCTAGGGGAGGTCAGGAGATGCACAGATGCCTGTGATAGAGAAGAGCTGGGAGCCACGGGAGCATAGAGCAGGGAGCTGGTCTTCAAGGAAATGATAAAGGGGAGCTGCGGAGATGAGAGACCCTGTGCTGTCCTCCATGGACCTGGTAGGCATTTGTCAGGCAGCAAAGGTGGGCCTAGGAAGATAATCCCAGCGGAGATCAGACCAGGAGCTGCGACGCTGCACTGGGGAATGGTGAATCTCTTTGTGGTTAGCTTATCAGGCTGTGGTGGTGAGTGTCTAGAAATGATGACAAAACAGGCAAAAGACAGCTTGTGCAGCTATCTGACTGCTTTCTTACAGAATGGAGATTTGGCCTTGTTGGCAACACAGAGACACTGGGAACCTATTTTAAAACATGACTGTCTTATATCTTTAAAAAAGACCTCAAAAAAAAAAAAAAAAAGAAAGAAAAGAAAAGAAGGAGGAAGAGGAGGACAAGAAGAGGAAGACCTCATTAAACAAATAATAAAGTCCTAATGGCAGAACTGCAGACACCAGTGGTGAGACGTTTTGGACAGGGAGCCTCTGAGTGAGGATGGGAGGGAGAGAGGAGCCCTGGAGCCATGTCCCTGAGGAGAGGGCTCAGGGTGGTGCCTGTTGGGTCTGGGCCTGCTCAGGGCCACCCAGTTGAAGGAGCCCTCGGGAGGTGGCTGATGAGGTCAGCATAGCTGCCCTGGCTGTCAGGGAAGGGGCCATCTGCAGTGGTCAGTGCTCCGGGACACCTGCGTTCTGCGTGTGCAGTGTGGGAGTCAGAACCTGTAATCAACTCATATATGGGTCACTGCAGAACTGGCCGTTACCAAGAGCAGTTGGTCATTAGGATCCATAAATGGCCTGGGCTTTTCTCTCTAGACCTTGTTATTGACCAGGGGCAGGAGGCACAGTGCCTCCGGAGCCAGCCCTAAAGCATTGCACTGGGAATGAGGGCCTGTGGGGCTGGGTTAGCCCAGGTGTCTGGAGCTTCCCTGAAAGAGGGAGGCAGGAGAGGCTGCAGTGACAATAAGGGACAAGGGGAGGTGCGTGTGTGGTATGTGTTTATGCCTCTGTGTACATGGGGCTATGTCTGCGAGATGTGGGTGCCTGTTGATGCCTGTGTGTAGCCAGGGGACACAAGGGATCACCTACTGTGCACACATGTGTGTTTGTCTGTGTATGGGTCAGTCTGTGAAGTGTGGGTGTAGACAGATGTGGGTAGTGTGTGGTGTGATGGGCTGTGCACATGTACCCTCCTGCACGTCTGTCTGTGTGTGCATAGCACATCTGCCTGGTGAGCCTGGCTGTGCCGAGCAGCTGCCTTTTCCAGCTGACCTGACCTTCCCAGGGACTTGGTTTCCACTGGTGAGGCCCGAGGCTCACTTCATCCCCCAGCACTTGAGAGAGACACTGTCTAGAACATGCTGCTAATCCACCATCCTCCAGAAGAGTTTCTGAGAAGCCCAGAAGGGGTTTCTTTACAGTGATGCCATTATACAAACTGAGTGCCATCTTTGTAAGTTTAGGGAACACTCCTATGGTCTTGGTATTTTGTTTATTACTTTGAGTGCCAAATAGACCTTTTTTATTTAGGTTTCAGTGTTTGCAGCAAGTCCATTTAGAACTGCTGGTTCTCTGGGCAGGAGTCACTTCCTTAGCTGATTCCAGCGGTTAGCAGGGATTGGCATAAAGGCTGTGCTGTAATCCCTAGGATTTAAAGAGTGCATTGGAAAGAACACGTATAGCCTTAGGAGTTGTACAGGTATGAGCCCAGTGCCTGGTTCTACCACCTACTGTGTCAGCGCCCGCAAGTCACCAAAGCACTCTGTGGCTCAGTTTACCCGCTCGTTAAAAAACAAAAACAAAGACTTCTGCAGATAAAATATGGAGTAAGAAAAAAATAACACAAGTTCTGGAGTCCTGGCACCTAGTTTCTGCACTGCTACTGAACTGTTTATGACTTTGGCCAGTCAGCTCAAATCTCCGAGCCTGTTTCCTTAAGCGCGTTGAAGGGGTCACCATAGGTGATCTGTGAGTCTCCTCCAGCTCTGCAGTTGGGTGGTTTTGTTCTGTGGCAAAAACTCTGTGACTTGCTCTCTAGGTGTAAAATCTTGGTTGGCACCTCCTGCTCCCCAGGCAAGGACCCTGGGAACACCGGCCTTCACCTTGAGTGCATGGGGAAGAGAAGCCTCTATGTGCCTGAGAGGGTGGAGCAGATGAAAACTGAGTTGGACGCATTCATTGAAGGGTAGAGTTGGGGTTGCAGTGGAGGGCATAGGACCACTGCAAAGGGCAGTGCATTGTATAAACTGTGAATCAGTGGTTTCTGACCAGAGCTGGGAGCTACTGGACATCGTGGTCCTAGCGCCATCTTCTTGAGCTGGTCCCCGCATTTGCAGCCTCTCTCCTGAATGTGTCTCTGTGCTGCTGCTTCTTCCCGTGTTCTCAGAAACCCAGCGACAGACGTCATAGGAGCCCCTTCCCCTGCATAGGGTAGGAGAGAGCCTCCTTTGGGGAAGCAGTTTGGAAGCGGTTACTTTCTAAAACTCAGAACTGAGTTTTCATTCCTGCCCACAATTTACTAGTCACATGGCTTTGGCCAAAGGCAGTGCTTGGAACCACGGTTTTCTCATTTGCCGAATGATGGCCGTCATGCATCCCCCACAGAGCTGGTGTGTAGACCCATGAGTGTATGGAAGAGTCTTGGAAACTACAAAGTGCAGTGTAGTTTTTATTTATTGGACAGGGTCTCTGTTAGCCCAGGCTGGACTGCAGTGGCACAATCACGGCTCAGTACAGCCTCGAACTCCTGGGCTCAAATGATCTTCCTGCCTCTGCCTCCCAAGTACAGGGACTACAGGTGCATACCACAATGCGTGGCTAATTTTTATTTTTATTTTATTTTTTTGGAGACAGAGTCTCATTCTGTCATCCAGGCTGGAGTGCGATGGTACAATCTTGGCTCACTGCAACCTCCGTCTCCCGGGTTCAAGTGATTCTCCTGCCTCAGCCTCCTGAGTAGCTGGGATTACAGGCACCCACCACCACACCTGGCTAGTTTTTGTATTTTTAGTAGATACAGGGTTTCACCATGTTGGCCAGGCTGGTCTTGAACTCCTGACCTCAGGTGATCCACCTGCCTCAGCCTCCCAAAGTGCTGAGATTACAGGCATGAGCCTCTGTGCCCTGCCAAATTTTTAATTTTTAAAAATAGAAACGGGCTCTCCCTATGTTGCCCAGGCTGGTCTTGAACTCCTGGCCTGAAGTTATCCTCCTGCCTATAGGCATGAGCTACCATGTCCAGTGTACAAAGTGCAGTTCTCCTCTAACTCATCATTCACCCCGTGGCGGCCAGTCCCAGCTGCCCTCTCACAGCTCCATGTGGCATCCCTGGAGGGGCTTCCTGTTTATGAGAAGGCTGTCAGGATGCCCTGTGGTTCCTTCCCTTAAAGCATTTGTGACACATGCTGCACTTTCCTTAAACCATAACAGGTGAATGCATTTTATAGGTATACCAAATTGAAGCCAGGATAGTAAAGGTAATGTATTTCTCAGAGAAGTTTAAAAAGAACTTCAGAGGTTATTATAATACACACCGATCTATCCCCTCACCTTCTCTGTGGACTCACAGGGAGAGCAAATATTAGCTGAAGACCCCAAGATTGAAAGCATTAAATCAGAGAGGATGCTTGAAAAATCCAGGCTTGAGATGTAGAGCCAGGCTCACCCCCAAAGAGGGAACGGAGCCCAGAGCAGGCCCTGGTACAGGTGGGATGGATGCATCGGGGCCACCAGCCTGCCGTGGTACGTGACCTGGTGCTCTTACCTACCCTCCATGCTGTTCCTCTGAGCCGATGACAGCATTTAGAATGGGCACTCAGCATCGCTTCGGCCATGGCGGCCGATGGCAGAGATTTTGTGTAAGAGGAACTGTGAGCTGAGAGAAAACGAGCTGGCACGCCTGTCATTCCTACACATTTCCCACTTTCTCAGGGCCTGGCCATTCTCTTCCCCATGTTCCCCCTTCAAATGGACAGGCCCATGTGTTTCAGGATGTCCACCTCTTAGGACTGCAGGTGTTAGGAGGAAAACAGCTGTGAGGGCCAAGGCTGTGCAGTCCCGCAAAGGGAACACTCCTGTGTGGCACCGGCAGAACTGGGCTTGAGGAAATGAAACTTTGTTCAGTAGAGGGGCGGACTGCCTTGTTCCTTGGTAGGGTCCCACTGTGGAAGTTATTCAGAGACCTGGCGGCCTTTTAGCTGCGATACCTGGAGGCCTGCACTGGACAGGAAGCCAGAGGCATGACCCACAGGACTCTTCTTCAGCCCTTCAGATGCCACACTTAGGGCACTCACTATGTGCTTTCTGGCTAGTGACTTCTCCCCAGAAGTTGGCTGTGTTGGTGGGTGAAACTTTCTTCTGGTGGAGTGTAAGATGATCTTCCTGAGGAGGGTGGAGGAGCCAACTAGGGACCCCATCTTTTTAGGTCACCAGCAGTGTACCAATCCCACCCTTGAAATTAGCTCCTAGCTGCCCCTGACCTTGTGTGTGGACCCACTCTTCAGTGAAGAAAGAGATGATACCAGGGTATGTAAAGACAGAATCCTGAGTCATTCCATGTTGCGTGTCTTGGAGAGGAAGGCCAGATGGCCTGGAGCATTCTAGTGGCCGTGACTCTTTGGGAACGGACCTCCAGTTGCCAGCAAGGAGGCCCCGTGGACATGGAATGAAGTCCAGGCCCGGGGCTGAACCCCCTCCCCCTGCCGCTGTTTCTTTCATCCAAGGAGGAGCCACTGGCCCCACACTTGCTCTGCCTCCTTTGGTGTCGATTTTCCTGGTGACTTTGGAAAACAAATCCTTTTTTGCCTTCACAGTTGTGTCCACGTGTGTGTGCAGCGGGGGAGGCGGTGGGAAGGTTGAATGGGAACCGCCCCTGCCTCGGAACAGGAGTAGAATCCATGTATTGTGCTGGGTTTTCCCTGTGACTGACAGCTCTTTGCCCGGAGCCTTCTTCGCTTACAGACTTAATGTATCTCCTGGCAGGTTTCCTTGTTTTGGATGATTACTCGAAGTCGGGAACAGGCAAGCCCAGGGAGGAACACAGAGTGTTTCTCTCTCTCGGGTTCATCGTCCCCATCCCTGTCCCCCCATTCCCGATGCTCTTTGGGAGTGGGGTGGTGCCAGGAATCAGGTCTGGGCCAGCTGGAAACTCTGCGCTTCTGCCTTACCCACCCACGCCCTCCCCCGCCTGGTTCCATAGAATGAGGACCCTGAGTTGGACTGGAAACGTTACCTGTGCCTCCTCTGGAGCCCTCAGCCTGAGAGTTCCTGGGGACTCACACCCCAAAACTCCACACAGAACACCAAAGGGTGGCCACTTCCGAGGCGGCTGGGAGGGATCATTGGCACCCCCGACCCCAGCCTGGACCTGGCCATCCCATCCGGTAGAGCCTCCATCCTGCTTGAGCTAACGGAGCACGCCTGTCTGTCCTAGGTCCCTGCCTCACCCCAGAATGCTCTTCAGAGGAGGCAGGGCAGGGGCACTCCCTGACACTCGCAGGGGTTCAGTGCTTCCTGATTTGGAAGGGCTGGAGGGCTGGGCCACAGCTCGGCTGCTGTATCTGACTGTGGTCCTGGGATGAGTGTGGCCAGGCGGGCTGACCTCAGGGTCCCTGGCTCCCGGCTTTCCTGCCTCACTGCAGTTGCATTTCTGTCAGGAAATGACTTATCTGATAGTAAGCTGGGGATGCACTTCTTCAGCCTGGAGTGGGGCTTAGTTCTCTGGTTTTTGGCATTTTGTTCTGGCAGGGAAGTGGGGAGCGGCTTGCTTGCATTTGTGGAAGAAAGGAGGGAGGCTGATTGAGCCTGTGGGGCTGGAACCCGAGGGGCTGGGGTGTCACCCTTCCGGAAATGTGTGCCTGAAGGGAATAGTGGGTGGGGAACGAGGGGCAGGGGACAGCAGTGGCTCCAGGGAGTCGGGAGTCCTGGTTCTGGTGCAAGCTCAGATGGTGACGGCTGAGGGGCTGGGGGCCTCATTTTCTCTCTGGGCCTTAGTTTTCTAATCGGTAAAATGAGACTTTGGTTAGATGGCCTCTTAAATCCCATTGTGCTTTAATATTCTGTGCATCTATATGTGAGGCTCGTGTTCCTTAAACACTCATGTGCCACAAAGCACAATTTTTCTTCAGAGGAAATCTCACCTGGAACTCCATTGTGGAAAACCAGGCAGCATAGGCCACCAGGTTGGAAGCAGAGGGGACTAAGTGTCAGGCTGGCTTGGCCTCCACTTACTCTTGGGGTACATCTGTGGGACATGGGGAAGAGTGAGTGTCTGACCTCAGGGAAGAAGGGCAGAGTGAACTCAGTGAGACACTGAATCTGTACTTTCTCCCTGGACTGGGGCATCGGCCCTGGCCTCACAGCCTGGGGGTACGCATGATGGCAGGCCATGTCAGCCTGCCAGCCTGCACTTGCCTGCACTTTCTAGCTGCTCCCAGAGGCTTTGCCTCTGCCTCACCCCAGAATGCTCTTCAGAGGAGGCAGGGGAGACCCCTCCCCCTATGCCACCCTCCCTGGGCTCTGTAGAGTGAGCAGGTGTGGTCCTGCAGGCTGGGCTCTGTGGAGTGAGCAGGTGCAGTCCCTGCAGGTCACTTCATTTGCTGCCCTGAGCGGCTGTCCTGGCTGCTGTCAGCCATGCTGGAGGTCCCTGGGTATTTGCAGCCCAGCATCTCCTGAGCGGTAGCTCCATTGCCAGCGTGAGGGTCCCTGTAGCACTCTCAGCCATCACAGTGCCGCCAGAGCACTGTGCCCAGCGCATGAATGGGGTTCACTGTGGGTGGGGCCCTCCAGCAATGTTCTCTGGGCCCTGGTGTGTCCCAGCCTCTAGTGAAAGAGCTCTTCAGTGTGATTACCCAGCACTTTCTTCCTGCAGTTGTGGCTGGTTTCCATAGTAGCCACTATGCTGCACCTGGAGCTGCTGTTCTCCTCCTCTTCTTCCATTTGAGTCTGGGCTAATGAACCAGACTCTTTCTTACTATTCTTGGATTATCTAGCTTCCCATCCTCATTCAGTGATGAGGCTCCAGTCAGCCACTCTAGATGTGCCTGCCTAGGTTTGGATCCTACTTGCTGACAGTCTTTAAGTTTGCCATGGCAAACAGGTAATGCTGGTGGGGCTGTAGGCAATCCCCCAGAGGGTCCCCTGGCCCAGCTAGGATACCTTGTGTACAGCAGTAGGTTGGATGGAACAGTCAGGCTGAGCAAAGTAATAAGCTCTAATCAACTCTTTGTGTTAGCCCAACTCATCAATAGATACAAGAAAATTGGAGGAGTTTGGCCGGGCGTGGTGGCTCACACCTGTAATCCCAGCACTTTGGGAGGCCGAGGCGGGTGGATCACCTGAGGTCAGGAGTTAGAGACCAGCTTGACCAACATGGCAAAACCCTGTCTCTACTAAAAATACAAAAATTAGGCAGATGTGGTGGCGGGTGCCTGTAATCCCAGCTACTCTCGGGAGGCTGAGGCAGGAGAATCACTTGAACCTGGGAGGCAGAGGTTACAGTGAGCCGATATTGTGCCACTGCACTCCAGCCTGGGTGACAGAATGAAACTCTGTCTCAAAAAAAAAAACAAAAGAAAGTTGGAGGAGTTTAATTTTTTTTTAGTTTCTGTAAAAATAGCGTTGATCTGAATGATTTTTACAAGTTCAGCTGCTGACTTTGGCCTGATCTTCTGATCACTTCATTGAATTGTCTTTAAGTAAATCTTGAGCATGGCTGAAACAGCAATCGGGGGCCTACACGTTTTCTGTCTAGATGGTCTCATGGGGTTTCTTAGCCGGCCACCAGGTCTGTCTAATGCAGATAACGTGACCTATTCGCAGGACAAGGCCTAAAGATCACCCTACTCCCATTCTGTGGGAGGCACACACACTCTGAAGGAGACTTGGGGGAGGAGATAGATGTGACACCTACCTGGTGGTCTAATTCTGACACTTGTCAGGGAAAAGTGCTTTTTACTGTAGCAAAGGGAAGGAAAAACAAAGACATGACTGACTTGAAACTTAATAAAGAAAGATATTGAAATCTACATCTAGAAAGAAAGGAAGAAACCGGATGGAGACTCATGTCGTCCAAGGTCATGTAATAAAAGCAAGAATCTAAATTCAGCAGTGCTCTTATCTGTGAGATACGTTGGAATCTTCATTCTTTTGGAGTGGAATGAAGAAGAATGAGATCATAGATCGCCACAGAGAGCTTCTTGAAAGAACATAGGGAAATGAATCAAAATTTCTAAAGCTGGAGTTATTTTGGCCCGATCTGTGTAAAAAAACTTTATTTGCATGTCTCTGGCTTTTCCTGAAAGCAGGGCAGTACTTTAAAATTGGACAGAAAGCTAGGAAAATAAAATAAATGAATGGATGAATAAAGTATAGATAAACATGTATATAACTCTGTACATGTATTTGTGTATATAATTTAGTTTTGAATATGTAGTTTCAAAAAGGCAATGTATTCACATTGTATAAAATAAAAAATGTCCAAATAATGCAGAATTAAAAGTAAGAGGAACATGTTGCCATGTTCAAAATGCTTTCCCATGCTTGAGCTTATTTTTATTTTATTTTAAAATTTATTTATTTATTTCTATTTCAGATTTCCAAACAAGCATTTTTTTTTTTTCTTTTGTGTTTTTGGAGGCAGGGTCTTGCTCTGCCTCCCAGGTTGGAGTGCAGTGGCACAATCATAGCCTGACCTCCTGGGCTCAAGCAGTCCTCCCACCTCAGCCTTCTGAGTAGCTGGGACTACAGACCCACACGACTAAACCCGACTAGTTAAAAAAAAATGTAGAGACTGAGTCTTGCTATGTTGCCCAGGCTTGTCTCAAACTCCTGGGCTCAAGCCATCCCCCTACCTTGGCCTCCCAGAGTGTTGGGATTATAGGCCTGAGTCACCCTGCATGGCCAAAACCTAATTTTTAACATTACAAAGCACAGAGTTACAAGGTGCACACATCTGAACACCTTCGGTGAGAGTCCCTTTGCCATGCAGGCAAACCAGGGACAGTGAGAGGCAGATGTGGGAGGCAACCAACCAGCTACCCAAAAGGCCCTTAGCAACCCAGTCCTAGGGTGATGAGAGGAATGGAGGGGCCACCTCTTGTGCCCCTGGCCCTGAGTGCTCTGAAGGTCTCCAGAAGTCTTGTGAATTGTCCTAGCAGTTAATTTCAAGCTCTACATACAAATGAGGACCCTTTGAAAGCTGTTTATTTGTTGACCATGAGGCACGACATATGCATTTGCCAGAGGTGCTCTGGGCAAATCATGGTCAGGGTAGGTGAGAACACCAGAGAGCGGTCAGCAAGGTTGGAAGGGGATCCTAGAGTTTGAGACTGTGCCTTTCCCAGTTGGCCATGTATATGAAATTTATCACCCCGTAGGCTGTGGGGGTTTCCCCTGTGCACAGCACGCACCTCCTCAGGTTACTGATCGTGCTCAGCCAGGGTGTGGGCGGTATGCGAGGGATGGCTTCACAGTGAGCCCTCAGTCAATGACTGATTGACCCTGTGACTGTTGTTTATATTATGCCCCTTTAGACACATCCATCCACAAGAGATAGGAGCCACAACGGTGCCTGGATAGCTCCTGAGGACTGACTAGCTGCCTCCACATCCTTAATGTGTCTGAACTCTTTGGATGGCAGCCGTGGGCTGAACCCTTCTGTGCTCTGAAAGGGACTTTGTCTCTAGCTATGGGTGTGTGCGAGCTGACATTTGTCTTTTATTTTCCCCTGTCTGTGGCTGCAACATCAATCCCCCAATGCTGAGGGAGTGAGGGGCACTGCACTCCCACTCCATTGGCAAATCCTTGAAGGGCCTGCCTGGCCCCCTGGGTGTGTCCAGCTGCGTAACAGGGCAAAGCTTGCTGGTGAAGGCTGGTGAGGTGGGCTGTGATAGCAGCCCTGATGCACACTGGAGGCTTTGGGGAGGAGGTGCAGTAGAGAGGACTCCCACTCCCTCCCTGCACAGGGTGAAAGGCCACGAACGAGGTAGGAGCACTTGGCAGGCGGCAAGAGAGGCAGGAAAAGGAAATAGAGGAGAGGGAGCTGTATACATTAGAGGTGGTCATGCCTGCTGGGAGCTCATGGGCCTGTCCCACGGGACTCAGCCTTGGCCCCCAAACCTGGATGTTGACTGTCTTCAGTAGGAAGAGAAGCATGGTCCCTGGAGACTACTTGGAACATTAAAAGAATCTGTCTGTTGTGAAGCCACTTGGTAGAGATACTTAGAAAGCACTTGCCTTCTGCATGCTAGGGGCGCATCTGGGAGTTGGGGAAGGTGTTCCAGATTGCGGGCTGAGCACTCGTTCCTGCAAAGCTCTGTCTCTGTGTGCCCTGAGTCTTGGCCCATCCAGTAGCCTTCTGTGGTCTCCTCTAGGGCTGGGGCTGTTTGTCCCTCTGTGGGTGCTAATTTGACCCTGTGGGTCAGCAGCCCCTGCCGCCATGGGAAAGTTTTTCATTTGTTTCTTCTCAAGAAATGGCTTCCTGAAGAAGCAGAAAGGGTGTGCAGAGTTGGGGTCTTATGGGATTTTATTGCCGCTTGCTCCCTTCAGCTCTCAGAATCTCTGCCCTGTGACTTGTGTGTAGGGTCCAGATGGGTTGAGAGAAAGGAAAGACCCAGGGAGGGTCCGAGGACCTGGAAGCAGGAGTCAGGGCATTCAGCTTGAGGTTGATGCCACCTGGCTGCCCTGAATGCATGCCAGCAGAGTAGGGCAGGGAGTGCAAATTCTAGAAAATAGAGGTAAGGCCGGCTTTGAGATAGGACTGGGTGCCAATTCCTCTTAACTTTTTAGATTCTTGGCTTCAGCCAGACCTGTCTCAGGCCAAGACACTTTTCAGTTTTGAGAGGCCAGCGTTCCTCTGCATCCTGTTTGGTGTACGTTGCCATCTCACTGGATGATTGTGTGCCTCTGGCAGGGCTTTACTGCACCGCCCCCCGACCCTCCACCCCACAAAGAAAAACTGTATGAGCTCTGTCAGCCCTCCCCCTGCACCCCCCCGACTTGGGAGGGAAGCCCGGTGCTGCCCATCTTATGCTGGGGAAGGTGTGCAACTTGGGCCCAGGCTCAGACTGGACCTCGTGCCCACCAAGGGCTGGAGTCGGAGCAGGCCGCCAGGGTGCCTCTGTCTTCAAGCCTTCCTGCTGTTGACATAAAGCCTAGAAAGCTGAAAAAAAGAAAGAGACTATTCAGGTATAGAAAGTTGGATAAATAGGTGGGGTCAGAAATGGGAATAAGCAAGAAACTTGAACTGTGATTGTGACACTATCAGGTCCAGAGAGACGAGGCCTCTATTTTTGCTTTGGAGAGAATCGTGTGATGGCGAGGATGAAGGATTTTGGACATAGGTATTTTTTGTGCTTTCTTAGCTTTGTATTTTGGAGCTGTCTGTGATGGATCAGAGGGATGTTTCCCTCTCTAAATCCCTTTGTACCTAGAAAGCTCTTGGAGGGAAAAGGGGCCAGTGAGACCCTTCTCTGCCCCTAGGCCTGAAAAGCAGCTATCCCCAGTAGAAAGGGGACCCCCAAGACAGAGGTCTCCTGTTCTGCTTATGTGGTTCATTTTGCTTCTGATAGTATTTATATGTTGTGAGTCAGGCTTCTGGGATCAAAGTCCAGCTCTGCCATGGACTAGTTGTGGGACTTGAGCCTTTCTGTACCAGTTTCTTCATCTAGAAACTGGATGTCATTATTGGAGTATCTGCCTTCTAGGCTGTTAGAGGTGTCCCAGAGTGCGTCTGCTGATAGGTGCATAGACCAGACCCCGGCCTGGGCGAGCACTCAGTGACCACTGGCTCTTGCTGTTGTTGTTAGTGCTGAAGTGGAGGTCTGTGCAGAGAGTTCCGGTCTCATGAGTGAGTCTATGAACATCCAGGCAGTGGCTGAGCTCTTTCCATCTCTCTGTTCATTTGTGTGCCCCATGAGTGTTTAGCTGAGCCGCCTGATGCATCAGGCATTGCACTAGTCATTGAACAGAGAGTGGATGAGTTGTGGGTCATGTCCTACATGAGCTCGCAGAGGGGAGGAGGAGAGGTGGGAGCACTCCTGGGTCGTTCTCCTGCAGAGCTCTGCTGCGTCAATGTTGAGGCAAGGAGAGCCAGGAAGACCAAGGCTAGACTGGGCTGGGGAGGCATCAGGGAGAAGATGGTCTGTATCTTAGCCTGAAGCACAGGTGACCTGCACCCCTTTCCTTCAGAGGGAACAAACCGAGAACATGATAAAGGGAGAAGAGTGAGGTGCACCTGCTGCCATTTTGCAGAGGCATTGGACTAACTTTGTCAGGGGTCTCTCAGGGAAGGGGTCAGCAGTCCCTTAGGCCTCTGCTCCCCATCTGTCAAATGGGATGGCACGAAGACCTGCTGATTATTATGTGTGGAGTGTGTCAGGTGTTTTTCGGGAGCTGTCTTTGAGTTTAGACAACTTTGTGACCAAGATGGTGCTCTTGTGCTGCTGTGTGCCCTGGAGGGCTGGCCTCAGGCATATACCAGCAAGGCCTCTGGGGGTGGAGCGGCTTGGGCATTGTTGCCATCTGAGATGTGGGATGTTCCCATTGTGTGGTCTGGGATTCTCTACCGGATTTCAAAGACAGGGAAAGGAAATAGGAAGATGCAGCTGTAAATCGCCATTTCAGGAAGGGAGACTGAGATGAATGGGTCCATTTCAATGAATGAATATATTCATTTTGCAAATGGCTATGCTGGGAGCCAGAGAAGTAAAATGATTTTACCCAAGTTTATGCTAAAGGTTAATGGTGGAGTCTAATCCACTAAAACGTGGGTGGTGGGGTTGGTCAGCTGGGGTCTGCTGACTCTCCACTTGGGGTCCTTTCCTCTGAAATGTCCTGCTTCTTGCTATCCAAGCTCTTGTTTTCTTGACTTTGCAAGTACCCACAGCTCTGGAATAGACCTCAGCAATTCTGTAAGTAGTGCTGACCACCTTGCCCTAGCTCCGCTGTGTCTTGGACAGGCCTGTGCCAATTTTGCTGGCTTCCACCTGAGCTCCAGTGGGTTTGGGGGGCTGTCCTGGGCCTCTAGGATATTTAGACATCATCCAAGAAAGAGTCCTTAAAATGTACCACTGTGAATAACCAAAGTGACAAATCAAACAACGCACCCTGTCCCGACCCTCAGACTCTTTAAACCAGTGGTTCTCAAGTGTGATCCCCAGACTAGCAGCATTAACATCACTTGGGGACTTGTTAGAAATGCACATTCCTGGCCAGGCACAGTGGCTCATGCCTGTAATTCCAGCACTTTGAGAGGCCAAGGTGAGGATCTCTTGAGGCCAGAAGTTTGAGACCGGCCTTGGAAACATAGTGAGACACCATCTGTACAAAACTAAAGTTTTTTTTTTTTTTAATTAGGTGGTGTGGTGGCTCATGCCTATAGTCCCAGTTACTCAGGAGGATCCCTTGAGCCCTGGAGCTCAAGGCTGCAGTGAGCTGTGATCGCACCACTGTACTCTGACCTGGGCGATAGAGTGAGACGCGGTCTCTAAAAATAAAAAGCAATGCAGATTCCTGGGCTCCATCTCATGGCTGCTGACTCAGAAGCTCCAGGGGTGGAGCCCAGCGGTCTGCATTTTTAACAATCCTCCAGGTGATTCTGATGATGCTCACTCCAGCATCTCTCAGAGCGAGGGATAGTTTGTGGCTTTTCTGAAGCCCACTCCCTATCTTTTCCCTCCCAGGAGACCATCCCACATTTCAACTTGCAGTTTGGGCAAACACCAGGGGGTAGATTGGAGAGGAATGAAAAGCCAGTGACCCCATGGTAGGAAAAGCTGTTTGCCTTGGCAGGTTTGCTGGACTCAGAGCCAAGATTCTATCAATCCTAGTGATGGACTTTATTTACGTGATTCTCCTATTCTTCTCTCTCTCCCTTCAGCGCAGGGTGGTGGTGGGGGTGGGGGGGTGGGGGCGGCTGGGGGTGGAAGAGGCTATGGTGCACACTGGGAAGGGGAGGGGCCCCAGTTCTTCTCTGATCCACTCTGAGGCCCAAGCCCTTGCTCCCCAAGATGCGTGGCTTCCCAGATGAAACCACATCAGGCAACATTTTGCTCTCAAAATGGGGTTTTCATTTTGCACCATTAGCTGAACTCAGTGGGGATTTAACACAATCCAGGAAATCAAGCAGTTAGCAGCAGGATTCTGGATGACTGACACTGATTCTGCTGGTGTGTATTCATTGATGATGCCGGCGTGTGTGTGCGCATCTGTACACGAGCTTGCGTGTGTGTGTTCATATGTGAATATTGGGGAAAGGGCTCTGCAAAGTTGCAATCTCTACTCTCCTGCCTGGCCACCTTCCCAAGGTGTCTGGGGTCCAGAAAACAGGACAACTTCAATTAAATAATTTGTCCCAAATGAGCCACTCAGGAGCATTTTCCACATCTGCTATTTTTTGTTTGTTTGTTTGTTGGAGATGAGAGAAAAAAAAATCTGCTTTGGATCTTGTTCTTTTAGTTTAGTTTTTTGTTTTCTTGTGTGTAACGTATGTCTTGTAGTCAGCAAATGCATCTAAGTATGCAGCATGTGGCTTGTGGTCAGGGGAAAGACGCTGAGTTATTGTGACAAAGCACAAGCCCCTTTCTCTGCTAAACGAATTAATGATGCCAGACATCGGCTCCTGCTGGGAACAGAGGGGTCTGTTAAGCTGCCATTGCAAGGCCATTGTCAGTAGGACTTATCTGGGCCCTAGTGCCGCAAAGGCAGCTCGCCATGGTGCCCAGACCTCTGCTGAGTGTTGGAAGGAGGTTGTGGTTGCTTTCAGCCAAATGCTGTTACTGAATCTCATTTGCACAATTGGACTTGGGGAGGGTGCTTTCTGCCTCAGGCCTCGGTTACTTACCCAAGACATGTGTGATCTGGGGCTGGGAGGCAGAAACCGGTGCTCTGTCTTTACGGTTTAGTGAGGCTTTAGTATATGAACAGACTTTTCCACCTGGAGGCTCTGTGGGGTAGGAGGGGTGGAGCAGTCCCACGGGACTGGTGCATTGGGGTGCCTGTCTATGGGCCCTTCCCAATCAACCAAGCTGGGCTAAGCCACTCTGTAGACTTTACAGAATGGTATGGTGGCTCACATCTTTGAGAGCACTTTGAGAGGCTGAGGTGGGAGGATCACTTGAGCTCAGGAGTTCGAGATCACCCTGGGAAAGATGGCAAGAACCTGTTTCTACACAAAAATTAAAAAAATAGCCGGGTGTGATGCTGGATGTTTGTAGTCACAGCTACTCAGGAGGCTGATGTTGAAAGATCACTTGAGCCCAGAATATCAAGGCTGCAGTGAGCTGTGATGGCGCCACTGCACTCCAGCCTGGGCAACAGAGCGAGATCCTGTCTCTTAAAGAGTTTGCATCTCGGATCACGAGGTCAGGAGATCAAGACCATTGTAGCTAACATGGTGAAACCCCATCTCTACTAAAAATACAAAAAATTAGCTGGGCATGGCAGTGTGCACCTGTCGTCCCAGTTACTCGGGAGGCTGAGGCAGGAGAATTGCTTGAACCCAGGAGACGGAGGTTGCAGTGAGCCGAAATTCTGCCACCACACTCCAGCCTGGGCGAAAGAGCAAAACTCTGTCTAAAAAAAAAAAAAAAAAGAGTTTGCCAGTCTCACTGTGACTAACTTGCCCTCTACTTCTCAGGTCATCTGTCTCTTTGGGAACTTTAGGCCCCTCTGAAAGAGAAGGCAATTTAGGGAAAAAGCAAGTCTCTTAGGAATCAGAGTGTGTGGTCTGGTATCTGCCTCTGGGTGATTTTTTACTATCAGCACCTTTCGGAAAAAATTGATCCAACTGCTTGCCCTGTCATCCCAGATGGCTAGGCCCCGATTCATCCCCTCTTGCTCTCCTACTGGAAGAACTGCCGTATAAAACACAAAGCTCTGGACAGAGAGGCAGGGAGCAGGTTCCAGGCAAAGCTAACAAATGACTTCACTTTTGAGCATCGGTTGAACCAGATTTAATGTATCTTCCAGTTCTAAGTAAATAATCGCATTCTAACCCAGTTGATTTTGTTATCTGAAAAATGATGGGGATTGACTAAATCAGTGGACTGCCTCCCTCCTCCTTCTCAAAAAAGAAAAAAAAAGGAAACAAAAAGCTGGTTGAGAAAGCAGAATTCTTACTCAAAACCCTTAAGAAGTCCTAACTATAGCCAAGTTGCTCCAGCTGAATGGAGGGTGAAGGGTCTGGAGATGTAAAATCTCTGTATTTCCTTCATGATCTGACATTTTGTGGTTCATTTACATTTTATATATACTGACATTCTTTATTAGAGAGTAAGTTTTTTAAATTTTAAATTTTTGATTCAAAATAAATATAGTTTAAAAGGTTAAATTGGAACCAAAGGTTTTTAACAAAAGCTGCAGTTCCCTTCCCACCTCTAGTTCCTATGACCTAGAAGTAATAATTTTCAAGGATTTTAGTGATTTCTTCATATTCAGCAAACTGGAGCAAATAAATAACATGTTTATAATTTGATTTCTTATTTTTAATATTTAGACATTCTTTATTGATTTTCTGTTATTGAAGTTAAAGATTTATCTCTCTTACACTGTCTTTCCAGTATAGTTATATCACATTTTTGGTTAATATTCAGTGTTTAATTTATTATAATTATGTAAATATTATTTGCAGCTGAGCCATGTAGTGTACTGCATATTTATTTCCTTTCTTTTACATCGTTTTGTTTTTCCTGGAGATAGTAACTGCCCCATTTTATTCACCCAGTTACTTATGTTCATCTTATGAATTCAGCCCCAACCTTTCTGGCAGATATGCATCAGGAAATCGGCCTGAGTTCTCTTTCCTGCCATTGGTCTGGGCTGATGGAGCTTTATGCCTGTTTGTTAGACAGGATTCTTCAGAGAAACAGAACCAACAGAAGATGGGAGAGGGAGTTAATTAGGGGCATTGGTTCACAGGATCAGAAGAGTCTCACGATAGGCTGTCTGCAAGCTGGAGAACCAGAGAAGCCTCAGAACAATGCAGCCCCCAGTCTGAGGCTGAAAGCCTGAGAGCCCCCAGGAGGCCACTGGTGCAAGCTCCAAAGTCCCAGAGCCGAAAAACATGGAGTCTGATGTGCAAGGGCAGGAGGAGAGAAACAGCCATTATTGGGAAGGGAGGGACAGCGGAAACTCCACAAGCTGAATACCCATCTTCTTCTCCCTTCTTTATTCTGACTGCCCTCACAGCTGATTGGGTGGTGCCAGCCCACATTGAGGTCTGAATCTTACTCTTCCAGCCCACTGACTCACGTGTCAGTCTCCTCTGAAACACCCTCTCAGACACACACATGTCTCCAGCCTTCTCAGCATCCCTCAATCTAAGCACATCACAGCCTGCCACACAGTTGTTCTGGAAAAACCATCCTAAGCCTTCCTTTTCCTTTCTTAGGTTAGACCTTTGTCCTGAATCCTGTGTCTTGTTTAATTCTGCATTTTTAAAAATAGTTAAGTGAGATGATGGACATGCTAATTAGCTTGATTTAATCATTCCTTCTTATATACAAAACATCACATTGTAACCCATAAGTGTATACAATTATTGCTTTTCAATCAAAAGTAACATTAATAATGCTTTTTTTTTTTTTTTTTTTGAGACAGAGTCTTACTCTGTTGCCTAGGCTGGAGTGGCATGATCTCAGCTCACTGCAGTCTCTGCCTGCCGAGTTTAAGCAATTCTTCTGCCTCAGCCTCCTGAGTAGATGGGCCTACAGGTGCACACCACCATGCCTGGCTAAGTTTTTGTATTTTTAGTAGAGACAGAGTTTTGCCATGTTGCCCAGGCTGGTCTTGAACTCCTGAACTCAGGCAATCTGCCTGCCTTGGCCTCCCAAAGTGCTAAGATTACAGGTGTGAGCCACTGTGCCTGGTTAATAATACATCTTATAAATTTAAAAATTCTGCATTTTTGTAGAGCACATCATTGAGTAGTTTCCTAAGAAAAGACACATGGGAGATGATGTTTTAAAACTTTTTAATGCCTGAAGATGTTTTTATTCTACTCTTGCATGCTGATTGATAGCTTGTCCCAATATAAACTTTGGCAGTTTTAAAGACATTGATTCATTATCCTCCAGCTTCTAGTGTCTGTATTGATAAATCCAGTGCAACTGGGATACTGATCCTTTGTATTAGATGTCTACTCTTTTCTCTTGAAGATTTTAAGAGTTCTTTTTGTCCTTCATATTTCTAAATGTCATGATTCTTTGAGCTGGGTGCTGTTTAACCTGAGGACTCATGTTCTTCATTTCTGGAAAGTTTTCTTGCATTATTTCTTTGGTATTTTCTCCCATTTGTTTTCTTGGTTCTCTCTTGCTATATAATACCCTTTTCTCAGATGTTGAAACTCTTGGATTGATTCTCTTTTTCTTTCCTCTATTTCCCATCTCTTTGTCATTTCGTTCATCTTTTCAGGAAATTTCTTCAACCTTATCTTTTAAAAAACGTTTTAAAAATATTCTTGAAAAAAATTTTTTTAGACAGTTGGGCTCTGTGACCTAGCCTAGAGTGCAGTGGTGTGATCTCAGCTCACTGCAACATCTGCCTCCTGAGTTCAAGCGATTCTCCTACCTCAGCCTCCCAATTAGCAGGAATTATAGGCACATGCCACCACATAGGCTAATTTTTGTATTTTCAGTAGAGATGGGGTTTTGCCATGTTGGCTGGTCTGGTCTGGTCTTGAACTCTTGGCTCCAAGTGATCGACCTGCCTTGGCCTCCCAAAGTGCTGGGATTATAGGCATGAGCCACTATGCCTGGCCTCTTCAACCTTATCTTAAAACCATTATTTATTGATTTTCTGTTATTGAAGTTAAAGATTTATCTCTTTTATACTATCTTTCCAATATAGTTATATCACACTTTTGGTTAATATTGAATGTTTAATTTATTAGAATTGTGTAAATATTATTTGCAGCTGAGCCATGTAGTGTACTGCATATTTATTTCCTTTCTTTTACATCTTTTTACTTGTCTTGAATTTTACATTTCTTCTTATATTTTAAATTTCCGAGTAATCTTTCCTAGTCTCTGAACATTCCTTTTAATAGCTTTCTGTTCTTGTTTTAGGAATACAAAAGTCTTATCTAATTTATTATCATTTAAAACAATTTTTTTGAGGGAGGGTCTCACTCTCTCACCCAGGCTGGAGTGCAGGGGTGCAATTATAGCTCACTGCAGCCTCAATCTCCCAGACTCAGGTGATCTTCTCACCTCGGCTTCCTAAGTAGCTGGGACTACAGGCATGCAACACCATGCCTGGCTAATGGTTTTTTTTTTTTTTGGTAGAGATGGGGTCTCACTATGTTGCCCAGGCTGGTCTCTAACTCTTGGGTTCAAGTGATCTGCTTGTCTCAGCCTCCCTAAGTGCTGAGATTACAGGTGTGGGCCACCATGCCTGGCCATATTATCAATTTTTTAAGTTTTTTTTAATTTTTATTTTTATTTTATGTACAGAGAGCTACTATGGTTTCTTTCATTTGGTGGATGTGCTGGATAATCCATTCAAGGAAGCTCACTTAGTCTAACTTAATGAAGCCTACCTCCTCTGCATACTGATGGAAACACTGGCAGCACATGTTGAGGCCGTAATGATAAGAGCGAGAACCTGGCCTGATTTTTTTGGGTGACTCCAGGAGAGCCACTGGTGACCCATCTTGCTTTTAGGAGTGCAACAAGGGAAAAAGCGATTTTTTTTTTTTTTTTAATACTCCCTGCATTGTCTCTGTTATCTCTGAATTCCTTTTCTTCCTTTTCTGTTTTGAATGTTCGGTCTTTGCCATTCACATTTGGAGGCTTTCCTCAAATACCTGCCAGACCTTGACTGTCCATTTGAATTTAACAGCAAGACACGAAGTTGGAAGCTCTTTGTGTACATGCAGGGCCTGTGATTTGTTGGGCCTCACTGGAGAATTTTGTGGAGGGCCCATAGGCCTTTTCTTTTGAACTACTCTTAGGTTGATGCAGAAGTAACTATGGTTTTTGCAATTGAAAGTAATGGCAAAGACCGCGACTACTTTTGCAACAGCCTAATAATTTCTTTAGAGAAAATCCACCCAATCCTCTGACACAGGCATATAAATGTAGTGTTCTAAGACCTGAGTGTCTCATTCTTCACTTTGCTGACGTTCATGTAACTCTTTGGTGTTCACACAGCAGCACCCTGTCCTGTCCTCCTCTGTGTCTAGTATACCCCAGCTGCAGGCTGTCTGCAGGTTCAGGCCTCCTTTGAGATGGAGTCTTGCTCTGTCACCCAGGCTGGAGTGCAGTGGTGCAATCTCAGCTCACTGCAACCTCCACCTCCTGGGTTCAAGCGATTCTCCTACCTCAGCCTCCCGAGCAGCTGGGACTACAGGCCTTCTGTATGGAATGAAGCCCGTGGCTATTGCTGGAGTTGGTGAGGGCAGCCACCTGGACTCAAGGCCCAGGGGAGTGGGTCTGAGTGTCCCTATGTGAACTTGCTGCCAATCCCAGGAGTGTCCAGGGGCCCCAGTTCAGGAGCATTTGTGGGACCTGCTGTGCAGATGGGCTTGTTTCTTACTGGCGTCCCTGTCTGTCCCTCTTTTTCTTCTTTTCTCTGTACTTGACTGGCATCCCTGTCTGCATTTTAACTTTTCTTCTCCCTTTTAAGCTAGATTCTACCATCCATTTACTTTCTATCATACAAAATGTTGTTGATACGATCTTGTTTCCTTTACCACTTTCTTGCATGTGTTTGTAACTTGTTTTTTTGACTATAATTTTAAACTGAGTTCAAGAAGAGTGGGAATGATTGCATGTGCTCAGTCTAATCCATGTGGCTAGTGTGCCTGGGAATGCTCCTTCACACTCAGTCCGGAAGCTTGGTGGGATGGCTTCTGTCTTCTTTTCCCTTCCCGTTGGATTTTTGCTCTCTGGAATTTGCCCTCACCACTCTGGATCCTGGCCTCCTATGGGTTGCCATAGCCCCCTAGTCACCCAGTTAAGTGGTCTAGTTTCAGACTCATTCTTAAGCTCTTCGGCCCTTAGGGTTGACGGGTGTTTCCTCCATTTAAATGGACCCTGTGGTTTTCATGACACTGGTTTCCCAGCGGGGCCTCTCATGGCATTTACATTAACTCTTCTTCCTTTCACCTGACGAAGGTGCTCCCTGGTGTCCTTCTTTCTCTCTGTACTTTACCCTTCATTACTACTATCATCTGCACTCAGATGAGTTATAGATTGATTCCTAATGCAACCCCATGCCACCTTTCCCCACAGACCCTTCCTGGATTCCTACAGCCATTCCACAGGACTGGTTATGAAATGACTGGCTCTGGGCCAATGGTTGCCTTATGTTCAAAGTCATCGATAGGATGTCTCAGGCTTGGGAGGGTTGGAGGCACCATTTGTAGAAGCAGGGAGTCAGGAGGAAGAGACGACTTTGAAGAATGTGAAGGTTTGGGATGGTGTGTGATGACTTCCTCATTCTCATTTCAGCTTCCCAAATAGGGCCAGGCTTCTTAGGGGAGCCTACCAAGGAAGTATAAGTTGTGAGCAAAAATGGTTTGTGTGACTGCAGGTGGAATGAAAGCATAATGGCTTACTCAAATGTAATGGATTATTTTAAGATTTCCCGAGAAAGACCCAGATAGGCCCTTGTTGCAGCCTCAGATTTTGAGTTTTCAAAGTTTCTGGGTCTCTGAATTCTTGCTGGCAGCGATGCCTAGGTGGGAGTCATGTCTTATCCTTGGAGGATGTTGAAATTTTTGCTTAAGAAAAAAAACACATAATTTTTAAATTTTGTTGTTTGGTTTTAGATCAGGGTCTAGCTGTTACAGGGAACTGAGATCCAGGGCCCAAGGTGGTAGTTTAGCCCAATGAGGGAAGCATGGAGGGAGCCCAGGGTGGGGATAGTGCTGTAGATAAGCCTTGCCGTCTCCCGGAAGTACCCAGCAGGGGCTCCTCAGATGGTTGATCCACCAGGCCTGCAGTCGTATGGTGCCCTGCATACAGACAGAGAACTGAAACTCAAAGAAGAACCCAGGACCTGGGACTGTATCCAGTGGTTGCCCCAGCTGTTACCTTCTGGGCTTCTGTTTGTCCACTACCACCATTTACATTGCAAATTCAGTCCATGGGCAACATCACTGGGGCCCTGTGAGCAAGATGGGATGGGGTGGTGGTGATCAGTTCCGGGCTGCTCCTGAGCCAGCACCTGCCCTCGCCCCAGCAGCCATGGGATGCAGCATGGTGGGAGTCTGCACACACACCCACGAGGAAAAATCCACCTGGGACAGCTCATGATCTTTTCAACATTGTTGGTGATCTGCACCCCTAAGACAAACCCTTGAAAGACAGAAAGATGTTAGTAATTTCTGGCCATATGTGCCTTCTTCCCTGCTCTCCCCACCTCAAAAAAGAAAGGGGCCAAGTGGCAAGACAAGAAGTAAAATCTAATGTGTAACACATTCCCATACTCTGATTTCTCCTCCCTCACTGCTCCCCCACCTATGTAAACTACATTCCTTTACATGGTCATGGCAAAGGAACATTAATTTTTGATTTGAATTGTGATTGAAAGCAACACAATCAGAAGAGTGAAGTAGTTTCCACTGAAGCAATATCATTTCTAACCGGGTTGTGGTATGTATGGCAGGAGAGAGTGGTTTTGGGGTTAGGTGTGGCTTCTGATCCTGATTCTGTATCTTACAAACTGTGGCCTCATGCTGTTGTTACTTAACCTGAGTCCTTGTCCTTGATTGTAATAAAGTACTATTGATGCCTTCTTAACGTGGTTGCTGGGAGTATTAAACAAGGAATCATAGATAGACATATCCCATTCTCATCTTCAGAGCCCAGCACGTGGTGGGTACTGTACTATGATGGCTCACTTCTCTGCAGAAAAGAGGGTGCCTGCCTTGTCAGCTGGAGTGTGTATTGATTTGTCCCATCTCTAATAAATAAAATAAATTAAAATATTAAATAATAAAGCTTTCACAAGTGCAGTTTCTCCTTTGCCAGAGAAGTCTCTTTCAACCAGGAAGCACTCTTTTGCCATTTCATAAGTGAAGTCATTTTGAAATGTAGGTGAAACTGGGAAGAGGGTCTGAACTCCTCTCCATGATCTTCTTGGTCTATTTAATCAGTACTCCAAGTTTGCCATTCATTCTAAAGAATTTTGGAACCATAGAGTCAGCATGGACAACATCCAGATTAAAAGTGCACATTTAGACATGGGTTTCAACTTAGGATTAGTGACTTTAGGCAAGCCAACTTAACCCCCTATGCCTCAGTTTTCTCATCTATTAGATGGGAAAATAATTATGCCTTCCTCCTGGGATTGTTAGAATTGACTTGAGGAAATGCACAGAAAATACTTAGCATGTGTCCTGGCAGGTCACATGCTTTCATAATTCTTAGCCACTGTGATTTAGTTCAGGTTCAAGACTTTCCACAGGGTGTGTGGGTGGAAGCCTTGCGTCATTAAAAAGAGGGGGCTTGGTAATTTTCTATTAAAAAGAATTCAGAGGAGATGCAAATTACCTGGTAACTGGCACCTAGAAAGTGATTTCCAACTCTTTTGGGAATATCTGGGGTTGGCCAGTCTTAAAGGGGAGTTGATTGTACCAGCGACACTGTGTGTTCAGTCTGCTTTGTTTATAGAGCGCGTCCACGCTCATTTATCTTCATCAGTAGCCCCTGTGGAGCCACTGCTACAGGATGTGGCTCACAGGTTAACACTGTTAATTCAATGTCCATTGGGACAGAGAAAAGAGAAAGCAGAGCTGGTGAATGGACCGGTTTCCCATTCTCCTGGGAGTTGAGAACAGAAGCAGCCCTGGTACCATATTGGATTTGAAGAGAGCTCATCACCTGGATTTATCAATTAGGACTTCACCAGGGCTTGCTCTAATCAGCCAGGAAGTCAAAGTAGATTTGGATTTTGTGTAGGTCTTCTCAGTTGGCAGAAGATTAGTACTGCCTGTCAGTGGGGATTAGTGGTTGATTAGCGATTGACTGATATTAGCAGTACCTGCTATCTTACCATCATAGAGACCCAGTAGTAGAAACTGATTTCTCCCATGCTGTGGTTGGACGTTGATGTTTAATGCAGGAAGCATGACCATTTGAAGCAATCTTTAACTTTCCCTTGCTGAGTGCACACACATAGTTCTGCCTGTCATTTTATAGGACTCAATTTTCAAGGAATTGTAGGTCTTTCAGTGTTAAAATACTAAACCAGTAACTTGCTCTTTAAAACAAAACCAAACAAAAAGAAACCCTCATGGTCAGGCATGGTGGCTCATACCTGTAATCCCAACACTTTGGGAGACTGAGGAGGGAGGATTTCTTGAGTCCAGAAGTTCTGGGCAACATAGTGAGACCCGTCTCAAAAAAAAAAAAAAAAAAAAAGCCAGACATGATGGTGCATGCCTGTAATCCCAGCTACTTGGGAGGCTGAGGTGGAAGAATTGCTTGAGCCTGGGAGTTTGGGGCTGCAGTGAGCTAAGATCGAGACACTGCACTCCAGCCTGGGCGATAGAGTGAGACCCTGCCTCCACAAAGACATCAACAAAAAGCAAAAACACTCAGGGTTTTTTGTTTTTGAATATTGAGATCAATAGCATCAGATTGTGTGGATTAAATTGGGTTATAGGACCCTTTTTTCTCTTAAAGCAGTGCATGATATTCTGAGTCACTGTATTTTTAAAAAGAGCAATGTGATTTAGTTTTGAAGTTTATTTGAGGATCTCCTGGTACCGATGGCCATTACAGAGAGATACCACTGGATATCACAGAATAGGGGGTGGAGGCAGTGGCAGAATGGGTAACTGAGACCTTTATTGTTATTTTTATTTTTGAGATGGAGTCTTGCTCTGTCCCTCAGGCTGGAGTACAGTGGCGCAGTCTTGGCTCACTGCAATCTCTGCCCCCCAGGTTCAAACAATTCAACTGCTTCAGCCTCCTTAGTAGCTGGGATTATGGACACCTGCCACCGTGCCTGGCTAATTTTTGTATGTTTAGTAGAGATGGGGTTTCACCATGCTGGCCAGGTTGGTCTTGAACTCCTGCCCTCAGGTGATACACCCGCTTTGGCCTCCCAAAGTGCTGGGATTACAGACCTTGGTTTTTATGGATAAAACTGCCGGTTTCTTGACTTGTTACTTGCCTTTCGTTTTCTCCTCCACCTCAGCTGTACACTTGGGTCATTGTTCTAGATGAAAAGCTTTGTTCTACAGTAAACACTGGAGAGTCCAAAAGACGTGAGGGAGGATGACCGACACTGTAATTGCTGCTTGGGCGATGGGATTATTAGAAGCCCAAACCTCAGCATCATGCAATATCCCCATGCAACCAACTCTGCACGTGTGCCCCTGAATCTAAAATTAAATATATATATATTTGAAGGAAGAAAGTATAAGCAAAAAATAAAATAAAATGATAAAACGCAATCACTTGGAGGCTCAAAAAAAGAAAAGCTGTGTTCTAAATGCTTTCTCTTCTCCTCTTTTCTTCTGTCCTCTCTATCTCTAGCACTGAGGATGAAAATAAAAGAAGTGAAAAAAGAAAATGGTGACAAGAAGATTGTCCCCAAGAAGAAGAAGCCTCTGAAGTTGGGGCCCATCAAGAAGAAGGACCTGAAGAAGCTCGTGCTGTACCTGAAAAATGGGGCCGACTGTCCCTGCCACCAGCTGGACAACCTCAGCCACCACTTCCTCATCATGGGCCGCAAGGTGAAGAGCCAGTACTTGCTGACAGCCATCCACAAGTGGGACAAGAAGAACAAAGAGTTCAAAAACTTCATGAAGAAAATGAAAAACCACGAGTGCCCCACCTTTCAGTCCGTGTTTAAGTGATTCTCACGGGGGCGGGGCGGGGAGGGACCCTCGGGTGGGGTGGGGGCAGGGGTACAGTGCCCCGGGAATCCTGTGGGCCTCACACACGCACTGCGCCTGTCAGTAGTGGACATTGTAATCCAGTCGGCTTGTTCTTGCAGCATTCCCGCTCCCTTCCCTCCATAGCCACGCTCCAAACCCCAGGGTAGCCATGGCCAGGTAAGGCAAGGGTCATTTAGATTAGGAAGGTTTTTAAGATCCACAGTATGGGGCAGCAGCCACTGCACAGGAGGAGGTGACAAACCATTTCCACCAGCGATGCAGTCACTAAAATACTAAAAGGGGGATTGGGCAGAAAGTGAGAGCCAGCAGCAAAAACTGCATTTTGCAACTTGTTGGTGTGGATCTACTGGCTGATCTATGCCTTTCAACTAGAAAATTCTAATAATTGGCAAGTCACGTTGCTTTCAGGTCCAGAGTAGTTTCTGTCTGCTTTAAATGGAAACAGACCCATACCACACTTACAATTAAGGTCAAGCCCAGAAAGTGGTAAGTGCAGGGAGGAACAGTGCAAGTCCATTATGTAATAGTGACAGCAAAGGGACCGGGGGAGAGACATCTCCGGCTTTGCCCAGTCTTTCCGTGTGATTGCCTTTGGATCTGAATCAGCCAGTCTCAGATGCCCCAAAGTTTTGGTTCCTATGAGCCCAGGGTATGATCTTATCCCCAAGACATGTGGAGGGGTAGCCTGTACCTGCCTTCGTGTCAGAAAAAGGAAACCACAGTGAGCCTGAGAGAGACGACGATTTTCGGGCTGAGAAGGCTGTAGTTTTCAAAACACATAGTTAAAAAAGAAACAAATGAAAAAAATTTTTAGAACAGTCCAGCAAATTGCTAGTCAGGGTGAATTGTGAAACTGGGTGAAGAGCTTAGGATTCTAATCTCATGTTTTTTCCTTTTCGCATTTTTAAAAGAACAATGAAAAACATCCACTTATTTTTCAAGGTTTTAAAACAGTCTCCATTGAGCATTTAGAAGGTGTGCTAGAGCAAGGTCTCCTGATCCGTCGGAAGCTGCTTCCCAGAGGAGCAGCTCTCCCTAGGCATTTGCCAAGGGAGGTGGATTTCCCTGGTAGTGTAGCCGTGCGGCTCTCCTTCCCGAAGAGTCCTTGGTTGCCCTAGAACCTAACACCCCGTAGCAAAACTCACAGAGCTTTCCGTTCTTTTCTTTCCTGTAAAGAAACAGTTCCTTTGAACTTGATTGCCTATAGATCAAAGAAATTCAGAACAGTCTGCCTGTCTGTCCCCCTGCACTTTTTACATGTATTTTTTTCATTTCTGCAGACAGAAAGTTGACATGGGTGGGGTGTCCCCATCCAGTGAGAGAGTTTCAAAAGCAAAACATCTCTGCAGTTTTTCGCAAGTGCCCTGAGATATTTCTTAAAGCCTTTATGTTTAATCAGTGATGTATATAAGCCAGTTCACTTAGACAACTTACCTCTTTTGTCCAATGTACAGGAAGTAGTTCTAAAAAATGCATATTAATTTCTTCCCCCAAAGCCGGATTCTCAATTCTCTGCAATACTTTGAGGACTTTTATGATTGTCCCTCTGGGCCAATGCTTATACCCAGTGAGGATGCTGCAGTGAGGCTGTAAATGGGCCCCTGCGGCCCTAGCCTGACCCAGAGGAAAGGATGGTAGATTCTGTTAACTCTTGAAGATTCCAGTATGAAAATCAGCATGCCTGCCTAGTTACCTACCTGAGAGTTATCCTGATATAATTAACCTGTCACACTTAGTGATCCTATTCTTTTAACACCTTTTTTTGTGGGGTTCTCTCTGACCTTTCGTTGTAAAGTGTTGGGGACCTTAAGTGATTTGCCTGTAATTTTGGATGATTAAACAATGTGTATATATATTAGCTAATTAGAAATATTCTACTTTTCTGTTGTCAAACTGAAATTCAGAGCAAGTTCCTGAGTGCATGGATATGGGTCTTAGTTCTGTTTGATTCACTCAAGAGTTCAGTGCTCATATGTATCTGCTCATTTTGACAAAGTGCCTCATGCAACCAGGCCCTCTCTCTGCAGCAGTGTCCTTAGTGGAGGGGTTTACCTGGAACATTAGCAGTTACCACAGAATACAGAAGAGCAGGTGACTGTGCTGTGCAGCTCTCTAAATGGGAATTCTCAGGTAGGAAGCAACAGCTTCAGAAATAGCTCAGAATGAATTGGAAATGTGAATTGCAGCTGCAGGTTTTACCACCTCCTCAGAGTCCCAGGACCTTGAGTGTCGTTAGTTACTTTATTGAAGGTTTTAGACCCATAGCATCTTTGTCTCTATCACATCAGCAATTTCAGAACCAAAAGGGAGGCTATCTGTAGGCCCAGAGCTGCACTCGCACGAACCTCGGTTTTTCTCCACAAAGTATCTAACAAAACCAATGTGTAGACTGATTGGCCTGGTCATTGGTTTCCGAGAGAGGAGGTCTGCATGTGATTTGCTAATTATCACTAGGGCCAAGGTGGGATTTGTAAAGCTTTACAATAATCATTCTGGATAGAGTCCTGGGAGGTCCTTGGCAGAACTCAGTTAAATCTTTGAAGAATATTTGTAGTTATCTTAGAAGATAGCATGGAGGGTGAGGATTCCAAAAACATTTTCTTTTTAAGATATCCTGTGTAACACTTGGCTCTTGGTGCCTGTGGGTTAGCACCAAGTTCTCCCCAGGGCAGAATTCAATCAGAGCTCCAGTTTGCATTTGGATGTGTGAATTACAGCAATCCCATTTCCCAAACCTAAAATCTGTTTTTCTCATCAGACTCCGAGTAGCCGGTTGCTGTGTCATAACTGCATAGCTGCAGGAGGCTCAGGCGATCTGTTTCAGGAGAGCACCCTAGGCAGCCTGCAGGGAATAACATACTGGCCGTTCTGACCTGTCACCAGCAGATACACAGGACATGGATGAAATTCCTGTTTCCTCTGGTTTCTTCCTGTAGTACTCCTCTTTTAGAGCCTAAGTCTCTACAAAAGCTTTGAATACTGTGAAAATATTTTACATTCCATTTCACTTGTGTTGTTTTATTAACTGCATTTTACCAGATGTTTTGATGTTATCGCTTATGTTAATAGTAATTCCCATACGTGTTCATTTTATTTTCATGCTTTTTCAGCCATGTATCAATATTCACTTGACTAAAATCATTCAATTAATCAATGATACTGTGAGCTGTGACTTTTTCTTTCCCACTCAGCCATACACTTCTCACCTTCTCCAGTGAAGCACAGGTATCTTTCTCCTCTTGAGTTTCTTCAGTGATGCTTTCTGGTCCCAGTTCAACAGCTTGCAAATGGTAACTGGGTGTGGGTGGGCTGAAGGAGAACTTGGGAGGCACCACAGGCTACCCACGCCCCCCTCTCCCATTTACCATCTGCTCCTAGAAATAACTTCCAGAAGTGTTTCTCCTGGCTGTGTGTGTTTCAGATCAGAGAGAAGGTTAAATGCTTGCTCTACAAGAATGTAGCTTTCGGCCCTGCCTGAATTTCTTTTCCATGTTTCTCATGGAAACATGCTGTTTCCCCTCCGGCTCAACTCAATGTTAGAATTACCAACTAGAATTGGAAAACTTGTTCGTATCTGGGGTCTTAGACACATAGGAGGCCTTGGAGAGGAACATATGCACCCTTAATAATAAGATGGGGTTATAGCTGGGATTTCCCAGCTAGTTTGGGACTCCCAGGTCACTCACCTGGTTGGAATTATAACCCAGGGCTCCTGCATCCCACTTGCGTAGGCGTGATGTCTGTGCTCCCTGCCGAGCTTCCCTTTGGACTCAGAGTGCTGCACCACACCCAGCCCAAGCTGTTTCATGTTAGGTTATGTGCTTCTTGACTAAGGAATTCTTCCATGTGACTTCTAATTCTGCAAGCAATTACAGTGACAACTTCAATGGACGTAGTTCTCTGATCAATAAGTCACCTCCAAACCACAGACAATGGGCAGTTTTACCCAGAAGTGATAAAATATTCCCAAGTTACCCAAATCCATGCCCAAGCACAGAAACACAACTTTTTTTAAGATGTGGTATGAGGACTTGTAAACATTCTATCAAAGTCATGCTCTAGTCCAGAAAGATTCTCACATACTAATGTATCTGACTGGTGAAATAGTGAGATACTAGCCCAGCTACGAAAAATGTCCATATTTCCTTTTAGTTCCCCTGTGGTTAATAAGAAAGAAAATTTATTCAGGCTGGGTGAAGATGTCATTGCCAGCCCCCGCCCCCACACCCTGAAGCTCACCACCATGACCCACCCTTTCCATTTTTTGTTAATCTGCAAAAGGATGATGAAGTGTGTGCAAAGGTATCTCAGCTCCAGCTGCTGGAGTCACTGTGGTGGAGTTTGGGGTACCCAAGGGTCAGGACTGCTTGAGGCTTGTGCCTCAGAGACGCTGGCAGCACTTGGAACCACAGGCTTGTCCTCAAGCTGCATGGCACCTGCACCTCTTTAATGAACAATTTCGGCACTCCCCTAGGCAGGAGGTATAAAAGACCAAGGGACACAGAGGTAGGCTGGTCTTAACTTCAAAAGCTGTCTCCCCACCTTGGGTCCAGAAATGCTAGCAATTCACTTTTGCTCCTGACGGAGGGACATTGTACTAATCATCCAATAGCAATTGAAGGGCAGAGGGAGAATTGTTCTTAAATTTCAGCCTATGTGAGTATCACCAAGGAGAGCTTGCTAATATGCGGGTCTTGGCTCCTACTCCCAGACATTCTGATTGGGAAAGTTTGGGAAGGTTGGCAAAGGGGCTCTAGAACCAAGGTGCCAGGTTTCTCTGATGGCAGCAGTCCACGGGATCTTTGCAAAACATTCTCATAGGACCTGCGTGGCCTGGGGATGAGAGGCAGGAGATTATTTTGTAATCTCCTTCTCCCCACATCCACACTTCATATTGCTGCAGTCCCTTCTGAAGCTCTGTGAGTTCATCTTACCTGGCATCAGCTAATAGAGGGAAGTTAAATGCAAGGGGAAATGAGCCCTCTTTCCTTAAAGCTGGGTACATTTGGCTGTCCAAGGAGTGTTTCTCATATTTTAATATGTATGTGAGTCACTTGAGCACCAGTGTTAAAATGCCAATTCTGAAGGGTAGGTCTGAGGCAGGCTTGAATTCTGCATTTCTTTCTTTTTTTTTTTCCTCATTTTTTCCCAGTTTTATTTGTATAAAGACATACATGGCCTATCCAATAGAGCTTTGTCAAATAATCCATAAGTACCTAAAGCACACATGACTCGTAATGCTTTTAATATCAAAAGAGGTTATTTTTCTTAATCCAAAGATTACTTCATATAATTATCCTTTTTTTTTTTTTTTGCAAACTACTAGTTGGCCATATTAACAATTGAATAATCTTTAAAAAATTTAAATATAAATTTTGGATTTGGAGGCACATGTGCAGCTTTGTTACAAGGGTATATTGCCTGATGCTGAGGTTTGGGCTTCTATTGACTCTGTTACTCAGATAATGGACATAGTACCCAACAGGAAATTTCCCAATTCTTACCCCTGCCCTTCCTCCTTTTGGAGTCTTCAGAGTTAATTCTCTCTATCCTAATGTCCATGTGGACCCATTGTTTAGCTCCCTCTTATAAGTAAGAACATGTGGCATTTGGATGTGACTGCAAAGGACATGATTTTGTTATTTTCTATGGCTGTGTACTATTCCATAGTGTATATGTACCATGTTTCCTTGAGTACCTGGGTGAGGCTGAAGCTGTGAAGCTGTCAGTGTGCAGAGTGTACTTTGTGTAGGGAAGCTCTAACAGGTTGATGGTTTCAGGCGCGTCCTCACCCCCTGTTACAGTATCACCATCTCTATAATAAGCACAGCCCATCTCCTAGGGACTCAAAATATTAACCATGCTTTGGAATGGGAAGAAAATCAAACCAGAGAGTCACACTTTGAGAATCACCCAAAGCTGGGGCTTATCTTTTCAACCCACTCATTAGATTTCATTCTTGTCCCAGACCTTAAGAGTTAATTCTTTTCCTTCAGACTTGGCTCATTATGGAAACTCAACAGGTCCCTTCCTATTTTCCCCCCCATTAGCATTCTGGACTGTGCCCTTTACCAAACTTCCCAGTCCCCAACCCCCATCCCCAGACCCACCAGGGATTGGTGGAGTTAACCAACTGGTGGTATTTACCTGGACAGCTAAAGTTATATAGGAATTTGACAACAGAATTGGGACTTTTCCTGTTCCATTTGATCATGTCCGGGCAGTTTCAACCTCAGGTTATGGGAGGAGCCAATAAAGAGGGGGGAAATTGAAGTCTTTGGAGGGAAAATCCCACCCCTGATACACTGAGGACAGCCTGCCTCCTGGGCTGACTTATTAGGGGAGCAGGTGGTAGGAATTGCTGTCAGCAGGGTCTAAGGGAGGCCTCTTGTTGTAGGTTTGGAGAAGACTGGCACCAAAACAAGCTCCGAATAGGAACAGAAAGCACCTGTGTCTTCATATATCTGCAGACTATTTAGATAAGAAGGGGCTGTCCACTGTCCCTAATCATGGAGAGTTGTTTGCTTAAATAAAGGAAGGGAAAGCTGCATGTGTGTGTGCTTAAGGGGAGAAGGAGGAGGTGAGAAGAAGAAGAAAGGGGCCAGGAATTTTCCACAGCTGAAACCCACCACATGGTTATCATTAGGATGACCTTCCTATCATCTGAGCAACAGGACTGGTGGATGGGGACTGGTGAGGAAGGATTCAGGATCCGATCCCTGGGATTTCAGCTAAGTTCTGATGTGGCAATTGTAAGTTAAGCACTAAGGAGAAGTTCTTATCTCCTGCTTCCCTGGAGTGCCTGAGTCCACAGTCCTACAGCTGTGAACCCTCAGGAAGCCTGCCCATTGGCTGGCCAGGTAGGATCCAGGGATCCAGCTCCTCTGAGACCCCTGGGTGTCAGGCTTAAATATAAATAAAGCAATCAGAACCCAGAGCTTGTTGGCACGGATGCAGTGAAAAGCAAATGCTTATACACTGTTGATGGGAATGCTAGTATAACCGCTGTGGAAAACACTATGGAGATTTCTCAAAGAACTAAAAATAGAGATACCATTAGCTCTAGCAATCTTACTGCTGGGTATCTACCTAAAGGAAGAAAAGTCATTATATCAAAAAACACCTACACTTGTATGTTTGTTACAGCACAATTCACAGTTGCAAAGATAGGGAATCAACCTAAGTGCCCATCAACCAATGGGTGAATATTGGAAATGTGGTATACATACACCATGGAATACTACTCAGCCATAGAAAATGAAATAATGTCTTTTGCAGCAACTTGCATGGAGCTAGTGGCCACTATCCTAAGTGAAGTAACTCAGGAATGGAAAACCAAATATTGGCATATTCTCACTTTTAAGTGGAAGCTATGCTGTGGGTATACAGGGGCACCAGAGTGGTATAATGGATATTGGAGACACAGAAGAGCAGAGGGTGGGAGTGGGGTGAGGAATGAGAAATTACCTATTGGGACAGGTACACTGTTTAGGTGATGGTTACACTAAAAGCCCAGACTGCACTATAAAATTCATCCATGTAATAAAAAGCAATCTGTACCCCTAAATTTATTGAAATAGAAAAAAAAAAAAACCAGAACTGCACAGTAAATTTCCTTATAAGGAAGAGAATTAGAAAGAAAACAGGAGATTCTGCTAAAATGCTTTGCACATGATCCCCATCTCTATTCCACTTTTTATTTTATTTTAATTTTATTTTTTTATTTTGAGACAGGGTTTTGCTCTGTCGCCCAGGCTGGAGTTCAGTGGTGTGATCTTGGCTTACTGCAGCTTTAACCTTCCAGGCTCAGACAATCCTTCCATTTCAGCCTTCTGATTAACTGGTACTACAGGCATAAGCCACCAAGCCGCGCTAATTTTCAAAATGTTTTGTAGAGACAAGTCTCACTATGTTGCTCAGGCTGGTCTTGAAATCCTGGATGCAAGCAATCCTCCTGCCTCCACCTCCCAAAGTGTTGGGATTACAGGCATGAGCCACCATGCTCGGCCATCTATTGCACCTCTTAATGATTTACACTAGCATCTGCTGTTACTGTTTGTACCCGGGAATGGATTGAGGGTAGAAGGGTGGTTTAGGGGCCTCAGTTTCCATTTTTGCTGCCTAGTTCTCTGGGGGGGCTTATGTAGATCTGGGTAATCTTGTCCCATCACCTAGATGAGTAGGCCCATCATCTGAAGGAATAAAGAGATCACATGCCACAACCCAACCCACAACCCAAATGCCTGTTTTACAGTGTGGCCCAAGGACAACCAGGGTGGGTTCCACAGATTTAGCTGGATTCCTCTGGGGTCAGTGCTCCCTCCCAAGGCCAGCAGTTAAGGCCATGGGAATCCAAACTTGGCTGCTAGTCTTGACAGGTTGCTCAATGATTCCTAGCTGCACAAATCAGGCCCTGAACTGGGCCAGGCTTGAGGGAGGCCCCAAGGGCCCTACAGAAGAAGAGGAGCAAGAGGCAGCCAGTAGTTGCCTAGAGAAAAAAATAAGCACCAGCCTGTAAATTGTAATGTATGTCAGTGTGAGGCCTTGCTAGCTCTGCTCACCCCTTGCCAACCACTGCCACGCAGAAACTCCCTGCATTCTCTCCAGACTTCCCCAGGCTGCCGCCTCCCTGCAGTGCCAGAACCAACAGCTGTGAATGAGAAACACAGGCTGGAGCTGGATAAGGAAGTCATCCCATAATGAAGACTGAGTAGATGTGCACGAGGACCCAGAGACTTGCACCAATTTTCACTCAACTGATGGAAGAAAATAATTTACCTTTCGAACCTTAGGAACTAGCTTGACTGTTCTGTGGATCTTGATGAAGAAAACAAGGAAAGCCAGTGTGTCCTGGTACATTTGGCTCCACGCAAAATATTTCTTTCCTAGGCCCTCTTCATTGAAAACCTGCCTCTGCCCTGAGTTGGAGAAGACAGGCCTTTTCCCCTGCTGTGCATGTTTTCCCACAGTGAGAAAATCCTCTCCAGTTTTCTCACTGTTTCCTCCCTGCCTGGTGGATGGAAACCAGTTTGCTCAGGAGAAGTGGTTTCTAATGCAGGGATAAAAGATCCAGCCTCTAAGTCAAGTCAAATAAAATTCATGTGTTAGACACACACACACATACACACACACACACACACACACACACACAGTCACACAGTTGCCCAGGGAGAGGGTCGTAGCTCTGCCCCAGGAGGACAATTTGTTTTAAGGTGCAATCTGCCCCAGCTTTCAATATGTTGCTCTCATTTTTATAATCACTGTTGTGTTCCAATTGTTGTAAGTGGCACTGGGAATGTTTGTTCTCATGTAATTGCTTGTTTCCTACTGAAATTTCCATGTCAGACCCCTTCATTGTTCTCAGTATCGCTTGCCTCCCGTTCTGTGGGGTTGGCATGGATTATCCTAGTGGTGTGGCTGGCAGGGCATGTAAACACCATTCTGCTCAGTCCTGACCCAGCTGAGGACGGCTGGGTGTACTGGTCCTGGCAGCTGGGCCAAACGCTGGGATGACAGAATCTTGACAAGGGCCTGGCCTGCCTCTTGATTCTGGACTGGGCCAAATTTGGAGTGCATTTTGCACCCCCACCCCCAAGTATTTCAGAGGAAATGTGACCCTGTGTTTCTGATTCATGTGCACTTAACTCGTTAAAATGTTGATTTACAAAGGGTGGGTGGTGTCCAAATAAACCTCTGGAGCCTCAATTCCAAGCCAGCTTTTTTTTTTCTTTCTTGGTGACTTTTTGTGGGGAGCGTAGGTGGGAAGAAGGAATCAAAGATTTTGTCTTTGATTGGGAAGTTACATTCCAACAGGAATGAAACTTGGACCCAGCAGGCAGGAACAGGGACCCAGACCTTTGCAATTGATTGGGTTCTCTATTGGACGAGTTATGTGCTTCCAGACCTAATCAGAACCACCTGGACTTCCTCAAGGCTCATCACTGTCCACACTGCATGAAGCATTTGAACTTGACCTGTGCTGAAATTGAGCCAGGGTACATAAAACAAAAGCCCAGCATCCACTTACAAGAATAAATGAACATCTGCAGAGAGGACTTGGAATTCTGCAAAAAACACTCTGAGCTTGGTGCTTCTCTTCTTCACCTGGAATTCTAGCAGCTACCTCCCATGAACACTAATCTACTCGTTTAAAAACCCCACCCCTTCCAGGAACTTGCGGTGTACTTTTTATAAGGTGCATGTGAAACCTGTCTAGAGTGGGGCAAAAGACGGTGATATGTTATAAATTCAGCCGTGCTGTCTTCTTGGGCCTCCAAACTGTTTTAGGAAGCCCAGGGCTTTTGTCCATTTATCATTTCTTATTTGTTTATTTACTTATTTTAGATACAGGTCTTGCCCTGTTGCCCCGGGCTAGAGTGCAGTGGCATGATCATAGCTCACTACAGCCTCAAACTCCTGGGCTCAAGCAGTCCTCGCAGCTCAGCCTCCTGAATAGCTGAGGCTACAGGAGTGCATCACCATGCCTGGCTAATTTTTGTATTTTTTGTAGAGATGGCATCTTGCTATGTTGCCCAGGCTGGTCTCCAACTCAAGCAATCTTCCTGCCTTGGCCTCCCAAAGCACTGGAATTTCAGTTACGAGCCACCATGCCCAAACCATTTATCGTTTCTTTTAGGAGAGGAATGTTAACAAAAAAATGTATCCCTGCACTGGTGTGGGAAGAGCACATCCCTGTTTTAGGGTGCGTGTTTATGCGTGTGGGTGCATATCAGTGTCAGCGTGTGTGGGTGCTGGCATTGCGATGTGTGCTTGTGTTTACGTTGGTGTCTGTGTGTACAATGTAGCTCTCATGCCAGACCACTGGGACTGCCCCTCCTCACTGGCCCCTCTGCTGGAAGCCCCTACCATACTTGGGGTAGAGTGGAATGTTAAACTGTGGTACCAAGTCTGCATTGTATTGATCACCTTTGTTATTTTTATTTTTATTTTTTTGAGATGGAGTCTCACTCTGTTGCCCAGGCTGGAGTGCAGTGGTGTGATCTCGGCTCACTGCAACCTCTGCCTCCCAGGTTCAAGCGATTCTCCTGCCTCAGCCTCCTGAGAGTAGCTGGGATTACAGGCACCCGCCACCACACCCATCTAATTTTTTGTATTTTTAGTAGAGACGAGTTTTCACCATGTTGCCCAGGCTGGTCTGGAACTCCTGACCTCAGGTGAGGCCTGCCTCAGCCTCCCAAAGTGCTGGGATTACAGATGTAAACCACCCCCTGCCCGGCTTGTATTGATCACTCTTTTTCTTGAACGTCCCTTCATTGCTTCCACTTGTCTGTCAGCACCATGAGGGCAGCTGCCATGTGTAATATGAGCTCTGTGTCTCCCTCCCCACTGCCATTGCCCTCAGTACAGTGCCTTGCACTTGCCTTAAATTCAAGAAACTTGTACGGGGTGGTTAAGAAAGAAGAGGAATGAATTGAACCAATTGGACTTCAGAGTGTGGCAGAGCATGGCCTGGTGGGGCTCCCTGGGGAAAGGCAAGTGACTTTAAAGTGGGGAGAGTTGGACAGCACTCCAGGACATTTCCTGTCCCTGCCTGGGAGCCTCTCCCCCACCCCCTGTTGGCACTATTGGGTTGACGTCGTCTTCCATTAAACTAACTTTGCTTTTCCATTACGAAAGGAAAATGATGCACTCATTCCAGTATATTTGGATGTTTTAAAGGTTGGTCTGGCTTCACAGACGATGTCCATCAGCGGCTGACATACCAATGAAACTGAAGAAAAGCTGGTTTTCCAGTATTTCTTTGGCAGAGAATCCAGCGGCTGACACTGGATCAGAATTAGGGCTCATAAAACTTAGAGCCAGGACCTTGAATGCTGAGCACTCACTTATAAGATGCTTTCAAGTCCTTATCTTGCAGAACAGTTAAATGTCTGCATCTGGCTCACTCCCCTTGGGATCACTTTTTAGAATGATCCCTGCCAGTGCAAAGTGTGGAGAGCTGAGCTGGCCAGCAAACCTGGGATGTTTTCTTCTGAATAAGTTGTTCATTTGAATCTTTTATGTGAAGTTAATTCTGCAAGATTCCTTGCTGCAGGACTTGAAAAACCATAGTCAGAAGGCAGAGATACAAACCAAAACACTACCAACATCAAAACAAAACCCAACCAGACAACGAAACAACAAAAAAGCCATAGATCTGCAAAGAAGGAATTTCTGGGAACCTCACATACAGACTCTGATAGGGAAGGTAACAGAGGAGGTGGATTTTGTCCTAACTTGGTCAATGAGCTCCGGTGAGGCTAGGCTGAAATACTGGTGGATAGGGGTGCACACACTTTATAGTCATCAGGGCATGGTTTTATCTTGTTGTTTCTCATTTTGTTTGTTTGTTTGTTTGTTTGAGACTGAGTCTCGCTCTGTTGCCAGGCTGGAGTGCAGTGGCACGATCTCGGCTCACTGCAACCTCCGCCTCCTGGGTTCAAGTGAAATAAGCCAGTCTCAAAAAGACAAATACTATATAATTACACTTATGTGAGGTATCTGCATTAGTCAAAGTCAAAGAGACAGAAAATAGGTTGAAGGTTGCCAGGGGCTGGGGGAAGGAGAAATGAGGAGTGTTTCTTGACTCCCCTTCATAGCTAAAGATATCATCCTTGTCACAGGACTCCGGTTTTGAGGGGTGACACAGCAGGAGTTCATGCTGGGGACCCTCTCCCAGGCGGCGCTGCACACAGGGAACCTGCCCGGCTGTGGGAGGCCAGGCTGTCTCCTCCTCCAAGGCAGAGCCAGATGAGGCTGTCCGTCCTCCTTGCATTTCTCTGTCACCTTGTTCAGACAGCCTTTGACTTGGGGGGAGCCACGCTGATTTACAGCAGGCGCATCACGGCTGGATTGCAGGAAGAGCCACCTCTCTGCTGTGGGGGCGGGGGGTGTGGATTGGTGCCTGTGGGATGAAATGTGGCACATTGGGCCTGGTCGCTGCCATCAGTCCAGGGGCATTCTCAGATGCAGGAACACAAACAAAGCACGATTGTGTTCCAGCCTTGTGGTGCATTCCTTCCACAGCTCATCACCCTGTCATCATGCCTCGTGCCTGCCACACACACCGGGGGCTGAAACAAAAGCCGTTTCCCTTCACACTGCACTGAGCTATCTTCCATCTGTCGGGGCCGCTTCCCCATCCTGGGACAACTGGCAGTGGGCTCTGACACCCTGCTAGGGAGTAAGAGGCCCAGGATAAATGAAAGGAGACGTCCTGCTCAACTGAGACAGGGGACAGCTGGTGTCCTCGTTTTCTGAAGGGCTCAGAGAGGCACAGAGTCAGTCAAAGTGTCCACTTAGCAACCGACCCTTTTCCCCAGTGCTGAGGGAACTTCCCGGGCTGGGGGCCTTCAGGGTCTGGGCCTTACTGGCACTCGAGGTAGGAAGAACAGACAAACAGCTCCTTATCTCTGTCCAAATGACTCCATCTAGATTCAGGGATATATATATATATATATATTTTTTTTTTTAATTTGAGACAGGGTCTCACTCTGTCACCCAGGCTGGAGTGCAGTGGTGTGATCTCAGCTCACTGCAGCCTCTGCCTCGTGGGTTCAAGTGATTTTCCTGCCTCAGCCTCCAGAGTAGCTGGGATTACAGGTGCACACCACCACATCTGGCTAATAGTTGTAGTTTTTGGTAGAGATGGGGTTTCACTGTGTTGGCCAGGCTGGTCTCAAATGCCTGACCTCAAGTGATTCTCCCACCTTGGCCTCCCGAAGTACTGAGATTACAGACGTGAGCCACTGCGACTGGCCTTACTGTTTTCAATCATTAATAAAAGTCAGTGGTTTGACAGTAGCCACTGTACCAACTCTTATGAAGGATGCAAAGATAAGTCAGAAATGAATTCTACCTCCAAGGATTTTACAATCTCACAGGGAAGGTAAGAGGTTGGTGTAAGAACCCCAGTGCTGAGTAGGAAGTGAAATGAGAAATAAGAGAAGTGTGGATGAACTCCCCTGAAAATCCTCAGTGATAGTATCGGGAGGACTCACAAGGTGGGGCAGTGAAGTGGAGCCTGAGCGTGGTCAGGACTGGATACGTGAGGTCAGGAAGAGGGCACAGCAGTCAGAGAAGGAGGACATGGATCCATGCTGGGCGGTCTGCTGAAGGCTGATGCCAGGGGGACTGCTCTAATCAGAAGTGGCTTTAAGGAGGCTGGAGAGGCCAGCAAGCAGACACGAAAGGCATGGCCTAGGTCTGCCAAATGGCCTGCAAGTTTTAATGAGCAGCCTCCTGGGCAGTGCAGTGGCCAGGGTTGGCTGCCATGAACAGTCCCTGGCAGGGCTGGAGCTGCTCACAGCGTGGTCCGTGGACTGGCTGTGGCTGGTCCATGAAGAAATAAGTACAGAAATTGTAATTTGATGGAGTAATTTTATGTCCATCCAATCTAATAATACATATTCTCAGCTTGCATTTTGTGTGCTTTGTTTTTATTCAATTTTTCCTAATAACTCATTTGTATTGCATTTTACAAAATATAGACCTGTGACAGATTGGACAGAAAAAACAACTGGTCTTTCCTGACAGGTGGTTTGAGAAGATGTTCTTCATGGAAGAGGCTCCATTTTCCTAGGGTGATGCATGCTCTAGCCTCATATGGTTTGGTGAGGGCTGCTGACTGACACCTGATCTATTTCTTCTCTCCAGCTGGAGTGCAGGTGCCTGTCATATCTACATACCTGTGCTAGGATCCAACATGGTTAGGCAGGGACACAGGTCTTCAGGTGTGTGTGGGAGCTAGGGCTGGTGTTTCTGGCTCTACCCTGAGAGTACCCTTGGGTCATGGGGAAGGTCTAGAGCTGAGGACTGCCACCAGCCTGCAGGTGAGGCCATGGGTTGGGGGACTCAGGAAAGACAGAGCAGCCTGGAGGGGAAGCCATGGGGTGGAGTACGGGGGAACTCAGGGTGGCCGGCAGGGGAAGCCACGGGGTGGCGGGGCACTGAGGGAAGTTAGAGCAGCAACCTGCTCTTTGTCCAGGACTCTCGGCTCCCATCTCTTTTCCTATGAAGATTTTTATGCATCTAATATTTGTAACTGGTTTACTGAAGGAGTTAGGCTGGAGCTGAAATAATGAAATAGTTTTCTATTTTCCACCTGGTTGCCTTTCCCGCCTGCTCCATTGGATCCCTGTCCTGGGGGCCTCATTTAGATTCCATTGCTTTCTGGTCCTTTGCAGGTACTAAGACACCATCTCGTCTTCCTGTACCAAATAGTCCAGACTAATCTAAGGGAGTTTTTAAATGTTTTTATTTTATTTTATTTTAGTTTTTGTTTGAGATGGAGTCTCACTCTGTTACCCAGGCTGGAGTACAGTGGTGCCATCTTGGCTCACTGCAACTTCCTCCTCCCAGTTTCAAGCGATTCTCCTGCCTCAGCCTCCTGAGTAGCTGGGACCACAGGTATGCACCACCATGCCTGGTTTATTTTTGTATTTTTAGTAGAGACAGAGTTTTACCATGTTGGTCATGGCTGGTCTTGAATTTCTGGCCTCAAGTGATCTGCATGCCCCAGCCTCCCAAAGTGCTGGGATTCCAGGCACGAGCCACCGCACCCGGCCTTAACATTCTTATTGAAGTTAAACTTTCCACTCCCCCTGCCCCACAGCCTCCTAAACCTGCAGTAGAGGAAGGGGTATGTCTTTTCCCTCTCCATGCCTCTTCCTCCTCCGTGATAAAAGAAAAACCTTAAACAACATTAATTTTTTTTTTATTATACTTTAAGTTCTAGGGTACATGTGTACAACGTGCAGGTTTGTTACATATGTATACTTGTGCCATGTTGGTATGCTGCACCCGTCAACTCATCAGCACCCATCAACTCGTCATTTACATCAGGTATAACTCCCAATGCCATCCCTCTCCCCTTCCCCACACCCCATAATAGGCCCCGGTGTGTGATGTTCCCCTTCCAGAGTCCAAGTGATCTCATTGTTCAGTTCCGACCTGTGAGTGAGAACATGTGGTGTCTGGTTTTCTGTTCTTGCGATAGTTTGCTGAGAATGATGGTTTCCAGCTGCATCCATGTCCCTACAAAGGACACGAACTCATCCTTTTTTACGGCTGCATAGTATTCCATGGTGTATATGTGCCACATTTTCTTAATCCAGTCGGTCACTGATGGACATTTGGGTTGATTCCAAGTCTTTGTTATTGTGAATAGTGCCGCAATGAACATACGTGTGCATGTGTCTTTATAGCAGCATGATTTATAATCCTTTGGGTATATACCCAGTAATGGGATGGCTGGGTCATATGGTATTTCTAGTTCTAGATCCTTGAGGAATCGCCGGACTGTTTTCTACAATGGTTGAACCAGTTTACAATCCCACCAACAGTGTAAAAGTGTTCCTATTTCTCCACATCCTCTCCAGCACCTGTTGTTTCCTGACTTTTTAATGATTGCCATTCTAACTGGTGTGAGATGGTATCTCGTTGCAGTTTTGATTTGCATTTCTCTGATGGCCAGTGATGACAAGCATTTTTTCATGTGCCTGTTGGCTGTATGCATGTCTTCTTTTGAGAAATGTCTGTTCATATCCTTTGCCCACTTTTTGATGGGGTTGTTTGATTTTTTCTTGTAAATTTGAACAACATCAAATTTTTTAAAAAAACATTAAATTTAAAAGACTTTAATTGAACAAAGAATGATTCACACATTGGGCCAACCCGGGAGCAGAACAGGTTCCAAGAAGCTCCAACATAGCTACGTGGTGGAAGAAAGTTTATGGACAAAGAAGGGAAAGTGAGGAATAGAACACAGAAATGAGGTGCAGAAACAGCAGGGTGATTGCAGCTGGGCACTTGCCTTATGTGAACAGAGTCTGAACAGTTGGCCGCCTTCAATTGCCAGAAACTCGGTGATTGGCACAAGAGTAGGCTGCAGTCTGTTCAGCCTCCAGGTAGCTTACAGCTCACTATGCAGGGAAAGAACTTGAGGCCAAACTTAAAATAGTCAAAGAGGCAGTTTCAGACCAGACTTAGTTCAACAGCCCCTGCTGGCTCTCCTGCTTGTTGGGAGGTGGGTGAGAGGGAGGTGGGGAGCCATAAAGGGGTGAAGTGGTCATCCTTGGCCGGCGATAGGAACTGAGTAGGTGCCTTCTAACTGGGCCGGTTGGTGCCCAAGGCGATGCTTTCTCTCTGGAGACTTCTAGGAATTATTGGACACTCTCTCCCCTCCCCTTGGGGACCCCCCATCTTCCACGTGACACTGTTCCCTCAGTTCCTGCTCCTGGAGGCCCGGCCTGCACCTGTCTGCTGGGGCTATCTGGTCCTGGAGGGTGCTCTTGTGAACACGGCCTTTATTTTTCATTTTATTTTATTTTATTTTTGAGACAGGGTGTCACTCTGTCACCCAGGCTAGAGTGCAGTGCTGAGGTCATGGTTCACTGCAGCCTTGATCTCCCTGGTTCAAGTGATCCTTCTGCCTCAGCCTCCTGAGTAGCTGGGACCACAGGCAGGCACCATTAGGCCCATTAGGCCCAGCTAATTTATTTTTATATCTTGTAGAGACAGGGTCTTGCTATGTGGCCCAGGCTGGTCTCAAACTCCTGCCCTCAATTGATCCTCCTGACTTGGCCTCCCAAAGTGCTGGGATTGCAGGCATGAGCCACCGTGCCTGGCTAGCATGGCTTACCCAGAGGAAGCACCTGGCTCCGTGGCCCTGCCAGTCCCTGAGAGGCACTCTAGGACAACCCTCTCATCGCTGGCCCTTCCACATAGCAACCCATGCTTTGGCCATCTGACTCTCCTGTAAAGATTGGACACTTGACCTGGGGCCTCTCAACTCCAGGAACACCTTGTGGGCTCCCCTGGGAACTCTTCCTGGGCCTCCCCTCTAGTTGTAGGACCCTTTGCTTTTGGCAGAAAAAGGTGAACATCCATATCACCTGTCACCAAGCCACCAGCCCTCCGCTCCATCTCTCTCTTTTACACTGAAGGAAGGTGGGCAGTCCCGATGGGAGATGGAAACACACATTACTCCCATGGAAAGAGAGCAGTGTAAATCCCTGTTAGCAGCACAGCTCTCTAGTTGTATTGGAAAACTGAAAAGGCTCAACCGACTCCTAAGGTATTACAAGGCAGGGACTATAGCAAGTGGTTACTTCTCTCAGGGACTGGAGAGCAGAGAAGAGCTATGGAAACTTCAGTTACTCGGGAGGCTGAGGTAGAAGAATTGCTTGAACCCAGGAGGCGGAGGTTGCAGTGAGCCAAGATCACACCATTGCACACTCCAGCCTGGGCAACAAGAGTGAAACTCTGCCAAAAGAAAGAAAGAAAGAAAGAAAGAGAGAGAGAGAGAGAGAGAGAAGGAAGGAAGGAAGGAAGGAAGGAAGGAAGGAAGGAAGGAAGGAAGAAAGAAAGAAAGAAGGAAGGAAGGAAGGAAGAAGGAAAGAAAGAGAGAGAAAGAAAGAAACGAACTTATAAGCACCCCTGCCATGAGTGGTAACAGCATTTGCAGTTGTCTCCCTGTCATGCACAGCTGAAAAACTGGACAAGAAAGACATGTACAATGACAATTGTCAGACACTGGGTAGTGGGTAGCCTGAGACTGTGATTGCTGGGAGAAGGAAAATGAAGCAAGTAAGCCCTACAATTTCCCTGGGTCTTTGCTTGTGGGGCATTTCTGAACAAGGGTGCAGGGAGAGTGAATCCCCAGTGGTCTTGTTGAGGCAGAGATTGGAGTTCTGGAGGCTGAGGAAGCTCGGACTTTTGAGGCAGAGAATAGAGATGAATAAACTACTCAGAAAGTGACCCCAGAAATGTGCAGAGGGGTCCTCTTGAGTCTGGGGCTGAGCAGGATGGCATCCTTGAGAATGGGCAAAGAACAACCACTAGGGAAAGAACAATTGCTGAGAGGCTGCTGGCCGAGAGATCTCCAGAGCTTACATCAGACTGGGACTCATTCAATTCCACCAGGTAGCTTGGAGAAGCCTAGTTTAATACTAGAACAGCCGCAGAAGGTACACATCTTGGGAGAGGTACTTAACTAATCTAGAGTAACACTTCTCTAGACCTCCTGCTTGATAAAAAGGTTTTCTTTTTTTTAAAGCCCAAACTATTCAACTGATGTGTGAATAACTTATCTGAAAGCCAGAATAAAGTCCAACACTCTTGAAAGAAATGCAACAAAATCTGACATTCAAGAATGTAACATTCACAAAAGCACTAGATTTGCAAAGAAGCAGGTAAAATGTGACCCATAGCCAGGAGAGAAAAAATTACTCAAAAGAAACCCAGAAATGACAGACATGTGGATTTAGCAGAAAAGAAATTTAATTTTCCCTATTTCCATCCGCTTGAGCGTGACTGGACTTAGTGACTCACTTGCAAGGAATAGAGGATGGAAGGGGAAAACGGTAACTTCACAGCCAGAGATCTGACCAGTTTCTCAAGGTTTGTATACCTGCTGATATATCTGGTTAATATCATTTATCCCCTATATGATGTTATAAGAGGGCACTTCACCTCTCTGGTATTTTTTTTTAAAAACTCTAGCCTAACACTAGGAAAAATATCAAAGAAACTCTAACTGAGAAGCACGTACAAAATGCTGACCAGTACTTTTAAGATCATGGAAAGCAAAGTTTGGAAAGTGTCCCAGTCCAGAGGAGACAGGATAAATGCAGTGTCTGAATGCAAACACAGTCTCCTGGACTGGATTCCAGAACAGAAAAAGGATATTAAGGGGAAAAGTGGTGAAAACTGAACAAAGTCTGGAATTTGCTGTATAGTAATGTACCAATGTTAGTATCTTCCTTGTATTAGTTTTCTAGGACTGTGTAACAAAGTATTAGAAACAGGGTGGCTTAAAAATAATATAAATGTATTTCTCACAGTTCTGGAGCCTTGAGTCTGGTAGGAAGATGTTGGCAGGATGGTGCTTTTTCTGAAGGGCTTTAGGGAGAAATCATTCCGGCCTCTCTCTGCCTTCTGGTAGTCACTGGCGAACCCTGGGATTCTTTGGCTTGTGGATGCATCACTCCAGTCTATGCCTCCTTCATAACACAGCCTTCTTGTTGTGTGTCTCTTCTTATAAGGATTCCAGTCATATTGGAGTTAGGGTCCACTATACTCTAGTATGACCTCATCTTAACAAAAACCCTATTTGCAAATAAGGTCACATTCACAGGTACCAGGGGTTAGGACTTCAATATCTTTTTTGGAGAATTCAGTTTAACTCAGAACACATACTTTTGTTTTGTTTTGTTTTGTTTTTTCTAGACAGGGTTTCACTGTATTGCCCAGGCTAGACTGCGGTGGCGAGTCACTGCAACCTCTACCTCCTGGGTTCAAGCAATTCTCCCACCTCAGCCTCCCAAGTAGCTGGAACTATAGATGTGTGCCACCACGTCCAGCTAAGTTTTGTATTTTTAATAGAGATGGGGTTTCACGATGTTGGCCAGGCTGATCTTGAACTCCCGACCTCAAGTGATCTGCCTGCCTTGGCCTCCCAAAGTGCTGGGATTACAGGCGTGAGCCACTGTGCTCGGCCAAAGCACATACTTTTAACAGATGTGCCATAGTCATGTAAGATGTTAACATTAAGGGAATCTAGGGAATGGTGTACTGTAACTTTATACTACCTTTACAACTTTCCTATAAATCTAAAATTATTCTAAATTAAAAATTTATTTTAAAAAATCCATTATAAATATGCTTAAAAATCTAGTGGAAAATATGAAGATAATGGAGAGAGAAAAATAGAAGATATAAAAAAACAAACAGAAATTCTAGAGTGGAAAAATATAACATCTGAAATGAAAAATGCAACTCCTGGTTTTCTGTTCTCCATATAAGGAACTTAGAAGTTGCCACTCTGTCCTAACAATAAGAGCTGAACAAACTGAAAAATCAACCATTCTTCTTAGATGTATAAGAGAATAGGGCAAACTACTCCTCCCTAAATCAAAGAGACAGACAAGCAAATACAGAGAATCACAGTACATTAGAGCAGCAACCTCTGCAGGAACCACTGCTGCCTGGGAAAACCAGAACTGTAATTGACAAGCTGCTGGAGTCTGGGCATGGACAAATCTGAGACTTAAAAGCTCTAGGGAGACCCAGTCTTAGGAGATCCCCCACACTTATGTGAGTTTTGTCTTCAGGATATCAACCAGGTTCTCAAAGTAAATACTGGAGAAAAATCTCATCACGCTTTCAGCAGGATGGGCGAGAGAAAGGAGCCATTTTGAAATACGCCAGAACACTGTCTTAACAAGGTCTGCTGTCGGGAGAAATTAGTTAACTAGAGTCTAACCTGCTGGAATTTTATCAGAGCCTAATGACCTGGGAGGGAAGGAGGAAATGCCCAAATCCAGCCAGTCCTAACCCTTCTATGTAGGAAGGGGAAATAACACAACTTCAGCTACTCTAGTCATCCTGTCCAACCTAAGGTGGAGAAAAATTGTGGAGTTCACAGTCCAGAGGCACAGACTCACTAAGAGACAGAAACCTCATCATAGAAATATGGAATGCTTATTCCCCCTCTACATATACACCTTACCGCCACATTACTAAGGGTCTATTTATTGCATTTCCTTTACCCACTACATCATGTCTAGCTGTAAAGAAAAAATTACAAGGCATACTAAAGAACAAAAGACACAGTTTGAAGAGACAGAGCAAGCATTAGAACCAGACGTGGTAGGGATATTAGAATTAGGACAAGAGACTTAAAACAACTCCTGTTAATATGCTAAGGGTCATAATGGATAGAGTAGACAGCATGCAGGAACAGACAGGTAATATAAGCAGAGAGCTGGAAATCCTAAGGGGAAAAACCAAAAGGAAATGCCATAGATCAATAATACTGTGAGAGAAAGGAAGAATGGACAAGTCCTTTGATGGATTTCTTAGTAGACTGGACATAGCTGAGGAAAGAATCTCTGAGCTTGTGGATAGATCAATAGAAACCTCTAAAACTGAAAAGCAAAGAGAACAGAGACTGAAAAAAAGAAACAGAACTGTGAGACACTTACAAAAGGTGTAACATACATGTAATGGGAATACCGGAAGGAGAATAAAAAGAGAAAGGGAACGGAAGAAATGTTTAAAATAATAATGACCAAAAATTTTCCAAAATTAATGTCAAACACCAAACCACAGGTCCAGGAAGCTCAGAGAACACCAAGCAGGATAAATGCCAAAACAACTACACCTAGACATGTCATTTTCAAACTACAGAAAACCAGAAATAAAGAAAAATATCCTGAAAGAAGCCAGAAGGAAAAACCAGCTTAGCTAGAGAGATGCAAAGCTAAGAATTGCATCCAACTTCTCCTCAGAAACCATGCAAGCAAGATGAGAATGTAGTGAAATAGTTAAAGGTTTGGGAGAAAAACCCCACCAGCCTAGAATGCTGTACCCTGTGAAATTATCCTCAAAAGTGAAGAAAAAATAAAGACATTCTCAGCCAAACAAAAACGTAGGGAATTTATTTGCCAGTGGATCTGCCTTGTAAGAAATGTTAAAAGAAGTTCTTTAGAGAGAAGGAAAATAGTATAGGTCAGAATTTAGATCTACATAAAGAAAGGAAGAACATCAATATAAAAAAAGTTTATTTTTCTTCTTGTTAATTTTTTTCTTTTTTAGATTATTATTATTCTGAAAATAGAGGTGGGTTCTCACTGTGTTGCCCAGGCTGGTCTCTAACTCCTGGGCTCAAGCGATTCTCCTGTCTCAGCCTCCCAAAGTATTAGGAGTACAGGTGTGAGCCGCTATACCTGGCCTATTTTTCTTATTCTTAATTGATCTAACACATAACAGTTTGTTCAAAATAATAACAGCAACTGTACCTTCAATTATGTACATAAGATATATACATAAGATTTATAACTGAATACATATATATTAATATATGCTTGTGACAACTATACTTATATATACACACTTGTGTATGCTTACATATAAATGAAATGAATGACAGCAATGACACAAGGAGTAATAAGAGGATTTTGGGTTATTTTGTTATTATAATGTACTCACACTACCCATGAGGCAGTATATTGTTATTTGAAAGTGGGCTTGGCTTAGTTTTAAATGTATATTGCAAATTCTAGGGCAATGACTGAAAAAAGGTAGGAGAAGTATAACTGATATGCCAAGAAAGGAACGAAGATAGAATCATAGAAATGCTCAATTAAAATAAAAAATTCACCAGGAGCAGTGAATTACAGGTGGCTCATGCCTGTAATCCCAGCACTTTTGGAGGCCAAGATGGGCAGATCACCTGAGGTCAGGGGTTCAAGACCAGCCTGACCAACATGGTGAAACCCCCTCTCTACTAAATATACAAAAATTAGCTGGGCATGGTGGTGGGTGCCTGTAATCCCAGCTACTAGAGAGGGTGAGGCAGGAGAATCACTTGAACCGAGGAGGTGGAGGTTGCGGTGAGCTCAGACTGTACCACTGCACTGCAGCCTGGGCAAAAGAGCAGGACATTGTCTCGAAACAAAACAAAACAAAGCAAAACAAAACAAAACAAAAAAGATGAATTGCTAGGAAAAAATGAACAGAATTTTGTGACACATTGGACAATATCAATTGGTCAATATACATGTACTTAGAGTCCCAGAAAAGGGGGCAGAATAAATATTTGAAGAAATGATGGCTAAAAAGTGCTCAAATCTATAAAAACTGGAAAGGCACCAATTCAAAAAGCTCTGAGAATTTCAAGTAGGAAAATACAAAGAAAAGCACCTGAGGGCACATCATAAGCAAATTGCTGCAAACGTGATCAAATGAAAATTTTAAAAAAGCAACCCAGCCAACAACAAAAAAAGAGAGACATGTTATGTATTAGAGAGCAAATATAAAATTTAAGGCTGTTTTCGTGTTGGAAACTACCCAAGTCAGACACAATGAAGTGGTGTCTTTGAAGAGCAGGGAGGGAAGGAAAGAAACTTGTCGACAAAAGTTCTATTCCAAGCAAAAGTGTCTTCCAAAAATAAGAAAAGGTGAAGTGAAGACTTTTTAGACAAACAAAAGCTGAAAGAATTTGTATCCAAGAGGCCTACCCTACTAGAAATGCTAAATGAAGTTCTTAACGCAGAATTAAGATGATACCAGATAGAGAGACATTAGATACACAAAGGAATGAAAAGCACCAGAAACAAAAAATATTTGATTAAATGTAAAACATACTTTCCTTCCTTTTTGAATTTCTTTAAAAGATTGTTGACTCCTTTGTAATAATACTTTGCAAGATTTATAATATCATCACATACCAAATAACATTTTAGTCAGTGACAGATCACATGTATGACAGTGGTCATGCATCACTGAACAGCAGGTTACATTCTGAGAGACGTGTCATTAGGTGATTTTATCACTGTGCAAACATCACAGAGTGCACATACACAAACCTAGATGGTACAGCCTACCACACAATTAGGCTATATGGTAGAGCCTATTGTAACACAGTAGTTTTTGTGTATCTAAACATAGAAAGGATAAAGTAAAACTATAGTGCAAAAGATCAAAAGTGGTAGACCTGTACAGGACACTTACTGTGAATGGAGCGTGTGAGACGGAAAGTTGCTTTGGTGAGTCAGCGAGTAAGTGGTGAGTGAATATGAAGGTGGCATGGTTTTGGATTTGCGTCTGCACACAAATCTTATGTCCAATTGCCAGTACTGGAGGTGGGACCTGGTGGGAGGTGATTGGATCATGGGGGCGGTTTCTAATGGTTTAGCACTATTCCCCGGTGCTGTTCTCATGATAGAATTCTTAAGAGGCCTGGTTGTTTAAAAGTGTGTGGCACCTGCCCCCACCTCTGTTTTCCTCCTGCCTCTGCCATGTGAGATGGGTGTTTCCCCTTCCACCATGACTGTAAGTTTCCTGAGGACTCCCCAGAAGCAAAAGCTGCTATGCTTCCTCTGCAGCCTGTGGAACTGTGAGCCAACCCTACCTCTTTTATTTATAAATTATGAAGTCTCAGGTATTTCTTTATAGCAGTGTGAGAATGGACTATTCAGAAGGCTGAGAATATTATTGTACACTTCCATAGATTTTATAGATACTGTAAACCTAGGCTACACTAAATTTATTAAAAAATAAAGTAATTGTATTACAATGTTATGATGGCTATGACTTCACTAGGTGACCAGAATTCTTCGGCTCCATTTTACTCTTATGGGATCATCATTGCATATTCAGTCCATTGTTGGCTAAAACGTTATGTGGTACATGACTGTGCCATATGTTTACTGTATCTAGGACATCATAAGGATCCCAAAGGCATTAATAAAGTACTATTTTGAAAAATTCTATGCCAATAAATCTGATACCCTAGGTGAAAAGGACAGGTCCACTAAAGCAATCCACTTACCAAAACTGACTCAAGAAGAAGTAAAAATATGCAATTGACTCACATCAGTGAAAGAGATTGAATTAATAATCTAAAACTTTCCCACAAAGAGTACTGCAGGCCCAGGTGGCTTCACTGAAGAGTACTATCAGATATTTAAGGAAGAAATTATGCTGATTCCACGAGAATATAGGAAATGGAGATGGGAAGAGCATTTCTCAGTTCATCTGTCGAGGCCATGTTTACTTAGGCTACTCTAGTCTGTCCCTTACATGACTGGACTTTCGTTCCTCTGCTCTCAAGTGACCTTTGTGAGCACAAATCTCCCAGTTACTTTACAGCACTCAAATACTTCTTTTTCTTTTTTCTTTTCTTTGTTTTTGGGGGGCAGAGTCTCGCTCTGCCTCCCAGGTTCAAGCAATTCTCTTGCCTCAGCCTCCCAAGTAGATGGGATTATAGGTGCACGTCACCACACCCAGCTAATTTTTGTATTTTTAGTAGAGATGGGGTTTCACCATGTTGGCCAGGCTAATCTCGAACTCCTGACCGTGTGATCCACCCACCTTGGCCTCCCAAAGTGCTGAGATTACAGGCATGAGCCACTGCGCCTGGCCGAATGCCTTCTTTTCTGAACTTTGATTGCACTAAGGAGCCCAGTTCTTCTCCACTGAGCATAAGGATGCCCTCTAATCATTCACATGAATCAGTGTCCCCCAGGATGGATTAAACACTTGGTGTAGATAGATGCGGGGCTTCTCCATGCATCCTATAGTCCCACATACACTGTGCATGTCCCACCCGGACTTGCGGCCATACTCACACATCAGGAAGCGCTACTGCTTGAAAATGGTGACTTTTCTCCAACTAAACTCCAGGTGCCACATGCCAGCACCAGCCTCTTCCTGTCCCTCCGCACGTCTCCAGGCAGTGGTTTATCCCATTCCTGTCTCTCCCCTCACTCTGTCCATTCTCATTTTGAGAGATGATGTAGTTTTCCTCTGGGTCACACATTGACCTTGTGGGAGGTGGAAGCAGCCCGTGGCCCTGCAACCAGCCTCATGTTTGGCCCCGGTGGATCCTTCAGGCCTCTGAGGGGACCAGCATCCCCACTTACCTGGGCCAGTCCCCAGTGACATCTGTCATTTGCCACAATTGTTAGTAGTTCCCCTTTTCATTCTCAAAATCCCCTGTTTGAGTGATAAATGTTACAGTCACCCTATAGGTCCCTGGGAGGAGGAATTAAAAGGTCAGGATGGTCATTATGGGTTAAACTGTGTCCTTGCTACAAAATCTGTGTGTTGCACTCCTAACCCACAATACCTCAGAATATGACTAATATGACCTTATTTGGAAATAGGTGTAGGTATAATGAGTTAGGATTAGGTCATACTGGAGTAGGTAGGGTGGGCCCTGATCCAATATGACTGATATCCTATAAGAAGAATGCCAGGCTGGGTGTGGTGGCTCACTCCTGTAATCCCAGCAATTTGGGAGGTCAAGGCAGGTGAATCACTCGAGGCTAGGAGTCGGGGACTGGTCTGGGCAACATGTTGAAACCCCATCTCTACTAAACATATAAAAATTAGCTGGGCATGGTGGTGTACACCTGTGGTCCCAGCTACTCAGGAGGCTGAGGCGGGAGAATCGCTTGGACCTGGGAGGTGGAAGTTGCAGTGAGCCAAGATCATGCTACTGCACTCCAGCCTGGGTGACAGAGCAAGAGTGTCTCAAAAAAAAAAAGTTAGAGACACCACCCCCACCTTCCACACACATACAGCACACACGCATACAGGGAGAACATGATGTGAACATCAAGACGGAAATCCAGGTGATGTGTCCCTAAGCCAAGAAACACCAAAGTAGGCCAGCAAACCAGGAGAAGCCAGGAGAGAGACATGAAACAGGTCCTCCCACACAATCCTCAGAAAGAATTAGCCTTGCTGTCATCTTGCTCTTAGACTATTCACTTCCAGAGAGATTACACAAAACGTATTTCTTGCTCTAAGGCACCCGGCTCGTGGTACTTTGTTACAGCAGCCCTCAAAAACGAAACACAATGGTTATAGCAGGAGTGGCCTCAAGAGATCTAAGTGTGCCTTCATACCAGTGAAGAAGTGGAGGCCCACAGAAGGGAAGCGGTTGCACAAGGTCCCCCAGCTTTTAGTGCAGAGCTGAGACTGAAACCCAGGTCTCTGACTCACTGACAGATGCTTTCTGCTTTGCCAGACTGACATTCAGCCCACAGGAGCAGTCAGCTGCCTCAGGCAGCCTTTCTAACCCTCCTTCCCAGAGAGAGTCCTTCCAGAAGCAGAGATTTATCTTCCCTGAGTGGATGTTTTGAGTTTGGAGAGTTATGGCTGTGGCCTGCGGGTCTGGAGGCTGAGCCCATGAAGGACCAGGACCTGGGAATGAACAGTGTTTAAGGAGGAGAGGAGCAGGTTCTTAAACGGGGTGAGAGACAAGTGCACATCGTAACTCTCCCACTCTCCTTCCTGCCTGGAGTCAGGGAACCTCTCACCTTTGCACCAGACCCCCCCAAACCACAGCCACATTCTGCTGTGGGGCCGTAGATCACATTCTTGCTAGGTTGCTAAGATGACAGTTACCCAGTACAGATTTCCGCACACTTATTCAGAAAGTATTTGCTGAATGAACTGCTGAATGAATGGTTGTCAGAAGTAATTGGAGCTGCTTGGGGGCAGAGAACATGACATCCACCTTGGCAGAGCTTGGGCCCTGCTGCAGGGCTGGGCACATAACAAGTGCTCATTCTTTCTCACTTCCATGTTCCTGGTTTCACCCAGGTACACCCATCCTTCAGGCCACTGAGATGCCACACCTCATTTTCATACCTGATGCAGTGCCTTGCACATTTGAGCAGGCTGTGCCTTCTACCTGGGTAATCCATCCTCCTCATTTCCAATCCCGAGGCTCTAGGCCCTCACCAGATCAGATGTGAAACAAACTCTTTTGCCTTAAGGCTAGAAGGCAGCAAGAATGCAACTGAGGGCAAGGGTTTCTGTTGGTTCACAAGTGCCTGTAACAGTGTTTGACACATCATGTATTTTTCTGGCTTTTGTTTTTGAGATGGTGTCTCACTCTGTTGCCCAGGCTGGAGTGCAGTATGCAGTGACGTGATCATCGCTAACTGCAGCCTTGAACTCTTGGGCTCAAGCAATCCTCTTCTTTCAGCTTCCTGAGTGGCTAGGACGACAGGTGCATGCTAGCATGCCTGGCTAACTTAAAAATTTTTTTTGTTGAGTTAAAGTCTCCCCATGTTGTCCAGGCTGGTCTCAATCTCCTGGGCTCAATTGATCCTCCTGCCTTAGCCTCCCAAAGCATTGGGATTACAGGTGTGAATCACTGCACCTGGCTGATAATGGACTCTTGATAAATATTGAATTAACCAACTTCTCCTCCATTTCTCTTGTAAGATTTACCGTCCTAAACTGCAACTCTGATCAAGTCAGTTGTGGCTCCAAAACTTTCAGTTATTCTTCACAAATAATTTATCTACACAATTTGGTCCAAACTTAGATAACCTTCTTCCTGAATTTGGTGTTTATCACTCTCACGCTATTTTATAAACATGTTTTTGTACTATTTCTACATAGTATGTGTTCATAACTAGGTATCATAGTAATAATAGCAACATTTTGCATTTTTCAAATTTTATTTAAATGGTATCACATATATATGTATGCATGTATCACTCTCCAAATTTTAAGAACTGAACTTTGCATGATTTATGCATGTTGATAAGTGCATGGATAGAGTCCACGGATAAAGTGTGTGTTAGGTTTTGCATTTTCACTATATACTCTATTATATGCATAGCCATAATTATAAATTATAAGTACTCCTGTTGGTGGATTAATAGTTTGCTTCTATTTTCCAAAGAAATCTAAAAAGCATCTCTGAGCTCTGTTCTTCTTTTCAACCCTTTTCTGATCTTTTCAATAAAAGTCCAGAAGCTGAAATATGAGGGAAGGCAGAAATCTCCTTCGAGGGTGAGAGGAGAGGATAAGCATTGAATACTTATACATAAATGTATTTTTGCCTTATCCATCAACAATGCTTACTGAATGCCTGAATAATGATGTGCCTGGGCCCCACGGACTAAATTGTCTTAGACTCTGACCTTATGGAGCTTCTCATCCAGTGGGAAAGATTGGCATGGAGGAAGGGCAGAAGTAGGTGATATTTTGGAATGAATTAGGAAGTACTGTCAACCCTCCATATTCATGGCTTTTGCATCCATGGATTCAACCAACTGAGGACTGAAATATTTGGGAAAGAACATTTCACAGTTGCAAAAAGCAAAACCTGAATTTTTGTTGCGTGTTGACAACTACGTTGACTTCATGCGCACGAAATGATGTGTAGGCTTTGTATTAGGTATTTTTATAGTTTACAGGAGGATGTGCCTAGGTTATAGACAATTTGACATCTGAAACTTGATTCTTGAGCATCCATGAATTTGGGTAATCTTGGGGTTCTGGAAACAATCCCGCAAGGATTCTGAGGGACAACTGCACTCAAGATTGGAAAGGTGTTCTGCCATCCAGGCCCAGCAGCACTACACCAGGGTGCGAATGCGTTCCCTCCGAAGATCTGCCTCCAGATGGACTGCAGGCTAGGTCATCAGGGATTAGCCACAGCCAATGGAGTCTTGTGCAACTTGGTTGGCCCCCCAAGGAGGAGAGGTACAGCGGGGTATGGGATCCTGCTCAGGTGCTAAGGAGTATTTAGAAGCAGTGAGTCCTCAGGGACGGGCTAGGGCCACCTTCTGATCAGGAGAGCTGTGTGTGCTGAACTCCACAAGGACAAGTACAAGACCTGGAGAATGAGCACTGCAGAAGCAGCAGGGGCACTTGAGGCAGCACATTGGAGCACTGGGACAGTCACAGCAGGTCCAGCTGACTTTGTGGGAAGGGACAGCATTCTGCCGCAAACAGTCTTCAAGAGTGGCCCCACCATCACAGGGAGGCTTTTCCTGGCTACTTTCAAGAGAACCATTCTCTGAGTCCAGTATCTGACAAACTAAATGTAGAGACATTCTTACACAATAATAATAAACCAACCACGTGCAAGATCTCATTCTGAGGGCGTTATTTGTATTAACTCTTAATTTTCACAACAACCCCTAGGAGACGGAGTGGGGCGGTTGTGCCGATGAGGAAACCAGGCACTGAGAGGTTCAGGAACTTGCCAAAATTTTCACAGCAAGGAAAGGGAATAGCTGGGATTTAAACTTGATCTCTCAGTGCTTGGGTCTGTGAGGCACAGTGTGTCCAGTGGCTTAGGGCATGGTCTCTAGGGTCAGATAGTAAACCTTAGCCCTACTTTGTTATCAAGTTAAACGTGCATCCATTCAGTGCCCCGGCAATTTCACTCCCAAGTGAAATGAAATCACATGTCCAAACAAATACTTATTCATATCTGCCTTTCTCATAATAGCCCCAAATTGGAAACAACCCAAGTGTTCCTAAACAGGAGGATGGATAAACCTATTATATTATATTCGTATATATAGTACATTCATAGTATAGTAGATTCATACAAATCCTATGCAGGAATAAAAAATGAATGAGCTGCTGATAGACACAACAGCATGGTTGAATCTCAAACATATTATGCTAAGTGAATGAAGATATTCACTAAAAAGTACTTTATGATTCCGTTTTTATAAAATCCAAATCTAGGCAATATACCCTATAGTGAAAGATCTCAGATAGTGGTTGCTGATGGTGGTGGAAATATTCTGTATCTTAATTTGGGTGGTGATTACAACAGTGTCTGCAATTATCAAAACTCATCAAATTGATGACTTGAGATGGTGTGCATCTTATTGTGTGCTAATTATACCTCAACCAAAAGGAAAATCTTGGCTTTGCCACTTACTGGCTGCGTGATCTGGTTTTTGAGTTACTTTACCCCTTAAGCCTGAGTTTCATCATCTATGAAATGAAGGACTTGGCCAACTCTTGCAATACTAATGTGTTGTGATTTTATATCTTTTCTTAATTATCTGGAAGAAAATAAGAGCACGTGTAACTGATCTTGGGATGGAGAGAGCTTTATAAGCATGAGATCATGGGAGGAATCACAAAGGTAACTTGTTAGATTTAACCACGTAAAACAAAGAAAAGCCCCCAAACCAGCTATATTTACAAAATCCCTGTATAATACAAGTTAAAAGTAAAATGACCCCCACTGCTAAATTTGACTGAGTTTTGAAAATAAAAAATTGTTAAAAAGTAAAATGAAAACAGGCAAAAATATTTGCAACGAGCATGACAAATAAGCAGCTCCTAATTATATCAAGTCAATAAAAAATACTAACATACCAACTTAAAAATTACCAAAGGAAATGAACAAGCAATTCTTAAAAGAAGAAATCCAAGTGGTCAACAAACTAAGAATTGGTCAATAGAACCATTAATCAAAAAAAAGGAGTTAAAAAAAAAATGAAACACCATTTCCTCCTGCTACTCTGAAAAGCATTTAAAAATACTGACTTGTTTTTGCAATGTGTCTGCACTGACAGATGCAGATAGAACTGGCCAATTTCTGGAAATTATTTGGCAATAAAAATTTTCATTAAAATATTTATATCATTTGTCCCAGTAATTCCACTTTTAAGTATCTTCTAAAGGAAGTAATCAGAAATGTGATCAAAGACTTCTTTTTAAGGCTGTTCATCCCAGCACCATATATCAGAGTGAAAAATTATAAATAGCCCGAATGTCCAAAAAATATTGTTCAGCTAAATATTGTGTTTTGGAAGCATTCTTAATGGCAATAAAATATTTATCATAAAATGTTAAGAGAACAAAACAGAGTAGTAAAACACTTGTATCATGTGACTCAATTTTATTTAAAAATGCAGTTTATTTTTATATGTCTACACAGAATACACCAAAATGTTAGCATGGTTATCTTGGGGAGAAGAGAGATTTTAGGTGATAACAGTTCTCTTCTTCAAACTTTTTTTTGTTTGTTTACTATTTTAATAATTTTAATTGTAAAAGTCAGTGGCAGTAAATGCATTCACAATGTTGTATAACCATGCCATTATCTACTTCCAGAAACTTTTCACGATTCTACACAAAAGCTTTGTGCCCATTAAACAATAATTCCCCACCTGCCTTTCCTCCCAGCCTGTCATATCTTTTTTTTTTTTCTTTATTATACTTCAAGTTCTAGGGTACATGTGCACAACATGCAGGTTTGATACACAGGTATACATGTGCCATGTTGGCTTGCTGCACCCATCAACTTATCATTTATATTAGATATTTCTCCTAATGTTATCCCTCCCCCAGCCCCCAACCCCGACATGCCCTGGTGTGTGATGTTCCCCGTCCTGTGTCCAAGTGATCTCATTGTTCAGTTCTCACCTATGAGTGAGAACATGTGGTGTTTGGTTTTCTATCCTTGTGATAGTTTGCTGAGATGATGGTTTCCAGCTTCATCCACGTCCCTGCAAGGACACGAACTCATCCTTTTTTATGGCTGTGTAGTATTCCATGGTATATGTGTGCCACATTTTCTTAATCCATTCTATCATTGATGGACACCTGGGTTGGTTCCAAGTCTTTTCTATTGTGAATAGTGCCTCAATAAACATATGTGTGCATGTGTCTTTATAGTAGCAGGATTTATAATCCTTTGGGTATATACCCAGTAATGGGATGGCTGGGTCAAATAGGAATTCTAGTTCTAGATCCTTGAGGAATCGCCACACTGTCTTTCACAATGGTTGAACTAGTTTACAGTCCCACCAACAGTGTAAAAGCATTCCCATTTCTCCACATCCTCTCCAGCATCTGTTGTTTCCTCACTTTTTAATGATTGCCTTTCTAACTGGCTTGACATGGTATCTCATTGTGGTTTTGATTTGCATTTCTCTGATGACCAGTGATGAAGAGCATTTTTTCACGTGTCTGTTGGCTGCGTAGATGTCTTCTTTTGAGAATTGTCTTTTCATATCCTTTGCCCACTTTTTGATGGGGTTGTTTGTTTTCTTCTTGTAAATTTGTTTGAGTTCTGTGTAGATTCTAGATATTAGCCCTTTGTCAGATGGGTACATTGCAAAAATTTTATCCCATTCTGTAGGTTGCCTGTTCATTCTGATGGTAGTTTCTTTTGCTTTGTAGAAGCTCTTTAGTTTAATTAGATCCCATTTGTCAATTTTGGCTTTTGTTGCCATTGTTTTTGGTGTTTTAATCATGAAGTCCTTGCCAATGCCTATGTCCTGAATAGTATTGCCTAGGTTTTCTTCTAGGATTTTTATGGTTTTAGGTCTAACATTTAAGTCTTTAATCCATCTTGAATTAATTTTTGTATAAGGTGTAAGGAAGGGATCCAGTTTCAGCTTTCTACATATGGCTAGCCAGTTTTCTGAGCACCATTTATTAAGTAGGGAATCCTGTCCCCATTGCTTGTTTTTGTCACATTTGTCAAAGATCAGATGGTTGTAGATGTGTGGTGTTATTTCTGAGGCCTCTGTTCTGTTCCATTGGTCTATATATCTGTTTTGGTACCAGTACCATGCTGTTTTGGTTACTGTAGCCTTGTAGTATAGTTTGAAGTCAGGTAGCTTGATGCCTCCAGTTTTGTTCTTTTTGCCTAAAATTGTCTTGGCAATGTGGGCTCTTTTTTGGTTCCATATGAACTTTAAAGTCTTTTTTTCCAATTATGTGAAGAAAGTCATTGGTAGCTTGATGGAGATGGCATTGAATCTTGATGTAAATTACTTTAGGCAGTATGGCCAGTTTCACGATGTTGATTCTTCCTGTCCATGAGCATGGTATGTTCTTCCATTTGTTTGTGTCCTCTTCTGTTTCGTCAAGCAGTGGTTTGTAGTTCTCCTTGAAGAGGACCTTTGGATCCCTTGTAAGTTGGATACCTAGGTATTTTATTCTCTTTGTAGCAACTGTGAATGGCCATTCACTCATGATTTGGCTCTCTGTTTGCCTGTTAATGGTGTATAGGAATGCTTGTGATTTTTGCACATTAATTTTGTATCCTGAGACTTTGCTGAAGTTACTTATCAGCTTAAGGAGATTTTGGGCTTAGACGATGGGGTTTTCTAAATATACAATCCTGTCATCTGCAAGCAGGGACAATTTGACTTCCTCATTTCCTAATTGAATGTCCTTTATTTCTTTCTTTTGCCTGATTGCCCTGGCCAGAAATTCCAACACTATGTTGAATATGAGTGGTGAGAGAGGGCATCCTTGCCTTGTGCCGGTTTTCAAAGGGAATGCTTCCAGTTTTTGCCCATTCAGTATGATATTGGCTCTGGGTTTGTCATAAATAGCTCTTATTATTTTGAAATACAGTCCATGAATATCTAGTTTATTGAGAGTTTTTAGCATGAAGAGCTATTGAATTTTGTTGAAGGCCTTTTCTGCGTCTGTTGAGATAATCATGTGGTTTTTGTCATTGGTTCTGTTTATGTGATGGATTATGTTTATTGATTTGTGGATTTTGAACCAGCCTTGCATCCCAGGGATGAAGCTGACTTGATTGTGGTGGATAAGCTTTTGATGTGCTGCTGGATTCAGTTTGCCAGTATTTTATTGAGAATTTTCGCATCGATGTTCATCAGGGATATTCATCTAAAATTCTCTTTTTTTGTTGTGTCTTTGCCAGGCTTTGGTATCAGGATGATGTTGGCCTCATAAAATGAGTTAGGGAGGATTCTCTCTTTTTCTATTGATTGGAATAGTTTCAGAAGGAATGGTACCTGCTCCTCTTTGTATCTTTGGTAGAATTCAGCTGTGAATCTGTCTGGTCGTGGACTTTTTTTTTTGGTTGGTAGGCTATTAATTATTGCCTCAATTTCAGAGCCTGCTATTGGTCTATTCAGGGATTCAACTTCTTCCTGGTTTAGTCTTGGGAGGGTGTATGTGTCCAGGAATTTATCCATTTCTTCTAGATTTTCTAGTTTATTTGCATAGAGGTGTTTATAGTATTCTCTGATGGTAGTTTGTATTTCTGTGGGATTGGTGGTGATATCCTCTTTATCATTTTTTATTGCATTTATTTGATTCTTCTCTCTTTTCTTCTTTATTAGTCTTGCTAGCGGTCTATCAATTTTGTTGATCTTTTCAAAAAATCAGATCCTGGATTCATTGCTTTTTTGGAGGGTTTTTTTTGTGTCTCTATCTCTTTTGGTTCTGCTCTGATCTTAGTTATTTCTTGCCTTCTGCTAGCTTTTGAATGTGTTTGCTCTTGCTTCTCTAATTCTTTTAATTGTGATGTTAGAGTGTCAATTTTAGATCTTTCCTGCTTTGTTTTGTGGGCATTTAGTGCTAAGAATTTCCCTCTACACACTGCTTTAAATGTGTCCCAGAGATTCTGGTACGTTGTGTTTTTGTTCTCATTGGTTTCAAATAACATCTTTATGTCTGCCTTCATTTCATTATTTACCCAGTAGTCACTCAGGAGCAAGTTGTTCAGTTTCCCATGTAGTTGTGTGGTTTTGAGCGAGTTTCTTAATCCTGAGTTCTAATTTGATTGCACTGTGGTCTGAAAGACAGTTTGTTATAATTTCTGTTCTTTTACATTTGCTAAGGAGTGCTTTACTTCCAATTACGTAGTCAATTTTTGAATAAGTGCAATATGGCGCTGAGAAGAATGTATATTCTGTTGATTTGGGGTAGAGAGTTCTGTAGATGTCTATTCGGTCTGCTTGTTGCAGAGCTGAGTTCAAGTCCTGGATATCCTTGTTAACCTTCTGTCTCGTTGATCTAATATTGACAGTGGGGTGTTAAAATCTCCCATTATTATTGTGTGGGAGTCTGAGTCTCTTTGTAGGTCTCTAAGGACTTGCTCTATGAATCTCGGTGCTCCCATATTGGGTGCATGTATATTTAGGATAGTTAGCTCTTGTTGAATCGATCCCTTTACCATTAGGTAATGGCCTTCATTGTCTCTTTTGATCTTTGTTGGTTTCAAGTCTGTTTTATCAGAGACTAGGATTGCAACCCCTGCTTTTTTTCGCTTTCCATTTGCTTGGTAGATCTCCCTCTGTCCCTTTATTTTGAGCCTATGTATGTCTTTGCACTTGAGATGTGTCTCCTGAATATAGCACACTGATGGGTCTGGACTCTTTATCCAATTTGTCAGTCTGTGTATTTTTATTGGGGCATTTAGCCCATTTACATTTAAGGTTAATATTGTTATGTGTAAATTTGATCTTGGCATTATGATGTTCACTGGTTATTTTGCCCATTAATTGATCCAGTTTCTTCATAGCATCGATGGTCTTTACAATTTGCCATGTTTTTGCAGTGGCTGGTACCAGTTGTTCCTTTCCATGTTTAGTGCTTCCTTCAGGAGCTCTTGTAAGGCAGGCCTGGTGGTGACAAAATCTCCCAGCATTTGCTTGTGTGTAAAGGATTTTATTTCTCCTTCACTTATGAAGCTTAGTTTGGCTGTATATGAAATGCTAGGTTAAAAATTCTTTTAATAATGTTGAATATTGGCCTCCACTCTCTTCTGGCTTGGTGGTTTCTCCCCAGAGATCCTCTTTTAGTCTGATGTGCTTCCCTTTGTGGGTAACTTGACCTTTCTCTCTAGCTGACCTTAACACTTTTTCCTTTATTTCAACCTTGGTGAATCTGACAATTATTTGTCTTGGGGTTTCTCTTCTCAAGGAGTATCTTTGTGTTCTCTGTATTTCTTCAATTTCAATGTTGGCCTGCCTTGCTAGGTTGGGGAAGTTCTCCTGGATAATATCCTGAAGAGTGTTTTCCAACTTGGTTCCATTCTCCCCATCACATTCAGGTACACCAATCAAACATAGATTTGGTCTTTTCACATAGTCCCATATTTCTTGGAGGCTTTGTTCATTTCTTTTTACTCTTTTTTCTCTAATCTTGTCTTCTTGCTTTATTTCATTAATTTGATCTTCAGTCACTGATACCCTTTCTTCCACTTGATTGAATCGGCTATTGAAGCTTGTGAATGCCTCACGAAGTTCTCATGCCATGGTTTTCAGCTCCATCAGGTCATTTAAAGTCTTTTCTACACTGTTTATTCTAGTTAGCCATTCATCTAATCTTTTTTCAAGGTTTTTAGCTTCCTTGCCATGGGTTCGAACATCCTCCTTTAGCTCAGAGAAGTTTGTTATTACCGACCTTCTGAAGCCTACTTCTGTCAACTTGCTAAAGTCATTCTCTGTTCAGCTTTGTTCCATTGCTGGTGAGGAGCTGTGATCCTTTGGAGAAGAGGCATTCTGATTTTTAGAATTTTCAGCTTTTCTGCTCTGGTTTCTCCCCATCTTTGTGGTTTTATCTACCTTTTGCCTTTTATGTTGGTGACCTACAGATGGGGTTTTGGTGTAGATGAACTTTTTGTTGATGTTGATGCTATTCCTTTCTGTTTGTTAGTTTTTCTTCTAACAGTCTGGTCACTGTTTGCCTTGGTATCACCAGTGGAGGCTGCAGAACAGCAAATATTGCAGAACGGCAAATATTGCTGCTAGATCCTTCCTCTAGAAGCTTCATCCCAAAGAGGCAGCCCCTTATTTGAGGTGTCTGTAGGCCTCTATTTGGTGGTGTCTCCCAGTTAGGCTGCATGGGGAGGTCAGGGACCCACTTGAGGAGGCAGTCTGTTCAAATGCCATACTGGGAGAAACACTGCTCTCTTCACAGCTGTCCAATAGGGATATTTAAGTCTGCAGAAGTTGTCTGCTGCCTTTTGTTTAGCTGTGCCCTGCCCACAGAGGTGGAATCTAGAGGCAGTGGCCTTGTTGAGTGGCAATGGGCTCAACCAGTTTGAGCTTCCAGGACGCTTTGTTTACCTGCTCAAGCCTCAGCAATGGCGAACGCCCCTCCCCCAGCCAGGCTGCTGCCTCGCAGATTGATCTCAGACTGCTACACTAGCAGTGAGCAAGGCTCTGTGGGTGTGGGACCCACCGTGCCAGGCATGGGAGAGAATCTCCTTGTCTATCGGTTGCTAAGACCTCAGGAAAAGTGCAGTATTTGGGCAGGAGTGCCCCGTTTTTCCAGGTAGTCTGTCACGGCTTCCCTTGGCTAGGAAAGGGAAATTCTCCAGCCCCTTGTGCTTCCCAGGTGAGGTGATGCCCTGCCCTGCTTCAGCTCGCCCTCCCTGGGCTGCACCCACTGTCCAACCAGTCCCAATTAGATGAACCAGGTACCTCAGTTGGAAATGTGGAAATCACCCATCTTTTGCATCAATCACACTGGTAGCTGCAGACTGGAGCTGTTCCTATCCAGTCATCTTGGAAGCCCAGAGTTTCTTTCCTTTAAATTTTCATTCCTCTCTCACCCTGGGAGGAGACCATTTCTAGGCTTCCTGGGGGACCTGGTGTCTTAGCTGGGCATCTCCCAATACCTGCAGGTCACAGGGCCACAGAGGCTGGGCCTCTAGGAGCAGAGGACGTAGACCAGGGAAGACGAGCTCTTCTTCAAACTTCTAAGTGTATTTATACCTCCAAATTTTCCACAACAGTATAAATTACTTTTAATGGAGAAGTATTTACTTGTATAATCAAAGAACTAAACTTTTTATTCTCTCTTTTTTTTTTTTTCTTTTTTTCTTCTTCTTCTTTTTTTTTTAGAAGCAGCCTTGCCCTGTCCCCCAGGCTGGAGTGCAGTGGGACAATCTCAGCTCACTTCAACCTCTGCCTTCCAGGTTCAAGCAATTCTCCTGCCTCAGCCTCTTAAGTAGCTGGGATTATGGGCACCTGCCACCATGCCTGGCTAATTTTTGTATTTTTAGTAGAGATGGGATTTCACCATGTTGGCCAGGCTGGTCTCGAACTTCTGACCTCAAGTGATCCACCCACCTCAACCTCCCCAAAGTACTGCGATTATAATTACAGGCATGAGCCACTGTGCCCGGCCCTTTTTTTGAGTGCATGTGCCAGATTTGAAAACACAAGCCTGACTAGGAGCTCCTTGAAGTACACTTGCTTTGTGGGGGCAGTAGCGTTTTTCTCCCCTGGTGAGTGTGGCTGGGTGCAACTAGATGCATTGTTAACATCTTCAATCATCTAGCCAGAGGGAGTTCCCTGGGGAATTGTCTCATCCATCCCGGACCTGGAAGCTCCACATGCTGGCAGTCCTGAGCAGAAAGTTGTAACTTCCCTGTACTTGGGCCATTTCTTCCTCCAAGACAGGTATTGGCCATAGACTGGAACAGAACATAGGTGTGGATTTGTGTAAGCCTGTTCCCACTGGGAGCTAACTAGCTCACAATACATGCCTCCCTGTGGTGGGTCAGGAATGGGAATCATGTTTTTCACACAAGGAGAGAACACAGACTAGCCCCATGACATCATCTTGAAAATAGGATATAACTTGTAGGGTGGTTGGATGAGTCAATGAGTCAATAGATTCAAGATGGTGGAACAGTGCTTGGTCTATGGTAGATGTTCAATAAGTGTGAGCCTTGCTGTGTCACCCAGGCTGGAGTCAGTGGTGTAGTCATAGCTCACTGCAGCCTTCAACTCCTGGGCTCTAGTGATCTTCCCGCCTTAGCCTCCCAAAGTGTTGGGATTATAGGCATGAACCGTCATGTCCAGCCTGCCTTTATCTTTACAACTTTACAAGATTGACATGGCCTATTGTTTCCTGTTTATTATCCAATAAATGGCTCCTGAGGGAAATTAAACAATTCCTTAAAATCACAGAGGCAGTCCCAGGTAGGCCCAGGATGGCACCCAGAGCCCTGTGGTATGAATGCCAGCACCACTCTACTTCTTGCACTCAAACCTAATCCAAGACCCTGCTCCTACCTCCTGGCTCTGCTGCTTGTCAGTAACTTTGGGGAACAATTTCAGCATTTTAGTTTCAGGCTTTTATTTGTAAAATGAGAAAAGTATCTGACTTATTTCACATGGCTGTCATTCTCTAGGTCACGTTAAGTTAAAAATATTAACAAAACAGTATTTGTAAATTGTTAGTCATAAACTTAAAGCTTAAAGGCTGCTTTGATGGAGAAATCTTAGAAGGTCACTAGTTGAACATAATGAGGGGCTATTTCTCATTCATATCAAGTCCTAGTCTGCACTCACTCCGTCTGGGTGTTCAGGGACACAGGCTGAAGCATGCGGGCTCTGGACATGTGGTTTCCAAGGCTGCTGTGTGTGCCAACATCCTGCCAGGATATAGGAAAAGAGAGTTTGGAAAAGACCCATCTGCTTTTGTCCCTTTTGGTCTGGAAGTGCTCCAATTACTCCCGCTCATCATTCCATTGCTGAGAATGGATCACGGGGCATCTGGGAAGTGTAGTCTCTGGCTGGGCAGCAGCGAGTCTACACAGGGGAAGGGGCATGCATACCTCAATGGGCATCCACATCTTCGCCCAAGGACACCCTATGCTTCAGCGTTCTTCTTTTATAAGATGCAAACTAAGCCAAGAATGGTGACACTGTGGACTCAGAATTAGAAACTTAATTAACAACAGAGTAAAATCAGGCATGGAAGTCTCTTGCTTCATGCCAATGTCTCCATTGTTATCATCATCTTTGTCATTATTCCTAGGAGGTGAGCCATGGGATAAACTCTTTTGTTCATTTCCCACTATAGAGTCCTGACCAACTAAGGCTGGAGTGACTGTCTTCTGTAGGTTTTCTGTAATGTTGCTTGAGCTTTGCTGACATCACCAACTGGACAGAGGATGGCAGGACCTATCCCTGATGTCACTTAACCCAAAGCATTCTAGGGCACCTCTCTTCTCTGTTGAGTTGTGTGCAGTTCTTCTTTCATGTTGTTTTAGGAAGGATCAGATCAGTCAGAATGCCACACGATGTTCCCCAGTCCATGTGCTCCCCACCTCTCCACCTATTCTTTCCCCTCTTCCTTGCATCCCTGGCTCTGCTGAAGACTGGGTTGCGATCCCATTGGTAGCATTGCTGGAATGGTTTGTCATGGCCCTACCATCTGCAGACTGCCACCCCCTCCCCGCTTCCCACAGGCTTTTCTGAGGCAAACTGAAAGATGTGACACTTTCCCTTTGCTGTGGCCTTTGAAAAACTGACCACCTGTCAAGTTTATTTCCTTTGGCTGGAATTATACCAGTGCAGGGGAGGAATGTTGGCTTTCCTGGGCTGATGAGCAGCTTTTACTATCTGTGAGTCATAAAAGATGAGAACAAAATTTAATTGGTGGTTATTAAACACATTTTTGGATAGATGGCATTTTAAAGAAGATATCCACAGGGCAAACATTAATCAATGGGCCCGTGAACCACATACTGTGAGTCACAATGATCCAGGTTCTTCAGGCACTCAGCTGGCAGGATGACTTGCAGGTCTGACCCCATGGAAAGCTTCTAGCAGGACCGGTGGGGTGGCTAAGGCAGCCTGTTAGCGTCCAGTAAGGCTGGCAGATTAAGGGTCTGCAGTGGCATTGACTTGCCATGGTTCAATCAGAGAAGCAGGACCAGTAGGATACGTAATAAAGAATTGGTTGACTTGACTTTACACAATTGTGGGAGTTAGTCAAAAGATTTATGACAGATGGCCAGGTGTGGTGGCTCATGCCTGTAGTCCCAGCTCCTCAGGAGGCCAGGGCAGGAGGATCACTTGAACCCAGGAGTTTAAGGCTACAGTGAGCCATGATCATGCCACCATACCCCAGCCTGGGTGACAGAGAGAAGCCCTGTCTCTAAATAAATAAATAAATAAATAAATAAATAAATAAATAAAGGTTTATGTGTGGGGTTACTTCTTCTTCCTCTGGTGTGGGAGTATGAATCCAGCAGGCAGGCAGTTGGGAGGCAAGGATGTACCTAAATGGGGGAAGAGAGAACCGGCATCTATGCAGGTGACACAGATGCTGTGACATGGATGAGAACCTGTGGCAACCTCTCATCCTCTCCACGCCTCAATTTTGAAGATGGGCAGTGAAGGGCAGGAGAAACTGGCAGCCGCTGGCATGGAGCTCAGACTCTTAGGAGATGGATCAGTGTAGGGGGAAATGGGTGAGGTTGGAGGTGGAGTCACCACACTGACAAGGTGAGCTCACAGAGTCGGGGGCCACGAGGCAAGCAGTAGCAGTAGCCTGGTACCCTGGGCCAACTTTCTGAATGCAAAAAGGACTTGGCTTTGGCTTCACTTTTGCCATCCAGATCTCACACTAAATGTGTCTTGTGGCTGATGTAACCCAGGACTTCCAGGAACCACAGCTACAGTTTTGCTAGAACTGGTCTCACCATGATTCCATAGTCAAGCTAAGTTGACTTGATACATATTTACCACTGTCTACCCCTTGTAACCTTCTGATCCACATACAACTATTTTAACATATTTAATTGCCTGAAAAAGACAATATCAAAATAGTGCTTTCACCTAAAATAATGCAACTGTCCATACAACTGAAAACACCCTAACCTTCTCCCTAAAAGATGCAAAGTCCCTTTATCCATTTGTGGATGAGAGTCAATCCATCTCTAGCTGAGATACATTCTCCCATTGACATTATCTGGCTCAAATACTGAGACATAAGGTTAACTACTATTAATACAACTTACATTAGAAGGTTGGAAATTAGAAGAAGGCAAGAGAGAAAATAACTTAATATATACACAAATGTGTTCTTATCAAAATAAAAAGATACTCTTATCTATTACAGTTCTATTATTAAGTATCTTCTTACACTTTTCATTCCATATTTATTTCTCTTGCTTTTAGCAATCACCTTGGATCATCATAGTTCCCTGCCTGATGGGGTTACCCAAGCCTGCAGTCCTGTCTGTAGTTTTCCATTAATTTATTCCATTGTAATTAAAATTCTATTATAATTAATTCTACTAATGTAATCTTGGGGCATGGGAGTACTAGGAGGTACCATGTTACTGGTTGAATTGTGTCCTCCCAAAAGATACGTTCTAACCCCTGGTACCTGCAAGTGTGACCTTATTTGGAAATGGTATCTTTGCAGATAGCATCAAGTTAAGATGAGGTCATTAGGATGGGTTTTAATCCAGTATGACTGGTGGCTTATACGAAGAGGGAAATTTGGACACAGACACACACATACGAAGGCGAACACCATGGAAGACGCGGACACAGAGAGAAGATAGCCAGGTGATGATGGAGGCAGAGGTTGGAGGGATGCTGCCTCCAGCCAAGGAATTCCTCGGGCTACCAGAAGACAGAAGAGGCAAGAGAGAACCTTCCCCAGAGAGTTTGGAGGGAGAATCTTGCTTTTGGACCTCCAGCCTCCAGAGCTGTGAGAGAATACATTTCTGCTGTTTCAAGCCACTCAGTTTATGGTGATTTGTTAGGGCAGCACTAGAGGGCAAATGCACATCCCAAGGGATCTCTTGTAGGAGATTCACTATAATCCTCATATTTTATAATCTTTATTCCATTACAGCAGTTCTTATCCTCATTGTGTAATAATAACCCAAGTTTCCCTTGATAATAAGGATCAGTCACCCCAGACAGTACAGTTACCCACTCTTTGGCCTCTTGATTTACTGACATGAGGAGCCCAAGGTGGGTGTGTGGCAGTGTTAACTTGCATTTTAATGGAACTGTCACTGTCCCCTGGTGGAAACATTCCTCCTATGGGGATTACGACTTCTAGACCAGCAGAACCCAAAGCTGCAGTGACAGACTACACAAATTTTCTTAGTGGGTCATCCATTGTGACAGAGAGAGGATCTGCTTTTATTTCCACGCCTTCATTGCTAAGCCTTTGCCTACAGTCTCTGGAGAAACAGCACCATGTATGGAGAGGATACCTTTTACTTTGGAGGACGTTGCTTCAGCCCTACAAGGTGTTACCCTCCAGCTGGTGCCGTGATGGAAGATTCAAAAAGCCACTCCATTGTTTTATCAGGCCAGCTGCTTCAGGACTATGGGATCATGGTGAGACCAGCAAGTTTCATGGGCACAAGCCCATTGCCATACTTCATTTGCTGTAAAATGAGTTCCTCAGTAGGAAACAATTCTGCATGGCATGAATATGGCAAAGTCCATTGGTGGTGCTGACAGAGCTGCGGGCAGGAAAGGCAAATCATGTCCAGAGTAAGGGATTATTTTGGTGAGACCAAATTGCTGCCCCTTCCATGACTAAAGTGATGATTGGCTGATTTTCCCAGGGAATGGCACCACAACAAGGGTCCCATGTTGGTGTCCACTGTTGGCAGATTGGACTCAGCTGTAGCTGTGGCTGTAGTCAGATCAGTCATGGTGAGAAGTCTATGCTGAGCCCATGCAAGACTTCCATCCATGTTGCCCTAGCCCAGTAAGTAAGGACAACTGTCAGTGGGAAATGACATTGACTCATTTTATTCATAGGACAGGTTATTTTATCCATATGATCATTCTGTTCCTTCTCTGCTGAGCTTGCTCTTCTAAGAGCTTTCACAAGAGCCACATACCTTCGCACGTGGTACCCATTCAGGAGATCTAATCACCTGCTTCTTCCCTAGATTACATTGTTACCAATTTTCCAATCATGTTACTAACAAATCCCCAACTATCCCCGCTGAATCATGAGCATGTGTTTGTATCTCTGGCTAATCCTCTTACAGTCAAAGTGAACAACATGTGCTCTCTTCCCGTTTCAACACCCATGAATGAGGCCCAAAGGTATTGTTTCTCAGACAGCAGATCTTAGGGATCTCTGGATGAGATCCTCAGTGCAGGATAAGAGGAAGGAGGCAATGGAGCAGGAGAAGAGGCTGTGGGCATCTGCCCCACTGCTCATGCCACTTGCTGTGCCTTCAGGATATGCTCAAGTCCAGTAGCATGATTATCACTGCCAGCTGATGATAGAGCGCCTCTGTGCACACCCAGATTTATCAGACAACACACAGCTCATGATAGCTCAAGTTCTACAATAACTTAGTGGTGCATGGTCAAGGGTTCAATCTACAAAGGCCATGTAGCACCCGAGGAGCTGCTCCTCAAAGAGACAATGGTCCACCACAGAGGATGGCATTGCTTTGCCCCCAGATGCCAGCAGTCTGTGCCACGATTTCTCCAGAGGGACCTGTGAAAGTTTCCATCATATGGCATTTATATCTGCCACAGGTGCTTCAAGTACCAGTCATGTCCTCAGTCGGGTAGCGCACATAGTCTGGACCTGTTGCCAAGCCTTCTCTTGTTTTGCTGGTAGCTTTTTGGGCTTCTCAGTAAATATGTCAGAGTACTTAAATGAGGCGTATGCCGCCTTGAAACCCAAAGAAGCCTGCTAGGCACTGTGTCTCTTTCTTAGTGGTAGGAGGAATCCGAAACAGCAACTTGCCCTACAATTTGGAAGGGATATTTCAACATGTCCAAGACCACTGGATCCCAAGAAAGTTCACCCAGATAGAAGGTCTCTGAATTTTTGTGGGAAATTAATCTCTCACAGTCTGGCATTTGTGTGTCTTACCGATGTGTCTAATGTAGTTGCTACTTCCTTTTCACTAGGACCAATTAATATGATATTATCCATGTAATAGTATGCTTTCCTGCAGAATGGAGAGACTTTCTAAGGTCCCTATGGAGTAGATGATGACATAGGTCTGGAGGGTGGATTAGCCCTGAGATAGCACAGTGAAGGTATATTTCTGGCCCTATGAGCTAAAAGCAACCTGATCCTCATGTCCTGAGTAACAGGTGTTATACTGGGCTGAATATTGCCTCCCTCTCCCTCACCCTTTTTATGTCTAGCGAAACTTCAGAACGTGACTTTATTTGCAAATTAGGTCTTTGCAGTATGTAAGGCCTTATCTTGAATATGACTGGTGTCTTTATAAAATGAGAAAAGAAGGCAGGCTTGGTGGCTCACACCTATAATTCCAGCATTTTGGGAGGCTGAGGCAGGAGCATTGTTTAAGGCCAGAAGTTCAAGTCCAGCCCAGGCAAAACAGAGAAACCCCGTCTCTACAAAACAAATAAATAAATAAAATTAGCCAGGTGTGGTGGCATGTGCCGGCCTATAGCTCCAGCTACTCAGGAGACTGAGGCAGGAGGACCGCTTGAGCCCAGGAGTTTGAGGCTGCAGTGAGCTATGGTTGCACCACTATACTCCAGTCTGGGCGACAGAGTGATACTTTGTTTCTAAAACAAAATAAAATATTTCTAAAGAGTGCAAAAGAAGAGAAGAGACACATGGGGGAGAATACCAGGTGAAGATGGAGGAAGATATTGGAGACCCATCTACAGGCCAAGGAACCCTGAGACTGCTGGAAGCCACCAGGAGCTAGAAGAGGCAAGGGCGCTCTTCCCTGGAGCCTTCATGGGGAGCAGGGCCTTGCTGATGCCTTGATGGTGAAGGTCCAGGCCCAGAACTGTGAGGTGATAAATTTCTGTTGCCGTTTTTTTTCTGTTGTTGTTGTTTTTTTTGTTTTTGTTTTTTTTGTTTGTTTTTTCAGATGGAGTTTCACTCTTGTTGCCCAGGCTGGAGTGCAGTGGCAAGACCTCGGCTCACTGCAACCCCCGCCTCCCAGGTTCAAGCGATTCTCCTGCCTCAGCCTCTCGAGTAGCTGGGATTACAGGCATGTGCCACCATGTCCGCTAATTTTGTATTTTTAGTAGAGACAGGGTTTCTCCATGTTGGTCAGGCTAGTCTCGAACTCCTGATCTCAGATGATCCACCCGCCTCAGCCTCCCAAAGTGCTGGGATTACAGGCACGAGCCACCACACCTGGCCAACTTTCTGTTGTTTTAAGACACCCAATCTATGGTGCTCTGTTACAGCAGCCTTAGGAAGCTAGCACAGAAATACAGAAAAAAGCATTCACCCGATCAGTGGCTGCATGTGAATCCTATGGGACAATTGATTTTCTTCATCAATGAAAACATCAGGAACAGCCGCTGTAATTGGAACCAACATCTAATTAAGTTGATGACACTCCACTGTCATTTTGAAGATTCGGCTTCTGCACAGGTTGAACATGCGAGCTGACAGTGATGCAGTGGGAATCACCACTCTTACCTCTGCCAAGGTCTTCGTTGTGGTATGAATCCCTCAGTCCCTCTAGAAATGGGATGCTGTCTTCGGTGTTGTATTTCAGGAGGTGGAGGCAGGTGTCCTGGCTTCTCCTTGGCCTTCCTGCCATTACAGCCCTCACTCTGTGGGTCAGGGTGGAATGTGAGGATTTTCCCCTTGCTCAGTTTGTGTATTCCAGTTCCCAAACAGAGGGAATAGCAACTGAGTATTTGGGGGCTTTAAGGACACACTTAGACCTGAGCCAAAATCCCATTGACTTAATTATCCTGTTAAATGTTCTCTACATGGTGATTTTGTTGTTGTTGTATAGTTCCATAAAATTTTATTACATGTATAGATTTGCATAATGACCACTACAGTCAGGATTTAGAACTGTTCCATACCTCAAAGAAAATCCCACGTGCTGCCCTGCACGGTCACCCTCTTCCAAACCTAACCCCCGCAACCACTGACCTCTTCTCCATCGCTGTTTTGTCATTTTGAGACTGTTACATAAGTTGAATCATATAATATGTGACCTCTCGAAATGGGCTTTTTGACCTTGAGACCCATCTAATGTATTATGTATATCAATAGTTTGTTCCTTTTTATTGCTGAGTAATATTTTATTGTATAGCTCCAGCAATTCCACCTCTGGGTATTTATCCAAAGGAAATGAAGTCAGAATGTTAAAGAACTAGCTGGGCTGAGCATGGTGGCTCATGCCTGTAATTCCAGCACTTTGGGAGGCTGAGGTGAAAGGATCTTTTGAGCTCAGGAGTTTTAGACCAGCCTGGGCAGCATGGCAAGACTCTGTCTCTACAAAAACTTAAAAAAAAAAAAAATAAATAACTGGGCATGGTATAGTGCCTGTAGTCTCAGCTACTCAGGAGGCTGCAGTGGGAAGATCATTTGAGCTTTCGAGGTTGAGGCTGTAGTGAGCCATGATTGTGCCACTGCACTTCAGCCTGGACAACAGTGAGATCTTGTCTCAAAAAACAAAAACAAAAACAAACAAACAAAAAAAGAGGAATCTCTGCACTCCCACGTTCGTTGCAGAATTATTCACAAGAGCCAAGATATGGAATCAACCTAACTATCCATCAACAGGTGAGTGAATACAGAAAATGTGGCACATTGACACAAAGGAATATAGCCCCAGCTACTCAGGAGGCTGAGGAAGGAGGACCGCTTGAGCCCAGGAGTTTGAGGCTGCAGTGAGCTATGGTTGCACCACTACACTCCAGCCTGCGTGATAGAGTGAAACCCTGTCTCTAAAATAAAATAAAATATTTCTAAAGATTGCAAAAAGAAGAGAAGAGACACATGCCCCCTACTCCCTGACAGGCCCCGGTGTGTGATGTTCCCCTCCCTGTGTCCATGTATTCTCATTGTTCAACTCCCAGTTGTGAGTGAGAACATGCAGTGTTTGGTTTTCTGTTCCTGTGTTAGTTTGCTGAGAATGACGGCTTCCAGCTTCATCCATGTCATGGCAAAGGACATGATCTCATTCTTTTTTATGGTTGCATAGTGTTCCATAGTATTGCATGGTGTATAAGTACCATATTTTCTTTATCCAGTTTATTATTGATGGGCATTTGGGTTGGTTCACCCTTTAGAAAGAAGGAAATCTTGCAATTTCCTCCCGTTTCATCCATGTTGTTGCAAATTACCAGATTTCCTTCTTTTTAACAGCTGAACAGTTAGAAAGAAGGAATAAGCTCAAGAGATCTACTGTACACCATGGTGACAATACTTAATAACAATGTATTGTATTCTTGAAAGTTGCTGGGAGTAGATTTTAAGTGTTCTAATCACAAAAAATACGCATGTGAGGTAAAACATGTTAATTAGCTTGACTTGGTCATTCCACAATATATACATATGCATTCCCAAGTGACATGTACTCATCATATATACAAGTATTTACAAATTCTGTCAATTAAAAAAGAATACACATGAGAAAAATTCCATTACATATATATTTGGTTTGTTTGTTTTGTTTATCCAATCACCCTTTGATGGGCATTTGGGTTATTCCCAGTTTTCAGCTATCACAAATAAAGCTGTTATGAACATTTGTGTACAGGTTTTTGTGTGAATATGCTTTCATTTCTCTAAGGCAAATAATTGGGAGTATATATTTAACTTTTAAAGGAACAACCAATCTATTTCTTAGGGTGGCTATATGAGAGAGTCACTTTCTCCGCATCCTCTCCAACACTTAGTATTTATTTTTAAATTTTAACCATTCCGGTAGTGCTATCTCTTTTGGTGCTACGTCTTCATGGCTTTAGTTTGCACTTTTTCTTCCTTTAAGTTACGGGATATGTGTGCAGAATGTGCAGGTTTGTTACATAGGTATACATGTGCCATGGTGGTTTGCTGCACCCATCAACCCATCATCTAGGTTTTAAGCCCCACATGCATTAGGTATTTCTCCTAATGCTCTCCCTCCCCTTGCCCCTCACCCCACCGATAGGTCCCAGTGTGTGATGTTCCCCTTCCTGTGTCCACGTGTTTTCATTGTTCAACTCCCACTTATGAGTGAGAACATGCAGTGTTTGGTTTTCTGTTCCTGTGTTAATTTGCTGAGAATGATGACTTCTAGCTTCATCCATGTCACTGCAAAGGACATGATCTCATTCTTTTTCATGGCTGCATAGTGTTCCATGGTGTACACATACCGCATTTTCTTTATCCAGTTCATTACTGATGGGCATTTTGGTTGGTTCCATGTCTTTGCTGTTGTAAATAGTGCTGCAATAAACATATGTGTACATGTGTCTTTATAGTAGAATGATTTATATTCCCAGTAATAGGATTGCTGGGTCAAATGGTATTTCTGGTTCTAGATCCTTGAGGAATCACTACAATGTCTGTCACAATGGTTGAACTAATTTACATTCCTACCAACAGTGTAAAAGTATTCCTATTTCTCCACAACCTCACCAGCATCTATTGTTTCTTGACTTCTTAATGGTGTGAGATGGTATCTCATTGTGGTTTTGATTTGCATTTCTCTAATAACCGGTGATGATGAGCTTTTTTTCATATGTTTGTGGGCCACAAAAATGTCTTCTTTTGAGAAGTGTCTTTTCATATGTTTTGCCCAAGTTTTGATGGGGTTGTTTGTTTTTTTCTTGTAAATTTGTTTACGTTCCTTGTAGATCGTGGATATTAGACCTTTGTCAGATGGGTAGATTGCAAACATTTTCTCCCATTCTGTAGGTTATTTGTTCACTCTGATGCTAGTTTCTTTTGCTGTGCAGAAGATCTTTAGTTTAATCAGATCCCATTTGTCAATTTTGGCTTTTGTTGCAATTGCTTTTGGTGTTTTCATCATGAAGTCTTTGCCCATGCCTATGTCCTGAATGGCATTGCCTAGGTTTAACTTGCACTTTCTTAATGGCTGGTAATGTTCAACCTCTTTTCATGTGCATATTGTCATCCATGCATCCACTTTAGTGACATGTCTGTCCAAGGCTTTTGCACAGTTTCTAATGTCTTCTTAGGTAGTTATTCACATGCTAAAATTCAGATAGTTATTTATGTATTCTGGGATTTAGATCTTTATTTAAACATTCTGGATACACACCTTTTTACAGATATGTGATTTGCAACTGTTTTGTACCAGTTTGTGTCTTGTCTATTTATTTTCTTGACTTCTAAGGTTTTTGATACAATTATCTACAATATGCCAAGGAATCTGGCATTTTAACCACATGTTGTGTAGACCAACTTTTTGTCATGGTTTCTGTCAACCAACCAAGCAAACTGTTAGCACCACTATCAGCTAACAGTTTAGATAACTTAAAATAACTCACTGATTCCAGCATCTCTGCCTAGTAGGCCCATATCAATACATTTGGCTTGCTGCAACTTTATTTTCCTCCCAGTGGTCTCACACCAATAGGAGCCATTCCACACATGTTCTCCATGTTCGTATCCACAGAAATTGGTAAAATTAGGGAATTATTTTGGTGCGTATTACACTTCCTCCTGGATTGCACTTTACACTTTTTCCTCTGGGGCCTGTTGGACTGGAGTGTAGCTGTAGTTCTAGAAGCAAAAAGAGGTGGTGAAAGTAGGGGGTTGAAGAGGCACAATCCCTTCCTTGCAAAGACTCCATGTTAGGGTAAGGCATCATAGATTCTTCAGCCAAGAGGACACTAATCACCTCATTCCCGGCACTGGCAGGGAGATAGGCAAAATTCATAGGTTGGAATCTATCCCTGTGTCTCTTTCCCAATTTTCAGGGTCCTGCTCCTTCAAAATCTGTGTCCTAACTACATTAGAGACCCTGTAAAGTTGAGATTTCACTTTGTCTTCCAATTCAGCTACCTCTAGTACTAGACTTTAGGTTAAGTTCTGGTTGTCAGAAATCCCAACCTGGTGACTACAGGAGAAAGGTTTATTTTAGGTCCAAAATAGAAACTTTCAAATTCCTTTTAGGAAGCTTGGGGATTTTAAGCTCTGGTCTCATTACTTTGTTTCTTCAGATTCTCCAGTGCATTTAGAAACAATCAATCAGCCCCGCTATAATTTTAATTTTTGCCAAAATGTTAATAGTGGCTGGATGTGGCTTCCCAAAGTGCTGTAATTGCAGCACTTGGAGTTACAAGGGAAGCCAAGGCAGGAGGGTTGCATAAGGCCAGGAGTCAAGACCAGACTAGGCAACATAGCGAGACCTTGTCACTAAAAAATAAAAATAGCCAGTTGTGGTGGTGCACACTGGTAGTCCCAGCCACTGAGGAGGCTGACGTGGGAGGATTGCTTGAGCCTAGGTGTTTGAGATGGCAGTGAGCTATGATTGCTTCACTGTACTCCAGCCTGGGCTGCACTCCAGCCTGGACTAAGTCTCCATAAATCAATCTCAATCATAAGGAATTGGAATTGAAGATGCTGAAGGGGAGGATCTGGCAGGATCTGGGGTTGCTGAGGGCCTGGTTGCATCCCCACCCCAGCAAGGTGAGGCGCAGGTAAGTGGTGCTGTGCATGAGATGTTACAGCACGTGGTACATTGGCCTGACCTTCTGAGGGTCCAAAGAATCTGACTTCTGATTCAAAATATGGCATATGATGCCTCTGGTCAGCCTCACTAACCCGGGACGATGCAAGGGAATTTGAGAAACCAAGTTCACTTTAGCGAAGTTGACACCACACAAATCCACTTATCACAAAGCTTGGGGAAACATTCTTCTCAAGGCTCCATGATTCTTTTACAAACTGACACCTTGGCGGGGCACGGTGGCTCATGCCTGTAATCCCAGCACTTTGGGAGGACGAGGGAGGTGCATCACCTGAGGTCAGGAGTTCAAGATAAGCCTGGCCAACATGGTGAAACCCCGTCTCCACTGAAAACACAAAAAACTTAGCTGGGCATGGTGGTGGGCAACTGTAATCCCAGCTACTCAAGAGGCTGAGGCAGAAGAATCGCTTGAACCTGGGAGGCAGAGGTTGCAGTGAACTGAGATTGCGACATTGCTCTCCAGCCTGTGCAACAAGAGTGAAACTCTGTCAAAAAAAAAAAAAGGCAGCTTGAGAGACAGAGGATCCCAAGAAACATAACCATTGTGTCTCTGAGAACAAAACCTTTTGTTTTGCCCTGCCCCGATGCTGACATTTGGGTATCAAGCAATAAGATGCCACCCCTGTTGGAGACAGAGCTATGGGTCCAGGGCTTGAAACGGTCACAGGCCTGTTCTGTCGTATGGTTTTCCACTTCTAGGTCCTTGTAGGACTTCATTCTATCATTCTTATTGCTCGTACAAGAATTCCTTATGTCGTTTAAACTTTTAAAAAGTGTTTTAACACATATTTTCCCATTAAGTTCTTACAGAAATGCAAGGCAAGAGAGATTTGACTTAGATCTAAGTCATCTCCAAAATAGGTGAGGTAGCATGAGACTCTCAAGTCAGGGATTCAGGATCACTTTTACCTCCTTAGCCCTGACAAGAAAGTTGTCTTGCATAGAAAGTTCTTGTCAGGGCTAAGAGACATTATGCTGTTATTAATGATCTCCTTAGCAACTTGAACAGGAATTTGCAGAACCAGAAAGTAATCATGTTAATTACTTATCACTTCAGTTGCTTAGAAAACCATCATGTTTTTAACCCAAATCCAGGGGTCTCTCAGTGCCCTCAGTGACTGGTTGGGTCTCATGAGGAGCTACTTGAAAACACATGTGGTAGGGGGACTACCCTACTTTCAGGGGCATGTTTGGGGTGTGTCTTAGTCTGTTTTGTGTTGCTGAGAAGGAATACCTAAGCCTGGCAATTTATAAAGAAAAAAAGGTTTATTTACCTTACAATTCTGGGGGCTATAAGTTCGAGATTGGGCACCTGCATCTGAGGAAGGCCTCAGGCTGCTTCTACTCATGGCAGAAGGCAAAAGGGAGCTGGTATGTGCAGAGATCACACGGAGAGAGAGGAAGCAGGAGAGCAAGAGGGGAGGTTCCAGGCTCTAGTTAACCACCAGTTATCATGGGAGCTCAATGAGGACTCCCTCTCCCCCAAGGGAGGGCATTAATCTATTCATGAACGAGCCACCTTCATGACCCAAACACCTCCCATTAGTCCCACCTCCAACATTGAGAATCAAATTTCAGTATAAGGTTTGGAGGAGACAAACAAACCATACCTAAACCATAGCAGGGTGGAAAGGTGTAGGGTAGTCTGTGAGTTTCTGATACTCATTCCTTCCAGTTGAGAGTGTCTGTTCTATTCTTCACATTCAGCATAATTCCAGGATATGACTATTCTTTTTCTTTTTTTTTGAGAGACAAGGTCTCACTCTGTTGCCCAGGCTGGAGTGTGGTAGTTCAGACTGCAGCCTCAAACTCCCGGGCTCAAGTGATCTTACTACCTCAGCCTCCAGAGTAGGTAGGATCACAGGTGCATGCCACCACACCTGGCTAATTTTCAATATTTGTAGAGACAGTGTCTCACTATGTTGCACAGGCTGGTCTTGAATTTCTGCCCTGAAGTGATCTTCCCACCTCAGCTTTCAAAAGCGCTGAGATTTCAAGTATGAGCCACCCTGCCTGGCCCGGGACTATTCTAGTAATCATTTTTGCCTAGATAATATATCTATGCAGTTATAATAATATGCAAATATGCAAATAATATATGAGTGTAAAGTTAAAGACTTTACAAATAGAGTTCAATCAAATGTTGATTTTAATTCAGGAAATAGTATATATATATAGGTGCTTATAACTTATAGGAAACATCCTATTGGACTCTGTTATGACAAAACTATGTCCACATATCAATCAGTGTTTGGGTCATGAAGGTGGCTCCCTCATGAATAGATTAATGCCCTCCCTTGGGGGTAAGGGAGTTCTCATTGAATTCCTATGATAACTGTTTGTTAACTAGAGCCTGGCACCTCCCCCTTGCTCTCCTGCTTCCTCTCTTTCCATGTGATCTCTGCACACACCAGCTCCTCTTTTCCTTCTACCAGGGGAATACTTCACTGTTGATCGTGTTATAGTAAGGTTAGTAAGTCCTCCTTAAGCAAGAACTTTGTTCTTCCCCAGGGTACAGATATTTCTGTGTTTGAAATGCTGATGATGTGCTTGTATCATGGGCACACTGGAAGATGTGTGTAAAGCGGCCAAGTCTGTTGGATTTCTTCCTCTTCTGCCATGACCCATATAGACTCCATTCTTTTGCGTTGATAACATGCCACGCAACTAAGCCAGTCTCCCAAATCAAACACTAAAATAAAATGGCTTTCAAATTACATATCTTGGAGGAGAAAGGCAGTGTTTATACACATCATCACCATATCCTGTTTTGAATTCAGACACCCCACCCCACCCCCCCCTTTTATTTTTTGCCATTGGTTCATTCATTTTCCAACAGAGGGACTCAGCTAGTTTTTTATGATCAACCCTGCCAAGTGTGTCAGAAGCATGCAGAATGTCTATAGTTGGATGAGGTTATGTTATAACAAGACAAATAAGCACTCTGGTTTCCTAAAGGCTGTGACTTTTCCTATTGGCATTTCGTATGATTAATGGAGTGTCTAGCACATGGTGCTCAATAAGTAGTTGTGGTTGAGGATGAAGAAGGAGAGAGGAGGATTCCTGCACCAATCAGAGAATAGTATGATACACTTAGTTATTGGAACATGATGTCACTTGAAGAGAATCGATTTCTGAAAAACAGCAAGCCTTCCAAGAGTTAATGCTTGTGTCTTGGGGTATAGACATACATTGTTTACTTTCTCTTAGAATCTACAAAATTCTAAAAAGGAGAATGGGTGAGAAATAAGAAATGGACAAACAAGTGTTTATTGAGTTTCTGCTGTATCCTGAGCAGCACACTTGAGGCCATGAAAGCACTGAGAGTAAGCCATGGTCTATGCCCGCAAGGAACTCCTGTTTCCTTTGGGGAGAGGGAGAGATTAATGTATGGAACCTTTCATAGAAGTGATATGGTCAGGCTTTGTGTCCCCACTTAAATCTCATCTTGAATTGTCATCCTCATAATACCCACGTGTCAAGGGAGAGACCCGGTGGAGGTGACTGAATCATGGGGGTGGGTCCTCCATGCTGTTCTCCTGAAAGGAGTGAGATCTCATGAGATCTGATGGTTTTATAAAGGGCTCTTCCTCCTTCACTCAGCATTTCTCCTTCCTGCCACCCTGTGAAAAGGTGCCTTGCTTCCACTTCGCCTTTAGCCATGATTGTAAGTTTCCTGAGGCCTCCCCAGCCATACTCAACTGTGAGTCAATTAAACCTCTTTCCTTTATAAATTATCCAGTCTCAGGCAGTTCTTTCTAGCATTGTGAGAATGGACTAATACCAGGAGTAAATGGTGTAGTCAAGTTATAAGGTGGTTAGGGAGTGTGGCGTAGTCAGGGAAGGTTTCTAGGGCAAGTAGATGTTGAACTGGGCCCTTGAATAGGGTAGGATTTCCATGTGAACCCCCGAGAGAGACTGAGAGAGAGAAGCAGGCTTCCAAGTTGGCTGAGGTCACCAGTAGGTCACCACTGCAAAGAGAGAAATGACATTAGTTTGTTATGGTTGCCTAGGGAACCTCCTCTCGTTTCTGGCTTTCCTCCAAGCAACAGGCCCATTTCACCCCTGGGCCAGTCCTTACCAGAGCAGCCACATCTTAACCCTGTTCCTTCTAGCAGGTGGTCTTTCTGTCCTTAGGCCAGGGGGACTTCTGTGCTCAGCATGTTTCTTCTCTCTCATCCTGCCGTGTCTGGCTAGTGTGTGACTAGATTGTTGCTTTAGTTCTCCAATATGTGATCTAACTCACTCCCTAAGGACCCAAACACCCAGTCAACCTCTGTCTCTGGAAGCTAAGCCCTATTATCTATAATTGAAGCTGGTGGGCATCTTTTTTCAACCAGAGGGGCTGGTAGGAAGCATGTTACTGCTGTTAACCTTTGCACATTGCTTCCTGGGGCTCCAGCTGTGGAGCCAACATCCCATCCTGGGCTGTTCAGGCCCCATCCTTGTGCAGACCAAGTTCACCATGACTCAGTGGGTCCTCAGTTATTGCACTCTATGGACCAATCATTGTGTGTTCTGTGATTTTGTTTTTCCCAAGAAACAATCTGGAGCAGTGTTTACTATTATCTGCTTATAGCCAATTGAATTGTATCCCCCAAAAGATGTGTTCAAGTCCTAATCTCTGGTACCTGAGAAGGAGACTGTATTTGGAAATAGGGTCTTTGTAGATGTAATCAAATTAAGATGAGGTCATACCGGATTAAGATGGGCCCTAAACACAATGATTGCTGTTTTTATATGATAAAGGAGAGGGAGATTTGTATGACCAAGGCAGAGATTGGAGCAATGTGTCTGCAAGCCAAGCTTTGCTGGCAGCTTCCAGAAGCTGGAGAAGAAAGGAGGATTTTCCTCATCACCTTCAGAGGGAGCGCAGCCCTGCTGACACATTGAATTTAAACTTCTGGCCTCCAGAACTGTGAGAGAATATGTTTCTATTGCTTTAAGCCTCCTGGATTGTAGTATTTTGTTATGGTATCCATAAGAGACTAATACAGATGGACTTGCACTTTGAATTTTGAATTATAATCTTTTCCCAGGCTAGCAATATGCATTTGATGCTGTCTTTTGATGCTAGGCAGCAGCGAGCCGCAGCTCCCAGGCAGCCCTGCAATCACAAGGGTGAATGGCCTATAGAATCAAACTCTGTATCCCGGGTTACATATCTGTGGATTCAACCAACTGCAACTTGAAAATATTCATGGAAAATCAACAACAGCAGATGGTGGCATCTGTAGTGAACATGCACAGACTTTTCTCTTGTCATTATTCCCTAAACAATACAGTATAACAACTATTTACATAGTAGTTAGATTGTATTAAATATTAGGTATTGTAAGTAATCTAGAGATGATTTAGAGCAAGCTTGCTCAACCTGTGGCCTGTGGGCCACGTGTGGCCCAGGATGGCTTTGAATGCAGCCCAACACAGATTCAGAAACTTTCTTAAAACATTATGAGTTTTTTAATTTTATTTTTGTTTTAGCTTATCAGCTATTGTGAGTGTTAGTATATTTTATTTGTGGCCCAGGACAATTCTTTTTCTTTCATTGTGGCCCAGGGAAGGTAAAAGATTGGACACCCCTGATTTAGAGTATATGGAAGGATATGGGTAGGAGACATGCAAAGACTATGCCATTTTATATCAGAGGCGTGAGTATGGTGAATTTTGATATAGGTTGGGGGTCCTGGGACCTGTACTTTCTGATGTACTGCGTTGCCAGTGTTTATTGGATATTGTGTTTTGTTTCTCATTCCATCATGTCTGCAAAATGCCCATGTGTGTACAGAGATCAACATCAGATTACAAAACAGGCTTTGTGGCTGGGCGCGGTGGCTCATCCCTGTAATCTCAGCGCTTTGGGAGGCTGAGGCACGCGGATCACCTGAGGTCGGGAGTTCAAGACCAGCCTGACCAACGCGGAGAAACTCCGTCTCTACTAAAAATACAAAAATTAGTCGGACGTGGTGGCGCATGCCTGTAATCCCAGCTACTTGGGAGGCGGAGGTTTCAGTGAGCTGAGATCATGCCATTGCATTCCAGCCTGGGTAACAAGAACGAAACTCTGTCTCAAAAAAAAAAAAAAAGGTTTGTATTAGATGATTTTGCCCAACTGTAGGCTAAGGTAAGTGCTCAGGGACGTTTAAAGTAGGCTAGGCTAAGCTATGATGTTCAGTAGGTTGGGTGTATTAAATGCATTTTCAACTTGGAATATTTTCAATTTATGATGAGTTTATCAGGAGGACATGACCTCATTGTGAGGCAAGGAGTATCTGTATACCCCTTTTTTACAGATATAAAAATAGATGATCTCTCTCAGAGAGTCAGTCGCTGGTCTAAGGGCACATAGATCTAGGTGGGAGACCTGGAGTTGACACCCACATCTTGTTCTAAAACCTGGTGTCTCTCTTGCAGACCAGAACAGGGAGACCACAGTCTTACGTGTGCACAAAGGGCCTCACTGCGGACCTTCTTCTGTCCTCTCACTTCTCCCTGTCAATGTTTTTGGGAACTCCATCCAACATGGGAACTTCTACAGCATTTTGAAAAATACCCACATGGAAAGAGCCTCACACATAAAATGTATAATTATGTTACAACAAAAAGAGAGCTAAAAATCCCAGCTCATGCAAGCAAATACATATGTGTGAGGCTTCAGAGAGGCCCTGCCGGCAGCTACAATCATACAAACAGTAAATGTTCTTTTGAGTCACTGTACTATACTATGAAAGTAACTTCCGTTTGGAGAAGATTGAACCTTGTTTGTGGAAGTTCGTAACTGATTCAATAGGGAACTGTGAAGGCTATTTTAACATTCTTTCTTTCCCCTTTTTTTGTGTCACTGATCTAGTTCAACACAGAAGAAATGAGGTCCAAGTTTATGTTGGAGGTACAGATTGAGCCTGTTGCAGATCTGGGCAGGTGCCAAGGTTTTGCTGAAGTTCCCAGGTCTCTGGAGTATGTTCACTTGGACCTTGGACCAGCCTGTCCAGCCAGAGCCAGCAGCTGCCAGCCCAGTTGCCGTGATTACTGCTGGCCTGGATGGATCACAAAAAGGACAGATGTTCCCTCCCGGCCAGCTAACAAGCCCTCGTGACGTGCCAGGTGGCAAAGAAACAGCACTGTGGTCTCTGATCTCAAGGATTTAGGGCCTAAGTGAGGAGTCAGGACTAATTGGCTTGGCATAAAGGGAGGAAGCCAAGTTCTAGGCTTGAAAATTCAGGGGAAGTAAGAATCTCTTTGGCCTGGAGTGGGCGAGGGAGTCTTACTAAAGAGGAAGGTGGAGCAGGTCCTGGAAGGATGGGAGCACTTAGGAAAGCCAGGGTGACACAGACCCTGAGATGCTAGAGAAACTTGGAGTCAGGAGAGAGAAAACTGAGAGGGAGCAACAAGGGAGATACTGGCAGACTGTGCAAACGTAATGGAAAGCAGTTGGGGTGTTGGCCCCTGCTTCCAGCTTGTGTAATGGGGAGCCTTGGGGCAGCTTTGAGGATGGAGGTATTTAAGGAACCAGAGACATGGAATAAGCCTGCAAACACAGGCAAGGTCATAGCCTGTTGTGGAAGCTCTGGAAAAGACGCTAGATGCATCTGGCTCTGCTGCTGTTTTTCTTGCACTTCTTGAATCGTTATTTATTTACTTGCCTTGCCTGGATTTGCTTCGCTTTGTTAAGTTCTTATGAACTCCAGGTGCCAGAGTAGAAGGCACAGCCCAGCTGAGGCTCCCTTGTGGGGGGATGGACTGTGGCAATCCCTGGTGTTTGATCGTCCCAGTTGTTTCGGGAAAGGGGTGGTACATGTATGTGTGTATGCATGTGCATGTGTTTTCATGTGCGCATGCTCTTGTGTGCACGTGTGCATATGTGTGCGTTGTGTACATGTGTGTATGTGCATGTTTGTGTGTGCATGTGTGTTTGCTTGTGTGTGTGCATGCACATGTGTTTGTGTGCCCATGTCTGTTTGTGTGTGCACATGTGTGTGCATTCTGTGCATGTGTGCACGTGTGTACTTGCATGTGTGTATGCAGGCATGTGTTTGTGTGTCCATGTGTCTATGTGTGTGCTTGTGTGTACATGTGTGTGCACGTGCATGCTTATGTGTGCATGTGTGTTTATATGTATGTGTGCATGTCTGTTTACATGTATATGTGCATTGTGCTGGCATGTGTTGTATGCCCATGTGTCTATGTGTTAGTGTGTGTGCATGTGTGTGCAATTTGCGCATGTGTGCATGTGTATGCTTGCATGTGTGCATGTATACACATGTGTTTGTGTGTCCATGTGTCTGTGTGTGTCCATGTGTGTGTTTGTGTGTGCATGTGTGTGTTTTGGGTGGAGGATCATCCTTAGAAGACATGCCTACTAACCTTATGATCATGTCTTCTGCATTTGTAGGAAATCGGGAATAAATAAAGTAATGAGAAGATTACTAGCCAACTTGAACCACCGTGGCAGAACAGGAGAAAGGCTTCCAGATTCTTTGTTAAGTGTGACACTGCCAGAATCAGTAGGCTGGCTTCCCCCAAAAACCCCGTTTGATCCAGGCCTGCTCCCAGTCTTGTTCCTCTCTGCCCTTTCCCTGGACTGATTGGAGCCATGTAAGAAACGAACCTCCTACAAATTAGCAGCAGAGAACCTTCTAGAGCAAAGAAGGGCCAGCAAATGCTGTGCGCTGTGACACTGCCCAGGTCTGGATCTCCACCACCCACGTTCTCGCCACTGTGGTCATCACTCTGTTGCTGTGGGCCGGGCCCTCCACTGCCTCTGTCTCTCCCAGTCTTTGTTCCTCTTTGTGGTGCCCTAGGAGGAACTTGGCAGGGGCCCCTCATGGCACTTCATGGAAATGCAGGGTGCTGCTGAAGGTGGGGACTCTGGAGCACACGGATTAGAGTCCCCAGGTCCCCACTGTGGCTCTGCCACTGCCTCTGTGCCCTTCATCTCTCTCAGCATCAGTCTACCCCTGGTGAGAATGCCTGCATCCTGGAGTTGTTCTGAGGCTCACATAAGCTACTTAGAACTCAAGTGAGGCTGTTCTGTCCCAGTGCTGGTTTGCCTGTTGGGCATCCCGGAGGGTGAGGTCCTGAGCCAGGTGTTCCCTGGGACCCTGTTAGACCTAGCCTAGCATCTCAGGATATGAGTATCAGAGTTAAACCTGATTATTGAGATGAACAAATAGACCCAGTTCCTTTCCTCTGAATGTCTGTTGATTGGTCCTCCATCTTGGAAAAGGTAATTTTATTTCAAGTAACAGCTTCATTCAGATCACGCCTAGCATCCTCACAGCCCTGTGACCAGAAGATGGAAGAATGACAAAGCCTCTCCCACCCACAGAACGTGTTTACACTTTCTTTTCCATTTCATATTCTGCCTTCTCAGTCATCCTAAATGTTTATTTAACGATGCTCCAAGACCTTTTAAGCTCCCTTGGTTGAATGTTTACTAAACACCCTGTCACTTCCACTTCTACTGATAATTTCCTGCTTGCTGCAGAGTGGCCCATGCTGACGCACGGTTTGGAAACTCTTAATAGAATGACTCAGGCTCAGTCCCTCCATGATGGGCTCCCCACAAGCATGTGGGCAGCCCATGAGGTCAGTGTGCTCTCTGGGGAATAGAAAATGAAGAAAATGAAGAGGGACTGTGATGTTGGGAAGTCACTTGAAATTCAGGAGCTTCTAAGAATTTTAGCCAAAAGTTTCAAATAAATGGTGATGACTGTCAGAATCCCAGGCAACAGCAATGTGGGTCAACCCTCAGCTTGGCCCAAGGTCTTGCCCAGGGCTTCCTCATCATGGAGAGGGAGTGAGGGCATGACCAGATGCCAGGTGGTGGTTCAGCCTGGTTCCTGGCACTTGAGACAGAGAATGCCAGGGAGCATAGGCTGTACCTTTCCAGGCCACAAGCTACATTTTCAACTGAACTCATCCTCTGTATGATCTCTTTTTGTTGCTGGGGACCCTAGATAAACAGCTACACAAAGACGACTTCCAGGTGTTGTTGGACAGGACTGCTATGTGTGGTTGTGCAGGTTACATATTGAGCAATCTAGGGGGTGACAGTCACTTGCAGTCTAAGTTGTCTGGGGACACAGATTAGAAATAGACTCAGAAACAAGTTGGGTGACTCAGTGTCATAGAACCAGAGCAAGGCTGAAGGCAATATATACAAAGGTCATGAGCTTTCAAGCAGGAACTTTCACACTATACCAGCTCCCACCCTGCCCCACTCCATCCTGCCCCAGTGCAGCAATTCTGGAGTGGAAAGTTCAGACTCTTGGAGCACTAAGTCTGGAGTCTGTTATTCAGGGGTTCAGTGCAAATGAACCCCTTCAGTGCAAACGATCCAGTGGAAGTTATAAACCAAGAATCTCGGGCTACATCAGGACTTGAAGTTCCTCTGATAAGGATAGCAAACGGCAAGAACAGAGTATTTCAGAGCAGAGGGGGAACAATGCCTGCTAGAGTGGTTAGGGAGCACTCTCAGAAGAGCTGGGTCTTTAGGTGCTGCTTGGAGAATGGGTTGGATTCGATGGGTGTAGGGGACAGGGGAGCAGCATTCGTGCATGTGATGGATGGGGCTGAGGGCCAGAAGGACAGGGAGATGTGAGCACTGGCCTGGACTGGGAATGGACAGGGCTCAAGAAGTGTGCTCGCCAAGGCTGTGTTCATACCAAGGGATGGGAGACACATTGAGGTAGTCCACTGGGACCAGATTTGAGAAGCTTCGATTGGGCTTGGGGGAGTTGGAATCTATTCTGCTGAAAAGCCACAGAAGCCTTTATTTTCAGAGACAGGGTCTTGAAAATAAAGATTTGTGCCCAGACTGGATGCAGTGGTGCAATCATAGCTCACTGCAGTCTTGAACTCAGGGCTCAAGCAATTCTCCAACCTTAGCCTCCCAAGTAGTTGGGACTACAGACACATGCCATTGTGTCTGGCTAATTTTTTTATTTTTTGTAGAGGCGAAGTCTCACCATATTGTCCAGGCTGTTCTCGATCTGTTCTCAAGCAATCTTCTTGCCTCAATCTCCCAAAGTGCTGGGAACATGAGCTGTGTTGCCTGGCCCTTCTGAATGAGATGCAGTTACGAACTGAGAAGGGAGTTGTAGGGGAGAATTAGCAATTCTCGGCTTTAGCCCCCATATCTGCTCTTTCCTCCACCAAGCTCTTTTCCTTTTGGACCAGGATAGCTCCATCTTCAAGGACAGAGGTGGCTATAGCCTTCTGGGGGCACAGCCAAGTCTCCAGCAATGACCAGTGCTGGAGGTGAAAGAGGACAAATGATCTCTGCTGCCTCTCGTTGCTGCTGGCTGGCTGCTTCAGAATGGCTGGCAAATCCTGGCCTTTCTTGTGCTCTGCAAAGGCCTTCCCTGACCACTGCATGGTGGGGAACCCAGGTAGGAAGAACATAAGTGAACTCCAGGAGGAGGAGCCCAGGTGAACAAGGGCTGCTGCCATGCTGCCATCCCCCGGGGCATCAGTGTCCAGGGGCATGGTCAGAAGTTGCCATTTGGGCCACATAGACCAGAGAAATTAAGTATTAGAGGTGATATTACATGAGATGGCTGCAGTCATGTGTCACTTCAGCCTCAAAGACCTCTGCTAGTTTTTCAGGGCTCTTCTGGGAACTGACTGACCCTAGGGCTGCCTTCTGCTTTGAGCCTTGCTGTCAAGCTCTGATTCTCAATCTGAGAGCAGACTGATGATAGACAAGCACGATGAGCTGCTCCCATCATCCTCTCAGGGGGCAAAGCCATCTGCTCTCTGTTAGGGCTCTGGAGGCTGAGCAGCAGATTGACAGGCTGACTTTCTAAGCCAATGGGAAAACCCCATTGATCCGTAACTTTCCTGGAAAACAATTGCTCATCACCTGATCAGCCTGGAGAGCTCTTTAGGCTCCACTGATCTTGGGTAGTGACTGTCATCTGGTGGACACAGATTCTGCAAAACCAGAGCAGAAAACGTGTTTCTACTCCAGCAGCTTCAATGACTTGGGAGGCTCATTCTAAAGCTAATACAGGCCTGGTGCCGTGGCTCACAGCTATAATCCCAATAATTTGGGAGGCCAAGTTGGGAAGATGACTTGAGGCCATATATTAGTCTGCTCTCACACTTCTTTAAAGACATACCTGAGACTGGATAATTTATAAAGAAAACAGGTTTAATCAGCTCATGGTTCTACAGGCCTTCCTAGGTAGGCCTCAGGAAACTTACAATCACGGTGGAAGGTGAAGGGGAATCAAGCACATATATTTATATGGCCAGCAGGAGATAGATGGGTGGGGGGGTGGGGGGGGGGGAAGAGACAGAGAGAGAGAGAGAGAAGTGGGAGGTGCTACACACTTCCAAACAAGCAGATTTTGTGAGAATGCTATTACGAGATTTGGATGGAGACACAGAGCGAAACCATATCAGGCCAGGAGTTCCAGATCAGCCAGGGCAACATAGAAACACCCTGTCTCTACAAAAAATAAAATAAAATAAATTAGCTGTGCATGGTGGTGCACACCTTTAGTCCCTGCTACTTGGGAGGCTGAGGCAGGAGGATAACTTGAGCCCAAGAGTTTGAGGCTACAGTGAGCTATGATCACACCAGTGTACTCCAGCCTTGTCTCTTAAACCTGACGAGGATCAGAACAATAGAGAGGCAGGCAAGCAGTGCCAATCACATTGTTTCATGTGCCTTTGCGTGCAGCAGGGGTCCTTGGTGAAGCTGAGATGCAGTGCCATTTCAGGGCAAGGAAGGGAGCTCCAAGCTGCCAGAGTCTTATGATACCATCTATCAGGTGTGAGAGTGACTGAGCCCCTGTTGTGTGCAGAAGGTTCTAAAAGGGAGTACTCTTGTCTCCTTGGCTTAGGAACCTCTAACTTTTTATGTTCCTTGGAGAATGGTATTTAAATTTCTCCCTTGGTTGGGGGGGCGGAGCAAGATGGCTGAATAGGAACAGCTCCAGTCTCCAGCTCCCAGCACAAGCGACACAGAAGACAGGTGATTTCTGCATTTTCAGCTGAGGTATTGGGTTTATCTCACTAGGGAGTGCCAGACAATCGGTGCTGGTCAGCTGCTGCAGTCCGACCAGCAAAAGCTGAAGGAGGGCAAGGCATCGCCTCACCTGGGAAGTGCAAGGGGGAAGGGAATCCCTTTTCCTAGCCAGGGGAATTGAGACACACAACACCTGGAAAATTGGGTAACTCCCACCCCAATACTGCGCTTTACCAAGGGTCTTAGCAAACGGGCACACCAGGAGATTATATTCCACACCTGGCCAGGAGGGTCCCATGCCCATGGAGCCTCCCTCATTGCTAGCACAGCAGTCTGCAATCTAACGGCAAGGCAGCAGCGAGGCTGGGGAGGGGTGCCCGCCATTGCTGAGGCTTAAGTAGGTAAACAAAGCTGCTGGGAAGCTCGAACTGGGTGGAGCTCACAGCAGCTCAAGGAAGCCTGCCTGTCTCTGTAGACTCCACCTCTGGGGACAGGGCACAGCTAAACAACAACAACAACAACAATAACAAAAGCAGCAGAAACCTTTGCAGACGCAAATGACTCTGTCTGACAGGTTTGAAGAGAGCAGTGGATCTCCCAACACGGAGGTTGAGATCTGAGAACGGACAGACTGCCTGCTCAAGTGGGTCCCTGATCTCTGAGTAGCCTAACTGGGAGACATCCCCCACTAGGGGCAGACCGACACCCCACACCTCACACGGTGGAGTATACCCCTGAGAGAAAGTTTCCAAAGCAAGAATCAGACAGGTACACTCACTGTTTGGCAATATTCTATCTTCTGCAGCCTCTGCTGCTGATACCCAGGCAAACAGGATCTGGAGTGGACCTCAAGCAATCTCCAACAGACCTACAGCTGAGGGTCCTGACTGTTAGAAGGAAAACTAACAAACAGGAACACACCCACACCAAAACCCCATCAGTACATCACCATCATCAAAGACCAGAGGCAGATAAAACCACAAAGATGGGGAAAAAGCAGGGCAGAAAAGCTGGAAATTCAAAAAATAAGAGCGCATCTCTCCTTCCAAAGGAATGCAGCTCATTGCCAGCAACGGATCAAAGCTGGACGGAGAATGACTTTGATGAGATGAGAGAAGAAGGCTTCAGTCCATCAAACTTCTCAGAGCTAAAGGAGGAATTACGTACCCAGCGCAAAGAAACTAAAAATCTTGATAAAAGAGTGGAAGAATTGATAACTAGAATAATTAATGCAGAGAAGGCCATAAACGAACTGACAGAGATGAAAACCATGACACGAGAAATATGTGACAAACGCACAAGCTTCAATAACTGACTCAATCACCTGGAAGAAAGAGTATCAGCGATTGAGGATCAAATGAAAGAAATGAAGCGAGAAGAGAAATCTAAAGAAAAAAGAACAAAAAGAAATGAACAAAGCCTGCAAGAAGTATGGGATTATGTAAAAAGACCAAATCTACATCTGATTGGGGTGCCTGAAAGTGAGGGGGAAAATGGAACCAAGTTGGAAAACACTCTTCAGGATATCATCCAGGAGAACTTCCCCAACCTAGTAGGGCAGGCCAACATTCAAATTCAGGAAATACAGAGAATGACACAAAGATACTCCTCGAGAAGAGCAACTCCAAGACGCATAATTGTCAGATTCACCAAAGTTGAAATGAAGGAAAAAATCTTAAGGGCAGCCAGAGAGAAAGGTCGGGTTACCCACAAAGGGAAGCCCATCAGACTAACAGCAGATCTCTCGGAAGAAACTCTCCAAGCCAGAAGAGAGTGGGGGCCAATATTCAACATTCTTAAAGAAAAGAATTTTCAACCTAGAATTTCATATCCAGCCAAACTAAGTTTCATAAGTGAAGGAGAAATAAAATCCTTTACAGATAAGCAAATGCTTAGAGATTTTGTCACCACCAGGCCTGCCTTACAAGAGACCGTGAAGGAAGCACTAAACATGGAAAGGAATAACCGGTACCAGCCATTGCACAAACATGCCAAAATGTAAAGACCATCGAGGCTAGGAAGAAACTGCATCAACTAACGAGCAAAATAACCAGTTAATATCATAATGGCTGGATCAAGGTCACACATAACAATATTAACCTTAAATGTAAATGGACTAAATGCTCCAATTAAAAGACACACACTGGCAAACTGGATAAAGAGTCAAGACCCATCAGTTTGCTGTATTCAGGAGACCCATCTCACATGCAGAGACATACATAGGCTCACAATAAAGGGATGGAGGAAGATCTACCAAGCAAATGAAGAACAAAAAAAGCAGGGGTTGTAATCCTAGTCTCTGATAAAACAGACTTTAAACCATCAAAGATCAAAAGAGACAAAGAAGGCCATTACATAATGGTAAAGGGATCAATTCAACAGGAAGAGCTAACTATCCTAAATATATATGCACCCAATATAGGAGCACCCAAATTCATAAAGCAAGTCCTTAGAGACTTACAAAGAGATTTAGACTCCCATACAATAATAATGGGAGACTTCAACAACCCACTGTCAACATTAGACAGATCAATGAGACAGAAAGTTAACAAGGATATCCAGGAATTGAACTCAACTCTGCACCAAGCGGACCTAATAGACATTTACAGAACTCTCCACCCCAAATCAACAGAATATACATTCTTCTCAGCACCACATCACACTTATTCCAAAATTGACCACATAATTGGAAGTAAAGCACTCCTCAGCAAACGTACAAGAACAGAAATTATAACAAACTGTCTCTCAGACCACAGTGCAATCAAACTAGAACTCAGGACTAAGAAACTCAATCAAAAGCACTCAACTACATGGAAACTGAATAACCTGCTCCTGAATGACTACTGGGTACATAACGAAATGAAGGCAGAAATAAAGATGTTCTTTGAAACCAATGAGAACAAAGATACAACATACCAGAATCTCTGGGACACATTTAAAGCAGTGTGTAGAGGGAAATTTATAGCACTAAATGTCCACAAGAGAAAGCAGGAAAGATCTAAAATTGACACTCTAACATCACAATTAAAAGAACTAGAGAAGCAAGAGCAAACACATTCAAAAGCTAGCAGAAGACAAGAAATAACTAAGATCAGAGCAGAACTGAAGGAGATAGAGACACAAAAAACCCTCCAAAAAATCAATGAATACAGGAGTTGGTTTTTTGAAAAGATCAACAAGATTGATAGACTGCTAGCAAGACTAATAAAGAAGAAAAGAGAGAAGAATCCAATAGACACAATAAAAAATGATAAAGGGGATATCACCACCGACCCCACAGAAATACAAACTACCATCAGGGAATACTATAAACACCTCTATGCAAATAAACTAGAAAATCTAGAAGAAATGGATAATTTTCTGGACACTTACCCTCTCCCAAGACTAAACCAGGAAGAAGCTGAATCCCTGAATAGACCAATAGCAGGTTCTGAAATTGAGGCAATAATTAATAGCCTACCAACCAAAAAAAGTCCAGGACCAGGTGGATTCACAGCCGAATTCTACCAGAGGTACAAGGAGGAGCTGGTACCATTCCTTCTGAAACTATACCAATCAATAGAAAAAGAGGAAATCCTCCCTAACTCATTTTATGAGGCCAACATCATCCTGATACCAAAGCCTGGCAGAGGCACAACAAAAAAAGAGAATTTTAGACCAATATCCCTGATGAACATCGATGCAAAAATCCTCAATAAAATACTGGCAAACCGCATCCAGCAGCACATCAAAAAGCCTATCCACCATGATCAAATGGGCTTCATCCCTGGGATGCAAGGCTGGTTCAACATATGCAAATCAATAAATGTAATCCAGCATATAAACAGAACCAAAGACAAAAACTATATGATTATCTCAATAGATGCAGGAAAGGCTTTTGACAAAATTCAACAGCCCTTCATGCTAAAAACGCTCAATAAATTCAGTATTGATGGAATGTATCTCAAAATAATAAGAGCTATTTATGACAAACCCACAGCCAATATCATACTGAATGGGCAAAAAGTGGAAAAATTCCCTTTGAAAACTAGCACAAGACAGGGATGCCCTCTCTCACCACTCCTATTCAACGTAGTGTTGTAAGTTCTGGCTAGGGCAATCAGGCAAGAGAAAGAAATAAAGGGTATTCAGTTAGGAAAAGAAGAAGTCAAATTGTCCCTGTTTGCAGATGACATGATTGTATATTTAGAAAACCCCATTGTCTCAGCCCAAAATCTCCTTAAGCTGATAAGAAACTTCAGCAAAGTCTCAGGATACAAAATCAATGTGCAAAAATCACAAGAATTCTTATACACCAGTATCAGACAAACAGAGAGCCAAATCATGAATGAACTTCCATTCACAATTGCTTCAAAGAGAATAAAATACCTAGGAATCCAACTTACAAGGGATGTAAACTACAAACCACTGCTCAGTGAAATAAAAGAGGACACAAACAAATGGAAGAACATACCATGCTCATGGATAGGAAGAATCAATATCGTGAAAATGGCCATACTGCCCAAGGTTATTTATAGATTCAATGCCATCCCCATCAAGCTACCAATGAGTTTCTTCACAGAATTGGAAAAAACTGCTTTAAAGGTCATATGGAACCAAAAAAGAGCCCGCATTGCCAAGATAATCCTAAGTCAAAAGAACAAAGCTGGAGGCATCACACTACCTGACTTCAAACTATACTACAAGGCTACAGTAACCAAAACAGCATGGTACTGGTCCCAAAACAGAGATAGAGACCAATGGAACAGAACAGAGTCCTCAGAAATAATACCACATCTACAGACATCTGATCTTTGACAAACCTGAGAGAAACAAGAAATGGGGAAAGGATTCCCTATTTAATAATGGTGCTGGGAAAATTGGCTAGCCAAAAGTAGAAAGCTGAAACTAGATCCTTTCCTTACTTCTTATATGAAAATTAATTCAAGATGGATTAGAGACTTAAATGTTAGACCTAATACCATAAAAACCCTAGAAGAAAACCTAGGGAATACCATTCAGGACATAGGCATGGACAAGGACTTCATGTCTAAAACACCAAAAGCAATGGCAACAAAAGCCAAAATTGACAAATGGGATCTAATTAAACTAAAGAGCTTCTGCACAGCAAAAGAAACTACCACCAGAGTGAACAGGCAGCCTACAGAATGGGAGAAAATTTTTGCAATCTACTCATCTGACAAAGGGCTAATATCCAGAACCTACAAAGAACTCAAACAAATTTACAAGAGAAAAACAAACAACCCCATCAAAAAGTGGGCAAAGGATATGAACAGACATTTCTCAAAAGAAGACATTCATACAGCCAACAGACACATGAAAAAATGCTTGTCATCACTGGCCATCAGAGAAATGCAAATCAAACCACAATGAGATACCATCTCACACCAGTTAGAATGGCAATCATTAAAAAATCAGGAAACAATAGGTGCTGGAGAGGATGTGGAGAAATAGGAACACTTTTACACTGTTGGTGGGATTGTAAACTAGTTCAACCATTATGGAAAACAGTATGGCGATTCCTCAAGGATCTAGAACTAGAAGTACCATATGACCCAGCCATCCCATTACTGGATATATACCCAAAGGATTATAAATCATGCTGCTATGAAGACACATGCACATGTATGTTTATTGCGGCACTATTCACAAAAGCAAAGACTTGGAATCAACCCAAATGTCCATCAGTGACAGACTGGATTAAGAAAATGTGGCACATATACACCATGGAATACTATGCAGCCATAAAGAAGGATGAGTTTGCGTCCTTTGTAGGGACATGGATGCAGCTGGAAACCATCATTCTCAGCAAACTATAACAAGAACAGAAAACCAAACACCGCTTGTTCTCACTCATAGATGGGAACTGAACAATGAGATCACTTGGACTCTGGAAGGGGAACATCAAACACTGGGTCTATTGTTGGGAGGAGGGAGTGGGAGGGATTGCATTGGGAGTTATACCTGATGTAAATGACGAGTTGATGGGTGCTGACGAGTTGATGGGTGCAGCACACCGACATGGCACAAGTATACATATGTAACAAACCTGCACATTATGCACTTAAAGTATAATTAAAAAAAAAAATTTCTCCCTTGGTAAAACCCCACCAGATCATGGGGCAATTAGCAAATCTCCTTTTTTTCCACCCAAGGGGTTGAGTCACGGTTTGTATCAGAGTCATGGACTGTCAGAGCTGGAATGAATCTTGGATCACCTGCTGACTTACCCCCAGGGCCCTTACCTAAAGTCACTGAGGCCCAGAGGGTGGAGAGATGCGTTCAACGTCATGTTGCTGGTGAATGTGCAGCTAAACTTAAGAGCCTTGTCTTCCGACTTCCCGCCCAGCCTTCTCTCCACTCCACCAACTGCCTTTCACTGTCTGGATGTTTCAGTCTCAATCAGGGCTGGTAGAGAGGTGGGGATTCCACCTCTGGCACTGGCAAAGACCTCCCCTGTACACACACACACATATGCGCACACACAATCATACACACAGCTAATTTTGATGGGAGGTAGAAATGAAAACAGAAATTCTCTGGCAGAAACCTGACTCCAGCCTTGGCCTGTTAAACCAGAACGTCTCCTAGTAGGGCCTGATTGCGTGTATGCTTTAAAAGCACCACTGGTGATTCTAAAGTGCGGCCAGCCTGGAGACCATGCTTCTGGGAAGGCTCTCCGAAGGCTACACAGACTGTAGTATTGATCTGGTGATGGAAACGGGCAATGGTGGCTTTTACAGCATGGCTCAAGAGGCAAGTCTCTGCTTTTCAATTCTTTTATGGGGGGACAGCAGATAATAGGGAAAGAGCAGGTGGGAGTAGGCCAGACCAGATGCCATGAGGATGCAAGCTCTCTGAGGACCAGAAGTCCCTCTAGGCCCAGTGTATTCTCAGCCTCTGTGACAGTTTATTTATTTATTCAATTTATTTTTTTTTGAGACAGGGTCTTGCTCTGTTGCCAGGCTGGAGCACAGTGGTGTGATCACTGCAGCCACAACCTCCTAGGTCAAGTGATCCTCTTGCCTCAGCCTTTCAGCATCTGTGACTATTTATTGAATGATTAAATGAATACATGGCGGTGCTGGAGCTGTGCCTGCTCTTCAGCCTGTTTTGTGGATGATTCCCATTCAATCCCAATTGATTGAGATGAATTCAACTGATGCCCGTGGAGCCTCTGCCAAATGCGGTACAGGTGTCCAGGCCCATGCCCACTCAGGGGAGCTGAGACCCCTGGATCAAATCCCCCCACTTTGGAAAGAAAAAGATCTTATACAGTCAAGGCTGTGGAAGATTAGAGAATCGGCTCCCAAAATGTGACAAAAGCAAACCCAAGTCTTAGCTGCTCCTTAAATGGCTTTCTTAGGAAGGAAACTTTCTTGTAGGTCTGATGTGGGTGCATGCGTGCGCATGTGTATGTGTCTGTGTGTGTGTATGTTTTTGGCAAAGTAGTATCTTAAGCAGTCTTGGAACTCTCATTCCCTTTTGTTGACCTTGTACTGCTGATTAGTGTTTTCAGAGTGGTGATCTCATCATTGGAATCGCTCTGTGGAACAAGAAGGTGACAGTGGCCAGAAATCAATCAACTGATCAATCAGTCAGTTCATTCAAGGCGACTCGCTCATATTTGCTTGAGGCAGAGAAAACAGGAAAGTACTTAAGTTCTCAGATAGTTGACTCATTGAAATGGAAGGAATTCACCACGAAAGAATGCAAGCCCCTGGGTTAGCGCAGCTTAGAAGGGAGGTAAGGAGCACATCTAGACTTCACAGTAGCTAAGCTAAGAAATGTTAAGGAACTTTAGTAAAAATGATAAACCCCTTGGGCTCAGGACAGTGGAAGGAGGGCTGACATGAAATTTGAGTACAGAGGAGTGAGAACAAAGTTCTGGGGGACCTCATGTCTATATCTGGGGTTAAAAAGTTTAGGCACAAGGGAGACTGACAGCTGAAGAAGAAAATTGTTCTCTTTTTAAGAATTGTAATTAATTGCATTTTTAATTCAATAAATTGCATTTTTAAGAATTGTAAATAATTATGATTTTTAAAATAGGAAAAATTGCCCCTGCCTGAATTAACTACCTCCCTATGTGCCTAACTAGGTTAGTGTCTTTCTGAAAGGCCCAAAGTCCCACTGAGAGTCTGGGGAACTCCTTTGCAAGAACACCACTTTGGTGAGCCTTATATATCTAGCCACAGGAAAGTCCTCTGGCCCAAGGTCGCAGAGTTCCTCTATGGGTGGATGCCTGTGAATGGTCTTGCCCTGCTTCAGAGCTGAAGTACCTTCTCCCCATCAGACCTGTGGTATTCTCCCTGCAGGTGCGGGGCACACCTCTCCCTTCCATTTCGCAGCTGCCTGGCAGAGCACCAGCTCTGTCATGGCCACAATCAAATCGTCCCTGACATTTGTATAATCCCTTAATAGTTTACTAAGTGCTGATCCTGCACTATCTCTTTAGCTCCTCATAGCAGCCTTGAGCAAAAAGGCATGTGTTAATTATGCCAAGTCCTCAAACGTCTATGGAGATGTGGTTGCGTGTGTGCCAGGAACCCCCCCCAGACAGCATGATGAGTGATTTCTTTTGGGAACAAGGCAGTAAGCTCGAGGAGAGCAGGCCCTGATGGTTTGCTCTTGAGTATCTGCACAGCTCCGAGCAGAGTGCCTGACATAGAGTAAGTGCTCAATGAATGCATGAAGGAAGGAGATCGGCCAGGCAAGTGTTTTTGTTTTCCTTGTTCAGATGAAGACCCAAGGACAGAGGTGTTCCTGGGGATGCAGGCTTGAGGGTCTTGCTTATGGGCAACCAGGACAGGGGGCCCAGGCCTTCTTGCCTTCATGCCCCAGTCCCTCCCCTCTCCTCCTGCTGGCAGCCCCTCAGAAGGATAAGCCTGGGTGGTGTGTCTACAGGAAGCACCACTATCTCCTAGGAGCTGCTCCAGGGCAGTGGGGCAGAGGCTGGTGTGTGCAGGGGCCAATGCAGAGTGTGCTTAGGTGGCTTCTGGGAACTCCGAGCCTGTTCCCGGACCATTCTGGCTGAGGGAGCACATCCAGGCTAGGGCTTCCCGGAGGTAGTAGCTGTTTGGTTGGCCCAGAGTTGCCTGGACTTGCTTTTCCCTGATAAAGCAGCCTCAGTAGGGGTGGGGAAGGGGCTGGGCTGTCCACCCTACTGGCTCCCAGGGTTGGGGGCCACTAAAGAGAGAAGAGAGGAAGCGTCTTGGAAGCAGGCATCATCAGGGGACCATAAATTGACCACGCATGAAGCTCTTTCCCATGGACATCCTTGTGGAGGCTCTTGGCCCCGGGGCTGGCTGCAGAGTTGCAGGGCCCAGCAGGCTGTCTGTGTGAAGCTCTGCAGAGCAGTCTTGCGGGGAGAGACTGTGGAGACTAATGGAGACGAACCAGCAGATGGGTGGTGGGCCTGGCCCCAGCCGGGTTCCTTGCTGACACAACCCAGGCTGGAAGTGTGGGCTGGCTCCTCTGTGAGGGCAGTGTGGGCTTCTCTAAGGAAGGAGCTCTTGGAGTTCCTCTTACTCACTCCAGGAGTAATGTCCAGGTGAGGACTGATTAGACAGGGAGTGACAATTAAAGAAGGGTCCAGGCACCCATCCCCTCCCGCTGGGATGGTTGGAGAAGACAGGACAGACAGGGCAGAGGATGGACGTGCTGAGCTGTGGGACAGCCAGCCAGTCCCTGGAGGGGCTACAGTGGGCCTCACCTGCACAGAAAAGAGCCATGGACTGGGAGGCAGAGGTAGAGGCAGAGGTTAGAATCCTCACTTTATTTATTTATTTATTTATTTATTTTTATTTATTTATTGGGACAGGGTCTTGCTGTGTCACCCAGGCTGGAGTGCAGTGGTGCAATCACAGCTCACTGCAGCCTCAACCTCCCAGGCTCAATCGATCCTCCTATCTCAACCTCCTGAGTAACTGGGACCACAGGTGCATGCCACCACACCTGGCTAATTTTAAAATTTTTAAATATTTTTGAATAGAGGTGGGGTCTTGCTATGTTGCTGAGGCTGGTCTTGAACTTCTTGCCCCCAGGAATTCTCCCGTCTTGGCCTCCCAAAGTGATGGGATTACAGTTGTGAGCCACTGTGCCTGGCAGAATCCTCACTTGTTAGCCAGGCATGGTGGTGCATGCCTGTAGTTTTAGCTACTTAGACACTAAGGCTGGAGGATTGCTTGCTACCAGGAGTTCAAGGCTGCAGTGAGCTATGATCACACCATTGCACTCCATCCTGGGTGACAGAGTGAGACCCCCCCCGTCTCTAAAAACATAGCATAAAAAATAAATGAAATCTTTGTCTTGTCACTCTTGGGCTGTTTAACATGAAGCAGGTTTCTGAATCCCTCTGTACCGCAGCTCTCCCACTCACGTGGAGGATTCAGGAACTACCGTGACTTCCTACTTCATGGCCCTTTGGCTGTGAGGATCAAATGTGATCGTGCAAGTACAAAGAACCTGACAAACTGAAAAATGTGGTGTGACCCTAAGTGCTTCTACCCAGAGCTGGCAGGCAGTGTGCGGGCCAGGGGTATTAATCACTTTAGTACAGTCAAGGTCAGTGCTATCTGGGGCCTAGAATATGTCTTATGTCCTCTTAAGAGCTTTTCCTGGTGATCACCTCCCTCCTCCCTCCCACATATCACACCCAACACCCTCATCTCTGTGGCTGCAGCTCTCCCCCAAACGCCACGCCACTCTGGGCTCCAGAGACAGTCGACCTGCCCCACCAGTTCCTGGTGTGTGACTTTAGAGTGCACTGACCCCTGCTGGCTTGGCTTTCTCTTCTCACAGTTGAGGACATTGATAATGCTGTCGGCTTGAGAGGATTTAAGTGAGATACTTTATGAGAAACTTACCATACAAAGTTAAGCTTTTAATCACTGCTCTTGACAATTACTCATCTTCAAAGCCAGCGTGGGATCAGCAGTGTGATCACTTCTTTGAGCCCCACTCCAGACTGTGGTGGAAGGTGAGTTTCTCTCCCTATCTATCTCTCGTGTTCCTTTCCCTTTATCCTAGGTGAGCCCAGGGGCACAGTATGATGACCTTGTGGTTTTAGAACTCAGAGTTAGGGCATGAGGTAAGGGGTTTCCCCTGGTTTCTGGGGCCCTCTAGCTCCTCGGGATTATCTTGCAATGCAGCCTCCAAGGTACGCACAGGAGCCCCAGCGCTCAGCTGGGCTCAGTGGACTGACTCCTTAAAGAGGTCTGAATGACAGACACTTCCCAGAGAAAATAAGCCAAACCGGGAGGTTGCCCTTCTGCAACCTCCTGGGGCCTGAGAGAGTGAGCTTTTATGGAACTGTTTCCCGCTGTTCACTGACCTTTTTCCTAAAGACTCCTAATGCTAAGAAGGAAACTGTTCAAGGAAAACAAGGAACATTTCCATATGAGAAAGCCAGTGGTCTAAATTATGGATCTGTTTCTTGGAAACGATATGAACCCCTGGCAGGAGATGTTCAGAGACAGGGAGGTATGCAGTGCTGTAAAAACACCTGTCGCTGTTGTGTCTATGGGTGATGATGGAGAAGTCTTGGGTATGAAATAATTGACCAAGCAGAGGATGTGTCCTAGCAGGAGGATGCAGAATTGCACAGCTCTTCCCACCTGTGGTGAAGGGGGATGGGCAGATTTTATAATAACAGATTGTACGTTTCTCTTTTGCCTTGCTGAAGAGATCTGTACACTAGTTCTGTGCTACCCAGAGTAGTAGCCACTAGCACATGTGGCTAATTTCATATAAGTTACCTGAAATGAAATACATGAAAAAGTCCATTCCTTCAGCCGACAAGCCATGTTTCAAGTCCTCAGTGGACACATACAGCTAGCGTGGGGATGGCACAGGAGGTATTTCCACCATTGCAGAAAGTTATTTTGGACAGCATTGCTTTCATCTGCCCCAAACATTCTTGTTTGCAAGTGGGAGAGAATGAGAAAAGTTATTTAAGAAATGCAAAGAGGAAGAACAGCTTCGTATTCAGCCCTTGACATTCAGAATTTGATCCTTCAGCAATAAGAGAGCTATGTACACCAGGCTATTGTCTTCAAAACCCATTTCCACATCTGTGTCCCTCCCCCCTTAACATTTCAGCATTGGAGCCTGGGTGACTCCTCTCAAAGATTTCTTCCATAGCGTAGAGGAGAGTCTCTTGGTTTGGCTGGAGCCCAGGAGAAAGAGGGAGTGAGGCAAGAGAAGCAAAGGACAAGTTGGAGCCCCTTTCAGCCTAGGAAATATAAGGAGCAAGAAAGAGAAGGGCTTGGCTGGCAAGTGGCTGGGCCTGGGTCTGCTCTATTGTCCCTTCCAGGCTTAGGCTAGTGATATGGTTTGGCTATGCCCTCACCCAAATCTCACCCAAGCGCTCTGATCGAATTACAGTTCCCATAATCCCATGTGTCATGGGAGGGACCTGGCAGGAAGTGATGGGATCCTGGGGGCAGTTGCCCCCATGCTTTTCTCGTGATAGTGAATGAGTTCTCACAAAATCTGATGGTTTTATAAGCATCTGTCATTTTCCCTGCTGGTACTTTTCTCTCCTGCCGGCTTGTGAAGAAATACATGTTTGCTTCTCCTTTGGCCCTTCTGTTTCCTGAGACCTGCCTAGCCATGTGGAACTGTGAGTCAATTAAACATCTTTTCTTTATAAATTACCCAGTCTCAGGTATTTCCTCCTAGCAGCATGAGAACAGACTGGTGAGGGGCATGGGTGCAGGCAAAGTGAAGGACACATAGAAAGCAGAGTCTGCCACATAGCAACCTGGGAATGGCCACATCAACCTGTGGCACTAGGTGGCCCTGGGAAGCCAAGGTCTTGCCTTCTCTAGCTGCCTTGGTCACCATGTTAGTTGGACATTGATCCGGCAGCCAGGGGCCTGCCAATGTGTGCATCACGGCAGGTTAGAGGTGACCCATTGCAGAGGCTGGAACTTTCAGGGCAGTGAACTAGGTGGTGCATGGATGAAGACTCAGCATCTGTTGCTAGCGGCAGCCAGTTGAGGCCAAGGCAGTCTGAAGTGGACATGAGATTATCAACAAGACAAGCAAGAGCAGCCTGGGGGGAGACACACAGAGGCCTCACATAGAGTGAGAACAAAGTAGGCTGGGTGCATTGGCTCATGCCTGTAATCTCAGCATTTCAGAAGGCTGAGGTGGGAGGATTGCTTGAGGCCAGGAGTTTGAGACCAGCCTGGGCAACAGAGCAAGATCCCAACTTTACAAAAATAATAATACTAATAAAAACTATATAAAAAATAGAATGAGAGCAAAGCAAAAAATCTCCTTGGTGCTCAGAGAAACAGAGCCAGCTGGGTGGTCATGGTGATCGCATGGTGATCAAAATAGATTGGGTAATTTATAAAGACAAGAGGCTTAACCCAGTTGCTGGTACAGAATGATCTCGTGTGTCCTAGTGAGGAGGAACTGGCGCTCAGTGCCAGACCTGCTTGATGAGTCCCCACATCCTTCTTCGGTGGTTTTGTATGTGCCCTAAGAGTCTCTCTATTGCAAGTGACAGAAACTCCAACTAAAATTAGGAAAAAAAAAAAAAAAAGAGAGTTTACTCCTTCATGTAACTGAAAGTCCAATAATATATATATTTTTTCAGGTCCAGTTACAGCTAGATCCAGAGCTCAACTATTATCATTAAGTCTCAGTTTGAGTGATTTTCTCACCTCCACTGTTCTTCATCTTGACTTCATTCCAAAGTCATTCCGCAGTGGCGATATAGCTGCCAGCAGCTACATAAACCCAAAGGCAACAGCCCATGCCCTTCTCCCAGAAGTTCCATAAAGACTCCCACTGCTTTTCATTGGCTCTGATTGTGGCCAACGCATCCTTCATCCAATCACTGTGGCCAAGAGAATCCAGCGCTCTCATTGGTCAGGCATGGCTCCATGGCCACCTGAAGTCAGGAGTGGAGTTAACTCCACCTGCAACACATGGACTGATGGAGAAGGGAAAAAGATCTGGAAATCCAAAAAGCTTGGAGAGCAAATTGTATTTCGTTTCTATTACACAGTGCAGCAGATTTAATTATTCTTGAAAACATTTTTTATCTTCAAAGGGACTCAAGCTGAAGACCTCCTTTAGGTATGTTGTCGGCAGATACCTTACCTCCAGTGGCTGGCTTGTGTTAGCCTCTTGGTCAAGATGACGAATCTCAGAGTGGACTACAGCCCATGCTCTTTTCCAGAGCGTGTCAGAGGACAGGCTGTCATGAAGGGAGGCTTCACAGTGCGGGTTTCCTGAGACCAGGGGAAATGTTGTGGCTGAAGGGGTCATTAATGTCTAACCTCCTGTGTTATTCTGGGTGCAGTTCTAATGCCCAGACCATTGGTGTCTCCTGGAATGTGCCCTTGGGTCACAGCAAACTTCAAGTTATTGTTAATGAGGTTGTGCATATTTGCATAAACTTTCAAGGTGAAATATTTCAGGGTTTTTCTTGTGGCTGGCATTTGTTTTTCTTTCTCTATCTTTTCACTTACTACAATTGATTCAAACCCCTTAAGCCTGGAAGGACATAGGAGCAAAGGGGACCCCATAACTGGGAGGCATGCAATAATGGAGGCATTTCATGCAATAATGGAGGCGTTGAGAGCAAGCCAGAGCTCTGGCCAAAGATGGTCAGACAATGGTCCAGGTCCCTGTTATTACACTTCCCCAGGCTTCATTTGTGGGAGTGGTGGTGGATTGAATATTGTCCCCCCAGAATTCATATCTGCCTAGAACCTCAGAATGTGACCTGATTTGGAAATAGAGTCTTTGCAGCTATATTAGTTAAGATGAGATCATGCTAGATTAAGGGTGGGCCCTAAATCCAAAGGAGAGGGCACAGAGACACACACAGGGGAAGAGGGCCTGTGAAGGTGGAGGCAGAGAACAGAGTGATGCAGCGACAAGCCAAGGGGCACCGAGGGTGGCCAGAAGCCTCCAGGGGCTGGAAGAGCAAGGGCAAAGTCTCCCCTGGAGCCTGCAGGGAGCCTGGTTCTGCTGACACCTCGACTTCTGAGTTGTAGCCTCCAGAACTGTGAGGGAATACACTGCTGTTGCTTTAAGCCATAGCATTTGTATTCGTTTGTTACAACAACCCTAGGAAACCAATCAGGGGCCCTTAAAGGAATCCAAGGCCTGAGCCAAAACATGGGTCAGAGAATGGAAATGTGGACACAGAAGTCCCATTGGAAATGCCTTGACGGGACTTGTTTGAAGGATGAACTTCTATTCTTTACTAGGTCACTACATTGGCCCTGCAGTTTGCACCCCCAGGGGGAGAGAAGGGACTGGAAATCCTGTCTGTCTCTCTCCACTGAGCCAAGTGTGCTGGTGGTACAAAGCCTCATTCCCCTGGAGAAAAGGGTTTCCTTTTTTTGGCTTGAAGGTGCTAACTATCCTGTCTGTTCCTCAAGCTGCGTGCTGGGGGAGTGAGGCTGCGCAGAGGGGCTACCGCCATCTAGTTCACATTATGGGGCCAGACACAGTGATTCATGCCTTTAATCCCAGCACTTTGGAGGCCGAGATGGGTGGATCACTTGTGGTCAGGAGTTCAAGACCAGCCTGGCCAACATGGTGAAACCCCGTCTCCACTAAAAATACAAAAGTTAGCCGAGTGTGGTGGCATGTGCCTGTAATCCCAGCTACTCAGGAGGCTGAGGCAGGAGAATCACTTGAACCTGGGAGGTGGAGGTTGCAATGAGCTGACATCGTGCCACTACACTCCAGCCAGGGCGACAGACAGAATGAGATTCCGTCTCAAAAAAAAAAAAAAAAAAAATTCACATGACAATACCATAGAGACTAGTGGCCCTGATCCGGCTGCACACAGCCCTCACTCACATTGCCCAACCACAGAATCCCTCATTCTTTCCACAAGCACCCACACCCATTCCCCCACCCACACACACACTTTCAATATTCAGTCTCTCTTCATTTTTCACTGGCTCCATATTTGCAAATTTGCCTACTTGCTAAAATTTATCTCTACCCCCAAATCCTTACTCAACGACAGGCTCATGGTCATTTGCAGACATTTGCAGAGTGGCAAAAATTTGGGGTCTCCAAATGTGCATGTGTACAGCTGAGATCAAACAGGGCAATACTCTGCCCTGCTCTCTTTTTTTCTTATTCTAAATAAGAGTCCTTTTCATAGTTTATGTAGTGCCATGTTTTTCGCATTTTTGTGCTTTTGCCATTTAAAATGGTCCCCAAGGGTAACACTGAAGTGCTATTAGTATTGCATAGCCCGGGAAGGATGTGATGCGCCTTCCAGAGAAAATATGTGCATTAGGTAAGCTCTGCTTAGGTATGTCACAGTGCAGGTGGCCATGAGTTCAGTGTACTAATGAATCAGCAATACATATCATAGGAAGTGTCCTTAAACAGAAACAGAAATAAAACTGTCAGAGGCGTTCAAACTAGAGTGACTCCATCTTGAATAGGGGCTGGATAAAATAAGGCTGATGCCTGCTGGGCTGCATTCATAGGAGGTTAGGCATTCTTAGTCACAGGATGAAACAAGAGGTCAACAGGACTGACATCACAAGATACAAGTCACAAAGACCCTGCTGATAAGACAGGAGTCCGTAAAGAAGCCAGTCAAAACCCATCAAATCAAGATGGTGACAAAAGCGACCTCTGGTCCTCCTCACTGCTCATTATATGCTAATTATAATACATTAGCAGGCTGGATGCAGTGGCTCACATGTGTAATCCCAGCACTTTGGGAGGTTGAGGCAGGCAGATGGCTTGAGCCCAGGAGTTCAAGACTAGCTTGGGCAACATGGAAAGACCCTGTCTCTACAAAAATTAGCTGGGTGTGGTAGCACATGCCTGCTGTCCCAGCTTTTAGGGAGGCTGAGATGGGAGGATCATTTGAGCCTGGGGGGCAGTTTGCAGTGAGCTGAAATTGCGCCACTGCACTCTAACCTGGGTGACAGAGTGAGACCCTGTCTCAAATAATAATAATAAATAGTAGTAATAATAACAATAATACATTAGCATGCTAAAAGTCACTCTCACCAGTGGCATGACAGCTTACAAATGCCATGGGAAAGTCTGGAAGCTACCCTATGCGGTCTAAAAGGGTGAGGAACCCTCAGTTATGGGAACTCCTCTCCCCTTCCTGGAAAGCTCATGAATAATCCGCCTCTTGTTTAGTATATAATCAAAAAATAACCATAAGTTTACTTAGCAAGCAGCCTCTGCCACTGCTCTGGCTGTGGAGTAGACATTCTTTTGTTTCTTTACTTCTCTAATAAACTTGCTTTTGTTTTACTCTGTGGACTGGCTCGAATTCTGTCTTGCATGAGATCCAAGAACCCTCTCTTGGGGTCTGGATCGGGACCTCTTTCTTGTAAAAAAAAAAAAACGAGGTTATGAATCAATCAGCTGATGAAGATGTTGTGACCGGAGACTCACAGGAGCATAATCCTCTATTTCCCCTAGGAGCAATGGTTCAGTATTCACCATTCCAGCATTCCCAGAAAGTTTATGGAACATCACTATCTCCAGTAATGAGAATTGCTTATTTTTTTTACCCAGGCCTAGTGAGGGGAATGGTGATGAACGGATTGGTGTCCCTGGCCTCACCTGTCTCTCCCTATGTCACAAAATGAAGGATGTCCTGTAGAGAGGAGCTCTGGAAAACTCTAGTCTACACCTGTGAAGATTACTTCTCCCCTTTAGTAAACATCTTTAGAACACCCATGACATTAGGGAGGGCTATGCCACTGTGGGGTAGGGTCTTCCCCGAGAATTGAGAGACCATGAGCTCCTTTTCCACAGTGATTTATTCACTGGCTCCAAACAGTGTGAAAACAAAATAAAACAAATGAAAACACAAACAAAGAAACAGAAAACGATAAAAGCTAACCACTGCCTAATAACGGGCATCTCACAGGAAACAACAGTTGCTATTGGGCCAATTCAATGCCATCAATGCCGGTGGACATTTTGGGAGGAATGTCAGCAGATAGGTAATAAAGCATTATGGATTAGACTAGGAAAAAAAAGTAATAAAGCAGTCCATTCACTTCTCTCATAAATGTGTTTCTGTGTTACCGTCATCCTTTCAATCCTCATTAAAAACAAAACAGTGATAACAAAGAGAGAGAGAAAGACAAAGGGTGTCCCTGTTCACTCTAGACTTCCCAGGTTCTGGGTCTGGGAAGTCTAAGGGCTTCCCAGGACCAGTTAAAAAGTAGCTGTGCAAATTATAAGTCTTGAAAACACTGACACAGCTGAGCTGGTGTTAAGAAATACACAGTGAAACCTCATTCATTCACCCACCAGTAACTCAGAATTTAGGTAATTTGAAGAGGGTCAAGTCTGGTGTTTAACTTGGCAGTTACCCGAAGAAATTTAACCCAAAGACATTACTTACAATGCAAATTAATATTGGAAAATAATTTACTCAGAGGAAATGTTAAAAGTATGTAAGAGAACAAACTTTTAAAATTAGCCCCAGGCAACTAGGGGCCCATCAACACATATCTATGGTATTTTAGTGCCTTTTCCTGCAAAGGATTCTGTATTTTCCCAAGTTAAAACTGATGTTTGCCACCGAATAACCTTGGGTGAATTGCATCCAACTCTCTTTGAGCTCTAGTTTTTTCTTTTTCTAAAAATATGTAAGTCACAAGGTCATGATGAAGGTCAAATGGCAATGTACTGGAAAGAGTGCCCTAAATTATAAGGGCCATGCGGTAGCCAGACCAGCTGACATTCCTCTTGCCTTGGCTCAGCTGTTTCCAGCTCTGTGCCCAAATTCTCCTCTTCTCTTTCTCTTTCTCTTTCCTTCCTTCCTTCCTTCCTTCTTGCTTCCTTTCTTTCCTTTCTCCCTCCTGTTCCTCCGGCTCCTCCTCCTGCCGCTGCTGCTGCTGCTGCTGTTGCGGCTTCTTTCTTCTTTCTTCCTTCTTCCTTCTTTCTTCTTCCTTCTTCCTTTCCTCCTCCTCCTCCTCCTCTTTCTTCTTCTTCTTCCCTTTCTCTCTCTCTCTCTCCCCCCCCTCCTCTCGCTCTCTCTCTCTCTCTCCTCTCTTTCTTTCTTTGTTTGATGGAGTTTCACTCTTGTTGCCCAGGCTGGAGTGCAATGTCGTGGTCTCAGCTCACTGCAACCTCCATCTTCTGGGTTCAAGTGATTCTCCTGTCTCAGCCTCCTGAGTAGCTGGGATTACAGGCATGCAGCAACACACCCAGCTAATTTTTGTAATTTTAGTACAGACGGGGTTTCACCATGTTGGCCAGGCTGGTCTCAAACTCTGGACCTCAGGTGATCCGCCCACCTCTGCCTCCCAAAGTGCTGGGATTACAGGCATGAGTCACCGCACCTGGGCAAATTCTACCTTTCCCTTGAGAAAAGCGAAGAACATTTAACCGAGGAATGCAAGTCCTGTTAAATGATCAGATCCAGATGGACATTGAAGTGAACCAGCCCCGGCGTCCTCCTTCACCCCCAGCTGCACGTTCATCTATTGAAGCTGCCTGCTGCTGCCACAAGCATCTAGAAACAAACCAGTAACACTGCAGGGGACACGCTAACCCACACTGAGAGCTTCACAGTGTACAGCCAATCACTAATCAGTGCTACTTCTATTAACCAATGAGAATTCTCGACAGACAACTTTCTACCAGCCACTCCCGGTCCCTTGTCTTTAAAAATCTGCTTGTAACAAAGGCCAAACAGAGCTCATATCCAAGGTTACTTGGGTCTGAGTCTTCCGGGCAGTTGTCCTAACTTTAGCTCAAGGACTAGCTTTAGCTCAAGGAAACTTTTTTTTTTTTTTTGAGACGGAGTCTTGCTCTGTCGCCCAAGTTAGAGTATAATGGTGCAATCTCAGCTCACTGCAACCTCTGCCTCCCAGGGTCACATGATTCTCCTGGCCTCAGCCTCCTGAGTAAATGGGACACTACAGTTACGTGCTACCACTCCAGGCTAATTTTTGTAATTTTCGCAGAGACAGGGTATCACTATGTTGCCCAGGTTGGTCTTGAACTGGGCTGAAGCGATCCTCCCACCTCAGGCTCCCAAAGTGTTGGGATTATAGGCATAAGCCACTGTGCCTGGCCAAGGAAATGCTTTAAATCACATTTTGTCCCTCAGTTTCTTCCTTTTAGGTCAACACCCCCACCACTCAACTCATATCTTACTGCTTTTATGAAGCCTTCCTTGATTCCTCCAGCGGGATGATTCCTCTCTCAGTATCTTCCGTGGTATGTTGTTACGTTGCTGTTGCATATTCTGTCATGTGTCACGTTATATTCTATATGGCAGCCACTTTGTGTGAGAGTTTCATATTCTCTGCTTGTTTGTTGGCTTCTTGAAATTCAGTACTGTAACTTACGGATCCCGCTCTCCCACCCTTTACTTAGCTCAGTGTGTCCGTGAGAAACAACGCTTCTCTGAATGCACAACACACCTTCCAGGCCGCTCAACCCAGCCAGCCTCCTTGGCACAGGGCCCAACTTTCAAGGGTTCCTTGGAAACTCGGGAACTCAATGCTGCCACCAGGGCCTCATTCGAGAGTGTTTCAGGAAGGCTAATAGAGCGTCAGGGTGCAGGTTGGAGCCAGAATGGGCTGACGACAATTGCAGGACAGTAGCCACCATGGATTTGGGTTAAGTGTCAGAATCATTGCAATGGAATACCTCAAGGAAGAACTTAACGTGATGATCCTCGAGAGAAAGGAATTGTCTAGAATTGGGTTTTTATAGTTGTAGCAGTTATCAGGAATTCTTGATTGACTACAGGCATCACAGGTAACACCTGTTCTCCTCTATCCACCTCCACCCACATTTGTTTTGTTTTTGAGAGAGGAGTGAGGAAGTTATGGAGGGGGAAGCAAGTCCTTTTACCCTTTCCCAGAAAAAGCAGAAGATGAGTGGGTGTTAAGGAGTCTCCTTCCCTTGAGCCTATGGAGTCAGGATGATCTTTATAGACAGGGGCCTGGAGGTTGGTACTATTGCTAATAGAAACATTCCAAAAAGACTCTGATACTCTGTGTCCAGGCAGAGTTGCTTAAGGCTGGGAGATAAATGCAGCCTAGAGCAGGGTTGCTCCCTCTTCTACTGCCCTGCCAGGAACCAGGCTTCCAGGGAAAGGAAATGTTGGGAGCATTTGAAGACCACTGTAGCAGAGACAACAGATAGGGCTGTAGTGAGGCTATTCCAAGAGGCCTTCGTGAGGGCAGCATGAGCAGGTGGGGGTGTGAATGAGAGCCCAGTGAAGAGGCAGAGGTTGCACAGATACAGACTGGATTGGGGGCATTGGAGAAGCTCCCTTTAGAGCTCCCAGAACCTGCAGGGCCACGTTGGGGCACAGAAGCTCTGTTTCTGCTTGGGTGGTAACTGTGGAGCTGACAAATGCCTGGGTGCCATCTGATTTCCAAAAGAAATTTGATGAGGCTCAGTGGCACAAGAAAAATACCACTTACTGCCAATAATTGGGACACTTGATTAGAATGTTTTACTTATTTTGATGATCAAAATTGAAATGGAACAAAGGGTAGACAGTGAAAAGTCTGCACCTAATCCCTCCTTCCTAGACATTGTTTCCTCTCTAGAGGCAATCAGGGTTACAGTTTCTATGTATCTTTAGAGATTTTCTATCCACGTAAAAGTATATGTATGTGGCTGGGTGTGGTGGCTTACACCTGTCATCCCAGTGCTTTGGAAGATAGAGTGGGGAATAATGCTTGAGTCCAGGAGCCCAAGACTAGCCTAGGAAACATAATGAGACTCTGTCTCTACAAAAAAAATTTTTTTAAATTAGTTGGGCATGATGGTGTGTGCCTATAGTCCCAGCTACTCTGAGGCAAGAGGGTCACTTCAGCCCAGGAAGGCGAGGCTGCAGTTAGCTATGATCATACCACTGCACTCCAGCGTGAGTGAGGGTGCAAGAACCTGTCTCTAAGGGCAAAAAAAAGTATATTTACATTTAGATATTCTCTTCTCCCCGACCTTTCTAGTACAGATGACAACAACATGGGATGCACGCTGTTCTGCACTTTGCTTTTTCACTGTACAGTATATCCTTAACAGTCTGCATCAAATCCATCCATCCCAGACTATCCCGTCCCTCCACTTTATTTTTTAATTTTTATTTATTTATTTATTTTTTGAGATGGAGTCTCACTCTGTCACCAGACTGGAGGACAGTGGTACGATCTCGGCTCACTGCAACCTCCACCTCCCTGGTTCAAGCAATTCTCCAGCCTCAGCCTCCCAAGTAGCTGGGCTACAGGCGTGTGCCACCACACCCAGCTAATTTTTGTATTTTTAGTAGAGATGGGGTTTCACCATGTTGGCCAAGATGATCTCGATCTCTTGACCTCGTGATCCACCCACCTCGGCCTCCCAAAGTGCTGGGATTACAGGCGTAAGCCACCGTGCCTGGCCCACCACTTTATTCTTTACAGTTGCATAGTATTCCATTGTATGGATGTCCCATGACTTGTTTAAGCAGTATCCCCTATTAGTAAACATTTAGGTGTTTCTCCATACCTTGCTATTGTAAATAATGCTACCATGAACAACTTTGTATGTATATTATCCACATATATGTGAGAATGCATTTGTTTGGCAATTTCTTGCAAGTAGGATTGCTAGGTCAAAGGTGTGTACCATTGCAGTTTGTATGAATATTGCCAAATTATACTTTAGAGAAGTTGCATTAATTAATCTTTACCTATCTTAAAGATGAAAAACTGTAGATAATATAATTTTAAGTTAGTTTTTCTCTTATTATGAATAAGGTTGAGTACACTGGCCTATGTTGTAATCCATTTTTAATTTCATTTCTGTGAGCTGTCTTGTTTATATCCTTTCCCATTTTTCTGTTGGTGTTTGATCTCTTAATTTTGCAGTGTTATTTGTATGCTAGGGAAATCTGAATTGCACATTTTTTCATCAATTTATTGTTTTTATAGGTCATTTTGAATAACTTAGTGCAATGTAGTATTGACTGAGTTTAGATGCTTTGTTTACTTAAAAAGTATAAAATCATATATTGAAAAAGAATGTTGTGCAAATTAAAGGTTTACTATTACTGACTCTTCTGTCTTCAGATGCAGAGCATCCTAATGAATAAGAATTGAAATAGTCAGGAAACACTGAACACAGCCTTTGGTGCTGTGAGTAACACAAACAAGTGTATTTCAAAATCTGTCACTGTGTAAGTCAGAAGTGATGGAGGCCTGGCTCATGCCTGTAATCCCAGTACTTTGGAAGGCTGAGGCAGGAGGATCACTTAACTCCAGGAGTTCTAGACTAGCCTGGGCAACATAACAAGACCTCATCTTTACAAAAATAATTTTAAGAAAATTAGTGAGGTGTGGTGGTGCCCACCTGTAGTCCTAGCTACTTGGGAAGCTAAAGTGGAAGGATGGCTTGGGCCCAGGAGTTTGAGGCTGCAGTTAGCTGTGACCACACCACTGCACTCTAGCCTGAGCCAGAGTGAGACATTGTCTTTAAAAAAAAAAAAAAGTGATGGATCAATAAAATGATGGAAAGTGGAGAGAGGGTGTGGGCACATGTGTTTGGACAGAGTGAGGATGGGAGTGGGAACCCCTTTGCCTGCAGGAGAATGCTGCATGAAGCAGGCATGTTCAGGAGTCCTATGGGGAAAAAGAAAAGAGGCAGTGCAGCGACTTAGGAAGTGTGCAGGCCACCAGGCAAGGGCTTAAAGAGGTCAAGTCAGCAAGTACGAGCCCAGTGCTACCAAAGGATTCAAGGCCTAGATGAGCTGGCCTTCTCACCAATAAACTCCCATAGCCTCCTCTGTAACTAGGGTCATAAATACATCTGTGACTTCTCCTGCTATCCCATGTCCAACCCATTGCCCAGGGCACCTGAATGAGGCTTCCAGCACCCTTGAACAAGCACCAAAGACATAGGTCTAAGTCAGCCTACAGGGAGGTGGTGCAACTTCAGGTCACCCCATCTCCCTCTTCAGTTCCTGCTTAGGGCTCCATTTTTCTGTTACAAATGCCAGAAAAGAGAGGAAAGAAAACCAAACAAATTTGTTTTCCCTTAAAGAACAAGACTAGCTGGCGAAGCTCAGGCCTGCTGGGCATGGTGGGATAAGATACTGACAGAGTTATCAAGGAAGCCAATGCCAAAGATAACACCAAGATGCATTATCTATGGCAGCTGCAGTCAACCAGCAATTTTTGATAGCTATTAACATTGTAATACACTTTTCTGTTGATTAGATTGGTTAGGCCATTTGAGCTATTCTAGCCCTGCAGAATTTCTGCAGCCAGACATAAAATGCTGGAAATCTGCTCTCTTGTAAGGTCTAGGCATGCATCCTTGCCAGTTCCTTCCTGTATTTCCTAGGCTTCTTGTCCAGTTTTCACAAACTTGGATACACATAACAGATCAAATTCTAGCTTGGATGCATGGAGTATTGGAACAGTAAAAACCTTCAAGTGTGGTCTCAAGATCATTAACAAACAAGTTGTTTCCATAACATGATAGTAGCCCACTAATTGCCTCCTTATGCCATAAACTGTGCATATATGTTCTTTCTAAGTCTCTCAATTGTCCAAGGTAGGTATGATATTCTTTATATTTTTATAGATGAAGCAACCTGAACTCAGAAGAGTTAATTGCCTAAGGTCATACGGCTAGTATGCAATTAGCTAGAACTGGGATTTGAACCCAGTTCTGTGTAAACCCAAGGCCTGAACACTTACTACTTCCCCTTGCTACATTCTCCATTGCCATGGCGAGGCCAAGGTTTCTTTTCTAAACTACCAGATGTAGAGCTCCATAGCATCTCCAGATTGTGTCAACTCTCAAATCCCATAATACTAGGTATTGATCTAAATAATCAACACTGTTCTTAAGATTCTGATAACCGTACAGAAGTGAATAATTACCTGCTCACTGCAACTGGAGAGCAGTTACACACATACACACACACACACTCCTATGATGAATTACTAGACTATAGATTAGAGATGATAAGGACATTTAAAGTACATGTAGTCACATAGTACAATAAGCCAAAATCATTGGGGAAGGCTTTCTGATGGAAAGAATTTATCTTTTAGACCTCATAAAGTGATTAGAATTTTGAGAGTACAAAAGAAAGAAGAGGGTGGCTTTGCCTTCTGGCCATGTGGTGGACCAGATGTCCTAGAAAAACTCTCCACTCAATATGGCTAAACTTGCAGGATACAAAATTCATTTGAAATGCGTCATTGAGTTTGCAAAAAAGTGAGAGTGTTTCCCAAGGGCTAAAAACAAAAAGAGTTCCTAGTGCTTTTGGTGGTCCTGGATGTCCAGAGCAAGGGTTGGCAATCATTTTCTTTATAGGGCCAGATAGTAAATATTTTTGGCTTTACGAGCCCAGATGCTCTCTGTTCAAACGACTCATCTCTGCCTCTGTGGCATAAATGCAGCCACAGACAATGCATAAGCAAAAGGGCATGGGAGGACTTGCCTAGCTGTGAGCTCAGTTTGGCCCATGAGTTATGCTTTGCTGATCTCTGGTCTAGGGTCTTGGGTTTTAATGCCTTTTGTGGATCTTCTGATTTGGGGCCCACATAAGGTAAGAAGATTGAACTGAGACAACCCTCACATGCATAAAACAGGATTCCTGGGGCCGGTGTGGACTAGAGGAATGAGGCCCCTGGAAAGGGAAGACAGGTAGGGAAACTTGCTTTCTGAGGTTCAACTCTGGTGAAAAAAAAGAAATTTGAATTTGTTACTATAGTTAGGCCTACTGCTATGGCTTGAATGTGTCCCCTCCAAAATTCAAATGTTGTCAATGTAATAGTATTAAGAGACGAAACCTTTGAGAGGTGATTAAACAATTAGACCATGCGAGCTTCTGCCTCGTGAATGTGATTAAGGCTGTTTAAAATAAAAGCTTCATGTGTCATTCGGTTGACTAGTCCTCCAGCTCTTCTGCCACGTGAGGACAGTGTGCCAGCCTTCTGGAGGATGCAGCCTCACCAGACAATCAAACCAGCTGGCACCTGGATTTTGGACTTTCCAACCTCCAGAACTGTGAGGAATAATCACCTATTAATTATACATCACCCAGTCTCAGATATTTGTTGTAGCAGCACAGACAAACCAAGACACCCTCACACATGCTTGAGATTTGGATGTGTACTAACTGCATTGTACAGGAAATTTCAAGCTATGAAATTAACTTAAAGAGGTTATTTAAGTGGTAGTGCCTCAGGGGACCTTAGCAAACATGAGTTCATAATCCAAAATCACACACCACAAAAGGGAATAAGCCACCAGGAGCAAGAGTCAGCAGAAACAACAAATGGCAGAATTATTCTTTCAAGGATTGTGGGCATTGTAATGATTTGGTTACAAAAATGTTTAAAGAAATAAAAGGGAAAATGAAAAAGTTTAGAGGATATTTCAGAGAAGGGGAGGAAGAGACGCAAAGAGTCAATGATGGGGATGAGAACATGTTAAGGGGCAAGAAGGAAGTAGTCCAAGATAGGAGCTATGTGCTGGTATTAATAAATGAATGAACATTGATTAAACTCATAGTGCACACCAGCACTTGGCTAGGTACTAATGGTAGAGATGGGTAAGAGTATAGGATTGCCCTCAAGGAAGTTCCAGTCTGGGAGAAGAATCAGATAATCAGGTAAATGAATAAATGCCGTAAACTGTAATGAGTTGTATAACTAAACATAACAGAGGCAGAGGAAGAAGTTGCCCATTCTACTCAAGGAATTCAAGGCAGTTTCTTGGAGGATTTTATGCTTGAATCAAGTTTTGAAGGGTCTGGAGGAAAGTGGACTTTACAGTATGGGTTGCAGGGAATTTGAATAGTTTTAAGAAGGGAAGTAAAATGATCAGACTTACAATTTAAAAAAAATACTGATGGCTGCAGTACAGTGAGTAAAAAGGAGAATAAAACAATAGGAGAACAGATATGACATTGTTTCAATAGTCATGAAAAGAAGCCAAGAAGCCCTCCTATAAGGCAGAAGTGTAGGTGCATTTGAGAGGTATTTTAGAATTTTGTTCATTTGGGGATTACAAAAAGTAATGACACACATTTACTGGCTGTAGCTCTACTTCTAGTGCTGTGTGATGGTTAATTTTAGGTATCAGTTTGACTGGATTAAGGAATACCTAGAGAACTGGTAAAGCAGCACTTCTGGGTGTATCTGTGGGGTGCTTCCAGAGGAGGCTGGTGTGTGAGGTGGTGGACTGAGTGCTTATCAGCTGGGGGCCTCAAGAGCACAAAAAAAGACAGAAAAAGATTTCCTCCCTCTCTCCTGGAACTGGACACTCTCCTCCTCCTGCTCTTGAATATCAGAACTCCAGGTTCTCCATGAGTTGCACCAGCAGTTCTGTGGGCTGTCAGGCCTTTGGTCTCAGACAGAGTGACACCATCAGCTTCTCTTGGCTCTGAAGCTTTAGATTTGGGCTGAACCATGCTCCCAGCATCTCAGGGTCTCCAGCTTGCAGATGGTCTGTCATGGGACTTCTCAGCCTCCGTAAATTCAAAAGCCAATTCTTCTAATAAATCCCCATGTATGTATGTATGTATGTATGTATGTATGTATGTATCTATCTATCTATCTATCTACCATCTCTTGATAGATCTTGTCCGGAGCCATGAGGCCCGGACCTCTGTTGCTTGATCTCCGCAAAGTAGAGACAAGATGGCACATTTCCGGGTTCTTCATTGCAAACCTTTCCCGCGGGCGCGCAAGCATTTTTCCCGCCCGGAAAGATATGCAGCCTACGGCGCATATGCAATTGTAATTTGAGTAAACCCAGCCTCCTGTCACTGCCCTGGCCCAACCTCTTCCTCTGCCAGCCTATATAAGGCATTGCACCGCCACCATTAAACGAGACTTGATCAGGCTATTTGTCTTGTCTCCATTTCTCATGTTTTCTTGTCTCCTCCATTCCCACTCCCCCTTCCAGGGCCCATTCGACTGTCCTGCATGTCGAGACAAGATCTATCATCTATTATTGATCTATCATCTATCTGTGTATTATCTATCGATCTATTACATATCCATCACTTATCTCTCTCCTATTGGTTCTGTCTCTCTGGAGAACCCTGACTAATACACTGTGTAACCTTATACCTCCCCCTCCCAGGTGTTCCCAGGAGTCTCAGGGTTGTCTTGAAAATGCTCGTGAGTGAGGTCAGGAGATCGAGACCATCCCGGCTAACATGGTGAAACCCTGTCTCTACTAAAAATACAAAAAATTTAGCTGGGTGTGGTGGCGGGAGCCTGTAGTCCCAGCTATTCAGGAGGCTGAAGCAGGAGAATGGGGTGAACCCGGGAGGTGGAGCTTGCAGTGAGCGGAGATTGGGCCACTGTATTCCAGCCTGGGTGAGAGAGCAAGACTCTGTCTCAAAAAAAGAAAAACTTGGCCGGGCACGGTGGCTCAAGCCTGTAATCCCAGCACTTTGGGAGGCCGAGACGGGAGGATCATGAGGTAAGGAGATCGAGACCATCCTGGCTAACACGGTGAAACCCCGTTTCTACTAAAAAATACAAAAAACTATCTGGGCGAGGTGGTGGGCGCCTGTAGTCCCAGCTGCTTGGGAGGCTGAGGCAGGAGAATGGCGTAAACCCGGGAGGCGGAGCTTGCAGTGAGCTGAGATCGTGCCACTGCACTCCAGTCTGGGCGATAGAGCAAGACACCGTCTCAAAAAAAGAAAAAAAGAAAAGCTTGTGACTGTGTGCCCACCTCCCACCTTGTTCCCCCATGTCCTGCCCGGTGCTTCTACCACCCCCAGCTGTTGTGCTGCAGCCAAGACAGAGTGGAGGGTGAAAGTCTTTTCCTTCTCTTTGGTGTTAAGTGTGCTGAAGGAGTTCTGCTTGTTCCCTAATGATTGCCAAGCTTACCAACCATAAAATGGTTCTTTGTGTTGTCCCTTATTGACTCTCTACCCTCCATAAGATCAGGAATCCAGTGGGGAAGAAGTCCAGTTGCCTGTGACCCTCACTTCTGACAGCCCAGCGCATGGTGCTGGTTCCTTCTAACCTCAGGGCAGCCTGTGGGATCCATAGCAGGGGTGAGAGGGAGGGACAGGTTTGGCTCTCCCAGGATGTTACTTAGCCATCTCCCAGGATGTTACTTAGCTTCTGGCAAAGGTCTCACTAATTTGCTGGAAACACCTGCCCTGAGACCCAAGGGGGGCATCCATGCAAAGGTGAGACCCAGAGCTGTGAGTCACCAATGGGAGACAGAATGGGGGCCGGGAGGAGGTGGGAAGATTTACAGGCGTAACAGGGAAGATCACGGAACAGATCAGGCAAGGCCTTCAGTGCTTGCCTATTGAGTCTGTTCTTCCCTGCAAACCAGTGTTTCTCCAAGAGTGGACTAGTATATATCAGCCTCTGAGTCATATGAGAGCTGGCTCAAAATTTCGATTTTAACACCTATCTGAATCAGGACCCCTGATGAGTGGGTTCGGGAGACTTGCATTTTTAACTGGTGATCCCTAGGTGGCAGTTGAAGAATCTACACACATTTCCATAATAATTAGGTCCATATGTCATCTCTTTAGGTAAAATGAAGGCTCCTGAGTGTAGGTGCTGCCTCTAAAGCCTCTCTTATGTCTCCTACAAGTGCAAGCACACAGTCCATATATGGTGTCTATTTATGGAAGCTGAGCAAAAGAGGAAATGCTGAAAACAGAATGATTGTGGTTAAAACTGCTCCTTCCAACAGTGAAACATTTAGATACTTACTCGTTTCTTTATCTCTTTTTTGAGAAGGGGTCCCATTCTGTCTCTCAGGCTGGAGTGCAGTGGTGTGATCACAGCTCACTGCAGCCTCAATGTCCTGGGTTCAAGCCCTCCTCCCACATCAACCTCCATGGTAGTTGGGACTATAGTTGCATGCCACCATGTATGGTTAATTTAAAAATATTTTTTGGATTGGGCACAATGACTTACGCCTGTAATCCCAGCAATGTGGGAGGCTGAGGCAGGTAGATAACCTGAGGTCAGACATTGGAGACCAGCCTGGCTAACATGGCGAAACCCCTTCTCTACTGAAAATACAAAAATTAGAGGGGCATGGTGGTGCATGCCTGTAATCCCTGCTACACAGGAGGCAAAGGCAGGAGGATGGTTGAACTCGGGAGGTGGAGGTTGCAGTGAGCTGAGATCATGCCATTACACTCCAGCCTGGGCGGCAAAGCAAAACTCCATCTCAAAAAAAAAATTTTTTTTTTTGTGGAGACGGTGGCATAGTTTGCATATTTGCCCCTGCCTAAATCTCATGTTGAACTGTAATCTCCAGTGTTGGAGGTGGGGCCCGGTGGGAGATGTTTGGGTCATGGGGGTGGATCCCTCCTGGCTTGGCGCTGTCTTCGTGATAGCAAGCTCTTTTGAGATCTGGTCATTTAAAAGTGTGTGGCAGCTCACCTCACACTACTTTCTCTCACGTGCTCCTGATTTTTTTTTTTTTTTTTAAGTGGAGTCTTGCTCTGCAGCCCAGGCTGGAGTGCAGTGGCACAATCTCTGCTTACTGCAACCTCTGCCTCCCAGCTTCAAGCAATTCTCCTGCCTCAGCCTCCAAGTAGCTGGGATTATAGGTACCTGTCACCACACCCAGCTAATTTTTGTAGTTTTAGTAGAGACAGTGTTTCACCATATTGGCCAGGCTGGTCTCGAACTCCTGACCTCGTGATCCATCCACCTCAGTCTCCCAAAGTGCTGGGATTACAGGTGTGAGCCACCGTGCCCGGCCTGCTCCTGCTTTTGTCATGTAACATGCCTGCTCCCACTTCACCTTCTGCCGCTAGCAAAAGCTTCCTGAGGTCTCCCGAGAAGCAGATGCTGGCACTATGTCTCCTGGGTAGCCTGCAGAACCCTGAGCCACTAGACCTTTTTTCTTATAAATCACCCACTCTCAGGTATTTCTTGATAGCAATTTAAGAACTGCCTGATATAGATGGGATTTCTCTGTGTTGCCCAGGCTGATCTTGAACTCCTGGGCTCAAGCGATCCTCCCACCTCGGCCTCCCAAAGCGCTGGGATTACAGGCATGAGCCACCAAACCTAGCCTTTATTTCATTTTTATTCTATAAATACTTAGTGCCATTTCCAGGCAGGCACTGTGCTGGGTGTTGAATCCCAAGAGACTTGCAGTGAGAGAGGCTGTGGCGCCTGGGGTGGAGAAGGGTGCCAAGGGTACCATGTGAGTGAGGTGGGGTGTGGCCAACGAGGCTTCACAGAAGAAAACGCCGTCTGTAGAGCAGTGAAAGTGAACAGCTCTGAGAGGTTTTCCTTGGGATGAATTATAATTTGTACGTTGCTTTCTTTTCCCAGATGAAGAAAGACATCTCAACTCCCCCTCTGAATCTCCAGCTTCAGGGCATGGCGGGCAATTTGAAGACTTCTGGAGTCAAGAGATAAAGGGAAGTATTAGTTCCATCGGGTCCCGTTTGATCTTTGTACCATCAACAAGGGGCTCAGAGCTTCCCTGCTTCCCTTTCGCTCCTCAAGGTCGCCAGAAGGACGTGGGCTCTTTGATGTTCAAAGAAAGTCTGAATGCCTCGCCTGGTCTTCTGAGCCGGAGCGTGCTGTTGGCAGGCTCTTCTGAATCAAGTTGGGGCAGAGGAGGATTCCTCATCTCTTTCTGAGGCAGATCCCACAGTCGTTAGGAGCTGGAAGAGCACGTTCTTTAATAGATTTCCTTTTTATTTTTCTGGGTCTCATCTGAAATTTCTGACCCTTGCATGTCTCCATTCTCTCAACCTTCTTTCTGACCAGAAAATTCCTTCTGTAATTTTGGCTACACAAGAGCAGCAAGGAATGCTTAGGGGGCAAACAGAGTACTTCGAGAACAGTCATGCATTCAGGCCAAGCTCCCAAGGCCATGCTGGGCATACCTCTCTGCAGCTTACAGCTTCAGGGAGCTGAGAGGAACAGAGGTCCTCAATCTCAGAAAGAAACAAAAGCAGATCAGAGAATCACCCCTCCCTTTTCCCTTAATGAAATATTTTAATTATTTTTGAGACTGTCTCTGTGTGTACGAAATGCCAGGGGTCTGCCTCTTAGCTGTTGTGACCAGAGGTCTTCTCTTGAGTGCTGGTGAGAACTGAGGACTAGTTGGCTTCAGGAGAGCTGCCTCAGCTGCCTTTCCCGCCAGACACACAGTGGGAGCAAGAAACAACTTTAGCTGGGTGTGGTGGCTCATGCCTGTAATATCAGCACTTTCAGAGGCCGAGCCAGGAGGATCAGGAGGTCAGGAGTTCAAGACCAGCCTGGCCAACATAGTGAAACCCCATCTCTACTAAAAATACAAAAAATTACGGGGCGTGGTGGCTGGTGCCTATAATCTCAGCTACTCGGGAGCCTGATGCAGAAGAATCACTTGAACCTGGGAGGCGGAGGTTGCAGTAAGCCCAGATCACACCACTGCACTCCAGCCTGGATGACAGTGCAAAACTGCATCTCAAAAAAAAAAGAAAGAAAGAAAGAAAGAGAAACAACTTTGCAGTTGTCCACACTGAGAGGAGCAAGAGGTAAAAGAGAGAGGGGGCCTGTGTTAGTGTGCCTCCCGTCACTCAGTGACTTGGAAGAATGGAGATTTAGATCAAGGATACATGTCCAAGAAGGGAACAAGATGTCACAGTATCCTCAAAAAGAGCCATGGAGCTGGGCTCAGAGACGTGGGAGCATAGCTTGGGAACTTAAAGACACAACTCAAGTCACTAAGTTCTCTGAATCCCTCTGCCCCAGCCTCGGCATTTATTGGTCCCTTACAATTATGGTGATTCAGAATGTCTGAGTTTCTACTTCTGGCACTCAGGACACAGCCCGCTGGTGATCTCATTCTCCATCCTTTGCATATGTTTTGTTCTGTTGCTATGATCTTTGGTTTACTCATGGAGTCTACCTACTTTGTGGCCTTCATGGCTGCTCTTCCTTCTGTGTGATTTTCAGTACTGTTTGGCTCCCACTCCCAAAATCAGCTGTTGACTTTTTTCCTGTTTCTTCTGTTTAAGTTCAATAGAAAGAGAATTTGATTGGTTGGAGTGAATCATCACTAGGTTTTCTGCCCTTTGGCCATGAGGTGCTTCATAGGTTGAACCTACAGAGTTGCCCCAACCTTGGGGCAGGAGCTCACCCTAACTCCAGCCAGCTTGGCCAGAGGCACCAACACGCTGGTCAAAGTAGGGCAGCACATAGAAGATTTGGGAAATGATCTGCTTAGTGCAATGGGTTTTGGGGGATGACAGTTCTTTCACTTTGTAACTATGTGACCTTGGGTAAGTTCTTTAATTTTTCTGAGCTTATTTCTTTGCCTGTAAAACTGTGGATGAAGATACTATCTTGCAGTGATGTGTGAATTAGAGGTAAATTATCTAAAATATCTAATAAACAGTGAGTGCTCAGGTACTTCATAAATACTTTTTATTATGATGTTGCTGCATTGGCCTGCCTGAGTCTGGATTTTGCATGTTGCTCTGATATAATTTTGGTGGCAGGAACCCATATTTTGACTCAAATCCCATGATTCCAACAACATCGTCTTTGGTGGTAAAAACAAGAATCAAGTAAGTGTAGAGGGCATCACTAAGAAACACTGACGATATATTCCTGATTATGTTTTGAGGTCACTGCAAAGTCTGGCTGGAAATAAAAGGCAAGATTCGGGATGCTTCCTCTTCAGTCATTGAACAAGCATGACTCCAGTTAAATCTGAAATGAGACAGCAGTAAAGGTTTCTTGGCTCATCTCTTTCAACAATTCATTTAAGAATATCTCCAGTACCTCTGAAGTAAGACTATTTGAGTAAGACTTTTAAGAAACAATGGTGACAATTTAGAGATACGTGAATGAGCTAAATGCATATTCACCTTGAGAAACCCTGATGTCTGGTTATCAATGATTTGCAATTAATGGACACAGCAGGAGTTGTAATCAATGCTGATCAGAGCCATCTGGAGAAGAGGCAGAACAAAACTAGGATATTCTTCCCCAGCTATGACCCCTGAGAGAGAAATTAGTGATTGCCCCCAGGCTTCTCGCTCGATCACTTCCCTTGGCTCGCTTAGCATATGCTCCACTCTTCCACCTCCTTCTGGATTTCAGGATTAATTCCCAGCCACCAGACAGAGCTTCTAGCCAACTCTTCCATGTGAAGGATTCCGAGGTAAGCTACATACAGCAGAGCCAAGCTTCCTTAATATCAACGTGATTCTTCAGAGAGTCCTTTGTAGCCAGACAACTGATGTTGATCACTTATGAATGGCTTCTTTTGGATTTATTTCTTCAAATATGTTTTCTACCCCTTCCTCTCTCTCCTTCTAGGACTCCCATGATATTTATGTTGGTACACTTGATGGTATCCCACAGATATGAGACTCTGTTAATTTGTCTTCATTCTTTTTTTTTTTTTTGAGACAGAGTCTCGCTCTGCCACCCAGGCTGGAGTGCAGTGGCCGGATCTCAGCTCACTGCAAGCTCCGCCTCCCGGGTTCACGCCATTCTCCTGCCTCAGCCTCCCGAGTAGCTGGGACTACAGGCGCCTGCCAGGTCTCCCGGCTAGTTTTTTGTATTTTTAGTAGAGACGGGGTTTCACCATGTTAGCCAGGATGGTCTCGATCTCCTGACCTCGTGATCCGCCCGTCTCGGCCTCCCAAAGTGCTGGGATTACAGGCTTGAGCCACCGCGCCCGGCCAATTTGTCTTCATTCTTTTCTCTTATTATTCCTCAGAGTGGATTCTCTCCACTGACTTATCTTCAAGTTAGCCGATTCTTTCTTCTGCCAGATCAAATCTGCTGTTGAACCCCTGTAATGAATTTTCCATTTCAGTTATGCTGTTATTTTACTTTTTGACGTCGGAACTTCTATTTGATTCTTTCAAAAATTTCCATCTCTTTATTGATGATCTCTGAGATCAATGAGAATTGATCATTCTCATACTTTCTTTTAATTTTTTTTTCTTTTTGAGATGGAGTCTCACTCTGTCACCGAGGCTGGAGTGCATTGGTGTGATCTCCACTCACTGCAACTTCCGCCTCCCAGGTTCACGCCATTCTCCTGCCTCAGCCTCCTGAGTAGCTGGGACTACAGACACATGCCACTACGCCGGCTAATTTTTGTATTTTTAGTAGAAATGGGGTTTTACCATGTTAGCCAGGATGGTCTCGAACTCCTGACCTTGTGATTGGTCCGCCTCGGTTTCCCAAAGTGCTGGTCCTTTAATTCTTTAGACACTGTTTCCTTTAGTTCTTTAGACATATTTATAATGTCTGATTTAAAGCCTTGGACTTTTCTTTTTGAGATGGAGTCTTGCTCTGTCGCCTAGACTGGAGTGCAGTTGCATAATCTCAGCTCACTGCAACTTCCACCTTCCAGGTTCAAGCTATTCTCGTGCTGAACCTCCCGAGTACCTGGGATTATACGTGAGTGCCACTGTGACCGGCTAATTTTTTTTTGCATTTTTAGTAGAGACAAGGTTTCATCATGTTGACCAGACTGGTCTCGAACTCCTGACCTCAAGTGATCTGCCCGCTTCAGTTTCCCAAAATGCTGGGATTACAGCCGTGAGTCACTGCACCCAGCCTAAAGTCTTTGACTAATAAGTGCCATTTCTGATGTTCCTCAGGAACAGAACAGTTTCTTTCTTTCTCTCTTTTTGGAGACAGAGTCTCACTCTTGTCGCCCAGGCTGGAGTGCAGTGGTACGATCTCGGCTTACTGTAACTTTCCCCTCCCGGGTTCAAGCTATTCTCCTGTCTCAGCTTCCCGAGTAGTTGGGATTACAGGCGCACCACCACGCCTGGCTAATTTTTGTATTTTTAGTGGAGACAGGGTTTCACCATGTTGGCCAGGCTGGTCTCGAACTCCTGACCTCACATGATCCACCCGCCTCGGCCTCCCAAAGTGCTGGGATTACAGGTGTGAGACACTGTGCCCAGCCAGGAACAGTTTTCTATTGACTGCTTTCTTTCCTTTGTGTTGGGTCATATTTTCGTATTTATTTGCATTTTTTGTACTTTGTTATTGAGAACTGGGTATTTTAAATAATATAATGTGGTGACTGTGGAAATCAGACTCACTCCCCTTCTAACATTTTGCTGCTGCTGTTGTTTGTTATTGTTGTTTAGTGACTCTTTGGGTTAATTGTGTAAAGTCTATGTATTAGTCTTGGTTCTCTAGAGAAACAGAATCAATAGGGGACATTTGTTCTGCATGTACCCCAAAGGGAATCCTTTACGAGTTAATTTCTGTTTCTCTGGTTCATTCATTCTCCCTAATAATCACTTACTAGAAGCTTCTGTACCCCATTGAGAGGTTGGGGGTAACTACTCTGTGTTTCTCTCCTGTACACATTAATAAATTTGTATACCAGCCGGGCGCAGTGCCTGTAATCCCAGCACATTGGGAGGCTGAGGCGGTGGGATTGCTTGAGCCCAGGAGTTGGAGACCAGCTTGATAACACAGGAACACACTGTCAGTACAGATAATTTAAAAATTAGTTGGGTGTGGTGGCACATGCCTGAGGTTCCGGCTACTCGGGAAGCTGAGGTGGGAGGATTGCTTGAGCCCAGGAGTTTGAGGCTGCAGTGAGCTATAATCTCACTCACAGAGCAAGACTCTCTTTAAAAAAGAAAAAAGTTATATGCCTTCTTTCTTACTAACCTCCTTTTTGTCAGTTGATTTTTCATTAAAACTTCAGAGCACAAAGGGAAAGTTTTCCCTTGACCCTGTTGACCTAAAGGAAAACATCAAGACAAACTTGGTATGTGTAGTAAATTGATTTGGGTGAGGTTTGAGGACTGCAACCCAGGAGTGTAGATTCAAGTTGCCCTGAATATATGTTCCCATCAGCAGCAGTTATATGTAGGTTTTTATAGGAAAAGAAGAGGCAGTTCCTAAGTCATTTACCAAGAATTTACATTAAAATAAAATAAGCTATTGGCTGGCTGTATATTGTTCTTTGTATCACAAATTTCAAGAATATGAAGATAATGGATGAGACAGCCAGTCAGGAACAAAATGCCTTTGAACAGTTGCTTCTGTCTGGCCACGAGTGCAGTAATGAGGGCTAGGGTATACCTGCAGTCCCTCTGGACTCGTCTTTCTGGGCCTGATATATTTTGCCAGCCTCGCATAACTCACACAGCTGTGAGCTGTTTTTCTTTTCTGAGCCCCTACAATACCAAAACAAGATAACAATATAAGAAAGAAAATTGTGGCCAACCTCACTTGGCAATATAGATGCAAAAATTCTAAGTAAAATGTATTAAAAATATGTCTTAAATGACTTGTCTATCCTAGGATGCAGGGAGGGATGAACATTTTCAAATCTCTTAGTGTAATTTACATGAACAGATGAAATAAGCAAAGTTATGTGCTCAGGCTGCAACAACAAAAGACCACAGACTGGATGGCATCAGCAACAGAAATTTATTTCCTCACAGTTCTGGAGTCTGGAGGCTTAATAGGAAGGTGTCAGCAGATTTGTCTTAAGGACTCTCTTCTTGGCCTGCAGACGGCCGCCTTCTCACAGCCTCTTCACATAAGCATCCTTGTGTGCATGTATGCCCCCACTGTCCCCTGCAAATCCTGATCGCCTTTTCTTATAACGATACCATCCAGGGTGGGTTAAAACCCATCCTAATGACCTGCTTTCAATTCAGGCATCTCTTTAAAGGCCCTGTCTCCATGTACAGCCACATCCTAGAGTATCGGGAGTTAGGGCTTCACCCTGGGAATTTTGGGGGAGCACAATTCAGTACATATGAATATCTCAATAGATAAAAAAATCTTTGGTTAAATGCAATACTTACTATTTAAAAGACAGATAAAAGTATTTTGTAAACTAGCAACAGAATGAACTTTCTTAACCTGATAAAGGATATCTGCCAGAAACTTACTGGGAAAATGCCTTTTAAAATTAGACAAGGATGCCAACTATAGCCACTTTGGTTTGTCACTAGTCTATGCTTACTGCAGGTCCAAGCCAGCAGAGAAGACAAGAAAAACACATTTTTCTTAAAAATATGACTAGCAAAGAAAGAAAAAAATAGTCCCTTTCCACTAAAAATATGATTTTCTAGATAGGAAACTCAGAATTTACAGATTATCAGAATTAATAAGAGAAGATTATTCTATATAAAATCAACTGCATCTCTGTATATCAGTAACAAACAGTAGGAAATTATCATTAAAAATTTATTTGAGGCTGGGTGTGTTGGCTCACACCTGTACTCTCAGCACTTGGGAGGCCAAGATGGGAAGACTGCTTGAGCCCAAGAGTTCAAAACCAGCCTGGGCTAGACAGTAAGATCTAATCTCTGCAAAAAAAATTTAAAAATTAAAATGAACCAGGCACGGTGTATACCTGTAGTTCCAACTAGTTGGGAGGTTGAGACAGGAAACTCTCTTGAGCCCAGGAGTTTGAGGATGCAGTGTACAATTACTTTGCCATTGCATTCCAGCCTGAGTGACGAAGCAAGACCCTGTCTCTCAAAAAAAAAGAAATAAATAAATATTTGTTTGATTAAAAATCAAAACACCTCAGCTGGATGCAGTGGCACCTGCCTGTCTGCCTGTAGTCCCAGCTACTCGGGAGGCTGAGGTAGGAGGATCACTTGAGCCTAGAAGTTCAAGGTCAGCCCAAGCAACATAGAGAGACCCTCATTTCTTAAAATAAATAAATAAATTAATTAATTAAATAAAATAAAAATCAGGCCAGGTGCGGTAGCTCACACCTGTAATCCCAGCACTTTGGGAGGCTGAGGCGGGTGGATCATCTGAAGTCAGGAGTTTGAGACCAGCGTGGCCAACATGGTGAAACCCTGTCTCTACTAAAAATATAAAAATTAGCTAGGCACAGTGGCAGGCACCTGTAATCCCAGCTACTCAGGAGGCTGAGACAGGCGAATTGCTTGAACTGGGGAGGTGGAGGTTGCAGGGAGCCAAGATAATGCCATTGCACTCCAACCTGGGTGACGAGAGTGAAACTCCATCTGAAAAAAAAGAAAAAAAGGCATCACTTTGTACGCCATAAATACTTGTTATATGTGCTTGTAATTTGTCAATTAAAAAGTCAACTAATTTGCCTGGGCACAGTGGCTCACGCCTGTAATCCCAGCCCTTTGGGAGACAGAAGCAGGCAGATCACGAGGTCAGGAGATTGAGACCATCCTGGCCAACATGGTGAAACCCCATTTCTACTAAAAATACAAAAATTAGCTGGACGTGGTGGTGGGCGCCTGTAGTCCCAGCTACTCAGGAGGCTGAGGTAGAAGGATTGCTTGAACCAGGGAGTTGGAGGTTGCAGTGAGCTGAGATCGCGCCACAGCACTCCAGGCTGGTGACAGAGCGAGACTCCGTCCAAAAGAAAAAAGTCAACTAATTTAAGAATCAGAGCCAAAAACAAGGTACCTTGGTATAACTACAACAAAAAATAGCCAAGACTCATATGGAAAAAATTTTGAAATAACAAATCCTTCGATGGGGCTCCTAAAGAAATGAGGTAGATCATAACCCACCTTTTGAGACTTTCTAGATACAAGAGGCTGTGGTGCTGACGAGATGAATGGAACAGAGTCCATCTTTACAGAACACAGAATTACCTTCACATGTGAAAGAGTGAAGAAAGAAAGAGTGTGTGGATGAGGTGGTGCCAAGAGCACACTAGCACCTCTGGTGGGGATGAACTCCTACACTGCTTGCACCTCCTCACCCTCTGCAGCCAACAGGAGAAACCCTGGCTTCGGGCACATGGCATAGGAAGTCACTTGGTGGAAGAGGGCTTTGTAACATTATCCAAGATCAGGAAGGGAAATGGATGCGCTGTCAGCATAACAATGTCCAAGTCACAGGGAAGATTGGAATTTGTGTACAGACCTAATTAAGCTTTTAGTGGGAATCTAAGCCTTGCAGTGAAAGGTGGCTGTGATTGCTTTTAGATATTTTGTGGGGGGAAAAAAGGAAAAGAAAGAAGGAAGGAAAGAAAGAAGAAAGAAAGAAAGAGAGAGAGAGAAAGAAAGAAAGAAAGAAAAGAAAGAAAGAAAGACGGAAGGAAGAAAAAAGAAAGAGAAAGAAAGATCTAACTGTAATGCAGAGATGAGGTTTTTTCTAATGTGCTTCCTCCATCGAGCCACTGCTGTACTCAGGAATCAGTTCACCTCTTTTTTCTCTGCAGGGGTGGAACTGGACAGGTGGAGCTAATAACTTGGGACTTGCTCAATTTTGAGGAATGAGTAGCCTGAGAAACTGGAGAGGAACTTAAAAGAACATTGAGAAAAGAAGATGGCCAGGCGCAGTGGCTCATGCCTATAATCCCAGCATTTTGGGAGACCGAGGCGGGCAGATCACTTGAGGTCAGGAATTCGAGACCAGCCTGGCCAACATGGCGAAACCCCATCTCTACTGAAAATACAAAAATTAGCTGGGTGTGGTGGCGGGTACCTGTAATCCCAGCTACTCAAGAGGCTGAGGCATGAGAATTGCTGGGAGGTGGAGGTTGCAGTGAGCTGAGATCATGCCACTGCACTCCAGCCTGGGCAATAGAGTGAGACTCCATCTCAAAAACAAACAAAGAAAAGAAAAGAAAAGAAGAAGGCATTTAGGGGAGTAAAAGAGAGAATACACCCATGGGGCAACCCAGACATTTGGGCAGTGACAGTGAAATCTTGCATCACTGCGTGGGACAGGAAGCTGGGCTGACTAGACTAGAGGGCACAACTCCAGATTTTTTCATCAGCCCTGAGTTGTGTGGTTATGAGTTTCCCACTGAAGTTGGCCTGTGTAGCTAGCTTCAGGGCAGTACTATTCCCCTTACTCCCCAAGTGAATGGAGGGCACTTGACACCTTGTCAGAGTGGGCCAGGAGTGCAGCTGCAGACCAGTACGGCTGCAGAAAGAGGAGATGGGTCCTCCTGACTATTGTCCTTGTCTGAAGGTCAGGCACAGGCCAAGTGACAAAGTGTCTATGTCTTGGGCTACAGTGCCATTGGTGGTGGAGTTCCCATGGAGGGAGGCTCAGGACCCTACCCTTTTTGTTGGGTGAAACAGAAAGGCCTTGGTCAAGCTGGGCATGGTGGCTCATGCCTGTAATCCCAGCACTTTGGGAGCCAAAGCACGTGGATCACCTGAGGTCAGGAGTTCAATACCAGCCTGGCAAACACGGTGAAACCCTCTCTCTACTAGAAATACAAAAGATTAGCTGGGTATGGTGGTGGGTGCCTGTAATCCCAGCTACTTTGGAGGCTGAGGCAGGAGAATCACTTGAACCCGGGAGGTAGAGGTTGCAGTGAGTCGAGATCGCACCGTTGCATTCCAGACTGGGCAACAAGAGCGAGGCTCTGTCTCAAAAATAAACAGACAAACACAAACAAACAAGCAAACAAAAAACAGAAAAAAAAAAAAGTAAAGACCTTGATCACTCTGGAGGTTGGTGGGAACTTCCTTGGGGCAGGGGACAAAATGGCCAGTTTGGAACTTGTTTTCTGACTATATGAAGGAGCACTGAGTCCCACCTGTCCTTTCTGGCAGCTTTCATCAATGTGAAGCTCATCTAATCAGCCTGTCCTTGATGGCAGAGTTCTTGCATGGCTCTTACACAGGAATGGAGCAAAAGAGGAAGGATTTTCCCACCATGATGATGCTGTTCTAGCTCACCTGGAATGCCTCTTCTCTTCCTTTCCCGTCATCCAGAGCTCAGCTCAAACCTCATCCTTTCCAGGTTACCCTGGACCATGGTGATCTCACCTTCCTCCCCAAAGTGCTTCGAGGTTTCTCGTCTGCATTATTCCTTTACCATTTCTGTAAATATGTATGCCGCCCGTGTCATGTCTTGTGTTGTTAATTGCACTTATTATAAGTGTAGGTTTTCTGTTTTCATTAGACAGTACTTTTTTTCAGATCCTTTTATAGTCTTTATATTGTCCAAAGTATGTGTTTATAGTAGTTGCTTAATTAATACTGATTGAATATACTTGTGTGTAAATTTATAAATGAACAAATGAGGCCGGGCATGGTGGCTCACGCCTGTAATCCCAGCACTTTGGGAGGCCGAGGCAGGTGGATCACCTGAGGTCAGGAGTTTGAGACCAGCCTGGCCAACATAGTGAAACCCTGTCTCTACTAAAAATGCAAAAAATTAGCCTGGCACAGTGGCAGGCACCTGTAATCTCAGCTACTTGGGAGGCTGAGGCAGGCGAATCGCTTGAACCTGGGAGGCAGAGGTTGCAGTGAGCTGAGATGGTGCCATTTCATTCCAGCCTGGGTGACAGAGTGAGACTCTGTCTCAAAATAAATAATTAAACAAATAAGTGAATGACTGAACAGCAAAAGGACTGAACACATCCTACCTTTGAGTGCTTCTTTGGGATGACTTGGTGTTAGAGGCAGGCAGAGATCATTACAACCTCGTGGATGAGATTTCTGCACCACCTTCCCTCTAGGGTTTGTTTTAGTAAAGAACTGTCATGTTGTTAACTCCAACTGCTTTCCAAATATACATGTTTCCTCAGACGACCAGGGTCCTCACGACCCCTGGTGTAGTTACTGAGCACAGCTTTGTGTTTATTCACATCCGGTCTCCAAGTAGCCAGTAGTAAGATGCTGGTTAATAACTCTTACTGTATATTGCAAGGGTACTTAATCACTTCCACATGCCCCTCGACTTCACATTATATTGTTTCAGCTGCTAATTTTCGAAATCCCCCAAACAAGACCTCTGCTCTGAAACATGTGCTTCAGAGCTGTTTCTTTCTGCCCTGCTCTTGTAGAAAACTTACATGTGGTTTATTTCAACAGCAGGACTGACGCGGAAACATGTTCATAACTTTTCTCCCTCTTTTCCTCCTTTGAGTCTCTTTTCTGCCAAAGCTCTTGGCTGGGATCCAGAAATGGCACATTCAATAATACCCAGTGTGTTTGAGTAATATTTTATAATTACATTGTTGCTGGGAAAATGGTTGCCTTGAGAATAATTCCTCTGCATAAACAAAGTCTGGGACCCCTGTGCCCCTTCACACCCCCCTTGCTGTGGGGAGAGGGAGGCAAGAAAGAAGAGGGAAAAAAAGGAAGGAAAAAAAGGAAGGAGAGAGGAATGTAACATTTTCCTGCTTGGCTTTAGAAAGTGGACACGTCAGAGAAGATTTATAAATTGGTGAAGGATGAGTACTAACAGCTTTCAGGAACCCTGCCAATTCTATGCTTGGAACTGATGTTCATCAGAAGGTAAACAGGAAAGCCATGTCCAGGTGTCTAGGTGGTGGAGGGTGGACAGCACTGTGGACTAGAAACTGAGGATCTTGTCGACTCTCCTGCCCTCCCCACATTCATGTTCTCCCACCTGGCTCCTTCAGGCAGCTACTCTTTCCAGCCTCACCTGAAGCTGGGTTCTGAGATTCAAGGGGGATGCATATTAGAAGATCCAGAGGAAAGACTTCTGGTGGGTGAAGGGAAGGAGGGCTGTTGCTAACGGTGGCTTTAATTGAGAGGTCTTCTTAGCTGTAACCTCAAGAGCCTACATAGGGCAGGGCTGTCTCTGAAGCAGCTGTTTGCCAGGTTGGTTAGAAAACCTGGGGATGAGTGTTCATGTGGGCTTCAGTTGCCACAACTTATGAGGACTTGACTGTACTTTATTAACTACAGCATTTTGGAAGGGGCTCTGTACAGACCTCCCCTCCCAGTTGCTTCCATTCTAGATCTGAACTCTGGGTGCTAGGATGCAGCTCCAACCCCAGGAAAATGTCATCACTCACAAGAAGAGACATCTATCCAGGATGGTCACTCAAAAGTAAATGCCCCACAGGGGCCACTGCAGAGCCTGGCAAGTAAGAAGAGATCAAGGCATGTGATCTGCAGCATCAGAGGTCACTTGCGGGTTACTCTTGCACTCTGGCTTGAATGGGTGACAGCAGCTTGTATGCTCATCGTCTTCCTGACATTTCCAAACAATTCAGGATAGATCATTAGAGTAGTTTCAGCCAAAAGGAGCTTTTAGTTAGAGTCCAAGATGTCATTTATTAGGGATGAAACAAGTAAAAATCACATTTCAAAGAACTAAACCCCCAGACCCTATTTTCAGATGCCAATTCTCCAAAATAACATAAAAAGTCAAACCCTCAAACAAAATGAAGTGCCATGCACCAGTTCCAAGTCTGCTGGGACTCCCTGAGGCTCTACCGTACCCTCCTTTCCAACCTCTTTGTTCGTTCTGGCTGCTGTAACAAAATATCATACTGGGTGGCTTATAAACAACAGAAATGTATTTTTTACAGTTCTGGAGCCTGGGAAGCCCAAGATCAAGGCAATGGTAGACTTGATGAGTCTTCTCAGTGATGAGACCAGCCTTCTCAGTGATGAGACCAGCCTTCTCAGTGATGAGACCAGCCTTCTCAATGATGGCATCTTCTTGTGTCCTCACATGGTAGAAGACTCAAACAAGCTTCCTTGCTTGAGTTGAGTATTTACTCTATTCTTTGTGTATGTAACTTGCCACTGAGTCTGTGTATAGGTGGGGATGGTCTGGTTCCTGCTCGAGTTTGGGAATACTACTACATTTTAATGTGATTTGCCTTCACTGATCTGAGCTGTTTCACATGATTGCTGGGGGAACAGGCATTAAGTGATTCTCAGTCACCTAGCTCCTTCTGGGGTGCATGGAAGAAATGACTTATATTTATTGTGATAGCGTGTTTACATTTAAATACAGTTTGAAGCTATTTTCTCTCCACAGTCTTCTCTTGGGTCATAGTCATGGAACAAGCACTGTTGCCACTAATTTTTGAATTCTCAATTTCCATCATTTCTGCTCAGGAGAATCTTGGGTCTTCTTACAGGAGAACAGAGAACCTGACTAGCCCCCTCCCCGGGGAGTGAGGGGAGCCTGGAGCTTCACTAATACAAGCCAGAGGGGAGATTTTGATTGATCCAATTTATAAAACACAAGGCTAGAGCTTTCAGCAGCTCCTTCTTGCATCCAGCCAAAAGCAAAGTCACCAAAACATGCCTGCTGAGATTTTGCTTCATTCTAAGCCTTGGTAAAATGCATTTCTCTCTGCGTCCTCTCTTTAATTCTCTCTTGTCACACCCTAACATCATAAGCCTGCAGAATCCCTTAGGGTGCTGAGGGAACAGAGACTTAAGACCAAGTCACAGCAAGGGGCTTCTCAGGTGGCTAAAATGCCAACATGACTTAGTTTATATGAACTTGGGAGGCCCCCAATCAAACAAATCCACTCCCTTTCATTGACCTGCCTGGAATTTTCACCACAGAGATTACAAAACTGGGAGCAATTAGCTGGAGATATTAATAGGTTCTGTCATGTAAAGTATTTGTAACAAAGCCTTCGGTTGAATTCCAGACTGAGAAGTTTTACTCCTGGAGCCAAAGAAGGCTTTGTTCTGGTTGACATCATGAAACTATTTTTAGGGTCCAAGTCTGCTCTGGCAAGGGGACTGAGGGTTCACTGCCCCCTCCTCCTGCCTCCAGACCTCTTGTGCCAATGCCACCCCCATCCCTTTTCTTCCCCAGAGCTGGGTGCATGGCTGGACGTGACTAGGAAAGGATGAAGGTTTCAAAAGAATCAGCCCCCAGTGGGCTGCTGTCTCTGTGTGGCTTAGAGGGGTGGAACAAGGAACATCACCGGACCCAAACTAGGGTAGGCAAATTCTTTTCCAGCTCCTGGAGACTGTGGTTGGGAGTTTGGAAAGACTGAGGAAGGGCATGTGTCCTCTTCTGACATAGGAGACATTTTGTTCTGTATCAAAAAATGTTTCTCTGACGTCCTGACTTCCTTATGGACTCCTACACTCTATGTTTGTTCAGGGTCTGATACAGGAGCACAGATCTGATTTGAAAGAGAAGGAAAGGTCCCCTACATATGGCAGTACTCCCACTCCTCTCTATTTTGTATTTGTGGAGTTCTTTGTACTTTTCCTATCAGTTTTATCCTTTGATTTAATGTGATCCTCTAACCACCCTGTGCAGGATCTGGCATCCTGGTGATGGGGAAACCAAGGACCAGAGAAGATAAATCATTTTCCCAAGGTGACTTAAAGGAATAACAATCCATGTTTCCCAACTCCTGTTGCATTTTTTTCCAGTAGGCTGAGCATGTTTCCCCAGCTGGAGGAGAGGGTTTCCAGGAAGAGCCTGTCCCAAGGAAGAATTTTTTTGCTTTGGCCTGGCATGACCTACCACAGGGGTAAACTGAGCTGGGTCACATCCCTCAAGCATGCTGGGTGATCTTCCACCCTGTCACATGGCTGGGCAATGGTTCCTGGTGTGGGCAGGCCACTTCGCATTTTCTCCCTTCATCATGGTACTCCTGGGCTAAATGTGAATCTCACAGGACAGAGTGGTACTTCCAAGTTGTACTGATGCCTGAGGGGCATGCAGATTTATAGGTACAAGGCCACCCCTAGGCCATGCGGTGCCTTTGCATGAATTAGCAAAAGGTGCCTCCTCCAAGTCAACAGATTCACAGCAGGACACAGGACTTGGGAGAGGAGCCCTGATCAGCTCCACTTGGTCAGGAACCCATGTTCAGCCTCCACTCGGTCAGGTACCTTTATGCAGAGAATCTAGGAAAGAGAATAGAGCCTGGATCCTGGGCTTCCTCCTCCCTGATCATTACACAGGACTCTGGGAAATTATCATCCACACAACAGATGGGTTCAGTTGCTTGGTGGGTGCCAACCCAATGACCACAACCAAGGAAGATTTAGCAAGGGGATGTTATTAGTTGTAACAAGTAAGGAGAACCTCAGGTATGGTTCCCAAAGCAGTGTCTCTCCAGTTGGGGGCTGGGTCAGGTTTTATAAGCATAGGGTAATGAGGTGTGCAATGAGGTGATGCCAGGAGGCCTGATCTGACTAGATCCTGCCATGGGGTGACACCAGAGCTCAATCTGATTGGATCCTGAATCTTGCCATGTTGGATTCACTCCTCAATTCAGTCCCCATTCCCCAACTCCAGGACTTAGGTTCCCCGGGTGGCTGCCTGCTTGGTTCATCTGGGCACGCTCAGGTTAGGGTCCATGGCAACTGAAAAAAAAACAGCTCGGAACTTTGTTACATAAAAGTTGAACCATATTGGTCTGGTCCAGCTACGAAATCACTGATGGGGGTGAGGGTTGGCTGAGTGGCTCCCCCATACAGTAGAACCTGACTGAGGAATTCATTCTCTCTTGTTTTCCAAACTTTAAGCCTTCTGAAGGAATGAGCAGCATTTCCCAGCTCCTCTCAAGGACAGCCAGGACTCTGTGTTCCAAGAGCTGGACTTCCCTCGCCCCAGGGGAGAAACAAGTATAGGCTTGTTTGGGGGAGGAGCTGGTTTATCCAAGAGCTGGAGGACTTTCAGGTTGAAGGAGAAAGGAGATCCAACCTGAGAAAGAGTGAGATGCCTGCACAGGAGGCTGAAGTGGTGCCGTGCTCTTTGTGAGTGGAGATCTATGTGTACTCTCCCTCCGCGCAGTGGGCTGGAGGTTGCAGGACCTTGGATAGGATGAGTGTGGAGATGTCTGTGGCTTGAACAGGAACCACTACTTCCCTTCTTGGCTTGGAAGGAGGATACTTGAAGCCTCAGAGTCTTCCCATTGAGCATCAAAGTAATGAGTACAAGGTACTGAAGAAAGGCGGCCCTTCCCCAAGTTTCCTGGATTGCGTAAACCCCAGGATGTTTTTCATGACCCAAAAGAAATTAAAAGTGACTTAAGAGGCTGAGCCAGGTTTAAGCTCATTTAGAAAAACAAAGAAATGGGTTGTTTCTTGTGCCCCAGATTTATGGACTAAATTCATACTGTTTACCAAGTTCCACCAAAGGCTTAAAATTCACATCCAGTCAGCCCATAACCCCTCCCCGGCTGTCATCCCAAGACACACACGTGGAAGATAACTTCTTGTCTTCATCTGTGATTCCCCCAAACATAACATTGGTTGGACTTTCCGTTTGGAAAATATTTCTTCTTCAAGGCTGCCAATTTAAAACTAAATTGTAGTCTGGCTTCACCTGTAAAATGTTTGTGATAGAGGTGGGGGTGTAGGCAGGAAAGCTCACTGTGGAATCTGCTTATATGTCTTGAGACCCATCTTTCTTTTTTTTGAAAATGGAGTCTCTCTCTGTCACCCAGGCTGGAGTGCAGTGTGGTGTGATCTCGGCACACTGCAACCTCCGCCTCCTGGGTTCAAGCAATTCTCCTGCTTCAGGCTCCCTAGTAGCTGGGACTATGGGCGTGCACCACCACACCTGGCTAATTTTTGTATTTTTAATAGGGATGGATGGGCCCGTCTTGAACTCCTGACCTTAAGTGATCCACCTGTCTGGGTGATCCATCCTCCCAAAGTGTTGGGATTACAGGCGTGAGCCACTGTGCCCGGTCGTGAGATCCATCTTGACTTCTGGGAAACCTAGTAATATCTCTGATCCCCAAAGACATAGATTTGTGTCATGGGGCTTCTCCAGCACGTTGAGGAGCGCTGGAATCAGTGAGAAAAGTTTAAGGTTCTATAATATTGGAAAATGGAACTTGCCTAACTCTGAGAGTCTGAGGCGCAGAGCCTGGGAAGGTAGCCCGTCTGAGAACTGTGCTTCTAAATGTCCTTCTTGTCCCCAAGCCTTTCTCCCTAAGTCCCAGTCCTTCTGGGCAATTTGCAGCTGGGTCCTTCTATTCCCTCACATGTCAGCTGGAGGAAGGTGAGATTTCTGCCTCTCCTTTTTCTTGAGTACAGAGGAGGTTCTACGATGACCTCGATTCTCATCAGCTCTTAAGAGCACTTTAAATGAAAGGCACTGTAAGAGAAGAGCTTCTTCTTTCTGCGAAGATAAAACCTGCATTCAGTCCAGATTACTGCTGTCCTGCCTCTCTCCTTCCCCTGCTAAACCTGGAACTGATTCTGTGGGTGGTTTGATATTTGAAAGAGGGAGCAGTAATTTCAATTCTATGTCCTGATGTAAACTGTTACAATCATTTCGTCTTGGACTGAGCAAAACTGAAACCAGGGTGACTTTAGATTCAGTCCACCCATCATTATTATTCATTTTGAGCCTCTGATACAGAGAAAAAGAAGATCCCCTCTGCACCCCCTTTTCTGTTTTTGCTCTAATCTCCCCCTTACCTCACCTGGAAAAGGTGGATGGTCAGCAGCAAATGTTGTGGGGCAAAGATTCACGCCAACAGCTACCTCTGTGAAGTCCACAAGGCTGGCCGGGTCTCTCCAGCCCCCTCTCCACCAAAAGGCAGCTTGCCAAGCTGTGCACAGGGGGTTCTGTGGTTCTGACCTACTCTGTGCCCCTGTGGCTGGCTGTGCTGTTCACCCACATCACCCACACTCTAGAGATGAATGTCAGAGCTCCTCCTCTCTGCTCCATCTGCTCACCAGAGGCTGCGGCCTTCTCATTAGGTCTCGCTGATGGAATCTCATTTTTCTTTTCCAAAGCGCACTCTTGAGGACCCATCAGTCCGGAGTTTCTGGCTTTCTAGAGCTGCATAGCCAGCTGGCTGTACCCACTTCCTTGGCTACCTTCACTTGTGGCTCAGGGAATTTGTCAGCCATGGCCCCTGGGGAAGGAGCTCCTGCCAAGCTCTGCTCTTTTTCAGTCTCCTCTTTGGCTCCCTCCGTCTTCCCTTAGCTCTGCACACTTTGTTTTCTCTCTTCTTCCATCCAGGCAAGGTTCCTGTTCTTTAGACAATGATAGTCTTCATGAGAAACCAAAATCCAGAATAAGGAATAGGAGAAGGTCGCTCAAGGGTCAGGGCAGTGCACTGCAGGACCACAGTCAAGGGCATTGTCAGTGCTGGCTGATGTTTTGGCCAGAGGAGGCTGGACCATGCTAAAGAGTGCACCTCGAGGATGTGGTCAGCAGAGAGAAACATTGGCAAGAAAACTGGGATATGAAGAGCTTGCCACGGTCATTTTCAGGTGAAATACTGGTGTCGAAATTTCACCCTAGACCGAGGAAGCAGTAATGGGGCAATAGCTTGTCCACTGAAAATGAAGCCTTGTGGATGTTGACTTGCCTTAATCTCTTTCAGCTTCTGAAAGTAGTGGTAAATGATATAGGGGGCTGCTCCCCCAGGCTTGGTTCTGTCCACCAGGGTTGGGCACTCTATGGTACAGGAACCTCAGGGAAATTTGTCTGGGCATTACCGATAAATGTCACCTATGTGTCTCCTCTTTCAGAAAGATTACTGGGAGAAAAAATCTGAAAATAACCCAGGAGATTCCAAGATTCAACTAATAACCAGGAATAGTAGCAAGGAAGGGACTAAGTGAAGGCATCTAAGAATCAACAGAACTGCCTGCAAAGCCCACTAATAAGTTCAGATTTTAAAAGTGATCCTGTAAAAGATGGAAGCTAAGGCCAGCTCACGTGGATGAGGTCAGGGAGACTCAGGGCCACAGTGAGCTGTGGATTGTGAAATGTGTCAAACAAGAAAATGGACTATTTGGAAAAAGGAAATGACAACAGAATAAAGTCAATGCTGGGGAAAGATTGTGTAATTGCTGAAGAACCTGGCCTTTTTTGTCTTATGAGCCAAAAGAACTTTCAAGATCATGTTGTCAGTGGTAGAGTCGCTCCCCATATTTATTTTTCTCTTTTCTTGTTTACTAATAGAGCTCTCTTCCCCCTTGCCCCATTCCCAGCTTTAGCTGGATACATGACCGCTCAATTACAAACTGCATTTCCCCACCTTTTTTTGCAGCTAGGTGGCAACGTGGCAATGACACCGGCCAGTGGGATATGAGCAGAATGATGTGTGCAATTCTAATTAAAGTAGAAATCCCTGGACCTTCCTTCTCCTTGTTTCTGCTGCCTTGGATCTAGAGGCAAAAGTCACATGTTGACCCCCTAGCCTGGCTCCCTGGACCTTTTTGAGTAGAGCTAACTCACCATCCCTGAACCACTTTTAATGGCAAAAATCACAGTTACTTTTGCACCAACCAAATACTTTAAAGTTTAGTGAAAAAGAGGCATAAACTTCTTATTTAAGCCATTGTACTTTGGCTTGTCTTTGTTTCAACACTGTAGCCTGTAAACCTTAATCAGCACACAATCTAAAGGTCTCATTTTGCAGAAGAGAGAAAGATACCCACAGGCGTTTAAAACTCTGATAAGTTATTGATGAAGTGGCACCAGAACCCATGTCAACTGTTGTGAGTATAATGACTCTTTCTATTCTACCTTCTGACTCAGAGAACACAGAGCCCATCAAATCCTAGTTACCATGTCTTTTCCACTAAAAAGAATAATCTTCAGCCTGGAAATGGTGGAACAAATATTGACCAGAAGGAAATGAAGCCAAAGGAAGGAAATAGAGTTTCATTTCGAATCAGTTGAGGACTCCAGATTGTCATGGGTTTGATCAGAAGCTCAGGTAAATCACCTTCCAGGGTATGGAAAACATCGCCTTTTCTGAAAACTGCAGCCTGGGGAAAGGTCTTTCTTCTACAAGCCTTTGGCACATTTTTATTAGGGCCAGGTCCTTCCAACTGTAAGGTTGAGTGTATTCCTCTGTGGCTCAGGGGCAGCCATAGCCTCAGGGGGCCAGCTGGAGACCGCCGGGAGGAAGATACCCCTTCCCCAAGCTTGTTCTCTGTCAATGAGTGTGCCACGGTGCCAATTATATGCCTAGATATTATTTATTTAGATCCTCGGGGTTTTCTGTCTTCCAGAACTCTTTTCCTTCATAAAGCTTTAGTTTGCATATGCAGAGAAAAGCTGATGATAGGAGATCCAGCAGGTTGGCCCCCAGTAAACTTCACCCGTGTCCAGTGTGCTTAGCCCAACACAGTGGTTGGAACCTCTGATTTTTGTTTGCCTTTATGGCAGTACAAACAGACTGGACAGGGTGAGATTTGTGATGGTGATGACCTGCCCATCATGCTGAATCCTTGACATGGGATGTGGCTCACAAAGCCAGTCATTCACCTTACACATTTCATGCATTCCACACCCTGACTCACCACAGGTTCAGAAGGTCACTGTATTAGCATTCTCCAGAAATGCAGAAGCAATGGTGTGTATGTGTGGGTGTGTGTTTGTGTGTGGAGAGAGAGGGAAAAAAAAAAGGGGAGAGAGAGAGAGAGAGAGATTTATTATAAAGAATCAGGCCAGGCACAGTGGCTCACGCCTGTAATCCCAGCACTTTGGGAGGGTGAGGTGGGTGGATCACCTGAGGTCAGGAATTTGAGACCAACCTGGCCAACATAGTAAACTCCATTTCTGCTAAAAATACAAAATTTTTTTTTTGTATCAGCTGTAGTGGCAGGTACCTGTAATCCCAGTTACTCGGGAGGCTGAGGCAGGAGAATTGCTTGAACCCAGGAGGCAGAGGTTGCAGTGAGCCAAGATTGCGCCATTGCACTCCAACCTGGGCGACGAGTTGAAACTCCATCTCAAAAAAAAAAAAAAAAAAAAATTGGCTTACATGATTATGGAGGCTGGCAAGTCCTAAAATCTGTAGGAGGCCAGCTAGAGATCCGGGAGGGCCGATGGTTTAACTCCAGTAAGTCCTAAGGCCTGAGAACTAGAACAGCCAGTGGTGTAGTTCCAGTTCAAAGGCTGGTAGGCAGGAAGAATTCTCTCTTACTTAAGGGTCAGTAATTTTGTTCTATTCAGGTTTTCAACTGATTGAATAATGCCCCCATCACTCACATTAGGGAGAGCAATCTGCTTTACTCAGTCTCCTGATTTAAACATTAATCTCAAAACACCTTAGCAGAAACACCCAGAATAATGTTTGACCAAATATCAGGGGACCCTATGGCTCTATCACGTGAACACATAAAACTAACCACTACAGTGGATTGCCTTATTCTCTTGGGAGGGTGTCAGGAAAGGGCATGGGGTATGTGGAAGTGGGGGGTGGAAAAGTGCATAGTTTTTGAGTGTAACATCCACATTTTGTGCAAAACACTGAATATAAATTAGAATGTAAAATTAAGAGACTCAGAGGAATAGAGCTCTGTATTTTCAAATATGTGTGAATTAAACTGCTATTATTCTATCTAACTCTTTGTCCCAACAGATAGACAGACAGACACACACACAATCCCCAAGATTTAAATGAAACAGATGGCTTTCCTATTCCATTAGGTCACCACAGATCCATTCCAGGTCTCCCTGCTCATATTTGGCATTTCCATCTTCAGGTCCATCAAAAGACAGACACATTTAAGACAATAAGATGTCTTTCTCTTTCTGGAAATACATTTTCCATTTATTCTTTCAATCACTCCCTCATTTAAACATATTATTTGAGTGCTTGCTCTATGCTGATAGGGAAGGTATCTTGTTCTTTCTCCCACTGTCTTTAAAAGAGTTTGGTGCTCTGGGAAGCACATATGTGTGGGAAGTGGGCCTGGAAGTGAGGAGAAGACAGAGAGAAGAGGAATAGTGGTGGCATGAATGAAACAGAGGAAGAGAATGATAGATAAAATAAGACAGTGTGGGGCTGGGTGCAATGGCTCACACCTGTAATCCCAGCACTTTGGGAGGCTGAGGTGGGCAGACCACCTGAGGTCAGGAGTTCAAGACCAGCCTGGCCAACATGGTGAGACCCTGTCTCTACTAAAAATTCAAAAATTAGTCAGGTATGGTGGCAGGCACCTGTAATCCCAGCTACTTGGGAGGCTGAGGCAGGAGAATTGCTTGAATCCGGGAGGCAGAGGTTGCAGTGAGCTGAGATCATACCAGTGCACTCCAGCCTGGGTGATAGAATGAGACTCTGTCTCAAAAAAATAAAAATAAAAAAATAAAGACAAGACAATGTGGTGGAGTTAAAACTTAGGAAGCACTGGGAATGCGGGAATGAAGACCTGATGTAAGAGGGAGGGACTGAGCAGAAAAGTGGGCTGAGAAGGTATCTGGGATAATGGAAGAATTTTAGAGTCAGAGTTGAAAGACCTAGACCTAAGTCCTATTCCACTATCATTTGTGTTTTTTCATTCATTAATCCCTTCAACAAATATTTACTGAACACAAACTATCTTTGTGGTATTGTGTAAAGCATAGAAATACTGAAATACCAGGACAGATGAAGTCCATCTCTTTCTATCATCACAGTGTGTAGGCAGAATTCTAAGGTGGTCCCCATTATCTCCACTCCCTGATGTTACAACCTGTATAGTACCAGCTGCATGAATATGGGTGGGATCTCTGAATTGCTTTTAGTTGTAAGAATATGGGAGAGGTGATGGGATGTCACTCCTGAGATTACTCTGGGAAGACTTGATCTGGCTCTCTTGGTGGCCTTGAAGAAGCAAACAGTCATGTGGCAAACAGTCCAAGGAAAGGGTTGTGTGGTAATGAGATGAGAGCAGCCCTGAGCCAACAGCCAGCAAGAAGACAGGACCCTCAGTCCTGCAGCAACATGATGAATTCTGCCAACAACCTAAGGGAGCTTTCAAGTGGATCTCTTCCCAGTTACACCTTCAGATGAGAACACAGTCCAGTCAACACACTGATTGCAGCATTATGAGATTACGAACCAAAAATCCAGCTAAGCCATGATTGAATTCCTGACTCATAGAAACTGTGAGATAATACACACCTGTTATTCAGGTCACTAAATTTGTGGTAATTTGTTACGCACTTTAGAAAACTATGTATTCATAGATTTTACAATTTAAATGAAAAAATGGAGCTCAACACAGTTCAATAAGTACTGGGGTATATTGCATTCTTTGTCCTAATATTTTGCATCCTTTCTCTGTCCTTGTTCTTTGCAATGTGACTTTAGAGTTTGTCCTGCTAAAGGAATGGAGCATATTTTTCCTACCCTTTGACTTTGGTTTTAGCCAATGGAATGGTGCAGACATGACCATGTGCCTATTCCAAGCCTAGACTTTGCACACGTCTATTTGCCCTCTTCTGCCCCCACCATCACCATGAAAAGAACCCGCTGCAGTCAGCTGGCCTGAAGAGAGTGAGAGATGTGTGGAGCAGAGGCTGGTCCCAATGGCTCACCAACCTCAGTGAGAGGCAGAGTGGCCACCCAGCCACTGCATCCTGAAGTGAAGCCACCATCCCAGCCGGAACTAGACTCTCATGTCCAGCTGACCTGCAGCCCATGAGAACCTGGGAATATGGTTTCAAGTCAATGGATTTTGAAGCAGTTTGTTATGCAGTATTTTTGTGCCCACAGCCAATTGTTACAATCACATAAATAATTAATTACAATTGTGACACCTGTCATGAAGGAGAAATATGAAGATATGAGAGTATAGAACTGAGTAACTCAACCTTTTTGGGGGGACAAAAGAAGATTTTTCTGAAGAAATGACGTTGAAGTTGAGACCCTGAGTAAGAACTTAACTAAGCAAAACGAGGTTGGAGTGAAAGAAAGAATATTCCAGGCAGAGGGAATAGCAGGTACAAGGTCTTGAGGCAGGAAGTGTTTAGCACATTTGAAGAGCTAAAGAAAGGCTAATGTGGCTGGAGCTCAGGGGGATGAGGGGAAGAATTAGGTGTGATGAAGGTAAAGATAAAGACATAGACAGGGATTGACCATGAAGTGCTTGGGAGTCATGTTAAGTATTTTCTTCTTCTTCCACCTCCTCCTCCCTCTCTTCTTCTTCTAGAAATAATGGGGACCTCACATGAGTTTTAACTTAAGGAATGAAATGGGCAGGTTTTCAATTCTGAAACAACACTCAGCATGGTATGAGAATGGCACAAATATGGCAAGAGTAGTGTTGGAAGACCAGAGAAGAGGCTGCCTTTTTGGCCTTGCAGAGGCATCACAGTGAGGGAGGCAACAGTTTAGTGTGGAGATGGAAAGACATATTTAGGAGATAAAAACGATGGAATTTGGTAACTGCTGACAGGAAGTTCAGAGAAGATACAGTGTCAAAGGTGTCTGTCTCTCAGGTTTCTGGCATGAATCATTGGGTAGTTGGTGCATTTGATCATTAACATGGAGGGAATTGGAGGAAGAGCTTATCTGGAGGAAAGTTATGGGCTCAGTTTTTTTTTTTTTTTTGAGATGGAATTTTTGTTCTTGTTGACCAGGCTGGGGTGCAATGGTGTGATCTTGGTTCTGGAACCTTTGGCTCCTGGGTTCAAGCGATTCGCCTGCCTCAGCCTCCCAAGAGTAGCTAGAGGCATGTGCCACCACACTTGACTAATTTTTGTATTTTTAGTAGAGACGGAGTTTCACCATGTTGGTCAGGTTGGTCTTGATCTCCTGGCCTCAGATGATCCGCCCACCTTGGCCTCCCAAAGTGCTGGGATTATAGGTGCCACTGTGCTCTGCCTGGGCTCAGTTTTTATGGCCTTGGGCAAGTGAAAGCTTCTGAGCTTCAGGTTTTTATCTGTGAAATGGGAAAAAACACCTCTACCTTAGTACTGTTAAGAAGACCAAATGAGATCGTGCATGTGAGGGAGCTTTGTAAATCAGAATGTACTGTTCAAGGTAGGATTTTATTACTGCAGAGAGTTAGGAGAGGTAGACGAGAGAAATAGATGATTGCTGAGCTGAGGGGTAAGAGAACACGCTGACCTGGAACCAAATCCACCTGGTCTGTCTGGGAGAAATCAGTGGAGAGAAAAAGAGCCAAACCTTGAGACCTCATCAGGGATGGTTTTTTCTAACCAGCTGCAGACCCTGGGCCCTGGGTGGCCCTGCCCTTTGTAATTGCTTTAGGCTGGGTTCAGGGAACAGTTCCCACTCCTGACTACCACTATGGACACACTGTCTCCATTATCCCAAATCAGGACAAGTCTTGTGTGCACCATGGGAAATCCTGAGGTTAGAGCCTGCTGGTGGACATCTGGAGCTGGGAGGGCACAGGAGCTGAAGGACTGATGAAACTCTGCTGTTTAGTTATGCAGCTCTAACCTGCTTCAACTATCACAGTCTGGACTGCTTGTTGCCCTCCACAAACTGCAGTTTCTTGTAAGGCCGATCAATACTCAATAAAGCATTCCTTGAGCTACTCCTGCCCATTTTCTGCCTAAGCACACCAGGGGCTCTGAGAGTGGGTAGCCATTGAGCTCTCTTGAGAGGGTTAACCCCTTCCAGTCACAAAGGGTTGTTTTTAGCTTTGTCCTGGAAGAGGATTTACATCCACGAAGTCACCTAATCATTTTGATGCTTCTCACTGCCTCCTCGATGCAGCCGATCTTTACTCATCTTCCTCCCAGTCCATCTCACACATGGATTCCAGATGCTCTTCCAGAAGCTACTGCTTCCATCATGTCACCGCTCCACCTGCAGGTCCCTCCTGGTACTGCTGTCTTGTCCCTATCAGATGGGAAGGGCACTGGGCTTTGAGTTGGAGGCATCGACTTAGAATCACAGCTCTCCATGTGCCTGGGCAGGACCTTGGACAAGCTAGGTCACCTCCAGGAGTCCCCCTCGCCTTATCTGCAGGAAGCACAAGGATGCCTAAATCACCTGGTCATGGTGGAGGTACTCTACACAATGCGTCTGGCACACAGTGTCCTCATGAGAGAGGGAGCCCCTTATGTCAGCACATTCAGGCTCTGAGCTTCTTGAGGTTCTGGAGAGCAGGGATCCAGGCTCTCACCTGTCAGAATGGCTGGCCGGTCCTGCAGGCTGTGGTCCCACGTCCTGCTATGAGGAGTCCCTTAAAGGAGCAGAGCACCTCTAGCAGACCTGAGACACGGCTGAGTGAGCCCCCAAGTACAGGCGCAGCCAGAGGGGAGGATGGGATGGAGATGTGTCTGGGGGCAGAGGGGGCTCACTGGGTGTTGGGGAGCTTAGAAGACAGCGTGAAATAAATAAATAAGGAGGAATTGGACTCTTCTAAAAAGCCACAGGAGTGCAAAGGGCAACCTAAGTAGCTTCAAAGAGCAAGCGAAAACAGCACTAAATTCTGGATAAGACAGCTTGGTACCTGTCCTGACCCTTTCTGAGTGAGGGTAGTCATAGTTCTGCAAAAAAAGCCCTGTCTATTGTTTCCTGATTCCCTTTGGAGGGTCTGAGGGAGCCAGAATGTCCCCCAGAAGTGCCAAAACATGAGAGATGAATGGAGTTGGAGATGAGGAGTGGCCGGTTACACAGACACAGCCTGTGAGAGAGAAGCTTCTGGATCTGCTCAGAACTTCTGAGCTAGCTCTGTCCTTCCAAAAATATTATTTTTGAGCAGGAAAGCCTTGGGCAAACACTAGTTTCCAGTTCAAATTCTGCTGGAAGTAGGGGCTAAGGCTTTGGTCAGGATGTGCTAAGCTTCAAACAAGTATCAAGGTCAGGAACAAACTCTCGAAGTAGGATGGGCAAGTCCCGCTACGTATGTGCCTGTTTGGGAAGATTCATTCTTATTCGGCAGTAGTCATAGTTGAAATTGTGCGTGGCTCACATCTGTTCTCAGCAAATTATTTGAAGCTCAGGCTCCTAGGGGTGTAAACAACTGATAACAATTTACCGCATGAGATTTGATTTCAATGAGGGCCGGAGCCCTAGGCTAAAGAAATGAAGGCGGTAGGGGTGGTGCTTTAATCAGACTCTAATACGCAGGGCCCAGTCTTTTCAAAGGTGGCAAGGTGAGGTGCTGGAGGTGTTTTTGTCTCTGTGTGGTCACGCAGTTCTGTGTTGTTAGGTCTGGAAGAGAGTTACTGATTATTGTGTCCTGGGGTTCTCAAAGTTAGTAGAATCACCCAGTCAGCTTGAGTGGGCCAGGAATCCACACCATTACCATGGACGTTGGTCATTTGAAACAGATGGTCTAGGCAGCAGACTTTGAGGAAAGTGCTCATCTAGTACCCACTGGACAGGGGAGGAGCAAGGATGGGAGAAGCGCTCCCATGGTGATCTCATACCTCTCACTTCCACTCCAGTACAGGTCCCAGAGACCCTTGAAAGTTTCAATTCTGTGATTCCTGTTAAAAGGATGGCACTGAGGGGAGGACACAGCACAAGCTATCTGCTAGAAAGCCTGAGGAGAACAAGTTTGGGCCCCAGGTTGGTCACTACTGATCCCACCTATGGGGCACAGAAGGGACCACATGCCCTCCCTTGGCACAATTACGTACTCTGATCACCTCGGGGGTCTGCCTCTCTGGGGCCCCTGACCTGGACCCACAAACACTTGGAAGGTGTCCTTAAACAGTCGGTTTCCTCTGCACAGCCCTCGCCATGAATCTTTCTCAAGGGCTTTGAGTCTTTCTTGCTTAGCAAGAGTTCTATTCTCAGTTGGGTACCAAATATGCCCCCAGCCTTCACATTCATGTCCAGGTCTGGAGGGAAATTCTTTCTTAGGTCAGAGGACGATCAACCACTGAAAGACTGACACATCTTCCTACAATTTCACAAAATGGCAACCAGCCAAAGGTGGCTTTAACTTATGACTTGAAACAAGGGCCTGGCCCGTTCGTGACTCTGGTTCCCTGTTCTTTGCATGACATCCCTCTGAAGGAAGACGTTGGCCAGGGAGAGAGAGGATGCTGACACTCCCACTTTAGGGGAAAGCTGTGCTTGGCAGTTGGTCAATTTTGTTTCCTCCTCATGATGTGCATGATGTCAGGAAACCAATGGATCTAACTCTTGCCTTCCTGTCCCTGTCCTGTCTCTGCAGTCTTATGCCTTCTTGTAGTGGAAGGCTCATGTTTCTGCAAGCAAGGGTCCTGGATTCATATGAAGAACTGCTCATATGTCACATGCAAATGTTTTCTTATCTAATTCTTCAACAATCTTTTGAGAGAAGTGATATGATGTCCATTCTACAGATTAGGAGATTAAGGCTCAGGACAGTTCATCAACATTCCCAAGGTCACCTGGCAGGTAAGCAGTAGAGCCAGAATTTGAACCCAAGTCTGCAAACCTCAATGCTCATCTCCTTCAGATGAGACTGCAGCCTTACAGTAGTTCTTGAGAATGAAATATCTCTGCATCATGGTTCCCTCTTTTGTGAGAAGAAAACGGTGATATGCCTATTTAATTTTTGCAGGTCAGTGAAGCTACCGTCATCACTATTACTATTAGAGACACAGTCGCGCTGCGCCACCCAGGCTGGAGTGCAGAGGTGTGATCACAGCTCACTGCAATCTTGACCTCCCAGGCTCATGCAATTCTTCCACATAAGCCTCCCAAATAGCTGTGACTACCAGCGCACCACTATGCCTAGCTAATTTTTTCTTTTTTTTTTTTTTTTTGTAGATATGGCATCTCATTTTCTTACTCAGCCTGGTCTCAATTTCATGGCTTCAAGTGATTCTCCCACCCTGGCCTCCCAAGGTGCTGAGATTACAGGCATGAGCTACTGCACCTGGCCCAGTGAAATTATTTAGATGGGTAAGTCAAGAAAGAAAAGAGTGAAGAACAATCAAAAGAACCAAAAAAAAAAAAAAAAAATGAGTGGAGTGGAGGCAGAGATGCCCAATTCAGGGCACATAGTAAGTGCTTAATAAACACAGGTGGGCTGGATGGATGAAACTCAAAGCAAATATGACCAAAGCCTACTAAACTGATGAGTGGGAATAGCCCGAGGGAACTTTTCCAGAACACCTAGTTCAGGAACACTCCTCACAGCTTGAAAGAAGTACAATGTAGAATAAACAAAAGGAAGTACTGTTGTTTCCAAGGTAGTAAATTTAGAGAGCGCAAGAGTCAGTCCAGATTAAAAATATAAATCTCTGCGGAAACAAGTAAATTGTGCATGATGAATCCATAAAAAAATAACCAGGGGCGACATCTCCTGCCTTTGAGGCCAAGGTCAAGTGGGCCTTCCCCAGAATACCCGTGGGCTGAGTGAGCAGCATGCTAAATCTTGGGTTCTGAATCCGGTGTTAAGTTTAGAAGGTTTTCATCCCCTCCTTCTTCAGCTCTTTGGCATATTCATGCTCTGTATTATGGTTTTCCTGTAGCTTGATAAACTACAGGAAACCCACATGCATTTTACATCCAATTTATAGAGCCCCGACTCTTAACAGTGCCTAAATAATCCATGGTGAAGGCTGCTCAATGGGCCATGTAATCTATTTGGAGATGGTGTGCCCCGCTTGGAGACTGGCTGTGTGTCTGGCTTCCTTTTCCAAGGTTTCTCTGTTTGTGCTAGGGAAGGGACAAGGGATGCGGTTTTGGTACCCTGCTTGCCTGCAATCAAAACATTGATTTCTTCCCAGACAACCCACCAAGAGAGAAGGGCCCTCTTCCTGAGGCCAGGCAGCTGTTTCTTTCGAGTTTCTTCAGCCTCTGGCTCTCGTTCTAGGGCCTTGGATCTGGCCCCAAAGGCAGGGCAGGACTTGTGAGTGGCACCAGGCTCTGAATCTGACCCCACACCCTCTTGAGAAGAACTGCAACCTTTTGCTGGTTGGTCTACCGGTGTTCAGATTGACTGGAAGACTGTCGTGAACGCTGGGGGCTCTTTTTAGAGCACCACCGACATGTATCCCATAATCATAATCCTGATTAATTTCCCCATTTGGCTCTGTGGTGACAGCTGGCCAGTGGGGGTGACACTTTCCCCATTTGGATTGCAGGTGTCCCTGGCACTCTCCCAGAACCTGGCCTGATGTCCTGAGCTTCTCCCTCTTGCTAATATTGGGGCAGAGGATTTGAAGCGGCCACTCGCCACCCACACCATACCACTGTCCTCTCTGCCTCCAGATGTGGCCTCTTCATCCCCTTCTTCTAGCCTCTTCAGACCCTGTCCTCTGGGCCTGATGCAGCATCCCCTGTTCAACCTTCCAGGAGATGGTCTGTTCCCCATAGACCTCCAGTCTTGAGCATTCCTCTGCCATGTGCTGTACCTGATCAGCCAGTGTCTCTGCGGGAAACAGTTGGCATGCTGGAACTGGGCGATTTGAGAAGGTGTTTAACACAAGGCCTTTATACAAAGGTGTGGGAAGAGTATAGGCTGGCCACGAAGTATAGTGAAGAACGCAAGACTGGCACTGGGGAGGTCTTACCCCCCACTGGGCTTAAGGAACAAGGGCTGGGGACAGTATCAGAACCAGCCCAGCAGGACTCACAGCCAGCTTGTAGCGGTCCCCCCTGGGAGGGGCGTAAGGAAGTAGACTTCACCATCTTTCATGGGCTGAACTCAACAGGAAGCCAGAAGTTATGTGGGCTTGCTATTGTTCACATGTCCAGTCTCCAGGGGCTCATGGCAGAGAGGAAGATAGAAATTCCATCTAGAGGGCGAAGCAGAAGAGATCCAGCAGAGCGTGTGCATCAAACCGTGTACACTGGCTGGGCACGGTGTCTCACACCTGTAATCCCAGCACTTTGAGAGGCTGAGGCAAGAGAGTTGCTCAAGCCAAGGAATTTGAGACCAGCCTGGGAAACATAGTGAGGCCCTGTCTCTACACAAAATAAGCAAAATGTAGCCAGGTGTGGTGATGTGCACTTGTAGTTCCAACTACTCAGGAGGCTGAGGCAGGAGGATCTCTTGAGTTCAAGAAGTCAAGGCTGCAGTGAGCTGTGATTGCGCCACAGCGCTCCAGCCTGGGCAACAAAGTGAGACCCTGTCTCTAAATAAAATATAATAATTTTTAAAAAGGCTTACATTGTGTTTTCAGAGGAGATTTTCACAGGCCTTTCCTATTGTAGGTAACTCACCTCCCCTCCAGTAACGAGACAGGCTGTGGCGCAGTGCTGTGCTTCGGATGTTTATGTCGTTTGGATGTTTGTCCCCTCACATCTCTGTTGAGATTTAATCCCCATGTTGAAGGTGGGGTCTAGTGCAAAGCATTTTGGTCAGCGGGCAAAATCACTCATGAATAGATTAATCCCCTTCCTGGGGGATGAGTGCATTTTTGTTCTAGTTCCTGCAAGAGCTGTTTGTTAGGAAGAACTGGGCTCCCTCTCCTCTCCTGCTTCCACTCTTGCCCTGTGATCTCTGCATGTGCCAGCTCCACCCCCTCCTTCCACCAGGAGTGGAAGCAGCCTGAGGTCCTCCCCTGATGCCTAGTCTTCCAGCCAGCATCATCATGAGCAAGTAAACCTTCTGCCTTTTTGAATTACCCAACTTCAGTTATTTCTTTATAGCAACAAAAAGAAACAGAGAGCCTGCCCCGTGCGGCTCTCACTCCCCAGGGTTTGGGATAGCAAGATGTAAGTTCTGGTTGGCTCCATTGGTTGAAACAGCAATTTGAAACCAGGAAAGAGTCATGAGTCCTTTCAGACCGAAACCCTACCCGTGTAAAACCTGAACTGGCTCAAGTAAGGCCATCTCAAAAGCATGCTCAGCATTAATCACAGGGCTCTCAGGATATTGTTAAGATAAAAATTTGAAATTTACTTCCAGTGATTCCAGAGGAGGAAAAAGAGATGGTGCCCCTTGCCCTGTCCTGTGCTGTCCTACTCCCCCCATGCACAGACACGCTGAGCTCAGATGCCCAGGTCAACCTTTCCTGCTACCCTGCACAGGGAACAGAGTGGGTGGCAGCACATCCTGGTTGGCGTCTCCAAGGTTTGCAATGTTGGGAGGGTGTGCAACCACTGGAGAGAGGCCAGAAATAAGTGAGCATGACAAAGACCGTGTGTGTGTGTGTGTGTGTGTGTATGAGAGAGAGAGACAAAGAGAGAAAGAGAGAGAGAGGGAGAACTAGGCAGGAGTTTTAGGCAGGGTAGAAGGAGGGAACACATGGAATCACGTCCTCCTTGTGGTCAGGGAGAGCTTCCCATTGTTCGTGGAGTGCCTGCTATGGACTTGGCCTGGTAACAGGCTCCCGGAGGTCATGTGATTTCACATTTATTGCACAACAAACCCATGAGGCATGCAGTGTTACCGAGTTTGAAAAAAGAAGACTGGGGGAATCAGGGTAGTTAGGTCATTTGCTCAGTGTTAAAGAGCAAACACAAGGAAAAGTGTGGGTTCAGACCCTGCTCTCCTGACTCTACAAAGTCATTTACACTAGAGTTAATTTCACTCGGTCTGAGGAGAACACTCTATTCCGTTCTGTATTCCTTTCTGTTTGGTTCCTCTGCTGATGAATGTGCATGCATGCACATGTGTGTGTCTGTGTATGTGTTGGGTGCACAGCATCAGAAAAAAAGAGGAGAAGAAAGTAAGCATACTATTCATAATTATTGCCTTGTCCTGACCATAAATGCTTGGCTAGAATTCTGAAAGAACCTTTCAGTAATATAGGTTGTAAGAGAGAAGTGGTGGGTCTCACATGTGTTGTGAACCTGGCTTTATACACAGCATCCCTGGCATGGATGAATCCCTGATGGCCTTCTGAGTGTTCTGAAAACTTTCATAGGTCAATACCAGGTTGATTTTCACTTAGAACTCCTGACCTCAAGTGACCTGCCCACCTTGGCCTCCCAAAGTGCTGGCATTTTAACTTAGAAGAGGCAGAAAATGGGCACAGGGGAGGCAGAAAGGGATCCAGGTGGAATAAGAGGTCTGGGCCAGGGAGTATCTCTGCACATGGCAAGATCTGGGAAATCCAAAATGCACAGCCTCTAAAGCAGGGGCTCCTGCACACTCCTCTGGCTGTCCAACCTCTGTATGTCCAGGAGGTCAGTGCAGGGTTGGTAGGGGTCAAAGAAAAGCCCCTACTGGGAGAAGACTGGATGGGGATGAGTGTGGCAGAGTGGAAAGTGCTCTGGACTGGAAGTCAGACTTGATTTGATACTCCCAGCTCTGACACCACTGCAAAGTCCCGAACCATGACCCTGAGAAGCTCTGTGGGTCTCAATTTTCTTCATGCTAAAATAAAAAGAGTTGTCTAATAAGGGATCAGCAAACTATGGTCTTGGGGCCAAATCCAACACCTCACCCCGTTTTTGTAAATAAACTTTGATTGGAGCACAACAATGCTCAATGTTTTACATCTTACCTGTGGCTACTTTCATACTACAGTGGCAGAGTTGGTTCTCCCAGCAGGGGCCAGACGATCCATGAAACTTAAAATATTTACTCTCTGGCCCTTTGCAGAAAATCTTTGCCGACCTCTGGCCTAGATGATTTCTAGGGCCCTCCTGGTTGTGGGATCTGAGATCAGGCATTATGCCTTATCAGGCTTCGCATTTCACGTGCTCCAGGAGAGTGGCAGAAGGAAAGTCTGTAGATGCCCTTAGACCTAACTTGGAGGTGGCCTTGCAGACAGTTTCCACATACCCCAGCTTCCCTCATGGCCCCTCTGTTTTGGGATGCCACAGCTAAGGAACCACAGCAGCCCTCCAGTGATACAGGACAGAAGCTGGCAAGTAACTGACCCTGCTGCCTCACTCTCCATGGGACAAATCTGAGATTTGCCCAGTTGGATAAAGCCCCATTGGCCCACCCAGAAAACTGCCCATTAGCTCCACCTTGGGGGCTTTCTTCCCTTCCCTGTCTCCCTTCCCCATTCCCTCCTTTGCTTCCTGAGTTCACCTCCCCATCAATTTGTCTCTGAGTGTGCTCTGGGGAAACCCCAGTGAAGCCATGACATGCAGCTAATAAGCACATGTTGTGCTTGTCAGCAATCATCTGCCTGTGTTACTAACCATACTCCGCCACAACAAGCAACGTAGGAAAATTAAGCAAATTAAAAAAAAAACTTGCAACAAAGATAAAGGCATATGGTTCTAGGAGATGGGACTGAATTATAATTTTTGCTTGGTGAACTTGGGTAACATATGGACCTCAGTGTCTTTGTCTGTAAAATTAGAGGGCCAGATTGCGTAAGTCCCTAGATACCTACCAGTTCCAAAATGCTGTAAAATTGGATCAAGGGCGTCTTGCTAATCTGTTGGCAATAAGTAAAAGCAGATATATATTCACAATATTAACCACTGAGGTTTTTTTCTGTGATAACAGCTTATGTTTTGTCTTTTTCTAATATGATAGTGGGAGGTGAGAAGATCATCAATATTAAGGAAGGCCCAAGCTCTGAATCACCCAGTAACCTTCACCTCTTACTTGAGCAAACCCTCCTGTTCCCCTGTTATTCCCCCACCCCACTCCCCACCACTGACCTCACCTCTCCATTCTTCTGAGCACCCAGTTGAGAAAATCTTGGCTAGCATATAGCTGAAAAACGGTAGGTCTAATCCTATGTGACTTGGCTTCTGCAAGTAGGAAAGTTTGAGGAAGTCTGCCCAGAAAGTCTTAAAAAACTTGGTAATCTGGGACATTTACAAACTCTATGTTTGTAAATTGCACCCTTTATCCCAAAACTCAAGGATTTTGAGGAAACTTGTGTTCATTTAATCATAATAAATATTAAAGGCAAATATTTATTAAGCACTGATTGTGTGCCAGACACAGCTGTGAACTGGGAATACGATGGTAAGAAGGCAGTTATTGACTAAGCCATGGAGTAAATAATCTCTCAAATAAATGCCGCATTGCAAACCATGATAATATTCTGTGGAAAGAGTCCAGGGATGTGGGAGGTGTGTGATGGGGCCCAAGGCCAGCTGGGAAGGTGAGTGATGGGGAGGAGATGCTGGGGTTGAGATCTGGAAGGAGTGGGCATCAGAGAGTTGGAGGGACCTTAGGGGTGTGAGGAACCTGAGGACAGAAAGGTGATTAGAGGAACAAAAAGTAGACCAGATGTAATCCCAGCCCTTTGGGAGGCCGAAATGGGTGGATCATGAGGTCAGGAGTTCAAGACCAGCCTGGCCAAGATGGTGAAAGCCCGTCTCTACTAAAAATACAAAAATTAGCTGGGCATGGTGGTGGGCGCCTGTAGTCCCAGCTACTTGGTAGGCTGAGGCAGAGAATTGCTTGAACCCTGGAGGCAGATGTTGCAGTGAGCCAAGATCGCACCACTGCATTCCAGCCTGGGCGACAGAGTGCGACTCTATCTCTAAAAGAAGAAGAAGACCAGAGTGGCCCAGGCACATGAGGGTGAGAGAGGAGTGGGAGCTGGAGAAGCAGAGGCAGGGGAGCAATCCTCCATCCTTTCATCCGTTCATCTGTTCATTTGTTCGTTCATTCATTCATTCATTCATTCAGAAAATATTGACTGAATTCCTGTTGCACTCTGGGCTCTCCTCTATGCTTGCAGCTATAGCAGCAAGTGAGGCAGTCTTTGCCCTCAAGCAGCTCACATTCTAGTGGAGAAGACAGAGCACAATCAGGTAAACAAATAAATACCTCATATGATTCAGGTGGATGCGAGTACAGTAAAATACAAAACAGTAGAGGAAGGGTGGGCAGGAGGCTGGAGTGAGATGGAGAGGAGGAGAAATTTTAGAGGGAGTGGTCAGAGGTTATCGAGTGGAAACCACTGTGGTGACCTGACTTGCGATGGTTGTTTTGATTCCATGAAAAGCATGAACAGTGCTGGCCTCCTTATCTCCTTAGTAAGCCAAGAGAAGCAGAGAGCAAGAATTCCTTACTCATTCTGGCTAATCGAAATGAACTGGGAAGTGCAGGATTTTTAAGTCCTCTGATTAAAAAAATTTTTTTTGCTCAACCTTTTAAGTTCAGGGCTATATGTGTAGGGATGTGCAGGTTTGTTACATAGGTAGACATGTGCCATGGTGGTTTGCTGCACAGATCAACCCATCAGCAAGGTATTAAGCCCAGCATGCATTAGCTATTTTTCCTAATGCTCTCCCTCCTCCTCACCCACCCCCAATAGGCCCCAGTGTGTGTTGTTCCCCTCCTTGTGTCCATGTGTTCTCATCATTTAGCTCCTACTTATAAATGAGAATATGCAGTGTTTGGTTTTCTGTTCCTGCATTAGCTTGCCAAGGATAATGGCTTCCAGCTCCATGCATGTGCCTGCAAAGGACATGATCTTGTTCCTTTTTATGGCTGTATAGTATTACATGATGTATATGTACCACATTTTCTTTATCCAGTCTATCATTGATGGGCATTTAGGTTGATTCCATGTCTTTGCTATTGTGAATAGTGCTGTAGTGAACATAGGCATGCATGTGTTTTTATAATAGAATGATTTATATTCCTTTGGGTATATACCCAGTAAAGGGATTGCTGGGTCAAATGGTATTTCTGCCTCTAGACTTTGAGGAATCACCACAATGTCTCCCACAATGGTTGAACTAATTTACACTTCCACCAATAGTGTAAAAGTATTCATTTTTCTCTGCAGACTTGTCAGCATCTGTTGTTTTTTGACTTTTAAATAATAGCTATTCTGACTGGCATGAGAAGGTATCGTATCTGATTGTGGTTTTGATTTGCATTTATCTGATTGTCACTGATGTTGAACTTTTCTTCATATATTTGTCAGCTACTTGTATGTATTCCTTTGAGAAGTGTCTGCTCATGCGCTTTGCCCACTTTTTAATGAGGTTGTTTGCTTTGTTCTTGTAAATTTGTTTAAGTTCCTTGTAGACTCTGGATATTAGACCTTTGTTGATGCATAGATTTCAGAAATTTTCTCCCATTCTGTAAGTTGCTTGTGTTCTGATGCTAGTTTCTTTTGCTGTGCAGAAGCTCTTTAGTTTACTTAGATCCCATTTGTCAAATTTGGTTTCTGTTGCAATTGCTTTTGCTGTTTTCATCATTAAATCTTTGCCCATGCCTATGTCCTGAATGGTATTGCCTAGATTTTCTTCTAGGGTTTGTATAGTTTGGGGTTTACATTTAAGTCTATAATCCATCGTGAGTTAATTTTTGTATAAGGTGTAAGGAAGAGGTCCAGTTTCAATTTTCTGCATACGGCTAGCCAGTTCTCCCAGGACCATTTATTAAATAGGGAATCCTGGGCCCAGCACAGTGGCTCATGCTTGTAATCCCAGCACTTAGGGAGGCCGAGGCAGGTGGATCACTAGGTCAGGAGTTCAAGACCAGCCTGGCCAAGAGACCAGCATGGCCAATATGGTAAAACACCATCTCTACTAAAAATACAAAAATTAGCTGGGTGTGGTGACAGGCACCAGTAATCCCAGCTACTCAGGAGGCTAAGGCAGGAGAATTGCTTGAACTTGGGAGGCAGAAGTTGCAATTAGCTGAGATCATGCCATTGCACTCCAGCCTGGGTGACAGTGAGATTCTGACTCAAAATAATAATAATAATAATAATAATAGGGAATCCTTTCCCCACTGCTTTTTTTGGTCAGGTTTTTTGAAGATCAGGTGGTTGTAGGTGTGCAGTCTTATTTCTGAGTTCTCTATTGGTTCCATTGGTCTATGTTTCTGTTCTTGTACCAGTACTATGCTGTTTTGGTTACTGTAGCCTTGTAGTATAGTTTGAAGTTGGGTAGAGGGATGACTCCAGCTTTGTTCTTTTTGCTTAGGATTGTCTTGGCTATTTAGGCTCTTTTTTGGTTCCATATGAATTTTAAAATAGCTTTTTCTAATTCTGTGAAGAATTTCAGTGGTAGTTTAATGGAATAACATTTAATATATTAATTACTTTGGGCAGTATGACCATTTTCACAATATTGATTGATCCCATCCATGAGCATAGAATATTTCTCCATTTGTTTGTGTCCTCTTTGACTTTTTTGAGCAGTGGTTTGTAGTTCTCCTTGAAGAGGTCCTTCACTTCCCTTGTTGACTATATTCCTAGGTATTTTATTCTGTTTGTAGCAATTGTGAAAGGGAGTTCATTCATGATTTGGCTCTCTGCTTGCCTTTTGTTGGTGTATAGAAATGCTAGCAATTTTTGCACATTGATTTTGTATCCTGAGACTGCTGACATTGCTTATCAGCTGAAGAAGCTTTTGGGCTAAGATGATGGGGTTTTCTAGATATAGGATTATGTCATCTGCAAACAAAGATAATTTGACTTCCTTCTTCCTATTTGAATGTGCTTTATTTCTTTCTCTTGCCTGATTGCCCTGACCAGAACTTCCAATACTATGTTCAATAGGAGTGGTGAGAGAGGGCATTCTTGTCTTGTGCTGGTTTTCAATGGGAATATTTCCAGCTTTTGCCCATTCAGTATGATGTTAACTGTGGGTTTGTCATATATGACTCTTATTATTTTGAGGTATGTTCCTTCAATACCTAGTTTATTGAGAATTTTTAACATGAAGGGATGTTGACTTTAATAAAAAGACCTTTTCTGCATCTATTGAGATAATCATGTGGTTTTTGCCTTTAGTTCTGTTTATGTGATGAATCATATTTATTGTTTTGCATATGTTGAACAAAACCTGCGTCCCAGGGATGAAGCCAACGTGATGGTGATCAATAAGCTTTTTGATGTGCTGCTGGATTCAGTTTGACAGTATTTTTTTGAGGATTTTTGCATCAATGTGCATCAATGATATTGGCCTGAAATTTTTGTTGTTGTATCTCTGCCAGGTTTTGGTATCATAATGATGCTGACCTTATAGAATGAGTTAGGGAGGAGTCCCCCCTTTTCAATTTTTTGGAATAGTTTCAGTAGAAATTGTACCAGCTCTTCTTTTTATCTCTGATGGAATTCACGTATGAATCTCTGTGGTCCTGGGCTATTTTTGGTTGGTAGGCCATTAACTGCCTGAATTTCAGAACTCATTATTGGTCTGTTTGGGGATTCAATTTCTTTCTGGTTCAATCTTGGGAGGGTGTATGTGTCTAATACTTTATATATTTCTTCTAGATTTTCTAGTTTATGTGCATAGAGGTGTTTACAGCATTCTCTGATGGGTGTTTGTATTTCTATGGGGTCAGTTGTGATATCTCCCTTATCATTTCTGATTGTGTTTATTTGATTCTTTTCCATTTTCTTCTTTATTCATCTAGCTAGAGGTCTATATATTTTATTAATTTTCAAAAAACCAGCTTCTGGGTTTCATTCATTTTTTTTTTTTTTTTTTTTTTTTTTTTTTTTTTTTTTTGAGACGGAGTCTCGCTCTGTCCCCCGGGCTGGAGTGCAGTGGCCGGATCTCCGCTCACTGCAAGCTCCGGCTCCCGGGTTTACGCCATTCTCCTGCCTCAGCCTCCCGAGTAGCTGGGACTACAGGCGCCCGCCACCTCGCCCGGCTCGTTTTTTTGTATTTTTTAGTAGAGACGGGGTTTCACTGTGTTAGCCAGGATGGTCTCGATCTCCTGACCTCGTGATCCGCCCGTCTCGGCCTCCCAAAGTGCTGGGATTACAGGCTTGAGCCACCGCGCCCGGCCTCATTCATTTTTTAATGGGTTTTTCCATGTCTTTATCTTCTTCAATCCAGCTCTGATCTTGGTTATTTCTTGTCTTCTGCTAGCTTTGGGGTTTGTTTGCTCTTGGTTCTCTAGTTCTTTTAGTTATGATGTTAGGTTGTTAACTTGGGATCTTTCCAGCTTTTTGATGTGGGCATTTAGTGTTATAAATTTCCCTCTTAACATTGCTTTAACTGCATCCCAGAGATTCTGGTACATCATCTCTTTGTTCTCATTAGTTTCAAATAGCTTCCTGATTTCTGACTTAATTTCATTATTTACCCAAGAGTCATTCAGAAGCAGGTTATTCAATTCCCATATGGTTGTGTGGTTTTGAGTTAATTTCTTAATCTTGAGTTCTAATTTGATTGTGCTGTGGTCTGAAAGACTGTTATGACTTCAGTTCTTTTACATTTGCTGAGGAGAGTTTTACTTTCAATTATGTGATCAATTTTAGAGTAAGTGTCATGTGGTGATGAGAAGAACGTATATTCTATTGTTTTCGGATGGAGAGTTCTGTAGATATCTATCAGGTCCACTTAATCCAGAGCTGAGTTCAGGTCCTGAATATCTTTGCTAATTTTCCATCTCAGTAATCTATCTAATATTGTTGGTGAGGTGTTAAAATCTCCCACTATTATTGTGGGAGGAAGCTCAAGTCTCTCTGTAGATCTCTAAGCACTTGCTTTATGAAACTGGGTGCTCTTGTATTGGGTGCACATATATTTAAGATAGTTAGCTCTTCTTGTTGAATTGAACCCTTTACTGTCATGGCAATGCCCTTTGTTGCCTTTTTTGATTTTTGTTGATTTAAAGTCTGTTTTGTCAGAAACTAGGATTGCAACCCTTGCTTTTTTCTGTTTTCCATTTGTTTGTTAAATTTTTCTCCATCCCTTTATTTTGAGCCTATGTGTGTCTTTGTACATGAGATGGGTCTCTTGAAGACAGCATACTGATGGGTCTTGACTCTACCTAGTTTGCCATTCCGTGTCTTTTAATTGGGGCATTTAGCCCATTTACATTTAGGGTTAGTATTGTTACGTGTGAATTTGATCTTGTCATCACAATGCTAGCTTCTTTACATAGTTGCTTCATAGTCTCACTGGTTTGTATACTTCACTGTGTTTTTGTAGTGGCTAGTAACGATTTTTCCTTTCCACATTTAGTGCATCCTTCAGGAGCTCTTGCAAGGCAGGCCTGGTGGTGACGAATTCCCTCAGCATTTGCTTGCCTAAAAAGAATCTTATTTCTCCTTTGCTTGTGAAGTTTAGTTTGGCTGAATATGAAATTCTGGGTTGGAAATCCTTTTCTTTAAGAATGTTAAGCCGGGCACAGTGGCTCAAGCCTGTAATCCAGCACTTTGGGAGGCCGAGACGGGCGAATCACGAGGTCAGGAGATCGAAACCATCCTGGCTAACACGGTGAAACCCTGTCTCTACTAAAAATACAAAAAAATTAGCTGGGCGAGGTGGCGGGCGCCTGTAGTCCCAGCTACTCGGGAGGCTGAGGCAGGAGAATGGCGTGAACCCGGGCGGCGGAGCTTGCAGTGAGCTGAGATCCGGCCACTGCACTCCAGCCTGAGGGCAGAGAGAGACTCTGTCTCAAAAAAAAAAAAAAAAAGAATGTTAAATATTGGCTCTCTATCTCTTCTGGCTTATAGGGTTTCTGCTGAGAGGTCTGTTGTTAGTCTGATGGGCTTCCCTTTGTAGGTGACCTGGCCTTTCCCTCTGACTGCCCTTAACATTTTTTCTTTCATTTCAATCTTGGAGAATCTGAAGATTATGCATCTTGGGATTGATCTTCTTGTGGAGTACCTTACTGGGGTTCTCCGCATTTCCCAAATTTGAATGTTGGTCTGTCTTTTTAGATTGGGAAAGTTCTCCTGGATGATATCCTGAAATATGTTTTCCAGCTTGGTTCCATTCTCCCTGTCTCTTTCAGGTACCCTAATCAGTTGTAGGTTCACTCTCTTTACATAATCCCATATTTCTTGGAGACTTTGTTCATTCCTTTTCTTTCTTTTTTCTGTATTCTTGGTTGCCTGTCTCATTTCAGAAAGATAGTGTTCAAGCTCAGACATTCTTTCCTCTGCTTGGTCTATTTTGCTATTGATATCTGAGAAGTTCTTATGTTGTGTTTTTCAGCTCAATCAGGTAGGTTATGTTCCTCTCTAAATGGGCTATTCTGGCTATCAGTTCCTGTATTGTTTTATCACAGTTCTCAGCTGCTTTGCATTTTATTACAACATGCTCCTTTAACTCAGTGAAGTATGTTATTATCCACCTTCTGTAGCCTACTTCTGTCAAGTCAGCCATCTCAGCCTCAGCTCAGTTCTGTGTCCTTGCTGGAGAGGTGTTGGAGTCATTTGGAGGAGAAGAGACATTCTAGCTTTTTGGGTTTTCAGCATTTTTGCACTGATTTTTTCTCATCTTTGTGGGCTTATCTACCTTTGATTGAGGCTGCTGACCTTTGAATGAGGTTTTTGTGGGATCTCTTTTGTTAATGTTGTTATTGTTGTTTTCTGTTTATTTGTTTTTCTTTTAACAGTCGGGCCACTGTTCTGTAGGATTGTTGCAGTTTGCTGGGGGTCTGCTCCAGACCCTAGTTGCCTTGGAGTTTTTTGTACCCAGAGGTATCACCAGTGAAGTCTGCAAAATAGCAAAGATGACAACTTGCTCCTTCCCCTGGAAGCTCCATCCCAAGGGGATACTGACTTGTTGTCTGCCCGAGCGCACCTATAGGAGGTGACTGGAGATCCCTGTTGGGAGGTCTCACCCAGACAGGAGGAACAGGATTGGGGATGTGCTTGAAGAAGCAGTCTGGCTGTTTTTTGGTAGAGCAGATGTGCTGCATTATGAGGAATCCTTCCTCATCCAGACCATTTGGATTCTCCAAAGCTGGCAGGCTGGAATGGCTGAGTCAACCAAACCACAGAGATTGCAGCCACCCCTGTCCCTGGGAGCTCCGTTCCAGGGAGAGATCAGAGCTCTATCTGTAGAACCCTGGCTGGAGTGGCTGAAGTCTCTGCAGGGAGGTCTCACCAAGTAAGAAGGAATGGATGGGGTCCCACTTAAAGAAGCAGTCTGGCCATGATCTGGCAAGGCAGCTGTGATGCCCTGGAGGACCCTTCCTTGTCCAGACCATTTGGATTCTCCAAAGCTGGCATGCTGGAATGGCTGAGTCTACTGAACTACAGAGATGGTGGCTGCCCCTCCCCCTGGGAACTTGGTCCCATCTCAGGCAGACTCCAGCCTACTGCCATTGGCTAACAGAAATTCCAAGCCATGGGTCTTAACACTGAGGTGCCATGGAAGTGGGGCCCATGGAACAATGCTGCTTGCCTCTCTGGATTCGCCCCCCTTTCTGGGGATATGTATGGATACATCTGCCACCTTGATGGAGATACTAGAGCCGGAGTGTGTAAAACTCCTTGTTCTCTGTGTGTGCCTGAGCGGCTACTCTGCCAAGACTCCACACAGCTCTGTGTATCAGACCCAGGCCATGGTGGTGTGGGCTCATGAGGGGATCTCGTGAGGGGTTGCAAAGATCTGTGGGAAAAGTATGATTTCCCAGGTGGAGTAGCACAATCATTCACTACTTCCCTTGGTGGGGCCTGGTTCCCACCCTGCTTTTCTTCGGTCTCAGAGGGTCGAGTTGTATACCTAGTCACTCTCAATGTGAGAACCTGGGTATTTCAGTTGAAGGTGCTGAATTCACTCGCCCCTTTCATCTCTGTAAGTGCCACAGACTGCAGCTGCTTCTAATTGACCATCTTGGCCTCCGGAATTTCTATACCAATTTTAAAGTTTTTATGGATTTATTTTTATTTACTTTTCAGGATTGTTTTGGTACAGATGGGGTCTCACTATGTTGCCCAGGCTGGTCTCAAACTCCTGGGCTCAAGCAATCCCCCTGCCTCAAACTCCCAAAGTGCTGGCATTACAGGCGTGAACCACACATGGCCTGTATTTATTTTTTAATCTCAGAAAATGTAGGACCTTGGTTGAGAGAGGAAACCCCAAGGGAGCAGGCTATGGATACGGAGCTCAAAGACAGAAGTGAGTGGGAAGCATCTCTGTGCCATGTCTCTGGTTGCCCTTGGACGGAGAGATGAACTTGAGCCGCGCTCCTCAGCTGAGGCTGAGCAGACATAAGCCAGGAGATGAAGGGGCCGAGGTTGAGGCCCTGACAAGTTCAGCAGCTTCCCTGAAGCTATTCTGAGAGTGGGAGGCAGCTAGAAAAAGGCATCAGCCTCAGGGGCTGTCACAAGTGGAAGATCTAGCACCAGAGGGAAGAGAGGTTTTATGGTTCCTTTTTGGAGTCAGTTTTTCTACGGATTCAATGTTCTGTGGTGGTGTCTGTGCCCGACCATGAGCACCAACCCGCAGGTATCAACTTTAAGCCTAAGCAGTTGGGATGCCAACATCTACCTAAGCCTCTTTCTCTAGAGTCTGGTATTAGGAAAAACATTCCATGAGTCTCCGGAGAGAGCTTCTGACCCCAGTAGCTCTCCTGAAGATTTCCCTTAGTGTCTAGTTTCTAGGTTAAAGGGTGGGCTGGTGAGAGAGACAGAGACAGAGGGAGGGAGAAAGGAAAGAAAAGAGAGTATAGGGACAGACGGAGAGAGGGAGACAGGGGTGTGGGAGTGCATGTACACACACACACACACACACACACACACACAAAACTAAAATTCACAATCTGTCTTGGAGTTTTTTTTTATTTTTATTTTTTGAGACAGAATCTCTCTCTGTCGCCCAGGCTGGAGTACAATGGCATGATCTCGGCTCACTGCAACCTCCATCTCTCAGGTTCAAGTGATTCTTATGCCTCAGCCTCCCAAGTAGCGGGATTATAGGCCTGTACCATCACACCCAGCTAATTTTTGTATTTTTAGTACAGATGGGGTTTCACCATGTTGGCTGGGCTGGTCTCGAACCCCTGATCTCAAGTGATTTGCCCACCTTGGCCTCCCAAAGTGCTGGAATTACAGGTGTGAGCCATCGTGCCCAGCCTGTCTTGGGGATTACATGGACTCAAAATAAGGCTCAACTTACAGATCACCCCTGAAACAACCAAAGTGCTTTTTCTATTCTCTCACCCCACAGAAATCAACACAGAGGTCTTCTGGGACCAAATGTGGGGGTTTCTTCCCATCAGCAAGTAAGCAATCAGTTCTGCACTGAGCACCAGCTGGGCATCCTCCAATCCACTTCACTTCTGATGCTATCTACCTGGAGATAGTGTCAGCCCCTACTCTTGATGCCAATCACAGGCCCCAGGTTGTTTTAACCTGTGCTTGACTGACCAGGTATAAATCAGGGTTCCCACAACCCCCTCTTTGGGTCTAATTAATTTGCTAGAGTGGTTCACAGAACTTAGGGAATCACATTTACAGGTTATTATAAAGGATAGTACAAAGAACACTGATGAAGACATGCACAGGGCAAGGTGTAGGGGAAAAGGCACAGATGCCTCCTGGGACACCACCCTCCAGGAACCTCCAGGTGTTCAGTTACCTAAGATCTCTCAGAACCATGACCTTTTGGGTTTTTATGGAGGCTTCCACCAGACCCATGGCCAAGGTCACATGCAACAGATACTCGTGTCATAGGACAAGTCTTGGGGTGTTGTGACAATAGCCCTGGGTGCACTAGTTTGAAATCAAGATTGTTTAATATCATCCAATTTTTATGCCTTCAGGAGAGAAAAGCCACTTGATTAAACCACTGGCCATTGGCGATCAATTTAACCTTCAGCCTCTCTTCTCTCCCAAGAGGCTGGGGGTGGGGCTTAAACTCTCAACCCTCTAATCCTGCCTTCCTCTTTCTAGCGTCCAACTCCCAACCCAGGGATACCCAGGGGCTCCCAGCCACCAGTTCATTGGCATATAAGAAGACATCATTCCGGAGATTCTAAGGATTTCAGAAGTTGTATGCCAGGAAACAGGGGTCAAAGAACAAAAATATATTTTACAATAGCACATTCTGTCTGCTCTGTATTTTTATGTGATTGTTGGCATGCAGTTCACATATACTAGATTGACCATGTGGCTTTTAAGTTAAAATATTAGTATCTTTTAAGCTATTAGCAAATTGTTTAAGGTTGTGTTCCTTTGTTCTTTTTTCTCACCATTAGAAGCCCTGTAGGTTGTTTATAGCCCTAGAATTATATAACAAGGAATGTACACGGAGACCCATGGCCAAGGTCACATGCAACAGATACTCGTGTCATAGGACAAGTCTTGGGGTGTTGTGACAATAGCCCTGGGTGCACTAGTTTGAAATCAAGATTGTTTAATATCATCCAATTTTTATGCCTTCAGGAGAGAAAAGCCAATTGACAAAATACATTTATTTGGAAAATACATTTTAGAATGGTGTCTTTGTTGAGCGTTACCAGAAAGGCTTGTTAATCGAAGTGGCCTTAGGAAGAAAATGATCTAGGATTTGGGGAATGTGGCTTCCTGGGCAGGGAGTCCTCCAGGCACATTTTCCTCTTTGTCTACCATGACCCTCATTAGGGAATACTCAGCAGGGGTTTGGACCTACTGCTCAAATCAGGAAAGCAGGAGTGGGGGTGGGCGGATGGAGAGGAAGGAAGCCTGGATCGGGGACTCAGGAACCTTCCTTAAAGCCAGTGTTTCAGTGACAAAGTCAGACTCCTCTGCTGTCCTCCTCGACCTCCCTAGTTGAGAGCCACCGGGGGTCCCACTAAGTCCCTGCCCCACTGCTTCACGGCCCTCAGCACACAGAAGGGTGCTAGGCCCTCATGTGCCATGCTGCTGGCAGGGCCAGCCCAGCTCCAGCCCACAGGGTACAGCTGGCTCTGGGAATGCGGCCCGCACAGGGAGGGGCATCATCAGGGTGGTGAGCGCCCCTTCCAAAAAACCTGGCCGACTGTCCTGGGTGACCTGTGGAATAGTGGTGCCATCTGATGGCCGACACAGGGAACAAACTGGGGACACACAGAGGGGACAGCATGGACGAACAGATAAGCCCGGCAGCCCTCAGCTCGGATCCAGCTCCGTGGCTTTGTCAGAGACCTGTGAACCACAGCAACTCCATCTTAAACAGGAGCTAGGTAAAATGAGACCTACTGGGCTGTATTCCCAGATGGTTAAGGCATTCTAAGTCACAGGATGAGATAGGAGGTCAGCACAAAATACAGGTCATAAAGTCCTTGCTGATAAAACAGGTTGCAGTAAGGAAGCCCGCTAAAACCCACCAAAACCAAGATGGCGACAAGTGTGACCTCTGGTCGTCCTCACTGCTCCACTCCCACCAGCGTCATGACAGTTTACAGATGCCATGGCAATGTCGGGAAGTTACCCTATATGGTCTAACTGGGGAAGCGTGAATAATCCACCCCTAGTTTAGTATATCATCAAGAAATAACCATAAAATTGGGCGACCAGCAGCCCTCGGGGCTGCTCTGTGGAGTAGCTATTCTTTTATTCCTCCACTTTCTTAATAAACTTGCTTTCACTTTGCACTGCGGACTCCCCAGAATTCTTTCTTGCGTGAGATCCAAGAACCTGCTCTTGGGGTCTGGATTGGGATCCCTGTCCTGTAACAGATTGGCAGGTTTAACCTCAGCCCCGCAGCTCTGATGAGGCTGCTCTGAAAGCACTGGCTGCTGGGCTGGAGTCCACGGCGTGCAGTGCGGAGAAAGAGGGACATGGAATCCTCCAGAAATTATCTGAGGGGGCCCACTATCTGCTCACTTAGGTAGAGTTGGAGGGGTAAGGAGTGTTGTGGGGGCCGGTGATCAGAGAACAGAATAGAACTCTCGACCCCAGTGAATCTGCACTCCACTTGAGATTCGCTGTGAATCTGCCCTCTTGAACCTGGTCAAGCAGTTCAAGATTAATTCATGGAAAATGGCACCAAGGTGATGTCATAAATGTAGTGTGTGCTGCTGCAGCCTGAAGCACCATGGGTGTTCCTGGAAAGGGGACAAAAGAGGAGAAGCTAGCCAAGAGTGCATGGAGGAGACGTGAGCCTGGGCAGGACCGCATGGAGGAGAGGAGTTGGGGCCTGCACCACTGGAGTCTGGCTGAACTCTCTGAAAAAGCCAGCAGTGTTTGATAAACTTCTTCCTGGGTCTGCTGGTCTTGCTTTTTTTCCATGTATTTTCTTCCTAGCCTTAATGATTGTCACACCACCTAAGACAAGGGTGTTCAATCTTTCGACTTCCTTGGGCCACATTGGAAGAATTGTCTTGGGCCGTACATAAAATACACTAACACTAACGACAGCTGATGAACTAAAAACAAACAAACAAAAAAAACTAAAAATCTCATAATGTTTTAAGAAAATTTATGAATTTTTTGGGCCACATTCAAAGCCACCCTGGGCTGCATGCAGCCCACGGGCCGCAGGTTGGACAAGTTTGCCTTAGGAAGTGATGACTTTGAAGAACATACTCAGGGGAAGCAGTTACTCCCCGGGCTGGTCATGGCTCTGATTCCAGAGCAGCCTTGGAGAGCAGATGAGGCCTGCAGAGATGGGGCTGAAGCGGGAAGTGGGGGCAGAAGGTGTTCTAGGTCAGAGGACTTGAGGGGTGGCTCTGAACCCAGAGGGCTCTGGAGCCCATGAGTCAGGGAAGACAGGGGTGGCTACAGGTGGGTGGCGTGGGAACAGGTCACTGACATCTTAAAGGCAGGGAAGAATGTCCTCCCTGTTCTGAGGCCCCTTCTCCTTTTTCCCTCCTGTCCTCCTTGCTCTCTTCCTTTTTTTTTCAAATCTTCTTTCTCCCTTTTTTTGCTGTTTGCTATAAAATCCCTGTCTTGGCTAAGTCCTTGACTGGGGAAAAAGTAAAGTTCAAATTCCTTAAAACTAGCCAGACTTTCAAATTTTTTTGGCAACAGTTACTCCCTGCAAGAAAAATATACCAGTGTCAATCACCTGTAGGAAATTTTGGGCCATTTTGTGTAGGGTTTCCTCATAGCAGGGTATAGCCAGGGGGGCTGTGAATCTGCCTTCTTAGACCAAGCCAGCAGTTTCTTCTCAAAATGACTCTTGGCTGGGTGTGGTGGCTCATGCCAGTAATCCCAGCACTTTGGGAGGCCGAGGCAGGTGGATCATCTGAGGTCAGGAGTTCGAGACCAGTCTGGCCAACATGGCAAACCTCGTCTCTATTAAAAATACAAAAATTATCAGGGCATGGTGGTGGGTGCCTGTAATCCCAGCTACTCTGGAGGCTGAGGCAGGAGAATCACTTGAACCTGGGGGCGGAGGTTACAGTGAGCTGAGATGGCACCACTTCACTCCAGCCTGGGCGAAAGAGCAAAAGTCTGTCTCAAAAATACAAAAATAAAAAAAAAAGACTCTTATTGTCTTTAGAGCCACTGGATGTGGGGTCCAGGGCAGCAGGAGAGGAAGGGAGTCACCCCAAGACAGCACTTGTTCTATGATGTGGAGCTCAGGGCTCTGAGGCCTTGGGGGATCAAGTCATTGAATTTGCTCAGGAAACTTCACTGCTTGAAGGAAAGTTTAGGTGGATCTTATTACAGAAGAAATAGTACTATCCTGTCATTCAGCTGTTGTATCATTGTGGATTCTGAATTTACCTAAGGCCAGCCACACCTATATGATCTGTATTCTAGAATGAGTATTGAGGCACTTGCAGATTGGCTTCAGGTATGAGTCACTTCTGTCCCCTGGGCAATGCTGAATAAACTGTTTACAGGAAAGTATTTTTCTTCTACTGGGGCCAAATGACAGTCAAAGACCAGAGTGACCCATCAGGAATGGATTGAATCCCATATTGCAGAGCAGGGCAGACGTTTCCTCCTCCTCAAAGGCCAACTTGATGCAATGTAGGGAAGAGAGAGCGAGGATGTGGGCTTGAACCTGGCCTCCCCCTGCTGCCTGGTGAGTGACGTCAGGCATGTGGCATCACTATCTGACCCTCACTTTTCTCATCTATAAAATGGGCTGAAAACCCCATCGGAATGTTGAAAAGGTTCAGTTTGATGGGTAATATCTGTAAAAGCTGTAAGGACAGGCTATTAAAATTCAAATTTTGACCCAGATGTGAAATATTAGATGCTCAAATGAGTGTGAGAACATGTCACTCAGGAGAAATCTTTAAAATGCCAACTGGAAAACACAGACCCTGGAACCCCTTCCCCAGGATGAGAATATAAAGGGATCAGGGGCATGTTGGGGAGAGAGGCAAGGATGAGGGGATTTCTGCAGTTGCCATCTGTGGGGTCCCCACTCTGCCCTTCAAAAGCCAAGGGTTGTTGGTGCTGTCTCTTTCACTCGAGATGGGCACAGTAGCCCACACCTGTAATCCCAGCACTTTGGGAGGCGTAGAAGTATTCCTGGAGGACAGGAGGTTCAGACCAGCCTGGGCAACATAGTGAGACTCAGTCTCCACCAAAACCAAACAAAACAAAACAAAAAACGAGAGTGACAGAGGAGAAGGAGAGGGAGAGAGAGAACTCCCTTAGCAAGACAGCCTGCACAGGTAGGGATGTGTTCCCTGTAGCTGGGGGCTCCAGGCTTGGGGCTTTGCTTGCTGCTAGGACATTAAGTGATCTGTGTGGGATAGAGGAGCAGAGGTTGCGTGAAGAAGGAATTCTCTATCCAAAGGTGGAGCAAAGACTCTGTAATTTTCCCCTATGAATGACATTTAGGTCACTTGGACCTGTTTTGAGTCCTGTCCAAGAGGACCTCCTAGGTGTAGCGTGGTCTGCTGAAGGAGAGCCTCATTCACATCTAAGTAGTAGGATGCTCAGATCTGGAGAACCCCAGCTTGGGAATCCCCAAAGGACCCATGGAGATGCCCATCAGAGTCCACTTTCACCAGCTGCCTGCAGGAAAGCAGGGATGCATCCACCCAGGTGAGAACGGTCCTATTCTTCACCTCTCCCCTTTAATCCCCATCCCGTCCACCTCCTTCAAACCCTGGCAGGCTCCCAAATAGCAGCTAGTGAATGGGGGAGGAGACTGGTGGAGAAAGAGATTGGAAGTGGCTATTGCCTCCCCAAAGGCTGGCTGCCCACCTGTAGGCTTTATCAAGGAGGATAATGGAGAGTGAAGTGTGGGTTAGTGTTTTGGGTAGGACACTTTTCAAACTGAGGAAACATGCTCTGTGACTCAGTGAATACGAGACTATCTCTAAGCTAAAAGTGAACAAAGACAAGTCATTGACTTGATGAGTTTTCATCTGGGGCAGAGGAAAAGCCTCCCCTGCTCAATAAGCTTTAACGAGTTAGTGGGAGAAAAAAATAGAGGTGTGCTTTGATCCTATTCCACCAGTGGAGCTTGTCCAACATGCCAGTCCTACAGGAATAAGGCTGGCTTTTGGCTTAAGGGACTGGCAATGATGTGGAGTGGGAGGAGACTTAGTATCTGCTTTATTTGCAACCACAGGTTAAAGATGGAAAAATTATTCTCAAAGCATTAATAGATCTATGAATCTATTAGCTGTTCCTCTTAAGAGAGGGGGCAGAGCAGTAGAGTTGGGGAAGGGGGATGTTGTCAGGTCCCCTGGGTCACTGCAGGCGGATGGAGTACTGGACAGCATGTGAAGTAGTTGGCTTGCATCTTCCCTTTCTGTAGCTTTTCCTCATCCAGTTTTTATTTAACAAAACCAATTGAACACCTATCACCTTTAACATGTTATACTATTTCCATCCACAGGGCTCTCAGCCTCTTAGTGCTGGACAGAACCTCTGTTCTTAGAAAACAGCCTCCATTAAAATGCACTTATACTAAGGGGTGAAAGAATTCAGTGTTGATATTGTCAAGTGTGTGTATAGTATATTTATATATATTCTATAGTGAATGTATATCATATATATGCACAGAAATACACATGCAGTTGCAAAAACTGTAGGAGTTGAATGTCTAAAACAATTAGACATCACAGAAAAACATCAAAAGGAGAGGAAGGGCAGGCATGGTGGCTCATGCCTATAATCCCAGCACTTTGGGAGGCCGAGGTAGGCGGATCACTTGAGGTCAGAAGTTCAAAACCAGCCTGGCCAACATGGCGAAACCCTGTCTCTACTAAAAATACAAAAATCAGCTGGACGTGGTGGTACATCCCTGTAATCCTAGTTTCTTGGGAGGCTGAGGCAGGAGAATTGCTTGAACCTGGGAGGCAGAGGTTGCAGTGAGCTGAGATCGTGCCACTGCACTCCAGCCTGGGTGACAGAGCAAGACCCTGTCTCAAAAAAAAAAAAAAAAAAAAATGCAAGGGAAATCTATGATAACCCAGAGGTTCCCACTTTCCTTAGGGGGCCTCCCACGCTCCACTGTGGTCCTGGTTGGGCTGTCAGTCATTGCACTTTGCCCATGTAGCCAAAGGATCAGGCACATGCTTCAGATGGATCAAATGATTTTTTCTGCCAGGAATGGGAATTTGTAGTGATGATATCAGGAATAAAATCAGCCGAAGACGAGTCATTTAGACATTGACAACACAGCGGAGCTGTTCACAGCTCCATCTCCTGAAATTCTCCAAACCTGCCCTTGCGTCTGTCCTTCCAAAAACCCTGTTGATCAGCATTTTTTTTTTTTTTTTTGATTCAGTTCAGCCAACTCTTCTTGTTTAAAGTAGACTGTTAGGGGTTATAACCAACAGCTCTAAAATGGACACATCACTGTTATGTTTTAGCCAGTTTCCTTCTAGTATTTTTTTTCTATTGTTTGCATTCTTTGGTGGGTTATGAGACAGAGCTTAAATCAAAGGTTTCGGAGGCTTGCAGCCTCTGTGAGCAGAGGCAGACATGGCAGCTCTCATTCTGGAGCAGGAATGGCCTGAGGGTCACCCTATCCTCTGTCCTCACTTGACAGCAGAGGAGACTGAAGGCCACTGGAAGGGCTGTGACTCACCCTGCACACCTTGCTTGCTGTGCAGTGGAATTTTTGTTGCTAATGCCAAGTGCTCTCCAGTGTGCACAAGCTGGAGGCATTTAGCTGTGCAAGCGAGGCGCTTCATGTACTTACTGTATGCTTAACGTTTTAATAGACACTGGGCGTTATTGAAGGACACCATAAGATACTGTATTTACTTCCTGACTCATTTCATCAAAGGGAAATATAGAAGAGATAAGGGTGCCTAATATGTCAAGGAAGAAAAAAAATTTTTTAGAAAAATAATCTTTCCAAGCCTGGTGCAGTAGCTCATGCCTGTAATCCTAGTAGTTTGGGAGGCTGAGGCAGGAAGATTGTGTGAGTTCAGGAGTTCGAGACTAGTCTGGGCAACAGGGTGGGACCCCACATCTCTACAAACAAAAACAAAAACAAAAACAAAAAACCAACCAACCAAACAAACAAACAAAAAACTGGCTGGGCTTCCCAGCTGCTAGGGTGGATTGCTTGAGCCTGGGAGGCAGAGGTTGCAATGAGCTGAGAACATGCGACTATACTCCAGCCTGAGTGACAGAGCCAGACCCTATCTCAATAATAATAATAATATCATCATCATCATCATCATCATCATCTTCTCAGTGTTATTGATGTGAAAGTGAGGAGATGGGGATGCGGTGAGTGAGTACATGAGGGTGGAAGTGGGAAAGGGAGAGGGGATCACTTTAGTACAAAAGACACAGAAAACGCCTCCACAAATTCCCCTTCCAATCTCGGTGTCTCAATAAGCAATGGAAAGTGATTAGGTTTAATGAGGCTGTTATTGTCTCCACATCCTCCCTTTTCCAGCTACCCTCTCTGGCTGCCCTGATACCACCCTTGTTCTTGCTGTGCATTCAGAATATGCTTTCAGAGAGATTTTAATGACCAGTTTACAAGGACCATCTCTTTTGAGACAGCATGGCTGGGATTAAGTTTAAACCATCTGCTTTTAAATACAAGGAGTGAGGACAGACTAAGAACATTTCAAAGACATAATTTACGACTCAAGGAGCCTTGAACTGCCCCAGGTAAGGAGGCCGTGGTCCCCTTTCCATCATGAGGCACAGACCTGGGCCCCAGCCTGGAAGAAACAGTCCCTGCTTGAGAAGAGGCCTGTCTTGGTGTTCAGGTTTCAGACATCCGTGTCCCTAGGGTGCCATTTCCTGTCTGTAAATGTAAGTTTTAAGCTCTTGGTGTGTTTTTTTGCACTCCAAAGTAAACAGAGCACCTGGATTTAATCAGTCAGACAGTAACAGAGTCACGCTGTCAGTCCCTTCATAAGTCCCCACCCCCAGGTAAGGGCCAGGAGGTGGGGCGAGCAGTGAGGCAGCCCGACAGTCCTGGTGGATTTGCTTCCTCGTGGACTTGTTATTAATGAGTGTCTTGCAGCCTCGTGGACTCAAGGGTCTCGTCACAGTATTCATGGACCGTTCTCTAGAACCTTGTCTGACTTGAGAGAGAGGGGCTGCTGGGCGGGCCTGGAGCACTTCACATGCCAGACAAGAGCTGCAAGTTCCATTGGTATGTTTCACGAACCACATTTGAGCCTCAAATCTGAAAACATTTTGGCACTTTCTTTGCATTTAAAAAATGTTTCAGGTCCAGGAGCGATGGCTCACACCTGTAATCCCAGCACTTTGGGATGCCGAGGCGGTAGATCACCTGAGGTCAGGAGTTCGAGACCAGCCTGGCCAGCATGGTGAAATCCCGTCTCTACTGAAAATACAAAATTAGGCAGTCTTGGTGGTGCAAGGCTTTAATCCCAGATACTTGGGAGGCTGAGGCAGGAGAATCGCTTGAACCCAGGAGGCGGAGGTTGCAGTGAGTCAAGATTGTGCCATTGCACTCCAGCCTGGGCAACAACAGTGAAATTCCATCTCAAAAAGAAAAAAAAAAAGTTTCATGAAAAATTTATTTTCTTCCAAATGAAGGTTTTTTGCTTTTGGACGCCTGCTCCTTTGTTAAGGTCCTGAAAGTGAGGTCATGGGTTCTGATTTAATGAAGGACTGGCCACACCAGGCAGCAATTGCTGGGCTCTGAGTGAATTCGTGAATGCTAAAGATGGCCCGACTGGTCGCAGCTTCCAGAAAGAAGGGATCCTTTCCGAATGCAATCGCCAGTGAACTTCACATCTACCCTTGGTATTGGTAAGATTCTGAAACGAGTTGCTTTTCTAAGCATCTGGAGAGGGGCCCGGGGATGACTATTGAAGCAGTTGGCATTGATTGGGCTTCTGTCTGTTCTGAAACTGGCATCATGGAATACTTTGTGGGGCATGGGGGCATGGGACCTCTGAGATTCAGCAGACCCTTTTGCCAGTGCTGCCTCTTCATTTCTTTGCAGGCAGGCTGGTGAAAGTGACTGAGAGTCTAGAAGGAAGCTAATGTGTCTCAATGGGTCACTGTGACCTTGTAGAGAGCACCTGAGCCTGAGCAGAAGCCACGCATCTATGTCCTCAGCAACACCCTCTTCCCCTGGTTCATTAATTATTTTGGGGGCAGGCATTGCTTTTCTTTTAGTTTCAATTTGATAAAGCAAATTCATAACTTTTAAAATAGTTTTTCAAACTTGGAACGAGAGCTATGGAGAAGGCATGATTTATCTCGTTTATGTTTTTCTTCTCCTTCTTTCCCTCTCTGGGTTATTTTCCTGACAAATATAAACTAAATATTTTTTTAAAGTCCAACAACTCCTTACTTTGATTTTTTAAGACCTACAAATTTGGAAATATTATTTCAAAAAGTTGGATTTTGGATGTTTGAAACATGCCCAGTTCATAATGGATCAAGGTTACAATGGTGATTTGGGGATTATTTTTGTGCATGGGGATCATCTGCCAAAAGCAAGAAACAAACCCTCAACTAAGCAAAAAATGCCTGAACACAGTTTGTCGCAAAAAGCTACTAGTTCCAGTTCATCCTGGGGTATCTGTGCTCGACAGGAACAGAACAGTCGTGTTTTCTGTGATAGTTGCTCAGACCTCAAGGATGCTGTGACCTCAAAGAGTAACTGGAGTTTTTCCTTTCTTCAAAATACTTATCAAGCCCTGAGTTTCTGACAGTTTTTGGAATATATGCAAACAAAAGACAAACATCCTATTTATTAAAACACACCAGATAGCAGGAAGAAAACAATACAAATTTCTTTAGGGAAAAAAGAAATCCAATTTATAGGCTGGATGTGGTGCCCTTGACTGTAATCTCAGTACTTCGAGAGGCAGAGATGGAAGGATTGCTGGAGCCCGGGGGTTCAAGACCAGCCTGGGCAACATAGCAAGACTCTGTTTCTACAAAAAAAAAAAAAAAAGCCAGGTCTAGTGGCATGTGCCTGTAGTCCCAGCTACTTGGGAGGCTGAGGCAGGAGGATAGGAGGCTAGAAAGTTGAGGCTGCGGTGAGCTATGATTGTGCCACTTTACTTTAGCCTGGGTGACACAGTGACCTTGTCTCAAAAAAAGAAAAGAAAATAAAAGAAAAATCCAGTTTATATGGTTGAAGTAAGCAAGGAAACTCTTCCTCTCCACTTCCTTTATTAGGAAGGGCTTAAAGAGGAAAAAGGGAAATTAAAAAATTCAAAAATAAAAGGATCTGTACATAAAATGTTAGAGTATGCAAGGGTGATGCTGCTGAATTTGTGGTCTATTAGAGATCAGGGTTATAGTCCCAGACACCCACGGTTGGAATTCCCTGTGCCACAGGAGCTAGGACTTGTGTTGTGGTTGGAGCCCTGTGGAACTGTGCTGCCTTTGTTTTCTCTGATATTTCTTGATAGGTGGGCCCCCTTCTATTACCACAAATTGCTAATGATGCCAAGCTAGAAGGCAGGAAGAAGGCTCAAAATGATCTCAGAAGGTTAGAGCAATAGACTCAGCTAGCCATGGTGACATTTAATGTGACCTCTGGTTTAAAAGACCACCTTCCCTTGTGGGGTGGCATTAGTAGGGGTCCAATGCAGAACGGGAGAATTACCACCTTGCTTAAAACCCGTTGGTGGCAAGTCAAAGGCCTTAACTCACTTTTAAGACCCTGTGAGGCTCTGCCTACCTCTCTAGAGCCTCACCATGATGCACTCTTCCCCCTCACTCTCTGTGGCTCAGCTACAATGGGCTCCGTTCAGTCTTAAATGCAACTCGATATCTCTTTCCTCAGGGCTTTGCTCTACCTGTTTCTCCTGCATAGAATCTTTTGCCTGCACAGGCCTCCATTTAAACATCACTTCATTGTTCAGGCACAGTGTACTGAACTTGTACTCTATGCCAGCCACTAGATGCTGGAGATATGAGGGGAAACAAAGACCAAAAAAACCTTATACCTGCCTTCGCAGTGCAAGAGATACAATCAGACACAAACCATGTGCTGAAAGGTATGAGAGAGAGCTGAATGGTGCTCCAAGAACATGAGCTGGGACTGAGTTGAGATCTGGAGAAAGAGCAGGAATAGGGATTAAAGGGAATGGGGTGTGCAAAGGCCCTGTGGTAGAGGGATCATAGAGCATTTAAGGAACTCAGGGAGGGCCAGTGTGCCTGGAATGCAAAGAACATGGAGTAGCCTGGCATGATGGCTCATGTCTATCATCCTAGCACTTTGGGACACAGAGGCGGGAGGATAGCTTGAAGCCAGGAGTTCAAGACCAGTCTGGGCAACATAGTGAGAGGCCCATTTTTACAAAAAATTGTTTAAACTAGCTGGGCATGGTGGCATGCACCTGTAGTTCCAGCTACTCAAGAGGCTGAGGTGGGAGAATCCCTTGAACCCAGGAGGTTGAGGCTGCAGTGAGCTGTATTTGTGCCACTGCACTCCAGCCTAGGCAACTGAGTGAGATCCTGTCTCAAAAACCAAACCAAAACAAAACGAACCCAATCAACAGAGAATGTGCAGTAGAATGGGCATGGTATGGGATGAACATAGAAGGGTTTGCCTCTCTCTTTTATTTTTTCTTGAGCAGGGTCTGACTCTGCTGCCCAGGCAGGTGTGCAGCGGCGCCATCACTGCTCACTGCAGCCTTGACCTCCTAGGTTTAACTGATCCTCCCATCTTAACTGGTGCATGCTATATCATACCTAGCTAATTTTTAATTTTTTTTTTGTGGAGACAGGGTCTCGCTTTGTTTTCCAGGCTGGTCTCTAACTCCCAAGCTTAAGCAATCATCCTGCCTTGGCCTCCCAAATGGCTGGGATTAAAGGCATGAGCCACTGCATCCAGCCTTTGCCTCTTCATTTTCTGGATTTTCTGTTGTTGGTACTGTGTTTGAAGAGGCTGAATTAGAACTAACAGATCTGTTCGACAGGCAATTTACACATGAGATAGAAGCTTTAGCTGGAGTCAGTGTTTTACTCAACAGATATTCATTGGGCAGTTATACTGTGCTGAGCAGTGTGTTGGCTGCTGGGGGCACCTATGGGAGGACACAAGGCAGATATGGTCCCAGACCTCCTGAGGCCACACCGACAAATAAGTAAGCAACACAACACAAGCTGAGTGCCCTCACAGAGTATGCAATATTGGAGCACCTGGGGGTGGGCAAAGGAGCCTAGACTGGGGAGCTCAGAAATAGCTTCCTGGAAGAAATGACTGGCTGAGATGAGAAGGACCAGTAAGAGTCTTCTCAGTGAAAGGCCAGGAACAATGTTCCGTGCTGCCTGAACACCACGGACTGCGTGTACTGAGCCCCAAGCTCAACCGGGAGTGTGCATTCACCCATCTCTTGCATTAGGGGTATTTTAGTCCTACCAAAGTTTAAGAAGCTTTGAGTGGAACCCAGGCTTTGACAAATGAGCTGGTATTCCAACTCCATCACTGCACAGCAGTGTGACCACAGACAAGCGCCTATTCTCAGCCTCATCTACACAATGCAATAATAACACTGAGCGTATTGAGTTATCAGGATGATCCAATGAAGTAGAATGGGTACCCAGCAAAGGTCCACACTTCTTCCCTTTCCTGAAACACTCTCTTTTATTTTTATGTATCTGCCCCAAGTAGTCCACTCTGGAGCAGATATATGGGTTGAAGCGCAGAGGCAGAGATGAGAGTGGTTTCAGATCCGTTGTTTGGCAGAGGATCTGAATCTCAAGAGATAATGTGAGAAGACACTGATTTTTCATGCCAGAGAAGAGAAGTCAAACCACAGGGCCTGGAGCCCTGGGAATAGTTGTGTGGGGAAGTGGTATAAGTGGCACTGCTGTTCTCAGGGAAGTGGCATAGTGGCACTGCCATCTTCATGGCACCTTGTAAATCCAGATTGCTTATTTTAAAACTGAACTTGAACTGACTTCTTCAGGAGAACTGTAGCTGCTAGGGGAGAGACAATGTGTGTCAGGGCTTTTCTGCTCGTGCAGATGGTGACATCACAAACAGACCCCTCCCTGGCTATTTATGCTTATTTAGTCAAATAAGGGCAGTATTCCCTTGGACAAATAAAACAAATTACTTTAGTATCTTACTGAGGTGCCTGCAGACCCTCTGTTCTTTAAGAATGAGACAGGACAGCTGGGCCTGAACTGCTGGGGCAGGGATGCGTTCTCTCCTTGGGGAAGTGTGGCATTGGCAGGGGTAATGTTCACCTCAGGGAGGTGTGAGCATCCTGGACTGTCCTGTGTTGGCCTTCTTTGCAAATCTCTTTCCCCTGTTGAGCCTTGGGGTCCTCATCTACAAAAGGAGAGGCCAGATCAGAAGACGACAAGGGTGATGCTCATCCCACCTGCATGACCTCACGTAGCCTCATAATAACTCTCTGAACTTGGAGGCCAAGTATCCATCCCATTGTCAGATGACACAGCTGAGTTAGAGAACTCAGTCACGTGACCAAGAAGTGATATGGCCAGGCCTATTGACTCCAAGTGCAAGCTTGATTGGAACCAACAGGACTTTCCAAAAGAAATCATCACTTATCATAACTCTCAGGACAAAGTGAGAGTAATATATGGATAGGTATATGCTGACTGGTTGGCTTATTTTGAATTTATTTTTTATTTTTGAGACAAGGTCTCCCTCTGTTCCCCAGGCTGGAGTGCAATGGTATGATCACAGGTCACTGCAGCTTCATTCTTGGGCTCAAGGGATCCTCCTGCCTCGGCCTCCCCAGTAGCTGGGATGCCTAGCTAATTTTTAATTTTTTGTAGAGATGAGGTCTTGCTATATTGCTCAGCCTGGTCTCGAGTTCATGGCTCAAGAGATTCTCCTGCCTCGCTTGGTCACCAATTGGCTTTTTGATTGCAAGGAACAGAGACTCTTCAGTGAGCCATGCAACAGGGTGTTGCCACAACGTTCCTACTGTCCTGAACTCACACGTGGCTCCCACAGCTTTTTGGAATATGCAAATGCTGTCTTGTAGGGGGTCTCCCAGCATTTTCTCCCGCTGTTAACCAACAAACCAGACAACAACCAACCAAGCAATTAACTACAGTCCATTCTCACATTTTGTGGAATCCATATTTGCAAATTCTTCTACTCACCGAAATTTACTTGTACTACCCCAGATCAAACCCGTAGCATGTTCGCAGTCATTCTTTGACATGTGAAAAATGATGAAAAATTTGAGTTGCCTGATGCATAGTCCCCAGCTGAGGCAATGCAAGGTGAGGCTCTGCCTTCTTGAATCAGCTGTCAGGCTGTGGACTTGCCTTCTTTTCACCGTCTATTTACTGCCATGTTTTTTGCATTTCTCTCTTTTTTTATTGGCAATTTTTCTGTTTAAAATGCCCCTAAAGCCGGGCGCGGTGGCTTGAGCCTGTAATCCCAGAACTTTGGGAGGCTGAGGCAGGCAGATCACTTGAGGTCAGGACTTTGAGACAAACTTGGCCAACATGATGAAAGCCCATCTCTACTAAAAATACAAAAAATTAGCTGGGCATGGTGGTGGGCACCTACAATCCCAGCTATTTGGGAGGCTTAGGCATGAGAATTGTTTGAACCCAGGTGGCGGTGGTTGTGGTGAACTGAGATTGTGCCACTACACTCCAGCCTGGGCGACGGAGCAAGACTGTCTCAAAATAAATAAATAAAAATAAAATAAAACAAAATAAAATGCCCCTAAGGGTATTTTATACAACACTGAAGTGCTGTCTAGTGTTTTTAAGGCCAAGAAGGCTGGGATGAGCCTTATGGAGAAGATACGTGTTAGATAAGCTTGTTCAGAGGTGAGCTGTAGTGCCATTGCCTGTGAGTTCAATGTTAATGAATCAACCTTATATGTTAAATAAGGTGTCTTGAAAGAGAAACACATATAAAACAAGGTTATGTATTAATTCATTGACAAAAATGTACTGGAGGCTTGCAGGAAAGTAACCACAAATTTCCCCTAGGAACAATGGTTTGGTATTGGTTAATTCAGTGCCCTTGGCAACTTCATAGAACATAACTATCTCAACTAATAAGACTCGACTGAATATCCTGATCACATGGTTTATGCAAGAGGCCCTGACTCTGTTGTTCCCTCTCTATTTTTGGCCAGAGCAAATTTTTTCAGGTTGGCCACCCTAAGGTCAAGCACTGTATTAATCCATTTTCATGCTGTTGATAAAGACATAACCTGAGACTGGGTAATTTATACAGAAAAAAAGGTTTAATGGACTTACAGTTCCATGTAACTGGGGAGGCTTCACAATCCTGGCAGAAGACAAGGAGGAGCAAATCACATCTTACATGGATGGCAGCAGGCAAAGAGAGAGAGCTTATGCAGGGAAACTCCCATTTTTAAAACCATCAGATCTCATGAGACTTATTCACTATCACAAGAACAGCATGGAAAAGTCTTTCTCCCATGATTCATTTATCTCCCACCGGATCCCTCCCACAACATATGGGAATTATGGGAGCTAGAGGATGAGATTTGGGTGGAGACACAGAGTCAAACCATATCAAGCGCCCACCTATAGGAGTGAGGGATCACCTGGTACCAGCGTAGTGACAGACAAAACAACCATGTAGGGCTGCTTCCCGGGGAGGAGGCCTGGGTTAGAAGCAGGGGCAGTTTCCTTCAGAATGGGGTTGTGAACCAGGCAGGGATCCAAAGCAGATGTCACTCATGTTATCACAGGGTCTAAATGCCTCCTCAGCAGTGGAGGCCCATGTTTGAAGTGAAGGAAAAAAAAAAGGAAGTTTTAGAAGAAACAAAATCAGACAGGAGGATGAATTGAGGCAAACTGGACCATTGTAAGAACAGCCTTTAATGCTTGAATTGACCAGAGACAAGAGAGCTGGAAGGGGCTAGAAAGAAGGAAACAGACATTGAATGTAATTTCCCTAGTTATACGGAAAGGGCCTGAGATGTAATACTTAAGAAAGAGGTTCTGGTCGGAATCTAGGGAAGGCAGGCCAGGGCTTGGGGGTCTGTAGTCTGCAGAGAGACAGCTCAGATCAGGATGTGAAAGTGGATCCGGGCCCAGCCAGGGGTGCCAGGTGTCTCCAGAGCCAGGGCTGCAGGACTAGGCTTCCCAGAGGGCCAAGGGAGAGCTATTATGAACTGGACTATTTTGACAGGGGTGATAAGCTGGTTATAGCAACAAGACTGGGTCAATTTGACATTTCATTACCTTTGTATAAATTGGAACCTGAGATCCCTGTGGCTGGTAATAAAATAGTTTCTCTCTGCAATCAGTGGATTGAATGTGTAGGAGAGTCATGAAACAAGATAATGGAAGGGCTATAATTTATTCTCAAGCAAATAGTTCTGCCCTGGTTTCACACTCCAACCATCTGTTTGGTCAGCAGCTTACATGTATTGGAGGCTGCATGGTGCAGCCTCCTATGCACAGGGAAGACATGCCCTTCCTCAGCCAGGTCTCACTGCTGATCCTTTCCAATGAGGTTCCCTCAACTGTGTCACCTGCCAGGACAGAGAGAGAGGAGTGTGGCTGCTCTAAGAGGTGAATTAGAGAGTCAAATCCTGCTTGATTCACTCCTGTGACAGGAGAGGGGCTGAGGATGTGGCTTCCCAAACTGATCCCTCTCACTGTGCCTGGAAAACCAGAGCGCATCTGTTCATGCTCTGCAAATAATTCTCTTTGGGGCTGGAGGAGAAGATGTGCCAGGAGACTTTTCTCCCTAAATCCATCAATCAGCTCATGTCACTCTCCTAACCTTCCAGGACACAGATGCAAAGGCCATTCAGGCATTTGGTTTTGAGCTTCCCCTACACGCCCTGCCAGCCTTCACCATAGACTCCATTCCCGACCTGCAGTCTCCTTAGGGGAGTGTCCACTGAAGTCTTTACCAAGTCCCCAGACACCAATCTTGACGTGTTTTGACGATTCACAAACACTACTGCAGATCAGTTAACGTCCCTCTTAACTAACTCATTAGAAACAGTTCTGCCCGTTATAGGATGACAGCACCACGGAAAGACAAAAGTGTGTCACGGGGCTTCTGTGCCCACTACCATGGGGATGTGCTGGGATTTCCTCTCTCCGCTTACATGCATCAATATTCTGTGCACCTGAGCCAGCTCAGCGCCCTCAGAGCGTCTCCTGTTCTTCCTCTGAGGCTGAAGATCTGAAAAGGAACTTGCCCTTATAAGGGGATGAACAGAAAATAGCTCCTCTCTACTTTCCACTTACAAGACAGAAATTTGTCTTGTAATTTCAGAGAAACTATCTGGTGGTAGCTCTGACACTCCAAACGGTTTTGTTCTTGGGTTATCCGGGTCTCCGGGGAGAGAAAACAGGCCAAGAAGGTGGACCCAGAACGACAGTGCTAGTAGAGTGAAGATTTCGGAAGAAGTTTAACTTTGTGAATAGGAAGGACATGCATTCCTCAAGCTTTAGGCAGGGCTGAACTGTGTGGCCTTTGCAAGAAAATTAGGAGGTATATTAGTAGGATGGGCTATTCCTAAGCAACTGGAGAGAGAGCTGGTCACCACCATTGCCAATGGAGAAGATAAAACTGGAATTGAACCACCATGCACCATTTGTGTCCCGGGCCCACCAGTTCCAACCCCTGGGTCTAGTGAAGGTTGTGTCTCCCCTCAGAGTCAGGGAAATCCTGAGCAGAGAAAAGTCCCAGTAACATCTAGTGGATTCCCAAGGCTAGAGGGATCTCCAGAAATAAGGAAAACCATGGGCCTGTGGCCTCATCAACCTGGCCAACATCTCTGCTCCTGTGCTTCTAGGATCTGCTGCCCACTGCAGCTGGAGCGATAGTTGGCAGGTGCCAGTTGCTCACATCACTCCTCTATCCACAGTCTTTCAGTGGGCTCTCATAGATCTTAAAATACAAACCCAAAGCCAAACCCAAGTGCTTCCAAGGCCCTGTGGGACCTGGTCCTTCCTCTCTGTCCCCTTTCCCCTCTAACATATCATTCTTTGTTCTCAGATGTGATCAGACAGGCCTCTTTCTGGTTCCCCAAATCCTTCCTTAGGGTGTCTGCCCACACGACTCTCTCTACCTGGATGAGTTTTCCCATTTCTTCCCACGTACCTCTCTACTTATGTGGGAAGATAGTGCCTATACCTAATTCTTACTTTGCTAATTTCAGTGGCTCTCAGGTGCACTGAGTTGGATGAACCATGATCTTTGCTTCATCACACATTTTCACTTTTGGCCCATGCATGAGTCATTGTTATATAGTCATTTTTAATAATGTAAGAAGCACTCATATGCAAACCCTCCAAAATGAGAACCAGGGCTTTGAGGTAACTGCTATCCCAAATTCTGGGTTCATTGTTCCTTTTTCCTTTACCCATGGTGTATATTTGCAGAGTATACATACATATATATACACACACACACACAAACACATATGTGTGTGTGTATATATGTAGGTATATGTAGATATATGTATACATACGTGTACATAAAGATATACATATATATTGCCAGGTGGGTAGATGACCTGAGGTCAGGAGTTCGAGACCAGCCTGGCCAACATGGTGAAACTCTGTCTCTACTAAAAATACAAAAAGTAGCTGGGTGTGGTAGCAAGCACCTGTAATAGCAGCTACTTTGGAGGTGGAGGCAGGAGAATTGCTTGAACGTGGGAGGTGGAAGTTGCAGTGAGCCAAGACCACACCACTGTACTCCAGCCTAGGCAACAGAGCTAGACTCATCTCAAAAAAAAAAAAAAAAGAGATACATATATATGTATACACACACACACACACATACACAAACATATATATATTTCATTACCTATGTGTAATTTGAAACCCGACTTTCTTGTGGCTGGTAATAAAATAGTCCTCTCTTTGCCATCAGTGTTTTGAAGGAAGACAGGCAAGGAGATGTATCAGAGCAATATATATATATATACATGAATCAGTAGTGTGTGCTCATGTCACAGAAAAGAAGTGCAAATAAAAAAACAAGAGGAAAAAATATGTGTGTGTATAGTTTTTGTTGTTGTTGTTGTTCTTTTAAACTTTAATCTACTAAAAAAAGTCTCATTCTGCATATAGTCTTTGGGGACTTCCATTAAGCTAATATCACAGTGCTGAAATTCATCTGTATCAGTGATCAGCAAATGGTGGCCTCTGCCCCAGATCTACCCTGCTGCCTGTTTTTTTACTGTCCACAAGCTGAAAATGGTTTCTACATTTTTAATTAATTAATTTATTTATTTATTTTTGAGACGGAGTTTCACTCCTTTTTGCCCAGGCTGGAGTGCAAGGGTACTATCTTGGCTCACTGCAACCTCCGCCTCCCGGATTCAAGCAATTCTCCTGCCTCAGCCTCCCAAGTAGCTGGGACTATAGGCACGTGCCACCATGTCTGGCTAATTTTTGTATTTTTAGTAGAGACGGAGTTTCACCATGCTGGCAGGACTGGTCTTGAACTCCTGACCTCAGGTGATCTGCCCGCCTCAGCCTCCCAAAGTACTAGGATTACAAGTGTGAGCCACCACACCCAGCCAGTTTCTACATTTTTGAATGGTTGAAAAAACAATCAAAATATTTTTTGTGCTGTTTGAAATTCAACTTTTAGTGTTATAAATAGAGTTTGGCTGAAATACAGCTGCGTCTGTTTTTCTATGGCTGCTTTCGCATGGTAGCAGTAGAGATGAGTAGTAGTGACAGAGACCTTATGGTTCCCAAAGCCTAAGATACCTGCAGACCCCTGATCTACATCATCATATATGATGTAATATTCCACTGTATATTCTTCCGCTTCTTCATCAATGAGCTTTTGGTTGTTTTGGTAAAGAGTGTGTATTATTAACTTCTAGCCAAATTGTGTTGTATGCAGATGTCACAGTCTGTATGACACTTACTTTTTGAAATTCATTGAGATTATTTTTATGGCATTGCTCCCGATCAGTTATTGGAAACATAGCAGGTGTTCTTCAGGGGAAATGCATATGTATGTTGCACTGATTTTACATTCATTAGGCCAAGCTTGTTCATTGAGTTTTACAGATCTTCTGCATCCTTGATGATTTTTTCCCTTGTCTTATGGCTCATTCAAAAACAAAAACATATATTGAAATATTCTATTATGATGGTGGACTTAGTATTTCTCCCTGAAGATTGATATTTAAGTTGTTTCTCATATTTTGAAGGTTTTTTTTTTTTAGTATATATGTGTTTTTTCATTTTGTTTTGTTTTGTTTGGCTTGGTTTTTGAGATAGAATCTTGCTTTGTCAGATTCTCTCAGGCTGGAGTGCAGTGGGATGAACTCAGCTCATTGCAACCTCCACCTCCTGGGTTCAAGAGATTCTCCTGCCCCATCCTCCTGAGTAGCTGGGGCTACAGGCGCACACCACCACCATGCCCAGCTAATTTTTGTATTTCTAATAGAGACGGCACTTGCCATGTTGGCCAGGCCGGTCTTGAACCCCTGACCTCAGGTAATCCACGTGCCTCGGCCTCCCAAAGTGCTGGAATTACAAGCATGAGCCACCACACCTGGCCTGGCATATATGTGTTTAAAATAACATCTTAGCAAATGGAATATTTTACCCTTATGTATTGATCCTTGCTGTCACCAACAATGTCATCTATATTGCCATTGATAATATTAATTATGTAGATATACAGATTAATATAAACAAATGTGCATATACCAGCTCTCTGGTCCTGATAGCAGTGAGTTCTCAGATAGTTGTCCAGAGGAAGGATCTCCCGTCTGTCCTAGCAGGTTGACAGCGATGGCTGGATATCTGGTAGCCTTATGGATGGCACTGCGTTGTTCAGGACCCTCTTTAACAGACCTACTGTGGGGAGTTCTGACTCTCCTCTGGAGTTACCAGCAAGGCAGGCCAGGGTGACAATGGGGTTATGTGAGGGGGTTCCCAATTACAGAAACGACGGCCAGGGGCTGGCTACCTCAGCCACTATTCTTGACAAATCTACCAAAAATGCATAGCAAAGGCAGACACACTCCTATATTAAACATAGCAGAGGCACCCACATTCAACTGCCATATTATAGTCAGGTTACACGGAGCACTTTTACATTCATCTAAAGCTCTGAGAACTTAAAGGGTTATCCAGTGACTAAAGGAAGTTTCATTTCAAACAGAGTCCTTGGACAGATAGGGACCCTTTTGACCAGTGGTCAGGTACCTCTGTATATTGCTTATAATATCTGTACTTTTCCTTCACAGCATGTATTACAATAGGTAATTATATTTTCTGTGTTGTTGTGTAGTATCTATTTACCATCTTTTTCACCTAAACTGTAAACTCCTCTAGGGCAGGGGCTATGTTTGTGTGCTCATGGTTCAAGGCAGCTCACAGAATGCCCAGCCCAAAAATAGGTGCTCAATGAATGTGTGTCCAGTGGAACAGGCTTGAATTGATTACAGCTCAATAATCTGCCAGCCTTTCTTCTGAACCCAATCCTTTTATCTCAGGCCCTAGGTATAGCCTGTATGTTCTGTTCTACATCACTTTAAAAAGCAGAACTAATGTCAAAACATGGACATTTGAGAGCAGTAGATGTTGGTTCATAGCAAGAAAGAATGTTTTAGCAGATCCTCTTTTAACAGAGCAATGCAACAGACTTCCTTATAAGTAATGTTATTGGCTGGGGGTGGTGACTCTCGCCTGTATTCCTGGCATTTTGTGGGGCCAATGTGGGAGATTTGATTGAGGCAAGGGATTTGAGATTAGCAAGATCCCCATATCAAAGAAAAAGAAAAAAAAAAAAAAACAAGAATGTTCTCTGACAACAGAACTAAGTCAGCTGTGAAGAGAAAATTCAATGCGTAGATGGGGCGGACCAGGAACTAAAGTTTCACGCCCAAGGTCCAAGCAAACGCTGAGTGTCCAATGATCAGGGATGCTGTGGGAGAGATTCCAGCTTTGGGCAGGCAGTTGCACTGGGTTACTTTGTGATGGCTTCTAATTCTGCCATTCCATGAGCTTCCCACAGGCCTGCCTCTCAAGAATTGTGCTGCTGAAGAAAGACTCTGTAGGGTTTTAGCAGAAAAAGTTAAAAAAAAAAAAAAAGGAAGAAGAAGAAGAAGCAGCAGAAGCAGAAGAAAGCTAACTCTAGAGTGTCAATGGTGTTAAGTCAGGTTGTGTTTACCGTATTAATTTTCTATTGCTGTTGTAACAAATCACCACAAATGCAGTGATCCTGAAACAACACAAATGTATCCTCAAACTGTTCTGTAGGTCAGGATCCGCTAGGTCTGGCTGCACTAAAATCAAAGTGCCAGCAGGGTTGAATTCCTTTCTGAAGGCACTAGGGGAGAATCCATTTCCTTGTCTCCTCCACTTTCTAGAGGCCACCTGCTTTCTTTAGGTTGTGGCCCCTCCTCTGTCCTCAAATCAGCAGCGTGCCTCTCCCCCTCTGAGGGCTGCCAGAAAGACTTCTCTGCATTTAAGGCCCAGTGATTGTACTGAGCTCATCAGGATATTCCTGGATGATCTCCTTCTACAAGGTGCTTGACTTCATTCACATCTGCAAAGTCCCTTTTGCCATGGAAGGTAACACATTCTAGGGATTAGGACATGGACATTTCTGGGGTGGTGGTCATTATTCTGCCTACCACATTGACCAAGCCCTATCTATGACAGCCCAGGATTTCTTGGGGATCAGTAAGGGGTTTGTAAATCTTCATTTTATAAAATGAAATACCCAGGACTTTTTCTTTTTATTAGGTAAGCTATTGTTCTGTCACCCAGGCTGGAGTTCTGTGGGTTGATCATGGCTCACTGGAACCTTGACCTGGGCTCAAGTGATCCTCCCACCTCAGCCTCTTGAGTAGCTGGGACTACAGGTGTGAGCCACTACACCCAGCTAATTTTTTTTTTTTTTTTTTTTGAGATGTGATCTCCCTGTGTTGCCCAGGCTGGTCTCCAATGCCTGGACTGAAACGATCCTCCCCATTCAGCCTTCTAAAGTGCTGGGATTACAGGTGTAACCCACTTTGCCTGGCACATATGACTGTGAAAGAAAGATGTCATGTTAAAATCTTTGTATACCTCTTAAAATTTAATTGTACATTTCTACTTACCAGAGTGACAAACAGTTTTAAAACTATGAGTACCTGTAGAAACGATTTACACTCACGGTGTATAATGCCATCATCCAAGGCCGGCCTGGTGGAAACCAGCTTTGCCTTGTCAGCTCAGACTTGCCTTTTATCAGTGCCAAGGGATGATCTAACTCATGAGGCAGAGTCCAGGTAATTAATTAATTAATTAATTAAATTGGACATCAGATGCAGAGTGTCTAGTTAATTACACGCCTCAGCTCATGGCGTGCTATAACCAGCCTTGCAGGACTCCTCTCTGACTTTGTTTAGTTTCATTAATATTCCCCCTCTTTCCTCACCACGATTCCCGTCTTCTCTCCCCACATTCATCTGCTCTGATGTGTTTACCTTCCCTGCTTGGGTGTGTATGCTTTATTCCCTGTGGGCCTGGGACAGCGTTCTCAGGAGCACACCCCAGGAGAGGGCGTTCTACCCCATAGCCAGATGCGTTCCTGAGACTGTAGGATCCTATCTCAGAATGGGGTCCTTATTCCACACCCACCAGTGTGCTTGAGAGGATTGTTTAACTGCCCACTTTCTCCGCTCTGATGAGGGGAAGGTGGTAAGTGACTTTAATTTGCGCACTTGTGAAATTGAACACCATGTATACTTGTTATAGTCACATAGGCTTTCCTTTCTGTCAATTGCTAATTCCTACCTGTTGCTCACATTCTATGGGTTTCCATCTTTTCCTAATTGATTGCTAAAGGTTCCTTGCATGTTCTATAATAGACGTGATCTCTTGTTGATTTTTAAAATTGTGAATGTCTTCCAGATTTGCCACCAATTTGTCAATTTCATCTATTGTGTTTTAATGAACAGAAATCCTTAATTTTAAGAGATTTAAATCTATTGTTTCCCGCTTTTGTGGTTTATGCTTTTCAGGGGCTTATGTAAGAAATCCTTAGCTTCCTGACATCTTAGAGATAAGATGTCTCTCATCCATTGCACATTTATCTTACCACACTGGTTTTGCCTTTTGCTCTTAGGCCTTTAATCCATCTGCAGTTTATCTTTGTGTAAGCATGAGCAAGAGATGAAACTTTATTTTCCCCAGTGGACAGTCTCCTTGCCAAGTCAGCAGGGACTCACTTCCTGAGCTTGTGCTTTAGGTGTGCCTGCTGGCTTTGCAGCTTAACTCCTAAAGGGGAATCTACTTCCCTTACTTATAGCACTACCTCAACAGCATCTCTTGTGCTTCTCCCATGCACTTACAACTTACAACAAACATGAAACTGAAGTGTGGTGAGACAATTTGGAAAAGCATTTTATAATTTATGTGTCAAGTGTTATTTGCTTTGACCCAGTGAATCTGTTCTTGGGAACTGAAAAAAACTCCTCCGAGTTAAGATGGTCACTTATGTTTGTTAGTAAGCAGTTAGAAACAATCTAAAAGTCCCAGAAATGTAGAAATCATTGTCATAATAGCTTAGTCACTCAATGGCTAATTTGAAATAAGCACAAGTAATGATTACGAATGGTTTTTAGTAATAATATATAAAAATAACCATCACATAATGTTCGGTACAAAAGGAACAGAAAGCTGCACATACAATGAAAACTACATTAAAAAGTTAATAAATATCTTTACATGGCAAGATGATATGAGCATTCATTTCTTTTTCTGAATGTTCTGTATTTCCTAACTTTTATTATATGTTCATTTTATAATGGAAACAAACTGTATTTGTAAAAGTAAACTAAGCATCAGGTTTATATGCTTTTTTTTCTTTTTTTCTTTTTAAGACAGGGTCTTGCTCTGTCTGTTACCCAGGATGGAGTGCAGTGGTGTGATCATAGCTCACTGCAGCCTCAACCTCCCAGATTCAAGTGATCCTCCCACCTCAGCCTCCTGAGTAGCTAGGACTACAGGCACACACCACCATGCCTGGCTAATTTTTGTATTTTTTGTAGACACGGGGTCTCATTATGTTGTCAAGGCTGGTTTCAAACTCCTAGGCTCAAGTGATCCTCCCACCCTAGCCTCCCAAACTGCTGAGATTGCAGGCATGAGCCTATAAACCTGAGGTCAGACACGGTGGCTCATGCCTGCAATCTCAGCAGTTTGGGAGGCTAGGGTTTGTATGCTTAATTCAATCACTCACACTTTACCCGAGCAACTCTCTGCCAGGGGTCACGGAGGCCACGTCCCCTAGCATCATCACACACCCACAGGTTGTACACTGTGGTTACAGTTTCTGAACGTGAAGTATCTCTCATGCAGAAGTAGACTGACCATGTCCCAAAGCCCACAGAACCGAAGACTTCTCAGCTGTGAGGAAGAAATTCAACACTCAGGCCAGTTACTTGTTCCTTCTTGTTTCTGAAGAAATGCCGCTCCCATGGGGTCCTTGCTTAAATACTGGGCTGATGTGGGACTATTCTCTGAAGCGTGATCCTAATAACTGTCCCTTCCCTCTCACGCTCCTCAAAATCAGAGCTACTTTTCCTCTTTCCCAAATCAGCCCATATTTTTAATGTCTCAGGATATTATGGTCCTGATATAGCTTGGATCTGTGTCCCGCCCAAATCTCATGCTGAATTGTAATCCCCAGTGTTGGAGGTGGGGCCGGATGGGAGGTGACTGGGTCATGGGAGTGGTTTCTCACGAATGGTTTAGCCCCATCCCACTTGGTCCTGTCCTAACAATAGTGAGTTCTCTGCAGATGTGGTCATTTAAAAGTGTGCAGGGGTTGGGTGCAGTGGCTCACGCCTATAATCCCAGCACTTTGGGAGGCCGAGGCAAGTGGATCATGAGGTCAGGAGTTCGAGACCAGCCTAGCCAATATGGTGAAACCCCATCTCTACTAAAAATACAAAAATTAGCATGGCATGGTGGTATACACCTGTATTCCCAGCTACTCGGGAGGCTGAAGCAGGAGAATTGCTTGAAGCCAGGAGGCTGAGGTTGCAGTGAGCTGAGACTGGGCCACTGCACTCCAGCCTGGGTGACAGAGAGACTCTGTCTCAAAAAATAAAATAAAATAAAATAAAATAAAATAAAAGTGTGCGGCACCTCTGCACGTTCCCCTCTTGCTTCTGCTCTGGCCATGTGATGAACCTACTTCCCCTTTGCTTTTCACCTTGATTGGAAGTTTCCTGAGGCCTCCACAGAAGCTCAGCAGATGCCAGCATGATGCTTCCTGCAAAGCCTACAGAACCGTGAACCAATGAAACCTCTTTCTTCGTAAATTGAGATATTTCTTTATCATAATGCAAGCATGGACTAATACAGGCCTGGATTAGATTTTTGATGGAGACATTCTATTTGTTAGATTTTGTGATGCTGCCTTCTTTCGCACCACAGCCTTCCTGAAATGTACCTGCTTCATGGAACTGTATATACGTGGCATCAGTGGTGGGAAGGTGGGCCTGTCCTGTCACCTTCTCCTCCTTAGCTGTACTGTGCCCTCCACTCACTTCCCTTTCTGCTCTCCCACAAGGTGAGAAGGCCTCCACATGGGTGAAAATTAAAGCCAACAGGAGAGCACTTCCAAGCCTCAGTTACTCAGGCTCCAGCACCAAAGACATGGCCTAATTATCAGCAATGGGGCCAGGCACAAGTTCTTTTTAGAAGAGTTGCCTACCAGGGAGAAACTGAACTGTTCTTTCACCATGGAGGCGAGGAAGAGCATGTCTGGAATGCAAGAGATCCCTTAGGGCGTATCTTGGTATTACCACAGCCTATGATTCAGGTCAATGGAAAACTACAATAACTACAATGGAAAACTACAATAAGTCAATCCAGGCAGGAAGGTGGGCCAGACCTTTTAGCAAAGAAGGCTTGGGTCACCCCAAAGGTAAAAAACCACACCAGCTGAGTTGTTTGCTGAGGGTGAAGGGGATATAGCACAATTAGTAGAAGAGGTAGTTGTAACTACAAGCCATGACCTCATGACCAGCTACAAAAATATGGTTATAGAAACCCACAACAGAAATGAATATTTCTTCCTTATTTGTTGTGAATATCCATTTGTACATATCTCTGTATCTATAGCAAGTATCTATAGTTTCTTCCCTCTCTTATCCTTCTATCATGTAACCTAAGATGTGTTGACCTTATACTATTTAAGTATTGTTAACTTTACATCATAGTTGTTAAATTACAGAATATCAAGGAGAAGGGTAAACATCACCCAAGAACTTTGCAACTTCTTCTGGGACAAGAATTAGTGGTTTTGATTTTATGTAGGAGAGTTGTATCATGTTAGGCAGAATGATGACCTTGTGACTGTTTTTCTCTTACTTTATTTTTTAAAAAGAGTTGGATTCTCACTCTGTCATCCAGGCTGAAGTGCAGTGGTGCAATCACGGCTCACTGCAACCTGGGATTCCTGGTTCAAGGGTTCAAGTGATCCTCTTGCCTTCCTGAGTAGCTGGGACTACAGGTGTGTGCCACCATGCCTGGCTAATTAAAAAAAAAAGTTTTTCTTGTAGAGATGAGGTCTTGCTATGTTGCCCAGGCTGGTTTTGACTCCTGGCCATAAGCGATCCTCCCACCTTAGTCTCCTAAAGTGCTTCTCTCAGGGATTAAGTATGGTGTAAGGAGGTGCCTGAGTGCTGAGGTGACAAGGTGAGGACTTGCGATGGTTAATTTTATGTGTCAGCCTGGCTAAGCCGTGGTGCCCAGATATGTGCTCACACATTACTCAGGATGTTTCTGTGTGTTTTTGGATGAAATTAACATATAAACAGATTGCCTTCCATAATGTGGGTGGGCCTTATCCAATCAGTTGAAGACCTGACTAGAGCAAAAGATTGACTGGCCTTGAGCAAAAAGGAATTTCCAACACACTGGCTTCAGGTTCGAATTGCAACTGGGTCTCCAGGCTAGTGGCCTTAGATTTGAATCTGGTTATAGGTCTGGAAACAAGGTGGTCCTGAGGAGAAATAGCAGTGTCTCCCAAACCCACTGCCAAGGCGAGGCCATGACAATTAACCTCAAGAAATGCAGGAAAATCTCCTCTGAATTCTTCATGAACAGGGACTGCAGTTTTCTCTCCCTAACTCCCAATATAGTAGGTGCTCAATAAACATTGTTTTAAAGAAAAAGCACAGGCCACGTGCGGTGGCTCTTGTCTGTTATCTCAGCACTTTGGGAGAATGAAGCAGGAGGACTGGTTGAGCCCAGGAGTTTGAGATCAATCTGCACAACATAGGAAGACCCTACTGCTGCACATATTACAGAAATTAGCCCGGCATGGTGGCATGCACCTGTAGTTCCAGGTACTTGGGAGGCTGAGCTGGGAGGATCACTTGAGCCCAGGTGTTTGAGGCTCCGGTGCAGTGAGTCATGATTGTGCCACTGCACTCCGGCCTGAGTGGATCACCTGAGGTCAGGAGTTCAAAACCAGCCTGGCCAACATGGTGAAACCCCATCCCTACTAAAAACACAAAAAATTAGTCAGGCATGGTGGCACACGCCTGTAATCCCAGGTACTCAAGAGGCTGAGACAGGAGACTTGCTTGAACCCGTGCGGTGGAGGTTGCAGTGAGCTGAGATCCCACCATTGCACTCCAGCCTGGGCAACAAGAGTGAAACTCTATCGAAAGAAAGAAAGAACGAAAGAAAGAAAGAAAGAGGAAAATAAAAAGAAAAAATAAAGAAAGAGCAAGAGATGAGAAAGATGACTTAAAGAAAGTAAAGTGCTAGAAACTCCCTCACTAATCACTTCTTTTTCGGTCCATCACAACCAGCGCTAAGCAGGAATGATGATGAGTTCTTGCTCATTGGCATCTGCCTAAGTTCACCTCTCCAGACCCTTTTCTGGGTTAATGAGGCTGAAGAGGAGCGAGCTCAGCCCAGAGGCCTGCAGACCTCACCAGTCCAAGTCCAATGAGAAGTCACTGCCCTCAGTGTGATCAGACACCTTCACTGTTAGGCCTTGGGATGTTTTTTCTTTTCTTACCTGATCCCTGCGCAGAAAAAGCCCTAAAGACAATGATGCTTTGTCTAACTCTGAAAGCCTGAGTGTGTCGCCTGCCCCAGGGAGACAAGAATGAAGAGTGGGGATGGGGGTGACTCATCAGTACTTGGTGAGGCTCCAGGGGCTGCGAGCAGAAGTAGAGAGGAGACAGCTTCCACCTGCGTCTTTCTTTAGCTCTCAAATCTGTGGGCTCTTGGAAAAGGCTCCACAGGAGGTCAGGTGGGAGTATGTGGCCGAAGGGAGCAGGCCTGGGGGCACGCTCATGTTTCTGAAGCTCGTTTTAGGGACTTGTGCTCAGGCCGTAAGTACAAATGCATCATGGGGGACCCTACTCTTTGCCTGTGCTCCCCGACTGCTGTCTATGGAGGGAGTTGGATTATGAGAAATTCTGCCACTGTCAAGGTCACTCTTAAATTTTAGGAATCACAGATATTGAATTCCATTACAACCAGGAAGCATTATGGTGCCCTGGAGCCATGTGTGACAGGACTAGGAGGGTGGTGGCGCAGAGAAAGGGGCCCCTCTTTTTCGCCCTTCCTCGGGGACCATCAGAACCGCAGGCCCTTTACACCTACCTGGCCACAAACACTCTTGCTTGCTTTCAGCATTGCAAATATACACTCCCAAAGGCATTGCAACTTGCACCGGGCTAAAGAGAGGTCAATGAAGCGAGCCCCACCACCTGCATTTGCCACCCAGCCTCCCCGGGAAAGGGCAGATGTAATCTTCCATCCTGTCTCCACTGGGGACTCGCTGTTACCCTCACATGGCCCAAGAGCCACTGGAACTTCAGCACAGGGGCTTCCTCTTGCTGGAGGGTATAGGCAGCCTTCTTCCCTTGTGGGGCTGCCCTGCTGCGAACTCTCCCTGACACAGCAGCACGGTGTATCAGGAATCATAACCGGTGATAATTAGAAGGAAGAAGGAAGATAAGGCCGGGCACGGTGGCTCACGCCTGTAATCCCAGCACTTTGGGAGGCCGAGGTGGGCGGATCACTTGAGGTCAGGAGTTCGAGACCAGCCTGGCCAAGAAAGCAAAACTCTGTCTCTACTAAAAATACAAAAAAATTAGCCTTAGCCAGGCGTGGTAGTGGGCACCTGTAGTCCCAGCTACTCGGGAGGCTGAGGCAGGAGAATCGCTTGAACTCTGGAGGTGGAGGTTGCATTTCAGCCTGGGTGACACAGAGAGACTCCATCTCAAAAAAGAAAATAAATAAAAAGAAGGAAGAAGGAAGATTTAAAGTGCACATGTTGTTGCATTCACTGCAATGGAAAAAAGAATAATTAAGTACATTCTTAAAGGCACACTAAATGGCCTTTTCTTTTTGAGAGCTAGCAAGTTAAACTTCATAAGGAGGTTCCTTCCTGGGAGCATTCCTGATTCCTATTAGCTCCTCCCCACCCAGGGCTTCCTTCTCCTCCCTTCCTCATGTAGATTTCCACTCTCCTTTGAGAAACTGCACCAGGAGAGAGAGACAGAGGTTCGTTACCCCAAAATACTGCTTTCAGATGGCCATGCACATCCAGCAAGGGCCTGATTATACGCTTAGCTGAGGCCCCTTGGACTTGGCTTTATGTAGAGGCTGAGCAGGGGGTGATCTAATTTGTTAACTTCAGCAATATTTTCTATGGATGGACTCAACATCTGTGGTTCCAAAGATTTGAGAGTGACTCTGATGCTCTGCGACATTTATAAATTTGCGAAACGCACATTGGGACCTCCATGGGAAGCTGGAACAGCAGAGAGCCTAGATTTTTGTGGCTCCCTGCTCTGCCTCTAGTGTGCCTGCAGGTGTACTGGCTAGGGCTGAGGAGGGGGCTTGTCAGCTCCAAAGCTGGTGCTCTTCACCTCTGTGCCATCCCGTCTTGCATTGCTCACTTCTGGCCTGTCCCACCACGGTAGCTGGCTGCACTTTAATTCAACAGTTACTGTGTGTGTGGCCCTGGAGCAGACAGGGAGAACACAGGTGTCATATACCCTCCATGTGTGCCAAGTCACCAATGTCTCATCTGTCAAATTAAGGACTGGCTCAGTGATTCCCAAACCCAGTGGGATATCAGAATGGGCAGGGGAGATGCCCCCCCCTCCGCCGTCTCTCTCTCTATCTCACACACACATACACACACACACACACACACACGCACTCTCTTTCTCTGTCTCTCTCTCACACACACGCTCTCTCCCTCTCTCTCTCTCTCACACACACACACCCTCCTCTAAGTTCCTTCTCACTGATTCTGTTTTTGCTCTCTAGCAGATGACAGATTTCTAGCAGTGACCGTAATCCATCGATAGACATCAACATACGTGACCTGAAAAACAATGTTTTTCCTGATTAATGAAATAACTTATATGAAAAGTCCCACCAAGATATATAATTAAAAGATAGCTATATTACAGAAAAGGAGTCCCAGTCCAGACCCCAAGAGAGGTTTCTTGGATCTCGCGCAAGAAAGAATTCAGGGAGAGTCCATAAAGTGAAAGCAAGTTTATTAGGAAAGTAAAGGAATAAAGAATGGCTACTCCATAGACAGAGCAGCCGAGAGAGCTGCTGGTTGCCCAGTTTTATGGTTATTTGTTGATTATATACTAAACGAGGGGTGGATTATTTATGCCTCCCCCTTATGTGGTCATAGGGTAACTTCCTGACGTTGCCATGGCATTTGTACACTGTCATGGCGCTGGTGGGAGTGTAGCAGTGAGGACAGCTAGAGGTCACTCTCATGGCCATCTTGGTTTTGGTGGGTTTTGACTGGCTTCTTTATTGCAGCCTGTTTTATCTGCAAGGTCTTTCTGACCTGTATCTTGTGCCAACCTCCTGTCTCATCCTGTGACTTAGAATGCCTTAACCGTCTGGGAATGCAGCCCAGTAGGTCTCAGCCTCATTTTACCCAGCTCCTATTCAAGATGGAGTTGCTCTGGTTCACATATCTCTGACAGCTATAATGTATCTTCTTGAAAAAAAGGTAAAAATGTAAGTCAAAAATACAAAATAAAAATAGTTCTTAATTTCGCGCTTGGATATGTGAAATCAGAACTGGCTCATAGATTCATTGCAGGTAGAAGATAGTGTACAAATGGGTTCAGTACACACATGCAATAAAAGGAGTTTTTTTTATAAGAACCAAAGGCCTGTGTCTTAACTCTGGTAGGCCTCCCACCCCTGCCAAGGAACACAGCCCTCCTGGAGTGGGTCACACTGACCCATGTCTTGGTACCCCCTGCCTCCCACTTCCCAGAACGATTGCTGATAAAACTCAGTGGGATGTTTCTCACTGGACTGAGCCCTGATAGGACTGTACATTTTTCTTCTAATGTTACTAGAGAATGTGTGAAATGGTTCAAAATTGCTTTCAGGCTTATATTAGGGAAACTCCAATTGTTTCAACCCCTTCGTCTCTTCTTTCTTCTTTATTTCAACAGCACCCACACTGGAAAGCCCTGTGGGAGTAACAAATGAGTGCTCCATCTCTTACCCCTTTCCCCACTTCCATCCTACCTACAAAGCCCCTTTGTGTAGATAATGGCATGAAAGCATTGGACTGGATTGGACTGGACTGGATTGGATGGGGTTGGAAAATTTTGACTGGCTCAGATGATGTTCTTTTAACGTATCTGGCCACAAAATTAGAAACACAGTGTTTTAAATCTGAAATTGTTGTGTTCATTTGTAGATCAGTGGTCTCCACTGGACTGTAAGCCCTTGAGCCAGGCCTTGTCTGTTTTCTTGTCACGGTATCTCCAGGGTCTGATTCAGGGCCAGGCACTTAGTAACCAGCAAAAACAGAGGAGTGACATGTCAGTGCTTAACCAGGCTCTGTGGCCAGTGCCTTGTGTGCTCCGTGTCCTCTAACCCTCCCACCAACTCAATGACATGGGTATTGTTATTATTCTCTTATTACAGACAGCGCAGAGAGGCGAAGCAACTTACCCAAAGTCACACAGCAGTCAGTTAGAGCCAGAAGGCAAATACAGGCATGGCTTAAATACTACGCACTATTGCCGCTTAGTGGTAGGCACTGAATCCCTACTTGTTGAATGAATGAATGAGTGAACTGCAAACATATTGTAATAGAGGTGAGGCGGAGGAGGGATGGAAGGGATTTGCAAGAAAGCTATCAGGTTGGTGCAAAAGTAATTGCAGTGTTTGCCATTACTTTTAATAAAACCTAATGAAACTATATTCCACACATCTGAGCTTCCCGACTCAGTTCTAGTGCTGTGTGACCATGGGGGACCTCTTAGTATCTGTGGGCTCACATTCCTCTTGCTGAGAAACGGATTTGCTGAGTACATTTTGCTAGAGGGAGTTTGGTCAACAGGACCTAAAGAGGTACCCAGACTATCCAATGTTGTCAACAAAGATTTAACATACATTGGTTTAATTTAGGATTATTTAAAAAAATGTATTTCTTGGCCAGCAGAAGTGGCTCACAACTGTAATCCAAGCACGTTGGGAGGCTGAGGCAGGAGTACTACTTAAAGCCAGGAGTTTGAGACCAGCCTGGGCAACACAGTGAGACTCTGTCTCTACAGAAATAAAAATAATAAAAATTAACTGGGTATGGTGCTCGCACCTGTAGTTCCAGTTACTCTGGAGGATGAGGCAGGAGGATTGCTTGAGCCCAGGAGTCTGAGACTGTAATAAGTTGTGATCACACCACTTTACTCCAGCCTGGAGCTTGTGTGATAGAATGGGACTCTGCCTCTCATTAAAAAATACAAAAACAAAAACAAACAACAAGAACAAAAAATCCTTTCCTTTTGTTTGGGGAAAGGAGGCTGGAAGGTCCAGAATAACATCTACAGATTTTATGTTGTAGGCCGGGTGCAGTGGCTCATGCCTGTAATCCCAGCACTTTGGGAGACTGAGGAGGGTAGATCACCTGAGGCCAGGAGTTCGAGACCAGCCTGGCCAACATGGCGAAACCCTGTCTCTACTAAAAATACAAAAATTAGCTGGGTGTGGTGGCAGGCACCTGTAATCTCAGCTACTCAGGGGGCTGAAGCAGGAGAATCACTTGAACCTGGGAGGCAGAGGTTGCAGTGAGCTGAGATCCCGCCGCTGCACTCCAGCCTGGGCGACAGAATGAGACTCCATCTCAAAAGCAAGCAAGCAAGCAAACAAAAAAACTTTCCTTTTGGTTGGGGAAAGGACGCTGGAACACCCAGAATAACATCTAGAGATTTTATGTTGTAATATTGAGGTCTCACAAAGGATCTGTTACGGGCTGGAGTGTGTCCTCTGAAAGGTAGGTTGAGGTTCTAACCCCTGTACATGTGAATGGGACCTTATGTGGAAACAGGGTATTTGCAGATGTCATCAAGTTAAGATGAAGTCATTAGGGTGACCCTGATCCAATAGGATTGGTGTCCTTATAAGAAGTGGGTGAAAGAGACACACAGAGAAAACTGCTCTCCTGCCCCCTGCAGACAGAAGCAGAGGTGGGCTTATGCTGCTGTAAGTCGAGGAATGTTGGGGGCTATCGGAAGCTGGGAAAGGCAAGGAAGAGATTTTGGAGAGAAGGTGGTCCTACCAACAAGTTGATTTTGGACTTCTAGCCTCCAAAACTGTGAGAGAATAAATTTATGTTGTTGTAAGCCATCCAGCCTGTGGTACGTCATTGCGGCAGTCCTAGGAAACTAACACAGGTCCGAATATGATTTTCCATTTCAGCATCATCACAATTCCTGATGATGATTTCACCTCCGCTCCCCGTGATTCTCCCCTGACTTGCTCCAAAGGATACATGCACAGGTCAGAAGAAATGTCTCACCTGTTCACGCCATCTTGAACCAGTCAGTTGTGGCAATTTAGTTTGGAATCCTTGAAGGGGCTTTTCTGGGTTCTAATGCTGGCTTTAGTTCTGGCTGGCTGTATGTTAAAAATCAGAAAAGGAGGACAGGCATAGTGGTTCACGTCTGTAATCCCAACACTTTGGGAGGCTAAGGTGGGAGGACTGCTTGAGCCCAGGAGTTTGAGACCAGCCTGGGCAACTTGGTGAGAGCTCCAGCTCTAGAAAAACATTTAAGGATATTAGCTGGGCGTGGTAGTCCTGCTTGTAGTCCTAGCTTCTCCGAGGGCTGGGGTTGGGGGCCAGTGATCACTTGAGTCTGGGAGGTTGAGGCTGCAGTAAGCTGTGATTGTGCATTGGCACTCCAGCCTGAATGACAGAGAAAGACCTTGTCTCAAAAGGAAAGAAAATATTGAAAAATAAAAATGCTGACTGGGTGCGGTGGCTCACGCCTATAATCCCAGCACTTTGGGAGGTAGAGGCAGGCGGATCACAAGGTCAAGAGATCAAGAGCATCCTGGCCAACATGAAGAAACCCCATCTCTACTAAAAATACAAAAATTAGCTGGGTGTGGTGGCGCATGCCTGTAGTCCCAGCTACTTGGGAGGCTGAGGCAGGAGGATTGCTTGAACTTGGAGGTGGAGGTTGCAGTGAGCTGAGATCACACCACTGCACTCCAGCCTGGCAACAGAGTGAGACTCCGTCTCAAAAAAAAAAAAAAAATGCTGATAGCAGTAATAGCAGCATATATGGAGTACCTCCTACATGTGGGCTTCACAAAGATTTGTTCTAATCCTCTCCAATATCCTGTAAGTTAGTTAACATTAATTCAAATGTCAAAAAACAAAAACAAAAGCAAAAACAAAGAAACAAAGGAGAAAGAGACAGACCCGAGTTAGGCTGTCTGACTTGCTCTGAAGCCAGTGTCCACAGCAAGTGGCATCTCTGGGGAACAGAAAGAAGTGAGAGAAGAGCACAGGCCTGGCTCAGGGGAGGAAGTGTTTTGGTAATGTTGCAATGATGAGCTGGGTCCAGCCTGGGAACCCGGCCTTGCTCTGGGTCTTAAGACCCAGTTGTTAAATTTTCAGGATTTTTGCAGATAAGCTGATGCCATGTTGATAGCTTGAAGTTGGCCACAGTGGGAGTATTTATACCACCAAAATAGGCAGATGCTACAAATCAGAGCTCCTACCCCTCTCACCATCTGGTTTACTGGAACTCCACTGGAACTGGAGATAGAGAAGGGAAGCGAAGAAAAGATACCCCCGAGGCCTGGAGTCTGAGATTGGCTCAGAAGGGCTGATGTGGTCTAGGCAGGATTCTGAAGTATTCCGGGAATGAATCATATATAACCAAAGTTATCCATTTCCACGGGTTTAGGACGGGCCAACCCCTCCCTGGGGAGTTGAGAGCACTCAACTGAGACCTTCTGTGGAGAAATAAAGTCACCAAAGCTGCACCCCTGCCCTGCCAAACTACAGCTATATGGCAGGGCAAAGAGGGCGAATGTCTGCAAGCTAGTTAAATAAACACTCTCGGCCTCAGTTCTTAATCTGTAAAATACAAAGATAATGGATCAGTGTGTCCCAAACCTACTTCATTGTAAAGATGTGTTGTGTGTGTAAAATACACACTGGATTTCAATGTCTAAATATGAAAAAAAGATTCAAAATATCTCATTGACAGTTCCTTGATTCTATGTTAAAATGATCATATTTTAAATATTGAGTTAAATAAAATATATAATGGAAATCAATTTCTCTCATCCTTTTTCACTTTTTACAATGTGACTAGTAGAAAATGTAATATAGCACACATGGTTGGAGCTTTATGTCATCTGACAGCTCTGCTCTGGAGAAGTGGTCCTTGAAGTCCCCTTTGCTGGGGAGCTCCCATCCTCTGCAGGCCTGGGTTATTCAGCTGCATTTTGCTTCCTGGAGTCACCCCACTTCTCTTTTCAGTTGATCCCAACCAAAATAGTTTGAATTGTTTGTAATCAAAGACACTTTAACGAACAGATCAACCGAACCGGAGCTTCCTCGGGTGGTTGCACAGAACACTGGCAGCGCTCACAGCAGGTGACGCTCCAGCATGATCTGCATGAGCCGCTCAGGATAGCATCATTTCTGCTTCCCCAGACCCTGCCCCTGCCTCTGTCCCTCAAGACATCTAGCTCTGGCCACCAGCACTGGATTTAAACCAAGGCGTCTGCCGGTCAGTGAGGCAAGGGAGCTGCTCAAGGTTCCGGTTCATGCTGAGGCTGTTCTTAGGAGCTGGGTTACGTTATCAGAGTTTGGAATTTAGAGTAACTGTAGCTTTCTTGACTCTCCCTGAACCTACAGGAAAGAAAGGTTTGAAGCAAAAGCAATTCCGAGAAGCAGGCATGATGTTTCTGCCTTCCCCCAGTTTCCCTTCCCTTTCCCATGGGGTAGGCCTGCCCGGGCTCAGGCACCATGATCATTATGGTCTGTGCACCCAGCCTGGGAACCTGGGCTTTGGAAATGTGAATTTCCTAAGACGTTTCAGTTGTTCCAAGGTGTGAGGTGAAACTCCCACAAAAACCTGTCAAGGACTGGCTTTGGAGTTGAATTCTCAAGGTTAACTTGCTGGGGTGAACAAGAATTGTATGCCAGATTCCAAGTAATTATTCCTGCAGGAACTGCCCGCTCCAAGCACTTTAATGAAAAATGATAGAAAGAGTTATTGACCTTTGAGACATTCAATCCACCATGCAGCTAAGCATCTGCAGAGGATCAGGCCAGGGAAGATTACATCTGCCCCACCGCGGAGACATTGCCACAGTTCATCTTCAAAACAGGCAAGGAAAATGTGTCTAATGAATCCCTAAAGCACAGTATGTGCAGATGGGTTGGAAATGGTCTTTGGCAATTTTTCATCCTCATTGTAATGGGAATCCCTTGGAAACAAGCTAGAGATCATATGTAAATTTGACGGGCTACACTTACAACATTCTTGGGAAGACTTAGGAGTAAGATGATAAATGAAGACGTTGTGAAGTTCATAATTTGGGAGAGAAACTCATTAAAATGTTAAAAATGAGCTGCATATGCCCTTTTCATGGGAACTGTATGATGTAATAAAATGAAATAAGCCTCTAATATGCTCCATATGGCTCTGTGGTGAGCAGAAGACAAGCCTGAGACACAGCCCCTTCCCTCTGGATGCTTGCAGTTGAGTTGGTTGTTGAGACAAGGCTTAAACGTAGGACACTGAATCTCAAAGCCTGACAGCCCCAGCCAGATGACAAAGAGCCATCCGATGGTTAAATGAGAGTGGAGGGAGTGGGGAGCAAGAACAGAAACCAATTTCCAGGGTGTTTCTGTTGCTGTCAATTTTTTTTTTTTTTTGAAACTGAGTCTTGATCTATCACCCAGGTTGGAGCTCAAAGGCGCAATCTCAGCTCACTGAACTCTGCCTCTGTGTTCTGCCTCCTGGGTTCAAGCGATTCTCCTGCCTCAGCCTCCCAAGTAGCTGGGATTACAGGTGTCTGCCACCACGCCTGGCTAATTTTTGTATTTTTAGTAGAGACAGGGTTTCACCATGTTGGCCAGGCTGGTCTCGAACTCCTGACCTCAAGTGATCCACCTGCCTCTACCTCCCAAAGTGTTAGGATCACAGGCATGAGCCACCGTGCCTGGCTGCTGTCAATGTTTTAAAGGCAGTTAATAGCTTCATCCCCAAGCTTCACTCCTATCCCATCACTTCAGCACATCCTCCCTTCACAGGGGTAATCACTACACTGAGATTGGAGTGTTTTCTCTCAGGTCAATTTTTACAGTTTCATTACATATGCTTAAATAAAGAGTTAAAGCAAATGTGACAAAATGTGAACATTTAATAAATCTGGACAGTGGGCATTTGGTTTTATGCTTTATCATCTTTTCTGTATTTATGTATCCTTGAAATTTTTTTCTTTTTTGAGACAGAGGCTTGCACTGTCGCCCGAGCTGGAGTGCAATGGCGTGATCTTGGCTCACTGCAACCTCTGCCTCCCAGGTTCAAGCGATTCTCCTGCCTCAGCCTCCTGAGTAGCTGGGATTACAGGTGCCCACCACCACGTCTGGCTAATTTTTTGTATTTTTAGTAGAGACGGAGTTTCACCATGTTGGTTGGCCAGGCTGGTCTCAAACTCCTGACCTCATGATTCACCTGCCTCGGCTTCCCAAAATGCTGGGATTGCAGGCGTGAGTCACTGCGCCCTGCCGGAAATTTTTTAAAATCTTACAGATTGTATGAGCTGCTATATAGTAGAAGCATAAAAAATTTGTAAGTGAATATTATGGATGATGTGTAACAATAAAATTAGAAACCCCAAAGAAAGAAAGAAGAAGGAACAGAAGAAACAAAGAAAGAGAAAGAACTTGAGACCTCTAAGAATTCATAGGTCACTTTGCATGGACATAGTCTTGGCAAAGACTTTGCCAAGAGGGGGAAGTATGACCCAGGTCTTGAGAAATGGAGATACGGGAGGAGGGCCTGAGGTGGGGAGGAGGGGATCGCCATTTAGAGCAACTCTTATCTGTAACTTGAGGAAGTGAGACTGTGAGCTTTAAAATTCACATTCAAATCTCACAGCATATATCATGTTAATTGATTCGATCTACAAACAGTAGACAGTTACCACATGCAGTACATAACGCTAGACACTGTAGGAGATTCCAGGATGAGAACATGGCAGGTGGTCTCCCTCCAGGAATCACTGTTTTGATTTTCATCATCCTTAAGCGGGAAGAATTTAGTCACTTTTTCCCTGTCTGCCTGCCTTTCTATCAAGAGTCCTGTGTATTCTACTTTATTCTGAATTTCTTTCAAATGGGAGCTATTACTCATATCTATCTGCATCCACCAGTGTCAAGACAGGATTATACAATTAAGTGGGTATTCATTAAATACTCATTGAATAATTGATTAACTCGATTGTTTAAGTAGTAGTTGAGAGGCTGTTATGTTCTAAAGCACACAAGGGAACACTCTGGAGATCAAAGATAAAATAAAAGAACGGATATATTGGTTAACTGATTGCATTAAAAGACACATATACATGTGTCTTTTACAATACAGATCCTGGCCGCTGTTAAATATAATTCAAGCTGGGTGTGGTGGCTCCTGCCTGTTAATCCCAGCACGTTTGGAGGCTGAGGTAGGAGAGGATAACAAGAGCCCAGGGGTTCAAGATCGGCTCGGGTAACATAGCAAGACCTCATCTCTACAAAACATTAAAGAATTAGCTGAGTGTGGTGGCATGCACCTGTAGTTCCAGCTACTAGCGAGGCAGAGGTGGGAAGACTTGAGGTGCTTGAGCCGGGGAGGCAGAGATTGCAGTGAGCTGAGATCGCACCACCGTACCCCAGCGTGGGTAACAGAGCAAGACTCTACCTAAAAAAAAAAAAAAAAATTCAGTATTCTATTTATAGAATACTTGGATATTGTGGGTTCAGTTCCAGACCACCATAATAAAGAGAATAACACAATAAAGTCAGTCACATGAATTTTTTTGGTTTCCTAGTGCTTATAAAAGTCATGTTCACACTACACTGCAATTAAGTGTGCAATAGCATTATGTCTAAAAAACAATGTATAATCCTTAATTTAAAAATATTTTGTTGCTAAGAAATGCTAGTGATCATCTGAACCTTCAGCAAGTTGAAATCTTTTTGCTGGTAGAGGGTCTTGCCTCGATGTTGATGACTGCTGACTGATCAGGATGGTGATTGCTGATGTTTGGGGTGGCGGTGACAATTTCTTAAAACAAGACAGCAAAGAAGTGTATCACATTAATTGTCTCTTCCTTTCACAAAATATTTCTCTGTAGCATTTGATGTTATTTTATGGCATTTTACCAGCAGAACTTTTTCTAAAATTGGATTCAATTCTCTCAAACCCAATTGCTGCATTATCAACTAAGTTTATGGAATATTCTAAATACTTTGTTGTCATTTCAACAATGTTCACAGAATCTTTACTCCATGGAATCACCAGGAGTAGATTCTATCTCAAGAAACCACTTTCTGGCTGGGCGCAGTGGGCAGATCACCTGAAGTCAGGAGTTCAAGACCAACCTGGCCAACAAGGTGAAACCCCATCTCTACTAAAAGTACAAAAATTAGCGGGGGCGTGGTGGCAGGCGCCTGTAATTCTAGCTACTTAGGAGGCTGAGGCAGGAGAATTGCTTGAACCTGGGAGGTGGAGGTTGCAGTGGGTCGAGATTGTGCTACTGCATTCCATCCTCACTGACAGAGTGAGATCCATCTCAAAAAAAAAAAAAAGAAACCACTTTCCTTGCTCATCTATAAGAAGCAACTCCTCATTTGTTAAAGCTCTATCACGAGAGTGTAGCAATTCAGTCACATCTTCAGACTCCACTTCTAATTCTAGTTCTCTTACTATTTCTACCACATCCACAGTAACTTCTTCTACCAAAGTCTTAAACCCCTCAAAGTCATCCATGAGGGTTGGAATCAACCTCCCCCAAACTCCAGTTAATGTTGATATTTTGTCCTCATCTTATGAATTATGAATGTTCTTAATGACATCTAGGCTGATGAATCCATTCCATAAGGTTTTCAATTTATTTTGCCCAGATCCATCAGAAGAATAACTATCCATGGCAGCTATAGGCTTACAAAATGTATTTTTTGGATAATAAGACTTGGAAGTCAAAAATGCTTATTGATTTATGTGGTTGCAGAATGGATGCTGTGTCAGAAGGCAGGAAAATAATATTGGTCTCTGTACACGACTAGGTGCCTTGTCAATCATCAGTAATATTTTGAAAGGAATCTTTTTTTCTGAGCAGAAGGTCTCAACAGTGGGCTTAAAAATATTCAGTAAACCATGCTGTAAACAGAAGTGCTGACGGCCCGGCTTTGTTGTTCCTTTTTGAGAGCGCAGGCAGAGTAGATTTAGCATCATTCTTAAGAGCCCTAGGATTTTCCGAATGGTAAATGAGCCTTACAAGAGAGTTGGCTGTCCTTTAAATGTAGACATTGGCTTCTCCTCTTTAACTATGAAAGTCTTAGATGGCATCTTCCAATAGAAAGCTCTTTCCTCTGCATTGAAAATCTGTTGTTTAGTGCAGCAGCCTTCATCAAGGATCTTAGCTAGATCTCCTGGACAACTTATTGCAGTTCTAAATTAGCACTTGCTGCTTCACCTTGCACTTTTATGTTATGGAGACAGCTTCTTTCCTTAAGTCTCATGAACAAACCTCTGCTAGCTTCCAACTCTTCTTCTGTAGTTTCTCACTTCTCTCAGCCTTTATAGAATTGAAGAGAATTAGGGCCTTGCTCTGGATTAGGCATAGCTTAGGGGAAGGTTGTGGCTGGTTTGATCTTCTAGCAAGACCACTCAAACTTTCTCTGCAACAGCAATAAGGTTTTTTTGTTTGTTTGTTTGTTTGTTTTTTATCACTTATGTGTTTGCCAGAGTACAAGCACAAAAGTCCTACAAGAACTTTTCCTTTGTGTTCACAGCTTGGCTAACTTTGGCACAAGAGGCCCAGCTTTCAGCCTATCTCAGCTCTCAACATGCCTTTCTCAATAAGCTTAATCATTTCTAGCTTTTGATTTAAAGTGAGAGATGTGGGATTCTTCCTTTCACTTTAACACTGTGAGGCCGTTGCAGATTATTAATTGGTCTAAATGCGATATCATTGTGCCTCAGAGAATAGGGAGACCACAGGAGAGAGTGAGAGAGGGGGAAACAGCTAGCTGGTGAAGCAGTCAGAAATCATCCATTTAGGCCGGGCACGGTGCCTCACACCTGTAATCCCCGCACTTTGGGAGGCTGAGGCGGGTGGATCATGAGGTCAGGAGATCGAGACCATCCTGGCTAACATGGTGAAACCCCGTTTCTACTAAAAATACAAAAAAAATTAGCCGGGCATGGTGGCAGGTACCTGTAACCCCAGCTACTTGGGAGGCTGAGACAGGAGAATGGCGTGAACCCAGGAGGCAGAGCTTGCAGTGAGTGGAGATCACGCCACTGCATTATAGCCTGAGCAACAGATCGAGACTGTGTCTCAAAAAAAAAAAAAAAAGAAAAGAAAGAAAGAAAGAAAGAAATCACCCATTTATAGATTAAGTTAACCGTTTTACATGGATGAGATCCATGGTACCCCAGAACAATTACAAAGCGGGTCATGGTGGCTCACACCTGTAATCCCAGTTACTCAGAAGCCTGAGGAGGGAGGAACTCTTGAGCTCAGGAGTTTGAGGCTGCAGTGAGCTATGGTCATACCACTACATTCTAGCCTGGGTGACAGAGTGACACCCCAATCTCAAAAAAAAAAAAAAAAAACCACACCAAAACCAAAACCAACAAAAAATTATAATAGTAACATCAAAGATCACTGATCACAGATCTGCTTAACAGATATGGTAATAATAATAAAGTTTGAAATATCATGAGAATTACCAAAACATGACCCAGAGACAGGAAGTGAGTACACGCTGTTTGAAAAACGGTGCTGATAGACGTGATTCAATGAAGGGTTGCCACAAACCTTTAATCTGTAAAAAAATGCAATATCTGCAAAGTGCAATAAAGCAAAGTACACTAAAACAAGATATGTCTCTAGTAGGTACATGCTTTTGGGGGAGAGAGTGCTTAGAAAACACCAGATACCACTTTCTGATAAATGCTAACATCTGTCTTTCAAACTAGTCCCTTCTTCCTATACTTCCATAATGTGTCATTGGAATTCAGTTTTAATTCAGAAAAAATAGAAGTAGAAACAGCCACCATCAATTTAAACTTTTTAAATGTTACTCCTTGGCCGGGCATGGTGACTCATGCCTGTAATCCCAGCACTTTGGGAGGCTAAGGTGGGTGCATCACTTGAGGTCAGGAGTTTGAGACCAGCCTGGCTAACATGGTGAAACCCCGTTTCTACCAAGAAGTACAAAAATTAGTCAGGCATAGTGGCAGACACCTGTAGTTCCAGCTACTCCAGAGGCTGAGACAGGAGAATCACTTGAACTCGGAAGGCAGAGGTTGCAGTGAGCCAAGATCACACCACTGCACTCCAGCCTGGGCAACAGTGAGATCCTGTCTTAAAATAAACAAATAAACAAACAACAAACTAAATAAATAAATGCTACTCCTTGTTGTAAAATTGTAAGGTTAAAGAATAAAACAGAACCACAATTTTTTCAAGTTCGACATGATACTTATTCTTAATAAACCAAATACTGACATCAGAATTAATCCTCAGTCATTTGAATGGCGTATTCTTTTTTTTTTTTTTTATTACACTTCAAGTTCTAGGGTACATGTGCATAACGTGCAGGTTTGTTACATATGTATACCTGTGCCATGTTGGTGTGCTGCACCCATCAACTCGTCAGCACCCATCAACTTGTCTTGAATGGCATATTCTAACAACTGCAACTCTGACATGACATTCTAATAACTGAAAACGAGTCTGGGCTAATAGTTGTTTCTACCTCAAGAGGCTCCCCTAGTGGCAGTCACAGGGAAACTAAACCCAAGCAGAGCATACTTCTCATGACCGCTCTGTCATTGCAAACCGTTACCTGCGAGTCTCGTCAGAAGGCCAATGTAGGTCAGTGGGTGTAATAATGACAATAATAATGGGCAGTGTTAATTTGAAGTGCTTTTTTTTTTTTTTTTGAGATGTAGTTTCACTCTGCTGCCCAGGCTGGAGTGCAGTGGTGCCATCTGGGCTCACTGCAGCCTCTGCCTCCTAAGTCCAAGCGATTCTCATGCCTCAGCCTCCCGAGTAACTGGGATTACAGGCGCCTGCCACCACACCCGGTTAAGTGTTTGTAGTTTTAATGGAGATGGGGTTTTTCCATGTTGACCAGGCTGGTCTTGAACTTCTGACCTCAGGTGATCTGACTGCCTCAGCCTCCCAACGTGAAAGGATTTTTATATGCTTGCAATCGTAAGCATGTGGCATGCAGTCACTCCTTCATTCTAACTGCTGCCATACGCCGCAGATACTAATTTGAAAAGACAGAAAGGACCACAAATACCCACTTTTGTTTTTATGCTAATGTAGCATCATTACGGAGCACTTCATATTTCTCTTTTGTAGGTGCCGAATCAGTCCACATGCACTGGAACCTGCATGTTCTTCATGTGTGTGCCTGCGTGGCACTGTTGGAGTTAAATGTATTTAAACACATGTATATCAAACTTCCCTTGGAGAGAAATATCAAGGGTTCATGGGCTGTACCGGCAGATACCAAGAAAGGCAGGAGATATGCCTTTGACAAATTATAGAAATGCACCCTTTGGTATTTGTGATATTCCTCTGGAACTTATCTTTCTATAAAACAATGCTTTGTAATAATTCTTTGCAAGAATTTTGAACTATTTTTGACTTAGAGTTTCATACTTAATATAGTTACAGTTGAGAGTTTTTTTCTTTTCCGTTTTTCTAATCTAAGCACTGTATTTGGAAACCACTCATGAACAAGAAAAAGATTTCTTTGGCTTTTTTGTCTTTCTTTTTTTTTCTAGAGACCAGTTCTCATTCTGTTACCCAGGCTGGAGTGCAGTGGTACAATCATAGCTCACTGCAGCTTCAAACTCCTGGATGCAAATGATCCCCCTGCCTCAGCCTCCTAAGTGCTTGGGACTGCAGGAATGTGCCATCATGCCTGGCTAATTTTTATTTAGTTTTTGCAGAGATGGAATCTCACTATGTTGCCCAGACTGGTCTCCAATTCCTGGGCTTAAGGGATCCTCCCACTTCAACCTCCCAAAGTGCTGGGATTACAGGCATGAGCCACTGTACTGGACCTCTTCGCTTTTTTTTTTGAGACTGAGTCTCACTCTGTTGCCCACGCAGTGGTGCAATCTCGGCTTACTGCAACCTCTGCCTCCCAGGTTCAAGTGATTATCTTGCCTCAGCCTCCCAAGTAGTTGGGATTACAGACACGTGCCCCTGCGCCCAGCTGATTTTTGTATTTTTTAGTAGAAACGGGGTTTCACCGTGTTGGTCAGGCTGGTCTCAAACTCCTGACCTCAGGTGATCCACCCGCCTCAGGCTCCCAAAGGGCTAGGATTACAGGCGTGAGCCACGTGCCTGGCTTCTCTTTGCTTTTTGGTCAAAGTGATATTAAAAAAAAAAAAAAAAGGATTGGCTTCCTGGGCAATACAAGGAGAATGCCCCTCTCTAACCTGGTCAACTTGTCTCTGAGTATCCTTGGTCAGTTTGTCTACATCTCTTTCTTTATGAAAGAAGATCTTCAAAGGAATGGTTCATTATGAATCCTTTATGGACTATTCAAACGTTGTTGTAAAATATTTCTCCTCTTTGTTGATTCGTGGATTTGCACAAATTATCACTTTCCAGTGCTTGCCTTCTGAGTTTCTTTGGTCTAGAAAGTTTGTCAGAAGACAGAGCTCAGGTTTGAGAGTTAGACTTTTGTCCCCAAACGATGACACTCTGGGTAGGCTACTAGTTCTTAAGCACCCCAGCCTCAGTTTCCTCATCTAGAAACCAGGAAAATGCTCATCTGGTAGGGAATGTGAGGAAACAGGGGATCAAGAGCCTGTGGTGAGCAGCAGGGGTTTAATGGTGCTTCCCTCCTTTTCTTTTCCTTACTTACTGTCTCGGCAAATGTAGTTCTTGGTGACATTTTATCTTTTTAAATCTCACTGCTCTGCTTACACAGGAAACCAAATTAAATAAAGACTGTGTCTCTTGACCTCTTCATGTTATTCTTCCAGTTGTTTCCAGTGACTTCCAAATAAGGGAAACACTGATTACAATGTCACAATTGTATTTTCCAGCAAGTAAGATAAATGTTTTCAGAAAACAGAGATTGGTGGTGAAAATTCTTTTTTGTTCCTAGAATTAAAGCATATTCCACAAATTGAGTTTTGTAAAACCTGCACAGTGGTTAAGCTAACACATGCTTTTGACAGTTGGCCAACCAGTTTTTCATGAGCTGAATGATGCTGGCACAGTGACTCAGGTCCTCTGAGCCTCAGTTTCCTTATCTGTAAAATGAGGAAAAGCATCAACATTGTAAGGCTGCAGAGCAGAATAAGGAGAGAAAATTCTTGGCAGGATGCCCGGCACATGACGAAATGATTTGAAGCTGTCATCAGCTTTTCTGAAGAATACTGGACAGCAGTTGTCTTTCCTTGTTTCTTCAAGAAGTCACTTGCATTATCTTAGACAAAGTATTTTTTTATATCGCCCACAGACAGTCCAGTGCCCTGATCCCTAGACTTCCGGGTGGGACTCTGGGCTTGCCTTATGCTCACTAGCAACTTGACCTTGACCCCGACCCTGCTCAACCTCATTTTCCTCACTTGGAATTTGGATGTAATATTTTTCTGGCCCACTTTGCAGTTTTGTAACTCTCAGAGGAGAAATAATTGATTTAAAGCACTTCTTAGGTCGGGCATGGTGGTCACGCCTCTAATCCCAGCACTCTGAGAGGCTGAGGTGGGTGGATCACCTGAGGTCAGGAGTTCCAGACCAGCCTGGCCAACACAGTGAAAACCGGTCTCTACTAAAAATACTGGGGGTGGTGGTGCATGCCTGTAATCCCAGCTACTCAGGAGGCTAAGGCAGGAGAATCACTTGAACCTGGGAAGCGGAAGTTGCAGTGAGCTGAGATCGCCCCATTGCACTCCAGCCTGAGTGACAAGAGCGAAACTCAGTCTCAATAAATAAGTAAACAAATAAATCACTTTGCAAATTATCAAGGACTGAATGAAATATTTAGAGAAAAATCTTCTCAGGCTCTGTTTTCCATTTGAAGAAGAGCTTGGACTTTGGGGCCAGATGGACTGGAGTTTGATACTTGTTCCTCCACTTAGAGGTTGTGTGTTTCTGGGCAAATATTTTAGCCTTTTTGTGCCTTAGTTTACTCATATATAAAATAAGAGTAATTATAGCATTTCATGAGGTTGCAATGTGAATTAATGAGTTAACGCAGTGAGAACTAAACTCTGATTTTTCTCTGGCCCAAACTCCTATTAAAGTGGTCTGGGGAGTCATGCCCTACAAATCATAAATTCTCATCAGATGGGTTTTATTTAGCCCTGTATACCATGACTTACTTTCCAACCTGGCTCTGGCATAACATTACAAGACAAGGAAGAAAATCAAAATACTTTATCCCAAAACATGTTTCTTTGCCATATTTTCAAATGGCCCTGCAAAGCTGTTCTTTGTGGGGGAAAATTTGCATCTGTAAAGAATCTCTGTTAACAAAGCTAGATCTTTTTCTTCCGGACCCTCCCAATCCTGAAGAGATTAACTAAGATCTGAATAGGAAACATTTGTCATCTATTGTCTCTAAGGGCAGCCACTTATAAGACTTCAAAGAACTTTGGTCCCCACAATCTTTATCTTAACCTGAACATTTCCTTTCTATCAATCTCAGGTCTTTAGACAAATTCAACCAATTATCAACCAGAAAATTTTAAATTCACCTATAACCTGAAACATCCCTCCCCCACCAACCCGCTTTGAGTTGCCCTGCCTTTTTGGATCAAACCGATGTATTTCTTAAATGTATTTGATTGATGTCTCATGCCTCTCTGAAATGTATGAAAACAAGCTGCGCCCCAACCACCTTGGGCACAGGTACTCAGGACCTCCTGAGGGCTGTGTCACAGACCACGGTCACTCATATTTGGCTCAGAATAAATCTCTTCAAATATTTTAGAGTTCAATTATTTTCACTGACAGTAGTAAAGTAGTGACCAATGTATGTAAGAGCTAAACAATGTCATTTATTCTCTTTTTAAAAATTTATTTTGCCTGTAATCCCAGCACTTTGGGAGGCCAAGCTGGGTGGATCACTTGGGGCCAGGAGTTCAAGACTAGCCTGGCCAATATGGCAAAACTTTGTATCTACTAAAAATACAAAAATTAGCCAGGCATGGTGATGCACACCTTTAGTCCCAACTACTGGAGGGGCTGAGGCACAAGAATGGCTTGAACCTGGGAGGCAGAGGTTGCAGTGAGCCAAGATTGTGCCATTGCACTCTTACCTGGACAACAGAGTGAAACCCTGTCTCAAAAAAAAGTTTTTCCTTTATTATTTTTTCCATCTGTCTAACCAGTTGAACTTTTTAAAAAATTTTCTTTCTCTCTTCTGTGGTTTTCGTTTTTGAGGAGACAGGGCCTTGCTTTGTTGCTCGGGCTGGTCTCACACTGGGATTATAGCTGTAACCTACCTCCTGGCCTTCTATTTTGAAATGGAGGAGTTGAGCTATCTTATCTCTGTCATGCCTCCTAGTTTATATGTTCTTTGATATTTACGTATGCATTTTCTAGAGCAAGAAGTATTTTATTTTTTATTTTTTTCGTTTTTTGAGATGGAGTCTCACTCTGTTGCTTAGGCTAGAATGCAGTGGCATGATCTCAGCTCACTGCAACCTCTGCCTTCTGGATTTAAGTGATTCTCCTGCCTCAGCCTCCCAAGTAGCTAGATTACAGATGTGCACCACCATGTCAGGCTGATTTTTGTATTTTTAGTAGAGACAGGGCTTCACCATATTGGCCAGGCTGGTCTTGAACTCCTGATTTCAGGTGATCCACCCTCCTCGGCCTCCCAAAGTGCTGGGATTACAGGCGTGAGCCACCGCGCCTGGCCACAAGAAGTACTTTAAATCCAGGAGTTTTTGCTGTAACAGTCTTCCACTGATGACATTAAAATTTAAATTTATAGATTTATGGAAATTCCTGATTACTTGATATTAAGATGAAGTCCCCAAATTCTCATCATCTGTCACTTGATATGATCTATTTAACTTTCCAGAAACCTAAGTATGACCTCAACTTTTTCTTGGAGTAGCTCTGCGCCAACCTGAAAGAAAGAAGCTGAGGGAAAAATCAATGTAAGTAGAGGTTTTATTGGGCCAAGCTTGAGGATTGCAACCAGAGAGCACAGATTCCAGTTGCTCTGGATGTGCACTCCGTTCAGCAGCAGTTTCAAATGGATTGTTAAAAGAAAAGAAGAAGCAGTTCCTGAGTTGTTTACCAATAATTTACATTAAAGTAATGCAAGTTACTTATTGGCTATACATTGTTAAGCTCTAGAATGTGTGTTATAGAGTTCAGTATGGCATTATTAGGTTAATTTATAATAGCCTGATAATGCTTTTGTGATAATATCAAGCAGTTTCAGTAGATGAATACATAGCTTCAAAAGGCGGGAAGGTGGGAGGTGATTGCTGTCTCATTTTAATGCCTCTCTGGGCCTGATAATTTAAAAGGACTCGAATGCCTCAGATAAAAGTTCTTTCTTTGTGAACCTATGGTTATAAGATTAAAAGAAAAAAGTTCTTCCTAAACTATGTGCCAACCCATCTCAGGCATCACAATGAATTGGTAGGAGTGAGGTAGGTTGGATAAGGAGATCATAGTGACCCTTAAAGAGGAACAAACTTGCCAAATAGATGGAGAGAACAAACTGCCCATCAGTACACACAAGGCATCCTCGGCTCCTGGTTAGAAGATCCTGCAGCAAGGAGGTAAAGAAAAAGAAGCGAAAATCCCCAAACTTGTGCAAGCGCACAAACTCATGATTAGTTTCCTTGGGCTGACCTGCGCTCACTATAATAGTAAAAAACATATCCTTGGGAGGAGAATTAAAATGCTAATGAGGCACATGATGTATGTACTAGCATGTACAGCCACTGTGCATGTGGGCCTAAGAAACCACCCACAGCATGCTTAACCATAACACCCCTTCTTGTCCTTTTATGAATAATCATGTAAATCTCTCATAAACGTAGGTTCCTCAGAGCCAGCCAGCATGGGCTCATGCTCGAGCAGCCTGCTGTGACCCAGCTATCGAACTGTACTTGCACTTTGCAATAAACTTCTTTATCTCTTTTCACTTCAGACTTGCTCTCAAATTCTTCTGCGTGGTGGAGATGTTCCCGGGGTCTTTGTTGTTAGAACTTTGAAGATGGTGGTGGGCAGCTCCCAAGATGGCGGCAAGCCCTTTGTTCTCTGACCTGGGGTTCTTGGCCTCATGGATTCCAAGGAATGGAACCTTGGGCCATGTGGTGAGTGTTATAGTTCTATCAGAAGCCCCATCACGGAAGAGAATTGTGGAACCCAGCGACTAGTGTTCAGCTCAATTAGGGCCAACTGGGCAACTTAGCCATGCAGGAACAATGGCGGGCCTTTAGCCTAATTGGAGCGGCACTGGGCACCTAGCTGGATCAGAAGTGCAGCGGACACCCTGCCGGATCCAGAGGGGTGGAAGTCAAGTGCAGGTCTGTGAAGGCAGCGAACGGCAGTGGTGGACAGTGAGCGAAATCTCAGCTCAAGCCGGAACAAACATGGACCAGAAGAATGTGCAATTGCAAGATTTAATAGAGTGAAAACAGAGCTCCCATACAAGGGGAGGGGACTCAAAGGGGGTTGCCCACTCCCGACTAGAATGCCTGGGGTTTATATCCCAATCATTGTCCCTCCCCCGTGCTCTCAGATGATATATGATTTGACTATTTCTTTACCTCCTGCTTTTAGCCTAATTTGTATTTTAGTGAGCCCTCTTTACTACCTGATTGATCAGGTGTGAGCTAAGTTATAAGCCCCATGTTTAAAGGTGGGTGTGGTCACCTTCCCCAGCTAGCCTTAGGAATTCTTAGTCGGCCTAGGAAATCTAGCTAGTCCTGTATCTCAAAGTCAAGAACCTTAACTGGCCCACCAGCAATAGGAGCACTGTGGGAAATTGTGAAATTTGGGAGAAACTTGACATCTGTCAGACACATCATAAGTTACCAGCTTGATTACACGAATTCATTTTGATGGTATCATATCGTTGAAAGGTTGTGTTTTCTGTTGCTGCAATAAAAAAGGACTATGTGAAAAATCAATGGGAAACAGGAAATGAGGGTAAAGGTGTCCCATCTGATTCCAAGGTCTGAAAGCTGGGCAGTGTCAACTGCACATCCCAGGAGTACATAGCTGTAGTTAAGAAGGAAATATTATCTTTCTTTCAACTTATGTGTGTTATTTTTTCAAATTGTGATTAAGTTATTAGAACATAAAGATGTATTGAGTGGTTTGGGAACCAACTACTTAAATAACCAAATTGTTAGGTACTTCTTTTGGTCTAAAATGCTGTAAAAAAAAATTACTGAGATGCCGAGGGTACTGAGAACTAGAATATTTGTAAACTTCGGGGGTAGATCCTTAAGTTTCTGGATTTTCTTTTAAAAAAGCACAAGTGTATGAAATCGGGCAGTGCCTACAGTTCAACAAAGCCATGCAGGCTAACACAGCCCTGGGAAATTTGTGTGGAGGTGAAGCTGTGCAAACCCAGGTTTATCTTGTGCACAAATCCTTCAATAGTCCAAAGAAAGGCATGCATGTAGAGGAGGTGGGGAATTGCATTTTTCATAATTAACTAGAAGCTGCTTCTTCACTTTGAAGTATGTTCCCTCTTGGCTCCTTGAAAGTTTCTCTGCATTAACAATTTGTACAGATTTTAGTTACTGATGAACAACATTGTTTTGGTGAGTTCTGATTAGCACATGAATACCACACTAGGGCCTGAGGGAATGCAAAGCAGGCACATTTGCAATTGAATATGCACTTAACATTTGGGCTGAAGTTTGAAATCTTAATCAATTTCCACATCTACCGCATACTCTGCTGGGACACTTGCCCAGATGTGAGTCCCTTGGGATGTAAATATCTTGTGCTTAGAGTTTTATGGAACGTTCATTGAAGGAATGGGAATAGTGAGGAGCAAACTGCCAGATGAAATACAGTTATGTATTGCTTAATGGCGTACATCCTGAGAAATACATCATTAAGCGATTTTATCATTTTGTCTAGGTGATATATAGCTTATTACACACCTAGGCTACATGGTATAGCCTATTGCTTCAGGGCTACAAACCTGTATTGCATGTTACTGCATTGAACACTGTGGGCAATTGGAACACAGTCATAAGTATTTGTGTGTCTAAACTTATCTACACATAGAAAAGGTGCAGTAAAATGTGATGTAAAAGATTTTTAGGTCAGGTGTGGTGGCTCACGCCTGGAATCCAAGCACTTTGGGAGGCTGAGGCAGGCAAATCACGTGAGGCCAGGAGTTTGAGACCAGCTTGGGCAACAGGGCGAAACACTGTCTACTAAAAATACAAAACTTAGCGAAGCGTGGTGATGCACATCTGTAATCTTAGCTACTCAGGAGGCTGAGGCATGAGAATTGCTTGAAATCTGGAGGCAGAAGTTGCAGTGAGCCAAGATTGCACTCCTGCACTCCAGCCTGGGAAACACAGCAAGACTCTGTCTCAAAAAAAAAAAAAAAAAAGAGATTTTTAAAAAAGTACATCTGTGCAGGGCACTTACCATGAATGAAGCTTGCAGGAATGGAAGTTGCTCTGAGTGAGTCAGTGACTGAGTGGTGAGTGAATGTGAGGGCCTAGGATTTTATACACTATTACAGATTTTATAAACACTGTACACTTAGGCTTCACTAAGTTTATAAAAGGTATCTTTCTGGCCGGGCGCGGTGGCTCAAGCCTATAATCCCAGCACTTTGGGAGGCCGAGACGGGCAGATCACGAGGTCAGGAGTTCGAGACCATCCTGGCTAACACGGTGAAACCCCGTCTCTACTAAAAAATACAAAAAACTAGCCGGGCGAGGTGGCGGGCCCCTGTAGTCCCAGCTACTCGGGAGGCTGAGGCAGGAGAATGGCGTAAACCCGGGAGGCGGAGCTTGCAGTGAGCTGAGATCCGGCCACTGCACTCCAGCCCAGGAGACAGAGCGAGACTCTGTCTCAAAAAAACAAACAAACAAACAAAAAAAAAACCCAAAAGGTATCTTTCTTTCTTCAATAAAAAATTAACCTTAGCTTACTGTAAGTTTTTAACTTAATAAACATTTTATTTTTTAAACATTATGACTTGTTTTGCAATAACACAAATACATTGTACCATTGTACAAAAATATTTTCTTTCTTTATATGCTTATTCTGTAAGCTTTTTTCTATTTATGAATTTTTAAAAACTTTGAAAACTTTTTGTACTAAGACAAACACACACATTAACCTAGGCCTATGCAAGGTCAAGATCATCAAGACATCAGTAGGCAACAGAATCATATTTGTGATCGATCACTGCCTGAAATGTCAGGTGACACATGACTATATATGAAGATATGAACACCTTTTTCATGTACAGCTGCACATTTCCTCTTGTCACCTGAAGGTTCATGCAGTTGGAAACAAGAGCTTTATTTCTCTTAAAGGGTTACAACCTGCAGGGTGGCCATTCTGACATGCTGGCGAGCATAGCCTCCAGTCAGAAGCCAGAAACAGGCATTTGAAGGGAGGAGCAAAGGGAACAGGAATGTATGCTGAGCAGAGTGGCTGAACATACATATTCAATAAGCTATGGGAGGAGTCATGAATATTTATGAAAGGAGAAACACACATAAGCACAATGGAGCTTCACACATCTCCACAGGACTCATGTTCCAAAAATGGTGATGTTAGCACGACCTGAGGGTGGAGTTTTTGGCCCTCTGACATCAAAAGGAGAAGCAGAGGATGTGAAAACCCTCACTGCATTCTCTGTAGACTGGGCAGAATCACTTCATGATTGGTAGTCTCTTTTCAAAAAGGAGTGCTGGTTGGTTGTTTTGTGGAAACTGCAAAAGGAAGGGGCAGTGTCAGGTGCTTGGTTGGTATCAGCAGTAGGGCTTTTGAAAAGTTAGTGAGGGGCTGGGCACAGTGGCTCACACCTGTAGTCTCAGAACTTTGGGAGGCTGAGGCAGGCAGATCATGAGGTCAGGAGTTCGAGACCAGCCTGGCCAACATGGTGAAACCCATCTCTAGTAAAAATACAAGAATTAGCTGGGCATGGTGGCGTGCACCTGTAATCTCAGCTACTTGGGAGGCTGAGGCAGGAGAATCGCTTGAATCCAGGAGGCGGAGGTTGCAGTGAGCTGAGATTGTACTATTGTACTCCATCCTGGGCAACAGAGCAAGACTCCATCTGGAAAAAAAGAAAAGAGAAGAGAAGAGAAGAGAAGAAAAGAAAAAAGAAAAGAAAAGAAAAGAAAAGAAAAGAAAAGAAAAGAAAAGGTTAGTGAGGGAGAAGGTGTAACAAGTTGTGTCTGACCGACCTTCCATCCTGTCATGGCTGAGAACTCAGTTTTCAAGGTTCCTCTGGGATCCCTAGGCCAAGAGGTGATTCATCCAGTCAGTTGGGGGGCTTAAAACTTTATTTTTAGTTTATATTCTGCATTTCACTCCTTTCATTTTCTTTTTATCAAAGTAATATGTGCATATCAAGAAATCAGATACTATGGAAGAGTTTATGATGAAAAACATGCAAACTGTCCCTCCTCTGTCTTCTCAAACCCCATTCCCATTTCCTCAAAAAAATCTCTTAAATATGTTTTTGAGGTCTTCTACTGGTTATCTTTATAACTATAGACAATATGCTTATGATATACCTCCCTATTTCTTTACTAGTCCCTTTTAGACAATAATTATTGATGTTGGGAAACAGGCTTTTCCTCTACCCACTTAGGTCTGACTAGTCAAGACTCACAATAGACAGATTAATAGGAGAAGATGTATTATGCATGTGGGAGTACTCAGTAATGAGTAACTCACTGAAGAGCCACAGATAAAAGTTTACATACTGGTTTAACAAAAAAGAAGGAAGGGGCTAGGGCTTTAGTGAGCAAGCATGAAAGGTTCTATTGGTCTTTTTCATGCTAATGAGCAGCTGAATTCACACTTCCCCCAGTCTTCTCCAAAAAGGGTCAATCTTCTCCCAAACAGGAAACTCCTTTGGGGGTGGGTGGTGGTCAATGACAGCTGTATTTTCTGGAGGCTCTCTTTATGTTTAGATAATGTTTTTATCCATAGCTGCTGATTGTTCAAATGTTTTCAGTTTATAGTAATTTTTATGCCACATTGGCAGGCTGCTAATCCCTATATTTATAACACTTGAAACTTCCTAAGAAATTTCACAAACAAGAAGCTGGGCTGATTACTGTAGACAGAAGGCTTGGGCTGGAAGTTGTGAGATAATCAATTGTCAAAGAGAAAGAAGAACATAGAGAAAACAAAGAAAAAGATGAATGGATGAAAAAAAAGATGACATTTCTGAGTTCAGAAATTAAACACTGGGTTTACAATATTTATAGACAGTGGAATAAGAATGGTAGTGGCAATCCGGTGGATTTTCCAGTTTGTAGTTTGAATGTTTTTGATGATGACATCCCATATGTAATCTACTGTGATGAGTCCTTTGAACTTTTTATCAAGCCAACCAGCTTCAGCTTGCAGGACTTTTATAGATCCTCTGTGGAAAGGGTCAGCTACAAGACAAGCTAGGGTCCCAAATAAAGATCTGTGTAGTCAGATCTCAGTATTTAGTGATGCCAAGTCAAATGGGTAGGAGAATATTTCGAAATGTTAATTTGGAGGGCAGTGACCAGAAATTGAAGGAAGACAAAAGAATGGAGAACTGGTGAGGTCTGACGAAGTGTGCAAAGGGCATGGGGCAGTCCAATACAGAGTTAGATGATAACACTTTAAAAATAACGAACAGGACTAGAATTTGATAACCCATAAGAATGTGTTACAGTTTTCTATGGCAGCATAAAATCTCTACATAGTCACCTCCTTCTCTGATCAAATCATTAAAGTAGTATTATTCTTGTTTGCAAAATAAGTCTTATCTCATTGTGGCCTGATTATTTACATAAGTGCAGCAAGAATAGTAATTGACTACATAGGTCTATTAAAGTTTGTTTTGCAGCAACTGTTACAAGGAATCTCCCATTAGATTTTAAAAGCCTCTTGAGGCCATTAAGCCAAACCAAGAACTCAACATCAGACTTCACCTGCTGTACCTATAGATTTGGGTGAATTCTTTGTTTCTCTTTTTGTTGTTGTTGTTTGTTTTTTTTGAGATGGAGTCTTGCTCTGTCGCCTAGGCTGGAGTGTGATGGCTCAGTCTTTGCTAACTACAACATCTGCCTCCCAGGTTCAGGCAATTCTCCTGCCTTGGCCTCCCAAGTAGCTGGGACTACAGGTGCATGCCACCACACCAGCTAATTTTTGTATTTTTAGTAGAGACAGGGTTTCACCATGTTGGCTGAGCTGGTTTCGAACTCCTGACCTCAGGTGATCCAATCACCTTGGCTTCCCAAAGTGCTGGGATAACAGGCATGAGCCACCGTGCCCAGCCCCTCCATTTGCAAGATGCACAAAATATCTTAAGCTTCTTTTTTTTATTTTTCCTTTTTCTTTCTTTCTTTTTCTTTTTTTGTGAGACAGAGTTTCACTTTTGTCACCCAGACTGGAGTGCAATGGCGTGATTTCGGCTCACTGCAACCTCTCCCTCCCTGGTTCAAGCAATTCTCCTGCCTCAGCTTCCTGAGTAGCTGGGATTACAGGTGCCCACCACCATGCCCAGCTAATTTTTGTATTTTTTAGTAGAGACGGAGTTTCGCCACGTTGGCCAGCTGGTCTTGAACTCCTGACCCCAGGTGATCCACCCACCTCTGCCTCCCAAAGTGCTGGGATTATAGGCGTGAGCCACTGTGCCTGGCCTATTTTTATTTTTTCATACACCAAAAACCATGGGGTGGTTTTTGGCGTGCCAGGAAGTGGCCTTCCTTACTCACTTGAAATGCTGGGAATGCTGCGAGCCACATACCACGCTGATATTTGCCAGAGAACTTCATGAATAGTGGCTCCATAAGTCAACCTTAGTTCTATAAAACTGGTCATACCTGATTCTATACACACTGTGAAATGTCTCAGATCTGAATAGAAAACATTTGTCATCTGTTGCCTCTAAGGGTAGCCACTATAAGACTTCAAAGGAACCTTCATCTCCACAAACTTTTATCTTAACCTGAACATTTCCTTTCTGTCAATCCCAGGTCTTTAGACAAATTCAACCATTGGTCAATCAGAAAATGTTTAAATTTACCTGTAGCCTGGAGGCCTCCCCCGACCTCTGCTTCGAGTTGTCCTTCCTTTCTGGACCAAACCAATGTATTTCTTAAATGTATTTGATTAATGTCTCATGCCCCCCTAAAATGTATGAAACCAAGGTGCACCCCAACCACCTCGGGCACATGTTCTCAGGACCTCCTGAGGGCTGTGTCATGGGCCATGGTCACTCATATTTGACTCAGAATAAATATCTTCAAATATTTTAAAGAGTTTGACTCTTTTTGTCGACAATTACATCATTATTTTCTACTCTCAGCCAAAGCAGCATTAAGAATTATCATGGGTGGCAAAAAATTTAATACATTTCTAGGTGTTTTATAACATTTCTGAAATATTTATATTAATAATGCTTTCTCACGCAAATATAACACAAGGAAGATTAAGTATCACTTCTGTTTAACAAAGATTTTCATATAACTTGACATATCAAAAAAACTAATGATTTTTGAACATTCCTCTTTTTAGAAGGTAAAAGAACAAATCCTTTGAGATTTTCCAGGAGCCCTCTGAGAAATCTAAGTCAGTTTGAATTACAGATTTCATTTAGGATTTGGTTTGGGGAAGGCAATATATCACAAGTTGTCAAAATGCCAAAAGGTTTAAACACTTATTTACATAGGATCATAGGTCACCATGAAATAATATCTAACCAAAGTGACAATAAAATATTTTAAAGGTAACTATAGAAGGTAATATGATTTAAAAACAAACAAACAAACAAAAAAGCTTAGATTTTTATTTTTATTTTTTATCTTTTTGACACAGAGTCTCTGTTGCCCGGGCTGGAGTGAAGTAGTGTGATTATGACTCACTGTAACCTCAAACTCCTGGCCTCAAGGAATCCTCCCACCTTATCCTCCCAAAATGCTGGGATTACAGTTGTGAGCTACTGTACCCAGCTCCAAAGCCTAGCTTGGAAAAGGGAGAAAACTCACTTCTCTTAAATAATTGAGGAGATGATAAAGATAACACAACAAATTATTCTGATAAAACACAGAATCTGTTTCCTAGATGGATTATTGAAAAAGTAAAGAAAAACCTACTATGACCTTTTATTAGAAGCAGACCAATAATTCAAAAATATGTTCTCTCTCTCTCTCTCTCTTTTTTTTTTTTTTTTTAGAGATATAGTTTCACTGTTGTTGCCCAGGCTGGAGTGCAGTGGCACGATCTTGGCTCACTGCAACCTCCGCCTCCCAGTTTCAAGTGATTCTCCTCCCTGAGCCTCCTGAGTAGCTGGGATTACAGGCACCCACCACCATGCCTGGCTAATTTTTTGTATTTTTAATAGAGACCGGGTTTCATCCTGTTGGCCAGGCTGGTCTCAAACTCCTGACCTCAGGTGATCCACCTGCCTTGGCCTCCTAAAGTGCTGGGATTACAGAATGAGCCACCATGCATGGCCCATGTTGTCATTTTTTTTTTCTTCGAGACGGAGTCTCACTCTGTCGCCCATGCTGGAGTGCAGTGGCGCAATCTCGGCTCACTGCAAGCTCCGCCCCCTGGGTTCACCCCATTCTCCTGCCTCAGCCTCTCAAGTAGCTGGGACTACAGGAGTCCGCCACCATGCCCGGCTAATTTTTTGTATATTTAGTAGAGACGGTGCTTCACCGTGTTCGCCAGGACCATGTCTCGATCTCCTGACATCGTGATCCGCCTGCCTCAGCCTCCCAAAGTGCTGGGATTACAGACGTGAGCCACTGCGCCCAGCCCATGTTGTCATTTTTAAGAGAGAGAAAACCAAACTCTAATTTTGCATCAGTGCACTGTTGACATTCAGGCTCATTATAATACCTTATAAGTAAATCCATTTCATCTTGACAAGTTTGACCACATGAGATAAGAGTCTCTTTCTCTTTTCCATGGATCTTTTACAGCTTGTTATATTCATTCAATTGTACACTTTTCTCTCTCTCATTCTAGAACAACCTTTAAATAACCACTATAGAACCACGTTAGGAAAAAATACTCTTTTTCCCTTAACAAAAACCCATCTTACATCCCTTGTATCCTTTGCCTAACATACAAAGTTGTTTTGTTTGTTTGTTTGTTTTGTTCTTTTGAGATGGAGTTTTGCTCTTGTTGCCCAGGCTGGAGTGCAATGGGCGATCTTGGCTCACTGCAACCTCCGCCTCCTGGGTTCAAGCAATTCTCCTACCTTATCCTCCCAAGTAGCTGGGATTACAGGCGTGGGTCACAATGCCAAGCTAATTTTGTATTTTTAATAGAGATGGGGTTTCACCATGTTGGCCAGGCTGGTCTCGAACTCCTGACCTCAGGTGATCTTGCTTCCTCGTCCTCCCAAAGTGCTGGGATTACAGGCTTGAGCCACTGAGATGGGGTTTCACCATGGCCACTGAGGCTGGCCTCAAACTTGTTTCTCTTTACCCTTATTTCTAGTAGTTTCATTTACACATTATAATTTGTATCTATCTGTAACCTTTATTTTGCAGAGAAAACTAAGAAGTAGACAGCTGTGAATTGTTTGTCATATGCTGGCATTTTGTAGCAGATTAGCACATTTTATGAATATATCATCTCATAATTTCTAGAGGTATATGCTTCTTTATAGTAAAAAGAAAAAATTTCCAAGGTGACAAAATATTAATGACATGTTTATGAAGAGACCCAGGCCAGGCATGGTGGCTCACACCTGTAATCCTGGCACTTCAGGAGGCCGAGGCAGGAAGATCACCTGAGGTCAGGAGTTCAAGACCATCCTGGCCAACGTGGTGAAACCCTGTCTTTATGAAAAATACAAAAATTAGCCAGGCATGGTGGCATGTGCCTATAGTCCCAGCTACTTGGGAGGCTGAGGCAGGAGAATCTCTTGAACCCTGGAGGGCGATGTGGAAGTGAGCCAACATCACAACACTGCACTCTAGCCTGGGCAACAGAGTGAAACCGTCTAAAAAAAAAAAAAAAGAGAGAGAGAGAGACCCAGATATTTTTAGTATCTTTGTAAAAATAGGAAGCCAAAAGTACATACACTCAAATTATGTTTACTTATGAATAGATATTTCAGTAGTTTCTTACTTAGAAATTATTCAATTTTTGTTGTTATTGTTGTTGTGGGGACGGAGTTTTGTTCTTGTTGCCCAGGCTAGAGTGCGGTGGTGCAGTTTGGATCACTGCAACCTCTGCCTCCCTGGTTCAAGTGATTCTCCTGCCTCAGCCTCCTGAGTAGCTAGGACTACAGGCATGTGCCACCACGCCCAGCTAATTTGTATTTTTAGTAGAGATGGGGTTTCTCCATGTTGGTCAGGCTGGTCTCGAACTCCGGACCTCAGGTGATCCGCCCACCTTGGCCTCCCAAAGTGCTGAGATTACAGGCATGAGCCACGGCACCTGGCCTGAAATTATTTAGATTTTTAATGAATATATTTTACCTCACATAACAGTAAGGTTGCAAGTCACCAAAAAGATTTTGGAAACTATCTATAGGCAGACATAAAACATGATTAAAATTGTTCAAATGCAATTTGCTACAATAATGACTCCATTTGATTAAATTCAAATCTATAAGTTTTATTATGTTAAACATCTACTATATGTAATATTAGCATATTTGATTTGCAAATACAGGTAGAATAAAAATATATGACCGCATTATATTTAAGACTGACAACCCTGAAGATATACTAGTTTTTAGTAAACCTAGAATAACAGACTATTCTTAGTTATCAAAATTACATGAACTTGAAAAGCATTTGGATTAGTTTCTATACTTCTGGGTGTTTTAGGAATATTTTATTTATATAAGTGCTTATTTTCCTCTAAGTGAATTGGCATAGAGCTACATCATGGGATTTATAAATTAATTTGCCAATAGCATCTGCAGATAGGAAAATATCACATATATGTAACATACATGTGCACACATATATACATACAAAAAGATACAGACAAATGCAAATAGAGATTGTATGGCTTTCATTAAAAAACTTTTAGCCATGAGGCTGGGCACAGTGGCTCATGCCTGTAATTCCAATGCTTTGGGAGGCCAAGGAGGGAAGACATCTGAGACCAGGAGCTCGAGACTAGCCTAGGCAACACAGTAAGATCCTGTTTCTACAAAAAATTTAAAATTAGTCAGTTGTGGTGATGCTCACCTGTAGGAGTCTGAGATGGGAGGATCTCCTGAACCCAGGAGTTTGAGGCAGTAGTGAGCTATGATTGCACCACTGCACTCCAGCCTGGGTGACAGAGCAAGACCTTGTCTCTAACAGAACAAGAAAAAAAAAAAAACAAAAAACTTTTCTTTAGGTCTGGCTGGTTCATGACCTGTGAATTAACTGAGAAGGGACAGATAAAAAGGAGAAAAGTCTATTATGCACTGTGGGAGTATTCAGTAGTGAATAACTCACTGAAGGGCCAGAGATAGAGCTTTACATACCAACCTAACAAAGAGGGGATGATTTAGGGCTTCAGTGGGAAAAGAAGGAAGGTTCCATTGGTCTTTGTGATACTGGCAGGCAGATGAATTTGCACTTATCACTGCTGAGGGTCAGTCTTTTCCCAAACAGGAAATTCCTTTGGAGGCAGATCAATGGCATCTGTATTTTCAGGAGGCTCTGCTTAAGTATGGATCCTGTATCTTTTGGGGGCTGCTGAGGGCTTAGATGTTTTCAGTTTGAAGTACTTTCATACCACTTTGGTGGGCTGTTAATCTCATTGCGATACACTGGGGGGTTTACCCTCCACCTTTTTTTCTCCAGCCACTTTCTATTGTTTGATATTTGCACTATTATTTTTAGTTCTTTTACTGATTAACTTTACAACTTTGAGTAACGTATGTCTTATTTTACCAACTTTAAATACCGTCTCTTTACTACCCAGTTTCTATAAGGTATCAGGATTTCTACCCTTTCCTTGACTCATTTTGACTCCCAATGCTGTCATTTGCACTTATTTTTATCACCTTCAGGTTGTTCACATTGACTTGCTCTCTTGCTACCACAGTTCAAGTTGATTCTAAAAGTTCAAAACCAATAAGCAGCTCTTAAATTATTGTGACTAGGTGAAGGTTACTAAGTTTAGGGCAAGTGATGTGTCTCCAGTGAATGACAAAGGGATCTTCAGGAAGGAGATATGCTCCTACCCACAGACTCCATTGTCATTCAAAAAAGAATGCTCCTAAAGCAATCCATGGTTTATTTTCCTTACACTTTACTGTTGTTTCATATTATCTTATAATTTATTTTGTCTCTTTTATGGATGTTGTTTGTATTTAGATTTTTCTTCCAAAAGTTTCTAATTTTCCTTCTTTCTTTCTTTCTTTCTTTCTTTCTTTCTTTCTTTCTTTCTTTCTTTCTTTCTTTCTTTCCTTCTTTTTCTTTCTTTTTGCTAGTTTCTAAGTTTTCTCTAAGTTCATGATAATATATCAACAATATATTCAATAAAATATATATTTTCAGTAAAATTTTATTGAAATTTTATTTATATTCAATAAAATATATATATCAATTATATATATTGATAATATAGTCAATAAAATAGAAATTTTATTGAATCCCCATCCGCAGCCTCTTACCCTCCCTTCTTTTCTCCTGAATACCTCCCAGAAGTTTGTAGGAAGGTGTGCATAGGATATAAACCTCCTGAGTCCTTGCACATCTCAAATCATCTTTATTGTCTAATTGCAATTGGTCACTTATTTCTTGGTTGATACAATTTTAGAACTGAAATGATTTCCATTAGAAATGGGGAGGCATGAGAGGGGTGGAGCAAGATGGCCGAATAGGAACAGCTCCAGTCTCCAACTCCCAGCACGAGCAACACAGAAGACCGGTGATTTCTGTATTTTCAACTGAGGTACTGGGGTCATCTCACTAGGGAGTGCTGGACAATTGGTGCTGGTCAGTTGCTGCAGCCCGACCAGCGAGAGCTGAAGCAGGGCGAGGCATCGCCTCACCTGGGAAGTGCAAGGGGGAAGGGAATCCCTTTTCCTAGCCAGGGGAACTGAGACACACAACACCTGGAAAATCGGGTAACTCCCACCCCAATACTGCGCTTTAAGCAAACGGGCACACCAGGAGAATATATCCCATACCTGGCCGGAAGGGTCCCACGCCCACGGAGCCTCCCTCATTGCTAACACAGCAGTCTGCCATCTAACTGCAAGGCAGCAGCGAGGCTAGGAGAGGGGCGCCTGCCATTGCTGAGGCTTAAGTAGGTAAACAAAGCCGCTGGGAAGCTCAAACTGGGTGGAGCTCACAGCAGCTCAACGAAACCTGCCTGTCTCTGTAGACTCCACCTCTGGGGACAGGGCACAGTTAACAACAACAACAACGAAAGCAGCAGAAACCTTTGCAGACGCAAACGACTCTGTCTGACAGCTTAGAAGAGAGCAGTGGATCACCCAAAACGGAGGTTGAGATCTGAGAAGGGACAGACTGCCTGCTCAAGTGGGTCCCTGACCCCTGAGTAGCCTAACTGGGAGACATCCCCCACTAGGGGCAGTCTGACACCCCACACCTCACAGGGTGGAGTATACCCCTGAGAGGAAGCTTCCAAAGTAAGAATCAGACAGGTACACTCGCTATTCAGCAATATTCTATCTTCTGCAACCTCTGCTGCTGATACCCAGGCAAACAGGGTCTGGAGTGGACCTCAAGCAATCTCCAACAGACCTACAGCTGAGGGTCCTGACTGTTAGAAGGAAAACTATCAAACAGGAAGGAAACCTATACCAAAACCCCATCAGTACGTCACCATCATCAAAGACCAGAGGCAGATAAAACCACAAAGATGGGGAAAAAGCAGGGCAGAAAAGCTGGAAATTCAAAAAATAAGAGTGCATCTCCCCCTGCAAAGGAGTGCAGCCGATCGCCAGCAATGGATCAAAGCTGGTCAGAGAATGACTTTGACGAGATGAGAGAAGTAGGCTTCAGTCTGTCAAACTTCTCAGAGCTAAAGGAGGAATTACATACCCAGCGCAAAGAAACTAAAAATCTTGAAAAAAGAGTGGAAGAATTGATAGCTAGACTAATTAATGCAGAGAAGGTCATAAACGAAATGACAGAGATGAAAACCATGACACGAGAAATACGTGACAAATGCATAAGCTTCAGTAACCGACTCAATCAACTGGAAGAAAGAGTATCAGCGATTGAGGATCAAATGAATGAAATGAAGCGAGAAGAGAAACCAAAAGAAAAAAGAGGAAAAAGAAATGAACAAAGCCTGCAAGAAATATGGGATTATGTAAAAAGACCAAATCTACGTCTGATTGGGGTGCCTGAAAGTGAAGGGGAAAATGGAACCAACTTGGAAAACACTCTTCAGGATATCATCCAGGACAACTTCCCCAACCTAGTAGGGCAGGCCAACATTCAAATTCAGGAAATACAGACAATGCCACAAAGATACTCCTCCAGAAGAGCAACTCCAAGACACATAATTGCCAGATTCACCAAAGTTGAAATGAAGGAAAGAATCTTAAGGGCAGCCAGAGAGAAAGGTCGGGTTACCTACAAAGGGAAGCCCATCAGACTAAAAGCAGATCTCTCGGCAAAAACTCTACAAGCCAGAAGAGAGTGAGGGCCAATATTCAACATTCTTAAAGAAAAGAATTTTAAACCCAGAATTTCATATCCAGCCAAACTAAGTTTCATAAATGAAGGAGAAATCAAATCCTTTACAGATAAGCAAGTGCTTAGAGATTTTGTCACCACCAGGCTTGCCTTACAAGAGACCCTGAAGGAAGCCCTAAACATGGAAAGGAACAACCGGTACCAGCCATTGCAAAACATGCAAAAATGTAAAGACCATCAAGGCTAGGAAGAAACTGCATCAACTAACGAGCAAAATAACCAGTTAATATCATAATGGCTGGATCAAGGTCACACATAACAATATTAACCTTCAATGTAAATGGACTCAATGCTCCAATTAAAAGACACAGACTGGCAAACTGGATAAAGAGTTAAGACCCATCAGTCTGCTGTATTCAGGAGACCCATCTCACATGCAGAGACATACATAGGCTCAAAATAAAGGGATGGAGGAAGATCTACCAAGCAAATGGAAAACAAAAAAAAGCAGGGGTTGCAATCCTAGTCTCTGATAAAACAGACTTTAAACCATCAAAGATCAAAAGAGACAAAGAAGGCCATTACATAATGGTAAAGGGATCAATTCAACAGGAAGAGCTAACTATCCTAAATATATATGCACCCAATACAGGAGCACCCAGATTCATAAAGCAAGTCCTTAGAGACTTACAAGAGATTTAGACTCCCGTACAATAATAATGGGAGACTTCAACACTCCACTGTCAACATTAGACAGATCAACGAGACAGAAAGTTAACAAGGATATCCAGGAATTGAACTCATCTCTGCACCAAGCGGACCTAATAGACAGCTATAGAACTCTCCACCCCCACATCAACAGAATATACATTCTTCTCAGCACCACATCGCACTTATTCCAAAATTGACCACATAATTGGAAGTAAAGCACTCCTCAGCAAATGTCAAAGAACAGAAATTATAAGAAACTGTCTCTCAGACCACAGTGCAATCAAACTAGAACTCAGGACTAAGAAACTCAATCAAAACCGCTCAACTACATGGAAACTGAACAACCTGCTCCTGAATGATTACTGGCTACATAATGAAATGAAGGCAGAAATAAGATGTTCTTTGAAACCAATGAGAACAAAGATACAACATACCAGAATCTCTGGGACACATTTAAAGCAGTGTGTAGAGGGAAATTTATAGCACTAAATGCCCACAAGAGAAAGCAGGAAAGATCTAAAATGGACACTCTAACATCACAATTAAAAGAACTAGAGAGGCAAGAGCAAACACATTCAAAAGCTAGCAGAAGGCAAGAAATAGTAAACTAAGATCAGAGCAGAACTGAAGGAGGTAGAGACACAAAAAACCCTCCAAAAAGTCAATGAATCCAGGAGTTGGTTTTTTGAAAAGATCAACAAAATTGACAGACCGCTAGCAAGACTAATAAAGAAGAAAAGATAGAGGAATCAAATAGACGCAATAAAAAATGATAAAGGGGATATCACCACCAACCCCACAGAAATACAAACTACCATCAGGGAATACTATAAACACCTCTATGCAAATCAACTAGAAAATCTAGAAGAAATGGATAATTTCCTGGACACTTACATTTTTCCAAGACTAAACCAGGAAGAAGTTGAGTCCCTGAATAGACCAATAGCAGGCTCTGAAATTGAGGCAATAATTAATAGCCTACCAACCAAAAAAAGTCCAGGACCAGATGGATTCACAGCTAAATTCTACCAGAGGTACAAGGAGGAGCTTGTACCATTCCTTCTGAAACTATTCCAATCAATAGAAAAAGAGGGAATCCTCCCTAACTCATTTTATGAGGCCAACATCATCCTGATACCAAAGCCTGGCAGAGACACAACAAAAAAGAGAATTTTAGACCAATATCCCTGATGAACATTGATGCAAAAATCCTCAATAAAATACTGGCAAACAGATTCAGCAGCACATCAAAAAGCTTATCCACCATGATCAAGTGGGCTTCATCCCTGGGATGCAAGGCTGGTTCAACATTCGCAAATCAATAAACGTAATCCAGCATATAAACAGAACCAAAGACAAGAACCACATGATATCTCAATAGACGCAGAAAAGGCTTTTGACAAAATTCAACAGCCCTTCATGCTAAAAACGCTCAATAAATTCGGTATTGATGGAACGTACCTCAAAATAATAAGAGCTATTTATGACAAACCCACAGCAATATCATACTGAATGGGCAAAAAGTGGAAAAATTCCCTTTGAAAACTGGCACAAGACAGGGATGCCCTCTCTCACCACTCCTATTCAACATAGTGTTGTAAGTTCTGGGTAGGGCAATCAGGCAAGAGAAAGAAATCAAGGGTATTCAGTTAGGAAAAGAAGAAGTCAAATTGTCCCTGTTTGCAGATGACATGATTGTATATTTAGAAAACCCCATTGTCTCAGCCCAAAATCTCCTTAAGCTGATAAGCAACTTCAGCAAAGTCTCAGAATACAAAATTAATGTGCAAAAATCACAAGCATTCTTACACACCAGTACCAGACAAACAGAGAGCCAAATCATGAATGAATTTCCATTCACAATTGCTTCAAAGAGAATAAAATACCTAGGAATCCAACTTACAAGGGATGTAAAGGACCTCTTCAAGGAGAACTACAAACCACTGCTCAGTGAAATCAAAGAGGACACAAACAAATGGAAGAATATACCATGCTCATGGATAGGAAGAGTCAATATCGTGAACATGGCCATACTGCCCAAGGTAGTTTATCGATTCAATGCCATCCCCATCAAGCTACCAATGAGTTTCTTCACAGAATTGGAAAAAACTGCTTTAAAGTTCATATGGAACCAAAAAAGAGCCCGCATTGCCAAGACAATCCTAAGTCAAAAGGACGAAGCTGGAGGCATCATGCTACCTGACTTCAAACTATACTACAAGGCTACAGTAACCAAAACAGCATGGTACTGGTCCCAAAACAGAGATATAGACCAATGGAACAGAACAGAGTCCTCAGAAATAATATCACACATCTACAGCCATCTGATCTTTGACAAACCTGAGAGAAACGAGAAATGAGGAAAGGATTCCCTATTTAATAAATGGTGCTGGGAAAATTGGCTAGCCATAAGTAGAAAGCTCAAACTGGATCCTTTCCTTACTCCTTATACGAAGATTAATTCAAGATGAATTGGAGACTTAAATGTTAGTCCTAATACCATAAAAACCCTAGAAGAAAACCTAGGTAGTACCATTCAGGACATAGGCATGGGCAAGGACTTCATGTCTAAAACACCAAAAGCAACAGCAGCAAAAGCCAAAATTGACAAATGGGATCTAATTAAACTAAAGTGCTTCTGCACAGCAAAAGAAACTACCATCAGAGTGAACAGGCAACCCACAGAATGGGAGAACATTTTTGCAATCTACTCATCCGACAGAGGGCTAATATCCAGAATCTACAAAGAACTCAAACAAATATACAAGAGAAAAACAAGCAACCCCATCAAAAAGTGGGCAAATGATATGAACAGACATTTCTCAAAAGAAGACATTCATACAGCCAACAGACACATGAAAAAATGCTCCGCATCACTGGCCATCAGAGAAATGCAAATCAAAACCACAATGAGATACCATCTCACACCAGTTAGAATGGCAGTCATTAAAAAGTCAGGAAACAACAGGTGTTGGAGAGAATGTGGAGAAATAGGAACACTTTTACACTGTTGGTGGGATTGTAAACTAGTTCAACCATTATGGAAAACAGTATGGCAATTCCTCAAGGATCTAGTACTAGATGTACCATATGATCCAGCCATCCCACTACTGGGTATATACCCAAAGGATTATAAATCATGCTGCTATAAAGACACATGCACACCTATGTTTATTGCGGCACTATTCACAATAGCAAAGACTTGGAATCAACCCAAATGTCCATCAGTGACAGACTGGATTAAGAAAATGTGGCACATATACACCGTGGAATACTATGCAGCCATAAAGAAGGATGAGTTTGCATCCTTTGTAGGGACATGGATGCAGCTGGAAACCATCATTCTTAGCAAACTATAACAAGAACAGAAAACCAAACACCGCATGTTCTCACTCATAGGTGGGAACTGAACAATGAGATCACTTGGACTCAAGAAGGGGAACATCACACACCGGGGCCTATCATGGGGAGGGGGGAGAGGGGAGGGATTGCATTGGGAGTTATACCTGATGTAAATGATGAATTGATGGGTGCTGAAGAGTTGATGGGTGCAGCTCACCAACATGGCACAAGTATACATATGTAACAAACCTGAACGTTATGCACATGTACCCTAGAACTTAAAGTATAATTAAAAAAAAAAAAAAAAGAAATGGGAAGGCATTGTTCACATAGCTCCTGTCCACCAATGTTGCTGAAGAGAAAGTCTGATCCTAGTCTGATTTTTGTTTATTTGTACGTAATTTCTTTTTCCTCAGTAAATGCCCTTAGGATGTTCTTTTTGTCCTTGATGTTCTATAATTTTAGGAGGATTGGGCTAGGTCTTTTTCATTTATTGAGTTTATCTTCAGTAGGTCTCTTCAATCTGAAGAATCTTTCTTTTCATCTGGAGAAGACTTTTGATTGATTGATTGATTTTGAGATAGAGTATTGCTCTGTCACCCAGGCTGGAGTGCAGTGGCATGATCTCAGCTCATTGCAACCTCTGCCTCCCGAATAGCGATTCTCCTGCCTTAGCCTCCCAAGTAGCTAGGACTACAGGCACATGCCGCCACGCCAGGCTAATTTTTTGTATTTTTAGTAGAGATGGGGTTTCACCTTATTAGCCAGGATGGTCTCAATCTCCTGATCTTGTGATCCCCCACCTTGGCCTCCCAAAGTGCTGGGATCACAAGCGTGAGCCACCACGCCTGGCCTATTTTGTTTTCTTTGAGATGGAGTGTTGCTCTGTCACCCAGGCTCTAGTGCAGTGGTGTGGTCTCGGCTCACTGCAACCTCTGCCTCCCAGATTCAAGTGATTCTCCTGCCTCAGCCTCCCAAGTAGCTGGGATTACAGGTGCCTACCATTATGCCCGGCTAATTTTTTGTATTTTTAATAGAGACAGGGTTTTACCATGTTGGCCAGTCTGGTTTTGAACTTCTGACCTCAGGTGATCCACCTGCCTCGGCCTCCCAAAGTGCTGGGATGATAGGTGTGAGCCACTGTGCCCAGCCTTATTTTATTTTTTGATGGTTTCTCAGACTCTTTCTCTCTATGCTCTCTTTCTGGGACATTTGTTGTATGGGTCTCTTGGATCAATCCCTATGGCCCTAGATTTTTTTTTTTCTCTATATTTTAAGAAGTTTATTTTACTTTGGTCTCTAGTACCTGAAAGCATGCTATCAAACATACTTTGAATCTCTAAAGTGTCTTATTATCATATTATTTTTTGGAGATGGGGTTCTCACTATGTTGCCCAGGCTAGACTCAAACGCTTGGGTTCAAGCAGTTCTTCTGCCTCAGCCTCTCAAGTAGCTGGGATTACAGGGGTTACAGAAGTGCATTATATCCGGCTTAAAAAAAAAATTATTTATTTTTTTGTGTGGCATGTTTCTGTTGTTTAGGGATGTAAAATATCTTTTTGAAGAGGGTGCTTTAAAATTTTTCTCTGCTCCCTAAGTTATTTCTATTTCTTATCATTCTTTTTGCCACCCTCTCCTTTAAAATTTTGTTCAGAATGAAAATATTTGATTCTGTTCATTTTCCTGGTCATCTCTGGTGGTCTGTTCACATTTAAGGTAAAAAGACTGTGTAGCCAGCTGGGCTTCCTTGAGAGCTGGTTAAGTAGCCTGTTTCCTGATGAGGCCTCTCCCTTCAGTAAAGATTCTTACCAGAAACTGTATGGGGCCAGCACGGATCTTTAACTGGCAGGATTTGCGTGAGCTGAGTGAAAGGGGCATGAACTGTCCAACTGGGGCTCCTCCTCCTCCGTGCTTGAATGAGGAAGGCCTTATTCTGGGTTACCAGTATTCCAACAAAAAACCTCACTTTCCCCTTGAGTTTATCTGATTTATCTAGAAAAGATCTGGATAGCACAGTATTGGTGGTAAAGGTTGGGTGATCAGTATTTAAGAGCACCAACATGCGATGCAGTTGTACAAGATGGAACAAACAAACAAAAGCAAATCTTAGACAAAAACCCCAGCTTTTATATATATGTTTAATAAAAAATAGCAATGATATGTTTGGATATTTTTACTCTTTCTGTTTCCTTCTCCAATAATCCTTCTTTAGACCGATTGCAGCATTTATTTATTTATTTATTTATTTATTATTTATTTATTTATTTATTTGAGACGGAGTCTTGCTGTATCACCCAGGCTGCAGTGCAGTGGTGCAGTTTCAGTGCACTGCAATCTCTGCCCCTCCCGAGTTCAAGCAATTCTACTGCCTCAGCCTCCCTAGTAGCTGGGATTACAGGTTCCCGCCACCAGGCCCAGCTAATTTTTGTGTTTTTAGTAGAGACGGGGTTTCACCATGTTGGCCAGGCTGGTCTCGATCTCCTGGCCTGAAGTGATCTGCCCACCTTGGCCTCCCAAAGTGCTGGGATTACAGGCGTGAGCCACCACGCCCAGCCTGATCGCAGTTTTTAGAACAGCATTTTTTTTTCTTTCATGTAGTAGTAAAACTGAACACAATCAAAGTGAAATCCACACACTTGCAGCTCTTCTCTTGTCAAGTCCACATTATTCTGATTCCTGGGGTCAGGCCAATGGGATAATATCAGGCTAATTATCCTCTCCAAAAAAGGCATTTGGCCATATGATGGTTAAGGTTTTACTTACTAGAAATAGCAGGTTTTTAGACTTGTACTAATTAGTTTCCATCTCACCAAAACCACCCACTCACTTTGTATCTATAGGATAGTAGACCATCTGTTTGTCAATTGGATCTTTCATATCTATAAATTCATAATCTATGTTATCCATTTCTAAAATGTCCACCATTTTTACAGACCCTGAATGACATCTGATGTCGTTATAAGTTAAATCTCTACTTCTCAAGGAAAATGATTTTAAAGCACAGAAGTAATTTTGAACTTGTGAAATTAAAGCTGGATTCCAAATAAGTTGTAGTTTTAGTAAAGGAATAAAAATGTCTTATTTAACTTGGTTGCTCTCTCCTGGTAACAAATTTTTGAGCACTGAAGTAGTCTTATTTCCTAAACAATGGGTTTTGTGTTTTGTTTTTTGCTATTTGACTTTTTATTGCAACCTACATGTAACTTCAAACATCAGGTACAATCAGTTCATCCTTTCGACTTCTTCACAGACTGTAACACTATTTTGGCATATACATCTCTGTTTTATTAAAATGTTTTTCTCATTCTCATCTCCAGTGTGTTTCCAAACAGAGAATGACATTCTTCTTGTCCCATATTTAGAAACGGCAATTTTATGGCAAGCCATCCTTTAACATGTTTCCTACGGCCAGCAACAAGGTGATCATCGTATAGGCAGTAAGACACCTCTATTTTTATAATGTCAAAAATCTCATTAAGTGCTTCTGTACATTTCAAATAAACTGAAAAGTAATCAAAGACTTTCATTATGAAAACCTCAGTATCACAGGTAAGCAAATCATACCCTTCCTTTTTTTGGGCAGTGTTAACGTACAAGGTATGGTGGACATTTAACAGGTAAGACATTTTCATTTTCTTTCTCTTCTTTCTTTCTTTCTTTCTTTCTTTCTTTCTTTCTCTTTCTTTCTTTCTTTCTTTCTTTCTTTCTTTCTTTCTTTCTTTCTTTCTTTCTCTCTTCTTTCTTTCCTTCTTCCCTCCTTCCTTCCTTCTTTCTTCCTTCCTTCTCTCTTTCTCTCTCTCTTTTTTTTTTTTGAAACAGAGTCTCACTCTGTTGCCCAGACTAGAGTGCAGTGGTGTGATCTCAGCTCACTGCAACCTCTGCCTCTCAGGTTCAGGCAATTCTCCTGCCTCAGCCTCCCAAGTAGCTGGGATTACAGGCATGTGCCCCCACACCTGGCAATTTTTTATATTTTTAGTAGAGACGGGGTTTCTCCATGTTGATCAGGCTGATCTCGAACTCCTGACCTCAGGTGATCCCTGCACTTTGGCCTCCCAAAGTGCTGGGATTACAGGCGTGAGCCACTGTGCCCAGCTGATATTTTCATCTTCATTTTCTTTTTTCTTTTTTTGAGACGGAGTTTTGCTCTTGTTGCTCAGGCTGGAGTGCAATGGCACAATCTCAGCTCACCACAACCTTTGCCTCCCGGGTTCAAGCGACTCTCCTGCCTTAGCTTCCCGAGTAGCTGGGATTACAGACGTGTGCTGCCACACCCAGCTAATTTTATTTTTTTAGTAGAGACAGGGTTTCTCCATGTTGGTCAGGCTGGTCTCAAACTCCCAACTTTAGGTGATCCGCCTGCCTCGGCCTCCCAAAGTGCTGGGAATATAAGCATGAGTCACCATGTCTTGCCAGATATTTTTATTTTCTTTGGTAACAAGTTTGTAGACTGAGTAGGATTTACTAAAATTTAGGTTTGTACAGTTTGCCAATTATGCAGATAGATGAGCAAAGTCTAGTTTTATTTGGGCAAGATTGTTGATCAAGATGATTTGACACTGCATTCTTAAGTTCAAAGTACCTAAAAGTTAGGGGGAATATTTTTTGTTGCTGCGATTCAGTGCTTCACTTGATATACCGTAGAAAGCAGAATCTGATTCATAATCATTTTCTGAATCAGCAAATGTAACTTTATTAATTTACTCAATTTCATAGAGCAATCAGGTTAAGGACACAACAATGTGTGTTTGTGTGGAATACCCAAGGTAATTCAGCAGCCACTACTTCCACCTGAGCATTGGTGTCTTTTTGGGAAACAAAAACTTTTGATTGGCCAGGCATGGTGGTTCATGCCTGTAATCCTAGCACTTTGGGAGGCCGAAGCAGGAGGATTGCTTGAACCCAGCCTGGACAACATGGCAAGACCTCATCCCTACAAAAAAAAATAATTGAAAATACTTTGCCAGGTGTGATGGTGCACACCTGTGCTCCTAGCTACTCAGGAGGCTGAGGTGAGAGGGTCGCTTGTGTAAGGGAGGCTGAGGCTGCAGTGAGCTGTGTCCATGCCATCGCACTCCAGCCTGGGCAATAGAGGGAGATGCTTTCTCCAAAAAAATCCAAAAACACAAAACAAGGAAACTTGGTTGATTGAGAAGTACTTGCCTGTCTCATCCCAGACTTTTGAGACTCGGTGTCCATAGGTGCTTCCACATCCACTTTTCTACTGTGTCCGACCCCAGATTCTTTCTGGCATATTATACAGCATGCTTTGTGTTGAATATTTACCTTCCTAATCCAGCTACATGTGTCCTTCCATCTGTCATTAACATGGCGCAGTTGTTTTGCCTTTTTGTCTGATGATATCTGGGTCATGCTGGTGTTAGTGTTGTAGTCATTCTCATTTTGATGACCTGAACTCTTAGAAAGCATGTTCACAGTATTCACAATGTGAAAAACTAAAATAGCAGTATTTTAATACAAAGCACATCAGTTACTACACAGACAAAGAAAAAGTTATAGTGCACTTAACTTGCGCACTGAAGTCACATCACTCAGAGTGAGCTAACGATGAATGATCCAGTACTGTGAACTACAGATTACTGTTAGCAGCATCAAAGGTCAGGGGAGATGACAATGATAGTGTCTTTGGAGGGTGAGTAATATGGGCCATATCTGTTTGACACTAAAAGCAGTGTCACTTGCAGCTCCCACTTTTTGGGCTTCTGTACTTTTCTCCCAATTTTTCCACTCATGATTAAAAAAAAAAAAAAGGGACATTTTACATTCAGGAAAGATTTCTCAGGGCATAGGAAATTCAGTGTTGAAACAAGACTGTCTTGGGCAAAGTTAGAGAGTTGTTTACCCTAGAAAGGTGCACTCCTGTGCTCTGTGGGGAAAGGAATAGGAGCAGAGACACAATTGTCCCCCACACTGACACACAGATTATCCCAGGCTTTCAGGTACATTTCTCAGTGTCACCCTTTGTTATCTTAGTGGACTCAGCCTTCAAAGCTTCCAGGACTGTCAGACAGACTGCATCCTCCTCTGAGCATGGTCTAGGCCAGTGGCTCTCAAATGTTTTGGTCTCTGGACACTTTACCTTCCTTTTTTTTTTTTTTCTTTTGAGGCAGAGTTTCACTCTTTTGCCCAGGCTGCAGTGCAGTGGTGCAATCTTGGCTCACTGCAACCTCCATCTCCCGGGTTCAAGTGATTCTCCTGCCTTAGCCTCCTGAGAAGCTGAGATTACAGGTGTGTGCCACCATGCCCAGCTAATTTTTGTATTTTTAGTAGAGACAGGGTTTTGTCTTGTTGGCCAGGCTGGTCTCAAACTCTTGACCTCAGGTGATCCAACTGCCTTGGCCTCCCAAAGTGCTGGGATTATAGGTGTGAGCCACCATGTCTGGCAGTTTTACCTTCTTAAATATTTTCGAGGACCCCAATGAGATTTTATTTATCTGGGTTATATCTACCAATATTGACTACATCAGAAATTAAAACTGAGAAATTACAAAAAAGTTATACGTTCATTTAGTTTCAACTAACAATAATAGAATCATTATGTGTTGGTTGGGAAAAAAGTAGTTTTTGTTTGTTTGCTTTCCCTGAAAAATAACTACATTTTCCAAAACAAAGCAAAACAAAACAATTTAGTGAGAAGAGTGGCATTGTTTTACGTGTTGCAAATCTCTTTAATATCTGGGTTAATAAAAGACTTCTGGATGTTGATGTCTACTTCTACAGTCAATCTTCAAAAATATGTTGTTTTGGTTGGAGTATAGGGAGAAAATTTGGCTTCACCCGGATATGTATCTGGGAAAGAGAGGTATATTTCAATAGCCTTTTTTTGCTGTTGATTGTGAATATTCTTCTACACCAAAACATAAAGCTCAAATTAATGAAATTATTAATTTGACTGTTTCAACAAGTTAACAACTATTACAAGATTCTTAAGTGAAATTGATTTTTTTCCGGAATGTGCATGGGAATTAATAACACAATGCCTACTAGTACAGTCTGGTGCCACTGCCTGGATTCATGGAAAGTACATAAAATTTACCCACCATTGCTTTGGTACCATTAGTACAAATGTCAACAAAGTGAAAAAGGCTGATGATATCTTAGTATTATTATGAAAATATAATAATGACTTATGAATCCTCTGAAACGATCTGGTGGACCTCTGGGGTTCTAGCCCACACTTGGAGAACTGCTCAACTAGGCCAAATCTTTTTTGGCCTGTTTTTTCCATCACCTAACTCCCATCCACTTTCTTTCAGAGACATATTTTTTTATTTTTTACTTTTTTAGGCGGAGTGTCGCTCTTGTTGCCCAGGCTGGAGTGCAATGGCACGATCTTGGCTCACGCAACCTCCATCTCCCATGTTCAAGTGATTCTCCTGCCTCAGCCTCCTGAGTAGCTGGGATTACAGGCATGCACCACCAGGCATTTTAAATTCCCTTTTTGACAGGTGTATTCCATTTTATACTTCCTTTTTTTTTTAAAAAAAAGTATATATATATTCTATGTATGTATGTATGCATTTTATACTTCCTTTAAAAAAAAGTATATATATATATTCTATGTATGTATATATGTATTTATTTTTTCAGACAGGTTCTGGCTCTGTCACCCAGGCTTAAGTGCAGTGGTGCAATCTCAGCTCTCTGCACTCTCTGCCTCCTGGGCTTAATCCATCCTCCTACCTCAGCCTCCCAAGTAGGTGGGCCTATAGGTGCATGCTACCACACCCAGCTAATTTTTGTATTTTTTATAGAGTCAGGGTTTTACCATGTTGCCCAGGCTGGTCTCAAACTCCTGAGTTCAAGCAATCTGCCTGCCTGGGCCTCCCAAAGTGCTGGGATTACACGCATGAACCACAACACCTGGCCCAATTTTATACTTCCAAATTTTTGTTACAGTGCAGTCCCACTGCATTTAGATAAAGCATTAGTGTGTCCACCATATTGAAGCATAAGCCCTCATCTCTTTTTAAAGTTTGCCTTAAGGTAAAAGACATTGTTTTGCTGCATATGCTTCTTTCTTTTCTCTCTTTCTTTTTTTCTCTTTCTCTTTCTTTCTTTCTTTCTTTCGTTCGTTCTGTCTTCCTTCCTTCTTTCCTTCCTTCCTTCCTTTCTCCTTCCTTCCTTCCTTCCTTCCTCCTTCCTTCCTTCCTTTCTCCTCCTTCCTTCCTTCTTCCTTCCTTCCTTCCTTCTTTCTTTCCTCTCTTCCTCCATCCCTCCTTCTCTCCCTTTTTTCTTTCTTGATGCAGCAGGTCTGGGGAGTTCAAACCCTGCACTTTACAAAGAAAGGGCTGGCCCTTGACTGCTCCTGGGAGATCACCTCTAAGCCTCTGGAGTGTCCTGTCTGATGAAAGTGTTTCTGTTTACCTGGGACCATGAGCCGCCCAGGTAGTTTATGCTAGCAATGTGATTTATGATAGGGGACTTGGGTGACACAGTATCTGGTTGACATCTGGAGTGGCTGGAGATTGAGAAACTAGGGTGAGCCATGTGGGCACTCTATGCTAGTGTGACTGACACTCAATAAAAATCCTGGACATTGAGACTCAAGTGAGCTTCTCAGGTTGGTGTCATACCTCATTGCTGGGAGAATGACAGGTGCTGCCTGTATAACCCATGAGGAGAGGAGAGGACATCTAGAAACATCTAGAATGAGAAGAATGAGAAGAGGACAGTTGGTCTTTCTTCTCCTGGTCTCTGCCTGATGTCTTTTTTTTTTTTTTTTTTTTTTTTTTTAAGGGACAGGATCTCACTATATTGCCCAAGCTAGTTTTGAACTCCTGGGCTCAAGCAATCCTCCAGCCTCGGCCTCCCAAAGTGGTGGGATTATAGGCGTGAGCCACCGTGCCTGGCCTGACTAATGTGCTCTTTACCTCTGCTGATTGTTCTCTGTGTCTTTTTGCTGTCATGAACTATAACCATGTGTGTAATAGCTTTTTTGAATTAAGCAAGTTTTTCTGAAGTGTCCCTGAACCTGAGAGTAGTCTTGGGGACCCCCATCACTGATCCCTCTGCCCACTGTGCTGTACACCCCAATTATCTTAAAGAGAGAAATTAGGTCCAGATGCTGTCTACCTTCAGGGAGTCTGTGGTTTAGTGAGAGAGGCCATTGATACTCCCCAAATACAATGTGAGGCACACAGCAAGACATACATAAGATAGACCTGCAGGGTCAGGTGGCTTAGGAAAGAAAGCAAACAATCTAGCTAGGGTATTTTTGGCCGGGCGCGGTGGCTCACACCTGTAATCCCAGCATTTTGGGAGGCTGAGGCAGGCAGACCACAAGGTCAGGAGATTGAGGCCATACTGGCCAACGTGGTGAAACCCCGTCTGTACTAAAAATACAAAAATTAGCTGGGTGTGGTGGCGCATGCCTGTAGTCCCAGCTACTCGGGAGGCTGAGGCAGGAGAATCGCCTGAAACTGGGAGGCGGAAGTTGCAGTGAGTTGAGATTGCGTGCCATTGCACTGCAGCCTGACGACAGAGCGAGACTCCTCTAAAAAAAAAAAAAAAAAAGGGCAAATTCATAGAAAAAAAACAATGCACATTTGCACATTGCAGTTGGAAATCTGATCAATCATCAGGAAAAGCCAGGATCAGAACAGTCCTATGTCTGTACTTTCCTCTGCACAACTTATACTTTCTTTTGCTTTTGCTTTTGCCTAAATTCTTTGCCATCTGCCTGGTTCTCTGTTCAAACAGAAAAATACCTGATCTTTTTTACACATTGACAGAAACTCATTCACACCAATAAGTTCTGCCTTCTAGGTATTTGCTCGTGAAAGACTTTTATCTCTCACTGGGGTCTGGGAGTGCTCTGTCTCTGGTTAGAGCAACATCTAGCAATAGCAAGACAGTATTTTTAAGGAGGTGGAGATAGATTTCTCCTGGCCACTCACTCATTGTTGCAGAGACTGGCTGGGAAAGTAAATCTGCTTTAGATGTACAGCAGAATGGAGTTAAAAGAAACACTAGGGGATCAGATCATTTCCTTTCCTTCTTACTCCCCCTCCCTCCAGTTCTAACTCATCTCATTTTATTTCTTGAATCCAAGATTCTCACATGCCCAGGAATTTTCCTGTGCCAATGCCCTTCACCTTCATTTCCTCTTCTTGTGTGTGACCTTGACCTCTGGGCAGGCTACTCAGAACCCTAGGCTTGAAGTTTCTGATGTCAAGGCTCTAGAGCTCCTAGGGCACCTAGCTTGGAGGCAGCAAGCTGGAGGCATCTGTTTAGAGCTGTCTCTGTCTCTCTCTGTGTGTGTGGGGGTGTTGATGGAGGATACCGTAAAAAGATTTTCTGTGTTAAGTGGAGGCTCAAATAGAACACCTCTGAGTTTCCAGCTCAACTTCAACATTCTAAGGATATTTGGTTAAATGAGAGCTGGGAAACATAGGGAAGAGAATTGTCGACGTTAATATCAGTTATAAATACTGCAGAACTAGCTTAAAGAATAAAACCCTAAAATTTGCTTTTCTGGGTAAGAATATTATTAACAGAGGTCATTTATGAGAATGACCATTTAAGCTTACTTATCATGCAATATGGTAACAATTATGTATACTCGTCAACATGCCACTTTCAATAGGTTCTGTTTTACTCACTCAATAAGTTCTACACGTGTGCTTGCTTTTCATGATTTTATCCTTGAGATACAGTGGATGTCTATTCATAGCTTAAAGTAAATGAAAAGGAACACCGCCTGGGAAGACAATGCTACTCTGGTACTGTTGTGATTGCATTTTAACCAGTCTGCAAATTCTACACAATCATTCATTCAGTGAATGCTCGCTATGTGCATGCCTGCTATGTGCTGTTCTCTTCTGCAGAGAAGTCAGGGGTGGGCAGGGACAGAGATGTGAGGAGGTGCTTACAGCCTTTGTTGGAGGGGAGTTCTCTCAGATAGTGAGGAAGTGGCTGTCTGGTTCGCTGCTCAAGGGCAGCTGATCAGTGCCGACATGGTCTTAAAGCCAGCTGCAGCATCCCACAGAGCCATCGACAGAAACTCCTGGCGCTCCTGGCCTCCCTCCTGACCTTGCTCTTGCAGGGCCCCAGTGTAGCTCTACTCTACCTTGGCTCATTCCCATTTCATCCTGCTCTTTGTTTCCATATTTGAGAAAAGTGAAAGGATTTTTTTTTTTTTTTTTTTTTAGATAGAGTCTTGCTCTGTTGCCTGGGCTGGAGTAGAGTGATACCATCGTAGCTCACTGCAGCCTCCAACTCCTGGGCTCAAGCTGTCCTCCCTCCTCAGCCTCCCAAGTCACTGGGACTACAGGCATGCACCACCAGGCCTCGCTATGTTTTAAAAATTTTTGTAGAGATGAAGCCTCATTATGTTGCCCTGGCAGGTCTTGAACACCTGGCTTCAAGTGATCCTCCCACTTTGGCCTCCTAAAGTGCAGGGATTATAGGTATGAGCCACTATGCCAAGGTGGGAGGATTGCTTGAAGCCAGGAGATTGAGACCAGCCTGGGGAATGTAGCAAGACCTCATCTCTGTAAAAACCAAAACTGGGTCAGGTGTGGTGGCTCACACCTGTAATCCCAGCACTTTGGGAGACCGAGGGGGCAGATCACCTGAGGTCAGGAGCTCGAGACTTGCCTGGACAACATGGTGGAACCCCTTCTGTACTAATAATACAAAAATTAGCTGGACATGGTGCCTCATGCCTGTAATCCCAACTACTTGGGAGGCTGAGGCAGAAGAATCGCTTGAACCCAGGAGGTGGAGGTTGCAGTGAGATGAGATCATGCCATTGCACTCCAGCCTGGGTGACAAGAGTGAAACTCCATCTCAAAAAAAAAAAAAAAAAACAAGAAACCAAAAAACTGAAACTAAAACAAAAAGAAGAAAAAAAAATCAGCCTTTTGGTAGAGACATTAAGGCAGACTTTATTCAAGAGGGATCATGGTGATGGGACCACTGCAGTGCGGTCTTGCAGTGAGGGATAGAGATGAGACTCGACTCCCACAACAAGGACAATTGGGCCTTTACAGTCAAGGGACAGGGTGGAGGTCAGTGGGTGGGAAATTACTAAGAAGAAACCTCAAGGGTAAAGGGGATTTCTGACTAAACTGACTTGATAGGATTATTGCCCAAGGAAGGTCAGGGTGATAAAATATTGAAGGTAGTGAGATATCTAGGGTTGGGAATTTTCACTAAACTGACTTAGCAGGATTCTTGCTCAAATTGGATTCTACAAGGATAGAGAGGGAAGCTCAAGGTCAGGCCTAGTCAAGCAGAGCCTGACAAATGTTTTGGTCAAAGGAGAGCGTCTTTGTCCCCCTGGGCAAACTCTTCAGGTGTGACCCTTTCTCATCACTTCGGAGCAGTGCCTGGACCCAGTCCTACTACTGGACCCAAACCTTATGTTAGTCCCCTGGAGGCTGGTGTTTTGGCAGAAAAATTGTTTACCAAATTTTAAAATTCTGACTTTACCGACTGGGTGTAGTGGCTCACTCTTGTAATCCCAGCACTTGGGGAGGTCGACATGGGTGGATCACTTGAGGCCAGGAGTTCGAGACCAGCTTGGCCAACATGGTGAAACCCTGTCTCTACACAAAAACACAAAAATTAGCTGGATGGAGTGGTGCATGCCTGTAATCCCAGCTACTCAGGAGGCTGAGGCAGGAGAATCTCTTGAATCCAGGAGGCAGAGGTTGCAAAGAGCTGAGATCGTGCCGCTGCACCCCAGCCTGGGTGAAAGAGATAAAATTCTGACATTAACCATATTATGACCTTGTCTTAAGAGAATACTCCCTTGGAATTATCACAGATTCTGTACATTTCACAAAAATGAAGTTGGGTCAAACGTCCTACTTAAAATCTCCATTTATTTATTTATTTATTTGATGGGCGAGATCTTGGCTCACTGCAACCTACGACTCCCAGGTTCAAGCAATTCTCCTGTCACAGCCATGCAAGTAGCTGGGGTTACAGGTACCCACCACCACGCCCGGCTAATTTTTTTGTATTTTTAGTAGAGATGGGGTTTCACCATGTTGGCCAGGCTGGTTTTGAACTCCTGACCTCAGGTGATCTGCCAGCCTCAGCTTTCCAAAGTGCTGGGATTACAGGCGTGAGCCACCACGCCCAGCCTAAACTCTTGTTTTATATGAACAAGAAGTAGTAGCTTATTTAGATGGGAATAAGCCTTGTGAAGGCACCAGCCTCCAAGGATAATCTCTATGCCAGACTGCAGAATCCTTACTGAAATTATCAACTGTCCTAACTGGTTCTGTTTAAATGTGACAGATAACCATCTTGTTCTTTCTTTTTTATTTTTTAATTTTACTTTGTTTAAGTATACTTTTATTATTATTATTATTTCAATAGTTTTTGAGGAACAGGTAGTGTTTAGTTATGTAGATAAGTTATTTAGTGGTGACTTCAGAGATTTTGGTACACCCATCATTGGAGCTATGTACACTGTGTCCAATGTGTAGGATTTTATCTTTCAACCCCCTCCCACCCTTCCCCTCAGTCCCCAAAGTCCATTGTATCATTCTTATGCCTTTGCATACTCATAGCTAGCTCCCACTTATAAGTGAAAACATACAATGTTTGGTTTTCCATTTCTGAGTTACTTCACTTAGAATAATGATCTCCAATTCCATCCAGATTGCTGCAAATGGCATTATTTTGTTCCTTTTTATGGCTGAGTAGTATTCCATGGTGTATATATATCACATTTTCTTTTTATTTTCTTTTTTCTTTTTTTTTTTTTTTGAGATGGAGTCTCTGTTGCCCAGGTTGGAGCGCAGTGGTGCAACCTTGGCTCACTGCAACCTACGACTCCCAGGTTCAAGCAATTCTCCTGTCACAGCCATGCAAGTAGCTGGGGTTACAGGTACCCACCACCACGCCCGGCTAATTTTTTGTATTTTTAGTAGAGACAGGGTTTCACCACGTTAGCCAGGATGGTCTCGATCTCCTGACCTCGTGATCCGCCCGTCTTGGCCTCCCAAAGTGCTGGGATTACAGGCTTGAGCCACTGCGCCCGGCCCCTTTTCTTTTTATTTTCTTTCTTTTTTTTTTTTTTTTTTTTTTTGAGATGGAGTCTCTGTTGCCCAGGTTGGAGCGCAGTGGTGCAACCTTGGCTCACTGCAACCTCTGTCTCCCGAGTTCAAGCAATTCTCCTGCCTCAGCCTCCTGAGTAGCTGGGATTACAGGCACATGCCACCACACCTAGCTAATTTTTGTATTTTTAGTAGAGATGGAGTTTCACCATGTTGATCAGGCTGGTCTTGAGTTCCTGACATTGTGATCCACCTGCCTTGGCCTCCCAAAAGTACTGGGATTACAGGTGCCACCACTCCTGGCCTGACCACATTTTCTTTACCTGCTAATTGATTCATGGGATTTGGGCTGGTTCCATATTTTTGCAATTTGCAAATTGTGTTGCTGTAAGCATGCATGTGCAAGTGTCTTTTTCATGTAATGACTTCTTTTCCTCTGGATAGATACCCAGTAGTGGCATTGCTGGATCAAATGGTAGTTCTACTTTTAGTTCTTTAAGGAATCTCTGTACTATTTTCCATAGTGGTTGTACTAGTTTGCATTCCCACCAGCAGTGTAGAAGTGTTCCCTGATCACCACATCCATGTCATCATCTATTTTTTTATTTTTATTTTTAAAGTATTGCCATTCTTGCAGGAGTAAGATAGTTTTGATTTGCATTTCTCTGATAATTAGTAGTGTTGAGCATTTTTTTTCATGTTTCTTGGCCATTTGTATATCTTCTTTTGGGAATTGTCTATTTGTGTCCTTAGCCCACTTTTTGACGGAAGTATTGTTATTATTGCTGATTTGTTTGAGTTCCTTGTAGATTTTGAATATGAGTCCTTTTTTGTTTGAGTTCCTTGTAGATTTTGGATAATAGTCCTTTTTTGGATGAATAGTTTGTGAAGATTTTTCTCCCACCCTGTGGGTTGTCTGTTTACTCTGCTCATTATTTCTTTTGCTGTGCAAGAAGCTTTCTAGTTTAAGCAAGCCCCATCTATTCATCTACTTTTGTGTGTGTTACATTTGCTTTTGGGTTCTTGGTCATGAACTCTGCCTAAGCCAATGTCTAAAAGAGTTCTTCTGATGTTATTTTCTAGAATTGTTATTGTTTCAGGTCTTAGATTTAAGCCTTTGATCCATCTTGAGTTGATTTTTGTATAAGGCGAGAGATGAGGATCCAGTTTCATACTTCTGCATGTGGTTTGCTATTATCTCAGCAGCATTTGTTGAATAGGGTGCATTTTCCTCAGTTTATGTTTTTGATTGATTTGTCAAAGATCAGTTGGCTGTAAATATTTGGGTTTATTTCTGGGTTTTCTCTTCTGTTCCATTGGTTTATGTGCCCATTTTTATACCAGTACCATGCTGTTTTTGTGACTGTAGCCTTGTAGTATAGTTTGAAGTTGGGTAATGTGATGCCTCCAGATTTGTTCCTTTTGCTTAATCTTGCTTTGGCTATGTGTGCTCTTTTTTGGTTCCATATGAATTTTAGTAGTGTTTTTTTCTAGTTCCCTGAAGAATGACGATGGTATTTTGATGGGAATTGCAGTGACTCTGTAGATTGCTTTTGGCAGTATGGTCATTTTCACAATATTGATTCTACCCACCCATAAACGTATGATGTATGTTTCCATTTGTTTTTGTCATCTATTTCTTTCAGTAGTGTTTTGTAGTTTTCTTTGTAGAGATCTTTTACCTCCTTGGTTAGGTTTATTCCTAAGTATTTAATTTAATTTTTATTTTTGCAGCTATTGTCAAAGGGATTGAGTTCTTAATTTGATTCTCAGCTTCGCCACTGTTTGTGTATAGCAGTGCAACTTAATTGCATACCTTGATTTTGTATCCTGAAACTTTACTGAATTCATTCATCAGATCTAGGAACTTTCTGGATGTGTCATCAGGGTTGTCTAGGTATATAATTATATCATCAGTGAACAGTGACTGTTTGACTTCCTCTTTACTAATTTGGATGCCTTTTATTTCTTTCTCTTGTCTGATTGCTCTGGCTAGGACTTCCAATACTATGTTGAATGGAAGTGGTGAAAGTGGGCATCCTTGTCTTGTTCCAGTTCTCAGGGGGAATGCTTTCAACTTTTCTCCATTCAGTGTAATGTTGGCTGTGGATTTGTCAAAGATGGGTTTTATTACATTAAGATATATCCCTTCTACAGCAATTTTGCTGAGGGTTTTAATCATAAAGCAATGCTGGATTTTGTCAAGCACTTTTTCTACATCTATTGAGATGATTATATGATTTTTGTTTTTAATTCTGTTTATGTGATGTATTACATTGATTGACTTGCCCATGTTAAACCATCCCTGCATCTCTGGTATGAAACCCACACGATCATGGAGGATTACCTTTTTGATATGCCACTAGATTTGGTTACCTGGTATATTGTTGAGGATTTTTGCATCTATGTTCATCAGGGATACTGGTCTATAGTTTCCTTTATTTGTTATGTTCTTTCCTGGTGTTGGTATTAAGGTGATACTGGCTTCATAGAATGATTTAGAGAGGATCCCCTCTTTCTCCATCTTTTGGTACAGTTTCAGTAGGATTGGTACCAATTCTTCTTTGAATGTCTGATAGAATTCAGCTGTGAATCCGTCTGGTTCTGAACTTTATTTGTTGGTAATTTTTTTAAATTACCACTTCTATCTCACTGCTTGTTATTGGTGTGTTCAAAGTTTCTATTTCTTCCTGGTTTAATCTAGGAGGGTTGTATATTTCCAGGAATTTTTCCATCTCCTATAGCTTTTCTAGTTTGTGTGCATAAAGGTGTTCATAGTAGCCTTCAATGATCTTTTGCATTTCTGTGGCATGAATTGTAATATTTCCCATTTCTTTTCTAATTGAGCTTACTTGCATCTTCTCTCTTCTTTTCTTGGTTTATCTCACTAATGGTCTATCAATTTTGTTTATCTTTTCAAAACAGCTTTTTGTTTCATTTATCTTTTGTATTTTTTTGTTTCAATTTCATTTAATTTTGCTCTGATCTTTGTTATTTCTTTTCTTCTGCTGCATTAGGGTTTGGGTTTGGTTTGTTTTTGTTTCTCTAGTTCTTTGAGATTCCTTAGATGTCTGTTTGTGCTCTTCAGACTTTTTGATGTAAGCATTTAATGCTACAAACTTTCCTCTTAGCACCACTTTTGCTATATCCCAGAGATTTTGGTAAGTTGTGTCACTATTATCATTGTGATAATACTTCTTTAACTTCCATTTTGATGTAATTGTTGACCCAAAGATCATTCAGAGCAGATTAGTTAATTTCCTATGTCTTTGAGGGTTGGAGGTGATTTCCAGTTTTATTCCACTTGATATAATTTTGATTTTCTTGAATTTATTGAGACTCATTTTGTGGCCTATCATATGGTCTATCTTGGAAAATGTTCTATGTGCTGATGAATAGGATGTACATTCTGCAATTGTTTAGTAGCATGTTCTGTAAATATCTGTTGAGTCCGTTTGTTCTAGGGTTTAGTTTAAGTCCATTGTTTGTTTGTTGACCTTCTGTCTTGATGGCCTGTCTAGTGCTGTCAGTGAAGTATTAAAGTTTCCCACTATTATTGTTGTGCCATCTATTTCATTTCTTGCATTAGTAGTAATTGTTTTTATAAATTTGGGAACTCCAGTGTTAGGTGCATATAGAGGATTGCGATATTTTCCTGTTGAACTCGTCTCATCTTTTTATCATTATGTAATGTCCCTCTTCATTTTTTTTCAACTGTTGTTCCTTTAAATTCTGTTTTGTCTGATATAAAAATAGCTACTTCTGTTCACTTTTGGTGTCCATTCTTTTTGCACCCCTTTACCTTAAGTTTATGTGAGTCCCTATGTGTTAGGCGAGTCTCTTGAAGACAGCAGATACTTGGTTGGTGAATTCTTATCCATTCTGCAATTCTACATCTTTTAAGTGGAGGTGAAGGATTTAGGCTATTTACAGTCAACATTAGTATTGAGATGTGAGCCACTATTCTATTCATCATGCCAGTTATTTCCTGAATACCTGTTTTTAAAAATTGTATTATTGTTTTATAGGTCCTGTGAGATTTATGCTTCAAGGAGTTTCTGTTTTGATGTATTCTGAGGTTTTGTCTCAAGATTTCAAACTCCTTCTAGCAGTTCTTGTAGTGCTGGCTTGGTAGTGGCAAATTCTCTTGGCATTTGTTTGTCTAAGAAAAGCTTTATTTTTCCTTCATTTATGAAGCTTAGTTTCACAGGCTACAAAATTCTTGGCTGGTAATTGTTTTGTTTAAAAGGGCAAAAGATAGGACCCCAATCCTTTCTAGCTTGTAGGGTTTCTGCTGACAAATCTGCTGTTAATATGACAGATTTTCCTTTATGGGTTATCTAATGCTTTTGCCTCACAGCACTTCAGATTCTTTCCTTTTTCCTCACTTTAGACAACCTGATGACTATGTGCCTAGGTCATGATATTTTTGTGATGAATTTCCCAGGTGTTCTTTGAGCTTCTTGTGTTCCCTAGATCACTCACAAGGTCAGGGAAGTTTTCCTTGATGATTCTGTCAAATAAGTGTTCCAAGTGTTTAGATTTCTCTTATTCCTCAGGAACAGAAATTATTGTTAGGTTTGGTCATTTAACACAATCCCAAACTTTTTGGAGGTCTGCATTTTTTAAAATTCTTTTTTTCTCTGTCTTTGTTGGGTTGGGATAATTCTAAAGCTTTGTCTTTGAGCTGTAAAGTTCTGTCTTCTACTTGTTCAATTATATTTTGCATTTCCCTAAGTGTGTCTTTCTTTTCCAGAAGGTTTTATTGTTTTTTATTTATGATATCTATTTCTCTGGAGATGTTTTTGTGCATATCCTGCATTATGTTTTTAATTTTTTAGGTTGGTTTTCACCTTTCTCTAGTACCTCCTTGAGTAGCTTGATAATCAACCTTCTGAATTCTTTTCCTGGCAATTTAGATATTTTTTCTTGGTGTGGACCCATTGCTGGTGAACTCATGTGATATTTTGGGGGTGTTAAAGAACCTTGTTTTGTTGTATTACTAGAATTGCTTTTCTGTTTCCTTGTTATTTGGGTAGGCTATGTCAGAGGGAAGATCTGGGAATCAAGGTCTGCAATTCAGATTCTTTCGTCACAAGGAGTGCTCCCTTGATATGGTACTTTCCCCCTTCCCCTATGGATGGGGCTTCCTGAGAGCCAGACTACAGTGATTGCTCCTGCTCTTCTGAGCCTTGTCCCCCAGAAGAGCTGCCGGGCTCTGGATTGATACTGGGTAGTGTCTGCAAATAGTACTGTGATGTGATCTGTCTTCAGATCTCTCAGCTGTGGATACCAGGGGAGTGAAGTGGACTCTAAGAATCCTTGGTTGTAGGTTTATTTAGTGCACTGGTTTTCTTGAATGCTGCTTATGCTGGCAGTGAGTTGTCATGTGGACAGACTCTGTATCTCTGATTAGCCAGGATATTATAGGCAGTGAAATTAGCTGTTGTTTTCTCCTCCGTTGGAGCAGGGTTGTTCTTTCATGAGTTCCTGTAGTGGCTTGAGTTGGTTGGCTTCCCGCCAGGAGGTGGCACTTTCAAAACAGCATCAGCTGCTGTAGTATAGTGGGGCTATAAGCTTGCCCTGCAGTCTCCTGGACAAGTATTTGGGTTACTCAGGTGATGGGCAGGGCCATAGAGCTCCCATGTCTTTTGTCTTCAGCTACCAGGTCAGGTAGAGAAATACCCTCAGGTGGAGGCAGTGTTAGACGTGTCTGAGCTCAGACCCTCCTTGGGCAGGGCTTGCTGCGGCCACTGTGGGAGATGGGGGATTGGTTCTTAGGCTAATCGAGTGATGTTCCAAGGGGGTTTATGGCTGCCTTTGCTTCTTCAAACAGGTTTCCAGGGAAGTGGGGAAACCTGGCAATGACAGGCCTCACCTAGCTCCCAAGCAGCCAGCAGGGTCAGTCTCACTTCCACCATGCTCCCTCAATAGCAACAGAGCTGAATTTATATCCAGACCTCTGGTGCATAGGGCTGATATTTTGCTTGAGGCTATAAGCCTCTCCACTGAGAAAGCAAGCAGGGCTTTCAGGCCTCACTGCTCCCTGTCTGCCATGGCTTCTGTGCTCATATCTGCAGTTTCTGTTTATTGCTCCCTCCTAGATTCTGCCCAGGAAAAAATTCATGCTCAGTCAAAATTATTACAAAGTTCAGCTAGAACTCTCCTTCTTCCTGTGGCCCTTCTTCAGTTCCACTGGCTGACTACCCCAAGGACTCGTATGAGATAAAGCCTGAAATGGCTCCCTCGGGCTTCTCTGGGGAGTGGCAGTGCCTACAGGGCTCTTTCTACTGCTTCTACTTTTATATTTCTCTTGGCTATGTAAATTTGTTTCAGCTCTAGGTAAGGTTAAATCCTTCTCCCATGATTTGGATCTTCAGGTTTCCCCAGTGTGGATGTGTGTTTGGAGGCAGACTTTCCCCACTCACACGTTGGGCACTCACAGTGTTTTGGCCATCTCACGGAATTTACAGAGGCAAGCCACTTCTTTCCTAGAATAATTTTTTTTTTCCCTAAGACTTTCAACATGGTTGCATAGCAGACTGAAACAAAGATTTGGAGAAATAAGAGCATGGTCCAAATAGCGGTGGACCCATATCCCACCTGTAGGAACCTAGGCTGTTTACATAATAGCATGGCACCTTGATGGCTTCACCTTGACACGTATATTTACTTCCTAGGGCTGCTGTAAGAGAGTACCAAAAATTGGGTGGCTCAACAAAACAGCTATTTATTCACTCACGGTTCTGGAGGCTGGGAGTATGAAGCAAGGTGACAGCAGGGCTGCATCTCGTCTGGAGCATCTGGGGAAGCTCCTTCCTGCCTCTTCCTGCTTCTGGGGCTGGCAGCCATCTGTGGTGTTCTGTGGCTTGAGCTGTGTCACTCTAGTTACATGGTCGTCTTCTCTCTGCGAATTTTCACATCACCTTCCTGCTGTGTCCCTGCCTCTGTGTCCAAATTTCCACTTTTTATAAGGACACCAGCCATGCAGGATGAGGGTCTGCTCTAATAACCTCATTTTAACTGGGTTATCTCTGCAAAGGCCCTATTTCTGAATAAGGTCACCCTTGGAGGTACTGGGGATGAGGACTGCTATGTATCTTTTTGAGGGGCACCATTCAATCTATAACACATGGGAACAATATTTACCTAATAAGGTGATCACCTAGCACAGAATGTGAAATCCATAAAAAACATTATTATACTGACCACAGAAATAGTGATTTAAAGGGTTTGAATCTGCAGCACTCCTTCATTTGTTTACTCATTATGTCCACAATGCCTTTTGAGAGCTGATGGCATGCAGGTGCCAGGGACAGACCATTTTTATTTCTTCCCACCCAGCTCCTGTTCTGGCCGAGGTTCCTACCTGGTTCCTGGCCATGGCTCTCTCCCTGTTGTGTGATCTCATTCCCATCTTGGTGACCCAGGGACTGTGCCAGGCCTCCAGTTGCAGACCTCAACTCTGCTACCAGAACCAACGTGGACTTGTTTTTCCCAGCCCTATTCTTCCTGTTTCTGTCTTCCTAAGTCACAATATTCAAGCCCAGATTTCTTCTACCTGCCGTGGCCTTGCTCCTGTATCTTGTTCATGTGAAAGGGTGCTTTGGGACACTCTTAGCCAGAATCAGCCATGGGGACTTTTTCCAAAATGGCAGAGTTTGAATCCTTTCCTTCTGCCATCCTTATTTTGGCCTCATCTTCTGCTCTTCTGGCTCCCGGCCTCAGCCTTGCACAGCTCATGCCAGAACACCTGGCCACACTCATCCCTCTGCAGCACCTCAGATGATTTAGGGATTGGTAGGAGAAGGCTACAGGTACACTTACCTGCTATAAATTCCCTCTTTCTTTAGTTAGGCATCTTCCACTTAAAGATAGGGAAGCAATTCATGTAGAAGCAGCAGCAATATGTCTTGGGGTAGCTTTCTTGGAGCTGGGATTCTAACGGAACATGCAATTGCTGATGACAATTTTCCTGCATGTAGGACCTTCCAGAATGGAGAAGGCAGGTGTATTCTTGCTAAGCTGCTGCCTGCTGGGCTTCTATTATCTTACCAGAAGAGCTTCTATAAGCATCCATGCACTTTCCTCTAAGCACTGGTTCCCAAAGCTGGCTGCATGTTAGGATCACCTGGGGGTAGGAGGTTAAAATTCCCAGATACCCAGGATTCTAGATGAATATATAATCACTAAACTCTTGGCAAAGAAGCAAATGCAGTTTAATCAAGAAGGGATATCTTTTCAATAAGCAGGGCTGAAAAAATTGGACACACCCATGCAAAAAATCTAGACTCATATAGAGTCTATACCATTCAGAAAATTTCTATATATCTTATGCCTTTCACAAATATTAACTCAAAATAAACCATAGTTCTAAATAAAAAACTATAAAACTCCTAGGAGATAACATAGAAAAAAATCTAGGTGACCTTGGATTTGGTAATGACTTTTAAATGCAACACCAAATACATGATTCATGAAATAAAGACATTGATAAGTTGGATATCAGTAAAATTAAAAACTTCTGTTCAGGGGAAAGATACTATTCTAAGAAGGAAATAAGTCACAGACTAGAAGAAAATATTTACAAAACTTGTGTCTCTTAAAGGGCTTATATCCAAAATATACAAATACCTCTTAAAACTCCACAACAAGAAAAACAACCCAACTAAAAAATGAGCAAAATATCTGAACAAACATCTCATCAAATAAGATATGCAGATGGTAAATAAGCATATAAAAAGATGCTCAATATCATATGTCATTAGGGATTTTTAAATTAAAACAACAATAAAACACCACCACGTACCTATTAGAATGGCTAAAATCCAAAACACTGACAACACTAAATGCTGACAAGGATGTGGAGCAACAGGAACTCTCCTTCATCACTGGTGGGAATGCAAAATGGTGCAGCTGAGAGGTGAAGCCAGCTTGACTTCTGGGTCAGGTGGGGACTTGGAGAACTTTTCTGTCTTACAAGAGGATTGTAAAATGCACCAATCAGCACTCTGTAGCTAGCTGGAGGTTTGTAAAATGCACCAATCCCATGCTCTGTAAAAGCACACCAATCAGCACTCTGTAGCTAGCTAGAGATTTGTAAAATGGACCAATCAGTACTCTGTAAAATGGACCAATCAGCACCCTGTAAAATGGACCAATCAGCACACTGTAAAATGGACCAATCAGCAGGACATGGGTGGGGACAAATAAGGAAATAAAATCTGACCACCCCAGCCAGAAGTGGCAACTTGCTCAGGTTCCCTTCCACACTGTGGAAGCTGTTCTTTCGCTCTTCACAATAAATCTTGCTGCTGCTCACTCTTTGGGTCTGCGCCATCTTTAAGAGCTGTAACACTCACCGCAAGGGTCCACAGCTTCATTCTTGAAGTCAGTGAGACCACGAACACACCAGAAGGAACAAACTACAGACACACAGCCACTTTGGAAGACAGACTGGCGATTTCTTACAAAACAAAGCATTCTGTTCATAATATGATTCAGCAATCATGCTCCATGGTATTTACCCAAATGAGTTGACATTGCCAACACTTGGAAGCAACCAAGATGTTTCATAGATGAATGGTTAAATAAATTTTGGTACATCCATACAATGGAATATTACTCAATGATAAAAATAAATAGGCTGTCAAGCCACAAAAAGACATGGAAGAATTTTAATTGCATATTTCTAAGTGAGAGAAACCTCTCTGAAAAAGCTACATAGTGTACTATTCTAACTATGTGACATTCTGGAAAAGGTAAACTTCTGGAGACAGTAAAGAGATCAGTGCTTGCCACTAGAGTTGGGGAAGAAAGGAAGGAGAGAAGAATAAGTGGAGCACAGGCAACTTTTAGGGCAGTGAAACTATTCTGTGTAACACTATAATGGCAGATACATGTCATTAGTATATTTGTCAAAACCCACAGAATATATAACACAAAGTGAACCCTAATGTAAACTATGGACTTTAGTTAATAATAACCTGTAAATATTGGCACATCAGTTATAGCACATGTACTTCACTAATGCAAGATGTTAATAATAGGGGAAAAATTTTAAAAAACAAGTAGACTCAGGCTATATAGCTAACATAGCAAAGCAAAGTGCAGAACAGTGCATGCCATACTTTCACTTTATATATAAATATATATTATTTCTTGTCTATTTTAAAATGATCTCTGTGAGTTGCCTCCTGGATAAGTGGGTGACTGAGATAGAAGCTAGAAAAACTCAGCGGTAAGAAAACAACCAGAGGATCATGGGGGATGGGAGGCATAAATAGGTTGCAGCTCCCACTCGGATGGACAGAGCAGCACGTGGAATCTCACATCATGAACTTTTGCTCCAGAAATACTGCAGCAATAAACCAGGAACAGCAAGAGAACCCACACATGCTCAGAAGGAAGAAGATTGCTCCTGCAAGACCCAGGAGACACCCTAAATACTGTGAGTGCCCATACTGTGGAAATGGGAAAGGGGAATTGTTCACCCCTGAACACACACCCTCACTGGGGAGTCTGAAGGTCTAGATCATGAGAGAAGATTCTGACCTTACCAGGAGCTGAGTCAATTTAGAGAGCTGAGTAAAATACAGGGTTAGAGGAAGCAGCTGGAAAAGCCCTGTGGGCTCTCTGGGTCCCCTAGGAAGCTATTTCTGCCTTGCCTCACAGGGGTCCTTGGAGAGGGCTGCCAGAGGTACTGGGAAAGGCCACAGGGAGAAGTAAACCACCAGCTGAACCACGTAACAATTCCAACCAAATGAGAAGTCTCCTGGCCAGAACTCGAGGGAGGATGTGGATCGGGTGTGCAGGCTCCACAGGCAGGGAAGCATGAAAGCCCTACTTCCTTTCACAGCTGGGAAGCTGCTAGTCTGGGGCAAGTTCTCAGCCCTGCTCACCCACTGCCTGGAAACAGACTTGGTGCTGTTTAAGGGCTCATGGTGGGAGTGAGACTGGCCTTTTGGGTTGCATGAGAGTTGGGTGAGGCCTGCAACTGCTACTTTCCCCCACTTCCCTGACAATCTGCATGATACAACAGAGGCAGTCATAATCCTCCTGGGAATATAATTCCATCGACCTGGGAAACACACCCATGGACCCCACAGCAGCTGCAGCAAACCCTGAGCTTGGAAACGCCTAGCCTTGCCGTCACCTGCTGGTCCTTCCCTATCCACCCTAGTAGCTGAAGAAGAAGGGTATATACTCTTGGGAGTTCTGGGGCCCTGCCCACTGTCTGATTCTCCTCAGTGAAGTGCACCACCTCCCAGCACAAAAAGAGTGCATTAAACAACCAAAACTATGGACTCTCACAGAGTCCCTTTCACCCCCCGGCCACCTTCACTGGAGCAGGTGCTGGTATCCATGGCTGAGAAATCTACAGAAGGTTCACATCACAGGACTCTGTGCAGACAACCCCCAGTACCAGCCCAGAACCTGTAGGCCTGCTAGGTAGCTAGATCCAGAAGAGAGAGAGCAATTACTACAGCTTGGCTTTCAGGAAGCCACATCCCTAGGGAAAGGGGGAGAGTACTACATTAAGGGAACACCCTGTGGGACAAAATAATCTGAACAACAGCCTTGAGCCCTAGACCTTCCCTCTGACAGAGCCTACTCAAATGAGAAGAAACCAGAAAACCAACTCTGGAAATAAGACAAAATGAGGTTCTTTAACACCCCCTAAAAAATCACTCTAGCTCACCAGCAATGGATCCAAACCAAGAAGAAATTCCTGATTTACCTGAAAAAGAATTCAGAAGGTCAGTTATTAAGCCAATCAAGGAGGCACCAGAGAGAGGCAAAGCCCAATTTAAGAAACTCAAAAAAGCGATACAAGATATGAGGTGAGAAATTTTCAGTGAAATAGATGCCATAAATAAAAAACAATTAAAACTTCAGGAAACAATGGACATACTTATAGAAATGCAAAATGCTCTGGAAAGTCTCAGCAATAGAATTGATCAAGCAGAAGAAAGACTTCAGAGCTCAAAGACAAGGTCTTTAAATTAACCCAATCCAACAAAGACAAAGAAAAAAGAAGATGAAAATATGAACAAAGCCTCTAAGAAGTAAGGAATTTTGTTTAAAAACCAAACCTAAGAATAATCAACATTCCAGAGGAAGAAGATAAATATAAAAGTTTGGAAAATATATTTGGGGGAATAATTGAGAAAAACTTCACTAGCCTTACTAAAGACCTAGACATACAAATACAAGAAGCTCAAAGAACACCTGGGAAATTCATTGCAAAAAGATCGTTGCCTAGGCACATTGCCATCAGGCTATCTAAAGTTAAGTCAGAGGAAAGAATCTGAAGAACTGTGAGGCAAAAGCACCAGGTAACCTATAAAGGAAAACCTATCAGATTAACAGCAGAGTTCTCAGCAGAAACCTTACAAGCTAGAAAGGATTGGAGTTCTATCTTCAGCCTCCTTAAACAAAACAATTATCAGCCAAGAATTTTGTATCCAGTGAAACTAAGCTTCATAAATGAAGGAAAGATACAGTCTCTTTCAGACAAAAAAATGCTGAGGCATTTGCCACTACCAAGCCAGCACTACAAGAACTGCTAAAAGGAGCTCTCAATCTTGAAACAAATTCCGGAAACACATCCAAACAGAACCTTTTAAAGCATAAATCTCACAGGGCCTATGAAACAAAACTAGAATTGAAAACAACAACAACAACAACAAACCAAGGTGTACAGGCAACAAATAGCACGATGAATGGAATGGTGTCTCACATCTCAGTACTAATCTTGAATGTAAATAGCCTAAATGCTCCATTTAAAAGATGTAGAGTTGTAGAATGGATAACATCTGCTGCCTTCAAGAAACTCACCTAAGACATAAGGACTCACATAAACTTAAGGTAAAGGAGTGGAAAAAGATAATTCATGCAAATTGATACCAAAAGTGAGCAATAGTAGCTATTCTTATATCAGACAAAACAAACTTTAAAGCAACAGCAGTTAACAAAGACAAAGAAAGACATTATATAATGATAAAATGCCTTGTTCAACAGGAAAATATCACAATCCCATAATATGCACCTAACACTGGAGCTCACAAATTTATGAAATTCCTGCTAGACCTAAGAAATGAGATAGACAGCAACATAATAGTAGTGGGGGACTTCAATACTCCACTGACAGCAGTAGACAGGTCATCAAGACAGAAAGCCAACAAAGAAACAATGATTAAGGTATACTCTGGAGCAAATGGACTTAACAGATATTTACAGAACATTCTACCTAACAACAGCAGAATATACATTCTATTCATCAGTGCAAGGAACTTTCTCCAAGATAGACCATATGACAGGCCACCCAACAAGCCTCCATAAATTTAAGAAAATTGAAATTATATTAAGTACTCTCTCAGACTACAGTGGAATAAAATTGAAAATCAACTATAAAAGGAACCTTTGAAACCATGCAAATACACAGAAATTAAATAACCTACTACTGAATGATCACTGGGTCAACAATGAGATCATGATGGAAATTAAAAAAATTCTTCAAACTGAATGACAATAGTAGCACAATCTATCAAAATCTCTGAGATACAGCAAAGGCAGCGCTAAGAGGAAAGTTCATAGCATTAAATGCCTGCATCAAAAAGTCTGAAAGAGCACAGACAGACAATCTGAGTTCATACCTCAAGGAACTAGAGAAACAAGAACAAACCAAACGCAAACCCAGCTGAAGAAAGGTCAGAGCAGGACTAAATGAAACTGAAACAAAAACAGAATACAAAAGATAAATGAAAGAAAAACCTGTTTCTTTGAGAAGATAAATAAAATTGACAGACCATTAGAAAGATTAACCAAGAAGAGAGAATATCCAAATAAGTTCAATTAGAAATAAAACAGGAGATATTACAACTACACCACAGAAATACAAAAGATCATTCAAGGCTATTACGAACACTTTTACACACATAAATTAGAAAACCTAGAAGAGATAAATTCCTGGAAAGATACAATCCTCCTAGCTTACATTAGGAAGAATTAGACACCCTGAACCGACCAATAACAAGCAGTGAGATTGAAATGGTAATAAAAAAATTACCAATAAAAAAAGTTCAGGACCAGATAGATTCATAGCTGAATTCTACCAGACATTCAAAGAATTGGCACCAATTCTATTGACACTATTCCACAAGATAGAGAAAGAAGGAATTCTCTATAAATTATTCTATAAAGCTAGTACCACCCTAATACTAACACCATGAATGGACATAACACAAAAAGGAAACTACAGACCAATATCCCTGATGAACATAGATGCAAAAATCCTCAACAAAATACTTGCTAACTGAATCCAACAACATATCAAAAAGATAATCCACCATGATCAAGTGGGTTTCATACCAGGGATGCAGGGATGGTTTAACATATGCAAGTCAATAAATGTGATACACCACATAAACAGCATTAAAAACCAAAATCATGGGGGGAGGGATTGCATTGGGAGTTATACCTGATATAAATGACGAATTGATGGGTGCTGATTTATATCAGTTATACCTGATATAAATGACGAATTGATGTATACTTGATATGGCACAAGTATACATATGTAACAAACCTGCACGTTATGCACATGTACCCTAGAACTTAAAGTATAATAAAAAAAAAAAAAAAAAACAAAAACAAAAACAAAATCATATGATCATCTCAATAGATGCAGAAAAAGCATTTGACAAAATCCAGCATCACTTTATGATTAAAACTCTCAACAAAATCATCATACGAGGGACATACCTCAATGTAATAAAAGACATCTATGACAAACCCACAGCCAACATTGTACTATATGGGGAAAAGTTGAAAGCATTTCCCCTGAGAACTGGAATAAGACAAGGATGCCCACTCTCACCAACTCTCTTCAACACAGTACTGGAAGTCCTAGTCAGAGCAATCAGATAAGAGAAATAAATAAATGCATCCAAATCGATAAAGAGGAAGTCAGACTGCTGCTGTTTGCTGATGATATGATTGTGTCCCCAGAAAACCCTAAAGACTCATCCAAAAACTCCTAGAACTGATAAAAGAATTCAGCAAAGTTTCTGGATACAAAATTAATGTACACAAATCAGTAGCTCTTCTATAGACCAACAGCAACCAAACTGAGAATCAAATCAAGAACCCAACTCCTTTTACAGTAGCTGCAAAATAAAATATAAAATACTTAGGAATATACCTAACCAAGGAGGTGAAAGAACTTTACAAGGTAAACTATAAAACACTGCTGAGGCCGGGCGCGGTGGCTCAAGCCTGTAATCCCAGCACTTTGGGAGGCCGAGACTGGCGGATCACAAGGTCAGGAGATCGAGACCATCCTGGCTAACACCGTGAAACCCCGTCTCTACTAAAAATACAAAAAACTAGCCAGGCGAGGTGGCGGGCGCCTGTAGTCCCAGCTACTCGGGAGGCTGAGGCAGGAGAATGGCGTGAACCCGGGAGGCGGAGCTTGCAGTGAGCTGAGATCCGGCCACTGCACTCCAGCCTGGGCGACAGAGCGAGACTCAGTCTCAACAACAACAAAAAACAAACAAACAAACAAACAAAAAACACTGCTGAAAGAAATCATAGATGACACAAACAAATGGAAGCATATCCCATGCTCATGGATGGGTAGAATCAATATTGTGAAAATGACCATACTGCCAACAAAGTCACTGCAATTCCTATCACAATACTACTATCATTCTTCACAGAACTAGAAAAAGCAATCTTAAAATTCATATGGAACCAAAAAAGAGCTCGCATAGCCAAAGCAAGACTAAGCAAAAAGGACAAATCTGGAGGCATCACATTACCTAATTTCAAACTATACTATAAGGCCATAGTCACCACATAAGACCACATATTTTTATTCATAAAAAAATAAAAATAGGCACATAGACCAATGGAACAGAGTAGAGAACCCAGAAATAAACCAAATACTTACAGTCAACCGATCTTTGCCAAAGCAAACAAAAACATGAAGTGGGGGAAAGACATCCTATTCAACAAATGGTGGTAGGATAATTGGCAAGTCACATGTAGAAGAATGAAACTGGATCCTCATCACTCACCTTATACAAAAATTAACTCAAGATGGATCAAAGACTTAAATCTAAGACCTGAAACTCTAAAAACTCTGGAAGATAACATCAGAAAAACCCTTCTGGACATTGGCTTAGGCAAAGATTTCATGGCCAAGAACCCAAAAAGCAAATGCAATAAAAACAAAGATAAATACCTGGGACTTAATTAAACTGAAGAGCGTTTGCACAGCAAAATAAACAGCAGAATAAAAAGACAACCTACAGAGTGGGAGAAAGTCTTCACAATCTATACATGTGACAAAGGACAAATATTCAGAATCTACAATAAACTCAAATTAGCAAGAAGAAAACAAACAATCCATCAAAAAGTGGGCTAAGGACATGAATGGACAATTCTCAAAAGAAGATATACAAGTGACTGACAAACATATGAAAAGATGCTCAACATCACTAACTATCAGGGAAATGCAAATCAAAACCACAGTGATTACCACCTTACTCCTGCAAGACTGGCCATAATCAAAAAATAAAAAATAAAATAGTAATAGATATTGGCGTGGATGTGGTGAACTGGGAACACTTCTACAGTGCTGGTGGGAATGTAAACTAGTACAACCACTATGGAAAACAGTATGGAGATTTCTTAAAAAACTAAAAGTAGAACTACTGTTTGATCCAGCAATCCCACTATTGGGTACCTACCCAGAGGAAAAGACATCGTTATACGAAAAAGACACTTGCACACGCATGTTTATAGCAGCACAATTCGCAATTGCAAAAATGTGGAACCAACCCAAATGTCCATCAATCAATGAGAGAATAAAGAAGCTGTGGTATATATACACTATGGAATACTACTCGGCCATAAAACAGAATGAATTAATGGCATTCATAGCAACCCGGATGAGATTGGAGCCTATTATTCTAAGTGAAGTAACTCAGGAATGGAAAACTGAACATGGAATGTTCTAACTCATAAGTGGGAGCTAAGCTAGGAGGATGCAAAGGCATAAGAATGACACAATGGACTTTGGGGACTCAGAGGAAAAGGGTGGGAAGGGATAGGGAATAAAGACTACGAATTGGGTGATGGGTGCACCAAAATCTCACAAATCACCACTAAATAACTTACTTATATAACCAAACACCACCTGTTTCCCAATAACCTATGGAAATAAAAAAAGTTTTAAAAAAGGAAAACAAGCAACCCAACTAAAAAAATGAGGAAAAGAGGAAGGACATGGTGGCTCATGTCTTAATCCCACACTTTGGAAGGCAGAAGTAGGAGGATCACTTTATCTCAGGAGTATAAGACCAGCCTGGGCAACATAGGGAGACCTTGTCTCTATTAGAAAAAAAAAAAGGGCAAACTATCTGAACAGATATTTCATGAAAGAAGATATGCATTTGGCAATTATGCACATGAAAAATGCTCAACATCATATATCATTTATTGTACTGTCCTTGTGTACATTTCTAATTGTATGCTATATGCATATATTCCCTATTCAAAAATAAATAAGACTTAAAAAACAAAAGAAAAATAAGACAACCTGGATACCCAAGCTGTACTCCAGATCAGTGAAATTAATATTTTTGGGGGTGGGGTCCAGGTATCAATAGTTTCTAAGCTTCTCCAGCTATTCCAGTGGGAACCACTGTTTTAGAGACATGTTTACAAACACTGAGCTCCCTTGGTTCTTTCACCCAACTGAGAAAGCAGGATACGTGCTCGGGTGCCTCTGCATCTCAGCTCACCCTCTTGTTTCCAGTTGACTGGACTCCCATTTCCCCAGGGATACCAACCATTACCCTCTGCCAATTTAATACACATTTACCAGATTAGTTCCAAAAAGCAATCACAAATCCATTTCCTTGCAGCTAGCAATACTAATTATAGAGAATTTCGAATCCTTCTGGCTGCAATTGCTCAAAGTTCAGCACTTGGGTTTTTCTTCACTCTATCTTTAATTTCAGTTTTTTTCACTCCCCGCGCGGCTAGGACCACAAGTCCAACCTTGAAGTATTGATGTGGGAGCAGGTCAGCCTGGTCGTGAAGAGCATCCCCCAGATGGCCTTGGGTTTGCATTCTGGCTGCTGTTTACCAGCTCGCCTTTGAGAAGCTGTGTTGTCTTACTGTGACTATGCTGTCAGCACCAGAACACTTTCTGGGCAGGTCTGTTAAATTTAGCGAGTTTGAGGACGGTAAGGGCAACAATAGCATTTATCATAACCTTACATAACATATGTGGGAGCTCCTCAAAAACTGTTTTTTTTTAAAAATAAGAATAATTTAAGCCATAGCCCTGTGGGCAGGGCCCAGCTGCTGCAGGTAAAAAGAAAAGAAAACTCTATCCCAAGGCTGGGCACGATGGCTCACACCTGTAATCCCAGCACTTTGAGAGGCAGAGGCAGGAGGATCATTTGAACTGTAGAGTTTGAGACCAGCCTGGGCAATAAAACAAGATTCTGGCCTGGTGCAGTGGCTCACATCTGTAATCCCAGCACTCTGCGAGGTTGAGGCGGGTGGATCACTTGAGGTCAGGAGTTTGAGACCAGCCTGAGCAATATGGTGAAACCCCATCTCTACAAAAAAATACAAAAATTAGCCGGGTATGGTGGCACACACCTGTAACCTCAATTACTCAGGAGGCTGAGGCAGGAGAATCACTTGAACCCAGGAGGTAGAGGTTGCAGTGAGCCAAGATCAGGCTACTGCACTCCAGCCCGGACGACAGAGCAAGACTCTGTCTCAAACAAAACAAAACAAAACAAGACCCCCATCTTCATTTAAAAAAAAAAAAAAAGGAAGACATGTTGTGCATGCTGTGTACATCTTGTCCAGATTATTGTGTCTGAAAATGCTTGTGCTATTTAACTTAATTTAATTTGTCATTGTTGGGGAAAAGGGTTTATTCAATTTAAGGGGCAAAATAAGGTCGAAATCTATTCAAATAGCACACAGTCGTTGCTGGGGCACCCTGACCCTTTGGAATGCAGTGATGAACTCAATTGAAGAATTGCTTGCTGGGTTTCTACTGGGCACCAGGCACTAACCATGCTTGGTAACTCAATAAAGACAAGAAGGAGGCAACTGGGCTCTGCCTTCAAGGAACTGATGGTTGGGCAGAGGATGCTGGCAGCAAATAAGTGCATATTTTCACTTGGCCCCCTTGCCTCTACGGATGTGAAATTGCATCCTCTCAGTGCCTGGGATGCTGGCACAATGGTGCAGAGAGGTACCTGCTGTCATTGAAGGCCACAAAGCACGTTAGTGGCTCTGCTAATAGCAGATAGCCCTGTGGGCAGGGCCCAGCTGCTGCAGATAGTGTTTTTACAGTACTGAGACCTCTTGGCTAAAGAAAGAACAGTTGAGAAAGTCTACAAACTGTACAAACCATCCTTATTTGAGAAGTAGAAAGGTGATTTGGTTTCTATTGATTGCATATCTATAGTAAAAAAATTCACAGTCAAATTCTGCTTTTTGTTTTTTAGACACCCATGAAGTAAACACTATTGTCAGAGGAAACAGTGGAAATGAGGAGGCTGCCCTTGTCTTAGAGAACCTATCAGGAAATGCTTTCCTGAATAGAAAGTATCCTTATCCATTGTTCAGCATCCAATTTCCCCTTTGTTCCATGTTTGATAACAATAGCAAACCTTAATTTCAGTCCAGCATAAAGAGATTATTGTGAGTTTTGGGTCAGTCAGGTTTGCACTAATGAGTTTTGACTAAATGCAGTTTGAAACCTGGGTTTATCCTGCTGGCAACAACTGAATATCTTGACTTCCCCTTTGAGGGAAAAGCAAGGGAGGTTGGCAGCTTCTGCAGAGGTGGCATCTGAGTTTGCTGATGCCCGAGGGGCTATAGTGGATTTTAAGACACATGTTACTTTTGTTAGTAAAACACTACTAAAGCATTTCTTCAGGAGAAATGCTTAGAGGAAGAAGATATTTAGGTTTTTTTTAAGATGAAGTCTCACTCTATCACCCAGGCTGGAGTGCAGTGGCATGATCTCGGCTCACTGCAATCTCTGCCTCCTAGGTTCAAGCAATTCTCCTGCCTCAGCCTCCCGAGTAGCTGGGACTACAGTCATGTGCCATCATGCCTGACTAAGTTTTGTATTTTTAGTAGAAACAGGGTTTCATCTTGTTGGCCAGGCTGATCTTGAACTCCTGGCCTCAAATGATTCGCCTACCTCGGCTTCCCAAAGCGCTGGGATTACAGGAGTGAGACACTGTACCCAGCCAATTTACCAAATTTTTACCACATTTTATCCCTATACAGGAATGGGAAACGATGAAAATCTCATGCTGGGGAAGAATATAGGAGACACATATATTGGTTTGCCTGGGACTGAGTTAGTTTGTGCCCATTGCCTTAGCAGCCTGTTTGATGTAACATGTCTTAGATTCCTCATTTTAAAATGAGATATTGGCCAGGCATGGTGACTGACACCTGTAATCTCAGCACTTTGGGAGGCTGAGGTGAGTGGATCACCTGAGCCCAAGAGTTTGAGACTAGCCTAAGCAAGATAGCAAGACCCCATCTCTATTAAAAATACAAAATCCTGTTAGCCAGGTGTGGTGGCACATGCCTGTAATCCCAGCTACTCTGTAGGCTGAGGGAGGAGGATCGCTTGAGTCCAGGAAGTTGAGGCTGCGTGAGCCATGATTGTGCCACTGCACTTGAGCTTGGGCAACAGAGGGAGATCCTGTCTCAAAACAAACAAAATACTAATAATATGAGGTGTCATTATTATTATTTTTTAATATGTATGCATGTTTATTAACAGTTTGGTCAATGTAATAGCTCAGAGAAATCTTAAGTCAGGCAAAAGATAAGTGAGTAGCCTTGTTTAAAATGTTATAAAATCCTGGAGTGTCTATTTAGGGGTTGATTGGAACATTTTGAAAGAGACTGCCCTTTGCTGTTCTGCAGGCTCCTGCGGTATGAGGAGCACAGAACCTCTGACAAAGGCATTTGGAGGGTTTTCTTTTTCTTTCTTTCTTTTTAAATTATACTTTAAATTCTGGGGTACATGTGCAGAACGTGCAGGTTTGTTACATAGGTATACACATGCCATGGTGGTTTGCTGCACCCATCAACCTGTCATCTACATTAGGTATTTCTCTTAATGCTCTCCCTCCCCTATCCCCCACATCCCGACAGGCCCCGGTGTGTGATGTTCCCCTCCCTGTGTCCATGTGTTCTCATTGTTCAACTCCCACTTATGAGTGAGAACATGCGATGTTTGGTTTTCTGTTCCTGCGTTATTTTGCTGAGAATGATGGTTTCCAGCATCATCCATGTTCCTGCAAAGGACATGAACTCATCTTTTTTATGGCTGTGTAGTATTCCATGGTGTATATGTGGCACATTTTCTTTATCCAGTCTATCATTGATGGACATTTGAGTTGGTTCCAAGTCTTTGCTATTGTGAATAGTGCCACAATAAACATGCATGTGCATGTGTCTTTATAGTAGAATGATTTATAGTCCTTTGGATATATACCCAGTAATGGGATTGTTGGGTCAAATGGTATTTCTGGTTCTAGATCCCTGAGGAATCACCACACTGTCTTCCACAATGGTTGAACTAATTTACACTGCCACCAACTGTGTAAAAGTGTTTTTATTTCTCTACATTCTTTCCAGCATTTGTTGTTTCCTGACTTTTTATTTTATTTTAATTTTTATTTTTTGAGACAGAGTCTCACTCTGTCACCCAGGCTGGAGTGCAGTGGAGTAATCTCGGCTCACTGCAAGCTCCACCTCCCGGGTTCACACCATTCTCCTGCCTCAGCCTCCCAAGTAGCTGGGACTGCAGGCGCCTGCCACCACGTCCTGCTAATTTTTTGTATTTTTAGTAGAGAAGGGGTTTCACCTTGTTAGCCAGGATGGTCTCGATCTCCTGACCTTGTGATCTGCCCGCTTTGGCCTCCCAAAGTGCTGGGATTACAGGCAGGAGCTGCTGCGCCCGGCCGTTTCATGACTTTTTAATCATCGCCATTCTAACTGGCCTGAGATGGTATCTCATTGTGGTTTCGATTTGCATTTCTCTAATGACCTGTGATGATGAGTTTTTTCATATGTTTGTTGCTCACATAAATGTCTTCTTTTGAGAAGTGTCTGTTCATATCCTTCATCCATTTTTTGATGGGGTTGTTTTTTTCTTGTAAATTTGTTTAAGTTCTTCATAGATTCTGGATATTAGCCCCTTGTCAGATAAATAGATTGCAAAAATTTTCTCCCATTCTGTAGGTTGCCTGTTCACTCTGATGATATTTTCTTTTGCTGTGCAGAAGCTCTTTAGTTTAATCAGATTCCATTTGTCGGTTTTGGCTTTTGTTACCATTGCTTTTGGTTAAAACACATTGCTTTTGGTTAAGTCATGAAGGCTTTGCCCATGCCTATGTCCTAAATGGTATTACCTAGGTTTTCTTCTAGGGTTTTTATAGTTTTAGGTCTTATGTTTAAGTCTTTAATCCATCTTGAGCTAATTTTTGTGTAAGGTGTAAGGAAGGGATCCAGTTTCAGATTTCTGCATATGGCTAGCCAGTTTTCCTAACACCATTTATTAAATAGGGAACCCTTTTCCCATTGCTTCTTTTTGCCAGGTTTGTCAAAGATCAGAAGGTTGTAGATGTGTGGTGTTATTTCTCAGGCCTCTATTCGGTTGCATTGGTCTGTATATCTGTTTTGGTACCAGTACCATGCTGTTTTGGTTACTGTCGCCTTGTAGTATAGTTCAAAGTCAGGTAGCATGATGCCTCCAGCTTTGTTCTTTTTGCTTAGGATTGTCTTGGCTATGCAGGCTCGTTTTAGGTTACATATGAAATTTAAAGTAAAAATATGGAACGCTTCACGAATTTGCACATCATCCTTGTGCAGGGCCCATGCTTATCTTCTCTGTTTCATGCCAATTTTAGTATATGTGCTGCTGAAGTGAACACTGGGCTGTTATTATTAACAGTTCCACTAAAATGTACCTGGAGGGCTTCATTTATTGTATGGTGTAATATATTGCTATTTACTTATTTTTATTTTATTTTATTTTATTTTATTTTTGAGACAGTCTCACTCTGTCACCCAGGCTGGGGTGTAGTGGCATGATCTTGGCTCACTGAAACCTCTGTCTCCCAGGTTCAAGCGACTCTCCTGCCTCAACCTCCCGAGTAACTGGAACCAGAGGCATACACCACCACAACTGGCTAATTTTTGTATTTTTAGTACAGATAGGGTTTTGCCATGTTGGTCAGTCTGGTCTTGAACCCCTGACCTTAAGCAATCCACCCGCCTTAGCCTCCCAAAGTGTTGGGATTACAGGCATGAGCCACTGTACCCTGCTACTTAAATTTTTTGAAATGCATTTTTATCTTGCCCTAAACCAGAGGTGTCCAGTCTTTTGGCTTTTCTCGGTCACAGTGAAAGAAGAAGAATTGTCTGAGGCCATACATAAAACACACCAACACACCAACGCTAACAATAGCTGATGAGCAAAAAAAAAAAAAAAAAAAAAGGAAAAGAATCCTCTCAAAATCTCATAATGTTTTAATAAAGTTTACAAATTTGTGTTGGGCTGCATTCAAAGTTGTGGGTGTGGGTTAGACAAGCTTGCCCTAAACCCATTTGCAAAAATGAGCTAAGACAAGCGCATATTTAATAAAATAAAGTATTAAATTTAATAAAAACAAAGTACTAAATTTCTGTTTTGTAAGAACATTAATGATAGACATATAATATGTACAAAATGTTAATGTTTGTTAACATTTGCTGCGCACTATGAGGACCACAGAAGTATCAGTACCAGCTGTCTCAAATCTGATAAAGGAACAGCCACATCTATTTCAAAAGTTACTGTGACAGTTATTTTAAGAAGTTTGTAGGCAGTGGCAGAAAGTATGTTTTAGGATTACTCTGAGAAGTATGAGTTTTCATTTATAGCTATGTATTTATTTATATCATTTATATCTTCTAAATTAATTTCATTTTCAATTCCAAGATTTCCTGGGTACAAACAAACAATAAAATCATAGCTGCTAATGTGTGTCATTAGCAGAAAAACTCATCATGCAGTTAGGTGATGCCAGCTTTATAAAGTGTAATCAGATGCTCCAAGTAGAAAAATCAGTTGATTGCAATAATAGATTTTTTTTTTTTTTGTCCAATTCATCAAAGTAAAGCTTCTGGAAGTTTCCTCAAATTCAACATCTGAACATTGTTGTGAATGCTATTGTAAATGTGGTTATAAAGTTCCACATTGAAGATAAAATTATAGTTTTTACAGTGATAATACAAACAAAATCTGGCAGAACACCATATTTTGGTAAAACTAATGTTCATACTCAAAAAAATGATGTGGAGCAGAAATATATTTGGAATTGGTACACTGAAAATTCATACTTGTGTCCAAACAAGCTCTGATACTCTAGCAATCAAAACAGAAGCCACCGTTGCCACACTCCACTTGATCTTAGCCAAAAGGCCGAGAAGCGGTACCGTTGCCACACTCTATGAAGGTTTTCAGACATACACAGAATAAACCATGAAATTATCTTCATGAAGTTGTTGTTGAATTAAATAACAAGTTTGGCACGGCGTTTGGGGCTCTTTCTTGCTACTTATCACTGGTTGGATTTTAGAAATGTCTGGGCCTTTGTGAACCAAGCTCTGTGTTGATTTTGACATTTTTTGGAAATGAGTCCTTTAGTTTTTATTTACATTTTATTCAAAATGTGTTGAAAATCTTTATAAAAGTATTCAATAAACAGAACACCAACAACCTTTAGATTTCGAAACTTTAAGCCAATTGTAGTGTTGTCATTAACGAAAACAAAGTTTGCTAGCAGGAAACCATTGAAGTTTATCTCCATAAAAGTAGGGGAGAATTGAATAAATTAAACAATGCAAATGCAAATGATGAACAGGACTTAATTTTGATATTCTATGATTTCACTCTGGTTCAACTGAAAAATAATACATATTTAGTACTAAAATGAAATGAAATGAAGAAGACCTACAACATTGCATCAATCTAAGTATAGCTGAATATTCAAAAGGATCTGGCAATTTTTCTGATGCCTTGTCTTATTAAAGTATTTGTCAAAGAGAGCTATTATGAGTGGAGGCAACAAAAAATGTTGTCTGTGAAAAGATTTGGGCTAAAATATTTATATTTTGTGAAAGAATTAAAAATAAGTTCATTTGGAAAAAAATGATTTGAAAAATCAATGTTGTGGTGTTTGAGACAAATGCATCTTACAAACTGATCTAAATATGTGAATACATAACTATATGGGATGTGTAATATATTATAATAATGTATTAGGTTATATTATTAGGATATATAATATAATACATTGCTGTATAGTTTATAATATATAATGTTATATAATATTTTACATATAATATACATATATAATACAAGACGGTAATTCTGCTATCTTTATTCTCCAATATTTGGATAATCAATATCAATAATTTGTTTTGCTTTTAGTATATAAATTTTCATTATTCAAACTTTTAAAGAAATATTTTTAATTTTGCAATAGTTTTAAAAAATGTTTAATTTTTGCAATGGAAGCTTTTTCCTTTTGAAATTACTTTTATAAATTATTTTATCTTCAAATAGAACTACTCTATTTATCTACCAATATACCACAATCAATGTCAGTCGATAAATATATATTCAAAAATACATCATTTTGGACGGGCAAAGTGGCTCACACCTGTAATCCCAGCACTTTGGGAGGCTGAGGAGGGCCCATCACTTGAGGTCAGCAGTTCGAGACAAGCCTGACCAGAATGGTGAAACCCTGTTTCTACTAAAAATACAAAAATTAGCTGGGTGTGGTGGCACAGGCCTGTAATGTCAGCTACTCAGGAGGCTGCCACAGGAGAATCACTTGAACCTGGGAAGCTGAGGCTGCAGTGAGCCAAGATCACTGTTGCCTGGGCAACAAAGCTAGACTTCATCTTAAAACAAAAAAACAAAACAACAACAACAACAAAAAGAACTCCACATCATTTTAACTATTTTTAACAGTCACTTTTACTCCCAGGTGTTTTACTTGGATAACAAGTAGCCACCCTAACTATAAAGTCTTCATAGACCAGGCCATTCAGGGAAAACTGACTTTGGCAAATGCAATTCTCATTAGAAAGCAAACTTTTCTGGAAAGAGGAAAGGCCTAGGAAATGGTGATTCCTTCATTCGTTCCCACAAGCATTCATTCAGGACATGCTTACCACTTGCCTTCAATGGTTCTAGGTGCTAGAGACAGAGGTGATGTGGGGCTTGCATCATAAAATGAAGTACAGGACCAGCATCCTTATGGAATTGATGTTTCAGTTGAAAATTCAAGAGGCATGGCAGAAAGCAGGCACTGCTGGAGCACAGAGTGAGAGAGTGGGTGGGGAAGGGTGAGGTAGGGGAGGCCGGCAGAGAAGGCTGAGGATACACGAGTCCACAGGAAGGATCTGGATTCAGCCTAAAGGATGTGGGAAGTTATTAATGGGTTTTAAACAGAAAGATAACTTGATTTTTTAAAAGAAGATTGCAGGCCAAGCATGGTAGCTCACACCTGTAATCCCAGCACTTTGGGAGGCAAGCAGATCACCTGAGGTCAGGAGTTTGAGACCACCCTGGCTAACATGGTGAAACCCCATCTCTACTAAAAATACAAAAATTAGCAGGGCATGGTGGCGGGTACCTGTAATCCCAGCTACTTGGGAGGTTGAGGCAGAAGAATCACTTGAACCTGGGAGGCAGAGGTTGCAGTGAGCCAAGACCACACCATTGAACTCCAGCCTGGGGGACAAGAGCAAGACTCCATTTCCAAAAAAAATTGCTTTTCAGGATGAAGGATAAATAGAAAGGACAATATGAACATGGGAAGGTTAATGAACAGGCAGTCGTCCTGGTGAGGGAGGGTGGTCTGACTCGATTTGTGGGCAGTGGAGGAAGGGTGAATGGGTTTGAGAGGTGCAGGAGGCAGAAGAGAGAAGATTCCAGATGGATCAGATGCAGTGGGCTGAGAGCAGGAAGGAGCAAGGCATCAGGGATGACTCTCAATGTTATCCTTAGTGAAGACAGTGCTGTTCGTTGAGACCGTGACCCCCCTAGGAAGAGCAGGCATCAGGACACAGACATCGAGCTGGCTTGGGCTGTGCTGGTTTGGGTCGTGTTTGCAGGCTGCTTAGATGCACAAGTCCGTGAGCACCGCACCTGCCATCTAGAGCTCAGGAGAACAGTCTGGGGGGAAGACACGGACAGGAGCTGTGGGCCCAGAGCTATGAGACAATGGAGTAATGAACGACTGGGAATTACAGACTGGACCATGGCAAGACTAGGGGGTGTGGTTAGGTTTGGGAAAGGCAGCACAGCCCCTGATGAGCATAGAGAATAAAAGACTGAATGGACTTCTATGTGTGGACTTGGATGAAAGCAGAGACGTGGGGTCCACCAGTTGGGGCTGGAGGCCTGGTACTCCCTGAGGGACGTCAGACACTCAGGCCTCTCAGAATTCAGCGGTTCCTGGAAGGGGCTGTGAGGTGAGGAGGGACTTCACTCCTGAGGTGTGTAGCAGTGGTTGGCAGGCAGAGGCAATCAGGTATGGGTTTGTAGTTTGGAGAGGGGTGCGAATGACTAGGCTGAGCCCTTGGAAATGGGGGTGACAGCGTGGGACAGTGGGGGCAGAGGGAATCTGGCTGCTTCTGTTGTACGTGGGGACACAGTGGCACTGGGGTTTGGCTCATCCCAATTCACAGATGTTGTCGTTTATCTGGTCTCTCTCTGCTGTAATTTACTACACTTTCTCCTAACACTAGGCTCAGTGACATCGCTTCCAGAGGGAAAGAGAGGAAGGAGGTCCCTGGACTTTTCAAACGTTCCAGGAAATGGAGGTGGCAGTAGCACTGTATCAGGACTAATGGTGGGCTGGGCTGGTGATGCCTGCTGTTGAGCTCCTTAGAGACACAGCTCTTCAGCTGGCTAGTCTGTATATTATCCGCGACGCACAAAGAAGGAATCACTGGCACACCTCAGTTTCATGTGCTGGTTCTATTGTAGTACTAGGGACCATGTCTTGAATATTTTAAAACAGATTCTGCCTTCACTGGTGGTCAGAATGCATGGAGAGGTGATGGCAAGCACTCAAGTCCCAACTCTGTGACTGTCAGGCCACATTTGGTCCTTTATACACCTTTATGCAGAGATAGCTTAGTCACTTAAGCAAGGGGTCAGGGATTTCTTTTCCTTCCTTCCTTCTTCCTTCCTTCCTTCCTTCCTTCCTTCCTTCCTCCTTCCTTCCTTCCTTCTTTCTCTCTTTCTTTCCTTTCTCTCTTTCTTTCTCTTTCTCTCTCTCTTTCTTTCTTCCTTCCCTCCCTTCCTCCCTCCTTCCTTCCTTCCCTCCTTCCTTCCTAACTTGCTGTCTTGCCTCTCTTTTTTTTTTTTTTGAGACAAGATCTTACTCTGTCACCCACACTGGGATAGAATGATGCAATCACAGCTCACAGCAGCCTCAACCTCCCAGGCTCAAGTGATCCTCCTGCCTCAGCCTCTTGAGTAGCTGGGACCACAGGTGCATGTCACCATGCCTGGCCTTTTTTTTTTTTTTTTTTTTTAAGCAGAGATTGGGTTTCACCATGTTGGCCACGCTGGTCTTGAACTCCTGACCTAAGGTAATCTGCCCGCCTCTGCCTCCCAAAGTGCTAGAATTACAGGCGTGAGCCACCATGCCCAGCCAAGATTTCTTTATGAGGATTGTCTTTATTTGTAATAAGAGGCCTTTTATTCTCCCCCAAGAACTATTGTTTTACCTTTTCTCTGGTCAGGAGTATCTTGGAACATAGAGAAGATTTGGGCTACAGTAACTTGAGATGTGTGTGTCTGGGGTTTTGGACAAGAATATCTCATGATGTGGGTTGGGGCTTTGGATGAGGTACCTTGCCGCACAGCAGAACAATGCTCCTGGCAGAGGATGGGTGAATGTCAACTAGTCCCCACTTAAGGTGCATGTAAAATGCTCCTTCTGTGCCCTGAAATACTGCAATTCCCAAAATGAGCTTGTAGAAGCTTGAATGTAACGATTCATTCAAGACTATTAAGAATGTTCTGTGATGACTTTTAGAGTAGTACAAGAGGAATGTTCCTCCTGATGATCAGAAGGAACAGAGCTTATAATTTTCATATTAGAGCCAGATGTGACCTGGGACCTGTACATTATGGCAGGTTTAAGGTAGAAAAGGAAACGTGATATTTTTTGAAATAGCTTGCTACTTGCTATTTCAAAATATATATTGCCAGATATATTTCTGATATTGGGAAGGATGGTGATTGTTCGTTCAACTTGACTGGGAAGACAATGGTCAACTTCATCTCCTAATAGAAATGGCTTTTGAGTTGAGAGCAGAGAACATACCAAACAACACCCTTAATTGCCAGATGAGACAATAAAGTCTGCGAGGAGTAAAGTGCCCTTCCCAAGGTCACACAGAATGGACAGAGATCAGAACTCAACCTTTTGGTACCAAGACTAGGACCGTGTCCACTTCACTATCCCATATCTCCATATGCGTGTTCTTTAGTTCCAAGAATAAAATTGATATTCAAGGAGAGTTCACCCTTGATTCAGATTTGCCTGCATGTAAGTACCTCCTTCTCCATCCCCCAGTGGGCAAGTGGTGCTTGGATGGAAGAAGGTGGCACTCTGTGGTGCTTTGGTGGTGTCGCTCTCTGGGCCCCCTTGCTCTCCTGATTCTCCTGGTTGCTTTTGTATGGATTCATGTGTTGCTTTCTGATCTGACCCCACAGGTTCCTGATTTTCTTCACACTTGTCATATTTTCTGTTCCTTTGGGTGGTTTCGTACTTTCTATGACCTCGTCATCTACTGCCTTAGTTCATTTTGCATGGCTGTAAAGAAATACCGAGGCTGGATGATTTACAAAGAAAAGAGGCAGCCCGGATAATATAATGAAACCTTGTCTCTACAAAAATAAACTTAAAAATAGCCAGGCATGATGATGCATACCTGTAATCCCAGCTACTCAGGAGGCTGAGGCAGGAGGATCACTTGAGGCTGGGAGGCAAAGGTTGCAGTGAGCTGTGATCCTACTACTACACTCCAATACCCCAGCCTTGGCAATAGAGTGAGACTGTGTCTCAAAAATAGATAAATTTTTAAAAATAATAAAAGAGGTTGATTTGCATCATAGTTCTGCAGGCTGTGCATGAAGCATGGTACCAGCATCTGCTTCTTGTGAGGCTTCAAAAAGCGTCTAATCTTGGCAGAAGGAGAAGAGGGGGTAGGCATGTCACAGGGTAGGAAAGGGAGCAACAGAGAGGAGCAGGAGGGGGAGTTGCCAGGTTTCTCCCAACAGTCAGTTCTCACTGGGACTCACAGAGCAAGAAGCCACTCATTATCTTGAGGACTCCGCCAAGCCATTCATGAGGGATCTGTGCCCATGAGCCAAACAGCCACCACTAGGCCCCACCTCCAACACTGGGGATCACATTTCAGCATGAGATTTGGAGGAGACAAACACTCAAACTTTATCAACTACTTATACCCTAATGATGCCCAAACTAATATCTCCAATTAAAGCTTCTTTCCTTGGCTTCAGAAGCCTGTGGAGCATCCAAGTCTGTCCCCTCAGTATGTGGTGGACAGAGTTGCGTCTACGTCACATCCCTTTACATAATCCTTTACTGGCTCTTTAACACCTGCAGGAGCATGTAACTGGGCACACAAAGGCCTCCATGACCAGGCATCAGCCTAATTTTCTAGCATTACCACTTTACAGTCCTTGCCTCTCACTATGTCCCATAATAACATCTGATAACCATCACTCCCTTCCGTCCCTGGGTGCTATATCTGGTATACCTTGAAGTTCTCAACTCTTTCTGCATTGATATGTTGAGATATAGATGTCACTACTAACCATGACTTTTTTTTTTTTTTTCATTAAGAGGGAGTCTTGCTCTGTCACCCAGGCAGGAGTGCAGTGACACAATCTTAGCTCATGGCAACCTCTGCCTCCTGGGTTCAAGCGATTCTCCTGCCTCAGCCTCCTGAGTAGCTGGATTACAGGTGTCCACCACCGTGTCTGGCTAATTTTTGTATTTTTGTTAGAGGATTTTACCATCTTGGCTAGGCTGGTCTCAAACTCCTGACCTCAAACTGCCTTGGCCGCCTAAAGTGCTGGGATTATAGGAGTGAACCAGTTCCTACAGAGTACCATGTACTGGAATCTTGGTAAGGAACAATGTGGAGTTTGAGAAAGCCCCCAGTCACCTTGTTTGTCACGCCCTCCCTCAGGAGGAGATTTTTCTCTGTCACTGAAAACAGCTGCTGAGGGCGGATATGACCCCCACCCTTTCCCCATGTGGAACAGAGGCATTCATTGTCCCTGGTGGATTTCTGCTCTTGCAGGCAAAATCATCTCTCTCTGTCGCCACTGAGACACAGCTCGTTTTGAAGCCTGAAGGTTTCCCTTGCTTAATTGATGAGGAACTAATAAAGCATGGCCTTGTTCCTTGGAATACAGCCCTATTAATGGCAGGATTCTGATACCACTTTTGCACACATATTAAATTGCAGCCCAGAAGCCAGATCTTCTACTCTTTGCAAACTTAATGGAAAGCAAGGGAGGCAGGCAGCAGTAACAGGTAAATGATGAACAAGAGTCAATGTGTGCCTGGAGTTATTAAATTTTTTTCTGGGGCAGTCTCAGAAAAATGCTCCTGGTCCCTATCTAAGAATAATAGATTTTGAATCAGAAAGGACCTTAAAGGTTATCAGAATTTAGAGGTAATCTGCTGCCCAGGGTAAAAATCCCATCGACAGGGACTGCGATAAATGGTTATATCCAGCCTTAAAAAGAAAAAAAAAAGTTTCCAGTGACTGGGAGCTCACTGCAGCTTGAGGCAGCCATCATTGTGAGCAAATAGAAAGCTTATGTTAGCAAGTAGCCACTTCGTAGTTGACTCAAAATATAATCTGTTTCTAGAATAAACTTCTGGATGGGACCCAAAATAAATTCTCACTATACTAATTTCTTGCAGCTACACACAGATAGAGCTAGGTAATTCAACTGGAACGACTGTAGAAATGGAGGGGCTCTGAATCAAGTGCCCAGACGCCCTGGAGTTATTTGGCAAGTACTAACTGCAAACATTTGCTCCATTGTCAGACTAAATGCCACAGCCATGATTCCCAGTCATTGCAACAGGAGGCCATCCGGTTGATAGAAACAGCAGATTGAAAAAAAAAGAAGCACAATGACAAAAAAAGGTAAACTTCTAAAGTGAGTTTCTTTTATAAATCACTATAGCAGTTACACTTGATTAATTTATAATTGTAGGACGTATTTATTCATTAGTTCTTGATGTGTGGATGAATACTCAGATCTCTTATGAAGACTCTGAGATTTTCCCAGACATCTGGGTTCTATATATTGAAAATAAATCACTGTGTTTGATTTTTTGGTTTGAAATTTGGGTCATTTGTCCCTGAGGATGTTTATTTGTTGTAAATAACCAATACATAAACAAAAATGTAAATCTCATATACTTTTTGCATTATAAAATATCCTTTTTTTAACCATTTACAACTTTTCAGTCATTAAAAATGGACAAAAGAAAACTATTCTTAGTTCAAAGTGCGTATAAAAATAGGCAGCTGCAATCAAATTAGAACTCAGGATTAAGAAACTCATTCAAAACCTCACAACTACATGGAAACTAAACAACCTGCTCCTTAATGACTACTGCGTAAATAACAAAATTAAGGCAGAAATACACAAGTTCTTTGAAACCAATGAGAAGAAAGACACAACATACCAGAATCTCTGGGACATAGCTAAAGCAGTGTTTAGAGGGAAATTTATAAAACTAAATGCCCTCAGGAGAAAGCAGGAAAGATCTGAAACTGACACCCTAACATCATGATTAAAAGAACTAGAGAAGCAAGAGCAAACAAATTCAAAAGCTAACAGAAGAGAAGAAATAACTAAGATCAGAGCAGAACTGAAGGGGATAGAGACATGAAAAACCCTTCAAAAAATCCATGAATCCATGGCTGCTTTTTTGAAAAGATTAGCAAAGTAGACCACTTGCCAGATTAATAAAGAAGAAAAGAGAGAAGAATCAAATAGACACAATAAAAAATGATACAGGGGAGATCACCACTGATCCCACAGAAATACAAACTACCATCAGAGAATACTATAAACACCTCTATGCAAATAAACTAGGAAGTCTAGAAGAAATTGATAAATTCCTGGACACATACACCCTCCCAATACTAAACCAGGAAGAAGGCGAATCCCTGAATAGACCAATGACAAGTTCTGAAATTGAGGCAGTAATTAATAGTCTACCAAACAAAAAAAAGCCCAAGACCAGAAGGATTCACAGACGAATTCTACCAGAAGTACAAACAGGAGATGGTACCATTCCTTCTGAAACTATTCCAAACAATAGAAAAAGAGGGACTCCTCCCCGACTCATTTTATGAGGCCAGCATCATCCTGATACCAAAACCTGGCAGAGACACAACAAAAGAAGAAAATTTCAGGCCAATATACCTGATTAACATGGATGCGAAAATCCTCAATAAAATACTGGCAAACTGAATCCAGAAGCACATCAAAAAGCTTATCTACCATGATCAAGTCAGCTTCATCCCTGGAATGCAAGACTGGTTTCAACATATGCAAATAAATAAACATAATCCATCACATAAACAAGCAATGACAAAAACCACGTGATTATCTCAATAGAGCAGAAAAGGCCTTTGATAAAATTCAACAACCCTTCATGCTAAAAACTCTCAATAGGCCGGGCGCGGTGGCTCAAGCCTGTAATCCCAGCACTTTGGGAGGCCGAGACGGGCGGATCACGAGGTCAGGAGATCGAGACCATCCTGGCTAACACGGTGAAACCCCGTCTCTACTAAAAAAATACAAAAAACTAGCCGGGCGAGGTGGCGGGCGCCTGTAGTCCCAGCTACTCGGGAGGCTGAGGCGAGAGAATGGCGTAAACCCGGGAGGTGGAGCTTGCAGTGAGCTGAGATCCGGCCACTGCACTCCAGCCTGGGAGACAGAGCGAGACTCCGTCTCAAAAAAAAAAAAAAAAAACTCTCAATAAACAAATATTGACAGAACATATCTCAAAATAAGAGCTATTTATGACAGACCCACGGCCAATATCATACTGAATGGGCAAAGGCTGGAAGCATACCCTTTGAAAATCGGCAAAAGACAAGGATGCCCTCTCTCACCACTCCTATTCAACATAGTATTGGAAGTTCTCGCCAGGGCAATCAGACAAAAGAAAGAATTAAAACAGCGTATTCAAATAGGAAGAGAGGAAGTCAACTTGTCTTTATTTGCAGATGACATGATTGTATATTTAGAAAACCCCATTGTCTCAGTCTAAAATCTCCTTAAACTGATAAACAACTTCAGCAAAGTGTCAGAATACAAAATCAATGTGCAAAAATCACAAGCATTCCTATACAGCAATAATAGACACACCGAGAGCCAAACCATGAGTGAACTCCATTCACAATTGCTACAAAGAGAATAAAATACCGAGGAATAAAACTTATAAAGGATGTGAAAGACCTCTACAAGGAGAACTACAAAACTACTGCTCAAGGAAATAAGAGAGGATGCAAACAAATGGAAAAACATTCCATGCTCATGAATGGGAAGAATCAATATTGTGAAAATTGACATACTACCCAAAGTAATGTATAGATTCAATGCTATCCCAATCAAACTACCAGTGACTTTCTTCACAAAATCAGAAAAAACAACTTTAAATTTCATATGGAAACAAAATAGAGCCCATATAGCCAGGACAATCCTAAGCAAAAAGAACGAAGCTGGAGGCATCATGCTACCTGACTTCAAACTATACTACAAGGCTACAGTAACCAAAGCAGCATGGTGCTGGTACCAGAACAGATTTATACGCCAATGGAACAGAACAGAGGCCTCAGGAATAATGCCACACATCTGCAATCATCTGATCTTTGACAAATCTGACAAAATCAAGTAATGAGGAAAGGATTCCCTATTTAATAAATTGTGTTGGGAAAACTGGACCCCTTCCTTACACCTTATACAAAAATTAACTCAAGATGGATTAAATACTTAAATGTAAGACCTAAAACCATAAAGACCCTAGAAGGAAACCTAGGCAATACCATTCAAGACATAGGCATGGGCAAAGACTTCATGACTAAAACACCAAAAGCAATGGCAACAAAAGCCAAAATTCACAAATAGAATCTAATTAAACTATAGAGCTTCTGCACAGCAAAAGAAACTATCATCAGAATGAATAGGCAACCTACAGAATGGGAGAAAATTTTTGCAATCTATCTGTCTGACAAAGGGCTAATATCCAGAATCTACAAATAACTTAAACAAATTTACAAGAAAAACAACCCCATCAAAAAGTGGGCAAAGGATATGAACAGACACTTTTCAAAATAAGACATTTATGCGGCCCAAAAACATATGAAAAAAGCTCATCACTGGTCATTAGAGAAATGCAAATCAAAACCACAATGAGATACCATCTCAGGCCAGTTAGAATGGGGATCATTAAAAAGTCAGAAAAAACAAATTCTGGAGAGGATATGGAGAAACAGGAATGCTTTTACACGGTTGGTGGGAGTGTAAATTAGTTCAACCATTATGGAAGACAGTGTGGTGATTCCTCAAGGATCTAGAACTAGAAATACCATTTGACTCAGCAATCCCATTACTGGGTATATACCCAAAGGATTATAAATCATTCTACTATAAAGACACATGCACATGTATGTTTATTGTGGCACTATTCACAATAGCAAAGACTTTGAACCAACCCAAATGCCCATCAATGATAGACTGGATAAAGAAAATGTGGTACATATACACTATGGAATACTATGCAGCCATAAAAAAGGTTGAGTTCATGTCCTTTGTAGAGCCATGGATGAAGCTGGAAACCATCATTCTTAGCAAACTAACACAGGAAGAGAAAACCAAACACCACATGTTCTCACTCATAAGTAGGTGTTGAACAATGAGATCACATGGACACAGGGAGGGGAACATTAAACACCAGGGTCTGTCAGGGGATGGGGGGCTAGGGGAGGGATAGCATTAGGAGAAATACCTAATATAGATGATGGGCTGGTGGGTGCAGCAAACCACCATGCCATGTGTATACCTATGTAACAAACTGCACATTCTGCACATGTATCCCAGAACTTAAAGTATAATAAAACCAAAAATCAAAACAAAAGAAACACACAAACAAAAAACCCAGGCAGCAGGCTGGATTTCACTTACAGGCCAATTGGTCAACTAAGGCAATTTAGCTCACTGCTTTCTCCCATCCAAACCTCTAGTGACTTCCTTTTCTTACTCAATGTGCTTTTGATGTCCTCCTGGAGAGACCTGCTGGGAAAGGAAGGATATTCAGTGGAATTAGTCTTTGGCTTCATACCCATTCAAGGTCCCTTAGCTCGGCTTCATGGTCAGGATGGGTCAATGTCAAATCAGTCTCAGGTCAGGAGAGTAGAAGTTCCTCTCAGACTGAAACTGGAAGAATATGAAACCTCAAGTACACATGAGATGGTCATAAACTTCAACTGCTTCTCCACTGCAGATCTAAGACATCTTCTTTTGCCTTCCTCTAAGGATGCCTCTGAGAAATGCCTTCCTCCAGATTACTTCTTGTGATTAAAAGAAGAAGTTTTTAAGTGAATGGTGGGAAGAGAAGAAAAGGAGCAGGAAACAGATCTTTGGAGACATTTAGGCATTTTCACAAGAGGTTTTTTAGAGGCACATAACTTAGTCTTTTACACTTGCTGTTTTCATATTCTACCAAGAAAGTTTGCCTGGCTTGAACACTTGAGCAAGTGATATGGAAGCTTAGATATCCTAGATTCTGTGGCTGCCAGTGGTGCGTGTCAAAGATCTGAGGACAGCCAGGAAGTTGCCTGATGGATTGGAAATGAAGCCAGTTTCTTCCTATGGAACTCGCTATTCTTTAGGGGAGGAAATTGCCCTGACTTCATCAACAAGCTGCTCCCATTCAGTATGGCCAATTCTAGACAGGTATGGGCTCAAATGAGGTTTTTGAGTCAAAGAACTGAAACAGAAAATAAAACTCACTCATAGCTTATGATACATCAAAGGTTGGCTCCTGCCTTGATATTCTTCCAAAAATCTGTTGTTTGGCTTTGACTGGGACCTTTGGAAAGTCAAAGAGCCCCATACTGACTGCAGTGTCATTTCTGCCATCTCTGAACTCATGTGCAATCAATGACTGTGAGATCACACAGATTAACAACGCACTGAATGTTATTCATATTCACGTGGCATATGCCTTCAATTTATTATTAATGTGTGAACATTCACTTTCACAGAAAGCACTATAGATATAACCTGGAGTATAAAAATCTCTTTATGTCCTTTATATGTTGACATTGTATTCTATCAGTCAAATGCTTCAATCATTAATCATTTATGAAAAGCTGTTCATTTGATGGGAAAATTATCAAGTGCTTTCAAACTTTTAAATAAACAAAGAAATACATTGATCATTATACAAATTTAAGGGATAGTATGTTAGATGGATAACGATGAAGGATGCTTACATGTTTTTTTGAGGCAACCAATGCTTGTAAACATTTAGATAATAATACAACACAGAATCATAGCTATGATATTATATGATATTCCAATCTTTATATAATTGATTGGTGTCATTCACGACATTTAAGGGCCTTGAAAAACTCTATCTAGTGTTTGTCACTTAATTTCATTGAAGCCACAAATTCTTTTAAGACAAAGTACTGTTTGGGATTCTTTCACATTTTGTGAAGGAGAAGCCAGACAGATTGTCATCTTTGTAAACCCAAAGTTTCATGAAATGAAAACTCTGAAGTCATATACCATGATTCTTATGATAAATTATCTTTGACCCAAACATAATACAAATTGTGAAAAGTATTTAGAAAAGATTAAAATCTGATAGCAAAATAACATACCCCCAAATATCTGGCTTCTTCCTTCACCAGCTTTGATTGAAAGTGAACACCAATTTACAAACTATTATTGTTGCTGCAGCATAATATTAAACTTTTAAGATTTACTACTAAATCTTCTAATAATAAGAATGTAATAAAAAAATTTTTGAATAATATTCCAAGCCAACTCTATATCTCATAAGTTCATTCTATGAGTGCACTATTTTGACATTAGTCAAATGTTAATTCTAACACTTGATTATCGGTATTTGACTGAAACATTTTGGGCTTCCTTTATGGTCTTTAGTACTCTCTTCTAGATTCCAGGAGCTGCAAATCCGAAAACTACATTTCTAAGACAACTACTGGCAAGAGATGAGAATTGAAAGGCAGAGAGAAGTCACTATGAGATTCTGCTATCCCAATTAACAGGAGCATGAAGCTCATGGACTCTTGACTCTTGAAGCTGGCAATGGCAATGGCAGCAAAGGCCACCACAGACAACTGTGAGCTGCTGCAGCTGTCATGAGGCAACAGGGGCAGGTGATCGCAGGCTGTAGTGGCATCAGCAATGAGTCCCGCAGTGTCAGTGAGGATGTGTCTATGGAGAGGGTTGGCAGCAGGACTGGATTTAGTGGTTCATATGGGAAATGAATAAAAATTAAGTTTGCAAAAATAGGGTGGGTTAGTCTTTGGAGAACCTGCAAACCAGTCCAAAGAGTTGCTGTTTTCTATCAGGAAAATATTTGTTGTTAGTTCTAGCAGGTTTTATTTAGCTAGATCCAGAACTGTTCTAAGATCAGAAAGGGATATTTATTTTTCATCTTCATATTCTTTGTTCATAGACAGAGACAAGACAAAATGCCGTAAGAGCAGGGGCATTCCTAGAAAAAACATATAAGTCTATTAGGAGTTTCTGCTAGAGAACTTGTAGGTACAAATCTCTATTAATAATAATTTCTTACATTTCTATAGTGCTTTGTGAAAGTTTTTGGCATCCATTATTTAATTCGTGCTTGCAATAAACCTGTGAGGTAAGTTTAATTATTATCTTGATTTTAAAAATGAAGAAATGAATGTTCATTCTGCTAGACAACATGCCAAAACATACACAATTAGGAGTAGAGCCTGGAGTCAGTCTTGTGTCATTTGACTCCTGGTTTCTATTTTCTTTCTTACACGGCATTTCTGTATCTTTTTTTTTTTTTTAAAGGTCTCCAATGGAACAGAGTAGAGAGCCCAGAAATAGGGCCACATATCTATAACAATCTGATCTTAGACAAAGCTGACACAAAGAAGCAATGGAGAAATAACTCCCTATTCAATAAATGGTACTGGAATAATTGGCTATCCATTATGCAGAAGATTGAAACTGGACCCCTTCCTTACGCCGTATGCAAAAATAAACTCAAGATGGATTAAAGACTTAAATGTAAAACCCCAAACTACAACAACTCAGAAGACAACCTAAGGAACACCATTCTGGACATAGGTACTGGCAAAGATTTCATGAGGGGGATGCCAAAAGCATTTGCAGCAAAAGCAAAAGTTGAAAAATTGAATCTAATTAAACTGAAGAGCTTCTTCACAGCAAAAGAAACTATCAACAAAGTAACAGACAACCTAGAGAATGGGAGAAAATTTTTGCAAATGATGTGTCTGATAAAGCTCTAATATCCAGCATCTACAAGGAACTTTAACAAATTTACAGGAAAAAAAAAAAACCAAACAACCCCATTAAAAAGTGGGCAAAAGACATGAACAGACACTTTCCAAAAGAGCAAGTACATGCAGCCAACAAGCATATGAAAAAATGCTCAGCATCACTGATCATTAGAGAAATGCAAATCAAAACCACAGTGAGATACTATCTCACACCAGTCAGAATGGCTATTACTAAAAAGTCAGAAAATAACAGATGCTGGTGAGGAGCAATTATACATTGTTGGTGAGAGTATAACTTAGTTCAACCATTGTGGAAGACAGTGTGGCAATTCTTCAAAGATCTAAAAACAGAACTACCATTTGACCCAGCAGTCCCATTACTAGGTATATACCCAAAGGAGTATAAATCATTCTGTTATAAAGACATATGCACACGTATGTTTATTGCAGCACTATTAATAATAGCAAAGACATGAAATGAACCTTAATGCCCATTGGTAGCAGACTGGTTAAAGAAAATGTGGTACATATACATCATGGAATACTATGCAGCCATAAAAAAGAATGAGATCATGTTCTTTGCAGGAATATAGATGGAGCTGATGACCATTATCCTTAGCATACTAATGCGAGAACAGAAAATCAAATACCATTATAAGTGGGAACTAAATGATGAGAGCACACGGACACAAAGAGAGGAACAACAGATATTGGGGCCTTCTTGAAGATGGTTAGGTGGGAAGAGGGAGAGGAGCAGAAAAAATAACTATTGGGTACTACGCTTAGTACCTGGGTAATGAAATAATCTGTACAACAAATCCCCATGACATTAGTTTACCTGTATAACAAACCTGCACACGTACCCCTGAACGTAAAAGTTAAAAAAGGTCTCATTTCTCCTTTTGAGAAATGTGTACAGTTCCTTCTCTTCTTTAATGTTTTATGTAGATTACTTTCTATGCCAAGTCTGTTGTGCTACTAAGATTTCACAGATTCGTAAATATACAGATGTTCTGCAACTCCTGATGGGATTATGTCTCAATATACCCATTGTAAGTTGAAAATGTCATAGGTCAAAAATTCGTTTGACTCACCTAATCTTCTGAGCGTCATATCTTAGCCCAGCTGACCTTACATGTCCTCAGAACACTTACATTAGACTATAGGTGGGCAAAATCTTCTAACATGAAGCCCATTTTAAAATAAATATTGTTGCAGGTGCGATTGACTGGAGCCAGCCTTACAGTCACTAAAATAATTTGCCAACAATCATGGGTAAAGAAAGGCGGATTTATAAGAGAAAGTATGAAGATATGTTGCCAGAGTGCAATGGGCAGCACAGCAGAGAAGGGGCCCTCCACATAGAGACAGAGGCTGGAGGAAAGCTTTATAGGGTCATGCTGGAGAGGCTACAAGCAGATAAGGCTATGGTGCTGGGCTACATGAAGAGCAAGGTATTTGGGAATAGGATGTTGTGTCAGGGAGTTGTTTGTGGTTAGCCCTCTCTCAGAACAATTGTTTCCCCAACCCTGGGATTCCCTCCCTGCTACCTTATCTTATCACGATTCCACAAATGGTTCATGTGATTGAATAAACAGGGTACACTGTAAGGCATCGTATTAGCAGTTCATCTTTGTGATTGCATGGCTGGCTGGGAGCTGTAGCTTGCTGCTGCTACCCAGTGTCATTAGAGTATCTTACAGCATATTGCTAGCCCAGGAAAAGATCAAAATTCAAAATTCCAAGTACAGCAGAGTGTGGTGGCTCATGCCTGTAATCCCAGCACTTTGGGAGCCCATGGGGGGCAGATTTCTTGAGCTCAGAAGCTGGAGACCAGCCTGGACAACATGACAAAACCCCATCTTTATAAAAAACACAAAAATTAGTCAGGTGTGGTGGCGTGCACCTGTAGTCCCAGCTACTTGGGAGGCTGATGAGGGAAGATTGCTTGAGCCCAGAAGGCGGAGGTTGCAGTGAGCCAAGATCACACCACTACACTCCAGCCTGGGCAACACAGTCAGACCCTGTCTCGAAAAAAAAAAAAAAAAAAAAGGCAAGTATAGTTTCTATTGAATGCGTATTGTTTTCATACTATCATAAAGTCAAAAAATCATGTCAAACCATTGTAAGAGACCTTACATATGTTGAAAGTACAAATAGAACACCCTCCCTTCCTTTCTATACTCTTTTTTTTTCTTTTTACAGATATGGCCTTCTCTACATGCTGCCTCTTTAATCTTGCTTTAGTTGGTCTTTTGATGATAACAAAAGAATGTCAATCCCTTTTCACTTAAATTTCATTTTACCCAGTAAATTAATGTTTATTGGTGAAAATTTATTGGTTAAAATATTTATTGGTGAATATGTATTCATTTATTGGTTGGCTAGACTGCATCATCAGTTTAGTTGTCAATAAACATATAAGGGAGTACACATATGAGATATATATCTGAATATCTGAAAATTCACATGTGAAAAACACGGGCTATTGAAAAATTCTATGGACACAAAGTTCTTCCTTCGGAGTCTGTATACGTGGCTATATGTGGCTAGACTGTCTTTTGGCATTTATTTTTATAGAGAAACACGAAGTCAAGGGCTTTTCCTCAATTTACATAAAGTTTTTAAAAACGCTTATTTTTTTCCTGGACTGAAATCTTGTCATACATTTTCTTTATCTAATATTTGCGTAAAAATTACAAATCAAGTATGTCTTTTATGTAAACTCTCTTTTTACTAATCCTTGTTGTGAAACCTTTTATCTGCGTGGTCTTTGTCCTTGTCTGGGTTTTCTAGAAAACAGAGCCTGAGATAAAGCTTATATGCTGAAGCCTCATGGAAAGTATGATCCCAGGAAGGCAAGGCTGAGGGCAAGGGAAGAAGAGAGAGAAAGCAAATATAAGTTGGTGACTGACAGAGCTGGCTGCAGCTTCTTATTCCTTAAGTATAAGTGCATCTTCCAGAGATACCACGGGACCACTACACCTTAGAACCATCACTCTTCCCTTGGTTATGAGCACGTCTTCCAGAGTTGCTGCGGTACCACTGTACCTTGGAACCATCACTGAGTGCAGAATGAGAGAGAAATTGATCTGCTGCTCCTTACAGTCTCTTGCCTTTCATTGCTCAGAGTTCCTTCTTGGGGTGTTAACTTTCTCTCCTTTCCAGGTCCTGATGTGCTGCCTCTTCGAGCAGTCTCTGGGGAAGCCACACCCTGTCCCCTGAATCAGGGTGCCCCATTGGGGTTCAGAAGTGCAGGAAGAAGGATCAGGGCCTCTGGGGTCAGATGGGATCTGGCCTGGCTGCTGAGAGCTGCCTGACTTCAGTCATAGTGGTCTGTGGAGGCCTGGCCTACTCTTAGCAACGGAGGAGTGGCGCTCGCCCCTTGGGACCTGAGGCAGTGATGGGGCCAGGAGATGAGGCATCAAAGCCAAGGTTCTCCACTGAGCAAGTGGCCAAGCGTCCTTGGGGCCAGAGGCACCAAACAACTCCAAGGAGGAGCAGGAACTACAGCGAGCACATTCGCAAGCTCGTGCTTCTCAGGCGAGAATTTCCTTTCCTTTCCTCTAGATTCACAATCTTAGGTTTAATTTTAAAAGAAGTTCTTAGTTCTCTGTATTTACATTTTGGGGTTTTCTTTAGGTTTGTTTCACAAGTAACTTTTTCAGTCCCTTTCCCAGTGGCATTTCTGCTCTTCACTGCCTACATTTAATCCTGATCTTGCATTTTTCATTTCCTTGAAATTCTCACCTCATTTAGATAATTCCGTCATTCTTTTGTCAGGATCTGTTCTTTCCCTCTTATAAATACTAAATTAATTTTCTAAGGATTTTCATTCAGTTGAAATAGCAAATAATTTTAGAGGATTTAAAAAAATCTTCAGTTTTATTTTCCTCGATCTCAGCATTCTCCCCCACTTAGATATCTTGCTGGTATTTTTCATCTTTTTCACTCTAACAAGAGGGATAAACCTATCCTGATGAGCTTTGTAGACTGTTATTGGCCCCACTCTCTGTCTATAATACACACTGGTTAAACTGTATTTTGGGCATCAAATTTCACAGTGTTTGCAGGCTTTCCTTCAGTGTTACTCCCCTAGACTGAGAGAGAATTTCTCCTATTTCTATGGTCCAGTGAGCCATCACACACACTCCCCGTCACACACACATATGCTCTGTTTCTCAGGATGCATGACCCGGCTGAGTGTTGTCTCCAGCTCCTCCTTTAATGCTTTTTCTGAGGGATCATATCTCCCAGCATATCCATTCTCAAGGGCCTCTTCCTACTTATGTGCTTTTTGGATGCTATAGCTCTTGACTGGATATGTATGCATCAAAAAAGCATGGTGCAATAAATACAGAGCTACCTGGTGGTGTGGTGTTTTTCTAGCCAGGGGCCAGATGATGGGATAGAGATGAGGAATTCAACCACCTTCTTTAAGGAAGATAAGATTGCTCTGTTACTGTCAACATCACGTGGATGGAGAGTTTTTCAGTTCAGTTCCAGTTGCTTTATAGTCAGTGGAAATTTCTACCAGACTGTGGAAATAGATTAGCCATCAGTTCTAGTCTTTAATGTTCATTTAAGTTTTCGTCTTTCTCTGTGTCTTTGTGGGCATTTTGAGAGGGGCTACATCAGAGGCTGCTGGTCCCAGGGCACTTTAGGGTGAACTTCCTCTGAGTCTACCATTGTGCCCCTGCCAACAGCCCCACACTTGAGCACCCTCCTCCTTAAATTAGACACCTCCTTGCTGTTAGCAAACCCACTACTCTTGTTCCCCATACCAGTGCACCCCTCTTATTGCCTGTGCAGTTTCAAATTCTGAATATCTTGCAGTTTTTGCTTCTTGCTTGAAGTTCTCTTGGCTGCCCCAGCTCTCCCTTGATTCCTAGGCTCCTGGCAATCTGTGCTGTGCAATCGTTCGAGTAGTTACCAAGGGCCTGGTCCTGTGCGTGCATTGGATCTCTTCCACTAGAAAGTCAGCTTTGACAGAGAAGGGGTCGTGCCTTATTTATCCTTCTGTCTTTTTTATAGAAATAGACATGTAATAGACAGTGTCCTTTTGTGATAGCTGCCTATGGGTAAGGCATTTTAGAACTATATCTAGAAGCCATCTTGACACCCACATTTGCTCCAAAGCATTTAATATTGCCGTATCAGTAAACTCTTTTATTAGGGGGTAAACACAAGTGTGTAAGACAAGTTCAACTACCTATCCATGTGTTCATCTATATGACCTTTTTTTTTTGATCTCTGAAAAAGAAACTCATATATGAACTCTTTACTGAAAAATATGTAGTTGAAAAATATGTACTGAAAAATATTAATATGCCAATGAATATCAAGGTTAAGAACACAGGTTCTCAGCTGGGTCCAGTGGCTCACGTCTGTAATCCCAGCACATTGGTAGGCTGAAGTGGGAGGATTTCTTGAGTCCAGGAATGGGAGACCAGCCTGAGCAACATGGTGAGACTCCCTCTCTACAAAAAAAGTAGCTGGGCATAGTGGCACGTGCTTGTAATTCCAGCTACTTGAGAGGCTGAGGTAGGAGGATCCCTTGAGCCCGGGAGGCAGAAGTTTCAGTGAGCCAAGATAGAGCCACTGCACTCCAGCCTGGGTGACAGAGGAGACCCTGTCTGAAAAAAAAAAAAAAAAGGACCCTGGTTCTGGTATTAGATGCCTTAAGGTGGAATCCTGTTTCTCATATTGGCTCAGCTTTGTCTTCTGTAAAAGGGACAAATATATTATTATCTGCTACAATCATGTTTTTGTAGGGATTAAATAATTTAGTAGCATTTATTTAATGAATACTTACCAGTGCTGGCACATGGTTCTACTGCGTAAGCTGGCCTTATTCATTTCAAAACCATTGCTGGTCTCACACTGGATGTTTTCTCCCCACTGCCTAGGGTGCCCGCAAAAGCATTTTATACAAGCCTCATCCTCTCCCCACAGCTTCATCACCATCTTTACCTGGGGTTTGCTCCTCCAGGGACTCCTGACTCACATTTCTTTCAATGAATTTTTTTTTCTTTCCTGAGAGTTTTGGAATGAAAACAAATGTTATTTTGGTCTCTTTTGAATACGAATTGGAAGAGAACACCAAGACTGTCTCTCAAGTCAGCAGTGGGTACACTGCGACCTCCACGGTGGATTATCCGTCATGCCTACTTGACCCACTTGGCCTTTGTTGTCTTGTGGAGTCTTGCATTTGCTGTTAACTTTTCAATTATTAGCCTTGCCTCTCCAAAACTTTCAAAATCTCCCTTGAAGAAAGAGAAAGAAAGTAAACGTTTATTGAGCAATTCCAGGTACCATGCTTCGTTCATTTTGTATTCATCAGGTAGTTTAACCCATATACCAACTCCAGGATTCATTATTCACATTTTCTCTCTCTCTCTTTCTTTCTTTCTTTTTTTTTTTTTTGAGATGGGTGCTCAGTACTCTCTTCAGGAAGATGGGTAGTTTAACCCATATAAACCCATATACCAGCTCCAAGATGCATTATTCAAATATATATATATATATTTTTTGAGATGGAGTCTTTCTCTGTTGCCCAGGCTGGAGTACAGTGACACAATCTCAGCTCACTACAGCCTCCACCTCCCAGATAGAAGTGATTCTCCTGCCTCAGCCTCACAAGTAGCTGGGATTACAGGCATGTGCCACCATGCATGGCTAATTTTTGTAGCTTTTTTTTAGTAGAGACGTGGTTTTGCTATGTTGGCCAGGCTGATCTCAAATTCCTCACCTCAAGTGATCCTCCCACCTCGGCCTCCCAAAGTGCTGGGATTACAGGCATGAGCCACTGTGCCTGGCTCATTATTCATATTTTCTAGCTGAGGAAATGAAGGCTCCAAGAAATTGTGACTTGCCTAAGATCACATAGGCACGGAGCAGGTTTTAGTACAAAACACTTAGCATTGAGTCTTGCATATAGTTAGAATTCATTAAAGAGCCAAGAAAAATCGTCCTTAAAAACAAAACAAAAGAAAACAAAGCCACCGTTTGGGCAGAATGCAGGAGGATGTGTCAGTAGACATGATCACATGCATGTGTGTTTTCTCCTGTTGCCTCTGAGTTCGAGTCCTCTCTCTTGCTTCCTGAGACACACGATGTTTTGTGGCAATGCTGAGATCGCTTGTGGCAACATGACTCAGGTGTCTGTTACAATCAAAATTTCCCAGGAAATACACTACAAACCTGTAGACAACCTCAGTGCTCTTTTCAGGAAGCCCCTACACTTCAGTTACTGGAGACAACGGTCCGCTCTCCTGTGAAAATGGCTCACTTATTGTCTTGGTTTGTTCTGGCTGCTGTAACAGAATACTGTCCACTGGGTGGCTTAGAAACAACAGAAATGTATTTGTCACAGTTTTGGAGGCTGGGAAGTCCAAGATCAAGGTGCCAGCAGTTTCGGTGCCTGGTGAGGCCTCTTCCTCTCACACAAATGGTGCCCCCTAGCTGTAATCTCACGTGGTGGAAGGGGCACAGCAGCTCTCTTACGTTTCTTCCTATAAGGGCACTCCTCTCATTGAAGAGGGCCCCACCCTCATGACCTACCCACCTCCCAAGGGCTCCCTCTCCTAACACCATCACATTGGTGATTAGGGTTGAATATATGAATTGTGTGGGGACACAAACATTTAGACCACAGCACATATTAAGTAGAATTTTACTTATCAGGACCTTCTTCAGGGTTCTTGCTTTGCTGTGTCTGCTGCATCTAAAGCCTTTTATCACAAATCTTCCCAATCAATCCCCTGCCTTGAAAAACCCAATTTAACCACTTGAGCTGAGACATCAAAGCCACAAAAATATCTCACTTCTCACCACCCCTTTCTGAGACTCCGTCAAGGTGGTGTTCTCTCTTATGGCAATGCCTTGAAATACAGTGGCTTTTACTTTATTAACAGTTTTCCTGGTGACATTCTGGGGAGTTAAACACCCCTGAAGTCTTGGCTTATTTTCATCTTTGACAAGATGATAGCTTTGGGTTGGCTGTTTGGAATACTAGGTTCTGGTGACAAACTCTGAGTGGCTGAGAAAAGACACTCCAAATGGCTTGTGATGAAGACTCAGTTTCATTTCCCTTTCACCAGGGGCTAGGCAAGAGCTGCATAACCTCTGTTAGTGTCCAGCCTTTTTTCAGAAGCCAGTCTATAGAACAAGTCAAAGGTATAGCTTCCGCTTTCTTGGAGTTGAAATGTGATACACTCAGAGTATGCCCTTTTAAGCCAAGGCTTCTATTAAAACGTTCTTAAGTATATAACCTAGTGAGAGGAGAGCACTGTGGTTTTTTTCTTTTTTCTGAGATGGGATCTCACTCTGTCCCCCAGGCTAGAGTGCAGTGGCATGATCTTGTCTCACTCAAGTCTCGACCTCCCAGACTCAACTGAAGTGGGCCCCACCCTCATGACCTAATCAATCCTCCCACCTCAGCCTCCCAAGTAACTGGGTTCACAGGCATACGCCACACACCGGGGATTTGCCATGTTGTCCAGGCTGGTCTAGAACTCCTGGGCTCAAGCAATGCTCCTGTCTTGGTCTCCCAAAGTGCTGGAATTACAGGCGTGAGCCACCACGCCCAGTCGGGAACACTTATTTTCACATAAAATTTACATACCTTATTGTATAAAGGGTTGTGGAGAAAATCTTCAGTCCATCCAAACTACCCTTTTCTCATTCCATAAAACCATTTTATGCTTGGGGCTTTGTGAGGATGTAGAAATATCCTTTGTGGGTCTGAATTATTGTGTGTGAAAATTTTAAAGTAGAAGTTGTTTATGTGACTCACACTATTGTATTGCAGGAACATAAAATTCTGACTTAATAACTTAAACAAAAGAAAATGTATTCTTCCACGTAACAAGCGGCCGGGATGAGACAGAGCCAGGCATGGCGCATGGGCAGGGCCTCCCTGCTGTTCTTTGGGCTCCTCTGGTTTCACTCTCAGCCTGGGGCATGGTCGCTGGGGACATTCCAGGCCTTGCCTCCAAGCATAACAAAAAAGGGGTGCTTATTCCTTTGTCTCATTCTTGAGGGTGAGAGGTCCTTCTCAGGAGTACCCTGGCATACTCTCTGTCATGTATCCTTGGCCAGAATTAAGTCATCTGTTTATTGTTAAGTCAATCAGGGCCAAGAGGAAAGGTGTGAAACAACATTGGCTCAGAATAATCAGGCTGGCCTTGGGAATGGGGTCTCCTTCTCCTGAACTGAACAGAGCAGATACTGAAACAAAATAGAACTCTCTTAGAAAGGAGGAGGGGGAAATGGATAATTGATGGATAACTAACAATGTCTGCTAGATTGGTACATTTAGTATAGCATGCTATACATATAGTGTACTACACCATACACGTAGCCTACAGCACCATACACATAGCTTACCACACTATACATGTGACACAGAGCATGTGTCCTCACCTGGGAGTCCCCTAAGATTATGGTAGAAAAGGGGACTTGTTCAAAGTATGAAGCATAAATTGGGTGCTGGTATATTTTCCCTGGGACACTAACTAATAATTCTGCTAGGTCAGGGTTCTAGGGTACAGGGGTTCTAGAGTCTTCTCTGGCGATCTTAAGACATGTAGGGAAGACAGGGCTAGAGGCTTCTGATGGCCACTTTGCAAATTGCATCATAAACAAATGAGTGGGTAAAATCCTCAAGCCGCCTCCCGGAGCATGAGCAGTTTTTAGAACTTCTTTCTCAGAATTCCATAAAAAGCTACTCTAGTTGCTCATTTGTTTTGAAGCTCAGAAGAGGGTTAGCAAGCCAAGAACCAAAGAAGAGGCTGAGACTTTTCCAATTCCTATTTTCTACTCTCACAGTAAATAAAGATGGGAGGGAGAAACAATGAAATCTTCTTAGAGATGCCAAGGGCATCTGCCTTTGCTCCCACTTTGGTCCCCAGATGGCCTAGTACAAAACCGTCTGTTGCCGGAGGAAACTATTATGAACCTATTTCAGGGTTTTGCAATTCAAACCCAATATAAACACCTCTGTGGTACTTGCAGGGTATTCCCAGATGATATTCAAGTCAATAGCAAAGGTAATTATTTTCTCATTCCCTCATCCTCTCTTGCTCCACTGCCAAGGTAGAGGCCTTTACCTCCGGGTTGGCCACGAATCCTACTGAAATTCCTGGTAGGATGATATCTATGTTTGTCTCTGGCTTGTATAAAAAAACTTCATATTTTTATAGCATTTTCTACTTTTTCAAGCACGCTCATGTTTCAAAAGAGCTTTACAAGGTAATTACCCCAGCTTCATATGTAAGCTTAAGCTGCATAAATGAAGGAGAGTGAGTTCATTTACATTTGTGATAGTGACATTTGTTGAGTTCAGAAAGGTAAGTGATTCCCTGTGGGCATGTGAGGAGGTGGGGTTAGGGAGAAACAGAGCTGGCCTCTAAATCTTCTGACCTCACTCTCAGTGTACTATTTTATATGTGGAACATTTTCTCACTGGACTCCATGGTAAGTAGAACCTGCTCTGCCTTATAATGATGAGGTAAATAATTATTTTAGGGGGATAGGGGGATAGGAGAAGGCATAGGAAAAGGAGGACATGGGAGTGTAGGCCTCCTATGTGATCTCTAGACTCTCCAAGCATTCTGAAAACAGGAAGTGTCTCTCAGCTACTTCCTAGGTTAGGGGATGGCAGAGTCCAATCACTTTATGTAGCTTCCATTTTTTAACCATTCAACCCGTTTTTATGAGTAAGGCCAAGTTAAGAAATTCCAGAAAAAGCTTGAAGAGGTAAAAAGGAATCTTGAGAGTCAGTCGATCCAGCAATCCCACTACTGGGTATCTACCCAAAGGAAAAGAAATCACTATATCTAAAAGATTCCTGCACACATATGTTTATTGTAGCACTATTCACAATAGCAAAGTCACAGAATCCACTTATGGATGAATCAGCAAATGATTGGATTAATCAACAAATGATTGGATAACGAAAATGTATATATACACCACAGAATATTATTCAGCTCTAAAAAAGAATGAAATCAAGTCTTCTGCAGCAACATGGCCCTCAAAATTGAAGGCCATTATTTTAAGTGAAGCAACTCAGATACAGAAAGTCAGATATCACCTGTTCTCATTAATGAGTGGGCGCTAAATAGCATGTACACATGGATAGACTGTGGGATGACAGACGTTGAGACTCGGAAGGGTCGGGGGTGAGGAATGAGAAATTACTTAATGGCTGCAATATGCACTATTCAGGTGATGGCTACACTAACAGCCCGGACATCATCCCTATGCAAGCTATCCATGGAATAAAAATGCACTTGTACCCCTTAAATTTATACAAATACAAAAAGTGTTTCAAGGTTGACTTAAAAAAAGGCAGTTGGAGGAACCTCCAAGTTCTCTTAGGATCATAGTGGCTGCCAAAATTTTAATCTCTCCATATGTTCTGCAAAAACCATATAGAGCAACAGAGAGAGCAAGTCCTAGTATCTATAACCCGTGTCTACAACATTACTAGACGACAGAGGATACTACAAGTTTCAGTGCATGTGTAAGTAAGGGACAGACATCTGAAACAATAGAGCCAGTGCTGGCACCTTCCCCACAGTGGAGTCAGATGGGGACTGTAGAACAGAGGGAAGGGCACCTGGGCCCCAGTGGGGAAGGAGCTCATATGAAATTATTCTTAGGAAATGAGAGACCTGGCTAGGCATGGTGGCTTGCGCCTGTAATTCCAGCACTTTGGGAGGCCGAGGCGAACAGATAGCCTGAGCCCAGAAGTTTGAGACCAGCCTGGGCAACATGGTGAAACACCGTCTCTACTAAAAACACAAAAATTAGCCGGTTTGGTGGTGTGCATCTGTAATCCCAACTACTTGGGAGGCTGAGGCATGAGAACTGCTTGAGTCCTGGAGACAGAGGCTGCAGTGAACTGAGATCACACAGCTGCACTCTGGCCTGGACAACAGAATGAGATCCTGTCTCAAAACAAAACAAAACAATACAAAAAAGTGAGAGGTCTGCCTGAGTGTGAGTGGGGAAAATGAAAACAAGTGTGAGCTGGGTGAACCTGACAAAAAGCTACTGTAGGATCAAAAAGAAAAAGTATTCTTAGGGCAGTGGCTCACGCCTGTAATCCCAACACTTTGGGAGGCTGAGGCAGGAGGATCGCTTGAGCTCAGGAGTTCAAGATCTCCCTGGGTAATCTAGCAAGACACTGTCTCTATTTTAATTAAAAAGAAGGAAGGAGAAGGAAGGAGGAAGAAAGAAGAAGAAGAAGAAGAAGAAGGAGGAGGAGGAGGAGGAGGAGGAGGAGGAGGAGGAGGAGGAGAAGGAGAAGAAGAAGAAGGAAGAGGAGGAGGAGGAAAGAACAAGGGGAAGAAGGAGAAGAAGGAGAGGAGGAAGAGAAGAGAAGGAGCAGGAGGAGGAAAAGAGAAAGAAGAGGAGGAGGAGGAGAAGGAGAAGAGGAGGAGGAGGAGGAGGAGGAGGCAGCTGCAGCAGCATAAACATGTAGTGGACCGGAGGTGGAAAGCGCCAGTTCTGGCTGGTGACTCAGAGAGGGCAGGTGTTCTTTGGAGGCTTCATGGGAAAGAGAAAGAAGGAATCCAGAGACATAAATTAAAGTTTCTATGGAAACAAAAGAGCACCACAGGATCAAAATATACACCCAGTCATTCCCCATAAAAAATACATTTGTACTAAAACAAAAGCAACAAACTGCATCTTATTATAGTGAAAGATGAGTGGAATCTTGAACTAAGAAGTATAGTCCCCTAAATCCTCCTGCCCACCTACATCTGTTATTGCTGACCAGGAAAATATCAGACCAGCTAGAGGAATGCAGCACAAAGGACAACTTCCATACAGAGCTACTGTGAGATGAAAATGGGAAATGGCAATGAACACCACCCTCCCCATCCAAACCACCACAAACCAGGGGAGAGCATATGTCAACACCTCATCCAATCTATGCCTTCTTTACAAAGAATTCTCGGATTGGAAGCAAACATCTTGGCTCAGAAAACTAAAGGCAAAGTGACTAACTCGACAAAAATTTAAAGACAAAAATGACAAAAGCCAGAAATTTGTGAAATGAATGATGTACTGCTATCAGAAAAGATGAGTAAGAACCACCTCAGAAATAAAAACTCCATCACAAGATTCATTGAGAGAATTGGTTCACTTGAAAATAAAACAAGGAAATTGAAGGAATGAAAATACCCAAGAAAACAAAAATAAAATTAAAACGAGGTAAAAATGGGATCTCAAAGACAATAGCAGTTATAAATAAACAGGCAAAGAAAATCTCACTTACATGTAATTGAAATAGAGGAGTAAGACTTAGGAGATAGAAGAACAGCAACAACAACTAATATTTGTGTAAAGCCATGGCACAAAAACTCTTTCTGAAAATAAACACAATCTTCATATTTCAAAGATCTGTCATGTAACTAAAAGAACTGGGTTGAAATGATCAGTTCTCAATTGACTTAATAAAACAATATGACTTTAAAGACAAAGGAAAAAATCCTTTAAGTGTTCAATACAATACTCCAAACCATTTACAAAAAAAGAAAATTGTGTTGGCATCAGCGTTCTCAACTTCAAGTATGAGGCAAGACAACAGAGGAGCAATATTGTAATTAATAAATTTGTAAGAATAGAAGAACACCAAATATTATGAGTTCTAATAAAGTAATTAACTAAAAATGTGAAGAGAAAGAGGCGAGAAAAAGGAAAGGGAAATAAGCTCACTGATTTCTGGATGCTAATAAGTAGGTGTCAAATAACATCCTTTGAAGCTGACAAACCAAACAGTAGAACAATAAATAAGAAAAAAGAAATAAATTGGTTAGAAATGATATTAGTATAGGGGAACATGGTAGAATAAAAACACAAAACTTCAGAACTCCACTCTTCCCTAGAAATTTAAAACAATGAAAGAACAACAAAGAAAGAAAAACAAAAAGAGTAAATAGAACAAAATGCATCAGTAAATAAATAATTAAAAATATGGCAAAGTTGATATGAAACATGTGGGCTATGTTAATAAATATAATGAATTTATGTTCCTTACTAAAAGAAAAAGAATTTCTAGGCCAGGTGCAGTGGCTCATGCCTATAATCCCAGCACTCTGGGAGGCTGAGGAAGGAGGATTGGTTGAGCTTAGGAGTTGGAAACTAGCCTGGGCAACATAGTTAGACTTTGTCTCTGCTAAAAATAAAAAAAAATTAGCCAGGTATAGTGGTGTGCACCTGTGGCCCCAGCTACTTTGGAGGCTGAGGCAGGAGGATCACTTGAGCCAGGTAGGTCAAGATTGCATGAGCCAAGATTGGGCCATCACATTCCAGCCTGGGTGACAGAGATAGACCTTGCCTCAGAAAAAAAAATTCTGACTGGTTCACAACACAAAAATCAACCACATAAAAGAAGCATACCTGAAATAATGTGATTCAGAAAGGCTAAAAATAGAGATGAGTAAATGCATTTCCAGGAAACAGAAACAAGAGATTCTGATATCAGACAAGGTAGAATTTAGTCTCAAAAACCTTGCAGAACAGCAACACAATAACAAACAAATAAAAATTGTATGCTTTAAAATGCTAACAGCTACAATTTACAATAAAGATATGACAGGCCTGAATACCTACCCAAATAACACAGCAACTAACTTCTTTTTTTTTTCTTTTTCTTTTTCTTTTTTTTTATATTATACTTTAAGTTCTAGGGTACATGTGCACAACGTGCAGGTTTGTTACATATATACATGTGCCATGTTGGTGTGCTACACCCATTAACTCATCATTTACATTAGGTGTATCTCCTAATGCTATCCCTCCCCCCTACCCCCACCCCACAATAGGACCCAGTGTGTGATGCTCCCCTTCCTGTGTCCAAGTGATCTCATTGTTCAATTCCCACCTATGAGTGAGAACATGCGGTATTTGGTTTTCGGTTCTTGCGATAGTTTGCTGAGAATGATGGTTTCCAGCTGCATCCATGTCCCTACAAAGGACACAAACTCATCCTTTTTTATGGCTGCATAGTATTTCATGGTGTATATGTGCCAGTCTGTCACTGATGGACATTTAATCCAGTCTGTCACTGATGGACATTTGGGTTGATTCCAAGTCTTTGCTATTGTGAATGGTGCCACAATAAACATACTTGGGCATGTGTCTTCATAGCAGCATGACTTATAATCCTTTGGGTATATCCCCAGTAATGGGATGGCTGGGTCAAATGGTATTTCTAGTTCTAGATCCTTGAGGAATCGCCACACTGTTTTCCACAATGGTTGAACTAGTTTACAGTCCCACCAACAGTGTAAAAGTGTTCCTGTTTCTCCACATCCTCTCCAGCACCTGTCGTTTCCTGATTTTTTTAATGATTGCCATTCTAACTGGTGTGAGATGGTATCTCATTATGGTTTTGATTTGCATTTCTCTGATGGCCAGTGATGATGAGCATTTTTTCATGTGTCTGTTGGCTGTATGAATGTCTTCTTTTGAGAAGTGTCTATTCATATCCTTTGCCCACTTTTTGATGGGGTTGTTTGTTTTTTTCTTGTAAATTTGATTGAGTTCTTTATAGGTTCTGGATATTAGCCCTTTGTCAGATGAGTAGATTGCAAAATTTTTCTCCCATTCTGTGGGTTGCCTGTTCACTCTGATGGTAGTTTCTTTTGCTGTGCAGAAGTTCTTCAGTTTAATTAGATCCCATTGTCAATTTTGGCTTTTGTTGCCTTTGCTTTTGATGTTTTAGACATGAAGACCTTGCCCATGCCCATGTCCTGAATGGTATTCCCTAGGTTTTCTTCTAGGGTTTTTATGGTTTTAGGTCTAACATTTAAGTCTCTAATCCATCTTGAATTAATTTTCATAAAAGGAGTAAGGAAAGGATCTAGTTTCAGCTTTCTATTTATGGCTAGCCAATTTTCCCAGCACCATTTATTAAATAGGGAATCCTTTCCCCATTTCTTGTTTTTCTCAGGTTTGTCAAAGATCAGATGGCTGTAGATGTGTGGTATTATTTCTGACGGCTCTGTTCTGTTCCATTGGTCTATATCCTTGTTTGGGTACCAGTACCATGCTGTTTTGGTTACTGTAGGCTGTAGTATAGTTTGAAGTCAGGTAGCGTGATACCTCCAGCTTTGTTCTTTTGGTTAGGATTGTCTTGGAAGTGCGGGGTCTTTTTTGGTTCCATATGAACCTTTATCATTTTTTATTGTGTCTATTTGATTCTTCTCTCTTTTCTTCTTTATTAGTCTTGCTAGCGGTCTATCAATTTTGTTGGTCTTTTCAAAAAACCAGCTCCTGGATTCATTGATTTTTTGGAGGATTTTTTGTGTCTCTATCTCCTTCAGTTCTGCTCTGATCTTAGTTATTTATTGTCTTCTGCTAGTTTTTGAATGTGTTTGCTCTTGCTTCTCTAGTTCTTTTAATTGTGATGTTAGGGTGTCAATTTTAGATCTTTCCTGCTATCTCTTGTGGGCATTACTGCTATAAATTTCCCTCTACAGACTGCTTTAAATGGGTCCCAGAGATTCTGGTATGTTGTATCTTTGTTCTCACTGGTTTCAAAGAACATCTTTATTTCTGCCTTCGTTTCGTTTTGTACCCAGTAGTCATTCAGGAGCAGGTTGTTCAGTTTCCATGTAGTTGAGCAGTTTTGATTGAGTTTCTCTGTCCTCAGTTCTAGTTAAATTGCACTGTGGTCTGAGAGACAGTTTGTGATAATTTCTGTTCTTTTACATTTGCTGAGGAGTGCTTTACTTCCAACTATGTGGTCAGTTTTGGAAGAAGTACGATGTAGTGCTGAGAACAATGTATATTCTGTTGATTTGGGGTGGAGAGTTCTTTAGACTCTCTGTAGTACTCATCTGTAGATGTCTATTAGGTCTGCTTGGTGCAGAGTTGAGTTCAATTCCTGGATATCCTTGTTAACTTTCTGTCTCATTGATCTGTCTAATGTTGACAGTGGGGTGCTAAAGTCTCCCATTATTATTGTATGGGAGTCTAAGTCTCTTTGTAAGTGTCTAAGGATTTGCTTTATGAATCTGGGTGCTCCTGTATTGGGTGCATATATATTTAGGATAGTTAGCTCTTCCTGATGAATTGATCCCTTTACCATTGTGTAATGGCCTTCTTTGTCTCTTTTGATCTTTGATGGTTTAAAGTCTGTTTTATCAGAGACTAGGATTGCAACCCTTGCTTTTTTTTTGTTTTCCATTTGCTTGGTAGATCTTCCTCCATCCCTTTATTTTGAGACTATGTGTGTCTCTGCATGTGAGATGGGTCTCCTGAATACAGCAAACTGATGGGTCTTGACTCTTTATTCAATTTGCCAGTCTGTGTCTTTTAATTGGAGCATTTAGTCCATTTACATTTAAGATTAATATTGTTATGTGTGAACTTGATCCTGTCATTATGATATTAGCTGGTTATTTTGCTTGCTAGTTGATGCAGTTTCTTCCTAGCATTGATGGACTTTACATTTTGACATGTTTTTTCAATGGCTGGTACCTGGTGTTCCTTTCCATGTTTAGTGCTTCCTTCAGGATCTCTTGTAGGGCAGGCTTGGTGGTGACAAAATCTCTACACATTTGCTTGTCTGTAAAGGATTTTATTTTTCCTTCACTTATGAAACTTAGTTTGGCTGGACATGAAATTCTAGGTTGAAAATTCTTTTCTTTAAGTATGTTGAATATTGGCCCCACTCTCTTTGGGCTTGGAGAGTTTCTGCCGAGAGATCTGCTGTTAGTCTGATGGGTTTCCCTTTGTGGGTAATCCAACCTTTCTCTCTGGCTGCCCTTAACATTTTTTCCTTCATTTCAACTTTGGTGAATCTGATAATTATGTGTCTTGGAGTTGTTCTTCTCAGGGAGTATCTTTGTGCCTTTCTCTGTATTTCCTGAATTTGAATGTGGGCCTGCCTTACTAGGTTGGGGAAATTCTCCTGGATGATATCCTGCAGAGTGTTTTCCAACTTGGTTCCATTTTCCCCGTCACTTTCAGGGACACCAATCAGATGTAGATTTCGTCTTTTCACATAATCCCATACTTCTTGGAGACTTTGTTCATTTCTTTTTACTCTTTTTTCTCCACACTTCTCTTCTCACTTCATTTCATTCAGTTGATCTTCAATCGCTGATACTCTTTCTTCCAGTTGATCGACTCAGTTACTGAAGCTTTTGCATTTGTCACGTATTTCTCATGTTATGGTTTTCATCTCTATCAGTTCTTTTAAGGTCTTCTCTGCATTGATTATTCTAGTTATCCATTCATCCATTCTTTTTTCAAGGTTTTTAGTTTCTTTGTGCTGGTTACGTAGTTCCTTCTTTAGGTCTGAGAAGTTTGATTGACTGAAGCCTTCTTCTCTCAACTTGTCAAAGTCATTCTCCGTCCAGCTTTGTTCTGTTGCTGGTGATGAGCTGTGTTCCTTTGGAGGGGGAGATACGCTCTGATTTTTTGAATTTCCAGCTTTTCTTTACTGCTTTTTCCCCATCTTTGTGGTTTTATCTGCCTTTGGTCTTTGATGATGGTGATGTACTGATGGAGTTTTGGTGTGGGTGTCCTTTCTGTTTGTTAGTTTTCCTTCTAACAGCCAGGACTCTCAGCTTTAGGTCTGTTGTAGTTTGCTTGAAGTCCACTCCAGACCCTGTTTGCCTGGGTATCAGCAGCGGAGGCTGCAGAAGATAGAATATTGCTGAACAGCAAGTATTGCTGTCTGATTCTTGCTCTGGAAGCTTCGTCTCAGGGGTGTACTCTGCTGTGTGAGGTGTGAGGTGTCGGTCTGCACCTCAGTTGGAAATGCAGAAATCACCCATCTTCTGTGTCACTCACGCTGGGAGCTGGATGCTGGAGCTGTTCCTATTTGGCCATCTTGGGTGCGCCCCCACAACTAACCTCTTAAAGCAGCAATAAGAGATACAGGGAGAAATAGAAGCATGCTATTGACATGAGACTTTAACATTTAATCCAAGACAGACCATGTGGGCACAATGTTAGCTGGGATATGAAATAACTTAATAAGGTGGACCTAATGGCTCTACATCAAACTTGACACCACTCATAGAAATACACATTCTTTTCAAGCATACATAGAACATTCACAAGGATTGGCTATATAGTAAATGACAAGTAAACTCCAATAAGTTCCACAAAGTAGAATTAACATAAATAACATACTCTAATCACAATGCCGTAAAATTAAATAACAAAACCAAAAGTGAAGAAGAGCCTTCTGCCTTCCAATTAAAACAAAGAAACAAACAACTTTTTATATACGCACATTTAGGACAAATTGGGAACTGCAAATCAAAATTGTAGAATTTCTAAAAAAAAAAAGTAAAAAACAATGTAATAAGAAACATCATCATCAACCTTACAGAAATAAGAAAGATTACATACAAATAGTTTGAACAATTGTTGCCAATAAATTAGATAATCCAGATGTAAATGAACAAATTTCTAGAAATACAAAAATGACCAAAACGAACTTAAAAAAGAATAGAGAATCAAACATACCTATAACAAATAAAGTGACTGAATTAGTAATTTAAAAACTTCTTGCAAAGGGAAGTCTAGGTCCAGATGGTATTACTGGAGAATTCTACCTAACATTAAAAAACCAAACACCGCATGTTCTCACTCATAGGTGGGAACTGAACAATGAGATCACTTGGACTCCGGAAGGGGAACATCACACACTGGGGCCTATCATGGGGAGGGGGGAGGAGGGAGGGATTGCATTGGGGAGTTATACATGATATAAATGTTATGCACATGTACCCTAGAACTTAAAGTATAATAAAAAAAAAAAAATTGACGCCAATCATTCACAAAGTCTTTCAAGAAATAAAAGAGGAAAGAACTCTTTCCAACTCATTTAACGAGGCAGTATCATCCTGAAACTGAAACAGACAAAAACATCACAGAAAACTATAAATCAATATTGAATAGAGAACAAATCCCACCGATCATCTCAATAGACATAGAAAACTTATTTCACAAAATTCAACACATTTTCAGGATGAAAACACTCAACAAACTAGGAAAAGAAGGGAATTTTCACAACCAAATAAAGGCCACCTATATAAAAACCACATCTCACGCCATACTTGAAGGTGAAAGATAGAATGCTTTTCTCCTATGATCAGGACCAAGACAAGGATGTCTGCTCTCATCACCTCTTTTGAATATTGTAATGAAAGTTCTAGCCAAAGCTGTTAGGCAAGAAAAAGAAATAAAATCTATCCAGATTGAAAAGAAAGAAGTAAACTATATTTATAGATAATATGATCTTGTACAAAAATTTCTAAGGAACACACAAACATATTAACATTAATAAATGTGTTCATCAGTGTTTCAGGATGCAAGATCAATGTCATAGGCAGAATGATGCTCCCCCAATCCCAGAGATGTCCATGACCTAATCTCAGAACCTGTGAATATGTCAGGTTACATGTCCAAAGGAATTGAAGGTTACAGAGTGGAATTAAGATTGCTAATCAGATGCTTTTAACATAGGGAGATTGCCTTGGATTATCAGGAGATCCAATGTAGACATGAGGGTCCTTCCAGGTGGAAGATGGAGGCAGTGGAGGAGGTCAGAGTGATGGAACATGGCAAGATGTGACCTGATGTGGAGGGAGGAAGTGACCATAAACCAAGAATCCAGATACTAAAAAAGGTAAAACAAAAGTTTCTCCCTGACAGCCTCCAGAAAGAAACATAGCCCTTCTGCCACTGATGAGACTGTATTGGACCCTTGACCTGTAGAATGGCCAGATAATACATTTGCATTATTTAAAGCCGCAAGTTAGTGGCAATTTGTATGGCAGCAATAGAAAACTAATAACATGAGCATACAAAAATCAATTGTATTTATATACATCAATAGTGAACAATCTGAAAATGAAATTAAGACAACTATTTCATTTACAGTTGCATTGAAAAGAATAAAATACTTAGAAACAAATTTACAAAAGAAGTGTAAGCCTTGTACATTGAAAATCAGAAAGTATTCTGAAAAGAAATTAAATAGAGGGTCAGGCACAGTGGCTCATGACTGTAATCCCAGCACTTTGGGAAGCTGAGGCAGGCAGATCATGAGGTCAGGAGACTGAGATCATCTTGGCTAACACAGGTGAAATCTCATCTCTACTAAAAATACAAAAAAAAAAGCCAGGCATGGTGGTGGGCGCCTGTAATCCCAGCTACTCAGGAGGCTGAGGCAGGAGAATGGTGTGAACCAAGGAGGCGGAGCTTGCAGTGAGCCAAGATTGTGCCACTGCACTCCAGCCTGGGTGACAGAGCAAGACTCCATCTCAAAAAAAAAAAAAAGAAAGAAATTAAATAGAAAGATATCCTGTGTTTGTGGATTGGAAAACTTAATATTGCTTAAGATAGCAATACTACCTAAATTGATCTACAGATTCAACACATACATCTCAAAATATGCTGGCTTCTTTGCAGAAATTAATGAGGTGATCCTCGTGTTCATATGGACATACAAGGAACCCAGACTAATCAAAATAGTTTTGTAAAGGAAGAACGTAGTTGGAAGACTTGTGTCCAAATTTCTAAACTTATACAAAACAATAGTAATCCATAGTGTAGTACTTGCATAAAGACAGATATAGACTAGTAGAAAATAACTGAGGACTCAGAAATAAATCCATATATTTATAGTCAATTGAGTTTTGACAAGGATGCTAAGATAATTCAGTGGCGGAAAGAACAGTGCTTGAAACAAACGGGGCTAGGGCAATTGGGTATCCACAGGCCGAAGAATAAAGTTGGACCCTGTAATAACACCATTGATAAAAATTAACCCAAATGAATCATATGGACAGGGATGATGGCTTATGCCTGTAATCCCAACCCTTTGGGAGGTTGAGCCGGGAGGATCACTTGAGGCTAGTAGACCAGCTTGGGCAACATAGCAAGACACCATCTCCACAAAAAATACCAAAGTTAGCTGGGTGTGGTGGTACATACATGTAGTCCCAGCTACTCAGGAGGCTGAGGTGGGAGAGTTGCTTGAGCCCAGGAGTTCCAGGCTGCAGTGAGCAGAGGCTGCATCATTGCTCTCCAACCTGGACAACAGAGTGCGAATCTCTTCCTCTTTCTCTCTCTCTCTCTCTCTCACACACACACATACACGAAAAATAAAAAGAAAAAGAAAAAGAAAAAAAAGAAATTGAGGGGAATAAAAGATTATAATCCAGATAGAAAAATGAGAAAAATGATGAACAAAGAGTTCACAAAAATCATATATAAGTGACCTCTAAACTTATAAAAGATACACAACTTCACTATAAAAAGAAGAATGTAAATTAAAACTGCATGGGGATATCATTTCTTACCTATGGATTTGGCAAACATGCAAAAGCTTTTTTAACAGCACATCTTTGGCAAGGCTGTGGGGAAACCGGCCCTGTGAAATAGCCTGCGATGATGAGCCTGCGAAATAGGACAGGGCCTAGGATGGGAAATTGGAAAATAGCAAACAGATTATAAATGCATTTACACTTTGACTAGCAACCCCACTTCTAGGAATTCTCTCTGAAAATGTATCTTCACTCATTGCATGTTTGAAACAATAGGCTATGCATAAAGTTATTTATTACTGGAATTATTTGTAAGGACAAACTGCTGGAAATGAACTAAAAGCCAATCTGTAAGAGACTGGTTGAGTAAATTGTGACTTATCCACATAATGAAAGACTGTTGACACCATTGTAGAAAAGAGGAAGATTTCTCTGAACCAACACTGAGTCATTTTCAAGATATATCATTAACAGAAAAAAGAAAAATGTGAAAGTTACATATGTTTTATTAACTTTTGTGTAAGAAACATGGGGAAACTAAATCATGTGTGTGTGTGTGTGTGTACATTTGTTAATTTTTGCAAAGAAGAAATGCAGGCAGGATAAACTTGATCCTAATAAAAGGGTAGATTTCCATGAATGACATGCTGGTGGTCTTGGATTTTTTTTTTTTTTTAAGGGAGGATCTCTCTGTGTTGCCTGTGCTGGAGTGCAGTGGCATGATCTCAGTTCACTGCAGCCTTGACTTTCTGGGCTTGAGTGATCCTCTCACCTCAGCCTCCTGAGTAGCATGTGCCATCATGCCTGGCTGGCTACTTTTTGTATTTAGTTTGTAAAGATGAAGTCTTGCCATGTTGCCCAGGCTAGTCTCGAACTCCCGGCCTCAAGCTATCCTATCACCTCAACCTCACAAAGTGCTGAGATTACAGGTGTGTCAGTGCCTGGCCTTTCTATTCTTTTCATTTTTTTTTTTTTGGTAGATTTGAAATTTTTAGAAAATAATGTTAAAAATTAAAAGAACAAAATCACTACAAAAACCCAGCCTACCAGGGGTATTATGTCAGGGGAGAGAAAGTGTCCTGAGGTTTTGCTTTGTTGATTGGCAAGGAAAGCAGCATGGGGTGAACTGTCGTCATGTGTCTGGGGGCAAACCCTTTTTAAAATTAATCACCTGAGAGTCTGCTGCATTCATCAGCAATGTTCCTGCTACAGTCATAAGTCTAGTCTGGGCCTCCCTCCCTCCCTCCCTCGGGCCTTTTCTCCTTTCTCCCTCTTTTTATCCCCCTTTTATTTAACATTTATTAGGTGCTTGTTATTTATCAGGGTCTGTGTTGGGCTCTGAGGATGCAGAGATGGAAGAGATACAGTTCCCTCCTTTAAGAGGCACGTAATCTATGGGGGCAAATGCGGAAGCAACAGATAAGTATAATTCTCACTGCCATGCACTGTAGGAAAGGAAATTGAGGATGCTCTGAGAAACCAGGAGCGGGACTGTGTCTCTCATCTGATCCCCACCCACCAGGGTTGTCTCCGGGCCACCACCCTGATTCTTCGTACTGCAGGAAGAGTGTCTGCCACCCCAAAAGTGGACCACCAAGCTAGGTGGGCGGGAGGCATGTGCAGAAGCGCACCCGCTTGACCTCACAGGCTTCTCCCATATTGCCTGCAGGTTCCATGCAGCTTTCCCTCATGTTCACTTGGGACTTGGGTTCTGTCCTGTACGGCCACTGTGCTGGCGCCTCCCTCATCTCCTCAGAGACAGCTCTGTCCTCTCTATGGTGCCTCTCCTGGCTGATCTGAAAGGGGACTTGGAGGTGGTCGCAGCAGTGGCAGAGCCCGTCTGCAGAGGGAACTACCCTGCTGCCTTCCAGATGGGGTCTCTGGAGACGTTACCTCCTTTGTCTATTACTTATATAGAGACAGAACACAGCACAAGAAGCGGTAAACATCTCCGCCATCCCGTTGCTTCTCCTTTTCCTTTTGTTTGTTAAAAAAAAAAAAAAGGAACCAGGTAATCTGTAAATTCGCTTCTGACAATCTATGATTCTATCAAGAGGAATTATCTAGGGCAGGGGGACTCTGAGCCCGGGACTTGATTTTTCATCTGAAATAAATGGCGAATTCTCGATATCCCTTTTATGGTGCAGGCTGAGAAAGTAGACTGAGAATGGCTTCTTGCTGATCATCGTTTTGAGGAGCTCTTTGCTGTGTTTTGACTTTGTGTTTTGGCTCAGAATATCCCTTTGTCCTTGTGGAAGCGGGATTTTTGGACAGGCGGCTGCAATGCCACCATCTTCCACATGGTGACAGGTTTTGCCTGGAAAAGGAGAACCTGAATGGTGTGGGTTCACAAAATTAGGTTCCTTGACAAACGACATTTATATTGATTGCTTTTGTTAATGCATTAGAGAGAATGTGTGCTCAGGATACATTCCTGGTGATGTTTATTGCTTTTTCTGTTTAGGAAAAGAAACTGAAACAAATAAAGCTTTAACCATTTCAATAGCTCGTTGCCATGGACCAGTCATAATAATAACGTTAGGACTCCGGGGGAAGACGTGGCGGGGAGAGGTGAAAGAAACAACTTTTGAATGTAGGTAGATAACAGGCAGAGAGTCTTCCATACAATTGTTTTCTTCACTGTGTGTAGTTAATATTTCGATATTGCCTTGTTTTCAGTAATTCGGAAAGCTGGGAATGGCTTTTCGGTCATTCCTTTGTGTTGGTAAAGTGAGGTTCAGGAACAGGGTCTGGATAGATTCCATGTCAGCGAGCGCTGCCCAGCTCACACAGTTTCAGATGCCTGCTCATATCTAGACCTCAGGATGTTTCCCTCGAATCCTGATGCCAGGGCTCTGCGGGCTGCTTCCTTCCTAATAGCTGATAAATGTTCCTAGAAATGCTTCCTAAACAAAAATACAGAGGAATCATATTTCAGAGGAGATAGAAAATTAAGGAGATACTGGCAGTCTCTGCTTCTGAGCCTTTCTTTACTTCCAGCCAAAAAGACATTAGAAAAGGCAAAGAAACACGTCACACATCAGAAAACTCTTATAGTTATCATTGAAACAACATTTTGGTGAGCACTTTTCTCACTCTTTGTGTTTTATGTTTTAAAGTCTTAACTAAATTTGCAGTCATGATACTGATTCGAAATCTCGTGCAAAGGCAATGAGCTTGCAGATAAACAGTTGAGCAACAAAGATGACAGAGTCCCCTCACTACTGCTGCCTGTCCCTCTCATGCCATTGTTACGGTCCCTGGCACCTGCTCACCTGATCACAACCCACTGTGCACTGACAGAAGTCTAACAGGAGAGGTTCTATTCCTGGAATTTTGAGCTACGTAACCCAGATGACCACACACGCCCTCTCAGATCAAAGGCAGAAATCACCTAAATGACTCATGTCAATTACACAAATAGGGGAGGAGACAGCTGGTAGGAAATTTGCCTGGAAGCCAACAGTAAATGCAGGGAAACCAGCCACTCTGCACTGACAGAGAGGCACACCTGCAGGAGTTGGGAATTTGGGCTCCTGGCTGGGCATGAGCCAGCTACTCCCGGCTGACGTACAGATCAAGGAGCCCTGCCAAATATTGCTTCCACAGGCTTTCCCCAAAAGCCATTTCTGTGGAGTAATGCTAATAGAGGACCCCTTTTCTCACAGTGCTGTGCCTAAAGATGCAAACGGAGCTCCTTGAATTCCAAGCCTGTTGCTTTCAAATCCTCAAACCAGGAGAATGAGTAATGGGGATTTCACAAGCTAGGCAGGTCCAATGTGACAGCATCAGTTGGTTTTTATTTTTGGCCCCTAAAATGCCGGGCAATAGCAATGAAAAGTTTGACACCTGAAGGCCCAGGGAGTCTTAGGAAATCCAGTCTCAGGTGCCCCCGCACCAGGCAGTGAAGAGATCCTACCCTTTTCTCAAGGCAGGAAAAAAAGACACATCATGAGAACTGGTCCCGTTCGACAATCACAACTTCAGAACTTCAGTGGACCTTACCATCTCCAGGCCATCCTGCTATATTTGCCTGATCGAGTCACTTTCCTGCTTGTCTACATATCTAAGAAAATTTTCCTCTCTCCTCATATGGCCGAACTTCTCTCACATCCTATTTCAATGGTAAAATTGAAGCAGCTGGAAGGAAACTTCCAAAGACTCTGCTGGCCACCACATCTCTCCTTCGTGGCCTCCAGCCTGTCACCATGGAGGAGCTGTCCCCACTCCTGTTCACACCCATGTGGTGAGGAACCCCGTCATGGCCCCAGAAATGTTCCCCTCGGCCCCCCTCATAAATGATTACCCCAGATTATTTCAGCTGGCAAACAAACATGCTGTTATTTTTCTCACTTTTTAAAAAAAGTAGAGAAGGAGTAAGATTGACAAAAATAATCATAAAAAATTAAGAAATAAAATAAAAAGATAAAAAAGACAATAAAAACAAATGTGTCTTGATCCCACTTCTACTAGATTTCCCTCCAAATGTTTGCTTGTCTTTGCAACAAAACTTCTTTCCTCCCACTGGAACCCTCTCCAGTCAGGCTGACACACCTCCACAGTTCTGCTGAAATGGCTCTTCATGTCACCAGTGACCTCTACATAGTTAAATCTGGCGGTCAATTCTCGGTTCTCAATTTCTGGCACCTGTCAGCAGCCCTTGAGCCAGCTGATGGCCTCCATCTCTTCCTCCTGGATGCACTTTTTTCTCTGTCCAGGACAGCGTGCTCACTGGCTTCTCCTCTTACCTCATTCATCTCTCCCTCAAGGGCTCCTGTGCTAGTTCCTCCCCAGGGTGCAGCTTGTAGACCTCTCCTCTTCTCCAAAATGCTCACCTACTATTGAGTGATCTTACTCGTAGAGTGGCTTTAATGATAGTCTCTACATCAATGACTCCTAACCTCCATCTCCAGGCCTCACACCCCTTTGTTAGACCTCACACTCATATCTCCATTGCTTTCTCACATTTTCCTTTGGTAGCCCACAAATGTGGCAAACTCCACGTGAACAAAGCTTCACTGTCGTCTTCCCACCTCAAACTTGTGCCACTAGCTGCCTTTCCCGTCTCTCTTTATGGTAACTCCATCCTTACAGTTGCTCTGGCCTGTCAACCTTAAATAATGAGATTCAGAAAATAGGATGAAGTACAGAGCGCAAATCTTAAGGATAGCCATATGCGAAACACAGACTCCAAGAGAATGGGTCAGCCTTCCAGAGTGAAATTATGGTTTCACTTACACAGGCAGAGACACAGGGGTTGAGTAGGGCTGCAATATCTCCCGGGCAAGGTCAGTACAATGTCGTAGCAATTTGATCGGTTACAGCTTGCTACATTCCAAGGAAGACTGCTTTAACATTCTGCGAGGAAGGGTGATGATCTGAGGGGGTCTTATCTCTGGTGACACAAGACCTTCTCTAATCATTTACAGGAAAAAGCAGAAGTTGCAGTTCCAAACTGTGGGGCTCAGGCCACATAGCCACATTCCTCTCAAGGCTCAAAATAAGTTCCAACCACTTGAAGTTTGAATTATTTAATTTTACAGGTCAAAAATCTGAAAGTTATCAGTGACTCCTCCTTTTCTTTAACCTATCAATCTATTAGAGAATTCTACAGGCTGTACCTTCACAATAAGGCAGATACTAATCAATTTCTCAACGTCTCCACTGCTACCCACCTGGCCCAGGCCCATTATTATTGACCCTTGTGCCCTATAGGGCAATGGCTTTTATGTCCTATCACTTCACGGGTCAAAACCTTCTGATGGCTCCGATGGCCCCAGGGTAAAAGAATGGAATATGAGCAATAGCTGACTGGGTCTTGCATGGAAATCTGGCTCTTGGTTACTTTTACTCCTGCCTCCTCTCCCCTGCTCACTCCACCACACTGGCCTGCCCACTCCTCTGCAAACAGGCTGAGGGCCTCTGCTCCTCGTGCTCCCTCTGCCTGGAACACTCTTCTCCTACCTTCTTGGACTCCCCCTCACCTTCTTAAGACGTGTGTCAATTCCCTTTTCATCAGCTCTGCCCTGACCATGCCATTCCTAGCGCCCCCTATGCTCCTTGTCTTGTATTACCTTTTCTTTTCTTCAATAGTACTTACCACTGTTTATTCATGCATGTGTATATTTATTATGTTTATTATTTCCTTTTCTCTTTTCCCTAGGTTGAAACTCTGTGAGGCAGAGATCTTTGTCTATTTTACTCAGAGATGTATAAGCGCCTAGAGCAGTGCTCACAGTCATCATTCAACAAATATTTGTTGCTGAGTGAATGAATGAATGATCGAATGAATACAACTGGTCAATGATATTAACACCTCAGTCCCTCCTGGGGTGTGGGTAGATCCTGGCTATTTGATAACCTTTCTTCATTAGCCAACCCCACGTGGATGGGGTGTGGGTCCTACTGCAGCTAACATCAAAAAGCACTTCTTATAGGGTGGAAGACTGGGTGGGTCTGGGCCATGCTTCCTGTTTGCCATCAGCCGCTGGTCAGGGCAGCCCAGGGAAGTGGGGCAAAGCCTCAGGTCTAGTGGGTCACAGGGGGATGTACACAGAAAACTGAGCTCAGAGAAGTCCGAGTACAAGAGGAGTCAGGGAGAAATGAGATGTGAGGTGTAAAATGAAATCGTGATGCACAGTTGAGACCCTGGTCATGAGTGACATGAGGGCTGGAGGTCTGCTCTATGAATGTTGCCAGTGTGAGGCACAGGACAGGCTTCCAGACTTTTCTCTGTGAATGCATAGACCATGGCAGATGTGCTCATCACTGTGCAGCTGATTTCTAGGAGAGTGCCTGGTGTCAATGGTGGGTGGCCAGTAACCCTTTATGAAAGGACTGAATGTGTGTTGAAAGTGGTTTCATAGGATGGGACAATTTCCAACCCAGTACCTGCAACAGTTCCCTGGCTCAAAATTCTGATCCAACAACCTCCTATTCCCAATCCCTGTCACCAGAAAGTTCCCCTTTATTGAGTAGACGGTGATATGGTGGCAGGTTCTCTGCTCTGTCTCTCTGCGTTCCCAAGGAACATCAACAGAGTTTGCTCTATCTGTGTGCCTCTGCTTACATTTTTAGGCCTCAGTTTCTTCTCTGTAAAATAAAGATAAGACTACTATCTATATTATAATGGTGAGCCTGGCTCATATAGTCACAGGATTTGTTAGTCTTGGATAGAAGTCTGAAACCTTGCGGACTGTGTTCCTAGGGACCGCTAGGCCCTGCAGCTAATAAGTAAAGTTCTGTGGAATCACACCACCATGGTCACTTGGTGCCAGGTTTCAGACTGCATTTGAATTTGGATTTCCCTGCCCTTCCTGCTCCCCCTTTCATAATCCGTGGATGTTTAGACCAACAGGAGCTCCTTCTGTCCCACTGCACGGACACTGGGCCCCTTCTAGGAGAGAGTGAGAGCCATTCCCTGGCCATCAGCCCAGCTCTGCCTATACAGCTCCGATGGATTTCCCATTGGACCATGGCACTGGGGGCTCCGTGTCACACCAGAAGGTGATGGCCAGGGGTAGATGGGACCCAGGTGACCTTCAGGGCCTTGACTCCCCAGGTAACTGCCTACCCCTTCTTCACTCCAGACAGGCCCTGTCCAGATCACTGGCTCATTCTCCCTCTGACCGCAGAGTTAAGAAGATCTAGGGTCTTGAGCAGCAATGTGGTTAAGTGATCACATGTTTGGATGCAGAGGATTCATCTGTAGAGTCAGCTCCACTTAAACACTGAGGCAACAACTGCCACCATCTGCTTATACCTCTGGGTGTTTGCTTAGAAACTGAGCTTTGACCAGAGTCCGGAGTGTGAATGGGTTTGGAAACAGTTTGTTGTTGCTGCCAGAGAGCGGCTGATGGGACAGAGTAGGGTCCAGGGGGGCTGAAATTACTAAGTTTAGTCCTGGATGTGATGTTTACTCATCTTATGACCTTGGACAAATCACTTTCTTATTCTAGTCCTCAAGGTTTCCCATCTTGTTTTATTTATCTCTAATAATTTTTTAAAAAGATATTTCATGTGGAAGGCAACTTTATGGCTTTTCCAGATCAAATCAAAAGTAAAACTGCTCTCAGAAGGAGAGAGGTTGCAGTGGCCCAGAGACCCCTGATTGAGAACCTCCCCTCAGACGTGTACACTAGGTGGCTCGAGGGGCGTCTCCATCCCGCCTCGAGAATCCTAGCTCCCCCCATCCTGCTGAGCACAGCTGGAAGCCCTGGACCAGGTGATCTTTCAGCCCTCCGGCTCTGACAGTTGTTGAGATTCTGAGTTAATCCCTCTGTTGGCATCTGGAAGCAGTAGCTCCTGATCTGGAGCTACTTACTCTGTACAGATTCTTATTCTGTTGGGATCTGGGGTGCAGAGGGATAAGGGGGCAATGATGTGGAATGGCAGAGAGGATGAGGAGAAGACGGTGCATACCTAGGGGAAAGTCATTCCCGGGACTGCAGCCTTCCCTGATTCTGTCTTGTGTACCTGACTGGGCTCTGCCCAGGACATACCCCCAGGGATCTGCCAGCCATCCTGCTCCAGGAGCCTTCCCTGCAAGGGACCCCAGCCTGATGACCACAGATACAAGAGGCATCTGCCAGCTGGGGCTCAAATCTTTTATTTCTGATTGCCTAATGTCCCCATTGAAGACGTGAAGACAGATGTGATCCAGCATCCTTGGGGCACTCGGTCTGGCGAGAGAAATCACCTAAGGGCTCTAATGGGGACTTGGGCAAGGGCCAGTCCAGTCCAGAAGAGTGTGCCCATCCCTCTGTCTGTGGGAGGCCAGGAAGAGCTCGGAGAGGAGCTGAGGTCTGAGCTGTGAATGAAGGTACAAGTCCTAAGCCGGGCAAAGTGTGGAGGAACAGGGGAGTCAGCAGGGGACCCTCAGGCAGAAGGAATAGTGCAGGCAGAGGCCTGGGGGGCTGAGAGAGCACACCACCTCTTTGAGCCTGTGATGTGATGATATCTCCACATCTGTCTCTGTATCTGCATTGGTAACTGCATCTGTATCTGCATCTGTATCATCCATCTAACCTATATATGGGTTTTCACCCATTGTTCCTGATCCGTAACTCCCATATCTCTTGTTAGAGTCTTTTGTCGTAATGGCGGCTGTGTTAGGCCTCAGGAAACAGAACCTCTCTCCTGCCCTCCTCTCACCTGCCCCAAGGCAGAATTCACTCTTCCCTGCCTTTCTGACTGTGGGTCTTAAGGTGCTCCCCTGAGAAGGCTCTATCCTATATACCCCAAGGGAAGGAACGCTGACAACATGAAGCTTTCATAAAAACCCAGGAGGATTGAGTTAGGAGAGCTTTCCAACACATGAGGTTCCTGGACAGTGTTGCCCAGGGAGGGCAGGGAGGCCTCGCACCCCTTTCCTCACACCTCACCCTCACGTCTCTCCATCAGTGTCCTTTGCAAAATCCTTTATAATAAACCGGTAAATGTAAGTAAGTGTTTCCCTGAGTTCTGTGAGCCACTCCAGCAAATGAATCAAACCCAGTGAGGGAGGCATGGGAACCCCAACTTGACACAGGTTGGCCAGGAGTTCCGGAAGCCTGGACTTGCGAGCAGGGAGGGGTGGACAGTCTTGGTGATTGAGCCCCCAGCCTGTGGGATCTGATGCTGCCTCTGAGTAGACAGTGTCAAAACTGGATTAGAGGACCCCACCTGGTGTCCACTGCTTGGTGTGTGGGGAATCCTCCCCCTGCAACATTTAGTCACAGGAATCTTCCTCTGCGTTGATGATTGTTCTTCTGGTGTGAAAGGACAGGAAAAGCACAGGTAAAGATAATTCTTTTTTTGTATGCAGAGACAGAGTCTGTTTCCATCTAGAAGCTCACACACCTGCAGCCAGGTCCAGGTGTTCCTCCCTGGAGCCCAGGCTGCAGGAGGAAAAGGCCCCTCTATGGAAGCCACCGGCTTAGCTTTGGTTAATGGCTGGATAATCTCCATTTAGCCAGAAATGATGTCAATCCATTATTAAAATGATTGGAATCATACACATGACTTGTTCCTGGAATAAATAATCACATCAGACCCAATCCAAACATTTTGTTTTGCTGCTCTAGGTATCTTTCTAATGATACAACTGGTTAACCTGCTGAAGGGAGTGCTTCAAAGAGATTGTTCTAGTGTGTGCTTGATCTGTGCTCCCAGAGGGCAAAGAAAGGGAAGGAGACCTTGGAGAATTCTCACAGAGATTTGCAAGCAAAAGCAGCTATTTCAGTTCGGTGACTTCTCTTTTTATGAAAGAAACATTTCGTAAGTTACAAGTAGCGCCTGACCAGGAAATAGAGCTCCCTAAGAGAGAAACTTTCTCACACCTTTGTTGGGCTCATCTTCACCTCCCTGGATGAATTCCTGGATATCCAGATCTCACCTTGGGGACCTTTCTGGAGAGGATCAGGAGGCTGTCATTTGGTTCTTATTTCTAAAAAAAAAAAAAAAAAAATTCAACATTCATAGCTCAGGCTGGACAATGGCCTTCCCCTCCTGACTGTGTCTCCACTACCTAACACACAGCAGTCTCTTTCTCCTCTGCTCTGTGCCTGCCCAAATGCTTATTCCATTGAGGCTTATGCCCCCTCACTCTGCCTGCATGGGGGCCGGTTTGGTGAGCAGACTCCTTCATGGACCAGAATATTCATGCCCATGAGCTGCATCACAGCCTCTGCAGCTTTCATTGGGGTTCCTCCCCACAAATCTTCTCTGAGGATGTCCCAAAACCTGAGGTTGCCCTCACACACATTTGAATCAATGCAGCTGATTCTGTATCTACTCTTTTTAAAAATATGAAAATATATAAGTATGTGTATGTAATTTCTTAACAGATTTACTATCCACTTTTAAGTCTTTTGGCAATTGGAGAATTGTAGTTTACAAATAGTCAGTTACAATAGTCTTATTAAAATCCTAAATAGATCGCATGGTCCTGGGATCGGGATTTCTGACACTCCCGCTTGAGGAGGATCAGCAGGACTTTTGAGGCGGGCTGCAGGATGGTGGACTGTGGGCAGCAGGCTTGGAGGCAGAGCCTAAGTCTTACCTCTTTCTTTCCTTAGTGCTGAGCACAGCAGCCAGCACACGGTGGGCGCTCAGCAGCCATTCAGCAAGTGCATGATCAACATGACTTCTTTGAGAATTCAAGTGCCTATGTTGATCAAACAAGATGACAAGTTGACAAAAGTCCTGCCTTGGGGAAGGGTCATGCCCGAGATGGTGGCTGAGCATGGGGTGACTTCTAAAATGAGGCCCAGGGATGCAGATGGACTCTTCTGGCCAGGCCTGGGAAACAGCAGGCACAATGGGAGTGATGGAGAAAAGGAAAGGGGTCAATTCTTCCACAGCAGCGGAGCTACAGCCCTATCCACAGGGCAGGGGAGAGCTTCACGTCAGCCCTTCCTCCTGAAGAGGCCTGGCGGCTTTCTTCTTTGCCATCATCTTCCTGGCCTCCAGTGGATCTGGGAGGAAGCAGGACATTCTCTCCATTCCCCAGGGGTGGGGTCAGGGTCGGGAGGAGGCCTGGGGCTGCTGCCTGGACTTGCCCTGATCAGAGTGCCAGCCTCCTGAAGGAAGCTCTGCCTGGGGGTCAAGGAGGGAGACCGGGAGAGTCCACCACTCTATATAAAGCAGGTCAGCTATTTACGCATGCTGGATCACACTCAAAGCCACTAGTCGTCAAGCGTTTCTGTAAAGGGCCAGGCAGTAAATCATTTGGGTTTTATAAGCCTTATGGTCCCTGTTGCAGCTACTCTGTTCTGCTGTTTTAGTGCAAAAGCAGCCACAGACAATACATGAATATATGGGTGTGGCTGTTTTTCAGTAAAATTGCATTTGCAAAGTATGCAATGGACTGGATTTGGCCCACAAGCTGCAGTTTGCTTTTTCCTTCTGGAAACATCTGGAAGCTTATATATCTGACAAGATGACTTGATTTTTGGCTCTATTTTTCTGACCTTGTTTTCTATTTGCTGAATCCCACAGATCCTGACGTCTGTGTGTTGGACCCTAGCCTGGTCACCCAGGCCCTATTGCCATGGTGTCTGCTGCCTGGGCTGGACTCTGGCTCCGAGTGGCCCTGGCACAGCCATACACCCATGGAGATGGAGAAGAGGCACACGGAAACCAGTGGAGAGCAATGAGTGAAAAGAGTGGAGCTGTCCAAGAGGGAAGATGTGAGTACTTATATCAGGTGGATTGATGAGGAAGAGCAGTCTGCCAAGCTTGTTTTTTGAGCTGAACTGAAACTGCTATTTAGAGTCTCCCTGGCACAAAACCAACTTTATAGTGCTAGATTTCTCCTGGGAGGGATTTGCAGAACTCTGGTCCAGGCTGGCTTACATGTCTTTGAGAGTTTAGGTGAAATCTCTTGACTTTACTTTGTTATCACCTGAAGCCAGTGGAGCCCTCCAGGGGAAATGTTCTTTCTACTTTGGGCTAGGGCTCCCTCCCCACCTCTAGGTTGACTCTGGGGTGTTAACTTTTTTTTTTTTTTAGATGGAGTCTTGCTCTGTTGCCAGGCTGGAGTGCAGTGGTAGGATTGTGGCTCACTGCAACCTCTGCCTCCTGGGTTCGTGCAATTCTCCTGCCTTAGCCTCCCCAGTAGCTGGGACTACAGGCATGCACCACCACACCCAGCTAATTTTTGTATTTTTAGTAGAGATGGGGTCTCATCATGTTGGCCAGGCTGGTCTCAAACTCCTGACCTCAGATGATCCACCCATCTCGGCCTCCCAAAGCACTGGGATCACAGGTGTGGGCCACCGCACCTGCCCGGGGTGTTAACTTTTTCTCTCGCTCTCAAAGCCTGAGGGAATTGGGTGGCGCCCGGAGATTACTGGATCTAACTTTTGCGTTTTACTGGTAAATAAACCAAATCTCCTGGGGATAAACTAACTTGCCCAGTGTCACAAACCAGTCAACAGCAGAGCTAGGAGCCGGACTCAAGCCTCCTGGTGCTGATGTCTGTCCCAGGCATGGCACTTACCTCTTCCATCTTGCTCCCTTTTGGGTGCCTGTTTTGAAAAAACCTTTCAAACTGAGTTTCTCCTCTACTTTCACACCAATATAACAACAATTATCAACACAGAAGACTTCTGTGACCAAAGGTGTGGGGTTTTCCCACACACACCAAGTGGCGAACATCAGCTGGGCATCCTCCAATTCAACTCCAACACTGTCTACCTAGAGAGAGTGGCAGATACCACAGTGTGGGGGCTCAGTCCCCAAGAATGCCCTCCCACCCCAGACACTGCTCGCAAGCCCAGATCTCCGGAATTTCTGACCAACCAGCTTTAAGTTGGGGTGCCTAGGACTCCCTCTTTGGGTTTGATAAATTTGCTTGAGTGGCTCAGAGAACTCAGGGAAACACTTATCTGTTTATTATAAAGGATATTATGAGAAATACAGATGAAGAGTTGTGTGGGGTGGGGCATAGGGGAAGGGGTGCGGAGCCTCCCTGCCTTTCCTGGGCACCACCTGCAGGAACCTTCACATGTTCCACCATTTGGAAGCTCCTAACTCGGTCTTCTTGAGTTTTTATGGAATCTTCATGGTGTCAGCATTCCTTTCCTCAGGATATAGGACAAGGCCTTTTCTGGGGTGGGGGCCTTAAGACCCACAATCAGAAAGGTGAGGGAAGATTAGAGTCCTGCCTGGGACAGATAAAAGCAGGCCAGGAAAGGTCAGGAGATTCTGTTTCCTGAGGCCTAACACAGCCAACATTATAGCAAAATACTATAGCAAGGGCCATGGAGGTTATGAGCCAGCCAGGAACTGTGGATGAAAACCTACATCTACCTACCTACCTACCTACCTACCTACCTACCTACCAACCAATCTAGCCATCAATTCAATCAATCCATCCATCCATCCATCCATCCATCCATCGGATCAAAACATCACAGTATCTCACTCCTAAATTTCCTGAGTTGGTCACATTTTTGCTTCAAAAAGGAAAAGCCAGGAAATGTGAAAATGACTGCCATGAAATTTCTTCTCATGATCGTTTATTATGGTTCTGTTTCTCCCTGCCTTTGTTCCCCACCTCACCCTGGAAACCACCCTGGTGGAGATTCCTGCAGCAGATCCTTCTCATCCTTAGGTAGCTCGTGGTGCTTTTAGAATGAGAGTTCATTATGAGAAGTGATTATTCATGTGCCATTGGCATAACAAATTCCACCTTCCCCTCCCTACTCACCCCCCCGTGAGTTGTTAGAACACAGTCTCATCACCCGTGTTCTGTCCATAAAATATGCACTCCCATTGTGAGAGATTATGGCTGTTCTTCCTTAATTTTTCAAAAAGGCAAACATGAAATGAAAACAAGAAGACCGAGGAGATCTAATTAAGACTCCATAAAGCAGGGGTTGGCATCTCCATTATCTGGCCAGAGTAAGATTGCTGTTTTCTTTCTACCCTGTCACTGATATAAATGAGTTCTTAATTCCTCCTTTTGTGGAGAACAGGTTATCGCATTCCTATTCATTAAGTGACTTCAAGGCCCTGCAGCAGAGGTGAAAGCTAGTTTAAATTCACGGACTCTTCCCCTGGTGTCATGGGTGAGGCAAGAATAGGGAGTTTCAGGAAAGGTAATGCAGTCCCCTGAGCACCCACCATTTCTGGGTTTGGGGGATGAGGGATGAGGAGCCATATGAGTGACCTTGGAGGTATTTGAAGGACATTCCCATCCATCCCTCCTCCCTGCCCACAGGGTAAAGCTCAAACTCCTTACCATGCATGGAAGGATCTTACGTTGTTTTCTCTGTAGCTTCCTTCTCCAATCTTTTTTCCTTTTTTTCTTTTTTTTTCAATAGGGACAGGGTCTTGCTCTGTCACCCCAGATGGAATACAGTGGCTGATCACGGTTCCTTGTAGCCTAGAGCTCCTGGGTTCAAGCAGTCCTCCTGCCTCAGCCTCCGAGTAGCTGGAACTACAAGCACATGCCCCCCACCCAGCTAATTATTTTTATTTTTACTTTTTGTAGAAACTGAGTCTTGCTGTGTTACCCAGGCTGGTCTTGAACTCCAGGGCTCAAGCAGTCCTCCTGCCTTGGCCTCCCAAAGTGTTGGGGTTTCAGGTGTGAGTCACCACTCCTGGCCCCTCTCCGATCTTAACTGATGTTTTTCTTCTTAGCTCGTCTCCCCAACAGGTGCTCACTGTGGCCACAGTGAGTCACCCTCAGGGCAGCTCCTGCAGCTTCCTGTTTCTGGCTTTTGCTCTTAGGATCCTCTGTAGGGAATGCTCCACTCTTCCTGCCTGCATCCTGTCCCCCGCTGGAATTGTTCAAATCTTACCTCAAATGTCCACTTCTCTAGGAGAACATTTTTAACTTTCTAGATATAGCCAGTAGCTTCCTTATAATTTGCAGAGATATTGAAAATCCTGTGGATAATACACCACTGCACATTCTTGCTGGTCCTACCTGGACCATAGACCCTTGTGAACAGGGTCTTCATATCCACTGGGTCTCACTGATGTTTGACTTGTTCAGGAGGGAAGGAAGGAACTAAGAAGATGGAAGGAGGAAGGAAGGGCAGTGCAGGCTACAAAGGAGGGAAAGGCCATTTGACACTCAACACATCTCTGGGCCTGGGCATTTGGTTAAGGAACCAGGTAATACTCTGCTTCATAGCTACATCCCTTTGTTCATGCAGCCAACATTGAAGGTTGGATTCGAACACTGTTCCTTCTCTGCGGTTTCTGTCCTGGATCAACCTGCAGACTTCATCCCCATTGCACCATGTCTTACCACCACCCCGTTTGTTGGAATTACCAAGCTCAAGACACACAGATGTCTCTCAGAACCACTTTGAAAGTAGAGTTTTAAATTAGATGAGATTCCTGACAAGAACATCTCATCCACCAGTCACAGAGATTCAGTGACTCTTAGGTGCTGTGAGTCTGTGTCTATTTATTTCAGGTGCAAATCTCTTTACTTTTCAGTAGCATAACACCTCAGATGAAGAAAGCTCTTCTACTGTTATTATTATTGTTTTGCTCTGCCTATGAAAATGTGTGATTACGTCAGGTTCCCCAGATACAGATCAAGGATTTGTTAAGGAAATGTTCCCAGGAGAAACTAAAAAGAGAGTGAAAGAGCTGGGTAAGGAGAGAAGAGGCTGGGTGAGGGTGTCAGCCTCTGCCTGATCCTACAGTGGAGCTCTGTCGGAGGAATTACTTCTGAGTTTGTCCTGACATGGGGAAGGGAGCTGAACACCTCCAAATTAGGTGTCAGGTAAGAAGAGGGAGGGTATAAACTCCCGGACACTTCAGTTCTTTGGGCTTGAGGAAAAAATGACTCTGGTAGTCCAAGGGCAGCCCTGCGAAGTGAGCCCCAGGTGCAGGCTGTTAGATGCAAAGTGCACAGATAGGGGCAGTGATGGGATCCACAGGGTCCACTACAGTGTGCACTCAAAACCCAGCACCACTAAAAGCTGCACACCTTATAAGCATGGATAGCCTCGCCTCACTTTCCTACATCTGAGCAAACAAGGTCAAGGGAAGGAAAGAGACTCAAACCTGTGCAGCTTGAGAGTGGCAGAGCTGGGACTTGAATGCAGCTTTTCTGACCTCAGTCCAGACCTTTTGTGTGACATCCAGCCATCTGTTCCCAATATGGTGTAAGCCAAAGATGTTTACTGGTAACCCACTTGGAGAAAAAAAAAACAACTCAATATATATTGACTCTAAATTTGGGAATCATTATTTTCAAAGTAATTAATAATGGTGCAAGAATTCTTCTCTTTAAAAAGCATTTACAGATTCACATTAAATTGCAAGATCCTCTACCGTCTGCAAGGTCAGATATTTTACAAGATATTTAAGGAGCTCAAAAACTGAATACATGTACATCAGGTTTCTTGCCCCTCTAAGCTTGCTGTCCTTCATTTTGTCCTGCTCCAGCCGTATGGGTCACTGAAATGTGGTCAAGTGATTAGCCCACTTTCCTTTAGATGATCAGCAGGTGGAATGGGAAGAAAACCCAGACTCCATGTGAAACTAAGTTGAAGGTCAGTACTTTTTTTCTGAATTGCAGCTTTTAAGGGATATCATAGTGAAAGTGACATGGAGGGCTTATGGATTTGGCATTATCAAAAGTGGATTGTTCAGCTGATGGTCAAGAAATGGGTATCATGGGCCAGGCGTGGTGGCTCATGCCTATAATCCTAGCACTTTGGGAGGCCAAAGTGGGTGGATAATCTGAGGTCAGGAGTTTAAGACCAGCCTGGCCACATGGTGAAACCCTGCCTTTACTGAAAATACAAAAATTAGCTGTGCATGGTGGCAGAATCCCAGCTACTGGGGAGGCTGAGGCAGGAGAATTGCTTGAACCTGGGAGGCAGAGTTTGCAGTGAGCCGAGATCACACCACTTCACTTCAGCCTGGGTGACAGAGCAAGACTCCGTCTCAAAAAAGAAAAAAAGAGAAATGAATATCATGGTTGGAAATTTATCTTACATGATACCTCCATAACTTCACATTCCAGCCTTTAAGACCTGCCAAATTTTGACCAGAGACAAAACCAAAACATTGCTTCACCATTGTACTAAATTCTTCAGTGAAGTTTTTCAAGAGCAAATTCCCCAGCTGCTGTAATCTTCTGCACACGACACTTTGGCTGTCTCCATCGTGGGCCTTTCAGGGGACAGAGAATGAGTTTGGCACACAGAACCACACTGGAATCTACACTGAAACTGCATCTTTCCTGTGTCAGTCATAAATAGTAAAGCTTAAAAGGGGGATTGCAGTGTTATTACCAGCAAGAGTGTTGACAGTGTCACAGCCCTGTTAACAGCATTCCAAAAATTGGTGTGTTTTTTGGACATTGAGGTTCCTTTGAGCGCTATGAAAAAGTCACATGGAAAAGCAATGTAGGCCAGGCACGGTGGCTCACACCTGTAATGCCTACACTTCCGGAGGGTGAGGCAGGAGTATTGCTTGAGGCTAGTAGTTCAAGATCAGCCTGGCCAACACAGTGAGACCCTGTCTCTATTTAAAAAAGAAAGAAAAGCAAGGTGTTTGACAAAGAGCAATTAGATTTTACAGGTCAGGTAAGGGAGAAGGATTCCAGCACACTGGCAGAAGGCAGGGTGAGAGGCAGAGAGGGTGAGAAAGCCCGCAAAGGTCCATCCCTATTCATCCATGTAATGCAAACAAAAGTTGTCTGGGGCTGACTGGAGAGGGGACCGTGTGTGATGGGATCTAATTGAAAACCCTGACAAATGAAACTGGTGACTGGCAGGACTAAATAAACAAACAGCTTCTTAGGCAGCTCTTATTATCTTTGAGAGATTTTTTTTATTCCCTATCCAAGATAGAAAGCGCTCTCCCGGCTGGGGTACTTGACAATGATTCTCCCTGGGCTAATGTTCACTGAGACCAGGGATTTATTTGAAAGAGGTGCTCGGAAGGAACTGCCTGGTTTCAGACGGGAGCACTTAGACTTCTCTGAAGGGAAATGGAATATGTGCCACCTGAGGTTTGCTCTCAATCCACTCACAGGTTTGAGAATCCTTGGATATGTGGCTGGAGTCCCAGGAAATACACCTGGAATTTGACATTCCTGCCATTGTTGAAGCACAAGCAGGGACCCCTGCTGAGATCATGGATGCCAGCAGAGAACATCCCACTTGGAAAGCAATTGATCCATGCTTTGTCTTACCTTAAATTTAATTTAGAGTTATGGAATTCTTGCTAGTGCAAAATGTGCAGTGTCCTTGAGTTGCTGAGCAGACCTGGGGAGAATGGGGTTTGAGCCAATCTGGAGTCCCTTGTTAAAGATTAATTTTGGGGGGATTTTCCATGCTTTAATAGTTGTGTCTCTATCAAAGAAAGAGGTTCCTGAAATGAAAATTTAGGATCTGTGAGGGGCCTTGTGGCGTAGTCAGGGGAGGTGGTGAAATCTTCTTGAATCCCTATGACCGTTTTTGGCTCAAGACAGGTAAAATTTGGTCACCTCTGGAAATCAAGTAGCCTTAAGATATTATACTGTTGTGAAATCCAGATTTTATATCAGTTTGTGGGAAATCTTCCTCCCAGTGTTTCTGAGTCTGTCTTCTCACCTGTCAAGTGGGAATAATGACAGCACTTCCCTCATTCGCTTGACTTAGATGATGCAAGGCTTGGACAGAGTATCTCAAGGGAAGGCAGAATGCCTAGGATGTAGTAAGTGCTCACAACTATGTCTTATTTCCAAAGGGAAAGTCGTCAGATTTGGAGTTAAGAAATTGACATAAGAAATATAAGAATGTAATATAATATAATATAACATAATATTACAAACTTTCAGTTTTCTCTTTGAGAATCAAATGAGATCCTGTAGGTGAAAACACAGATGAATGAGTAAGTGCAATGCACATCTGGAAAATTAGTAAGCAAGTCTTTCCATGTCCTCTCACCTCCCCACAGAGTCTCACTCCTTTGGCCACATGGAATTTTTCCTTCTCATTTTCCTGTATGTAATTTAAGGAAATTCCCCTGCCATACTATTTAAGCTATGAATAACCTCCTTTGTCATAGACAGGAGCTAACTGGTGCTTCTTCCAAAAGGGAGCTAGTGAGGGGCAGGAGGTGGTGACTCCAAGGGGAGCAGGAGTCTGGCAGCCTCCCTGGGCATGTGGTCACCATTGGTTCATCCCTGGACCCATCCAGGCTGCTTCGGTTCTGGGTCCCTCGGCACCTGGAGTGCTCAGTCATAGAGGGGATATGGGGGCAGTGACATAGTTTGGATATTTTTCCCTGCCCAAATCTCACGTTGAAATACAATCCCCAATGTTGGAGGTGGGGCCTAGTTGTAGGTGTTTGGGTCATGGAGGCAAATCCCTCATGGCTTGGTGCTGTTTCCATGATAGTGAGTGAGTTTTAGTGTGATCTGCTAGTTTAAATGTGTTTGGCACCCCCTGCCCACCACCTCACACTCTTTTGCTGTCACTTTCACCATGTGAGGCGGCAGCTCCCTTTTCACCTTCTGTCATGAGTATAAACTCCCTAAAGGCCTTTCCAGAAGCCAAGCAGGTGCCATTGCCACGCTTGTGCAGCCTGCAGAACTGTGAGCCAATTAAACCTCTTTTTTTTTTTTTTTTATAAATTACCCAGGCTCAGGTCTTTCTTTATAGCAACATAAGAACAGCTAACACAAAGAGCTTAATAGCTCACCTGATGACTGTGGAAACTTCCACTTTGAGAGCACAAGGAGAGCCAGGCGTGGTGGTTCATGCCTGTAATCCCAGCACTTTGGGAGGCCGAGGTGGGCAGATCACTTGAGGTCAGGAGTTTGAGACCAGTCTGGCCAACATGGTGAAATCCCATCTCTACTAAAGATATAAAAATTAGCCTGGCATGGTGGCATGCACCTGTAATCCCAGCTACTTGGGAGGCTGAGGCAGGAGAATCACTTGAACCTAGGAGGCAGAGTTTCATTAAGCCGAGATTGTACCACTGAACTCAGGCCTGGGTGACAGAGTGAGACTCTGTCTCAAAAAAAAAAAAAAAAAAAGTACTGAAAGCACAAGGAAGTGTTTTTCAGGACTCTGTGTCTGCAGGACTTAGGGCTGGTCTGGGGGAGGGCAGTGCTCATGGGCATCTAGGCATTGCCCTACCTTCTAGAACTGTTTGGATTCTTTCCAAAGAGACAGCCCCAGCACCAATACCTTAGCTGCATCTGGACATTCCTGTGGGACAGTGGGACTGCTGAGCATGCTGCTGGGTCCTCACATGGACCTCTCTGTGGATGGCACTGGGCAAGTTTGATAAGGCTTCAGCATAAGTCGCCTTCCACCTGGATCTGTGTCCCCAAGAGCAGCCTTTCCTTGTAGGTCAGAGTTTCCCCAACATCTGAGTACCAGGCCTTGATTCAATTAAACTCTAAAGAGTTCTTTTCTTTTCTGGCCCCAGAGGGATTAGGATTCATTTCTGTCTATCTCTGACACCATCAAGTTCCTCCCAACCCAGGTGTAGAACTGCCAGTCCCCAAAATACAGATGTATTCTAAATGATCAGTCAATGAGCCCTCTGTTCATCAGGAGTGTAGGGCATCTGCTGTGTTAACTAAGTCTCTTTTGATTGTAAGCAATAGAAATAGACTCTAACTATTTGGTGGGTGGAGGGGAGATTCATTCAAAATGTCTCACAGTTGGAGACTGCTGGCATCAGCCAAAGCTGTTCTTCCTTCTTCCATAGCAACGGAGTTGAAGCAGGGTATGGCTGCCCAGCCAAGGACATGGTCCAGTCCCACCCGTGCAGCTAGGTGTGGCTGATGTTCAAGTTCCTGCCAGGGAGCATGAGCAGAAGTTTCAGGTGTCACTTCCAGGCCTTGCCCCCAAGACTTTGGAGTTTCACTTCTGCACATTTTCCCCTCCTTGTGTCTGGCTAGAATCATTTCAGCCCGAGTGCCTCTGGCAGGCACTTAGTGTTGAAGGAGGCAGAGCTGCTGGCGGTCAGGGCTGATAAATGACTGCATGGAACCGAGTGGTCCCGATGGACTGTTACTTTGCAATAAATAAACATCAAGTTTGTTTGAGCCATTGCATTTGGGGGCCCTTTGTTTTAGCAGTTTAACCTTTACCCTAACAATTTCAGGAGACTGAATTGAAAGAATTGCCGAATAACTAAGCCTCGGGAAGGCAAGGATGGGGCAACTTTGATATCTCAAGCGACAGGATTTATAGACCTAACTCTCTCAGATGCTGCCAGGAAGCCAGCTCTCTTTATTGTCTGTCACTACCGTGTCCTTCCATTCAAGTTTCACATTCTCACAAGATGATTTGGCTGACCCAGCTTGGGTCAGGTGTCTATGCTGGGATCCATAAGCTATGGCCGGAGAGAGCAGGTGCTTATGGAAATGTGAACACTGAGGCCCTCCACCTCTTGCTTTTCACAGTCTTTTCTGGAAATGGGAACACTGAACAGGTGTGTCTCATACCATGTATATATCACAATCAGATGAGGCAATGCACACAGAGGGAGGACCTAGAGTTTGGATTTTGGCGGGGGAGACAGGGAGTTGAATAGACAATTACATTATAAAGAGGTAAGAGCTACGTTTCAGATTTTCATGGGCTATCATGAGAGCTCAAAGGAGAGGCAACTAACAGATTAGAGGAAGGAGTTTAGGAAGTTTGTACTGTTTGAAAGTGGGCTTACTCTTGTGGAAGGGGTCAGGCCAACTGGAGCTAAAATATCAGCACCAGTGAGTGGCCTGGGTCAGCTATTCAGATACTTAACCATTCTGAACACCTCCTCATTTGTAAAATTAAGATGATAATACAAAATCCTGTATGACAAGGCATAGCTCTAGAATTCCTGGAAATAAGAAGGGGAAGTGGTAGACCAGGAGGGAGAGGAGGTGAAATCATTGACCTGTCTGGATGCTATTTGTGGGTAGACAGGCCTAGACTCTCAATTGCCCATGAATTTGTTGCCCATGACTATTTTGGATCTGTATCCCTTCTGGATACAGTCTGTGATGGTCAGTTTTATGTTTCAAATTGACTAGTCTATAGTATCTTGTTATTAAGCCAAACACTAATCTAGGGGTTGCGAAGGTATTTTATAGATGGGATTAACTTGGACAATCAGTTGACTTTAAATAGAGGAGATTGTCCTTCATAATGTGGGTGGGCCTCATCCAATGAAAGCAAAACTGAGGTTTTCCTAAGAAAGAGGAAATTCTGCCTCCACACTGCAGCAACTCCTACCCAAGAGTTTCCAGTCTGCCCTGTGAATTTCAGACTTGTGAGTCCTCACAACTGTGGGAACCAATTCCTTGATTATGTCTCTTTCTCTCTGTATATATATATATAGATCCAACACATCTCCCTCTCTTTCTATGTGTAAACACACACACACACACACACACAAGGGGACTTCAAAAAGTTCATGGAAAAATGAATTGAAAGATAAGACTAAAAATATAAACTTAGTTTCTCAATATAAGCTCCATCAAGGTCAAGATACTTTTGAAAGTGATGATACCAGCCATTTAGTCCATCCCTAAAGGACTGAGGGTCCTGGGAATTTAACCCTACCAATGCAGTACTTTTTTTTACATATTAACTGAAGAAAAATGTCTGTCTTTTACAGAGTTTTAAAGATTAGGAAACAAAAAGAAGAAAGAAGGATCCAAATCAGTACTCTAAGGTGGATGCCTAATAATTTCCCACTGAAACTCCTTCTTGTTTGTTGAAAGGAATGAGCAAGAGTATTGCCGTGGCAAAGGACTACCTGGCAAAGCTTTCTTGGGTGTTTTTCTGCTAAAGTTTTGGCTAATGTTCTCAAAACTCTCTTGTAATAAGTGGATGTTATCATTCTTTGGTCCTCCAGAAAGTTGTTTTTTTGGTTTGTTTTTTGAGACAGGGGCTCATTCTGTCACTCAGGCTGAATTGCAGTGGCACTTATCACAGCTCACTGCAGTCTCCAACTCCTAAGCTCAAGCAATCCCCCTACCTCAGCCTCCTATGTAGCTGGGACCACAGGAGTGTGCCAGCATGCCTGGCTAACTTTTAAAATTTTTTTGTAGCAGTGAAGTCTTATTTTGTTGCCCAGGCTGGTTTTGAACTCCTGGCCTCAAGTGATCTCCCTGCCTCAGCATCCCAAAGTGCTGGGATTATAGGGATGAGCCATTGTGCCTGGCAAGCCCTCCAGAAAGTCAACAGGCAAAATGCCTTCAGCATGCCAAGACACTGTTGCCATGTTCTTTGCTCCTGGCCGGTCTGCTTTTGCTTTGGCTGGACCACATCCACCTCTCAGTAGCCATTGCTTTGCTTGTACTTTGTCTTCAGGATTGTACTGGTAAGGCCATGTTTCATCTCCTGCTACAGTTATCTGAAGAAACGATTCAGGATGTTGATCCCACTTGTCCAAAATTTCTGTCGAAAGCTCTGCTGTTGTCTGCAACTGATCTTGATGTAACAGTTTTGGCACCCATCAAGAGGAAAGTTTGCTCAACTTTAATTACTCAGATAGAATTGTGTAAGCTGAACCAGTTGAGATGTCTCCGGTGCTGACTATTGTTTCTGCTGTTAATCACGAGTCCTCTTCAATTAGAACATGAACAAGATAAATTTTTTCCTTGCAAATTGATGTGAATAGTCTGCTGCTTGGAGCTTCATCTTCAACATCATCCTGTCCCTTCTTAAAAGGATTTATCCATATGCAAATTCCTGATTCCTTTGGGGAACTCTCCCCATACATTTTTTTGTAAAGCATCAATGATTTCACCATTTTTCCACTGAAGTTTTCCTATCAATTTGATGTTTTTTCTTGGTTCAATTTTAGCAGAATTCATGTTGCTCCATTAGGGGCTATTTTCAAACTGGTGTCTCATCCTTCTTAGGGTCTCAAGCTAGATCCTGTTCAGACATATCATAACAAGTTAGTACAAGTTGATTTTGGAATAAAAAATTAAAATCCATGCTGGAATAGTTTTTTCATAATAAGCATTTTCCATAAACTTTTTAAAGTTTCCTTGTAAACACACACACACTATATATAATGCATATTATATACATATATCCTGGTGGTTCTGTTTCTCTAGGGAATCCTGACTAATCTGCCATCTTTCTCCTTTTGTTTCCATCCAAATGCTTATTAGACCCTATGAAAGTTTAAGCAGATTTTCACAGAAAAGTAGACAGAGGTGGAGAATCAGAGATGGTTCCTCTGGAGGAGCTCCTGTGCCTCTTCTCCATGTGCCAGCTGGAGAGACCTCCGGGCCAAGCATTCAGGGAATGCCCCAGGCAGTCACACTACGATTTTCAAACTCTTGGTCTTTTTTTTTTTTTTTCTTACATTAGGTGCAGAGGATTTAGTTAATCATAGTATTTGTTTCAGGGCATCTTATCATTTATTTCTGCAAGGCTCCTTTCTTATTGCTATGCTTTGTTATTCATGACTTTTAAATTCTCATTTCCTTTTACTTCCCTCTCTTAGAAGATCTTTCAAAGCTACTTGGTATGTATTCTTTCATCTTGGTTTGTGTTGTTGTAGAATATGTATTATATATAGTGTTGATAGGTGCAGGAAGAAGATAAGGTGGAAGGTCCCCAGAGAATTTCCCACCAGCCTGAGCACTGGGAGGACGGGGTGGAGCCTCAGGAGGCTCTCGCCATTTGCAGGAGGGGAGGCGCCTGGCCTCTTCTGTTCCTGGGAGGTGACCTGGAATTCAGTCTGTGAGGTGGGGGTCTGTTAATAGGAACCCCTCTTGCTTTGCTATTTTCCTTTTTGCCCAATAAATTCCATTTCTCCTCACCCTTCAAAGTGTCTGTGAGCCAAATCTTTCCTGGTTGTGTGACAAGAACCTGTTTTTTTCTACAACAGTGTGTGGAAGTATTCTAATGTACATAAATGGAATTGTCATTTCTTTGTTTTTAGTTCAGCAATGTATTTGTAGCCTCTCTTCATGTTGGTCTGTGTACTTCTGGTCTCTTGCTTCTAACTGCTGCAGAGCATTACACCTTGTGCACCGACCACATGTATTCTATCCCTTCCCCTCTAGAAAGGATGCTCAGGTTGCCTTTTACCCTCTCTCCAGCACAACCAATACTGCAATAAACAGCCTCATATGAGTCCCTTTGGGACCTATGGAAGAATTTCTCTACTATACTTACCCAGGAGCAGAATTTTTAGGCCAGAGAGAGTAACTAAATATTTCTTCTGAGTTATTACAGAATGGTCCCCAGAATTGGCTGCACCTCCCTGCACCCTTACCACCACTGCACCAGGACTCCCACATTCTTACAGCCTCAAAAATCACTCGCATTATCCAGGGTTCTAAGTTTTTGCCAAGCTGACCTATGTTAAGATAGAGCATTGGCCGGGCGCGGTGGCTCAAGCCTGTAATCCCAACACTTTGGGAGGCCAAGACGGGCGGATCACGAGGTCAGGAGATCGAGACCATCCTGGCTAACACGGTGAAACCCCGTCTCTACTAAAAAAAATACAAAAAATTAGCCGGGCGAGATGGCGGGCGCCTGTAGTCCCAGCTACTTGGGAGGCTGAGGCGAGAGAATGGCGTAAACCCGGGAGGCGGAGCTTGCAGTGAGCTGAGATCCGGCCACTGCACTCCAGCCTGGGCGACAGAGCGAGACTCCGTCTCAACAACAACAACAACAAAAAAAAAAAAAAAAAAAAAGATAGAGCATTGTTGTTTAATATGTTTTTCTCTAATTACTAATCAATTTAAGCATCTCTTTGTGTGCTTCTTGTGCTTTTGGGATTTCTCTTCTGTGAAATGACGATTCATAGTTATTGACCATTTTCTTTTTTTTTTTAAATTATACTTTAAGTTCTGGAATACATGTGCAGGTTTGTTACATAGGTATGCATGTGCCATAGTGGCATGCTGCACCCATCAACTGTCATCTACATTAGGTATTTCTCCTAATGGTATCCCTCCCCTTGCTCCCCACTCCCCGACAGGCCCCAGTTTGTGATGTTCCCCTCCCTGTGCCCATACGTTCTCATTGTTCAATTCCTACTTATGAGTGAGAACATGTGGTGTTTGGTTTTCTGTTCCTGTGTTAGTTTGCTGAGAATGATGGTTTCCAGCTTCATCCATTTCCCTGCAAAGGACATGAACTCATTTCTTCTTATGGCTGCATAGTATTCCATGGTGTATATGTGCCACATTTTCTTTATCCAGTCTACCATTGATGAGCATTTGGGTTGGTTCCAAGTCTTTGCTATTGTAAATAGTGCTGCAATAAACATATGTGCAATAAACATACGCTTTTGCTGCCATTGCTTTTGGTGTTTTAGTCATAAAGTCTTTGCCCATGTCTATGTCCTGAATGATATTGCCTAGGTTTTCTTCAATTTTTTTTTTTTTTTTTTTGATTTTAGGTCTTACCTTTGAGTCTTTAATCCATCTTGAGCTAATTTTTGTATAAGGTGTAAGGAAGGGGTCCAGTTTCAGTTTTCTGCATATGGCTAGCCAGTTTTCCCAATGCCATTTATTAAATAGGAAATCATTTCCCCATTGCCTGTTTTTGTCACGTTTGTCAAAGATCAGATAGTTGTAGATGTGTGGTGCTATTTCTGAGGCCTCTGTTCTGTTCCATTGGTCTATATATCTGTTTTGGTATCAGTACCATGCTGCTTTGGTTACTGTAGCCTTTTAGTGTAGTTTGAAGTCAGGTAGCATGACGCCTACAGCTTTGTTCTTTTTGCTTAGAATTGTCTTGACTATACGGGCTCTTTTTTGGTTCCATATGAAATTTAAAGTAGTTTTTTTTTTCCTAAGTCTGTGAAGAAAGTCAATGGTAGCTTGATGGGAGTAGCACTGAATCTATAAATTACTTTGGGCAGTATGGACATTTTCAAGATATTGATTCTTCTATTCATGAACATGGAATGTTTTTCCACTTGTTTTGTCCTCTCTTATTTCCTTGAGCAGTACTTTGTAGTTCTCCTTGAAGAGGTCCTTCACATCCCTTGTAAGTTGCATTCCTAGGTATTTTATTCTCTTTGCAGCAATTGTGAATGGGAGTTTGCTCATGATTTGGCTCTCTGTTTGTCTATTATTGGTGTATAGGAATGCTTGTTATTTTTGCACATTGATTTTGTATCCTGAGACTTTGCTGAAGTTGCTTACCAGCTTAAGGAGATTTTGGGCTGAGATGATGGAGTTTTCTAAATATACAATCATGTCATCTGCAAACAGAGACAATTTGACTTCCTCTCTTCCTATTTTAATACCTTTATTTCTTTCTCTTGACTGATTGCCCTGGCCAGATCTTCCAATACTACGTCGAATAGGAGTGGTGAGAGGGTATCCTTGTCTTGTGCCGGTTTTCAAAGGTAATGCTTCAAGCTTTTGCCCATTCGGTATATTGGCTGTGGGTTTGTCATAAATAGTTCTTGTTATTTTGAGATATGTTCCATCAATACCTAGTTTATCAACTGTTTTTTAGTATGAAAGATTGTTGAATTTTATCAAAGGTCTTTTTTTGCATCTATTGAGATAATCATATGGTTTTTGTCATTGGTTCTGTTTATGTGATGCATTACGTTTATTGATTTGCGTATGTTGAACCAGCCGTGCATCCCAGGGATGAAGCTGACTTGAGCATGGTGGATAAGCTTTTTGATGTGTTGCTGGATTCAGTTTGCCAGTATTTTATTGAGGATTTTCGCATCAGTGTTCATCAGGTATATTGGCTTGACATTTTCTTTTTTTGTTGTGTCTCTGCCAAGTTTTGGTATCAGGATGATGCTGGCCTCATAAGGTGAGTTACGGAGGAGTCCCTCTTTTTCTGTTGTTTGGAATAATTTCAGAAGGAATGGTACCAGCTCCTCTTTGTACCTCTGGTAGAATTCACCTGTGAATGCATCTGGTCCTGGGCTTTTTTTGGTTGGTAGACAATTACTGCCTCAATTTCAGAACTTGCTATTGGTCTATTCAGGGATTCACCTTCTTCCTGGTTTAGTTTTGGGAGTTTGTGTGTGTCCAGGAATTTATCCATTTCTTCTAGATTTCCTATTTTATTTGCGTAGAGGTGTTTATAGTATTCTCTGATGGTAGTTTGTATTTCTGTGGGATCAATGATGATCTCTCCTTTATCAGTTTTTATTGTGTCTATTTGATTCTTCTTTTTTTCTTCTTTATTAGTCTGGCTTCCAGTCTATCTATTTTGTTAATCTTCTCAAAAAGCCAGCTCCTGGATTCATTGAGTTTTTGAAGGGTTTTTGTGTTTCTGTCTCCTTCAGTTCTGCTCTGATCTTAGTTATTTCCTGTCTTCTGCTAGCTTTTTGAATTTGTTTGCTCTTGCTTCTCTAGTTCTTTTGATTGCAATGTTAGGGTGTTGATTTTAGATCTTTCCTGCTTTCTCCTGTGGGCATTTAGTGCTATAAATTTCCCGCTAAACACTGCTTTAGCTGTGTCCCAGAGATTCTTGTACGTTGTGTCTTTGTTCTCATTGGTTTCAAATAACTTATTTATTTCTGCATTAATTTCGTTATTTACTCAGTAGTCATTCAGGAGCATGTTGTTCAGTTTTCATGTAGCTGTGCAGTTTTGAGTGAGTTTCTTAATCCTGAATTCTAATTTGATTGCACTGTGGTATGAGAGACTCTTTGTTATAATTTCCCTTCTATTGCATTTGCCGAGGAGTGTCTTAGTTTCAATTATGTGGTTGATTTTAGAATAAGAGCTACGTGGTGCTGAGAAGAATGTATATTTTGTTGATTTGCTGTGGAGAGTTCTGTAGATATCTATTAGGTCCGCTTGGTCCAGAGCTGAGTTCAAGTCCTGAATATCCTTGTGAATTTTCTGTCTCGTTGATCTGTCTAATATTGACCGTGGGGGTGTTAAAGTCTCCAACTCTTATTGTTTGGGAGTTTAAGTCTCTTTGTAGGTCTCTAAGAACTTGCTTTATGAATCTGGGTGCTCCTGTGTTGGGTGCATATATATTTAGGATAGTTAACTCTTCTTCTTGCATTAATCCCTTTACTATTATGTAATGGCCTTTCTTTGTCTTCTTTGATCTTTGTTGGTTTAAATTCTGTTTTATCAGAGACTATGATTACAACTCCTGTTTTTTTTTTTGTCTTTTTTTTTTTTTTTCTTTTCATTTGCCTGGAAAACATTCCTCCATCCCTTATTTTGAGCCTATGTGTGTCTTTGCACATGAGATGAGTCTCCTGAATGTAGCACACCGATGGGTCTTGACTATCCAATTTCCCAGTCTGTGCCTTTTAATTGGGGCATTTAGCCCATTTACATTTAAGGTTAATATTGTTATATGTAAATTTGATCCTCTCAGTATGATGCTAGCTGGTTATTTTGCCCATTAGTTGATGCAGTTTCTTCATAGTGTTGATGGTCTTTACATTTTGGTTTGTTTTTGCAGTGGCTAGTACTGTTTTTTCCTTTCCATATTTAGGGCTTCCTTCAGGAGCTCTTGTAAGGCAGGCCTGGTGGTGACAAAAATCCCTCAGCATTTGCTTGTCAGTAAAGGATTTTATTTCTCCTTCAGTTATGAAGCTTAGTTTGACTGGATATGCAATTCTGGATTGAAAATTCTTTTTTATTCCCCTCCCCCCCTTTTTTTTTTTTGAGATGGAGTCTGGCTCTGTTGCCCAGGCTGGAGTGAGTGGTGCAATCTCAGTTCACTGCAAGCTCCACCTAATTTTTTGTACTTTTAGTAGATACAGGGTTTCACCGTGTTAGCCAGGATGGTCTCAATCTCCTGACCTCGTGATCCACCCGCCTTGGCATCCCAAAGTGCTGGGATTACAGGCGTAAGCCACTCTGCCCGGCCTGAAAATTTTTTTTTTAAGAATGTTGAATATTTGTCCCCACTCTCTTCTGGCTTGTAAGGTTTCTGAACAGAGATTTGCTGTTAGTCTGATGGGCTTCCCTTTGTGGGTAACCCGACCTTTCTCTCTGGTTGCCCTTAACATTTTTTCTTTCATTTCAACTTTGGTTAATCTGACGATTGTGTGTCTTGGGGTTGCTCTTCTTGAGGAGTATCTTTGTGGTGTTCTCTGTATTTCCTGAATTTGAATGTTGGCCTGTCTTGCTAGGTTGGGGAAGTTCTCCCAGAAAATATCCTGAAGTATCCTGAAGTATGTTTTCCAACTTGGTTCCATTCTCCCTGTCAGTTTTCAGGTACACCAATCAAACATAGGTTTGGTCTTTTCACATAGACCCATATTTCTTGGAGGCTTTGTTCGTTCCTTTTCATTCTGTTTTGTCTAATCTTGTCTTCATGCTTTATTTCATTAAGTTGATCTTCAATCTCTGATATCCTTTCTTCCACTTGATTGGTTTGGCTATTGATACTTCTGTATGCTTCATGAAGTTCTTGTGCTATATTTTTCAGCTCCACCAGGTCAATTATGTTCTTCTCTAAACTGGTTATTCTAGTTAGCAATTCCTCTACCCTTTTACTAAGGTTCTTAGCTGCCCTGCATTGGATTAGAACATGCTCTTTTAGCTCTGAGGAGTTTGTTATTGCCCACCTTCTGAAGCCTACTTCTGTCAGTTTGTCAAACTGATTCTCCTTCTGGTTTTTTTCCCTTGCTAGCGATGAGCTGTGATCCTTTGGAAGAGAAGAAGCATCCTTGTTTTTGCATTTTCAGGCTGCTTGCACTGGTTTTTCCTCATCTTTGTGGATTTATCTACCTTTGGTCTTTGCTGTTGGTGGCCTTCAGATGGAGCTTTTTCTTGGTCGTCCTTTTTTTTTGATGTTGATGCTATTGCTTTCTGTTTGTTAGTTTTCCTTCTAACAGTCAGGCCCCTCTTCTGCAGGTCTGCTGGAGTTTACTGGGGGTCCACTCCAGACCCTGTTTTCCTGGGTATCACCAGTGGAGGCTTCAGAACAGCAAAGATTGCTACCTGCTCCTTCCTCTGGAAACTTTGTCCCAGATGCACACCTGCCAGATACCAGTCAGAGCTCTTTTGTATGAGATGTCTGTTGACCCCTGCTGGGAGGTGTCTCCCGACCAGGAGGCTCAGGGGTCAGGGACCCAGTTGAGGAGGCAGCCTGTCCCTTGGCAGAGCTTGAGGGCTGTGCTGGGAGATCCACTGTTCTCTTCAGTGCTGGCAGGCAGGAACATTTAAGTCTGCTGAAGCTGTGCCCACAGTCACCCCTTCCTTCAGGTGCTCTGTTCCAGGGAGATAGGAGTTTTATCTATAAGCCCTTGACTGGGGCTGCTGCCTTTCTTTCAGAGATGCCCTGCCCAGAGAGGAGGAATCTAGAGAGGCAGTCTGGCTACTCTGGCTTTGTGGCACTGCAGTGGGCTCTGCCCAGTCCCAACTTCCTGGCAGCATTTTTTACACTGTCTGACCATTTTCTTTTGCTCTTCTCAATTTTTCTTGTTGACTTTTTGATTTGTGAGAGTTCCTTGAAGATTCTTGATATTGGTCCCTTCCCAGTTTCAGATGTTGTAAATATCTTCTCCCATTCTCCTATTCGTCGGCCAACTTTTATTGCATGAAATCCTTTCTGTTTGTTTGATGCTATAAAATCCATTGATTTTTACCTTATGGTTTGTGTTTTTTTGGGTTTCATCTCTGCAGTTCTTTTCTAGCCCTAAGTTATAAATAGGATATAAATATTTATCTTTCATATTTAGATATTTAATTCATCTGGAGTCCATTGTGAGATGCTGAGGTAGGTAAGGATCCATTTCTATATTTCTTTCTTTTTTAAAAGTTTTATTTTATTTTCATTGACAGATAATATTTGCATATGTTTATGAGGTACGATGTAGTGTTTTGACACATTTATACATTGGGGAATAATCAAATCAAGCCAATTAGCATAACCTTCACCTCAAATATTCATCATTTCTTTTCTTTTATTTATTTATTTATTTTTTGAGACGGGATCTCACTTTGTCACCCACGCTGGAGTACAGTGGCATGACAGGTTGCTCACTGCAACCTCTGCCACCCAGGTTCAAGCTATTCTCCTGCCTCAGCCTCCCGAGTAGCTAGAATTACAGGCACCTTCCACTGTGCCTGGCTATTTTTTTAAAACATTTAAAATCTTTTATTAGCTATTTTGAAATCAACACACTATTATTAGCTATAGTCATCATGTATCTTTAGCTATTTTGAAATCAACACACTATTATTAGCTACAGTCACTATGCTATGCAATAATAGATCACCAGAACTTTTTATATGTATCTAACTGAAACTTTGTACCTGTTGACCCACGTCTGCTCTTTCCTCATCGTCACCTCACCCTGCCAGCTCTTGAAATCACCATTCTACTCTCTACTTGTATGAGTTCAACTGTTTTAGATTGCACATGTAAGTGTCATATAATACTTGTCTTGCTGTGTGTGGCCTATTTCACTCAACATAATGCTTCTAAGTTTACTCACGTTGTTGCCAATGACAGAATTTTCTGTTTTTCTAAGGCTGAATAGAATTACATTACATGTGTCTATAGCACATTAAAAAATACATTAATCCAGTGATGGACATTTAAGTTTCTATAACTTGCTATATTGTGAATAATGCTGCAATGAACATGGGAGTGCAGACATTTCTTGATACACTAATTACAGTTCCTTTGGGTATATATCCATCAGTGGGATTGCTGAATCATATGATAATTAATTTACAATACCACCAACAGCATATAAGTATTCCTTTCTTTTCATATTCTCACTAACACTTGTTATTTTTCATCTTTTTGACAATAACCAGGGTAACAGATGTGAGGTGGTACTCATTGTGATTTTAATTTGCATTTCTCTGATGATTAGAGATGTTAATCATGTTTTTACATGTCTGCTGGCCATTTGTATGTCTTCTTTTGAGAAATGTCTATACAAGTTGTTTGTCCATTTAAAAAATAGGGTTATTTGTTATCAAGTGCAATTGATAACAAGTGCAAATATGAGTACGTTGAGTTTCTTGAGTTTTTTGGATTTTAGCCCCTCATGTGATGTGTCATTTGCAAATACTTTTTTCTAATCTGTAGGTTGTCTCTTCACTCTATTACTTGTTTCCTTTGTTGTGCAGGAGCTTTTTCATTTGAAACAATCCCATTTATATATTTTTGCTTTTATCAACTGTGCTTTTGGGATCATATTCAAGAAGTCACTGTCCAGACCAATGTCATGGAGCTTTCCTCCTATGTGTTCTTCTAATAGTTTCACAGTTCCGGGTCTTAAGTTTAAGACTTTAAACCATTTTGAATTGATTCTTGTAAGAGGTTAGATAGGGCCCCTTTTTATTCTTTTGTCTGTTGATATTCAGTTTGCCCATTTATTGAAGACATTTTTCTTTCCTCATTGTGTGTTCTTGGCACCTTTGTCAAAAATCAGTTGACTGTGTGAGTTCATTTCTGTGCTTCCTATTCTATTCCACTGGTTGATATATCTGTTTTTATGCCAGTTTCATGCTATTTTGATTACTACAGCTTTGTAATAGATGAAATTCTGTAGTGTGATGTTTCCAGCTTTGTTTTCATTTGCTTGTTTGGTCAAGCTTGATTTGGTTATTTGGAATCTTTTGTATGTCCAATACAAATTTTAGGATTTTTTTTTCTATTTCTGTGAAGAATCAATTTTAATAGGAATTACATTGAATTTGCAGATTGTTTGGGGGAGTATGAACATTTAGTTGTACAAACTCTTCCAATCTGTGAACATGAGATGTCTTTTCACTTATTAGTGTCATCTCCTATTTCTTTTTATTAAAGTTTATGGTTTTACATATATAGATCGGTGACTTCTTTGGCTAAAATTTTTTGGATGCTATTGTAAATGGGATTGTTTTCGTGATTTCTTTTTCAGGCAGCTGTTGTTAGTGTATAGAAATGCCACCGAGTTTTGTCAGTAAATTTCATGTCCTGCAACTTTACTGAATTTGTTTCTAAGTTCTAGCAGTTTTTGGTGGAGTCTTTAGGATTTTTTATATAAAAAAATTATGTCTTCAGAAAACAGAGATGATTTCACTTCATTCTTCTCCATTTGGATTCCTTTTATTTCTTTCTTTTGCCCAATTGCTCTTGCTAGGACTTCCAGTAACATGTTGAGCAGCAGTGGTGAGACGGTCTTGTGGGCATCCTTGTCTTGATGATCCTTTTCACCACTGGGTATGATATCAGCTGGGAGATTGTCATATATGGCCTGCATTGTGTTGAGAAATATTCTTTATACTTAATTTATTGAGGGTTTTTTTTGTCGTGAAAGAATATTGAATTTTGACTGATCCTTCATTCTGTTAATATGGTGAATCACATTTATTAATTTGCACATCCTAACCTTGCATCCCAAGGATAAATTGCACTTGATATGGTTAATGATCCTTTTAATGTGCTGGTAAACAAAGTTTGCTAGTTTATTTTTTGAGGACTTTTACATCTACATGCATCAGTAATACTGACCTGTAGTTTTCTTTCCTTGTGGTGTCTTTCTCTGGCTTTCCTATTAGGGTAATGTTGGCCTCATTAAATGAGTTTCAAGGGCCGGGCGCAGTGACTCATGCCTGTAATCCCAGCATTTTGGGAGGCCGAGGTGGGCTGACCACAAGGTCAGGAGTTCAAGACAAGCCTGGCCAATATGGTGAAACCCTGTCTCTAATAAAAATACAAAAACTAGTGGGGCATGGTGGCAGGTGCCTGTAGTCCCAGCTACTCCCGAGGCTGAGGCAGGAGAATCGCTTGAACCTGGAAGGTGGAGGTTGCAGTGAACTGAGATTGTGCCACTGCACTCCAGCCTGGCAACAGAGTGAGACTCTATCTCAAAAACATAAAATAAAATAAAATAAAATAAAATAAAATAAAATAAAATAAGAGTTTCCAAGTGCTCACTCCTTTAATTTTTTGGAAGAATTTGGAAGAATTGGTATTAGTTCTTCTTTAAATGTTTGCAGAATTCAGCTATGAAGCCATCTTCTATTTTTGTTAATCTAGTAGGACAATTTTCCCAACACCATGTATTAATAATCAGTTTCAGTTTAATCTGTGGGAATGTATTATCCCCATACATACAAGGACTCTATCATAGTTTTCTTTCCTTCTTTTATACTCTTATTTTTTCAATTTTACCTTTTTTTGCAGAGAGGTCTTGCTCTGCCACCCAGGCTGGAGTGCAGCAGCATTATCATGGCTCACTGCAGCCTCAGCCTCCTGGACTAAGTGATCCTCTCACCTCAGCCTCCAGAGTAGCTGGAACTATAGATGTATGCTATCATGACTGGCTAGTTTTTAAATTTTTTTGTAGAGACAGGGCTTCCCTATGTTGTCCAGGTTGGTCCTGAACTCAGCCTCAAGTGATCCTCATGCCTTGGCCTCTCAAAGTGCAGGGATTATAGGCATGAGCCACCATGCCTGGCTTTGCATTGTTTTTTTCTTAATTTTTAATTTTTGCGGGTACATAGCAAGTGTATATATTTATGGGATACTTGAGATATTTTGATACAGGCATTTAATGTGTAGTAACAACGTCAGGGTAAATGGGGTAGCCATACACTCACACCTTTATCCTTTCTTTGTGTTACAAACAATCCAATTATACTTTTAGTTATTTTAAAGTGTACAGTAAATTATTATTGACTGCAATCAGCAGTTACCCTGTTGTGCAATCGAATACTAGATCTTATTCATTCTAACTATATTTTTGTACTCATTAACCATGTCCACTCACCAGTCTCACTATTTTTCCCAGCCTCTGTAAAGAGTAGATCCATCATTCTGCTCTCTATCTCCATGAGTTCAATTGTTTTATTTATTTATTTCATTTATTTATTTTTTGAGATGGAGTCTTGCTCTGTCACCAAGGCTGGAGTGACAGTGGTGCGATCTTGGTTCACTGCAAACTCTGCCTCCCAGGTTCAAGCGATTCTCCTGCCTCAGCCTCCTGAGTAGCTAGGACTACGGGTACATGCCACCATGCCTGGCTAATTTTTTTTTATTTTTTATTTTTAGTAGAGACAGGGTTTCACCATATTGGCCAGGCTGGTCTCCAACTCCTGACCTTGTGATCCACCCACCTTGGCATCCTGAAGTGCTAGGATTACAGGCATGAGCCACTGCGCCTGGCCTGAGTTCAATTGTTTTAAATTTTAGCTTCCACAAATAAGTGCAAACATGCAAAATTTGTCTTTCCATGTCTGGATTATTTCACTTAACATAATGTTCTCCAGTTCTATTCATGTCATTGCAAGGACAGGATCTCATTCTTTTTTCATGGCTAAATAGCACTCTATTGTGTATATGTACCACATTTTCTTTATCCATTTATATATTGACTGACACTTAGGTTATTTCTAAACCTTGGTATTATGAATAATGCTGCAATACACATGGGAGTGCAGCTATCTCTTCAATATACTGATTACCTTTCTTTTGTGTATATACCTAGCAATGGGATTACTGGATGATATGGTAGTCCTATTTTTAGTTTTTGCTACTTTGGACTGTTTTTGTCCTTGTATGTGCCATATTGTTTTTATCGGTATGGTTTTATAATATATTTAGTAGGGCAAGTCTTTCTACTTCAGTCTTCGTTTTCAAAATGGACTTAGTTTGTGTGAGCTTTGTCTATATAATTTTTATTGTTTTGATAAAGGCTGGTCAGATACAAAATGTTTATGAAATATGTGTATAGTACGAAGAATAAAAGTAGAACAAGTAGCCATGTACTTACTCCCAATAAATAAAATGAAGCATTATCTTTGAAGTTCCCGACACACCATTTCCCAATCCATTCCTGAGGGTCATTCTTCAGAGCTCAACTTTATGCTGTATTTTGTGTCTATCATTACATTGCTTGTCTTGGTCCTTTGCATAGCTATATGTAGATTATTTAGATTAGATTTTTTTTTTTTTAGCTTTGATTATTTTTAAGTTGTATAGAAATGTAATTATACTGGGTGTATTCTCCCTCTGCTTTCTTTCATTCCCCTTGACATTATATTAGTGAAATTCATCCTTGTTGTTGTGCATGTTGTAGATCATTAATTTCCACTGATATCATTGTATGAATATACCATATTCCACTTATCATACTGGTGCTGAATGGTTTCCACTTTTTGCTGTTACTAGCAGTACTGCTGTAAATATTCTTGTATATTTTTCACACTGCTCATGAGAAAGTATTTCTCTACAATAGAGTTTCTTAAATTGTTTTACCTTAGGACACTTTTCATTTTTTTTTTTTAAATTAAGAACTCTAAAGAGCTTTCAATTATACAGTTTGTATATACTTATATTTGTTTTATTAAAAATTAAAATTGAGAAAATTTAAAAGTATTTATATATTCATTTAAAATAGCAGTGATATGTTGGGAGAACTGGATATCTACATGCTGAAGAATGAAATTTGACCCTTATCTCATACTACATGCAAAAACCAACTCAAGATGAATAAAAAACTTGAATTTAAGACCTAAACTGTAAAACTACTAGAAGAAAACATAGGATAAAGCTTCCTGACATTGGTCTGAGCAACGATATTTTTATATGACCCCCAATTATAGGCAACAAAAGTGAAATTAGACAAACGGAACGACATAAAACTAAAAAGAGGTCATTGCCAAGAAGACAATCAACCATGTGAGGAGACAGCCTATGAAATGAGAAAGAAAATATTTGCAAACTAAACATCTGATAAAGTGTTAATATCCAAAATATATGAGGAACTCAAACAACTCAACAGCAAGAAAACAACCTGATTAAAAAATGGGCAAGGATCTAAGTAGACATTTCTCAAAAGAAGACATACAAATAGTCTTATAGGTATATAAAAACAAGCTCAACATCACCAATCATCAGGGAAATGAAAACTAAAACTAAAATGAGATATCACATCCCAGCTGCTAGAATTATCAAAAAGATTAAGGATAAGTTCTGACAAGGATGTGAAGAAAAGGCAGCCCTTGCACTCTGTTGGTGGGAATGTCAGTTAGTACAACCATCATGAAAAACAGTATGGAGTTTCTTCCAAAAATTAAAAATAGAAATACCATAAGATCCAGCAATCCCACAACTGAATATACACCCAAAGGCAATGAAATCAGTATGTTGAAAAGATATCTGTGTCCCCATGTGTCTTGCAGCACTATTTACAATAGTTAAGATATGGAATCAACTGATGTTTCCATCAATGATGAATAAAGAAAATGTTGTATTACAGACACAATGGAATACCACTCAGCCTTATAGAAAGAGAAAAATCTTATTATTTGCAATGACATGGATGAACCTTAAGGGCATTATGTTTAAGTAAAATAAGCCAGGCACAGAAAGATAAATACTGTATGACCTCACTTACATGTGGAATCTAAAAAAGCTAAAGTTATGGAAGTAGAGAGATGGTTAAAGGATACAAAATTTCATTTAGATACGAGCAATAAGTTTAAGAGTTCTATTGTACAATGTGGTAACTATAGTTAATAAAAATGTATTCTTTAAAATTGCTGAGAGTAGGCCGGGCACAGTGGCTCATGCCTGTAATCCCAACGCTTTGGGAGGCTGAGGTGGGTGGATCACCTGAGGTCAGGAGTTCAAGACCAGTCTGGCCAACATGGTGAAACTCCGTCTCTACAAAAATACAAAAATTAGCTGGGTATGGTGATGGGTGCCTGTAATCCCAGCTACTCAGGAGGCTGACGCAGGAGAATCACTTGAACCCAGGAGGTGGAGGTTGCGGTGAGCCAAGATCGTGCCACTGCACTCTAGCCTGGGAGACCAAAAAAAAAAAAAAAATTGCTGACAGTAGATTTTAAGTGTTCTCACCACAAGAAATGATAAGTGTGTGAGGTAATGCATATGTTAATTAACTATAGCCATTCTAGAATGTATACTTAGTTCAAGATATCATGTCTTATGCCATAAATGTATATAATTTTTATTTGCAGTATAAAAAATAATAAATTAAAAATTATAACAATAAGCCCATTGTATGTTGATTTAATATATTTTCATAAAAAATTCTATTTTTCAAAATAAGAAAAATTAATGAAGAGTGATATTGCTTTACATTTTTGAAAATCTCTGTATTAGAAGGCAGCTAGATCTTCATATGTGCCTCTATGTTCAAACTGTTACATATTATTTTGGTTGAAATATGTGAAGAAAATTTGGCCTCACTCAAACATGTAGTTGGAAAAGGTGATGGTATTTTATGAACCTTTTCAGATAATTGTGAATCTTCTTCTTTGACACTACACCTAAATTTGGCCAATGGTAATTTCTTAAAGATTAGTTGCAACATGGAATCTGAAACCATATCAATGACCTTTCCATCCTCTGTTACACTAAATTATTGCTCTTTCTTGCCCTTTTGTGAAAATGTTATTCATGCATTATTTTGTAAAATCATGGATGTGTCACTTGAATGTTCACTGTCTTATGCAGATATCACAAATATTGATACATTTTCTTATAGACATCCAAAGATCACATTCATTAATATCACCACTGATCTCATCAGAAAAGTCTTCACATTTTGGGATGTTTTTCAAAATTCCAAGTTTTGCTTGAAAGATTGAATTTTGTCATTGACAATAAAAAACGACAAATAATGTTAGTTTCCCTAAAGTGATAGACTCACTTCATCCATTTTGATGAAATGTTGGTCAGATAGTCAAGTCTGAATAGGTATGGTTTTTCTGTTAGTATTTGTTTCAAATAAAAATGGTGTTCTTTGGAAGCAATGGTTAGTTCAGCTCAGAACTCAAACAATGGCACAGGTCTTCTGAGAGACACACTTCATGCTTCAATATGCAGCTGAGGTGTTTCAGGTATACTTCCCATTTCACACGTAGAATGCTAAAAAGATGTTTATCAGGAGTTGATATTTAGGCTGGTTGCGGTGGCTCATGCCTGTAACCCAAGCACTTTGGGAGGCCAAGGCAGGCAGATCACCTGAGGTTAGAAGTTCAAGACCACCCTGGCTTGAACTGGGGAGGCGGGGGTTGCAGTGAGCTGAGATCACACCACCACACTCTAGCCTGGGAAATAGAGTGAGACTTTGTCTCAAAAAAAAATAAATAAATGGAATAAAATAAAATCATTGAGATTTAATAAAGTTAGTACCTTTTCTTGCCTCAAGGACATTCTTAAGTAATATTGGCGATTTTGTTGTTGTTGTTGTTGTGCATACATGATAGTGTAATGTAAACAGAATGAAAAAAGCAAACTATGTCTAAGTGTGATAATGAAGATAGTTTTGACTTGTGGAACCTCCTAGAGGGTCTCAGGGACCCTGAGGAGTTCGTGGACCACACATTAAGTGCCTGCTCTAAATGCCGGGAAATGAAATTGTTCGGTTATGAGTATTCACATCTTCAGATTTCCTAGAGAATGTCAAATTGTTTTCCAAGTAGTTGTAACAATTTCTACTTCTATAAGGAATGTAAAAGAATTCTCATTTCTCTGCATTCTTGCCAACATTTGATGTGACCAGAGTTTTGCATTTTGGCCAACATGGTGCATGTGCATGAGCACCTCACTATGGTGTTAATTTGCATTGGCCTGTTGAGTATTTTTTTAAAATATATCCTAATGGGTTATTTGTGTTCCTTCTTCCATCAAGCACATAAGTGTTTTGCTTAGTTTTCTCTTGATTTTTGGCTTTCTGACGTTATATACAGGCATTCTTTGCATGATACGGATTCCTCCATCCTTTTCTCCTTCCAGAATCCTTACCCTTTATTTCTTTCTTCTCTTCTTTTATCCTGGGATCTGTGACCCTTCTCTACAGAAATCATACATTTTCAAGAATTTTTTTTCAGTTTCTTCTTATGTCTTGCAAGGGCTGTGGTCGCTGGTATTGCGAGGTAGTCCACATCTCTTCTCCTCCACCCGTCTACTGATGTGCGACAGTACACTCTGGTGTGTCAGTGTCTGGCAGATCTCCAGGGGAGGGAGGGAAGGGTGAACTCTGGACGCTGGACGTCTCCCACTAGGATTTTGTCCCAGGCTTTTGTTTTCTCCGAGGCCTAAGCTCATTATGTAGATTATATGTGGATAGGTAAGGGAGAGAAAGGAGAGCTTTTGATGGAGGAGAGAGAACATACAGCCTTCTCTGTGACTGGGGAAGGGGAGATTATTGGAGGAAATGCAAGCAGCAGAAACCGGCACCTCCAGCCCTGGAAACTCCCTGGGGGAGGGGCAGCATCTCAGAAGACAGGGGTATTTCAGCCTCAGCAAAGATTACCATGCCCCAAGGACCTGTGGAAGAGGAAGACGCCAATCTCCAAGGGTCTTCTCCAACTAAGGACAACGTGGATGCCAGCACTGACCATGGGAATTGGGGGCTGTTCAGTTTCCTGGGTACCACATGGACCTCAGCTGGCTGGGGGATGGGATGGGAGATAAAACAGAGAGTGACTTTGCTGTCATCCCAGAGAGATGAGCTTTAAACTTAGATTTTAAAGAGAATAAAGAAATTGGTATTTCTTACACACAACTTGAGGGACTAATGTTTATGCCCGTTAAAATCGTAGCTTTGATTTTATTTCTTATGAACAAATAATGCTGGCTTTATAATGCTGAGAACACTCCCTTCCTTTCTGGCCCTGAGTTAAAATGTCCAAACTTCCTACTTTGACAACTATAACAGGTCCATGACCAAATCAATCAAGGAATCTGTGATCTGTGGACGTGTGTGGGATCCAGGAATCTGCAGTTTAACAAGTCCCCAAGTGATTCTGACGCTAGAACCCATGTTTTATTTAACGCTAGATTTCTCTAAGTGGTTGGTGAGAGATAAAGTTTCATTCAGTCCTGCTTCCATATTTGTCAGGCAAAACTGTTGCCAGGATTGAAGATTCGTTTGCAATGTGCCCAGCCTAAAGTAGAGAAGATCAATTAGGGATGTGTTCTATTATTATGATCACTAGGGAGGGCGACACTTGGGTTAAATTTTAAAGGTTGAGCAAAAATTGGCCAAAGAATGATGAAAAGGAATATTTGGGCCAGAGATCAGCATACCCATGTAGCAGGTGTTCCTGAGGGAGCCTGCTGGAGAGGTGAGCAGGGACCAGTCTCATATGCCAGGTTTGTAAATGGCACATGGCACGTGTGGCAAATGGATTGCAAGGAGGAGGGATTGGAGCCACAAAAGGAGTGAAGGGTTATTCTAATAATACAGCCTTGGATCCCTGACAGCCAGTGCTGCATGAGTCTTCTAATACTCCTTTTGGCTTTTAAATCCATGCTTTAGTTGTTGCCTTCCTTGAAGACATGGCTGGGGGTGTCATCTTAGTAATTATAACCATCAGTTATTATTACACTGACAGTGTCTAGTGGGAGGAAGAGTCCACTAGATCCCATGGCTGGAAATCTGAAGAAAGAAAGCTGACATGCGTTATAAAATCACAAGAATGACCAGCACCATCTCCACAGCTGTGGAATCCTAGGTGGTACCAATGGGATTGGAGCAAGCAAGTTACTCTCTTTGATTCTCTTCCTAAGGTAGGTGACCCCAGGGTATGTGAAACATCCCTGACTTGGGGAGCAGCCATCAAGTCACAGGGAATGGGTAGTATCCCTACCCTGTTCAGAATACAACCTGCCAGCCACCTCAGTGAAAAGTAGATAAAGCCAGAGGAAGCTGCCTAAACCTACTGCCTCCCTCCCCAAGAAATCGGATGGAATTTTGCTGTAGATTTCACACCCTAAGCCCCTCTATGATACCGCACTTGTAGCCTCTGATTTTTATCTCTTTATTTACTGCTATCCCCAGGATCTAGAACAGTGTCCATTACATCTTAAAAGCTGAAATACTTGCTGTCTGAACGAGTAGCCTCAGAGAAGATGAGTCTTCTGCAGGCTCATCCTTCTGTGTACTCCCAGCTCACCTCATTTTTTCCACCTCCTGTCTCTACACCTCAATCTCACTTTCTATTGGAGGCTTCTCGCAGCTGATAAAGGGGCTCAAGTCTCTCTCATGTAAAAATAGAAACACTCTCTGGCCCTCTAGCTGATAGTCTAATTACCTTGGCTTATTTCTATTTATTCCTCATGCTTCTCCCATGACCTCTGTCTCCCCCACTCCCCTGGAAGGGCCCTCGTCAAGGTTGTGAGTGGCTATACTACTGAGTCCACTGTTGGCTTTTTAGCCTTTATCTCAGCTTTTGTATAAGCTGCTTCCTTCCCAAACCTTTCCTCTCTTGGGGGAGGAAACATTGTGCTTTACTGGTATTTCTCCAGATTTTCAGATCATTGTGTCCTATTCTGCCCGCAACCCTGGGTTCTTCTGTCTACTCCCTAAACTTGGGGTTCCTGAGGGCTCCACCCTCAGGCCTTTCTCTTCTCACTTCCTATGCTTCCTGAGGGATTAATATGACCCATATGCTGAGGGTGCACAGATATTCATCTCCAGTTGCACTTCCATTCCCAACTCCAAACTTTTCCTGAGTGGCTCCACATGAATGCTTCCCAGGAGACCCAGTGACTCGAGGAAACCAATCACAGAATCCCATCTTTGGGGAAAGTCTATTTCCTGAGACCACTTGGGTACCAGCAACTATACCTGTCAAGATGTAGAATTTATTAGGATGAATGGAAAAGCAGAGAAGAAGCACTCAGATAACCAGAGGAAGCAGCTACTGCAGCACCGCAGGGGGAATGAAGGAAGAGGTTGCTGCTAATCGAACCCAGAAACTTTGAGCAGAGCTGGGGAGAGCTGAGACTCAGACCCTGCAGAGGCCACAGCCAGCTGGGGGTGAAAACTCAGCGGAAGCCACAGAGCTGGCACTCAGGACTCTGAGGAGGGCCCTGAATGGCTTGTGCTGCTATTTCTGAAGGGATACAAGGGGCTGATTCTTGGAGCTGGGACTTCAGCATCTTCTCCTGCTGCCAGGAGAATGAACACTTGCTGGCACCCTGTGGGGGAAAGGCGCGTCCTCTCCTCCTCCAGCCTTCCGTTACCCTCTAGAGGCCTCTGTTGGTAGAGCCTGGTGGGCACCCCGCCAGAAAGGGGGCAGTGGTTTTCAGAATTCACAAGGATGAATTTGGAGGTGAACTGATGATTAGCGTTCTGTCATTCACCTCTGAGTCTGCTCCTTCCACTGTGTATCCTGACGTCCTAAGTAATGATTTATCTGCTCACGCTCCATGCCAGAAAAGTGAAGTCATCCTGGATTCCACTCTCTCATATCCAATAGCCAATAAATTCGACTTCCTATTTATTTATTTATTTAGAGACAGGGTCTTGCTCTGTCTTCCAGGCTGGCCTGCACTGGTGTGGAATGAGACCGCAACTCCAAATAAATAAATACATACATACATAAATACATTTGTTCCTTCCTGTATGTCCCCAGTGCCTCTGCATTCTTTTTTCTTTTTTTCTTTTTGATGGAGTATCACTCTGTCATCCAGACTAGAGTGCAGTGGTGTGATCATGGCTCACTGCAGCCTTGATTTCCCCAGGCTCAGTTTTTGTATTTTTAGTAGAGATGGGGACTCACCATGTTGCCGAAGCTGGTCTCGAATTTCTGGGATCAGGCTATCCACCCACCTTGGCCTCCCAAAGTGCTAGGATTACAGGCATGAGCCATCGCACCTGGTCCTTTCTTTCTTTCTTTCTTTCTTTCTTTCTTTCTTTCTTTCTTTCTTTCTTTCTCTTTCTTTCTTTCTTTCTTTCTTTCTTTCTTTCTTTCTTTCTTTCTTTCTTTCTTTCTTTCTTTCTTTCTTTCTCTTTCTTTCTTTCTTTCTTTCTTTCTTTCTTTCTTTCTTCTTTCTTTTTTTTCTGCTAGAGAAAGTGTTGGTTTTATTATTCAAAGAATACTTTGGAAATGACGCATAGACATCAGTGCCATTTTGGAAATGACACAAATAACAATTGACCAACTAGTTTGCCTTGCATTTTTATTTTAGTTTTGTAAAATATATCAAAAGGCAGATGGGTTTGCACTCATTTTGACCCTTGTCATCATCAAACTGAGCAACTGCTGCAATACCTTTTACCTGACCATTTTGACTTAAGTGTTCTTTCTAAAGTGCTAATTGGTAACATTGTGCCAATGTTGCACACCTGTTTATGGCTCTTCCTCACAACATCAGATGCATTCTAAGACTTTATCACCTTGCCTTTGCCTCCCTCTTCATCATTAACTGCCTCTGACCTTATACTTTCTCCGTGCACATGGTCCCAAACACTGCACTCTCACTCCCCCGTCCATGTCTGTAAGTGGGGCGCCTCTTTGAAATGCCTACCTGTCATCCCATATCCAGGCTGCCTGGCGATCTCCTTCTCATGCTATTAAATCTGGCTGCTGTTGTCTTTCCTGAGAAGCCTTCCCTAAACTCCCAGGTTAAGTTGATGGTTCATTTCTTTGTGACCATTGTTTGTTTCCGTCATGTTATTGACCACACTGAATTCTGTATTTTCATTAATGAGTCTGATTCCAGATCTGAATTAGGATTGGATTCAGCAGTAAGTGAGAGAAAATTAAAAAAGACAGTAGCTCATACAGTGTCAGTGCTTATTTTCACATAGAAGTCATGTGCAAATCGGCAGTGCCTGGTCGACATGGCTTCCCTGGTCCAGGGAGATGCAGGGCTTACCTTGTTGATCCACTTCCCTTAATGCACAACTTCCACTTCCTGGTCCACAATGGCTATTCTAGCTCAGCCTGTTAGGTTTGTATTCTGACCAGCAGAGAGGAGAAACAGAGAGTGAAGGACGCATCTCCTTGGTCCAAGGCCACTTCCTCTCCAGACTCAAACTTGTAAGAACAGGGTTATGTTAGTTTGCCAGGACTGCCATAACAAATTACCACAAACTTGTGGCTTAACACAACAGAAACTTATTCCCTCACTGTTTTAGAGGCCAGAAGTCTAAAATCAAGGCATCTGCAGGGCCATGATCCCTTTGAAGCCTCTAGGGAAGGACTCATTCCATGCCTTTCTCCCATGCTTTAGTGGTTGCTGACAATCTTTGGTGTTCTTTGACTTGTAATGCGTCACTTCCACCTCTGCCTCCACCTTCTTTCTGTGTCTTCACATGGCCTCCTCATACAGATAGCAGTCACTGAATTTAAGGGCCACCTTAATCCACTGCAACTTCATCTTAACTAGTTACAAATGCAAAGACTCCATTTTCAAATAATGTCAAATAATTATGTTTTGGGTACACACGAATTTTGGGAGGACACTCCTCCCAATGAGTATTCAACTCATTACAAGGGTCTTATCTCTCCATCTTGCAACATGAGGCACCATGTCTAGGACATAGTAGGAGCTTAACAAAAAGTTTTCAGAATTGAATACAACTGATTACTGGCTTCCAAGGTGTTTGGTTTCAGTTCTCTTCAATTAACATTCACTGAATTCCTTTTTCCATTTTGGTTGGTTAATCATTTTGTAACATTTTCTCATGTAAAATTAGAATCAAGTCAGCATGGGATGATTTCCTGGTAATTTATCCAAATTATATACCACTTTATCCTGGTAAAGTGAAATAATTCTTTGAAATATTAGGACAAAATTATGACAAAATATAGTCATCCCTTTCCTATTGCTCAGTCCTGCTCCCTAGATGCAAATCCTGTGAACTTTTCCAGCTGGGTCTTGAGGTATTGAACTCCATGTTTCTAAGTAACATGTGCACACCACAATCCTTTGGGTCATCAGTTTTAGGCATTGCAGCTGAGCTGCCACGGTCCCACCTGTTCCCTTGGGCTTCACCCCTCAGTGCAGCTTGCCTTCTTCTAGCTGGCAATATCTTCATCTCTTTGCTGGAGAATTTTCTTCAAAGACTGCTCACCTGTGCACAGGAGCAGGCATGAAATGTCAGGCAATTTCCCCAAAAGCAGATCCAACCTGGCAGGACTTGGTGTATAAATCCCCCCACTCCCTCACCCTTGCAGTGGGCTAACTCAGACAGGTGCTGCACCATTCTCCAGAGCTTCTCTGAGGGATTGAGACATAGTCTCCTTAAGGGGTTTCTGCACCATTATTGGTGGCTTCCCTTCCTGTCACTCTCTCCTCTCCTCTATGGTGTTTTCTGTATCTCCCAAGCAAGCTTTTAAAAAATACTTTTTATTGTAGTAAAATGCACAGAACATAACATTTATCATCTTAATCATTTTAAGTGTACAGTTTGGTATCATTAAGTACCTTCACATTGTTGTGCAACCATCACTACCATCCATCTCCAGCACTTTTCATCATCTCTAACTGAAACTCAGTATCCATTAAACAATAACTCCCCATTCCCTCTCTCCCCCAGGCCCTGGCAATTCCTTCAAATAAGCTTTTGCATTAATTCTTGTCTCTGGGTCTGCTTTAGGAGAAACTCAAGCTAAGACAGACATAATTATTGATCTTCTGTCATGGTAATTAATTCATGACTTTATTCAACTAGTATTTATTAAAAATCCCCTAGGTGGCAAGCAGTAGTCTATAAGTTACATTATATTTGTTAGAAAATGTTATAAAGAAAAATAAAGCAGAGTAGGATGATAAGAGTGCTACAGTTTGGGGGAGCATTATTGCTGATACATTGGACAAAAGCAGAGACATTTAAACAGGGACTTGAATGAGATGAGTGAGTGGGTCACGTCCTGTCCGGGGAAGGGAGTTCTAGGCAGAGGCACCTGCTAGAGGTAGGAATAAACTTGGATGAGGATTCAGCATTCTTATTCTTCCCACCTGCAGGCATACACTTCCCCTTCAGTCTTCTCAGTACAGTTATAGCACATGCTTTGGATAAGTTAATAGTTGATTGTTCCATTATTTGGCTTATGCAAATATTGTTGACTGCTAACCCATCCAATGTACAATTTTTGCTCTTGTACAAACTTTTGTTTTGTTTTTTCCTGGAGCTAGAAATGCTTTTAATGTGCTTAGTTTAGTACAGATAAGGATTTTATCAGAGAAGCAGAACCACTAGGGTTTCTAAAAATTATTATTATGAGTTCTCCTTTTTTTCCTGGATATCTTTTCCCTGAAGCTTTCTGTTTTTCTGCCCCTTCTCTAGTTATGGCACATGGGACATGGCTGTCCTCCTGGGACTTCTATCCCCTGTTTCTCTGATAGATCACTAATTTCTGCATCCAGTCTTCCCCTTTATTGGCTCACTCCCCCATCTATCTGTTTATTGGTGCGTATGCACGTGTTTATTGCTGCAACTCATCTTCTCGTAGCTTCTAGAAAATAGTGCATAAGAGATAGAAACAAATCTACCTTCAAATTTGGTTGACAGGTGAAGTATTAATTCTGAACTAAAAGTTATTTTTCCCCTCAGAACTTTAAAGAAATTTTCCCACAGCCTTCTAACATCTGATGAAATTCTTGAGAAATCCGATGTCATTCATATCCCTAGTTCATTGCATGTAACCTACTTTCCTTCCTTCCTTCCTTCCTCCCTCCTTTCTTTCCTTCCTTCCTTCCTTCCTTCCTTCCTTCTTCCTTCCTTCTTCCCTCCCTCCCTTCTTTCCTTCCTTTATTCCTCCCTCCCCCTTCTTCCCTCCCTCCTTTCCTCCTTCCTTCCTTCCTTCCTTCCTCTCTTTCCTTCTTTATTCTGATTATTATTTTTAACCACATGTTGTAAAGTTGCATGATTAAGGTTCTTTGCTGTGGACCTTTTAAAATTCATTGCATTGGTTATTAAATGGGCCCTTTTAATCTGCCTAGATTGGAATTTTCCTATATTATTTCTTTGTTAATATCATCCTATTCATTTTTTTCTCTTCTCTATGGGACTTCTGTTAGTTAACTCTTGGTCTCCCTGAATTGGTCATTGAATTTACCTCCCTGCCTCTCCACAGCTCATTTGTTTGTCCCTCCTCTTCCTCCTCCCCTTCCTCTTCTTCCATTTTTAAACTACTTTCTGGAATAGTTCCTTGACTTTATTGACTCTTCTATTGATTAAACAATTTTTGATGTTCATAATTTTATTTCATTTTTTAATAGGGTTTCTTATTCTCTAATTACTCTCATTTTGCTATTGGGGCTCTCTGTTCTCATTCCATGATGTCATTTCTTTTTCGTATCTCTCTAAAGATATTGATAGTCTTTGGAGCTTCTTTTCTGTTCTTCATATAATCTCTGCTTCCTGATTTAAAAAATAATTTATTTTGATCTTCATGTTAGATTCTTTCCTTAAAACATCTCTTGATATTTTGCTGTCTGTCTACATTTTGAAATTAAGGACTCAAGGGTTGATGTGAGGCTCTCTGATTACAGCAGGGCACTGATTCTGGACTTCACAGTAGGGTGGTGGGGCTGAAAACTGGCTTTTCCCCTGAGAGATACTCAACTGTATCTGTACATGTACTCAGGACTTTCTGTGTGTTAGCATAGAATTCTGTTTCTCGAATATTTTCCCATCTCCTGTCCTGCCACTGGCATTTGGGGACTGGGACTGGAAGAGGATGGTGAGGAGTGAGGGAGGATGAAGGTGTCTTTCTTCTGCAGACAGAGGTCATTCAGCCCCTCTCTTCAGCCTGGCAGCTGGCCCATGTTTGCCTGTGGGCCTCAAGGGCCCTTTTCTGAAGTCCATCCTGCAGGACCAAGGAAGGGCCATTCCTTGGCTGTGCAGGGTATGGGGAGAGGATTTACAAGCCTGACTATTCTGTATGAAAGCTTTCAGACAGGTCTCTTTTTCGTCTCTTCTCTCGCCCCATTTTCCCTCGGAACTCAATGCTTTCATTCGGGGCCTCCCAGGGTCCTGCAGTGACCAGCAAGCTGCCCAGCCTTCCTGGCCTGTGTGGGGGTGCAGCACTCTTTCACCCGCCATCTGACTTCTGGAATCTTGCTGTTGTCTCTCTGCTGCTAGAGATTCTTCTCTTCTCATTGTCTTTGTAGATTTACTCCTCTTTCATTATTTTCTTATGATATGACTGCTATTTCGGGAGAGTAGGTATCAATAGTCGTGCTCATTTCGCCTGTTTAGCTGGAAATTCGCCTATTTTACCATGCTGATTTGCATGAACAGTTGGTGGCTAATGCTATCACTGCACTTTAGACTGTTCTTCCACAGAATGTGTGCAGGGCTTCTGGCAACAGCAGAGTAAGGCAACGTTGAAGACCTTGAGCTCTGGGCTGTTTGCTTGGAGAAATCACATCCTCTTTGTTTCTCAGTTTTCTCATGTGTGAAATGGGGATTATGATAGTTCTGACCTTAGAGGTAAATTAGATAATGCTTGTAAAAATGCTTTGCCGTTTTGAGCACAGAATAACTGTTCAATAAATTGGAGCAATTATTGTTATGAATAAAATTAATGTATTCACGTATTACTCAGAGATAAGAATGTCTCTGCAAATATTATTACTATAGCTGAGATAGGACCCAGTGAGAAAAACACTCAATATTATAGACAGAAGTCCCTAATAATTACAACCAAGCAAGGTATTTATTAAGCACCTAATGGATACCGGTGTTATTCTAAACACTGTGGGGGAACACACAGAACACTATTCAGATGCAGAGTCTGAATAGGGAGCTTGCCGTTCAGATGGGGAGAACATTTAAGGAACAGCTAAGGCCTAAGTCATAAGTTACTGGCCAAAGTAGAATACAGACAGAAGGGAGAAGATGTGGGGGTTAGATTAGGGGACACATGGCTGCCTGAAAGATGGAAAATCTGGGCTGAATTTGGATGAAGAGGCATTCCTTGATGCATCAAAGAAAGAAAAGAATCATCCAGGTGGCAGAAACAGCAGGAGCCCAACAGGGTGGGAGGGAGAAGGCTTGTGTCTACAGAACACAGTGAGAAGAAAGCTCAGGTGACGGAGAAGCTGCTGAGGTAAGGCTGGATATTAAAGGTGTGATCAGACTCTGAACTGCTCAGAAAGTGTGACAGAGGAGCTGGCAGGCAATATAGCCAACACTGGCTTTTGAGCAGGGAGCAGCAAAACCCATGAGGTACAGGACGTACCCGATGCTTTACCATGGTCTCCAACCACCCGAAGGAGAAGGAGAACGCAGAGGGTGGACAAGGTCTCCAAACCTGCCTGAGAAGCGAGGGATGAGATGGATAAAAAATTGATGTGGATCATAAATATTGTAGGAGTGAAAGCACCAGATACACACAAGGATCGTGTTCAGGGAGCAGCTTCCCCTTCAGTTGCAGTGGGAAGAGCGCCTTTCTGGGGACAGAGGAAGGAGACAGAGGTGCATGCCTCCCATGGAGGGTGGGGCTCCTCTCAGGGTTGAGGGTTGCTGCTGCTCTGGAAAGCCCCGAGGTGGCAGGTTGAACCTGTACACGTGGTAGGGGTGGGGAGTGCGTCCTGTCTCAGCCTCGAGGCCGCTTCTCTGGCTTCCCCTTGGCTCCTGCAAGGGGAAAGACAGACTTGGTCTCTGCTAAACTCACTGGTCCTCGCTGACATCGAATTATTTTTCTTTTCTGTGTGCCTCACAAGCTTGTCCTCATGAGCCCCCTCTATGGGCACTTCTGTGCTTTGGGTTGACATTGAGAAGTCCCTGTGACCCTATGGGGTTTTCCTCTTTCATCCACCTGCTCCTCAGAGAAGTGGCACGGAGATCTTTCACCTACGACACGCAGCAAAGAGTTCTTGTACCGGAATATCTGTCGACTAACTCCCTTCGGAGGAGCAGAGAAAAGGAGAGACCAGGCTCTAGAGTCTCAGCGTCCGCTCTCAAGGGCACTCTCGCCGCAGCTCAAGCTGTTTCTCATCAGACCGTCTCTGGCAGTTTATTTCTGAACTGCTTAAGATTTTGCTGGGCTGTCTGGGGGTGGGGTATGTAGTGTGAGGGCAAGTTAAGAGCAAGTGAGGCAGAGGAGGGAAGTGAGAAAGGGCCTGCCCAGGGGTGTGTTGATAAATGTTTAACAGGGATGAAATCGAGGACGTTGATTTGTAAAGTTTGCTGATTTCTGTGGTGTCAACATTCTCCCCCTGGCCAATTTCAAGCTACAAACAGGATGTCAAGTGGCTAGCATAATTCCTAAATAAACTCACACAAGCTGGTTTGAACTTTCACCAGTGCATCCCTACTTCTGCTGTCTCTGGAAGTTTACAAGCCCAAGGTGCCATCATGCATTTTACCATTGTAAAAATAAACTAAAGGTTCCTCTTCAAAGACTTTCCTCCCCATTTAAATAGGAATAAATAGTAACTTCTTTTAGAAGCAAAATTTGTTCAAAGACCTGTGCTAACATTCTTAAATATCTGCTAGCTGTGATAAAGAAATCAATGTACTTTATGTTCTTAGCTCCCACAATTTAGTCTAAATATTTAACCTGGCATGGTTATACTGGTCCAAGCAAGCATTAGGTTGTAGCCTGTTCCTCTTCCTTATTTAAAGCTGTTTTTACCTTTCTCAGCATTCCACAAGTTACTCCCTTCTTCCTTTGTTCTCCTTTACCTTTGTCTCTTTTAAAAAGTTCTAAGTTGTTAGCCGACCAGGACAAATACAGAATGTGAGGTCCTGTTCCAGCCAATGAAAACTGGACACAGCAGTAGGGTGGACGTGTCAGCTTATAAATGACCCTGTCTCCTTTGTTCGGTGTACTCTCATGGCAAAACTGCTGGCGAGTGTACCCTTTCTGCAGAAAGTATAAAAATGGCCTTGCTGAGTAAATTAAATTTATGTTCAAGTGCTGTTTCTTTATGGTACTGGGGAACACGCCTTTCAAACCCTATCAACCACAGTGGAACTGAGTGTCTTGCCTCTCTGTGCCTCAGGTGGCCAAGAGCCTGGGTCTCACTGGCCCCAGGGCAGGTCACCAGTGCAGAAGTTATCAATTGGAAAGCTACATGGAGCATCAGAGAGTTACTTTGGGCTCTCTGAGTGCTGTGGGTACCGCCCAATCACGCAGCACAGTCAAGTGCAAGAATGAGGGAGGGACAGGAAGGAAACAAGGCTGTCACCTCAGAAACAAAGGGATCGGCTTGTTGGCAATTGATCCAGGTCTCTTTGCCTGCTAGGGATATAGACTGTTGCTCCTTTCACCAGCTGCAAGTTTTCTGATATTGCTCGAGCGTGCCTCGTTGGTTTACGATTGTGATGGCTAACATCAATCGAGCTTCGTTAACAGGCCAGGCACTGCACCGGCTGCCAAACAGACTTCATTCGCTAGTCTCTATAACAACCCTGGGAGGTAAGCACAATCTTTTTCCCTGCTTTAAGCAAAAGAAGACTGAGGCTTGGAATAAGTTGCATGCCGAGTGACATTTGGTAAGTGTAGAGCTGGGATTTGAAGCTGGTTTTGTTTGACTGCAGGCCCTTTCTGGAACTCTGGACATTAGTGATGTGGACATATCCTCTGCCATTTCTTATTTCTGGCTCTGTGAGATACAGACTCACCCCAGAAGCCAGATTGCCACATTCAGTTCTCCCAAGGCCTGTCTTCGCTCCAGCACCACTGCAGTCAGTGGGGAGTATGGAAGCCCAGGTCGACTTCACCTTGAGGATAGTGGCAAGGAAATGCCACCCTCTGCTATGGAAACAAATTAATTCCTGCCAGAGGCAGAGGAGGATGTCCACCTGAGAAGAATACTCACTTTAAGGAGTAATTTGTCTCTGTGTTGCTGAGAAGACCAGAGGGTCCCTTGGCCCTTACTGCAGAGTCAAGTGTGCTCTGTAGAAGGCTGTCAGGGGCCTCTGATGCACAGAGTAACTCATGCGAGATAAGCTACAATCCAATGGGCTGTAAGACACCATTACCGCGTCACAAAATGGCAGAAGACTTGAACGACTGATAAAGAACAAGGGGCCCTCCCAGCACTTTGAGAGCTGATCCCCTGAGGTCAGGAGTTTGAGACCAGCCTGGCCAACATGGTGAAACCCCGTCTCTACTAAAAATATAAAAATTAGCTGGGCGTGGTAGCGGGTGCTTATAATCCCTGCTACTCAGAAGGCTGGGGCAGAAGAATCACTTGAACCCGGGAAGTGGATGTTGCAGTGAGTCGAGATTGTGCCTTTGCACTCCAGCCTGTGTCATGAGAAACTCCATCTCAAAAAAAAAGAACAAGGGACCTAAACAGAGCAGGCTGAGGCATGTCAGGGTGTCCCCACAATACATGTGTAGACCAAAAATAAAATTCTAAGGCCTCTAACAGACTGAATGGAACCCCCTCTTGGCCAATGGGATCCCAAAGAAACCTAAAAAGCTAGTTAAAGCCATAATGGGAGTGGAGGGAGGTGGGCACGGTGGCCCACGCCTGTAATCCCAGCACTTTGGGAGGCTGAGGTGGGTGGATCACCTGAGGTCAAGAGTTTGAGATCAACCTGACCAACACATCTCTACTAAAAATACAAAAAATTAGCCGGGCGTAGTGGCAGGCACCTATAATCCCAGCTACTCAGGAGGCTGAGGCAGGAGAATTGGGAGAATGAACCTGGGAGGTGGAGGTTGCAGTGAGCCAAGATTGCTCCATTGCACTCCAGCCTGGGCAATAAGAGTGAAATTCCATCTCAAAAACCAAACAAACAAAAAACAAACAAACAAACAAACAAAAAACAGCCATGATGGGAAGCGGGGGTCAGACATGCTCATCGTAGCCTCCCTCCTTTGGAGTTGAGACACAACTGACCAGCATTAACACTATAACAGAGATCTTAAGACTGATGAAACAGACTCTGTAGCAATAGGATACCAAATTTTAACCTGACTCTGGTATAGCATTACATGACAGATAGCAGGCTGTGAAGGAAATAAAAGTATTTTACCTCCAAATATATTTCTTTGGCATATTTTGAAATGGCCCTGCAAAGCTGTCTCTTGTGGGGGAAATTTAGTCTGCAGAGAATCTCCTTCCCTTACTAGATCCTTTCTGGAGAGTCTGACACCTTTTAAGGTCCAATAAGAGATATTCACATATCTTCTCTCTGACGCCTGCTACCTGGAGGCTTCATCTACCTGACAAGAACCTTGGCTTCCACAACCCCTCTTACTTTAACTCAAGTTGACTTCAACTTTTCAGGCAGAGCTTCACTCTTTCAACCAACTGTCAATCAGGAAATCTTTGAATCTACCTGTAACCTGGAAGTCCCCCTGCTTTAAGATGTCCCACCTTTCTTGGCCACATCGATGTATACATTGCATGTATTAATTTATATATTTTCCTGTAACTTATGCCTCCCTAAAATGTATAAAACCAAGCTGCAACCCAACTACCTTGGGCACATGTTCTCAGGACCCTCTGAGGCTGTGTCAGGTCCTGGTCTTCAACCTTGGCAAAAGAAACCTCTAAATTGATTGAGACCTGTCTCAAATACTTCTTGGTTTACTCATGGAAGATGCAATTTCAAGTGACTACAACAGATTATGTAGACAGAAGGCTCCACACCCTGGAAAAAGCAACTTCATCAAGCTTTCAATGCTCAACAGACACATCCCTTAAAAGTTCTCTGCTCTATCTGGGTGAGGTGGCTCATGCCTGTAATCCCAGCACTTTGGGAGGCCAAGGTGGGAGGATCACTTGAGGTCCGCCATTTGAAATCAGCCTGGTCAACAGGGTGAAACCCCATCTTTACTAAAAATACAAAAATTAGCCGGATGTGGTGGCACTCACTTGTAATCCTAGCTACTCTGGAGGCTGAGGCAGGAGAATTGCTTGAACCTGGGAGGTGGAGGTTGCAGTGAGCCGAGATTGCGCCACTGCACTCCAGCCTCAGTGACAGAGCGAGACTCCATCTCAAAAGAAAGAAAGAAAGACAGAGAAAAAGAATTCTATGCTCCATTTGTTTGGTGACTGTGAGGCCGAATCTTATACTTCCTCATCGTTCTAGCACATCTTCCCTCCGCTGCACACACGATTTCCTCATTTTCCATCCTCCATGGCTTTGCTCACCTGTGTTCTCCTTAGAATGGCCCCCCCATATCATCTTCTGTACAAACCATCACACTTCCTTCCAGACTCAGCTTGAATGCTGCCAAGAACCAAGGGAGATTCTGATTCTCTCCCTACTCCCCACACTCCCTGCTGGAGGGATCTTTCCTCTTCTGTGCTCTCTTAGCAAGTCATCTGCATCTTCCTATAGCATGTTCTCATCTATGTTGTATTTAGGTGCAGGGAAGCTTCTTGAGGGCATGACCCGTGTATAACTTGTCACTGCCCTCACCACAGCATCTGGCATGGCTCCTTGTGCATAAGTGAAGACTCAAGGTATTTGCTGAGCAAGATATTTAATTTTATTTTACAGCAGGACCTACCTACCAAAAATTAAACCTGGGCAATGACCTGAATGGGCCATCCTGCTGGGCACACCTCTCCCATTGAGGCATTACTACTCAGTCCCTTGTGAATTTGGTGATTATGGATTCTTCCCCAAATATGTGTTCATCCTTAGATGAACCAATGCAATTCAATTTATTAATCTTTAAAACAGACTCAGACACATCTGAACTTTGTTATGGCCACCTTAAGGCACAGCCTCATACAGTATAATGCCTCTGGCTAACCTTCTGACCATTAATCTTCCTCAGAGCTTTTGCATTAAGAGCAACAGTCTCAATTAGGCGAGAAAAGTCCAGGATAATGCGTTCAGTGCTGCACTTTAAACTGATTAAGCACAGAATCTAGCCATGCAGGGGATCCCAGACATCTAAATGTGGAGTTGTATCAAATTTAAAGTACCTTTTCTTAGTCTGGTTGTAAAAATCGCGTCTGTCGACTTTACTTTCTACTTTGTTGAGGAGCAAGAAAGCTGAGGGCAGAGCAACCCAAGCTGCATAGGGGACTATCTGCGTTCTAAGAGGAAAATGCAGCATGTCTATCTGCAAAGAGAAGAATCAACTCCGTGCTCCTCATCGTGATGTCTGAGGCGCCAAAATGTAATGGGAGAACTCTAGGAGAGATGGAAAAGCAAATTACCTGCCTGGTGCCTGGAAACCATGGCAGTCCCAGAACATGGGCATTAACAAGCCTGCAGCGCCTCCAGCTCTGATTGCCTGCCTGCTCTAGCCTCCAGGCACCACAGTCCAGTGGCCCAGCACATGGTGTTAGCATCCTACAAACAGGCTGGCTGATCCCTGCAGGGCCGGAAGAGAGGGGACTCTCTGCCTCTGCCTCTTGCTCTGCTGGAATTTGGATTTGTAGCTCTGGGCCTAATGATGTCCTCAGGATGAGGAAGGAAGCTACATCCGTCTCCCTGTGGCCCATCTTGAAGGTCACCTGCAGCTTTGGTGGACACTTGTGGCTTCTGGATTTCTTTCTTTCTTTCTTTCTTTCTTTCTTTCTTTCTTTCTTTCTTTCTTTCTCTTTCTTTCTTTCTTTCTTTCTTTCTTTCTTCTTTCATTCCTTCCTTTCTCTTTCTTTTCTTCCTTCCTTCCTTCCTTCTTTTCTTCCCTTCCCTTTTCTTCCCTTGCCTTCCCTTTCTCTTTCTCCTTCCTTCCTTCCTTCCTTCCTCCTTCCTTCCTTCTTTTCTCCTTCCTTCCTTCCTCCTTCCTTCTTTTCTCCTTCCTTCCTTCCTCCTCCCATCCTTCCTTCCTTTCTCCTTTCTTCCTTCCTTCCTTCTTTTCTTCCCTTCCCTTCCCCTTTCTCTCTCCTTCCTTCCTTCCTTCCTGCCTGCCTGCCTTCCTTCCTGCCTTCCTTCCTTTCTTTTCTCCTTCCTTCCTTCCTTCCTTCCTTCCTTCCTTCCTTGTTGCTTGCTCTTTCTTCATGGAGTTTCCCTCTTGTCGCCCAGGCAAGAGTGCAGTGGCACTATCTCAGCTCACTGCAATCTCTACCTCCCAGATTCAAGTAATTCTCCTGTCTCTGCCTCCTGAGTAGCTGGTATTACAGGTGCCTACCACCACGCCCAGCCAATTTTTTGTATTTTTAGTAGAGACAGGGTTTTATCATGTTGGCCAGGCTGGTCTCAAACTCTTGACCTCAGGCGATCCACCCACCTCCACCTCCCAAAGTGCTGGCGTTACAGGCATGAGCCACCATGCCCGGCCTGAATTCGTTTTTCATTGCTGCACAACAAATGACACACATGTAGCGGTTAAAACAACACCCATGGATTAGCTCATAGCTTCTGTGGGTCAGTGAGGATTCTGGATGACTTAGCTGGGTTGCCTGTTCAGGGTCTCAGGCTGATGTCACAGTGTCACCTGGGATTGCAATCTCATCTCAGGCTTGGGGTCCTCTTCCACACTTTCTAGTAATTGGCAGAATTCAGTTTCCTGTTTTAAGACTGAGGTATCCATTTTCCTGGGGGCTGTTCGCAGCGGTCACTCTGAGCTCCTGCAGACTGCCCTCAGGACCTTGCCCTGTGGCCCAATCCATGTCACACCTCCAGGAGAGTGTCTACTGCTGCTTCTTGTCTATTTCTTGGCTCATCTGATGAGGTCAGCACTGCCCAGGGTAGTCTTCCTTTTGGTGAACTCAAAGTCAACTGATTACGAACCTTAATTAAATTTGCAAAATCTTTCCTGCCATATAACAAATTCACAGGAATGCTATCCCATCACAGTCATGGTCCAGGCTACACTCAGGGAGATGGATTATACATGGTGTGTGCACTGGGAGGGGTAGCTTGGAGCCACCTTTAGAATTCTAACTACCACAGCTTCTTTCATCAAGCTCCAGGTGTCTGCCTGAGGGATGTCTCTGGCCACAGGAGCACCGGGGAAGCCTGAAGTGCAAGGAATTTAACACCACCAGGGGGCACTCTCAACAGTGAGGGAAGAAAGTGGGCGCATAAGTACCCTGGCCTTCTGGTCCCTTGGTGAGACAACTCTGAGATGTGTTTTGCCCAGTTTCACAAGGGTCTCCAAGAAGGAGTGAACTCCAAGTCCTACAGCAGCACTCCACCTGATAAAATTCCCTTGAGTAGCTTTCCTTCCTTGTCTGACTCAATTCTCCATCCTTCACCATACTTCCGGGGACCACCTCTTAAATACTATTTGCACCCAAATCAGGATCTCAGCATCTGCTACTGGGAGAACTTATACTAAGTCAGGAACTTTATTCCTCATGTCCCTTTTTCCTTTCCCATAGTAGCCTTGTCAAAACATTTCACTCTCCTCAGGGTCTCTACTGCTTCATCCCACCCCGGCCCTCAGGAAATGACCCAGCTTTCTGACTGAATCTAAAAGGTGGAGGCTGCTTCTGCTTCCCTGACGTCTCCCTCAGGATTTCCTTCCCCACTCACTACATGTATCTTCCTTTCCTTGTGTGCAGAGAATGAAGGGCTCCTTTCCTGCACAGGTCAGATTCCATCCCATCCTTTCTACCTTGGGACCTTACCTTGGCTGCCATCCTTTTTCTTTTTGGGTTCACTCCCTCTCAAGCTACTAGCTCTTCTCCTTCTCTCAAATACAAAGGCTCACATCTCCCCTGAAACAATGTTTTCTTTTGTTCAGTAACACCTAAGCCACCCTCCTTCAAAATGAGGTCAGTTCTCTCAGCCTCTACTCATGCATGGTCATGGACTCTCCAAGCCCAAGTCGCTTCCTCCTGTCTCCCTACCTGCCAGAAGCTGCCGCCCCAGTGGGCCCCAGTTGTGGCTTCTTTTCCTTTCCATTTTTCTGTTTTTCTTTTCTTTTCTTTGTCTTCCTTCTTTCCTTCTTCTTCTTTTTTATTTTAGAGACAGGGTCTCCCTCTGTTGCCCATGCTGGAGGCCTGGCTGTGTTTCTTTCCCTTCTCCTTGTCTCTCCGACCTACACACTCGTCCACCAGGTGAAGGCCCTGAAACACTAAAGCTCAGCCCACAGCTCAGTCAACAGAGGCAAGGACAGAAGAGTCCCAGAGGCAAACAGGAGACAGAGGAGCTGTAGCTTTAGTATTCTGTTCAGAACGGCTGCCTGGCACCCATATCAATAGACTGATGCTCTTCTGATGAAATCTCCCATGGCCTCAGGGAAGAGCCTGGGAGGCAGAGAACAAGTGAAGCAGCTTGACTTCTCCAGGGCTGATCCTCAGTGTGCAGAACAGGTCGGCTGCTGCTCTCGGGAGAGAGCTGGGGAAAGCCCCTGCTCCTCCGGGAGAGGGCAGGAGGCCCTAGCAAGCTTCTCAAGAGCCTTCTCCCCGCTGCCTTTACTTCTGCCCGGCCTCAGCCTCAGGGGTAGCCGAGTGGGGGCTGCTGGGGTGGGCCTGGTGCAGATCTCAATCAGGGGCGTTCCTGCCTCGGCCTGCACCTCTGGGCAGAAGCCACGCCCAGGGCGCTCTGCTCTCAGGGAAGGCATGGGGAATCTCATGGGACTGCTGAGCTGGCAGAGCAGGGGTGGCATCGCTGAGGTGGAAAAGGTCGTAAGCTGAGTTGCATTAGGGAGATGGATTTCCTGCTCTTTTCCACGTCTCATAATTAATACAGAAGCCTGAACAGCGTGCATGGCAAGCAGGCCCACAGGAAGTGCGGCAGAAGGGCTGCGGGAAGCCCGGGACTCCTCTGAGCGCCTGCTTTTCCTCTTGCGGGGGCGGCGGGGGTGGGGGTGTGGTTCTGAAATCCATGCCAGCTGCAGATATTCCACAAGTCTGATGACGAGAGACTGAGGAGGCAGGGTGCACTGCACACACACAACGTCAAACAGCCGGGCCTTCTCCTCTGCACCTGCTTCTCCATTTCCCACAGCAGTCCTGACAGTGGCTTGTTCCCAAAGGCAGGAGAAGGGAGGTGGGTAAGGGGGTGTCTTATCATTGTGAGCATGGTGCATGCGAGGCGCGATGAGGACTGGATAAGGATACAGTGGAAACGGTTGTGCCTGTGGGGCCCGAGAAACGTAGGTTCAAATCCTGGCTCCACCACTTCCTGGTGTTTGGCATGTGATTCTCTTCTAGAGTTTCTGCGTCTTCATTTATAAAGCTGGAGCGTGACACCTGCACTCATTTATTTAATGAACAATATGAATATATGTAAATCCACACTAAAGTGTATTCTAGGTGCTAAAAGTAAAGCAGTGAACAAAACAAAGTCTCTCCTCTTAGGATTTGTTTTTGTTTTTGTTTTTGAGACAGGGTCTTACTCTATTGTCCAGGCTGGAGAGCAGTGGAGCTACCATAGCTCACTGCAGCCTCCAACTCCCAGGCTCAATCAATCCTCCTACCTCAGCCTCTCAAGTAGCTGGGACTACAGGTGTGCTACCATGCCTAGCTAATTATTTTGCTTTATTTTTTGTAGAGTCTCCCTATGTTGCCCAGGCTGGTCTCAATCTCCTGGGCTCAAATGATTCTCCCACCTTGGCCTCCCAAAATATTGGGGTTACAGGGATGAGCCACCATGCGTGCCCATAGCATGTTTATATTCTAATGTGAGAGAGTTGAAAACTCAATAAATATATGATGTATCAAGTGGAATAACACTATGAAGAAAAATAAACAGGATAAGTGGATTGAGAGTGACAGTGATGTATGTGTGCGTTCATGGGAAGGGGTGTTTTTTATCTTTTAAGGATGGGCAAGGAAACTATCTCTGATGGGTGATGCTTGAACAGAAACTGGAAGAAAGTGAGGTCCCATGTAGATGTCCAGGCACAGGCAAGAGCAAGGTCAAAGGTGCCAAGTGGACGAGCACCTGGCACATTCAGAGACCATGGAGACCCTCTGTGCGAGGACCGGAGGTTTATGTTCTCTCAGATGCATGCATGGAAATCTCAACTCTCCAGGTGATAACATAAAGAGGCGGGGCCTTTGGGGGGTGACTAGGAATAGGATTAGTGCCCTTATAAAGGAGACCCCAGAGGGATCCCTTGCCCCTTCTGCCCTGTACAGTTACAGTGAAAAGCCAACCATCTATGAAGCCGAAGACAGGCCCTCACCAGACACTCAATCTACAGAAACCTGGATCTTGGACTTCCCAGCCTCCAGAAATAAATAAAAGAAATAATTTTTTTGGTTCATATGCCACCCAGTCCATGTTTTTTTTTCTTCTTCTTCTTTTTTTTTTTTTTCTTTTTGAGACGAAGTCTCGCTCTGTCACGAGGCTGGAGTGCAGTGGTGTGATCTTGGCTCACTGCAACCTCCGCCTCCCAGGTTCAAGCAATTCTCCTGCCTCAGCCTCCCGAGTAGCTGGGACTACAGACTTGCGCCACCATGTCCAGCTAAGTTTTCTATTTTCAGTAGAGATGGGGTTTCACCATATTGGGCAGGATGGTCTTGATCTCTTGACCTCATGATCCACCCGCCTCGGCCTCCCAAACATGGTACTCTGTTATAGCAACCAGAATGGACTAGGACACTCTGTGTGTCTAGAGTAGTGGGAATGAGGAGAAAGTAGAGAAGAGGGTAGAGAGATTGTGTGTGTGTGTGTGTGTGTATGTGTGTGTGTGTGTACAGGGAAGTCAGGTCATGCGGGCCTTGCATAATAACTTTAAGGGAAATGGACAGTCATTGGAGGCTTTGAGCAGAGAAATAACATGGCTTGACATACATTTTAGAAGCATCACTCTGGCTGCTGGGTGGAAAGGAGATTTTAAGACTGCTGTCGGGGAAGGAGGAAGACCAATTGGGAGGCTACTGCATCTTTAGGTGAGACAAGGTGATAGCTTGGATTATGGAAGTAGTGATGGTGTTAAGAAATAGCCAGGATCTGGATATATTTGGCATTTAGAAGCTATAAGACTTCCTGATGGATGGATGTGGGGTGTGTGTATTGTGAGACACAAAGAGTGCCTTCAAAGCTTTGTCCTGAGCAGCTGGTAAAATGGAGTTTTCATGGACTAAGATGAAGAATCTGCTGGAAGGAGACTGTTTCCATTGTGGCAGGGGCTGAGATCAAATGTTTGGCTTGAGGCATGTTAAGTTGCAGGTGCCTGTTAAACAACCAAGTGGAGGTGTTGAGCAGGCAGGTGGATGTGAGAGTCTGAGCTTAGGGGAGAGACTGGGGCTGGAATATAAAGTTGGGAATCACCAATTTGTAGATAATTTTTTAGATCTTGGGCCTGCATGAGATCATAAGGAGTGCATTACGATAGAGAAGAGAAAAGGTCTGTGGAATACTCCAGTGTTTAGAAGTCAGAAAAACAAGAAGGAACCAGCAGGGGAATCTAGAAAGCATACTAAAGGTACATAGCACAGAGCAGGAGCTCAGTTAAAACCCAGCCCCCACCATCATCATAATCATCCCAATATTTATGGTTAGACTACTGGAAAAAAATAGTTTTAAGCAAAAATAGCAAGTGTGCACCCACATTTTGTCTGCTTTCCTTCTCTTTCCTCTCTAACTCCCGGTTACTCATGGTTTCAGACTTCCATCAACTTAATAAAAACAAAACAATAGAGTGAAGGCTGAAAAATTACCCATTGAGTACAGCGTTCACTGTTTGGGTGATGGGGGCACTGAAAACCCAGGCTTCATCAGCATGTGGTATATGCATGTAAAAAATCTGCACTAAATATTTGTTAAATAGAAGACAAAACAGACAATAAAATAACTGAATAAATTAAAACAGCCAGTTCATAACTCAGTTCAAAATATTCGAGCAAAGCTGAGGTCTTTTGGTAGTTGGTAGGGTGAGTAATAACTGAATGGGGTCATAATAAGGAGAGTCAAGAGGGCTAAACATGGCTTCTACCTTTTGCCAAAGCCTGGTGTGGCTGCAGCTGAACCATTTCATGCCTCCCATCCTTGAGGACGGTGGAGACCACCATTCAGATAGGAAGATAGATCATACTTCTCATATGGCTCTATGCCATTTGCTTTTCTGGTTTCCAAGGCATCTGGATCTTATCCTCAATTATCAATGTAAGATAATGGTTTTCTTGTTTTTCTTCTGAGAGTCTCACCTAGAATTGTTGCCCATTTAGTACTCACATTATGTGGTGAGAGAAGTGCCATCTAGGGATGACTGTCCAAAGTCCCACATCCCATCCACCCCTGTAAGCACTCTGAGACCTATGATCTTAGCAGACCATCAGAAAGCAAATTTCTTGAAAGATATTCACTTATTTTCTTACATAACTACCTTCCTTGGATTGCATTTTGAGAATCATGCCCTTGGCTTTAATTAAACACGTTAGAAACAGTCATGCAAAGTTCACTGCTACATTTGCAGAACTATGGTCGCAGACACCATCCTATACCATTCTGGAAAAGCCTTTTCCATGTGTGTTTTGTGGAGTGCAAGTCTGCAGGATACTAATAAAAATTTCATTATGCACCAGGCACAGTGGCTCACTCCTGTAATCTCAGCACTTTGGGAGGCTGAGACGGGCGGATCACCCGAGGTCAGGAGTTTGAGACCAGCTGGCCAACATGGTAAAATCCTGTCTCTACTAAAAATACAAAAAAATTAGCCGGGCATGGTGGTGGGCACCTGTAATCCCAGCTACTCAGGAGGCTGAGGCAGGAGAATCGCTTGAACCCAGGAGGCGGAGGTTGCAGTGAGCTCTCCAGCCTGGGTGATAAGAGTGAAACTCCATCTCACCAAAAAAACAAACAAACAAAACCAACCAAACAAACAAATTCATCAAGGGGAAAGGTTAGAAAGTTTGGGAAAAAAAGTGATGACTTTCCTGAAGGTTATGTAAGAGGTTTCACTAACAACAACAACGACAACAATAAACATCATGGATCCTTATTAAGCGGACACGCTGTGCAGCATTTCCCAGTCCATTTCATTGACCATGGAGTCCTGTTTTGGGCTGCATCTCTTGGGAGTGTGTTCCACGCACCCAGCAGAAGAGGCTCTGGATGCTTCTTGCTCAGTCAGTTTAGCACCATGGGCTGGGCCATGTGAGATGCAGAGAGTACATATGCGCTTCACAGTGTGGAGAGCTGCAGGTGGTGCTTCAGTGCATGGTGGTCTTTGGTGCTAGGGATTCCAGGAAGCTGTGCAGCATTTTGCTGCATTAGAGATTAACTTCTGCTATTCATGATGTCAGGGGTACAATTTCAAATCTATCACTCAGCACTGTTCTGTAAAAACAGTACACAAAGTTAAATATTAAAATTTTAATGTTGGGAAAGGGGTATGGAGATAAGTTCGGTACATTAATGTTTCATGGTGGTGATGGGGTGTGATGCCAATTGTTACTACAGCTTGCTACCTAGGAATAGCACTGAGGGGCTCCCTACCTCCTCCCTACAGAAGAAGTCTCCCTTTGTCACTTCTAAACACATACTGTCCTGAAATTTCACATCCCAAACTTCAGTCTCTGAAGCTCCAAGGAAACCCCATAGGAGAAACTTACTTCTCCCCTTCACTGGGCAGATTGACCACCATAGGTGTATGTGCAGATTGCATGCCCTCCTATTGACACAAGATTAATTATTTAGAGGCTGATGATTGCATTTTAAAGTGGGGATTGAAATGTGTTTTGCTAAAGCTTCCAAAGTGGGGAGGAAGAAGGGAGGAAGATGTAGATCAATGGGTGCAATAGCCTGATGGTCTGGGTGTTGCTTTATCATTAAGGTTACGTCTTTAGCCAGGAGAGACAGCAAGATTTACAATATTGAAAGTACCCTTAAGAGAACCAAACTGTCCAGCTAGAGTCAGCCTAGTGTGGCATTTCAGATAGGGGCATTTCAGCTAGAGTCAGCTGTCCATGCGGTGAGATGTAAGGGAACGCTTCATAAGTTCTCTAGCCCTAAATAGGGATACCTATAATTTTATCACTAGAGCTAAATCAGTGGTATGATTTGACTCTGTCCCTGCCCAAATTTCATCTTGAATTGTAACTCCCACAATTCCCACATTTCGTGGGAGGAACCCGGTGGCAGGTGATTCAATTATGAGGGTAGGTCTTTCCCGTGCTGTTCTCGTGATAGTGAATAAGTCTTACGAGATCCAATGGCTTAATGAGGGGAAACCCGTTTCACCTGGCTCTCATTCTCTCTCTTGTCACTGCCGTGTGAGACATGCCTTTCACTTCCCCCATGGCTGTGAGTCCTCCCCAACCATGTGGAACTGTAAGTCCAATAAACCTCTTTCTTTGGTACATTGCTGAGTCTCGGGTATGATCTTTATCAGCAGCGTGTAAAATGTTATTTCCGGGTGTGTCTGTGAGGGTATTTCTGGATGAGATTAGCATTTGGATCAGTAGGTTGAGTAAAGAAGATCCAGTCCCCTGAGAGCCCTGCAGAACAAAAAGGCACTTTGACTCTTAGAGATTTTTCTATATTCAAGAGCCCTTGGAAAGCCAGGCATGGTGGCTCATGCTTTTAATCCCAGAAATTTGGGAGGCCAAGGAAGGAGGATAATTTGAGACCAGGAGGAGGAAACCAGCCTGGACAATATAGAGGGACTCCATTTTTACAAAAAAAAAATTAAAAATTAGCCAGGCATGGTAAATGCAGTCCCATGGTAAATGGTACTACATGCCTGTAGTCCCAACTAATCAGGAGGCTGAAGTAGGAGGATTGCTGGAGTCCAGGAGTTGGAGACTGCAGTGAACTATGATCTCACTGCACTCCAGCGTGTCTCTAAAAAAAAATGAGCCCTTGGAAGTTCCTGAGATTTCCTGCTATCAGCTAACTCTGTAGCTGGAGTGGAAATGAGGGTAGTAAGAATGAAGAAACCATGCCTTGGGGGTCCCTGAGGCCAAGGAAGTGAGGGTGGGTGTTTAAGAAAGCTCTCCAGAGCCAGGATACTGATTGGAGAGGAAGTAGGGATCTTCACAGGCTCACATACATCCCTCCCCTCATATCATTTGGTGATTTGAGAGATGAGGCAACATAAGTTTAGCTGGTGAGTCGTGCTCTGAGTCTTACTCTACAAACTTAGGGGCAGGGAGAGAGAGAGGGATGTGCTTTGACCCCGTGCAGAGCCCCTCTCTCCAGGCCTTGTCTCGGGAGGTTTAGTCTGTGTCTTCCAGGGGGATTTGAGGGGTAGCTGCCGAAATAGGTGACTGCTGCAGGTGAGACAGGGAGTCTACATGATCCTCTCTGATGGAACCAGCACTAGAGAGGCCAGTACATTAGTCAGGGTGCTTCACAGAACTGATAGGAGTTCTATATCTGAGATAGAGGTATATGTACATATCATACATATGTACATATATATATATTATATATGAGGGGATGTGCTGTGGGAATTGGCTGATATGATTATGGAGGCTGAGTATCCTGCGATCTGTCATCACACGCTGAAAAGCCGGGGAAACCAGTGCTGTAATTCAGCCTGAGTCCAAAGATTCGAGAACCAGGTTGGCTGCTGGTGTGCGTCCCAGTGCAGTCTGAAGGCCTGAGAACTGGACTGGGTGGCAGACTTTCTAAGTCCTGGAGTCTGAAGGTCCAGAAACCAGGAGTGCCCATGTGGCAGGGAGGAGAAGATGGATGTTTCAGTTCAGGAAGAGAAAGAGTAATCTGCCCTTCCCTTGCCTTTTTGTTCTACAGGGCTCTGAGGGATTGGATCTTCTTTACTCAACCTACCGATTCAAATGCTAATCTCCTCCGGAAACAGCCTCACAGACATACCCGGAAATAACATTTTATCAGCTATCTGGGCATCCCTCAGCCCAGTCAAGGTGACACATGAAATTAACCATCACATGCAGGCAGGAAGAACTTCTGGGAGTCCTATTGTGGGGTCCCATTAACTCCCTGAGTGGGAAGCAGACAGGGACATCAGAACCCTGCAGTGAAGCTTGCCTTGGAAGCAGCGCCCCTGCAGCCCCTCAAAGCACAGGCATTTTTGGTGATGCTCGGGCTTCAGTGGCTGTGCTCTCTCTGTGTAGGCAGATGGCTGGGGGACACAGAAGAAGAACCATAGGAAGATGCAAGTGTGTGGTGACTGCCAGGAAGTGGCTCTGCTGGGTGGAGAAGCCACCATGAGCTTGCGTGGAACCTGGAGAGGTCCTTGGTGGGAGTGGCAGCTATTGAGGACTGCCCTGCTGAAGCTGGCTGCAGGGCCAACTTTCAACATTGTCTTGGAGGCTCTTCCTGGGGAAAACAAATGTATGTGTGTCGGGGGATATGGATGGAGTTAGGGAGAAGGTGAAATTATCAAACTTGGTGATGCGAGCTATTTACAGAGCTTGCTTTGCACTGATCTGAGCTTTCTTGGGCCCTAGTAACAGCCTAAAGAACAAGTGATCCCACAAGGCCTCCCCAGTGTTAATGGGGCTGTGTGGAAGCCAATAACAAAAGCCCCAGGTTGGGTGCAATGGCTCATGCCTGTGATCCTAGTGCTCTGGGAGGCTGAGATGGAAGAATTGCTGGAGGCTAGGAGTTCAAGACCCACCTGGGCAACATAGTGAGACCCCCATCTCTACCAAAAAAAAAATTCAAAAAATTTTAAATCCTGAAAAACAAAGGACCCAGGGAGACGAGGGTGGGGCGCCTGAGTCGTTGCATTCATGGAGGCCCATCAACACAGCAGGGAGCAGTCTATTATTGACAGCAGGCAGGCCCGGGTGAGAATCCCGGCACCTGTCTTTTCACACCCTCCTCCCTGAGCCAGCTCTTCTTGGTGGAGACCACAGAACCTCACTCACATCAGGTGCCCAATCACTGCTCACAAAGCAGACAGGTTATTGAATACAGCAGAGAATGGCACAGAGGGGAGGAAGGGCACACGCAGAGACTTTCTGTCTTTGTGGTACTGTCCAAGGCTGTGCCCAAAGCCACTGACGTTGGCTTTATGTTATCCAAAGGGGCAAGTGAGTGACCCTACCCAACCCAGACATCCTGAAATATTCAGAAGCCCTAATGCTTGTGTGAGGAGAGAGCTGAGCCTCTTTCCAATGGGAAATTCAATTATTCAGTGAGGCTAGAGCTCTCTGGGTGTCCAGAAATGCAGGAGCACACTGGGAGGCTGTGCTCCCTGTCCCGCTGATTGGAGGCCGCTTTGCTGCCGGCAGGGGATGAGCACTGGAGGTCCTGCCCTAGAGACCCACCAGCCACCTGCCCTCTGTTCTGCTCCGCGGGTGCCATGGGGCTTCTTCGCAGAGCACTTGAGCTCTGGCGCACTACCCCCACCGCCCTCGACAAAACAAGCAATTAAAGTGTGACAACAACCTATTTCTTGCTACAGAATGTATTTCTGATTCAGACTAGGGTTTGGTTTGAGGCAGGTGCCTGTTGCAAACACCCCCTTCAGCTGCTGTCAGGGTCTGGCACCAAGAGTTGTGTGAATTTAAGGTGCCTTTTGTTCCAACAGAGCCTGTCATTATCTGTATAACATAAACAAAGGTATACACAGGTATACGCTGGTTGGATCTTTCTCCTTCTCCGGCAAATGTTGCTCCCAGCAGCATCAAGCTGGGGAGACCGACATTTCGTTATTCTGCGAGTCCTGTGGGGGCAGCTGTCACATCACATTAATCTGGCTGCCCCGACCCATGCAGAGCCATGTGGAATGCTCCGTTTAGCATGAGTGGCTGTGGGGAATGGTTGAGAGTCCTGCTACATTCTATGTGGCTCCCAAGGGAAGAGCTGCTACAAAGATGAGCTCAAGCACGGGTTTCTGTGGTGGAAATATACTTTGGCTCATTCATGCCTTCAAGAAGCATTTATCCTACTATGTGCCAGGCATGCAAGGGGTGACATAAATGTCTTCAAAGAGTCTGCAGTTGTGTGGTGGGGTGTGCCTGTAGTCCCAGCTACTCAGGAGGCTGAGGCAGGAGAATTGCTTGAACCTGGGAGGCAGAAGTTGCAGTGAGCCAAGATCGTGCCACTGCACTCCAACTTGGGCGACAGAGCGAGACTCTGTCTCAAAAAAAAAAAAAAAAAAGAGTCTGTGGTTGTAGGAAGGAAGCAGCTGCATACGTTGTTTCAAAATACCATGAAAAATACTGAAAAGGAATTGTGTCATTGTTCATTCACTCATAACAACTAAAAGGGGTTTAACCTGTCCTGGATGCTCCAAACTTGGTCCACTGACTTTTAAGCTAGACCAGACTGCTTCCCAATGGAGAAAGGCATGGGAAAGGCAAAGGTGTAGGAATAGCAGAAAAGAGGGATGAATTCCAACCACTGAGATCAAGTTCATGGCAGGCGGCTGTGTGGTTTGTATTCACTCCTCCGGGGGCTGCTGCAGCCTTTCCAGAAGAACTGCTCCCTCTCCAGAAGTGTGAGGACTGCCACCCTTCTCTCCTCCTGCTGTGCCTCAGGGTCACCCAGAGGGCATCTTCACCAGCTGCAGGGACTCTGCTACCATGCTGGGCTTTCAGGCCCCATCCTGGGAGGAGAGAGGTGCAGCTGTGCTCCATGCAACACAGCCTGATTCAGTCCCCAAGTGGAGGCAGGAGGAAGGTCATGTCTCTGAGACATCACACAGTTTGCAGAGTCCTTTAGTCCTAAAGTTCCAGCCCTGGCTCCTGGTGCGTTTCTAAACTAGGGACCTGACAATGCCCACAGCACCACAGGGATTCGATGGAGTAGCCACAGCCTCCAAATTCAGTACAGTTGCTGATAGGGATGACATTTGCTAAGTATCGAGGGAGCAACTCTCTTTCTTTCAGGGAGAAAGGACTCTGCCTCATCCTCACCACAAGCGGAACAACACTAAGTGCTGAAAAGGTCAGGCAGAGCCTCCTTGGGGTCTTAAATTCCAGCATCTCCAATCATACTGATGGACAAACAGGAAGAACACGGTAAGACATTCACAAAATAGAGCCGGAGCTTATGCCCAACAGACAAGGAAAGACGTGGACCGCACCAGCCATCAAGGAAATGCAAGTTATAAATATGGAAAGTTTTTGCTCATCTCATTGGTAGAAATTTAAAGAAAACTGTACTGCAGAGGATGTGGAGAAATGGGTGTTCTCACCCCTCACCCACTGCTGCTGATGGGGATGTATATTGGTGTAAGCTTTCTGGAAGGTAATTTGGCAATTTGTGTATGAACAGCCTTGAAGTGTTCATACACTTTGAGCCAGTCATTTTACTTTTAGCACTTTATCCTAGGAAATAATCAAATTTATGTACAAGATTTATATTTGAGAATATTCATCTCAGCTATTAGTGTAATGGAAAAAATATTAGAAGCTACCCAAATGTCCCACATAGGAGGCTGGTTAAATAACTGATGATACAACTAAAGAATGGAAAACAGTTTATTCATTAAAAATGGTTTTCTCAGGGTCAGGTGTGGTGGCTCACACCTGTAATCCCAGTACTTTGGGAGGCCAAAGCGGGCAGATCACGAGGTCGGGAGATGGAGACCATCCTGGCCAACACGGTGTAACGCCATCTCTACTAAAAATACAAAAAAATTAGCCGAGTGTGGTGGCGGGCACCTGTAATCCTAGCTACTCAGGAGGCTGAGGCAGGAGAATTGCTTGAAATCAGGAGGCGGAGGTTGCGGTGAGGTGAGATCGTTCCACTGAACTCCAGCCTGGGCAACAGAGCGAGACTCAGTTTAAAAAAAAAAAAAAAAAAAGTTTTATCTAAGAATATTTAATGATGGAAGGAAACAGTGAAAAAGCAGGGCACAAGATGCTGGATGAAGTATTTCAGTTTGGTTAACATTTGATAATACAAGTACAGAAAAAGTTATTAAAAAACAGCAGGGATATTATCACAGGGGCATTTTTTCCCTTTGTATTTTTCTGTATTTTATTTACAATAGTGAACCACATCTTCTCTCTGAGCCCCAGTGTACTGTTCTGTAAGATGGAACTCATCATGCCTACATCACAGGATGCTGAGAAGATCCACTTCAATATTTTTAAAGCACCCTGCCCAGTGACCAGCATATTATCACAGTGGATGGTTTGTGATATCATTATCCGCAGTTGCCAATGAGACACACCTAATCCAGATATTGATCATAATGATTACTAAAGTTGTTCCTCCTCACTTTTTTTTTTTTTTTTTTTGAGACTGAGTCTTGCTCTGTCACCCAGGCTGGAGTGCAGTGGCATGATCTCGGGTCACTGCAATCTCTGTCTCCCCGGTTCAAGTGATTCTCCTGCTTCAGCCTCCCGAGTAGCTGGGAGTACAAGCAGGTGCCACCATGCCTGGCTATTTTGTTTGTATTTTTAGTAGAGACGGGGTTTTGCCATGTTGGCCAGGCTGGTCTTGAACTCCTGACCTCAAATAATCCTCCTGCCTCAACCTCCCAAAGTGCTGGGGTTATAGGTGTGGGCCACTGCACCTGGTCTCTTGCCCACTTTCTACCAAGATAACAAAAGGATTAATTGAAAAAAACCTAAATTATTTTTACCAAAGTTCTAGTGTTAACCTTCTGTTCTTTTTCACAAGGATGGCTGTACTTTAAACCTTGTGTCCTGTGCAGTAATCTCTGTTTTTGCGCAGTCCAGAGGTCCCCTCATTCAAAATTCAGGCTCTGCTGATCTTTAGTATCTCATCCCCCTACTTATCTCAGGTGATTCTATGTTGAGGTGATGCACGCAATGTATTTGCTAATTACAGAGACTTCCAGTCCCTGTAGTTATAGTAGCTCATAGCTCTGTTTTAAGTAGTGTTACCTTCAATGACATTGAAATACTGGTTTGCCCTTAATGCTCTCTGCAAAATGTCTGTTGTTTGTCTCTTGATTCGGTTTTCCAGCTCTCTCCTTTTTTCTGTTTCTTGGGTCTGCTTGTGTCTGATCTGTTGCTCACATTCTCTTGAGGCTGAGATTTATATTCTGAGCATTTAGGTGAGAAAAAGAACTTCTAACTCAGGTCAGAGTTGAAAAGGACCCCACCTGCACAAAAATTTAAAAATAAGCAAAATACATGCCTTTTGAGACACTATTAATTAGTCTTTGGCTGGCATAGCATAGAGTTTTATTAGTTAACTAATTCATACCTATCAACTAAGAATTCCCCACTAATGGAATCATTCAGGAACTCTGAACGGGTGCCCAGCACAGGTGGTAAGGCTGAGGTAACTGGCAGTATGTCTTTTTTATGTACCGGTATGAGAGCATCTTCTTTTCCAAGTTACACATTCCCAGCCTATCTGACTCATTTAAAGGAAGAAAACACTTTCACCTGCCAAAGTGATTAGAAAAAGATACAGCCTACAGAAAAGAGGGCTATGGTGGGGAGGCATTCTCTTATTTATCCAGATATGAGCCTGAGCTCCTGATTCTATAAGACACACAATCTTATAAAAATGTTATGCAACAGATGCAATGAACAGCTCTTGGCCGGGCGGCTCACCCTGGGTCTTTGCTCCTGACCATCCGAAGATGAGAAAGCCCCAGTTCTACCGACCACCACTTACCCTGCCTTGGAAGGGAAACAAGATGAGGCAGAGCGGAGCATCCGGCATCATGGTTGGAGTTGCACAATTCCATTTTAACTCCTACGAAAGTCCCAGACTCAGATGGCTGGGAGCATGCAAGCTGTAGGCTTATGCATATGAGGGTTTGTGGGCATGGGTGTGTGTTGCAGATGAGAAATGTCATAGTGCCATGCAGCTCTGGTCCAGGGAAACTTTAGCTCCAAGTGAGTGCTCAAGATTTCAGTAGTGACACTTTTGATGACAGAATGAGGTGCCTCTCTGACCCTGTTTCTCCTCTCTGAAATGGGAATGATACCCACCAACTTCTTGCCTTCTAGGGATGCTGTGAAGGCTCTAAGAGCTAATGAATGTGGAGTGCTCTAAAAATCAGTGGTGCCCACAAGTGGCATTGTTACCCCTGGCAGAAACTTCTGCTTTCTTAATTTATTTGAGGAAAAACATCCAGCTTCTCTCTGATGCCATCTGCTTGGGAGGTGTTCAGCTGGAAAAGGATTATGCGGGTTTTAGTACATAAATGATGTGCAATTTGTTCTGTTTATAAAATAACTTATTCTCAATGTGAGGAATTCAGAAAATACTGAAAAGGTATAAAAGGAAACAAATTTCAACAGTAATCCCATCATATAGAGGTAACTACTTTCAGCCCTTTTTGGTAGTTTGCTCACTTAGCTAGACAACCAGGTCAGTTAGAACCCCCTGACCTCATGGGAGAAGGCGCTCTCTTGTTTTGGGATTCACCCATTTGTGGTGCCCAGGTGCCCAACCTGCTCCTGCCTCTCTGACACTGGCTTGCTTTCCCAGGTACAGAGGAAAGCTTGAGTTGACTCCATGGCTTCTTCAAGGGCCCTGCTTTCAAGACTGAAGGATGACCACCTGCCCTTGTGAAATGTTACTAAATATCAGGACCTCAGGTTGGGTGGGACTGCCGGGAGGGAGAAGGTAGTGTCAGGGGAAATGCATTGACATTTCAAACACAATTGGCTACTCTAGCCCCACGGCAATGGCTTTAGTAACTTCACAGCTGATCCCTGAGATTAAACATCAGGACTATTAAATGCTAATTGAGTTGAAAATCCTGCCCCAAATGCTCTAAAACTTTCAGGCAGTAAAGAGCTCCTGGCCACATCTGGAGCTGTGTGCTGGGGAGTACTCGGGCAACATGCTCTGCCCATCTCTGCTCCTATTCATCTTCCCCTTCTTGACACAGCATGAGTGCTATACACAAACAGGTGTTTTTCTTTTTAAGCGGAATGCCCATTTGCTGTGGCTGCTGAGTTAATGCTTTGGAGTGAGCTGTCTGCTCTCAAACGTGCAGGTGCCATAGCCATGAAGCCTGGACACTCTAATGTGTGCCTGGAGGTCATTCCACTGTGTTGTTTTCAGAGATGCTGATTAGGCAATACCACAGTTTGAATGAACTTCACAGGAGTTTCCCCAGGATGGATGTGATTCTTTTCTTGTGCCTAGAAGAAAGATCCTCTGTGAAGCTCTCATTGACATTTCTGCCCCTCCCCACTCTCTGTTCTTTTTATTTTCTCTTGCTCCCCTCTCCCACTCCCAGGAGAAGATCTGAAAATTACATCCAAAGGTAAGATTGTTGGGGAATTGTGTTTTGTACTTGCCCTGAAAATAAACTGTCATTAAACAGGTGAGGAGGCAGAGAGCCAGGCATTGGTTGAGTATCTGCCTTGCTGCTAGAACCTGTGTCTTCCCGTCTGAATCCAACACCTTCGTCGCCCTATCACATTGTGAGACAGAGCAAGACCGCCGCCCCCCCCCCCCCCCAGCCCCGCCTTAGGGACCTGTGGGAGGCCCCTAAGCATGGAAATAAAGACAAATCTTGAGTTCCTTCAAGGGAAATTCCAGGCACCCAGCTAGCCTTGAGAAATAAATCAGCAACTTGATAAGCAAGAAGGCAGCAGCCAAGGTCGTGGGAGGCAGGAAGTGTTTGGTTCCCTATGGAAACTGAAGATAACATCTTAGCATATGTCCCTGGGTTGTTTTTCAGAAACCAGGACCCTCTTCTTAATGGATCCACCCACATACAAACCTCAGATAAAGAGAAACTAAGGACTGAGCTCTGACTACTGTTCTGTGTTCTAAAGTTCTTCCTAAGTGGTCTGGAGGAGGTCACACCCAGGAGCCAGAGCTAACATTGTTTTTCTGCTGATTCCAAATTTTTAGACAAAACTTTGACTCCTTAACCAATTGTAAACCAGAAAAGCTTTGAATCCACCTATGACCTGCCCTTTTTCGAGGTCTGTTTTGGGGCCAAACCAATCTATAGTCTCTAAGTACTAAACTATGGCTTTGCCTGGACCCTCCGCCTCTGCCTTTCAAAGCCCTTACCTGTAACCCATCAGAGTTCTAGTCTTAAGCATGAGCTGCCTGATTCTCCTTGCTTGGTGCCTTGTAACAAATGCCTCACTTTCTCTCCCTGCAGTCCCAGCGTCAGTGTCTGGCTTTGCTGCACAAGGCCAGCGGGCCTCAGTTCAATAACCATTAGCACCTCCTCTTCTCTAACGGAGGCCCGTACCATATTTTGAAAATAAGAAGCCAGGTATTGAGACCATCTCAGCCGAGAGAGCAGAAAGAGACCATGCTCCTGTTGCTGCTCTCCCTGCACTCCCTCATCTTGCAGGCTACATGTAGTTTCTTCTCAGCATATTGCACGGGCTCCATTCCTGTACTACTCCTGAAATGCCACTGGATATCTGCATCTGTGCTTCTTGATTGTCACTGAAAAAAATGAATGATACAACACCCATCATGAATCGAGGGCTGATGTCATAAGGGGGACCTTGCCATATGGCGACAACATTCGTGGAGCTTTTTGCCAGCTAGTACGTAAATGCTTTACATGTGTTCACTCACTTAACCCTTCCAATAACACTGTAAGTTAGGACCTATTGAAATGCCTATTTTACTGAATGGGAACAAACATGCAGAGTGGTCAAGTGTAAAATCTTGTGATTTTACTCCCTACACTAATATATATTATGTAATAGATAACTTATGATACATATTGGCTGGGTGCAGTGGTTCACGCTTATAATCACAGCACTTTGGGAGGCCAAGGCGGATGGATCACTTGAGGTCAGGAGTTCAAGACCAGCCTGGCCAACATGGTGAAACCTCATCTCTATTAAAAATACAAAAATTAGCCGGGTGTGGTGGCAGGTACCTACCTGTAGTCCCAGCTACTTGGGAGGCTGAGGCAGGAGACTCACTTGAACCCGGTAGATGGAGGTTGCAGTGAGTCAAAACTGTGCCATTGCACTCCAGCCTGGGCCACAGAGTGAGACTGTATCTCAAAAAATAAAAACAAAAACAAAAAACAACAAAAAAGATAACATGATACATATTATATGTAATGTTTCATATTATATTATTATATTTATTATATTATATATTTTATGTATTTCTTATAATCTTCACAAAAACCTTGTAAGGTAGCTATTATTACTCCTATTTTTTTTTTTTTTTTGAGACGGAGTCTCGCTCTGTCGCCCAAGCTGGAGTGCAGTGGCCGGATCTCAGCTCACTGCAATCTCCGCCTCCCGGGTTCACGCCATTCTCCTGCCTCAGCCTCCCGTACTCTTATTTTATAGATTAAAAAATAGAGAGTCTAACAGCCTGAGAAATTTATACAGTGTCACCACATCTACTAACAAATCATTGAATGGCAATTTGAAACTAAGTAACACCTTTTTTTCCCCACAAAAAGTCTATGCTTTGTTCATGCTCCATCAAGACATATTTTGGTCGTGACTTACGTTACTTCCCCAAGCTGGTCACTAAAGCAGATGATAAGGTGCTGATGCTTTACCAGAAATCACCAAAAGGCACCATCAGGCGGGGATCATATGAAAAGGTTGAGGAGCTGGATAATGTGTATTGGCTAAATAGTTCCCTGGAAAGCAGCACCACCTTTCAGAGATCTCTCTGGCGAGCAATGCACCCAGGTCCACAAGAGAAGCTCGTCCTGAGCCCCAGGTGGCTTTCAGAAAAGCAGGGCAGAGGACTGTTCTGCAAATCACTGAAGTTAACAGCAAATAGGAACGTTCTTTCCTGAGCATTGTCTTGTCTTGTAAAAAATCCTATGAGAAGAAAACACGTTATACCTCCAGCTTAGCCATAAAGATTACCATATTTTGGTTAGGTGTAGTTTGAACCAGAAAGATACTGGCTTTTAGAAAACAGAAAATGATCTAAATTGGGATGTATATAAATACAAGCTTTGGGAACTAAAAAAGGAACACACAAATAGAATCTGTTTGTATCATAAACTTGGCTTTAAGAGAAAAGTTGGTAAGGGAACCATTTTATTTAAATGAAGAGGAAGCTTCAAGCAATACTAAGCAGCTGGTAATCCCCAATTTGTGGGCTAATGTTGAAGCAAGTTAATAAAATGACCTTAGGGAAAGATCAAAGTGATGTTTTATAGAATTCTGGAGTTAAAAGGGACCTTGGAGAGCATCTGGTTCAAAGATCTCATTACAAAAGTGCAAGAACTGAGGCCGGAAGAGTAGGGGTGACTTCCCTGTGCTCACAGAGATAAAGTTGTGCATAAAAGCCACTAAATATTTTTTTATTTGTATAAGTTTAAGGGTTACCAATGCAATTTTGTTACATGGACATATTGACTAGCTGTGAAGTCTGGGCTTTCAGGGTAACCGTCACCCAAATAATGCACATTGTACCTATTAGGTAACTTCCCATCTCTGCGCCCCGCGCACCACCCTACCCTTCCGAGTCTCCAGTGTCTATCATTCCACACTCGATGCCCATGTGTACACATCATTGAGCTACTCCTCATTAGTGAGAACATATGGTATTTGACTTTGTTTCTGAGCTGTTTTACTTAAGCTAATGGCTTCCAGTTACATTTGCGCTACTGCAAAAGGCAACCAGTCAGAATGACTATTACTAAAAAGACAAAAAATAACAGCTGTTGGTGAGGAAGTGGAGAAAAGGGAATGCTTATACACTGTTGGTGGGAATGTAAATTAGCCCAACCTCCATGGAAAACAGTATGGAGATTTCTTAAGAAACTAAAAACAGAGCTACCATTCGACCCAGCAATTTCGCTATTGGGTATCTACCCAGAGGAAAAGAAGTCATTATATCAAAGGGATACCTGCACTTGCAGGGTGATTGCAGCACTATTCACAACACCAAAGTCACGGAATTGACCTAAGTGTTCATCAAAGGATGGCTGGATAAAGGAATTGTAGTATGTATACACAACAGAATACTATTCAGCCATAAAAAGATTAAAATCATGTCTTTTTCAGTAAATATTATTTTTGAGTAGTTGTATGGATGTGCGGATGAGAAAACAGAAAAGGTAGAGAACACTTGCTTTTCTAGTTTATGACCATTCCTCTTTGATATTTAACTTCAAAACCTTACTTTCTCCCTATGTTGAACACTCTTTTTTTTTATTAGTTGTAAACAGTAAGGTCTCATTAAAGAAAAGAATAAAGTCAAGGACTTCAAACATTATTTTATTTTATTTATTTATTTTTGTGACAGGCTCTTGCTCTGTCCCCTTGGCTGGAGTGCAGTGGTATGATTGTGGCTCATTGCAGCCTCCACCTCTCAGGCACAAGCAATTTTCCCACCTCAGCCTTCTGAGTAGCTGGGACCACAGGCATGCACCACCATACCCAGCTAAATTTTATATATTTTTGTAGAGATGGGATCTCACCATCTTGCCCAGGCTGGTTTCAAGCTCCTGGACTCAAGTGATCCTCCTGCCTCAGCTTCCCAAGTGTTGGGATTACAGGCGTGAGCCACTGTGCCCAGTGTTTTGTTCTTTAAAACAATATGTACAGACGATACAAAATCAGAAAGTTACAAAAGCTCTAGACTTAGGAAAGCATCTGGATCTCACCCTGGCTCCGGCTGGGCAGCACCCCTTCCTGGTGGGACTCACCCACTGCTGATGAGCCTCATGTGGCCTTCCAGGGTATTCCATGCATGCACAAGCATATTTGCAAATGTGCACTGCTCTTTCTCTTTCTGTTCTTACACAGCTGTTAACACTCTATTCATGGCATTCTTCATCTTGCTTTTATTATTTAGCAATGCACCTTGGGGATTACTGACATATCAGGCCCCACTGAGTGGCTTCTTTCTTCTTAAATGGCTGCATAGTCTTGCATTGTCTGGAAGTACTATAATTTATTTAATACATTTGGGTCATGTCCTCTTTTTTGCTCTTTCAAACAATGCTGTGATAAATATCTTTGTACATACATAATTTCACACATGTGGGAATATAACTGTAGTATAAATTCCTAGAAATGAAATTATAGGGACAAAGGGGACACATCTTACATTTTCTCGATATTGCCAACTTTCTATACCACTAGCGAAAAATGGAGGGCCTGTTTGCCCGCAGTACAGTCAACACATAGCATTATCAAGCTGTTTATCTTTTTAAACATTCAGGCTAAGTGAAATTGTGATGGGTGAAAAATATCTGATTGCGTTTTTTTAAAATCTGCATTTGGAGTTAGGTTGAGTATTCTTTTATATGTTTAAGAGTTTTCACAGGAAAAAATATTCTGTTGCTTTTGCTCATTTTCCTACTGGTTACTGGTCTTTTCCCTTACTGATTTATAAGAAATCTTTATAAACCATAGAAATCAGCTGTTTATCTGCTCTATTATGCATAAATATTTTCTCCATTTTGTTGCTTGTCTCCCGATCCCCCATCCCATTGACTTTGCAGAAGTTTTTTATTGTTGTGATCAAATATATGGACTTTTCTCTTTATCTGTGTTTGGATTTTGTGTCATACTTAGACACATTAAAAACTATAATATGAAATCTTACAGTATACTTTGAGTACTTTTAATAGTTCCATTATTGTATTTAAAATTTTAATACATCTAAACTTTATTTTATGTAAAATATGCACTAAAGAATACAGCTTTATTTTTGCAGATGTTTACCCAGCTGTTCCAATATTATTTATAAAAGAGTTCACGTTTACTCATTTGAAATGCTATCTTTATTACATGAATTTGCGTCTACTTCTGCCCTTTCTATTTGAAGCCATTAATTGGTCTGTTTAGTCAAGAAACACTACACTATTTTAATTCCTATAGTTTACAACATATTTTAATAGTTGTTGGGGTTCTACTTGAAAAAAAATTTCTCACTCTTCTTGCTTATTTTTTTTTTATGAAAAATAAAATCAGTTTGTCACTTTGCCCCTCTTCCTCCCAAAACACTGTGGGTTACCCTATTTTTAAGATTAACTTGGGATAATTGACATCTTTATGATGCTGCATATTTCTCTTCAAGAACATGGCACTCATTTTATTCATTAAATTGTTCTTTTATGTCTGTCAATTGCATTTTAAAGTTTTAATTACATAGATTTTTACACATTTTTAACATATTTTCTAGGTATTTTACTTTATTGTTAGTATACTTTCATTATATCTCCCAAACAATTTCTATTTTTATTTATATAAAAGTTATTTAGTTTGATATATTAATTATTTACTCAGTCATCTTTATCAATTTTCTTATTTGTACTCTTTGTAACTATTCTCTTATGCTTTCCAAGTATACAATAGTATTATGTGCAGATAATAACAGTTGTACTTCTTTTCTCCCCAAATCCATACCTCTTTTTTCTTTCATATAATTATATAGGCTAGTGTCTCCAGAACAATGTTAAATAAAAATGGCTGTAATAGATATACCTATTCTGTTTCTGATGTGAATGAGAATAGTTGCTACATTTCTTTTTTTTTTTTGAGCTGGAGTCTCGCTCTGTCACCCGGGCTGGATTGCAGTGGCCGGATCTCAGCTCACTGCAAGCTCCGCCTCCCGGGTTCACGCGATTCTCCTGCCTCAGCCTCCCGAGTAGCTGGGACTACAGGCACCCGCCACCTCGCCCGGCTCGTTTTTTGTATTTTTTTAGTAGAGACGGGGTTTCACCGTGTTAGCCAGGATGGTCTCGATCTCCTGACCTCGTGATCCGCCCGTCTCGGCCTCCCAAAGTGCTGGGATTACAGCCTTGAGCCGCCGCGCCCGGCCAGTTGCTACATTTCTACATTTATCTGGCTTTTGTGGTGATCGCTGTACATGGATATACACAAATATACATATATGAGTTTTATATTTTTTATTAAGTAACCATTATCATTAAGTAACCTATATCATTAAAAATTTTTGGTGGGGCACAGTGGCTCACGCCTGTAATCCCAGCACTTGGGGACGCCGATGCGGGTGGATCACGAGGTCAGGAGATCGAGACCATCCCGACTAACACGGTGAAACTCTGTCTCTACTAAAAATACAAAAAAGTAGCCGGGCGTGGTGGCAGCGCCTGTAGTCCCAGCTACTCAGGAGGCTGAGGCAGGAGAACGGTGTGAACCCGGGGGGCGGAGCTTGCAGTGAGCCGAGATCGCGCCACTGCACTCCAGCCTGGGCGACAGAGCGAGTCCATCTCAAAAATAAAATAAAATAAAATAAAATAAAATTTATCAAGAAGAATTGCTGGTTGGTGGTTGGTCAAAGTATATAATAAAATTATTAAAAAGTATATAAAATATATGTTGGTCAAAGTATATAAAATTTCAGTTAGGAGGAATAAGTTCAAGAGATCTATTGTACAACATGGTGGCTATAGTTAATAACGATGTATTGAATACTTGAAAATCATGAGAAGAGTAGATAAGTAAGTGTTCTCATGACAAAAAAGTACTTGCATGAGGGAATGCATATGCTGATTAGTTCAATTTAGCCATTCCACAATGTATGCATATTTTAAAACATCATATATTTGAGGTTATTTCCATTTTATTTTTTATTATGTTGAATAGTTGTACTTCTCTCTTTTACTTGATTGGGTGAGGTAGCAATTTATTAATTTCAGTGTCTGCTTTAGTCAAAGAGTCATAATTTAGGAATTCTTCCAGTTTTAGGTTCCAAATTTATTAATTTCTGGTATTATTTTAATTAAACATCAATTTACTGTAGGTGTATTTTGTTGTCTCTAATTTGTGGTATATTTATTTTTATTTTATTGTGACTATTAATAAATAAAAGCATTCAAGGCATTCTTGTTTATTAATGCATTCTTAAGGAATTTTCTTCAAAACACTAGTTGTATCAAATAGTTTCTGTTATATAGTATTTTAAAAACTATTGATGCTAAACTGACACATGTCCCTAAAATGCTCAAGTCAGTATCCAGATCTTAAAGATTCTTGAGTAGAAAAGTAATGTATAAACTCATTTGAAAGAATTTTCTACTCTAATATTTGGGAGAATAAAATCAGGTCAGATTAGCATGAGTTCGGTAAGTGTTAAAAGAACCGAGTTGTACTTATTGTTTAATTTCCTCCTTACGTTGTTTCTGAATGGTCTCTTTTGAATTAATATTCATATTTAAAAGGATTGATAATTTTTTTGCTAAGTAATACCTAACAAATAAAAAATTACTATCATCTTTGGTCTCCAAAACTCCTTTCAAGTAACAGTCTTAAGATGAACTATTTTAAAATTCTTAAGGAATAAACTATAATATACTTTGTAGCAATGTACTTCACTGAAGGAGAGTTCACCTGAAAAGTAGTGAATGGTTTGGCACTCTTCGATATATAAATTAACAGGAAGTAATGCATTACTCTCATGTAACATTATTCAAACTCACAATACATTTATTGAGAACTATTGTATGTCTAGCACTGTGTTGATTAATTTAGCTACATTAGCTAATGTAATAACCCTCCTTAAAAGCGTTTTAAGATAGGTGCTGATTACCTTTTAAAGTCATGGAAGCTGAAGCTTAGAGAAGCTCTGGGTAGAAAATGACATAGGTGAGAATTAACGCCAGATCTGCAGACTCCTGATCCGGTTCTTGCCAGATTAAAAAGAATGAGCCAAATATCGGTACACTAGTTTTTTCTTCCATCTGCTATGCTATGAAAACAGCAATTATGTTAGAAATGTTATTCTTTCTGGATGCATTTATTGAGCACCACTTTCTGTAAGACCCTCCGCCCACAGAGATCTCCCAGTGGAAGAGATCTCTCTTCCTTCAGAGTGTGCCTGTTCATGTGACAGGGGAGACAGGCTGTAGGACTTGGAACGGCAGAGCGTGCCAGGAATAGGAGGAGGAGTTCAAGGAGAAGTATGCAGACCGGGATTCTGGAGGAGGCTCTAAAGACCAAAGACGCAGTTGGAGGCTCTGAAAGGCAGGAAGATAGCAGGCAGGAGGGGAGGTTGCCAGTGGAGCAGGATATCATCTATTGCAACCTACAAATAGTCGGGCTTATGTCCCACGCTTTGTTTTAATGTTCAAATGTTGAAAATTAGTGAACTTAATGGCAACAACAGTGACAAGAAAAAGGAGAGGCAAAATAAAAGGAAAGAAAAGACAGTTTACAGAAACCACGAACAATCACAATTCGAAAGGTAAAAGATGTTGGAATCTCATCCTTTCCATTTTTTCATCTTCATGGAGAATTTACTCAAACTATATATTTTGAGATGGAGTTTCACTCTCGTTGCCCAGGCTGGAGTGCAATGGTGTGATCTCTGCTCACTGCAACCTCTGCCTCCCAGATTCAAGCAGTTCTCCTGCCTCAGTCTCCGAAGTAGCTGGGATTACAGGCATGTGCCACCATGCCTGGCTAATTTTGTATTTTTAGTAAAGATGGGGTTTCTCCATGTTGGTCAGGCTGGTCTCGAACACCTGACCTCAGGTGATCCGCCCACCTCAGCCTCCCAAAGTGCTGGGATTACAGGCGTGAGCCACCATGACTGGCCTATACTCAAAATATTTTAATGAGGTGACAGAACACTCCCATGGACTAAATTGTATCCCTCCCCTACCCAAATTTATGTTGGAAGCCCTAACTCGCCCACCCATGTGACTATATTTGGAAATAGGGCCTTTATGAAAGTAGTTAAAGTTAAACAAGGCCATAAGACTAGGGCCCACCCTGATTCCATAGGATTAATGTCCTTATATGAAGAAATACCAACTAATCAACAGGATTAGTGTCCTCATAATGAAGAGACACTAAGGAGCTTCCTCTCTCCCTACCATGTGAGGACACAGCCAGAAAACTGCCATGTGTGAGCTGGAAAAAGAGCCCTCCCCAGAACCTGACCCTGACAGACCTTGATCTAGGACTTTCAGCCTCCAGAGCTGTGCAAAACTAAGCTTCCTTTGTTTAAGCCACTCGGTCTGCACTTGGTCTGTGATATTTTGTAATGGTAGCTTGAGATGATGAATGCAAGCACACTCATATAGCTTAGAACTCTTCTCTAAAACTAGAACTCTTCAATAAAATCTCTCAAAAACACCAGTGGCCTTAGCAGTGATCAGAAATAAACAAGCAGCAATGAAGTAAGATGCATCTCCCAGAGCAACTCATATTAAATCATTAAGCAGGTCTTTTGTTAATGACATATATCCCACCATCCTGAGGTAGTTGCAGGCTAGGTTAGGGACCCCTCAATATTTTGTGGAGATGTTTGAGGAGATAAGTTGGAAAAGTTGATGGTAGCTTTAGGTAGAGTTGCTTGTGTGTATAGAAACTTATAAAGATGTGATGTTTAGGAGACATTCCTAGTCCTTGAATGTGAAGTCAAGAAAGAAAATCCTTCCTGCAAACATACTTGGAAATGAAAGGTCATGCTACATGGGCCAAGGTTTAAGTCAATGATACAATTCATTCGTTCATTCATCCATTCATTCATTCTTCAATAAATATTAATACTTACGGAGCCCTAGTGTGCATCAGCCCCTGTGCTCTGGTCACGTTAGGAAGCTGCTCGCTTAGATCCTTCCAGTTACAGCCTCATACCTCTTTTTATTTTTATTTTTATTTTTGAGACAGAGTGTCACTCTATCGCCCAGGCTGGAGTACAGTGGCACAATCTTGGCTCACTGCAACCTCTGTCTCCCAGACTCAAGCGATTCTTCTGCCTCAGTCTCCCAAGTAGCTGGGATTACAGGTGCCCACCACCACACCCAGCAAATTTTTGTATTTTTAGTGTCTACAGGGTTTCACCATGTTGGTTAAGCTGGTCTCGAACTCCAGACCTCAGGTAATCTGCCCTCCTCCGTCTCCCAATGTGCTGGGATTACAGGCATGAGCCACCAGGCCCAGCCCCTCACACCTCTTGAAAAACAGTTTTTGCTGATCTTCTTGGGACTCAGAATGTTCTGTTGGCCAGGGCTCTTTGGCGAACTTTTGTTTATTTACCACTCAAGACCTTCAGCATCAGGATGAGGAGTCCAGACATAGTTTCTAAGCCTAATCTCCAAGAAGATTTGTGATTACATCATAACCTCAGAAAGTATTTTCTGAACCAGTCAGGATGGTGAATTCCAGCTAGGACTTCCGGTGGAACTGACTATAAGCTTTATTAAAACTTCCAATCATGAATCCACATTTGTGTTCTTACTCCTGCAGACCAGGCCACTCCTCTGTGCCCATTACAAGGGCAGAAGAACCATATTTCCTTACACAAATGCTGCTCTCAGTTGCACCAAGGAGGAAGAATCATGAAGAGAACACTGGTTCCTAGATGCTGTAAATCACAGAAGCCTAGCAGTGCCTTGGAAGTCGGAAAAAAGATTTAAGGCCAGCCCTATGCATGGCAGTGGCGTTGCTCTAAATACATTGGCAGCTCTGTCCTTTTCTAGCCCTTCAATATCTTGGGCTGTGGAGGCTTTCTTAAGGAGCTTGTGTCGATTTCAAAGCTTTCCTCTGGAAGTCTAAGCCCTTCTTAACAGTTTTTTAATAGCTAAAAGGCAGAGTTGGATTCTGAAACTCCATCACTCAGACATTTTGTAAAACTGATGTTAAGAGGATTTAAACCGAAATGTTGGCACCATCATTCTTTTCTTCCTCATCTGTCACTTTCTTGATCCTTGACCCCCCTCAGACAACCCATCCTGATTAGAAATGGGAGTAATTTTGATGAATTTCAACACTAAGGAATCATTTGCTGAGGTTACCTGAGAATAATCCCCCACAACCCAACTCCTGAGAAAAATTAGTAATGTGTTCTGTAGTCATTATGCTACGACTTTATGTCATACTGGTCTCATAAATAACTTTTAGCCTAAAATCTTTAAAAAATTAAGTATTTGCTGATCTGTTCCCCCCCCCCCCTCCCAGGAAACCTAGTGAAGAGGTGGAGTTGCATTCCCTCCAGTAAGATTAGCGATGAGATTTTCATGTCCCCTTTCTTCTCACTGGCTCAATAATCAGCATAGGCTGATTTGTAAGAGAAAGTAGTTACCTTTAGGAATATCTATCATGAGGGTCTAATGTGGGAAACTGAAAAGGAATCTAGGAAGTATAAGGAAGGGAAGAAAGATGTGAGGGAATCTCCAGGAGACATGGAAGCCTCGCTTGCAGGAACAATGTTTGACACAATTCCAACAGGACAAGGGGAGCTTCCTATTTCCTAAGATCCGTGGAGGGCCTGGTGTTGCCTTCCAGTCTAGGATCCAAGATCGCCTCTTTATAGGCAGCCCATCTGTCATCTGCTACAGCTTAAAACCCGCCCCCCTGCCCTGTTCTCTAGGGTTGTTGGTCGTGATTGGGCTTTCCCTACACTTTCCACGTGGGAAGAGACCTTGTTTAAAACAGCCCCTCCTCCCCCTTTTTATAATGATAAAGTGAAGTAAAAAAAAAAAAAATGTCTGTGGCTCAGACCTACAACCCCAGCACTTTGGAAGACCATGGTGGGCAGATGCCCTGAGTCCAAAAGTTCAAGACTACCCTGGTCAACAGTGAGACCCCATCTCTACCAAAAATTTTAAAAAATAGCTGTGTGGTGGCCTGCACCTATAGTCCCAGCTACTTGGGAGGCTGAGATGGGAGGATCGCTTAAGCCTGGGAGGTCCAGCCTGGGTGACACTGTGAGACCTCATTTCTTAAAAGGAGTGTCTTTACATGCACACATATGTTGATTGAGGCACTATTCATAATAACAAAGACTTGGAACCAACCCAAATGTCCATCAATGATAGATTGGATTAAGAAATGTGGCATATATACACCATGGAATACTGTGCAGCCATAAAAAAGGATGAGCTCATGTCCTTTGTAGGGACATGGATAAAGCTGGAAACCATCATTCTCAGCAAAGTATTGCAAGGACAAAAAGCAAACGCCGTATGTTCTCACTCATAGGTGGGAATTGAATAATGAGAACACTTGGACACAGGAAGGGGAACATCAGACACCGGGGCCTGTCATGGGGTGGGGAGAGGGGGGGAGGGATAGCATTAGGAGATACACCTAATGTAAATGAAGAGTTAATGGGTGCAGCACACTAACATGGCACATGTATACATATGTAACAAACCTGCATGTTATGCACATGTACCTTAAAACTTAAAGTATAATAAAAAAAGAAAAAAAAGAAAGAAAAGAAAAAGAAAAAATAAAATAAAATGATGAACAGGATTTAAAACTCTTCAATAAATACAGTGAATAATAAAACACACACACATGCACACAAAGAAGTGTCTGGTCACTTAATAAACTAGGTGTTGAAATAGAAGCAACTCTCATTAAGGAGAAGAAAAGAGGTTTTGTTTTTTATTTGGTGGAGAGAGGGAAATGGGGGGAACCTATCAGAATCTTATCAGCTCCTGTTTGAGAAGGCCTGTTCAAAGCCTTTGGCAAAGACATAGAATAAAAGGCTCAGCACTGTCCCAGCAAACCAAGAGGGGCAATGGTGGGAAGAAACCAGTGGAAGCTGCAGTTCTGGGAGCTGTTACAGAGGAAACTGCCCTGTCTTCCCATCTTCTGAGGAATAGCTTGGAAGAGATGGTTCAGGTGCTGGGGAGTGGTTCTAAGTAGCCCTGGATGGGGCAATAAGAGTGTTTATCTAAGTCTAAACAAAACTAAACATTTAGGTAACCAAAGCCTGTGACTGGGATGTGTAGTTAATTTCCACTTCACAGCATTTTGGATTTTTCTGTAAACTTTTACTTTAAGTTCTGGGATACATGTGCAGAACGTGCAGGTTCATTACATAGGTATACACGTGCCACGGTGGTTTGCTGCACTTATCAACCTGTCATCTAGGTTTTAAGCCTTGCATGCATTAGGTATTTGTCCTAAGCATTTTGTATTTTTTAACCTTTGAAATAAGTAGATGTTTGAGATAGCTTCTATTGTGGCTACCTTCTATTGAAGGCAACTATCATATAGTAAACTCTTGTAGAGAGAGTTATTCTTGAGATCTGTCTTTTCTAGACACGTGATGCTCTCTTGAAGGGACTATAAATTAGCACAATCTCATTTTTCCTTAATAATTTTGGGTATCACCATAATATCAACTATTTACCCGAGTCACCTTATATTGTAACCAACTGGCTGTGCTGCAGTGATTGGAAAGAGGCGCAGCTCATCACTGGTCAGAGAAGACTCCTAGTATGAACCCGTCCTGAACATGCAGAGTACAGAGGATTCTTCAAAAATGTTGGTTTGCTTTTTCCATCAATCAATCAATTACCTTTCCGTCTTAATAGTGATCACTTCGTTCCATCTTAACAGTGACCACTTCTGTTGAGCATCCAGGAGTTCCATCCCTTTCTTGCCTTCCACTTCAATTAATTTCTCATCTCCCTTCAGTTTTTCTACCCCAGCCTCTCCCATCCCCAGGACTCCTTCTTTATTTCAAAGGGGGCTAATATACCTGCCCTGCAACACTGAGATAGAAAGTGCTTCCTCCAAATCCAGCTTCACGGCAGACCAGTGCCTCCTTGCTTGTGTTTGTCATTAATACTTTTCCTGGGTAACGTACATGCAGTTTTGCTAAAGCACAACTGCTCAGGCCTTACTAAAGCTCCTTCCTTGCTGAAGAAAGAGTAAGAGACTAAAGAAGAGGGAAAATGAGGTCCTGCCACCATCTTGATGCTTTTGGTGCTTTGCTTTCAATGGATGCTGACTGGGACTTGTGTGTCCCAAAGATGGAATACTTCACTGTCTCCTGAGTGCTCTGAACAGGCCTGAGCTACCTTTGGGCTAGATGTTACCTGAGGGTCCTTCCTTTTGTTAAAGTGGTCAGTTTTCCCCAGCTGTGAATAGAGCAGATCTGCCCACTTTCTCATCAACTCTCCATTGCTGGGATTTCTACATGTTTGTCTAGGAGGATTCTAACTGCTGTGGGCATCATTGTGAATGGCAGGGGTGAGGGGTGGGGGTGGTTCCTATGGAAACAATAATGAAAATACAAACAAGAATGTGATTGATTTTAAATTGTGTGGTGCAGGGTACAATTGAAAGGGCTGGGCAGACAGGAATAGTGAGGGAAGGGGAGATGTGGGCTGGTCCTTCAAGGATGACTGCAATCTCACACGAGGAGGCGGGGTGGTAGGGAGAAGCTGAGGCAGCCATGGGCAGGTCAGGAGGTCAGAATGTGCAGACTCATGGGAAGGCTGTGATTCAGTTGGCGTACATGAAGATGAGAGTAGAACAACATTAGGCAGATAGGATGGGGCCAGATCTCACCCATCTCTGGAAGCCAGGCAGCGGGCAAACTAGGGGCTTTAGGCTTGGGATGCTTAAACTCCAGCCTCCTTCAATATGGAGTGTGTTTCTGGAAAGTCAGTGCTACACAAATATTTGGGGCAAATCTACTGATTGATTGATTGATTGAGACAGAGTCTCACTCTGTTGCCCAGGCTGGAGTGCAGTGGTGCAGTCTCGGCTGGTCAATTCAGGTTTGGGTATTAACTGAGTCAAAATATAGAGAAATGGAATGAAGGGGACCACAGACTGATCAAAGCAGGCGGCAACGGAGAATGTGCACAGTGTGTCCACATAGGTGTGTGCCTGCACGTACAAGGAAGGGGTTGGAAAGGTCTGCACCATGGAAACATGGGTTTTTAAAAAATTTTTTTTAATTTAATTTTTTTTTTTGGGGGGTTGGAGTCTTGCTCTGTCGCCCAGGCTGGAGTGCAGGGGAGTGATCACGTCTCACTGCAACCTCTGGCTCCCGGGTTTAAGGCATTCTCCTGCCTCAGCCTCCCTAGTAGCTGGGACTACAGGTGTGCACCATCGTGCCGGTCTAATTTTTATATTTTTTGTAGAGAGGGGATTTCACCATGTCAGCCAGGCTGGTCCCTCGGCCTCCCAAAGAGCTGGGATTACAGGTGTGGACCACTGCACCCAGCCCAAATTATTCTTTTAACTCATATATCAAAGTTGACATATTTTGGAGTAGAATACAAAGTCCACATGATTTGAATAATAGAGCAACATTTGAAGAAATTCTGGCTTGTGGCAGGTCACTTGGATGACACCTTTACATGCGCAGGTCCTCTCTTCCAGAGCGGCATAAATCAGTGGAACAGTTTGAGAATTTCCTTAGGCAACAATTTCCTGCAGCTGTCCCCTTATGCCCAGAGCAGGTTTCCTGCCCCTCTGAGCATCTTCAGGTCCTACCCCAAGAGTGGATGTGGCATCTGGTCTAGGACAGCCAAGTGGCTATGCATCACATGAATATTGACCCATGCCAAGACATTGCTGCTATTGTCACTAGGCTTAACATCAAGGGTGAGGACATCTGCCTCTTCCTTTGTAGGTTTATTTGCCATCATTCTCTCAACAGCCTTAGAAACAATGACTACTCTACTTTATAAATGAGGAAACGGTGTGTGGCAGGTGTTGTAAACACATGCCTGATGGGTTCTTTCAAGAAAGCAGTTATGTTAGAATGTGGGTCCTAGCTGGCAGGGGTCCAACAGCTGTCTCCATGTGTGCAGACCTTTATTCTAAGAAGGGTGCTTCACAGTACACGTGGTCTGCCAGCCTCACAGAAGGCAAGCTGACCTTCTTAATTCAGCTTCCCTACTCCTGTCAATTGTTGCATCGCTGGACAATATTTCATGACAGCTTTCAGCTCTGTATTTCTTATGAAGAATTTAACTGAAGGAAAACAGAATTTAGGTGGGCAATCTAGCTTTGCAAATCTCTCTCTATCTCTCCATCTGTCTCTGTCTCTGTCTTCCTATTTCTCTTTTTCAGATTATTTACAACTCTGGCTCACTAATGAATATGATTGTGATTTAAAGAAACAAAATCACCTGCTCTAATTCTTCAGAATATGTTAAATAATAAAATATCCTTACTGTTTTCAAACCTCATGAAGCCTATATATTCTAATACCAACTTTCTAAAGACTCATTAGTAATTAATGAAATCATTGAGAATGGTTCACGGTGACTGACACCCTCCTGGCAGCCACAATCTCCTCTTATGCTTTGTTGAAATGTCATTGGCTCCACAGGTTTGATTTTCATGGTGGGAGTAGGGGTGGGGGTGGAGGGGGAGGGAGTTTGATTTCACAACAGCTATCAGCTAGAACCGAAAGCTGAGAAAATGTTTCTCCAGGTTTCTTTACTTAGCAGGCTGTGCTGGGAGAAGTTTTCTGAACAACCTTTCATTCTTCCAATGCTGGGTTCAAGAAATCTTGCTAATACTATGTTTTCACTGAAATAGTATTGTATGGCTGAAGTCAATACGCAAAGATGTAGTGTTGAAAGTCACCCTCTTTTTTTCCCTCTTGTTTTCACACATTTCCCTCTTTCTTGGCATTGCCTAAATTTATTCTCCTCTTCTCCCTTTTAGAAACAGAATTTGGCATAAATAAATGATAACTGAGAAAATGGCATAAACGGACAAGTAGATGCAAGATTTCTCCATCCTCCTACTGTAGGTCATGGTTATTTGTTGTAGCAAGTGGTTACCCACAAGCAAGATGGTGGTTCTGGCGGCTGCTATGTAATTGGTGTTTTAATAAAGAAACCCACATTCTTTACCTAATTACTCAAAATGGAACAGGAACCCCCAAAAGCCTTTCCGACCATTAATGTCCTGAAACTGTTAAATCAAAATGGACTGCTTTGCTGAGTATGGCCCACAAAATGGAATTTGGTACATTTCATACCCCAGTGAATTTAAATTGTGTGGAGCTGATATTTAATACAAATGCAAGTACCAGTGGAATCTTCATACTTAATATTCATTCTCTAACTCTCAGAATTAAGCGGTTGATCTATGGGACACAAAGGAAGCATCCTTCTCTCAAAGAGAATATTTTATGACCAGGCAGTTTAAAAGACACTGACATAAACAACTGTTTGCGGCTTGCTCTCTTTCTTTCTCTCTCTCTCTCATCTTCAAAAGGCAAAAAGTACATGTAAGGACATGCTGTTTTAGACAAAGCATTTTATAAAATCACTTGAAATGTTTTCCTTTTCCTTCAGGGACAACTAAACCTTTGATAGGTACTCAAGAGAGTTCTTATAATTTAGTTTATGTCTCTTATTTTCTTGGGGGGGGGAGGAAAAAGAGATACTATGAAGGCACAAAGCTGAAGCCTACTTTCACTCGAAAGGAAAACTCGTACTGCTTAAATAATAAAAGTGTTACTTATGATTTTTACACCATGACTGAACACACCAGATTTTCTAGGACAGTGTCAATTTCAAATGTATAGCTAAGTTTAGTTTCATTATTGCGCCTTTGCATGAATTTCACCTAGACAAAGGAATGAAATAGAAAACAAATATTTTGTTACATCCCTTGCCCTAGTTTTGAATTCCTAACATACGGCCACTCTTCTCTACTCATGCTGATATTTGGAAAGCCATTATGGAAATGACTTCATTTTTTGAGGTTATACCTCACAAGTAAAATGCGCATCCCACATCCTTTCATATCCTTCAAATGCCTGAGGGAGAAGGAAGGCGCTGGGTGAAGACCTGCCTCATTTTCCAGAGAGAACATGTAGTGAGAGCTCCAAGTGACTCTGGAGCTGCCTTTTTTCACAGTGGTTAGTCCTGAATTTTTAGCTGCTGGACTCCAGAGTGGGCCCTGTCCACACTCTGCTCAGCTGGAAGAGTAATCGAGTTGAATGAGGACCGCATGAGGCTCAGGGCTGTGCACCCTGGATGCTTTGAATTGGGTTTTAGTAGTCAGACCACTTACTGAGTGCCAGGTGCTATCTGTGGAGTGATAAAGATGTGTATGATACCATCTCTGTCTTTACAGGGCTTGAAATGTGTTTAGGGAAGCCAGGCATGTATGCATGAAATAGAAAGTCACCATACAAGGCATTGGGGTGCCTGCCATTTGCTTCAGAGGGTGCAGCTGAAGATAAGGACTACAGTTGTTCAAGGCCCCAGGGGAGGCCAGGGCAGGACTGGAACCATAGCCTCACCAAAGACCTGGAGATCCTAGGATGAGAAGGCTGAAGGATTAGTTTCTGGATCATCTGAAATTTGATATTCTAAAAGCTTTCTTTAAAAGACCTCTTTATAATTCTCTCTTAAAAAATTCAGCCAATTTTGTCCTTTGCCATTTTTGAATTGGGTCATAGGTCTTTTACTTATTAATTTATAAAAGCTCTTTTATTTTAGAAACATTAATAATAAATATTCTACCTAGTTAAGAACATTTAGTTGCCAAATGATGTCTTTTCCATATGGTGACAAATACATTAAGGAGAGAGGAAGGTCAAAATTTGTGCTTTATGATTTCTTTTTAAAATGTTTTTAATTTTTAATTTTTATGGGTACATAGTGGGTGTATATGTTTATGGGGTACATGAGATATTTTGATACAGGCATGCAATGTGTAATAATCACATTAGGGTAAATGGGGTATCTGGCACCTCAAGCATTTAGCATTTCCTTTTGTTACAAACAATCCAATTGTACTCTTTCAGTTGTTTAAAAATGTATAATATGTTTTGCTGACTGTGATAACCCTGTTGTGCTATCAAATACTAGATCCTATTCATTCTATCTAACTCTATTTTTGTACCTAGTAACCATTCCTCCCCTCCCCCCGACCCTTCCTGGCCTCTGGTAACCATCATTCTATTCTCTATGTCCATGAGTTCAATTGTTTTAATTTTTAGCTCTCACAAATGAATGAAAACATGTGAAGTTTGCCTTTCCATGCCTGTTTTATTTCATTTAACAGAATGTCCTCCAGTTCCATCCATGTTGTTGTAAATGGCAGGATCTCATTCCTTTATATGGATGAATAGTACTTCATTGTGTATACGTACCACCTTTTCTTCATCTAATTTGTCTGTTGATGGACACTTACATTGCTTCCAGATGTCGGCTGTTGTGAATAGTGCTTCAATAAACATGGGAGTGCAGGTATCTCTTCAAGATACTGATTTCTTTTTGGGGGGTATACACCTAGCGGTGGGATTGCTGGATCATATGGTAGCTCTACATTTAGTTTTCTGAGAAACCCCCATACTGTTCTCCATAGTGGTGGCATTAATTCACATTCTCACCAACAATGTAAGAGGGTTCATTCCTTTTTCTTCACATCCTTGCCAGCATTTGTTATTGCCTGTCTTTTGGATAAAAGCCATTTTAACTGGGGTGAGACTTTATGATTTCTTGGTGAACAAGGAAAGGTGTTTAAGCTGTTCCCACCCTTTGATGGGTATGTTCTCTCTTCCTGTGCTTAGGCCGTCCATGAAAGTCTAAGCGATTAATTTAAACCGTGTCAGAATAAACCAAAGTGAGGGTCCCAGCAGAATCATTAGCTCTAGAATGCTTGGCTCTCTGGACCTCTCAGTGAGAACAGTGAGAAACGCTAGAGCTTTATGGACTTTAAGAAAAGCTCTTCTGAGACTCTTTGGATAGGGTGCAAAGGAAAATTGTCTCCGCAGGTTGGGAGATGAGGGAGACTGTGAGATAAAGTACTGATAGACTCCAGGTATGCACCTACCATGCTCTCCAAACAATCTGCCATGACCTTCACATGCCCTCCAAGGTGGCCCTGTGAAAAGCATTACTCCATTCCTTCAGTCCTCAACCTTGCTCGGCTTTCTAGAGTCTGTCTCATGCCGGCAGACACCCCATAGTTATTATTCTGTCTGCCCTCAGCAACATTTACCAGTTAGGGGGAAAAAGAAAGCCAGAAAATTGTTGCTATGGGCTCTGTTTTGTGGAAGTTAAAATGCTGGAGCAAGAATCTGATTGCTTGATAGCTCCATCTCTCTCTCTCTCTCTCCCTCCTACCCTCCTACTCCCCACACCTTCTTGTTCTTTTCCTCTCCCCTCCACCTCCTTCCCCCACCCCGCTCCCCCACCTTTTCCCACTCGTCTCCCCTCTCTCCACTGGCCTCCCGGGTCCTGCCCCCACATTGGGCTGGAGGAGAGCCTTACAGGTTGTCAATGAAACATGGAATTATTTCCTTTGATGGCTTAGATAATAGTAAGAGCCAAAGCAATGAGTGAGGTCGGCTGAAACCAATGCAGTCCTGCCCGGGACTGGAGAGCCAATCGCAAGAGCAGAGGGCGGGGCGTCGGCGCCAGCAGATAATTGCTAAGTGCATCGCTAGCACAGTTGGTCCGAGCTGCCGAAAGGTCTGGTCGCAGAGACAGGAACGCGTAATCCTCAGCGTGCTCCAGCCCACAGCTTCGCTCCACTGCTCGGCAGGGCAGCTGGCCTCTGGGCACCGGCCCCTCTGCTTCGCGGAAAAGGTACCTCTGCCTGTGTCCCGGGGGTGCAGCGCCTGCGTCTCCATTGCCAGTGGCTTTGCAGTTTAGCCTAGGTGGAGGGATTGCAGAAAGAAAAGTTTCTGGGAGGAAATGTGACAAAGGTGGGAAATCACTGTCTTTTGTTGGGAGGAAAACAAGCGGACAATTTGGGAAACTTCTGCGCTGGTAAGAAATGGGCTTGTTTACTACTTCTAATTAGCTGCGCTCAGGTCTGTCTCCAAATAGGTCTGGTCTCGGGCTAGGGTGTCTGCAGGGCTGGGGTGGAGATTCGGGTGTGCTGGGTGAAAGAAGTTGGATCCCAGGATGTGCTGCTTCCTGGTGCACCCATCATGGGTAGGCTGGTTCCGAGAAACGTGATTGGTTGCTTGTGTTTTCCTCTATAGGGTCTCTCCCCTTCGTATTACCTTGATCTGCCTTCCCCAAACTATTGTGACCTTCAGCTGGAGTCCTTCCTCAAACTTCTGCCTCCTTCCTGCCTCCTGCCCTGTCTCAGTTCATTTTATTTGTGGAAGGAGACATTCTCCAGGGTGGGGGTGGGGGGTGCGGGTGGGCTATTCTGTTTGACCTGGTGGGCACCTACATGACAACTTGGTGACACACCATTAAAACAATTCTCAGAGGAAAAGAAATCACATAATCAATTAGCTCCTGAAAACTCTGGAAGACTTTCCAGGCTTGGGGTGTCCTGAAAAAAAAAAAAGAAAGAAAAAAACAAAAAAACGGGTTAGAGAGTTCGGTTTGGTACTGTTTGAAGCTTACTCTTTTGTCCCCAGAAGAGGCGTCTGGCCTGGAGCATCCCCGCAGCTCTGGGAGGTGGAGGCTGGTGGAGGGGCTGGCTCCCTGTAGGTGCGCAGGTAGTTTTGGTGCACAGGTGCATTTGTGGCAGAGGTGATGCTGAAGTCACCATCCACACTGCTTCTGCTAACTGCTCTTCAAGTAAAACAGCTCACCCTGGCAGGCAGCTGGTTCAGCCCAGAAGCACCCTTGAGCGTTCTAAATCATGAGACCTCAAGGGACTCTCTTGCTCTGAGACCCTTGGGAAACTCCTTTCTCCCTCTGCCTCCCCTGCCTTTGGCTTCTGCCAAAGGGAGATGTTAGGGAGGTGAGCCACTAGGAAGCAGGGACCCATGGGGAAGCAGGCAATATGCTTGGTCTTGAACTTCCTTCGTCTTCTGCGAAGGCAGCTTCTGCTTGTGTGCCCACCGCACTTCACCAGGTACGCTGCCTACCTGCGGGATACTCTGAAGCTGATAGTCTGGGGGAGATCTTCCAAGTCCCAGGGGTGTTGGAGAATTCAGATGATTTTCTTCTCTCCAATTCCCATTAAACCTGCAGCTAGGGAATTCGATTCCCAGTCCCCACAAGAAATGCATGTTCGGGGAGGGAGTCTCCAGTGACACCTCTTCCTCAGGGCACCCTTCCGCGGAGATGCAGATGATAGTCTTGATTCTCCAGCTCCACAAATCCCTTTCACTTTTTAATTCTTATTTTCTTTAACCACCACAACAGATTCTCCTCCACCTCCTGTAGGCAGCTATTTTGGGTGGGAACTGTGATTATTGAAGCTCTATTTACAATGGTTAAAAAATGCCTGCCTATTTTTTGGGGGGGATGGGGTTCAAAATACCATCAGCGTTCTCTTCTGTACATCTTATCTGACAGTAAACAAAACAAATTTGCAGCCCTGCCAATTATAATCCCTTTGTGTTTGGGGGGCCTGGAGTGGAAGCTGAACTTTTCCCAGCTGTTGGGCATGGTTAGCCATGGACGTCGTCCTCTGTGGCCTCTCCGGGGCACGTGACCCCAGGGAGCCCAGGAGGGGCAGCCCCCTGCACGTGGGGGATCTTGCATGAGAGCACCTTGGCTTTCATGCAGGCAGTAAGGAAACCAGAAAATGCTTTTGAGTTTGAGGATAGCAAAATTGGGGGTTCCCTTTAATTGATGCCGGTTTGTTGGATTTCTATCGTGATAAGAAACATTAAAAGTAAGGCATTTGAAACAGCTCCTGAAGGGTGACTCATGCACAGAGAGAAGAGGCAGTGTGGGGGGAGGGGGTGGAGGGGGCCTTGGAAAGTACAAGTGGGACACACTGGAGCGCTCGCTTTCCTTCCCTCTGCCTCCTCCTCATTCCTCTCTCTTGTTCCCCATTCGGAACAGAGATCATTAAAATAACAACTTTAGACCAAAAAAAAGGATCCTAGGAGCTGAAAAATAATTGACGAAGTGCAAAACACCCTCATCACAGCTTCACCTTGGATGGGGTGAGGTGTGAAACCCAGGACCCAGCGCCTCTGCTGCGATCCAGTTTGGAGAATCGAATTGCTGGTGTTAGGCTAATTAACTCCTTGTGAAGCTGCGTGCCTGTTTGTGTATGCAAAGACCGATGGATGCTCAAGAGATTAAATGTGTTACTTGTCATTTCATCAAACATGATGGCTTTGGCCAGGACCCTGGATAAGCACCATCCACAGACCCAGCGTTTTCTCCTCTTCCCAATTGGGCAAACTGGATCTCTCTCTCTTTTAACCAACTATGGTGGGAAGGGGTTGTGTCCTTCTGCTTTTCCAAGCTCTGCGTGAGTTACCTGGCAAATAAAAGTCCTCTCTTTACTCTTCTGTCCCTCCATCCCTGTCATCCTTCTGTTATCCCTTTTCATCATAAACATATCCGTAAGTAATCTTTTTGCCAACCTACTTTGATCTTGTCATTTTGTGTTGATTTTTCTGTTAAAGACAATTGCCCCCTGAAATAAGACTGAAAACATATTAAAATTTTTATCAGAGAAGAGCCTTTTTGCCTTCTACTTTAACATTTAATTTTGTGGCTTTGGGGAAGTCTAATAAGCACGTCTATTGTGTTAGTTGTTTTGGTAAACGCTTTTGCAATGTCTTGTTTTTTTCTGTGGATGTGTGAATTCCCTGACTGTCCTAGGGGAAGGTATTTCTGGAGATTTGAAACACTCAAGAACATCTCAGAAAGTTGAAGAGGTTGGAGCACACTATTTCCATCTATTAAAGGTGGGGTGAAGGCTATTTTGAAACCTAGACCTTGAAATGTATTAACCACACTCTGTTATTTTCCCTTTTCATCTTTCATTTAGGAAATTTTCATAGCCCAAATTATGAGTAAATTGTTCATCTGTCTCACTCACTTTCCCATGCTCGTGCCTCTTCCTCCCTTCCTCCCTTCTCCCCTTGGGAGATATTTCACACTGAAGCGGGTATCTAGGTAATCTTAATCTGATACATAGGGGTACCTCTCTTTCCTGGTTACTTTTTGTTTCTTCCTCCCTTTCATTTCAGGGGTCCCCAGGGTGGAGATCTAATTGTAGATGCCTTGTGCACTCACTCCTGGAAGAGTTAACCAGGGGACAACAGGAACTGTGGGATGTGATGGGAGCCTGTCCTGGGGACAATGAGGTAATCCTTTCCCCAAGTTCAGTTCTATACAGTACAGACCTCGCCAGAGCACCTGGAGTGGTGCAGCTGACCTGTGTGAGGCGGACAGGGCAGATGCTTTGAATCACAGTCCTGTCTGACACCCAGGGAGTCCCACCAGGCGCAAGCCCTCACTGCGCCACTGTCCAGAGGCCTGTGCCTGCTGCAGCCCCACGCACAGAGCTGACCTTGGAAACATTAGCATGCAGGGAAATTTGTCTGCTGTGCTCTCAGTTTCTTTGTTCTTTGTTCTCACCCCTAAATCTATTAATAGTTGGAAAGGATCGAATCTACTCATTCATACTAAGGTGTGAGCAGTTAATAGTGTTGCCACTTACAGAAGTATTTAAGTTCTTAAAGGAAATCAAAGATGTGTGCATGTTCTCGTTTATAAGTGGGAGCTAAGCACTTGGACATGAAGAGGGGAACAATAGGGGCCTACTTGAGGGTGGAGGGCGGGACGAGGGTGAGAATCAAAAACCTGCCTATCAGGTACTATGCTTGTTACCTGGGTGACGAAATAATCTACTTGTACACCAAACCCCTGCGACGTGTAATTTATCCATTATAACAAACCTGCACATGTACCCCTGGACCTAAAATTAAAAAGCTGGAAAGAAAACAAAAGATGTGCGCAGTCGAATTCCAGGCACCTGCTAGTGGGATTGGGTAGACAGAGTTTGGATGGGGAGCAGAGTGAGGAATGGTGGTCTTCACTTTTTAGCTCTGGCTGGTCCTGGTCTGACCCGTGCTGAAAACATGCTGCAGTGTCTCAGGACTTTGTGATGTTACTATCTGGACTCTGGCACTTGAGCTAGATCCCTCAGATTCGAACTTGGGCACGTGCTTATGTGCCCTTTCTGACTTTCAATCCCCTTAGACATAGAGCCTGAGGTCAGGACCACGTTCTCACAGGCTCCTTTCCGCTCCAACCTTCTCTCTCGATTTTGCTACAGAGCCCTACGTCCCACTGCAGATGCTACAGCTCTGGAAGCTCTTAGAGCTTGCAGAGCATCCTCCCGTGTGGGCCATGGTGATCAGCAGTGCTTTCAGAGCTGGAATCCATGAGGGCAGCTCGGAGGGAACAGGGGTTGTTGTACCAGAAGAAACACAGGATGAGGGCTGATGTAATAACTGATTTTGGTTTAGGAGGGGATGTTACATGGAGGATGGCGACCAGCTGTTCTCCATCTCCAGCAAGGATTGAACTAGAGAAAATAGACAGAAATTGCAGCAGATGGACTTAGATTAGGTATGAGGAAGAATTTTCCATCAGCAAGAGTGTTAAAAAGGGAAGGTTGTTGAGCCTCTGTGATGGTCTTTAGGAAATGGATAAGCCAGGGGCTTTTAGCTGGAGGAGGAGCCATGGATCTGTGAGGAGGGAAAGATAAGGGCCATTGAATCCAGGCATCTGTGCCCTCTGCTGATGAGAACGCTTACCTATTTCTCCAGAACCTCACCTTCTCTCCGGGGCTATTGAAGTGGCTGAAAACCAGAGTCCCTGGGATGAAGGAAGAAGGAGTGTAGCCTGCCTGGGCTCCTCCCCTGAGCCTGGAGACCCCTCCCATGCCCTGCACCAGCTGCCACCTGGACTGGCAGATTCTGTCGACTGTGTGGGGATCTTTCATCAAGTCTAATCTTTCACTTCCAGATGTGGAAGATGATGCCCAGAGAGGTAGCAGGCCTTGGCGTTGTCACACAGTGGCCGATAGCAGAGGGAGGACCAGAATCCAGGTCCTCCATCTCCCAAGTCAGTGTTATTTGCTTTGTAGCTCATTTTCTTCTCGTTTCCAAATTGAATAGACCATTTGCTTTCTCTAGGCTCTTAATTTCTCTGTAACCAAATGGCAAAGACAGGGACACCTGTGGTTAAGCAATATTTATTGAGTGCCTATTACTAACACCATGCACTCCACTCCACCTTCCCTATTTATGCCGATGACTCTTTAGTTCTGGTTAAGTGGTTGGGAGGGGCTGCTGACCCATCCCTGTGGGGGCTCCTGAGTGTGGCTGTGAGGCCAGGGTGGCGGGAATGTGTTCTAGAAACCAGAGCTGAGAGGAGGGGACAGGTAGACCAGAAGAGGATGAGTAGAGAGACACGGGAGCAATGAGATACTTAATCTGAATCTTATGAAGGGAAGAGAGACTTTAGATTATCTCTGCAAACTTCTCATTGGATACATGAAACCAGATGGGCCCATAGCATGGGAACACTGTGGGTAAGACACATGACCTGTTACCTTACGGAACAGGACGAAACATACCATGTGAGGGCGTTCGGGGAGGGAGGAGGGGTGGCTCCGTGGAGCGTGTACACTGCCGCATACATGGTGGCCTAGCTCCAGACCCAAAGGCGGGCTGTCAGTGAAGTCAGGGAGTCTCACAGTTTTGAGAATGAGGCTGTGGCCAGCTGTGGAGGGCTTTTCTTTGTGTTGGTTTGAGCCAAATAGGAAGCGAGATAAATTGGTGAACTGAGCGCCACAAAATAAAATGCTGTGCATAGCCCTGAGAAGAAAGAAGAAAGCACCCCAGTTAGTGCTGAGCTAGGCAGCAAGAGGACAGTGCGGGGTCGGCAGTCAGTGTCCTGTGGAGAGGCACGACACTCCATGCCCCTGGCCGGCCAGGGCATCCCTGTGCTAACAAAGGCATCCTGGGCCTTTGTGCCCCGCATGGGGGTAGGGACTAGGGGATCTACCAGAAGGAAGAGGGGGTTCTTCTCCTTCAGGAACTGACCCAACAAGACCATCAGCCCCTCAGGCAGCAGGGCAGGGTGCCCTTCCAGAGATTGGCTGAGACAAGGCTTGGAGAAGTCTCGGGGCAGAGGGCCCAGGGAACGCCAGGGGCTGGGTGGGCCAGGCAGGCGGCCCAGGGTGTGAGACAGGCTCAAGCCTGGGAAGGTGCACATGCGGGAGGAGTGGGAGGTCAGCCCAGAAAGGGAGGAAACCCAGGGACCACAGTGCCCATCTGCTGAGGGCAGAGCCGCCCACATGGCCCATGGAAAGAACCCAAGGGATACACCAGGCAGGGTGGCCAACCCAGTGCTCACCATGTGTCCTTACCACTCGCAATGATGTTCACTGAGATCACCACACTGTCTTCAATTTCTCCTTCCCCTTCCACCTTCCCCCTTCCCCCTTCTCCCTTCCCCCTTCTCCCTTCTCCCTTCCCCCTTCTCCTCTCCCTTCTCCCTTCTCCCTTCTCCCTTCTCCCTTCTCCCTTCCTCTCCTCTCCTCTCCTCTGCTCTCCTCTCCTCTCCTCTCCTCTCCTCTCCCCACTCTGTTGCCCAGGCTGGAGTGCAATGGTGCAATTATGGTTTACTGTAGCCTCGAACTCCTGGCCTCAAGCAGTCCTCCCACCTTAGCTCCCAAAGCTCTGGGATTACAAGCACACACTGCCACATCCAGCCCCTGCCCTTGATTTTGATGCCACAGACCTTACTGGAATATAGTCAGGTGTATTAAGTGGATAGAGTACATCTGGATGCAGGGTACACCATGATTCTCCTTATTTTGGGCGGGCAGAGGAGCCTCCGGGAGCGAGGAACACCTGAATGGGACCTGAGACTTGAATAGGTACCATCAAGTGGAGGGGAGGAGGGTGGGAAAGAGGGAGCCATGGTGGCAAAACTCCATCCAGCGCATGATTGGCACAATGTGTCGGTGAGATGTGGATGTTGCTGAATCTGCTCATACAAGGCATGTTTTGGGGGCAAGGGAAGCTAGGGTTGTGGATGCCAACCAGGTAGGGAGGGGTCACTGCCACATGAAGGAGTAGAAAAGTGTCAAGCAGGAAATGACATCCTCACATTTGCATCTAGGAAAAATGGTCCAGCAGTTGTGAAATGAAGAGTGGAGGTGAGGTTTGAGTGGGGCGCAAAGGGGAGGGGGTCACATCTGGGCCAGAAAGGTCAGTTCAGAAGTAATTTGCTGCTGTCCAAGTGAGAAATGGCGAGGGCCCGCAGGAAGACAGTGGCAATGGGGAGGGAGAGGAGGGCAGCATCGAGGCTGATACTTGACTTCATAAGTTACACTAGATCAGGGAAAAATGAAGAGGAATTATTCATCCCCTGGAGGAGAAGCTGACAGGTGACAAAGAAAGGTCATGGTGTTAAATGAAAGAGAAAGCAGTGTTCCCACTGAAGATGGGCTGGGAGGAAATGGATTTAAACTATAGGAGAAGGATCTACACTGGACATTTGAATTAATGCCTCAATGGAGGTGGTTGTGAGATGTGGGAAATGGGGTCATTCAGAGCGTTTGTGGATTCATTCTCTTTTTTGAAAAGTGTTTTTAAAAATCAGCGTTTCCCTGATAGAGAAGTGAGCAAAGAATGGGAATAGACAGTTCACATAACAAAAGAAATAAGTGGCCAGAAAAATATGTAAAAGTGTCTCTCCTCACTAATAACAAAAATGTGAAATTAATACAAGGTATCATTATCCATTTAACAGATTAGCAGAATTTAAAAATGATAATGTCATATCCAGTGTTGATGGGAAATAGACATTTTAGACTTAGCTGGCGGATATGTGAAATGAGATAATTTGGAAACATAGAAGATGTGTCTTAAAAAAATATACCCTTTGAACCAGTAAGCAATTCCTTTTCTAGGGATTTATCCTAAGGAAATAGTTAGAGATGTGCAAAATAGTTCTAATTAAGAATATTCCTTTCAGCATTATTCATTACAACAAAACATTGCATGAAGGCATTAATTAAATACAATATGGCTCCTCCATAAAAGGAAATCAAGAAAACTATTAAAATTACATTGAATAATACATAAGAATATGGGAAATGCTAATAATATATATTAAGTAAGTAAAGACTTAAAAGTAAATAGACTATAATTGCAATTAAAACAAAAGGTGTATGTAGTCCTGAAAACTAGAACAGAATATTATATTATCAAAATCTTCATAGTGTTTATCACTGCATTTTGGGAAACATATGACTTTTGATTTTTTAAACTTTTTTGTACTTTCCAAATTTCCTCCAGTAAACGTGTTATTTTACAAATTAGACGGCATGCTTTCTAAATCAGTCATTCCAACCACAAATGTTCAAGCAGTGACTATCCATGTAGCAAAGCTGGGTGTGACGCTGTTCACTAAGATGCGAAATGCCTGCATCCTGAGTCCATTTGGTGGGAGAAGATAAACGCTCATGGGAAATCCAGCAAGTGCCGCCTGCTTTGTCAGTAAGGGCTGGACATCTGCTGCAGCCAGGTGTGGAGTGTGCAAGATCCCTGTGCAGGGAACATCCTTGTTCCTTCCTCTTCGCCGCATTCCCACCCCCGGGACCTGTCACCTGCAGTGGTCAGGCCTGTCTTAGCATTTCAAGGGATGCATCACATATAACTGCTCATTTCACAAGCAGAGAAGTTGAGGCTCCGATCAAGAGACTGTCTTGGTCAGGGTCACAAAGCCAGTGAGTGGTTTTGTTAGGTATGAAAAAAAAAAACTTTGCTGCCTCACACCATGCTCTTTCCAGAGTGGGCTACTCTGGGGGTTCTGTGTGTTCTAGAAGAGAGTGGTAGATTTCTACAAGAAGGTGTGAAGCCACCCTTCCTTCCTTTCATCCTTCCTTCCCAGAAGCCATGCCTTTGGCTTAATCCACTTATTAATTAAGACCAAATGCATGCGTGGAATCTATCCCACTTACAGCAGGGACTTTGGGTGCTGCGGGCTCCCCGAAGTGGCCTTCTGGGTCTCCTCCTGATGGAGTGTCGCATTTGTTAATGCTTTTCCAGAATGTGTTTGCTCCCCACTGTGGTTTCCTTTGTTGCATAAACTCCGGGCAGCCTGAGGCAGTCTCCACAGGGTGAAAGTCACAGCTGGCTGCCTCTGTGATGTGTGCCAGGGCCACCTGGGGGCTCTGGGGAGCCTTCCCTAAGCAGGGCAGGTGACGGCTCTGATGGACACGCCCTTGGACCATTCACAGGCTAATTGGGAAAAGTGGACAGGCCTGCCTGAAGGTAGGGCAGGACAAAGAGGAGTGGTGTAGGCTCCATGGCTGTTTGCTGCTCTGTTTATTTTAAATAACAACTCATTGTGCGGTATTTTGTATTCGAAAGCCTCAGAGGTGGGTGGGGAAGGTGCTGGCAATCCCCAGTTTGCAGAGAGGGAAATCAATACCTGGAAAGGCAAAGCCACTCTCCTTAGTTTGTAAGGGCAGCAGGCATAATAGCCAGGCATGGAATGAGCTCGATTTTCTGCCTGCAAATATAGCCCTACCTGTCATCGAGAAGGGCGTCCTGCTGGTCTACCTGATGTTTCTGGAGAAGGCGGGGTGTGGAGTAGTACTCTGTTCGGCCCTGGCCAATGCTGACGGAGTTAAGAGTAAGAGATGACTTTGGGTCCATGGGCGTATTCAGTTGAGGTCGAGTGTAGGTGCTGAGAAAAGTGGATGGTGGTGAGGGTGAACATGGACTCACAGGACTCATGGAGGCAGAGAGTCCCAAGCCCTGAGCATTGAAGGATGCGGGCCTCATGGAAGGCAGGAGGGGTGTGCTGGGGGCAAGTGGAGATCTGGAGCTGAGACCTGGTGTGAACTGTCTGTGGCTGCTCAGGGGCAGATTGGCTCCACCGGGGGATGGGAGGGGACAATGGCAAGAGGTGGCCCAGCATTCCAGGCTCCATCTCAGAAGTCTCTCCTGTTCATTACACCTGCGATAACACGTCTGTGACAGACCGAAGGGAGGGGGAGCTGAGAGGCAGGGGAAGTGGGTTGAGGGGTCTCATACCTGTTGTTTCCCCTCTGCTGTCTCTCTGGGTTTTGTTCCTGTTGAGAATGCAATTGCTCTGCGGGGTTCAGGAAGAGAGAAAGGAAGATTGGGAGGGTTGCTTTCCTGCAAGTTCTTACCGTGCTTTGGGAAACACATGACTTTTGATTTCTTTAAGCTTTTTTGTATTTTCCAAATTTCCTATACCAAATTTTTATTTTACAAATCAGAAAATATGCTTTTTTTTTTTTTTTTTCAGACGAAGTCTCGCTCTGTCGCTCAGGCTGGAGTGCAGTGGTACAATCTCAGCTCACTGCAACCTCTGCTTCCTGATTCAAGAGATTCTCCTGTCTCAGCCTCCCAAGTAGTTGGGATTACAGGTGCCCACCACCATACCCGGCTAATTTTTGTATTTTTAGTAGAGATGGGGTTTCACCATGTTGGCCAGGCTGGTCTTGAATTCCCAACCTCAGGTGATCCACCCATCTTGGCCTCCCAAAGTGTTGGGATTATAGGCATGAGCCACCACACCTGGCCCAAACCAGCTTTTTAAATCAGTCATTCCAACCGCAAATGTTCAAGCAGTTACCATTCATGTAGCATGGTTAGGATAGGAGGATTTTTGGAATATGGGAAGAGAAAGGAGAAGTTATGAGACAACAAGAAAAATAAAAAGAAAAATAAAGGGAGCAGAGTGGGGAGTTGTTGGAGAACCCAGGAGGGATGTTCAGAAATTTGGGAGCAGCTCACAGCACAGCAACAAGCCTGTGCATAATCTGTTTTAAAGTTAGAGGTAGACTCTTCAGGTGTGATAAGACACAAACCAGAAAGAAAGAAAAAGAGCCTAAAGTTGCACACTATTTTCAGATGTTAAGGATTTGGTCACCACCCTGATTTTACAAATGAGAAAACCAAGACTCACCAAGGTGACACTGCTTCTGAGTGGCCGACTCCAAGCCTGTGCACTGTCTGCTGTGCTGCGCTGTCCACTCACCCCTCCTGGGGTGCAGCCAGAACTATGAGCTGCGTGACTCTGGAGGCCTGGAGGAGCGAGGGAAGGAGGCATTTGGGGCATTACTCTGTCTGCCTCCAGAGAAGCCGCTTCTGCATTTGCCCCTCCTGATCCCCAGGGGCCTGAAGAAGGATGCCAGCAGGGCATTCCCTGATCTGTCCCCTTTGTCATTGGGGACTGGTTGGCTTCAGTCTCTTTAGCAAGGGATACCCTGGCTCTGGGGCTGTGCGAGCTCTGAGCCATGGCTCTATTCTTTGATTTCTCCATGAGGCAAATAATGTGCTTCCCTTTCCCATCCTTCAGTTTCCTTAATAGGAGACATGAGCTTTTGACATGTTGTATGTTCTTTTATTCATTGCTCAGAATGTTGGGAATTGATAGTACACTTCTAAGCTTAGAGGATTCAGCAATGGACAAAACAGTTCCCAGCCTCTCAGAGCTTAGATCCAAGTTGGGGAGACAGACGGCAAACAAGCAAACCTGTGGAAGGGCCAGTGAGTGCAAGGGAGAAACACGAAGCCCCGCAGGGGGAACATGGAGTGAGAGGGTCTCACTTGTATATGCCACTTAGGCAGAGACCTGAAGGCAGCAAGGGACGGTCCCTGTGGATATTTGGGGCACCAGCAGTCCAGTCCAAGAAGTCCCTGAAGCTGGAGACACTTGGGGTGCCAGGAATAGCAGTGAAGACAGGGTATGATTCCTTGCACCACTGGGAGTTTTGAGCTGAGGAGTAACATCGTCCATGATTTAAAACAATTGATCAGGAGGATCACTTGAGGCCAGGAGTTCGAGGCTGCAGTGAGCTATGACCATGCCATTGCCCTCCAGCCTGGGTGACAGAGCAAGACTCTGTCTTAAAATAAATACATGAATAAAAAAAATTGTAAAACATGAATACATGAGTTACTGTGGTCGCTGTGTTCAAAGTACAGTGGAGTGGGGCCGTGTGGAGGCAGAGGCGCCCTAGGAGGCTCCGGTCCTGGAAGGAAGGGAACTGTCTTGGGTCGGGTGGTAACAGCGGGGAGGGAGAGGGCAGATCCTGGATATATTTTGAAGGGAGAGCTGGCAGGATTTGCTGATGGGTTGAAGGTGGGGTTTGAGAGACTAGAGGGTTCAAGGATGATTCCAAGCCTTTTGGCTTGAGATGGTGGGAAAGACTGTAGAAGGAGCAAATTAGAAATTGTGAGGAGTAGAGAGGGAGGAAGTGGGTTTGTTTTGGGGATTGTTGGAGCTCTAGTGAAATGCCCACTAGACAGTTGTGTTTTGGTTTGGAGTTCAGAGATGTGCTCTAAGCTAGCGAACCCTGGGAGTGACCAGAGTTTCATGGTATCTGTGAGATCGCCTAGGGAGTGAGTGTAGACAGACAGGACGTAGAAAGGCGGATCCTGAGAATGGCAGTATTTATAGATCTAGGATGGGGTTTGCAAACTCTTTCTTAAAGAGCCAGATCGTAGATATTTTAGGCTTTGCAGGCTGCATAGTGTTTACTGCAGTTACTCAGTATTGCTGCTGCAGCACAGAAGCAGTCATAGAGGACATATAAAGGAAGGAGCATGGCTGTGTTCCAATAAAACTTTACTTACAAAGCAGGAAACCCACCCATAGGCCATAGGTTTGCTGACCTTGGATCCAGGACACTGAAGAGGAATCAGCAATGGGGACTTAGCAAGAGCAGCCTGGAGATTGGGGTGGACCAGGAGAGGAGGTTGCTTCAGAAACTAAGCAAAGCATTTTTGCAGAAGAAAGTAGTGATCTGCTGGGTCAAATCCTGCTGGCATAAGAAGTAGGATGAAGACTGAAAATTGCACGTGAGCAGTGTAGAGGCCATGGGTGAGCTGATGAAAGCACTTTGGTGGAGGATGAGGCGAGAGGCTCCTTGGAGTGAGTTCAAGGAGAGGCATTGGAGATAGCGCATGCAAACAGCTTCATGGAGGAGTGGAGCTGTGAAGCTATGCAAAAACATGAAATATTAACTCTAGGAATATGTGGGGTCAAAGCTAGTGTTGCTTATTTAAAAATGGGAAAAGTAGCGGGATATTTGTATTGCATGGAAATGAGTCAGTGGGCAGAGCACAAAGATGATGGGTGCGGGCCGGAGGTGAGAATGGCCTTGAGTGGGTGAGGGAGTGGGGCCTGGCCTCTTGGACAGCTCTCAGGGGAAGTGGAGTCGGTAGCCAGAGGCTGTGTGATGGGGCGGGTGGGGCAGTGTGGGGACCCTCTTGGATGCCTTCATTTTTCTCAGAGAGTAGCATGGTGGATCACAAGCTTCGAGACAGGACAGTGAGGACCTCAGTCCAGTGGGTCGTGGAGACAAATGCCCCTTGCACACAGAGCTAAAAGAATGCCAGACAATGACAGAGAGACCTGCCGAGTCTCTAAATCAAAATTAAAAGGTTTCCGCCGATGCTTATCACTTGAGCTTTTCACCGCAAAAGGGGCCCTGTGAGCTCTGGAGAGTTATGACTGAATTAACAAGGCCAGGATGAGGGCATGGATCGAGATCCTCAAAAACAGTTTCATAAGTTCCTACAGGCCTGGAGCTGCTGCGGAGGTGGCTCTTGTAGGATTGTATTGAAAATAAACAGAGTTGTTGCCCAGAGTGAGTAATCACTCTCCTTAGAAATCAGACAGGTGGCAGGGCAACAGAGAGTCCATTGGCCTGGGCTGGGGAGGAGTTAGGGGAGATCGGGGCACTCTTTTCTCTCCTCCTAAAGCTTTTTGCTTTTGAGACCTCTTGCTTTGTTTTTAAAAGTATCTTCCTATGAGGGAGGGGTGAGTGAGAGGAAGACCACTTTCTCCAACTTTTACCTTAAGAAACTGTCTTGGGGAGAGAAGGAACTTACCCATGGTCGAGTGATTCGAATGGGAGGGTGGATCTCAGAAGGTGGGAGCTGAATCCTTTGCTGTTTTCCTCTCAGACATCCAGGAGGGAGGGAGAAAGGGAGGTAAGGAGAGGAAGAGATCTCCTGGAGAGGGGTTTGACATTTCAGGTAGTCTGGGAAGAGGGAAATGGTGTGAACCATGAAGAAATGGAACACTTAATGGTTCTATTTCCATGTCCACAGGGGAAGGAAAAGGAAAACAGACGAGGGAACATTTGGCTTGTCAGGAAGGAAACTGGCTTGGGGCTTTGGAAAAGAGAATCATCTAAGGTCACATACCTGGCAGAATGACTTTTTGTGGAGACTGTTGTGCCCAGGACTGAGGGTGGAAACTGAGGCTGAAGGGACACACAGCATTTGCTCAGGGAGCCTCAGCCAGGGTGCCAAGGGATTTGTTTATGTCAGTGCACCATCAGGACAGCCCAGAATGGCTTTGGCCTCATGATGTGCAATTGGCCCTGGGTCTATCAATTTCTCTGAGAGGGAACTCTTCCTGTTGCAAAGGGCCCAGCACACTGGGTTCACTTAGACGGTGAGGTCAAGTGCCAGAGTAATAACAGCAATAAGGAGTTTGTGGCTCAGGATTAAGCAAGGAAGAGAATTCACCCATCTTTTCTTCACATCTGACTCTCGGTGGTCTTTTTGGGATGAAATAGAGAACCTAGGAGCACAGAGCTGTAGTGAACCGAAGTTGATCTAATCCAAGGTAACTCCACAGACTTCACTCAAATAGTCCAGGAGGCTGCTCAAATTCCCAGTGTCCCCAGCTCTGAAACACCTGGTACCTGTCTCATAGGCTTGGGGTGGGGATTAGATGGAGTGCAGGTGCCAAGAGTCTAGCGTAGTGCCTGTAACATACAAAGTGTTCCAGGATCTATGGCAAGTGATAAAATCTGCTGCTGCTGGTGGTCGTGGCAGCAGATACGTAGGGGTTCTCTCTCTGGGTGTACCAGGCCAGGGGGCTGGGGTGACCAGGTCATGGGTAACCTGTGCTGCTGCTTGCTGCAGAGCTCCTGGGGTGGTAGGTAAGAAAGCTGCAACACTGTCTCCGACTTTCATAGCTCCAGCACTTCCAAATATTGCCGGCCAGGGTTTTTGCATTCTTTGAAAGAAAGACACCGGAGAGGAACAAGGTAGCATTGCCAGGGTAGCACCTTCAGAAAAATAAATCCTGGAAAGGAAACTCTGAAAGCTTCTAGAACCATAATATTGAGACAGATTTAAAGGGAACCCAAAATTCCTGCAATGCTTGGAACAGCAGAAACATAGATTTCTCATACTAATCAAGTGATTTGTGGGAAAACCCTATCCATCTCTCCAACCTGAGCTGAATCAAGCAAATGATCAGCTGTGAGTTGCAGAATGAGCTCTGAGGCAGCCACAAGGCTGTTTATGATTCTGCAGAACTTTTCTGCGGCATGAATTCCTGGACAAGCAGGTGACTTGAAAGGAAATAAATGCCCTCCCTCCTCACCTTTCCTTCAGCTGTCTTCGCAGGGATCCATGTTGGGTGCAAGGATGTCCTCTAATTAGGTCCTGGGCAGGGTTTCCGGGGCTCTCATCCTTCCAGGTGATTCTGCGCGCTGTGGGGGAGGGTGGTGGCATGTGTCCTCAGGCTTCTGAGGAGTGGCGATGATGGAGAGTGGCTGGCCTGGCTGTGCACTTAGACACTACATTGTCATGGGAGCTGCTGGGTTGAGTTATTCCCATCTCTGTATGGAAAAAATACAATCAACTTCATGCTACACCTCCTACAAGGAAAAGAATAGGTGTTCTGATAGCATGGGGTTTGGGAGAACTGTTTTTTCAAGTGGTCCATGTTATCAGTCCCCATACAGTTGCTCCTAAGTATTGCTGCTTTGACAAGGATCTAATTTCTTTTTCTTTCTTTCTTTCTTTCTTTCTTCTTTCTTTCTTTCTTTCTTCTTTCTTCTTCTTCCTTCCTTCCTTCATTCCTTCCTTCCTTCCTTCCCTCCCTCCCTCCTCCCTCCCTCTCTCTTCTTTCTTTCTCTTTCTTTCTTTCTCTTTCTTCTTCCTTCCTTCCTTCATTCCTTCCTTCCTTCCTTCCTCTTCCTTCTTCCTTCTTCTTCCTTCTTCCTTTCTTCTTCTTCTTTCTCTCTCTCTCTCTCCTTCCTTCCCTCCCTCCCTCCCTCCTTCCTTCCTTCCTTCCTTCCTTCTTCTTCCTTCTTTCTTTCTCTTTCCTTCCTTCCTTCTTTCCTACCTTCCTTCCTTCCTCTCTCTTCTTCTTTCTTTCTTCTCTCTTTTCCTTCCTTCTCTCTCTTCCTTTCTTTCTTTCCTTCCTTCCTCCCTTCCTTCCTTCCTTCCTCTTTTTCCTTCCTTCCTTCCTTCCTTCCTTTCTTTCTTTCTTTCTTTCTTTCTTTTCTTCCTTCCTCTTCCTTCCCTCCCTCCTCCCTCCCTCTCTCTTCTTTCTTTCTTTCTCTTTCTCTTTCCTTCCTTCCTTCCTTCCTTCCTTCTTTCCTTCTTCCTTCCTTCTTCCTTCCTTCCTCCTTCCTTCCTCTCTTCTTCTTTCTTTCTCTCTCTCTCTCCTTCCTTCCCTCCCTCCCTCCCTCCTTCCTCCTTCCTTCCTTCCTTCCTTCCTCCTTCCTTCTTTCTTTCTCTTCCTTCCTTCTTCTTCCTTCCTTCCTTCCTTCCTTCCTTCCTCCTTCCTTCTTTCCTTCTTCCTTCCTTCCTTCCTTCCTCCTTCTTCCTTCTTCCTTCCTTCTCTCTCTTCTTTCTTCTTCTTCCTTCCTTCCCTCCCTCCTCCTTCCTTCCTTCCTTCCTTCCTTCTTTCTTCTTTCTTTCTTTTCTTTCTTTCTTTCTTCTTCTTCCTTCCTTCTTTCCTTCCCTCCCTCCCTCCCTCCCTCTCTCTTCTTTCTTTCTCTTTCTTCTTTCTCCTTCCTTCCTCTTCTTTCCTTCCTTCTTTCTCTTTCTTCCTTCCTTCTTCCTTCCTTCTTCCTTCCTCTCTCTTCTTTCTTTCTCTCTCTCTCTCCTTCCTTCCCTCCCTCCTCCCTCCTTCCTTCCTTCCTTCCTTCCTTCCCTCCCTCCCTCCCTCTCTCTCTTCTTTCTTTCTCTTCCTTCCTCCTTCCTTCCTTCCTTCCTTCTTCCTTCTTCCTCTTCCTTCTTCCTTCCTTCCTTCTTCCTTCCTTCTTCCTCTCTCTTCTTTCTTTCTCTCTCTCTCTCCTTCCTTCCCTCCCTCCCTCCTCCTTCCTTCCTTCCTTCTTCCTTCCTTCCTTTCTTTCTTTCTCTTTCTCTTCCTTCCTTCTTCCTTCATTCCTTCCTTCCTTCCTCTCTCTTCTTTCTTTCTTTCTCTCTCTCTTCCTTCCTTCCTCTCTTCTTTCTTTCTTTCTCTTCTTTCCTTCCTTCCTTCTCTCTCTTCTTTTCTTTCCTTCCTTCCTTCCTTCTTCCTTCCTTCCTTCCTTCCTTCTTCTTCCTTCCTTCCTTCCTTCCCTTCCCCTTCTCCTTCCTTCCTTCCTTCCTTCCTTCCTTCCTTCCTTCCTTCCTCCTTCCTTCCTTCTTTCTTCTTTCTTCTTCTTTCTTTCTTCTTTCTTTCTTCTTTCTTCTTTCCTTCTTTCTTTCTTTCTTTCCCTCCTTCCTTCCTTCTTTCCTTCTTCTCTCTCTTTCTTTCTTCTTTCTTCCTTTTTCCTTCCTTCCTTCCTTCCTTCCTTCCTTCTTCCTTCCTTCCTTCTTCCTTCCTTCTTTCCCTAGACAGGGTCTTGCTCTGTTGCCCAGACTGGAATGCAGTGGTGTGCTTACAGCTCACTGCAACCTCGACCTTCTGGGCTCAGGTGATCCTCCTACCTCAGCCTCCCCAGTAGCCGGGACCACAGATGTGCACCACCATGGATGGCTAACTTTTTGTTTCTAAAACTTTTTGTAGAGATGGGGCCTTGCTATGTTATTCAGGCTGATCTTGAACTCCTGGCCTCAAATGATCCTCCCAGCTCGGCCTCTCAAAGCACTGAGATTACAGTGCATTAGCAACCATGCTCAGCCAGTGAACTGGTATTTTTCAATCAAGGCTTACATAAATTCCGGAACATTTTAAGTAGTCTCAAGAGAGGTTAGGTGAAGCTAGTTTAAATGTTTTTTAACCTACAGGGAAGACACTGTGTCATACTTAACGGTGTGGGGAGTTGGGTGGTGTTTGGGTTGGGCTGAGCTGAGGAGGAGTTAGGGGGTGATGTGTGAATCTCGGTACAAGTGTAGAGTGTCAAAACATTCAACATGCTGGGGGGTGTTTTCCATACAGAAAATAAATTTACTATAATTCAGAGAAAGAGAAATACAACAGCTAAAAATACATGGAAGAATGTTTAACTCCCTGAGTAATTAGCATAGTATCATAGTCAGGTGGGTGGTTTTGGAGCCAAGCATGGAGTCCTGGCTCTGAAGTTAGAGGTCTGACCTTGTGCAAGTCACTTGGTTATACCTCGTTTCTTCCTCTTAGAATGAGGACAAGACGGCCTACCTCAGAGGCATTTTGTGATGAAGGGAGATGATTCAAGCCAAGCACTTATCACCAATAACAATTCCAATAATAACAATAATAAAAATGTTAATTAGAATGGAAATGAGTTGCCATTTTCCAGCTATAAAATTATTGAAGGTTAAAGATGACATTGCTCCATGTCGCAGAGATACGGTATGAAACTGTAATTGGTGCTGTCTTTCTGGAAAGCATGATTTTTTAGGATTTCTGTACTTTTTTTTTCATTTGAGACCGAGTTTTGCTCTTATTGCCCAAGCTGGAGTGCAGTGTCACGATCTCAGCTCACTGCAACCTCTGCCTCCCAGGTTCAAGCAATTCTCTTGCCTGCCTCAGCCTCCCTAGTAGCTGGGATTACAGGCATGCCCCACCATGCTCGGCTAATTTTTTGTATTTTTAGTAGAAACGGGATTTCACCATATTTGCCAGGCTGGTGTTGAATTCCTGACCTCAGGTAATCCACCCACCTTGGCCTCCCAAAGTGCTGGGATTATAGGTGTGGGCCACCACACCCAGCCAGATTTCTGTACCTTTTGATTTAGTTCTAGGATCCTATCCTAGGGAAATAATCAGAAATGTGGGGAAATATGCATGCACAAAATTGTTCACTGCACTTCCTTAAAAACTGGAATCGACCTCCCCAGCAGTGGAGAACTAGTTAAGTAAACTATGGTACGTCCATACAATGGAGTACTAGGCTACCATATAAAATTATTTGAAGCACGTTAATGATGTGAAACAATGCTCATACAGCTGAAAGTGAAATATCTTCTAAACTGGCTAATGGAATATGTCTACGTGCATAAACGTAAATAAAATATGCCAAAATGCTAATAGAGATTCTCTTTGAATGATAAGATGATGGATGATTTTTGCTTTCTTCTTTATATATTTTTGCACTGTTTTCAAATATGTTGCAGTGAGTCTTTATTCATTTTTATAGCACAAATAATAAAAATTACAGAAAGAAAGGGAGACGCAGTTGCCTCTGAGTCATTTCCCTGTTTAGGAAGTGAGTGTTGTACTATGGATCCGTCCTGGCGTGGATTCTCTAGAAGCCCATCAGAAGGCTTTCTGTGGAACCATTTCTTACTCCTCCCTGATTCACATGGAAGTAACAAATGTTTTGGGAATGGAAACAAACGTTTATTTCATTTTTATTTTTTAAGAGAAAGCGTCTCACTTTGTTGCCCAGGCTGGAGTACAGTGGTGTGATCACAGCTCACTGCAGACTGGAACTCCTGGGTTCAAGGGCTCCCTCTGCCTCAGCCTCCTGAGTAGCTGGGACTACAAGTGAGAGCCACCATGCCTGGCTAACTTTTCAAATTTTTTGTAGAGCTCGAGTCTGACCATGTTGCCCAGGATGGTCCTGAACTCTTAGCCTCAAGTGATCCTCCTGCTTTGGCCTCCCAAAGTGTTGGGATTGTAGGTATGCATCACCACACTCAGCTGAAACAAATATTTTGGAACAAAGAGGTGGACGTGGGTGTGCTGTGGAGACAGCATCAGGTACAGTGCATTCCCTGTCCCCATTTGCACCCTGCCCTGAACTTCATTATCTTCCAGGAAGCCACAGACAGGGTAGATTCCGCAGGTGCTAGTCAGTAGCAAACCCACAGCCAGACTGGAAATCAGCTGCTCTCTCTTCTTTAGGATTGTCATTGGAAATCCAGGAAGCAGTTTCATAAAACAAAAAAGCAGCCCTGCCCACTCAGTGCTAATAGAACATGGGGCTGGAGATACCTGGGATGCTGGAAAGACACTCAGCAGAGGTGATGGACCCAGAGGAGGGGGCATCTCCCAGGAAACAGTCCTTCGAGGCCACAGCTGCATCTCTGGTTTCTCTCACCTGCTGCACCTTGCGTGGTGTGAACGGCGCCGTGGGAAGGAAATGTTTGTAAATTCTGTGGTACATTGAGTGCAACCGGGGAACGGGCTACTTAACAGAGATAATTCTCTTATACAACAAATGTCTTTTGAGGATATGCAGCGTGTCAGGTCTTGGGCTATGTGCTAGACATTCCCTGGTGAGAATAAAATAGAGGCCTTGGCCTGTGTGGAGAGAACTCATTTTTCTAAGTTGGACAACTTACTTCTGATATATCTGGTATCAAATGGCAATTTTTAAATGTATTGGTTTTACTGAAAGTAGGACACACTTCCTTTAGATCTGTGAAATATTGTAGAAATAGTGTTTTTTTTTCCCTTTTAGTGCAGATGTCCTAAGTGTTCTATAAGTTTAAATACTTTGGTTTAATTCATTCTTAACACCATCATCTGTGAGATGGGGCAAGGAGGGGGCGCCACCTGACTTCAAGTGGGGAGCGAGGGTACAGGTTTTGGCCCTAACTTTGCCCCTGCTGAAATGTTTCAGGGCACCCCCGTCCCGATGCCCATTCAGTGAGACTTGCTCTCACGATTGATCGTTGACCACTGGCCACTTGCAGGCCCTTTGCTGAGGAGCTGCTCTATGTTTTCTGCCATTGGAAGCCATTCATTCATTTATTGCAGAGCTTTTTTTAAGGCTTGAAAATTCAGTGGCTATTGTGTTATTGTTTCATTACACTGGGTGCCAGAATGAGCTCCCTAAAATCCTTGGAGACTCTGGGTTTTGTTTAGCGAATGTAAATTATGACTTCTATATGGATGCAGTTTTCCACTTGCAGTGTGTTGGGACTTGAGTTCCTTCTCCCTGCTTTTGGGATGCGCCCAGGTGTTTTGCTTCTTTTAAAGATCTGACATGACCGTGGCCAGCTCTATAAATAGTCCCAAACAACAGCTATAATGCTGGCGTGATGCTGATTTTTTTCCCTGCCACCCACTGAAAGTCTTGGGAGAAAATTCTCTCTCTTTCTCTCTCTCCCTACTCTGTCTCTCTATGTCTCTGTTTCCCTCTACAAACACACACACACACACACACACACACATACACACACACACACACACACACGCATATGTTTATACTTCCATGTCTAACCAGAAGTAAAAATTTTGAATGTGTTCAAACACATCTGTGGTTTTGTTTCTTTCATTTTTTAAGGATTTAGATAAAAAGGAGTTAAAAACTTTTCAACAACGGAAAACAAAATGATTTTCCTAAGTATGTACTATGTCCAGGCATTGTGCTGAGTTAAATTAGCTCCTGTCTTCAGAGGGCAGAGTTCAGCAGAGGGCATCTTTCTCAGCAGCGAATCATTACAGGCTTCCTGGGGATGAAATATAAGAAGACACCTTTCAGGTATTCCTGGGGACTTTACAGCCGTACAGAGGATCGTTAACTATTGTATTAGTTGCTAGGGCAGTGGTAATGAAGTACCACATGCCAGGGTGTTTCAACAACAGAAATTTATTGTCTCCAGTTCTGAAGGTTGGAAGTTCAAGGTCAAGGTGCCAGCAGGGTTGGGTGCCTTCTGAGGGCTGTGAGGGAAAGATCTGCCCCTGACCACTGTCCTTGGCTTGCAGATGGCCATCTCCTCCCTGTGGGTCTTCATGACATTGCCTCTCTATGCGTGTCTGTCACTGTGTCCAGATTTCCCTTTTTATAAGAACATGAGTCATTTTAGATTATAGCCCACCCTAATGGTCTTGTTTTAATTTGACACCTGGGTTAAGACTCTCTTTCTAAATAAAGTCGCATTCTGAGGGAGTGGAGGCTAGGATTTTCACATGTGAATTCAGAGAGTATACAATTCATCCTGTAATGAGAGCCTTTTAGGTAATGCTTCTCCCTCTGGGAATAACTTTCCTTAAACCATCACAGGCTGCCAGATTCGTAATATAGTCCATCCATGAACAATGAAGGGGTTAAGGGTGCCAATCCCTTGCACAGTCGAAAATCCATGAATAAATTTTGACTTCCCAGAAACGTAACTACTAATAGCCTACTATTGATCAGAAGCCTTACCAATAATAGCAACAGTCAAATCACACATATTTTGTGTGTTCTGTGTATTATATACTGTTTTCTTATTATAAGTAAGCTAGAGAAAAGCTTACTTATTATAAGTAAACTAGAGAAAAGAAAATGCTATTAAGAAGATCATAAGGAGACCGGGTATAGGCTCATGCCTATAACTCCAGCACTTTGAAGGCTGAGATGCGAGGATTGCTTGACCCCAGGAGCTTGAGACCAGTCTGAGCAACACAGCGAGACCTCATCTCTATAAAATGTTTTAAAAAAGTATCCAGGTGGCCGGGCGCGGTGTCTCAAGCCTGTAATCCCAGCACTTTGGGAGGCCGAGACGGGCGGATCACGAGGTCAGGAGATCGAGACCATCCTGGCTAATACGGTGAAACCCCGTCTCTACTAAAAAAATACAAAAAACTAGCCGGGCGAGGTGGCGGGTGCCTGTAGTCCCAGCTACTCGGGAGGCTGAGCCAGGAGAATGGTGTAAACCGGGAGGTGGAGCTTGCAGTGAGCTGAGATCCGGCCACTGCACTCCAGCCTGGGTGACAGAGCGAGACTCCGTCTCAAAAAAAAAAAAAAAAAAAGTATCCAGGCATGGTAGCGCCTGCCTATAGTTCCATCTACTGGGGAGGCTGAGGGAGGAGGATCACTTGAGCCCAGGAGGCTGCAGTGAGCTATGATCATGACACACAGCATTCTAGTCTCGGCCACAGAGTGAAACCCTGTCTCAAAAACAAACAAAAGATCGTAAGAAAAAGAAAATGTATTTACTAAGTATATTTACTATTCATTAAGTGAAAGGGAATTATCATAAAGGTCTTCATCTTCATTGTCTTCGTGTTGAGTAGGTATAGGAGGGGTTGGTCTTGCTGTCTCAGGAGGGGCAGAGGCAGAAGAAAGTAAGTGGGTCACTGCAGTTCAAACCTGTTCAAAGGTCAATTGTATTTCTCTCCCCCTGCTCTCACTGAGGAGTGAGTTCCACAAGTCACATTATTTTCAAATTTAATTCTATAAGCCCAATCCTCTTATTATAGCTAAGCCCATTTCCTCTTCTGTGGTGCTAGTGGAAAACAGCCTGTTGTCACCCTTGCTCTAGTGGGTTAATAGCCATTTTCAAGGCCGTGACATATCTGTCACCTTTCCCATTCCCACATCACACCTTGGCCTTCCTTTGGTACAGAACTCTTCTAATTCAACACAATCAGTGGACGCCTACACGGAAAGTCTTGCAGGTGGTCGTGTCCTAGACCAGATGGACGCACAGAAGGGCAGACCAATGACCTCTCCCCCATTCTCTCACTGCCTGACTGGCCTGGCCACTGCAGGTAGAACTTGTACTTCCTGGGGGAGTAACATGACCTCAGCTACATTTCAGTTCCCATCCTGGGCTCGGCGGTGCCCTGGGGCTGAAGCGCTGACTCTGTCAGTTCACACACCCACCACCCCCATGGCCCATGAAGACACCACACCCCACACACACTCTAGCCTGCTTTCCCACTGTTCTTTCTCATTTGGAAATCCCATAGGCAATAACTGGTATTTTTGTTGCCAAGATGGCAGGGGGGTGGCTGTAAGCACCAATATGCTGTATGGACAGCCAGTTCCTTTTGCACCCATGCTCATTAACGCTTTCTTTTCAACCAATTCCCCTGTAACAACAACAAGCTTATCAGCTCCTCTGTTGTCTCCCCTTCAGCATGTGCTCGTCTTAAACCTGCAGTCACCACACCTGGGGGGTTGGTCCTGGGTAAAGGCAAGATGCAGTCCAGGGGGTACATTTGATTTGAGCACACACATCTGGACAAGAGTTTGTATGTGTACTATGGGAGGGGACACATGGACAGGGACTCAAAGGGTCAATTATGTTTGCCCAGGAGGAACCCAGAGCACTTCTAGAGAGAGCTAGAACTCTGAAGGCCAGGAATAGACAGAGAGGCAAGAATCTAGTTTTGTCCTTGGCTGTCTGAATGCCTTCTCCAGATGTTGCAGGGGTTATATTGCACAGTTCCTGGGTGAGGTACCAACAAATACAGCCCATGGAGAACTGGCCAGCACATGTGCACTTTTGGGGGGGCTTTCACCTGCCCTTCCCTGACATTCTGGAGTGCTTCACGTGCTACAAACAGGAAATCAGTAGGAAAATGGGAAAAGGAAGAGGCATTTTTCTTCCATTGAATTCTGAATCCAGCCATCACTGCCTTCTCTGATGTTGTTTACTAAGATAAGCCATGTCTGAAACCATGCCTGCCACAGTCCAATCAGCTCAGACCAAGAGTTATAATTAGGAAAGGCCTTGGGTCACTGATCAGATAAAACCACTAAAATAAATTCCAATAGCCAAAAACCATCCAGGTGCAAAAGTATAACCATCAGTAAATTATGCTTAAATTGGGTGTGCTTAGCTGCCCTGGGAGGAGTACAGAGAAACACATTCCAAATATAACGCAGAACTTTCATAATTTTCACCTGAGGGTGAGAGAGAAGGGGAAGCAAGGGAAAGACGCATGTGTGTAGTTTAGGGACCGTGCTTCTCTGGGTGTGCCGGGGACCCAACTGTGAGATTTGAGGCAGGTGGATCATTCCATCGGGGAAGTAGGAAAGGGTTAAGGTGAATGCTGGCATTCACTCTCAGTATACATTATATCCATTTGTTAACCAAAACAAACACTTTCTTCAGAACCCACTAAATAGTCACCACCCAGCATCTTCAGGTGAGCCCCAAAGTTAACTCTTGCTCTCTCAGGAGATTCTGCTATGCAAAAGAATGCCCGGTGGTGATCTTGGCAGCTGGACATGATGGGTGTGGCCAGTAGGGGCGCAATGCTGGGTGGCACCAGTTCTGCCTCTGGAAGAGCACTGGGCACAGCAGGCATTCACTGGGGTGCTGAGTGCTCAGAACTCAAGCCATGAAAGAGGCCCAAGGCACAGATTGACCCTACCCACAAATTACAGAGAATGAGGGGGCAGAACAATCAAATGTTTAGAGAACAAGGAAGGGTTGAGTGGAGTCAGCAGGGTGCTGTGAGCTTGCAGAAGTGGGTGACGCTGAGTGGTGGCCAGAGCAGGTGCAAGTGCAAGAAGGGGGTCGAGCCACGGCCTTCTTAGTCTTTAAGAAGTAAAAGGTGGGTAGGGGACCAGGGCCTCGTCTGGGAAGACGACCTGAGCAAAGGCCCCTAACAGACTGGGCATGGGAGGTGTGGGTGGAAGGGAGAACAACCTTAGCCCTCCTGGCCCTCAATCTATAAAGTTGATGGTGTTTTGAAAAATCATCCCAGTTAGTGTTTTTATAAAACAGAAGTGGCTAAAAGGAGACCAATACCTCCAACTCATCGCAATATCCCCAGCAGCTTTCATCAACACAGACCTGTCCCTGGCCATCAAGGCTATGGCTCCAGTCTACCTTCTCCACCTATTTCTCACCTTCAGCCTGTCCATTGCCACTCTGTGCCAATGAACCCACTCTTCTCTATAGAGCCTCTATAAACCTAAGACATACTGACCCCCTCCACCTGACTACTGTTCTCTCAACTCCATAGGTTCAAATCTATTCATCCTCCAAAGTTTTGTTCAAATATCACATCCTCTGTTCAACCTTTCCTGGCATTCTCTCCCTCCCATCCCTGGCTCTAAGAGATGCTCATAGTAATTTATATGTAGTATTTTGATTATTCTTACTGTTTACTAGTAAAATATTGATTGGGAACCTACTAGGTATTAGGCACTATTCTCTGTACTTTGGGTAAATCAGTGAACAAATCAAAGACTTCTATTCTCAGTGAGCTTACATTTTAACCGGGGAACACAGATAATGAATAATAGAAATAACATAAGTAAATTATATACGATGTTAGAGATAATAATTTTTTTTTGAGACAGGGTCTTGCTCTGTTGCTCAGGCTGAAGTGTAGTGGTTCAATCATAGCTCACTGCAGTCTGGAACTCCCTGGATCAAGTGATTCTCCCCCCTCAGCTTCCTGAGCAGCTGGGGTTGGGACTACAGGCGTACACCATCATACCTGGCTAATTAAAAACATTTTTTCCGAGAGATAGGGTCTCACTGTGTTGCCCAGGCTAGTCTTGAACTCCTGGGCTCAAGAAGTTTTCCTGTCTCAGCTTCCCAGTTGCTGGGATTACAGGTGTGAGCCACTGCACCTGGCTTGTGATAACTGTCATGAACAACAGAAAAAGAGAGCAGGAGAATGGGGTTGGGAGTGCTGAGACTGGGAGGGCACTGGGTTGCAATTTTAAATAAGGAGGCCTTTAAGCAGCCTCCTGGAGAGGGTGCATCTGTGCAAAGGCCGTGGGGTGGAAGTGTGCCTGATGTATTCAAGGAAGAAGGAGGCCAGTATTGTTATACAAGGATGGAAAATGGGGAGAGAGGTAGGGAATGAGCAAGAGAAGTCATAGTGGAAACACCCACAAAGGGCCTGCTAGGCTGTTTTAAGGACTGAAGGAGACAAGAAGCCATCGGATGATTTTGAACAGGAAAGCAGTATGATGTGATTTACTCTGCAAAAGAGTCCCTCTGGGTGCTGTGTTTAGAATAGACTGAAGGTCATGAAGAATGGAAGCAGGTGCAGGGGCAGTCAAGAGGCTGTACTGTAGTCATCCAGGTGGCCTGGCTGGGTGAAGGTGATGAGAAGGTGGCACCGTTCTATGTGTATTTTGAATTTTATTTTTGATGAGTAGATTGTGAGACAGGGGAGAAGGCACAGAATTGAGAATGACTTCAGGGAATTTGGCCTGAACAACTGGAAGACTGGAGTTGCCAGACCAGTGATAAAGAAAGCTGCAAGGAGGGCGACTGATGAATGAAGAGTGTTGAGTTAGTCCCCACTGGACTGGAAGCTACTTAGAATGGGTTTGCTGCACGATTCATCTTTGCCACCTCCTTGGGGACTCAGGAATAACAATTGATGGATGCCTATTTCAGAGGCTGTTATGACTGCAAAGCATCCCTGCCATGGGAGGGCATTCGTGGATTTCAGGATGGTTGCTGTGGTTGGACCTCTGTGTCTGGCAACTTCCCTGGTTGGACATTTGCGCTTTTTTGACACCATCCAGAGGTTCAGTGCTGAGTCTCCAGGGGAGCAGGATGGGTTTGATGAGGATTTCATTTTGAGTGGGTGAATCTCACAAGCCCCTGGAACACTGGATATCAGCACAGAATACTTTGTTGGCAAAAATCTCTTTCTAATCTTTTCTCTCCCTAATGAAGATGATTAATTGGTGTTAATTGCTGTGCCAGCAGGGTGTGAATGAGTTAAAAATTAAATGTTCCTTTTGGATTCTGGAGAGGCCAGAGTGGGGGTGGGGAGGTGGGTGTGTTTAGCATTGCATGGGACCTGGACTTCAGAGGCTTCTGGTCAGAATCCCACTTTGTTGGTAGAGATACTGGGGAAGCATACCTAGGCTAAGACAAGGGGCTGCTTAGTTACAACAATCCTAGTGGGGTTGTGCTGGTGATGAGGACTTGTTGATATTGAATCTGATCATGACCAAGCTGGTGCAAGAGGAGACTGTGCTCCACAGGTGCTTACAGACCTTCTGCTCAGTGCCAGCCACTGTGTCAGACATGGGGGATCACACAGGGGCCTGACACCCTGTCCCTCCCTTTAACGCATAGTCTATTGGTAGAGGCAGGAGCATAAACAGTAACAGGGAGAGTTGGGTTCTGGAAGAGGAAGCGGTCAGTTACCCAATGGACCTGGAGGTACTTTCTAGAGGAGATGGTGGTTGAGTTGTGTGGAGAAGGATGTGGAGTGTTCTTGAAGATGAAATGGGGAGGCCTTTCCAGGCCAATGGGAGCAACCTGGTAGGGGGGACACCCTTCGAGGCAGGGCCTAGTCACCAAAAGCCTTGCAGGTCATGACAAAAGTCTGGACTTTATCCAATAAGCACTGGGTAGATAAGGTTTTCAGGAAGAAGAATGATGAAAATTAGTGACTGGGTCTCTAGAGTGTCATGAAAGTGAGATTGGAGGATAGAATTCTGGAGTCAGACAGGCTAAAGGCTTTTTGCAATAATCCAGGTGAGAAGGGATGATGATCTGGATTAGGGCATTAAATGGTGCAGGCCAACTGAAGAGATATTGGTACCTTTCTTCACCTCAGTTACTTTTGAGTCTTAGAAGTACTCTACAATGGTAGTGATGGCAAAAACCACAGTTACTTTTGCACCAAGCTGATATTAAGAGGTAGGTCCTTTCCTCACTTAATTTCCATGACCACTCTATGAAGCAGGTACTATTATGAATTCATCCTATATGTTGAGGGAAACTGAGGCACCGATTTGAGTAAGCTGCCCAAGGTCTCACTTAACCAGGGTATAAGTCTGAGCATTTGATTTCACAGTCCACACCCTTAATCACACCATTATTACTGCCTCCCAGAGAGGTAAGACTGTCCCATTGTATGGATGAAGGGCCTGAGGGAGACAGAGGGGACTTTGAGAAATGAGGGAAAGGAAAGCATCTCGGATGGCTCCTGGTTTTGGGATTCTCAAATCTGGGGAATTGTGAAAATGCTGACAACAGATCTGAGTGTTTTATAGGTAGTCGTGTCTGGGGCGGAAGTTACAGAAAAGAAGCAGCAAGATGAATGTGTGCCTGAGTGTGTGTGTTCCTGGCGGAAAGGACCCCTGATAGGAGAAAATGCAGCTCAAATCCCACAGAGTCACTCACCATCTTCCCTTTTCCCTAATCTGAAATGGGAGCAGGAGGTTTGTGGTGAGGGTTAAACAGGATCACACACACTGGGCTTACTCTGTTCATATTAAGGTCCTCACCTCTTCTCACCAGCATCCCGGGGTGGAACGCTCGTTCTCACCAGCATCCCTGGGGTGGAACGCTCGTTCTCACCAGCCTCCATGGGTGGAACGCTCGTTCTCACCAGCATCCTGGGATGGAACGCTCGTTCTCACCAGCCTCCCCGGGTGGAAGGCTCATTCTCACCAGCCTCCCCGGGTGGAACGCTCATTCTCACCAGCATCCCCGGGGTGGAACGCTCGTTCTCACCAGCATCCCCGGGGTGGAACGCTCGTTCTCACCAGCCTCCCCGGGTGGAATGCTCGTTCTCACCAGCATCCTGGGATGGAACGCTTGTTCTCACCAGCCTCCCTGGGGTGGAATGCTCGTTCTCACCAGCCTCCCCGGGGTGGAACGCTCGTTCTCACCAGCATCCCCGGGGTGGAATGCTCGTTCTCACCAGCCTCCCCGGGTGGAACGCTCGTTCTCACTAGCATCCCCGGGTGGAACACGCTCGTTCTCACCAGCGTTCCCGGGGTGGAACGCTCGTTCTCACCAGCATCCCCGGGGTGGAACGCTCAGGTTGTCCATGTGGAATTTACATCATCAAAAATAACAGAAGTTAAAAATAGTGAGCAGGAGGGATGTTCTCCACAAGGTCACGTGTCCTAACCGCTGATGAAGTGAAACCATTTTAAGATCCTCTGGGACTACTTTGTGTGGTGACCTTATTTGACTAGATTCTGTCAATCTAGATCTTCCAGGGACAGAGCATGGCAGGCAGGTGTGGGGGCTCCTTTGTTGCTGGATGACCTAGCTTTCTCATCAGAGGTGGGGAGACCGAGGAATCAACCTCTTGAAGGAGAAGGCATCTTGCCTAGTAAGGCCACAGAGACTCCTCTGTAAAACAAGAGACCCATGCGCCATTTAGGGGTCTGTCACTTCTGCACTGAGTAAGGCCATCACTGAAGGCTGTCGTTGATTTGGAAACATCTGCCCAGCCACAGGAAAGGTCATGGCAACAGCTTTCGGTGACTCATTTGCATTTTGGATAATGTTTTAAAATAGCTTTATTTCTGAGAGCCATTAAATCCTGATAAGTGGGCATTTTTGTAGACAGAAAAACAAATAAGAAGCACCATTAGCATTATCTTTTCTGTGCACATGTGGCAGTGCATCCAAGGAATTCTGATTTGGGACTTGGGCTGCCAATCAGGTGACACAGGGAGTTTCTCAGATGGGTTGAAAGCAACACATCCCTCAAAGCTGCAGTCGCCCCCTTTGTTCCTCACAAGGATTCTTCATCTAAATCTCTCCGTCACCTTGTGTGGAGATTTTTTTTTGACCTCTTGGGGCTTCAGAGACTGAGGCTTATTGGTACTGACAAGCGCTGATTATTTAGAATCCTGGAGGCCATGGTTTCTGCTGTGCCAGTCCACAGAGGGTGGAGCTGGCCGAACCCTGCTGATGGCTCTAGTGGTCTGTGTTTTGTTAAGGGTTGCATGGAATAGCACCCCACCTCTTTCCCCTTTAAATTCCAAAACAGCTGACAAAAACTAAAAACAAGCAAAATCCCCTTTGGTCCCCTCTACCCCCTACCCAAATCGGCATCACCCATCTCCCCCAATTCAAGTCCAGTGTTGTTTTTTTGACAATTGTCTTATAATTCTAAGCACTCAGAATGTTGCAGACAGCTTACTTCAGGCATTACCCGAGGTGGTGTGGAGTGAGGGACTGCTGGAGGGAGTGCTCTGCTGCCACCAGCACTTTTGATCCACTGTGCCACCCTTGGCAATCCCCTTGGCCCCCTAAGGCCCATGGCCTTCCCCACAACAGCTCACTAAGGCAGAGAGGACAGTTGCCTGCCTGCCTAGGACAGGAGCTTTGAGAGCACACTGGAGGCATTTCCCAGCTTGTTTACTCTCCTTCTCCAGGGTGGAGGGGGGGCTGGGGACCCTGAGGCCTACAGGGAGGGAGAGTCACTGTTACTTAGCAACAGCCACATCCTGTGACATGACTTGTGTCTGAAGGAAGGATGTTTCCACTGGCACCTGGAGGGATGGGCAGCTTTTGGTGGTGCTCCGTGAGGTGTCTCCTTCAGACTTCTTCCTTGTGGGATGCTGTTTCTGTGGAGCAGAGGCTTGCCTGCTCAGTGTGTGCATGTGTGCGTGCACATGGGTGTGACCATGTACACGTGGGAATACGGTGGATGTGATGGGAGTGCCTGAGCAGCTTCTCAGTCAGTGCAACCTCAGAGGTCCTGGAAGGTGCTCTCCACTTCCAGGCAGAAACTCCCGCCCCTGTGGCTGATGGCTGCAGCTGCCAGAACTTCTGAATTTGTCAAAGTTGGCCCTGATTTCAGATATCCTCTTCTACTTTGAAATCAAGTCCCATGTTTTTCCCTAAAAGTCTAAAATTTGAGATGAATTTCTTTCACATTAAGCTTTAATCTGAGTTGAAAAATGAGTATATTTAGGAGTGGAAACTCATTTTAACTCATCAGGAGGTAGTTTGTGAAATCCTTTCCTGAGAGCGCATTTTTATTAAGGAGAAAAGAGCATGAGGGAATGAGCCACGCGGTGGAAGAGACAGACTTCCCTGCAGAGGAAAAGCGCTGAAAGGGAAATTGTGCGTGGTGTTGGTGAAGGATGAGTCCACACCTCAGTGCTGTCCTGGGCTAGCTAGTGGGTAGGTCGTCCTATTCCTCCTTGGGAAGACCAAACTCACTATTGGCAATGGTACCCTTCATTGCTCCATGTCCTGGTTGGGAATCTTTTTTCCCTGCCTTTTTCCACCACTCCCTTGCTTCCCCTCTGCCCCAGCCTTCTCTGCAGTTCGATGGAGATTTTGAGAATTCCTTGTGTATTGCATCTTTATGCTTTTGGTATTTCTGGATATAAAGTTAGAGAAACATGGCTGTCTTTTTTCTGGTGGCTGAAGTTCACCCTTGTTGTGTCTATTTTCTCCCCAGCCCTTTGGACTTGAGAGTGAGTAGGGGTGGAGTAGGGAGGAAAGAGAAAAAGAAGGATTTGGCTCTACAGGAAGAGGAGGGGAAGGTGAAATGAAAAGCGGAAAGGAGTCTTGGGACATTGTGCCCTCATAGAATTGTACTAATCCTCTCTTCTTGGGCCTCTTTATTTGCCCTGTAGCACCCTTAAGCAAATGTTGTAGCAACTCTTGTAAAAGAGAAACTAAGTGCCTGATGTCTCTGTGGGGCAGGAAGGCACAAGCTCTGGCTTTACCTGAATGAGTGGGCAGTGGAGTCGTATATCTTCCCATAGAGTAGCCCTTTCTTTTGGGGATGGAGACTGTCTCAAATGAATGGTCTTATTCATCAAGCAACCTCCCTTGAAGGTCACTGAAGAGGTCGTGGGGCTTGCTTTACAAATAAGGGAGCTGGTAAAGAGAGAGAAGGGTGATGTACATGCACTCATATCACTGTACAAAATGGGCAAGTGGCCCAGGACACAACAGCTGCTGATACTGTGGCCCCAGCATCTTCTTCTTTAGCCTGAAAAGGGAATCTCTGCTTTATTTGCAAAATCTCAGTGCAGACCCATTTCTGCCTTGAATTGTTAAGGTCCACAGTTATAAAATGGCTTTATTGAGCCAATTGGCTCTTTTTATTCAGTTACTCAGCAATTATATTTTTCAGCCTCTATCATGTGCCTGATGTTTGAGGGACACGATGGTGCCAGAAATATTCTACGGCTCTATGAATCCGTTCTCAGTCTTGCACGAGGACACAGGACACATAAGGAAAGAAACATGCTGAGGGCTTTAGCCACACAAGAAAGATGCAACTGAAATAAATAATTCACTTCTAGGGAAGGATAATCTTCTCTTCTAGAAGTAATCAGACTTCTTAATTTTTAAGCTGTGTGTATAGGGGAGGGAAAAATGGCTTTTCTCTGCCCTCCCAGGTTCTTTAGTTGGGCTACAAATTAAACTGACGTAAGACAGATTAACAGGAGAAAAAACATTTTAATTACATGCATACACATGGGAGTCCCACCAAATATGAGACTTGAGGAAGGGTCAGATGATTGAAACTGATACAGAGTCCTGGGCTACAGAAAGGAAGAGGGGCCAGAGCCTCCAGGGGAGGCTGCAACCAGCCACTGGAGGGCAAGAGGAGGAAATGCATGATGAACAAAAGCCATCTTGCTGTGCAGGTAAAAAGTCTCTCAGGGAATAAAAGTTGTCTGGAGCAGCCCTTTTCCTGGTACAGATACATTTTCTAATGCAGATTTCCTTTATAGATGTACATTTATTTTACAAAAGGACAGCTTTTCAGAGCTACTCCTGTGTCTGCAGTTTCTCAGAATAACCAGCCCAAAATATGTCATAGAAGTGTATTTTGGGGTGGCATATTCTGGTCTTCTGCTATCATATTTTGGGGTGGTGTGTCCTGAGCCCCAACATATGGAAGACTGGAAACATGCCCAAGGATGGTAAATAAAAGATCAGGGGGCAAGCACAGTAAGAAAGAGCTGAGTGGTCCATGTTGTCTCAGCCAGGAGGAGAGAAGGCAGATAGGTACCCTGCTAATGGCGCTCAGGTGTGCAGAACTCTTCACTGAGTGGTCATGCATCATTCTTCAGTTGCCTAAGAATAAGACTGTCAGGAATAGCTGCTTTTTGAGGATCTAACACTGGGTATTGTAAGATGAATTGTATGCATATGATTCACTCACATTTTCTCATGATTGTGAAGGACTAAGTGTCAGTTACTGTCCTGGGCACTCAGGTGGACATGGTAAAATCCCTGCCCTAATAAAGCTTCAAGATTATCTCCTTTTCTCCTTTTGTTCTTCTAATAATCTTGTGATGTGGATATTCTTATTCTTCTTTTCTGGAGAATGCAGTTGAGACTGAGAGAAATTACATGTGTTAGCCAAATCCAGCCATAGTGAGTGTCAGGCTGGAGGTTTTAGTCCAGATCTGTCTGACACCAAAGCCTGGCATTAGGTTCCTTTCTTGTGGGCAAAAAACAAAAACAAAACAAAACAAAAATCCCCTGAGATATCAGTGTAAGGGAAATAGACAGCAGCCAATTGGTAAATGTTCACTGGGGCTCTCAACTAATAACATTCTTTAAGACAGTGGTGTTATGCAAACTCAAGGTGGTATAAAATTTCATAAGATGAGTAGACTTTCTTGATGAAGATGAAGGTTGTCTGGATCTTCTAGAACCATGGTTCATATTTATATGGCTAAAGGGTGGGCTTTCCATGTAAAGGGAGTAATACAAACGTAAATGAGTAGAAGGGAAAAATTTCCCAGACATGGGAAATGTGAGGGGATGAAGAACAGTGTCTAAACCAGTGGGCTTAGGTTAGGGGAGTCATAGCAAACAGGGTTGGACAGGTAGAGAAGTGCAGCCCATCCTTGCAGGACTGTGAGGTCAGAAAAGGGCACTGCAGTTTGGAATAATGGGCAATATTGCAGATTTTAAAATAGGGACACCACATAAAGCGATGGTGTTTAAAGATTGTGACTCTGGCGGGGGTGTGCAGAATGAACTAGACAAGCGGAGCTCAAGTCAGGGAGGCTGGCTGGTGTACCTACCTTTGGTGGCAGCCATGCAGTGGAGAGGCATGGGCAGGCACTTCTCAAAAGCCTGTTAAGGCAAGAATGCAGCATTAGAGCTCACCCAGTCAGCTTTAGGAACAGGGGGATTTGTGATACTCTTTGCTTGAAGATGGGAGAAGGGAGTAGACAGGTCAGATGACCTTGGACCCTCTTCTGCCTTAATAATTCCAACCCACTCATTTTCTTTCTTATTGTTTTCTTGTATTGGCTGCCACTGAGCCTTCCGTGGTGCCCAAGTGCAGTCTGTGGTGGGCAGACTTTCTTGACCCTGGTCCTAGGGTAGGGAGATGTTGTGTCCTGAGAAACTGCAGGGGTAAGCCCTCAGACAGTGCAGACATAGGGTGAGTGCCAGGTTTACTTCCTCCCCTGTGGTTCTGTAGCAGGGCTTAGCTGCTCCTGCAGGCAGAGTCCCGGAGCTCCAAGGAACTGCAGGCACAGAGGAGAATGGCTTGTTTTCCTTATGTAATATAGGTTTCCAAGCTGCTGTGGCCCACACAGCACTCTGTCTCCTGATATCCTCTGGTCCTCTTGATTATGTCTAATTTTATTATGTTGAATACAGGAGATTTATAAATGCAAACCTAAAAGGGATTTTTTTCCCCATGTAAATACACTTGCAAACCTGAGCAAAACATTTGTTCATTCTGCACTCAACAAATACATTATGGATATGTGTTATTTGTGTGTCATATATATGTCCATAATGTATTTGTTAATATATTTGTGCCAGACAGTATTCTTGCCTCTGGGGTATAGCTAAGGACAGAAATCTTTGCCCTCATGGAACTTATAGTCCGCTAGGTGGAGAAAACCAGAAAAATAAGTAGGCAAATTCTTTAAATGTTGTTTTTTTTTGGATTTTATTTTATTTTAGGTTCCGGATGCATGCGAGGGCATGCAGGTTTGTTACATAGGTAAATGAGTGCCATGGTGGTTTACTGCATTCTGTAGTATTTTATAAGATAATAAATGCAGGGTGGGAAAATAACAGGGTAAGAAGAGGGATTGGGAAGTCTGGGGAAAGGTTTGCAGGAGAGGAATGGAATTCTACAGATGGTGGTTAGGTGGTAACTGAACAAAGACTCAAAGGAAGTGAAAGAGATGGAGCTGTGTGGACATCTGAGGAGATGGGAAATGGGAAATCCAGTGACCTCGAGGCAGAGTGTGCCTGCTGTATGTGAGAGGCAGCAAGGAGGCTGGTATGGCTGGAGTGGAGGAATGAGGACAGAGAGTTAATGGTTTGGACAAAGAGGCAGAGGGTGGAGGGTGCAGATCATGCAGGACTCTGCAGCAACTCCAAGGATTTTGGCTTTTACTCTGAGAGAACTGAAAAGTCACTGGGGAGGCCTGAGCAAAGGAATCATAATCTGACTTATATTCACCAGGATCACTTTGAAAACAGACTCTCCAGCAAGCTTGTCCAGCCTGCAACCACCAGCTGCACATCGTCCAGGAGGGCTTAGAATGTGGCCCAACACAAATTCGTAAACTTTCTTAGAATATTATGATGTGTGTGTATATATATATATATATATTTCTTTTAGCTCATCAGCTATGATTAGTGTTAGTGTGTTTTATGTGTGGCCCAAGACAATTCTTCCAATGTGACCCAAGAAAGCCAAAAGATTGCACACTCTTGCCTAGGGGGTAAGATGCAGGTGCAGAAGGTCCAGGGAGAAATCCACTGCAATAACACCGACCAGAGGTGATGTTGCCTTCCAATGGTGGAGGCTGTAGATATGGTGGGAAGATGGTAAAAAGAAAGGATACATTTTGAAGTTAGAGAAGAAGAAAGAGAAGAGTTAAGGATGACTTTGTTAGAGCATCTACACCAGTCTAGCTCTTGCAAATCTTAATCATTCTGTGGGTAGCCATTGAACTCACTGTGCCCTCCCAGTGCTGTAAAAATGCAGATTAGGGAGATTTGTATGCCATATGTATGTGTTTAAATATGTTCACATGTTGCATGCATGCATATGCATGTGTATATGCATGTTTATATGTGTGTCCTGTTGGATATCCACATACACAGTACTGAATTTCTTACTTGAGGACTCCCCGGGTGCTTGCCAGCTACTTACACACCAGAGAGAAGCAAAAACTCCCTCTTGCATTTGGTTGCATATTTTGCAGGTGTTGCCCTCCTCTTAATTATTCATCAACTTCCTTTCCTCACCCTCTTCTTTTAGGAACTTATGGGAAAAAAAAGATAAAGCAGCCAGATGTGAGCCCAGTCTCATCAGTAATCTATAAAACACCAAGCACACCCCACTCATCTTTCATGCTTTATGAAAAGTTAAAATTAAATCAGGGCAGCGTTATTAAGCTAAGTGATTTTTGCTTGGTTCGGATGAATTCCTATGTGTGCCACATTGTTTGTTGGAAACGTGCCTGGGGTGCCAGTGGGCTCAGAACGCACATCCACCAGCTATTAGCGGAAATGTTTCTGCTCACAATGGGGCATTTGGGGCGTTCCAGTGCCAGCCCTGGGGCACCAGCATTGTGTGCAGAACCCTTGTGCCCATAGTGCTAAGTCCTCTGGTGACCACCAATTCTTCAAACCAGGAAGACAAGATAGAGAACTAAAGCAAAGGAGTGCAGCTGCAACCACTATCCCCGGTTTAGCAATAGATGCAAATTCAAGAGAAAAGAACTTTACAGAATCACTTTCTTTCTAGGAGCCCTTGAAGGTCAAGGTTGGTGATAGTGTATATTCAGAGTGCCTTGTTCTAGGGAGGCTGTTTAACAGAATTGTTGATCCCTGCTTTCAGCCAGGAGACATTCAGAAGCACTAAGCTTGTTTGGCACTTGGCACATAGAGGGCACTTCTGGGGCCGCGGCTTTATCGAACCCATTCGCTTGCATCGTAGCTCTCTCTCCTTTTGAGCAGCTGGAAAGCTAGTTGGTTTGGCCTTCTAAAATCTAAAAATCTGGTTGGGATGACCAGATTGCTGTTTAGCAAATGGCAGGGGGAAGAAAGAATGTCTCTTAGGGCCCAGACTTCTCTACATTCTGTGTAGGACAGTGAACAGCAGAAGATGGAGTCTAAAAGTCTGAGTTTGAGTCCCAGCTTTAGAAACTGAGGCTGTGTGATTGCAGATAACCAACTTTCTAAATTCCAGTTTTTCTTCTGAGTGCCAGCAGAATACAAAGGACGTAATCCCTCCCACCACGGTTTCTGGGGAGAGCAGAACTGTGTATTTCAATCCTCTAGCTGGGTGTGCTGCATGGCACAGATGCCAGATGGATGTTGACAGTCATTGTCCATCCTCTGAGGGCTCGGGAGCAGAGAGGCCTGCGCTCACTCATAGAGTTTCCTGGAGGCTGAAGCCATATCCTGCCTGGAAGGTCCCTCTGCCATTGGTCATTTCTAACTCCTCTCCGTGGCCCACACCTGCATGGCCCAGCACAGGCTGCAGTGGTGATGCAGGTAGAATTGAGGGAAGATTTCTTTTTTCTGGAAGGTGACATTTTCGGAGGGTTATCAGTCATGGCTTGTATTTGCACCTTGTATTTTGCTTTCATATCTTCCTTTTTGTCTTGGACTTTGTAAGGCAAAACATTGTATGACACTCAGAAGCAAGAGAATAAGTGGCATTTGTCACTCTTGCTACGAGTCGTTGAGAACGTGTGAATGCAGTAAAAGGTCGATTCTTTCAGCCCCCGCTTTTGCTGAGATATGCCCGTGCAAAAAGCATAAGTTTAAAGGGAATCTTGCATCAAAGTTTGCCAATATGATTTAATTTCACATTTTTGCTTGACCTTGCACAGAATTCATTGAGTAAAATTCTGTGCTGTGTGCAATGTCACTCTCTTATTTAAAGAGCTGACTACCTAAATAGAGGAAGAATTTCAGTAAGCATTTCAATAAAAGCTTTCTGAACTTCTATATTTTTAGGAACTTGGTACCTCATAAATATTGGAATTTTATATCCAAATCAGCTTCAGTGCATTTTCAGTTTTTGATATGTTATGACATATAGTTCAGGTTTTGGGAAATATAATTTGGTATACTTTTTACAGCCATCTCCTCACATGATAGAGGCTGTCTCTATGTTTTTGCTGAACTTAAAGTTATACCATCACAGTGCATAAAAATAACAGACACTGGGGTAGGTCAGGACCCAACTGTCATCACTGAGACAAAGAATTTAAAATGGAGACCCTGTGGCACCTTTATAACCTGGGGTCATGATGTCATCACCAGCTCATCACTGCCACAAACTAGGGTGAGTACCCAGGCCACACAGGGTATGCGTGATGCCTGACTTTTTTGTCCCTGCTACCACATTGCCTTAGCTGCCAGAATCACCTTTTCCCACCTACATAGGGAGGACCTGAGGTGTACCATCCTGGTCACCTGCCATCCTAGGACTGTCTTGCATGACACCCTGGCATTAGAGACCCACTTTTCTCAACTTCTCTCCAACTGCTTTTAAAATACAAATGCTTTCATTTATGCAAGGTTCTAGTGACATATTAATATCAGATCTGAGGGCATATATCCAGCATAGTAAGAGGAGAAAAGGAAACTCTTAAGGCAAGAAGAATCCCAGACGAGGTCATTTCTTGCTGATTTTTGTGGCTCAGGCAGATAGGCAAATGCCTTTCTTTCTGCTCCGAGATGAAATGGGCCAGATTTCCTGAGCCCAGGAATACCCACCTCTGGCTTATGTCCATCCAAGCACAGGTCAGTTGCATTCATTAATTAGGAAAAGAATTAAGAAAGTCATTTAATCCAGTAATCAGATTCCATGCGGTGCACACAGTAACTGAGTACCTTCCCTATGTTGGACAACATGTGAGGCACAGGAGATACAGAGATAAATATGGACAAAAATACATTCCCATTTTCTAGGAATTTATGATCTAATTGAAATAATGTGGGATAATTATTTTGATATAGGTAAGTGTTGTAATAAACTTGTGTGTATAAAATATGAATAGTAGAGCATGAGTATTGGTGATAGATAGCTTTACTTTGGTTTCTGACATAATGATTTTTACAAGGTCTTCCATAATTAGTATCTCATGAAAGTAAACTATTCTAATTAATTTTGAGGGTAATTTTGTATATTCCTCTCATCAATGGCTGTCATTATATGGATTTTTAAAACTCTCTACCCCTAGTCTAGATCTTGCTGTGAGCTGCTTTGCCGTGGTCCATGTAATTACTACTGGACATTTCTACTGGAAGCTGCATAGGAGCTTTCAACTTAGCTGGTTGTGAACTGAGCCCATCATCAATAGCTCTTCTCACAGCCTCCACTTACACCTCCTCCTGGGTTCTTCTCTGCCCCAGTGAAAGGCACCACCATTCACGCCACATGCCAGAGTAGTTCTTGACTCCTTCTCCCTTCAGCCACCTCATCAAAGGATGCCTAAGACATGTAGATTCCACTTCATACTGATTTCTTTTGTACCTCTGCTTTCTCCAAATTCTCCTCCATTTCTGGAACAGCCCTCCAGAATTCTTCACATGGTTTAATCAACATGCTGTTAACCAGTTTTTTTTTCTCTCCTTTCTGAACATTTTCCATATTGGAGCAAGAGTCATACAAATCGGATCACCTCACTCCCCTACTTAAAGCTCTTCTGAGTTCCGCGCCATCCTTGGGATCACACCCAGACCCTTTCAACAAGATCTTCCGTGGTGCTGCCTGGCTTGCTCACTGCTCGCTTTTCCAGTCTCGGGTCTCGCCACTCTCCGCACCCTCCAATGACCTCTACTTCGCCAGAATAGGTTTTTCTTTGCACTGGCTGCATCACCTGCTTCCAACCCTCAGTTCTTTGCACAAGCTGTTCTTTCAGCCTAGGCGAGTCATCAGTCATAATTCATCTAATTCATACCTACTGAGCACTTAGCATGTGCCAGGTACTGGACCAAGTGCTGCTAAACAAAAGAGACAGGGTCCTCCCCTGGCCCTAGTAGAGTTTTGGACTAATCGAGGAGGAAGCATGAACTATGAATACGTAAATACCGATAATGATCAGTAAGAGAAAGAACAGGGACCATAAGAGAGTGTCAGAAGCTCTGAATTTAGATTGGGAGGGGTGGTCAGGAAGGGCTTCCTTGAAGAAGTGATGTTGACCTTGAGATCTGCTCCCCTTTTGGGTCTGTCTGCCACCACTTCTCCTGGGAAGCTTTTCTTGGACTTCCCAATGGTGGGTCCAACGGCCTCCTAAGGGCTCACATGGGGCCAGGTGCTCCTGCTGGTAGGTCATTGGTCTGATTGCACTGCATTTAGCTCTCCACCTCCAGGCTGCAGACTCCAGGAGGAGGAGGCAGAGCCATGCTTGATGCTTTTCCTATTTCAAACACACAAGGGGTCGCTCATGAACACCTGTGGACCATTTTGGGTAAAACCGGAAGCTCTTCCCAGTCAAGTGAGATACATGTAGTATGCAGTCTCTGTTCTCTGCCAAAATTCTCCATAGACTGAAAAGATTTGGGAGCTGTTATCCTAATGTCCAAGGCAGCAAGCACACAGATCTATGGCTGGGTGCAATTCTCACCCTGTGGCTCTTCACAGAGCCTCATGTGTGGGCCTGGAAGCTCTTAGGAAGGAATATTGCTGTTGTCCAATGTAACAATGTCATGGTGAAAAGGAATATTATATCCTCTGAAGGACCTAAGATGATACTGGATAAATAAAGTGAAAAATTGTCTGTTTTAATCAATACATTAATTATGCCTATAAATCCTGGAGACAGGGTGTGGCAATGCCCCTGGTAAATACTGGATCCTATCTGGGTCCAGCTTGGCCTCTGCTCATCTCATGGTCACTACCTCCCCTCAGGCTGTGAAAGCCATGACAACCATCATCATTTTCTTTTGAATTGGGAGATTTCTACAAAACAGCCTTTTGTGGCAGGTGTCATTACTGAACACTGACTCTATATAAGTAAATATTATTCTCCATATTTTCAGATGTGGAAACTGAGGCTGAAAGCATCTGTGTCTTGCTCCAGGCACAGCTCTCAGAGCTGGGATTAGTCCTTAATGGGTCTGGCCACATGTTATCCTTTTCTAGACCATATTACATACAAGTTTGTTACTTCTCATTCAATAGAGTTAACAATCTCTTCCTTCAGCCTAACCTCAACGTCTTTCTCTCTATTTTAAAGCTGCTTAGGTAGTAAGACTGGAAAGTAGATCGGGGAGGTGCTGCAGAAATTGCTCTTGTGATCTCATTACACCAAAACAGGAACTTCTGTGACCTCTCCTGCCTTTTTTTTTCTACTTACCCCTCATGACCTAACTTGGCTGCTCATAGTCATCAAGGGCCCTTCTAGAAGCTTAGTTATACTGCAGGGTAATTTACATTCTTCACCACCCTTTGGTAATTAGTGCATCTCTCACGTGCACACACAGCGTTTGCTTTGACATTTGATGGGACACGTGTAGACTCGTAGAGGAGAAACTGCCTCCTACCTGGAGTTTCTGTTCTTAATAAATCCTTAAGGGGTGTGTGTGTGTGTGTGTGTGTGTGTGTGTGTGTGTTGATAGGCACTTCTACTGCCACCGGCAGGGATTTTGAGGGACTGAAGATTTGGGTTTCCATACATGCACTCCTGTTGGGGGAGGAGGGTGGAAAAAGGGCAGAAGCAAAGGAAGGAGCGTCGCCTTTCATTCTGTGAATCTGTGTCACCTAAGCAGCCTCTTCACCTGCTGGCGAGGGTGGGGACAGCATTCCTGCAAGGGAGAGCTACCTGGCATGGCTCCTCGGCAGCTTCTGAGGCAGGGAGTCAGGGCGCCTTGAAGGCACTGGACTTCAGTGGGTATTTTGCATAAATCTAATTTCCCAGGAACACACAATCCTGAAGTTGCTGAGGTCAGGACCAGAAAGGCAGATGCCAGCAGCCCTGCTCCAGCTGGGGAGGAAACAGTATTTAGGTAGTGTTTATTTGCTCCTCAAGGGCAATGGCAGAAGCTTTCCTTGGGTTTCTGGAGTCTCCTCAATTTAGTTAGGTGCAAACAAAGTGGATCCTAATGTTGAGAGGATGACAGGACACGCTTCACCATGGATCATAAACGTGGCTGTTCTGCAAGGACCCCTCTTGTCTCCCAGGGCAGGTGAATGGCAAAGACCCATGTACAAATGAGCATGGACAGATTTCCTGTATTTGATTGTGTTGATATGGAGGACAAGGGGCAGGAAGATGAGCATGGTGGAGAAGAGGAGAGGAGTAGGGAGAAGAAATCTCTAATGGGAGGACTTTGCTAGTACCTTGAAGACTGAGGTGGGCTCTTCATTGGCGGAATGAGCCCTGTGGACCGAGGGGTATGGGAAACTGTTTTCACCCTAGCTCTGTGACTGATCTTCCATAGAGCCTAAAATTTTCCAGTTAGTCATTCCTCTGGGTCAAGGCATTGAATCTCTTTAAGACCCAAAGAAATGAAGCCGTCTTCTCAAACAGAGTAGCACTTTAACCTATCATTATTCATTAATACATCCATATACTTGCTTATTAAACCTGTCAATCTTAGGATCCAGAGGGAAGAGGAAAATTTACCACCTGATCCCTATTCCAAGCCAGCTTCCAGTTACTGAAGATCTGTTTTGCACACGGCCTTGTACTAAGGGGACTTCAGGGGAGCCTGTGGTCTAATAGGAAGCAAAAGACAAAAATAATGTTGCAAAGTATAATGAGTGTTTCACAAAAGCTAAAAATGAACACCATCTCACCCCCATTGATTCCCCTGTTTCATTAGTGGCAAATTTCTTCTTCCGGTCTGTCTGTTGGAGCTCTTGAGTCACTTTGACATTCCCGTTTTCTACTCTTCTCATGTGAAAAAAGTATTGATTATATATATATATATATTTTTTTTTTGAGACGGAGTCTCCTTCTGTCCCCCAGGCTGGAGTGCAGTGGCGCGATCTCCGCTTACTGCCACCTCCACCTCCCGGGTTCTCGCCATTCTCCTGCCTCAGCCTCCCAGTAGCTGGGACTACTGGCGCCCGCCACCGCGGCCGGCTAACTTTTTGTATTTTTAGTAGAGACGGGATTTCACTGTGTTAGCCAGGATGGTCTCGATCTCCTGACCTCGTAATCCGCCCACCTCGGCCTCCCAAAGTGCTGGGATTACAGGCGTGAGCCACTGCGCCCGGCCGTATTGAGGTCTATTTTAAAGCATACGATAAAATGCATAGATCTTAAGTGTAGAGCTCAGTGAGCTTCGACAAATGTTTACATTGTGTTCCCTCCATCCAAATAAAAATATGCAACCTTTCCATCACCCCTTTCTGGTCAATAACTCCCCTTCTCCAGAGGCAATCATTGTTCTTATTTCTCTCCCATAGGGTGGCCTCGTCTGCACTTCAACTTCATATAAATGGATCATACAGTATGCAAACTTTAATGTCTGGCTTCTTTCACTTCACATAATGTTTTTTGAGATTGCCCATTATATTTGTAGTTCATTCCTCATATTGCTGATTTTTTAATTGTTCCAGTGTGTAAACATACCAAAGTGTGCTTATTCATGTTCTGTTGATGTGCACATGGGATGTTTCCAGTTTTTTGCATAGTTTCAATGTATATTTTTATATGAGTCTTTTTGGGGACATATGTTTTTATTTCTCTTGGATAAATATCTAGAAGTGAAATCGTTGAGTGGTAGGGTAGATATGTATTTCATATTAGCAAAAAGTTTCTAAACCGTTTTCCAAATTGGATGAACCATTTTTTCCTTTTACCTACAGTGCATGAGAGCTCAAGGGACTCTACCTCCTCCCCAGCACTATGTGTTGTCAGCCTTTTTAATTGCAATCATTCTAATGAATGTGTAGTGGAATTCCACTGTGGTCCTTCATATAGAAGTAACCATCAAGTTCCAGAGAATCATTTCTTGACATTGTCTCTTAGACCCATCTTTTCTGTTTATTTGTTTTTGCTTTTTTTAAGAGACAGGGTCTTGCTATGTTGCCTGGGCTGGAGTGCAGTGGCTATTCACAGGCATGACCATAGCTCACTGCAGCCTTCACCTCCTGACTCAAACGATCCTCCTGCCGCAGCCTCCTGAGTAGCTGGGACTGTAGATCCATCTTTTTCTTTCCTTTTTTTTGCCTATAGTTGTAACCCAGTCTTAATCAATTTGTCTGAACTAGGCAGTGGTCTCTTTCACTTGCCTGCCTCCCTCTAGGCAACCAGGCTCCTGATATTGCCCAGGTAGCTTCCTGATCATCTCAATCCTTTGCTGCTGAAAACCTTTAATAACTAACACCAACACCAGGATTTTCAAACCTTTAATTATTTATGACTTTAGTGGAGAACACTTCCTTCAGAGCAGAGCTGGCCTGGTTAAAAAAGGGATGAGGCCAGCTTCTTGCCCATCCCCATTTGCAATTCCTTTCCAGTGGCAGACTCTGGGGTTCATCAGTGGGACTTCTGTGCTCTTTGGAGTCTATGCTGGAAATCGCCTACTGACCAGATCTCCCTGACCCGGTACCTGCCATGTGTAGAGCATCCCACATCTCCTTAACCTTCTCTTCCAGCCCCTGAATGCAAAATGCTCTTCCCTGTCCCTGGAAAGGGATGCCTGCTCATCTCCCCATGTCTCCTGCGGAAATACGGCATCCTTTATGACAAGATGCTCCAGCATTCATCCTTCAGGAGGTCTTCAGGGTTGATGTCTCCTGGCTTTGTGCTACCACCTGCCTGTAGTCATAATCACCTTTGATTCTGCAATGCCCAGAAGTCTGACATTCAATTTCCTTTATATTAGGCCTCAACCTACTTTTCTTACATTAGCTCCACTTATCTCCATGCTTTAACCTGTACTCCTGCCAAGTGGTATACAGACCATCCTGTGCAAACTTCTCTCTCCACACCTTTGCCCATGTTGTCCTCCCTTACGTGGAGTTCTCTCTTCCTTTTGCTTTCTTTTTCCAACCCTTCCCATCTTTGCACTGACTCCTGAATTCTACTTCCTCCATGAAACCTTCTCAGGATACCCAATCTAGCAGTGCCCCAATGTTTCTCCTCTACTTAGTGTTTCTAAATTCCTTTGGTGCTCACATCTTTCCTAATGGCTCCCCATTAAAGAAGCTCATCTATTCAGAGAGTTAAGAAAAACACAAATGCAGAGATCAGTAGCCACGTAATTTGGACTTCATTGTACATCCCCTCTGCCTATCCTGTGGGCCTGTGTGAACCAAGATTTACTGGGGCCCATGTACTATTCCCTATGGTGGGGGGTCTTATGGGAGGGATAACTAAATTGGATCCTGCTTTAAAAAGTTGTGGTGGTGGCTGGGTGTGGTTTCTCATGCCTGTAATCCCAGCACTTTGGGAGGTCGAGGTGGTTGGATCGCTTGAGCTCAGGAGTTGGAGACCAGCCTGAGCAACATAGCGAGACCTCATCTCTACAAAAAAAAGAAATAAAATACAAATATTAGCTAGGGATGGTGGCATGCATCTGTAGTCCCAGCTACTCAGGAGGCTGAGGTGGGAGGATTGCTTGAGCCTAGGAAGTTGAGGCTGCAGTGAGCCGTGATCGTACTCCTGCACTCCAGCCTGGGTAACAGAGCAAGACCCTGTCTCAAACAAACAAACAAAAAATAGTTTTGGTGAACAGAATGACAGCACCAAATGCTGGTGTGCTGGTGGAAGAGAGTAGTTTCCACCTGTAGGTCTAGAGTGGGACTGAAGGACAAGTTTTACTGCCACCAAGATTTGTCACTAGTCGATTCTGGTTGGGAAAATGCCCCAGCTTCCATGAGACCTGGTTTGGATTTGATCCAGGGACACTGGCTACCTAGTGGAACACTTTGGTTCTCTACTCCTACACAGCCTGTGGAGTTTTAGGGAGGGAGATAGTATTTATCTCTGTTAAAGGTGTCTTGGGCCCTCTGCTTGGAATCATCTGAGCCTAGCAACAGAGAGCCAGAGGGGTTTTGAGTCATTTGGCACTAGGGCCAAAAGCAGGCAGCAGAAAAGCCCATAACCACCTCTGAGGGGCTCCAATGGGCTCCATTAGGATGCAGGATGTTCTAGCTATGCAGGGTAAAACCACAGCTTGTCAGAAAAATAATACAGGCTCCAATGGCTCCTGGTCTGGACACACCACTTACAAAGAGCCTAAGTTAAGTGGGCAGGTGGCCAATTTTTGAAGTCTAGTGTTGTTTGAAATGAACACAAACAGTGGGGGACTGCAAAAACCCGTGAATGCCACTGTGTTCAAATTAGCTGTGGGAGTTTCAGATATTGCTGGTGTACAGTATGCATTTGGCATAAACTTCATCTCAAAAATGCCCTACCTGTCCTTGGATTTTGATCTTTCATTAAATCAATTTTTGTTTTTTTTCTGCGTGTGTGCGTGTGAAAACAATCATTAGCCCTTCAAAAATTGAGTCCTTTAAAAAATAATTAGCCCTTTGATAATTAGCCCTTTAGGGTATCTTGCAGCATTTCTCCTCCTTTCTTTTCCCAATGCAGGAATTGGCCACCACTGGGCCCCAGGCAGGGGCTTTTGCCTTTCCCTTCTGTACTGTTTTAACTGCCAGGAGCTGTGTGCATGTGTCCTGCCTAGCATCCTTTTGCCTTGTCCATGCCATCTCCACCTGCAGGTTGTGGGCTGAGGCCTTGGTCTTTGGGATCCTCATAGATCAGAAGTCCATTCTCAGGAGTGAGATGGAAGAAGAAACCCACAAGCCTGAGCTAACTCTGCCAAAGGACTGGACTCCTGGAATCCCTTCTGCCTGATGCATTGGACTCCCTGAGGTCCACAGTCTGCATCCTTTCAGCACTTAGAATTCTTACCACAACCTCCATTTGTCATCACTGAGGTTATCTTACATTCCTCAGAGTTGTTTTACCCATCTGCTATTCGCATAACTATATTTTAAAGGGAAGTATCTTGGTCTTCATTTCCTTTGGGCTGTCCTAGCTTCACTCTCTATAGGAATTTCAAATTGTGTCTACATAAAGTCAGTGCTCAATACATGTTTTCATTTTGGAGTATCTCATTGGCAAGTCATCCAGAATGGTGGTTCAGATCACAAGGTCCATAGACCACTGAGGTTTCCTAAGACTCTGATATAGTTTGGATATGTGTTGCCTCCAAATCTTGTGTTGAAATATGATCTCCAGTATTGCAGGTGGGGCCTGGTGGGAAGTGTTTGGGTCATGGGGGCAGATCCCTCATGAATGGCTTGGTGCCCTCTTCATGGTAATAAGTTAATATGAAATCTGTTTGTTAAAAAGAGACTGGCTCCTCCTCCTCTCTCTCTTGCTCCTTCTCTGGTCATATGACACACTGCTCCCCCTTCACCTTCTTCCATGAGTAAAAGTGTCCTGAAGCCTCACTAGAAGCAGATGCTGGCACCATGCTTCCTGTACAGCCTGCAGAAACATGAGCCAAATCAACCTCTTTTCTTTATAAATTACTCAGACTCAGGTATTCCTTTATAGCATCATACAGACAAATACAGACACTTTCACGGGTTCTCTGAGGTCAAAACTACTTGCTTCATGATGTTAAAACATTATTTGCCTTTTTCACTCTGTTGAAGCTTAGATGGATGAGGAAAAAGCAAAGATGGGTGAAACTGTGGATGCCTTCATCCAAATCAAGGCAGTGGCACCAAATCACTGAAAATCAGTGCAACTGCCTCACACCCAAAGGGAAAAGAAACTAAAAACAAACAAAGACTGCCAGTTTTACTTAGGAATGTCCTTGCTGAAGTGGTAGAAATTATTTAATTTTTTGTTTTTTTGAGACAGAGTCTTGCATTGTCACTAGGGCTAGAGTGCAGTGGCAAAATATCGGCTCACTGCAACTTCCGCCTCCTGAGTTGAAGCGATTCTCCTGCCTCAGCCTCCTGAGCGGCTGGTATTACAGGCGCCTGCCACCACACCCAGCTAAGTTATTTGTATTTTTAGTAGAGATGGGGTTTCACCATGTTGGCCAGGCTGGTCTCGAACTCCTGACCTCGTGATTCGCCCGCCCCAGCCTCCCAAAGTGCTGGGATTATAGGCTTGGGCCACTGTGCCCAGCCCACAAATTATTAAATGTCAACCTTGAATACACATCTTTTTAATATTCTGAGTTGCAAAATGAGAAGCATACATAAAGGACTTCTGCCTCCTACCAAAGTACAAAGATTGTCTTGAGGAAAACACTTAATGCAATTGAGTTGTGAAATGACCTAGAGCCATTTTCATGGAATGTCATTTTTACCTGAAAAAAAAAAAAAAAAGACTGGTAGACAAATCATGGCTATTCACACTTAAATATTTGGGAGACATTTTCTTAAAATGGCATGAAATGAGCCTGCCATTTCAAGGAACGTAAGTGACCTTTTTTTTTCTTTTCTTTTTTTTTGTCAGTGATAAAATTCAAGCATTCAAGCAAAAATTAGAATTGTGTTAAAGTTTGGAAAATTCCATCATGATGAACTTGACAGCTTCCCAAATCTTAAAGGCTTTTCTGATGAAATGGTTGATATTAATGAGTGTTCCTTTTGGGTATTATATAATTAAATGTATCAAAATTTGGAAGATCTACATAACTCAGTGAACAGTTTTACCAAGACATGATGTTGCACAATCATGGGTGGGTAAAGGATCTCTCTGAAGTGCAAGATGCACCAAAATAAGTTTTATAATGGAATATAAAAAGTTCACTGCTATGATTTCATATTGCCTATTGCAAGTAACCTTTAAGGAGCTACCCCTTTCAAATTTTGGTGAAAAAACAAATAAAAACATTCATAGCTACCTGATAAGGCTATTAAAGCTTCCCTTTTCCAACTGTATATCTCTGTGAAGCTGGATTTTCTTCACACACTTCAACTAAGACAGCATATCACAACAGATTGAATACAGATGCAGATAAGAAAATCCAGCTATCATCTAGTAAGGCAGATATACAAGGGATTTGCAAAAATGTAAAAACCATGTCCCTCCTCTCACAGTTTTTCTAAGAATATAGCTTTTTAAAATGAAACTTTTATTTTAAAATAATTTTATATTTAAAGTAAAGTCACAGGAAGCTAAACAAAAGTTGGTATCATAGAAATATAAAGCAGAACAGAGGGTACTAGAGGCTGGGAGGGCAGGAGGGCTGGTGGATAGGGAGAGATTTGTTAAAGGACACAAAATTACAGCTAGGCCTGTAATCCCAGCATTTTGGAAGGCCAAGGCAAGTGGATCACTTGAGGTCAGGAGTTCAACACCAGCCTGGCCAACACAATGAAACCATGTCTCTACCAAAAAATACAAAAATTAGTCAGGCACCTGTAGTCCCAGCTACTTGGGGGGCTGAGGCATGAGAATCACTTGAACCCTGGAGGTGGAGGCTTCAGTGAGCTGAGATTGCACCACTACACTCCAGCCTGGGCAACAGAGTGAGACCCCATCTCTAAAAATAAAATAAAATAAATAAAAAACTGCAGCTAGATAGGAGGAACAAGTTCTGGTGTTCTATAGGAAGTTCTGTTGATTTAACACCATACAACTATAGGAAGACTGTAGTTAGCAATAATATATTGCATAGCTTCAAACAGCTAGAAAGGAGGACACTGAATGTTCCCAACACAAAGAAATGGTAAATGTTTGGGATCCGTATGTATGGTAATTACCCTGATCTGGTCACTGTATATCGTATGTATCATAGTGTCGCTATGTACTCCATACATATGTGCAATTATTATGTGTCAATTAAAAAATTAAAAATAAAATGTTGCACGCATAGTTCAAAGAGTATCTATAAACCCTTCACTCAGTTTCCCCAGTGTTAACATCTTACTTGACTATGGTACACTTGTGAAAACTAGGAAATTGACATTAGTACATAACTATTAGCTAGACGGTAGATTGTATCTGAATTAGTTTTTCTATTATATATCCCTTATGTGTTCCAGGATCCAACGTAGGATACTACATTGCATTTAAAATATAGCTAAGTTTTTTTGTTTTGTTGTTTTTTGAGATGGAGTTTCACTTTTATCACCCAGGCTGGAGTGCAATGGCACAATCTCAGCTCACTGCAACCTCCACCTCCTGGGTTCAAACAATTCTCCAGCCTTAGCCTCCCTAGTAGCTGGGATTACAGGTGCCCGCCACCACACCCCACTAATTTTTGTACTTTTAGTAGAGACAGGGTTTCGCTATGTTGGCCGGGCTGGTCTAGAACTCCTGACCTCATGTGATCTGCCCACCTCGGCCTCCCAAAGTTCTGGAATTGTAGATGTAAGCCACCATGCCTGGCCAAAATATAGTTAACTTCAAAGAAATATATTATATATGTTAACATGTAATGGTTTATTTTTATTTTAAAATTAGTTAATAAAGATTTAAAAATTTTCTCAGTTTTAACTTTGAACACAGTAAATAATGATAGATATGCCACACATAGACAAAAGCCCTTTTGAAATCACAATGATTTTTAAGTGCATAAAAGCGTTCTGAGAATAAAAAATTTGAGAACTGCTGACCTAGAATATTCTGTATGAGGAGAATATTTACATGTGTAACTGCTGGACTGTAAGGAGAGGTATAAAGTGAGGGTTATGTAGTGTCTCTGGGGAGTTTAATCCCATCCCATGTGATCTGTAAATAAATAAATTTAGTGAGAAAGAAGTCAGGGATTGGCGACAGCACTAGATGAAGAACTTCATCTAGCCAGCCCACAAATGTTTTCTAAGTGCCTACTGTGTGCCTGGCAGTGGGGATACAGCTATTCATAAGACAGAAGGGATCTTTACCCCACAAAGCTTACGTTTTGCGGGGCGGAAGTTAGATAAAAACACATAAACAGAGGCTTTCCATGACTGTCTGCAGTGATCCGCCCTGTGAAGCAGAGAAAGGAGAGTAGAGTGATGTTAGCAGGGGAGGCCTGGGCCGTGCAGATTGGGGCTCGCTGCAGGGACAGACATTCCACATCTGTGCTTGCTCCACAGTCGATGAGGGGAAGGCTAGTGTGTAAGGAGGGCTGTGAGTGGTGGGGGAGGCCAGGAGGGTGCAGATTGGGTGGGGATCACAGTCTAGCCGAGGGCTTGGGAGTTTACTTTCATTGCCTGGTTAGCATTTCCAGGCTTGAAGCAAGGGAGGGCCGGGATCTGATCGATCTTGTGAAGAATGGATTGTGAGATGTCTGGATGAAGGCAGGGAGGGCAGGTGTCCTCCAGGTGAGAGACAGTGGCAGTTTAAGACCTGGGTGTGCTGCCTGAGGATGGTAACATACTGTCAGATTCAGCGTTGACTGCAGAGGTTGAAGCAACATGTCCTGCTCATAGATTGGATGGATGGGAAGAAAAGGGAGTGGATGAGGAGGGATCCCAGGTTTCCATTCTGAGCAGCTGGGTGAATGGTTGTGCCGTGCACTAGGTGGGGAAGCCTGTGGGGCAGCACACTTGCTGATGGCATTTGGTTGAACTCTTTGGGCTCAAGTTAGGTTTGAGTCACTTTAGATATCCAGGCACATAAACTGCTATGTAATTGAGGAGATATTGGTCACGTACCTACTCTGTGCCAACCACTGATCTAGACATGGAAGGAGATCCTCATGAATGAGACAGACACACACACATAATAAAAGATCATGTTGATCCCTCTCTCCTGTCTCGGTGCTGTGGACATGGAAAGGAAAGAGTGAGTGGTGCCATCTGGGTAAGTTGTCTTCTCTCCCCACCCTTTTCTTGGGGCTATGTTGTGGGTGACTGAGGTATAAGAGAACATCTGAGAATCCAGGCAGGTATGTGTTCTTCAAGGGACAGGTGGCATCCCTGGGGAATCATTTTGCAAGTTTTTGGGACCCAAGAGATTTAAATAGAACATCTTTTATCTCTTTGTCTTGGGAGGCTTCAAGCATTTTATGTTACTCCGTCTTCCTGGATCTGTGGGAGAGAGGTGGGTGGGGAAATGTCATTACTTATAAATATGTTACAAGTAAATAATGAAAGGACTCAGAAAGGCAGAAGGGAAAACTGTTTTTCTGTGGAGTTGGCTGTGTTTGTTTGGCTTAAAGATGATGAAAACAGGGCAATTGTTGAGAGTGGCCTGAGGCCAGTGCAGAGCCAGTGAAGAGGCTAATAGGCTTTGTGGCTTCCTCCCACACCCCTTAGCCCCCAACTTTGTTCCTAGATTTGCAGACTGGGTTCCTGGCTGTCTCTAGGCAGCTGTGCAGGCCTGACCCGGGGACTTCCAGTGCCAGCATGGGATGGGATGGCATGGGATGGCATGGGATCCCATGGGATGGGATGGCACCTCCAGCCTGACAGCAGCTTTTCCTCCTGCATGGCTCGCCATCTGTCAGGACACAGCACGACGACCTGCAGGGGACCTTGGAGCGCTCCTTGCTGCTGAGTCTGGAGTCGTTTCCAAAGCAGGTCATTTGGGGGTGGCTGGAATGATGGAGGTGCTGACTTTGTTTTTGTGGAACCAGGAACCACAGTGGAGGGATTTTTGAATTAAGGAAGGAAATGAATAAAGAATTATACAACCACCCCCAATTCCTGAGTAATAGTACTGGTATTACCAAGAGTAATAGTACTTGTAGAAATAAAGATAATAGTAGCAACCATTTATTTAATTCCCACTATGCAGCAAGAACCATTGGGTACTTTATATATTTTTTTCTCCTTGTTAACAATGTTATGATGTGGTTATTATTATCTCTGTTTTACAGATGAGTCAACTGAGGCTTGGAGATTAAATGATTTCCCCAAAGTTATATGACTAGCGAATGGTGAGGTCAGCATTCACAGCTTGCTGCCTGTGTCCCCAAAGCCTGTGCTTTCTCCTCCTCAATGTATGGCTGCCTGACTCATGCCCAGGCCACCTCCCACTTTTCTCCATGAGATTCAAGTCCTTCCAAATAACAGACGAAAATAACTATGTTTTTTCAGTGATGGTGTTGGTAGAATCCTTAATTCAAACATTTTATTGTGTTCCTGGGAATCATCACACTAAAAATCAGATGTGATAGACAATGGGTGGAGTCCCAGAGTGGAAAGTCTGACTTCCGCATCGAGGGTAGACGTGTCACCCATAGGCTTGTGTTCTTTCTTATGGGCTGGCGTTGCTTTAGGACAATCATTTCCCTTCAAGAGTTATTATTTTCCACCATTGTTAGCCCTCTCCTTTTGTTTCTCTAGGCTGCTGGGTTTCGTTTTCCTTTGCTTGGGTTATTAACATCTTTTTCCCAGGACAGAGGATGACATGAGGAGGTGGACAGAAGGGGAGACAAAATCTAGCATTCCGGCAGATAAATTGCTCCTCATTTACAACATTGCCCACTGCCGGAAGGCAGCCTGGTCCCTGTGGCTCTGAGAAAACGCCTGGAACTTAAAATTAGAGGCCACATCATGTGTGCTTTCAAAATGATTTCACATAATCTGTGGGTAGGTTAGCACTCTCTGGAGGCAAAGAAGGGCTGACCTCAGGGTTTTCTGTTGGAGCCCTGCAGGCGTCAGTTTGATTAAGCAGGGCTAGCTTGCACCTGGTGGACAGACTTCAACTGCCACATAGAGGGAATGCCAGGGGAGACTCCTGGGACAGAAGTCACCTCTGCAGGTGACTTCATTTCACTCACAGCCCAACTATAGGGAGCGTGAAAGTTAGGGCAGAAGGAGTTCCTTGGGAAAGCAGTCTGTGATCTGCAAGCTCTGCTGGCTGCCTCAAGCCTAAGGGGCATAATAGTGAGATCTCAGAGTGTACCTGACATGCTGCAGAGGAAGAGGTGGAAATTTCCCAGGAACGCCCATTGCCTTCCCACGTCCTCCCCTTCCTTGTTCTTCCTTAGCGCACCTGGCTTTAACTAGGGAGGCTAAGTTGCTTTGGGAAAGAGACAAGCTCTCTGCTTCTCCACTCTGAGTTGCAAGGAGGCAAGAACAATGCCAGCAACTTCCTGACATCATGTAGGACATTGTAGTTTGAGGAGCACTTTCCTGGGTAACATGTTGTTTAATTCTCATTAACACCTTAGTGTAATGAACAGCAAATATGACTCTACCCATTTTTTAGAGGCAGAGGCTGAAACTTACAGAGGCTATTTTCTCCGAGGTGAGTGGATTTCACCCAGGTTTCTTTCTTTCTTTTTTTTTTTTTTGAGATAGAGTCTCTCTCTGTTGCTCAGGCTGGAGTGCAGTGGCACAATCTGGGCTCACTGCAACCTGTGCCTTCCCGATTCAAGCGATTCTCCTGCCTCAGCCTCCTGAGTAGCTGGGATTACAGGCACACGCCACCACGACTGGCTAATTTTTCTATTTATGGTAGAGATGGGGTTTCACCATGTTGGCTAGGCTGGTCTCGAACTCCTAACGTCGAATGATCTGCCTGCTTTGGCCTCCCAAAGTGCTAGGATTACAGGCATGAGCCACTGTGCCTGGCGTTCCCCACTTCTTTTTCATAAGGGATTGGGAAAAGTGTGTGTGTTTAAAAGCCAAACAGAACAGCCTGAGCTTATGCTTTTAGTGTTCCCTATAAAATGATGACCTACCTGAACTCCTCCTGCCATTAAACATTGGAACGGATGGTAGCAGATCTCTCTGAGAGGTGAGTCTCATACAGGTTTGCAGCAGCCGTGCAGGTCTGCCCTGCCAAGTCCCCATTCTTTGGCGATGCCCAGCCCTACTCCTGCAGTTCCTGAGTCAGTCCCAACCTGGAAAGATGCAGAATGCTCCTGGAAATGGGGATGCCAAGGGGGAGTGAGGTGGAACGACGCTGCCGTGGCTCATTAGCAGTTTTCACCATTTATCAAAGGAAATGAAAAACAAACAGTGCAATGATTTTAATTACTCTACATCGAGGAGGTGATTAAACACCCAGTGACTTTAATTATGAAATCCAGAGCCAGGCAGCTCCGCGGCAGCTTCAGCCTTGCCCAGGACACCCTCTTCCTCTGCAGACCAGAGCTCTGCTGTCCCAGCCCTGAGCTCTGCACCTTTGCTCTCCCTGTATGTCCCAGAAGAATTTATGGAAATGGGAGAATCTGGATTCTTCGTGGGCTGGGGATTGGGTTGAGTGGGATGATAGGGGCCATGGTGGAATGAATCATGGATCAGGGAGAGAGAGAGAGATGTAAAAGGTTATATATAAGAAAAGAAACACTGCAAGTGTGTTTTTTTTTTGTTGGGGTTTGCGTTTGGAAGAAGGTGTACAAATAGTTGCTATCTCCCCGTCTCAGTTGGGGCCGGCCGGTCTGCAGACTGTTTAGTGAAAGTTTGGCAGATCCAGCTGCGGTCTCTCCTAATGCCTCAGGAAGGCTGTGGTAGAGATGCTGTCTCTGGAGTTTGAAAGAGGCTGAAGTCTAAACCTTCAAATTCCAGGATTCACAGATTAGGAGAAGTCCTGCTTCCTCCCTGCTGGAGGGCCATCTGTTAGTTGGCTGGTTCTCCTCTTGACATCTTGGCATCGTTTGGGGCCGATGCTAATTGATGCTTGGCTCTGTCATGGTTAAGTACATTTTTCACCCTCACTTCCCCCTCCACCCTTAGTCTTTTATTTTTTTTAATTTTATTTTTTTTTAACTACCAAGTATATTGAACTTGTGAGGTTGAAACATTTCATAGCAGGCTTTTTAAACATTTTTTTTTTTTTTGCAATTCCTTGGGACAGTGAACACAGGTTTTCACTGTGTCTTCCCAGTCGTCTCTTGGGGTTCTCACTGTGTCAGGACTATCTTGCCTGCACATAAGCACCTGTCTTACCTGTAGTTAGATTACAGGACACTGCTATTTTTTTTCAGAAGGCTGCTATAATCTGCCTATTGATAGACCATTTTACCAACTTCAGCAAAAGCCACATTATTTTTCAGATGCAGAAAAATTGTCAACTGGCACACAGCGTCTGGGAGAGACCAAAACCTGAGGGCAGCTTGTTTTTAATTGCCTGGAGATACCCATGAATAACTTTTAACTTTTTGTCCTCTTCTGTGGGCAATCAACAGACTGTCAAATCTTGAAGTAAGAGCATTTTCTCTAGAGAAGCAAAGCTTTTGAAAATAGTAATGAAGATGCCTAAAGTTTTTTTCTTTTTGGAGCTGTTTGGCCATATTGATCTGGGAACAGACCCAGGGCATCCACATACTTCGTTCAGGAGGAGATCCAAGTTGCACGAAAATGGAGGAACTGAGCGCACTGAAAGGTGAAGTTGTAAGAGCTGTAGATGTGATATTTATTAGTGATTGATGTTCTACCCAGAGACTCACTCAGCACCTGCAGTCATGTTAACTGGGCCTGAATCTCCCGGTGGACCAGGGAATTCAGTATCTTGCTTTTGTCTTTCTGGTGCATGAGTATGTGCAGTTTATGGTCATGAGGTCACCCAGTGGACTGTCCTTGCTGGAAGAATCTTGTTATTTGAGATCACACCAATGCAATCAATAGGTGCCTGAGTTCTTACCCTGATTCTGATTCTGCCATAGGCCATGTGACATTATGCAAGTCATTTAATTTCTTGAGGCCTCAGTTTCTTCATCTGCCAGATATAAGAAAGATACTTTTACTACCGCAAGTGAGTTTCAAATGTGATGGATATGGGATCACTTTGGAATGCTGGAAAGTTTATTGCTAATGCAAGGTGTATTAGCCAGGGATCTCCAGAAAAACAGAACACACACACACACACACACACCACACACACACAGAGTGAGAGAGAGCAAGCAGAGAGAGAGAAAGGACAGAGAAAAAGTCAATGTGCATATATTAGATTTACTTTAGGAATCAGCTCACATGGTAATGGAGGCCAAGGGAAGGACTGTAATCTGACATTTGCAAGATGGAGAACCAAGAAAGCTAGTCATATAATTCAACTTGAATCTGAAGGCCTGACAACCAGTAACACCCATATCCCAGGGGCCAGAGAAGACAGATGTCTCAGCTCAAGGAGGGAAAGAGCAAACTCACCCTTCTCTGCCTTTTTGTCCCATTCTAGCCCCCAACAATTGGGTGATGCCTATCCTCATTGGTGGGGGTGATCTTTGCTCAGTCTATACAATTCAAACGCTAATCTCTTCTGGGAACACCATCGTCAACATACCCAGAAATACTGTTTTACCCGCTATCTGGTCATCCCTTAGTCCAGTCAAGTTGACACATAAAATTACCTGTCACATGAGGTAAATTATTATTTCATTTACCTCCTTTCTTTAGAAAAAACAATATTCTCTTCTCCTGTCACTCTTCAGTGGTTAGGTCGGCTGGTGGAATCCCTGGGCACTTTCCAGAGTGCTCCAGACTGGGCTAAAGAAGAAGCCCAGGGTCTATTAGTTGGACTTTCACTGAATTGTTCCATTTCCAGTTATATGAGTCTCGGTTTTCTGGGTGCACTGTGTACATAGCCTGTAAAATGGAGGGGAAAGACAGAAGGGACTGATCTTAATCTTAAAAATGTGTGCACTTTCTTGCTGGATTTATTTTCCAGTCATGCCCCAATTGCCCAATCTGCCAAAACTCAAGGCTGGCATCAAACCCCCTCTACTGATTTTCGTTTCTCTGATAGCTTCTACCATCTCATGCTACCAGGGTGTAATGATGACTTGCATGCACACATTCTGTAGAAAGTAGACAAGGAGCAGTCTCAGGTGTGATTCTTGAGTCTCCTTGAGATCCTAGAGCTGGCAGCTGTTGAGTCAATATTGCACTTCTGTGGAGTAACCACTGTGAGTGTTGAAGGCTGGAAAAGTGCTAAGAGCCTGGAGATAAAAGCCCAAAATATTAGGGTTTGCTGCTGCTGCTTTAGAAAGACCAGAGAAGAGATTTTAGTCCAACGGGAAGAGGAAGTGTCTGCTCTCCTGGGAAGCCTTCTCTCCCTTGGAAAAGCAGGATGTCATGGGTATTTTCCTCAGTTCCCTTCTAGTTCTGACCCATCTTGCAACATACAAACGCCACCTTGGAGTGAACTGGACACAGGGCCTCATGAACTCCTGCTGGGTCTCTGATCCAGCCAGCACTTGGTCAGTTGTACATCTGGGGCCTTTGACCTTTGTCATGGGGCCGTGGGGTCAAGCAGTTACTGGAGAGGTTGCCCACATGAAATGTGTTAGAATGAAGGATTTGGTTCATATTTATAAACAAAGTCCTAGCAATGAGAGACTTTGACATAGTTTTGCTCCATTTAGAAGGGAGGGGTAGAAGACAAACCCAAATTGCTTCCTGGCCTTGCCTTTCTGCCAGGGGCTTGTATTTCAGAGCAACAGATGCTTTGGAGAAGTCATTTAAAAATGTATTTTAGGCTGGGCGTGGTGGCTTGTGCCTGTAATCCCAGCACTTTGGGAGGCTGAGGTGGGTGGATCACCTGAGGTCTGGAGTTCGAGACCAGCCTGGTCAACATGGCGAAACCCCATCACTACTAAAAATACTAAAAATTAGCCAGGCGTGGTGGTGGGCACTTGTAATCCCAGCTGCTCAGGAGGCTGAGGCAGGATAATCACTCGAGCCTGGGGGCAGAGGTTGCAGTGAGCAGAGATCGCACCATTGGACTCCAGCCTTGGTAACAAGAGTGACACTCCACCTTAAAAAGTAAATGTATTTTATAATATCCTGTAGGACTCTGGTTGACTAAAGATCAGACAAGGACCAGCCAGGTCAGAGCTCCATCATTGTTTCCCTCTTCTTGCAGAAATTTAAAGTGGAATTAAGTGATGAGAAGTGCCTAATTGTTCATGGACACTCTGTGTCACTGGCAGGTGAGGATGACTTGTAAATCACTGCTTTCTCTTGACCCCCAAATCAAGTGGAGGAGTGCAGGCAGGCACTGTGCAAGGATGGGCGGACAGCAGCCTGCAATTGGCTTTGCCTTTTCTGACCATGAGATCTAGAATTCTGTCAGAGCCACAAATTATTTCTCCTTTCAGCAATTGAAAAGAAAGAAAACTGGAAGATAACTGAAATGCTTTAATAAGGATTATAAGACCCTCAAAGCAAGTGCTAAACCAACAGTTTGATTTAAAAGTTCTGGAAAGACCCCCCGGATTTGGAATCGGACACATGGGTTTGAGTCCCTGCCCTGTTTCTGCAAGTTCACTGTGGTCTGAATAGTGGATGAAGCCATGGGAGGGTATAGCTCAGAACAGAGGTGCACTTGGTGGGCACTTGCTTGCTCAGTCCCTTGGGGGACTGCCATTGCTGCCCCCAGGAGTCACACTTGCTTCTTTTCCTTAGCGTCACCTGTAGGTTCAGATGCCTCCCCTCCAGGAGGGCCTTTTGGGGTGGGGGAAGGGAAGACCTAATACTTTCTACCCAGACCTGTTTCTGATCACAGAGGCATCGTTTTCTAAGCAAAGAGTGGAGCTCCTCCCTTGACTCTAGACACTGGAATGCCTACACCAGTGGGCACGTGCTGCCAGGCTCTGCCTGGAGACCGCTCTGTGCCAGGGGAGTGCAGAGGCGCATCCTGCAGGCGCTCTCTTTAGGACCACCCTCTGGACTCTTCTTAGCAATGTTCAGGGTAGGACTCAAAATAGAAACAGGGAGTTCTATTGAGACACAATAGATTACACTAGTGCATTTTACTTTTATTACTCCATTCCCAGTGCATTTTATCTTGTTATTTTATCAGTTTATTATTATCGGCTAAAGTGCTTAGAATGGTGCTGGGTACTGAGTACAGAGAAGAGAGATACTTTTTGGCTCTAAGGGGCTCACAGTCTAGAGGGGAAGCAGGCAGCCAAGCACAGCATTGCAGGGGTGTACGACACCTATGGGGCGCACACCTATGGGGGTGCACAGGGAGCCTGGGAGTCTGGGGAGGAGGCACTGACCCAGCTTGGGTAAGAGGAGTAGAGGGATGTCTCAGAGAGGTGATGCTTAGCACGTGGCTGCTGCAGAGGCGAGAACACAGTCTAGCATTGAACAAGACGTGAAGGGGACAGGGAGCAGGCGCATTGTTGGTGGCAGCCGGGTGGGCCTCTGAAGTGGCTGGGATTGGTTGGTTGTGCAGCTGAGCCCGAGGCCTGGCCTGGTCCCAGATGCATTTACATCCAGCGGGAGTTAGCAGTTACTCGGGTTTCAAAGTGGCTCTTATCAGAAACCGAGGGGTAACTGAGGTCCTGGGGAGAGCGCACCTGCTATTGGTGCCAGCTCCTCATTTGGTGAGCTCACCGCAAAACACTTTAGACTGTAGTACGTTTCACCCCGGAGTCGAGCTGCAGATCGAATGACGTCGCCAAGGACCATTGTTCCTATAGGACTAAGTAGCCTGTGATGTTGCTCTTCTTTTTGCCCCTGACGCCAGCATCCAACAGGGTTCTATTGTACACAGTTTCCATTATGTGGGGCTCAATAGAAAATTAGCCGAGGAACTCCCCCGGGTGCCAGGTGGCTTGTAATATCTCATTAGGAATAGCTGTGTGGGAAGAAACAATATTTTTAGCAGTGGGTAGGAAGTGTTATTGAAATATGACTTATTTGACATTATGGAACTTAGAATCATCGGTTCAAGTCAGATGGTACTATAGTAACTGTAACCACATTGGGGACTGAGATCAAAAGAATGGGAACTAGAATTCGGCACTAGCTTTCGCATATGATTAAACAGTATTGAACCTATCTCGGAGTACAGCGTCACCAGAAACAATGCCCTGCCTAGTACTGCGTACATGCTACTCAGACAACACGTTTCTGGACTCCTGGAGGAGTTCTGAATCTGTGGGAATGGATCTGCTCTCTGACTAAAGGATGTAGCCCTTTGCCAGTGTCTAATGAGGTGAGGTCCACAGTGGGGCAATGTGAGCTCTGCTTCATGGGGAGGTGAGTGAGAAGAAACGCCACAGTCAGGGTTTGCCAGGGAACAGACTTTGCCGAGTTTAGTGCTCAGGGTGCCTACCAGATGGCTCTTCGGAGGGATACCCAATGGAAGGGAGGAGCAGAAGCAGGATTGGGAAGAGGGAGAAACTGGGCTTTGGTGCAGGTACAGTAGCCTCAGCCAACTGCATAAGGAGTCGTGGAGCTGAAAAGGCCGGTCAGGGTTGGTCCATGTTGTGTTGCAGTGACTGGGCTTTTTCACCTTTGCAGCTGTCAGTTAGTAGCCGTGGGTGTCCTGGAGGAGTGTGACTTTGAGAGCATGGCCCTCTGAAGCAAGCCGTTCCTGAAGGGACAGGTTGCTGAAGGCTGAGTGCCAACCATATTCTCAGCAAATCAAGGCAAGCATTTCTTCCTTGAAAGGGCACCTCAGCCACGCATCTCCCTTGTCCACCACAAGATTTCCAAGTACTTATTTTAATGTGAGTCCAGGCCACTCAATCAGTAAGCAACTCACAGCCCACTTACTTGAGAGGATCACCACTTAGTTTTGTTTGGTGGGAAATAGAAATTACTGCTTATAATAGGAACTGCTTTTTAAAATTCATACAAATGTATGGGGTACATGTGCAATTTTGTTACATACATAGAATGTATAGTGGTAACATGAGAGTTTTTAGGTTAGCCATCATTCATTAACTAATTTCTCATCATCCACACCCTCATTCTTCCAAGACTTTATTGCCTTTCATTCCACACTATGTCCATGTGTTATACATTTTTTAGCACCTACTTATGAGTGAGAACGTGCCTGGCTTTTGAATTTCTGTGCCTGGCATGTTTCACTTAAGATAACGACCTCCAATCCATCCATGTTGCTGCAAAAGAAGTGACTTCGTTCTTTTTATGACTGCATAGCATTCTATGGTAAACCACATTTTCTTTATCAATTCATTCATTGATGGACATTTAGGCTGATTCACTATCGTGACTAGTGCTGTAATAAATATACAAGTGCAGGTATCTTTTTTTTTATATAGATTTCTTTTCCTTTGGGTAGATACCTAGTGGTGGGATTGTAGCTAGCGCTCAGTTTGAGGTGGAATCTCTACTTAAATGTACTTTCCAATTTGACCCTAACATCTTCACATGTCACAGATCTCTGGGCTTTGCCATTCTAGACAAAATGCTTACTTGTAAGTTTCTGGAGGGTTCCACAAGAGGCAAGGAACACCTGAGCACAGCTGCCTGTCATGGCCCCTTGTTTCCCTCTTGCCAGCCTCTGGGGATCTGACCTGGAAGCTGGTCTTTTTAGGCATCTCTGCACCACTGCTTCTGCTGGTCAGAGTCATAGAGGGCTTGTTTCTCCAAAGCTTAAAACAGTGCTTTTTGTTTCTCCCTGCCCAAGGTGATTCTTCAAAGGAAGGTAGTAAATATTCTGGACGAGGCATGAGCTGCAGGGAAAGAATGTTATTTCAGGAGTTAGGGATCTCCATTTTGCCTTTTATGTACAGGGTACATTTGGATAAGTTTCATCAATTGCCAGGGTGTCTTTTCTGCATTCTTTGGGAATGTGAAAGGGTTAGGTTAGATGGTCCCTAAGGCCCTTTCTGGTGCTGTGATGTTTTCATTCTTATCTCCATCATTAATGTGACCTCATTCTCTCTATGCCACTCACTTCCAATTGTCTTCATGTCCCACCCCTTCATTTTGACTTCTTCCCCTTCCAAATCCTTCCTCCACTGCCCACCTAAGTGTTCACGTCTTCTGTTTCCTTCCAGCTCTTCCCTGATGCTGGTCTTTTCCCCCATGGAGCGGCCCCACCTTTCCCCTACCTAGCAAGTGTGAGAGGGTGTTAGGAGGGGCAGGGCTGGCGGCATTGACTGAGAGTCAGTCTGGCCATGAGCTGGGCAGGATGGTTGAAGACACCAATAGTTCACTGCCAGGCTTAAGCAGAGCTGACGAGGAGAGTGAGGAGTACATTAGAAGTGTATCATCCCAGCCTGGGCAACATAGTGAGACCCCATCTTAAAAAAAATCAAAAAGTTAGCTGGGCATGGTGGCACACCCTGTAGTCCAAGCTACTCCAGAGGCTGAGGCAGGAGGATTGCTTGAGCCCAGGAGGTTGAGGCTAGAGTGAGCCGTGATATGCTACTGCACTCCAGACTGGGTAAAAGAGCAAGACCCTGTCTCAAGAAATAAAAAAATAAACAAAAGAAGGGCACCACCAGCTCACCGTGATGCTTCCGTGCTGTCCCCAAAGCCAGGAACTTTCCAGCCAGGGAATAAATCTATATCAAAATCTATATCAATACAGTCTCATTTCCTGGAAACTGGCCAACTGCTGCTCACCTCAGCTACAAGGTGCGAAGAACGGATTTGGGGGAAGAATTTGACAGTGTAACTACATTAAGAGGTGGAGTGATGATATGTGTGGCTGCTCCCCAGCATCAGGGCTGTTGCCAGATGGCCCGGCTGTCATCTCTGGCGAGGTGACAAGACCCTGCGACTTCGATGTGCGGCACTTGCTCGTTACCTGGCATCCCAGTGGTCAGGGCCATCTGCTCTGTTTGCCCCTCACAAGATGGCAAAGTAAGGCACCAACACCAATATGCCAGGGGTGAGGAGCATGGGTCTGTTCCGAACCAGAGAGAAACAGAGCAGACTTCTTGGCAGGCGCCACTGGTACCTGAGGACATCCTCCTGGTCCGCGCACTTGTAAAAATGCTCCCGGTCTGTGTGTGAGGATGCACACCTTGTCCTGCAATGATACTCTGCTTTCCCACGAGTTGCTTGATTTTAGCTCCCAGAAGCCACACTCTGTTCAAATGAGAAATCGAGTAGTACTGACCTGAATGAGCATTTTCAGTAAGGTCTGCACTGTTTAGTGCCATGACCCAGAGAGCTGAGCTGGAGAGACGAGATCGGGTTCAGTCTCTGGACTCTCAGACCCTTGAACATCTCTGGCTTTTTCCAATGCTCCCATACAAAGCCCATAAGAGGTTTTACTGGGTAAAACGGCACTTCATGTTTTTTTTTTTTTCCCCAGCCATGCCAAGTTACTCAGGTTCAAGTAGAGTTAGTTAAGGTCATGCTGGATAAATCCTGGAATCGTAGTGGCTTAGTGCTTTAGAAGTTTAGTTCCCATTGACACAAAAGTCCAGTGGGCACCAGGGGTTGGAGAAATGGGGTTCTGCTCCACAGTCATCCAGGAACCAAGGTTTTCAGAGACCCTGCCTTCTTTACCATGTGGCTTCCGAGGTTGACCGGGGCAGCAACGTCCAGCCTGCAGAAGGAGAGGAGGTTAGATCAGACAGCAGGTTTTTAAGGGCCAGGCCTGGAAGTGTGTCCATCACTTTTGTGCACATTTCATCAGCCAGAACTCAATTACGTGGTGCACTAACTGCAAAGGAGGCTGAGAAATCCAGTCTGATCTTTTGTGGCCAGGAGAAAGGAAAAAAAAAAAAACAATGTCTCTATTGCAGAGGGTGTGGAAGATTCATTTCTAGAAAATCATCTCTCATCATTGTTGTCTACATGCTATCTATCCAGCCATTATTTGTGTATGTATGTATCTATGTTTCTGTCAATCAATCCATCATCTATCTAGTTTCTCTCTACCTATGTTTCTATCTATTTATCTATCTATCATCATCATCTCACTATCACTAACATCAGTTACCATCGTTAATAACAGAATGAGCACCCGTACAACATCTTCTAAAGCAAAGCTGAGATCTGGCAACCGCTTACATCTGTCCATGTGTTTCTCTCTCATCCCTTCTGTCTCCCCCACCTAAGGCAATTATCATCCTGAATCTTGTCCTCATTTCCTTGCCAAACATTTTTAGAGTTGTATCTTTTCTACATGTATGCCCAAGATGTCAATATTTTCATTTCAGTTGTTTTTGACTTTATAAAAAGGATCTTGTAGATATGACCTTTGGATTCAAATTTTTCACGTAAATATTAGATTGCTATGATTCCTCTGTATTCTGGTTTGTTGCTATGCTCCATTCATGCTGTGACTGTTCCTCAGTTTTTTCATCCACTCTCCTGTAGGTGTGCTTTTGGGCTGATTACAGGCTTTGCTATTTGAACAACGCTACTATCATCATCTCTTACATGCCTTGTGTCGTACGTGAGCAAGACTTTTTCTTTTTCTTTCTTTTTTTTTTTTTTTTTGAGACAGAGTCTCGCTCTGTCGCCCAGGCTGGAGTACAGTGGCCGGATCTCAGCTCACTGCAAGCTCCGCCTCCCAGGTTCCCGCCATTCTCCTGCCTCAGCCTCCCGAGTAGCTGGAACCACAGGCGCCCGCCACCTTGCCCGGCTAGTTTTTTGTATTTTTTAGTAGAGACGGGGTTTCACTGGGTTAGCCAGGATGGTCTCGATTCCTGACCTCGTGATCCGCCCGTCTCAGCCTCCCAAAGTGCTGGGATTACAGGCTTGAGCCACCGCGCCCAGCCAAGACTTTTTCTTGCCTGAAATTAGGAGTGCAGTTGCTGTGTTGCTCAACTTGATGAGATGATGCTTAACTTCCAGCTTATCCTCCTGTGAAAATGTATACAGGAACTTGAAAGTGTATACAGGAACCTTCTCCAACTCTTGATGTGGCCAAATATTTTAAGTTTCATCAATCTCCCCATTGTTTATTGATGATCCTAATACACATGCAATAACCTTTCGATGGTTAATTTCCCATAGTGGCTGAATTCCCAAAGCAATCATTATTTTCCCAATTTCTTACTGCATCCCAAAGTAGGGGATATCACAGGATCTCAAACCAGCTCTGAAATCTGAACGGAAGTTCTAATGCAAAGATTTCACTGATGGGGTAGGCTGCTGTGTAGACATTTGTAGGGAGTGACTGGATAGTGAGTCCCTTCCTCTGCCTTTGCAACATTTCAATTCCTGTATCTTCCTGTCTTGGCCACTCTAGATACTTTTACATGCACTCTACATTTTCACTGATTTTAGGAAGGTCAGGAGACAAATTAGCACAAAGCAGTTAGAATTCCTCGGAGAAGCCCAGTCAAGTTAATATGCGATAGAGGAGAAGGGAGCTAGAATGTCTGCTGGCTGACTGACAGCACTTGCAGCAACCTCGGAGTATGGATTCAAATAAAAATAATAGTTTTCCCTGCAGCAGCTTGGTCTGTCTCGTCGGTGCCTTCCTCTGCAGTTGAATACAGGTGCGGAGCTGTGCTTCCCCGGGCCCTGAGTGCCACTGCGGCATTTAAATCTGCCCTCAATCTGCCTGGTTTCATAGGGGCAGTCTTGTGAAGATAAATCATGTAAACAAGTTACAGTAATGGAGAACGTATTTAGAAACTGTATTTTTGAAGGCATGTATCCATGTTGAAAGGAAGGGTCCTGTAGTCGTTCAGCTTGTTAAGAAAATCCACCTGTCTGGAGCAGGTACTTGCTTCACTCAGCCAATGCATAGTAAAGTGGGGGGATCCATGTGGGCTTTTCTCCATTGAGTGGGGGAGGGTAGGAACCTGTTCTCTAAAATGTAAGTGGCTTTTCTGCCTGGGTGCACAGCCCTTTGGTGTGATGGAATGAGCGACGGGAAACATAAGGAGCATGTTTTATTCCCTCATATTTGCTCCTTCTCTCCCCGCTTCTCTTTGCAGGCTAGTGATCTTTTCTGTTTCTCTCTGCCTCTGCATTCCCCCATGATATGGGCTCTGTTTTTGGTCTGACTTGAAGTGGCAAACTAGTTGATAATCCAAGCTCTCCACCCGTCACTCACTTTCTTCCCTCTGAAAGTGCAGAAAGAGAAAGCAGATGCTTTGGGCCCGCTGTGACTGGAGAAGGTGCTGGAGTTTATCCATTAGTGTTCTACAAAAGCAACCGTGCTTTCCCTGACAACCGTGTTCCATCGTGCTGCCCAGACCCATCAGCTGGGCACATTCGGGCTTGCTGTGTGTCACCGCCTGACACCTTGGGCTCTCCTCAAAGCTGCCGTGGCAGGGTGCCTTTGGAAAGCCAGACAGAATAGCTTTTGCCTTGCAGAGTCTCTGCTAGCCCCCACCTGCCTCTGGTACTCAGGTCCCTGGTCTTCTTAGGTGGAGGCAAAGGTACAGTACTGAAGCCTTAGCAAGGACCTACAGGGTAAGGAGATGTTCCAGAAGCGTGACACGTGGACCTGCCAAAGCCATTGTCTTCCAGCTGACGTGAATATTCTATTTACGTGTTGAAACAGGTGGGAAGTCTGTCTGTGTTTATGGAGGGTGGCGTATACTGGAGTCCAGAATGTGAACCTTTCCCATGAGATCAGAATCTTGTTCCCTGCTGCAGACTGAGTGCTTAGAGCAGCACCAGCCATGTAGTAAATGCTCAATAAAAATTTGTTTCATGAATAAGGAGAGAATCCAAGTGATGTTGTATGTCCAGGACTTAAGCAGAGGCCATTTGGTGAGTTACATAGAAAATCTGTGGGATTTGCATATAATTTACAGTGAAAATCTTAAGCCTGGAGCTGGGCTGGTCAGCACCTGCTCTGCTCATACCCCCTGGAGTCTACAATTCAGACTTGTCCACGCAGACAAAGGACAAGGGATCAGAGAGGGGAGAGGTGGCAAGGAATCAGCTGCATGTGCCTGCCCTTGGAGGCTGGACCAGAGAACCACCCTGCAGGCTGTGGCTGCCTTCGCTGCTCTGCTTCCCAGATGTCATCAGGCCAGCCTGTGCCATGTGAGACTGACAGCTATGGTTCCATGGCCCGGGGCTGGGGTGAGGCACATGTGCCCAGCAGTGGCCACTGCCTCTGAGTCAGGAATCAAGCAGCCTGGTTTTATAAGTGAAGAAAATGGTGCCATTAAAAGGCAATTATTCAAGTGGTGTGAGTCAGCGATGCAGCTCCTGGCAACGCCAGGCAGGAGAAGGCAGTAGTGTGGGCATTTTTCTCTCCCTCTCCCTCTCTCTCTCTCTCTTTTTAAACAAAGCTCAGGCTGGAAAGCAGAGCTTGCACCTGCATCTGGGTGATGTATGGTGAGCTACCTAGACTGCCAGATTCCTTTATCTGAGCAACATCAGGAATGGGGAAGACAGCCTCAGACCAGAAGAAAGTTCCTCATCCTGAGGAACAGGGAATTGAAAATGTCCCTCAAACTGGCTGACTTGACCTGGGTGACTTGACCTTCACCCTGCTCTCAGATGCTGCATGGGGGATTCCCCTGCCTGTCAACCCAGGTGGTGTGTGAATGAAAGGAAAGTGTGTGCTGGAGCCGGTGGCCCTGGGAGGGAGGGTCAGACATTTTCCCCTGTGCTGCACCCCAGCTGCCTGCTGTTTCTTTCTCTGGCATGATTTTGTGGAAGACCAAGATGATTTCATTTCATTTTCTTTTTTTTTCCGGAGTGCAGTGGTACAATTTCAGCTCACTGCAACCTCTGCCTCCCGGAATCAAGTGATTCTCCTGCCTCAGCCTCCAGAGTAGCTGGGATTACAGGCGCACACAACCACTCCAGGCTAATTTTTGTATTTTTAATAGAGATGGGGTGTCTCCATGTAGGTCAGGCTGGTCTCAAACTCCTGACCTCATGATCTACCCACCTCAGCCTCTCATAGTACTGGGATTATAGGCGTGAGCCACCATGCCCGGCCAGATGATTTTATTTCTAGAGTACTTTTCTTGTTTCTGTTTTTTTCCCCCCTAAGTCTGCTTTGTCTGCTGCCACGGCAACCAGCCCTGCATTACCCACCTTCACGTGGAGGGAGGTGTGATGAGAACAGGACAGACCCTGCTTCCAGCCCATTCTCTGAGGCTCCTGCATGGGCAGGCCTGGCAGAGATGTTTGTGAAAACCACCCGCTTGCCTCCCGAATCTTTTTCCTGTTGTTGGTAGACAGGCTAGAGAGCAAGGAGTTTTTTCTTTCCTCAGAAGGACAGTGGCAGGGGGAAGGGAGCAAACATCAGGCAACAGCCACCAAAGCACCAAATATGGGTTTAAGGTTCAGGGAATAAAAACTTGAAATGACAACAAAAGGGCAAACCAAGTCTGGAAACAAGTCAGCCCTCACTCCCGTACTCCCCTCCCTTCTGAGCAGAGTCTTGTCCCCTCTCCTTTGTTTTAATAAATCAAAGTAGAAACAAGTTCAATTGCTTTTTTGAGATGAATAATTTTTAAATTGGGCTGAGTTTAAACAGCAGTGGAAAGCCTCCTGTCTGTTTCACATTCATAACCAGGTCATAGTTCATCTTAATTGGTAGCATTTTTAGTCTGCTGTGGAGTTTGTCAAAACTGAAGGAGAGAAAAGTTCAGTCTCTCTGCCTTCAGTTCTGGGAGCCAGTGAGCTGGCCAGCACTGCCAAAGGCAGCTGGGCTCAGAGCCAGGCTGTTTGGTGGTGGCGTGGGTGAGCAGGGGGCATCGTCTGGTGGGAGGTCCCAGACTGAGTAGAGAAGGTCCAGCAGGACTGGGCAGAGGGCACTGTGGCTTTTTGAGGTGTCAGGCCGCATTGGTGGGCAGCAGTAGGTCATGGATCTACCGAGGGTGAGTAAGGCTACAGAGGTGTAGAATCATGGTTGTGCAGGCAGAAGCAGAACTAGAATGTCCAGGCCGTCGTTAACGTGTCCCAGCTCAGTTCAGACAAATGGGGAAAAGAGAGTCTGAGCACTGAGGTCAGAAACAGCTTCCAAGGCTCTACCTGGACAGTCGAGGCTCCTCAGGCCCCAGCATATTAATTCTGCACCGAGTGTCTATCCTTGGCTTTCCTTTATGAATTTTTATGGTGGTCCCTAGCTGGAGGTGGCAAGGGACAAACTGAAGGGCATGCCCGGTGCTGAGGACAGATGCCCAGGGTAGTGGTAAAGGCTGTGGGCACAGGGGTTGGTCCTGGCTTGGAAAACTGAGCACCACTTAGGAGCTGAGTGAGCTCTTGGTGAGTTACTTAATTGCTAACCTCGAGCCTTCTCATTTAGGCAAGTCTACACAGCTCCTTGAGGGAATTAAATTGGATGATTTATATAAAGTCCTCAGCACAGGGCCTGGCTCAGGGGAAGCACTTCAGTGAAATCTTTATTCCTTCTGGGTCATGAGCTCTCACAAGGGGCCAGGTCCTGTTGGGATCATCATTAGAGGAGCCGCAATCCCTGATACTGGAGAGCTTGCACAGTCCCACAGAGTGGCAGTTTGGAAATTCAGAAATCCTACCCTAAAGGCAAGAGCTGCTCTTTAGTTGAAGTGCCCGTGAGTCTTAAATTGTATCTTTAAAGGGCCAGTGAAGTATGGTATGGGGGGAAAGTAGTTTATTAAATCTTCTAGAGAAGCTTTATAGGGAAATAGCCCAAATCTGTAACAGGAAGATGCCCACCTGGTGGGGAACACCAAGCCAAGGTCTTCTCTCCCCAAGGGACTGGGCTGGAGGAGATGCCACCCTGGGGCCCTGATGGCTGCGGCCACCTGGGGCCTGCCACGGTGAGTGCTGTGGGTTCTGTTTGCTGGAGTGCCTGGGCCTCTGCCATACTTTGAATGATATGCTTCTCCCTTTGCATCCCCTTGAGAAGCAGGTCATGGGGAGGTGAGCACTCATGGGAGGATGAGAGGGTGAGACAAAGTTCTCATCAAACTTCTCCGTCTGTCAGGGTCAGCGCCTTGTGACAACAAAAATAGATTTTTAAACGTTTATGCAGTAAGGGGTCTTCACAGGCCTGAGTTTCAGCTGGCAGGAGGAGTGGGCAGCTGCATTTCAGTGGAAACGAGCCATCTTTGTGGATGGCATTGTTGACACAAAAGAGAAAGACTATAATAGCAATAAAAGCTATGATTTCAGTACACCGACTATGTTATCTTCCCTCTTAGCCTTTTGTGTGGTTCTATTTATTTCTCTTCTTAAATATTTACAGCATTCCTCTGAAAATAAGAATAATGATAATACAAAATTAATAATATTAATGATAATGATGGTAATATCCCCTTTCTGCGTATCTCTGCTATGCCACAGTCTGTGCTGGATGGTTTATCTACATTATTTCTAATCCTCACAATAACCCTGTGAGAATTTTCCTCCCATTTTACAACTAAGGAAATCAGGGCTCAGTGAGGCTGTGTAAGTCGCTGAACAACCTAGTTGGCAAGCAACCATGCCTGGATTTGAACCAATGTCTTTCCCTCTGAAGAGCCCTGCATGGGTTTTGGGCTTTCTGAGTCAGAAGTTATTTCAGTACCATCAGAAATGGAATGGAATGCAGAATATTAATCTTTTTAAAATAATGCTTTTGTTTCCTCTGCACAGATACCCCAAAAGACACCTGCGCTTATATGTTCATCGTGGCACTATTTACAATAGCAAAGTCATGCAACTAACCTAGGTGTCCACCAGTGGTTGATTGGATAAAGAAAATCTGGTGCATATATACCATGGAATACCACACAGCCATAAAAAGAATGAAATAGTGTCCTTTGCAGCAATAGGGATGGAGGTAGAGGACATCATTTTAAGTGAACTAACTCAGAAGCAGAAAATCAAATATTGCATGCTCTCACCTATAAATGGGAGCTAAACAATGGGTACACATAGACATAAAGATGGAGAGAAGGACAGTGGGGACTCCAAAAGTGGGGAGGAGTGGAAGAGGTAGTGAGGGTTGCACCATTACCTAGCAGGCACAGTGTTTAATATTTGAAGGATAGGTGTGCTCTCCCCACATTATGCAATATACATATGTAACAAACAGGTACCTGCACCCCCGAACCTAAAATAAAAATTTAAAAAGAATATGACTCTTTTCCATGAAGCCCCAGATCTCTCTGGAGTTTTAGCCTGCATTCATTCCTTCAATCTGTTCTTGAGAAACAGAAAGAAGCAGAAAGGAAGGTTTCATATCTGCATCTGAGGATCCTGAAAAAGGCCATTTCTTGCACCTCAGGAAATATTTCGGGACCTGGCTGTTCTCCCCCAGCCTCTTTTTCTTCCATCTAGGTTTTGAGATTCTCTTCCTTGCATTTTTCTGCCTTCCTCCTTATGTTAAATTATTCCAAATTAGCCCCACCAATGCCCCTCCTATATATCTTTTCATGCCTAGTGGTGGTAAGATTTTTCTGTGTGCCAGGGAAAAGAATTAACTTCTGAGTTGGAACTCATTTCTCTCCACTCTAATCCTATCCATCCTCAAATTTTCAACCCTAGTAGAACTTTCTTGAAGAGATTCTTGATAATCCTTTCTGTCTTCTCAAATCCTCTATCACTTTCCATCAGCCAAATTCTGCTGGAATTAGTTGCCTGTGCCTTAGGTGTTGGTGTGTGTATGTCTCTTCTTACTCAGTAGCTCAGAAAGATTTGGAAGACAGGGGTTGTGCCTCTGTTGTCCCTGAACCTCACTCATAGTAGATTTCCCCAGACCATTATAGAATCAACAAAAGCACTCCTCCTTGATGCCCCCCTTTATTTCTGATACTTTGATGCACCTCTGAGCCTCACACTGTCACTGCTATACACATGGATCTGTAGAAACTCAGACCCCCAGGACAGCACGTGAGAATGTGACCAGACTCCCTGCTCTAGTACTGCGTCCACCTCCGGTAGAGGCCTTTTACCTCCATTGTGGATAGCGCCATCCTCTGTGAGTACTGCAGAGTGATGAGAGGTCATTCAGATCCTCCAGCAGTTGCCTGGCAATGTGTCTGGCTTTGCAATGTGCCTTTGCAATGTGCTGGGCCTGGGAGTACAGATGGTGCTTTCTGTTTCAGACCCAGGAAATCAAATTCCTCTCTTCCTCTACTCTTCTATTCCTCCTCAGAATGTCCCAGGGGCTCATGGCACAGCAAGATACAAATGTTTCCAGGGGGGTGGTCACTAGACACTGGATCTGGTGGGACAGATTGGACTGACCAGTAAGTGATCAGTGGCTCTGTCTCTACTCCAGCTGCTGGAGTACAGCATGGGCTCGTCAGGACCATGGACAAGGCTAAAAAACTGGAAATCTTGTTTTTTTTTTTTCTTCCTTTTTCTTACCAGCTGTCTTGGTGAAGACAGTGAAGGCCAGTAAAGCTAAAATCCTCTTCTGAACAAACCGGGGGAGGGGAGCAAGTGACATCCTCCCTTCTTGGAAATTCCAGTCTTTGCATCATAAATCGGACCCTCTGGTTGTCTAAAGTGAGCTACATGGACAGAGCTCTCTCTTTCTGGAGGAAAGCCCTCATGTAAAAACCAGGTTGACACTTGTCCACTAATTGCCTCCCACTGGATTGTAACTTGTTCAGGTATTCCACTCAGGTGTCATCGATTTCAGAGGGGTCCTTATTGCCTTTTTAAAAATTGCATACGGACTTGTTCGAATCAATATTCTTACATAAAACAGTGGAAAAAGCCATGATATTTTCTCTTCCCTTGAATTTTTTTTAGTATACACATTTTATATTCTGCCTTTAAAGCTATTTCTGTTGCACAGCTGCTTTACCGAGACTCAGACTCCTACGGGCCTGCTTGGTCCGACACATACCTTGAATATTCTTTCACAGTGTTTGATTTTTGCAGTTGGTTGTATAATGAGGAAGGAGTGTGCAGTGAATTTGGAGATTCCTATTAACGAGGTCACCCGTGAATCTATTTTCGTATGCTTCTTTATTAGAAATAGCAGGGAACACGATAATATTTAAACACAACCACTTATAGGAGCTTGGCTTAAAAAATATACCTTAGTAAGTTTTCTTTTCCCATTTGGCATTTCAAAATGTTGTACTACAGTTTCTCATCATCAAAACATCTCTTCTTCATTTACATTCTGGGACGTGAATAGAGACCATTACAAATGACTACGATATTGTGGGTTGGCACTGGAATTGGCAATCCTCTGCCTCAAGTAGACCATCTCCGGAGTGTCCCCATTCTGTTCTTGGTCTTGCTTTTGAAGATGGACTATAATGAAATAGACTCAGGACAAGATGGTAAGGCTGGGTAAGAAGTAGAAGAGTGTTATCTTCACTTTTCCTAATGTTCCCTTAAAGAATAATTTATCTGAATTTAGATTTGGAAGCCACATAATTTTCTAGCGTGATGATGTATCAAAGTTCATTTAACCCACTTTCTATTGTTGGATATATTAGGTGCTTACAGTGTTTTGTTAATATATATAACACGTGAAAATATCTCACATAAGTTCCTTTTTATAATTTTTATTTTTGTAGAGACAGAATCTCTCTATGTTGCCCATACTGGTCTCAAACTCTCGGCCTCAAGTCATGCTCCCACCTCAGCCTCCTAAAGCACTGGGACTACAGGCATGAGCCATGGTGCCCCCCGTCACATAAACACTCGAAGGAGAATATCTCATGAAAAAATGGAGACTGGTGTGGTCCCATGTTGTACCTAATGATAGAATCACTGAACAAAAACTACTGTGGGACAGATTTTAATTCAACCTAAGAAAAACTTAACAACTAGAGCTTCTGGCCTCTCTGGAACAGGTTGCCTTGTGGGGGAGGAGGTGAACCTGCAGGCATAGCAGGCGCTAGACTCCAGGCCAACTGGGCCACCTGCCAGATGTGGTCCTTCTTGAAATAACAGGCCTACGTCAACTGTGAGACACAGTGGTACCTGGCATAACTATTGCTTGCTGGGGGCATTGAAAAATCACAGGCATTATTGTCTCTTAGGAGCAGAAACTGTGAATCCTTTTGAATTGCTGAATACAAATGCCCTGAATGAGCCACTAGAGCCAGGGCCAAGGACAGAACATGAGACTGGAGTTGTTGAGGCAGACATCCTTTTATTTCAGGCAGATACTTTATGAATGTGGTCTGGTTATTTAGATCATTTCAAAAATCACCTAAAGTGAACCATGGTCCTTCACTTTGTTGCATTGCTCAGGACTTGCCCAACATCTTGCCAACGTCAGGATGTTATTAAAAATATACTACTGATCCCTTTCAAATGCAGAGAGTTTTATGGTTGATATAGCACTTTCTCATATATTTCTCCCTGTGATCTTCACTATCACTTTCTAAGAAGGCATGGCAAATATTATTATCTCAATTTTTAAATGGGGGAAACTGAGGCATGGAGCATTGAGTGACTCACCCAATGCCATGTGGTAGCATCAGACCTGGGATGGATCTAGCCTGTGGAAATTGGAATCATGCAAGCGAGGCAGTGTTTTTGGCTATGCAAATGACTAGCAATGTAACTTTGGGCAGTCTTATAGGTAAGATGATAGTGGTGGAATAAGATAAAGTCCAAAGTGTCTACCATATTGCTGTTGTCTGAGATTCTCCTGCCTCTCCATACAGCATGCTGTCTACCATGGTCTTTACTTTTACTTCTTGCTTAGCAGGTAGGAGGTGAAACAAGTGGAGTTTGTGGGTTGAGTGAAGCAATAGGATGCACTCGGGTGTGTTTCCAGGGTGGTAACATGAGATCCTTCAGCTGCCACAAGATCCGTTTCCAACAGATCACTTTCAGAAGCTTGAGATCCTTGGCTGCATTTTGATTCTGGGTTTGGAATTTGAGAATATGTTTATTTACTTTGTGGGTTCAGTTGAGGTGTGTGGTGGTGGAGGTGGCCTTTATGAATTCAACAACCCTAAATGGAGAAGAGTCAGCTTGAATAGTGAGGTCTCCCCGTGTTACAAAGTATGGAGTTGCAAGGAAAGTTATAGTTTAGTCTGATTCTATTTTTTAGTTTTCTAAGTGTAACTATTTAACTCTAAGCTAGATTTTATACTGCTTAAAGGCTCTAGACAAAGCTAATTTCTTCCTTGACTACAAAAGTAAAATGTGATTGTTGAAGAAAAATTTAAAAATGAAGACAATTGCAAAAGCAATTTTCTGTCATTTCCCAAAGATAAGTGCTATTAAAATTATGTTATAATTTCCCGGAATGTTTTTAATGCATCTATACATATTTTAAAACAAATTTAGTGTAATACTATACATACTTATAAATCTCTTTTGTTAATAGTAAACCTTTTCCTAATATTCCCTTAAAGAATAATTTATCTGAATTTAGATTTGGAAGCCACATAATTTTCTAGCGTGATGACGTATCAAAGTTCATTTAACCCACTTTCTATTGTTGGATGCTTACAACGTTTTGTTAATATATATAACATGTAAAAATATCTCACATAAATTCTTATTTAGAATTTTTATTTTTGTAGAGACAGAATCTATGTTGCCCATGCTGGCCTCAAACTCTTGGTCTCAAGCCATGCTCACACCTCGGCCTCCCAAAACACTGGGACTAGGGGTGTGAGCCATGGTGCCCCGCCCTCACATAAACTCTTGGCAAGACATTAGATGTAAGTCTGGTTTGTTCCAACAGAAAAACTATAGCTGGATTTCTATTTTTTAGGGTATAGCCACTCTGTTGGGCATTTGTGAGAAAATTATAACCTAGGCACGTATTATGGTTAATTGATATGGTAACGTCAAGAGTGTAGGGAGACCCATCCCTCTGTCATCATTGTCAGACCTGTTACTGTGATCCTGGCTTTTCACACGGTTAATATCCTGCATAAACATCAAAGCAGGCCAGGCGCGGTGGCTCACGCCTATATTCCCAGCACTTTGGGAGGCCGAGGCGGGTGGATCACAAGTTCAGGAGATCGAGACCATCCTGGCTAACACAGTGAAACCCTGTCTCTACTAAAAATACAAAAAATTAGCCGGGCGTGGTGGCGGGCGCCTGTAGTCCCAGCTACTCGGGAGGCTGAGGCAGGAGAATGGTGTGAACCCAGGAGGTGGAGCTTGCAGTGAGCTGAGATCAGGCCACTGCACTCCAGCCTGGGAGACAGCGAGACTCCGTCTCAAAAAAAAAAAAAGAAAAAACATCAAAGCAGTGGACTCATTTTTCTTTTCTGTTGATTCTCCTGTAGCCTGATGAAGTCCTCCGATATCGATCAGGATTTATTTACAGACAGTTACTGCAAGGTGTGCAGTGCACAACTGATCTCCGAATCGCAGCGTGTGGCCCACTACGAGGTAAGGACAGCGTTTTCCACTCTGTTTGCAAATGCAGGAGGGAGCAGCCCTGGTCATTGTTGTAGGACTCTAGGATCCTCCCTCTGGACTTGGGGCAGATTTGAAGAACCACAGGACTTGAACCTGTACAGTCGGAGGTCAAAGCCAGGACAAGTGTATATGTGTGGGGTTGGGAGTGAGGGTTGGGGATGTCATTGTCAGATGCTGGCTGCTTCCCAGATCCTTTTTTTAAATTTGTGTCTCAGCCCCTGGAGTCTCTGCTTGGGCTTTCTCTGCTTGGTAAATCTGTTTCTGTGCATCCACGAAGTTCCTTTCAGGGATCCGGGGTGGAATGCATTGTGCCAGTTTCTGTCTCCGCCTGTGACCCCGAAGATAAGCTCAGAAGACCTTTGTTAACCACTGTAGGGAAAGATATCAGCAAGCGATGAAGCAGCCATTGGCCACTTCCTCCCTGAAAATTGCTTCCACCTGATGGCCAATACCCAACATGTGCTTATCACGGTCGAGATGCCTTCTGCAGAGTTATAACCAAGTTTTAAAGTGCAAATACTCCCCAAAGTCATAAATTAGTGGCACTGGCTCTTTAGGATGGAGGAGCAAAAGACTGCTTTTTGATCCTCTATTGGGAGCAGAGGATGAGAGCAGAGAGTTTGGCCTGTGTCCGAAGATGAGGAGCGAATGAGGTGCTGTGGATGGAGTAAAGAGAACTGGGGGATCCCAAGACGCTGAGTGCTGCTAGGGAATGTTCTGTTTTCAAGAGAACATATACCAGTAGGAACATTAAACAATCTTTCTTTCTTTCTTTCTTTCTTTCTTTCTTTCTTTCTTTCTTTCTTTCTTTCTTTCTTCTTTCTTTCTCTTTTTCTTTCGTTCTTTTCCTTCCTTCCTTCCTTCCTTTCTTCCTTCCTTCCTTCCTCCCTCCCTCCCTCCCTCCCTCTCTCTCTCTTTCTTCTTTCTTTCTTTCTTTTCTCTCTCTCTTTCTTTTTCCTCTCTCTCTCTTTCTCTCTCTCTCTCTCTTTCTTCTTTCTTTCTTCCTTTCTTCCTTTCTTTCTTTCTTTCCTCTTTCTCTCTTTCTTTCTTTTTCTTTCTTTTTTTTGAGACAGGGTCTCACTCCATCACCCAGGCTGGAGGGCTGTGGCACAAGCATAATTCACTGCAGCCTCGACCTCCTGGGCTCAAGCAATCCTCCCACCTTGGCCTCCTGAGCAGCTGGGACTACAGGCATACGCCACTGCACTCAGCCAATTTTTAACTTTTATTTTTAGTAGAGACTGGGTCTCGCTAAGAACATGAGTTTTCAAGTATAAGAACTTGTAAGTAATTTTAGATTGGAAGGCTTAGCCAGCAATTTTCTTCTTGTCTGACAAGTCTGACACATGCCAGTTGTCACTGTCATTACGCAAACTCTGGTGGGCCTCAGATTCCTCTGTGCACAATAAAAATAATTATAGTAACACACACACATATGCACCCAGAAAGACAATCAACAGGCCCTGCGTACTCCTCAGGATTTTGTGGTGACCAAATGAGATCTATCGAAATTGCACCTGTGAAAATGCTTTAGCAGCTGCAAGGTCTACCAAACATGCAAAGTTATGTGCTTATTCATCATTAACTCCTTTGCAGCAATGTTTTGATGAAAGCAAATGTTTGATGAAAACTTTTAAAATCAGCATCTGTGAAAAAATTCATATAGTCATTGTTAAAAGGCAACCAAGTGTTAGCAGTCAAAAGAATTATCTAAAAAAGTCCATTGTTTGAAAGTAAGAACTTTCTAATTTCTGTGACGATGGCTTCATAAACACACATACATACATACATACATATATATGTATGTGTGTGTATGTATGTATGTATATTTGTGTGTGATGGAGTCTCACTCTGTCGCCCAGGCTGGAGTGCAGTGGCACGATCTCAGCTCACTGCAACCTCTTCCTCCAGGGTTCAAGTCATTCTCCTGCCTCAGCCTCTCCAGTAGCTGGGACTACAGGTGCGTGACACCACACTTGGCTAAATTTTTTGTATTTTTAGTAGAGACGGGGTTTTACTGTGTTAGCCAGGATGAACTCAATCTCCTGATCTCATGATCTGCTCACCTTGGCCTCCCAAAGTGCTGAGGTTACAGACGTGAGCCACCATGCCTGGCCATATGGTTTTATTAGTATGTTTTCCCCAGTTAAGGAAATGGGGGAATTTGTCCCTGCTCTGAAATTCCATAGCCTCCTATTAGTACTTTATGTTCTTCTTTATGACTTTTTGTGCTCATTTGTAAGCATCTTACTAGATTCATGAGGACAGGAACAGAGTTTTATTCATTTGATCTTTCGTAATTGCTGGAATAGTGCCTGCCCATGACAAGTGTTCAGTGAGCGTTCATGGAGGGATGGGTGTGTTACAAAACTGTACTGGTGACCCTGCCCCACATTGCCTGATGAGAAAAGTAATGTCAGAACATTGAAAACAATGAAAAATTGTTTAAAGGAAGAAAAATTTCAGCTGCTCAATTAAGTGTTTAATTATTTGATCTCACATTTTGCACGTTTTCCTGTTAACATACTGTACCCTTGCTGTTGTACAATCTAAGTCTTTAGAGAATGTGTTAGTGTTTGTTGAATGTAGCTAGATGACATAGAGAAAATAAAGCAATTACAATAGATCTGCAATTAACAGTGTTACACATCATCGAGATAACATTAAATGCATTCCCATTAAATGTGGATGGGAACTCTGAATGGTATTTCCCTCCCTTCCTCCAGGCAGAGGTAAGGCCCTTTCTACAGTGAGAAATAGCTGTGCATTCTTGCCACAAGGCTGCTGAGCATGTGAAAAGGACACAGTCAGGACTGAGGATACCTTACATCCATCTCTGGTCTCCCCAGCTTTGGTTGAGGCTTCTCCAGCACCACTTCTTTCTCTCTAAGAAAATGGCATGCATCAGACGATCACTGCGGCCATTTGAAAACTGATATTCTGATTCTATCAATCTGCCCCTTCCCTCTAGGGACACCTTCCTTGCTGAAGTGACTTATGGAATGGGTCTCTAGGAGATCGAAATTCCATTCAATTCATTGAAACTGTTGTCACATTTAGTCTCCATGCCCTATTACTGATTTATTGTTTCAGTATGATTTCATTTTTCAGTTCAACCTGATAATTTTCTCAGCTTCCCTATGGGGCAAATCAGTGAGAATCCACTGTGTATTTTCTGTATATCCAGCAATATTAGTGTTAGTTATTGTAGGGGATTCTGGACCTATATGAGAAATGATCCTTGTCCCTGAGAAGCTCATAAACGTCATTGAGAGAAAAAGTCACAGATAGTTCAGTGTGGCAAAAATGCCTGTGTGATTCCAAGCACATGATCTGTAGAATTCTGCCATCTGCTTTTAAGGAGCTACTGGTGGAATTTGATACAAAGAAAGTGTTAGTTCTTTTGCCGACTTGGCGTCCTGTTGTATGCCACAATGTGCTGTTAACTTTGTAGATATTTGCATATTACAATTTAAAAGAGGGAGGCATCACTTAGAGCTACTATGGCCAAGAAAGACTTGTTGGAGAATGTCATGATTTATCCGTGCCTCCACAAATGGGTTAAGTTTAGGCGTGAGTGGAATGAGAAAAATCTTGGCATCAATATTTAAGGAGTATTGAGGGGGTTACCCTGGCAGGATTGTGTTAGGAAAGGATGGGGTCAGGATACCAAAGAAAGAAGAGTTTGGAATCTGTGAGGCTCTTAAGCATTTGGCAGCATAACGCTTTAACTGAATATTTCTAAATGACAGTAAGTTGGTGGTGGTCAGGGCGTATCGCTGGGGAAAAGAATGGCTTTTGGTATGGCTTTTGTTGTGAGACTATGTGTTAGTCTTCCAAAGTAGGAGAGCAAAACAAAACAGATGGGTTAATGCCTAATAGTTGCACACCCCATTTAAAAGGCTGAACCTTCGCACAAGAGGACAGAAAAACCTAATATATGTCTAATCAACCAAACCTTTACATGTTATGCTTTAAAAATCTCTTTTTGCATATGAAGTCCTCAGGTGGAAAAAAATGGGGAACAAAGAGACATTATTATTTTTCTTACTTGCTAAGTGTTAAGAACACGTTAACTTTTCAGTAGGAAATATAATTGGATGTCTCTATTCACTGGACGAATAGTCTGAGTCAATACACACAGACACAGAAGGAAGACAAAGCTTTCAGAGGAAAGGGCCTAAGCATTACAGGGGTAAAAACCAGTTTCCCAGGGAGGCCATTTGTGTGCTTTGCTGCAGTTTCAAGTGGCTAAAGAATAATTTCCTGCAAAGGGAAAGAGTTCTTGTATGAGTGAAGGAGTGACTTTCTGCAATGTGGGAAGAAGAAAAAAGTACAGGACAGAAAGATGATATATGTGTGTGTACACACATACACACTCCCTCCCACACACATAGACACACACCCACCCCCAACCCCCAACACACACACCCCCACCCACACATACATACACACACATACACACACATACACACATACTCCCTCCACACACATACATACACCCACCCGCAACACACACCCACACCCACACATACATACACATAAACACACACACACATACACATAGACACACACATATATGCCCCCACTTCCTACACACACACACGAACACACACTCGTACACACAAACACACACATAAACACAAATGCACACATAAACACCACACACACACAAACATCCACATAAACATCCACACATACACACATAAACACACACATACACCCACACATACACACACATAAACACACCCATAAACACATACACACACATAAACACACACCCACACATAAACACACACACATACACATGTTTATACACACACACATAGACACCCACCCATACACATATAAACACACCCATATACACAAACACACATATACACACACAAACACACACATCCCCACACAGAAACACACACACATAAACATACACATACACATGTGTTTATACATACACACAAACACACACCCACCCCATCAACACACATACCCACACCCACACATGCACACACACACATGCACATACACACACCTATACACATAAACACACATACACCCCACTCCCCACACATACACACATGAACACACACAGATACACAGAGCCCCCCCACATACAGACAAACACACACCTACATACACACAAATGCAAACATAAACACACACGGATACACCCACATAAAGACATACATAAACACCCACACACACCCACATCCACACATCCACACATAAACACACACATAAACACACACACACAGGGCTGGGCACAGTGGCTCATGCCCGTATTCCTAGCACTTTGGGAGGCCAAGGTGGGCAGATCATAAGGTCAGGAGATCGAGACCATCCTGGCTAACACGGTGAAACCCCGTCTCTACTAAAAGCACAAACAATTAGCCAGGCTGGTGGTGGGTGTCTGTAGTCCCAGCTGCTCGGGAGGCTGAGGCAGGAGAATGGTGTGAACCCGGGAGGTGGAGCTTGCAGTGAGCTGAGATCGCACCACTGCACTCCAGCCTGGGCAACACAGTGAGACTCCATCTCAAAACAAAACACATACACACACATATACACACACCCACACATACACACACAAACACACAAACACACCTCCACACATAAACACACACACATAAACACACACATACACGTGTGTTTATACACACACATACACACACCCCAACACACTCACACATACACACACACATAAACACATATACACCCCAACCCCCCCACACATACACACATAAACACACACAGATACACACCCCACACATAAACACATATACACACACACACACCCACATACACACAAATGCACACATAAACACATACACATACCCACACAAAGACATACGTAAACACCCACACACATACCCACACCCACACATACACACAAACACACACAATTAAACTGACACACAGACACACATAAACACCCACATATACACATACACAAAAACACACACATACACACATAAACACACAAACACACCCCCACACATAAACACACACACATAAACACACACATATATGCACACGTAAATACACCCACTGCAACACACCCACACCACACCCACGCATACACACATACACATACATACACATATACACACATACACACACCCCTGACACTCTCCACGCATATACACATACATAAACACACCTACATGCAGAAGCACAAATGCACACATAAACGCATACTCAGACATACACACACACCCATACATAAACATACACATAGACACACACACAGATACATATACACACACATACACGCATACATGTAAACACACACACCCCAAACACTCCTCCACACACATACACACACATACACACATAATGTACTCCCACATACAGATACACACATAAACACCAAAACACACACTCACACACATACACACACAAATGCACACATAAACACATGCACATACACACACGTACACACATGTACACACATACACATAAACACACATACATCCCCAGACACCCCACGCACACATACATATAAGCGCACACTATACACACACTCTCACAGACATACACACAAACACCCCACACACCCACACACGTACACACACAAACACACACATAAACACACACATACCTATATTCACACATAAACATCCACACCCACACACACATACCCACTTAAATGCACATCCGCAGATACACGCCAATACTCACATAAATGCACACACATACACACCCATACACAAACGCACACACACACACACATATACACATACACATCCACCCTCCCACACACATACACACATACATTCACATACACACACACACACACACACACACACACACACGGAAAGTCCATAATGTTGTGCATGGGTTTTTGTAAACTGTGACTTTAAGTGAAATGGCGTATAATGGAACCAATGTTTTTCCTCATCAGTGTTATACTGAAATTACATTGAATGAAATGATGTTACTTGAGGACCTGCTAGACCTGGTTTCACTTAAAGGTTCAGTTTCCAAGAACCTATGGATGATGTTAAGGACTTTCTCTCTCCATATATATATATATATATAAACATATAGAAACATATATATTCTCTATATATTCTCTCTATATATATTATAATATATATCTGGAATACATACATATATATTAATAAAGGAATTCATAAACACACACACAGCCAAAGGAAGAAGGTACTGAGTAGACCTAGGAGAGTGGGAAGAACTCTTGCTGGGCAGATCCCATCAAGCCAGCCATACATGCACCAGCCCAGTTGCTTGTCCCTTCCTGTGAACCCTAATAATCCTTGTGTTGCTGTGCCACATGTCTCACGAAATCCGTGGTTAGGCATCCTCGTCCCTCCCAAGAGGACTGCGAGCTTCCTGAGGGCAGGTGGGAGCCATGTGCTGAGTGTTTTTGTGCATTCTTGCCATACCTCCCCTGCTCCCCACTGTAGAGCTTTGGTCCTGGCTGTCATTTACTGACACTGACAGGGGATGCACAGGCTAGGGGGCTGGAGGTGGGGTGGACTGCAGGAGGGGAGGGGTGGGACAATTTTTTTTTTTTTTTTTTTTTTTTTGAGACGGAGTCTCGCTCTGCCGCCCAGGCTGGAGTGCAGTGGCCGGATCTCAGCTCACTGCAAGCTCCGCCTCCCAGGTTCACGCCATTCTCCTGCCTCAGCCTCCGGAGTAGCTGGGACTACAGGCGCCCGCCACCTCGCCAGGCTAATTTTTTTGTATTTTTTAGTAGAGACGGGGTTTCACCGTGTTAGCCAGGATGGTCTCGATCTCCTGACCTCGTGATCCGCCTGTCTCGGCCTCTCAAAGTGCTGGGATTACAGGCTTGAGCCACCGCGCCCGGCCGGGTGGGACAATTTTGATGAAGGCCTAGATGTCTGCACGAGAAGAGGGGATGATGTATTAATACATTAAGCATTAGTCTGTACTTGAGACCCCGATGTCAAGATATGGGTTATGGGTGACAGTTTTATAGTTATGGCAAAGGGAGTTCTTCAAGCCAGTGGGAAAGTTTTCAAACATCTCTGAATCTTGAGGTAATATCAGTACTGGTGAAAGAGCCCCTTTAGCCCACCCGGGAATGGCAGAATCTAGTATTGTTCACTCATCATGGTAGCAGCAGGCATATTGGGCCTACAGAGACATGCCAAAACATATATATTTTTTCTGTTTCTCCTCTTCTGATTGCCTTCCAACAGAACTTTGGCCTTGGCTGGCTTCTATTTAATCCAGAGGAACAGCTGGAAGGGCATTTTCTAGCTTCTGTAAGTCAGGTTGGAGATCAGGTGTAAGTGTCCCGTGGGTAGTGATAAAAAGGTGAAAATTAAGATTCTTAAAATGTGCTGATTAAAGTTTCATGACTTTCCAGAGTTACTAATGCCTTTGCTGCCTTTTCTCCCATAGACTCTCATACCTTCTTGTTACCTCTGCTTTTTCTTTTTTCTAATAGCCTGAAGTAAGCATACAGGCTAAACAACTTTCTTCTGATGCGTGAGAGTTGTGAGTTTTAGATCAGGCTGTGTGACTGTAGCCCTTCAGCCCCACCCAACACTATACCAACTGGATTTGAGTACTGTCAGGGCCTGCCAGGCCCACACCTATCCTGGGTATTGCAGGTGACGTGCTCAAGGAGATGCAAGTGCTAACTGGGCAAAGACTAGGAAAAGTCTTTATGACAGGATGCCTGGAAGGATGCCTTCTTTGCATTACACATTGAGAATCACTGTTTCAGTATTTTTGAATGTCTTGGCATCATGACTGCTTAATTTCTCCCAGATGATGTTAGTACAGTTATTGGTACATTCGTCCGGGTAATATCCTCATAATATCTTAGGACTTACTGATACAGATAATACTTTTGATATGATAAATAAAATTATTCCATATGGAAGATCTTTTTGGATGATTCGTGTGTGGTGGCTTATCCCTGATTGCCTGTTAATGTTCAACTTCTGTTTCCTTGTCCATTTTATTTAAGACTCTTAATCTGCAAGATTTCTAACTACTTTTTTATTTTCCTTTTGTTTTATTCCAGCAAAGCCAGCATGGGCATCTTACCTTTTATCAGTCATTATTAGTCAAAATAGTTCACTGGAACACAAAATGAATTGCTGGTAAGAGGCTATAATGAAGTAGACAACAGTAGGCTGAACAGCACACCCAACTCAGGGCAATATGCACATGGCTAAAACCAGCTGTCAGATGATGTGCTTCATGCTCATTGCTTAAGAGAACATGGGTAGGGTATGCTTTGTAGCCTGAGTTCTCATTTGCAGAGAGCAGTTGATGTCACTGAGTGGATTTTAGGAGTCAGATCATATCCCATTGGCTAGCACTCAGTCACAGAGCCCACCTACCTGCAGGAGAAGTTGGAAAATGCAGTTTGAATGTGTGGGTAAAAGGAAATGGATTTAATAAACACGTAGCATCATCTCTATCATGGTCTACCCTTCTGGCCACCAACTATCCATCTCATTCTTCCTCTAACATGGAACACACACATCCCCTCTTAATAGGAGTGACCTCAAGTTCTTCCCAATCACTGTGTTCAGCTCAAATTTCAGGATCTCCATGGGTGGGCCTCCATGTTGAGTGGGAATGTGGCTCCCCTTGGTTCGGTGACCTATGAGCAAAAGAGAAATATTACTGCTTTCCTCTAGACTTTTCAGTGGTCATGATAACAGTAATATTCCCCATCCAGAAAAAAAGAAGAACGAAGACAAAGAGAAATCGCTGGTCCATAGCAAAGCTAGCATCCTGCAGGGTGACACTGTAACTTTTCCCTTTCCATAAAGTGGGACAAGTTCCCAGAATAGAATCTGATCTTCCTCTGCAGGAGGGACTTTCTTTTTCATTTTTCCCAGTGATCCCTGGCACTGACCCCTGGAGTTCTTTCCTGTCCATTATTCTCCTGGTCACGTCAGAAATGGATCTTCGGTCTTCTCTCCTCCTAGGGGACTGCCAGCATTCATAGCCTACTTCCTTCCTGAGACTGATTTAAGACTTGCAGAATATTAAAAGTGTTTCTAATTTAGTGTCATAATGTCTTTAGTAATATTATTCTTTCAATAATGTAAAAAGGCTTCCAATTTATTTTTTAGAAAGTTCCATGTATCAGTAACAAAACGATTCTCTCCTAGATACAATTTCAAGACTGCTTGTTTATTTTAATGCTTCCTTACGCCTGTGAGGAAGCATTGTCTCTTTTTTTTTCCCAATTCAGTGGTGGGTATCTTGAGTTTATTTAAAAAAAGCAGGTGGAAAGGCCATGCCCTTCATTAGATTTTTGCCAAAGGCCTGAGTCACATGCTCAACTGAGAAGTTTCCCTGTATCTCTAACCCTCAATGTGTTTTAAAATGCCATCTCTCATGGTTGGATGTCTAGAAGCCATTGGCAAATGGCTTTTCAACCTTTCTATGTCCCAAATGTATGCATTATCTCTCTTACATATGACTTCTATCTGCTAATGGGTCAGGTGGATTCTTGCTTTATTTTCTTGAAAAACTTGACCAAACACCAATATAGATAATTAGTAATGAATATAGTAACAAAATAACATATCTCAAAGTATTCTTCATCCTCTTTCAATTCTTCTAGAACTCTATCCGTGTCCTAAAAGTCCTAGAATAGAACCCTCTGGTTCTACAACCGTTAGCTCAGTAGGCAGGTAGTGTGCCTTCTAAAGTATTGTAGGCAAGTTTTGCCAGTATTTTGCTATCATATAACCTAGATCTATAATATCCGAACCTTCCCCATTTACTACCAAACTGCCACACCAATGTTATATTTTTAGGGTTTTTTTTGGTTTGTTTCAGGATAACCCCAATATCTATGTCAGACAAGGCAGCATAATTCTGGCAACAAACACTTTCAGCATCTTAGAAATAAATTCTTTCTTCCTTACATTATAGCCATTATAGGTCAGTGGAGGGGGATTTGGGGTCACAAAATTATTTAGAACTCAGGCTGGCAAAGGCTTCTGACATTGTCCTGAGTATCAAAATCCAACTGGTATCTGGGAAACTGATGGGGACTATGGGTGACTGCACAGGACATTTTAGGGGACAACCCTGGAAGTGGCAACATCGTATCTCCCAGGTTCCATGGGAGATATGAACTCAATCATGTGTTTTCTTCTTACTGTAGAGAGGCTGGAGCATGTCACTTTGCTGGGTGCCCAGGAGGGAAATGAAACTGGTTTGGTGAACACATAGCATTGTCTCTGTGCACCGTGTATGTGTGACGCTGGAGGAAATGTGGTGATTAGGAACCGCATTGGGGATGCTGGGGTGAAGAAGAAAGAGAAGGAGAGGAAAGACTGTCATTCCCAAAGGAAGTGGTTCTGGCAAATGAATGAAACAACTGTGGAAACCAAGTGTTTGGGAGCTTCCGTGAATCTGATGCCCATTTTCCCGTTTTCTTACAGTGCCGGGGAGGAAATGGAAGCAAACAATGTGCTGTTTGTCTAAAAGACAAAAGAATAACATGCTATTGACTTAGACTTTTCTCTCCGCTTCCCCTGACTTAGCTGATCAAGCGCAAGAGGTTTTCCGGTTGGAACTTGGAGCCCATGTGCCAAGTGGCATGTCTGCCCTGTAGCATTTCTCTTGTCCCTACCTTTTGGGGCCAGCTGTCTCCTAGGTCCTGAGCTCTGTGCCCCACTGCTAAATAGTCCGAACCATCCCACCTTCTATGTGGAGATGGAAGGACAGGACCCTCCTGAAGGTCTCCTCAGCTGCGCCCTGTTGTTGAGGATACTGCCTGTGGTATCCCAGGATCTTATTTGGATGGATGTTTGAGAGAAATTTTCCTTTGCTCTCCTCTACAAGAAAAGCCATTCCCCTTTTGAGTGGCAGCTCAATGTAAACACTTGACTCTGATTTTTGATTTACTTTTGACACCAAATTCATGGCCACATCCAGCAACCAAAAAGGATACCATGTACACATTTCTTGTGCTTGACTTACCTCTGATTGTTGTTTTATTTCCCCTATTTTATTTTATTTTTATTTTTGGATGGAATCTTGCCCTGTTGCCCACACTGGAGTGCATTGGCACAATCTCAGCTCACTACAACCTCCACCTCCTGGACTCAGGAGATTCTCCTGCCTCAGTCACCTGAATAGCTGGGATTACAGGCACGCGCCACCACAACTGGCTAACTTTTGTATTTTTGATAGAGATGGGGTTCCACCATGTTGGCTTTGAACTCCTGACCTCAGGTAATCTGCCTGCCTCGGCCTCCCAAAGTGCTGGGGTTATAGGTGTGAGCTGCCGAGCCCGGCCTCTCCTGTTTTATTTTAAATTTGTATCACTCATTTATTTTATCTACTTGAAATATATATATATATATATATATTATATATATATATATATATTTGTTCTTGAAGTCTTTGAGCAAAATGGTGGAGTATAAATATGTAAATATTTGTTATTTTAACATTTTATTCATTCTTTTTTTGAAGAGACAGTAAATTCACAATTCAAAATTCAAAAACTATGAAAGGGTATAGTATGTGAAAAGTCTTCCACCTATTCCTGTATCTTAGCTACCTAATTCTCAGATGAAACCAGTCTTTCCAATTTTCTTTGAAATATTCCATGCATATAGATGCAACTTAATTTTTCCTTTTGTATATTTTTCAGAAATGGTAACATGCTATAATCTTAGTTTCATTCGTCTTAATTGTGGCATAGATTTTCATTTTATGATTGTATCATAATTTGTAAAGCACTTGTTGAATGGACTGATAACTCCTTAGTAGCCTTGATAAAACTCTGGTAGGAAAAAGACTTTTTCCTTGTGAATACTCTTGTAGCAATGCACGTATCAGTTGCTTTTCAGATCTCGAGCCATACTGACTGGTTACTGACTGTGACAATTTTTATTCCAGCTTTTCTATTCCCAGTATTCACTTGAAAACATATGCATTCCTGACCCCCAAGTAATTCAGCCATCTGGGATTGTTTATTGTTTCAAAAAGATATTAGCAGGATGGGGAATCCCCAAAGTAGGTGGGCTTGAGTGTGATGCAAAACCACGTGTCTTTGCCTAAATCTCTTCTGATACTTGCAGGTGTTGAGAACAGTGTGCTTTCCTTGTTTTCTGTGATTTGAGAATTTAATTAGTTTCCTCAGATTTTTATACTAAGATGATTTAATTTCGAGTGGAACTTTTCTAACTTCAAATGCTGTCACTTTCTCAGAGGATCCTACGAATGCGTAATTGCACCTGTTCAGGAGGTACCCAGGCCATGTTCACATCTCTGCTCCCATGCCTCCTCTCCACCCCGTCCCCAGCCCCCTCCTCCTGACCTCTGGGATTGCCTTTGCTGTCACTATGCCAATTGCAGGAAAGGCTCTTAGAGTCCTTTTAAAGTTTTTAGGTTTTATTAAGAAAATAGGAAAAAGAGAACAAAACTGTTTCTATCTCTACCAAATATTCCTCTTGCGAGCCTCTCTGCAGTCCTGGCTATGCCATTCCCTAGCATTGTTCTGATTTGGGAAGTCTCCCTGCCTTCTGGTCCAAGAAATCCTTCCCATTGATGTTTTCGATTAATTCCATGGACCTATCAACTTGTCAATACATCTTCTGGAAATCTAGTTTCTCCAGGTTTGGCCATAGATAATACCCTTTATGACTCACCAGGTCTCCGGCCCTAAAGCCAGCTCCTGTGTATGACCTTATGGGGAGCCCTTTGGGATGCTGTCACTTGCTTTAAAGACCCAAAGCCACATCTTCCTTTCCCACTTCATGGAAAGTTTCATGCTTCCTTTGGATTCATCTACTGAATTTTCCTTCTTCTACCCCTGGAGTGAAACTCTTAGTTTAAACCTCAGAGCAGGCAGAGCAGGTCTTAGCTATGAAAACAGCTTTTGGTGTACCCAGGGTCAGAAGGCCCGTGTTGTTGGAACAGTCTTAGCTAAATCACTTTACCCTTCCTGATTTTAGTTTCTTCTGTAAACAAGAAGGTTGGGGATCTGCTTTGTTTTTAACCCCTTTTCTCATGCCCATCCCCTCCCTATACCCTCATGGGCAACTAATTTATGATGTTCGATATTACTTTTATTTGTATATGTTCTTTAAAATGTGTATGCCTTTGTGGGCATGGATTCTTTTTTTAATGTAATTTTTAAATTTTAGAATAGCTTCAGATTTACAGGAAGGTTATAAAGTACGGAATATTTTTGTGTACCCAGACATACCTTGTTTCCCCTACTGTTAATGTCTTACATTGTTATGATACGTTTGTCACAGCTAATGAACCAGTATTAATACATTATTACTGTTATATAACACACACACACACACACACACACACACACACACACATATATATATATATTTTTTTTTTCTTGAGATGAAGTTTCGCTCTGGTCACCCAGGCTGGAGTGCAGTGGCACAATATCAGCTCACTGCAACCTTTGCCTCCCAGGTTCCAAGTGATTCTCCTGCCTCAGCCTCCCAAGTAGCTAGGATGACAGGCATCTGCCACCATGCCCAGCTAATTTTTTGTATTTTTAATAGAAACAGGGTTTCACTATGTTGGGCAGGCTGATCTCAAACTCCTGACCTCAGGTGATCTGCCTGCCTCAGCCTCCCAAAGTGCTGGGATTACAGGTGTGAGCCACCATGCCCAGCCTATAACCTATATTTTAAAGTGTTAAGTCCAATCTTTGTTCAGATTTCCTTAGTTTCTCTGTCAGGTCTTTTTCTGTCCCAGGGTCCCACCCAGGATTCCATGTTATATTTAGCATCATGTCTCCACAGGCTCCTCTAGACTATAACAGTTTCTCAGATTTTCCTTGTTTTGGATGACCTTGACAATTTGGAAGATTACTGGTCAGGTATTTGGTAGGATGGCCCTCAGCTGAGATATGTTTGATGTTTATCTTATAATGAGACTGGAGTTACATGTCCTTGGAGAGTAAGACCGCAGAGGTTAAAGTCTCCTTCTCGTTATGTCACATCCAGGGTACATACTGTCAACATGACTTATCAGTGTTGGTGTTGACCTTGATAACCTGACTGAGGGAGCGGAGTCAGGTTTCTCCACTTCAAAGTCACTCCAGTCCTTCTCTTTCCATTGTGTACTCTTTGGGAGTATATCATCAGGCACAGTGTATGTAGGCATGTATTTTTATTTTATTTTATTTTTTGAGATGGAGTCTCACTCTGTCACCCAGGCTGGAATGCGGTGGCACAATCTCAACTCACTGCAACCTCCACCACCCGAGTTCAAGCAATTCTCCTGCCTCAGCCTCCTGAGTAGCTGGGATTACAGCTGCGTACCACCATGCCTGGCTAATTTTTGTATTTTTAGTAGAGATGGGGTTTCACCATGTTGACCAGGCTGGTCTCGAACTCCTGACCTCAGGTGATCCACCCACCTCAGCATCCCAAATTGCTGGGATTATAGGCGTGAGCCACCATGCCTGGCCCGGCATGTATTTTTAACACGCTATTATATGACATTGTGGTGCGAATCTCATTCTTATCTTGCTATTCATTTGGCAGTGTGTTTCCAAAAGCCATCCATGTTCCTGCATTTACATGTAGTCTATAGCTTCTAACTGCTGTCTAATACTCCATAATGAGCACCCATTACCTTTTGTCTTTCCCATTTCTTCAGGAATGGATAGTTAGTTTGCCACCAATGCCCTACTAACACAAGCAATGCTGTGACAAACATCTTAACAGATTCCCTAAGGAACGTTGGGGAATTTCTCTGAGAGAGTGTGGAGACAAAAGTGACTCCACTTTGGATGCTAATCTACCGTACCACATTGACTTCCGATTACCCCAGTCTTGTGAATGCCTCTTGATTGCTATTTTATCGCCTGTTTATAATGCGGTCAACTTTGATGTTATGGCACACATTACAGGCTGTGACACTTGCCTTTTCTGGAGGGTGCCTTTAATTGTCTTGCACAAATCATGTATCCCCTTTCCCTCTGGAAATATACCCAGCCCTGGGTCTGGGGTGTTGCAGGTGTGAAGCTCTACCTGTCTTGCAACTGCCCAAGACCACGCTTCTGTCTGTAAGTGCCCCCAGTAAAACACACTTCACTGCCAAACTGAATTTGTCTCCCTTGTTCTTTTTTTGGCTCCTTCAGCATTTGGGGGCCACTTTGTACTTACGACCTTTTCATGGAACAGAGGAATGTATAGCCATCGTAAGGTATGTTATTACTGAATTGAACTCAGCCTTGCTCTACTCTCCAACCAGTTGTACATGAGGGTTCCCAGATCTCTACATCCCTGCCAATCATTGACTTTATTCAGCTTTCACATTTTTTCCTAATCTGGTAGATATTTGATATATATTACTATATTTTAAATTGTATTTCCTTAATTGTTACAATGTTTGAACAACTTGTAAATATACTTATTAGCCCTTTTGTTTTTTTAAAATGATTTCTATTCATATCATTTGTCCAGTTTTTATTGGTGTACTTGTATTCTTTTTATTTCCTCCTATATTCCTTGTTGAATTTAGACATTGTAACTATCTTCTCCCATTTTGTCATCTTCCTGTTATATCTGTTCATGGTGCCCTTTGTTAGTTTTAAACTTGTCCATTTTATGTAATCAATGTAGTAAATATTTTGTCCCACAGTTTGTTTAAGAAGCCCTTTCCACTAATAGATCAAAAAATATTAAGTATACTGTCTTTAATTAATCTGACACTTCCATTTTTCATATTCATATCTTTAACTTTATTTGGAGCTTACCTTTAAATACTGCATAATGTAGGAATCCACTTTGATTTTCTTCCATATGGTGAGCCAGTTTTCCTACCACTATTTACAGTTCATTCTTTCCCTGGAATTTGGGGTGTCACTTTGACATGTGTTAATTCCCACATGTGCATGAATCTGAATCAGATCCTTTTCTTCTCCTCTATGAATTTAATTTTCTTGATCTTAGCCAGTATTTACTGTATTTAGTTACTGTGCTTTAATATCTGAGAGGGACAAATCACATATCTATCTTCTCATATTGTAGAGTGGACTTAGCTATTTGTTTAGTGTGTGCTTTTGCATCCATGTGAATACTTGAAGAAGTCTGCAAATCCAGTGGAAATCTTGATTGGAACTTCTTCAAGTTTAACAATTAATTTAAAGACAATGAATACACACACGCACACACGTATATATATTATATACATACATATACACGTGTGCGTGTGTGTGTGTGTGTATGTGTGTGTGTATATATATATATATATATATTTTTTTTAAGACGGAGTTTAGCTCTTGTCAACCAGTCTGGAGTGCAGTGGTGTGATCTTGGCTCACTGCAACCTCTGCCTCCTGGTTCAAGAGATTCTTGTGCCTCAGTCTCCCAAGTAGCTGGAATTGCAGGTGCCCGCCACCACACTCAGCTAATTTTTATATTTTTAGTAGAGACGGGGTTTCACCATGTTGGCCAGGCTGGTCTTGAACTCCTGACCTCAAATGATCTGCCCACACAGGTGTGAGCCACTGCACCTAGCAACAATATTTTTATAGTATCAAGTCATCTTATCTTAGAGCAGGGGTATCTATCTATCCAATTTTAAACCAATTTCTATATTAAAATTTCAGAGAAAGGTAGCTTAATAAACATATAAACCATGAGAACACACATAATTGTTGTGTGATTTGATTCTTAATACTATATTTTCTTCTTTCTATTATTTTGTCAAGGTTTAATCATTAGTCTTTTAACTAAATTGTAATCATGTTGAGAACAAAGGCCAAGCCTTTAATTTCTTTTCTTTTTTAAAAAATAATATCAAGATGTTTTTGAGGTTCTGAGGATACATGTGCAGGTTTGTTACATGAGTACATTGCATGATACTGTGGCTTGGGTATGGATCCCATCACTCAGGTAGTGAGCATAGAACCCAATAGGTAAGTTTTCAACCCACGCTTCTCTCCCTCCCTTCTCCAGTAGTCAGCAGTGTCTGCCGATCCCATCTTTATGTCCATGTGTACTCAATGTTTAGCTCCCACTTGTAAGTGAGAACATGAGGTACTTGGTTTTCTGTTTCTGCATTAATTTGTTTAAGATTTTGGCCTTCAGCAACATTCATGTTGCTGCAAAGGGCATAATTTTTTCTTTTTTATGGCTTTCCATGGTGTGTGTGTACCACACTTCCTTTATCCAATGCATCAATCCAATTGATGGGTACTTAGACTGATTCCATGTCTTTGCTTTTGTTAACAGCGCTGCAGTGAACATACGAGTACTTGTGTCTTTTTGGTGGAATAATTGACCCAGCAGTCCTAGTACTGGGTATATACCCAAAGGAAAGTAAATCATTCTACCAAATGCCTTGAATCACTTTTTATCCTTTCTGTGTCTTAACATAGAAAGAGTTCAGAAAGGTTTTTTTTTTCTTAATTAGTTGGCATCCAGGATAAGCATCTTATTGGTGGCAAGTTTTTAAAATTAGTTGGCATCCAGGATAGTTGGCATCTTATTGGAGATTTTCTCTGATTTTCTCCAGATTTCTCTGGAGATTTCTCTTTTTCCTTCTTCACATTTCTATCGTTTTTCTTCCTCTTCATTGATTTGCCTGCTCCTTCCCTGTCTTTCTTATTGCCTCCCCTGAGTGAAGATGTCTAATGTGACCATGTAACGGGAGCTCACACCTACCTCCGTTTATTGAGTGAAGCTCAGCACTTTTTTTTTTTTTGCAGTGTGGTGCAGTTCCTCTGGGAATGAGCAATGTAACTTAAAACTAGCTGTGTCAATAAGTTAAGGTGAGTTTTCAGCTTTATACTACTGCATTGCCAACCGTTAGAAAGATGTTAACATTTATTGCCAAGCTGTCTCTTAAATATCCTGTAATAAAAAGCCAAAATATGCTGTCTTTTTTTTTTCCCAATTTCAACCTTAAGCTGCATTTTCATTACCACATTTTCTTTGCAAAGTGCTGTAACATTCTTTATTGAAACCTTTATTGTTTCAGGTGTTCCCATAGTAGTCTCCTTTGATCTAAAGGAAAAAAAAATATTTTCTTAAATGAAGGGAAAGGGAAGTATTATAGTGTATCTTTTTTATTTTGCTAGTGACCTGTTTAACCTCTGCCTTGTGGGCTGTTATTGCCTCATGTCTGCTTTTCAATCTATATAATTATGATGATCCAGAGACATAATTTGACCTGTACCCTATCAAAATCCATATAATAATAAGTTATATGATAATGCAGTTTTCCTAGTTTAAAAAGTGTTTCAATCTGATTGTGTCACTGTGCACAGAATTAATCAAGTCAGTTTTCTTTGAGACTGTACACTGGGAAGGCAAGATCATGTTTGAAGAAATAATTATAAAAATCAAATGCTGAATTTGCTGAAGGCACTAAAAAAGCACAGTATGCCTTGCCTCTAGTATTTCAAGAATCGAAATGTCTTTGGAATTCCTTGGCATGGCTGAGATAAAAGGACTGGTGATGCTAATTATGGACTAATCAATTTTCTAATCCTGTTGAGGAGGAAATAAAGTTTTTTTAATTTTATTTTTATTTTTTTATTATACTTTAAGTTCTAGGGTACATGTGCATAACATGCAGGTTTGTTACATATGTATACTTATGCCATGTTGGTGTGCTGCACACATCAACTCATCAGCACCCATCAAATTCATCATTTATATCAGGTATAACTCCCAATGCAATCCCTCCCTCCTCCTCCCTCCCCATGATAGGCCCCGATGTGTGATGTTCCCCTTCCCGAGTCCAAGTGATCTCATTGTTCAGTTCCCACCTATGAGTGAGAACATGTGGTGTTTGGTTTTCTGTTCTTGTGATAGTTTGCTAAGAATGATGGTTTCCAGCTGCATCCATGTCCCTAAAATAAAAAAAAAAAAAAAGGAAATAAAGTTTTGAAATTAATGATGTCACTGTGTCTCTATGGCATTCAGAATTTTTCATGAAATGTTTTCTGAGTAAAGGAATATGAGATAATGTTTACTATATCAGCACCTTAAAGACCAAAATGTGTTTGCTCAGAGAAGCAATCCTGTAGCTAAAAGGTGAATGTGGCAGAGAGGCACAGACTCTGTTTCATAAAAATAAAGAGCCATGACGGCTTGTAAGGTCCAGGGTTATTTCTTTCATCTTTGAGGACATGGAACACACTTAGATCATCCCTAGCCACTTAGACTTGACTCCAGAATTCAAGAGGGACTTTTGTTTTGGGAGACAGAGTCTCACTGTGTCACCCAGGTTGGAGTATAGTGGCACAATCTCAGTTCACTGCAACCTCCGCCTCCTGGGGTTCTTACAGATTCTCTTGCCTCAGCCTCCCGAGTAGCTGGGACTACAGGCATCCACCACCACGCCCAGCTAATTCTTGTGTTTTTAGCGGAGACGAGGTTTGGCCATGTTGACTAAGTTGGTTTCGAACTCCTGATCTCAGGTGATCCACCCGCCTCAGCCTCCCAAAACGCTGAGATAACAGGCGTGAGCCACTGTGCCCAGCTGCTTTTTTAAATTTTTTTTTTTATTTTGTGTCCACCCCACTACCTCCCCCTGCCCAAGCGAGTCTTATCTTGCTCTCTGGGCGTATTCACTCTGGGAAACTGCAAGTTCCTTCTAATTGTTTTTCTGACAGTGGTACATAGAAAGATACACTGGTTAATGTTCTTATATTTAGGTCAGCCAAATAGCATAAGATCCTAAAGGTGGGTGACTTGCAGCTATTTCTGAGCGTTTTCTTCTAAGTTTGGAGCCCGGTGATAAACAACTGTGATGTGTGCCTTCATTTATTATCCCAACATATTTTTTGAACATCTACACTGTATAAATGTACCATAATAGCTTCTATTTTCTCTTCTATAGGGATTCTAGATTTAAAAAAACACATAAAAAATCTTGCACTCATTTTGGGTAGGGAATTAAGACAGGAGCAGAAATGACATCCATACAAAAGAGAAGGGTGTATGTAGCATTAGGGACGCGGAAGCATGTGCTATCCGTCACAGAGATTTAGGATGACTTGGTGAGAAAGAAAATGCAACTTGACTTATTCTCTATTTAACGAAATGTGAAAATAATATAAAGAGCTGCCTGTGTTTTTTTATAGAGTAGATCTGTATACATAACATATTTAATAATTACAAAGGGGAAATGTGGTTGTTTCATATACAGAGTAAAGCTCTGTTTATGGCAGCACATCTCTGAGAATTAAGGCTGCCCAAAGCCAAACTTTAAGAAGCATTGCTTTTCTGTATTTGAATATTTTTCATATGTGTGATCGTGAGGAGCTGCACATCCATGTCATTAAGAAACAAAGTCATTGCTAATGGCCTGAATTAAAAAGAAAGAAAGAGAGAGAGAAACAAAGGAAAACTCTGATGTGATGCTTAGTGTTTGCTTCCATAGAGGTTTAGGTGTTTGAAACTCCAAGTGCTCCCGTGGGAATTCACACACTGTGGATCAAATTGCCCAGTGCAAAAAGTGGAGAATGCTGTTTCTCAAACTGGGTGTAACTTTGACATTCTGCAAATTCTTTTAGACCTTTAACGTTTTGGTTTTTAAATAATTCTTAATGCATATATTTTACGAGGTATGAAGATGAAATGTTCCCCTTTTTCGTGATAATAATTAAGATATATTTTTTTCTAGAACAAGATGAGATTATTATTTTTTCTCAGACAAGGTTCATCAGATCTTTGAGAGTTTTGTTCTTGTGAAAACTTGATTTTTTTTTTTTTTTACTTAGACTTGAGAAATATTGGTTTAAATGATATTATAGTATATTTGAGCCTACTACTCAATTACCCCTTTTTGGCTTTAATATTTTATTTTATTATTATTATTATTATTTTTTGAGGTGGAGTTTCACCATTGTTGCCCACGCTAGAGTGCAATGGCCCGATTTTGGCTCCCTGCAGCCTCCGCCTCCCTGCAGCCTCCGCCTCCCGAGTTCAAGTGATTCTCCTGCCTCAGTCTCCTAAGTAGCTAGGATTACAGGCCTGCGCCACCATACCTGGCTAATTTTGTATTTTAAGTAGAGACAGGGTTTCTCCATGTTGGTCAGGCTGGTCTTGAACTCTCAACCTCAGGTGATCTGCTCGCCTTAGCCTCCCAAAGTGCTGGGATTAGAGGAATGAGCCACTGTGCCCAGCCTGGTCTTAATATTTTAAAATTGCTTTTGTGCCAATAATCTCCAAAGTCAACCAACAGTTTAGATTATGAAGATGATCATTAGATAGATAGATAGATTGACTGATTTATCCATTTTCCAGATATGTTGTGGTTGCTGTTTTCAAAATGGACTTCCTTTTCTTTAGGGCAGTTTTAGTTCACAGCAAAATTGACTGAAAGTTACAAAGATTTCTCATGTGTCCCCTGCCCCACACATGCACAGCCTCCCTCATTATCAACATCACCCACCATAGAGGTGCATTGTTAAAAGTAATGAACCTACATTGACTTACATCATTATCACTCAGAGTCCATAGTTTACCTCAGGGTTCACTTTTGCTGTTATGTATTCTATAGGTTTGGACAAATGTATAATGATTTGTATCTGTGATTATAGTATCATGCAGAGTAATTGTATTTCCCTAAGAATCCTTTGTGTTCTGTCAGTTCATCCCTTGCTCCCCACTAATTCCTGGCAACCACCGATCTTTTTACCATGTCCTTAGTTTTGCTTTTTCTAGGATGTCATATAGTTGGAACCATACATTATGTAGCCTTTTCCGATTAGCTTCTTAAATTTAGTAAATGCAAGCTGCATTTAAGTTTCCTTCATGTCTTTTCATGGGTTGATAGTTCATTTCTTTTTTTTTTTAATCTTTTCCCATCCATTTATTTTCAGTCTATGTGTTTTTTTTATTATTATTATTATACTTTAAGTTCTAGGGTACATGTGCATAAAGTGCAGGTTTGTTACATATGTATACTTGTGCCATGTTGGTGTGCTGCACACATCAACTCGTCAGGACCCATCAATTCGTCATTTATATCAGGTATAACTCCCACTGCAATCCTTCCCCCCTCCTCCCTCCCCATGATAGGCCCCGATGTGTGATGTTCCCCTTCCCGAGTCCAAGTGATCTCATTGTTCAGTTCCCACCTATGAGTGAGAACATGCGGTGTTTGGTTTTCTCGTCTTGTGATAGTTTGCTAAGAATGATGGTTTCCAGCTGCATCCATGTCCCTACAAAGGACGAAAACTCATCCTTTTTTATGGCTGCATAATATTCCATGGTGTATATGTGCCACATTTTCTTAATCCAGTCTGTCACTGATGGACATTTGGGTTGATTCCAAGTCTTTGCTATTGTGAATAGTGCTGCAATAAACATACGTGTGCATGTGTCTTTATAGCAGCATGATTTATAATCCTTTGGGTATATACCCAGTAGTGGGATGGCTGGATCATATGGTACATCTAGTTCTAGATATTTGAGGAATTGCCATACTGTTTTCCATAATGGTTGAACTAGTTTACAATCCCACCAACAGTGTAAAAGTGTTCCTATTTCTCCACATCCTCTCCAGCACCTGTTGTTTCTGACTTTTTAATGACTGCCATTCTAACTGGTGTGAGATGGTATCTCATTGTGGTTTTGATTTGCATTTCTCTGATGGCCAGTGATGATGAGCATTTTTTCATGTGTCTGTTGGCTGTATGAATGTCTTCTTTTGAGAAATGTCTGTTCATATCCTTTGCCCACTTTTTGATGGGGTTGCTTGTTTTTTTCTTGTAAATTTGTTTGAGTTCTTTGTAGGTTCTGGATATAGCCCTTTGTCAGATGAGTAGATTGCAAAAATTTTCTCCCATTCTGTAGGCTGCCTGTTCACTCTGGTGGTATTTCTTTTGCTGTGCAGAAGCTCTTTAGTTTAATTAGATCCCATTTGTCAATTTGGCTTTTACTGCCGTTGCTTTTGGTGTTTTAGACATGAAGTCCTTGCCCATGCCTATGTCCTGAATGGTACTACCTAGGTTTTTTCTCTAGGGTTTTCAGGTATTAGGTCTAACATTTAAGTCTCTAATCCATCTTGAATTAATTTTCGTATAAGAAGTAAGGAAAGCATCCAGTTTCAGCTTTCTACTTACGGCTAGCCAATTTTCCCAGCACTATTTATTAAACAGGGAATCCTTTCCCCATTTCTTGTTTCTCTCAGGTTTGTCAAAGATCAGATGGCTGTAGATGTGTGGTATTATTTCTGAGGACTCTGTTCTGTTCCATTGGTCTATATCTCTGTTTTGGTACCAGTACCATGCTGTTTTGGTTACTGTAGCCTTGTAGTATAGTTTGAAGTCAGGTACTATGATGCCTCCAGCTTTGTCCTTTTGACTTAGGATTGTCTTGGCAATGCGGGCTCTTTTTTCGTTCCATATGAACTTTAAAGCCGTTTTTTCCAATTCTATGAAGAAACTCATTGGTAGATTGATGGGGATGGCATTGAATTTATAAATAACCTTGGGCAGTATGGCCATTTTCACGATATTGATTCTTCCTATCCATGAGCATGGTATGTTCTTCCATTTGTTTGTGTCCTCTTTGATTTCACTGAGCAGTGGTTTGTAGTTCTCCTTGAAGAGGTCCTGTACATCCCTTGCAAGTTGGATTCCTAGGTATTTTATTCTCTTTGAAGCAATTGTGAATGGAAGTTCATTCATGATTTGGCTCTCTGTTTGTCTGTTACCGGTGTATAAGAATGCTTGTGATTTTTGCACATTAATTTTGTATCCTGAGACTTTGCTGAAGTTGCTTATCAGCTTAAGGAGACTTTGGGCTGAGACAATGGGTTTTCTAAATATACAATCATGTCATCTGCAAACAGGGACAATTTGACTTCTCTTTCCTAACTGGATACCCTTGATTTCTTCTCTTGCCTGATTGCCCTAGCCAGAACTTCCAACACTATGTGAATAGGAGTGGTGAGAGAGGGCATCCCTGTCTTGTGCCAGTTTTCAAAGGGAATTTTTCCAGTTTTTGCCCATTCAGTATGATATTGGCTGTGGGTTTGTCATAAATAGCTCTTATTATTTTGAGGTACGTTCCATCAATACCGAATTTATTGAGCGTTTTTAGCATGAAGGGCTGTTGAATTTTGTCAAAAGCCTTTTCTGCATCTATTGAGATAATCATGTGGTTCTTGTCTTTGGTTCTGTTTATATGCTGGATTACGTTTATTGATTTGCGAATGTTGAACCAGCCTTGCATCCCAGGGATGAAGCCCACTTGATCATGGTGGATAAGCTTTTTGATGTGCTGTTGAATCTGGTTTGCCAATATTTTATTGAGGATTTTTGCATCGAGGTTCATCAGGGATATTGGTCTAAAATTCTCTTTTTTGTTGTGTCTCTGCCAGGCTTTGGTATCAGGATGATGTTGGCCTCATAAAATGAGTTAGGGAGGACTCCCTCTTTTTCTATTGATTGGAATAGTTTCAGAAGGAATGGTACCAGCTCCTCCTTGTACCTCTGGTAGAATTCAGCTGTGAATCCATCTGGTCCTGGACTTTTTTTGGTTGGTAGGCTATTAATTATTGCCTCCATTTCAGAGCCTGCTATTGGTCTATTCAGGGATTCAACTTCTTCCTGGTTTAGTCTTGGAAGAGTGTGAGTGTCCAGGAAATTATCCATTTCTTCTAGATTTTCTAGTTGATTTGCGTAGAGGCATTTATAGTATTCTCTGATGGTAGTTTGTATTTCTGTGAGGTCGGTGGTGATATCCCCTTTATCATTTTTTATTGCATCTAGTTGATTCTTCGCTCTTTTCTACTTTATTAGTCTTGCTAGCGGTCTGTCAATTTCGTTGATTTTTTCAAAAAACCAACTCCTGGATTCATTGATTTTTTGGAGGGTTTTTTGTGTCTCTATCTCCTTCAGTTCTGCTCTGATCTTAGTTATTTCTTGCCTTCTGCTAGCTTTTGAATGTGTTTGCTCTTGCTTCTCCAGTTCTTTTAATTGTGATGTTAGAGTGTCCATTTTAGATCTTTCCAGCTTTCTCTTGTGGGCATTTAGTGCTATAATTTCCCTCTACACACTGCTTTAAATGTGTCCCAGAGATTCTGGTATGTTGTATCTTTGTTCTCATTGGTTTCAAAGAACATCTTTATTTCTGCCTTCATTTCGTTATGTACCCAGCAGTCATTCAGGAGCAGGTTGTTCAGTTTCCATGTAGTTGAGCGGTTTTGATTGAGTTTCTTATTCTGAGTTCTAGTTTGATTGCACTGTGGTCTGAGAGACAGTTTTGTTATAATTCTGTTCTTTTACATTTGCTAAGGAGTGCTTTATTTCCAATTATGTGGTCAATTTGGAATAAGTGCAATGTGGTGCTGAGAAGAATGTATATTCTGTTGATTTGGGGTGGAGAGTTCTATAGATGTCTATTAGGTCTGCTTGGTGCAGAGATGAGTTCAATTCCAGGATATCCTTGTTAACTTTCTGTCTTGTTGATCTGTCTAATGTTGACAGTGGAGTGTTGAAGTCTCCCATTATTATTGTATGGGAGTCTAAGTCTCTTTGTAAATCTCTAAGGACTTGCTTTATGATTTGGGTGCTCCTGTATTGGGTGCATATATATTTAGGATAGTTAGCTCTTCCTGTTGAATTGATCCCTTTACCATTATGTAATGGCCTTCTTTGTCTCTTTTGATCTTTGATGGTTTAAAGTCTATTTTATCAGAGAATAAGATTGCAATCCCTGCTTTTTTTTGTTCTCCATTTGCTTGGTAGATCTTCCTCCATCCCTTTATTTTGAGCCTATGTATGTCTCTGCATGTGAGATGGGTCTCCTGAATACAGCAGACTGATGGGTCTTGACTCTTTATCCAGTTTGCCAGTCTGTGTCTTTTAATTGGTGCATTTAGTCCATTGACATTTAAGGTTAATATTGGTATGTGTGAACTTGATCCTGCCATTATGATATTAACTGGTTATTTTGCTCGTTAGTTGATGCAGTTTCTTCCTAGCCTCGATGGTCTTTACATTTTGGCATGTTTTTGCAATGGCTGGTACCGGTGTTCCTTTCCATGTTTAGTGCTTCCTTCAGGGTCTCTTGTAAGGCAGGCCTGGTGGTGACAAAATCTCTAAGCATTTGCTTATCTGTAAAGGATTTTATTTCTCCTGCACTGATGAAACTTAGTTTGGCTGGATATGAAATTCTGGGTTGAAAATTCTTTTCTTTAAGAATGTTGAATATTGGCCCCCACTCTCTTCTGGCTTGTAGAGTTTCTGCCGAGAGGTCTGCTGTTAGTCTGATGGGCTTCCCTTTGTGGGTAACCTGACCTTTCTCTCTGGCTGCCCTTAAGATTTTTTCCTTCATTTCAACTTTGGTGAATCTGGCAATTATGTGTCTTGGAGTTGCTCTTCTCAGGAGTATCTTTTTGGTGTTCTCTGTATTTCCTGAATTTGAATGTTGGCCTGCCCTACTAGGTTGGGGAAGTTCTCCTGGATGATATCCTGAAGAGTGTTTCCAACTTGGTTCCATTTTCCCCCTCACTTTCAGGCACTCCAATCAGACGTAGATTTGGTCTTTTTACATAATCCCATACTTCTTGCAGGCTTTGTTCATTTCTTTTTTCTTCTTTTTTCTTTTGTTTCTCTTCTCGCTTCATTTCATTCATTTGATCCTCAATCGCTGATACTCTTTCTTCCAGTTGATCGAGTCGGTTACTGAAGCTTGTGTATTTGTCACATATTTCTCATGCCATGGTTTTCATCTCTGTCATTTCGTTTATGACCTTCTCTGCATTGGTTATTCTAGCTATCAATTCTTCCACCCTTTTTTCAAGATTTTTAGTTTGTTTGCGCTGGGTACGTAATTCCTCCTTTAGCTCTGAGAAGTTTGATGGACTGAAGCCTTCTTCTCTTATCTTGTCAAAGTCATTCTCTGACCAGCTTTGATCCGTTGCTGGCGATGAGCTGCGCTCCTTTGCAGGGGGAGATGCACTCTTAGTTTTTGAGTTTCCAGCTTTTCTGCCCTGCTTCTTCTCCATCTTTGTGGTTTTATCTGCCTCTGATCTTTGATAATGGTGACGTATTTATGGGGTTTTGGTATAGGTGTTCTTCCTGTTTGATAGTTTTCCTTCTAATAGTCAGGACCCTCAGCTGTAGGTCTGTTGGAGATTGCTTGAGGTCCACTCCAGACCCCGTTTGCCTGGGTATCAGCAGCAGAGGTTGCAGAAGATAGAATATTGCTGAACAGTGAGTGTACCTGTCTGATTCTTACTTTGTAAGCTTCCTCTCAGGGGTGTACTCCACCCTGTGAGGTGTGGGGTGTCAGACTGCCCCTAGTGGGGGATGTCTCCCAGTTAGGCTACTCAGGGGTCAGGGACCCACTTGAGCAGGCAGTCTGTCTGTTCTCAGATCTCAACCTCCCTGTTGGGAGATCCACTGCTCTCTTCAAAGCTGTCAGACAGAGTCGTTTGTGTCTGCATAAGTTTCTGCTGCTTTTGTTGTTGTTATTTAGCTGTGCCCTGTCCCCAGAGGTGGAGTTTACAGAGACAGGCAGGTTTCCTTGAGCTGCTGTGAGCTCCACCCAGTTCCAGCTTCCCAGCAGCTTTGTTTACCTACTTAAGCTTCAGCAATGGCGGGCGCCCCTCCCCCAGCCTTGCTGCTGCCTTGGGGTTAGATCGCAGACTGCTGTGCTAGCAATGAGGGAGGCACCGTGGCCCTGGGACCCTCCCGGCCAGGTGTGGGTATAATCTACTGGTGTGCCCGTTTGCTTAAAGCACAGTATTGGGGTGGGAGTTACCCGATTTTCTGGGTGTTGTGTGTCTCATTTCCCCTGGCTAGGAAAAGGGATTGCCTTCCCCCTTGCGCTTCCCAGGTGAGGGGATGCCTTGCCCTGCTTCAGCTCTAGCTGGTCAGGCTGCAGCAGCTGACCAGCACCGATTGTCTGGCACTCCCTAGTGAGATGACCCCAGTACCTCAGTTAAAAATGCAGAAATCACCGGTCTTCTGTGTCGCTCGCGTTGGGAGTTGGAGACTGGAGCTATTCCTATTCGGCCATCTTGCTCCGTCCCTAGTTCATTTCTTTTTAGTGATGAATAATATTCCATTGTTTGGATGTCCCACAGTTTATACCTTTATCTACTGAAGGGCCTCTTGGTTGCTTCCAAGTTTTGGCAATTGTGAGTAAAGCTGCTATAAATATTCACGTGCAGGCTTTTTTTGTGGGCAAAAGTTTTTCACTCCTTTGGCTATATACCAAGGAGTGTGATTTCTGGATTATATGGAAAGAGTATGGTTAGTTTTGTAAGAAACTGCCAGATTGTCTTCCAAAGTGGCTGTACCATTTTATATCTCTACAAGCAATGATGAGAGCTCCTGATGCTCCACATCCAATAGTATTGTGAGTGTTCTGGATTTTGGCCGTTCTAATAGGTATGTAGTGGTATCTCATCATTATTTAATTTGCAGTTCCCTGATGACATCTGATATGGAGCATCTTTTCCTATGCTTATTTGCCACCTGTATGCCTTCTTTGGTGAGGTCTCTTAATGTCTTTGGTCCAGTTTTTAGTGGAGTTGTGTTCTTATTGAGTTTTAAGAGTTCTTTGCACATTTTGGGTAACAATCCTTTATCTTTTGGGTAGGGGATTAAGACAGAAGCAGAAATATTTTGTAAATATTTTCCCTCAATCTGCGGCTGTCTTTTCATTTTCTCAATAACGATTTTCACAGAATAGAAATTTTTAATTTTAATAAAGTCCAGCTTGTCAATTTTTTCTTTTATAGATCATGCCTATGGTGTTGCAACTAAAAAATTATCACTGGTCCCAAGGTCATCTAGATATTTTCCTACATTATCTTCTAGAAAATTCACAGTTGTATATTTTAAATTTAGGTCTGTGGCTCATTTTGAGTTCCTTTTTGTGGATAAGGTAAAGTCTCTGTTTAGATTCATTTTTGTTTTATATGTGGATGTCCAGTTGTTCTAGCACCATTTGTTGAACATACTCTTTTCTTCATTGTGTTGCCTTTGCTCATTTGTCAGAGATCAATTAACTCTATTTATGTGGACCTATTTCTGCGTTTTCTATTTTGTTCCATTGATCAATTTGTCTATTCTTTCACCAATACCAAACTGTCTTTATTACTGTAGATTTGCAGCAAATCTTGAAGTCAGATAGTGTCAGTCCTCTGTTCTTTTTTTTCAATATTAAGTTGGCTATTTTTTTTTTTTTTTTTTTTTTTTGCCCCTCCGTCTAAACTTTAGAATCAGTTTCTAATTGATTCAAAGTTATCCACAAAATAACGTTTTGAGATTTTGATTGGGATTGAATTGAATCTATAGAATAAATTGGGAAGAACTGATGCCGTGAGAATCTTGAGTCTTTCTATTCATTAACATGGAATATCTCTCTATTTATTTAGTTCATCTTTGATTTTCTTCATCAAAATTGTACAGTTTTTCTTATATAGATCTTATACATATTTTCTTATATTTATAAATAAGTATTTTTTGTGTGCTAACATTAATAGTATTGTATTTTGATTTCAAATTTCACTTGCTGTTGGTTATAGAAAAATAATAGACTTTTTATGTACTAGCCTTGCGTTCTGAGACTTTGCTATAATCACCTATGAACTCTGGCCATTTTATTGATTCTTTGAGATCTTTTACAAAAACAATCATGTCATTTGTGAAGAGGGATAGTTTTATTTGTTTCTTCCCCAAAAGTATACCTCTTATTTCCTTTTCTTTCCTTATTGCATTAGCTAGGACTTTCAGTACAATGCTGAAAAGCAGTGGTGAGAGGAGACATTCTTGTCTTTTTCTGATCTTGATTTGAATTCCTCACTGTTATGTATGATGTTAGCTGAAGGTTTCTTATAGATGCTCTTTATGATATTGAGAAAATGTTTCTCTATTCCTATTTTGCTGAAAGTTCATAACATGAATGTGTATTGGATTTTGTCAAATGATTTTTCTGTGTCCATTAATAGGATCACGTGATTTTTTTTCTCTTTAGACTGTTGATGTAATGGACTACATTAACTGATTTTTAAATGTTGAACCAGTCTGGCATACCTCAAATTTCACTTGGTTGTGGTGTGTCATTTATTTTGTACATTGTTGGACTTAATTTGCTAATATTTTGTTGGAAATTTTTGCATCTATGTTCATAGGAGATATTGGTCTGTAGTTTTCTTTTTCTTCTAATACTATTTTCTGATTTTGGTACTAGAGTAATGCTGGCCTTATAGAATGAGTTAAAAAGCTGCTAATGAAATTATTGAAATTATTATTATTAGATTTTTTAAGATGGAGTTTTGCTCTTGTGGCCCAGGCTGGAGTTCAATGGCACGATCTCAGCCCATGGCCGCCTCTGCCTACCGGATTCAAGTGATTCTCCTGCCTCAGCTTCCTGAGTAACTGGGATTATAGGTGTGCACCACCTCGCCTGGTTAACTTTTTGTATTTTTTAGTAGAGACGGGGTTTCACCATGTTGGCTATACTTGACTAGAACACCTGACCTCAGATGATCTGCCCGCCTCGGCCTCCCAGAGTGCTGTGATTACAGGTGTCAGCCACCGCGCCCCACTGAAAAAAAAAAAAAATATATATATATATATATATACACACACACACACACACACACACATATGTAGTTGTTGTTGTTGTTGTTTGTTTTAAAGAAAGTATCTGGCCGGGCGCGGTGGCTCAAGCCTGTAATCCCAGCACTTTGGGAGGCCGAGACGGGCGGATCACGAGGTCAGGAGATCGAGACCATCCTGGCTAACACGGTGAAACCCCGTCTCTACTAAAAATACAAAAAACTAGCCGGGCGAGGTGGCGGGCGTCTGTAGTCCCAGCTACTCGGGAGGCTGAGGCGGGAGAATGGCGCAAACCCGGGAGGCAGAGCTTGCAGTGAGCTGAGATCCGGCCACTGCACTCCAGTCTGGGCGACAGAGCGAGACTCCGCCTCAAAAAAAAAAAAAAAAAAAAAAAAAAAAAAAAAAAGAAAGTATCGTCTGAAAGACACCATAGAGAATTGGTATAATTTTTCTAAAATGTTTGGTAGAAGTCATTAGTGAACTCATTTAGGTCTGGTGCTTTCTGTTTTGGAAGGCCATTATTAATTCAATTTCTCTAATATATATAGGCCTATTAACATTATCTATTTCTTCTTGTGTGACTTTTGTCAGATTGTGTCTTTTAAAAAATTGGTCCCATTTCATCTAGGTAATTAAATTTGTGGACATAGAATTTTTCATGGCGTTGCTAAATTATTGCTGTAATGTCCATGAGACCTGTAGTAATGTTCCCTTTTTAATTTCTGTTGTTAGTAACTTGTGTCCTCTCTCTTTTGTTCTTAGCTTTGCTTGAGGCTTATTGATTTTATCGATGTTTTCAAAGAACCAGCATTTGGTTGTGATAATTTTCTCTATAATTTTGTGTTTCTAATTTTATTGATTTCTGTTTTAATTTTTATTTATTTTCATCTCCTTGTTTTGAATTTAATTTTTTTCTTTTTCTAGTTTTCTGAGTTAAAACCTTAGGTAATTGATTTTAATTTTTTCCTCTTTTCTAATTTATGCATTCAGTGCTATGAATTTCACTTTAAACACTGCTTTACTGCATCTCACAAATTTTAACTTGTGTTTTTATTCTCATTTGGTTCAAAATATCTTAAAGTGTTTCTTGAGATTTTTTTTTTTGACCCATGTGTTATTCGGAAGTGTATTGTTTAATCTCCAAGTATTTTGGGATTTTTAAGCTATCTTCCTGTTATTGATTTTTAGGTTAATTCCACTGTGGTTTGAGAACTGATACTGATTTCTATTATTTCTATTATTATTTTTATTATCTTAAATGGGTTAAGGTGTGTTTTACAGCCAGAATGTGGCTTATTTTGATGCATGTTTCTAAATAAGTTTGAGAATGTGTATTCTACTGTTGTTGGATGAGATAGTCTATAGATACTCATTATATTCAGTTGATTAATAGTGTTGTGTTTATGTTCTTATTAGTTTCTGCTTTTTGGCTTTATCCATTTTGGGTAGAGATGTGGTGAAATGCCCAAGTATAGTAACAGTTTGGTTTATTTCTCCTTGAAGTTCTATCAGTTTTTACCTCGTGAGTTTTGACACCTTGTTATTAGGTCTATACACTTTAAGGATTGTTATGTCTTCTTGGAGAATTAACCCTTTATCTTTACATAATACCTCTTTTTATCCTTGATAACTTTTCTTGGGCTATGTGTTTCATCGTTGACTCAAATGCTGTCATGCAGCAAATGACTGTAGTTAGATTCATATCTAATATATTTGTTACTGTTTTCTATCTGTTGCCCTTGCTTTTTGTGTCTGTTTTTATTTTGGACTCTTTTCTACATATTGTGGTTTTTATTGAGCATTTTATATGATTCCATTTTCTCTCCTTTATTAACATATTAGTTATTCTTATTTTTTACTCTTTTTATTACCTGGACTAAAGTTCATAATATTCACTTACAACCAATCCAAGTCTACTTTCCAATAGCACTATACCCCTTAATGGTTGGTGTATCTCATAATATCAAATAGTCCTAACCCCTTTCTCCCTTCCCTTGTTATATTGCTTTCATTCATTTCTCTTGTACATACTTGCACAACTGAATACATTGTTGCTTTATTATTTTGAACAAACTGTTATCTGTTAGCTCAATTAGAAAAAAATTCTTTTATTTAACCTTCATCCATGCTCTTCCTGACTATGCAGATGAGAGTTTCTGACCTTTATTATTTTCCTTTTACATTTTAAAAATTGTTTCAAATTTTTAAAATATCTGCCTTTATTTTGTGCATTCAAATGGAAAACCCTTCAGAGAACCCTCAGAGCCCTCAGGAGAAAACTCCAAAGGTAAAGGGGCACAAAAAATTAAGTTTGGAATAAAGACGAAAACCTTAGTCTTTCTTTTTCTCTTTTTGCTTCTGTCTGTCTTGGTCTACACATATCAGAAAGGAAAGGGAAAGAGAGAGAAAGAGAGGGAGACAGACAGGAACAGAAACATTTTTTAACTATCTAAACATCATTGATATGTAAATATAGTTTTGGATATCTATCTGTCTCTCTCTCTCTCTCTATCTCCATCCATACATCTATTTATCTATCTTTCCATCCATCCATCCATCCATCCATCCATCCATTTATCAAGATGGAAATGGTCAGACAGACAGACACAGCAAGAGAGAAGCTAGGCAGGATGCTAAAGGTAAGGGCAGCTGGGAACATGTCCCCATTGAGGGGACCGGCCTGAAAAAAAAAAAACCCTCCCAATGGCTAGAAACAGTTAAAAAACTTGGAGTAGAGAAGAGGGGCAGAGGAAAGTCTATATATTGCTAAAACTGCCTTCAGGTTTAACCATTGTTTTATTTACTGATAGAACACTGTGTCGGCCTAGGTCGAAGCCCTAGGAAGTAATGCTGAGAAATAGTAGCAATAGCAATAAAGGCAAAGGGAAATTAATCTCAGCCAAGTGCTGCTCTGGGAAAGCAGGTAAGAATTATCCACTTTGTCAATGAAGTTTTCTTCTGTCAGAGCCAACAGAAGTTGGAAGTGATCAAGACTATCAGGAGCATCAGCAGGGACCTCTGTGGCTCTAAAGTGGGGTGGATTTATGCAGCATATGGAAACTCAAGGCAGCTCTTCATGGTGGAATCAGTCAGGGAGCAAGAGGTGTTTATTGGTTTCTAAGTGTGCTTTTCTGCTTTTCAGCAACGTCTTTTCTCATAAAGCCTGCAAGCGGGACTTGAAAAATAAGATGTCCTGCCCGCTGTGGGTTGTCATACATTAAAGAGCCTAGCATTAGGACCTTGGAGCAGAGCCATGCCAGTCGGCAAGAACACATTCCACTGTGGAGCTTGATAAATGTTTGCCAGGAGAGGAGGAAGAGAACATCAGAAAGTTCTTTCCGAGATGTGTGTGGGTCATTAACTTGCAGATCAGGTCCCCGAGCATACCGGCTCTAGTTTATGTGGATTTCCAGTTCTTTGAAGACTTTCCTAGATCACAAGGAGGGGCAGGAGAAAGCCAGTGAAGAGCCTGACCCAATAGTCTGAAGTAGAGGTTCCCCTCGCCCCCTGTTCTTTGGCATCATACTGTGTCCTCTTGCTGCCCCTGCTAGGAAGCTGGGCTGTGCCTGGTGGAGCAGTGAAGACCCTGGAGAAGAGTGAAGGGCATGGACACTGCCTCCCCAGGACCTTGCCTTACCTGCCAGCAACTCAGTGCCCTGGCCTATTGCCTGGCTCACTCCTTAGAGGGTTCTGACTTGGAATTCAAGGTCTTGCCCCATATCTGAAGGCTGCCTGTTCTAGTGCATGTTCTAATGTTCAACAGAGCAACCTCAACATGGGGGATGCTGCAGGGGAGGAGGCTGTGACCTGTCGACAGACCCCCTGCCTGATAAGCTTACTGGTGGCAACAGTTCCATTTATTGAGGACCGAGTGCTGTACCAATCTTTCTATGCATCCTGTCGTTTCTTCTGATGACCTCTCATGTGGTAGATATCTCAATTTTGCACGCTCTTCCTTAGAGGAAACTGTAGCTCATGGAAGTCCTGTAATGTTCACAGCTACAATACCTGGACCCTGTCATTTTGCAAATTCTCCAAATACCACCGTCCTTAGTCTTGCCACTCACTCTGCCTCCCCTTCACTGTCCGAGGTCAAAGGACAGGCGACAACACAGTGCGGATGAGTTCAATTGCAGTCTCTTTAATTCAGTAAGGGTGTATTGGGCTCTTAGAATGTGGCAAGCACTGAGCCTGGGGCCCAGCATGCAGGGTGGGTAGTAATGTCGGCACTGTCTGGTAATGGCCTGGAGCTCCTTGAGGGCACGGATTAATGTGTGTGGCACAAGTGTGATATCGCTCAGGTGGCCCTAAGTGCACCGGGAGAGGCACACTGCTCAGACAGGTGCTGGTGATTTTTTTTGGTGTTGGTGGCTAGTGGGGTAAGATGTGGGGTGGTGGCTAGGCCCAGATTCACAGAGGCACTGTGAGGTGGGGTCTGCAGAGTGAGTGAGGGTTCATTGGTTAGACAGGGGGGACACTCCAGGGGGCTGGCACAAAAGCACCAAGCTCTGAGTGTGGGGAAATGGTGTGCAGTGTAGCTTTGCTGGAGCACAGAGTGAGGAAGCTAACCACGCCCGATTCCCTGCCTGTGGCGCCTGGAGGTGAAGACCAGCTGAAGTGACTAAGGAGGGGACAGTTAGCCAGTTGTGGGGCTGGAAGGCCTTGTGCTGCGTGAATCCTGTCCTGGGAAGTAGATCGGATCTCCGAGCACAGCAGGTGGCTGTCTGTTCTGGGACTTCATGCAGTTTCCCTGATACCCAGAAGAAAGAGAGAAAACAAGGTGACCTCTGACTGAAAAGGGAAAGAATTCCAGACTAGATTTGATGAAGAAGCAAAAGGGAATACTGTGAAAAATGCTTTAGGCTTGCAGTTCCAGGCACCTTCACCTCTCCAGTCTCTGCAGCAGCTGTGTGGGGCGGGGCCAGGGAGGGAATGAGATACCATTCTAACTAGTGCATTTAAGGGAGAACTGTAGGTCTGCAGTTTTGAAAGTTTTTCTTTCTTTCTTTCTTTTTTTCAAATACCACAGAGACAGTGATAAAGAGCTGGGTGAGATTCAAGGGTTCTGGTTAGAGACAGCCACTTGGTGAGTTGCTGACTTCAGCACTTGCTCTCTCCCTTCCTCAAGTGCGTTTCTCCTCCTGTGCTAAATACACAAAAAGAAACACCCTGACATGAAATATCAATGTTTTTTGTTTTCATTTGTCAGTACTGATCTGAGTAAATCACGGCGTGGTAATTTATTGGGAAGGAAAATGTGGCATGGCAGGGGATATGCGTTGAGGTGAGTGTCATGTTTAAACAGAACAGACAACGGTGGGGGCAGTTTCCTCTCTCTGGAGAGCCTCTTGGAGCCTGCTGTTAGGTGCATGGGCTGCTCTGGATGCACACTGGGTATCTGTTGATATATAGGCTTTCAAGGCAGGTTAAATATGGAGCGGAAACATCCCCTTTCTTTGTAGCTGCGCCAGCCCCTGAGAGTCAGCCAGAGGGGGAGAGCTAGCTTGTTCTGAGGAAGGGCTTCACAGCGTAAACCTCTATCTCTTCACACACCAGAGGTGCTATTGAAGACTCTGAGTGAGAAGAAAGCGGGAAAGAAGAACAAAGAAGAATGTGTGGAAAATTAAAAGCTGCGATTATATATTTTAAGCACTTATTTTCCTTTTCAGGTTCATTTTGTAACAGGAAGGGACCAAAACCGGTCTAGGCAGTGTCTTGGCTAAATGCTACGATACTGGTGGTGGTAGTGAATGGAATATCAAACATCCCTTTGGATGCTCAAGAATGCCATCATTTTGCAATTTGCAGAACAGAAAATGTTTATTATAAAGTATGGGGAAATTTTTATATGTAACATTAATGCAACGGATTGTATAAAATAAATCTGAGGAGTGAGAGTTTATATCCTGAGTTCTAGAGTCTCAGTCCTTTAAATCAATACTCCACTCCACTGATGAGAGCAGTTTCCCAACTGATGCATCAGTACAGCCAGTCAAAACATAAAAGGAGCCCCCAGGGAGGAAGCAGGTGTGATGCTAAATTCTCCCCTCAGCCTAGGGACAGCCTAGGCTCTGAATCGAATGTCTGTAACTGTAAATTCTGGAGTTAACTATGTTGGCCAGAAATTGCACTAAAAAGCAGTCTCACGGTCTGGTGATCATGGTATTTCTATAAGGATCCCTTACAACTTTCAATTCGTGTCCTTGGCTGCCTGATGGCTGACCTCGTGAGGTTTGCATTTGTGTCTTTAGGAGTCAGGTGTGCCAGGGCCTCTGCGTGGGTGTTTCACGTGAGTGTTGAAACCACTGGCCACGACTGCTCTTGGAGGTTTGCCCCTAGACCAGCCGCAATGATCGGATGCTGGGCTATAAACACTGGCTTAAGGTTAGGGCTTTCAACGTAAGGGCTAATTCCAGAGTAGGTGTGTGATTAGACTAGGGTCTGGGGAGTTATACCATGATGCCAGGATCACAGAATAGCATTGCTGATGAGACACTGGCAAGTGGAGAAGTAAAGGTGCAGAGAAGACTTCTGAGGCTTCGTCCTAGGTTCCTAAGCTAAGACAGAGTGTTTCTGCGTCTGTCACCCTCCCTCTTCTGAGCTTCCAGGGCCACTAGTCCTCCTCTCCTGTCAAGAGAATGAGATTCCATTTTCCACTTTTGCCCAATGCCTGTAAGCCCTTGTCCTCATATGAACGCAGTCATTGTCATGCAAAAGCACAACACCTTGATGATGACAGCTGGCTGTTTGTGTCCCCAGCAGAGACAGAGACCCAGAGAGGAGAAAACTGATCCACAGGGGAGGGACATGCCTGACCTGGGAACACCTGTGCCCATAGGGGAAAGGAGAGTTGGAAAGGCAGCGGAACAGTGTGTGTTTCACAGCATCAATGAGCTAAAACCCAGACCACGCTGCCCTGCGGTTTCCTGCATCAAGCCACTTGCTCTGCTGTTGGGCTTCATTTCTTCTTTAGTTGTCTTTCCCCCCTCCCTAAGACAGGGAGGCAACACCAAGCCCAAATAAACTCCCCCGGAAGAAGGCTGATAGAGAAGCAGGACTGTGGGCTATTCTGTAGAGAGTGCCTGGGGTCATCTGGCTGGAGAAAGACTTTGTAAAATGCAATGTAGTGTTTCCTTTGTGGGTGCACCAGGTTTCAATGAGCAGTCAGAACCAAGACACAGAGTGCTACATGGTGTGTTCGGTAACTCCAGGTCTGAGTCAGGGGAGATCCGGATGCCTCCAAACGTCCATGGAGTCTCTGTAGCCTACGGCGCAGACAAACTATTTCCCATCCGTGTGCATGAGGTCAGTTCTTCCTAAAAATATCCTACCCTGTAAGAAAGCGAGGATTGTTATCCTAGTTCTGTACCACATTATGCATCAACACTAATGCATCAGTGCATTTAATTAAATTATATTTACATTTGAGTTCAAGAATTTCCAAAAAAAAAAAAAAAAAATTGCCTTTTGATGTCTCCCAAGTCAGCTGGCAGATAACTAATTGCAAGGGAAATTCTGTTCAGTGAAAGTGGACATTCTGCTTAACTGAATGAGAATACCAGGGAGTGGGGAGAAAGAAACATGCTTTGTTTTCCACAGATGGGAGCTTGCATATGTCCTTGAGGTGTGTACAGATCTGGGGCAGAAAATACACAAATATGTGCTTCTACTAAGAGATCCCAAGGAGGGGCGAGTCGGTCATGCTTTTCCTGAAGAAGGTGACAAGAGGAATTCAGATGGATTGTAATTACAGATGTCACATCTCAGAGAACCCCTCAACCTTGAGAAACCTCAGGGCTTAGACAAACGACATAGATACAAATGAGTGGCTCTGGTCCTCACAGACCAGCAGGTTTGAAAACACTGGGGCATTACCTGTCATGAGCAATTCATTTTACTTGGAAATGTTTGCAAGTGTTGGACTTTTCGGCATACTTGGAGATGAGATTAAACGTCATGAGAGCTTTAGAAACACCCCCAAATGGAAAATTTGTAATGCTTGAAAGGAAGCAGCAAATTCGCAAAAGGATTTCAAGTCTGTTGTTAAGTCATGCTATTAGGAAAGAAAGGTCAGCCCTTGCCTGATTGGAAAATCGATGGTGCGTGGCTCTGGAACTTGTCTGTCTCCTTGTGTGTACAACGAGAGATGGCATTCCCTCTCCAGGGGCACACGGCCTATTGTGTGCCTTCCAACAACTGTCCTTCAGTCCTTCTTACCTGGCAATGAAAGGCAACGTAGGGTTTCGTTTGTTTGTTTGTTTTTTGTTTCTGTATTTTTAAATTTACAGACTTATTTTTGTGCGCAGTTTTTGGCTCACAAAAAATTGAGCAGAAAGTACCCATGTACGCCCTCTCACCAGTTTCTCTCTGTCATTAATATCTTGCATTAGTGTGGCACATTTGCTGCAATTAATGAACCCACATGAACACATCATTATCACCCAAAGCCCACTGTTGCGCTCAGGGCTCACTCTTTGTGTTATACCTTTGATGAGTGATGACAAGTACATAATGTGTATCCACCATCACAGTGTCATACAGAGCAATTTCCCCGGCTGAAAAATCCTATGTTCTCCACCTATTCACCATCCCCACACCCCTCAGACAATCACTGATCTTTTTGCCATGTCCATAGTTTTCCATTTTTTTAGAACATTACATAGTTAGTATCATATAGGATGCAGTCTTTTCAGATTGACTTCTTGTACTAAGTAATACGCGTTTAAGTTTTCTTTATGTCTTTTCATGGCCTGATAGATTAATTCTTTTCTTTTCCTCCACTCTCCTCCCCTCCCCTCCTCTCCTCTCCCCTATCTTCCCCTCCCCTCCTCTTCCCCTCCTTCCTTCCTTCCTTCCTTCCTTCCTTCCCTCCCTCCCTCCCTGCCTTCCTTCCTTTAATTCCTTTCTTCCCTTCCTTCCTCTCTCCTCTGCTCCACTCCCTTCCTCTCCCCCCCCCCCTCCCCTCCCTCCCTCCCTCCCTTCCTTCCTTCCTTCCTTCCTTCCTTCCTTTCTTCCTGAATACTACTCCATTGTATTGATGTGCCATGGTTTATCCACTCATCTATTGAAGGATATCTTTGTTGCTAATGGCAAGATTTTTAATCTTATAATTATATTAGTATTACTGAAATTGAGAGAGGAAAGTGGCCAATTCAGGGAAAATGTACGTATTTATAGTCTCCTTTTTTAAAATAAAACTAGACTTTTGTCAGTTTATAAAAGAAACAAGGTTGAACGATATGAAATTGCCAATATTTAATCATTTTTCACCTACAAAAATAGTAGTTTCACATGGTTCAACACAGCATATGCTCACAGTATATAGCTCACATACAGAAATGCAGAAAATCGAAAGTGAAACATAGGATTTTTTTTGTAGGTAAAGAAATATAAAATTAATGTAAAAGTATTTTCTGCCTCAAAGTCCATTCAGAGTAGTTTCAACCCCATAGCTAGTTTCAGTCTTTTTAATTCCAGAAAGAGGTGAACTCATTGCATACTTTGGGTGAATAGCAACACTGGTGGATTTTGAAGCCACCCACCCAGACATGGAGCTGTAGCTCCTCTGCTGTGCAGCGACCCTCCTGACGAAGTTAGCTGGTGCTCATAGCTATCCAATTAATTGACAAACCAGGGCACAGGGCTGGCCTTCTATAGCTTCCTTGTCTGTGGGCTAAAAGGGAGAGCTTCGATTTCTCAGGCTAAGACAAAACATTGCAGAATATGCTGCTCAGTATAGTGAAAAGCGTGCTCGTCTTAGAGTCAGTAGTTGGTCAATAACTATTATTAAAAAATATATACGTTTTGAGTTCTGGAGATTTAGCAGTGAGCAATTCAGACTAGTCCCTGCCCTCAACAAGCTTCTATTGCAAAATGTTGGATGTGGGTGTGGAGAACTACACGAGCAGAAGATGGCCCAACTTAGCCATGAGCCAGGGCAAAGGACTGGTGTGACCTTGGCCAGTTGCTCAGCCTCTCTGAGTCTTGGGGATTTTGGAGGATCAGAAGAGATGGGCTATTAAGCATACATGAAATCACTTTGTAAATTGTTCATTACTCTCTCAGTGTAGTTTCTGTGGTTATCTGTTTTCAAACTATAATCCTGTGCTTTGGAAGCGGGCTTTCCCAGGCTTAAGTAGTTTGGAGCTCCTAGGAGAGCTTCCACGTTACCTCTTATTCCATCATGATTTTGGAACCTGGTCACATCTGTGCTCCCCTGCATTTTCTGGATGCCATCCTATACTCTCCCCTCCCTTCTGTACATATGTTCACTTAGTGGGTTCTGTTTTTTTTTTTCTAGAAGTTTTACTGTTTTAGGTTACACAGTTACATTTATAATCCATCTTGAGTTAATTTTTAATATGGTGCTGATATAAAGTTAATTATTTTGCTTATGGATATCTAGTTGCTTTAGCATCTTTTATTGGAAAGAGCAGCCTTTCTCCATTGAATTACCTTTGCTTCTTTGTCAAAATCAACTGACCATGTAAATGTGAGTCTATTTCTGGCCACTGTGTTCTGTTTTCATTAATCTGTTGGTGTATATTTATAGCAGGACCACACTCTCTTGATTACCGTAGCTTTTTGATAATCTTGAAGCAGGTAGTGTAAGTCCTCTATCTCTGTTCTTTGCTTTCACAGTCATTTTGGCAATTCTAAGTGCTTTGCATGTTCAAATGCATTGTAGAATCTGTTTGTCAAATTCTACAAAAAATGGCTACAGAGGTTTTAATTGGAATTGCATGGAATCTGTAAGTAACTTGTCAGATAAGTGACATCTTAACAATATCGAGTCTTTAATTCATAGTCTTAATGTATCTCTCAATTTTTTTGTCTTCAATTTCTCTCAACAACGTTTTGTATTTTTTAGCATATAGGTCTTGCACATATTTTGTCAGATTTATACCCAAGTATTTCATATTTCTGATAGTATTATAAATGGTATTTAAAAAATTAAATTATAAACATTATTCTTTAAAATTTAAATTCTCTATGATCACACCATTGCACTCATTCTGGGTGACAGAATGAGACCCATCTTTTAAAAAATATCAATTTCTAATTTTGTGTTGCTAGTATGTAGCAATGCAATTGGTTTTTGAATATCAATCTTGTATCCTGAAACATTGCTAACCTATGAATTAGATCTAGAAGCTTTTAAAACCATTGTTAACCTACCAATTAGATCTAGAAGCTTTTAAAACAGATTCTATATTTTCTACTGCTACAGTCATGTTGTTTGTGAATGAAAGTTTTTTTTTCTCTTTATTTTGTGGAAATGAATGAAGACCATCCCAGTGAAAACAAACGAAGGGTATTTACTCAGAGCTTGCTATATAGCAAGAGAGTCAGCCACAATCATTTGTGTTTGACAGAGACTCAAAGGCAGGCAGGGGAGTGGGGAGGCTTCTTGGTGGAAAAGAGAGGGAATCACATATGCCTTGACTGGAGATGACTGGCATGGGGAAGTTTTAGGTGGGTTAACTATAAGTGGGGCAGTGTATATGACTGGTTTGGGGTAGATATATGGCTTTTTTTCCAGTTTGTTCTAAGTTGGAAGTGAGAGCAATATGAGAAAAGCTGTCAATTATTAATTGTATTCTGGCTGTTTTGTGCTGATTGATACAGGAGTTACCGTTTGACTTTCTGGGCTGTTTGCTACACAGTTGCCTTCTTGGACTCATTACTTCAGATAGTAGGTTGGCTTCCTGGGCTGATTGCTACAGCTTGTGGGTCAGAGTACTGTTTATTTTTAATTGTTAATTTTTTGTGGGTACACAGTAGGTGTATATATTTATGGGGTACATGAGATATTTTGATATAGGTGTACAATGCATAGTAATTACATCAGGGTAAATGGGGTCTTCATTCTCTCAGGCATTTGACCTTTCTTTGTGTTGAAAACAATTCAACTATACTCTCTCAGTTATTTTAAAATGTATAATAAATTATTGTTGACTCTAGTCACGCTGTTGTGCTATCTCATTTCTGTTTTTATGTATGGTCTAACCATTGTCCATTTGCATTTTCAGTCTTTCATTTTGCAGTCTGGAGGCACTGTTTCTTTTTCTTGCCTTATCATGCTGGCTAGAACTTCCAGTACAATATTGCTTATAGACGGGGTGAGAGTAGACATCTTTGCCTAATTCATCTTGGAAAAATTATTCAGTCTTTCACCATTAAGTACAATGCTAGCCATAGTTTTCATAGGTGCCTTTTACAGGGGTGAGGAAGTTCCCTTCTGTTCCTGGTGTGCTGAAAGTTTTCTTTTTTAAATCAGTTTATGTTTGATTTTCTCACAAGCTTTTTTTGGCGTCTATTGCACAGTTGCAATGTTAATGTGAGTTTACTTCTCCCTTCTTTCCCTTCCCTCTCTCCTCCCTCCCTCCCCTCCCTTCCCTTCCCTTCCCTTCTTCCCTTCCCTTCCCTTTCCTTCCATTCCCTTCTGTTCTTCTTCCCTCCCTCGTTCTCTCCTTCCCTCCCTCCCTTTCTCTCTCTCTCTCTGTAGCTATGATAAATTCTATCAATTGATTTTTAAATGTTAAATCTACCTTGCATTCCTGGGACAAATGTATTATTCGTTGTATATGTCCTTAGATTTGATTTGCTAAAAATTTGTTAAGAATTCTTATATCTATGTTCATGAATAATATCTGTTTGTGTGTTTTTTTTTTCTTGTAATGTCCTTGTTTTTGATATCAGAATAATACTGGCATCAGAATGAGTTGGAAAGAATTCCCTCTTTTTCAATTTTGGGAAGAATTGGTGTACAATTGGTGTTTGTTTTTTTTTTTTTTTTTTTAATGTTTGGTAGAATTTCTTAGTGAAACCATCCAAGTGTGATGTTTCCTTTGTGAAAAGATTTTAACCACAAATTTAATTTCTTTAATAAATAATCTATTCAGGTTTTCTATTTATTTTTAAGTAAGCTTTGGTAGTTTGTTTTTTCAAGCAATTTGCTCATTTCATCTAAGTTGTACAATTAATTGGCAGAGTCATTTATAGTATTACCTGATTATTACTTTAATATATGTAGAAGGAATCATGTTTTTTATCTCTCATTTCTGATATTCATGATTAGTGTCTTCTCTCTATTTGTTTCCCCATTGGTCTGACTAGAGATTTATCAATGTTACTGATCTCAGGGAACCAGGTTTTGCTTTCATTGATTTTCTCTGTTGTATTTCTATTTTTGTTTTCTTGATTTCCTCTCTAATACTTATATTTCTTCCTTTCTTCTGCTTGCATGAGGATTAATTTACAGTAGTCCTCTTTATCCATGGTTTTGCTTTCCACAGTTTCAATTAACCACAGCCAACCATGGTCTGAAAACATTACATATAAAATTTCAGAAATGAACAATTCCTAGGGTTTAGGTTGTATTCTGTCCTGAGCAGCACATGAAACCCCATACCATCCAGCTTCATCCCGCCCCGGCTGTGAATTCGCCCTTTGTCCAGTGTCTCTGCACTGTGGGTGCTCCCTTCCTGTGAGTCACACCTGTGGACCTCGCGGGTTGTCAGATCCACTGATCTGTCAGATCCACCGATGAGGCATCGCCAGGCTTGTGTCCCAGTCACCCTTACTTGACTTAATAATGGCTCCAAAGCACAAAAGTAGTGGTGCTGGCAACTCAAATATGCCAAAGAGAAGCTGTAAAGTGTTTCCTCTAAGTGAAAACATGAAAGTTCTCAACTTAGTAAGGAAAAGAAAGTATGCTGAGGTTGCTAAGATTTACAGTAAGAATAAATCTTCCATCCATGAAATTGTGAAGAAAAAAAAGTTTGTGTTATTTATGCTGTTGCATTTCAAACTGCAAAAGTTATGACCACAGTGTGTGATAAGTGCTTAGCTAAGATGGAAAGACATTAAGTTTATTGATGGATGACATGGACGGAAACATGTTCTGATTGACAGCGATCAGGATTGGCACTATCTGTGGTTTCAGGCACCCACTATAGGTCTTGGAACCTATTCTATAAAAGAAGACTGCTGTACTGTTCTTTTTCTAGTTTTATAAGGTGAGGCTGAGGTCATTGATTTCAGATCTTTCTTCTTTTCTATTATAAGCATTTAGTGCTATAAATTTGGGATGGCATTTCAAAGTCTCCATATAATGAATATGGAGTGTTAAAATTGATCCTGACATTTGAAATTCTCATGTTCTACCTTTACATTTTATAGTTAAGGAAACATATTACTCAGCGTTTTACAATTAATTTATGTACCACTCTTGGTGTTTATTGAAAAAACTTCTCTTGTGAAACCAGTTTTGGAATGTTACCTATCTTTATATTCAGAGACAGACTCTGTCTGTTCTGTTTTAATCTTGTTAACTGAATCCAAAATTACATTCTAGTTACTCTTTGTGGACCTAGAACAGCCTTCAGTGAAATGCAATCCCAGTTTTCTTCTGTTAGCACAGCCTGTTTGTTCCCATCTATCCTAGGGTACAGAATTCTTGAGGAAGGGGAATTTCATTAGACATACTAAGCCAAAAGAAGATGTCACACTGAAGAAAGTGGCTGTGTGAATTCTGACCAGTAAGTTGGGAGGCACAAGGACTGAATGAGGATGGTCAATGAATGGATGTTCACAGAAGGAGATGCTGAGATTTCACAAGAGAATAACCAGAACGTGCATGCTGGCTGTTCTTTGTTTTGGTAGCAATAACTCAACCAAAATACTTCACATTCCAGATTATTTAAGCTGGTATATTTGGACCTTTGTCTGTATATGGTAGGCATCAGAGGTTTGAAGAATGAATGAATGAATGAATGAATGAATGTCATGTACTTCTGTGTACTATTTATCTTCTATAATTCAGGACCGTTCAACTTTTCTCATATCTGAAATATAGCGTAGTTTGTTTTTCTTTTTTTGGTAGAATTGGTTTAATCTAGTTTTTAAAAAAAGCTACGAATATTAATAGGACTCAAACATTAGTCAATTTCTTTTCTCACTTTGGCCCAATTTTGTAAATTCCCTCTCAGCAGAGAGGAGTAAGATTAGAAATACCAGGAATTGGATTGAAATGTGACTTAGAATCAACACATCACCCCCTTGTTGAAGTCCAGAAGAAAGGGCTGTGCAGAAGAGAACAGATGGTTGTGTTTAAGGCACCAATTTCTTCTGGCTTCCTAATTCAGCAAGGAAGAAAGGAATCAGCAGCCACAGCCTCCCCTTGGCTGCTGTGTTTTGTCATGGAAGTCAGAAACAACTGCAGTGGGCTGTCGAGAAGCTGAAGGCAGCTAAACCCTCTCTCCTTAAAAAAAAAATAATAATAGTCATCATTTTCCACCCTTATTAACCAGTTTTTAGAATCTTAGTAACATTCCTATAAAACAGCAAATCAGTCGGCAGGTGAAGAAAAGTGGGCCAGGCTTATTTGAAATCTAGCTAAGAGCAGATGGTGGGAGGGAAAGGGTTATGTGTGGTACTGCATAATGTGGTGCCCAATAACGTTAGGATGAAGACATTATTATTTTCCCTGGATGAGAAAATGTCCAGCCTGAATGCATGATTACACTGGTTAAACACTTCTCAGTAGTTTTGGACTAACTTTATATGTGCATATTTATCTGTGGGCTGACTTTTGTGAAGAGACTGAATCAAATTAGATTGTCAAGAATGATGAGGGTCAGGAAGAAATTATAGAATCCTGACCATGTGTTTGAGAAAGACAAGCAGAACTGAGTTTGGCAGACACTTCTGTTTCCTTTGTTTTAACTTCAGTCTGAGACAGTGAGACTAATTAATATACTAGATGTAATCATTTCAAACCAAGGAGCATTTTTTGGACACCTACAGTACATTGTACCTTGTTAGAATATAGAAGATTCATCATGCATTGTGCTTTGCCAAAGGGCTGTGGTTTGGAGCCCCGTGAGATAAGCTGGGCAGTTATTAGTCTGTATTTTATGAATTCCTGACATAAAAGTCAGAAAAGGCTAAACTATGTGGCCAAGACAATGAGAGCTGTGAGAGGTCAGTATAGGATGAAATTAGTGTTCTGGAGATATAGGCAGAGATTTCAGAGAGGGGTCAGTTTTGCAATAGACATTGAAGGATCTGTTTGCATATACAGAGTCTAGTATATCAAAGGGAGGCATGTGTGTATCCCAGGAACCGGGGTGAGAATCAGCAAACGCTTAGAAGCACCAATATGCAATGCGTGATCTTAGGGTGCTAGGAAAACATATCCTGCAGTCCAGCACTGTAGTTAAGACTTCAGTCTCTGAAGTCAGAAAGGCTGGGTTCAAATCCTGGCTCTATACAGTATGTACTTGTACAAGTTAAATATTATTTAACCTCAGAATGCAGAGTGTTAAAAGTTCATAATGTGCTTTTCAACTCAGTCTATGCAAGCCACCTCTCTTGTTATTTATTGACTTATATACTTTTATCATCATAACCTGGGACGGATTTGACCTTAGGCAAGGCAGCTCCCTGCAGCTCAGGGAATCCCTGAAAAGGCTGGAGTCTGTCAAACCCCAGGAGCAGGTGTAATGAGTTCTCCATTGAGTGGGGATTGGGGCAGTGTGTCTTCATGTCCATCAAACTGACGAAACTCTCTGTGAGTTTTAAGGGTCTATCTATGGATTCTGCCAAATTTTCTAGATAAATGTTTGTTATTATTTGCAAACAATAAGTTTTAGCTCTTCCCTTCCTATTCTTAGATCTCTTTCTTTCTTGGCAGGGAACTCCAGTGCTGTATTCGGCAGCAGTAGTGAATATTTTTCTTGTTTTTCTTATTTTTCTTGTTTCTACTCTTTAAAAGAATGCTATCAATATTTCCACATTAAGTATAATGGTTGTTATAGATTTTTCATACAGCCTGCATGGAGAGAAGAACAGCCCTATCTTTCCCTAGCTACTTGAATTTTAAAAATATTATAAATAGGTGCTGGATTTTGTCAAGTGATTTTTCTGCATTGATTTAGATATGATTTTTTTCTTCTGTTAGTCTATTATTGTGGTGAATATAGTGATTTTTTAATGTTGTGCTATGTTTGCACTACTAATTAATCCATGACTGATCGTGATATATTACTTAAAAAAATACAATGTTGTATTCAGTTGGTTAATTTTACTTAAGAGTTTTGGCATCTACATTTAAAAGCAATGGACATATCAACTTCATAAAATGATCTGGGCATTTGAACCTCTAAAAAATATTGTTGGTGGTGTTAGTGGTGGTAGAGAAGAGAGGAAGTGGTTGGTGATCATTTCAATTATTATTATTTTTTGAGATGGAGTTTTGCTCTTGTTGCCCAGCCTGGAGTGCAGTGGCACCATCTTGGCTCACTGCAACCTCCGCCTTCTGGGTTCAAGCAATTCTCCTGCCTCAGCCTCCCAAGTAGCTAGAATTACAGGCAGCTGCCACCACACTCAGCTCATTTTTGTATTTTTAGTAGAGACGGGGTTTTCCCATGTTGGCCAGGCTAGTCTGAAGCTCCTGACCTCAGGTGATCCGCCCACTTTGGCCTCCCAAAGTGCTGGGATTACAAGCATGAGCCACTGTGCCTGGCTTCAGTTTCTTTAATACTTGAGATTTTTCTTTCAAGTTCTTTTTTATTCCTGGGATTTTTTATCATGTTTTCTAGATATGTATCTATTATGTTTATGTAGTTGTTCATAGTAGTTTTTATAATTTTAATTTTTAAATAACAGCTTTATTTTGATATAAATACTATAAAGTTTACCATTTTAAGCGTATAGTTTGGTAATTGTTGTTTATTTGGTGTAGTTTTGCATGGATCACCACCACTGCTTCCAGAACATTCACACCACGTCCCCCTAAACCCCGAAACTAGCAGCATAGATTAGTAGTATTAGACAAACTCTGTGCCCATTCTCCCCTTTGCCAAGCCCCTAGCAACCATTAATCTATTTTTAGTCTCTGCAGATTTGCTCATTCTGGATATTTTCTTTGCTTTTTTTTTTTTTTTTGAAATGGAGTCTTGCTCTGTCGCCAGACTGGAGTGCAGTGGCGGGATCTCAGCTCACTGCAACCTCCGCCTCCCGGGTTCAAGCAATTCTCCTGCCTCAGCCTCCCAAGTAGCTGGGACTACAGGCGAGCATCACCATGCCCAGCTAATTTTTGTACTTTTAGTAGAGACGGGGTTTCACCATGTTGGCCAGAATGGTCTTGATCTCTCGATCTCATGATCCACCTGCCTTGGCCTCCCAAAGTGCTGGGATTACAGGTGTGAGCCACCGCACCCGGCCTATTCTGGATATTTTCGTATGTGTAGAATCATATAATATGTGCCTCTTGTTTCTGACTTCTGTCACTTAGTGTAATGTTTCAAGGCTCATCCATGTTGTAGCGTGTGTCAGGGTTTCATTCTTTTCTATAGCTGAATGATCTTTATCTTAGGATATACTGCATTTTTAAAATCCATCATCAGTTGATGGATATATGAATTATTTCCACATATTGATTATTATGAATAATGCTACTACAGTTATGTACAAGTTTTTGTGTGAATATATTTTTCAGTTCTCATGAGCGTACACCTATGAGTGAAATTTCAGAGTCATATGGTAACTCTCACTTCTTCAGGAACTGCCAAACTGTTTGCCAAAGACGTCACACCATTTTATGTTCCCACCAGGAGTCTGTAAGGTCTCAATTTCTCCACCTCCTTGGGGAACACTAGTTATTGTCTGTCTTTTTGATAGCCAACTTAGCATGTGTGAAGTGATATTCCACTGGACCTATTTTTCCAGTGACCAATGATGGTGAATATTTTACCAATGACAAATGATGGTGAGTATCTTTTCATCAACTTATTGACCGTCTGTATATCTCTTCCGGAGAACCAATACCTCCCCTCAACCCTCATAACTTGCACCTTGACTGTAAATCCCCACTTGTTCTGATTGCATTTGGAATCAAGCCCAGTTCCATGCTGGATACTTTCTTCCCTTCTTGTAATAGATTTTGAATGAAATCTATCTTTACCACTTTAACATCTGTCCAGCTCTGGTTTTCTTTAACTAAGTTCTTTGCCCATGATTTTAATTGAGATATTTGTCTTTTTATTATTAAGTTGAAAAAATTGTTTACGTATTTGTGATAAAAGTCCCTCAACAGATACATGATTTGAAAATATCCCATTCTGTGTGTTGTCTTTTCTCTTTCTTTTTTTTTTTTTTTTCTTTTTTGGGAGACAGAATCTCACTCTGTTGCCCAGGCTGGAGTGCAGTGGCATGATCTCGGCTCACTGCAACCTCCACCTCCCGGGTTCAAGAGAATCTCCTGCCTCAGCCTCCCAAGCAGCTGGGACTACAGACGCCTGCCGCCATGCCCCGCTAGTTTTTGTATTTTTAGTGCAGACGGGGTTTCACCATATTGACCAGGCTGGTCTCAAACTCCTGAGCTCGAGATCCACCCACCTCAGCCTCCCAAAGTGCTGGGATTACAGGCGTGAGTCACCGGTGTCTTTGAAGCACAACATTTTTAAAAAATGTGATGACATCCAATTTATTTATTTTTTTTGTCACATGTGCTTTTGGTGTCACATCTAAGAAGACATTGTTTAACTTAAGGTCTCAAATATTCAAAGGCTTTTATAGTTTTAGCTGTTACATCAAGGCCTACAATACATTTTGAGTTAACTTCTGTATATGGTAGGAGGTAGGAATCCGACTCCACTGTTGTGCATCTATTTAATTGTCCCATCATTATTTGTTGAATTATGCTGGCATGGTTGTCAAAAATCCATTAACCACCAGTGGAAGATTGTATTTATGAATTCTTAATTCTATTCCATTGATCTATATATCCATCTTTATGCCAGCACCACCCTGTCTTGATTACTGTAGCTTTACAGTAAGTTTTGAATTGGGGAGTGTGAGCTCTCCAACTTTGTTCATTGCAAGATTGTTTTGGCTAATCTGAGTCCACATGAATTTTAGAATCAGCTTGTTCCCAAGCAGTTTTTTTTTTTCTTTTTGATGCTATTGGAAATGAAGTTGTTTAATTTCATTTTTAGATTGTTAATTGTTAGTGTTTAGAAATGCAATTGGTTTCTGTATTTTGATCTTGCATCTTGCAACCTGGCTGAACTAGCTTATTAATTCTAATTTTTGGTGGATCGGTTAGGATTATATCATCTGCAAGTAGAGAGAGTTTTATTTCTTCTTTCAAGTTTAGATGCTTCTCTCACTCTCCTCACCCCCATGACTTGTCACTTAATTGTCCTGTTGTGAACCTCCGCTACAATGTCAAATGGAAGTGGCAAGGGGGGATATTCTTGTCTTGCTCCTCTTCTTCGGAGGAAAGCTTCTGATCCTCTGTGAAGTGTGCTGTTAGGGTTTTTCACAGATGGCCCTATCAGGTTGGGAAACTTCATTGCTATTCCTAGTTGTTGAATGTTTTTGTCACGAGAGGGTGTTAGATTTTGTTCAAAGCTTTTTCTGGCTCTATGAGATGATCATAGAATTTTTTTTTCCTTCTATAAATATGGTACATTACGTTAATGGGTTTTCATCTATTAAACCAATATATCTTACTTGGTCATGGCATATATTTCTGCTACTTGATATGTCTGTCTTATATTTTTTATTTCATGTTTTTGCTTCATATTGGTAATATCTTCTCAACTTCTTAAATATACTTATCTTTCTTATTTAAAATTCTTGGTTCATACATTCCAATATTTTTGTTTCTCTTGGTTTTGTGCCCGTTGCCTACAAGAATGTCAGTGCTCTGGACTAAAACAGGAACACTGAGCAAGGGATTTGATATAGGAGGAAAGATAGTGGTTCTTTCTGGAAGTATAGACAGTCCCCCACTTACAATGTTTCAACTTAACAATTGTTTGACTTTATGAGAAAACGATACACCTACTGTAGAAGTCATACTTCAGTACAGTATTTAATAATTCACATGAGATTGTTGACAGTATATTATAAAACAGGCTTTCTGGTAGATGATTTTTGCCAGCTGTAGGCTAATGTAAATGTTCTGAGTATGTGTAAGGTAGGCCAGGCTAAGCTATGGTGTCGGGTAGGTTAGGGGTATCAAATGCATTTCGATTTAGTTGATGCATTTCAATTTCAGTTTACCACAGGCTTATGGGGAGAAATCCCATCGTGAGTCAAGGAGCGTCTGTACTGAGTTTCAGTAGGGTGGTCGGATAGCTGAAGGGCAAGGTTGTGAAGGTGGTTAGGAAGAGAAGGAAAGTTGGGAGGGGAGGGAAAGATAAGATTCCGAGAAATGAAAACTGGCAGTTGAAGAGCTTGAGAGCTGGAAGGCATTAGAGCAGTGCCTCTGCACAAAGTGGGCTTCCTTCACGCTCCGCACCTCTCAGCCTACTGTTTCCAGGTTGCCGGCAGGTTGGCCTTGGGACTGCTTCTCCCTGATTTTGCCTCTCACTGAAGTGCTATCCAGCTGAAGCCAGAAGACAGCTCACTCCGTCTGGTTTATTTTCCTGCCAATCTGGGATTGGCAGCCACCAGGGAGAGAGGGGAGAGTTAAAAGGAGAGGAAAAGAAAGCCGCGATTTTTTAAAATCCGTTTTCTTAGGAAGCACAGGGGGAGCTGGTGAAAAAGCTAATGCCCAAAACTCTATCCCTAGTAATTCTTATGACTCAGTCAGAAACCTGGCTTTTAAAAAAACTCCCTGTGATTCTGAATAGGTGATCCAGGCATCAAACTGAGAGAGAATGGAAAGGAAAGGACTCTTGCAGTCTGACCTCTGGCAGTCTCCTCTCAACTGTCCCGAGGATGGGGCGCTCTGCGTGCCCTCACCTCTAGAAGCATAAACCTCTGCCTGTGTTTCTCTCTGGTTCCTCTCTGGTCCCTCTAGTTGAGGGAGAGGCATGACATGGAGCTCTGGGTGCTTCTGGGGGTGTTGGGTACTTGCATTAGTCCAGTTTTCACCCTGCTGATAAAGACATTCCTGAGACTGGGTAATTTATAAAGAAAAAGAGGTTCTACATGGCTGGGGAGGCCTCGCAATCATGGCAGAAGGCAAAAGCATACCTTACATGGTGGCAGGCAAGAGAGAATGAAAGCCAAGCAAAAGAGGTTTCCCCTTATTAAACAATCAGACCTTGTGAGACTTATTCACTACCATGAGAACAGTATGGGGGAAACTGCACCACGATTCAATTATCTCCCACCAGGTCCCTCCCACACACGTGGGAATTATGGGAGTCACAATTCAAGATGAGATTTGGGTGGGGACACAGCCAAACCATATTAGTATTGATTAAATACTGATAATACATTTCCAAAATATATAATACAGCCTCTCTAGCCAGGTGGTTGAGTAGAGGATGCATTACAATTTAAAATAAAGGTCCTGCAACTCAAAAAATCTTCTACTCAACCACCTAGCTAGAGATAATGGATTATGTATTTCAGAAATTCCCTGTTTTTCTTTAATCCTGCCATCAATTGAAAGCAACCTGCAAACAGACTGAAATCTGGGTCTTTGAGTAGGCAAATAGAAAAATTGAAAAGCAGGTGGGGGTTGAGCTGCAGGTGATAATGGAATTGCAGCTGGCAGCATGTGCCTGCTTCCTCTAAGGCCTGTATAGTTGGATTAAATAAAACAAATATTGCTGGAATAATCAAACATGCTTTGGAGTACTCAACTGTGTTTGGGGACTCAGAAAGATGGGATTCAAAAGAAAAAATTTCTGTTTTCCCGTCATTAGGTGAAACAAAGCTACTCACCTATTTTTCTGCAATATTATTGCTGGCCCCAGCTGCATTGGTGAGAGAATTTTCAGTCCTGCCCCACTTCCACTGGGTAATTTTCTGGGCAAAAAACTGACTCAAGGATGGGGAGAGCAACATTAGTATAGAGATGGGAGAGATAGATATGCTGTTCTGTGCACATTATTTTACACTGAGAAATGTTCTTTATAGAATTCACTGATTACTTTTTTTCAGGTTATAAATGTTATGTATTCCTAGATGTATTTTTTGAAAATAATGTGGATACAAAATCTTCAAAAATAAAGTCACATTTTAAGTGTGCCCTAGGAATTTGACTTTCAAAATATAATTTGCTGAGAGATAGAGAATCCCTTTGTTCAGCAAGTACTCTACTATTTTATTTGTTTAGTTAATCCAACTTTTTCTTCTATTATTACTTTGTTTAAAGGGAGTTTTGTTTGTGTTCTGTAATCTGACTTACCTAGCTACTTAAATAGTTAACAAGTATTTAAAGAGGAACGGCCCTGAGAAGAATATTTAAAGGTGTGTTATGGGATTGGATCAAGAGAAATGGAAGATTCACTCAAAGTAACAGAGTTCAGTTTGAGAATAATTAATGGTACATGCTACAAAGTATAAAATAATAGGATAAAAAGAGAATCTAATGTAAAAATGTTGTACAGAATAATGAGGTGATCAGAGTAGGTTGGGGGAGTTCCAGGGAGCCTTGTTGCAGCTGTTGACCTCATTGGGGTTGTCTGAGGGACTGCCCTGCTTGCCTTGTCGTTCACATAAGGGTGGGGACTCTTGCCCCCTGTTTTTTCCCACAGACTAAACCTCACTCGAAATAGGTGGCTATCCATTCACGTGTGATCTCTGTGTCACCCCTCTCGGTGGTCCCAGGTGATCCAGCCATGCCTCCCGCCCCTCTGTCCAGATGCTTCCGTGGCCTGACTTACCCTTACCAGTGGCCATCAGCTGACACTCAGGGAGACAGCAAATACCACTCCTCCCGTACTTTCAGTAGGAATAGCTGGGGCTGCTTGGGAGGGCTGGAGCGACAGGAAAAGGGCTCTCTCAAGTTCTGAAAAGAGAATCTGCCACCAGATCAAATTTTGACCCCTAAGTTTGTTCAGCTGTATGGTCCAAATTCAGACTAGGTCGTCACCCAATCTGAGATTTCCTCACATGAGATGTCAGAAAAGGCTTTCTGCAGAGCAAATGTCCCCTCCACCCACCCATCTGCAGCCGCGTGTGTGCTGCACGGCAGCCTTCCCGAAACATAGTATGGATTTAAAAAATTTGTTTATTTTTGTTTCTCAACCACTTTATCATGTATTTTTAAATTTATTTTGTAACGTCTTGTTTTTAAGTATTGCTGCTATCCTTGTTATCCTTCCCACTGTTTTTATCGCTGATTTATTTTGTGAAAGTTGTACACTAATGTTCTGTTTTATGTCAAAATCAAAAGTATTTAATGAAATACTAGTTGTATTTAGTGTGGTTATGGAATCAGCTGGAAACCCAAAACAAACAGTGATTGTACAGTAGGCTGGACCCAGGAGGTCAGGTTCATTTTGTTACATGTGCAATAAACTCACGACTTTATTAAAAAAAAGAAAGAAATCGGTGGCTATCACACTAGTCTTTGCCCTTGACAGTGGTGGGGTTAATTTTTGGCCTCCACACAGTGCTATTTTTATAAAGTGCTATAATTTTTCTTAGTCCAGCCACAAATTTTACAGAAGAAACCCGAGATGTTGTAAACTGCAGCCCAGGATTGGCTCATGTTGTTTAAGATTCCATATTTCAGAAGGATTTGATAGCTTTGTTACTTCACATTACCCAGTCTTCTCTGACTTTAATCACTGATCACACTGGCTTTATTTTTTCCCTTATCCCTAACTTTAACTTCTCTTCAAGGACTTTCTGGGGGAAATAGCACTTTTTCCCCAAAAACAGCAAATAGAGGCCTAGATGAGCCCGTGTTCTTTTATTTCTCATGTGACTCTGTTTAAAATGCACAGACATCATGGATACATATTTAGCTCTGTACTGAACACCACAGAAAACTGTTCCTCCAGGCTTTGGTGGTAATTTAATTTTTTGAGTTGCAGGACTTTTATTTAAAATTGTAATGCATCAATGTAGTCACTTGTGTAGGCAGACAGCCACATAGATGATTACAAACATGCTTCCACAATCACGGGCACTGCATATCCCACTGGACATGATTTTTTCTCCAGCAAAAATTTGCTTTTTCCTAATACTTTTTATGATAAGTTTTCTTCATTTTAAATGCTATTTTAAACATATTTTGGAAGAAACGAAGTGACCTAATTCTAGAAACATTGAGACTACCTTTTTTGCTTTTGGAAATTGAACTGATTGTTGTGTAGAAGAAGAAAGACCCCAGGAGAACATCAAGTGTAGATAGATGGCATATACATTAGTCAGCCTAGGCTGTGTCATAACAAGATACCAGATTTGGGGGCTTAACCAACACACATTTATTTTGTTGCTGTTTTGGAGGCTAGAAGTCCACGATCAAGGTGCCAGTAGAGTTGGTTTCTGGCGAGGGCTCTCTCCTGGCATGTAGACAGCTGCCTTCTTGCTGTATCCTCACATGGCCTTTTCCCTGTGCACATGGACAGAGAGCGCAAGTGAGCACAATCTCTGGTGTCTCTTCCCTTTCACATAAAGACACCAGTCCTATCAGTTGGGGCCCCACCCTTGTGACTTCACCTAACCTTAATTACTTCCTGACAGACCCTGCTTCCAGATACAGTCACAGTGGGGATTAGGGTTGCAACACAATTCAGTCCAGAATAAAACAAACGTCCATGATCCTATAATTAAAAGCTAAGTCATGACACCTTCAGCCACAGAAGCCTATATATCTGACCACAGGTTAAAGGACACTTTACCGAGCTAGTATCTAGTGGATCCCTGATTCTTGGAAACAGTAGAGGAGTTAACGCTGCCTTGTTCCAAACCTCTTTTCCTCAACACACTGCCTCCATTTGAGCTGTGGACTCTGCAGCAAGACAACTGCTACTCTGAATCTCCTCTTTTGCACTAGTTGCAGGAAACCTTCAGTTTCTTCAGAGCTTATGCTTCAACTGCAGTCCATCAACTCATCTACTGAGAGGTTTCCTCCATCGCGCACTCTGTCAAATGCCTGTGGGCACTGCCACTTAGGACTGTCTCTGGTCTGCGGGCTCCCTTGCCCCTCTCTGAGCTGTACTGCAGCCATGGAGTTTAGAGATGGAAGTAGATCTGTGAAGCTTTCAATTTCATTTTTTGAATGCAAAGGGATCTGTAACAACATATTTCAAATGTACACAACACTTTTACACAATGGTCTTAATTCTTCAAGGGTCTTGGGTTCTTGTTCTGAGGTTGACTTATTCTTTCCTTCACATGTTGAATCACTGAAATGACAAATCTTTATTGAGCACCAGCCATGTGTCAGGCATTGTGATAGATTTTGAGGATACAACAGTGAAACCAACAGATATAATCCCTGTTTGCTGAAAACTTGTAAGTTGTGGGATCTTGAGAAAATCTCTTGGTCTTTCTGGGACATGTTTTTCTCTATTAGAATGATAAATCATCAGTATTAGAATGAATCTTTAAAATGATGATTTTTCCTTCTGATTATTGGAATGATTTGGTCTTCTAAGTAATCTAAAATTTCAAAAATACATTAATAAGAACACTTAAAATCACTCGTAATCCATATAAACAATGCTAATCCTTTTGTATGTTTCTTCCTAGATCTTTGCCTTGTATATGCATAGAGATGCATACACATTTTTGTTTAAAAATGTACATTCTGATTAGAAACTGCCTTTTAAAATTTATATATGTATATTTATGTCATTGAATATTATTATTATGTTTGCCAGTGGCTCTTTGGTATCTATTATATGGATATATTATAATATTTATCCCTCTTGTTTTAGGGCATTTAACTTATTTTCCCATGTTTACTATTATAAATAAATGGCAATACATGTCTCCGATTGTTTCCTTAGAACACATTGAAAGAAGTAGAATTGTTGAATCAAACAAGTTTTTGCTTTGGATATGTATTGCAAAATTTCCATACAGGAAGCTTGTATCAATTTACATGCCTATTATCTATCTATGTACACAAGGGCTAGGTTTTTCTGCATCTTCAACCAATATGGATATGCATATTTTGTAAATCCTTGCCAATTTGATGGGTGAAAGAAACACATTTTTTAAATTAAACAGTTGTAAGGTAGCATTTGGATGAATTTCCTTTTGTAAGTCTTTTAACTATTAGTATTTCTAAATTCCTGTTTCTATCCTTTGTCTATTTTAATGTTGTTTCTTTCTGAGTAAATTTGTGAGGACACTTTTGATCTCAAAGATAGTAAGCCATTTTCTTTTACGTGCTGCAAATATTTTTCCTACTTTGTGGGTTGTTTCTTATATATAGGTATTTCAGATTGAAAACACTTATTTTTTTCTAGCCAGGTCCATCAGTCTTCCTTTTTATTCTTTCTTTGCTTAGAAAACTTTCCCATCACAAGGTTAAATATATTTTCCTAGTTTTCTTTCGGTCCCAAATTACTGAATCTATTTTGGGACTTTCTATTATATTCCATTTATTTGTTTATTCTGCCATTAAAGCCATATTACATTTGTTCTGGTTTTTCATGTATAAGATCTTTAATTTCTTTTTTTCTTGTTTTACTTTTTATTCTAAGTGCTCTAGGAATTGTCTCTATCTTGACTTCTACATAGATCTGCCGTGTTGATTTTGCTATTAAACTGAAAGACCTTCAAAATTAAGCTATGATGTTTTAAATTTCCACTCTGTATTAACTCAGACCCTAATACCTTATCTCAATCTGTTGTCTTATCTCGTCTTTCAGCTTTTACCCTGTTGATATTTTCTTGAATTAAATGAGAAAAAACATATGCCATTCAAAACTTCTACTTATTGTAGTAAATATTTTGCAAACAATTGCTTACTTTCCTTGAGAGTTTCTCAAAAGTCTTCTTTCATATTTTTTTCACAGTTTTTTTATAGATGCCACTAATCTTTGGCAGAGCAGAGGGTTATTAAGGCCAGCCATGTGTCCCTGCTATTTGTGGTTGGCCTTGGATCTTTCCATCATCTACCTAAATCCTTTTAGGATCTTCTCATCTGATTTTAGCACTATTTCAGTAGCCCAGTGGCCTGGGCAGGAGGCCTGGGACCTGGAACCGCGGGATCTTCCAGCAGAGGAGTTTGACTTCTTCCTTCCCTGTGTTGGTGAAGCCTTCCTTTAGGGACCAGTTTTCTCTTCCTAGAGTTTTAGTTCACCCATCTTTCACTCCAGGTACAGGGAGTTTCTGTGCCCAATGTTCTTCCCCTGGCAAATAAGGGAAGATACATCCATTTGGAAAAGAGTTCCATTCATTAGAGGGAATCCCCAACACTTGTGGTTTTCTATTTGGCTTCTCTGCATTTAACCCTGCCTCCTAGTGAGGCCATGCTGCACCTTTTCCAGGGCTCATCCCTGGGGCCCTCAGTGAAGGGATGCTCCCTGGGGTTCTGCTAGGATTCCCTTTCATTTCATCCTGTGTGATGGAGCCCCTCGTCTCGCATCAGTGGTTGTTTTGCAGGAATCCCAGTGTGCTAGACGTTTGGTGTTTGCTGTCCTTTCCCTATTGGCTCCTCTTCTCCCCGGAATGACCTCAAATGTGGTGGCATGTGAGAATCACTCTTTGTTCCAGGTTTTCCTGTTTTATTGAGGTCCTTGGCTTATTTTAGCTGGTTGCTAGAAGAGGTATAATTAGATCCCTCTGATGAAATAAGATGGTGGAAGACTTATCTAGGAAATCAGAAATGGATCTTTAAGCTTATTTGAGATAGCACCTCTCCTGCCAGCCTCACAACTGTGATTCCGGGATGAAATGAGATGATGATCCTGGAAGGACTTTAAAGACTGACTGAAGCATTATGCAAATATAAGGTTGCTTTGTTATTGCCACATTTTATGATACCAGAAATCAGTAGCCCTGCCGGAAGCAAATTTGAGTTGTGAATTTTTTTGAGGCATGCGTGATAATGGAAGATGGTTATTTAGATGAGGCAAAAAGCCATTCTATTTCTATGTGTTTCGCCTCCTTCTTTCACAGCAATACATCTGAAATAGAGGTTTGTCTTGTTCTTTATTCCCCCAAAGAGAAGGCTGGCCTGAATTTCCATTTTAGACTATTTCCTTGAGTGCCAAGAGATTGTTTCAGCAAAAGAAACTAATCTTCAGATAGGTCTATCCCTGCACAATGCCTAGGATCGGGGGCAAAGGCTTTAATTAAAATGGAAGAGTTGGTAATTTCTGGTCAATCTGGGAAGCTTAAAGTTGATGTGTTTTGAATGAAAGCAATGACTTTTGCTCAAAATGCAAATATTAATGCAAAAAAGAGCCTGGGATTGACTCTCAGTGCAATTGGAAAAGATTGTTATTTCTTTTTCATGTCTTTTCCCTTAATGTAATGGTTCTTTTTTTTCTCCTGAAACTCTGTAATATATACATTTAACATGTGGGTATTTTTTTCTCCTTAAAGTTCTTTTCACTTGGCAATTTTCCTGTCTTTTCAGACTCTTAAGAGCAGTGGAAATCTTGGTACTAATAAACCTTGGAAAAAGTAATAAGCATGTGTTGTTGCTTGTGTTTATTTGGATGATGTAAGAGCCAGTTTCAGATGTGTCTTTTCCTCTAGCCCTTCGCAGTGTAGTTGTGTGTATAGCTTAGGCCTCCCCATCCTCCAGTCTCTATTTATACACAGAAAGTGAAAGTGACACTTATGTACCCTGGCATTTGTATGTACTAAAAACAAGTTTTAAAATTGGAAGTAGCATGTATTGCTCTTGGGTTGAGAAGGCTCATCTAATACCAAGTCCTCCAATGAAACAAAAATGCATTTTGAATGTTAATAAGACATTAACAAGGGTAGATGGAAATGTGGTCAATTATAGCAGTATATGTTAATAACATTTCTGATCAGTGATGCTTTTTACTAATTACAATAATTGTGGGTAAAAAGTGTACATAAATCAAAATCAAAATGGCTTAAACATTGCAAAATTATTATTATTATATTTATGCTATTGGCAAATTTGTTATAAAAATAAAAAATGAAAGCCAATCATACTCCACGTATCCTAAGAAATCATGTTTTTTTTTTTCTTTTTCTTTTCTACCTGTGTTATCTACTTACGCACTTTTATGTAATTGTAGTCATAGTATCTGTGCAGTTTTGAGTTTAGCATTTTTCTTTCAATATTCATTATATATGTATGTACATATATATGTATATATATAACATGCATTTAAAAACCTTTATATATATATGTGAGTGTGTGTGTGTATATGTGTGTGTGTGTGTATATATATATGTAAATGTTCCCTCACCCCCAATTATCCATTTAACATAGGGCATGCCACGGCTGCTTTATCCAGCCTTCTGTTGTTAAATCTGCAGTTGTCTCACTAATTTTTTGTTCCTATTTAAGTAATGCTGCAATGGACATCTTTGTTTCAATTAATTTTAACTTTCTTGTTTTAGGAAAGTTTTTGTTCATTTGTTTGTTTTTTAGAATAAATTGAAAGGAGTGAGATTACTGTGCCAAATCCCAAAGAATTTCCAGTAGGTACGGGGTAGAAAGGAGCCAGTTAGAGGAAGACACTGTAAGTGTCTCAGAGAGTCTCATCTAGAGAGAGAGGTGAGAAAGCCGGGAAGAAAGGAAAGGGTGGCTGAGGTGGGCAGCTCACCTGAGGCCAGGAGTTACAGACCAGCCTGGCCAACATGGTGAAAACTCGTCTCTACTAAAAATAGAAAAACTACCTAGGCATGGTGGAGCACTCCTATAATCCCAGCTACCAGGGAGGCTGAGGCAGGGGAATCGCTTGAACCTGGGAGGTGGAGGTTGCAGTGAGCTGAGATTGTGCCATTGCACTCCAGCCTGGGTGACAGAGTGAGCAGAATGAGACTGTCACAAAAAAAAAAGAGAGAGGGAGAGAGAGAAAGAAAGGGAGGAAGAAAGGGAGGGAGGGAGGGAAGGACGAAGGAAGGAGGGGGCTTCCTGGCAGGTCTCCATCCTCAGGTGCCACAGGCCTATGTCGGAGGCAGGGCAAGCTGTAGAAACCCCAGGAAGGATCTGCAGGGAACCTCTTTCCCTTTGTCAACCAACGTAATTTGGAAGCAGCTTTGAATTTGAGTCAGGCTAATCCGGAATGTGACTCCACACTCCTCCCCCTGAGAAGTCTGCAGATTTTCACTTCCTGCTGGAAGTTGTGGGCAGGGAAGGCATTGGATCTGGTCCAGGCACCCTGGGGAAAGCAAAGAGAGGGAAAAAAGGTGCCCAGGCAAAAGGAATGCTGCTAAATGATGAACGAGGATGCCTCCGCCATCATTCCAGAATCAGGTGGTATTTGCCAAAGCTCTGATTTCCCTCACCGTAAACCATAGGCAAGGGCACTGCTTGCGGTGTAGCCATTCCTTCTCCCGCCAAAATTGGGGGGGGGGTGCTGAGGGAGGAAAACAGGCCTGTACTGATCAAAATCACTAATAAGCCTCAAATCCCAACATCTCACATCACTAACAGCTTCATATCAGAGCTTGGCATTTATTTTCCTAATGGTTCAACTAGTTTGTGTAAGTGTAATTAAACAACTCAGTGAACTCTGCCTGTACTAGAAGGTCTTTTTGAAAGAAATGGAATACTTTAGATTAAGAGGAGGGGAGAAAGAAAAACGACAAAACAGCCACAAACCAGGCCACGTGATGAGATTTCCAGTTTTGCCATAATTTCATTCTCTGGAAATCCAGAGCTTTAGGAGGTGGATAATGCAGGGAATGTGAAAAGAAGCTCTTCTATGGTAACAAATGCAAAACTGAAAATCCACTTTAGCCACGTTTGAGCTCACATTGTTCCCACTTGTTTTTCCACCCATTATCATCTGTGTGCTTTTTCACCAGCTCAGGCTCTGTCCACAGTCAGCATCTTGCAGTTTAGATGTTCCTTTTTATTCTTTTGACTGCAGTAATAGTCCCAATATAAAGATGACTCCTTCCTTACCTCTACAATAACCTCAGCAAAATGGCAGAAAATATGTACAGATGTTAGTAAGCTGCAAATTTATTTGCAAAGAGAAAAATATAAGCCTGCACGGTCATTTTCAAAAACATGTAGAAGCCACATAATAATATTGACTCATCTGACATACATCTACATGTCTGTTTCTCTTAAGAAATCTAGACAAAAAAAAAAAACCTCCAGATGACCTTTGAGTAAAACCCACTATGTAACCTAGAAATGGTGCTGTAAGTGTTAACAATATATTTCCAAGTCACATTTCAGTACTTTTACACATCTGTAAAAATTTTTCATGTTTCATTGTCACTTTTAAACTCATTTAAAGGCCTTAAAAGTGTTCAGGAATTGTCTAAAAGCATGGTCTTCTTGCTCCAGGCAGAATACAGGAATTAAGAAAGTGATGAATGAAGAAAATGGACAGGAAGGATTTACAATTTATCCTGTAAACAAGATGCAACCTGCTGTGTGTTCTCTGAACATCACTTTGCCTTCGTGGCTGATTCACAAAAGTAAACCAACATCCAGGAGATGGGCTAGGATGCAACTGTAAATAAAGTCATAGTGGAACAAAAGCCTGGAAAAGAAGGAAGTAACCTCTGAGTAAAGGAAAAGGAAGGGGTATTGGAATTAGGGAACAATAGATTCGAGAGGCGATGCAGTCAACAGCGAGAAATGTTTAATATTACACAGATTGCAATTTTTCATGTGCAATGTCTCATTTGATTCTTACGACACTCTAGCAAATATTGTGGTATTCATTTTGTACATGGAGAAAATGAGACTTATTTTGATATAAACACATTCCAATAAGAGACTGGCCTAATATCACACAGCTAGGAAGTGGTAGAGCTGGAACCCAGATTCTGAATGTCTGATGACTGTTAGTGTTCTTTTCACACTTCCATCCTGCCTCAGGTAGAAACTTGAAGTTAGAACTGCTGTATTCTTTAAACGTGATGGGAATCCGGGATGAAACTCTCCGTTGAGCAAAGTAGAGGAAATAGGGAACAAAGAAAGCATCAATTTCTCCATGCTGGGCATGGACCAGTCAGTATAGTCAGAAATCAACAATCCTGCTAATTCCGAAGAACACGGGTCTCTGTTTGCTCAACTGCATCATCTGCTGGCAGGTAGCTTAGGCTGTGGTCAGTCCGCAGACTGACATACAATTGTCTTTAGTTTGCTTATGATATCTGACTTAGAGAATCCCATCCCTTTTGATAGCTTATTAATGAAGCCTGTGTGTGGGAGAGCCGTGAGAAAAGGCTTCTATTGGGGGTGAGGTGTACCAGGCTCCCAGGGAGGCATTGTCCCCAGACCCTGAGGGTAGGGCAGCAGTAGTGAGAGAGATCACTGTGCCTCTTCTCATCACAATTGATCCTCATGTTATTTCCTTTGCTTATTTGTTTTTATTTTTGAGGAAAATTAAATATAGTATATTATCCACCCTAGGCTAAATGATTTCAATGCCTCACCTTCTTCATTACTGTGTTTTCTCATCTTGAAATTACACTGGCTTTACAACTTGGGGCAAGCCACTTAACCTATCTGAAACTACATCCTACATCCCTCACAGGAGTATGCAGAAGTGTCTTCTACTGAAAATACATTTCTTTTTGCATTTGCGGGCACAGGCTAGGTTTCAAAGGATTTGAAATGGCTTCTCTTTTACAGTATCTGCTTCTGCTTTTACTTCTCAGAGTCGAAAACATGCAAGCAAAGTCCGACTGTATTACATGCTTCACCCCAGGGATGGAGGGTGTCCTGCCAAGAGGCTCCGGTCAGAAAATGTGAGTATCTGGTGCCATGTGATATCCTCAGATGATTTGTTCTGTGTACTGAGAACTTTGCAGGTGTAGGAATTGTAGTCTAGTCCAGATTCTTAGAAAAGCTGAGTGAGTAGAAATAGTTCTCATTAAATATTACAGATATTATAATATATAGAGAGTTTTTCTTTTTTCCTGCCAGAATTTGCCCATATAGTGTTGAAGGAGTTTCTGATGACATTGCACTGGGACCATAAACAGTGAGAATACACAGAGGTTGCAGGGCAGAGAGCAAGGCTGGGTGAGGGAGGCAGGACCACAACACGGTGAAGTATTAAGAAGACAGGACCTCAGGGGCAAATCTGTCAGAAATATTAGCTACCTCACTTTTTATATACTTCATTTTTCCTCTGGTGTGTAAAACAGAATGCCTTGTTTGTTAATTTATAATGAAGAGTGTGCATATCTTGCAAATAAAAATACCCAGGCTTCTTGATCCCTCTCTCTGAAGGAACATTTGCTTGGGAAGACAAATGACAATTATAAAGTCGCTTTGAGGGTGTCAAGTCAGAGCAAAGAGCTTATTTCAGCCAGGCCAAGGCAAAGGCTGATGAAATAAACATTCCTTCCTCCCAGCAGGGGTTACTTCTCCTAATGAGTAGAATATTCATATCCACCGGCTGCAGAGGCTCCTCCTGATACACACTGAGGATTAAACACAGAAATTCCTCACACTTTGAGTTAAGAGGAGGCTGCAGGCATAGAATTTACACCCCACACCATCCGTGGGCTTGTGATCTTGTTTTCTTTCTGCTGCCATGTAGATGACGGTTTTCTTTTCTCATTAAAAATTAATATACGATCGTTGAAGAAACTTTACAAAATCTTCACTTGTGTATTTTTCACAGGGGAAAAAAAGAGGGAGCAAGAGAACTGCCTGTGAGCAAAGGTTGTGAGCATCAGGGCTGGTGTTTTTAACAAATTCTAAGCATGCCTCTTGGTGTCACAAAATGAGCTGTTCATACACAGACTAATCTGGAACACTGTAGATCTGTCTTTACTGCCTTGGTGAAGCAGCCTTTAGAGCTTATTGGAAGCAAAAGATGTCATGAAAACTTTGCAAGCTGCTAAGAGCCGGGACTGAGGCTAGTTTTTTTTAGCCCTTAGCTGTAGGACCGTGGGCAAATAATTGATCTCTTGGAGCCCCGGTTTTCTCAATCAGGCAGGCCATAATCATCATATTTTACTTTCCTCACTGGACTATGGTGAACATTAAATGAAATGGTAGATAGGAGGTGTACTATGACTTGCCAAGCATCACATGCAAGCACTGAGGAAACAGATAAATAAGATGCAGTGTTGCCTTAAAGAAATTCATAATGTAGTATCAGAGATTGACACTGTATAAAGAGTAGCTATAATATCACAGCGTATGTGTTTATTAACATCTTGCACAAAGAACCATGAAGATAAAAGGCAAGTGGATCATGCCAAGGGGCTCTGGTCAGGGAAGGTGTTCCTGAAGAGCTGGCATTTGAGCTGGAGCTTGGGGGCATGAATGGATTTTACCAGATGGAGGCCGTAGGAGTGAGGGAGGAGGATACCAATTTCCTAGGCACATTCCTCTCAGAAAATCTTAAGTCATGGGACAGTTGGCCTACACCAGTTTTTATGTAACCTCGGAACCCTATGGCTACTGGAATCGTGCTTCCCATTGGGAGAGTGTCTATTAGCAGAAAGAATAGAATTCTTTTTTCACTTCTTGAAATTACCCAGCAATCAGATCTGAATCCCTTCATTTAATAGCCCTTTAGTGTCTTATGCTAATGGTCAGAGACAATGGGGTTCATGGCCACTTGACAATTAGCTATTTGTACACCGGTTATTTTCTGTCTGCTCACGTTGTAATAATGAATGTTGCACTTACATCTGAGCTCCTAGGGAAGGTTTACAGTGGCAAACAGAGATGACTGGACTCAAGCTAATGTTGTATTTGTAGAGACTCAAGATGGTCCTTGCCACTCTAGTCAGGTGCACAATCCCCTTTACTCAAGCTCTGGTGCTGCCAGTAACAGCAAGGACAGTTTACAGTGGGGAAGGTGTTTGGATTTCAGAGCAAGAAGCATCTGTTTGCATTCTTTATCAAAGGCCCCATGGAAAACTTTTTTCTCTGCTGTTTCCTGGGTTTTGAAAACCTTGATCTACCAATGATTTATTTATCAAATCATTTTTCTATAATTTATTGAGCATAATATAAAAGCAAACCAGTAAACAGAAAAAGCAATAAAATCATCACTTTTTGAAAGCAATAGTTGATGCTTTTGTTACACTGTGTGTACATTTATAGCTGAATATATGATTTCCGCTATGCATTTTGATCTATGGGACACAGCATGGAAGTCACCCCCAGTACTTCTCAGGAGCTTTAAGAGTGTATGTTGGTAATTATATGAATCAACTTTCTTTTGTACAGACTCATACCTAAGAATTGAGAGATTGAATATACAAAGATGTTGTCTGGAGAATAAGAAATGGTGTCTTAATTTTGGGCATTGAAGCCATTACTGAGTCTGGGGCCAGGGACCACTGCTGTTCTGGGTGAGTGGGTGCAATAGCTCACACCTGTAAACCCAGAACTTTGGGAGGCTGGCAAGAGGAATACTTGAGGCCAGGAGTTCAAGCCCAGCTTGGGCAACATAGTGAAACCCTGTGTCTACAATTTATTTTTTTTTAATTAGCCAGATGTGGTGGTGCATATCTGTAGCCCCCGCTCCTCGGGAGGCTGAGGCTGGAGGATTGCTTGAGTCTAGGAGTCAGAGGCTGCAGTGAGCTATGAATGTGCCACTGTACTCCAGTCTGGGCAACAGAGTGAGACACTGTCTCTAATAATAATAATAATAATATCTAATGTATAGATTTATCATAAGGCCCAACTGACATAAGTCATATTTGTTTAGTATTTTGTTTTTTTTTTTTTTTTTGAGACGGAGTCTCGCTGTGTCACCCAGGCTGGAGTGCAGTGGCCAGATCTCAGCTCACTGCAAGCTCCGCCTCCCGGGTTTACGCCATTCTCCTGCCTCAGCCTCCCGAGTAGCTGGGACTACAGGCGCCAGCCACCTCGCCCGGCTAGCTTTTTGTATTTTTTAGTAGAGACGGGGTTTCACCGTGTTAGCCAGGATGGTCTCGAACTCCTGACCTCGTGATCCGCCCGTCTCGTATTTTGTTTTCAAAGCACTTTCTGCATGCATTATTATTACTGATACTCTCTCCACTAGCACCCTGTATTCTCAGCAGGATATAACACTTTTTGATGGGGTTGTTTTTTTCTTGTAAATTTGTTTGAGTTCTTTGTGGGTTCTGGATATTAGCCCTTTGTCAGATGGGTAGTTTGCAAAAGTTTTCTCCCATTCTGTAGGTTGCCTGTTCACTCTGATGGTAGTTTCTTTTTATTGCGGCATTATTCATAGTAGCAAAGACTTGGAACCAACCCAAATGTCCATCAGTGACAGACTGGATTAAGAAAATGTTGCACATATACACCATGGAATACTATGTAGCCATAAAAAGGATGAGTTCATGTCCTTTGTAGAGACATGGATGCAGCTGGAAACCATCATTCTCAACAAACTGTCCCAAGAACAGAAAACCAAACACCACATGTTCTCACTCATAGGTGGGAATTGAACACTGAGAACACTTGGATACAGGAAGGGGAGCATCACACACTGGGGCCTATTGTAGGGAGGGGGTGGGGGAGAGGGATAGCATTAGGAGATATACCTAATGTAAATGACGAGTTAATGGGTGCAGCACACCAACATGGCACATGTATACATATGTAACAAACCTGCACGTTGTGCACATGTACCCTAGAACATAAAGTATAATAAAAAAAGAAAAAAAAAGAAGGCTGTAACACTTTATTCTGCTTGCCTCTCAGTTCCTTCTCAGCTTCTCTGCTCCCAGGGGCTGTGACAGGTTTGCATCCCCATGTTAACTGATTGAGAAGAACATTCACATCTGCCCTGAATACCACTAGTGCTGGCTTCTGTAAACACAGAAAATTTGTTCCTGATTTCCCACATCCTGACCACATATGACCCCTGCTCCCACCCCATTCATAGGAACTCAAAATTTACTTACAAATGCAGCAAAGAGCCTATTATTACTTCTAAGGTCTATTGTTGCAATTTCTACTTCAGCCATTTGGCTTTTGCTGTTGTTGTTGTTTTAAACACCTACATTCATTTCTATCTTCTGTTTGGACATTGTCAGCTGTTTAAATGTTCTCTTCCCGTGCTTTTCTCTTTAGAATCCTTACTTGGATCTTACATTTCTTTTCCCCTGGAAGACATTTTTCCCTTGGGGCCACAGAGTAAAATTAAATGAGAAATAAATTGTTATAGTCAATTGCCTTGGAGAAATTTTCAGTCATCCCTCGAGCGTTAGAGACAGAAAGGACTTCAGTGTTCACGCAGTCTATTGAGACTCTCAGTTTTTCACCCTTTTATTATGTTCTCACCCATGGGTCAGATGCTTTGGGAAAAAATGATCTGTTTGGGAAATAGCACTTTTAAGTAAAAAAGGTGATTTAGTTTTACCTAGGCTTTTTTTTGTTTTGTTTTTTGATACTTTGATTTTTGCAAAATGTAAGTAACTGCTGACCAAAACCGCATGTCAGTATTAAGTAAACAGTATTTTTATGTGGAGTTAAGATAATTCCTTCTAAACACAGAGAAGCTTGGCATTTGGTTAGTGTCATCAGGGTTATTACTCTTAACATACGGGCTTTCCTTTAGATCTGAAATATTCTGTAGCTTGAGAAGCTGAGTGTCACTTTCACAAATCCCTAAACATCCTAGAGTCTAGCTGGGGAGGAATCAATCTAATCTAAACCCTTCTTATTACAAAGGTGAAAATAAAGGAGTACCATGACTTGCCCAAAGTGGTCAGACCTGAGATTAAAATCCTGCTTCCCTAAATGCTATTCCTAGTCTTTCCCCATATATCCTGAAGTGGTATCTTATTTTTCAGCATTGTAACCATTACTGGGTCTGAAGCCAGGGAGCATTGCTGTTCTGGGCAGGGTCAAAATAGTGGCTGGCTTTTATCAGGCACTTTCCACACATGTTCTAAATGCTTTACATATATGAGTGATTTTCATCTTCACAAGCCCTGGAGAAGGCAGGAGTTGTCACTGTCCCCATTTAGCAGAGAAGCCAATAGTGAGATTAAGTAACTGACTGTGATCACCCAGCTGGTACTTGACAGTACTGGCTGGAAAAGTAGAAAACAAAAGGAGATTTACTCGTATACTGTAATCCGGCTCCACAACGTCCCATGTCCCATCGTAAGAAGGTAATGAGCATCTGCAAAACGCTGGGGGACATGGACACCTTCCCCAGCACAGATCAGGATCTAGTGGGGGAGTCAGATGTGTAGACCATGTATCTCGATGCAGTGTGATAAGTGCTACCATAAGCATATGCCTGGGTGTGGTGAAGGGTTCCTGGCCTCTCCTGATAGGATGGGGCTGGATAAGGTTTCCTGGAGAAAGTGACACTGAACCACTTCTTAAAGGATAGATTTGGGTGAGCTAAATAAAAAAGAATGGGATAGGACCCTTTGGAGGGTGCAGTCAGCATCGGTAATGTCTTCAGGGAAACAGACTCAGAGGTATTTCTTGAGTATGAAGTTCTAGCACTGTTGGCTACCTAGGGCTGTTGTAACAAATTGCCACAAACTGGGTGGTTTCAACAAAGAGCATTTATTCTCTGGTGGTTCTGGTGGCTATAAGTGTGAAATTGAGGCATGGGCAGGGTCTTCCTCTGGAGAGTCTGACTGAGAATCTCTTCCTTGCCTCTCTAATAGATGCTGGCAGTTGCTGAATTTGTAATGGTACCACATAAACCTCTGCCTCTGTCTATCTTTTCATTTTTGTTTTTTATTTTTAGAGATGGGGTCTTGCTCTGTTATCCAGGCTGGAATGCAGTGGCACAATTATAGCTCACTGCAGCCTTGAACTCCCAGGCTCAAGGGATCCTCTAGTCTTAGCCTCCCAAGTAGATGGGATTGCAGGTGTGCACCACCACACCTGGCTAATTAAAAAAAAAAATTTATAGAGATGGGATCTTGCTGTTTCCCAGGTTGGTCTTGAATTCCTGGCTTTGAGTGATCCTCCCACTTCAGCTTCTCAAAGTGTTGGGATTATAGGCATGAACCACCACACCTGGACTTCTTCTCTGTGTGTATCTCTGTGTGTTCTCTCTTCTTCTTATAAGGGCACCAATAATTGGATTTATGGCCCAGTATAATCCAATATGACATTTCTTAACTACTTACATGTGCAAGACCCTATTTCCAAATAACATTGCGTGTCCTAGGTTGATGCGAATTTGGAGGGGGACATTATTCACTCAGTACTATGGCAGAGGTGGGAGTCGAGGTTGGGATGGTAGGACATTGTGCATAACATTGACATTTACTTTGTCAAATGTCCTCCTGTCTTCTCAAATGGTCTGCTGCTGACTTCATGGTCAGTTCTCAAAGAGAAATGCATTTACCAATAAGTGCCACGTGTTTTGGGTCCAGCTTACATAGTACCCAGCATTGAGAGTTAGAGTGGAGATTCTATCCCCGTTCTGCTATGCATGAGTTTCACAACTTTGCTTTAGACTTTCTAAAACTCAATTACCATGGTAATAATCAAGGAATAGATTTGCTGTCCTGTCTGGCTCTCAGAATTGTTAAGGGACTCAAGATAAAATCATGTTTGTGAAGGTGCATGGTAAATTGTAAAGTGTGTGTCAAGTGTTCTGTTGTGGAATTTTTTCTTCTTTCTTGTGGATTATCTCCTCATCTACGAGCCCCCTCATAATCAATTAATCAATCAGCCAATTTCTACTGAGCTTCTACTATGTACAGAGTACAGAGCCACATACTGTCAAGGACACAGAAAAAGGTTGAAATGTGGAGTTCATCAGGTTGTTGGAGAGAAAAATCATACAGAAAGCAATTTAAAAACAATCAAGGGCTAATTTGTGTGGCCCTGCCTCTAATGAAATTGATGATCAGAGAAGTGTTTTTTTGGTGGGAGCTGGAGTGCTTAACAATGGCTTCCCCAAGGCAGATGCTTTAGAAGGCTCTGGAAGATTTGTACCGTGATGGGGTACCTGTTCTTGGCAGAGCTGCCTGCTGTGCAAAGCCTTAGAGGTAACAGTGAGGAAGGCCTGTGGGAGACGTGGTTAGGCAGAGACTTGCAGGGTCCCTTCAAACTGACTTTCATTCAATATTTACTTAGAAAGATGCTTTGAAAAATTAGCAATGCATATAGTTGTTTTATATGCAAAATAAGGAATCAAGTCCATAACCCAGTTATAACATTAAAACTTGTTTGGAATTGGATCTCTTGTGGAGAGCTATAGTTACGCACATTTGGCCGAGATAGAGATTATGTTCGTGGATATAATTATGAAGTACTATGTGACATATGTTTAAAATTTCCCTTTATTGCCTTTTGTTATAGCAAATTATCCCCTCACTGCCCCGCCGCCCCGGCCTGCCCTCACCTTTCATTCTTCCTTCTTTTCTCTTCTTCAGCCTCTTTTTGTTAATTTCCGAACCAGAAATTTCTTGGGAGGACAATTAAAGGTTTGTAATGTAGGTAACACAAATCCCTCATTTTTAGGAAAACACATGCATTATCGGGTTCAAGACTGTAGCTGACTGTAACTGTCAATTCCATGTTGGCCAAGCCCTGGGTTGGTGATGAAATCTGCAGTAGCCCTATGCAACTTGCATGTGCATGGTGCAAAAGCACGAGGGAGAGAGAGAGAGATAGCGAGAGACCATGACAGAGAGAGAGAGAGAGAGACCATGAGAGAGAGACAGACAGAGAGAAAGAGAGAGAGAGAGGAGATCTTTGTGGTCAGAAAGTTCCCTCGACCATGAACCAAGTCAGCTTTGCCAGAAGCAAGAACCATTCAGAGTTAGTCAGTGGAAACTTGGCTTAACAGGCATTTTTTTTTTCTGACTTCTTTCAGTGCAGATTTTGTACTGCTTTTAGTTAGGTGACCTAAGATGCTGTTTAGCTCTCCTACCCTCTAATCTGGTTCTGGTGAGGGTGCTATGAAGCAGGGCTAGAGCCTGGGGTATGTTTGGGGAGGGATGGAGACTGGGTTGGCCAGTAGGAGGGGCTGGGTGCCTGAGGGCAGGTGGAAGATTTGCAGAAGCAAGTGTATGCCAACCTACAGATGTTTCCAAAGGGTCAAATAAAAGAAAAAAAATCAGGACTTAGGTAAGGACTGATAGTATATGGAAGTCTGTTGCAATAGGGGGAATGTTCCAACTACTTGGAGAAGTAGAGCACAGCTAGAAAGAGCTGGGGCTTGGAGAGTCAAGTGAGTAGGTGCTGTGAGTGAGCAACTAGACAGGAGTGTTTCTCTGCATATGTAGTCAGTAGATTATAGGGAAAGGCTGTTGGCAGTAGTGGTGTCTTGTCTGCATTCCTGTATACGTTCTCAGTGCTCGCACAAGCATTAGAGTGGGACAAAGTTCAGGGACCGTGGGAAAGCAGAGAAGACTGACCAAAGTTTGGTCAGGCTGCATTAGTGGGCATGTTGTCCAGATTTGTTAGTGGGGACAAATAGTTCAGTTAATTATTTATAAGCTGAAGAATGGGAATTGGGAGATTTTGTGTCTGGCCTTGTCAATAGGTAAATAAGATGATCATCCACACGTTTTATCTAACTCTTTTGGGGAAAAGTTGGTCTTTGCAATAAGCCCTTTCCTGGAACAGAAAAGGATGGGAGATTGAAAAGAAACTATTCCTGTTTTCCAGGAGCAGGAGCTCATATTTTTCCAGGACCTCAGCTAAAGTTCAACATTGTCATGTGGGTGGAGCACGACCAAGACAGTCAACCCTTGTCTTAGTTGGCCTGTGCTGCTATAACAAAAAACCCATAGCCTAGGTGACTTAAACATTAAAAAGGTAATTCTCACAGTTCTGGGGAGTCCGAGATCAAGTTGACAGCCGATTCAGTTTCTGGCGAGGGTTCTCATCCTGCTTTGCAGATGAACATCTTAATTCAGTTCATGTGGCATATGGCACAGCAACAGAGATCACCTCTCTGTGTCTCTTTTTACAAGGGTGCTAATCCCATTCACAAGGGCTCCACTCCAATGACCTAGTCATATCTCAAAGGTAATACTATCTTATGACCTCTACATACGATCGTACTGGGGATTGGGTCTTCAATATACGAATTTAGTAACCATAGATTCTAGACTGGCTTTTCTCCTTTTTTTTTTTTTTTTTTTTTGAGACGGAGTCTCATTCTGTCACCCAAGCTAGAGTACAGTAGCTCACTGCAACCTCCACCTCCCGGGTTCAAGTGATTCTCCTGCCTCAGCCTCCTGAGTAGCTGGGATTACAGGCACGCACCGCCATGCCCAGCTAATTTTTGTAATTTTAGTAGAGACGGGATTCCACGATGTTGGTCAGGCTGGTCTCAAACTCCTGAACTCATGATCCACCCACTCTGGCCTCCCAAAGGGCTGGGATTACAGGCGTGATCCACTGCACCTGGCCTAGACTGGCTTTTCTCAGATACCGTTCCAAAGGGCTGATATAATACAATTATGATTGCAATAGCATTATGCATGTTTCTTTTCTCCAGTAGGTGATTAGAAAGCATTACTTATTCTCTGTTTCATTTTCTTTGAATGTCTAGCATCCTTTGCATTGTTCTGTCTTTAACCAGGGGAGACAGTTCTCTCAGCAAGTTTGTGTCTCTGCTTTGCTGTGCACTTATGCTAGGGAGCACTGTCACCATCCAAATCTCAAGGGTCAAAATCCTATTTATTCCCAAGCTCCGTTTTTCTTTGCTTCCTTCTAGAGACCACCGGGTATTCAGATTTGCTTGTTCTTTCTATTTAGTATTTTTTTCATAATAGTATTTTTTTGGATGTTCACACAAATGGAAAAGACCACAGACAGAATTTTAAATTAGACATTGCCACTTACAGAAAATCTATATTCAGAGAAGGAATGGTTGGGGACCCTTAGTAACTAAAATCTGGTGATGACCACACCATAGTTCTTTAATACATCAACACAGGAATTGTTGCTCTGTTTATTTTTTGAAAGGGATGTTGATAACATACATTTGAAAGGAGTCATGTTGACTAATGGAAAAACATTACAGATTGTCATTTCACTGAGTCTACCAGCTTTCTCTTACGACTGATCTGGAGTGGTGACTGTGGAGGGACTGGCTTCATGACAAGAAGAGAAAGGGAGTACAATGAAGTCTTCCTCCCATTTCTGTCCTTCAGTTGTTCAGAGTATTAGGGTTCTCTAGAGGGATGGAACTAATAGGATAGATGTATATAGAAACAAGAGCTTATTAAGGAATATTGACTCACACGCTCACAAGGTGAGATCGAACAATAGACTACCTGCAAGCTGTCTATTGGGACAAAGAAGTCAGTCTGAGTTCTGAGACCTCAAAAGTAGAGAAGCCGACAGTGCAGCCTTCAGTCTGTAGTCGAAGGTCCAGCAGTCCCAAAGCTGAAGAACTTGGAGTCTGATGTTCTAGGGCAGGAAGGATCGAGCATGGGAGAAAGATGGAGGCTGGGAGACTCAGCCAATCTGGTCTTCTCACTTTCTTCTGTCCGCTTTTATTCTGGCCACACTGGCAGCTGATTAGATGGTACCCACTGGGTCTGCCTCTCCCAGTTCACTGACTCAAATGTTAACCTCCTTTGGCAACACCCTCACAGACACACCCAGGAACAATACTTTGCATCCTTCAATCTGATCAAGTTGACACCCAATATCAACCATCGCAAGAGGTAATTCATTGCCCTTCCAAGGATATTTGATGGATACATAAATAAATATATTATTTTCCTATATTTTACTTAAAGTATGGTACAGTATATGTACCATTTTACCTTTTCTTTTTTTCTTTTGAGATGGAGTCCTGCTCTGTTGCCCAGGCTGGAGTGCAGTAGTGCAATCTCGGCTCACTGCAACCTCCATCCCCCTGGTTCAAGCGATTCTCCTGTCTCAGCCTCCTGAGTAGCTGGGACTACCGGCACCTGCCATCATGGCTGGCTAATTTTTTGTATTTTTACACATCATGGAGGTCATTTGGCATGAGGAAAAAAGTGTTTGTGTGCATGTGTGTGTGTATGTGTGTACAGTGGATGCTCATTATTTACGGATTCCATATGTGCAGATTCGCCTACTCATTGAACTTTATTTGTAACCTCTTGTCAGTACTGGCACACGTTTGTAGTCATTCACAGCCACGGGCAGAGTAGTGAAAAGTTTGAGTCTCCCAAAGCGCATGTTTCCAGCTGAGGTCAAACCAGGTAAGTCTCTGCCTTCCTGCTTCAGCTTCCATACTGTGAACAAGTGTCCTCCTCACAGTCTGTTTAGAGCCGTGCTTGTTACCTTTTTGTGCTTTTTGTTGTCAATTTCACTGTTTAAAATGGCCTCCAAACACAATGCTGAAGTGCTGCACTGCGTTCTGAAACACAAGAGGGCTGTGAGGTGCTTCAGGGAGAAAAGACATGCATTAAATAAGCTTCCTTCAGGCAGAGTGACAGTGCTGCTGGCCGTGAGCTTAGTGTTAACAATCAGCAATGTATATTAAATAATGTGTCTCTTAATAGAAACGTACATAAAATGAGGTTACATATTGATCAGTTGAAAATGTTGTAAACAGAGGCTCACAGGAAGCTAATCTTGTATTTTCTTTAGGAGCAATGGTTCAGTATTTGCTAATTCAGTGTTCATAGCAACTTTATAGAACAGAACTACTGCAAATAATAAGAATCGGGCACACACACACACACACACATATAAACATAAACCCTAACAGATGCTGAGTATTTCATTGTATGAATATCCCATAATTTATGTAGTCTCCTACTTACGGACATTTGGATTTTTCCTACACTTACTATTACAAAGAATGCCATGATGAATAAATGTGTGTATCTCTTCTTCAGGTATACAAGTATACATATATAATAATGTTTCCTAGATGTGAAATTGCTGGGTGAAACCATGTGTGCATTTGTAATTTTGATAGGTATTGCTCTGTTTCTCCATGGAAGCTGTATTCATCTACACTGTCTAGGGCTGCCAGCACCCACTGTCTCCTGGAGCACCTTTCTCCACAAACCTGGTGGAAGAATGGAACACAGACTTTGGACTTGTCTTTGTGTTTTTTAAGACAAATACACAGAACTTGATGTTTGAGAGTCTGCTCTGTATGCCAGAGGCATGAGAGTAACTTTAAGCATCCAGATACTTTTTATCTTTCCCCACTCAAAGTACCCCTGGTGAGAGGAGAGTGAAGCAATAATGTTTAAGGTCCCAAGGAGAGAATCAATGTGTATGTGTATGAGTTCCCTTTATTTGGGTCTCTTCAGGGTAATTTGCAACATCTATAGTCCAGTAAGGGACAGGCCTGCTGTTCCCACCTGGAAGACTTGAAGAGCAATTAGAAAATCAATAGATGTGATTTAGTATTTACTCATGTGCCTCACTGGCTCAGGTCAGGAGTCAGAAAATAACCACTGGCCAAATTCAGCCACTGCCTGTTTTTGTGTGGTCTGTAAGCTAGGAATAATTTTAAAATTTTTTAATGTTTGAAAAAAATCAAAAGAAGGGTGTATCATGATACATAAAAATTACATAAAATTCAGGCTGGGCGCAGTGTTTCACACCTGTAATTCCAGCACTTTGGGAGGCCAAGGCGGGCAGATCACTTGAGTCCAGGTGTTCGAGACCGGCCTGGACAACATAGAGAAACCCTGTCTCTACCAAAAAATTCAAAAATTAGACGGGCATGGTGGTGCATGCCTGTAGTCCCAGCTTCCTGGGAGGCTGAGGTGGGAGGATCACTTGAACCAAGGAGGCGGAGGTTGCAGTGAACCAAGATGATGCCATTGCACTCCAGCCTGGGTGACAGAGTGGGACCTTGTCTCAAAAAAAAAGTCACAGGACATTCAAATATTAAGATTCATAAATAGAAAGTCTTACTGGAACACAGCCACACTCATCCCTTTATGTATTATCCACAGCTGCTTTCATGCCACAAGGGGAGAATTGAGTAGTTGCAACAGAGATGATATATCGCAGAAGGCCTAAGATATTTACTGTGGCCCTTTACAGAAGATGTTTGCTGCCTGTTGAAACTCTAAAGGTGCCTTTTCTTCTGTCCCTTATCAGACTTTCAGTTCGTGGCTGTTAGGTTGAAGGTTTCGCCTAAGAGAGAAGCACCATTTCAAACCCCCAAGTTTCCATTTGCATTGTTGCTCTTTGGCTTTGTTTCTTTTCATACAGAAAGTTGGAAATTTGTGAACCTATGATGTGGAAACAATGAGGACAGCTTGTTTCTGTTTCTTTCTTTTTTTCTTTTCTCTCTCTTTCCTTCTTTACTTTTCTTTCTTTTCCTCCTTTCAAGATAGGGTCACTCTCTGTTGCCCAGGCTGGATGGAGTACAGTAGCATAATCATAGCTTATGATCTCAAGTGATCCTCCCACCTGAGTCTCCAAAATAGCCAGACCACAGGCATGTATCACCCAGCTAATTTTTAAATTTTTAAAAAAAATTTGGTTAAGACAAGGTCTCACTATGTTGCCCAGGCTGGTCTTGAACCTCTGACCTCAAACAATTCTCCTTGGCTTGGTCTCTGAAAGTGCTGGGATTATAGGCAACAGTCGGCCCGCCTGGTCATTTTATGCCATCTGTCCTCTGAGCCAAATTATGGTAACCCAAATTCCTGAGTTTTCTAGGACAGCCCAGATTTAATATGTTCTTTCTTGTCAATACAAATCACCTCACCAAACTATACCCCCAGATGGAATAAAAAATTTTTGTTATACAGGTACAAATACACAAATAATAATTTAGATGAAAAAAATAGTAGAACTCGTCACTGATGGAAACATATGGCATATTGCTTCAGATACACATGATTTTCTCGGCCTGAGACCAATTCTCTAGCTTGGGACTCTGCTTCTGAAACTCATTTATACTGAGATATATATCATAGTTATTACTTCTGCCTGGAATCTGATACAGAGGAGAGGAAAGAAGGATTCCTTGAAAAGACAGCTGTGGAAATAATTGTTTTCCCTTGTGGAGATAGAGCAATGGGTCTCTGATCATTGGAAAGCCTGGTAGCCCCCTCCTGTACTCTAACTCCACTGTTTTGTTGTTAACATATCATTGCATATACTCTCTTGTACTCTCTTGCTTGTTTGCACGCTACTTGTTAAACCTTTTTTTTTTTTTTTTTTTTGATGGAGTCTTGCTCTGTTGCCAGGCTGGAGTGCAGTGGCATGATCTCAGCTCACTGCAAGTTCTGCCTCCTGGGTTCAAGCAATTCTCCTTCCTCAGCCTCTCGAGTAGCTGAGACTATAGGCGTGCGCCACCATGTCCAGCTAATTTTTGTATTTTTGGTAGAGACAGAGTTTCACCATGTTGGCCAGGATGGTCTCTATCTCTTCACCTTGTGATCTGCCCACCTCAGTCTCCCGAAACACTGGGATTATAGACATGAGCCACCGTGCCCAGCCTAAACCTTTTAATTATCACACCCTATGCTAAACACTTGACAGAAATTTCATTTGAACTTTATAAATATGAGTAAGAATCTTCATCACCTCTGTTGAAAAACATGTGGAGGGAGCTTAAGTCAAGAATCTTATCCAAAGTTATACACCTTGTAGGCGATACAGCCAAGATTCAAACTCAATACTGTTTGGCTCTAGAACCTGAGGTCTGTATTATCATGTGATCTTCAGTCATTGATTTTTTCATTTAGAAAATATTAATTACTTGCCTACCAAGAGTCAGGCAGTGTGCTGATTGCTGGGAATTTCATGGTGAATGAAACAGAGGCAGTTTCTGTTTACAGAACTTAGAAGGATAGTGGTGGGGGGGAATGGATGTTAATTTTTAAAAATCATACAAATATTTAAATAAAGAAATGTAATGGAAAAGCTTAGATTAAAGAAATCCACAAAGTCTTTGGAATCAGGGAAGGGCTTTCCTGAATACGTGATGCTTGAGCTGTGTCTGGAAGTTGATTACTGATTAACTAAGCAGAGAAGTGTATGTTTGGCGGTAATGGTGGGGAAGGGTGTGGTGTGATAATTCCAGGTAGAATAAATAGCATGTGCAAAGGCCCTAAGGTCTGAGAGAACATGGTCTTTGGAAGGAGTAAGAAGCAAATCATAAAAAAGAATGAGTTCATGTCCTTTGCAGGGACATGGATGAAGCTGGAAACCATCATTCTCAGCAAACTAACACAGGAACAGAAAAACAAACACTGCATGTTCTCACTCATAATTGGGAGTTGAACAATGAGAACACATGGACAGAGTGGGGAGAACATCACACACCGGGGCCTGTTGGGGGGTGGGGGACAAGGGGAGGAAGAGCTTTAGGACAAATACCTAATGCATGTGGGGCTTAAAACCTCAATGACAGGTTGATAGGTGCAGCAAACCACTATGGCACATTTTTACCTATGTAACAAACCTTTACATTCTGCACATGTATTCCAGAACTTGAAGTAAAATTTAAAAAAAGAAGACAGCCAGCATGAGCATAGCTGGTATCTGGAGACAGAAGCAGGTAGTGATGGGAGATGCAGCGTGGACTCGGAAGAAGAGCTGAGGGGAGCTGTCGAGTATCAGCCTTGCGAGAGTCCACTGAATCAGTGTGGCCTTGGGTGAGGCTGATGGCAGAAGTGAAAAATGAGATACTGATAGATTTGGAGGATACCTGAGTAGGTAAAAATGGATGAATGGGACAATTAGTGTGAGAGCAAAGGAGGTTTCCAGATGACTTCCAGGCTGAGAACTGGAAGGTTGCTGTCCCGTCCTGCAGTCACAGGGATGCTGATCTTTAAGGCCATGACTGTAGAAAGCGGGAAGACCTGAGAAGCAGGGAGGATGTGAGGAAAAACCTGTTCTCCAGGTTATTCCAGGTTCTTCAGGTGGAGCAGGAGTGAAGTTACATGAAGGTGCAGTTTGCTTCCAGTCAAGGGAGTAGTGGGCAGCCTGGTAGAAGCAACTGAGCAAACTCTTGTTCTCAGAGCTTCCTTTCAGCCAAGTCTTTCTCCTTCTCTGATGACAAGAGGAGTAGGGGGAAGGAGGAGAAGTCAGGGCAAGCCCAGTGGCAGAGGGACACAGGGACACAGGCTAGAGGCACCCTGCAGGTGTGCTGATACCCAAAGCCAGGAGAGTGGGCTGGGTTCCAGGTAGGTGCCAAGTGAGAGGGCACTCTGGTGTCACAAAGTAGGGCAGCAGAAGGTTGCCTGGAGGGCTTCCTGGGGGAATGCGGATGTCAGCAGCGATTTGATATGTGCTTCTAGTAGGAGGACTGCGGTTACTTAAACAGCTGGTAGAACTCAGGTGTGGTCTTGGGATCTCAGTCCCAGTAACTCCTGGAAGGTCCATGCTGTTCTTCCTTAAATGTAAAAGGCAGAGATGGGAAGACCCAGAGAGCACAGTGCTAGACTTTAGGAGGGCAGGGGTCTTTCCTTATGCATCTTTGCATCCTTAGCATTTTGCACAGAAGGGGTTGAGGTCCATATTTTCATAATACTGCCCTGTTTTTTTTTTCTCTGAGACAATTATAATTTTAAAAATTATTTTAATTAAAACCTGTCATTTGTATAGAAAGTCTTACAGAGCAACAGAATTGCATCTGGTTTTCATTGTACACCTGTCGAAGTCGTCCTCATCTTCTGTAGCCGCCCTCTTACTGGCTGTCTCTGTTGGTCATCACTGCCCTAAGCTTGACCTTATTTCATATCAGGCCCATTAGTGCAGGGGTTGATGTTACAGTTTGGATATTTGCCCCACCCAAATCTCACACTGAAATGTAATTCCCAGTGTTGGAAGTGGGACCTGGTGGGAGGTGATTGGATCATGGGGATGGATTTCTTACGGGTGGTTTAGAACGGTTTATCTAATTAATGGTTTATCATGAGGACTGTACCATCCCCTTGGTGCTTTCCTCATGAGAGTGAGTGAGTTCTTATGAGATCTTATTGTTAACTGTGTGGCACCGTCTCCCTACATCTCTTGCTCCCACTCCTGCCATGTGAGACACCTACTTCTTCTTCTGCCATGATTGGAAGCTTCCCAAGGCCTCACCAGAAGCAGATGCTGGCACCATGCTTCCTGAATAGCCTGTAGAACCATGACCCAATTAAATCTCTTTTCTTGTAAATTACCCAATCTCAGGTATTTATTTATAGCAAGGCAAGAGTGGCTTAGTAAAGTTGATTTGCAGCTAGCAGAGGTACATGTCCTTCCCAGATTCAATCTATGTGTCAGCCATAAGAGAGAAGGAGTGTGTTCCTCAGGAAGTTCTTCTCTGAAGGACATTGTGGCCATGCCTCGGGGGTGAAAGGATTGATCATACATATTGCATGACCCTTTGTCATGGAAGAGTGTAAGCTACATCCTTTAGCGGTGTCTTTCCCTTCATACACTTCCCTTCCCATAAATGGGCCCTTGAAAATGAGCCCAAATCTATTTTTGTTTAGGTTAGTTTGAATAAAAGAAATCTGGTGGCAACAGACTGCAAAAGAGAGTGATTATTTTATACCACAATCACTCTCTAACTTCAGTTCTGCAATCTTAATTTTCCATGCTGGTGTTTGTTTTTGGGGGCCCTGCTGGGGTGCACAGGAATCTCCAAATATGGTCTCATGGCCCACCTGGGTGTGGCAGCTGGGTTCTTCTTTCCTTTCCGCTCTGTTTCTTTTTTTCAGGTGTCTGATTCTCCAGTATATCTTTCCTGACCCCATTTTTCCCCTGAGAGATGGATTTCTTTGGTTAACGTGCTAGAATTCCACAAAACATGTTTATTTTTCTCATAAATCTCAACTCTTTCCTGAAAATTTGTATCATTTGCTTTTAATAAAATTCCTTTCCTTCTATGTCTGGGTCCATTTGTCTTCATCTCTTGCTGGGGTATAGGGAGGGGTCCGGGAGGATCTTGCCTCTTTGCCGTCCTTTGTCCTACATAGCACCATGAGTCTTCACTCTCATATGGCTCTCATCAGTCACTCTTGCTGTCTTCCCATTAGGTGATCCCCTGTGACCATTCTGTTTCTCTTTAGTAACCTCTGGGCATTCCTCATGCCCAGAATATTATTCTTGCAGAACGAAGTCTGTTTCCTTCACTACATTGTGGCTTGTGACTGTTTGGCTTTGTTTAGGTTGATGTGTTCTTTTAGGATCATATACAGTTTTTTCTTTTTGCCTTACAATCAGCCAAGGGTTGTGACATTAAAATACAAGATACATTTATAACTTCATGTGACCTGGATTTGGTGCAGGTCATGCTGAGACAATGATGAATGTCTCCTGATCAACACCAGAAAACCTTGCAGAAAATACATTTAAAAATAGGAGTGATGTACTGAGTTCTACTAATTTGCAGTAAATTATCTTTTTGGACCTAGGTCTGGCAAACCCCTCCTGTGCACCTGCCCTGTGTCACAGGTTGCACTGGGAACTCTGCATATGTTATCTTACATAATTTTCTGAAAATTCTATCATGTAAGCATTACTGTGTGCATTTTGCAAATGATCTAAGGAAGGGGCAGAGGGCAGTGGAAGTAGAGATCAGATCAAAACTTAGGTCACCTAAATCTAGCACCTTTTTTATCTTGTCACCTCCCTGTGGCCGCCTTTGATGCATAGCATTTCTTTATTTTTAAGAACATAACTTTCACTCACTCCTGACTCAACGATTTCATTTATAAGTGACCTTAGTAGTCCCAGGGTCCTGTAGATTTTTTTTTTTTATGAGAGTAGCTCAAGGAATTCTTCCCTTCAAAGCCTGAGGTGGGTGGAGCAGTGTTCACAGGGTCATCCCAACTTTGTTCTTTTTTCCCCAGATGCCTGCTGAGAGTTGGTGACTTGCAGACTTGTTGAAAATCTGAGGGGTCAGATAATGTGATGTCACTAATTTGGCATCATGTAAAGGAGAGGGCATAGGCTTTGAAAACTCCCCTGGGATCAAATCAGGCCTCCAGTTCCTGCTAGCTGAATGACCTCAGTCAATTTCCTTAATTTTTATTAGGTTTAGTTTCTTCATCTAAAAATTTTAAAGAATAAATATGATAATCTAAGCTTAAAGCAGGGAGTACAAGACTTGGTGAGAGACAGGTGCTCATTAACTATTACATCTTTCTCCTTTCCAATGGATCATATGATGCTGAACCTCTTTCTGATTGGATGTTTGATACTGTATTAGTCTGCTCTCATGCTGCTAATAAGGACATACCTGAGACTGGGTAATTTATAAAGGGAAGAGGTTTAATGGACTCACAGTTCCACATGGCTGGGGAGGCATCACAATCATGGCAGAAGATGATGGGCATATCTTACATGGTGGCAGACAAGAGACAATGAGAATCAAGTGAAAAGGGTTATCCCTTATAAAACCATCAGGTCTCATGAGACTTAATGCACTATCACGAGAACAGCATTGGGGGAACTGCCCCATAATTCAATTCTCTCCCACTAGGTCCCTCCTGTAATGCGTGGGAATTATGGGAGCGACCATTCAAGTTGAGATTTAGGTGGAGACACAGCCAAACCATATCTGATAGGGAGTAACTGAAACCAACAACAAAAGACTGATTAGAATGAGCTAGTGAGTCTGTATTCCAAGACCAAATGCTGCTTAGACAGGCATTTCTTAAAAAAAAAAAAGCTCTAAGTAATTGTCAAGGAATTAGAAAAACAGAGAGAAAATAGTACTGTGTTCAATACCATTCTTGTTTTAAAGAAGCTAAACGAATACAAAGAGTAAAAAATATGGTGTTGGCATTTGCACATCGGGGCTTTGCTTGGAGAAACATATCTTGTCATTACTTGGCCGTGATCCAGCCCCAATATTTAAGTCTAGCCAGAAGAGAGTTAAGATATTTTGAACAGCTCTAGATGACAGCACACACAGCCCTGAGCTGTGCGCATGGAGCAGCTGGTTGTGTTCCCCTCCCTTCTGCTCATGGGTGGTGTTATTCAGTCATGGCACAGTGACTTTAATAGATATTAAAAATGAGGCTATTTGAGCATGTCATTCTCAAAGCCCCATTGAAACGCTATATGGCAGCATATGTGACTGAACATGGTACAAGGCCATTACCTGCCTGCAACAGGAACCATTCCTTTTGATCTGTGACTCTGTATAGCAAAATAGTTTTGTAATCATGTATAATTTGTCTATTAGCTTTGTCTTTATGCCAAGCATAGTTAAAATAAAAATCGTGTGGAAAAGATTATTTTTATTGTGAATTCCTGATGGAAAAAGGCATTTTCTTTCAAAGTTATTATCTTGGTTTTACAGCTGACCTTTAAAAGAGTGTTTATGACTTTAAATACTCCAGAGCTCAGCAAATATTATCCTCCATATAATTTAAATAGTCATTATAGCTTTGTCTATAAACACTGAGTATGTATCATAAGATGCAATGTTGGTCGTTTAAAATTTTTGATATTTTATTGTAAAAGAAAAAAATCTTGTTTCATTGGTGCATTGAGTGATGGTTGACCTTTTCTTATTAAATTTCTTCTTCTCATTTCATCTGTATGTAATCCTAGAAGGTCACTGGCTGGCATTAGCAACCCCAGAAATGAATGGTCATGATGTCACATCCTAGAATTGACAAATTAGTTTGTTTTGTCTCTCATTATCCATTATATCCCTTACTGTAATGGGGGATGAAAAAGTTCAAGATGGAATTGTGGCCTGCAATGTCTTGAACACCAAGAATTAGGGGTCTTTAGTGTGTCTCTCCTCCCACCTCTCTTACCATACATACTTTGCATTTTTATGTGTGTTTTTTTTTTTATGCTTTATGACATATTCCTGGGCATGAGTTTTCTGCTATCATGGCTGATGATGCAAAAAATAAATAAATAAATAAAAAATAAAAAATAAAGGAAAGAGAAAGAAGGGAGGGAGAAAGAGGAAGAAATAAGAAATAGAAGGCTATCGAGGGAAAAGTAAAACTGAATCATAACCAAAGAATATCTGAGCCTGGAAGGGTTCATATGACTTCTCAATGAAGTCTTGCCACCTATAAATAAAACATAAATAAATAAAACAGAAAATCTATAGTCCTGTGTGCATTTCACTTGAACTTCCAGAAAGGCTGGGAGATTGTGGGCAAGTCATGTAACTTCCCTGCATTATTTCCTCCTCTGCAATAAATAATCAATTGTTCCTTTCCAATTTTAATAGCATGTGATTTAAAAGCTCCTTGGAAACCAATACCATGATTTATAGACAAAAGGGATCAGTGGATTGTTGATAATTTCAAGTAATTATTTTATTTTATCATGAAATCATTATCCATTTCTATAAACCATTAAGCCGAGTTTGGTGTGTATTCTGGCATAGCGTAAGAAGTTAGCACAGCCGGGAAGGGTCCCTGCCCTCCACTGAAAGTGGCAGCTCTCATAAGTGCTATGGATGAAGGGGCACGGTCCTTGGGAGAGCACATGGGGAGAGGTCACCAACTTCGGAATGAGGGAAGGTTTCTGCAGCAGTGATTCTGGGTGGCATCTGAAGGGTGCACAGGCTTTTGCTGGGTAAGGAGGTAAAGGAAGAGCATTCCAGGAAGAGGCACAGCATTGTGAAAGTTTGGGGAGAAACAGAAAGAAGGCAAGTGAGGCTAGGGCGGGACAAAGCAGGGTGCCATGGTAGAAAAGGCTAGCATGACCAATATGATAGGAGCCAGACCATGTGCGGTTTTTAGGGAAGGAGTGACGATATTATTCATCATCCAAACATGACACTTCTGAAAGTGAAAGGGCACTATTAATAATAAAACTGGGCTGGGCATGGTAGCTCATGCCTGTAATCTCAGCACTTTGAGAGGCTGAAGTGGGCAGAGGTCAGGAGTTTGAGACCAGTCTGGCCAACATGGTGAAACCTGTCTCTACTAAAAATACAAAAATTATCCGGGCATGGTGGTACATGCCTGTAATCCCAACTACTTGGGAGGCTGCAGCAGGAGAATCACTTGAGTCCGGGAGGCGGAGGTTGCAGTGAGCCAAGATTGCCCCACTGCACTCTAGCCTGGGCAACAGAGCGAGACTGCATCTCAGAAAAAAAAAAAAAAGTAATACTGGAATGACAGATCTAATGTCTATGATCAAGACCCTATTTAAAAGCCTTTAAAGAAGTTTTTGTCTTTAAGTATGATGAGAGGACATTAAATTTTTTGTTTGTTTGTTTGAGAGAGAGTCTTGCTCTGTCGCCAAGTTGGAGTGCAGTGGCTCAATCTCTACTCACTGCAACCTCTACCTCCCGGGTTCAAGCAATTCTCCTGCCTCAGCCTCCCAAATAGCTGGGGCTATAGTTATGCACCATCATGCCCAACTAATTTTTTTATTTTTAGTAGAGATGAGGTTTCACCATGTTGGCCAAGATGGTCTCGATCTCTTGACCTCATGATCCACCCACCTTGGCCTCCCAAAGTGCTGGGATTACAGGAATGAGCCACCACATCCGACCGACATTAAAATATTTGGCTTTGGAAAGGCATGCTGTTGCAATGTGGAGACAAGATTGAAGGAGGTCCCAGAGGTAGAGCGGACAGATCTGTTCAAAGCCTATTTGTAGAGGTCCAGGGAGGCATGACTGGAGCTTGGACAAGACTGGAAGAGGTGGAGATTAGGAGAAGGGGACAGATAAAAGAGGATTTAAAGTCATCATTTTCAGTGATGGGCCACTGATTGCACATGCCCTTAATTCTTCCTATTGGAAGTAGGCTAAGCCACTGCGCCCAGCCATCCCAGCACTTTGGGAGGCCGAGATGGGCAGATCGCAAGGTCAGGAGTTTGAGACCAGCCAGGCCAGATGGTGAAACCCCGTCTCTACTAAAAAATACAAAAATTAGCTGGGTGTGGTGGCGGGTGCCTGTAATCCCAGCTACTCAGGAGGCTGAAGCAGGAGAATCTCTTGAACCCAGGAGGTGGAGGTTGCAGTGAGCCAAGATCATGACACTGCACTCCAGAGTAGGTGACAGAATGAGACTTCATCTCAAATAAATAAATAATTAAATAAATAATAAAAATATATATAGAAAATAAAAGTAATTGCAAAAACTGCAATTACTTTTGCACCAACCTAATACTTCCTTATATCCACATACTTTGGTATTATTCTCCCAACCTGACTCAGGGCTTCACCAGGGAATGTGCTTGGCCAGTAGAGGAGACGTGAAAACTGTGTGCATTGTTCTTTGACTCCTACTGCTTTGGACTCTGTCCACCAATCTGGGTCCGTCTCCTGAAGGAGGAGAGAACATGTGGAAAGAGGCATGGGCATCCAAGTTGGAGGCCACCATAAACTTCAAAATCAGACAGTGCCAGCCAACCAAACAGCAGCAAGCACAGAGGGCCGTGGAGCCTGGTTCAGACCAGAGGACCCACTCAGCTGCCCCCTGCCCGAATCATGGACTAGATAAATGATTGTTGTTTTAAACCATTATGGTTTGGTTGAATTTGTTGCACGGCAATAGATACAGAAGATGTTCATGAGAGAAAACTCTAGAAGAATATCAAGTTTAGTCTAAACCAGCTTAGTTCAGACATGTTGACTCTGAGAAGTGGTTAGGATATTTAAGAAAGAGGTGATGTGGCCAGGCGTGGTGGCTCACACCTGTGATCCCAGCTCTTCGGGAGGCCGAGGTGGGTGGATACTGACTTGAGGTCAGGAGTTTGAGACCAGCCCGGCCAACATAGTGAAACCTTGTCTCTACTAAAAATACAAAATTAACTGGGTGTGGTGATATGCGCTTACTTGGGAGGCTGAGGCAGGAGAATTGCTTGAACCCAGGAGGCAGAGGTTAGAGTGAGCCGAGATTGTGCCATTGCACTCTAGCCTGGGCAAGAGAGTGAGACTGTCAAAAAAAAAAAGAAAGCGAGAAAAGAAAGAAAGGAAAGGAAAGGAAAGGAAGGAAGGAAGGGAGGGAGGGAGGGAGGAGGGAGGGAGGGAGGGAGGGAGGGAGGGACGAAAGAAGGAAGGAAGGAAGGAAGAAAGGAAGAAAGAAAAAGATGTTAACCACGAGTGGCAGTTCCTCTGTGGAGCTCAGAGGAGAGATTTGGGTGGAAGAGTTAAATTTGTGTGTGAGCTCTGCAGTTGAGAACATCCACCAAGAAAGCTTGAGGAGAGAAGAAAAGTGAGCTGGGAAACCTACTGACTGTGAAGATGGTAAAACCACCAAGGAGACCTGGAAGAAACAGGCAGGTAGGAGGAAAACTAGGAGTGTGTTGTATCAGGGAAGCTAAGGGACCCTTAGCTGAGTACTAACAAGTTAGTGCTAGAGGATGAAATAAAAATCATGTGCATTTTATTACTGTACGTTCAATAACATATACCTTGAGTGGAGCATTTTTGTTTCCTCAAGAGGGGAATTGAGTGATGAGCAATGTAAGACACCAAATGTCCCTATTTTCTTACCTTCGCAGTGATTTTGATGATCTTAGAGATAGGCATAGGAGAAACCCATCCTTTGGCTGGAATTGGGGGAGTATTGCCTGGCAGATCTGGCTCTGAACATTGTCCTAAGGTAAGGAATGTGCCATCTGCAGTCCTCTTTCTGCACTTATTCTCTCTCAGAGCCACCATGCTTGAATTTCTAACAGCATCTTCACCCTATTTCCAGATTCTTGGCTTGAGAAAGGACCTTGCAAATTCATTTACACTAAGGTGTAAAGAATTGATAAGCCTAAGTCCTTTGTTTTGCTCAGAGAACTACACCTGAAACAATAAGAAAGCTGTCTCTACTCTGGAAAATGCAGTTCTCTGAGTGTGGGGAGGTTGTTCTGAACCTGCTTCTTTTACTTGAATTACTTCCTTGTACTTTGCTTTTAAATACCTTTGAAATAGAACCCTAGGGTCACACAATTGTAGACTTTGGGGTGCTTTCAGTCTAGAGTAATCATACCACCGAGGACTTATCTTTCCTTTCTCTCCAAACCTGCTTCCCCTCTTAAATTTTCTTTTAGAATTTGATTAATAACACCAACTTCTTCCCCTCTTCCTTTCACCCAGGCTAGAAACGATTGAATTATATTTGACCTGCTCGCTCACCACATCCGGATGCTGTGATTCTGCCCTGCCTGCCACTGCTGGCTTCATCTCTGTCCCTTCCTGCAGTTTCAGAATGAGATCACGCTTTTATCAACTCCCCCTTGGCTCCATGCCTCTGCCTCCTGACCCTTGTTCCAAGTCTGTTTTCTTCTATTCACCATAGAAATTGTGCTAACAGAATTGTCTTTCTTATGTAAGGATGTGAACTTGGGCCCATCCTCTCTATACATCTTTGCTGGTGCATATTCTCCTAAAGCCTAAACTTCTTCTCAAAGCACCTATTGTCCCTTCTAAGGGATGCTGAACTAGAGCTTGCCTGCCTTACTTATTATTTTTGTTTGAAATTAGTTGAGAATTGCAGGATAGCAAGAGACCAGCTAAAACATTTTACTCTTTCTTCATTCCTAGGTGAAGGTGGGGTCTATCATTTTATGCCCCTTTGTGAAGATGCAAGCCTCAAGCTACCCAAAAGAACGTAACACCTGCGGTGGGTGTTGCTTCATCATTCAATGGGGAGGAACTCTGTAGGTTACGGCTGAGCAGCTCCAGGAGGCTGCAGTGAGGAGGGTGCTGGAAGTGGGGCAAAGGCTTCGACTTGATGTATTCTTTTGCTTAGGACAGAAATGGTGAGCCCTTGGGTAATCTCACCACATTTCTCTTCCCTTATTTGGGACACTGAAGAGCAGGGTGTTCCTAATATTTTGTAGAAATATAAAAGGAAGCCAGCACGATGACTAAGCCAGCTGGACACCTGCAGATGTGTCTTGCCACCTGGCCTCGGCTCCATCTCCCTACCCCATCTTCACCCCGAGCTGGAGCAGACTGGCCTTCGACCTCTGCTGGCTAGGGACACCGACTCCCCGGATTCATCTGGATTAAGAACCCAAGACAGTAGTCACGATCTGTGAATCAGTCTCTTCTGCTTCCCACGAGGAAGAAACATCTTAACAGGTAGGACTGGAGAATCCAAGGTCCCCTGGAGGGGACTTTTCATAAGGAGGCCCTTCACAGGCCTGTATTATCTCATTCTGGTCTCAATCTGTCTGGGCTCAGTGCTGGGCATTCACCCAGGTGAACCATAATCATGTCAAACCTGATACGCCTTGCTCCTGGGAGCATTCATCCTAGCCAGATTTTTCAAAGCTGTTCAACCTTCCAGAAATGGACATCTGCTCTCCTCTTCCTTTTTCTGGAGAAGCCCATTCCTCACTCACGGATTTGCTTAAGCAGCACCTGCGCCACGAAGCCCACCATGATCAGTGGCTTCACAGCCAGAATTGGCCGCTCCTTCTCCGTGCCCCTGTCCCCATTACCACCATGATCTGTGGCTCCAGAATGGGCCCCTCCCTCCCGGTGCCCCAGTCCCCCATTACCACCATGATCTGTGGCTTTACAGCCAGAATCGGCCGCTCCCTTCCCGTGCCCCATCCTCATTCTGTTTTGCAGTGTGTGTATGTCTCCTGTGTACCCTGGGCTTCCAACTCTGTGGACCAGGACAAATGGGATTCTATTAGTCTGCTGTGATCCTCCTGCGGCACTCAGGCTTCAAGTCCTTGTGCGCTGTAGGCACTCAGTGAGTGTAGGATGAATAAATGAAAGACTGAATGAGAGAACAGCCCCTGGGTTTTAGCCAGACCTCTGTCAGTGCAGAACATTCCTTGTGAAACTGACTTCCTGGCACTGGGGAAGTGTTTGGTGGGCAATTCAGGCAGGACAACCTCCAATCCGCTGTCTGGGAATCCTCCCGATTTCTTGAGTCCTTTAGGGAATAATCAGGAAGGAAGCTCCCTGTTCAGCTGTCATCCCAGGTCACTGCTCTCAGGTGTTCTCTGAAATGATGCAATCAAATAAATGTTTTAAAGCCCTAAATTCTTGCTGAGTAGGGAAAGATCTCAATTATTCAAAGGCTCCTTTCAAAGAGGTCAGCCTTTGGCCAACACAGAAAATAAATATTTATTTTATTTTCTGATTATACAATGATGTACAACAATTATTTTTTAAATATTGTAGCTGGTATTATAGGTGCCTGTCACCACGCCCGGATAATTTTTATATTTTTTTTAGTAGAGATGGGGTTTTGCCATGTTGGCCAGGCTGGTCTTGAACTCCTGACCTCAGGTGATCCACTTGCCTCAGCATCCCAAAGTGCTAGGATTACAGGCATTAGCCACTGTGCCGGGCCCATGTCTTTTTTAAGCCTTCACAACCTTTTCCAAATTTTCCACTGTTATTTCTCCTTAATTATTGACTTTTACATTTTATTCTTTGTGTTTATCCCCCAGTTTGTGAAATTGTCTTCTAACTTTGAGATGGCTGCGCGCGTGTGTGTGTGTGTGTGCAAGCGCGCACATTTATCAAAGGTTAGTGTTGTTTACATGAATTTTTGCTAAAGGAGATAACACCCACTGAAATAGATTCTTCAAGAATGTATAAAGTAGATTAGAGGGAGGAAATGAAAATTGGAGGGAGCACCTTTGAATCTGAGGTCCCTATAAAATCAGTTTGCACATTTCTGCTGCAGCATCTCAGTCCTTCAACATTGGCCCCCAATTATTATTTTTTAAATATTGTTTATTTATATTAGTTGAAAATTAAAATACCACCCCTAAGACATATCACTGTTAACAGTGGGGTATAGATTGATCCTTTCAGATTTCTTTACTTTTATATATCTGCAAATATATATACACACATATATATATTTATACACATATATTTATATACAAGCGATATTTATTTATATTTATATATAAACCACATATATAAGCTATATTTCTATATTTTATATATATATGGTTTTTAAAGCAGAATTAAGGTTACATTATCAGTGATGTTCTGTATTCTGCTTTTTTTTTTGAGAAAGGGTCTCAATCTGTCACCCAGGCTGGAATGCAGTGGCACGATCATAGCTCACTGCAACCTTGACCTCCTGATCTCAGGTGATCCTCCCACCTTAGCCTCCTAAGTAGCTGGGACTACAAGCAGGTGCCATCACACCCAGCTTGTTTTGTGTGTTTTTTTTTTTTCTTTTTGTACTTTTAGTAAAGACAGAGTTTTGCCATGTTGTCCAAGCTGGTCTCAAACTCCTGGCCTCAAGTGATCTGCCCGCCTTGATCTCTCAAAGCACTGGGATTACAGGCGTGAGCCACCACACCTGGGTATTCTACTTTTTATGTACTAAAATAGTTTAGTTAGATTTCTATTTCAATACATATGGTATATTTTTAATGCTTTATTATTTAGTGTTATATTGATGGATATTTTGTAATATATTTAACCAATCTCTTACAATTGAAAATTTACGTTGTTTCCAACTTTTCACAATTATTTTTGTCCACTAGTACAGGTACTTACCTAGAGACAGTCTGACACTTGGCATTGCCACAATTCAATGCATGCACATTTCACAGTCTTTGAGCCGTGTAGCCAGGCTGCCCTTGCTGCCCTGCAGAAAGATGGGACTCATTGATATTCCCAACACTGATACATGGAAGTCTCCACTTTACCTCATCTTCACAAATGATATTATTAATATAATAATACTGGATATTACTAATCTTTTTAATCTTTATAAATTTGATAGGCAAAAATACAATTTCTTTCATTAATAGAGATTTAATTACTAGCAAGATCATCATTTCCTGTATTTATGTCTTTTTTTTTTTTTGAGACAGAGTTCTGCTCTTTCACCCAGGCTGGAGTGAAGTGGCACAATTTAGGCTCACCGCAACCTCTGCCCACCCGGGTTCAAGTGATTCTCCTACCTCAGCCTCCCTAGTAGCTTGGATTATAGGTGGGCACCACCACGCCTAGCTAATCTTTGCATTTTTTTAGTAGAGATGGGGTTTTGCCATGATGGCAGGGCTGGTCTTGGACTCCTGACTTCAGGTGATCCACCTGCCTTGGCCTCCCAAAGTGCTAGGATTACAGATATGAGCCACCGTGCCCGGCCAATGTCTTTTTTAAACCTTCACAACCCTTTCCAAATATTCCATTGTTATTTCTCTTTAATTATTGACTTTTACATTTTATTATTTGTGTTTTTTCCCAAGTTTGTGAAACTGTCTTCTAACTTTGAGACAACTGTGTGTGTGTGTGTGTGTGTGTGTGTGTGTGTGTGTGCATTTATCAAAGGTTAGTGCTGTTCAAATGAATTTTTGCTAAAGGAGATAACACCCACTGAAATAGATTTTTAAAGAATGTATAAAGTAGATTAGAGAGAGGAAATGAAAATTGGAGGGAGCACCTTTGAATTTGAGGCTCCTATAAAATCAGTTCACACATTTCTGCTGCAGAATCTCAGTCCTTCAACACTGGCCTCCAGTTTGTTTGTTTTATGTGTAAGGAGTTAGAGCACACAGATTTTTCACAAGGCTCCATAAACTGCTGTGTGTGCAGTCCTAGAGGTCTGTGAACTTAGATGGGAAAAAAATTGCATCTTTATGTGCACAAATCTCTTGAAAGTTAGTATTTCTTTCAATTATAAATGTGAGTAACAACTAACAGTAATACTAGCAGTTTCTGACACCAATGAAAACCAATATTTTAAAATCACATTGGCCGGGCGCGGTGGCTCAAGCCTGTAATCCCAGCACTTTGGGAGGCCGAGACGGGCGGATCACGAGGTCAGGAGATCGAGACCATCCTGGCTAACACGGTGAAACCCCATCTCTACTAAAATATACAAAAAAAAAATTAGCCGGGCGAGATGGCGGGCGCCTGTAGTCCCAGCTACTCGGGAGGCTGAGGCGAGAGAATGGCATAAACCCGGGAGGCGGAGCTTGCAGTGAGCTGAGATCCGGCCACTGCACTCCAGCCTGGGCGACAGAGCGAGACTCCGTCTCAAAAAAAAAAAAAAAAAATCACATTACTGTTCTTGAAGATATCTTGAAATATCACTACTATGAATTGAAACTAGATTTTGTTATTTTATAAAGAAGCGTATTGTTATTGTATCTTTTATCACACAAGCATTACATATTTTGTTGATTGCATTTCAATAGATCGTGATCCTGTGCATTTTGCTTTATGCATTTAAAATATTATTTTGTGCAAATCAAAACCACAATGAGATACCATCTCAGGTCAGTTAGAATGGCGATCATTAAAAAGGCAGGAAACAACAGATGCTGGAGATGATATGGAGAAATAGGAACGCTTTTATTATGTTGGTGGGAGTGTAAATTAGTTCAACCATTGTGGAAGATGGTGTGGCAATTCCTCAAGAAATACCAGATATACCATTTGACCCAGTAATGCCATTACTGGGTGTATACCCAAAGGATTATAAATCATTCTACTATAAAGACACATGCGGCCGGGTGCGGTGGCTCAAGCCTGTAATCCCAGCACTTTGGGAGGCCGAGACGGGCGGATCACGAGGTCAGGAGATCGAGACCATCCTGGCTAACACGGTGAAACCCCGTCTCTACTAAAAAATACAAAAAACTAGCTGGGTGAGGTGGCGGGCGCCTGTAGCCCCAGCTACTCGGGAGGCTGAGGCAGGAGAACGGCGTAAACCCGGGAGGCGGAGCTTGCAGTGAGCTGAGATCCGGCCACTGCACTCCAGCCTGGGTGGCAGAGAGAGACTCCATCTCAAAAAAAAAAAAAAAAAGACACATGCACACGGATGTTTATTGCAGCACTGTTTGCAATAGCAAAGACGTGGAACCAACCCAAATGCCCATCAATAGTAGACTGGATAAAGAAACTAACACAGGAAGAGAAAACCAAGCACCACAAGTTCTCATTCATAAGTGGGAGTTAAACAATGAGAACACATGGACACAGGGAGGGGAACATCACACATGGGCCTGTTAGCGGGTGGGAGGCAAAGGGAGGGAGAACATTAGGACAAACACCTAATGCATGCTGGGCTTAAAACCTAGATAACAGGTTGATGGGTGCAGCAAACCACCATGGCACATGTATACCTTTGTAACAAACCTGCACATTCTGCACATATGTCCCAGAACTTAAAGTAAAACAAACAAACAAACAAACAAACCCTGATAGGTAAAGGGGTTAAGTGGGCACATAGTGAGTAAGTAGCTTATGTCACCTCTTTTCTTCCTGTGTCAGTTGTACTGCTCGAACTCAAATAGATCACTGTATTACCTTTTACAATCCCAAATTAAAGAATTTCCAGAATCAAGTTTGTCGTCTACTATCAGTGTCTTATACACTTTAATATTATCTTCTCTCAGGAGAGGGAGATTTCAAAAAAATATGTTATATTGAAAAGGGGTCTTTAGGCTTCAACAGGCTGCTAAGGGCATCCAAGGCATCCACAGGTTAAGAATCCCTCAGCTGGAGACAGCGTTAAAGTTACGAGAAGGTTCTAATTTGCTCCTTGATGAGAAGCTAAGGTTTCTTCTGTTGCTGTGACTCCTTTTGGGTATTCTTTCTCCTTAGTTCTGCCCATGTGACTGAGTTAAGAGCTTTTCAGAGGCTCCTGGAAGCTTCTCAAATGCTGTATCAAATGTATTAACATCCACCCACATTCCACATTAAATACATTTTCATTATAAAAACTTGAAAAAATTATTCTAATTTTGTTTTTTAAATCCTTGGTTTTGAGAAACTAATTTAATTTACAACTGAATGCAATTTCTTGACAACCAGTGTGCTTACTCAGGGGTTCTAGTAAAGTGAGAAAATCTAACATACAAATAGTTTTCTAAATGTAATGAAATTTTTATGAGCACTAAATTTCACAATTAATGAAGTTGATACATGATACGTTTTGTGTACATTTAATTAAACATTTAGCAATAGCAATTTTTGTGATTTTCTTTTCATATTTTGGGGCCATATTTTTAAAGTCTGTTTCACAGGTCCTAGAAAGCACCTAGACGCTTGTGTCAGTGTCTAATGGATTAAATGTCGACAGGGGCCACAGCCTTTTATACTCAACCTTTTCAAAGAGTGCATCCTCCACCTCCTCTCCGTAACTGAACACTTGGTTCCCTCTCCTCACACAAGGACTTTCCTGCCGCCATCTGTAGGAGTGGAGGCTACTGGCTGCCCCTTGCTGTGGGGACTCCAGGCAGTGTTAGCACATTCCTACATCTTCCTTGCTTCTTGAATGGTTTTACTCAGTGCAAAACCATCCCCTGCACTCTGAGATTCATTTTATCCACAGATATCATCCTGATAGTTCTCCTTTTGCTACAATCTGTGGTTTTAGCCCTTATGCTCTTTGATCCCCGAGTTAATAGCCTTCCTGCTGTCCAGCCACTGCCTTGCACAACTTTCACCTCCCGTGGGGACAAGCTATCCCACCTTCTAACTTCAGAGCTCTGTGGCAGAGTCTGAACTTTGTTCAAGGTGTGTCTCCATCTTCCCAAACAAAGCAGAGTCATTTTCTCAAGAAATATTTGTTTCTTAATAATGCATGAATTCTCTTTTCTCCATTGCAATCCAACTCTCCAGTTCCAGAGTCTTATTCCTTTGTTAACACCTGGTACCTCTTCTGTATTCATATGCAATATATAAACTTCTAATCAGAACCTCCTACTCATCTAATTCTCTAACTCTTGATTCTTGGGGCTCGTTCTCTTTACCTCATCCATATCTTCCATTCCTTCCTGCTTTTCTTTCCAAACCATCCAATACTGACCTCTTTGCTTCTCTTTTCGCTGCTCTCCTTTAGACCAGTCTTTTGCCAGCATCCTCAATGTCTTAGCTGTAATAGGAGTAACGGCAGTCATATTAATCACTAACATGACCAAGTGCCTGCAGTGGACCAGGCTCTAGGCTTGATGCTTCCCGTGCATCGCTTCATGGAACTCTTTGATGTAGGTACTATTATTCTCTTCATTAAAAAAAATAAGCAAAGGATAAGACAGATTAAATAACTTGCCTCATATGGTTTGAAAATTCAGATCTGATATTTTATGCCATTTTCCACTATATGTATACATAATTAGACCTCCTCTCAACTCCACTTCCTCTCCTTGAGCAAGTTTATGCAGGCTTCTCATCTCATTTACCTCCTGCTCACATGGCTATGGGCACCTCTGAAACAAGGTTACTGATGACTTGCTAGTGACCTTGCCAACAGGCTGTTTTAGTTCTTTTCTCACCTGCTCTGAGCATACGATACCAACAACTATTCATGTATTATTTTAAAAAACGCTTAATTTTTTTCCTCTTGGATTCGATGACTTTTCTTCCTCCTCCTTTTCCTTCTATTTCTGACCACTTCATTCTCTGTGGCTGGCTTGCCTTCCATTGTTCTTTGAAATTCTGATCCACCTAGAGATCTCATCCTTGCCTCCCATCCCTCCTCTCCTTAAATCGAGGGTGTCCAATCTTTTGGTTTCCTTGGGTCACATTGGAAGAAGAAGAATTGTCTTGGACCACACATAAAGTACACTAACACTAAAGATAGATGATGAGGTTTTAAAAAATCGCAAAAAAAAAAAAAAATCTCATAGTGTTTTAAGAAAGTTTACAAATTTGTGCTGGGCCACATTCAAGCTGTCCTGGGCCATGGGTTGGACAAACGTGCTCTAAACGCGCTCTCTGTGTTGTTTTATTTGCTGCAGTGGCTTCAATCACTACCTTGCCTGGTGACCTTCAGACCTCCTGCTTACTTCTAGACCTCTGTGCCCAAATGCTTTATAGATCTTTCCATCTGGAAGTTGCTTAGGCACTGCTTATGTCCAGTCAGAGCTACCTCTATTCCCTATATTTCCGATCTTGATCAATGAGCCTGCCCAGCCAGGTAGCCTGGAGTCATTCCCATTTTTACCCCTATTTTCAGTCCATGAGTACCTCCTTTCTGTTGTTAGCTGCTTAGCCCCTCATCTCTGTTTCCTCCACCCACCCCTCACTCATTTTCCTGTCCTGCTTTGCTTCATTCCTGCCCATCCACACAGACTGCCGGAGGACTGTTCTCAATTGCAAAACCCATTACTTCACGAGCCTTCCTCTGCTCATACTATTACCTCCAATCACTCCCTATTCTTGTGGACTGCCTCCCTTAACTCCTTTTGTTATGTACTCGTACCATGCTTCCAACAATTTTGGTGACTGTTTTTTCTGCTTTCTTTACTTTGGCTCTGCGTGCCTCCTGGGCAGCCATGATGCCTCTTCATTTTGTACCTCCAAGTGCTTATACGGTACTTTTCTTATAGTGGATGTTCTGTAAATATTCACTGAATGAATGAGGATCATGAGATGCCACTTGAGACTGTCGGCTAGATCTTACTGCTGAAAGATATAAAAATAGCATTCCAGGAAAGCAAGCGTTCTGGGTAATATCTGCCATTGCCTGACTGATGTTTACTCCTTGATATTGGCATAACGTGGCCAACAGGGTCCCTCCTCCACCTCCTGTGCATTTTCCTGGTGAGCTGTTTGCAGCAGTGAGGAAAGGTCAGAGAAGTTGTGGTCATTTTTACCAGCTTGATGTGTTTGCCTGGACTCAGGCCCCCAGTCAACAAAATGGACCCTTTTGGTGGTTTTCCTTCTCTGTGCTCCTGAGGCCATTGTGGTTGAAATATTCCTAGGAGATCAGGTGAGGTTGGGCAGAGTCTTCCTGATCCCTGCTGATGGGCTGTAGGTCTGAATGACATCGGTGGACTTTATATAGTGTTTCTCCTGCTCTGCACTGTGGCATTACTACATCTACTGAGACGTTTACTTGTCTTATCTGTGTTCCTAAGTAATCCATCTTGGATTCTTAGCTTCTAAGAAGACTGAATTTGAAAGATCTAATTTCCAGCTTCATCTCAGCTACCAATTTACTGTGTGCCCTGCGACAAGTCACTCCCACTCCCCATGCCTGTTTCTTTCTCTGGAAAAGGAAGATGCTTCCCAAGTGCCCATCCAGACATGCTGTTCTGGGACTCTGAGTGTTGTATTGGGTCCTGCAGTTAAACGTCCATATGTGTTTGTTTACAGTGTCTTAATAGTGAGACTCTGAACTCACTGCTTTACAGAAACTATCGAAAACACTGAACACCATGCTTAGCAAATTGTGATTGCCGGCTATAAGAATGTCCCTTCTGGGAGGAGAGTTGAAAAAGTGGCTGTAACACAAAACCAGTTTCCTCAGGCTTTACGATGGGTTAAATTCCTGAAACCAGCTCTCAAATTTTTTTGACATCCAGTTTCTAACTTGTATCCTTTATTTTAGTAATGCCTTTAAAAAAATCTGGCACTGTCTGAAAATGGACTATTCTAAATAAGTATGTTTTTCACATAACTGGCTATGACTCTATGAGCACAAAAACTGAATAGTGCTCATTTTGTAAGGATGGAAATCCTTACAAAACATACAGAATGTTATCTTGTCCTATAAAGAGAAAATATTGAGTATAATATAATTTAAATTTCCTATGTGACTAAAGTCATGTCATTTATTCCTTTATTCAACAAATACTTATTAAACTCCAAATATATGCTAAGCACTGTGCTTAAATGGTGGGTATCTCATGTCTTAATTTGCAGATTTATTGCCACCAAAGATTCCTCCTTATTGCTTCATTTATACAAGTTGACTGTTTTGATTTTATGTATTATATATATGTTTTATATATTTATATATTAAATTTGGAGTTCTGAGCAACGATAAGGCAGAGTTTCCTCCTACAGCATCAGATTTGGTGGGCAATTCAAACTGTCACATGCTCCGTCAGTAAAAAGCTGAGTCAGCTGTGTCTCACAGCAGCCATTTTAGTCATCTAGACATAGGCGTTCCCCCAACAAAGAGTTTGAAATAGCAAACATCAAACTCAACAGTAATCTTTTGGTCTCAGTAGATTCTAATTTTATTATATTTCAAGTAAGAGGGCATTATTGCAAAATATTTAATTTCTACATTAATGTCTTTAGAGATTTTTAAAATTTTGAACAATTCCAATAATATAATTTTTTTGTTAGGAGATTTTCAAGGTTGGCCTCCAGTAACCTTGAAAACAGCCTGAAGTTATATTATGGGATGGTGGTGTTCTGGAATAGTTGCTGTTAAATGTAAGGTGACTCCTACTTTCCCTTTGACATTCATTTTAAACCTGGAGATGGTTTCTATAGAGAGCTGGGAGAACAGACTGGTGAATGTTTTCTAATGAGAGACGGGGTGATTACCAGTGTCTTCCAGAATGTTAGAGCATGCCCAGAGGCTACTTCTATTCTCTCTGTCTCTACTATGTCGTATTTTTCCGTCTCCAGAATCTTTCACCTAGGACACAGGGCACTCTCTTCACAAGGAAATCGTCTAAGTTTACACCTAAATCTTCCAGATTTTGTTTTCTTTTATCTTGTAGAGTCTCACGAAGTCGATTGTGGTTTACACGCAGATGCCAGTAATACATTACACATTTCACACACTGCATCTTAAAATTGGGGCTTGTAACTCCTCTTCGGGCCATTTAAGAATGTGCCAGCGTGTTTTTTATTGTTGCAGTGGGGCGTTACAGGTACTTAGCAGGAGAGGCCAGCCATGCCAAGTGTCCTGCAATTTGCAGAGCAATACTTCATAAGTAAGACTAGTCCCATCTAAAATGCCAAAGGTGTGCCTATTGAGAAATAACTTTGCCATGTCCAGTGCATGCCTTATAGCTTGCTGTCCTCATTCTTTTAAGCATTGTTCATCTTTCCTACTTGCAACCACTAATGGCTAAAATCCTGCTATCTTTGAGTCTCACCTAGGAACTACCTTCCTTGTGGAACTCTCCTTGAATTTCTTGCTGGAAATAGTGTTTCTATCATTTTAGTGTTCATAGTATTTTGTTTTTACAGATCACCTCTGGATGTAGCTAATTATTAATATCTACCTCCAAGGTGTCAGCTCCTTCAGGGCAAGATGTGTCTTACTCAGAGTATTCCTGGAATACTGTGGGGATTCATGGCGAGGCTCAGGAAACATTTGTTGAATGAATGAACGAGAGTTGTTGAGTAAATAGAAAACTCTTTATTCCTGCTAATTTAGGCCTGTTCTAAGGCTGCCTTTCACAACTAAGATTTCTTAAACAGGAGCCCACCTATAATAGTTATCTGGAATCCCTGCATATGTCATTCTTAATGAAATCTGAAAGCAGTGCCTAAGGCTCCACCAAGAACAGCGATTCTCGGTGGCCTGTCCCTGAAATTGTCTTGACACAACTTGTAATAGGCTATGACTGCTCAACAAATCCAAAAGCTTCTGCATTTCAGCAACTTGTTAACAGGCCCCCAAACAACTCTAGTTAATTCTGTAGAATAGACAAGATTCCCTTTGAAGTATATAATAATATTAACACAAGTCCTGTGAATTAACATTGTGACTAGACATGCATTGCAAATTAGATGCAGTTACCCTCTCTCTGACTTTTTAAAATGTGGAACATAATAGAGTTTCAAGGCATTTTAAGCTTGGAAATGAAATATACCAGAGTTTTGATTTTTGCAAAGACAATGGCAAACTTAATGAAAGACCAAGAATGGGTCTGTTCTACTCACTGAATGCCCTGCTATAATTGTCTGCCTGCTAAGATGAATTTGGGGCTCTTAAAAAAGGATGTCAACTCCCTTTAACTATGCTCAGATTTTTAAGTTAAAAGTACGGAGGTCAGCCAAGCATGTTGGGTTTTGCTTGTAAGCCCAGCTACTCAGGAGGCAGGATTGCTTGAGGCTAGGAGTTCAAGATCAACCTGGGCAACATAGCAAGGCCTCTACAAAAATGAAAACAAAAAATTAGCTTGGTGTGGTGGCGTGTGCCTGTCATCCCAGCTACTTGGCAAGGTGAGGTGAGAGGATCACTTGAGCTCAGGAGTTTGAAGATGCAGTAAGCTATGATCATGCCACTGCATTCCAGCCTGAGCAACAGTGCTAGACCTCCAACTCAAAAAAAAAAAAAAATAGAGGTCTTGCTTAGCCCAAGTCTGCCAGATGTCCCTGGTTTCCAGTGTCTGTCTTCTTCCTCTTCCCACAGCTGAGGCCACTGGGGCATCCAGGCCTCAGGGCCTTTTTGGGAAGAGATGATGAAGGCCTACCCCATAACACTGGACACCAGTATCAGTCATGCTTGCTCCAAAGCTTACCCTGCCCTCATGGACCTGTGGATATTTTGGATAGCTATAGACTGTCCTTCCTCCTCTACCCCTGTGGCATCTTGGCAATTTAGCTGCCACTCTGGAGCAGGTGCCTGTTCCTGCCAGGGAGAAGAGTCCTGGATATGAATCCAGCCCAATGGCTTGGGCCCTGCTTCCTGCTGCCCAACTGTACAGATGCCAGATGCCTCTTTTCTGCTCGGGCCCCTAAGGCTGTGGGCCCTGGCACCTCATTATGCCGGCTCCAACTCTGTCTGGTGCCAAATGTGTGCCTGGGCTGGCATCTTTTGCTTGCTGGAGCTGGCTGCCTCCCAGTACCTGCTGCAGGGTCTGACCTTCCTGTTGTAGGCACTCTTCTAAGATCCCTTTGTCTTTTTCCTTTTTTTCCCAATTTTTAAAAATTGAGCTAAAATATGTATACATACAATTTACCATCTTAGGCATTTTAAGCATACCGTTCATTGCTATTAAATACATTCACAGCATTGTGCAAACATCACCACTGTCCGTCTCTAGAACTCTCTCCATCTTGTAAAACTGAAACTCTATACCCATTAAACAATAACTCCCTGACTCCCCTTCTCCCAGCCCCTGGCAATCACCATTCTACTTCCTGCCTCTGACTCCCATAGGTACCTCATAGAAGTGGAATCACACAGTATTTGCCTTTTCATGAGTGACTTGTTTCACTTAACATAATGTTCACAAGTTTTATTTATGTTGCAGCATTTGTCAGAATTTCCTTCTTTTTAAAGACTAAATAATATTCCATTTTATGTATACATCACATTTTGTTTATCCAATCGTCCATCCATGGACAGTGAATTGCTTCCACCTGTTAGCTGTTATGAGTAAAGCTGCTGTGAATGTGTGGTGTGTACAAATATCTCCAATCCTTACTGTTATTTCAACTTTATTCATAAATCATTCTCTTGAACTTTTCCGTGTCTTCCCTGGAGTCTCTGATCATCTTTAAGACAGCTGTTTTCAAGTGTTTGTCTCATAGATTTGCCATCAGGTGCTCTTCAGGGGCAGTTTCTGCTGATTTACTGTTTTTCCTTTCAATGGAATGTACTTCTCTGTTTCTTTGTATGTCTTGTGATTTTTTGTTGTTGTTGTTGATAATTTGAGTCTAATAATGTAGTAACTCTGGAAATTATTCTCCTTTTTCCCTTAGGTTTGCTGTTTCCTGTTATTGTTTCTCTCTCTCTCTCTCTCTCCTCTCTCTCTCTCTCTCTCTCTCTCTCTCTCTCTCATCATTGTAGACTGTCTCTGTGCCGAGCATCAACCTGAAGTATGAATTTAAAGTCTTCTCAGGTCTTTTCTGGGCCTGTGCCTTTTACTGGGCATATGCAGTCATTTTCTAATTTCCCCCCCATATGCAGTTACTTTGGAATGTTCCAGTCTTTCCTGTCTGGCTCCCAAAAGAGAAAAATAATAGGGAAAGAAATGGGTATCAGTCCCATAAACCCACTGGAACTCACTCCAGCCAGGGGAGGTAGGGCTTGCAACAAATGGAGAGGTGCAAAAATAGTGTCTCCCCAGCTCTTTGCACCTCTGTGATCAGAAGCAGTGATCAGTGATTAGGGTGCAGATCCCATGATATTTGAAGGCCAGGATTCTTTTTGCCCACCCTGGCTCCTGCAACTATGTGTACGTTACTCCAGGAACCCATACACAGAGGCTGGGAGATGAGTAGCTGCTACTGTACAAGGAGCTGAAATGGACTGAAATTCACTGCAATTTACTGTTCAAGCCTTCCCTTGGAAGTTGCAAGCCTTCAATGGACTCCAGAGTTCCAAAACAGTTACATTAGATAGAGTTTATGAGTGTGACTGCTATCTAGATGGGGAAACATTCCCGGAATTTCCTACTCCCATGATCTTCCCAGAATCCTTTCTTGGATTCTTTTTCTTTGAGTCAGATTTGTTTGCACTTCTTTGAGGGGGGTTGTTTCCCTAGGGTTTCCTTAGAGCCTTCTGAGATCCCCACCAGGCTATGTCAGTCCCACTCAGACACACACTTAGGTCTGAATCCTTCGGGGGAACACAGGTTGGGAACACTCTTAAGAACCCACATACACAGAATATAGAATGAGTACAAATTAAGAATTTTAGAGGAATAAAGTATTATGAATGTGTTAGATTAGGCAAAAAAGGATCATCATATGATGACACATTCATGCACATTTATAAATAACATTTCTATTTTTATATGTTGGAATCCCAACAGACATGCTCATATTTCCAAATGAGGGATAGATTTAAATCAATTCATCTTCAATCAGTTTTCCTGTTATGTATTTGCATTGTGTTCTTATATATGTGAAATCATTAGTAAAAGGAAAGCAAAGAATGCTAGTCTCTTTCATCTTTCAGCATTATTCAAGCAAGAAAGATAACTGTTTTCACAATGTGTTTTTAGGGAGCCAACCATTTAAAAGGACTGGGAAAAATTTTGCTGTAAAAATATTCATGAATTCATGACTATGGGCTTCCATTCATGGATAATTGTGATAAATGTTTCATTTACATTTCTATTATTATGGATTATCTGTTTTCTTTTTAATTTAGATTAAAACATAGTGTAATCACATATGAAATTCAAGCGAAGCCTTCTGTGAATCACAGGTCTGCAGATTTTAAACATAATTATGGTTACTCAAACATATTGTGTATACCTGATCAACCATGTTTTAATCAATGCCAAATAATTTTTTTTTAAATACTGAGGCTTCAAGAAAGAAATATATGGTCATGTGGGGTGGCTCATGCCTGTAATCCTAGCACTTTCGGAGGCCAAGGCAGGCAGAGTACAAGGTCAAGAGATTGAGACCATCTTGACCAATAAGGTGAAACCCCGTCTCTACTAAAAATACAAAAATTAGCTGGGTGTGGTGGTGCATGCCTGTAGTCCCAGCTACTCCCAAGGCTGAGGCAGGAGATTCATTTACTTGAATCCAGGAGGCAGAGATTGCAGTGAGCCGAGATTGCATCACTGCACTCCAGCCTGGCAACAGGGTAAGACTCCCTCCCCAAACCCCCCCCTCAAAAAAATATATATTTATATATACAAAGAAAGCACTAATATGCATTAACTAAAATTATTTGTTGCTTTGGATATTGGTTGATTATTTAGTATCTACTTAGAACATGTGGATAACTACTTGAAATATGATTTTTGCTTTGCTATTTAACATGGTTAACAGTAAAATGTGCAAATGAATAATAATGCTTTAGACTGGATTTCAAAATGCACTATATATGTAGCATGAATAGAACAATACACAGACCTCCCATTTGGATACTTGATATGACAGAGATAATTAACTGTCCTCCAAAAGATTTGTACCCTACCTCCTAGAGTACAGAAGTGTTGCTGACAAGTGTCTTCCCTATTAAAGACATCATTTCCTAGCCCTCCTTACAATTAGATGGGTCATGATACTAGTCTCACCTGTGGAATGTGAACAGAAGTGAAATGCATTGCTTTTAGGTCAGACTGTTTAAAAAGAAAATGTAAAACAGTTGAACAAAGAAACAAATTCATGGTGTATTCACGCATTAGAATACTGTTCAATAGGAAGGAAAGAACTACTGATTCAGGCAAAACATGGATAAGTTTCAAAGCATTGTGTGCCAGAAGCCAAACACAAAAGAGCGCATATTGTATAATTCCATTTGTTTGGAGTCCAGTAATAGACAAAACTAGTCTATGGTGAGAAAAATAAGGAAGTAGTTGCCTGCGGGGAATGGTGGGTTGACTATACATGAGCACTAGGTAACTTTCTAGGAAAAAAAAAAAAAAAAAAGGTTGGCATCTTGTTCTGAATGTTTATTACACAGGTGTAACAATTGTCAAAACTCATTGAACTCAACACTTAAGATCCAAGCATTTGTGTGTGCATGTGTAAATTACATTTTAATGAAACCAGATGTGCCTTCTTGACTCTCTCTTTCCCCATCCTCTAACTCAGTGGTTCTCAACCAGAGGCAATTTTGTCTCCCAGGAGACATTTGGCAGTAGTAGGAGGCATTTTTGATTGTTGTGCTTCTGGTGTCTACTTAGTAGTGGTTAGTGATGCTTCTCAACATCCTACAATGGCACACAATGGCCCTCCACAACAAGCATCGTGTGTTCTGAAATACCAGTGATGCTCAGGTAGGGAAACTGTTGTAGCTGAATGCAGTATGGACCCACAAGATGGAAACATTTTTGCCACCAGCACAGGATGCTACATGAACAAGAAAAAAATTTATATTGTGTTAAGGTACTGAAGTATTAAAGTTTGTTTGTTCCAGTAGTTAGCATCACTTTAACTAATATGTCAGACTTTAAGACCTTGATGCTAAGAATAATACTTATGAGGAAATGTGAGTGAAATTTATCTCAAGTTTTAATATCAACCAAAGCTATGCTTCCTCTAAACCATTATTGTAATTTTATCTTAAGGACATTGTCAGTTTTATAACTTAATGTGTTTCTCTTCTTGTTTCAAATCACAGAGAGTAATTCTTAGGCAGCTCTTAACTCTCCAGAAACATATGATTTGCATTTCTGCATGCTCCCCTTGTCTTTAATATTTTTCTATCCTTATTTTCCTAGCGCTAATCCCATAACTACCTATTTTTGCTTTTGGTGTTTTGTTATTTGTAAAAGGCTAGCTCATATTCTTTGCATAAAAATTCAGCTTATAAAAAATAAATAAAATATTATTCAAATACTTAACATTTCTTTATTTTAGGTTTTGAATTAATAATGGTTTTTGTATCTCAGACCTTGAATGAATTTTTATCTTGTCTTAACCGCTTAAGATCGAGAGAGATAAAATGTTCATAGTGATAGTTCATGAAATTGTTTCATTTATAAAATAGAAGGTGTTCTCTACTGTATATAAAAGTTCTATACTTTATACATGGATTATAACTTGTTCATCACTAATTGAACACACCTTTTGAATTATTCTTCTGATAAGGAAATGGGATTCATGCCACTCTACAGTAGACATTCTTGGTTGCCTACTCAATATCCACCCTCTTCTCCTTTTTCCTTCTGGCAGATCTCCAATTTTGTTCAAGTATCCACTCATTTCAGCTAATCTATAAGCTTCACAGGAGCAATACATCCACTTAGCCCTACGGGTGGCATCGTGGTTGGATTAAGCTGTGGCCTTTGCCTCCTTGTCAGTCACTGGTTTAATCCTCGGATCGGTGATGCTATTCTGGCTACTGAAATGCAGAAGTCAACTGAGGTGGGGAGTGGGAGTTCCAGGAATGATTTTCCTCAACCTTAAAAATAGACACGAGGAAAGATGATTGTTCTGTTGCTTGTGGACACTGTTGCATCTGCCTGAGATGACGAGAACTCTGGCAGCCATCACAGGGTTATATGGAAAGTTAGCCAGAAGCACAAACCAGGCAGGCCAAAGATAGCAGCCAAAGAGATTAAAAACAACCTGAGTGTTTGTTAGATTTCCAAACCACTAACAAAAAGAACTCTGGAGCTAAACTCCCTCTTTGTTGTGTGAGAAAATAATTTCCTCAAGCCAGTTGTTTTAGGGTTTTCTTGTTCTTGTACTTGAAAGTATCCTTCCAAAATATCTTCTTGTACCTCTCCGATGACTTAGGGTGGTTTTAACACTTACAATGTTCCTATATGTGGCCAGTATGAAATCTAGGCTTATGAACTAGAGGATGTGAGACCTTTACCTTAGTCAAACTATGCTCCAAGCAGAACACATTAGCCAAAGCCCCCAAGACAGTTGGCGAAGTTCTTCTGTGAAGAGCCAGAAAGTGAGTATTTTAGACTCTGCCGGCCATATTGTTTCTGTTGCCACTCCTCAATTCTGCTGTTATAGTACAAAAGCAGCCATTGAGGATACATAAGTGAGTGAGCATGGCTGTGTGCCAATAAAACTATATTTACAAAAAGCAGGCAGTGGGCCAGGTTTGGGTTGTGGGTTTGCTGACTATGGTTTGGGTTGTGTGATTTGCTGACTTCTGACCTAAATTACATTCAGTCCAACTGTAGATAATCAAGTTTGATGGGGACACGGAACAGCTAACTATGAGATCACTTAACTGGCTCCATTTTCACTCCTTTTTCTTGCGTTATCTGCCCTCTAGTAGAATAACCACTTTGCAGTAAGGCGGTGGAAAGGCCAAAATCAGGAGAGAGAAAACTGAGAAGAGATTTACATCATAGACATTCTACTTAATCAGTTACTGAATAACCAATGGTTGGCTACACTCCTTTGAAACTATTTGTCTAGAAAAGCCCATGATCTTGATGCCACCAAATGAATGAGAAAAATGCATTTGAACCAGGTTTACTCCAATCTGTCTGTTTTAACACAAAGTATCTTTGACCAAATAAAAAGGCAACATGTTCGGCCTTCAGAGTTTGCGTAAAGGCAGGTGCATCTGGGCAGTCTGTGCAAGGATGCCGTTCTAATTAGGGAAACGGAATAGCCTTTATTTCTGAAAGCACCAGCCTGTCACATTTAGCCAGCATACTCTGAGATCTAATGAACCTCTGTCAAAAACAACAAGGGGTAATGGAAATCAGGTAAGACTGATTTAGGAAAATGCCAGTGATGAGTATCTGTTGATAAGTAAGATAGGAATAACAGAATGGAAATTGGAGTATCCTGGCTTAGCTGGTCTGATGATAAAAATTATGCAAATGTGCACAGCACATGTTTAGAATACTGTTGTTAATTTTACAAAGCCCATCTCTTACTTCTCATTCCCCTGTTTCTTTAAACGCAATGCTGTCTCTGAAAGTAGGCTGACATGAAATCATGACTGTTTGTTTCTTTTTTTCTTTTTTTTTTTGAGGCAGAGTCTCACTCTGTCAGCAGGCTGGAGTGCAGTGGCACGATCTCGGCTCATTGCAACCTCTGCCTCCCAGGTTCAAGTGATTCTCCTGCCTCAGCCTCCTGGAAATCATGACTTTAAAGGAGATCTTTAGTGTACATAAGCCCCAGAGTGAAAGCATCCCAGTGAATCACTTGATTCCTCTGTGACAGCTGCTGAGGATCCGCAAAGTGTGTGCATCTTAGTCTAAGACTAAGCATTTTGTTTTCAAGCAACCACTCTTTGAAGCCCATTCTAAATAGACGTATACATGTTTCACACAAATATATGCCATCTCGAGACATTTCTACCATGCATTTTAGTGGACTCTGATTAATACCAACACATACAAAAATGAAATAGAACAAAAGAAATCACCCCTGAGGAAGGCCCCTCAGGAAAGACGTTACATTAGCTTTGTTTCTAATTAGGTCCTTTCTGCCTTTTGGGGAATGGAGGAGACTTGAATTCCTCTAACTCTTTCATCCAGTCACTCCCCACCGCCTGATTGCCACTTTACAATTAATTGCAAAACCTCTGCTTTTAAGTTGATGCCGATGACTTAGCAGGAACAGACACACTCACAGGTGTCTCAGGAAGCACAACTCTAATGCCCAGGAATTCTTGATGACTTGCTTCCTGATGGCACTTCCCGCAGTTTGCAACTAACTAGGCAGGCGTTCCATAGCAAAGTGGTTTACTTGCAAGTCATGTAGTGATGGAAAAGGAGTAATTTTAGCACTATTAGTGGGAAATACAGACAGGTTAAATGAGAAGTATAATACTGAGTTCTAATCCTTCAGTTAGTAAAAATATTCTGTAGTGAGTGTGGGAAGCTAAAGATATCATCCCAGCTAGGTCTGGAACCTTCTTTTGGCCTGGATCCTGCCTCCCTGTCCACTTCATCTCCTGCTCTGCATTTCTTTCCCTTTTCCAGATGGTGCCATCTCCTTTCTCATCTCCACATCTTACATAGGCTTGGCCAAGTCCTACACATCCTTCAAGACTCAGTTCAAATCCTTCTTCCTCTGTGAAGGCCCCAGTGCTCCGAGGGAAAGTTATTGTCTCTTCTGCACTTCCCCTTGTCTACTATAGATCCCATCACAGTGTATTGAGGTTGACTGACCCAGTGATGTGTCATTCTCTTTCTTTCACCACAAGCTTCTGAAGATCGGAATTATTCATCATTGTCTCCTCAATGCCTGGCATATAGTAGATGATCAATACATATCTGTAAGTATGAGTAAGACCACTGAAAGGCTAGATGTCATCTTCAGACATTGTCCAATGATGTACTTATCTATAAAACAGGTTGAAACAAAATCAAACGTTCTTTGCAAGGCTGTCAGAGCACACTACTGAGCCAAAAGCCAATAAGCTCCAAATCGGACAGCTTAGAGAATGATTTCACATCTGGACTTCCTATGTGACTGCGGTCCACCATAGAGACCACATCTGGCTTATCCAATGGCGTTGCCATCCCTTTTCCCATCCGACTTGGATTTTATTACCAAGTAAAGTCCCAGAATTAGGTCCACCTACCCCTTGTGGTTCTTATCCCAGGGCTGCTTTGCTGGGCAGAGAACTGAAAACAATGAGAACCTTGGGGAATGGGTTTTGTGCAGAGAAATCTAAGTGCAGAGGAAAGAGCAAGCCCAAATGACAAGAAAAAAACATGAAACCTAACATATTAAGCAGAGTTGCTTACCTGGATCTTTGGGGAAGAGCCTTAACTGGGAGCAAGTGAAGGGATGTGTACCAGGAAGACTAGGGGAGGCAATTTTGCACGTAGGGACTCAGGAGGGTGGATGCATTTTCACATGTGGTGTTTTCAGGAAGTGGCAGCTCTCTGCTGGCTCTCACCACCCACACTGGGGCAGGGGGCACAGTCCCCCTCTCCACCAGCAGCACCTTTCTCCAAGACAAAGGGCAAAAATCTATCCCCTGGCCCTCCTCATTAGTCACCAAAGGACAAATGTATTGTGTTCCAATGGTTGATTTATAAATATGTTACCTAGAGTATGAAACACTTTTCCCCCACAGGAATAATATAAAATCTGGTTAGATTCCTAACTGATCCACCAATCCTCATTATTTTAGAATTAATTTAGAGAATTAAAAGAAACTTTTGGCTTTCTTTTAACTTAATTTTTTTCTTTTTTTTTCTTTTTTTTCTTTTTTGAGATGGAATCTTGCTCTGTCGCCCAGGCTGGAGTGCAGTGGTGCGATCTCAGCTCACTGCAACCTCTGTGTACCGATTCTCCTGCCTCAGTTTCCCCAGCAGCTGGGATTACAGGTGCCTGCTGACATGCCCAGCTAATTTTTGTATTTTTGATAGAGGTGGGGTTTCACCATGTTGGCCAGGCTGGTGTCAAACTCCTGACCTCAGGTGATCTGCCGACCTCGGCCTCCCAAAGTGCTGGGATTACAGGCGTGAGCCACCGTGCCCAGCCCTACCCAATCTTGATAGCATGATTTCTATTAGAAGGCATATTTTGGGCTCTAAATGTGGATGCTCATTCTCCTATCCCTCTCTGCCCTGCCTGAGGAGACTTCTAGGTCCTTGGTATTCACAAGCAATGCTCTGGGGGTTATAGTTCTAAGCATTGGTTAGTTCCTCACTTTTAAAACAAGTGACACCTCTGTTACTGCATTGAGAAGACATTTTCACATCCCTGTCTTCTCCCTGGGTGAAGATGCAATTCCGGTTACAATCAGGTAGTCATAGGAATGTCATAGTCCCTGAGGGACGGGGCCTCACGTGCTTTGGAAAACCTTTTCTTGTATATGAGCCATTCTTGTGATGAGAATTTGTATGTTGGTGATGCTGAGGACTAACTTCTGAGTATGTGTGTGGACGCTCACAGGTGGAGATGTAAGTGAGCGTTTATCATCCGGTGTCTGATTCCACCTCTTTCTCCTTCCGCCAGTAGAGACAGTAGAGTCACACCATTCCGGAGGTGCTTCGTGCAGCCTACTACAATCCCCGCAGGTTCCACCTCCTGCCTGTGAGCAGGGAGGGTGTTTGTTGGTGGTGTATGTGCAGATTTTTCCTTTGAGATTTCATTAGTTTTATTTTTATGCATCAAAGAAAAAAGAGCAGGAATATTAGACTTTTTGAGAGTAATGTGAATGTGACTTTGTCCTATTTGATGGCAATTTACTTAAGGACACACTTAGGGCTCTTTATAAAGAAATGCAGAGAGTCTACAAAAAAATCATTGCAAGTATAATAAAGCTGGGGAAGTGGCTTCAAGATGTGTGTGATCCAGTTGTATACAGTACTTATCTGGTTATAAATACAAATTCCCTCCCTACTAAGATGCTTCTAGCTAATCACTCTAAATTACAGTCACATGGCCTGGCTTTAAGACAAAGCTAAAAGGTGTCAGCAACCTCCACCCTCAGTGTCACCTTAAGGCTTAAAAATAGCTTTCTCATGACATTGACTACTCTGCCTCTGAGCCTCTCTTTCCTCCCCTTCCCTCCCTCCCACCTTACTCAGATTGTGCTAAAAGGAAACAGGGACTTCTAAAAGAGTCTACTGGGCTGGGCATGGTGGTTCATGCCTGTAATCCCAGCACTTTGGGAGGCTGAAGCAGGCAGATTACTTGAGGTCAGGAGTTCAAGACCAGCCTGGCCAACGTGGTGAAACCCCGTCTCTAGAGAAATATAAAAATTAGCCAGTCATGGTGATGGGCACCTGTAATCTCAGCCACTTGGGAGGCTGAGGCAGGAGAATTGCTTGAATCCAGAAGACAGAGGTTGCAATGAGCCGAGATCATGCCATTGCACTCCAGCCTGGATGACAGAACAAAACTCCATAAAAAAAAAAAAAAAAATTCTACCCAGCCATGCTGATATTTTATCTGGCCTGTGATCTAGCTGGGCATTGATGCCACACTTCTTGTCTGCCTTGTCCTGCAACTCAAATGGACAGTTACAGCAAGGAGGAGGGCATAATGCAAGTCCTTCTGACCACAGACTAATACCTGCATTCATCCAGAGCCACCATAAAGAGTTCTAGAAAACTAAGTGTAGATTTTATTAAGTTGGGAACACTTACTCTGAATGGTCTGCTAATTCCCTTTACATTCATACTCAATAATAGTGCTGATTAATAAGATCAATAGTGACAACAATCACCTGAATGGAATTTCTTTTATTTAGATCACGAATCATGACCATGTTGATGTTTTCAAACAAATTTCTGAGACTACATAACATGCCCCAAAAGTTGATAGGAATGTTCAGCCGCAGACATTCTTTATTACTTTGCAATTAGGGAGAAGCAAGTCCATTGTTGACCTAGGTTCATGGGAGGCAGAGAATTATGTAGATGGTCGCTGGGTCCTACTGCAGAGAGCACGGTGGAATTATCTACAGATCTTAACATCCAGACAGAACTTGCCTTCGGGAAGCATGGGCTGCTGAGGAGTGTGGGGTCTGTGCCCTTTGCCTCCAGGGAGAGCAAGCACATTAAATGGCCTTGAGTGGGTTGTGCATGGTGGCTTACACCTGTAATCCCAGCACTTTGGGAGGCTGAGGCGGGCAGATCACCTGAGGTCAGGAGTTGAAGACCAGCCTGTTCAACATGGTGAAACCCCATCTCTACTAAAAAAATACAAAAATTAGCAGGGTGTGGTGGTGGGCACCTGTAGTCCCTGCTGCTCTGTAGCATGAGGCACGAGAATTGCTTGAACCCAGGAAGCGGAGGTTGCAGTGAGTTGAGATTGCACCACTGCACTCCATCCTGGGTGGCAGGGTGAGACTGTCTCAAAAAAAAAGAAAAAAAAAAGGGCCTTGAGTGCCTTCTCCATGAACTCGCTGCCTGTCAGTCACGGTTGTTGAGTATTTCTGCCTGCTTTCTCTAACTTGCTTTCATTAAAGTCTTTTATTTTATTTATTTATTTATTTTTGAGACAGAATCTTGCTGTGCGCCGTGTCACCGGGGCTGGAGTGCAGTGGCGCAATCTTGGCTCACTGCTACCTCCGACTCCAAGGTTCAAGCGATTATCTTACCTCAACCCCCAAGTAGCTGGGACTACAGACGCCCGCCACCACGCCTGGGTAATTTTTTTTTGTATTTTTAGTAGAGACAGGGTTTCACCATGTTGGCCAGGCTGGTCTTGAACTCCTGACCTCGTGATTCGCCCGCCTTGGACTCCCAAAGTGCTGGGGTTACAGGCATGAGCCATCACACCTGGCCCCAAAGTCTTAGCAACTCATATGTCAACTTGTTAATTACCAAAAGAGAGAGAAGAAAACATCAGTTTGCGGTAATGTGTTTAGAGGGAGCCCTCAGGCTGATTTCTAGGCCCCAGCCGGTTCTCCTCTGAGTGAGCAGTATTTTGAAGTTGCCTCCAAGAGTTGGACTTGATCATTTAGTTTCCTCTCATTTCTAAGGATTCCTGAGATTCCAGGTCAGTGCCACAGGGGAACCTTGGGAAGTGTATGTGTGTCAGAAATTTAGAGGAAGAATGTCATCAGAAATTGGAACTTGAATCCACAAGAGTATGAGAGATAATTGCTTCCACTTCAGAAGTCATTATCTTGTGCCCCCAGAAACCATGTCTGTAGAGCTGGCATGAGAACTATGGTTTAGATGGGCTGTTTGCACATTTTACTTTGTGCTACAAAATTTTGCTTGGTTTTCTCTCTGTGGGTGTCTCTGTGTCACTGTAATGGAGAGGAACTGGATGAGGGAAGGAAGAAGGAGGCTGGGTGTGCAGGTAATTGTACAGTAGCTGTTCTCCAGAGAATCCTACCCAAAGGTCATGGGGTGATTTCTGTTTTTCCTCCACCTTTGCCCAGACTGTCTTTCTACTGTTGCCTTTGGATAGACTGGAATGTAAAAAACAAAATCTTAACTGCGGTTTCCTAAATCATTTGACACTCCAGTCATCCTGCAAGTATTGTTATAAGGAGTTTCCCCCAGAACAAACTGGCTTACTTTTATCTTCAAGAATGGGATCAGTAAGCTTGGCTAGATAGTCCAGTTCGTTTGGGCCCAAAGTAGATTTCTTCCTCTAACCCAGGCCTACCTAAGAGGATGCTGGGGTCTGAGTAGAGCCAGCCTAACCTCCACAGCAGGCTGGTGACACTGCTGACGCAGACTGGTCACTGCCCTGTGGATTGCTTTATTTTTAAGGCAGAATTGCTACCAGTTATGAAGTGCAGGATGCTGTGTTAGTTAATTAACAGCTATTTATAAGTGGCTATCTATATGAGGTTCTAATCCAGAAGTTGGCAGGAAGGAGTAAATGAGAACTGAAAAACAAAATGCTAAATGCAATGTGGTATCCTGGATTGGATCCTAGAACAGAAAAAGAACATTAGTGGAAAACCTAGTGAAATCTGTGTAAAGTCTGGAGTTTTGGTAATAGTAAGGTATTAAAGTTAATTTCTCAGTTTTGATGAATGTATCATAGTTATGTAAGATGTTAACAGGAGGGAAACAGAGAACAGTATATGGGAGCTTACTGTACTTTCTGTAAACAAAATTATTCATAATTAAAAATTTATTAAAAATAAAAAGAAATACCATCCAGAGTCACAATAACTTTAGTAAAGTAAGTCCCTATTGACAGATTCTTTGAAGTTTTAAGTTTATGTATTTTTTAAGAAATACATATTTTTACTGAATGCTTTATTTTGTTTTTATTTAGTTATGATTTTAAATTAATTTTGTTGTTTTTTTAGAGACAGAGTCTTGCCCTGTCACCCAGGCTGGAGTGCAGTGGTACAATTATAGCTCACTGCAGCATTGAACTCCTGGGCTCAAGGGATCCTCTCACCTCAGCCTACCCAGTAGCTGGGACTACAGGCGTGCACCACCACCCCCGGCAAATTATTTTTTCTTTTTACGTTGTAGAGATGGAGTATCACTGTGTTGCCAAGGTTGGTCTCAAACTCCTGGCCTCAAGCAGTCATCCTGCCTGGACCTCCCAAAGTGCTGGGATTACAGGCGTGAGCCACTGTACCCTGCCTGAATGCTTTATTTTGAATATTTTGTATTAGAAGATATTTCTTGGTGGAACTAACACAGAAAAGCTAATAAATATGTGATTTGTTTTGACCTTTTTGTGCAATCTATATCAGAGACCAACTACTTATTAAATGGTGAGTGGGAATCTCAGAATACCTTCCGTCTGGGTCCTTCAAATTGGGACTTAAGGGCCTTCACTGTGTGCAAGGTTTAATAAGCAAAAGGATGATTTCACTCTACTGGGAAAAGATGGTATTACTGAGCAATCAAAGATAAAATTACAGGATTATAGACGAGATACAACATGTTTCAGCACTTCTCCTTGTTAAAATCAAGTGCTCAGAACTTTTCACAGGAGGACAGAGTTTTATATCCAGAGAGATTAAGTTTCCAGTGACACAATTTCACAGTGATAGGTATGCTAGCAGTCCAGGAAACAGGAGCAGAAAAGGCAGGTCCACGTGATCCCCACGGGCTTCCTGGAGAAATTGCTAATGACAAAGCTCCAGCTCAGTCTGACCAGCTAGCAAAGTAAAAGGGCCTAGGTCAGTGTTGATATCTCAAGGAGACTTGCTTTTAGAAACCTCCGTGGAGCACAGAGTAGTAATGAAGATCTCCTGCTAGAGGTCGAGACATTTGGACCCTAACCTAACTGACTCTCTCTTATTTATTTTTATTTATTTTTGAGACAGTATCGTTCTGTTGCCCAGGCCAGCGTGCAGTGAGTGGCGTGATCTCAGTTCACCACAACCTCTGCCTCCCGGGTTCAAGCGATTCTCCTGCCTCAGCCTCCCAAGTAGCTGGGATTACAGGCATGCACCATCACGCCCAGCTAATTTTTGTATTTTTAGTAGAGACAGGGTTTCGCCATCTTGGCCAGGCTGGTCTCACTCATACTCCTGACCTCAGGAGATCTGCCTGCCTCGGCCTTCCAAAGTGCTGGGATTACAGGCATAAGCCACTGTGCCTGGCCCAAACTGACTATCTTAAGTAAAGGGAGGAAGAGTCCAAGGAAACACCTCTTGCAGTGGATTTGTGGCATTCTTTAGCATGGGGCCAACTCTCTTGGAGGGCTTGATCCCCTCCCCATATTTCTGATGTAGCAGGTCTGGCAAGGGGCCCTGGGCATTTGCATTTCCAGCAAACTCTCAGGTGACGCTGATGCTGCAGATCCAGGTACCACATTTTGAGAATCCAGACTTTCTTTTCTGAGTATCGTGAATCCAGTTGAGATTTGAAATCTTTTTCCCCTTTAAAACCCTCCATTAAAGTTATATCTTTTCTTAAGGTCCGATTCTTTTCTTTTCCTCCATGCTGTAGTGATAAAGATAGAAGTGGAAACTGGAGGACAAGTGTCTGTCTCTGATTGGCTTCTCTGCGGAACTGAGGACCTGAGGTAGCACTTGGGGTGATAAAGACATAAAACCACAGGCGCTTGTAGGTTTGGGCAGAAAACATTCATCTTGATGCCTTAGCAGTGTTTTTCCGTGACTTGGAGGGCCCGGCTGTTTTCAGAGATACAGCTTGTTTGGAAGTCCACATGGCATATGAGTGGACCCACAGGGGAACCTGCTGAACAAAGGGACCCAGATTAGTGAGGTGGATCACACTGGTGGCAGCGCCAGCTAGAGCCATCTCCATAGATCTGCCCCATGCATGGCTGGGCTTCCTCCCAAAGAGCGAAAGGGGATCTTATAAAGCACACACTCTCCCCTTTTATCTGTTAACCCTATAAAACTGTGGGATGAGGGGTTTACTTTTCTGAATAATTATTTTTCAAAACTTGATCTCTTTTTTAAAAGTAAAAAAGTATCACCTACTGTGGAATGTTTAGACAATTTATAAAGGACAAAGAAAAAAACTGCATAATCAGATGTATATATATCACCGTTTTAATATTTAGAGGTTTGCCTTTCAGATTTTGTTTTTACTCTTGCTCTTGCTCTTTCACACATGTGCAAATCTTCTTTCTGGGTATTATGTAGATCATGGCTGTTGTTGCCTCTGTATGGCTTTGCCTCTCACTCTGGGTACCAGCTATGTCCTTATAATCAGCTACAAGGCCCTGTTTGATAGTCATTTCCCTATCACTGCCTAAGCTCATCGCCTCTTACTCCCTCTGCTCCCGTTTGGCCGATTTCCTTTGCTAATCTGTGCACACGCTGCTCACCTCATGCTCAAGGCCTCTCTACTCACTGTTCCTTCTACCTGGAATGCTGTTCCCCAATTCCTCACTTCTTCCTGGTCTTTATTCAAAAGTCCCTTCCATAGCGAGACCTTCTTGGATCCCTTTAACATTTAACATACTTTTTATTTATTCATTTTTTTGAGACAGAGTCTCCCTCTGTTGCCAGGCTGGAGTGCAGTGGAGCGATCTCTGTTCACTGCAACCTCCACCTCCTGAGTTCAAGCGATTCTCCTGCCTCAGCCTCCCAAGTAGCTGGGATTATAGGTGTGTGCCACCACGCCTGGCTCATTTTTGTATTTTTAGTAGAGATGGGGTTTCACCATGTTGGCCAGAATGGTCTCGATATCCTGACCTCGTGATCACCCGCCTTGGCCTCCCATAGTGCTGGGGTTACAGGCATGAGCCACTGTTCTCCGCCTATTTCACACACTTCTTCCCGTAAACTTCTTTCATTTCTTTCCTCCTTAGAAAGCATGACTAACTAACATAATATGTATTCTACATTTTACCTACTTGTCTATGGTCAGCTTCTCCAGCTAGAATATAAACTCCACAACAAAGGGCATCACTGGGTTGCTTTCTGCACTGTCCCCAGAACAGTGCCTGATGCAGGGTTGACACCCCATAAAAAGCTGCTTTAAGATGTCAAATGAATGAGCTTAACAATACATCATAAATTATATTCCATATTCCATGACATATTTTTCTATATCATGATTTTTAATAGTCATTTCCATGTAAGAGCTTTTTCCCATTGTATCAATATATGACTATACCACAGTTAATTAAACATGAATTTAATAATGAATATACCACAATTTGTGCAAATATTATCCTCTATTAACTTCAGTATTGTAAGTTTTTGCTTATTTTGCTGTTATAATTGGCACCTTAGCAATCAACCTTGTATGTATTTGCTCAAATCCTGATAATTTCCTAGAATAAATTTCCAGAAATTAACTTTCTGGATCAAGAAGAATATATCTTTAAGGTGTTTGATCTACATTCTCAAATCACTATCCAAAAGGCTGTTTCTCTAAGCAGGGATTTCTAATGCTGATTTCTTTGCACCTTTGACAATACTAGACATTATTTTTCAAAAAATTCCAATTTTTATGAGTAAAAAGTGGTAACTCATTAAATAATTTTATGTTCCTTAGGTTACTGGTAAGATTGATCTTTTTTATATTTTTAAAAATTGGAGATGTGTACTTCTTTTCTTTTCTTTTTTTGTTTTTTGTTTTTGAGATGGAGTTTCACTTTTGTTGCCCAGGCTGGAGTGCAGTGTTGGGATCTTGGCTCACTGCAGCCTCTACCTCCTGGGTTCAAGCAATTCTCCTGCCTCAACCTCTTCAGTAGCTGGGATTACAGACTCCTGCCACCACACCTGGCAAATTTTTGTTTTTACTAGATGCCGGGTTTCACCATCGGTGTCAGGCTGATCTTGAACTGCTGACTGCAAGTGATCCACCTGCCTCCGCCTCCCAAAGTGCTGGGATTACAGGCATGAGCCACTGCGCCTGGCCTGGATATGTATATTTCTTTTTATCCATTCTTAGTTTATGTCCTTTGCTTAACTGGCGGGGGGTTAATTAGCTTTCTTTTAATGCTTTGCAAGTGTCCTTTATATAGATAAGAATTTAAAAACATGTATGGTTAATATTCTTTGCCATTTGCTTTTAAATACTTTCATGTTGTTTTTTTTTCCATTACCTTGATCTTGACTTCGTGTTGTTTCTTGATATACAGAACATTTATATGGAATAGGATATGCATATATTTTATGTTTTGAACTGTTTTCAATGTAATGCTTAAAAAGTTTAACTCATCCTAAGACCGTATGAGCATTTCTAGTTATTTCTCCTAGTTACTTTATGGTTTCATTATTTTCCCCAAATTGTTATTCAGTCCTCCAATTCCACTTATTGAATAATGTCCTTTTCCTCCCTGACTTGACATTTCCTTTATTACATACTAATTTGAATGTGTTATTTCGTTGTTTTGGCTCTGACTATTTTATTAACCTGTGCCTTTCTGTAGGAAAAACCTACTGTAAAAATTATTAGAGTTTTATAATGTGTTTTTCATATTTCAGACTACAACTACTTCTCATTTTTGATTTTCAAAATTATCTTAATTATTTAGTATCCGTATTTTTCTTGAAGAAGAAATTCAGAATCATTTTTTTCCAACCTCCAGTGTTTAAACAACACCAGTTTTGCAAATACGTTTGGGAAGAAATTACTGCTGTTGGCTAATTCAATTAGCAAATTATGTAGTCCCTTTCTTTAGTGCCATTGTGAGATATGATTTGATATGCACTGCTCCTGGGACAATTCCCAGTTTCTGGAAGCTCTTCATCTAGCAAAGCTCTGTTCCTCCAGGTGCCGTCTTTTCCTGCTCCTTGCTACCTCATTTCCAAATATTAGGAGACAGGGCCTTCGATGAAAACCATGATTTCAGGATATGGCGCTATTGGAGCTTCCCTGTCTGCCCATGAAGCCTGTCTGTTTGTGGGTAAGGAGGGGAGCTGCATTCACCAGCACGCAATGTACTGACTGCCTTCCCCATCCTGACTGCTAAGTAGGCATGGATGTCACAGAATGGATGTAGAATGATGGCGAAACAATGTGCATTTTATTATTGACGTGATAGCATGTGCTAAAGAGAGAACGGAAACAACGGAAGCCCATGCTACAGGATAACTGGTCAGCGATTTTACTGGTACAAATCTGAGTCTGGGGGACACAGTGAAGATATCCTCAGTGTCATATCTTTGTTTCAGAGGTTTCTCTTTTATGAGACACAACCCTAGGTCAGTCGGTTTTTAACAAAAACAGTAGTTAATTCTTAAATACAGTTTTTGCTTTCTAGGTTAAGCATCATTCTAAGTACTTTCCACATATAAACTCATTTAATTCTCACGACTGTCTTATGTGAGAAATCCTATTATGATTCAGGTTTATTGCTTATCTTAGTTGAACTTATGCCTTACAGCAGGTAGAAATTCACTTTAGATTCTGGCATCAGGTGGTCTATCAAATTAATTTTTAGTGTGCGCTTCATCCTTTTCTATCTTCGTTAATATTTAAAAGTTATAGTTAGGGAGACACCTACGGCTGCTAACCAGGTACATTTTAAACTCGAATTCATCTTTTATAAACCTTTTGTTAGAAAATAAAACCCATACACAAAATTTAGAAAACAGATGTATCCCTTAATGAGTCCTAAGGCAAACACTAGTATAACCACTACCCAGGTTGTGAAATAGATCTTTGCCAATCATTCCAGAAGCTTTTCCCATTGTCTCCTCCCAAGGTTGACCCTGTCTTTTCCATCAGAAGTAACCACTATCCTGACTTTTCCAGAATCACTTCCTTGAGTTTTTGTATAATTTTATCACTAATGTACCCCTCTAATGACCATAGTTTAATCTTGCCCAGTTTTTAAAATCTTGACATACTTTTTACATCTATTTTAGTCTGCAGGTTTCTTCTCCATCTCTTAATTCTTTACAATTTATCTATAAAAGAACCTGGGGGCCCTTGACCTAAAGAGTTTTCTAAAGTATAGGTTTTGCTGACTGCGTACTTGTGATCCCCATTCCACACTTTCCTGTGTCCTTTGCGTTCTCTGAAAATTGGCAGATGGATCCAGAGACTTGATTGGATTTGGGATTGATACATTTGGCAAGACTATAAATGGTGCTGTGTTCTTTCATTAAGAGGCACATGATATCTGGTTGTCTCTCTTTTTGTGATGTTAGCAGCTGTTGATGCCCAATGCCTAGAGACATTAATTCATTGGAGGTTGCAAAACTGTTTTCTTCTACTTTTTTCAATGGTTAATTGGAATAATTTTAGAACAAGCTATTTTCCTCATTTATTGTTTGACACTCTGTGCCACAATTCTTTTAGGAAAAGCCGAAAAGATGCTTCATTCTTTTCTTTTATCAAGTGTCTAATTAAAGAACTGGTTGCCTATCATGCTACAAAGGTTAACAAACAGGTTTTTAGGAAATATTACTATGAACTCATGTATTTGGAGCTATTTGAAAAGTCTTGGCCGGGCACAGTGGCTCATGCCTGGAATCCCAGTACTTTGGGAGGCCAAGATGGGTGGATGACCAGGTCAAGAGATCGAGACCATCCTAGCCAACATGGCGAAACCCCGTCTCTACTAAAAATACAAAAAAAATTATCTGGGCATGGTGGCACATGCCTATAATCCCAGCTACTCAGGAGGCTGAGGCAGGAGAATCGCTTGAACCTGGGAGGTGGAGGTTGCAGCGAGCTGAGATCGCGCCACTGCACTCCAGCCTGGCAGCAGAGTGAGACTCCATCTCAAAAAAAGAGAAAAGTCTTGATCCTTTTAAAGATCCAATTGTCTCATTTGCTTCAAGGTTGCTTTTGAGTCCTTGTGTCGTGACTGTAGTAGTCATTCCTAGCTTTCTTGTTGTCTAGCATGGCAAGATATTCCAGGATCATGTGGCACCCTTCCTAGAATTAGTATTTTTTTTTTCCCCCCACAAAAAGCTGGGTTTCTTTTTGTGGCAATGGTACTTCAAGATTGCTACAGTTTTTGAGGGCTAGGGAGGTTTTGTAGAGTTTGTCATTGTTTTTTAAGGCCTCTTTACTGGTTAGAATTAAGAAATATATATGTTTATATGATATCTCAAGGGGTTATACTAACACTTCCAATTCAAATCACAATCACAGGATTTGATACTCGCCTGTATTGCATCTGCTCACTCTTTTTCTACATTGAGTATGTTGGTTCACAAAGACACAGGAAACGATGAATTAGAATATTCTATAATTATTAATATACTTTATCCAATAATATTGCACATATCCTGTGAATAACAATATTGATGCTACAGCGCCACTATAATTAACTGATAAATTAAATCTCTTTATTGCAGCACATGCTCTCCCCAGTGTCTCCTCATCTTTAAATATGCTATATCTATAGTATGTGAGTTTACAGCCATTATACACTGTATTTATCCCTGTTGGTTCTATTTATCTTAAATGTATCTATTTATATATCTATATGTATATATCTCAGACTACCACCTTTTTTTTTTTTTCTTTGAGACTGGGTCTCACACTGTCACCTAGGCTGGAGTGCAATGGCACGAGCTCAACTCACTGCAACCTCCACCTCTGGGGTTCACACGGTTCTCCTGCCTCAGCCTTCCCAGTAGCTGGGATTACAGGCAGGCACCACCACACCCAGGTATTTTTTTGTATTTTTAGTAGAGACGGAGTTTCACTGTGTTGGCCAGACTGGTTTCAACTACTGACTTCATAATCAGCCAGCTTCAGCCTCCCAGAGTGCTGGGATTACAGGCGTGAGCCACCACGCCGGCCCAACTACCACCAATTCTTTTTTGTTTGTTTGTTTGTTTTGAGATGGAGTCTCACTCTGTCACCCAGGCTGGAGTGCAGTGGTGTGATCTCCGCTCACTGCAAGCTCCGCCCCCCCGGGTTCACGCCATTCTCCTGCCTCAGCCTCCCCAGTGGCTGGGGCTACAGGCTCCCGCCACCACGCCCAGCTAATTTTTTTTTTTTTTTTTTTGAGACGGAGTCTCGCTCTGTCGCCCGGGCTGGATTGCAGTGGCCGGATCTCAGCTCACTGCAAGCTCCGCCTCCCGGGTTTACGCCATTCTCCTGCCTCAGCCTCCTGAGTAGCTGGGACTACAGGCGCCCGCCACCTCGCCCGGCTCGTTTTTTTTTTTTTTTTTTTTTTTGTATTTTTTTAGTAGAGACGGGGTTTCACTGGGTTAGCCAGGATGGTCTCGATCTCCTGACCTCGTGATCCGCCCGTCTCGGCCTCCCAAAGTGCTGGGATTACAGGCTTGAGCCACCGCGCCCGGCCAATTTTTTTGTATTTTTAGTAGAGACAGGGTTTCACCGTGTTTGCCAAAGTGGTCTCGATCTCCTGACCTCATGATCCGCCCACCTCGGCCTCCCAAAGTGCTGGGATTACAGGCGTGAGCCACCGCGCCTGGCCGCCACAATTCTTATATCAATGTCTCCATAGTCATTTTGGTTATTAAAATCAGTCTTACATTCTAGTAGGCACATTCGAGACAGCTCATGAGAACAAGCTTCCCTGAGTTCTTGCCCGTTTTCTCACTGGGCCTTTTATACTTAAATGTCAGCTTTGCTGGATATACAAAATTTGTCACACATTATTTTACAAATCTAAAATATGTTACATCATTTGTTTTTGAAACGAAACATTGCAGTTGAAATGTCTGATGATAATCTAATTTTGTTTTCCTTCCATCTTTTTCTTAAAGTCTCAGGTAATTTTAAAATATCTTTCTATAAGGTTTGGTAATTTTACCGGAAAATTTTTTGTGTGTTGGTTGTTTTGGGTTGACATTTAGGGATATACATGAAGCTCTTTCAATACAGTTGGCGCTCCACATTCGTGGGCTCCACATCCATGGATTCAACCAACTGCAGGTCAAAAATATTTGATAAAATGAAATAAAAATAACAATACAACAGTACAAATAATATAAATAAAAGATACAGTATAACTATTAGCATAGCATTTATATTCTCTTAGGTACTATAAGTAATGCAGGGATGATTTAAAGGCTACCGGAGGATGGGTGTAGGTTATATGCAAACACTGACATTTTCTTTCAAAGACTTGAGCATTTGCAGACTTTGGCAACTGTAGGGGCTCCTGGAACCAATTTCCCATGGATACTGAAGGATGACTGCATATACTTCCTTTAAATTTAATTGTAGGAGAGTTTTCTCAATTTATAGTTTGTTTTGTTTTGGTTTGTTTGCTGGGATTATGCCTGTAATCCCAGCACTTCGGGAGGCTGAGGTGGGTGGATCACCTGAGGTTGAGAGCTCGAGACCAGCCTGGCCAACATGGTGAAAACCCATCTCTACTAAAAGTACAAAAATTAGTTGATGTGGTGGTGGGCATCTTTGGTCCCAGCTACTCGGGAGGCTGAGGCAGAAGAATCACTTGAACTTGGGTGGCAGAGGTTGCAGTGAGCTGAGATCGTGCCACTCACTGCCCTCCAGAATGGGTGACAGAGCAAGATTCACTCTCTCAAAAACAAAAAAAAATCAAGATTGCTTTCCTAACTTAACAGAGCTTCTTTTAGAGAGAGAGAGAGAGAGAGAGAGAGAGAGAGAGAGAGAGACAGAGAGAGAGTGTGTAGTATAGCGTAGTGTTTAAGAAGAGAATGGTTTGTTTACTGAAGTGTATTAACTCCACTCTCCCCCACATTTGTCTGAACCTTCTCTTTGCTTTGTCTCCTTCGTTTTTGTCCTCAGTTTTAATTCTACTCTCAGCAGTTTCTCCTCAGTATGAAGCCGTGGCCTGAAAAAAGTTCTGGTGGGTTGTATGGAAAATTTGCAGGTCTAGGCTGTGTCTGCCCCTCCAGGCTCTCCACAGACTTCTCTTACAGTCTGCTGTGGGGATGGGACATGTGCTCCTGATGCCAGCTGCTGTTCTCACACAGGGCTGCCAGGCTTTCCGTGGATACCTCCTGCTATTGAGTGTTCGAACCTCTGGCTCCAGGTCCAGCAAAGCTCTCATTGCCTCACTCTATTTCCCTGCACAGATGCTGATAGCATGCAGATTTTGTGCTATTACTGGTTTATTTCCATTTGCTTATGTTTTGAGGTTGATAAGAACAACCTTGTTACCTAGTTTTGTAATAAATATTGTCTGTGGGTTTTTTATTTGCCATTCTAGTTCTATTTTTATTTGGGAATTTAGAGAGATTAAAAAAACGATACCACTGCTGCCAACATTTTCTGAGAACTCTCATTTTATTTTGTATGTACATAGTTTTCATCAATCAACAGATATTTATTAAATGGTCTATGGCAGGCCCTATTATAGACACCAACGATATAGCTATGAACAAAACAGAGTTTCTACCCTCAAGACATATAATAGGAAAAGAATGGTATTGAACATATACACCACTAAATAAGTGAGAAAATATCAAATATAAGTAAATTTCAAGAAGTAAATGAAAGGAGATAATATGTATCTATTATTTTAAACCATTTGATTACATATATATACACACACACTTTATATACACGCATATACGTGTTATATATATGTATATATACACACACATATATACATACACACAAAGATATTTGACTTACATACAAATATTTTTGAATAGTATTTTCTGGATTACAAAGCGTGTTTCCATATAATGCATTCTTTTATCTTTTTATGAATAGGCAGATAAGGTAGATTTTACTCCCCATGTGACAGAGGAGGAATCTCATGTTTAATAATTGTAAGTGACATCCAATACACTTATAGCCAAAGCTTCATCAAGTATCTTTTGAATCTGAATCTGCTTTTTTAAAAGTTAATATTCTATTTTTTAATACCACATTACATAAAACACTGTGCTGGGGGTTGGAGATGACACCTTTTCGGCCCAAGTAATGAAGTTTCAATTAGCGGCAGTAAGATATATGCTTAGTGTTGTCAGGTGCAGGGAGTGGCGGGGCACAGGCCTGAATGAAGTTCCGTGCCAGTGAGGAAGTATCGGCTGTCTTCGTGGTGGGATGTCCCGGGGAAGCCTAATGAAGGAGATTGTATCTGCGTGGCCCTTGCATATAGCGAGACGGGGCATTTCTAGTTGGAATGAACCAAGTGAACAAAGACAGGTAGGCATATCCTTAACGTAGCTGGAGGAGAGTGAGAGTTCAATCGACTGTTTAGTTTTTCTTCATACACTCATCATTCAATGAGTTTTTAAGTTACTATGTGCCAGGGCAGAGATAGAAAGATAGATAGGGAAGGAGGTTGGTTTAATGGGGGAGACGTGTGCTCCCCACCTGATTTGAAAGTGAGATCTTTCGGTGGGACTGAATCTTCCCTCACCTGCAGCATCCGACAGAAACAGGCAGCCGGGAGAGGAGGAGCAGAGGATTTCAGTGCTGGGATTCTGAGCCATTTTCTTGGCAGGCTGCTTGGTGTTCCTAACCTTGAAAAAAATCAATTTGCTTGGAGCATATTATGTCTGAAAAGCACCCGTGGGGGAAAAGTCTAGAAAAGTGTGTTGAGCGTTAGATGTTAGCGGAATTTAAATGTCATGATAAGGAATTTATTTTGGGGTAGTAAAGCATGGTTGAGAGTTTTTGACAAGAAGACTGACCTAAGATGCCAGCGCATCCATGAATTCGGCCAAAAGTTCAAAAATTAGTTCCACCACTTTCTGAAAAGATGACTGACATATTGAAGAATTTATTTAAACCCCCGAGCTTCATTTTCTTGATCTGTTAAAAATGGGAATTTATGTATTTATTTTGTATTTGTATTATGTATTTGTATTTATGTATTTGTATTTATTTGTATTTGTATTATGTATTTGTATTTATTTGTGTGTATTTGTATTTATTTTATTATGTATTTATCCAGTGACAACTCATTTATTCATTCATTATTAAGTTTAACTGATATTTAATAATTACTCAGTTCTGGTCGAGCTCCGTGGCTCACGCCTGTAATTCCAGCACTTTGGGAGGCCGAGGTGGTGGATCACGGGGTCAGGAGATCGAGACCATCCTGCCTAACACGGTGAAACCCCGTCTTTACTAAAAAATACAAAAAATTAGTCAGACACGGTGGCACACACCTGTAGTCCCAGCTACTTGGGAGGCTGAGGTAGGAGAATGGCGTGAACCCAGAAGGTGGAGGTTGCAGTGAGCCAAGATCACACCACTGTCGCCTGGGCAACAGAGCGAGACTCTGTCTCAAAAAAAAAAACCCAATAATAAATAAATAAATAAATACTCAGTTCTGGAGCTACGTGGTCAAATGTAGTAGCCACTCACTCAAAGGAGCTATTGAACAATTGTAATGCAGATAGTCTGAATTGAGATGTGCTATCAGTGTGAAATATACACTTGATTTGGAAGTCTTAGTATGGGAAAAAGAATATAAAATACCTCATTAATAATTTTTATGTTGAATACATCCTGAAAGGAAAGAAGAAATAAGTTTAAGAGAGCCATTGTACAACATGGTGACTATAGTTAATGGTGATACATTATATTATTGAAAAATTCCAAGAGAGTTGCTGTTAAGTGCTCTTGCCACAAAAATTATAGCTATGTAAGGCAATATATATGTTAATTAGCTAGATTTAACTATTCCACAATGTATATGTGCTTCAAATGCATAGAATTTTATCTTTCAATTAAAAAATAAATTTGAAAAAATATTTTTTGAAATTAATTTCATGGTTCTCTTTTTCAAAAATGTGTCATTTAGAATATTTAAATGTAGCCTCTTTTATTTTATTTTTTTTTTTTTTATTTTTTTTTTTTGAGACGGAGTCTTGCTCTGCCGCCCAGGCTGGAGTGCAGTGGCCGGCTCTCAGCTCACTGCAAGCTCCGCCTCCCGGGTTCACGCCATTCTCCTGCCTCAGCCTCCCGAGTAGCTGGGACTACAGGCGCCCGCCTCGTCGCCCGGCTAGTTTTTTGCATTTTTTAGTAGAGACGGGGTTTCGCCGTATTAGCCAGGATGGTCTCGATCTCCTGACCTCGTGATCCGCCCGTCTCGGCCTCCCAAAGTGCTGGGATTACAGGCTTGAGCCACCGCGCCCGGCAATGTAGCCTCTTTTATAGCTTGTACTGTATTTCTATTGAGCGATGCTGCTCTAGGTACTGGGTGTACAATATTGAATAGTGGTCAGAGACAGATAGTAAATAAGCACGTTTAAATATCTAAGTCATCTAATTCTAGACTGTGAAATAAGTGCTGTGATCTTCCCAATTGCTTCTCATCCCACCTTTGCTCTCTCCAGCCCCTCTATTCATTTGCGGCATTTTCCTAGCCACTTCTCTTGGTTAGTGGGGCTTATCTAACTTACACAGTTGTCCTCTCTCAGGAACGCTGGCTAATTTCTCCCGTTTGGGGTCTTGCAACTACTGTGACCATCTGTTTAAATATTTCTTCGGTGACTAAAAAAACAAACTAAAGCTATCCAAATTCCAAAGGCAAACAGAATTCTTCATCCCTCTTCAATAGAAATCTTCATTCTTTCTTTCCTTTATTGTCAAAATGACCATTTCCTCCAATACTATGGAAATTGGGAGTTTTCATCCACAGAGTGGGTGGTTTGTATCCAAATAGCAGGGCATATGTCTGTCTAGTTCACGCCAGCCTTCCTGTAGACACTACAGCTTCCCCATGGAACTCGGCACATCACTCACCTTCTAGCCATAGGACATATCCTTTGTATGTGGGCAAACTCACACAATAACATGTCATTCCCATTATATCCATTTCAGTACAGTGTATGAATGACGCTTTATGCCAGTTGGCCTTTTCCTGAGACAAAGCAATCATATTGGTAAGAAAGCAAGGGAGATATTACATTAGGTGGAAAACAGAGTTAAGTGACCAAGTTAGAAATGGTTAATGAATGGCTGTGCCAAGTCGTTCAACTATTTAATTCATGTTTATCAAGTCTGTTTTATAAATCCAGACCTGTGTCAGGCACTGGCTATGATGGGAGGATAATTTCTAAAGTTCTTGTAAATTTGCTGCCTAATTTCTAAAGTTCTTGTAAATTTGCTGCCTTTAAGATGTTTTTAGAAAGATAATTCTAAAACATAAACAAAATGCTAATAAAGCAATTAAAGGACAGGACCAAATCAAAATGTATGGCAACGATGTTAAGGACTGGGAGAGGTCAGGAAGAAGATGTGGATGAAATTTGCAGACATCTTGAAAAAACTCTTGGAGAAAATGGACCTTGATATCTGGATGTGACTTAAACAGGTCAGGAGGAGAGAGAACAGCTTGACCCAAATGGAGTGGAACGGGATGCATGAGAGAAAACAGTGGGAGACAATGTTGCCCAGGACCCTATAGTCAATCAGGAAATGTGACTTCCAGGCCTTTTGATCCCAGTAAAGTGGGAGAGAAGAGACATCATTTTCTGCGTTTTGGTTTTCTCCAAAGTTAAATACCAGAATATAAGCAACAACATGCATAACACTGGAAATAGTTGCATTTATTGGACATTCTGTCTTACTACAGGGTATGTGCTGAGAGGTGCAGTTATTTCTGCATCTCGCAGAAGGTGTCACATGACTATTGCCTTCAGGTGTAGCTTAGTAGCAGCTGCAAGTAGAGTTTCATTATAGCCACAGAATGTCTTTTGCCAAAATGAACACCAGTTATCAGGATCGTAGAATGTCTAGCCAGTGCTCAAAGAAATTCATTCCATATACTACACAGGAGCCAACATAAACAAAATACTCCTCGTTATTATTCACTTCCTGAATGAGTTTCACCTCCAAGCAGAGGATGCCTAGAAAAGAAAAAAAAAACAACAACTTAAGCTTCAAATTTCAACATATCTTTGGGCTTTTGAAATCATTTAAATGAATCTTTTAGGCTTTTTCTCTAGAACAGATTTATTGAGATATAATTCATATGTCACAAAACTCACCTATTTAAAGTACAAAATTCAAGGGTTTTAGGTATATTCACGGAGTTGTGTGACTGCCAGTTCTACACTAACCTTGGAAACTCTTTACCCATTAGCAATCACTCCTCATTTCCCTTCCTATCTCCCTCCTCCCTGCTCCCCGACTGCCCCCTGATTCCTAGACAATCACTAACTCACTCTCTGTGCTTATAGATTTTCCTATTCTGGAAATATCATGTAAACAGAGTCATACATTATGTGGTCTTTTGTGATGGATTGGCTTCTTTTATTTAGCATAATGTTTTCAAGTTTCCTCCATGTTGTAGCCTCTATCAGTATTTTATTCTTTTGGTTGCAAATACCATGCCATTGTATGGACATACCACATTTTATTTACTCCCTCTAAAGTTGGCAGACATTTGGTCTGTTTCCACTTTGGCGCTATTATGAATGATGTGTCTATAAAAACTCATGTAAAAGTTTTTATGTGGACATATATTTTTATTTCTCCTGAATGAAATACATTTAATTCTCATTTTCCACAGGAGTTATGTCCTATAAAGTTGTCATCATCACTGAATTAGCAAATGCTGAGCCACTGCTCCTAGGTAAAATACAGGATTAGGTCTGGGAGACTGCTGGTCACAATATTTTTGTCAATCCATCCGTATGTAACCTTGTTTTGTGTGTTTCTGTTTAGAGATACTTTACTGAAAAAAATATATATATATATAGTAAATTTGTTTGCTTTTTAGCCTCACAACAATGCTATCCACTATGCTTTTTTATCAATTGTTATCTCTGGAATTCACAAATTTAGACAACTTTTTTCTATCACTCCATTACTCTCTATGCATGTTTCTTTAGCATTTTCTGGAGTGGTCTCACATACAGATCAGTGAATTTCCTCTCTCTCCTTCTGGATGTAAGTACTAGTGCTTGATTAACATTGAACTCAAGGCCAGCAGCACTATGATGCATGCCTGAGTGAAGCTTACCTAACACGGGTGTTTTCTCCATAAGGAGTTTCACCGAACTCCTCACATGCCACTCTGCATGTCTCCCTCTTAGGCTTTTTATCTTCACCTAAAACAAAAGAGAATGAGGACAATCATCTGAATTAACTTAAAGACATCTTTATAACAGAAGAGAAAGGTGTTTGGGGATTAGATTTCTAGCCAGGGTCAGTGAGGTTTTCCATCCTGATTGAATTCTTCTGAAAACTTTTTAATGTTGCAAAATGCTTTGACTGAGCAGCCTTAGGTTACTCCACAAGCATTCTTTTTATTTCTTTCAGCAATATGGACGGTACATTTAAAAAGTCTGACTGAATTTTTGCCTCCAGTTTGAAACTCATATTTTAAAGATAATCTTGAAGCCAGAAATTTTAAATATATTCATTGAGGTCAATTCATCAAACTTTATGGAGTTTCTACCCTGGTTCATATATCAACCTTGCTCTGGATGCAGCAAGACACTCTAATGAAAGTGATGTCTTAGTTCTTTTTGTGCTACTGTAACAGAGCACCACAGCCTGAGTAATTCATGATGAACACAAATGTACTCAGCTCATGGTTCTGGAGGCTGGGAAGTCCAAGACAGAGGGGTTGCATCTGGTGAGGGTTTTCTTGCAGTGTCATAACATGGTGGAGGGCATTACATGGTGACCGAGAGGAAGTGAGGGTTGAACAGCAATCCCACTCTCTTGATCACAAACCCACTCTCTCCATAACAGCATGAATCCATTCACGAGGGCTCAGACCTCTTAACAGTCCCACCGCTCAACACTGTTGTGTTAGGGATTAAGTTTCCAACACATTCAAACCATAGCAGATGATATAATCTAGAATTGCAAAGAGCCATTAATTTGGGATTTTGGTAGCTAAGAATATGCAATTAAAATTCTGCATAGTTGGCTGGGTGTCGGTGGCTCATACCTGTAATCCCAGCACTTTGGGAGGCCAAGATGGGCAGATCACTTCAGGTCAGGAGTTCGAGACCAGCCTGCCCAATATAGTGGCCATCTCTACTAAAAATGCAAAAAATTAGCCAGGAGTAGGGTGTATGCCTATAATCCCAGCTACTCAGGAGGCTGAGGTGGAAGAATCACTGGAACCCAGGAGGCAGAGGTAAGCTGAGACTGTACCACTGCACTCCGGCCTGGGAGACAGAGTGAGACTCCATCTCAAAAAAAAGAAAAAAAAATTCTGCATAGTTGTGTATCTATCAGTGTCATTAGAGCAGTTAGTGTTAGTGGCACTTAAAATTGCACTATGTGAATAACTGGCCCCTTTTATAAAGTATCTCACTAAGTGTGTACTGTTGGCATGAAAGGCTGCCTAACTTTTCAGGGCCTCACAGCCCCTCTATTATCAGGTACCTAAAATTACCTGGTCCCTCTCGTACAACTATGGCATAACTATATCCCATGAGACATTATTATGTAACAATTGGTTTTCCTCTTCTTTTATTTTTTATTTTTCTATATGATAATGAGATTGTCCAGGAAAAGAGAAGTCTAGGAATATATATATTAAAACTACCATTGCGAAACTAACATATTTCCCTACTGAACCCTCAAGTTAGTGTATAAATTGTTGTCATCTCTGGTTCTTTACCCGGACATCTTTCTGTCAATTGGAAAAATGTTGGGTTGCCATAGACCTCCCTGTGTTACCTGTCTCCTCTTTTGACTTTTATGTCACACAAGTTACTAATCCCACAAACGAACCCTCTGCTCCATTCATTCAGTACACATTTGAAAGTCCTCCATTGTGGTAATGTGGTGCTAGGTGCTGGCTCCTCACTATCAATGAGACAATTTCCTAGACCTTAAAGAAGTTTTGCCCTCTCATGAGGCGGACTAATATGAAAACAAGTAAGTACAATAATTCCATGTTCTGTAAAAGAATGTACAAGGCACCCAGGAGACCCAAAGACTGGTTCTCACTTCTCCCAGACAGTAGAGGGAGCCAGAAGCGGTTTCAGGCTGGTGCAGTGGCTCACTCCTACAGTTCCGGCACTTCGGGAGGCCAAGGCAGGAGCATTGCTTGAGGCTAGAAGTTCAAGGCCAGTCTGGAAAACAGGTTGTAGACATTCTTTCTCTGTAAACAATAAAAAAGTATTATCCAGGTGTGGTGGCATGTGTCTGTGATCCTAGCTACTCTGGAGGTTGACGTGAAAAGATTGCTTGAACCCAAGGAGTTCCAGGCTGCAGTGAGCTATGATGGCACCACTGCACTCCAGCCTGAGTGACAGAGCAAGACCCTGTAGCAAAAAAAAAAAAAAAAAAAAAAAAAAAAAAAAGCAGCAGCAGAAGCTTCACCTCAAGGAAGTGATGAGATGAGCCAGGAAGAAAGATTCTAGTACAACTGATTTAGACATGGAGTGATTCAGAAGGGCGTTCCAGCATTTCCTTTAAGAAAGGCTTAAAGATGAAAACCCATACAGACAGTCCTGATTTACATTTTTTTTTTTTATCTTACAATTAGGAGAATGTGAGTCCAATATGAGACTCTAGTTCTTTGATTATAATACTTCCCCTTATTTTCTGTCTGCTTCTCCAATTCTCCTGGTGCCAGCCTCCTTGATAACAGGGCATGGAGTCGTATTCATCTACCACAGCATCTAACACAATTAGTAGGTCCTTAAAAATGTGTTGAGTAAATGAATACCATAAATCCATTTTTCATTCATTAATGGCAACTCTTTGCCCTGGAAACCAGTTCTCAGTCATTTTGTGTGGTGATGCTGGCCTCTTTCTCTGGGCCCCTAGATTTTCTTTAGACATTTCTAGCTGTTAGAGCTTCAGGAAGAAAGGCCAGCCATGGCTGGAGTTTTCATTGGAAGTGGCGAAACAGATGCACAGACTCTAAAGAGAATGCACAGATGAACAGATGCACAGGTTCTAAGATTGAGAATTAAGCTCTGGCTTATGAACTTGTTCCTAATTTTAAAAAATTACACTTTTTGACTTATGTCATGCATAAGTAGGTAGAAAAATGGTATAATTCAAGCACCCACTTTCACCCTGATAATCTTCCTTTTTAAAAAAGGGTGAGACTTGATTTCATTCTTTTTTATGACTGAGTAGTATTCCATGTTGTGTGCGTGTGTGTGTATGTGTGTGTGTGTGTGTGTGTGTGTGTGTGTGTATATATATTTACATTTTCTTTATCCAATCATCTATTGATGGTCACTTACGTTAATTCAGTATCTTTGCTATTATGAATAGTGCTGCAATAAACATAAGAGTGAAGTTATCTTTTTAGCACAATGATTTTTTTTTCCTTTGGGTAGATACCCATTAGTGGGATTTCTGGATCAAATGGTAGTTCTATTTTTAGTTCTTTGTTACGCTAATAGCCCAGACTTCACTGCTCTGCAGTATATCCGTGTCACAAAACTGCACTTGTACCCCTCAAATGTATACAAATTTTAAAAAGTGAGACTAATATATATCCTCTAGCATGCAGTAAAGAGACACCAAGTTTGGTCTTTCATTCCTCTTGCGTGATCTACTCCTCATTTAATGGGCTGGAACCCTTCAGGATCTCCCTGATTTGCCTCTTCCTGGTGATTCTGGTCTATGCCATCTCCCTGGCTTCCATGCCATCTCCTAGGCTTAACAGGGGAGGTAGGTAGCTCAGGGGACCCAGGAAGCCAACCCTGCCCCTTCCCTCCAGGTCCATTTTATCTCCATAGTATTCCACACAGATGTAAAAGTATTCATACTTTTTTGTTTTTTTTATCCCTATGGAGAAAACTTAAAGCACTTTGGCTTTAAACTCTTAGCAAGAGTATTGCCAAAGGGCACAACCTCAGGGCTACTAGATTTCCTAGCAGGAGAGGACCCATTGGGAAAGCTCCTCCTCTCTCCAGTGGTCCTTTTCCACTCACTGACCACCTCCATCCCAGCACCAATGTTTGGAGTCTCTCCCTGAACTTCAGGTCAGCCTCCTGCTCCTGGGACACACACACCCCTCTTCCTTCCAAGGATGAAGTGCTAATTATCAGAGATATTACAGACTAATGCCTTAAGGAGGAAGGAGTTCATTTCCAAACTACCACATAATTTGTAAGGCAACACTCTCTCTAGCAGTCTGGACATCTTATTACTCCGCAGATAAACTATGTAATTCCCTTCCTCCAGCCAGTCACCACCCTCATCCTCCTCACCATCCAATTGTAAATTGTACTCTCTGGGCTCTCTAGGAATAAGAGAAGGGGCCATTGTGGGGCCATATACTCATTGCAGCTGGCTCTTTAGCAAAGAGATGCTTGGCTATTGCTGCACCCTTAAGGAACAGATTAACTTCTTATCTAAAAGTCTGTTCTACCCTCCATTTCTAACTAAGCAGGAGGGGAAGCAATGGATTACTCCTCCCCTTCATAAGTATAGGTAATTGATGACCTGCGCGCCCAATAGCGGGTCACAGGCTCTGACCAAGGTTTTATTTTTTTCTAAATTATGGTTCATTTTCATTAAGCCTTACAAAGGAATAAAAATCCAGCTGGATTTAAGCATTTTGTGCAGCATTTAATGAATCACCTTTCCTGAGAAAAGGAAAATTACACAAACTCTCCCAGAAAATCCAGCCAGCACAGTCATCATAGCTTTATGATACAGAATCGAGTTAATTATGAAAAACACTCAGTTCCTTAAAGAAATCTTTAAAAATCTTGAACATCGTGGCCATGTATCCTGGTGAGGCTAAAATTGGTCAAAAGCAGAGCAGAATAATAAATGCTAATTTCTGCTAAATAATTCAGGCTATCTGAACTCTGATATTTTACTGACTTTAATGAGTATAATGGGTCCAATTAGAGACTGCTTTCCTTTACTGTGCCAGACTCAATATGCTCTCTCTTCATTGTGGGCTTCTTTTTTATTTGGATAACTCATCTCTACAAATTTGTCCTGAAATCCCAGTATCGGGCGTTAATAGCTACTAACTAACTGTATGTCAAAGTCAGTCACTGAGTAAGTTTTGATCATGATTATCATGAAGAAAAAGAGATTGCACTGGGGCCTGTCAGCAGGTGGGGGGCTAAGGGAGGGATAGCATTAGGAGAAATCCCTAATGTAGATGATGGGTTGATGAGTGCAGCAAACCACCATGGCACATGTATACCTATGTAACAAACCTGCACGTTCTGCACATATATCCCAGAACTTAAAGTATAAAAAAAAAAATTAAAAAGAAGATTAGTAGAAAGCAAGGCAAAAAAGAGAGAGAGAGAGATTGCAGAACAAAAACTAGATGTTTCAATACACTAGTTCCTCTGGGATAAGCCTCATTTGTAAAAGAATGGAATGGGTATCTCTCAAACGTGGCCTTTCTTTCTCCCCATGCAGGGAAGTGATGCCGACATGGTGGATAAGAACAAGTGCTGCACACTCTGCAACATGTCATTCACTTCAGCGGTGGTGGCCGATTCCCATTATCAAGGCAAAATCCACGCCAAGAGGTTAAAACTCTTGCTAGGAGAGAAGACCCCATTAAAGACCACAGGTACGTGCAGGAACAGTGATTGCAGGGAGACCTTGAAAACCAAGTGCTGGCCTGTCATGCGGGTCATGCTCCTCCTTCACAGGCAGTTGTCGGAACCAGAGCCTAATGGTAGACATCACTCAAAGCCTTTACGGTGGCTGAGCTTAGCAGACCTGGCTATCGTAAGACCCCTAAATACCATTTCAGGTGCTCATTCTATCACCCTGGCTCCTTCTGATGAAGTATTGCAGCAGCTTGCATCTGCTGAAGAGCTGTGTGTGTTCTGCAAGATGTTGTCTATCATGCCTACTGTGTATTATATAAGATGTGATATCTATTCTGTTTTCTAGATTCTGTCTGCAATTAGAGTGGATCATGCATGCTGTGTTATGTGTAATAGAGAGGTCCCCTACCAATGTCTGTATAATGCAGGACATCATCCCTTTTTTACCTTGGCAGGGGAGGGTGGGAGGAAAAGAAAGAAAAATTGTAATCTTTAAAACTACTTTAGTGCGCCAAAAACTGAATTTTTTTTTCTTCTGAGATTACATTCTCATCATCTTTGCAGGGGACCCTGTGATTCATCTTGCAGGAGATCCTGTGATTCAAGCCTATTAACTTTCACAAGTAAAACCTTAAATATTGAAAACTGATGATTTGACCTTTTAGTTGCTTAACTAAAATAAATTATTCGGCGGTCTATCACATCATGAAACTAAAATACTCTTATAATGTAATCAAGATAAACTATTTGGACAAGATTTATATTGTGGCAGAAATGTGACCAAACAGGTTATAATCCAGAGAAGTTGGGGGCATATTTCATGGTGCCTACTCTTTCCAAGCAATTAAAATTTAGCAGTACATTTTATCTGCTGTCTAATGAATCATGCATAAACTGTAGGTGTAATTATTTTGTAAATGGTGTTTTGGAAACTGGTGAGAGTCTGAAACAATGCTTGGCTTTTATTCTTACCACTATTTTACTTAAGAAAAATGTATTCTTTTACCTAGAGAATCGCAAGGAATCATTTTACTGTATTTTTCTAGTTAGTTTAACTAAACAACACTGATTTTGTAAAGGTGGCTGTGACATTCAGGCATAGGATGAGGTTGCAAAACACATGAAATCTGGAGACAAACTCTGTATGTTTGGGGGCACAGGTTGTGTATCAACCTTTGACAAGCAGCCAGTCAATGAAACTCCTGATTCTTGCTCCCTTAAAGGTTGCATATTCATCTTGTAACCTACTCCCCATCAAATCTCTTAAAATAGACATCTCAAAAAAAAGTCACTGGAAAATTTTTACCTGTTTTCCATGAATTAATAACCAGCCCATTTGTTCTCTCTGCTGAAGCAGAATATTTCTGTTAACTTAAATTTTGGAGGTAATGATGGAAGAGGAGAAGGTGTGTGTTTGCTTATCACATCAATTAGCAAATGGGAGAGTTATTCTTTCTGCAAAAAAAAAAAATAAGAAAAAGAAAAAAAAAAGAGTCACCACATGGTAAAACTAGTCCTTCATGAATTTAAATACAGTTTCAAGACAACAGAGCATCCACTTGTTTTCCTGAATTCAAACACCCTCAGACCTGGGAAATGGAACTTGAGGGTAATTTGTTAGCCGTCACCAATATATTCCACAGGAAAAGGAAAAAAAAAGTGCAGCCTTTACTTGATGGCTTAGTCTTGGCTGTTCATGGGACTGGCTCAGCCCTCCCTGTTGCAGAAACCAGGTTGCTGGATAGGCAAGAAGGAAATGAATAGGGTGTGGTGCACCGAAAGCTATGGCTCAGGTTGGTCCTGCCTTGTGCCAGCACCCCCTTCACACCCAGCTTGTACCCCCTTCTGCAGTGTGCCCTCCCATCCATTCCCCTCTGAAGCTGCTTTGAACAGAAAGGATCTTGGAAAGTGGCAGCACCAGACAGATCAGACGGCCTAGGAAGCTAAACTGGCTCCTGGCTTGGGTTGGTGTCAACCCAACTGTTGGTAGGGAGCAGAGAAAGGAAGGCCTCCTACTAGAGGGAGCAAGTAGTCAGACATGAGGCAGATTGGTTAATAGGAGAAAAGACATGCAAATGTATGCAATGTGTATACACGAGAGCCTTCAGAATGAAGACCCAAATGCAGTAGAAATTGGTCGTTTTTATGGTTACTTCAGCAAAGTAAGGGCAGCTGTGTAGAAATATGATAGCACAAAAAGGGAATGATCTAATGCTGTTGGACAGAGTGGGGATACCCAGCAAGGCCTGTCTGTCAAGAGTCTTTTTGGTCTCTCTGAGCAGCACTCCTTCCTTCTGGGTGTGGGGCAGGACCCTCTCGGGAAAGGGGGTCTAATGTCCTACTCTCCAACAAGGTTGATCAGATAATTTCTTTATGGTCAGTTTTTACATAGAAAGGTGAGGGGAGTGAGGGGGAAGTTAGAGTAATAGTTTTAGGATTTTATGGCTGGCTTTGGGAAATAGGGGTTATGGTTTCTATGACCTGCCTTGGAGAAGCAGGTTTCCAGGCTAGCCTTGGGGGAGAATGGAACAGGGAGACAGGAGGGTAGGAGAATGTCAGAGAAAAACTTCACTTCTGAAGCTGTTGCTCAGGTCTTCATTTCAAGATATTGTTTTCTGAGTCCCAACAGCAGAAGTAGTCTTTGTGGGGGAGTCCCAGGTTAAGGGTTGAAGGCCCGATAGGAGGATAGCACCAGCATCAGATGCTCTGGGCCCAGGGAGCATGGAGATGAACCGACAGTGTGCTGGTGTTGGGAGAGCCTGGCAGATGGTAGCAAGGCCTGCTGCAGTCCTGGGTTCTAGGAAAGGATAGGCTGTGAAGACCACGGCAGGACACCACCCTTTAATGCAAGCATGCTGGGCTGGAGACCACACGTAGGGAACAAAACAGGAACCTGAATTCTAGTCTTAGAGTATAAGGTAGAGGCTTCATCTCAAGTTACTGCAAGTACAGGAGAAAGACCAGGAGGCAGTGGAAAAGCAAACCCACACTATGGCCTCCTGAACTATCAAGTACAGCTCCCTGAATGCAGTTCCGATGGCCATCCTCCCTTACTGTCTGCAGCCACACCCAGCAGCAGCTTCTACAGGGCTTCACCTTCCACGTGGTGGCTGCCTTGTGCTCCTCTAGGAAATGCTCTGCCTAATTAACCAAGTTGGCTTGAAATTATTTCTATAATAAAAACAAAAGAGAAAGAAAAAGACTATAGAAAATCTAATCAAATGAATCAAGATGCAAGGGAACCATTCTGCTCAGGTATGCTGCCCCCACCCCTGTGAATAACAGGCTCTTGAACTGGGGTGATCTCTGTGTTGGAATAATAGAACTACAACTCATTGCTTCTGCCAGCTACTTCATCTGATGAGGGTGAGCAGTTGGGATCTGTGAATCGCTACCTTTCCACCCCCATAAGCTGCACTTTGATCAAGCATCTTCTGGGTCTCCTGCAGAATGAGTTGCAACTTGAGTTGCCTTCTCCAGATGGGTGCATGTTTACTAGAATTTCTGAAATGCTTGGCAGAGCCGCTGGAATAACACTCATTCATTTGCATACTGTCTGTGGCTGCTTTTATGCTGCAATGGCAGAATTGAGTCGTTATAACAGGGATGATCCAGGCCACAAAGCCTAAAATATTTGCTCTGTGGTTCTTTACATAAAAAGTTTGCTGACTCCTGATCTAGATACTGGATGATCTTGAGGAATATGCAACAAGGGGGCAATGAGTTTTTTATATAGAAACTCACAACAGGTGCTAGTGTGAGTTTCTTTATAAAATGGAAGCAGTCTTCCAGGCTGTGTACCAGTCGGGACCTGGGGAGGTGCCTGGGATAAGGACTGAAGAAAAGGATGTGACTGAGAGCAGGCTCATACCTGTAATTCCAACACTCTGGGAGGCTGAGGCTGGAGGACTGCTTGAGCCCAGGAATTTGATACCAGCCTGGGCAACGTAGTGAGACTCTTTCTCTACAAAAAATTAAAAATTAGCCAGGCATAATGGCACATGTCTGTAGTCCAAGCTCCTTGGGAGGCTGAAGTGGGAGGATCCATTTAGCCTGGGAGGTTGATGCTGCAGTGAGCTGAGGTTGCACCACTGCACTCCATCCTGGGTGACAGAGTGAAACCCTGTCTTAGGGAAAACAAGAAAAAAGACCCCAGTCACTGGGTTTAGGGCACACTTTAATGCAGTATGATCTCATTTTAGCTTAACTAGTTATAGTTGCAAAAAAAAACCTATTTCCAAAAAAAAATGACATTCTGAGATTCTAGGGGGATGTGAATTTGAGGGGACACTAACCCAGTATACGAGCAAACTCCAGTTAACTGATGGCGACCGGCAAAGTTCACAGGCCCTGATTCTGTGCCTGACAGCTCGTGATTCTCCTCCCCCAACCTCTTTTTTTAAATGATAAATCCATATCAGCAAGATCTCATTCAAAATCCTGAAAAAAACATCATTTAACTGTTCTCTTTAGAAACTTACTTTTAAAGAAAATATGAATGAGAGAAAATCTGATGTACGGAAAAAAATCCTTAAACTATAGTTATTCTCCATTTTCCACCATTCATCAAAGCGATTTTTAAGTTTATGCATAATCGGAATGGTTAGGTTCTATCTAGCATTAATGAGAACATTCGTCTGCGTCTATAGCAGAGACTTTGCTTATCAGACACCCATTTGCTTTTTATCTTCCCCAGACTTGGAATTGATTGTATGTTAAGACCTGGCTACAAGAGGGAAGAGAGCCATTCAACTGCATTAGATTTTGCATGAACAAGAAATAAGCCTTTATTTTGATACTTTGTGGTTGTATGGTATTACAGGAAAGTCTAATCTATCCTGGTGGCTACATTATCCCTTAAAGTTATTGTTTCAGTTATAAGCTTTTATGAACACATCTATCATTCACAGTAAAAATGGATATGAGTGCAATCTTTCATATAGTTCCCAGACATCATTAGTTTAACAGGTAATGACATCAAATTTAGCAATAACCTTTCTTTCATTTCTGACCCTTCAGAGTTTGAAGTGGCCCTAGGGTTATGTGTGTCTTCACTAACAAGGCTGGATGGATAGAGAACCATTCTGAGGTGTGCTCTGCAGGGACCACAGTTATTACCACCTTTATTCATGACTGCACTTCTGGGCACATAGTAGGCATTTAATTAATGCTTGTTGGATATGTAAAAATTGGAAGCATATATTAGAATAATGACAGGCAGTTAAATGTCTGTAGTTTTATTTTCAAATTTAGTTACCTTGGATATTTAAATTTTAGTCAAATATGATGGTAAAAAACAGTGGTTTTCCAGTTTAACAAGAAGTTGTCATCCCTATCCACTTGCTTGATCTTACAAAACTCTTTTCTTTGTAAAATAGGTGCTACACAGAATACCAGAGGCCACAAACAGAGGCTATGAAGTCAGACCCAGTTTTAAATTCTGCTTATATCCATGGGAACGTTCACAGGTGGTTTTAACTCTTCAGCCCTCAATTTGTTATAAGTAAAGTGACAGAAACACATTACAGAATTATTATAGTAACACAGAAGATATAAGTAAAATACTATAGTGCCTGCCACACAATTCAGTATGGAATAGATATATTTTTGTATGTAAATACATGCAAGTGCATGCATACACACAACTGATCCTCATTGTTTGAGGATTCTGTATTTATGAATCCACTATGATTTATTTGTAACTCCAAATTAATTCTCCTGGCACTTTTGGGGTTATTCCCAGACATGTGTGGAATTGTGAAAAATGTGAGTCATGCCAAGTGCACATTCCCAGCTGAGGTTGAACGTGGTGACATTCTGGCTTCATGTTTCAGCTGTCATTCTGTAAACAAGTCTCTCTCTCTCTCTCTTTTTGCAGTCTATGTAGTGTCACATGTTTTGCACATTTTGTGCCTTTTGTTGGTGACTTTGCCATTTAAAATGGCCCCCGAGGGTAGTGCTGAAGTGCTATCTAATGTTCCTAAGTACAAGAAGGCTGTGATGAACCTTACTGAGAAAATAAGCTTTGCTCAGACATGAGTTACAGTGCCACTGCTGGTGTGTTTAAAGTTAATGAACCAAACATTTATATTAAATCAGACATATTTAAGCAGAAACACACATACATCAAGGTTGTATACTGATTGATCAAAATCTTGTAACCACAAGTTCCTAGGAACCTAACCCCAAATTTCTCCAGAGCAAATGTTCAGTATTTGCTATTTCAGTGTTCCTGGTAACTTTGTAAAACATAACTATCATGAATAACAAGAATAGACAACATTCATAGCAAAAGTACTTTCTATTCATTACATTTATGTAAAATAAGTTTCAAAAAGTCTGTTTATTTCTCAACAATTAAATAAGAATATATAATATTTAAAAGATTCTGGATGTGGTAAAACTATACATAGTTGAATAGACTGAATCTAGCTTAATAATGGAATCAGTAATTATAACTGATAATTATAATTGTAAAGATATTATACAGATACAACACATGCATTGTTTGATTTAATCTTCATAAAAAGCACGATGTTTACAGTATTATTGTATCCGACTTACTGAGGAGGAAACTGAGACCCTGCAGGCTGAGTAACTTGCCTGATGTTACATTGTAAGATACAGAATTGCAAGTCAAACTGACCTTTTTTTCATTTCCAGCAATACATAATGTTTCATAAAGTGATTTACTGATATTTGCTCATCTATTGAATAGAACATTTCAAAATCCAAGACTCTCACTAAGTGGATTGGTAGCAACAAAGACAGATATTTATACACTTTAAATCAAGTATTTCTTATTTGCAGGAACAGTAAACAATGTAAGAAAAGGAACAGATAAGCAATGATCTCATTCATTGCATGTGTCGTAAGTGTGTTTATTGTATATTCCTCTTCTAAAATCTTGTTGGTTCTCTTCTTTTTTTCCTTATTTCTTGTTGAAAATTAGAGAGACAGAGCTTCAGAACTTTTACATAAATTTCCATGCCAGACGCAGAATTGCTTATTTAAGTTCTCTGTTGAATAAGTAAAGATCAGGGTATTCTAGATCTGCTTGAAAGTTACATAAATTCAAATTTTGAATAATATATTCACTCTAGGTTCAATCAGCACCTCATATCTGCATATAAGATTTTATCCACCATAGCAGTTCTTTCATCTGAATCAGGTTATTTGGTTTGTGTGGCATAATCTGTCTAGATGCTTGTTTTAATAGATGCAAAGAATAGTTTGTCAAACAGGCAGATCTTAATAGTGGTGCATCTTCTTTTAAATTAGGAAAGCTGGCATGTTCTGAGGCATCATCTCTAGATCAGTGCATTTGTTCCAGTGATGTTTTTGGCTTTTCTAGGTTTATAAATGTAAGTAATAGATTCACAGAATTGTAGAGCGGGAAGGGGCTTAGTGATCGTTATTTTAGCCGTCTCAGATAACCTTGTGAGAAAACTAAAGCCCAGAGGGGTGAAATCATTTACCCAAGGTGATACAAGTAGCTGACAGCAAAGACACTGCTCTTGCAGTAATGCTTCTCTAGTGTCACTGACAGGAGAAACCATGCCAGTTAGTCCATGCCTATCCTATAGTGAGTAGGATTTAAATCCATCAGCAATGTGAGGTAAGCTGAATTCTTTTGGCCATAATTTTTCTGCACTGGGTCATAGCAAGCTTGAGGCAATGATTAGATCAAGACTGCGGTGGTTTTTGTTTTATAGTTGATGGCTAATGAAACAAGAGATCGACGATTGGATAAAACTAAAGATTTTAACAAGGAGCCTACTGCCTAGGTGATTTTCACAAATCCTTTTCAATACCATAAACTCGCTTTTCTCTTTTGAGTGATCACATACTGGTATAAGACAGCTGATTATCTCAGCAGCTTTTATGATGTGGTTATACCTTTATTTCAGAAAATATTTTCTGACGTACTTTTGTAAAGGAAAATAGTAGAACACTAAAATAATCAATTTCCTGTGCGTACTCTGAAACTGTCAACAGGAGACATGGTCAGGACTTGAAATTCATACACAAAATGCATTACTATTCAGAAAAAACTACAAGCGAAAGATTTTCTGGCAACAACTCCTGAATCATCTATTAAAGATAAGAACCCTAAAAGTGTCTAGTCTATGAAATTGAGAGGACACTCATAAAGTAAGCATCACACCTGAAATAATGGATAGTAAATGTCCCAAACTGTATTCTCATTCTTTGAAATATCCCTACATTGTAAACATCAGCCTCAAAATTCTTGCTTAATGCTCAGTTTGGTTTCTTTAAGAATCAGAAGTGATGGGTGGAAATTACTGCATGGCATTTGAGTGCAATTAATATAACATTTTAAAATATTTTCTAAATTCATGTAAATTACTTCTGTTCTCTGACCCTGAAGGTTGGTAAGAAGACCGGCCCCAGCCATTCACTGGGGTACCCTCTCCCTCTTTAGCGCCACTCAAAGGGCTCAGAGAAGTCTCGACCTATGGATTCTGGCTTCTTTATGATCTCACCCAGGCTACTGTTGTGTTCTTAGCCTCCACAGGCTGGAGATCCAGCCCTGGGGCTCCCTCAGAAGTGTATTTTAATCATCTGTTTTCTTCATGGGCCAAGTCTCCTCTGTTCCAACTGAGGCCATGGAAAAGAAGACCAAGGCCCCATGGGAGGCACTCCTAGGGAGGTCCCACCACCATGGACACACTGTTTTTAAGCTGCTCAGATCTCTATCAACTGTTACAACTCCCTTTTTTCCTAGTCCCCAAGAAGTCGATTACTTTCCTGACACCAGGCATACTCCTTTCTGGCATTCAGATCCCTTTGCCTCTCAGACAACTCAACACAAATCCATTTGCTCATTCTCTCCCAGAGGTGGGGAAAACCAGACTTCAGGGCCTAACTACCATTTTGGAATGGAATGCAAAAATTACTCTCATTTTGATGAAGTGAGCCTATAAGAAAATAATTTCTAATTTCTCAATAGGCTACTCTGCTATGTAAATTGTCACGTGACACAGACACCTAGCATGTTCACTTACTGAAAACAGAAATATGAAATTTAATGTATTTTCCTCACTTTGCCAGCCTTCAGAGAAGTTGTTTCTTTTGTGCAGGATTTCCTGCTAAGTGATTTTCTTCAATTGTTTGTTGATCACTCAGTAGTTTATGGTTCTAATTGTAAATCCACCTAAGGTTTATAAGTATATTTTGGCCATCTCGAGGTACCATGAATTGCAAATGGGAGATTAAAGAGGCCCAACAAAGTTTATTTTATTTTATTTTATTTTATTTTATTTTTATTTTTATTTTTATTTTTATCTTTTGAGACAGAGTCTTGCCCTGTCACCCAGTCTGGAGTGCAGTGGTGTGATCTCAGTTCAATGCAACCTCCGCCTCCCAGGTTCAAGCAATTCTCCTGCCTCAACCTCTAGAGCAGCTGGGATTACCAGGTGTGTGCCAATATATCCAGCTATTTTTTGTATTTTTAGTAGAGATGGGGGTTTCACCATGTTGGCCAGGCTGGTCTTGAACTCCTGACCTTGTGATCCACCTGCTTCGGCCTCCCAAAGTGCTGGGATTACAGGCATGAGCCACTGCCCCTGGCCTATTTTATTTTATTAAATTTGTTGTTGTTGTTGTTGCTCAGTTGCATTGAAGGACTAAGCAACGGAGTTTTTGCAACTCTTTTTGGAGGCAGCAATTTTTCCTGGTAGTGGTACTGGCTGAAGACATGATCTGGGCATTCTGAGTGCGATCCTCAAGACTTAGAAATCAGTAAGTCTTTGGAAGCCAGGGGTCCCTAGTCATCTAAAGGAGGGATTGCCGCTGCTCTTCTGTCACTTGTTGAGGTCACTTAACTGAGAAGTAGGAGATGGGTGGAAGGCCTACCCGTGAATTCTTGCTGTGATAATTTCTTGATTAGCACAGACTGCTAATCATTAGCAGCTTCATTTTGCATTTCACTCTGCAGAGCAGATGAAATCTTAAAACCTGGCCCTTTCATTTTCAGTTAGCAAAACTGATATATCAAGAATGCTGATGAGAAGGCGAGGGAAGGATTCACTGTGGTATATGTGGTAAATGAACATTTAGTCCATCCTTTTTGATACAAAGGGAGGTTTTATTTGTAGTCAAAGTAAGTCAGGGAGAAACAGGTCCATACATCTGATGAATCCTGATGATTTAATATTCAAATACCATGCTTTTTTTTAAACAAAATGTTTCATCCAGAGTTCCATGATTCCAAGATTCCAAGAATTTCTGGGTTCATGAATCTTGAATTACCAACATGTTTTCTGTTTCCAATAAGATTCTATTTAAGTCTTTCTCATTGTCTGGTATGCTTTACCCAATATTTCCCCCTCCCCTATCAGGCATTAATAATCCTTAATTCTACCAACCTCCCAGAACCACCCTCCCTGGGACAGTCAGCATGCCTTCACATCAGGCACCAGCTCCCTTAAGTTCCCTCTCTTCTTGTTTCAAAGCTCTTCTTTTTCAGCAGCTTTGGGAAACAGCCGGCTATCAGTCCAAATTCTGTCACCTCCTGTGTGTCTCAAGTATCATTAAGTCACTCTTCAGTGCCCCGTCTTCTGGCTAAGTAAATCCACGTCCTTTATCCTGCATGATACACTTTTCTTCCTCATATCATCTCTCTGGCTCTTATATATACTTTCTATTATTCTGTAAAACTTCCTGGATGACTTTGAAGGAATCTCTGATTGCTAGAGTGTCAGCAAACTTATGACCAGCTACAGGAACATGCCACCACCATTGCACTAGCTTTTCTGACTCACTCTTACCAACCGCTCTTCCCGCCCCATGTTCTCCACAGCCCAGCAATGTGGGACTGAGGAAAGAACACAGGGCAGCAGTTAGGGGATCTGGGTTCTAGTCTTAGTTTTCTCTGTGGTCAAGATGCCTGCAAAGTAACTTTTGTCAAACAGACACTTTTAATCCTCACAACAAAGGTGTGAAATTGAACCACTGGCCCCATTTTATTTTAGAAATATTCTCACTGTAGGTCAAATAACCCACCAGAGTTGTGATTTGAATCTAGTTTTAATTTTATTTCAAAATGATATTTCATGATATTATTTTCTTTGTACCTGTTGTTGTTATGATTTTTAAAAATTATTATTACTTTTTTTTTTTTTTTAATTTGTAGAGACAAGGACTTGCTCTGTTGCCCAAGCTGGAATGCAGTGGCACAACCACGGCTCACTGCAACTTCCTGGGGTCAAGGGAATCTCCCACCTCAGTCTTCTGAGTAGCAGGGATTACAGATGTGCATTGCTATGTCAGACTAATTTTTAATATTTTTCGTTGAGACGGGGTCTCGCTCTATTACCCAGGTTGGAGTACAGTGGCGTGATCATAGCTCACTCAAGCCTTGAAATTCTGGGCTCAAGACTACCTCCTACCTCAGCCTCCCAAGTAGCTGGGAGTGCAGTCTCACTATGTTGTCCAGGCTGGTCTCGAACACCTGGTTTCAAGCAATCTTCCCACCTCAGTGTCTCAAAATGCTGGGATTACAGGTGTGAGCCACCGTGCCTCGCCTATGATTTTTTTTTAAAGCACATAGACTTCTTTAGAATTAGTACATCTTAATAAAACAGTTCTGTAAAATTAGTTCAAAATATGTCTGTTTCAGACTTTAAGGTCCATGAGATCATGGATGGCTCTCTGTACCTAAGGCAGGGCACAGTGCCAGAACAGAGTTGAATGAATGAAACATGACTATATGAACATTTGGTACGGCTGAGGTGCAAGTGAAGCCCATCCCTACGCTGTTGATCCAGTCTGAGGGTTCCCAGTCCTGTCTGCCCATTGGAGGTACCTGCAAAGCTTTAACATCTATCACGACTGGGCCCCACCCCAAGCCATTCCGAGCTAAGTGGCCTAAGTGGGTCTGGAGTCCTTGAGTGTCTAAACATCCCCAAGGTGATTCTGACAGGAACCTAATCCAGTGCTTTCCTAATTTAATTTGCATATGAGTCACACAAGCCTCTTGCAAAATGCAGGTTCTTATCCTGTGGTCCCGACTGGGGCCTGAGATGGGCTTCTTTAATCAGCTGCTGAGTGCTGTGGATGGTCTTGGTGGGTGGTGCACACTTGGAGTAGCAGGTTTTAAAGCAGCTACATCCTCACTGGCTGTTAATGATACACTTGTCCTAAAAACATCCCTCAAAATAAATCATTCATATTTTCTCTCGTGTGCTCCCTTCCATCTGTGTCTGCGTGGCAATAATGAAGTATGCAATTTGTGACCAAGCCATAGTTAAATTAATGATTGTGGGTGACACATCTGAATAATTCAGGCTCTAAGTAGGCTTCTGCTCCCCCAGGACTGAATTTGCCTAAGGATTTTCCAACTTTTGTCTGCAAAGTCTTACCTACCCTAAAACTGACTTCCTCCTTTGCGGCGCTCTTTGCCCATCAGTTTCATTGCTCAATTTGAGAAGCAGGGGTGTAGGGGTGTGGTCTTCAAGCCCTCAGGGACTAGGGTACCTTCTTGCTTTTACATTTGATACTCTGAATTCTTTCAATCTTGGTGATGGGAGGGACTTGACATGATGGAGCAGTGTAGCCCCATGTACCTTGTATCTGATCTCAAAAGTTCTAGAGTTGCTTTGAGATTTCATAGTCTGACTCAGAAAAGCAGTTCCCAAATGGCAGTCGAGATAAAGTGCTTTATTTCTAGATTAAATTCAAAGTGATACATGCAAAATATGTGCATAGCTAATATTCATCATTTAAATACAAAACAGAGCCAATTTTCATAGCTTGCAAACTATGGGTTATTAAGATCAATGTTATTTTTAGGGATATATGCTTGAGGCAACTCAAAATGGAGGTTCAATAGAGAAACCATTAGGTCCCTTTCTTCAGGGGTGGAGGTGGTAGCTGAAGAGCGGGTGTAGACACAGGCATTCCACTCACAGAATGGAACAGCACCAACTTGCCTAAATTCATTCTAAAGTCACAGCTCTATTCTAGCCCAGGACAAAAGGCCACCCTCTTTGTTTCTCTTCGTCTAAACTTAGCCTGCACTTTCTCTTTGCTGTGCCTCTGGCACTGATCACTTTTCTCATCTTTGAATTCTCTCTAAATATTCATAGGATATAAGACATGATCCAGGAAGCTGGCTCTCTAGTTGAATAGCTAATGCTGCCGGATAAGTAAATCATTCCCCAACCCTGAGCACGGGCTATGGATTAGGTGTCTGGGGAAGGCTGGTGGAATTAAAAGAACCAAAGCTGGTTTCAGTTCCCAGGGGTCAGTGCACCAGTCCTCCAGCTCCATATAGGATACTGCCTGTGATCCAGGGGATGCCTCCAGCTCAGCACTCCAAGAGTGGCAACTGCAGTGGGAGTTGGGAGTGCCAGTGGGTCAACCGGTTCCTGTCAGGGAAGCCCATGTTGTCCGTCTGGAACTCCATGTTAAATGTGGGGTTTGAGGTTTCCGAGGAAAGGCCATCATCGTTTCTAGCAGTGCGCAGTTAGCAGAACATTGATTCTTCCTAAGCAATGCACAAAGAAGAAGCATGAAGTCATAACTCTTAGTGTTGCTAAAATTTTACCATAGTCTTAATGTCTCTGTACTTTTTCTTTTGCAATTCCCTGAGGTCGAAAGACATGCCTTATAAGTAAGTTTATTAAATAGCTAGGTCCAAACAACTTAAGTACTTATGTCCTAATAATTTACTAGCCATCTGATTTTTTTTTTTTTCTAAGACAAGATCTCCTTTGGTCCCAGGCTGGAATGCAGTGGCACAAATATGGCTCACTGCAGCCTTGACCTTATGGGCTCAAGCAGTCCTCCCATCTCAGCCCCTCCCTGCATAGCTGGGACTACAGGCACACACCAGCATGCTCACCTAATTTTTGTATTTTCTGTAGAGACTGTTTTTTTTTTTTCCATGTTGCCCAGCATGGTTCCAAACTCCTGGGCTTGAGTGACCCACCCATTTCAGCCTCCTAAAGTTCTGGAATTACAGGCGCGAGTCACTGTGCCTGGTCTGAAACAATTATACCCATAAATTGAAAAAAAACCAATATTTTTGCTTCCTTCCTAAATAACTGCACTAATGAACGTGTTTGCCTGGTGGATACTGCGTAACTTTAAAACCAAATTGGACCCTGACCCCTTTGTTTCTTGTTTCTCACTGAATGATTTGATTGACTGGTCACACACAGCAGTATCCAAAACCCAGCTTCACAGAAATCAAAATAATTAAAAGGAATGTAGCATCTAGGTTGAAACTGTGAGCTACCTTGAGTTAATGGTCCCTGTGGTGTCCAGCAGATGTTACTAGGCCTTCCTCAAAATGTTAAAATATCTTACAGATTTCCCATAACTTAGTTCCTTGTGTCATTGTAGGACACCTCTGCACAGAGTTTGAGAACTGTGACCATAGCTGGAGATTTTGACACTGAACTCAGGGAGTGTAGCACCTTGACTGAGTAGTGTTTGAAGATTTAATACCATGAATAGACTACAGGGAAATAACTGCTTTTCAGCTCCATCTGGACAGAGTGGATGCTATCATTGATTCTGGCATTCATCATTATACCTACAGGATGTCCTCAAGTACAGCAGTTCATGTAAGAGAAGTGATTTCTTCTGTTATGTCAATTACTCCATGGAGAATAAGCTGCTCCCCTCGTTCAAGAAGGGTTTATTTAACACCTATCATGTGCCAAATCCAGTTCTGGGTACCTGGAATCTTTCAGTAAACAAAGGATAAAAATTCTTGCCCTCATGGACCTTAGATTCTAGCCTCTTGATTTCAAGGTAAAGAGTGTGGAATATTATAGCCTTTGGATTATTTTGCCAAGCAACACAAGAAAGTCATAAAAGGATTTTTATCCCTTCTAAAGTTCTATTTAATGGCTTATTTTCAAAGATTAAAATTCTGCAGAAAACAGGCATACTTATGATATTTAGAACCTGATCAAGTGACTGAAACTAGAGGGAATTATTCTATATTAATGAAAATCAATGATCTATGAATACTCTCTTAATGAAGACTGACGATATATGAATGCAGTGTGGGTAAAGAAGCAACTTCTGTTAATAGGCTGATTATACTTAGAAGGTTGCTGCGTAATTGAATTGGACGGTCCCCTTAAGTTATCCTCATCTTTGTTTATGCTCAGGAAATGTGAAATGGCATGTGTTTTGAAACACTGGATATATTACAGTGCTTTTAAATTTCTTTTGTGGCATAAAATAAATAGCATGTGGATTTTTCGATCTCATGGTGCTAGGTAGCAAAATTCGCATCCAGATATATCATATGAGAAGAGAGGTGCTTCATTTTATCTAAATAATTAGAGCCATATTTGGATCTGTGATAACAGTGGGACAACTCCTTTTCTCAGGATCTTTTAGAGAAATCAGGGAAGCTGGTACTTTTACATTATATTCTGACTGGGCCAGCCTTCCTCCAACTCATTTTCCCTCAAGTCTACAATAAATTAATAATAAAGCACTGCAAATAAAATCTTCTGAGATTTAAGACTGGGTTGTGGCATCACAAGTTCCCTAAGCAGTGTTTTTTAGACTTTGTACTAAAACAAGTTAACATAAAATGTGGCCTATATATAAATGGTAAAATAAAAATGTTTTCCATCTGCATCAGGGAGTATATATCCATGAGTACAAAGCAGATCACCCATATTCCACAACTCAGAAACAACTATTACTAAGATTTTTATCTACAGCCTTCTAGTCTATATAGTTTTATACATATACATAGTAATAGTAATAGTTATATAAAGTTTTGCAGCTGTGTGTATAAATGATTTTGTTGATATTATACATATAAACCACATCTTTTAGTTTACATCCTATTCTGAACATTTCCCCAGGTCTCTAAATACTTTTCTAAAACATATCTTTTTTTTTATTGCTGTATATTTTTCAGAGTATAGATGACTATAATTTACTTAATATATCACCTATTAGGAGTATCTAGCTTGTTTTTTTTAACCCTGTAAAATAAGTTTAATGAAACTATCAAAGATTTAATGTTTAGCTATCATATTTATCAAAACATGAAAATTCCCCCAAGTTGATATTAAAAGTCACCAGTACTTTTCTTCATGTATTTATCACATGTTCATTGAGCATTTACTATCTACACAAGAGGCCCAAGCCTCTGCCAGAGATGCAAAAGAAATCTAAGTATGAGGCCTGACTTTGTGGTGGGCATGGAGGTGAGGTGCTTCCCTGCAGAGAAGGCTGGACCGTATGGTGACGGAACTACAGAACGACACTGACAGCTGCTTCTTAAGCCACTCACTGAATGATCTAATCTAACTTTACTATTGGTAGCATTTGCAAAAAAACAGTGATACTTGCTGAAGAAATACTACTGTCATTAATTTGATTTAGGGTAGGAAAAAAAGAAAGGCAGTTTGTCATAGGGACTGGAAATCAGAAAAAGTGTTTTTTAGAAAAAAATGCACATTTCCAAATAATCCCCACTGAGAGCAGATGTTGAAGCCTAGGAATGTGTTTTGATTCTAGAATTAATCTGTCTGTTTATTTGGCCTATTGCTCTGTAGGCATTATTGGAAGCAAGTTGACGTTGAAATATGGGGCTGGTCTTAGAGTCCAGAGATCTGGTCTTTACCACTTCCTCTCCTGCTTATTAATCAAGGGACTCTACACTAGTGAGTTCATCTCCCTGGGCTTCAAGCTGCCTTATTGACCAGATAAGATCTCTGAGTAACTTAAGAAAACACACAGAACAGCTCGATAGGGGCGGAGCAAGATGGCCGAATAGGAACAGCTCCAGTCTCCAACTCCCAGCGTGAGCGACACAGAAGACCGGTGATTTCTGCATTTTCAACTGAGGTACTGGGGTCATCTCACTAGGGAGTGCCGCACAATCGGTGCTGGTCAGCTGCTGCAGCCCGACCAGCGAGAGCTGAAGCAGGGCGAGGCATCGCCTCACCTGGAAGCTCAAGGGGGAAGGAAATCCGTTTTCCTAGCCAGGGGAACTGAGACACACAACACCTGGAAAATCGGGTAAATCCCACCCCAATACTGCGCTTTAAGGAAACAGGCACACCAGGAGAATATATCCCACACCTGGCCGGGAGGGTCCCAAGCCCAGGGAGCCTCCCTCACTGCTAACACAGCAGTCTGTGGCGATCTATCAGCAAGGCAGCAGCGAGGCTGGGGGAGGGGCGCCCGCCATTGCTGAGGCTTAAGTAGGTAAACAAAGCCGCTGGGAACCTCGAACTGGGTGGAGCTCACAGCAGCTCAAGGAAGCCTGCCTGTCTCTGTAGACTCCACCTCTGAGGACAGCGCACAGCTGAAGTCCAATAGGGGAAGCAGCAGGGGCCAGTGCAGACGCGAACGACTCTGTCTGACAGCTTTGGGGAGAGCCGTGGATCTCCCAACACGGAGGTTGAGATCTGAGAACGGACAGACTGCCAGCTCAGGTGGGTCCCTGACCCCTGAGTAGCCTAGCTGGGAGACATCCCCCACTAGGGGCAGTCTGACACCCCACAACTCACAGGGTGGAGTCACCCCTGAGAGGAAACTTCCAAAGGAAGAATCAGACAGGTACACTCGCTGTTCAGCAATATTCTATCTTTGGCAACCTCTGCTGCTGATACCCAGGCAAACAGGGTCTGGAGTGGACCTCAAGCAATCTCCAGGAGACCAACAGACAGTCCTTCTGACTGTCAGAAGGAAAACTATCAAACAGGAAGGACACCTATACCAAAACCCCATCAGTACATCACCATCATCAAAGACCAGAGACAGATAAAACCACAAAGATGGGGAAGAAGAAGGGCAGAAAAGCTGGAAATTCAAAAAATAAGAGTGCGTCTCCCCCTGCAAAGGAGCGCAGCCCATCGCCAGCAACGGATCAAAGCTGGTCAGAGAATGACTTTGACGAGATGAGAGAAGAAGGCTTCAGTCCATCAAACTTCTCAGAGCTAAAGGAAAAATTACTTACCCAGCGCAAAGAAACTAAAAATCTTGAAAAAAGTGCGGAAGAATTGACAGCTAGACTAATTAATACAGAGAAGATCATAAACGAAATGACAGAGATGAAAACCATGACACGAGAAATACGTGACAAATGCACAAGCTTCAGTAACCGACTCGATCAACTGGAAGAAAGAGTATCAGCGATTGAGGATCAAATGAATGAAATGAAGCGAGAAGAGAAACCAAAAGAAAAAAGAAGAAAAAGAAATGAACAAAGCCTGCAAGAAGTATGGGATTATGTAAAAAGACCAAATCTACGTCTGATTGGGGTGCCTGAAAGTGAGGGGGAAAATGGAACCAAGTTGGAAAACACTCTTCAGGATATCATCCAGGAGAACTTCCCCAACCTAGTAGGGCAGGCCAACATTCAAATTCAGGAAATACAGAGAACGCCACAAAGATACTCCTCCAGAAGAGCAACTCCAAGACACATAATTGCCAGATTCACCAAAGTTGAAATGATGGAAAAAATCTTAAGGGCAGCCAGAGAGAAAGGTCGGGTCACCCACAAAGGGAAACCCATCAGACTAACAGCAGATCTCTCAGCAGAAACTCTACAAGCCAGAAGAGAGTGGGGGCCAATATTCAACGTTCTTAAAGAAAAGAATTTTCAACCCAGAATTTCACATCTAGTCAAACTAAGTTTCATAAGTGAAGGAGAAATAAAATCCTTTACAGATAAGCAAATGCTTAGAGATTTTGTCACCACCAGGCCTGCCCTACAAGAGATCCTGAAGGAAGCCCTAAACATGGAAAGGAACAACCAGTACCAGCCATTGCAAAAACATGCCAAAATGTAAAGACCATCGAGGCTAGGAAGAAACTGCATCAACTAACGAGCAAAATAACCAGTTAATATCATAATGGCAGGATCAAGTTCACACATAACAATATTAACCTTAAATGTAAATGGACTAAATGGTCCAATTAAAAGACACAGACTGGCAAACTGGATAAAGAGTCAAGACCCATCAGTCTGCTGTATTCAGGAGACCCATCTCACATGCAGAGACATACATAGGCTCAAAATAAAGGGATGGAGGAAGATCTACCAAGCAAATGGAGAACAAAAAAAAGCAGGGGTTGCAATCCTAGTCTCTGATAAAATAGACTTTAAACCATCAAAGATCAAAAGAGACAAAGAAGGCCATTACATAATGGTAAAGGGATCAATTCAACAGGAAGAGCTAACTCTCCTAATATATATGCACCCAATACAGGAGCACCCAGATTCATAAAGCAAGTCCTTAGAGACCTACAAAGAGACTTAGACTCCCATACAATAATAATGGGAGACTTCAACACTCCACTGTCAACATTAGACAGATCAACGAGACAGAAAGTTAACAAGGATATCCAGAATTGAACTCATCTCTGCACCAAGCGGACCTAATAGACATCTATAGAACTCTCCACCCCAAATCAACAGAAATACATTCTTCTCAGCACCACATTGCACTTATTCCAAAATTGACCACATAATTGGAAGTAAAGCACTCCTCAGCAAATGTAAAAGAACAGAAATTATAACAAACTGTCTCTCAGACCACAGTGCAATCAAACTAGAACTCAGGACTAAGAAACTCAATCAAAACCGCTCAACTACATGGAAACTGAACAACCTGCTCCTGAATGACTACTGGGTACATAACGAAATGAAAGCAGAAATAAAGATGTTCTTTGAAACCAATGAGAACAAAGATACAACATACCAGAATCTCTGGGACACATTTAAAGCAGTGTGTAGAGGGAAATTTATAGCACTAAATGCCCACAAGAGAAAGCAGGAAAGATCTAAAATGGACACTCTAACATCACAATTAAAAGAACTAGAGAGGCAAGAGCAAACACATTCAAAAGCTAGCAGAAGGCAAGAAATAACTAAGATCAGAGCAGAACTGAAGGAGATAGAGACACAAAAAACCCTCCAAAAAATCAATGAATCCAGGAGTTGGTTTTTTGAAAAGATCAACAAAATTGACAGACCACTAGCAAGACTAATAAAGAAGAAAAGAGAGAGGAATCAAATAGACGCAATAAAAAATGATAAAGGGGATATCACCACTGACCCCACAGAAATACAAACAACCATCAGAGAATACTATAAATGCCTCTATGCAAATCAACTAGAAAATCTAGAAGAAATGGATAATTTCCTGGACACTTACACTCTCCCAAGACTAAACCAGGAAGAAATTGAATCCCTGAATAGACCAATAGCAGGCTCTGAAATTGAGGCAACAATTAATAGCCTACCCACCAAAAAAAGTCCAGGATCAGATGGATTCACAGCTGAATTCTACCAGAGGTACAAGGAGGAGCTGGTACCATTCCTTCTGAAACTATTCCAATCAATTGAAAAAGAGGGAATCCTCCCTAACTCATTTTATGAGGCCAACATCATCCTGATACGAAAGCCTGGCAGAGACACAACAAAAAAAGAGAATTTTAGACCAATATCCCTGATGAACATCGATGCAAAAATTCTCAATAAAATACTGGCAAACCGGATTCAGCAGCACATCAAAAAGCTTATCCACCATGATCAAGTGGGCTTCATCCCTGGGATGCAAGGCTGGTTCAACATTCGCAAATCAATAAACGTAATCCAGCATATAAATAGAACCAAAGACAAGAACCACATGATTATCTCAATAGATGCAGAAAAGGCTTTTGACAAAATTCAACAGCCCTTATGCTAAAAACACTCAATAAATTCGGTATTGATGGAACGTACCTCAAAAAATAAGAGCTATTTATGACAAACCCACAGCTAATATCATACTGAATGGGCAAAAACTGAAAAATTCCCTTTGAAAACTGGCACAAGACAGGGATGCCCTCTCTCACCACTCCTATTCAACATAGTGTTGGAAGTTCTGGCTAGGGCAATCAGAGAAGAAAGAAATCAAGGGTATCCAGTTAGGAAAAGAAGAAGTCAAATTGTCCCTGTTTGCAGATGACATGATTGTGTATTTAGAAAAACCCATCGTCTCAGCCCAAAATCTCCTTAAGCTGATAAGCAACTTCAGCAAAGTCTCAGGATACAAAATTAATGTGCAAAAATCACAAGCATTCTTATACACCAGTAACAGACAAACAGAGAGCCAAATCAGGAATGAACTTCCATTCACAATTGCTTCAAAGAGAATAAAATACCTAGGAATCCAGCTTACAAGGGATGTAAAGGACCTCTTCAAGGAGAACTACAAACCACTGCTCAGTGAAATCAAAGAGGACACAAACAAATGGAAGAACATACCATGCTCATGGATAGGAAGAATCAATATCGTGAAAATGGCCATACTGCCCAAGGTTTTTACAGATTCAATGCCATCCCCATCAAGCTACCAATGACTTTCTTCACAGAATTGGAAAAAACGGCTTTAAAGTTCATATGGAACCAAAAAAGAGCCTGCATTGCCAAGACAATCCTAAGTCAAAAGGACAAAGCTGGAGGCGTCACGCTACCTGACTTCAAACTATACTACAAGGCTACAGTAACCAAAACAGCATGGTACTGGTACCACAACAGAGATATAGACCAATGGAACAGAACAGAGTCCTCAGAAATAATACCACACATCTACAGCCATCTGATCTTTGACAAACCTGAGAGAAACAAGAATTGGGGAAAGGATTCCCTATTTAATAAATGGTCCTGGGAAAATTGGCTAGCCATAAGTAGAAAGCTGTAACTGGATCCTTTCCTTACCCCTTATACGAAGATTAATTCAAGATGGATTAGAGACTTAAATGTTAGACCTAATACCATAAAAACCCTAGAAGAACACCTAGGTAGTACCATTCAGGACATAGGCATGGGCAGGGACTTCATGTCTAAAACACCAAAAGCAACGGCAGCAAAAGCCAAAATTGACAATGGGATCTCATTAAACTAAAGAGCTTCTGCACAGCAAAAGAAACTACCATCAGAGTGAACAGGCAACCTACAGAATGGGAGAAAATTTTTGCACAACCTATCTGACAAAGGGCTAATATCCAGAATCTACAAAGAACTCAAACAAATATACAAGAAAAAAACAAACAACCCCATCAAAAAGTGGGCAAAGGATATGAACAGACATTTCTCAAAAGAAGACATTCATACAGCAACAGACACATGAAAAAATGCTCATCATCACTGGCCATCAGAGAAATGCAAATCAAAACCACAATGAGATACCATCTCACACCAGTTAGAATGGCAATCATTAAGAAGTCAGGAAACAACAGGTGCTGGAGAGAATGTGGAGAATAGGAACACTTTTACACTGTGGGGGGATTGTAAACTAGTTCAACCATTATGGAAAACAGTATGGTAATTCCTCAAGGATCTAGAACTAGATGTACCATATGACCCAGCCATCCCACTACTGGGTATATACCCAAAGGATTATAAATTTTACTACAAAGACACATGCACACGTATGTTTATTGCGGCACTATTCACAATAGCAAAGACTTGGAATCAACCCAAATGTCCATCTGTGACAGACTGGATTAAGAAAATGTGGCACATATACACCATGGAATACTATGCAGCCATAAAAAAGGATGAGTTTGCGTCCTTTGTAGGGACATGGATGCAGCTGGGAACCATCATTCTTAGCAAACTACCACAAGAAGAGAAAACCAAACACCGCATGTTCTCACTCATAGGTGGGAACTGAACAATGAGATCACTTGGACTCGGAAAGGGGAACATCACACACTGGGGCCTATCATGGGGAGGGGGGAGGAGGGAGGGATTGCATTGGGGAGTTATACATGATATAAATGATGAATTGCTGGGTGCTGACGAGTTGATGGGTGCAGCACACCAACATGGCATAAGTATACATATGTAACAAACCTGCACGTTATGCACATGTACCCTAGAACTTAAAGTATAATAAAAAAAAAAAGAAAAAAAAAGAAAACACACAGAACAGAGATAATAAACTGTATGATATCACACAACTGGGAAGAATTATTGTTGTGGATAAGAATGCCTTAGGTGAGAGAAACCACGTACTTTAAAATGAATAAATTCTGGCTTTATTTCTCTATATCAAAAGCCCCCACATCCCTTGTGAGAATGAATTAAACTTCACTATCCTAGAGCCTAGAAAGCATTAAGCATGAGTGTAAAGGGAGAGAAGAGAGGAGAAAAGAAGGAAGGAAGAAAATAAAGAGCCAGGGGCTTAGGGAGGAAACTTGATGAGGGATTTAGAAAGAAAGAGAGAGAGAGAGAGAAAGTGTGTGTGTGTGTGTGTGTATCTGTGTGTTAGACATGTTGAGAGAGAGAGAGGAGTGTAGGTTGCCAGCTTGAATGGCAGAGAACCCTGTGGCTCCTTGACAAACTGAAAGGGCCTAGAAGGCAGACAGGCAGGTGAGAATCTGTCTTACTGCTTGTGGTGTCACCCTCCTCCCTAGCTAATGATACCCACCTGGTGGTCTGACAGAGCTTTGAGATCTGTCTGTGGATCTTGTCTTCTTGGTTGAAACACCTGCTATCATATCGGGAACAGTTGTTCCCAAAGTCTTTACTATTTTCGCAGGATGATGTTAAATCCAGTCTGTCCTCAGAAGCTGGGGTGACCAATTTCAGTTTGCCTGGGACTTTCCTTGTTTTAGCCCCAAAAACCACAGGTCCTGGGAAACCCTCTCAGTCCCAGGAAAGCCAGGACGGTTGGGGCCATACCAACAGCTGGAGTTAGGGTTTGGATGCCATGATAAACAAGTTAGAGTTAATGGTTTCCTGCATGAAAGTAAATTTTCCAGAAGGATGTGCACTCTCTGCAACTTACAGAAATAGGCCACCCCAGAAAATAGAAGTTTGGGGCTTTTAATGGCTTTTAATATATTTTAATATATGTAGTTTGAATTCAAAAGAAGGAGAGAGACTGTAGTATGTATGTACACTTTGACATGTTACCATTCCACAATTTAGCCACCAGGACCTTGTCATGTACTGGCTTATATTTATATTGACTGGCACGGGACCTAGCTACCTACGCTCTAAATGACACAATCTAGAAGAAACAAGAAAACTCTTGGTTACCATATTTCTTTACTCACTCATAGTGTAAAGAACATTTTATTCGTTCTTTCATTTATTCATCAAAAGGCATGGAATTTACACCATGTGTCTGTTGCATGCAAAGTGCTGGCGCTGTGAAGAGTCAGGTTGTAGAATATGTTAGACAATTAGACAATGTAGACAATTACAGAATGAGGAAATTTTCTGATGGAGACTGATATGGTTTGGCTGTGTCCCCACCCAAATCTCATTTTCAATTGTAGTTCCCATAATCCCCACTTGTCGTGGGAGGGAGGACCCAGTGGGAGGTAATTGAATCAGGAGGGTGGTTGCCCCACGCTGCTGTTCTAGTGATAGTGAGTGAGTTCTCACAAGATCTGATGGCTTTATATGGGGCTTTCCCCTCCTTTGCTCGACATTTCTCCTTCCTGTTGCCATGTAAAGAAGGATGTGTTTTCTTCCCCTTCTGCCATAATTGTAAGTTTCCTGAAGCCTCCCCAGCCCTGTGGAACTGTGAGTTAATGAAACCTCTTTCCTTTATAAATTACCCAGTCTCAGGTATGTCTTTATTAGGAGGGTGAGAACAGACTAATATAGAGACACACACAGGAGCTGTGGAAATATTTTTATCCTTAAATCAACTATGGTTATTATGCCTGGAAGAAATAAATATAAGATGGATATGCATATTATTTTAGATTATTACTCAAGACAACATATCCAGCAGGTGACAGATAGCTGCTGATAACATACTCCTTGACAAACCTTGTGCAAGGTACTAAGAGTGATGTTGAAATTCATCCCATCATGAAGTGATCCTTAGAAATCAAGTGTTGAAAACTGACTTGCTCCAATTAGCTTAAGCCATAGAGGATCTTGAACTGATTTTACCCACTCTGAATCCACCATAGATCCGTGATCTTTTGTTCAAAATATTTGGGGCTGATTGTATTTTGCAAATCAGAAATGGTAAGATTTGGGATGTATAATAAGACACAGATACCACTCACTGTGTTTACATGGAGATAGGACAGCAACCCATGACCAAAGATATTAATAATTCTATTGCGATATGCATGTATGTTTATACCAAATGTAAAGACTATGAATCATCTCATGTGACTTCAGGTCAGGTTTTAGTAATAAATGAATCTGAAAAAACTTGAGTTTCGGGGGTTTTTGCATTTTTATGAATTGAAACAGGGAATGTGAACATGTACTAGAAGAGGGCTAATACAAAGGTGTCTAATAGGAGCTTCAGTTCCAATTTCCCTTACACATACACACAGATGCACTTTCACACAGCCAAGGTTACAAGGTGGTATTTAAGAAATGCCGAATGAATTGTGCAGTGAGTAAATGCTTTATAAGCTTAAAGGAGGTAGATCTACTTCTCGCTTAGGTTATTGAGGCCCCACGAAGCATATGCGATTCAGGAGCATCTTGCAAGAGAGGTGCATGGCTATGTGGAGAGCCTGGTACAGGTCAGCACACCATTTTGGTCATGGCCTTGAGCAAAGGCTGGTGGGATAACAGCTTAATGTTCTCTTGAGTTTCTTCATGGGGAAAGGAATCAGAATTTCCATCTAACTTTACCAATATTAATTTATAATGTTAGCTGCTATTTTAGAGACTCTTTTATGTTATGGTGAAATGGGAAAATTAATTGGGGTTTTAAAAAGGCGAGTAATTATTTCTTTCTCTCTCATGGATGATGTGATATTTTGGCTATTGCCTTCAGCAAAACTGGCTCCATTGCTGTTGGACGTTTTATGCTGCTTTCTTTTATGTGAAGATCTAAGAAAGCTTCATTTCATAGTTATTTTCAAAGAAAATGTGGCAATATTTAGATCATTTGTTCTCAACATTGGCCGTGCTTTGGAAACACGAATCAGGCTGTGGGAGGAGGGAGGTTTTAAAAACATCCTGATGCTTCCTTCCCACCCCTAGAGGTTTTGATACAATTGATCTGGGGCACAGTCTGGACACAGAAATTTTTAAAGCCTGGTGAGTCTAATGTTGAAATTACTGGTTTTGATTAATCGACTTTTGGTCAAATCTATATAAAGGGTAGGTAAAGTAAATAGTTAATTATTTTTTTGCAATTAGAATAAAAACAAACTACAAAATCAAAATAAAAATTAACTACATATCAATTAAAGTATTTTTAAAGCATGTTTTTAAACCAAAAGATAATCTTTGCCCCACTCTTTGTTCGTTTTATTGGAATAATACACTCTGCCAAAGAATGTAAGTGTTATGGTTCATGTACACTCACAGATTTACCATTAAAACATGGAAACTACTCTTCTCCCACATAATTTCTATATTTGGCATTGAATCAAAGCTGTACAAGGGAGACAGCTTCCACAATTTGTTCCATCCACACCGCATGGGTTAGCTGCAAAGTATGTTAATTTTAAAAGGGATGGTGAGCCTAAATTTTTACCTTGAAGAAACCAGGGACATTAGAAATTTGCCAAAGGTCACACAGCTCACTGATGGTGGAGCCCCACCCAACCAGAGTTCTGATTTTGATTCAAGGCTGTTTTTATGCTACTGCCTCCTCCTGCTTTTTATAGGCACTAAGGGAATATAAGCTGGGTTGAAATGAGTGAAGACAGTTAAAACAGAAACAAACAAACAAACAAACAAAAAACTCCTTTAAACTTTCAGGTTATACACAAGATAGTAGAATTATTCAGAGGGAGAAGCTACAATACCAATGTAACATCACATTACTTTCTTATGTGCAAGATAAGATTATCTTATTTGATGAATATTCTATTGTGTCTCACTCCTACCAGGATATGGTGTAGAAGATATCAATTGATAAAATCGACTGAAATGTTTTATAGGGCTTACTTTAAAGAAAAATATATTATGCTTCAAGAGTCAACATTTATTCAGATTGTAAACATTTGATATGTTTTCCATTGCCATCAAAAACAATAGGTAGCTATAAATCCTCAGAAATTGATAAGGATCCAGGAAACTTTGGAAGTGAGATTCAATTACCTTCAGAAGAGTGGATAGAGATCTTTATGCATCCAGGTCAACTGCATATTTGTAGCTTTTATTTCTAAGTCATAGCAGAATGATACTGGGAGGCTGCTGAAATGGCCTACATTTGAGTTTTATTTCTACATGGTGATGTATGACCAAACCCTGCAATGAGGCTTTTAAGAGGCATACTGTTTGTGAGTCCCTATAGAAATAACACCATTAAGTTTAATCTAAACTAGCTAAAACTTCTTGATATGATGAAATTTCTGGATAAAGGAAAAAGAGCTTCTTAGAAATACTGTTATGATACAGGCATTACTTGAATTAAAATGTCATTTAACAAGTATTTGTTTCTATATTAAGTTATTTAGTCAAAAAAATAAAAGTCCGCCTAAAAGTTACTTGAAAGCTTGGGGAGTTGGTTAATTGGTTCCTTAACTTGTTATTGAGGTCTCAGACTTCAACTTTTCCTTGGAACGACAACCCTAATGCTCATGGTTTTGCCAGCTGCATCCCACCACTCAGAGACCAAGAACACACACAGGATTCTGCTACACTGTGTTAGGACTAATGGCCCATGTGATAATTTACATGTTGATTTCTTCACCAAAATATTTGGATCGGAATATTTTTTCCAAAATGTAAGGAAATCTCATATGAAATAGAAAGATGATGGATCTAATAAGCAAATGTTCCTTTGCTTATTAAGAAGTATGAAAAGCATCGTTAGGAGGGTATTGAAGGGAACATTGGCTTTGGAAATTCCAGATTTCATTTGAGTCCTGTTTTTCCCATTAGTAGACATCTCACCTTCAATAAGCCACTGGCATTTCTGAAATCTATCATCTGAGAAATGGGATAAAAACCCAAGTCATAGTCCTTCTAAGGATGGAAGCAACTTGTATGTTGTAACGCATAGAAAAGTTATTTTTACTTTCCCTTAGTAAGCTCCTTCAAGTTAGATTCTTTTTGTTTGTTTTCTGGACCACAAATAATCCTAAACTCACAATAAAATGTTAATTTAATAGGTTTAACAATGCAATCTCAAAATAGTGATACATGTCTATTATGTTTAGATAAGTACACCTAATCTATAGAATTTTTCTTTTGGTTTTTAGAAAAACATTGTTATTTCAGCATCAGTGTTAGCAGGTACAGGTTGAAAATAGCCTATTACAATAAACCGAAGCAGCTGACAATAAAATTAGCATGACTTCCTCAATTAATACAACCCACATCACCAAAAGATCAGTTTCTACCACTTAGCCAAATCCTTTATTTATCGATTAATTATATTTATATCACACAAACGTCCCATTTATTCATTCAGAATCTTTTTAGTCATGATTGTCCAATGTTTACTTCAAATATTAGCTTTATTTTGACTGATAGATCACTCCCTTACCTCTAAGAATTTATTTATTTAGTTGCATTTTATCCAATATTTATTTTTAGTGTTACACATATGCAAAAATAATTGAAGGTAATTACAATAGGCTTATTGCTTTATTAGTGATGCTAGAAAAATTAAGTTATTGCTCAAGTTTTACCAGGCTCATTGAGCTTGTCCCCTGTATTTTACTACATTTTTTTTTCTCTAAATGCCCGTGTTAGAGCAGAATGCATTTTAAAAGTGAGTGGGAAAGGCCTTCAATAATCATGTTTACAAAGCTACTCCAGGCAGCGAAATACTTAGAGCTATTGTCCATAGCTCCTGAGAGCCACAGTGGGAATAACTGATAACTTATTTTTAAAAATCTTATTTTTCCCCTAAGGGATGGTCTCTTGAATTATCAGATTTTGGCATAACAATATGCAAACTCTGATCTCAATACATTAAGAATTTTTGTGTCCCAACTCAAAAATGAAAGCTGGCAGGGCTAATTTTCCTGCTGTCAATGAAGTCTTGGGGATGTTTAAGCTCTAGAGTGAACAGGAGACTTTTGGTCTTCAGGTATTGGGGAAGAGTGGACTCAGTGTTGTACTAACATGGCTGTGGTTCTCTGGTTGTTTCCTTTCACAGCAACACCCCTGAGCCCACTTAAGCCCCCACGGATGGACACTGCTCCGGTGGTCGCATCTCCCTATCAAAGAAGAGATTCAGACAGATACTGTGGGCTCTGTGCAGCCTGGTTTAATAACCCTCTGATGGCCCAGCAACATTATGATGGCAAGAAACACAAAAAGAATGCGGCAAGAGTTGCTCTATTAGAACAACTGGGGACAACCCTGGATATGGGGGAACTGAGAGGTAAGGGCAGCTCTTCTCACTTCTGCCACAAAACTGGGCTTTCAGAGAAAAGAGGGGGCTTTCACAAATTGGAATGATTCTTCTTCTTGCTTTAATTATTAAAGAAAAAATGAGGCTCACCCAAAGGAAATGGACGAGAAAGGAAATGAGCAGAAGACTTACTTTAGTTTAATTTTTATAATCTCCTTTGCTTTAAAGTGTTTATTTCCATATTTTTATTGACCGCTTTTCAAACCAAAGGCACAATCATGAACCGGATTATTTTCCTTCTGCTTTATCTTTAACTGCCTTCTTTACCGAATGCTTTTGTAGAGTAGTAGTGTTTAAAAAAAAAAAAAAAGATGCTAAATCAGAGGCTGAGGCGGGCGGATTGCTTGAGGTCAGGAGTTCAAGACCAGCCTGGCCAATATGGTGAAACCCCATCTCTACTAAAAATACAAAAATTAGCCGGGTGTAGTGGCACACATCTATTATCCCAGCTACTTGGGAGGCTGAGACAGGAGAATCGCTTGAACCCGGGAGGCAGAAGTTGCAGTGAGCCAAGATTGTGCCATTGCCCCTCTGGCCTGGGCAACAGAGTGAGACTCTGTCTCAAAAATAAAAATAATAATAAAAAAAGATGCTAAAAAGGCCAAATGATATTATCTTATCTTAAACTTTTGGACTTTTATAAATTTAGCCAAAACAAAGCAACAAAATTGACTCAATTTAATGACTTAAAGCAAGCCCAAGCCCATTTAATAAAATCTCCAGACAATCACGGTAAGACGGTGCTGTGTGGCACTATGTAGTCTGTAGTCAACACCTGACTCCTCCGCACCGTGCCCCTGCCCCGGACAGGGTTTTTTTGACAACTAGAAACCATGCATCATTTGAAGCTCATGTCAGGTTTCACAGAAGCTGCTGAATTTGGAAAACATAGCCTGAGGATTAATTCTGTGGACCTTAGGAAGCCATCCACCAATCTGTGGGACTAAATAGAATATTTTATCACTAGCAACCATTTAAGCATTTTTGATCACCTACATACTTTTGATCAGCTTGATGTTGGCTGAGTAGAAATACAGCAAAATTATATACTATAATTTTCTGAGAAAATGCATTTTTCTCAGAAAAATAAAAATAATTCTGCAAGGGGTGCTATTGGTACTATACTTCAGATTTGGTATAAGTTTGATGAGCTTTTGTGGGCAGGTCATTCATAATGCCTGTAAGCTGTAGATAACAACATTTACAAATCAATGTTGAGAAGGCAACCTGGGTTTAAATGGGGTTCTGGATATAGAGCCTAGAATTCTAATTACCCTAATCTGACTGTGAACCTGCAAGGGGGATAATTATAACAGAAAATGACTTGTAACATTTCTAGACAAAACAAGTAATATAAAAGGTCATGCTACAATGAGTTGAGAGGAGGGACAGGTAACGTCTCAATATGTTGGTTGCAGAAGATCTCACCAAGGGAGTATACTTGATTGGGAACTAGAAAAGTAGGTGGCATTTTAGAAGGTGAGAAGGCATTCCATATGAGCAGAATCACATATGCATAGGCAAAGGTCAGGAAACAAGCTAAAGACAGCTAAGAAGTCATCATGGAAGAATCTTATACTGCAGCATAGATTTAAGGTTGGAGATCCATAGCTACATATATAGAGCTTGATTAGAGATTGATTTTTTCCAAAAGACCTGATTAAAAACAACAAAAAAAAGAGCAAACATTAAAAACACTTTATTTTTGTGTATGTGTTCTAGCTACAGAAAAGCAACTTGGGGCTTCATATTTCAGTATGTTGGATAATCTCATTGCAGAATCTTTTGAGTCAATGGTACTACTGCTTTTTGATGGAGGATTTCATGTTTTCAGTCTATGTCTTGTTAAAGAAAATAGGCAGGGTCTCTCCATAGCTGAAGGCCTACCTGCAATGCCTGTGTTACTGGCAGATAACAAGTTGTCTCACTGACTCCTTCCCGGCAGGGCACTGAAGGAGAAAAACAGGGCTTTATTTATGTTTGGTGCCAGATATTATGACTTGAAGAAAAATTATTCCTAGAGCACATTCTTCCTGTCTATTTTGAATTATCAGTGCTGCATCTTTTATGTACAACTACATCTTAATGACTTGGGTGTCTGAATTCTGTTACATTTGAGCAACTTGTCTTTCATACAGAAGACAAAAAGGCTGCTCTTTGACTCGATAGCTCAATGTGACTGTGACTCAGTAGCCCATGGAATGCGATTAGCTTTGAGTACAATGCCCTTGAAACCAATCTTTCCACACGCTCCAGGTGATATCCTGATAGATATTTATTCAAGCATTAAATATTGCAAAAGCTTAAGAATAAAGCAACTGTGGTAACCCAGCACTTTGAAACACACACACACATGCCACACACATCCCCATCTATTCCTGGAATGCTTCTATTGTACGACCAATCAATTAATAAAGGCAAAAATGCTAATCTGTAAATATAGGCATACCCATGACTTTAATAAAATGGTAGCAGGCAGCTGAAGCATGATATAGCAATGTTACTGGATGGTAGGCTTTTTCTACTTCTCTCACAGCACTTCTCATATTTTTAAACACTACCTTGTTTACTTATTTATGTTTTTTGTATTTTCTTTCTCTCTACTCACTTTATAGATTATTAGCACCTTAAAAGCAAGCATCTATGTCTGGTTTGCTCATTTATATGTTCAAAACACCTAGAATAGTGACAGACACATAATAGTTACTCAATAGTTGCTGAATGACTGAATGAATGAACAGAGAATGCCCTAAAACAAAATCACCTGAAATCTTACATTCTTAACACGGCAATCATTTTCATTTCTAGAAGGATTCTGATTTAATATTTTTATAAGAAACTTTCTAATTTTGTTTTAATTTTTTAAAATGATGCATATTTTATGATAGTGAAATGCAGAGATATTACGTGTTACAGTTCTATGAGTTTTGACAGTACAAACACCTGTGTAACCCACAGACATATTAAGATACATAACTTTTCCATCATGGGAAAATTTCCATGTCAACTCCAACCCTCCATTCTAGAGAACCATTTTTCTCATTTTTTCATCAAAAATTAGTTTTGCTGGTTCTAAAACTCCATATAAGTGGAATCATAAAATGCACATTTCTTGTGTGTCTGGCTTATTGTGGATCTCACATTGTTTATGAAATTTATCCATTTATAGCATATAAAGCAAAGTAGTACCATTTTTATTGCTGAGTAGTATGCTATAGACAAAACTACCATAATTTCTCTATCCACTCTGTTCATTGATGACCTTTGGATTATTTTGGTGCTATTTTAGATAAAGCTTTCATGAACATTACTGCACAAGACTTTTTTTTGTCAACGTATGTTTTACTTCTCTTGGTAAATAGGCATAGGATTGCTGGGTCATAAGTTGCATGTATTTTTAACTATATAAGAAACTTCCCAAATCTAAAATAGTTGCATTATTTTGCACTTCAAAAAGCCAACATATAAAAATTCCATAGCCTCACCAACATCTGTTCGTGTCAGTCTTTTAAATTTTAGACATTCTAGTGTGTATAGGAGGGTGTTTCATGATGCCTTTAATTCGTATTTCCATATTGACTAATGATGTCAAGTACTTTTTTTCTTCTTTTTTTTCTTCTTTTTTTTGAGACAGAGTCTTGCTCTGTTGCCAGGCTGGAGTGCAGGGGCACGATCTCAGCTCACTGCAACCTCTGCCTCCCAGGTTCAAGGGATTCTCCCACCTCAGCTTCCCAAGTAGCTGGGACTACAGGTGCGTGCCACCACGCCCAGCTAATTTTTGTATTTTCAGTAGAGACGGGGTTTCACCATGTTGGTCAGGATGGTCTTGATCTCTTGAACTTGTGATTCACCCACCTTGGCCTCCCAAAGTGCTGGGATTACAGGCCTGAGCCACCGCACCCATCCGTCAAGTATTTTTTAAATGTGCTTATTGGTCATTTGTATATCTTCCTTTGTGAAGTGTTTATGTCTTTTATCTATTTTTAAAAATTTGGTTTTTTTACCTTTTATTAATCAGATGAGATAGAAGGTTTTCACATATTATGGATTCACATTCTTTGTTGGATATATGCATTATGATTATTTTCTCTTAGTTTGTGACTTGTCTATTAATTTTCTTAAGTCTTTCGATGAGCAGGCATTTTTAAATTTTGGGAGGCTAACTTAACTTTTTTATTTTTTATAATCATTGTTTTTTGTGTCTTACCTAAAAAAACTTTGCCTGTACCAAGATATTCTTGTATGTTTTCTTCTATAAATTTCATAGTTTTAACTTTTACATGTAGGATTATGATGCATCTGAAATTAATTTTTGTGTACAGTATGAAGTAAAGGTTAAAATTTTTTTTATTTTCATATATTTACACAGTTGTTACAGAAAGTTGCAGAAAATATTTACTTTTCCTCATTGAATTACCTTGAAGGACCTTTATTGAACATCTATTGATTGTGTGAGTCTATATCTGGACAATTTGTTCTGTTCCATGTATCTCTTTGTCTTTATAGCAGCACCACACTGTAATGATTTTTCAGCATTCTAGAAGTCTCGAAATGAGGTAGTGCAAGTTCTCCAACTTTCTTCTTCTTTCTCAAGATTATTTGTCTGTTCTAAGTCCTTTAAATGTCTACATAAATTTTAGAATCAATCTTGCATAGAAGCTTTGTTGGAATGTTGAATGGGATTGAATTCAGTTTATAGACCAATTTGTGAATAATTTATTCAAATTCTTCAAAGTATTGAGTCTTCCAATCCATGAACATCCTCTATGTCTCTATTCATTTATGTTTAAGTTGTATAGGCAATTTTTTGTAGTTTTCAGTGTAAAGGTTTTGCACATCATTTGTTAAATATATTGCCAAGTACAACTGATTCTTAAACACCACAAGGATCAGGGGCACCAACCCGCTACATGGTTGAAAATCTGCAAATAACTTTTGACTCCTCAAAATCTTAACTACTAACAGCCTACTGTTGACTGGAAGCCTTACCAATAACATAGTTGGTAAAAACATATTTGTGAGTTAAACATATTTTATACTGTACTTTTACAATAAAGTAACATAAATAAAACGTTATTAAGAAAATCATCAGGAAGAGAAGATATATTTACTATTTGTTAAGTGGAAGAGCTCATCATCTTCATGTTGAGTAGGTAGAGTAGGATGAAGAGGAGGAGTTGGTTCTGTTTCTCAGGGGTGGCAGAGGCAAAAGAGGTGGAGAAGGTGGAAGGAGAGGCAAAGAGTCAGGCACTCTCGGTGTAACTTTATGAAATACATCACCATTTCTCTGACTTTTTGCTTTTTCATTTCTCTAAAAATGTTTCTCTACAGTATCAGTCCTTCCGTTGCTTGCTTTTATTTCAGTCTCTGTGTCATATTAGGGCACGTGTCATAAAAGAAATCAAAAAGCAGTCTTGAATCATTAGACCCCTTCTGCACAATTGTCTAACATCAACTTGTTTTCCGGAACTACTTCTTCTATGTCTTCTTCCTCATAATCTGGCACTGGCTCAGATACACTCACTTCCATCAAGTTGTCTTCTGTTAATTCCTCTGGTGTAGTGTCTGTTATGTTAGGCCTTAGATTCCAAGTTTTCATAATGTTTTCTCTATCAGAGTTCTCTTCCATAGTGTCCACAGTCCTGTCCATAGAGTACTGTGTGTAATGAGCCTTAAAGTTCCTGACCCCCTGACCTAGGGACTGAATTATATACATTGTGTTTAGTTGGGGGTAAACAATTTTGACACCTTCAGTGTTGAATTTATGGGTTCTGGGTAGTCAAGGGCATTGTCTGATATCAAAATAAATAAATAAATAAATAAGTAAATAAATCCACCTTAAAAGGCAGTTCCTTACTGGCAAGGTACTTCCTGATTTCAGAGACAAAGCATTGATGGAGCCAATCCAGAAAAACGGTTGTTGTTGTCCAGGACTTCTTGTACAACCAGAAGACTGGCAGCTGGTGTTTATATTTTCCCTTCAAAGCTGGTGGGAAAGGTGGGTAGCAGCTTTACAGATAAGGGCAGTGCTGATCATAAACCTGACTGCATTTGCACAAAACAGTGGAGTTAGCCTATCCCTTCCTGCCTTAAATCCTGGTGCTTGCCTCTCTTCCTTACTAATTAGTGTCCTTGTGGCATTTTTTTCCCTAGAATAGGGCACTTTTTTCTGCATTAAAAGCCCATTCAGGAGGATGATTTTCTTTTTTTCTTTTTTCTGTCTCTTTCTCTTTTTTTGAGACAAAGTCTCGCTCTGTCGCCCAAGCTGGAGTGCAGTGGCGCCATCTTGGCTCACTGCAACCTCCGCCTCCTGGGTTGTAGCAATTCTCCTGCCTCAGCCTCTGGAGTAGACGGGACTACAGGTGCGTGCCACCACACCTGGCTAATTTTTGTAATTTTAGTAGAGATGGGGTTTCTCAATGTCGGTCAGGCTGATCTCCAATCCTGATCTCAAGTGATCTGCCTGTCTCAACCTCCCAAAGTGCTGGGATTGCAGGCATGAGCCTCTGCGCCCAGCCACTCCTCACTAATTTTCTGGATGTCTGGGAGCTCTTCTGATGCTTCTTTGTTGGCAGAAGCTGCTATTCCTATTATCGAACCTTCCTTTGCCGGCATTAACTTCTCCAACTTTAGATCCTTCACTTTCCTTTTGCTTTAAGTTGTCGTACAATGAATTCACTTTTTCTCAAATCATATTAGGTATGCTTTCTTATAGCAATCCTGTACCCACATAAAAGCTGCATTTTCAATACGAGGCCAAAAGTATTTCTCATTAAGTGCAAGGTTTTTATGCCTGCTGATGTAGCTATAGCAACAACTTCATAGATTTCTTTTTCTCATTTTTTTTTTTTTTGTTGTTGTTGCTCATTTTCTTTTTAAACAACAGACCTTATGCTGGATTCATTTATCTTGAGGTGGCAGGCAACCAATCTGAAGATCTCCATCCACAGTACGTATCAAACAATTCAACTCATACTTGTAGTCATGACTTTCCCGTGATGAAAAATACATGATGAAAAATACATGAGAACCTTGAGAGATCACTTTTTACTGCAATACACAATTTACTGGGGAGACAAACTGCTCACGTGGAGATGATTAGCATCACATGGCATTGTAAGTGAATCCTCACAATACTTGTGCTCATTGCAACAGGAGATGGTTATGAAATTATTGCAGGACAGGGCCAGGCGCGGTGGCTCACGTCTGTAATTCCAACACTTTGGGAGGCTGAGGAGGATGGATCACGAGGTCAGGAGATTGAGACTATCTTGGCTAACATGGTGAAATCCCATCTCTACCAAAAATACAAAAAATTAGCCGGGCATGGTGGCAGGTGCCTGTAGTCCCAGCTACTCGGGAGGCTAAGGCAGGAGAATGGTGTGAACCCAGGAGGCAGAGCTTGCAGTGAGCCCAGATTGTGCCATTGCACTCTAGCCTGGTGACAGAACTAGACTCTGTCTCAAAAAAGAAAACAAACAAAAAAAAGAAATTATTGCAAGATAGTGTTTACTACAATAACTTTATGCAGTTATTATTTAATACTGCATCTTTACATTTATTTACATTTCTGTTGACTACAAATGGCGCCATGCATGCAATCTGTGTATATGTGTGAAAATTCTGATAACTTTCAACTTTTAATAATAGATTTTTGTATATTTTATAATAGTGAATGATAAAATAGACTAGTATCTCCATATATTTTAGGCATTCATGACATACCTAACTTTTTATTAATTTTTTAATATTTCTAGGCTTTGTGGTTCATCTGTTTTCTCATATTGTCACAAATCTCCAAATATTTTTCTGATATATCGATTAAAAAAATGTGTGTATAAATAGACTCTTGCAGTTCAAACTTGTGTTGCTTGAAAGTCAACTGAATTTTGTGGTGTTTAATCCTAGTATACACTGTATTGTATTTTTGAAATGTTATTTTATGTGGTTTATTTATTTATTTGTTTATTTATTTATTTTTTTTTTTTGAGACGGAGTCTTGCTCTGTCTCCTGGGCTGGAGTGCAGTGGCCGGATCTCGGCTCACTGCAAGCTCCGCCTCCCGGGTTCCCGCCATTCTCCTGCCTCAGCCTCCCAAGTAGCTGGGACTACAGGCGCCTGCCACCTCGCCCGGCTAGATTTTTTTGTATTTTTTTAGTAGAGACGGGGTTTCACCGTGTTAGCCAGGATGGTCTCGATCTCCTGACCTGGTGATTCGCCCGTCTCGGCCTCCCAAAGTGCTGGGATTACAGGCTTGAGCCACCGCGCCCGGCCTATGTGGTTTATTTTTATGTGTTGCTGATATATAGAAAATGAAATTGAATTTTGTTCATTGACCTTGATTCCTGTGACTTACACATAACTTTCTACTTGTTGTTAGTATACACTTTAATGGTGCAAATCATTTCCTCCTTTTGTATTTTTTTAATTTTCACACGAATCATTGGGAACCCTGTGAAATTGTGTTATTCTTGCCTTTGCTTCAAGTAGCAAATCAAATTTTTAAAAATAAAATTATTTTCATAGATTAACAAAGAATTATAAATGAGGTTGGCCTAGATGGTTATGAATATGTATAACTTGATTACTGACTCAACTTTAGTGTTATTTGTTCCAGAAAAACAGATGATACCTGTCTCTACTTCTAAGTTTTAAATTAATAAGAAAAAAGTCTTATCTTCCTGTATATGTAATCTAATGTAGAAAACAAAGGAAATTATTGAGTGATGGAATTATAAAGTTCAATGGTCAGAAAGTACTTTATAGGTTTTTTTTTATAGATTAAATTATTCTTGCCAGTATAAAACACAGATAGAAGGCAGTTTCTTACTTAGAAACAGTGGCAATGTAAATTATAAAATTATAGCTAGGTTAAGATAGAATATTCATTTTGCAGACCTTTACCATTTATTCTTTTAAATACTTTAGGATGGAAAAATGCACAGTTATTTTATTGTTGCAGAGGAAATGAGACTATTCTATTGTAATTCTCATCTGAAGACACAGAACAAAAGAATTCATTAAAAAATTTAATAATGTTTTCAAGAACCATAAGCTGAGTCGTGCTGGAAAGGACAGTCAATATCATTGAATTATATCCTTTCTTTTTACAGAGAATGATGCTGAGACTGAGAGACATGAAGTGACTGTTCCCTTTTAAGTCAGGGCTAGACCCCACGGCTCCTCACTGAGGGTGTCACAGTTTCTGGTGATTCATCATTGACCACCCAGAAGCCTGAGTATTTAACTCTTTTGTTTAAAACAGTTGAGTTTGGGAGACTTAAATATTTTTTGTGTAGAAAACTTGCTTTGAACTCAATTATAGAATAAGTACAGCCAACTCTGAGTTTTCTGGGAATGGATTATTTGCAATACGTATTATGTACCTTTAACAAAGGACATTCCCCCATCTTCATGACTCCATCTCTACTGGAGTGAATATAGCTATGCAAAGAACCATAGTCACTATTCATGGGGGCCTGGGTGAGAGAGGCAAAGTTCTAGAAAGAGAAGACATACTGCTGGAGAGGCCCCTAGAATGTACAGTAGCTCCCCCTGTAATGCGGCCACTGCCTCTGTGTGTGGAAATGGGGGTGGATTGCAAGAGGATGCAGGCAGCTTATCTAGAACTTCAAATCATGAAAGTAGTACATGAGACAGAGGAGCAGATTTGTCTCAAGATAAGCAGAACCTGGTGATTGAGAGGGCTTTACATTTTTTGTTTTGTGTTTTTTTTTTGGGGGGGGGTGGACAGAGTCTTGCTCTGTCACCCAGGCTGGAGTGCAGCGGTGCGATCTCAGCTCACTGTGACCTCCGCCTCTTAGGTTCAAGTGATTCTCCTCTTTCAGCCTCCTGAGTAGCTAGGATTACAGGTGTCCACCACCATGCCCAGCTAGGGCTTTATGTTTTGAATTATGTCTGCTGTGAGCTTTCAAATGACAGAGGATTAACTGCCTTGTATTTTCTTCCACTTAACCTTGACATGGCCTTTGTCCACATCTCAGGCAGTGGGCAGCTTAGTCATTTCAATGCGGTGACACTCTTCTACCTTCAGGTACCCAAGTTACCTGTGCACGGGCACTCAGGCTGTGGATCTGCTCCAAGACCAATGAAAGGAAAGGCACTCTAGGTAAATGTCAATAGTAATAATAATTTTAAAAAACAGTTTTATAAGGTATCCAATGCAACTATTGCTGTGCAATAATTACCTCCAAACTTAGTGACTTACAACAACAAATGACACTTCTTATCTCTCACAGTTTCCGTGAGAGGATTTGGGAGTGACTTGGCTCATTGATTCTGTCTTGAGGTTCTTCATAATGTTGTAGCAGAGACATCAACCAGGGCTACTGTCATCTGAAAGCTTGAACGAGGCTGGAGGGTCTACTCCTAAAGCCGGCTCATTCCATTCTGGGTAATAGATTAGTGATTGCCAGACACTGGGGATGGCAGGAGAGACTGATGATAGTGGGGTATTGGAAGCATAATGGAAATTGTACTTTGATCATAGTGGTGGCAACCTGGCTATATGGTTTTGTTGAAATCTGAATAGCTATGCACCAAGAAGAGAGCAATGTGTACATTTAAAAAGCTAAGTAGAAGAAGAGAGAAAAGGCAGATCACTCACACTCCTGGCTTGTTAGTGAGAGGCCTTTGTTTGTCTCCTTGTGGGCCTCTCCCCGGGGTTTTGAATGTACTGGTGTTGTGTTCGCTGGCTTCCTACAGAGTGAATGACCCAAGGCAGCATCTGGAGGAAGCTCCCCTTTCTATGATACTTGAAGGTCTCTGAGCACCACTTCCACACATTCTATTTGTTAGAACTTCTTCATATCACCCACAGTATCCACAACAAGGTGTTGCTGATAGAAGTCCTGGAGGGTCGATCTCCCTCCTGTCACCCAGTGGAAAAACTATACTCCACATTCTCCACTCTCTGCGTGCAGTCAGAATTATGGGTCTCAAACCGAGGATTCAGCATTTTCAAGTACTGAATACGTGATAGAAACTAGTGTCAATTAATATGTACTTTGATTATGTTTAATCAATTAAAATAAAAGCATTAGTTCTCTACACTAATATTTTCAATGTCTGAAAGCTGTACATATTGTATCTAGTTAAGAATAAGCAGAAAATAGGGACTTTAAACAGATATGATAATTATAGAACACAGTTCTAAATTGAATGTTAGTGAAGAGGTGCCAGAGAAAATACTCAGCTTAGCTTACACCTGGTTATTTTTGCATTATTAGTTTTAATGTGTTTTGACACCTCAGCTGTTCTATGTAGACTCACTCTGATCTTCAGAGCCCACATATTGGATCAGATAATTAAGCTGCTTAAATGGCTCATGTTCCTGTCATATTATTGGGGTAGGAATGAAGTGGGAAAATAGTGTGATATAGAAGAGATAATTTTTGTTCACTCATTTTGTCATTCATTCATTCACATATTCAAACACACTAAGTACCTGTTATGTGAGAGGCCCTGTGCTTGAATTTATACGGGAATGTGACTCATCCTCTAATCTCAAAGGGTTTGAAGTCTGAGGAAGGGATGGGGGAGAAGTTAATATTTTATTGAAATAAACATAACACAAAATGTGAAGGGATTGTAAACTAGTTCAATCATTATGGAAAACAGTATGGCGATTCCTCAAGGATCTAGAACTAGATGTACCATAAGACCCAGCCATCCCACTACTGGGTATATACCCAAAGGATTATAAATTACTCTACTACAAAGACACATGCACACGTATGTTTATTGCGGCACTATTCACAATAGCAAAGACTTGGAATCAACCAAATGTCCATCTGTGACAGACTGGATTAAGAAAATGTGGCACATATACACCATGGAATACTATGCAGCCATAAAAAAAGGATGAGTTTGCGTCCTTTGTAGGGACATGGATGCAGCTGGAAACCATCATTCTTAGCAAACTATCACAAGAAGAGAAAACCAAACACCGCATGTTCTCACTCATAGGTGGGAACTGAACAATGAGATCACTTGGACTCGGGAAGGGGAACATCACACACTGGGGCCTATCATGGGGAGGGGGGAGGAGGGAGGGATTGCATTGGGGAGTTATACATGATATAAACGTTATGCACATGTACCCTAGAACTTAAAGTATAAAAAAAAAAAAAAAAAAAAAAGGAGCTTAGGAGCTCTCCAACCACAGTGCTTTGGGAATGGAGAACATAGAAAAAACGACTTCCAACTTGAAGTTAGCATTGAGACATGTAGAAGTTGGCGGCTAGTTTCCCTAGAGCAGAAGTATCAGCATGACTACAGGCATAGAGAGCTGGGGAAGGGGTATCATAACTAGCACTCAGGTCAGATGGGACCTCGGGTTAGGCGAAGGTAAGAGAAGGCTGAGAGGACAGATTGGAACCACATTGTAAATGGCCTTGCATGTCAGGCAAAGCAGAACTGTATTTGGTGGTCACTGATGTGTTTTTGAGTGGAGAGATGAATACTTGTCAGTAGAGGATGTGATAATTGGAGTGAGGAGATTCTGAAGGCCAGGAAACCAAATCGAATTCATGCAGAGGCCTGCTGACGGCCTGGAGGAGACTGAGGCAGAGGTCAAGGAAGAGGGGACAAGGGGGAGAAGTGGAACAAGTGAAAGATATATTTCTTGGTGCACTATTCAGAGTGCTCTTCCAGTTAGCAAAATGAAAATAAGCCTCTACATTAGAATTCTCAAAGACATCTTGGCAAGGCAAGCGTTTCCTATTAGGAATGCCAATAGGAAAAATAGAAATGTAATGAGTAATATGAGTAATAATTTAGATTTCTGTTCAGTTTCAAATCCAACAAGAAATGTAATTGATGAACATTCTCAGTCATGTATTTACATCCTGTAGGGGCATTCTTCGTTCAGCTAGGATGGGTTTTTGCCTGTTATTGTTAATGAAGCTAATAAATGGAACACTCTCTAAAGAAGCTTGGTTAACTCTTCCATCATCACTGACTAGGTTCCAAAAGAAATGAGAGCCTGGCTTCTAAAATGAAATCATTTTTGCACTACTGCATCCATTTATGCACTGTGAGCAAACTCAAGCAGGAAATTAGAATCCTATCCGGATTTTAAATATTAGAGTCAGCTGCTACATTGGAAACAGCCCTACATTTGATGCATGGAAACACTGTTCTCTATTATAAGATGTTGACCAAGTAAAGGGCAAAAGCAACAACAAAACCACCCTACTCATATCCAAAGTGCTTACCTGGACCGGGCGTGGTGGCTTATGCTTAGAATCCCAGCAATTTGGGAGGCCAAAGTGGGAGGATTGCTTGAGCATGGGAATTCGAGATCAACCTGGGCAACACAGTGAAGCCAGCCTCACCTCTATAAAAAATTTTAAAAACTTAGCCAGGCATGGTGGTGCACACCTGTAGTCCCAGCTACACAGGAGGTTGAGCTTGGAGAATCACTTGAGCCTGTGATGCAGAGATTACAGTAAGTCATGATTGCACCACCACACTCCAGCCTGGGTGACAGAGTGAGACCCTGTATCCAAAAAAAAACAAAAACAAAAACAAAAAACAAAAGGACTTAACCTGTTCTTTAGTTATCCATTTTGGCTACACTGAAGAAGCTGACAATATCATGTGAAACTGCTAACCAATTCATTTTTCTCCTCAGTGCTCTAAGACCCTTCCTTCCTGGGTGTTGACTGAAGATCTCTATTGTTTAGTTTAAGCTCAAGAACCGGTATGGTATTTCACAGGAGCTCAGCATAGTGGTTTCGTAAGGTTCTAGGAAGATGTATCCATTATGCTGCCTTTAAAAAGCTATGGGCTTTTTTGTGGCCCACATTCATTTGACAAGACAAGAGATGCTTGTGAAAAGATGCAAAATCAGGAGAAACCTGTCCTAGAACAAACGGGAAACTATTTTGTTTGTTTCTAAAATTGTAACTTTAAGTCCATGGAAAAAAGTAGCCTTAAGCGTCTTTTATTTTAAAGCTGCTGCAGATGGACCTAATTTTCCGCAGTAGATAAGATTCTCTAACTGATTGTGAACTGAGATTATGTTATAAGAAACAAATGTCAGGTTTACTCAAAGTAGAACATATCTATTGACATATTTGTTTGCTATATCATTTTGACTAATATTTAATAAACACTGGCTGGGCATGATGGCTGATGGTGGTAATCCCAGCACTTCGGCAGGGCAAGGCAGGTGGATTGCCTGAGGTCAAGAGTTTGAGACCAGCCTGTCCAATATGGTGAAACCCCATTTCTACTAAAATACAAAAATTAGCTGGCTGTGTTGGTGCATGCCTATAGTCCCAGCTAGTCAGGAGGCTGAGACAAAAGAATCACTTGAACCTGGGAGGCAGAGGTTACAGTAAGCCATGACTGTGCCACTGCATTCTGGCCTGGGCAACAGAGCAAGACTCTGTATCAAAAAAAAAAAAAAAAAAAAAAGGTCTGATTTACTCAAAGTAGAACATATTTATTGATGTATCTGTTTACTATCTCATTTTGACTAATATTTAATAAGCACCCACTGTTTCATAGGCATGCGATAAACCCTGGAATACCAAGATGCCATTGCCCTGATATCTAAAAAAGTCATGCTTTCTCTTTTCAAAAAGTCTACATCATTGTGATTTCTGAGGCAAATAAAATACTGTGAAGAGCTTTTTACCTGAAGATCTCTAGTATGTTTTGTGTATGTAAGAGCATAGAGATAAAGTAAAGAAAGAAACGAACAAAGGCTGAGCTCATGCAGTTCTCTACAATTTGCTTTTCAAATAGATTCTGCTACTGGCCATTATCACGTTATGTGAATGTTTCCCCAAGAAAATGGGGATTTTATAGTTGAGGTTGAGGTAAGGGAGGAAACAGCAAGTGTCCTGATAAATTGTGTCTGAAATCTTTGTATGGCTTTATATCGAGGACCAAAACTGCTGCCTGAAAATGGAGAAATTCAATTCTATGGTGCTTTGCTACAATGGAGTCACCTGAAAGAAAGAGCTCCTCATTTGTCCACCCATGAGTCACTCAACAAATGCCTAATAGGTGGTTATTATGTAACAGGCGCTATACCCAGTACTGAAGAAATAATAATGAAAAAGGAATAGTTCTTTCCTTCAGGAAACTTCTAAGCTAGCATGTAATGCAAGCAATCTAACGTTATTTGAAGGATGCTTTTTAGATCCTCAAATTATTTGCATATCTTTACTCTAAGATATAGGAAAACTTCCTTTAAAATCTTGAAAAGCCACTTCAACTTAAAAATACACAACTAAAGATTTCTTTACAAATATTGAGGCTGGTGGTTTGCTGCCAATAGAAATGTTATTTACCAAAACAGATCTTTTATTTAGAAGGTGAGTATGATGTCTACATTAGATAAGTGGGTTCCTAGACCTGAATAATAAACAAAAATATGCAATAACTTGAATTTGGAACCTATTTTTACAAAGTATGCAAATAATACATTTACTGAAATAGCTAATGGGCCAGTGGCATGGTAGCACAGCTTTTCACAGATACCAGCTGGCAAACTGTGAAATGATTTGTGGTGAGTTATCAAGCATTGCTGTTTTGTAAATAAGAGTCTTGATTTCTTTTGCAGTTATATGTAAAAGAAAGGCATCTATCACTCAGTATAAACCCTATTGCAGGAAGTATAGTTTCACAAAGTCCTGGTGAATCAGTAAGGTTCAGTGTAGTGGAGTCAGGGTCATAAGCCCTGAATTTGAGTCTTGTTTCTCCTACTAAGTAGCTGTGAGACCTTGATGACTTGCTTCATTTCTCTGGGCCTCAGTTTCCTCTTCTGAGGAACGAAGGTGTTGGGATAGGTGATCTCTTCTAGCATTGTTGTCCATCTGGTTTCCTTCTAGGTCAGTATGTACCACAGAGGAACAATATATTGTGAGTCTGTGAACTTGGATTATGAATAATTGCACCTCCAGAATATGTAAAAATCAGATTGTTCAAGCTTATGTTTAATGATGCACTGACCCTACCATGGGACCACAGAAAAAGGTTTATTTTGTCCCCTCTCTATTCTGTTTGACCACCCCTGGACTTCTGCATCCAGGGGCAATGCAAGGACTTAAGGCAGCTATATGTTCACAGCAAAAAGCTTTTTATTATGGTTTGGCTTGAGTCTGGACAAACTGTATCTTGGCTTGTGGCCCTAAGCAAAACAACATATGAGAAACTTTGGAGGTGTCTCAACGCACTCCCTCATGCCTAAAACTTACTTTCTACCCTCAAGGGGCAATGTCCACTAAATTTATTGACTCCTGCCCTCATCTCATTTCTGTTTCATAACCTCCTTCACTGCAAAGTGCACACTTATGAGTTTTATATTTTCAGCTTTTAGACGTAAAGGTTCTTTAGTGGAGTCGTCAGTGGTCTTGGCCTCTGCAGCACATGCACACACTCATGTACCCACCCATGATTCCTGATCATATATGTTGTTTCTAATTGTCACTCATATTTTCCAAGTGTGGTTACCATGTGAATGGAAGCCACTAGTGCTACAACCACATCTTGGGGATCCATTTCTACCAATTCTAGAGTAATCAGACCAACCCTTCTACTGATAATATCTGTAAACTCTGGTGAAAATATGAAAATAATCTACTTAAAGACAATGTGGAGCAATCAAAACCAGGCAGAAACTGGAGGGAGATGAACGTTTGGAATAAAGAAAGACCATTGAGTGAGTTTTCCAGTTTTTGTGGCTGTTTTCCTCAGGGCTGATCCCAGTCAGCAGCAAGCTGGCTGGCTGGAATGTAGGTAAAAACCCACAGTCTTATGGGCTTGAAGACCAGAGGAGAGAGCTCTGGGGAACCATAGCACTGGAAAGTAAAGAAAAAATTCAACAAAGGGGAAAATCAGAGTTGTGTGTGTGTGTGTGTGTGTATCTATGCACGCTGCCTAAACCTATCCTTGATAACTAAACAATGTACCCATGGAGCCAATGCCAGACATCCCAGCTCAAGCTAAAAGTAGTGAGCAGAAATTTCAGCTGCTTCACACACACCTCCCAACTCCCCATGCCCCATCCTAATTCCCACACTACTGCTACCACACACACATCACAGGGGAACAGAATTTGGAGTCTGACTTCAGCTAAGTTTGCTGCCATCTTTCAAAATCAATGTTCTGGAGGAATATAACAGAATCCAGAGTTTATACAATGTATCATTCATAACATTCAGATGCAGTCTTAAATTAATATGCATAGGAGGAACTAGGAAATGTGACTCATGCTCAAGAGAACAAGCAATCAATAGAGACTAATACTGAGATAATCCAGCTAATAGAATGCAAGGATTTAAAAGTAGCTATTATAATTATGCTCAAGGATATAAAGGAAAGTATACTCACAAAGAGTTAGGGAATAGAACATCAATCAGCAATAGAAACAAAAATAGCCAAGATAATCTGAAAAATAAAATATTCAAAGTGAAAAATACACTGGATGAGTTTATAACCTGAACTGGATTTAAAAAGAGTGAACTTGAAATTAAATAGGTACTATCTAATCTCAAGAACACACAGAAAAATATTTTTAAAAATTAAAACACAGTGTGTGGGACAATGTCAAAAGTCTTTCATATGTGAAAGAAACACATTTGCATGTTTAAGAAGCTCATGAATCCTAAGTAAGATAAATATAAAGAAAACTACACCTAAAATTATTACATACAGTAATTCCTCACTTAACGTCTTCAATAAATTCTTGGAAACTGAGACTTTAAGTGAAAGCCCTACAGCAAGTCTTCAAAGAAGATCATTTTGTTCAACTTTGTTTTGTTGATGAGAAAAAAATGGTTTCTTTATACATTGTCTCATTAAAGTCACAATTTCTAAGAACGTATTGACAACATTAAGTGAGAACTTACTGTACATAATGGTCAAATTGCTGAAGATCAAGGAGAAAGAGGAAATCTTAAAAGCAGCCAGGGAAGAATTACACATTATATAGATGTCAACAACAATATGAATTATAACTGATTTCCCATTAAAACAAAAATTTAAATCCAGGATTCAGTGAAACTCTTTAAAGTACTGCAAGAAAAAAAAAAGCCTGTTAATCAGTGAAAATATTCTTCAAAAATAAAGGTGTAATAATGACATTTTTAAATCAATAAAAACTAAAGAATGTGTTGCCAGCACATCTGTACTACTAGAAATGCTGAAAGAAGTTATTCAGGCTATACTGAAATACCAGATGAAAAATCAGATCTTCAAAAAAGTTTGAAAATGACCAGGAATGACAAATACATGTATTAGCGTAACATGCTTTCTTTGTTCTTAATTTCTCTAAAATACATATGATTTTTATGACTACTTTAAGAAATTGAGACATACCCAGTTACTTGGGAAGCTGAGGTGGGAGATGACTTGAGCCTGGGAGGTAGAAGGTGCAGTGAGCTGAGATTGTGTCATTGCACTCCAGCTTGAGCAAGGGTAAAATAAGTAAATAAGTAATAAATACTGAGACATAAATCACACACCATAACATTTACCATTTTGAAGTATACATTTCAATGGTTTGTAGTATATTTATGAGGTTGTGCAACTGTGAACAAAATTAATTTTAGGGTATTTCACCATTTCCTGTTATTCCCTCACCATAGCCCCAACCAACCACTAGTGTAGGTTTTATCTCTGTGGGCTTGTCTATTTTGGACATTTTATATAAATGTAAATGTAAACTATGTGCCTTCTGTGTCCCTTTTTAATTGATACATAATAGTTGTACATATTTATGGGGTAGATTTTTTTATGATACATGCATGCTACCTGTAATGATCAAATCAAAGTAGTCTCGATATTCTTCACTTCAGATATTTAGCATAATGTGTTTAAGGTTTTTATTATTTAATGATATTTTATTGTGTGGATACACTTTTTGTTTATTCATTGGTGGACATTTAGGTTGTTTCTGTATTTTGACTATTATGAATAATACTGCTAGGTACTTTCATGGAAAGTTTTTGTGTAGATGTATGTTATCAGTTCTCTTGAATATACACCTAGGAGTAGAATTGCTGGGTCATATGATAACTCTATATTTAACTTGTTAAGACATTGCAAAGTGTTTGCAAAAGTGATTGCACCATTTTACATTCCCACCAGCAATGTATAAGTGCTCCAATTTGTATACATCTTTGTCAACACTTATTATTATCTACCATCTTTGTTCTAACCATCCTAGAATATGACGTAGTACGTCACTGTGGGTTTGATTTACTTTTTTCCTGATGGCTAATGAGATTCAGTGTCTTTTCATGTGTTTATTGAACATTTGTAGATCTTCTGGGAGAAATACCTATTCATATCCTTTACTTAGTCTTTAATTGAATTATTTGCCTTTTATTGTTGAGTTATGTAGTCTGGATACTGGATTCTTATCAGATATATGATTTTCAATTTTGTCTCTCATTCTGTGGACAGTCTTTCAATTTAATAATATCCTTCAAAACACAGACATTTTAAATTTTAATTAAGTTCAATTTCTGTATATTTTTCTGTTGTTGTTTGCATTTTTTGTATCACATTGAAGGAAATATTGCCTAATCTAATTGTCACAAAGATTTGCATCAAAATTTATTCTAAGAGTTTCATAGTTTTATTTCTTACATTTATGTCTTTGATCCATTCTGACTTAATTTTTGTATGTGATTTGAAGAGTCCAACTTTATTATTTTGCATGTGGAATTTAGTTGTAATAGTATCATTTGTTGAAAAGACTTCTCTTATTGAATTGTCATGGCACCTTTGCTGAAACTCAGTGGACCATAAATGTATGGATCTATTTCTGGCCCATCAATTCTATTCCATTAATTCGTATGCCTTTTTTTTTTTTTTTTTTTTTTTTTTGAGACGGAGTCTCACTCTGTCACCCAGGCTGGAGTGCAGTGGCCGGATCTCAGCTCACTACAAGCTCCGCCTCCTGGGTTCACGCCATTCTCCCGCCTCAGCCTCCCAAATAGCTGGGAGTACAGGCGCCTGCCACCTCGCCAGGCTAGTTTTTTGTATTTTTTAGTAGAGACGGGGTTTCACCGTGTTAGCCAGGATGGTCTCGATCTGCTGACCTTGTGATCCGCCCGTCTCGGCCTCCCAAAGTGCTGGGATTACAGGCTTGAGCCACCGCTCCCGGCCACCTTTTTTTTTTTTCCTGCAACACTGAACAATCTTGATTACTGTAGCATTGTAGTAAGCTTTGAACTCAAAAAGTGTCAGTTCTCCAATTTTGTTCTTTTTTTTCCCAGACTTTTTTTGGTGTTTTGGGGTCTTTTCAATTTTCATGTGAATTTTAGAGCCACCTTGTCAATTTCTCCAAAAAGGCAGCTGGGATTTTGGTAGGGATTGTGTTGACTCTGTAGATCATTTTGAGGCATATCACCATTTCAGCAATATTAAGCCTTCCAATTTATGAACACAAAATGACTTTTCATTTATTTAGATTTTCTTTAATTTCTTTCAACAATATGTTACATGTTTCAGTGTATAAGTCTTGCATGTCTTTTGTTAAACTTATTCCTAACTTTTTTACACAATTGCAAGTGGAATTGTTATCTTAATTTTATTTTTGGATTGTTCATTGTAAATATGTAGAAATATAACTTTTTAAAAATATAAATCTTGTATCTTGCAACCTTGCAGAACTTATTTCCTAACTCTAATGGTTTGTGTGGTGTGTGTGTGTGTGTGTGTGTAGGTATTCCTTAGGATTTTCTAAATACAACATCATGTTATCTCCCAATAGAGGGTTTTACTACTACTTTTCCAATATGGATGCCTTTTATTTAATTTTCTTTCCTAATGATACTGGCCAGAACCTCTAGTACACTCTTGAATAGAAGTGGCAAGAATGGACATACTTGTCTTATTTCTGATCTTAGGGAGGATGCTTTTAATTATTACTATGAAGTATGATGTTAGCTGTGGATTTTTTCATAAATACTCTTTATCAGGAGGAATTTTCTATTATAGTTTGTTGAGTATTTTTAGCATGAAATGGTGTTGTGCTGTGTAAAATGTCTTTTCTTTGCCATTGAGATGATCAGGCGATTTTTATCTCTTATTTAATTTATTCCAAGAATTACATTTATTGACTTTCATAAGTAAAACCAACCTTGCATTCCTGGTGTAACTTCCACTTGATTATAATGTATTATCATTTTCATGTGTCTGGATTTAGTTTGCTAGCATTTTGTTAATACTTTTGGTGTCTATTTTTATTAGAGATGTTGGCCTATAGTTTTCTTTTTTTATGATGACTTTATGCGGTTTTGGTATCAGGGTAATACAGACCTATAGTGAGTTTGTGAAATTTCAGGGTTAAACAATGAAAAAGATATGACCAGTAGCACACATGAGCTTTATGTATGTGATGCTTTGATAGGCTTGTATGCAAGGGAAGTGCCTCATGGCATGCATTTCACAGGCTACACTGTGAGGACCACTACCCAGAACAGGAGGAGGTCCAGGAAACTTCTAAAGGAGAAGGTAATCAGAGAGGGGACTTGACTGTGTAGGTAATGTTGCTCAGCAGCATGGCTAGAGAGCCATGAAGGCAGTGGTGGGTTTGCATCTTTTATAGCTACAAGATTTATTTTTGCCTATGGTTAGCAGATGTTGAGTGCAGTTTCACAGGGTATGCAAAACAGGCAGGCTCAATGTAACAAAAATCTGCGTACCTGGCTCTATTTAATGCATAAAAATATTGAGTTTGGCTCTGGTTTTGTGCTAACAGATCTCAGCCTGCTATGAAGGAGGAACCAACCTAGGGCCAACATACAGGGGCCGCCTTTGGCTCATTTATATGACACCAGCTTATAGAGTGAGTTGGGAAGCATTTCCTCTTTTCCTGGTTTTAGAAGGACTTCGTGAAGGATTGGTGTTAACTTTTCTTAAAATAGTAGAATTCAATAATGAAGCCATCCAGTCTGACTCTTTTTCTATTTGAAATATTTTTGATTTCTAAGTCAGTCTTTACTTGTTATGAGTCTACTCACACATTCTATTTTTTCCTGAGTCAGTTCTGGTAGTTTCTTTCTTCTATGAATTCATCTGTTTTAAGTAGGTTATCTTATATATTGGCATGCAATTTTCCATAGTATTAACTAACAATCCTTTCTATTTCTGTAAGGTCATTAGTAAGATCATTAGTGATGTCCTCTCTTTCATTTTTTAGTTTAGTAATTTGTGAGTTATCTCTTTTTTGTCAATTTAGCTAGATATTTATCAATTTTGTTGATCTTTTCAAATAATCAACTTTCAGTTTTGTTGACTTCCATTATTGTTTTTCTATAATCTATTGAATCCTCTTCTATTCTAATGTATTATTTCCTTCCTTCTGCTTTCATTGAGTTTTTTCATTGAGTATTTTGCTCTATTTCTAGTTTTAAAGATAGAGGTTTAGTTATTGAATTGAGATCTTTCTTATGTTTTTAAATGTATGTATTTATAGCTATAAATTTCCCTTCAAGTACTCATTTTGCTGCATCCTGTAAGTTTGGATATATTGTTTTCATTTTCATTTATCTCAATATATTTTTTTACTGTCCATTTTTATTTGTAACTTGATCTATTGGTTATTTAAGAGTGTGTGGTTTAATTTCAACTTATTTTTGGATTTCTCAAATTTCGTTTTGTTACTGATTTCTAATTTTGTTCCATTATGGTTAAAGAATATACTTATCTGATTTTAATCCTTTTCAATTTATTAAGACATGTTTTATGGCCAAACATATGATTCGTCCTAGAGAATGATTCATGTGCACTTGAGAAGAATATGTATTCTGTTGTTGATGAGTGAAGTGTTCTATAGATGTCTCTAAGGTTTACTTGGTTTATAATGTGTTCAAGCCTTTTATTTCTTATTGTTCTTTTGCTAATAGTTCTATTCATATTGAAAGTGGAGTAGTGAAGTCTCTAACTATTACAGTTGAATTATCTATTTCTCCTTTAAATTCTATCAGCGTTTGCTTTATGTACTTTTGGGGCTCTGTTCTTAGGTATACATATGTTTATAACTGATGAGTTGACTGTGTTATCATAATGAAATGTCCTTCTTTGCCTCTAGACAAATTAAATTAAATTGACAACAATAAATTAAATTTATTAGATGGATACTTATTATTTTAAATTGGTAATATAAATTACACCATCAACTATATAATCGACTATAAAGTTGATTAAATATTAATTAAATTGACAACTATCACATAAAGAATAAGACTGTAAGGTTTTCATACTTTATGGAAAGTGATACAATATTAATTCTAAGTAGAATAAAAAGTTAAAGTATATTAACAATAATACTTAGAGAAACCACCATGAAATACAAAGAAATATAGCTAAAAAGATAACTGATAACTGATAAATAAAAATGACAGTCTAAAAAATTCAATTAAATGACAAAAAGCACGAAGGGAGGAACAGAGAAGCAAAAAATAGATGAGATAAACAGAAAACAAGTAGTGAAAATGGAAATCCTAATCATCTAGTAGTTGCAATAATTGTAAGTGAATTAAACACTTAAAAAGCAAAAATTTTCAGAATATATAAATTCAAAACACAACAAAACCAGTCCTCACTGATTTCTATATATTAGTGGTTTATAATATATATAAGACCTATGTATTAGTGGTTTATAATGGAGACACTTTTTTGTATGAACTTATTACAAAGGAGATGCTTATCTGTTTGTGAATAACTCACAAAAAGGAGTGTATTATCTGTGTATCACTCTGTTGTATTACTGTTACATTGCTATATACATTATATATACATATTACTATATGTGGCTATATTCACATACAACTGTGAATACTATACTTTATGGATGATTTAAGTTTATTCAAAGATAATTTTGGTTTTAATGCATTTTTATCTCATATGAAAACTGCATCTGTCATGAATTGTCACTCAGTTGTATTTAGCTCACCTCTCTGTATGAATCTCAGCCAGTGTTGGAAATGTTACATCCAAACTTGAAGGATTTCAATTATATCTCAATCAGGCATTTCCTTGAATACTTTCATCCTAAGGTGATCCAATTTTTAGGCTAAGGGGAATTCTTTTCTCCAGGCAACAATATGCCTGGACATAAAGTTTCTCTTCTATAGATATTTTCTTCTCCATTTTTACAAATGTTTATTCAAATAAAGACCATTACTTCAATGGGCCTACATTTTCTGTGTATTCTATTTAGTTTTATATATTCTTCTCTCTAATCCATCAAACAAAACTTCCTTAAACACAATATTGATTATATAATGGCTTTTCTTAAAACCTTAATTCTGCCCTCAAATATGACTTGCTTAGTAAAGTTAGGGTCTTTCTTATCTCAACAACTTAAAATTTTCATTCCTATGCATGTCTTATTTATCTTCTAAATAAACATTTTATTTTAGAATAGTTTTAGATTTACTAAAACATGGTGAAGATAGCACAGTTTTTATACATGCCACACCCAACTTCTCCTGTTATTAACATCTCACATTTGTCACAATTAATGAGCGAATATTTTACATTTTTATTAACTAAAGTCCATGGTTTATTCAGATTTCTTTAATTTTTACTTAGTGTCCTTTTCCTGTTTCAGAATCCCATATAGAATACTGTATTAAATTTATTCATCACCTATTTTTAGATGACTCCTCTTGGCTGTGACAGTTTCACAGACTTTCCTTGTTTTTGGCAATTTAATAGTTTTGAAAGCACTGGTCAGATATTTTGGAGAATGCTCCTCAACTGGAATTTTCCTGATGTTTCTCTCAGGATTAGACTGGGATATGGATTTTTGAGAGAAAGACCACAGAGGGAAAGTCCCATTTTCATCACATCATATCAAGTGTGCATACTATTGCCATGACTTATTGCTGCTGATGTTGACCTTGGTCACCTGGCTCTTGATCATCTTGGTCACTCTTGGTCATCCTGTACTCTTTGAAAGGAATTCATTATGCACAGCCCAATCTTGAGGAGGGGGGAGTTACATTTCACCTCCTTCAGGGAGGAGTATCTACATAAGTTATTCAAAATAATTCTGTAAGATTTGTCTATCCTCTTTGTTTATTCAGTCATTTATATTTAAATAAACTCATGGATATATCTATTTTACACTTTATATTATAATGTAATTCTACTGTGATTATTTTATCGCCCAAATTGCTCTAGATTTTGCTATTGGGAACTCTTTTTGTTGGCTCCCGTGTGCCTTTGATATACTCAAATCACTGTGTGTGTGGGTGTGTGTGGTTTTTTCTGTACTTCCTTATTTTCCAGCACAACAAGATGCTCAAGGCTCATTTTGTAAATTTCCTGCCTTAGTCCTAGAAATAGCCATTTTTGAAAGGAGTTCCAGTCCTTTTTTTCTGGAGAATTATATTAGAAACCAAGATTTGGGTGCTAGGTTGCTTGCTTAACTTAAAAGATTTTCTCCTTTTTATTCCATCTAATCAAATTCTTTCCCTTCAGTTATTTTTTTAGATGGCATCTATACCTTTAAGCTTATCATTCCTCTACTATAAGCTTAGAGTCTCTTAAATGCTCTCCCTCTTCAACCCATTTTCTACTTGGCAACTATAGAGATTTTTATAAAATACAAATCTCATTATGCCATTACCCTGGTTTAAAAACCTTCATAAGCTCAGTATTGTCCTCAGGAGAATGTTTAAACTTAATATTGCTTGAAATGTTTTTGGGATCTGGTTTCTGGTTTCTATTTTCCTCTCCAACTTCACCTCTTAAAAACTCTCAACCTTGGTTTACACTGCATCCTTACTAAAATTATTTTCATTTCTTATGAGCCTTTGCATAGTTTTTTTTTCCAGGAACACTGCCCTTACTCCCTTTTTACACACACACACACACACACAAACACACACACTTACTTCACTTTGTAGATTTCTACTCGATTTTCAAATTTTTTCCTTAAATGAGCACCTTCTGGAGATTTTTCTCTAGAATGCCTCCAGGCTGAGCTCGCTTCCTGTCTCCACAGGACTCTGTACAATTGCAGCATTCATTGCAATGGGTAGTAATTATCATTTTACTATCTCTTCCCTCTGGACGGAGTTTGTGATGGCAGAGACCTTGTACCTTTGTTTCATCATTGTATGATTAACATTTAGCACAATATCTGTCTCTGTCTCTTGATATGCACTAAAGAAGTATTTATTTAGTGAATCAATAAATGATCCATGGGATATTCCCCACCATGCTAGCTTCAGGATGTAGTGGTCACTGACCTATTTCTAAAGAAATATGATTTTCCAAATGTTAAATATGTATTAATTTTTGTAGGAAAGCATGCTTCAGTATGAGACATCTCCTCCACAATGGAAAGATGAGAACAGTTACTGAAGATCATCTGTGGTTACTCATAATTAGGCAGAGTTCCTGGCTGTCTTTGTTCTTCATTGCCACCATGGAAACAAAAGGCAGATGAAAGCTTCTCGACTGCTTGGGATCAGTTCTTATCTAGTGTGTGGGCACAGACACGTGCTTGGTTAAACAGACTCGAAGCCAGCCATGGAGAAATGTACAGGAATTCTAAAGCTGCGAAGGAATTTACACCCGCACCTCATAGCTCAGAATAGAACATGGCCTCCAAGGTATCTTCAAATTCCAAAACTTCTCTACTTTCATCATGTATGAGAGTTATACACTCATGAAGAATCTAACACAAGAACAAGTAGACAAGGTTTGACTTTGCCTACTCATACCCTTTTTTTTACTCAGAGAAAACGTTGGTATCTTTTAAATATCTTCCCTAGGAAAACTGGGACAGTCATTTTGGTCTAATGAAATATGACTTGTATGTGAGGTTTCCAGAGCTGCTAGAATGGAAATGATCTCTGCTCCTTCTGAACATATGCACAGCAGAGCTCCTCCTCTAAATCTGGTAGTATATTGTATGCATTCCCTCCAATCCTCTTGACTTAGCTCACATATCCTGGGGATGGAGAAATGGAGAGAATATTAATAGCCCTCCTTTAGCAGATAGCTTTTCTAGGTAAGAGGCTAAACTTGCCACAACTTTGCCAGGTTGTTCTTATGAAGGAAGAACTTGCTTGTGTATTAGGTTTGAAAACAATCTTTACCTTGGTACTAAATAGAGTTAATGATATGTTGTCTTAAAGGGATGACCCTATTTGACCAAGTGAGAAAACTGGGACAGCCAAATGGTCTGAAGTATTTGGCTTCTCTAGTCTCCTGGTAGTCACATTGACTGTGTATGTGTGATGTCCCTCTCAGCCATAATAATTAGGATGACTAAATGTTTAATTGTTTTTCCTACTCTTTGTCCTTGATCGCCAAGCAAAACTTTTGTTGGATACCCCATATTATTGAATGTTCAACCACTAGAGCAGTGAGCCATTTGGTGCAGGTATTAATTTTTTAATGGCCTCTCATTTTATCAGATAAAGTACCAGATGACTAATTGAATTTGAATTTCAGATAACAACTCTTTTAACCTATGTATACAATAAGTATGCAGGTATTTGGGACATACTTATACTAAAAATCTGTTTGTTATTTATCCAAAATTCAAATTTAATCGAGCATCCTGTATTTTCATTTGGTAAATTTGACAACCTTAATGACCTGCCTACTTTTTCAGGTTTAAATATCTTTAAAAGTTTAAATTTCAATCAAATAAAGAGTATAAGGCCATTTTAGAGAGAGAAAATGGGTTCACTTTATTTTTATTTATTTTATTATTATTATTATTTTAGACAGAGTCTCACTTTGTCACCTAGGCTGCTTGTTCATGATCCCAAAATTTGTAAGTCATTTAAAAAAAGAATAGCTGAAACCATATATCCTTTGACTAATAAATCCTAGAGATCTAATAGGCAGAGTGCCTTATACTTAAAAATACTGTATTGCATACTTAAAAATTTGCTAAGAAGGCGGATCTTATGTTAGTGCTTTTATCACAATTAAAATAATAAGAATAAATAAAAAGGGTGGAGGAAACACAGAGATAATGAATGGGTAAGAGCATAGATTGGGTGATGATATCACAGGTGTACATTTAGCTCCAAATCCATCAAGTTGTGTACATTAAATATGTACAGTTTTTTGTATGCCAATCCTACTTCTATCAAGTAGCTTAAAAAATAAAAGAATAAAATCACTAGAACACTGTTTTTTAAAATAATTCTTTTATGTACAAATTCTTGATGTGTTTAACGTGTGCAAAAAAAAATCTGAGCTTTTCTCTCATTCCCATTTGTCTAACAAGATTTGGAAAGTCACCTAACCAAAATAAATGTAAATGTTTTTTCCACATAAAGTTTGACTTGTTTTCCATTATATTGTGACATCAAAGCTTCAACCATCTTCTCTTTTCTTTTAAAAGGCTTTTAGTGATCATTTTGCTCATTTAGCAGTGTGCCCAGTTAGCACCTTTGCTACACTTTTATCCACAGATAGATTATTTTATCTGCTGCCTTGACACATATCTCTAGAGATATTGGAAATATTTAACACATATTTACAAAATAATTCTTATTGTGATTAAGCTAGCTTTAGTCATTCTTTTAACTGTTTAGGAAGTTGGGTTTGTCAAGTTTATGAATTCTTATGCAAGTCCTGTTCTATTGTAGTTGCTGCTGCTGTATAATCTATCTTTTTTTTGAGATGGAGTCTCCCCATGTCGCGCAGGCTGGAGTGCAGTGGCACAATCTCAGCTCACTGCAACCTCTGCCTTGCGGGTTCAAGCAATTCTCCTGCCTCAGCCTCCTCAGTAGCTGGAACTACAGGCATGCACCACCATGCCCCGCTAATTTTTGTATTTTTAGTAGAGATGAAGTTTCACCATGTTAGCCAGGCTGCTCTTGAACTCCTGACCTCAGGTGATCCACCCACCCTGACCTCCCAAAGTGCTGGGATTACAGGCATGAGCTACCATGACTGGCCTCTATACTTTTTTTTTTTTTTAAATAAAGAGAGCTAAGTTGACACAAACCTTTTTTTTTTTTTTTTTTTCCTGGAACTATCCCAAGATCTTCCCAGAACTTTCCAGAACTGTCAAGGCAAGTTTCTGATACACTTTAAATTACTTGGCAAACCAAACCTAGATATCAAAAAATGTTTTTTGTTAGTTTGTTCATTAGCAGACACTGCCTGTGCTGCACTGTGATGAGAACCATGCAGAGAGGTGACCTGTTGAATCATGAGACTGCCTCTGTGCAATCAAGATGGAGCCATTGGCAACTGTGTCTTTTCAAGTATCACTAAATAAATGGACCTATTGGATTCTGCTGAGCTACTGTTCTAGCCTTCACATCCCCTGCAAAGGCATCCAGGACATTAAGACAGATATAAGGGGCTAGTGCTGTGGTTCACACCTGTAATCTCCAACATTTTAGGAGGCTGAGGCATAAGGATTGCTTGGGCCCAGGAGTTCAAGACCACCCTGGGCAGTTTAGGGAGACTATATCTCTACAAAAAATAAGAAAACTTAGTCGGGCTTGGTGGTACACACTTACAGTCCAAGCTACCCAGGAGGCTGAGGTGGGAGGATTACTTGAACCTCAAGGCTGCAGTGAACTATGATCTTACCACTGCACTGGGTGACAAAGTGAGACCCATGTGTCAAAAAAAATACATACATACATATACATACATAAAATTTTAAAAAAGGAAAAGAAAGATGGATACAACAGAATGAGAGAGGACCAGACAAGGGAGTTATTTGGGTTAGTTTTTTTACCCTTTTTGAAAAGTTATCTCCACACTCTGTGTTCTCTCCTAGATCTTTCTATCATATAATAATGTACAATAGAATATATACAAAGAATGTGTGTGTGTGTGTGACAAAGGACTTAATTTTGTTAGGTTGAGACAGGCATCCACCCTCAAAGACATGAGGGTTAGAGCCAGCAGGCAGGAACTCAGATACAGGTTCTCTGTAACTTCATTGTGTGTGTCTCGAGAGAGAGAGAGAGAGAGTGTGTTTATGTGTGTGTGTGTGTGTGTTTTCTTGCCTTCTGTCACCCCCTTTCCCTTCTGCCCCCTTTATTTTTTGTAGAAAAGTTATTCGGGAGAAATCCAACTTTGACCCCAAGAAAAATGAGATGTATTTCCATTCTACCTTTCTGAAGGATTGTTAGGAAAATATCCTTTACAGCCAAGAGTTGTAGTAATTCTGAAGCTCAAGACTCTCCACTAAGCTGGAGCACTAGGTAGCTTGAGATCCCAATGTTGGCTAAGGGTCTCGGAGCCTACCTGGACACATCAGTCCCAGCTGGGCCTTGCCACTTCACAGACCATCTCCACTCTCATTAAAAACCCCTGGGAAACTTTACTGAAGCACAATCTTTATATCCCCACTTTTCATAACTAGATTAAGGAGTGTGCAAAGCAGTGATAGATAAGAAATTTACAAAGCTAAAAAAACAGCAAAGCTGAATGCAAGAATTCCTTCTAAAGAGTGGCCAGTCCATGTTTCTCCAGGCTTCTGTCTGTAGCATGTGTCCCTCCCATTGTCAGGTCAGCCCAGGAAGCAGCAGAGTCAGACACCTGGCCATGGACCTGGCCGAAGGGTGGCTGGAGGGGCGTCCTGCAGTCCACCAGCACAGAGCGTAGTATGGGAGTACAGCAAGGCTACCGTGACTAAGAACACTTATTCCATGATGGTTTCATCACTTAACAATTATGTATTAGACTGATTGCAACTATCATAAACTCACAAAAGCTTTTCTGTTGACTTAATATTTATAATGTGCATTCTCTTCATTATCCTTTTTTATTCCTCACACATATTACCTTGTATATTTACTCAGGATTTTCTATTTAAAAGAAATCCAAATAGTGGATATAATCATTGCAGAACCTCTGGTTTGTGTTCCATTTTCTCTGTAGGATCAGAAACTTTTTCTGAGGCCTTCACATGCAGGCACAGCCTGACAGATGCAAAATTGAGAAGTGGGTGAAATTTGACTTTAATGACTGCATTTGTTTCCTCTGCTGCCTTTTCTAGCCTCAGAGTCACTCTTGTGGTACTTGTCTTCTCGGTTGCCATTTATTCTCTGAGCACTGTTCCTTATAACAAACATAGATAGTCTCAGAGTCTGATAAGTGGGTGCTTTATTGCAGAAGAGACTCGGTGGATTTCCTCTCCTAGCAGAGGTGACTTTTAACCTTTACTTGAACTGTGAAATGAAAGACTCTATATCTTATTAAATGACTATAAATTAAAGACAAATGTAAGATGTGTTTGTTGTTTTAATTTTATCTTTAATTGACAAATCATAATTGCATATATTTTGGAGTACAAGGTGATGTTTTGATACGTGCATCCATTGTGGAATGATCAAATCAGGCCAATTAACATATCCATTACCTCACATATTTATCATTTCCTTTTCACCATTTTGAAATATACAATACATGATTATTAACTATAGTCACTATATTGCACAATAGATCACCAGAACCTCTTCCTCCTGTCTAACTGAAACGGTGTACCCTTTGACCAATGTCTCCTCTTTATCCATTCACTGATCTTGCTTCAGCCTCTGGTAACTGCTATTCTATTCTCTATTGCTATGAATTCAACTACTTGAGATTCCACATATGACTGACATCATGTGGCATTTGTCTCCCTGTGTCTGGCCTAGTTCACTTTGCATAGTGTTCTCTAGATTGATCCATGTTGTTGAAAATGACAATTTTTCTTTCTTTTGAAAGACTAAATAGTATTGCATTTTGTAGGTTGGCATAAAAGTCTTCCCAATACCTCTTAAAATATAGCACGTGGTATATACTACTGCACTCACTAGCCTCCCAGGGATCAGTGTTTAGTAGCAAGGTGGGTCCAGGAAGGACCACGCCGCCTGAGTCACGTGTGGTTTTCCCAGGTGTTCTTAAATGCAGTCATTTGTCCATGTTGTAATCATGGTCTGAATTGTCTTAGTGTCTCTTTCTATTCTGTAGCTTCTATTGCAGCAAATGACCGACCTATTAACTATTTCAATATGGCATTGGGGGATTTATGTTTCTAAAATGAATCTTAATTATTCTCTAATTGAATCCCCTTAATCTCTCTCTATGTCTCTCTCTCTCTCTCTCTCTCTCTCTCTGGGGAGACAAGGAGTGGTAGGTGCACAACTTGAAGGAATTACATATTAACGCGTTGGCTGAGGTCACTTTGTCCAGACCTTGGTTGATTCAGAGACTTGACTTTCGAAATCCCACACTTGCTGGGATGTCAGCCTCTTCAAGTTTGAGTCAGCCTCACTGTCAATAATTCTCATTTGGTGCTCAGAAATTCCCATGTTAACTGTTGACTTTTATTGTATTTCTAAAATTGCTTCCATTCTGAGAATGATTTGAAAATAATTTTATGTTATTTTATTTTGATCGTATTACCGTGGCATTCCCTCCGACCACTTCTCTAACATTTGCAATTTGGCTGAGAAATGTGGTTTCAAGACAGAGAAAACATTTCAGGAGTTCTGTGTGCCCACATGGGAATGGGAATCGCAGTTATTTTTTAAAATCTATTTCATTATTTTTCATATTTAGGACTCAGACTCTTTCTCTTTTTGGAACTTTTCAAGGTGATTATTTTTCTTCCAGGAACTACACCTTCAAGTCTTAGCTAAAGAAGTAATTACTTTTTAAAGATACCTAGTTTTGCATTAGGCAGCTCTCAGATCAGAAATAGATACTGTGACTCCCTCTGGAGGGAGGTGTTTATTAAAAAGATAAAAAGTTTTCATTTTAAAAGTTGGCAGTTGCATCTCATGAATTTGGTGGAATTAAAATTGATCCTGGGGCCCCAGTCCCCATAAAAGATTCCTCAGTGCTCCAAATGTTCCCCATTAGGCTGCTACTTGATCATCTAAGACAAACTCTTCCCTGCAGAGGATCCGTTGTCAGTAGTTTCTCCTTTGTGCTCAAAGCTCCGCTGTTTAATTACAAGCTCTTCTAGGCTCTGCCACTGGTGATTGCCACCCTGTTTCTCTCCTCTGATAGCCCCCGAGGCTGTAGCAGCATAGCACATTATCCTCATTTTCTAAGTTGTTATTTATTTTCCTGAAAGAATAATGGAAGCAACTGTAGAATTGTGGAGGCATTTGAACCTGACCTCTGAACTCCAGAAAAACCCCATCGTAAAGGCTATGTTGATTGGGTTTGTCAGAATAAATTGAGCACTGACTAAAAAATGTGATGGATATGTGCAGGACTTGAGGCAACTCTTTGGCTCGATGTCAGAGATGCGGATTTTTCCAAACTGAAAGCTTTTGTGCGCCATACTTCAACCCCTACTGCTCAGCGAAGTCAGTTTTTCAGTTGCAGTCCATTTTGTGAATGCAAGTCAGTTTCTCAAGATGAAAAGGGCCGCACACCGAGTGTGTATGTATATGTGTATGCGTGCTTACGCAATCTAACATTTCTAGGACATTTTCTCATGTCCGCTAAATTAAAAAGCAATTGAATATTGAAAGGCATGTTTGAATCATTGCAGACTCTTTGGGGGAATATCCTGAATTTCGATTGCTAGTCTTGCTCACAGTTTTGCACAACACACCTTACAACAGTCAGATAGGAAACTTACTCAAACGTTTCTAACCTTAAGAGATGAATCTAAGCCACTGCTACTTTTTCTTGAAGGTGGTAATAGAGGCCCCCCAAACTGTTTCAGAACTCAGAAATCTTTCCCCCTCTCCAACTTTTACTAATTAGGTTACAGTTTGACTTTTAAAAGCTGTCCTTTTAAAATGTTGCCTTTCAGATCACATCCACGAAGACCATGTCTATTAGTCATTTACCCTACAATAGCAAATATTTCTTAGGAGCCTTTTCATGGCTGTGACACCAAAGTTAAAGACAAGGTCATTGCAGATGCAGAGTGCTTTTTCAGAGCTGCAGAATTCATAAATCAAAAAGCAACAGTTCAAACCTAGGACTTCCACGTTTAAGTCTGGTGCTCTGTCTGAGGCATTGCCACCACGCCCTCACTGAGAAATACTTACAATACATATCTATTGCACCTCTAATATCAGGGAATAGAGGATTTGCTTACTTGCATCAGAGGATGGACATCTTGGAACAGAAGTATGCCTGAGGTTTGGAAATGTGTGTGAGAGTGCGTCTGTTTATGGTGGGGTCGGGGTGTTCTTTGTTAAGAAACAAGTGACAGCACTTTGAGGTGTGAGTGTATGTCTGTGTGTGGTGGCGTGGTGTTCTTAAGAGGCAACAGGGGATTGTTAGGGAAAGAATGAGAGGCAGAGAGGCAGATAAAAGGTAACAAGGACATAATTTCCCCTAGTTATCCTATCCACTCATATTCAGGCCCCTAGTGGAAGCAATGATTAAGACTCATTGAAAATCATTCCCTAAGCCATCTTTTACATTTTGATGCCTTGGCTAAGTGATCCTCTCTGAAATCACATACATGAAAGTGCTTTGTACAGGTTTGAGTGAGAAGACCTGGAACACTGCTGTTCACCAGGTTTTTTTGGAATTCAGTTACCTGTACTGTAGTTGAACAGTATACTCACAGATCCCCAGGAAATTGCTGTCCTTGCCTTTACAAAGATCCCTCATCACCTAAACGGGGAGAAGGAATGCAGACATATGATTGGATTCCAGAAATATTGCTACAAAACCCCTATAAATATATACAAATTAATATACTGCAAATGAAGTGCAAGGTGCTGAAAGTATGTGTGTAATGGGCTCATCAGAGTCTGCAGGAAGCTAGATTGCAAAATAAATCACGTGTCAGTATCTTTCCTGTAACTGTATGGATGGCTCCATTCCCTACACACTTTTATACACAAGTGAGTTGTATGAGATTATTGGCATTTGCTTGTTTTTTTTTTAAAATGATAAGGTATCATCAGTGCAAAGAAGGTAATTGGTCTTAAGATCACCATGGTAAATGATTCCTCAAGAAAGGAAACCTCTACCAGCAAACAGCGTGCATTCCCTGCCCAGCTCCTTGTATACAGAATTAGAACTTCTGGAGCCTCTCAATTACATGTAGGATAACTGCTTGATGCATAACATTATTGCCTTGGCTTACATTTAAATTTCTGGGTGAAATAAAGGATGGGGAAACAATCTTTCTGTGGGATTGGTGTTAAGGAGTATTCTGGGTTGTAAAAAATGATTTTTTAGAGGTGAGTACAAATAGAAAAGATTTCTTTCTAGCTATTTTAAGGGGACAGACTGGGGCAGTAAAAGCTTCAGATTCATTCACATCGTGCTTAGATGCACAGAGGAATCAGGTTCTTTGTCTAGAGTTACAGGATCTTTTTCAGGAACCTCTACCTACTTGTGGACCAGGAAGAAATGAACTTCATTCAGTCCAATGGTGTTTAAAGCTCCATTGTATCTGATGTTTAAACAATCTTTTTAGAGTGTTCTCCATCTCTCAGATATTTGCCCATTTGTCCACACCTTTTGTTTAGCTCCTCCCCATAACTTTTTTTTAAGATAATGTTTTTGCCCCTTTAGTTTTCATTCACTTCTACCTTCCCCACCACCTCTTCAAAAATGCAGTTGGGTACATGTGAACAGCAGTGGCTCATGCAACCTCAGAGTCCAGGGAAGGTCCTTGGGCTCAGTGTGTCCTTTATCAGTGCTGACTTCCCAGGAGATGTCACTCAGCTGCCTGGTTGCTATTTCCTGGTGGCATTTGGGGTTGTTGCTGGGGTATCTCATAGCTAAGCTGCTTTCCAAAAATGGGCAGAGCTTCGTGGTGCTCCTGGCTTACATGGACTCACGTCTGCCCCTACAGATGTTGTGGACACCTTGAGACTCTGCGTGTGACAACTATTTATCCTTGCCTGATGAGCTGTCCTGAAGCTATTCCTGTCGAATTGTCTCATTCCCACTTAACTAGTCCCCTTTGAGAAGCTCCCAGTCAGACTCAAACATGCTTCTGGGCCTTCTCTATACTATTAGGGAAGCTTGAAAAAGCTCAACCTCATGGCTTGCTCACACCAGTCTCATGTGACTTTGATGTTGCTACATTTCAGGTTGGTGCAGGGCAGCTCTGAGATGGCCATGGAATGAGGACAGACCCTTTTCTTCCTGTGTTACCCTCACTAACTGTGCTTCTGCCCAAATATTCCCCATCTTCTGGTCACTCCTTTTCCCTCACTACCTCGCACTCCTGAGGGTCCCAGTGGTTAAATACCTATTTTCCCTACATCATATCCTCTCTTTGCCATCACATAGCATGTGTCACTAACGAAGTCCACACTTTCCCACTTACCAGGTTTCCCACTTATTGGGGACAGAAGTGGTGTTTCTGCTCCGGGAGAACTCGCTGAGTTGAATTGCCCAGGCTTGGTTTTTGGTCAGCTCAAAAGTATAGATTTGAGGGATGAATATGGGGTTAAAAACAGCAAAAACCAAAGGGCTTTTGAAAACTGTACATTCTAGACAACAGCTGAGCTCCCATGGCTATTGCATTACTGTACAATTAGGTCTTGAAAGTCAAAAGATTAATGTTAACTTTTTCTTTGCATTTCTTTTGCAATAAATTGTAATCTTCTCCTCATCCAAACCTACCCTCCCAGCCCTGGAAGATTCTTGGGACAAGGAGGATGAAAACCATCCACAGAAAGGCAGAAGAGGACAAGTCCATGACAATGAGTCCTTGCTGTGGCTGGGACATTGAACAAGCTCAATAAGTAGTAATCTCCCTCCCCTTTAACTGAAATTAAAATGAAATCTATCCCACAACACCACTACATCAAATCTGTGTACATGTGAGAAATGCAGAAAGGAGAATCACAGTTTCGATGAGTTATGGTGGTGAGGTTGTACATGGTTGCATTATTTTGCTAGGGTTGCCATAACAAACTGCCAGAGCTGCGTGGCTTAAAGCAAAAGAAACTGATTCTCTCTGGGCCGGGCGCGGTGGCTCAAGCCTGTAATCCCCGCACTTTGGGAGGCCGAGACGGGCGGATCACAGGTCAGGAGATCGAGACCATCCTGGCTAACACGGTGAAACCCCGTCTCTACTAAAAAATACAAAAATCTAGTCGGGCGAGGTGGCGGGCGCCTGTAGTCCCAGCTACTCAGGGGGCTGAGGCAGGAGAATGGCGGGAACCCGGGAGGCGGAGCTTGCGCAGTGAGCTGAGATCCAGCCACTGCACTCCAGCCTGGGCGACAGAGCGAGACTCCGTTTCAAAAAAAAAAGAAACTGATTCTTTCATAGTTTGTAGGAAAAACTTCAAAAATCCAGGTGTTGGCAGGGCTGTACCCTCTGCAGTCTCTAGAGACTGGTCCTTCCTTGCTTCTCCCGGCTTCTGGTGGCTACTGGATTTCCTTGGCTCACAGCTACAAAACTTCAATCTGTGCTCAGCTTTACAGGGCCTTCTTCTCTTTTTCTCAGTCTTTCATAAACACATTAATCTTTGGATTTAGGGCCCACCCTCCTCCAGGATGATCTCACCTCAAGATCCCCACCTTAATTATATCTGAGGTCCTGAACAGACACATCCTCTGGGAGTCTCTATTTAACCCACAACAGGGACGTATGTTCTTTTATCATTTTCTTATTTTTGAGATAGCATTGTTTTGCACATTACCAACTGGTAATAAGGGGGAAAGAAAATGGCATGGCTTTCCAAAAAAAAAAATCTATAAAACGATTTTGCTATGATTATTCCCCTTTTTAAAAACATTTTTTTGCCCTTCACTGCTGAAAAAGTTCTTTGTGCCCGGCCTTGTTTTTATGGAAATCCTTGCATCTAAAAACAAGCTGTGTAAAACTGGTATTCCAGACATCAGGCACCAAATACTTCACCCCAGGAATTCTCAGCCCAGTCTGTTCAGCCACTAGACAGCCCTATAAATAGAATCACAGAAATTTTTGGCTCTGCTTCACCAGTTGGACCAGGCAGGAAAGGCTCCCTGTGGTTGTTTCACTTGGAGAAAAACTGGATTTGAGCAGAAACCTAGTTCCAGAGAAAGAAATCACTTAGCTCTTATGCATAGGTACAAGATGTCTGCAGGGCAATATTGACTTGAGAGATTTCGTCTGAGTATTTGAAGTGGGAGGATTCATCTTGAACTGAAAAATGGATTGCCATTATCTCAGGGTAAGATTCCAGCTTAGTCTTGTGTTCAGACACCTTTTACAGCATAGCTCTCCTACCTGAAATCAGGTTTCCCATCCAATGGCTTAGAGTGTAAAACTCTCTCTAAACGCCTAACGCCATTTCTCTTTCTTGATTTCCTCTTTTTCAAAATGAAAGTGGGTATCGCATGGTATCATTATGTTGCTTCTATGTCAAAAAGTGTTAAAGAATGTGATTTAACTTCTATCCCCCTGTCTCCTGATCCCTGTATTAAAACATTGAACAATATGCAGGAACAGGCCAGATCGGGGAACTGCATGTATCTTGCATTAGAACTGAGTAGACTTTAACAAGTTGCTCAGCTTTTCTAAGCCTTAGTGTCTAATCTGTAAAATAATGGTACCAAAGTAGATAATTCCAGCCTGGTGCAGTGGCTCACACCTGTAATCCCAGCACTTTGGGTGGGCAAAATGGGTGGATCACCTGAGATCAGGAGTTTGAGACCAGCCTGGCCAACATGGTGAAATTCCGTCTCTACTAAAAGTACAAAAATTAGCTGGGTGTGGTGATATGCGCCTGTAGTCCCAACTACTTGGGAGGTTGAGGCAGGAGAATTGCTTGAACCTAGGAGGCAGGCTTCAAGGTTGCAGTGAGCCGAAGTGACGCCATTGCACTCCAGCCTGGGTGACAGAGTGAGACTCTGTCTTAAAAAACTAACAAACAAATAAACAAACAATAAAGTAGATAACTCCTATAAACTTTCCCACTTCCCACCTATCATATTCCATTACAGCGTGGTCTAATATGATAGCCAAGAGCCACATGTTGCTACTGAGTACTTGAAATGTGGCTAGTCTGAATGAAAAGGAACTGTAAGTGTAAAGGACACACCAGGTTTTCAACACTTGCCATGAAAAAAATAATGTGCATTTCTCCTTAATATTTTTATATTGATTACATGTTGAAGTGATAGTATTTAGATGTATTAGGTAAAACATATTACTAACATTAATTTTACTTTTCTTGTTTTACTATTTACTGTGGCTTCTAGAATATTTAAAATTACACATGTGGCTCTTATTTTGTTTCTATTTGTCTAGTACCACCATATAATACCTATGCAATACAGTTTAGGAACTAAAGTCCAAATGTTCAGAGTTACACAGAGTGGTCATATGTCATGTGTGCATAAATTTGTGCACAACATGTATGCATTAACTGTGACTGGGATTTTAGCAATGCTATTGTAATATGGTACGGCTTACATATCTGTTAGTGTAGATATGATACATATACCACTTGTATTCCCATTTTCCCACCACTCTACCACTTCCAAATATTTCCCACTTCCTAGGGTTGAACACAAGACTAATTGTCAGCATGATGATGACCATGCTTAAATTCTGAGTTCCCCGTGGTTTGGTTGTGTGAGTCTAGGAAAGTAAAGCGACCTCTCTGACCCTCAGTTTCTTCATTTACGAAGTGGAACTGATAGCAGCTATCTTCCGCATAGGATATATATGAGGTCTAGAGAAGATAATCCACTAAAGGCACCAATTCTAAGCCTGCTGGGAAATATGTTTTCAATGAAGGTGAGTTATTGTTTTCTAACTGTGAACACATCTATAGTCAGGAGAGACATTTGAAATATACAAATAAAAGTACTGTGGATTTCTTATACCAGGTAACATATACTTCCGTTTAAAGAAGAAAAGAAAAATTGCAGAAGATGGAATTTGGTCCAAACAAGAGAGAATTTGGATAAATACTGTTGAGGGTTGGACACTCCAGGTAGAAGAACCAATATAAGTAATATAGAACCTCCCCTGTGGAGCAGAACATTACTAAATAGGGATTGAAAGTAAGTTTTCTGAGGGGAGATAGAATTAAAATTGAAAAGGAAGCTCAAGGGTAGGATTTTCCCAAGCAAACATTCATATATCTACATATGATGTTTCATAGAAATGCAATCTTCATTTCCATTATACAGTGTCTCTTTACATCTATGTAGTTAGGTTCTAATAGAAGTGATTCTGTATAGTAGAGATGTATGTTGGCATTTTTCTCTAGTGGCTACTCCTTATTTTCATCCTCTCTAAGCCTAAAAGAACCCAGAAGTGATGTTGGAGTAAAAATCCTTATACTTTATGACATTTCAGAATTTCCCCCTCTCTGCTCCAAGTTAGTAATCATGTGCTTTGAGGATGATGCCATCCAGCTACCAACCTTTACACCATCTTGTCAAGCCCTCCACCAATTCCTCCTTCCCTCCTTTCCATACAAAACTTCACGGCTGGACCATAGCTTTCTACACTTACAAGTTTCTTAATTCCATAATAGCCATTCTCCATGTGGTCTTAAAATGGATGCGAGGGCCGAGGTTTCCTATTTTCATTGTTATTAGCAATATGACCTTGGATAATTTATTTAACTTCTTTGAGCCTAGAATAGAGATAATCATAACACATACTTCATAAGGTTATTATGAAGACAAAATGAAAGAATATATACTAAATACTTAACGCGACGCTTGGCACAGTAAGTCTTCCAAAATATTATTTAGTGTTAACAATCTTTTTAGTCCTTTGATCCATATATTACCATCTTATCAATGCTTTCCTGTCTTCATCTCATTTCTTATTTAGCCTAGACATCAATATGTCTTTCTATCTCCGATAAAGCTCTTCTTTTTACCCTTGGGTCTCCTGCCCTCTTGAGTTTATACCCTGTCAGGCAGACTTTAACTGCGAGGCATACTATGATGGAGATGTTGAGACTCCAATAGAGAAAATCTCGATAAATTAACAATATCCTCCCTTAACTCTTAAATTAGGCTCTAGCTCTTCTGTGTGTCCCTACAGAACATTTTTTCCTCTTCTCTCTGAGGAGACGTTTCAAAGCTTGTTTGAAGTCTCTTTCTAACTCCACCACATTCTCTCGCCGCAGGTGGCCTCCCCTTCCACTGCAGAGACAAAATCATGACCTTCAAGCCTTAAATCCCCGAGGCTCCTGCCTTCACAGCTGTGGACTTATCTTTCCCTCCCACCCCATCCCTTCAAAGGATTCTCTAAGAAATAAGACTATATCAGTTGGAAAGCCTTATTAATATACCTATTTGTTGAACATAGGGAATGCTCATTTCTATGTAAGAAAAAAAGATACTTCTCTCAATGGATTTAAAATCTGAATAAGCAAGCTGAAATAACTCAAATATGAAAAACTATCTAGAAAGTATTTAAATCTCACAGGCATAAGACATTTTAATTATATTCCCTACTTATGCATGATTGAAAAATTTAAATGGTAGAAAAATTATCATTCAAATCATAGGTTGAATTATAATATTGTTAATAAATGTTATTGAATGTTTTAGAAGTGCATGTATTTTTTTCAACCACAAAGACAGTAAAACAATAAATATTTCCCCTGTGTGTGTGTATATTTATATATACACACAAACACATATGTATATACACATGTTTGTGTGTCTGTGTGTGTGTACTTGTTTTTTGCTTAAGCATTAGATTCTCATGCCTGGCTATGCTACAGATATATTTGGTTCTAAAATGTTCCAGTTATATAATGTGATGATACATTCTTAGTGTGCTTAGTGCCCTTGAAAATCTCAGCCTCTCTAATAGAACATTCTACAGCAACATTCTTAACATGAATACAAATCTCAGATTTTCAAGGGCAAACTGACTTCAAATATCCTGACCAACTAGTTGACTGAATATTGATTGGTTCAATAATCATTTGCTGAGTATCTGCCAGGCCAGGCACGGTTCAGGGAGGGAATGAGCAAAGGTAGATGATGGCCATGCAATTTTACAAACAGAATTATCAGGGAGACCCACAGAGTGGGTGGATCATTCAGAGCAGGGTTATTAGGAGAAGCTTTAGAGTCATATGTCCTACATTTGGGTTTGGATATTTAGTACATCAAATGTATAATCCCATTGCTTCTCATTCGCTCCTCCTTTTACCCAAACTCCAAACTCAGTAAATTGTTGCTTCTCTGTGTACAGCTGTCAATGGCCACCTCCAGCCTTCCTCCCCAGCTCCATCATAACTGGTGCCTGTCCATCCAACATCAATCCCAGTGTTGCTTTTTCTTCTCTCTAAAGATCCATGGGCATTTTTATTTGGTCACAGAGGCCTGACTTCATGTCAGCAGGATAAAGATCTAGTCTGTTTCTTAATGTTATGGCTACAGGGGGATATCACAAAAAGATTCCTAAGTAATCAGCTTTGCTAAGTCCCCAGACATCTTGCATGTTTGCTGACCATGGCATGGGGGCAGGTAGGTCCAGAACATGGGGCTGGCAGTTAGCAGCCTGGAGTCTACCCTAGGCCGTAACAGAGAAGAGTTTTATATGTTTAGGAATTTTTCTTTTATCAGTTTTTTCCTTTGAGGATGAGGTCTGAAATCTCTTCTAGTGCTGCTGTTTCTAGAAAGTGGCACCATGAATTCCTATGTTGTCAGAACCCTCGTCTTACTAAGCTAGAAACACTTTTATTTCCTATTGGTTTCTGAGATGCCACACTTACCTGGTTTTCTCCTCACTAGCTGCACTTCCAGGGCACCTTGGCAGCTGCTCTTTCATACTTGATTTTAGAGAAGGAAGTGCCTCGGGGATTTCTCCTTAGTCATCTGCTCTTTTCTTTGTATACATCTCCCTCATGCTCTTATTTAGCCCTGAGACTCCAATCCAGTCTTTTTTGTTTGTTTGTTTTTGAGATGGAGTTTTGCTCCTGTTGCCCAGGCTGGAGTGCAATGGTGCAATCTCGGCTCACTGCAACCTCCACCTCCCAGGTTCAAACGATTCTCCTGCCTCAGCCTCACAAGTAGCTGGGATTACAGACATGTGCCACCACACCCAGCTAATTTTGTATTTTTAGTAGAGATGGGTTTCTCCATGTTGGTCAGGCTGATCTCAAACTCCCGACCTCAGGTGATCCACCTGACTTGGTCTCCCATAGTGCTGGGATTATAGGCACGAGCCACCGTACCTGGTCCCGCAGTCCGGTCTTTATGCAGATGACTAACAAATTGACTTACCTAGCTCCAACCTCTCCCTTAAATGCTGGACTGATGTACCCACCTGCTTGCTCTACATCTGTGCTTGGTGCCTACTACATATCTCAACCTTAACTTTCTCAGTCAGTGATCTCCTCCCCATCTCTCCCAGACCTGCCTCCCATCTTGCTGCTGTAAATGGTACCACATCCACACAATTACTTTTGCCAAAAGCTGTGATAAGTCATGATCAATTCGTTTCTTTCCCTCTAATTTCACGTTTAATCTATAAACCCAGTTTTCTCTCCTCCCAAATAGACCCATAATTTGGCCATTTTTCACCACTTCTATCGCAACCCCCTGAAGCCCCTTCAACCTTCTCCCTGACCATGGCCACAACCTCCTAAATATTCTTCCTCTCCTGCCTGACAGTCATATTTCTAAAGCATAAATTAGATGATCACATGCCTCTGCTAAAATATCTCCAGTGGCTTCCCATTATAACTGGCATAGAATTCAAACTGGTTCTTAGGGTGTGTAAGACTCAAACGATCTGGCTCCTTCCTGCCTCTCTGTCCCTCGCTGCCTTCCCTCCACTCTTCCCCTCATTTCCTAAGTTCCAGCTGCTGATTTTCTTGCTGTGCTCTGGATGCATCATGTTTTTCTCTCTCAGGGCCTTGGGATTTGCTAGTCTCAGCACTTAACATTCTCTTCCCCAGGCCTTCATATGGCTACCACTGGCTCATTGTTCAGGTTGCAACCCAAATGTCACCTTTTCAGAGAGAGACTTCTCAACACTCTAGATAAGGAGCACCGCGCCCCCCCCCACACCCAGCCTTTACCATATCACCTTAATTCCACTTCTTTTCTTCATAGTCTTTAGCACTATTTGAAATTATCTGATATTTTGACACGTTTTATATCTGGCACCATCCATCACACTCTAAGCTCCTTGGGGCATGAACTCTGAACTCTGTCCATTGTCTTTAAGGCTGCATTCTCAGTGGCTGGATCAGTGCCTGGCTGTGGTTAGTGCAGAGTACATGTTTGTTGACTGACTGACTGAATATTGGGCTTGACCAGCTCTTTTTGCTTTACCTCTTCAGTAACTATGTAGAATATTGAAGTTTTCCAGTTAAGAGGGAATCTTTAGTCCTAGGCAGGAGGAGGATATGTACAGAGATCTGGGAAGAATTTAGAAACACTTTGAAACATAGTCACGACTAAGCATCCAACAAAATAGTCCTTTATTTAACAAATATTTCTTAAGAATTAAAGATATGTCAGACACTATAGACTGTGGCAACAAGGCAAACAAATCATGGTTTCCATCCTTAAGGAGCTAATAATTTGCAAAGGAAGGTGGACATTATTTTAGTTTGGGCTGCTGTAGCAAAATACCATACACTGGGTAGCTTAAACAACTGATCTTTATTTTCTGACAGTCCTGGAGGCTAGAATTCCAAAGATCAGGGTGCCATCAGGGTCTGGTTCTGGTGAGAGTTCTTATCCTAGCTGCAGGACCACTGCCTTCTCGCTGAACCTCACATGGCCTTTCCTCAGTGTGTGTTCAGAAAGAGTGAGAGAGAAATCTCTTTTCGTCATCTTACAGGGCCACCATTTCTATCAGATTGCAGCTCTACCCTTGTGATCTCACTTGGCCTTAATTACCTCCTAAAGACCCTATCTCTAAATATAGTTGCATTAGCATTGGGGTTTAGGGCTTCAACATATAAATTCTGGGGGCATGTAATCCAGTCCACAGCAGCCACATACACATACCCTTGCAATTCACCAGCAGAGGAAATTGCAGAATATTAGAAGCACAGGCAAGAAAAACAGTATAACCTGGAATTAGTAGGCCCAGGCACTCCTCCGCAAGTATAGACCAGTGAAGCAAGCCATGAAAATTGATTTCTCATAAGCTTCAAATGCCTGTAGCATCCAGGAACAAAGGGCCACTGGTCACAGAAAGTGTCTTCTGCTAGAATAAGGTGATTCAGCATTGTAGTGGCTTAAATGGGGCTGATGGACACTCTGCTATTTCTGTGGAGGAAGAAGCGATCCTTTATTTCATCTTAGGCCTATGTAGCCTTTCAGGGGTCCCTGTGGTTTCTAGGATAACTTTGTCTCTCATGCCCTGTGTGACAGATTTCCAACAACCAAGAGAACTCTCACCCTCTGGTTGTTGCTGGAACCATTGATTCAGTTTCTTGTAAACATGGTCATTTCTGATAGTAATAGACAAGACAGACTTGGAGGTTCACAGACTAGAGATCATCACTTCTTTCAGCAAGGCTAAGCAGGCTCAACTAAGGCAAAATTGCAAAATGTGTCTTCTCACTTCTTGGCTTCTCTTGTGAGTAACCTGGGTATCAGTAAAACTGAATATAGCTGTACCATAGTTATGCTGGCCATTTGCTAGTATTTTCTCATGCATTCTCTCTTTTCAATCTTCATACTTACCCTGTGATGAAAATATTATTTTTGTTTTCCATAATCAAAGCAGAATGCTTATAGTGTTTGTCTAGAGTAGGCTCCAGATTCTGCATTCTATGCCATATTCTACACCACATCATCCTAGTGCCTGCCATGAAGCAGGGCACTCGGATGACCATGCTATTCTCTACCTGGGCTTCTTCTGTTACATCTAGTGACTTTCCCTCTGTCCTCTTAGCATCCATGCTGCCATTTTTCCATCTTTATTTTGCTCAGTGCTTTGCACTATCCTTGTTATTCCTCCAACTAGATAGAAGACTCCTTAACATCTTGGATACTTTTTCTTGTCTTGGTGTCCCCAGTATTTAACACAGACTCTGAGATGATAAAGGTTTTCCACATGAAATGTAACTACTATGAAATCTTTTGAACTCACAACACTTGAGTTGGCCTTAAATCCCTGATATACTTTGGATATTTGTCCCTCCAAATCGCATGTTGAAATTTGATCCCCAACGTTGGAGGTGGGACCTGGTGGGAGGTGTTTGGCTCAAGGGGTTGGATCCCTCCTGAATGGCATGTACTGTCTTCATGGTAATGAGTAAGGTCTTGCTCTGTTAGTTCCAGTGAAAATTGATTCTTAAAAAGAACCTGGCATCTTGCTGTCATCATATGACACACCAGCTCCCCTTCCTCTTCCTCCATGAGTGGAAGCTTCCTGAGGCCTCAGCAGGAGCGGATGCTGATGCCATGGTTCTTGCGCAGCCTGCAGAACCATGAGCCAGATAAATCTCTTTTCTTTATAAACTACCTAGCCTCAGGTATTCCTTGATAGCAGTGCGAACAAACTAAGATGATCCCCTCTTTAGCAAATGAAGCATAAAACCCAAAAAAAGGGAAGGGATTTGTGCAACTTCACCCAGTTGGCAACATGGTTTAGAGCAGAGCTGATTCTTGAGCCAGTGTTCTTTCTTCTCCATAACTCTGCATTACCCATGCCAGGTTCTTGGAAATACAAAATCCTGGCCTCAGAGGGGCCTCCCCTTAAGTGTTGGAGAAGACAGGCATTTGGGGCAAGGGTCTTTTCCTGTATCATTAAGTCACAAGCCATGTACACATATTCAAGCTCTCCACTGTTTTCTTTGGGCAGATACAAGTAAAGTATAAACCCCAAATATCTGGAATAAGCTATTTTTTTCTCATATAATTTAAACATATGAAACATAAGCCATAGTAACTGGATAGTGAAAAGAATTACCCGGTCATTTTTCAATTAAAAATACCCTTGAACTTTCTGTTGTGCTTTCGTATATTGCCAATGTGTGATATAAACATGTAAAACACTTGGAATTGACTATTACTATTAAGCATATAATAAATGTTCTTATGGTGAATTGGAGTGTGTATTTTTACTAAAACTAAGTGAAAGACTCAATATTCATAGTGCCTTTTTAATAAATTCCATCACCCCATAACTGTTGTTAGTTCTGCCACAACTGAAATAGGGAAACCATAGGTGGGTAAGCCTTTTCAAAATATGATTTAACCTGCCTTGAACAATTCATAGACGGTATCAAAGAATCACTAGAATATTAAATCTTAGACCCTGAGTGGCTCTTACATATCTGGTCCAAGTCATTCATTTCACAAAGAGAAAAATCCAAAGAGGAAATGTGCAATATGTTCCTGATTCCCCACTCCATTTCCCAGTGACCTTCAATGCCAAAGATTGTGATACTGAGCATGCCCAAGGCAGGGTCTCAGGAGTCAGTGCCATTATCTTAATGATGTCAAGTCATGTCAGTATTGTTAGTTGTTCCTGCAACTCTAACCTTGTGCTTGAAATTCCCAGCCCTGCCTGGTGCCACATTTCTACCATCTCTCAGCTTTGCCCTGCCCTTATTATCTGTTCCAATTTCAGAACCCCTGGATCTTTGCAAATTATCAGCTCCTCAAACCTGATCATTTTGGACTCATTAGCACCAGCTGGTGGAACTGTATCCTACTCCCAGTCATTTCCCTCCAGATTTGAGTACTAGTTGGGGACTATCTTCAGTCTCTTGCATCTGTATTCATCCATCAGTGGTCTAAGTTCTGGTCTCACCTAAGTATTTCAACATCTTCCCATCTGCCCACCTGGCGAGTTTTCTTGGACAGGCGGTCCTGTTGTGTGCCAGCCTGTTTCACTAGCATCAGTACTGTGTCTGGCACTAAGTAACTTTCCTGAGGTCATCCACTCCCTCGCTGGTAAGGCTGAGATTTTAAGGACAGTGTTCTGCCTCCACTGATCCCATGTTCTTCATGCTACTCACTGTTGTTAGGTTAGAAGGACAGAGACCAGAAATACTGGATGCCACTTCTCTAATAAAGCAACTCAGGCCTCAATTTTGTGGATCAGAATGTTGCTAATATTAGAATATAAATAAGTCCATCAAGACTTTACTAGTTTTCTAAGATGCATTGGAAATGAATAAGCAGCAGGGAATATATAATCAAATGCTTCTGCTGAAAAATAAATCTATAGCACAGACTTGAAAGGAGCTTGAGCCACAGAAAGGCTTGCCTGAGAATGCCACTAAAGTATAAACAGATCTTCATCAACATTTTTGAGCCAGTTCTCAGAAGGGTTGTATTAAGCACTATAATTGCAGAATTATAAACCTACCAGGGCCATTTGTTATAGAATTTCTCAATTAGCAGCAATAGGAAACCAAGTGACCTGATCAAGAGCTTAATAATAACATTTGTAAAACAAGTGATGGGAGTGAAGAATTGTTAATTGGATGATTTGTGTCATAATAATGTATGATGAGTTTTACATTGAGAGCATCTCAAAATCTGACACTGGTCTGTCTTCCCTTTGAACAAAATCTTTGGTTTGCTATTAAATGGGATTCCTCAGGAATGATCCTGAGCTACAAAAATATTCTTTTACAGAGGAATAAAAGTAATATTAATCAGATTAACAGACCACTAGCTCTGGGGAAAAATGATCTTACTGTGTCCTTATCCTGTGCCCTGAGGTCACTAGCCCTGCCGCACTTTGGGGAAGGATGGCAGAAAGCGTTCTCTGACATTTCCCACATCAACCTTTGCTCCAGCATCAACTCTCTGTTGTTCTAAATGCCCAGACTTTTATTTTTCACATTATGGTTAGCCTCTATTGTGATTCTTCAGGATCCACAGTGGCAGAGGTAAAATTCTTACAGGGTAGTCAGTACGCATGCTCTATAGCAATAACCTACTGCATTCCTAAGTAAGCCGAGATATTCTCCTGTTTCAGGATCTCTGAGAACCCTGTACAGCTAGTCAGAAAAATCTAGATTTATATTTCATGTCAAGCACTCTGCAAATGCTAAGATTTTGTTTGGCTGAGATCCTAGCATTTATGGAGCCAAATGTTTCTACTGTGCATTTTCCTTGTTGTAAGTGATTTACTCAAAAAAACTAAATTGAAGTGTCTTGGGCCACTGATAATGAGCTGTGCTTTAAGACTGAAAAAGACATATTGACCCACAGTTAAAGGGTATGCATTTTGGCTGTTTATGGTGGGCCTGGTCTACACGGGTCCCTTCACACTCTCTTCCCAGGTCACATTTACTTACTCAGGGGATTGTCGAAAATCTGAATCACCTTCATAGCTTCTGATTTAAATGTCATGGTGCATAGTTGATGCTAAGAATTGATGAAATACAATTGCTGGCTGGCATGAGCTCTTCCCTAAATGCTGCTGCCCTCTTGGGTGCTCTCCAGTGCCTGCCTACCTGGGCCTTGCCCCTGCATGCCTGTCCTGTCTCCCCCTTCTGCGTCATAGAATCAGGTTCTGCCGCTGCTCTCTGTCTGCTTGCCAACAGTGCAGTGCAGAGCCCTTTCCTGCATTTCCCATCCGGACTCAACGGCTTCCGCATTAGTATCCATCTCAAAGACAATCTCTGATTCCAGTGTGAATCCCACCCCAGCAGAGCATATCTGATGAAGGCGCCAAGTGTGCCCTCCTCATGTATAGAGATCCAAAGAATAGGTGCTTTTAGTATTATTTTTTAAACACTAAAAAAAAATCTCCAAAGCATCTTTCTGAGCTGGACAGACTGCAGAGTTGGAATGGGCATAAAAGGGGTTGATCCTGTTGGAGCCCCACCCATATTTTCTACCCACAATCCTTTAGTGCACGTGGACTCAACTCAGCACTGTGGCCACCAGTGTTTCTCTGTCTGAGGGCTTTCTCTGGTCACTAGAGCCCACTTTGATGTCCTTGTGACCAGCTGAAGGCATCGGAGAATTAATAGTCCTGCCACTTCTCCTAGCAACCAATCACCAATGAAGGGCCAGGAATTGGCTGCTGACCTACTCCCTCACCTCTCAGGTGGGACTACTCCAAAACATTAACTCCTTTATACTCACTCCCAGAGTTCCCAATATGATTCAGCTTTATTCATGGACTGCAAACCCTTCACTAGACACTTAAACTTACCTGTCTAACTTCCCCACTCCCCATTAGTGTTTCCTGGAATTGCTTCTTGAATCTGTCACTTCTAGGGAAACCCAAACCAAGATGCCATTTGAGCAGGAGAAAGGAGAGGGTTGGGCAGGAAACTGTGCTTTTCAGGCACCTGCAGTGCTGTACTGAGGGAGGCAGATCCTTGCTCTGCTCCCACTTTCCGTCTTCTGTATGGCTCTGACCTGAGAAACCAGTCATTTCTTTTTCTTTTCTTTTCTAGTGGTAGAAAAAGTGTAGCATACTGTATAAAAATGACTACACAGTTTCAATTTTTCCACTAAACAAATGAATTGGTAGCTTGGATTTAAAGGAATCAAAAGATGATTAAAAACTTTGTACTAAATAGTAACTGATTTTCTGTCAATACAAACTGCGTCCTCTTAAAAGATATTTAAACCACCATTGTATTTTTAATTCTGCAGCATCAGTTAGACACCATGAAATATATCTGGTGTCAAGGAGTATTATTTATACCCACTGTTTCCCCAGACCCTCTGACAGAATTGTTTGTGAGCATTTAGTTCTGTAGAGCAGGGATGTGGAAGATAAATACCAGTGGGTCCTCTGGGACACCCCATTACAGAAGAACAGGCTGCCTCGTGTTGTCTTTGTCCTGGTCATGCCAGGACAAAGAATTTGTTTTCTCTTGGTTATAAGTGGACTGATATTTCAAAGTTCCTCTAAATATTGAGTCTGAAAAGTCGTATTAAGATGGTGCTGTTCCTAGGGTTGATTAGCTTGTTAAAACATGCACACCAGTGGTGGAAACCTGGTGCCTACAGATTAATGTATAGAAAGCAATGATGAGTCCAACTTACACCTCCAGCTAGTCTCCATCACACCTTCTAAAGGTAGAGAGTGTGGTAGAATTTGAGAGAATATTCCAGTGGTCTGATCAGTGCTGTGTGCCTTATTTATTTTATTTCCAATCTCACACCAATTGTCTATAGCAAAACTATCTGTGGGAGGAAAATTTTCATTTCAAAAAAGCAAAATATTGCATGTATCTTGGACTGCCTCAGCAGAGAGCATATTCAGTAAACAGTTTGTTTCTGTGGGCACAGCTTATTGTACATCATCTTGCCCTTGGTGAAATGCTATCATATTTTGTTGTGTGGCTCTTCTTCTGGATTTTACTGTAAGCTTTGATGCAGGGACCCTGCTTCAACTTTTAAGCAGCCTGCATTTCATACTCTATGCTGTTTATTTAACTGGGGCATTGTAACCACAGAGGGCATTTACAGATATTTGCTCAAAGAATATTCAACTGATCCATAATTTTCCATCTCATTTTAGCTTTATATATATTTTATACTTCCTGAAATCCAGACAATTGTGTCTGCTTGAATAGCGTTTCAGCGTTCCAAGATAACGCTTAGAATGCTCTCTTAGAAGCTGCCTCTGCTACTAAAATTGCAACAATTTTCTGTATAACATTTAGGTGAAACTGTTGGAAATAGCCAGTGTTCAAATTTTGGTGTGCATTAGGTTCTTCTTGTCTAAAATATACCTGCATAGGCCCTAGCCTTGGGGCACTGACTGGTAGGTCTGGAGGGGCCCTGAAATGTGTATTTTTAAGAAACTTCTTGTGTACATCAAAGTTACAACCAATGTTCTAATACCTTTGCTATTGCCTTTCCCTAAATTCTAGGGCAAGAAAAAGCTACATGGGGAGTACTCTGCATTTTTATACTTTTTTGTTAACAATATATAATATAAAGGATATGATCCTTTACTTTGCTTTTAGACCCTTGTGTAAAGATCATCATCACATCATGTCATGATATCACATTGTGACATCATCATAAATTCTTCTTAAAGCTCAGGGTCTAGTCATAGCTGAGATATTTTTTTCATGATAAATTTACTTCCAATTATTTCTTCATGAGTGAGAATGATTATGTGCCCTTCTTCACCTGGCTATTAGAAAACCTAAAACCAAGTTTTGTAAAATTACTGTAGTTCTGCTCTAACAAGCTTTTAAACTAATAATTATTTATTTTTATTTTCCCTTAGTACTTGAACCAGAAAAAGGTAAATGAGCCAAGGGTTTTATGTTATTGTAAAGAAGCTTTTATTTAATGTCACATTCAATCCTTTTTAGAATTGTTCTTAGTCCTGGGCTTCCTAGAAAAGAAAGCTTGAGGCAAAGATTAAAATGCTGACACTTCCTTTGCAAGGTGCAAACCCAGGGTAGCAAAAGTGAGGAAAAAACATAGGGGGTTCAAAGAAAGACGTGAAGCAATAAAAAGTGATCCATGACTGTGCTGGCTACAGCTTCATGATGAGCTGCAAGATGACACAGAAGATGACCCAGCAAGATTGTCACTCAGTACGTGGGACACTTCTGGACTGTCCATATCAAGGACATTTGCTTTAAAGCAGCCCACAGGAGGGAGGAATCAGGAGCATTCTTTTGTTCAGGCTTATCTCATTTCTTTGATTTTCTTTGGGGCAAAATTGGCCCCATGGAAAGTCAACTCTCCCACACTTCCAGCTTGAGTCGTCCAAGTCCTTTGGAGGCTGGCTTGGATGCTGATTCCACGCCTTCCAGTGCAGTGATTCCCTCAAGTTCAGAAGCTGTGGAAGGAACCGGAAACTCAGGGCATGCACCTGGCCTGGCACTTTCAGGGCAAGTGACTTAATGTCCTCTGGTGGTGTCATTAAGTCCGTGAAATGGGCTAGCTGAGGAAATCCAAGATGACAGATAAGATTTGCATTTAATACAGAAGCAGATAAGAAGTAGGGAGCATGTGTGAGCTGGAAAGAAGACAGGAGGGAAGGAAAATACAAACCTGAATAAAGTAGTAAATATACAAATGTTGGACAAAGGGCAAAACGTATTTTACCAATTTGAAAGGGCAGGTGAGGCCGGGCGCAATGGCTCACGCTTGTAAACCCAGCACTTTAGGAGGCCGAGGTGGGCAGATCACTTGAAGTCAGGAGTTCAAGACCAGCCTGACCAACATGGTGAAACCCCATCTACTAAAAATACAAAAAATATTAGCCGGGCATGGTGGCAGGCACCCGTAACCCCAGCTACTCAGAAGGCTGATGCAGGAGGATTGCTTGAACCCAGAAGGTGGAAGTTTTAGTGAGCCGAGATCGCAACACTGCACTCCAGCCTGAGCGACAGAGTGAGACTCTGTCAAAAAAAAAAAGAAAGAGCAGGTGAAAAATTTCAAGTTTAGAGAATGACTGGGTAGAGGCCAGGAGCGGTGGCTCATGCCTGTAATCCCAGCACTTTGGGAGGCCGAGGTGGGCGGATCATGAGGTCAGGAGTTTGAGACCAGCCTGGCCAACATGGTGAAACTCCGTGTCTACTAAAAACACAAAAATTAGCCGGCCGTGGTGGCGGGCACCTGTAATCTTGGCTACTTAGGAGGCTGAGGCAGGAGGATTGCTTGAACTTGGCAGGCGGAGATTGCAATGAGCCGAGATCATACCATTGCACTCCAACCTGGAAGACAAGAGTGAGACTTCATCTCAAAAAAAAAAAAAAAAGAGAGAGAGAGAGAGAGAATGACTGGGTAGAAATCCATTGAATAGATTATACAACATATAAGGAACATGTTTTTAGGGAGGTAGGGGAGGGGATTGAGTAAGATGAGGTAGAAAAGATGCTTTTGTCATGTTGAGTTTGAAGTCACTCAGGTGAAGATATCAGGTATTCATTGGATATGTGAGTCTGGAACTTAGCAGGAAAACCAGGACAAACCTATGGACTTCAGATCATAAACAGAAGGTCATGATGGAAGTCTATGAGTGGATAAAATCCACTTATCCACTATGAGTGGACAAGATAAGAGCAAGAAGAAAAGCAAACAAAGAACAGGAACTTGAGGGATACCCACTTATAAGGAATGGATACTGTGTGTGCATGGGAAGCCAGGGTCCATAAAGGAAATTTGGAAAGAGTTGCCAGGGCTATGAACAACTTAGAAATTTTCTGTGGCTGTCACTAGTAGCTTATTTGGCACAGAACTTGCATTTCCTGCTCATTATTTGTATTGACACACAAACTGATTCTGGGGTCTTTACTATTACCCCAGAGCAGTAGGAGATACGATTTAGCATGCACAAGTTCTAAGAGAAAGAAGATAGAGGATATGAATGAGCATTGATTGAGTATTCATAATATATAATGAACTGTGCTGTGTACCTTATGTACATGGCCTCTTTTGTTGCTCCTCTATAACTCTGTGAAGTGAAAGGTATTATCTTTATTCTTACAAAGCAGGAAAATGGGCCTCAGTGTCGTATGACAATGAGTAATGGTGCTGCAACTGTCCGATCCCAATGCCCATGCACCTCCCCTATGCTGGCCTACTCCAGCCTTTCAACCATAACAATGGGGGTTTCTTCACAAAAATTCTCGCTGGAAAATCAGCTCTCTAGTTTCCAGACCCTAAATCTTTCAGTTTAGTACTACATTTTTTTCTGTGAAATGAAAATAGATGATAGAAAATTTTATTTTTGACATTTGTTGAGAAGCTATTTGAACATTCAAAACTTTACTTTTCATTTTTACTGATCTCCCTTACTAGTGTTCAGAATAATGAACATAAGACAAACATTTCCTCCAGAAGGAAATCCTACATTGATATGATGTAGGACAGGATAATGTTTTTCTAAATGTGATTACATGCACCAGACAATAAATTAAAATGTGAGTTTCTGGCCCGGTGCGGTGGCTCACGGCTGTAGTCCCAGCACTTTGGGAGGCTGAGGTGGGTGGATCATGAGTCAGGAGATCGAGACCATCCTGGCTAACATGGTGAAACCCCATCTCTACCAAAAATACAAAAAATTAGCCGGGTGTGGCGGCATGTGCCTAATATTCTCAGCTGCTGGGGAGGCTGAGGCAGGAGAACAGTGTGAACCCAGGAGGTGGAGCTTGCAGTGAGTCAAGATCGCGCCACTGCACTCCAGCCTGGGTGACAAAGTGAGACTCCGTCTCAAAAAAAAGAAAAAAAAAAGGTTAGTTTCTGAGATCAGATATATTCTACAGATAATATGTAAAAGTTCCAGTCAGATACAATTAATGATGACACATTGATGTAGTTTAAATGGACCACAACCTAAATAATGCTGTAGCTGACATGCTGGGCCTATATTTTTGCCCTGAATAGATTTTCCACATTTGAATGGAATATTTATGCTCTTATGCTAAAATGAAAGAGCAAAGTCAAATAAGCTATTACATGGTCCATTAAAACTACTTTCAAGTGACTCTCAATAGGAGAAATTTCCACAAGTTTTGCATTTGCAAAAGGAACTTTTCAATTAAGCACAGACTGCTGTTCTCGGAACTCAAAGAAAAGTGCAGATGCCACTCAGGTCTTCTTGGAGATGATAATTGTGTATATGTTATGTAGTGATGAGCTAAGACAAACCAAAAAAAAGGAAAAAAAATGCAAAAGGGCAGATCTGGTTTTTAAGTCTGAGAATAGGAGAAAATGTAGTCTAGGACTACCCCGGGTTTCACATAGAGCCTTTTTTCCCCCTTTTTTCTATGGCCTATCTCTTATTCCACTTTTTGCTGTTTATAGAGCACATTGGAATCAAAGATATGCCCAAAGAATCAAGAGGACACTAGGCATCCTCTCTTTTTTATCTGCAGTCTCAAGGAAAACATGACAAATGTGCATACATCAAATGCTTATTTCTATATGAAAGCCCGGCGCTTTTCCCAAGCAGAGAAGATCACGGAATTAAATTGTATTCATGCCATTTATGAAAGAAATTGTTCCTGCTTTCATCCAAATGAAGCAGATGACTCATTTTTCCCTTAAGTGGTGCCACTGACAATCATGCTTCCCAAACAGATGAAAAAAAAAAAAAAGTATACGATTTGGTGTACCATCCACTTGATTAGGATATTTTTGTGAGATAGTCTTTGGATATCCCCTCATGGGATGAATTGACAACCCTGCATAGCTCCCTCACACAACCCATATTTGCTTTGTGATATTGTGTCTACCTAAGGCATGATATGCTTGCAAAGGTTTATTGGTTTGATCTATGATGAAAGATAAGTATACACCCAGGTGTTCTTTGTGCATACAAAAATTTTGTTTGGGTCTTCTTTAAGTTGATTGATGGGTGTCTCTACAAATGATTTCTCTATTTCCAGGATGTATTATATAAAATGAGAGCTTTTCACATTCTGGATTTGGTAATCAATGGGGACCTATTTGTGGATTCTTTATAGTTTTGTTTGTTTTCAAAGATAGAATTATCAGAGGATATTTTTATTTGTTTTTATTATTGAAATAAACTATGTAGCATTCACCAATTAGAATCTGTGATAATTTCAGGGTATTTGTTTAATCTTCTAACAACTATAAAGATCAAATATGCTATCTTACCTTGGCACTGTTTTACATCAGGGCAGAATAAAGGGCTGAGACCTGAATTTGATCCTATGTGCATTCACGGACAGCAAATTCTGTGACTTGCATCCTTGCTGCACTGTGGTTTTGTGGGTTCAGGTGGAACACGGAGTATCTCCTTAAAAGTAGCTGAGTAAAGAACCGGACTTAAAACTGGGGAGAAGCCAAGGTTCAAAGCTGTAAGTGTTTACAGCAGTGATACAGCAAAGAGTCCTGGATCAGTTTTCTAAGAAATCAAGAAAGTGAGAATAACTAAGAAGAAAATTGAGAAGAAGCCAGAAAAAAAAAAAATCTTACCTTACTATTTTGTCATATGAGGCATATATGAGCTTTGGCTAAGTTGAAATGACTGATGGTAAGACAGATTGGCCAATATTAGAGCCTAACTGTGGGTTTTACAAGTAAATTCTTATGGAAAGGGAGAACATGGAGAGCCTTCAGGCAGTAGTCAGCATGTTGCTATCCAGGAAAACACACTGCCAGCCCTCAGGATGCTCAAGGTGAAGTGGTGGAGTGCACCAGGGGACGATGGGCAGCTGGAGCCTGCTTTTGAGGTCTGGAGGCAATGAAGAAACTCCAGTGGATTGAAATAGTAGTTCATAGACCAATGCTGGTCTGAGAACTGATTTTCACTCATCTGCAAAGAGACAAGTACAGACATCAAGAGTAAACATTCAGAGACTTTTTTCTATACTTTATGGAGTCATATTAATTCTGTTGAATCTGATGATAAAATTTGGGTCTTGTATTTTATAAGCTTTTGTTTTTATTTTATTTTCCTACTAATTTAATTTTTATAGAATTTTACAAAAGTATGGTCTGCAATGTACTGAAAATTAAAAGTTGCTGATGACAGAAAATGGCAGCTAGGAGGCAGGACTAACTTGCAGCTCCCACTCAGACAGACAAAGCAGCGTGTGGACACTCACACTGAACTTTCACTCCAAGAATTAATGCAGGAACATACCAGGAAAGCCAAGAGAATCCACAGACCCTTTGAAGGTAATGGCTTGCCACTGCAGGCCCTGTGACACACCTGAAAAACTGTGAGTGCCTGAAGAGTAAAAGGGGGGAAAGTCTGCCCCTGAACACACATCCTCACTGGGGAACCTGATGGTCCAGATCATGGGAGGATTTAACCTTACCTGGAGCTGAGACAAATTGAGAGAGCCTAGTGAAATATAGTGGTAAAGGAAGCAGCCGTAAGAATGCTGTGGGTACTCTCAGTCCCCAGGGAAGCCATTTCTGACTTTGTCTCACATGGGTCCTTGAGGAGGACCACCAGTGGAACTGGGGAAGGACATCAGGGAGAAGGAAACTTCCAGCCTAACTCTAACAATTCTGACTGAACATGAAGTTTCCTGGACAGAATCTGGGGGAGGGAGCAAAGATACCAGCACAAAACCCGCAGCGGGTGGGGAGACATGAAACCTGAAAACTCCACTTGCTTTCTCAGCAGCGAGGCTTGTAGCATGGGACAAATTCTCAACCCTGCTCACTGACTGCCTGGAAATAAACTCAGTGCTATTGGGGGGCCACAGTGGGAATGAGACTGGCCTTTCTGGCTGTGTGGAAGGAGAGTGAGGCCTGTCACTGCCGGCTTTCCCCCATTTCCCTGGTGACCTGGATGATGCAGCAGAGGCAGCCATATTTCCCCTAGGAACATAACTTCCATGGGCTTGAGAAACACACCTCATCTCCAACAGCAGCCGCAGCAAGCCCTACCCAAGAAAAGCCTGAGCTCAGACATGCCTAACCCTGCCCCCATCTGATGGTCTTTCTTTACCCTCCCTGGTAGCCAAAGACAAAGGACATAATCTCTTGGGAACTTCATGGCCCTGCCCACTGTCTGAGAAACCCGAATACTTATCCAGACAACCCTAGGGCAAGCTTGTATCCTCCCTATACTGCCACAACTGATGCTCTCTTGAAAGAGCCACCTCCTGGCTGGAGGCCAACCAACGTAAGACCAACACACTAAACAAAAATACAACCAAGGACCTCCGGAGAATCCACTTCACTCCCCTGCTACCTCTACTGGAGCAGGTGATGGTATCCATGACTGAGACACCTGAAGAGAAATCACATCCCAGGACTCTTTGCAGTCACTCCCCAGTACTAGCCCAGAGCCCAGTAGCTCTGCTGGGTGACTAGATCCAGGAGAGATATAGCAATCACTGCAGTTTAGTTCTCAGAAAGCCATATCATTAGGGGAATGAGGAGAGCACCACATCAAGGGAGCACTTTGTGGGAAAAAAGAATCCGAATAGCAGCCCTTAAGCTGGAGATCTTCCCTCAGACATAGTCTACCCAAATGAGAAGGAACCAGCAAAACAATTCTGGTAATATGACAAAACAAGGTTCTTTAACACCCCCAAGAAATCACACTAGCTCACGAGCAATGGATCCAAACCAAAAAAAAAAATCTTCAAATTGCCAGAAAAAGGATTCAGAAGGTCAATTATTAAGCTACTCAGGGAGGCACCCGAGAAAGGTGAATACCAACTCAAAGAAATAATGTTTAAAAAGATACAAGATATGGGCCGGGTGCGGTGGCTCATGCCTGTAATCCCAGCACTTTGGGAAGCTGAGGTGGGTGGATCACAAGGTCAGGAGATTGAGACCATCCTGGCTAACACAGTGAAACCCCATCTTTACTAAAACTACAAAAAATTAGCCGGGCATGGTGGTGGGTGCCTGTATTCCCAGCTACTCGGGAGGCTGAGGCAGGAGAACGGCGTGAACCCAGGAAGTGGAGCTTGCAGTGAGCTGAAATCATGCCATTGCACTCCTGCCTCGGTAACAGAATGAGACTCCATCTCAAAAAAAGAAAAAATAAAAAAAAGATACAAGATATGAAAGAAAAAATCTCCAGAGAAATAGAAAGCATAAATAAAAAACAGTCACATCTTCTGGAAATAAAGGACACAGTTGGAAAAATATAAAATACACTGGAAACTCTTAACAATAGAATTGAATAAGTAGAAGAAAGAACTTCTGAGATTGAAGATGAAGCTTTCAAATTAACCCATTCCAACAAAGACAAAGAAAAAAGGATTTTTTAAAAAATGAACAAAGCCTCCAAGAAGTTTGGGATTGTGTTAAATGACCAAACTTAAGAATTATTGATGTTTCCTATGAAGAAGAGAAATCTAAAAGTTTCCAAAACATATTTGAGGGAATAATCAAGGAACACTTCACTGGCCTTGCTAGAGATCTGGACATTCAAATATAAGAAGCTCAAACAACATCCAGGAAATTCATTGCAAAAAGATAATCACCTAAGCACATAGTCATCAGGTTATCTAAAGTCAAGACGAATGAAAGAATCCTAGCAACCATGAGGCAAAAGCATTGGGTAACCTGTAAAGGAAAACCTAATAGATTAACAGCAGATTTTTCAGTAGAAATCCTGCATACCAGAAGGCATTGGGGTCCTGTCTTTAGCTTCCTTAAACAAAATAATTATCAGTCAATAATTTTATATCCAGTGAAACTAAGCTTCATAAATGAAGAGGAGATACATTTTTTTTCAGAAAAATGCTGAAAGAATTCACCACTACCAAGCCAGCACTACAAGAACTGCTAAAAGGAGCTTTACAACTTGAAATAAATCCTCAAAATACATCAGAATAGAACCTCCTTAAAACATAAATTTCACAGGACTTATAAAACAATAAAACAATGAAGAAAAAAAATAAGGTGTTCAGGAAACAACTAGCATGATGAAGAGAATAGTACCTCTCATCTCAATATTAACGTTGAATGTAAATGGCCTAAATTCTGCACTAAAAAGATACAGAATGGCTGAATGAGTAAGAATTCACCAACCAAGTATCTACTGTCTTCAGGTGACTAATTGACCACATAAGGACTCACACAAACTTAAGGTAAAAGGGGAAAAAAAGATATTCCATGCAAATGGACACCAAAAGCAACCAGAAATAGTTATTCTTACATCAGACAAAACAGACTTTAAAGCAAAAACAGTTTAAAAAGACAAAGAGGGACATTGTATAATGATAAAAGGACTAGTCCAACAGGAAAAGATCACAGTCCTTAATATATATGCTACATATGCACCTAACACTGGAGCTCCCAAATTTATAAAACAATTACTACTAGACCTAAGAAATGAGATAGACAGCAACATAATAATGGGAAAGTGCAATACTCCAGTGACAGCACTTGACAGGTAGGTGATCAAGACAGAAAGTCAACAAAGAAATGTTGGATTTAAACTATACCCTAGAACAAATGGGCTTAACAGATATTTACAGAACATTCTACCCAACAACTGTAGAACATATGTTCTATTCATCACCACATGGAATGTTCTCCAAGATAAACCATACAAGTCTAAATAAATTGAGGAAAATCAAAATTATAAGTACTCTCTCAGGCCACTGTGGAATAAAATTGGAAATTAATTCCAAAAGGAACTCTCAAAACAATACAAATATGTGAAAATAAAATAGCCTGCTCCTGAATGATCATTGGGTTCACAATGAAATCTAGATAAAAACTAAAAAATTTTTTAAACTGAGTGATAATGGTGATACAACCTATCAAAAGCTCTGGGATACAGCAAAAGCGGTGCTAAGAGGAAAGTTTCTAGCATTAAGTGCCTACATCAAAAAGTCTGAAAGAGCACAAGTAGACAATCTAAGGTCATACCACAAGGAACTAGAGAAACAAGAACAAACCAAACCCAAACCCAGCAAAGAAAAGAAATAACAAAGGTCAGCACAGAACTAAATGAAATTGAAACAAACGGAAAACAATACAAAAGATAAATGAAACAAAAAGCTGGTTGTTTGAAAAGATAAAATGGATAGAGCATTAATGAGATTAACCAAGAAAATAAGAAAGAAGTTCCAAATAGGCTCAATTAGAAACAAAATGGGAGATATCACAACTGATACCATGGAAATACTAAAGATTATTTAGAGCTACTATGAACACATTTATACATACAAATGTGCAGCCCTCCTAGATTAAACAAGGAAGAAATGGAAACTCTGAACAGACCAATGACAAGCAGTGAGACTGAAATGGTAATAAAAAAATTGCCAACAAAGAAATGTCCAAGACCAGATGGATTCACAGCTAAATTCTATTAAAATCACCCTAATAGCAAAGCCAAGAAATGGCATAACAACAACAAAACACTAGAGATTAATATCTCTGATGAAAATGGATGCAAAAATCCTCAACAAAATACTAGCTAACAAAATCCAACAGCATATCAAAAAGATAATCCACCATGATCAAGTGAATTTCCTACCTGTAATACAGGGATGGTTCAACATATGCAAGTTAATAAATGTGATACACCACATAAACAGAAGTAAAAACAAAAATCATATGACCATCTCAAGAGATACAGAAAAGCATTTGACAAAATCCAGCATCACTTTATGATCAAAACCCTCAGCAAAATCAGCATAGAAGGGATATACCTTAAGGTAATAAAAGCTATCCATGACAAATCCACAGCCAACATTATGCGGAATGGGGAAAAGTTGAAAGCATTCTCCCTGGGTACTGGAACAAAACAAGGATGCCCACTTTCACCACTTCTATTTAACATAGTACTGGAAGTCCTAGCCAGAGCAGTGAGACAAGATAAAGAAATAAAGGGCATCGAATTAGTAAAGAGGAAGTCAAACTATCACTGTTCACTGATGATAGGATTGTATATCTAGAAAACCCTAAAGACTCATCCAAAAGCTCCTAGATCTGATAAATGAATTCAGTAAAGTTTCAGGATACAAAATAAATGTACACAAATCAGTAGCACTGATATACATCAAAAGCAATCAAGCTGAGAATCAAATCAATAATTCAATCCCTCTCACAATAGCTGCAAACATAATTAATTAAATTAAAACACTTAGAAATATACCTAACCAAGGAGATGAAAGACCTCTACAAGGAAAATTACAAAACACTGCTGACCGGGAGGCTGAGGCAGGTGGATGGTGAGGTCAGGAGCTAGAGACCGTCCTGGCTAACACGGTGAAACCCCGTCTCTACTAAAAATACAAAAAAATTAGCTGGGCATGGTGGCGGGCACCTGTAGTCCCAGCTACTCAGGAGGCCGAGGCAGGAGAATGGCGTGAACCTGGGAGGCGGAGCTTGCAGTGAGCCGAGATCATGCCACTGCACTCCAGTCTGGGTGACATAGCGAGACTCCATCTCAAAAACAAGACAAAACAAAACAAAATGAACAAACAAACAAAAATCACTGCTGAAACAAATTATAGACAACACAAACAAATGGAAACACCTATCCCATGCTCATGAATAGGTAGAATCAATATTGTGAAAATGACATTACTGCCAAAAGCAATGTACAAATTCAATGCAATTTCCTCCAAAATACCACCATCATTCTTCACAGAACTAGAAAAACAAGCCTAAAACTCATACAGAACCAAAAAAAGAGTCCACATAGCCAAAGCGAGACTAAGCAAAAAGAACAAATTCAGAGGCATCACATTACCTGACTTCAAAGTATAATATAAGACTATGGTCACCAAAACAGAATGGTACTGGTATAAAAATAGGCACATAGACCAATGGAAAAGAATAGAGAACCCAGAAATAAAGCCAAATATTCACAGCCAACTGATCTTTGACAAAGCAAACCAAAACATAAGTGGGAAAAGGACACCCTATTCAACAAATGGTGCTGGGATAATTGGCAAGCCACATGTAGAAAAATAAGACTGGATCCTCATCTCTCACAATTTTGTACCTGAGTAGCACAAAATTCTACTCAAGATGGATCAAAGACTTAAATCTAAGATCTGAAACCATAACAATTCTAGAAGGTAACATGAGATAAACTCTTCAAGACATTGGCTTAGACAAAGAGTTCGTGACCAAGAACCCAAAAGCAAATGTGACAAAAACAAAGATAAATAGATGGGACTTAATTAATCTAAAAAGCTTCTGCACAGCAAAAGAAATAATCAGCAGAGTAAACAGACAATCCACAGAGTGACAGAAAATCTTCGCACACTATGCATCCGACAAAGGACTAATGTCCGGAATCTACAAGGAACTCAAACGAATCAGCAAAAAGCCAAAAACAAAACAAAACAAAAACAAAAACACAATAAAACCTAAATAATCCCATCATCAAAAAGTGGGCTAAGGACACAAATAGACAATTCTCAAAAGAAGACATAAAAATGAACAAGAAAAAATGAAAAATGCTCAACATCACTAATTATCAGGGAAATGCAAATCAAAACTACAAAGCAATATCACTTTACTGCTGTAAGAATGGCCATAATCAAAAAATTAAAAAATAATAGATGTTGGCATGGATGTGGTGAAAAGGGAACACTTTTACACCCTTTGGTGTGAATGTAAACTAATACAACCAGTATGGAGCAACAGTGTGGAGATTCCTTAAAGAACTAAAAGTACCATTTGATCCAGCCAGCGTTCTCACTACTGGGTATCTACCCAGAGGAAAAGAAGTTATTATATGAAAAATATACTTGCACATGTATGTTTATAGTAGCACAATTCACAATTGCAAAAATATGGAACCAGCCCAAATGCCCATCAATCGAGTGGAGAAAGAAAATGTGATATATCTGTATACACACACATGATACTACTCAGTCATAAAAAGGAACAAAATAATGGCACTCGCAGCAACCTGGATGGAATCGCAGACCATTATTCTAAGTGAAGTAATTCAGGAATGGAAAATCAAGCATCATGTGTTCTCAATCCTAAGTGGAAGCTAGGCTATGAGGACACAAAGGCATAAGAATGATACAATGTACTTTGGAGACTCAAGGGAAAGGGCAGGAGGGGGAGAAGGAAAACACACATTGGCTAGAGTGCACCCTTCTCAGGTGATGGGTGCACCAAAATCTCAGAAACCACCACTAAAGAATTTACTCATGTAACCAAACACCACCTGTTCCCCAAAACCCTACTGAAAAAATTAAAAGTCAATACAAACAAAAACATCTGTTGCCTGTGCCAAAGATATTTCCAGAAGCATTGATGATGTAAGAGGAATAAAACACACCTTATAGGGTCCCCAGTCTCTCCCTTGCCTTCTACCTTTGTCCCTTCCTTCCTTCCTTCCTCTCTCCCTCCCTCTTTCTTTCTTTCTTTTCTTTCTTTCTTTTTCTTTCTTTCTTTCTTTCTTTCTTCTTTCTTTCTTTCTTTCTTTCTTTCTTTCTTTCTTTCTTTCTTTTCTTTCTTTCTTTCTTCTTTCTTTCTTTCTTCTTTCTCTCTCTCTCTCCTTCCTTCCTTCTTCCTTCCTTCCTTCCTTCTCCTTCCTTCCTTCCTTCCTTCCTTCCTTCTTCCTTCCTTCCCTCCCTCCCTCTCTCTCTTTCTCTCTCTCTTTCTCCTTCCTTCCTCTCTTCCTCCCTCCATCACTCCCTTTCTCCTTCCTTCCTTCCTTCCTTCCTTTCTTTTCTTTCTTTCTTTCTTTCTTTCTTTCTCTCTCTCTCCTTCCTTCCTTCTTCCTTCCTTCCTTCCTTCCTTCCTTCTTCCTTCCTTCCTTCCTTCCTTCCCTCGTCCCTCCCTCCCTCCCTCCCTCCCTTCCTCCTTCCTTCCTTCCTTCCTTCCTTCCTTCCTTCCTTTGGCTATCAGCCTCTTTACCTGTGAACTTTGAAGACCTTTTAGACCAAAATAAATCACTTATTTTAAAAGATTATTTTGATGGCTATTAAAAGGGACTGCAGTTTCTGGTTAAAGTGGATAAAAAATGCTGTCTAGGTCAAAATTACAAAGACACATACTGGACTCTCCCCTACCCTGTAAAATCCTAACCCTGTTTCTACTACCAGGAGTCACCTGGTCTCCAGTGTTCCTGAAGATGCATCAACTGAATAAAGTTTTTCATTTCTATTTGAATCCCTTACATTGTTTTCTTTCAACAGCTGAAAATATTCAAGCAGTAGGGGTGCTGAAAGTGAGTCTCATTTTCAAGTTGAGAGGATGGAGGTGAGTCTTATACTGCTTGCTCTCAGTCTATGACATATGCCTGGCAGTTAAGTGTTCAGATGTGGATGGAACAGTAGAAGTTTTTTCCTAACCCACTGGGCTAGAGGGACAAAAGTTACTTATTTTCTGCCCGGTGGGGTCCTGTTACTTAAGAAAAGGATGCAGAAACTTGCTAGTCTGTCTGTGGACAGCTGGGATGGGATGGGGATGGCAGTGTGGGCTGACATGAGGAAATGAATGCTTCTCCTGGACGAAGGCCCTGGTACCAGGACTAAGTCAGGAATCTGATCTGCATACTCATGGAGGAACTGGAGTTTGGCACTCTAGACTGTTGGAGCCCTTCAGAAGGCCTGTTATTAGGACTGTGACATCCTAGCAAGATCAGATTATAGCAAGCGTAACTCACTGCTCTGTCCTGGGGCATAGAATTAGAACTTCCTCACTTCCTCTTCTTGAGGTTAGGACAGCCCAGAGACTGTCAAAGGCGAGGCTAAGCATGTGGTGAAGGGAAGGTGGGCTCAGCAGGGAAGAAGAAAGAAGGCTGTGTAGGCTGGAACCCAGGCAGGAGCCTGCCCACACCCTGTATGAAGTGGTGGAGGAATGCTTTAGTTTATCCATTTTTATCTTGGTAGAGTCAGCATGGCTCATGCCAGAATGGAGGTCAGAATAACAGAATATCTGAATGTAAGAGAAATTTTACTTTGCTTATCTGTTGACTTTTGTCCTGGGAGGAATAATGGATGTTGGAGAAGTTGCAGATTGGGATATCCAGTTTATGGAAGTAAAGCAAAAAACAACACCTTTCTCCATCATCTGCAGTCCACTAAATAGCCCCAATACATATATACACACACATGTTTAATTAAACAGCCATTTAGTGAGCAGCAAGGGAAGCAGGGCTCTTGCAGGTGGGGTTAGATAGAAAGATGCCTGTCTTGAGATGGCATTGTTGCTTTGAAGCAGTTTTTAGTTCAAACAGGACATGCAAGCATGGCGACACATGAGACTGCTAGGTCGAGTAGATCAGGACCACAGGGAGCCCCACACTCTGCTTGATGAATGAAGATAATCAGTCTAAGGAACCCAAATGGTGCCTCAGGAACCGTGCCTGGTAAGGAAAGACAACAGAAGGGACCGGTGCTGGGAACTGAGGACTCACTGGGACTAGGAATGGGGGACCCCTATGCCTCCCACCATTCTCCTTATACAGCACATGTTCAGGCAGACCCCTCCCTTGTATCTCCCGTCCAGGTGTCTTCAGCCCACTCTCCCACATGCCTTTAGGCACAGCCCTGGGAGAGAAAGCCACACATAGGACAGCAAGGCCATCTGCTTCTGCAGCTCTTGTTAAACTTTACCTGTCAGGCTGAAGGGAAGTTGACATTTCCTTAAGATGATATTTCATCAGGTGAGGTGTTCCTCTATTTTTACCAAAGGGAGGAGAAACTTAGCTTTTCATGAAGAAGATCCCTTAAATACTAAAAAAAAAAACAAAAAAAACAAAAACACCCTTATTTGGTCAAGTTTTCCAATTTTACCTGGGAAATATAGCTTTTCAACTTTCTGGAAGTCAGTATGGAAAAACATTTATGTCTACACCTGTATATATATACATATATATATATGTTGTGTATACATATGTATGTGTGTGCACATATGTGTGATATATTTGACAATGAGATTCCTACTGATTAACCTAAATTATACCAAAATTGAATACCTACTATGTGTCAGATCCTATGTTGGAAATATATAAATGAATCAGACATTTCTTATTCCCCAGGGGCCTATAACCAAGTGGTATAGGAGGGCAGAGTGTTAGGTAACTAAATTATAATGGGGAAAAAAGAGAGAAGGAGGAGAGGGAAATTACAATAAGGGAATGTGTGGTATCTTAAGATTTCAATTCAGAAGTCTTTTAGAATACAGGTCAATGTCAGGCATTAGACTAGTGGTCAATGTCAGACATTTAAGAGTTCAGAAAATCTTACATTTAAAACTTCTGATTGATTTATCTGTGTCTATTTCTCTTATTGAATTAACTATTTTGCAGTCAAACTCCTCCCCCACCACCCCAAATTGTGATAATTCACTAAATATCAGACATTTCTAGTGGCTGATCAGGAAAATCCTGTAACAATCCAAATCCATGGTGATAGCTACATCTAAAAACTGTAGTTGGAACATTAAGGAAGTATTTTCTAGCTGTTGGGATTTTATCTCATTGAATTCTAGGACTAATATTTTATTTATTTTCTTATACATGTCAAACATAGAATTCCAAAATAAATTCATTATACCCTTTAAGAATATACATTGTGCAATGTATGTTTATTGCAGCACTATTCACAATAGCAAAGACTTGGAACCAACCCAAATACCCATCAATGATAGACTGGATAAAGAAAATATGGCACATACACACCATGGAATACTATGCAGCTATAAAAAAAGAATGAGATCATGTCTTTTGCAGGGACATGGATGAAGCTGGAAGCCATCATTCTCAGCAAACTAACACAGGAACAGAAAACCAAACACCACATGTTCTCACTCATAAGTGACAGTTGAACAATGAGAACACCCGGACACAGGGTGGGGAACAACACACACCAGGGCCTGTCAGGGGTTGGGGGTGAGGGGAGGGAGAGCATTAGGACAAATACCTAATGCATATGGGGCTTAAACCTAGATGATGGGTTGATAGGTGCAGTAAACCGCCATGGCATATGTATACCTATGTAACAAACCTGCACATTCTGCACATGTATCCTAGAACTTAAAGTAAAAAGCAAACAAACAAACAAAATATATATATACACATTGTGCATTACTTTCATGTTCAAAGAAAGCATATCACTCACATATCGATGTATGAAAAAGAAACATTAAATTCAGTGTGCTCTTTTTTTCTGAATTGTGGTATAATCCTATAAAACAAAATTCAGGGAGTTTTAAAAATGCACATAGTCTTTGCCTCTTCAAACATCCCCTTTTGGAAAAGGCATATTACTGTCTTGATGGAAGGAAGAGAGACATTATAGTTACTCTTAAATCTTCCTCTCTCATCCATAAGCATCAGTTCTAAATTGTCATGAAATTTAAATAATAGCTTGATAAATTTTTCCATCTAGGTTAAAGAAAAAGAATCATTTGGATACTTCTCTAAAGATTAAGCATTCCTTCAGAGTTCAATTTATCCACATTACCTTTTAAAGTTTATTCATTTCATTTGTTCATCCATTCATCCATGAAAACATTTATTGAGCACCTATATGTGTCAAGCACTCCTTTGAACTCAGAGATATGAGTTAACAAAAGACAAAAGAAAAATCTACCTTTTGAATGTTAGGTTCAATGCAGCATTTCAGAAAAAAATTTAAAAGTAAAATATGTAATATATTACCTGTTGCTAAATGCTGTAGAGAAGGATAAGATACAACACGGCCTGTGGTTGAGGTTTGCAGTTTAGCTGGAGCACTCAAGAAAGGCTTCACCGAGGTGACATTCGAAGGAAGCCCAGAAGGAACTGAGCGTGACCCCTGTGCAGATCCAGGAGATGAGCAGACAGGAAGCAGCAAGCCCAGGCCCAATTTTCTGAGCTATTTCAACCGGCCTGCACACCAGTCTCTCTCCTTCTGCTCTTCTCACCTCCACTAGACAATTAGCAACACAAGAATTAGAGTAATCCTATTCAGAATATTTCAGTCCAATGACTCTGATCAAAATCCAAAGTCACCAAGTGGCCTGCAAGTCCTCACATTGTCTTGACCTTTCGTGTTGAATGTATACACATGCTAAATTCTCCTTATTCATAGTAGTTATATTCTATAGTCATCTTGCCCCAAGACACTGAATAAGCCAATACTGAAAACATTGCTCCTACAAGAAATATGTACATCTATCTATCTATCCATCCATCCATCCATCCATCCCCATATCTCACATAAATTACAATCTTAAATCCTAAAAACACCTCATTCTGGATTTTCTTTATTTACAAAAGAGAAAATGACACTCAGAAGCAGTAAATGAGTTGCCTGAAGCCACTCCATTAGCAGGAGCCAGAGTTGAGATTCAAATCCCAGTCAACTGGTCCCAGAGCTAGAACTTCATGCACTGCCCTATGCTGTGCCTATGGCCTTCGTCCTTTCTGTGGGAGAGCTGGAACAGGGAGACAGAGGTTGTCTCATTCAGCCTCAGCTGGCTACTTGCACAGGGGCTACTCTATTGATTTGAGGGTTACAAATACATTTTAGCAAGCAGACAAATTCACAAATATGAATCTGTAGATAATAGTGAGGACTCAATGAATATAGACATATACGGTTATGCACCACATAACAGGCTTTTGTCAACGAATCACATATATGATGGTGTTCTCACAAAATTATAATGGAGCTGAATAATTCCTGTCACCTAGTGATGTCCTGACGATCCTGACCTCATGTAGGCCTAGGCTGATGTGCGTGTTTATGTCCTTATTTTTCACAAAAAAGTTTATAAATATTGTAAAAATCAAAAATTTCAAAACTAGAAAATCTTATAGAATAAGGATATAAAGAAAGAAAACGTTTTTGTACAGCTGTGCAATGCATTTGTGTTTTAAGCTGTTATTACAAAAGACTCAAAAAATAAATTTTATGAAGAAAATTAAAGTAAGCTAAAGTTGATTTACTATTGAAGAAAAAATAGTTTTTATAAATTTAGCATAGCCTAAGCATACAGTGTTTATAAAGTCTACAGTAGTGTACAGTAATGTCCTGGTCCTTCCCATTCACTCACCACTCACTTACTGACTCACCCAGAGCAACTTCTAGACCTGCAAGCTTCAATCACAGTAGGTGCCCCATACAATGTACTATTTCTTATCTTACATTGTGGGTTTCTTTTGTTTGTTTATTTTTGTTTTTTGAGATAGGGTTTTGATCTTGTCACCCAGGCTGGACTGCAATGGCACGATCTTGGCTCACTGCAAAACTGCAACCTCCCCCTCTTGGGTTCAAGTGATTCTCCTGCCTCAACCTCCCTAGTAGCTGGGATTACAGGCGCCCAACACCATGCCTGGCTAATTTTTGTATTTTTAGCAGAGACAGGGTTTCACCATGTTGGCCAGGTTGGTCTGGAACTCCTGATCTTAGGTGACCTGCCTGCCTCGGCCTCCCAAAGTGCTGGGATTACAGGCGTAAACCACTGCACCCAGCTTTACATTGTGTTTTTATAGTACCTTTTACATAAATACTTACTTACCACTCACTCACTGACTCACCCTAAGCAACTTCCAGTCCCGTAAGCTCCATTCATGAGAAGTGCTCTATACAAGCGTACCATTCTTATTTTTATGCTATATTTTTACTGTACCTTTTCTGTGCTTCAGTATGTTTAGATACACAAATACTTATCATTGCATTACAGTTGCCTACAGAATTCACTACAGTAGCATCTGTATAGGCCTAAGAGCAATAGGCCATACCTTATAGCCTAAGTGTGTAGGTAAGCTATACCATGTAGGTTTGTATAAGTACACTCTGATGTTCACACAACAAAATTCCCTTATCATGCATTTCTCAGAACATATCCCTATCATAAAGCAACATATCACTGTGTGGTGTGCATACATATATACACACACATATATATGTATGTATGTGTTTGTATACATTTAGACACATGTCTGTGTATGTGTGTGTGTATAGTTTTCCTATTTGGGTGCATCAAAGTCTACTGGGAGGTCAGTTGGAAAGGTATTGCCACTCTTTCCAAAGCCACTGCCTGCTCAGAGTTCAAAACCACCCTAGAGCACAAATGGCATTGTTCGCAGAGACTGTTGATAAAAGGGAAAAAGCAAGGCTTCAGATGGATCCTGCAGAGCTCTCCTTGAAAATAAAAAACATGCAATTGCATGACTTTCAATATATCCTTTTGCTTTTTCTTTTTATCTGGTTTATGAACTTAACTAATTACCCATTCAATAACCTCAATCACTCAATTTAAGAACAAAGCAGGGAAAATATATTGAGATCCTCTCTGTCAACAGCTTTCTTAGAAGCTGTTCGTGTAATGTCACATCTTCCATGTTTTCAAAAAATTTTTAAGTATGAAGAATAGAGATATATTTCCATTCAAATATGTGCCAAGAAAATATAGGATGATCAGTATATAAGAAAGCATTTGACCTGTCAAAAAAGGTGGGTATAAATAGCATCTGTAGAGAAGGCAGCATGCCAGAATAATTTGAATATGCCTGAGGATGCCAAAAATGAGTATTCCTTCCAGAATATTAAATTGTTACGAAATGTCCTACTCACGAGTTAGGTCTTTATTTTTGTCCAAAGCGAAGGACCAACATGATTAAAAATAATCATAGTTTACATTGATTGAGCTGTTTGGGCCTTTTCAAAGTTGTTTGCCTATATTAACTCACTTAATTTTCATATTAACTATTTGAGTAGGTACAATTATTATCTCCATTGCAGGAAACAGAGACACATAAAGGTTAGAAACACATATAGAAAGAAAAAGGAGAAATTAGGGAGCTACTCTCCATGAAAATGATCTGTAGGTATGTTTTTCTTTCATTTCCTCTGTCTCTTCAGGTCTCAATATATTTGGAAATTTATGAGTTATTTCTAGGCTTTATAGAATGTTTTTGTTTTCTACATATCAACACTTTCTCTTATCTATAATTTGTGAGTTCTATTATTCTCTGTTACCTTGTAAATCAAATGAGGTCAGGTGTGTTTCTATAAATAGATAAGGCCACTGAGATAACTGTATTAAACTGGGAGGCCCCCTGTCATGTGTCCCACAGAAAATCTTCCATGAAAGTGGCATGGGGCTGTCAGATGTCGGGGCTGTCAGATGTCAGGGTGTCAGTGTCAGGCTGGCATAGGGGAAAGAAGAAGCAGGCAGCCATCTGACTTTGGTGCTTTGAGGGCCACTGTCTATGAAACTGTCCCCAACCTAACTGGCCATACCTAAAATTTCACCTTGAAAGGTGTTTTCCTCTGGTGTTGAAGACTTTCTAATTTAAAAGGCCAATACTGCAGGGATGCAGCAGACAACCAGGACTTAACACAGCATTTGGCAGACTGGCTGCTGAAAAAAGATAAAGACCTGCTGTAAGAGATGTGTCTCCAAGCAGGGGAGAAGGAGGATCTAAGAGCTAGAAGGACACCGAAGATTAGACCCAGGTACCCAACAGCTGACTTGTATGTGAATGACAGAGAGGGTAAGAGAGAAAGAGTGTAATCTGGTTTTAATAAACCAGATTAACAGGCGATATTGACAATTAGCATCTTTTGTTAGGATTCAACGTCAAATCCTAGTTGAGTCTGGAAATTCACCATCAATGCTGCCTCCACTTCCCTGGGCCCTTTTATTGGCCAGGTGAAAGGTAAAGCTCTGAAGCTGAGGTTGGTGAAGACACATTAGGACTTTCAGCTGATGTAGCTAAACGGCAACTATCACAATCCTTCAACAGCTGTGACCTATCACTATTGATGCTTACTCAGGGAAATCATAGAGGCCAACAATCCCCAACACTTGGGAAGAAACGAGAACTAGCCTGGAAGAGACGCCACTGCAAGGCAAAGGGAAGGGAAGAAGCGTGCCTCTAGACTTGTTCATTGTGCCCTGCATACATACGGCTTTCTACCACCCCAGATAGTAACAAACAACTGTTTGAACTTTAATCCAACCCACTGTGTATCTTGATACCATAATCCACAACTCCATGTTAGAAGCCCAATCCACTTCAGGCACAAAGGAAGCTGAATTAACAATTGTGTTCTAGAAAAAATGAATTTTATGAAAACACTTTACATAAAAAATTGCCCTGCTGTGTTAGTGCTTCCCTATATCCAATGAGATCTATGGCACTGGCCTGGGAAGGAAAGAAAAAGCACATTTTAAATCTATGAATTTTCATTTGCATCACATCAAAACCCAGACCAACAAAAAGGTATTTCCACCATGTATTGTTATTTAATATATGGTTAAAAGTCACTTTGAGTACACTTCAAAGTAATAGATTACTTCTGAGTAGGTCTATTTATTTCTGCTTCCTTAATGTTCAATTCAGAGCACACACACAAAAAAAAGAAAAAACAGCTTAATTCCTTAAGTTTCTTCCAGTTTGCCACAGTGACCATCTCCAAGACAAAAATCGAGGTTGTCTGAAGATGATTTGCTCAAATGTTAAAATCTATCATCTTCCCTCTGCCATATAGAATACATCTAAACCATCTTCTGATAAAGAAGCTCTTTAAATATTTAGAATGATCTACTGTGTCCCATCTGAATCTTCACAGTACGGTGACAATTTTCCAGCCCTGTCTTGGGTCAGGCACCCAACATGGCTAAAATTGTCTTTTAATGGCTGAGAAGAAATTTATTCCCTAGGTTTAGATTTCGTTTGTTTGGAAACAACTTTCAAAGATGCAAGGCCATTTGCTTCCCGATTAAAATTTCAAAGCTTTGCATATATACTATTTAAATAGAGAAAGAATTGTTTTAGAAATTGTGTGTTCTTTGTTTAATTGACTGTTTGGTACCCTGCAGTCTATGCCTGCAGGCAGTGAGATGAATTCAGAAGGCTAAACATTTAAACATTCTGTACTTTGGAATGACTGTAGTATGGAGTAAGAGAGTAATACAGGCTCTTAAACTAGGGCTGTGGCAAACCCTGATATTGGTGAGTTTTCTTAGATTGAACTCACAGGGAAGAGCTGTTTTCACTGTACAAGTGTAAGATGGGGTGTCCCCCTATTCCTCCCATTATCCTTATAGGAGTGGCATGGCAAACTGTTGTGGTTTCCCGATGGGGATATCCCTGAGGTTCCTTACTTGGGGCACCCTAAGTACTGTGCTTAAAATTTGATGGGAAACTAACTGGTGTTCCATACCCCTATCCCCCATTTCAACTAGAGCAGCCATGCTTCATCTATTTCACATAACAGTTTCAAAATTAGGTGTTTTAAAAAAACAAAAAAGCAAAAAACAAACAAAACCAGGATTCTTCTATTTTCCCTCCCTCACTGTTTTTTTTTCCATAAAAGACCTAGTGTAGTAATTAAGGTAATTAATTTTGAAATAGGAAATAAATAGATTCAGATCTGGCTTTTCTGGTTACTCATTCTGACTTTAAGATCTTTGAACCATGGTTTTCTCATCTTTAAAAAGAGCTCATAATATTCATAAGGTGGTTTTGAGGATTAACTGTGATAATAACAACCCTTTCATCCTTTTAGGAAAGCTTTCTTCTCTTGGCTTCCTTGATACCACCAAATTCCACATCAGGGTTTGATGAGAAGAATAAACCACTACAACTGATAGAGAATAAGACCTTTATGATAAGGATTAGATCTCATTCAATTATGGGACCTGGTGAGGCAGTCTTTGTAAGGCTCTTTTTTCTGCCTCTTTTGTTGGGCCTGCTAGAAGAATAATGGAGGTGAGGTAGGAAGGAGCAAACAGAAATTATGGTACTGGGGTGGCGAGGGGAAAACTGAAACCCATGAGGACAAACTTGAGGCTGTGTCTGTGTCTTAGTGCCCCCAGCCTCAGTCACATGGGTGACCAACCTGCAGGATAGATTGGGTCCTTGCACCTGGTTCCTGCACACACATCTGGCCCAGGATTCAGCAACCTTGAGGGTGGCGATGCAGTGGGAGCTGGAGGTGCCCGTGGGCTTGGCCTTGCCCCATGCATGAAGGTGAGACAGCAGATCAGCAATGATTCCACACCAAGTGTCACTGTACTAACTGCTCTTTCACACTCTGAAACTTCCTTCTTTTTACCTACACCACCTTCATACATGATCTGACCATCCCTGTGGTTTTGGATGCCACCTATGTATTAACGACTCCCTGGTCCACCAGCACCTTCCTTGCCCTGAATTTTCTATATTATATGTTGATGGGCTGGAACTTGAAAGACACAGACATGAAGAGTAAGCCACTAGCACCCCACCCCTCACCACAAGCAGATGAGGCTAATGGATGATGGAAATCTCTCCCTATCAGCTGGGGTGAAGGCTCATAGTGTTTTCAGAGCACTCTAGACAGTTACTACTAACCAATCATAATTGACACATGAGCTGAATTATATTTGCTATCCCTAGAGAAATAGGTAGAACTCATTGAGATGGAACCTACTGGGGATAAATATTAATATCTAAGTAATCAAGCAGAAAGACAGAGAAAATGAAGATGTGGCTTAGCAGAAATGTGTGTGGAAAAGCCTTAAGGGAATTGATTGATAGCAGGTGCAATATGAATATCGATTCATGTCTCAAGGCTCACACACACATACACACACACACACACACACTTATACTGAAAGCTTTAAAGGTATTGATAGAAGTAATAGTGCATAAGATCTGTGACTGTCCTTCTCTACTTTGCACTGATGAGACCAGGGTAGGGACTTGGCCTTCAGTTTGAGAGTTGTAGTTGAAGAAAATTATCAACAAACAGGACATGCCATCTAAAATGGCATGGAGGTGATGCAGGAAGCTTGAATGCATATTCCAATAAAAAAACTGTAAAAGAACCACTTGACTTTCAGCCTGGTAAACAAAACCTTAGGGGAGATAAGTCTCAAGTATTTGATGTATTTAAAGAGATGATAATACACTTATGCTAGGGACCCACACAATGCAGAATTTAGGCCAGTGGATAGAATTCAGCTGTATTTAAGAAAGTATTTAGGCCAGATATGGTGACTCACATCTGTAATCCCAGCACTTTGGGAGGCTAAGGTGGAAGGATTGCTTGAGTGCAGGAGTTTGAGACCTGCCTGGACAACATGGCAAGACTCTGTTTCAACAAAAATAAAAAATAAAAAAAATTAGCAATATGTGGTGATGCATGCCTGTGGTCCCAGCAGAATACTAAGGAGGCCGAGGCAGGAGGAATGCTTGAGCCCTGGAGTTCAAGGCTGCAGTGAACTACAATCATGCCACTGTATTCTAGCTTGGGTGCAGAGCAAATCCTCATCTAAAAAGGAAGGAAGGAAGGAAGGAAGGAAGGAGAAGGGGAAGGGAGAGAGAGGAGGAAAGGAAAGAAAGAAGAAAAGAAGGTAAGGAAAGAAATAAAAAAGAAAGGAGAGACAAGAAAGAAAGAAAGAAAGAGAGAGAGAGAGAAAGAAAGAAAAGAAAGGAAGGAAGGAGAGGGGAAGGGAAGGGAAGGGGAAAGGAAAAGAGAAAGGGAAAGGAAGAAGGAAGAAGAAAGGCCTCTAAGTGTAAGATGTTTCATGTCACCAATGGTATTAGGGCAGGTACAAAAATCAATTCTGCTTGTCAATGATTTAACAAATTCCTACAAACCCTATGGAGTTTGGAGGGACCAATTGTTTCTTCAAACCTTGAAGCTTTAAAAATATATAGATTTCTAGGTTCCAATCCACATTTACTGAATCATAATCATCTAGGATAAGGCTGGAATTCGTGTTTTTAACAACTCCTACATGATTCTGACTTGTCAAGTGGGCAGATATGAGAATACTAGACCAGATGATATTGAAAGAGCTTTTCATACTTCCTTGATTCTATTTCTAGTCCCTGTCATAGGAGGCAATATTCATAGTGGGAGGAGTATAGACTCTTGAGCCAGAATGTGTGGGTTCAAAACCCGACTCTGTCTCCCACTAGCTAGATGGTTTTGAGCAAGTTTCCATACTTCAGTTTCTTCATCTGTTAAATCAGTATAACAATAGTACCAATGCCTAGAGTGTTGCAAAGAGTAAATGAGTAAATGGGAAAATGGGTAAAGTAAGCACATCAGTGCTTATATATGGCATATATCAGTATTAGCTATTTTCTTTCTGCCCAAAGATGACAAATCCATGTACAAGACAGTTTGATTAATGGATGTATCAGAAGTGGAAGAGAAGGAAATTACTCAAAAACAAAGACCTTATTGTTTCTACCTTTATAATATTAATCGTCTTTCAAAATAGTTCTCGCTTTAGTGAAGATTATAATGCAGAACATATGTAAATATTTCTTTGAGTGTTGTGAGGTTATCAAAGCATCAGTATGAATATAAAGATTACTTTCCAGTAATGGAAAACAATAAAAATTGTAGGGAGTTAATGAAGACAGAAACTGACTAACCTGAAGCTTCCAGTTGGCAGAGGTTTGTGTGTCAAACTACATCCATCTAACATTTAAAAAATAAAAATAAAGTGTGATGTGCAGATCTTGAGTATACAATATGACAGATTTTGGTAAATGAATATACTCTGTAACTACCATCCCAAATCAAGATATAGAACATTTTAATTACTCTAAAAAATTCCCTTTTATCTGATTCCAGTCAATTTCTACCACTTTTTAGGCAACATGATTCTGAAATCTATTAATACAGAAGAGCTTTGCTGTTCTTGAGCTTTCTATGAATGGCATCATACAGTATGTGCTTTTTTGTGTCTGACTTCTATATCTACACATTATGTTTCTGAGATTTGGTTATGTTGTTCCATTAATCAATAGATTTTTTTAAAAATTTCCAAGTGTTATTTCATTGCATGAATACACCATATCTCGTTCATCAATTCTTGTGTTGATGGGCATTGGGGTTGTTTTGAGGTTTTGGCTATTGTGAATAAAGTTGCTAGAAACATTCTTGTAAAAATCTTTTTTTAATACTAAGCATTTGCTCCTTTTAGGTAAGTATCTAGGAGTAGAATTTCTACTGCTAGACATTTCTTGTCATAAGGTAGATATATGTTTAACTTTATTAAGTACTATCAATCTGTTTTCGGAATTATTTGTCCCATTCCGCAATCCCCTCAGGAATGTGCCAAATTTTAGTTGTTCCATACGGTCACTTACATTTGATATTGTTTTAATTTGATGTTAGCATTCATAGTGGGTATGCAATAGTATTTAATTCTTCTTTTAATTTGCATTTCCCTGATGACAAATGATGTTGAGCACCTTTTCATATGCTTATTGGTCATTTTTATGTCTTCTTTTATGACATACCTAATAAATTATTTTGCCCTTTAAAAAATTAGATTGTCTTTTTATTATTGAGTTGTAGGAGTTAATTATATATTCTGGATACAAGTCCTGTATCAGATACACGTATTATAAATATTTTTCCCCAGGCACTGTCTTATCTTTTTGTTTTCCTAAGGATGTCTTTTATAGGCAGAAGCTTTTGCTCTTTATAAAATCTAATTTATCACTTTGTAATGGTGAATACATTTTGTTTCCTAAGAAATCTGTGCCTGTTGTAATTTCATGAAGATATTATTTTATGTTTTTCTAGAGGATATTTCCTGTTTCTATGTTTTTATAGTTTTGGTTTTCACATTTAAATCTATAATCAATGTTATTATTGATGCATGTTGCAAGGTGTTCTTAAGCTTTGTTATTGGCTAAGTTGTATTTAAAACTATTAGGTTCTCCTGATTAATTTCTTCCTTTAACATTATAAAATGTTTTCTTAATCTCTGGTAAAAGGTCTTGTCGTGGTATCTATTTTGTCTGATATTAATATAGACACTTCTACTTTCTTAAACTTATTTTCATAGGATGTCTTTTTCTGTCCTTTTACTTTCAACCTGTAAGTGTTCAAAGTGCATCCTTTGAATTCAGTGTATATTTGATCTTACTTTTTATCTAGTCTGATAGTTTTGACCTTTTGACTATTTAATTCATTTATATGTAATGTAATTATTAATATGGTTGACTTTAGCTCTATAATTTTGCTATTTGTTTTCTATTTGTTTCTTCCATTTTCTGTTTTGCTATTCCTTCTTTTCTGCCTTATTTTGGCTTAATCAAATACTTTTTATTAATCTATTTTATTTTCTCTGTATTTTTTAGCTTGCTTTCTTTGTATTTGTTTATTTGTTGTTCTAAGAGATTACAGTATATAGCCTTAAATTATCACTGCTCCATTTCATATAAAATATAATAGTCTTTCAACAATATTGTTCTACTCTGACCCATTCTTGAGCTACTGTTGTCATATATTTTACATGACCATACATTATAAACAGCATAATACACAATACAGTGTTTTAATTTTTGCTTAAATTGTTTGCTTCCTTCAGATAAATCAAGAGAAATTTTAAAAGGTAGATACCCACATATGAATAATTTCTGAGATTTTTCTCTTTTTTTCCCCATAGATCTGAGTCTAAGTCTGGTATCAATTCCCCTTTACCAGAAGACCTCTATATGGCATTTCTGTAGTACTGGTTTGCTGGTTAACTATTCATTTCATTTTTTGTTCATTGAGAATATTCTTGGCCTACCTTCAATTTTGAAGAATATTTTTGCTGGAAATATAATTCTAAGTAGACAGGTGTTTTCTGTTTCTTTTTTTTTCTTTTAAATCACCTTGGTTCCTTGAGCAGTTCAGGCCCATTTCCACTCTGGGCCTCTATGCTTGCTATTTGCTGCCCCTGGACAGCTCTTTATCCTCCTCTTCCCATCTCAGGCTAATCAACATTATCTGGTTCCATTTCACACTTCTCCGAGAACTCTGTTGACCATGCTATCCAAAATCACTCTTCTTCCCACTTACTTTCTCCTTCATTATCCTGCTTACATCCTGTGCAACACTTTAACAATCTTTAATTATAAATTGTAAACAAATTAAAAAATTTTTTGTTTCTTGTCTTTTCCCCTGATTAGCTCCATAAAAAAATGTACCTTGTCTTCTTCTCTCCTATATTTATAGCATTCAGCAAAATGTCTCACACCACAATAAAGGCTCAATGATATTTCTCTAATATAGAATGGGTACAATTGAAGTCATAGGGACTTCTAGCTTTGCTAGACTTGAAAAGACATATTGAGTAGTCACATGCTGCTAAAGTCTCCAGGACCATATGTTTTACAAACATTGTGCTAGGAAATATAAATACAAAAGTGATGCATCATCAAGGAGCTTTTCCAGATCCTCTGAGTTAGAAACAATCTCCTCTCATCCTCTAACGCCTATAACATTTCACTTCATCCTCATTGTGATATTTTTAATGGTCTACCTTGGATTGTTGCTACTTCTATATCTGTTTTCTGTCTCCAACTGGATTGTCTGACAGGTCCTTGCAGGTAGGAACTATATTTTTCTAACACATATTAGGCAAACCTGCAGAAATAGCCTTTAGGTCTGCAGAAATTTTAGGATACTCTTAATATGGTGGTGTGCTGAAAATGAATTGAATAAGGAAGTTAGCATTTTTTTGGTTTAATAAGATGTTCTACTTCTCTAAGGAAAAGAAGGCTCATATAATTCCAAAGTAATTAGAATTTCAACTGTGCATTAATAAAGCACAGTTCCCACCAAGGACACTGTGTCATGTGTGGGGGAGGACTCCTCTGCCCCTTCTCTGTCTTTGTTCTTGTTTATATGCGCTGTCTTTCCAATTTATAATCCCTGTAGTTTGCATGGCAATAAAGTGCCAAATAATTCCTGCCCACGCCTCTGGCTGCAGAGCATGAGAACTGTTATGGAAAGCGACAGATCAGAATATTTTTTAGATTTGTTGGAGTTCTTAAAAATGCCCATTTTTAAACATAAATATTTATGCCTATTGTAAGTTGAACCTCTATTTGTTATGGTGAGACCTTTGATTAGCCTGTGGCCTGAAGAGGACCCATATAAAATAGTAGTTCGCATTTATTATGACAAGATTAATGGAGAGCTCTGGAAGGAATAAACCCTGAAGCTGGTGTTAGTATTCTGATTCTGTGCATAGAAGAGGGGAATGGGTCAGCCCTGGATAAGCATTTAAAAACTCACACACTGGTAGTGATAACATACAGCCTCTGGGTTTGGGGACCATAGTAATCTTACTGAATCATGAATACCTGTGAAATGGAAAGGCAGTATAGCTATAGCACTTTTTTTATGGAATAGCTTTTTTTTAAGGTCTAGTATTGTTCTGACAAATTTAAGTTCCCAAAAGCAATATGATTTTTATGGGAGAATTATTTGTAGAGTGCAGGTGTATGGTGAGACTGGGGGTTACGATATGAAACTTCGTGTACATTTCCAAGCCCCAAACCAGAGCTTAGAGTATCAGAATCTCCAGAAGTTGTGCCTGGGGATCTGGATTTTATCATGATCTCTGGAGGATGCATCCATCCTCTGAAGTTTGAGAGTCACTATTTGAGAAAATAGGTTTCAACATTTGTCTGTTTTATCTCTGAACTGGCAGTTTGTACCTGAAAAGTTGTCAGTCTCTTAGGTTGCTTCCTAAGAAGATCCTAGATACTTGTGGTTTCACTGTTCTTTCCTCATAATTAAATGGACTCTTAATTGAACAATTAGGTAAGTCAGTACCTGATTATGTGATTGAAACAAAAAAAAAAAACAAAGCTAGTTCTCATGCCAACCCACCCAGCTGACTACATACATTTCAAATAGGTCTCTCTGAAATGCTCACTGGGCCATAGGAATGTGAACATCTCCAGGAAACTCTACTCTTTGTTCAGATTGTAGACGTGGGCAGTTCTAAGGACAGTGACATTCAGTGAGCAGGACTCATTGGATTTGATGCAATCGGAAAGGAACTTTAGGCCTGGCACGGCAGCTCACGCCTGTAATCCCAGCACTTTGGGAGCCCAAGGCAGGTGGATCACTTGAGATCAGGCGTTCGAGACCAGCCTGGCCAACATGGTGAAACTCCATCTCTACTAAAAATATGAAATTAGCCGGACGCGGTGGCACTTGCCTGTAACCCCAGCTTCTTGGAGAGGCTGAGGCAAGAGAATTGCTTGAACTCGGGAGGTGGAGATTGTAGTGAGCTGAGATCGTGTCGCTGCGGTCCAGCCTGGGTGACAGAGCTAGACTCCATGTCAAAACAAACAAACAAACAAACAAACAAACCTTTATTTCTGTCCTCCATTTGCTCATCCAAATAGTCTCTGTGGGGTTATTTTTTCCAAACTTTTAGATAGAAACTAGGGCAAGTTTCATGAATTTTCACTTATTTTTAAGTAGTAAAGAGTCCTTTGCTTACTTTTAAATACATAAATTCTGTATTTCCTTAATTAATATATCCATGGTAGAGCAGTAATTTTTAAATATTTCCAAAATGTATTAAAAGTTAGTTGTACCCACTTCCAGCTCAGTCCTGCTTGGGGCTGTCTACTTAACACAGGAAAAGAGAGTGCGGGAGGCTTCTCCCTTTGTTCTGCCTGGAGCTTTTTCTTTTCTTCTTTTACCTCAGTATGTCGCCCTGGTTCCTCCAGGGCTGATGGATGCAGGTGGAAGTCTAGCAAGGGAAATGGAAGTTTACTTGGTAGATCCTGTGCAAAGCTAGCATGGATACTGCTTGACTGGGCAGGAAGTACGAGTCGATTCTCCTCAGGATGCTTTTGTGAAAGGAAAATAAACTCAGGACCCCAAAATCACTAAAGCCAAGGGAAATGTCAAGCTGGGAAACCTGCCTCCCATTTTCTTCCTACATATGATACCTACAAATTTCAAAAGCTACATACCTCCCTCACAATTTTCCCATGAGGAAATTCCTTGTGGACAAAGGGCAGACAGAATTCAAAGTCATCCATCTGAGGCTCACCTGAGACAAATGCATGTGATTGTTTCCTCTACCCTATTGTTGATGTAAAATGCACATTCACTGAGCCAGACTAAATTCTGTATTTAGTGGGAGGCTGATTAAGGACTCAAAAGAATGCAACCTTTTGTCTATTTTCTACTCATGACCTGGAAGCCCCCGCCTCGAGTTGTCCCACCTTACCTAACCAAACAAGGTACCTCTTACACATATTGATTGATGTCTCGTGGCCCCCTAAAATGTACAGGAGCAAGCTGTACCCTGACCACTTTGGGCACATGTCCTCAGGACCTCCTGAGCCTGTGTCAGAGATGTGTCCTTAACCTTGGGAAAATAAATTATCTAAATTGAAATTGATTGAGACCTGTCTCAGATACCTTTTGGTTTACAATTTCATGGCGTTTTTCAGGGACTCGTCATTACTTAATGCGGGCTAAGTAGCTCCTCTGGGATCACTTTAAGCACCTAGATAACCAGGTGAACACTTCCAGCACCTTTCTGCTGAAGTCTCATTGTCCTCAAATTCAGGCAGCCCTTTCGGGTAGTATCTAAGAAGTCATTAAATCAGCTTCTTTCATACAGGGTACACATAGTCTGTGGGAAGCGTTCACGTATCCTTTCTTCTGACAAGCTTTGAGAACACAGGTCATGCCCAACTCTATCACCTTTTATACTTTGCCACCAGAGAAGATAACAAACCACAGTCTCTAGCCCTTTGGGTCTTGCAGGTGATGTCAGAGTTCAACCTACCACGTCCCAAGTAACAAGAAGATACTCCTCAAGCCCTCTAGGTAATTCTGCGCAATCCCTTCTCCACAGGCTTACGGTGAGGGAGAACTCCATGGTCCCACATGGAACTCACGGTACAATATAAGTCTCTCTTAAGAAAGTCTCTACCCATTTCTTTCTTTCTTCTTCAGTCTCTTCTTTATACTGGTGGTGAGTGGTCAGCACAGGTTCGTGACTACTTCCCCTGGATGTTCTGCACTGATGCTCTCTGACCTCATTTTGGTAATGTGGATATAGTTATCATCTGTGTCTAGGACTTCCCAGTAGGGCTTCAACTGGGACACTCAAACAGAAAGTGTTTCCATTTTAACATCTCTTCAAAATAGTAAAATTAGCGAGCCCATGTTGATCTCTTGTTATGTGCTGGGCGCTCTCACATACACGCCACGTCTCACTCAGCCCTCCCCACAATGCTATAAGAAAACAGAAGTCCAGAGGGGTCAAATAATTTGCATAAAGTTATCCAGGTGGCAAGTTGCAAAGCTGTCCCAGCACAGTGCATTATTTTCTTTTCAGGAAAAGAGGAATAACTTTGTCTCTTAGAAATTAAATACTATGCATTGATAAAAACAAATGCTACAGCTTTCAGTCCTGGCATTTACAATGCTAGAACAGAATTTTGTACTCATTTGCTAAACATTGTTTTTTATATATATCTCTTTTGTTTTGAGACAGGGTTTCACTCTGTCATCTAGGCTGTCATCCAGGCAGGCAGTAGCACTATCATAGCTCACTGTAATCTTGAACTGGGCTCTCAGCCTCCTGAGTAGCTAGGACTACAGGTATGTGCCATCATGCCTAACTTTTTAAAATTTTTTGAGACCAGATATTGCTATGTGGCCCAGGTTGGTCTTGAACTCCTGACTTCAAGCTATCCTCCTGCCTCGGCCTCCCAAATCATTAGGATTACCGGCCATTTTCATATCTTTTTCACCTAGTTCTTACAACACCTAGTGATGTGATCAGCCTTGTCTTCGTCTTGTAGGTGAAGAAACAGGCTAGAAAGAAGCTTCGTAACTTCCTCCAGATCACAAAACTAGAAATGACTGGAGTCAGAATTAAAATCCAAAGTTTCAGATCATGACTGACTTTACTTTTCTCTCTATTCTGAAGGGACATACTAGCTGAAGGAATATGTTTCATTATAAGTCTCAACTCTGTGGCAAACGTTTAAAGCTATTTGGTTAAAGCTGCTTTCTAACATAAATTGGCTCTAGATTAGTCAAGATTTTTACTAAACTTCTGAAAGCAAAGAGCATCTTATCCATATTGGAATCTCTAGTACCTGGCCCAAAGTTGATACTGTATTAGTGAATTCATTAAATGAATGAAAAAGTGAATGAATAGATTGTCTTCTAAATTCTGGTGGAAAGTAAGACTTCACATGAATCAGATGGATGTATTATTTTCCTCCTGGCATTTACATTTTATAAAATAATCCTAGAAGAAACACCTAAATGAATGATGCCTAAAGTAAAATTTTTAATACTGTCATTGGAGTAGAATGGAAAGGAATTAGGATAGACTTTTTCTCTGGAGTCTCAATTTTCACTGCAGAGATGAGAGCTATTATGTCTATATGCTCTAGAGAAAAATAGAATACATTTTTGTTTGAGTATAAAATGTCCAGAAACACCTTAACTCAATTCAAAGAAGGACACTATAATAATTTAAGCCATCCAGAAATGAAATAAGCTGCTTCTAACATATTCATAATTACTTCTCTGCTAAGAGACCTGTTGGCTGTGTTCTGCAAGGAAGGATTGAAGTGTTGGTGGGACAGACCAGGCTCTCAGATACTCTGTCCCTGAACTTCTGGAGATGCTAGGATTCATTCAGATGGTTGACGACTGGATGCAGCTAACCAGGTCTGTCTGTTGTCCACAGGTCTGAGGCGCAATTACAGATGTACCATCTGCAGTGTCTCCCTAAACTCAATAGAACAGTATCATGCCCATCTGAAAGGATCTAAACACCAGACCAAGTAGGTACTTTTGTGCTTTCACTCTTCAGTTTCTTCGATGTAATTTTTAGTAAGATGACTAAAGGCTCAACATTTCATTTATTTCTAAATAAGTAGAGTGGAAATTATATCTCTTTTGCTTCAAAGTTCGCATGATATTTATGCTTACTTGAAGAATGGCTTCTTCCCTTTATTTGGCATGAGCAATAAGAATCTTCTCCTTTTTTCATTTTTTCAAGGACAGTTTAGCATACTTTTATGAGATTAGGGCATATTAAAATCTATGCTAAGTGTTTTAAAATCAATAATATTCTTCTTATTTGTAGGATGTACCAAACTTTGGTGACAAATTCTATGAATGTCTTCTACCACTTTCCCTTTCTGGATGAATATTGTTGATTATTATAGAAACATAACAAATCCCCCAGGATATTAAGTCATTTATATACATAACTATTTCCAGGTGAATGGAAACTTATTCCATTTTTCAAAGATTCTCATAATTTTCAGCTAAGAAAGGCTCACCAGGCACCATTTCACCTCTATTTATACTATGCAGCTCTTTAAAAACCACTGTACATTTTTAAACCAGCTGCTACGACTGTTAATAAAACGCTAATAAAATATGAAAAAAGCTAAGAATGTCTCAAAAAGATATAATTTTCCTGAGCATAATCGTTTTCATTTCTCTAATATTCATTAGGAGGATCATTTAACAGATTGGACTGTGTCAACACCTCATGAATTAGGAATGTTGATTTAACAAACATTTATCGAGAGCCCACTATGTGTCATACTCCAAGCTGTGCACTAGGGAAGAAAAGACGAATAGGCTGGGCACAGTGGCTCACACCTGTAACGCCAGCATTTTGGGAGGCCAAGGTGGGCAGATCACAAGGTCAGGAGATAGAGACCATCCTGGCCAACACGGTGAAACCCCATATCTACTAAAAATACAAAAATGAGCCGGGCGTGGTGACATGTGCCTGTAGTCTCAGCTACGCAGGAGGCTGAGGCAGGAGAGTCTCTTGAACCCAGGAGGCGGAGATTGCAGTGAACCAAGATCAGGCCACTGCACTCCAGCACTCCAGCCTGGGCAACAGAGCAAGACTTCGTATCAAAAAAAAAAAAAAAAAAAAAAAGAAGATGAATATATTGAGTCCTTCCTCTTCCCCCTGCCAGGCTGAGGAAACAGATGTGTAAACCCATAGATTGTTCTCTAAAGCCACGTGTGCACCCGGAGCTTTAAGCATGGGGCAGGGAGTAATCCAGGGCAAGCTTTAGAGGACACTAGTGCAGAGGCTGAGTGCATAAGGATGAGGTTATGGTCTGATTTTGCTCAACGCAGTATCCTTGTATCCTAGCACAGCACCAGATATATTTTAGGGTCTTTATACACTTGTTTGATTAAATGAATATGTGATTTCAAAAGATGAGTAACAATTTCCTAAGCAGGAAAATGAAATGGAGCATTACAAGGAAAGAAATTGTTTCACAAAGATATTGTAAAGACGTACATCACAGCACGTCTGGCTCAGGTGAGAAAATTTAAATCCAGAGTTAGTTACTGGCTCTCAGTTTTCTCAATATTCTGCCTTGTGAGTCAAAGCCAATTCCATGGCTTGCATTACTCTGGTCCACCCGGAGGACTCTTATCAGGATAATTCTTCAAAAAGAAGATTTTCCTTGATTTGTTATGGAATACTAGAGTTCTTGTATTGATTACCGGATACTGCTCATCCCCCCAAGCTGTTTTCATCATTTCTCTAAGTAACATTTTGCTACAGGCACCATATACATTTGAATTAACCTATATCTGATGTGCAGACAGACAACAAATACCTGCAACAAAAAAGATAACTTTTTGGGAGCATGTATTCATCGCTCAATACATAGAAAAAGATAAACAATGATGACTTTACATGTTATGAATTATGTAAATAACTAATACAGATAGCACTTCCAGATTCAGAAAAATGTCTCTCTTCTCTGTTCTGTACATATATAACTTCATGGGCTAGAATCTGTGCTAGGTATTTTCACATCTATTTTCTCATTTAATTCCCTTAACTACCCTTGAGATAAATATTAATATTATTGACCCGATGTCTTACATGAGAAAACTAATGCTCAGAGAGGTTAAGTGACTTGCCCCCTATCACCCTGACAGCAGATGGCAGGGCCAGCACTGATCACAGTGGTATCTGACTTATGTCTCTACTTACTCTATGTCATTCAATTACCATGAACTTAGGCTTGGAACGAGAGCCAATAGAGAGCAGCATGTGAATTTTGAAAAGAGGGTACCACTTCCTTGAAGTGATTTAAATAGGCAAGACTTCAGAATGGAACATCTCTTACAGTGCTGCCTTCTTTCCTATCAATAAGATGTTATTCATTCCTAACTCAAAAGCACAAAGCTGCTCTCTTTATGAAGTGTAAAATTAAAGAAAGGTGAAGAAAATAATTATACTGTCTTGTTTCATATGCCTGTTTTATCTGCCCTCAGACTTAATTTGCATATCATGTGCGGGCATGCTTGTGTGAGAGAGAGAGACTGAAAGAGAGAAAATAAATGATAAATGTTCAATTCTTTTGCATGTTTACAAAAATCAAATTGTTTTCTTACGAAGTTGTAGAAGTGTCTAATTTTTAAGGAAGTCTAATTTATCAGTCTTTTTTTATGCTTAAAGTTTTTGAGTGCTATTTAAGAATTCTGTGCTTATCCTGAGGTCGTTAAGATAATCTCCTATGATATTATGTTGTTTTTCCTTACAAATATAGGTCTTTGATATGCCTAGTGTTAATTTTATGCATAGTGTGAAGGAGAGATCAAGTTTCGTGATTTTTTTTATACAGATACCAATTAATCCAATACTATTTACTGAAAAGACCATCAGAGAGCTTTTTTGTAAATCAAGTGATTTACATATATGTGTACATGTGTGTCTGTCTGTATATTCTATCTCAGTGTTATATTTCTTTTTATGCTAATGTCCCATTACTTATTTCCTATAGTTTTATAGTGTCTTGATATCTGATAGAGTAAATCTTCTAATTGTATCTTCTTATTCAAGACTGTCTTCACTGTTCTTTCCTCTTTGTGTTTCCCTATAATTTTTAGAATCAGCTTGTCAACTTCCTCAAAAATTCCTTGAAAATACTAAGTTTTCTAATCCATAATCATGGTGTATACCAGCGTTTGTTTATATCTTCTTTAATTCTTTCAATAATGTTTTGTAGAGGTCTTAAACATCTTTATTTAGATTTAGTCCTAAGAATTTGTTATTTTGGGATACTATAATAAATTTTATTATTTAATAATTTCATTGTTAAAATTAATTGCTAAATTAAATAATAATTAAAATGTATTATTGTTTATAATTGGTACATAATTGTACATATTTATGGGACCTAGTGTGATATTTTGGTATGTATTTATAATTAGCAAATTCATCATCTCAAACATTTATCATTTCTTTATGTTGGGAACATTTACAATCCTCTCTTCTACCTATTTGAAAATATACAATACATTTTTGTAGAACATTAAAACTTGTTTCTTTTATATAGGTGGAGTTCCCATACATTTTTAGGCTTTTTTATTCTTTATTATTTTTCTATTTTGTCTGCCTGAGTTATTTCAAAAGGCCTGTCTTCAAGCTTAGAAATTATTTCTTCTACTTGAGCTAGTCTGTTTTTTTACATTCTTGATTGTACTTTTTATTTCATTCATTGAATTTGTCATTGCCAAGATTTTTTTGGTTATCTTTTCTGAGGTATCTAAATTTTTGTTGAATTTCTCATTCTGATCATGAATTGCTTTTCCAATTTCCTTGAATTGTCTATCTGTATTCTCTTGTATCTCACTGAGTTTCCTTAAGATTTTTATTTTGAATTCCTTTTCTGGCATTTTGTAATTTCCTTTTTTATGGTTCAATTACTGGGGAATTACTATTCTTCTTCAGAGGTGTCATGTTTCCTTCACTTTTCATGTTTTTTATGTCTCTACATTGATAACTGTGCATTCAGTAAAATAGTCACCTCTTCCAATTTTATGGAACAGCTTTCATAGAAAAAATTTTTTCCTGTAGATGGATCCCAGGGTCTCAGTAGAGTGTACTGACTTTGATTCCAGGTAAACACAGTAGTATAGTTTTTGTATAGTTTCTCCAACTGTAATTCATATTAGTGATGTTGTAAATGCCTCAGTGACCTCAGCTGTAGGAGTTTGTTGTGGCAGTGGTGTGGCTTTGCTGAAGGTGAGCTTACTGAACTGGTTCTCAGTCTGGGGACATGGCCATGCACTTGGTGGGTCAGCTTACTCTGGAATTGACTCTCTTGGGATGAGGCTTTTGAGCTGTTTCTCCAACCCGGGGTATAGGAGTTTGGTGGCTTGGGCTTCTCAGGGGTGTGTCTACTTGGGGTGAGTCTGCAATGCTGTTTCTCTGGCTGGGTGCGTGGCTTACAGTGACTCAGCAATTCAGAGACATGTCTGACAGGCTGTTTCTCCAGCCAATGGTGCTAGGGAAGATTACCTGGGGTCAGGTTTGCTGAGCTGTTTGGTTTGGACAGCCTGAGGTTGACTTCCCTGCTGTGCAAAATTAGAGTCGTGGCCATTTCTGAGCCTCAGCTTTGAGCAGCCAGGGTGGTCATGTTGCAGTCACTCAAGAGAGCTTGGTGAAACGACAGCAGAGTCCCAAGTCTAGAAAGGCACAGTGGCGATCAGCTCCCCAGAGCACGATTACTCCAGCAGTGACTTTGATTTCAAAACAATGCCATGCTGCAACAGCTTGGATGATGGGGTTATGGTCAGTACACAATGTGGGCTCCTACTTTGGATAATGTAGCCACATAAATTCTAAGCATCTCCTAAACTGGGCTCAGGACTTGTGAGGACTTTGGGGTTCCCCTGTAGTAAGAACTACAGGTGTCTGCAGTGATGATGTGGGCTGGTGAAGGCCCTTCTGCCTATCTTTTCTCCACATGGGAAAGTCCTTTTTGACTCTGAGCCAAACGTGATGGAGAAGACAGGGTAACAGAGGTGGGCGCCACATTTCCCTCTCTATGCTGCTATCCTGGGCTTTTGTACTCCACAAGGATTTTGCCCATTTTTTGCTGTACTTCAACACTCTCCTTCAGACACTCCAATCAAGTTTCAGTTGTTTATTTATTATTTTGTTTCTTTTTTGTGAGAGCAACAAATGCCAGGCACCACTAGTCAGCCATCTTGCTGATGTTTCCTTACTTATATTCTGTCTGCATATTCTACCCAGGAGAAACAGGTAGTTGAAAACCTTTAACTATAAATATGGATTTGCCTATGTATCCCTTTTTCTGTATATTTTTTGGCTTTATATACTCAAAGTATATTATTAGATACTTACAAATATAAATTTTAAAAATTTATTTCCATTCATTTGGCCCTTTGTATCAACTTTTATTCATCACGAAATGTTTTTCTTTTCCCTGGTATTATTTTTTTCATTAAAGTATACTCCTTCTGATAATAGTATACATCAACATCAACTACACTAACTCTTCAAAGCTTTTAAGTATTTCAAATATTTTTGCTTTAAATTTAATAATATCCAGATTTTATTTTGCTTTCAGATGGAAGGTTAGTGTGATAACAGTTACTCTACCATAGTTGAAAATGTGAGTCAGCCAAATGTATTTAACTATTGCAATCTGACCAATTAAATAAATGCAAGTATTCAGGTGCCAGTAATTATAGAGGTATCAGATTTATATTTTTAGTAATAATATCTAAAGAAGTGCTCATAAGAAAAAAGATTATTAAACTGTGTGGTGTAAAGAGCACTGAATTGTGAGTCAGGAGATTTTAATCCTCTTGCAACTTTGCCACTGAGTGACCTTGTACACTGACAAATCTTTTCTCAATCTTAAGTTCTCTCGTGGATTAGTGATTAGTGATGACAAGAACATGACAAATATGGGTCCACTTTCCATGCCCTTGCTTGCGATCCTGGCACTCTTTGCAGCTCATCCTAAATTTAGCTTTAAAATTGTTCTCAAAGCAGGTTTCCAGATAGTCTTTGCCATTTTTTTTTTTTTTTTTTTTTTTTTGAGACGGAGTCTCGCTCTGTCGCCAAGGCTGGAGTGCAGTGGCCGGATCTCAGCTCACTGCAAGCTCCGCCTCCCGGGTTCACGCCATTCTCCTGCCTCAGCCTCCCGAGTAGCTGGGACTACAGGCGCCCGCCTCGTCGCCCGAGTCTTTGCCATTTTATTGGAGCTAGTACTTGGTATGTATAGTGGGCTGAATAATGTCTTTCCAAAATTCAGGTTCCCCCCAGAGCCTCAGAATGTGACCTTAGATGTAAATATGGTCTTTGTAGATGTAATCAGTTAAGACTCTCCAGATGAAATCACCCTAAATCTACAGTGAGCCTTAAATCCAATGCCTGATGGCTTTAAAAGAGAAAGGAAAGGGAGATTTGGATACACAGAGAATAAGGCTAAATGCAGATGAAGGCAGAAATTGGAGTTATGTTTCCACAAACCAAGGAATCACCAGGAACTGGAAAAGTCGAGGAAGGATTCACTCCTAGAGCCTTTGGGGGGAGAGTGATGAAGCTGACACCTTGATTTCACACTTCTGGCCTCCAGGGGTTGTGATTAATTCTTCTCTTATGGAGAGAATGAATTTCTGCTGTAAACCACCCACATTGTGATACATTTTAGGCAGCCCTTTAGACACATTTTACTAAGCCGCTACTTACAATGCCTGCCCAGGTGATGATGATGATAGAGATGATGCCAACATGGATAACTGGAGTGTAACTTGTGGGCCTCTGGAGTACAGCAACAAATTTAATTGTTCTGAAAGTATTATCACATTTAAAATGTACAGCATTCTTGTAGTTGGCCAGATGTTCTTATCTCCAGGTTATAGATTAGAAAATTGAGTCTCAGAGAAGTTAAATGACTTTTCCAAGGCCCTAAAAGTAATTTTTAGCAGAGACAAGAGTCAGGTCATATGCCCTTATTACTGCTACTATTATGATAACTAATCAAACTGTAATTGTCAGATTGCTCTTTGCTGGTAGTAACACAGACATGGTCTTTTACTTTTTTGGGCAAAAGCTGTAAACAGCATAATGGCAGTCAAATTTCTCTCCATTGTTAAACAGCAAGAGAAATATTAACTATCTGATGAGATTAAAGGTTTAGAAATGCAAATGCTCCTGGCAATATATAAAGCAATTGCCTATTAGTAGATTTTTCAGGGTTTCCAAGGGATATAGTCTGTCAATTAGTACAAATGATTAAAATAAAATGTAAAGGCACTGTAAGTATGTACCATAGACCAATGAACAATTCCCCCTTAATATACTTAAATTTGAGCTTAGGGAACACTCCAGGCCTCAGGACATTATGTTACCTAGAAATAAAGGATATGAAAGTTGTCATTACTTACTTTGATACTTCGGTTGGTTGAAAATGAGACACAAGTGTCTAAGATAATAAATCAGACTGACCAAAAATTAGTACTAATTTCTAAATCTGCTTCTTCCTTTGAGAAGAGGCCTTAACATGTGATATCCACTGGTTTCTCTGAGGTTTTTTCCCAACTGGTATGAATCCTCATGACAAAGACCTCGTATTATTTATTTCCCATTATACTCAGTTATTTGGGAAGTACTTGAATGAATGTTCAGACTAATTTTCAGGGATGGAGTATCTTTGTTTTAAATATTTTGGAATTCACTTCCCACATTCAGCGCACTAGTGAGTTAGCTGAGGGTTGCACAGTACTAAATAAGACTCTTTTGCGAGATACGTGAACCACAAAGAACCTTCTATATTTAATAAAAAATAAAAGCAGCTTAAAAGCCCGAGAAGATGTTCTCTTTGAAAACAATCAAACAAACCATAAATCATGCATAGATCTCAAAAGCTAAACATATTAATATTCTTTGTAGAATTTTCAATGTAGTTTACTGATATTAACCAAGAACTCCAATAACCAAGAAACCTGAGACTTCAATATTGTGCTTTTCATGAGAAAGCATTTTTTTCTGACAAATACAAGATATATATCACCAGTAAAGTTTTGAGATAACAGGCCATAAGAAAATATTGAAAAGAGAGCTATCCGTTTCCAAAGAATGTAAAGTTATTTCTCTGCAGCTGATAATCATTTGTAAGCTGCTAGAAAAGCTCTGAATAAAGAGTGAAATCTGGAACCCAAGGCTAATTCTTTGCTTGCCCCATTTTATAATTCTGAACGTAAAAAACAGCTCTTCTCCCTGAAAGTGAGACTTGTGGTGCGTCATTAAGTCTTTCTAGCTAAGGGCTATCTGGGTAATCAGCATCACTGTGACAACGGCAGGGATGAGACTGTGTCACAGCCTTTGGGCCAAAGGGTGCTTTCTACCTAGCCCTGTCTTTAATTGGTAGAACATTGAAGTCCACTATTGTTAAGAGCCTTCCCTTCTACAAGGAAGGCCTCAGAAGAAACAGGCTCTAACTTCTCACATAGAAAAGGCAGTAGCTTTAAAAGAGAATTTCAGAGATGCCAAAAAAGACTGTATATATCTCTCTATATCTACAGCACTAATACACAGGCAATTTTAGCAGCTCTATTTTTCCTAAGTTGCACTTGCATCCTTTTGCTATACATGCCGTACCTAGGGATACATTATAATTACAGTACGTGACTAGATGAGGTGTTTTGCAGACTTGAAAAGAACTAAATGGGGAGCATGTTCATTCTTTCATATCACTTCTGGAATTACCGATGACACCTAATATTGTTTAGCTCATTCATTTCCTCCCTGCTTCCTTCTTGGGGGACCTATAATCATTATTTTGTCTTGCTTGAAATTTGCGTGAGTCATGATTGCCTCCAGAGTTGTTCCGAGCTGATGATTTAATGTCTCAGCTTTAATTGTGAACCCCATGGAAAACCTCTCATGCTCTTATGATGCTGTTTCAGATTTGTCCTCCAGTACCAATCTCCGGGGGTGAAAGGCGGTTACCCAATGTGGTTCTGAGAAGTTTATTTGCATCAAGAAAGAAAAAGAACTGGAAGGAGATGGGTGGAGCCATATAGACCTGGCCTGGGAAGCAGATGGCCAGAGTCCCAGGGTCAGCCCTGCCTCTCACATCCTGAGTGCCTTTAACAACTTCAAAAGCTTCTTCTTTTTTTTTTTTTTTTCTGTTGCTGTTCTTTGTTGTTTTTGAGACAGGGTTGCTCTCTGTTGCCCAGGCTAGAGTGCAGTGGTGGCATCTCAGCTCACTGCAACCTCCACCTCCTGTACTTAAATGATCCTCCCACGTCAGCCTCTGGAGTAACTGGGACTTCAGGCGCACATCACCATACCTGGCTTTTTGTATTTTTAGTAGAGACAGGGTTTTGCCATGTGGCCTGGGCTGGTCTCGAACTCCTGGTCTCAAGCGATCCTCCTGCCTCTATCTTCCACAGTGCTGAATTATAGGCATGAGCCACCGCACGTGGCCCCACAAGTTACTGTTAAATAAACCAATTGAGCTGCAGTTGAATACAACGCTATGCATAGATTTCAGTTATACAATTTGATGGGTTTTGACAGTCATCTACACCATGCAATCATCAGCCCAGTCAAGATGTAGAACATTTTCATAACCACCAAAGGTTCTCTTGGACTCCTTTTTGCCCAGTTTCCTACCCCCATCACAGCTAACCATTATCTGATTTCTATCACTGTAGCCTAGTCTTGTCTATTCTAGAACTTAATGGAATAATATGGCATGCTTTCTTTTTTGTCTGACTGCTTCTGCTCGACATAATGTTTTTGAGAGTTGTTGACATTATTATACATGTCGTTAGTTCTTTCTTTTCCTCTGTGGATTTGAACAAAACAAGTTCCCTCACTGAGTTTTAGTGTCATCATTTGAAATGTGAGGAGTTGGAATACGAGGTAGTCAAGGTTCCTATCAATTCCAACAATCTCTAATATTATGACCTTAAAGTTTAACTGAAGTTTCTTTAGTTTTTATATTTTCCAGCTGGCAAAAGGTTGTCTGTAAAATCTTTCTTCTCCAGCACTTACTTCTTTACTGCACGGTGGCCCAGAAGCTGACCCACCCTCCAGTTGGGTCCAGCTAGGTCTACTACAAAGAACAACCTTGTGGAGGCCTCTTTTTCCTGTCCTTACATTAAAGGCAAGGGGGGCTGTTCAGGTGGTTCTGACTTGGAGCAGAAGGGATAAAGTCGGTTTTACAGGGAGAAAGTGAAGAAAGGAACTTATTTTCACTTTATTTCCTACTATGAATACAGAGCACAAACTCTAATGACTTCTCAGGCAAACACAGTGATGGGTAAGAGGGAGCCCAGAAGATTCTAAAGGAGACCCTGGCTCCTCCTCTGAGCAGCCCAGGCTGCTGGGCTTATCCTCATTCTGGGTCTTCTGTAAGTTAGTGTAGTGCCTTCTCACACATTTCACCAAATTTCATAAGAAATTAAAATATGTCCATTTGTAAACTATAGCTGACATTGATTTTTACAAAAACTGTAGTAGAATTTTGAGTTTAGCCAACATTTCTCTGATCTCTTAGACGTTGTGGATTGTGGAATACCTGGCAATTGAGTTAAATAAATGAGAAATGTCACTTCATTTAATTAGATTTTGCTGGGGAAGTAGAGAGAGAAGATAAGCTGGGAATGAACATGCCCTCAACTGTGCTCCTGAATCAGTTTTCTATCACTTCTCTTTGGGGTAGAGGATAAGAGCCCATTTTGACTGGGATTTTCATTTTGCAGATGGAGCAGAGGTGTGAATTATTGGACAAATCAGCCCCCTCATCCCATATAATTTAGTCCCATAATCAAAATCCATTGAGCACCGACTACGTCTGGGACATTAAGACAGGCCCTAGGGGCAATGCAAAGTGATTATAGAGATGATTGTACCTTGTAACAAGTTAATAATCTAGTTGAGGGGATGCAACAAGTAATGATTAGAGTTAAAGTGAACATATGATATGGTGAGTACAAGAGGTGCAAAACATGGGTAGAATTCAGGAAAAGAAGTAATTACATCTTCCTGAGGCCATCAAGAAAGGTTATTGTGGAGTGGGTCCAGTAATGTGTATTGGGAATGAGACTGGCTGGGTTCAGTCCTGAACCTATCTACTAATTCTGTGACCTTGAACAGATACCTAAATACCTGATTATGGCTTAGTTTCCATATCTGTGAAATGTAATAGTTGTAAAAATACCTACCCAAACAGACTGTAGTGAGGACTGAGTTTTAAGAACAAAAACAACAACAGCAATTATAATAAGTACTAAATGGGCCCGGAGGAATGGGTAGATGAATGTTGAGGTGTAACCCTCAATGCTTCTATCCCCAAATTATGAAAATGTCCAGAATTTTTCCTTGTGTGGCTTGTCTCTTGCCCAAGGTTGGGGTTTCTGGATTCTCACAAAGTTCTGGCCTGCTCAGGCTTTAGAACCCCATGGATCTCAGTGAAGCTGTGGGATAGAAGTGATCCAGGAAAGGTCTTGAAAGATGATTCTCATTCTGAGTTTCTTGTGGTCTTCTGCCTCATTTTAAACAACAGTTTCAAACTTGATATTCAGTCCTGCACTCTCAGAAGAAACGTTTCCTGAATGCTCTCAATTATATGTGGCCATTACACCCTAATTTCTCACTCAGACTCCCCACTTCCTCCAGCTCTTTGATTACCAAGTTCATATTATCAGTCATGTACAATTAGCACATTATTCTCTGGAGACCATGGAGTATTAAGCTTGACAATAAATAAAATAAATGAAACTATTTTCCTGGCTGAATTTCCTAAAATCAGTCTCCCAGTGGTCTGTGAGATTCTCTGCATGGAGTTTCTTTACCATTTTGATTTTAGGAAGGTTGTTTTTCTTCCCATTTGCATTTTTCATTTTATTATTAAACATATATACACCGCCTACTCAGGAATCTTTATGCTACCACTGATAGTATATTCTGGCTAATCTCAACATTCAATGATTAAATCTGAGTGATGACATTTGTTAAATGCTATATTTTCCAGTGTTGGAAGAATTTTTTTCAAAAAACAAATGATGTCTATGCCTGACAGAGACAACTCTTTAAGTGTTAAACACTGTTATTTAGGTAATGATTTAGTGATAAACATTTTAAAGAGTTTTTTTCTTCTTCTTCTTTTTTTTTTTGAGACAGAGTCTCACTCTGTTGCCCAGGCAGGAGTGCAGTGGCATGATCTCGGCTCACTGCAACCTCCGCCTCCTGGATTCAAGTGATTCCCCTGCCTCAGCCTCTAGAGTAGCTAATTTTTGTGTTTTTAGTAGAAACGGGGTTTCACCATGTTGGTGAGGTTGGTCTTGAACTTCTGACCTCAGGTGATCTACCTGCTTCAGCCTCCCAGTGTGCTGGGATTACAGGTGTGAGCCACCATGCCCGGCTTTTCTTCTTTTTTGAGTTAATGTTATCTAGACTATTCTATATTGTGTTAAGAATAGCCAGATGTAACCAGAATCTACACCTCATTCAGAATATAAACATATATAAATACCAATAGTAATATGTATTACCTGCAATAGTCCTTAACAGCAAATAGGAACCATGTGCTTTTTCTTTAGCTTTTAGAGTAACAGAAAAATCTCAGTCCATTTCATGCTGAGTAGTCAAATACAAATCAAAAATCTATAAAGTTTGCTTTCAGAAATGTTGGTGATATTTCAAGCTCTAGGACACAATTAGTTCAAAGTTCTATCTACAGCCTCTGGTGCTATTGTACTCTCCAGAGATACATCTGTCTTTTCTCTTCCTTATATAAGCGCCCTTCCTTCTAAAGACACCCAACAGGATAACATGTGCACTCTACTCTTTTTGATTTCTAAAACCATCACCACTGAACTGATTTCTATTCTAACAAAAAGATCTTATAAATGCCTTAAATAGATGAGTTTCAGACCTCTGGTTTTATTTCCTGGGACATGGATAAAGTTCAAATAATACATTCTCTTTTCTGACATCTTTCCAGAGCTAAATGACCTAAGCTTACTAGATAACTCAGATGTCATGGGAAGATAGCCTCCTAAATTAGCATCTAGTTGTCCCTTAGTATCTGTATCGGAATGGACACTTTAAGTCTCTGTGTAGGTGGGTCTAACTGGGTGCGTTTAAGTTTCTCATTTTAAATCTAGCTTTTGGTCAGCGTAGTTCCTATTAAAGGCAACTGAGTAGGGGGGAGCTTCAGATTTTTCAGTATCCTCCATACCAGAAGGTTTGGAAGTCATACACGTTTCTATTTCTTAGTCTTGGAACCAGATGTCATCATTTCTGTATTCTACATCCTGTAAGTGTCCTGAAAGTAAAAGTGCACCTCCCATGAAAAGGAGAGATCAAGTCACAGTGTAATTTGAGAAAGTCATCCCAGCCTGGAAATTGAATGACCACCCTCTGCTGCACCCCTTCTAAAGGTAATAGGAAGGAGGTCAGGCTCTCTTACACCCACATGTCAGGAAAACATCAGCACAAGTTAAAAAAAGATTTGATCTATGCTCTTCATTCTATGTGCACATTGGAGAGGCAGCTTTCATTTCAAACTTCCTCTAAAGAAACCCAGTATAAAATAACTAGTCAACCTTTTGGAGCATGCAAGTGATATTTCTGGAGCGAATCTAGAGAGTTTATTTCTGTGGTTGAAATCTGGTCCACTCACGGTCTGGAGGTTTTCAGTGAGATAGTGTGTCATGGTGGAGAAACATGAGAACATTCCTTAATTTGGTCAATAGTTTAGCAATTATTTATTAAGTGACCCACCCACTCTGTGCTAGGCTCTGAATCACATAGTAAATGACAAGTAAATAAATTACATTTCTTATCCTTAAAGTGCTCATGTAATTTTTTAAATGCCTAGACACTAAAGCTCTATGATTCCAGAAAAGGCACCCAAATTCTTGAACTCATTGAAATCACAGAAGAGAGTGCCAAGGGCCTTCACAGTGGTGAAGGTCGTAGAGTCCTATTAGCAGTTGTCAGGAGTGTGGCGTTGGGTGACTGGGCACCAACATGTACCTGCAGTTCTTCCAAGCTCAAGTCATCACCAGAACTTTCTAAGGTTCTCTGGGGAGCTCTTAGAAAAAAAAAAAAAAAAAAGTAGCCTGGATCCTGAGTCAGGAAAAAAAGAAGGCAGGCTTAGGATCTAGGAGGGATGTCAGATATGAAAAAGATGGTGGCAACAGCCAGGCATGGTGGTTCTCGCCTGTAATCCCAGCACTTTGGGAGACCAAGGAGGTTAGATCGCCTGAGGACAAGAGTTCGAGACCAGCCTGGCCAACATTGTGAAACCCCATCTGTACTAAAAATACAAAAAATTAGCTGGGTTTGGTGGTGGATGTCTGTAACCCCAGCTACTCATGAGGTTTAGGCAGGAGAATCGCTTGAATCTGGGAGGCGGAGGTTGCAGTGATTGCGCCACTGCACTCCAGCCTGGGCAACAAGAACAAAACTTAATCTCAAAAAAAAAAAAAAAAAAAGATGGTGGCACCAAACCAGCACTTGCTATTGTGTTGAATGAGTTGACACAGAAGCTTTGAATTCTAAGGACTTACCCAAAGAAATTACTTTTGTCACTCAGAAACTCATATTTTCTGGACCTTCTCTGAAAAGCCCTCATTACTTATATATGAGGATTTCAATTTTGTAACACCTGATAGAATATTTCATTGCTATTAAGTAAGGGAAGAAACCAGGAATAAAAAATTATGTTAAGAACAAATGACATTCGTGATCAAAGAATGATTAGAGACATCTATCTGTTCAACCTCTGTTGAAAATTACTTTGATTATTCTTTCTCCCTTATAACACTTGCTCTAGTGTCATTTAAGGAATTGGTAGCAAATGAGCAGCTCCAATAAGACAGTATACAGATAAAAGAGTAAGACTGGATGTCAGATTTTGTTAACAAGAACTGCTTTATTTTTCTAAAGCAGATTTTTTAACTATCCGTGCAGGTAATTTTTCTTTTAACCTTGAAGTAAGATCATTCCTGTGTCTTCTGATTAAAATATCTCATCCTGTGCCCACAATGTATGCTCAACAATTAATAGTCTTTCTTTTCTTAACTGTTTAATTAGGGTTGAGGCCAACAACCTCATAATTTGAATGACTAAAATCAATGAATATCATGAATATCATTCCAAAATGTTCTCTACTAATGTGAGTAATTTCTCCATTCCCATGAGACAATGGAACAGGCTGCAACAGTGGCCCTGCCTTATGATGTGATTTCAAGGAATTGCTTCCTTTTCTCAAAGTGATATCTTCTCCCCTATACATGCCTGCTAGGTAACTGTCAACATTTTTTCCACAGAGGAAAACTTCACTTTTGTCTACTTTGCAGGCAGTGATAATTGCACAGTGAGATGTGTAAATGACAAATCCCAAAATCTTACCTGTCAGAAGTTTAGAAGGGGGTGGCCTGAGACTGAACTATAGAGTCTCATTGACAGGGGAAGAGAAGGCAGAAAGAGGAAGCTGGCACCAGCAAGGGAAATCTTGGCCTTTTAGGGTCCAGGGTTGGGCAATCCTGTAGAAATAACACCTGCTTCAATATACTCTCGACTTACAAAAGAGAAGTGATCAATACAAAACTCAATGAGTTAAATATTGCCTTCTACACAAACATCTTCCTGGACTCCCTTACCATGGTAGCTTTGTCCATGAGGATTTCTTTACCTTCTCCAGCTTAGTGTTCATAAAGCAAAGATTTCAAGTATTCTGTAACTACTTGACTTCATTCACGTGTTTTCTCTTTTTGGAGGACAGACAGAGAATAAGTAATTTCATGATCATATTTATTCAGAAAAGACTGGTGGAGATTAGATGTGTGATTTCTGCGAGTCTGAGGGAGCCTGGGATGAGAAAGTGAAAGGACACCTCTTTCCTCAGCCACTGGATGGAAACTCATTGGTTTCCCCTTTAGGAGACCTGCCATGGGGAGCAAGGGTAGGGGCTGGAGGAGAACAAGAGGCCCTCCTGCTCCCTGACAGCCTATCAGCATCACCCCAGTTTCTGGACTAGTTTTCAGAGTCAAGGGACAGCTACCTTTAAGGACAGAGCCACTGTGGTCAAATAAATCACGTCCTTTACCCTTTGTCATAAAATTCATTGGTCTGAAAAGAGAGTTGGAGGTAGAGAGAGATACCTTATCAAGTCAAGTAGAATCATGCATATGGAATAATTTCATAAGACATCATTGTAATTCAAATTTTGAAGTCTAGTTCAGAACATTTCCTGTTCTTATCTGTTTTTTTCATTTCAAAATTGTTTCTTCTACTAGTAGTGCTCAAAGAAGATGAATTGCATCTGTTACCTTTGGATTTAGACAGCAGACATATTTATGATTTCCTGGCATGTTCCACTTTTGCTAGAGACCTAATACTTGAGAGTGATTCAGTTCAGCTCTGTGTATTTACTCTGTGTCTAGCTAAGTGTCAGATATTGCAAGGATATAGCACCAGCAAATAGTGTGATTCTGGCCTGCAATAAACCTATTGTTTAACTGAGAAGACCAAATTAATAGATGAAAACAATCAAAGAACATTTAAATGCTAATATATTTGAGACTGACTTTATATTAACATGTAAGGACTTGCAAGAAGAGAGAGATGATGCAGACATGAGTAATGAGAGAACACTGCCGGGATGAGATGAACCTGGGCTGGGGAATGAGAATGAATTCAGTTTGAGGCGGACTGAGTTTGAGGGGCCTAGGAACATTCAGATGAAGATGCCGGTGGGCATTGAGGTTTATGGCTCCGGAGTTCAAGAAACAAATGAAGAAGATACAGATTCAGGATGCATAGAGTCACAGGAGCTTGTTGAAGTGTCTGATATGAGAGTAGATAAGTTCACTCCAGGTGAGTGTGTAGAGTAAGAAAAACTTGAGGAATAAACACATACATGCTTACATGCACACATGCGTGCACACACACGTGGTGACAAAGGAAGAGAAGTCAACACTTTTTCTTATAGTGATACATTTTATGTTTCTTTTCTAAGTAGGAGAACAGGACAGATTGGTGCTTCAGAAGTCAAGGGAGAAAAAAATATTTCAAGAAGGAAGGTGTAGAACAAACTGATTACATGCCAGAAAGAGTCAAGTAGAAAGAGGATTGACAGATGGCTTGTCAATCAGGAGCGGTTGTCATTGTTTGCCTGGGGAGTTTTGTAGAAGTTTCTAGACCATGATGACCACAATGGCTGGGGTAGAAAGAAAGAGGGGGAGTTCCTTACCAATGTGCCCCTATATGAGGGAGAGTGCCCAGCAGCCCCATTGATGCCAGCAACCAGGAGGATGGAGGGTGATGTTTAGCTATTTGCCGTGCATAGGGGAAGGGGATTGCATAAGAACTCAAATTAAACAGCAGAACCCTGCTGTTTAATTTATAGTAGGTAGAATTTTAAAATAAGTAGCAGGTAGAATTTCATAAAAATTGTCTTTTTTGGAATTAGACATGTTGGGTCAAAAGTGGCACCCAGTGAACTTCCTCCCTGGCCCCTGCTGATCCCTAGAACGCTGAGGAACCATTGATAATCACTGATGATGGGATTTCTGAGAGGATGGTCTAAGGTGCCTATCTGTCTTCAACTTGGGAGATGGAAAAAATTCTGACAGAATCCGGCCAGGAGTGCAGGGAGTTAAGTTTTAGACACAGTGCTTTTGAAGGAATGGTGCTTTACCTGAGCAAGAATGTCCTACAGGTTCTTGGAAAGCGGATCTGATATGAAGACTTGAGCCAGACTTTGAATGGACATTTTGGGGTCAGCTAAATGGGTACAAATTAAAGCCAGGGAGAAGACATATCGTCCAAAGTAGAGAAAGGTACAGAGAGAAAGAACTGTGCCCTGGGCATTGCACCTGACTGACTTCAGTCAGAAAACCAAAACCGCTAGGAGGGGTGTGTCTGTCTTTCCCTCTCTTTTTCTCTCTTACACACAGACATACACTCACACATGAATTTAAAACAGGGATTAGACCTTACCAAGAGTGTCTAATCTTTTAGCTTCCCTGGGCCATATTGGAAGAAGAAAAGTTGTCTTGGGCCACACATAAAACACACGAACACTAATGATAGTGATGAGCTAAAAACATTGCAAAATCTCTCATAATGTTTTGAGAAAGTTTACAAATTTGTGTTGGGCCACATTCAATGCCATTCTGAGCTGCGTGCAGCCTGTGGGCTGGGGGTTGGACAAGTTTGCATTGAGCCATTGTGAAAGCTGGTTCAGCACCCTCTCTAACGCCGGTGCTTGGAGCCTGGGAGATAGGCTGTTGGAGGAGAGATTTGGGGTGGAGAAAAGAAAGCACTACTCAGACCCTGAGCACCAGCTGGGACCTCTAAGGAGAGACTGAAACCCGAGCTAGTTCTCTCCACCTTCAACCTCAACAAAGTGGTGATTCTGCAAGAGAACCTGGTGCTTACATGTGGAAACTGTGAACCCTGACCTTCTCAGAATGAAAACCAGAAACATGTAGCTAAGGGAATTCTAAGAAATGCTGTGCAGGCTGGCGGTGTTAGTACACTGTAAAACCACCACAGTACCCTCTAAAGCTGCCAACTAACACTACACAGCAGGATAGTTAAATGCCAAACAAAAGACCACAGCATTAAAAATGCTGAGTCTTCTTGTCCCTCTCTGAAAAAACAAAAACAAAAACAAACAAAGATATAGTAACTTAAGATGTTTCCATTTTTCTTAGAAAAATGAGCTTATTTTATTAACAAATGACACTGAATCTCTTTGCACAGTACACAGAAAAACTTATAAATGAAAGACCATCTTTTCTTTCCACAGAACTGTATGATTTTAATGAAAGTATTCTAGAATCACAAGTGTAGTGCCAACACAGAAAATATAGAGAGGTAAATCTCTACTAAGTAAAAGGGTTTTTTTGGGGACTAATATACAAGAAGTAGGATTGCCGTGTGAGACATACATACAGAGTAGGGTGGCCTCCTGTATGTCCAGAGAACAGAGGAAAAGGTTAGGGTTTTACTGGGGAAAGAGGAGGTTATACAGGTTATTTTGAAAGTTCACTGGCTGGCAATGTCTTTCAGGAGCTGGCAAGCTCTTGTGAGTGACAGTGGGGGCATTGCTGGTTAAAACTTGTAGTCTCAAAGTCATAGCAGCTGTTTCTTTGGATTGAGTTTGTGCAATAGTGTGTCAGGCAAGTGTTTTTGCATAAGTGGCTAGCTGTCCTTGTCATCATTCATATCATCAGGCAAATCATATTAGGACAGCTCTCCCACCATGATCTTCCCTGGCTCTATTTTGCCAGAGTTTGACAACAAGTGACACAACAAGACACAAGTGACTCCATTTTGAATCTCACAACTTTCACAGTAAATGCTTAATATATATCTAGGATGACTTGTACGCAGGATGCTAAAGAATTAAAATATCACCTGGAGAATTCATAGCTTCATCTGCATTCTGAGATTACTTTGAGGGGAAAGATACGATTATTTGTTTTCCAAGAAAAAGCATTGATGAATAAAATGAAAAAATATAATTCTGCTGGTACCGTGGCATAGGAATTTACTACAGAACTTTCATGGAAAATAGACTGTCTGTAATTGGAGATACTATTATTTACATAATGTGTTCAGGACAATGAGTTAAGATAAAATGTACAATTTCCCTTGGTCAAATTGTCTATTTCACTATATTTGCAAAGTTTGACAGGATTATGGAAGATAATTCAAAAGAAAATCGCTTGGCACTGTGTGACTAGCTTGAGCTAGAAATGTATTAGAGGCACGGTACTGACAGTGGCAGGAAGCCATGGACAAACTGTCATTAGGACAGGAGTCAGTGGGAGAGTGGGACAGACCTCAGGGAGCAAAAATGCATAAAAATTACACCGGACATGGAGTGTTTGCCCAGCCCCAGTATCTCCTCTGTGGCTTCTGCCTGAGGAAGATGATCACGTAAGTTTGATCCCAAAGGGGCCATAGGGATTTTTTCTGAGTCATCTATTTTTTTCTATTAACATACTCAGGAAAAGCTCTAATCTAATTTAACAAATGTGTGTGTTTGTGTGTTTGTATTTGTGTGTACTTATGTGGTTGTGTGTATCTGTGTGTCTCTGTGATTATGTGTATTCGCATGTTTGTGTGTTTTTTTTGGTTGTGTGGTTGTGTGTATTTGTGTGTGTGCCTTCAGTTCTATATCTACAACTCTGCCCTATCCACTGAGTCAACTGAAAAATTATATCATTTGTAAATTTAGAAGGGAGACTTTATTTTTTATAAAGGGTTACAGCCTACAAGATGGCCATTCTGACAGGCTGGGAAGCACTGTCTCTAGCAGAGGCCAAAAAGAAGGCACTTCAGGCCGGGCGCGGTGGCTCAAGCCTGTAATCCCAGCACTTTGGGAGGCCGAGACGGGCGGATCACGAGGTCAGGAGATCGAGACCATCCTGGCTAATACGGTGAAACCCCGTCTCTACTAAAAAAATACAAAAAACTAGCCGGGCGCGTTGGCGGGCGCCTGTAGTCCCAGCTACTTGGGAGGCTGAGGCAGGAGAATGGCGGGAACCCGGGAGGCGGAGCTTGCAGTGAGCTGAGATCCGGCCACTGCACTCCAGCCTTGGCGACAGAGCGAGACTCCGTCTCGGAAAAAAAAAAAAAAAAAAAAAGAAGGCACTTCACAGGAGGGGAGGGAGGAACAAGGATTTGTGCTGACTAAGTTGGCCAAGTACACGTATTTAACAGGTTATAGGAGGAGGTACGAATATTCATGAAGGGGTTTGGCTGTGTTAGGAGGAGGTATGCATATTCATGAAGGGGTTCAGTATGATGCATGCATACTTAACAAACATGCGTGTTACATACGTCCCATGTTCACTTTGAGATGGAGACTTAACATTTAAGTCTATTATAATTAGGCCCTGTATGTGAAGAGGTGAAGCAGGGACATGAAGGCACTCAGTGTGCAGTCTCTGTAAAGCCAGCCAGAACCAGCTGACAGTTGGTGGTCTTTTATCAGAAGAAAGTTACAGAAATCAGTCTACTGTGCAATCAAAGGTATAGTTATGGTTGTAGAACAGGAGGACTCAGTTAGTCAGTGTCTGGTGGTGGGCTAGCTGCAATTATTTCAACACTGCTTGTCTCAAGGCCAGTGATTCTTAGCTGCTGAAGAAAAAGACAAACCTGTGGTAGTTAAAACATAGTTTATTCTTTAAGTGCAGCGGTGTGGGGCTTAACCCTTCTCTGGAATAGCCTTAGGTCCTGTTTATGATTTGGTATCTTGTCACCACAAAGAGTCTGTTCTGTCAGTCTTATGGTCTCTATTTTAACATTAATGCTGTTGTGTCTAAACCACAAAAGGGAATGGGCATAATGAGGTGTATCTGACCTCTCATCCTGTCGTGGCTGGGATCTCTGGGGTCCCCTCGGCCAAGACGCGGGGGGGCCCATTCAGTCAGTTAGGGGCCTTAGGAATTTATTTTTAGTTCTCACCTGGGACTCCAGACTCTCAAAATATGCAGCAGGTGTCTCAAACTTCACATGGTAATAAAGAGAATACTTGATGTCAGCTAATGACCTTCTACCTCCTTCTCCCCAAATATTCCCTTATTTCTAAATAGCACTATTTTTATCCAGTTTCTCAAGGCAGAAATCTTGAAGATAATGACAGTTCCTTCCTTTCCCTCCATTTCCACATCTGTCCATGAGCCAGTTCTGTGACTCTACCTCCACACACCTCAAATCTGCCCCCTTTTCTGTCTTTCCCCTGCTAGTCCCTTGTCCAAGCCTCCAGTCACTCTCTTTGATGGACTGCCCACAACAGCTTTCTAACTAGCTCCCCATGGGGACATCTGCCTTTCTACGTGCCATTCCTCACAGCAGCCAGAGTGAACATTGGAAAATATCATCCAGATCATAGTCCCCTCTGCTGGCAGTCCACTGGCAGCTTCCCATTGTACTCAGAAGAGGATTCGGACTCTTCATGCTGGCTCCCAGAGCGCAGTGTGATCCCATATCAACCCACCTCCCTGCCTTGGCTCAGGCAAATCTCCCCTCCCCACCACACCCATGGCAGCCTGGCCAGCCTACTTTCTGATTTTCAAGTAGCCAAACTTTTTCCTCCTTAGCTAGCATTTCCTGCTCTAGCTGGAATTGCTTTCTGATGTGCATTGCCCCCAGTCATCACATGACTAGTTCCTTCTTGTCAACCCAAGCTCAGCTCAAATTTCACCTCAGTATTCTCTTTCACATCACCCTATTTTGTCTCTACCTAGCAATTAACCCCATGATATTCCCATCTCTTTAATCAATCTATCTATCAATCAATCACTCTATCCGTCCATCCATTCATCTATCCATCTATCATCTATTTATCTATCTCTTCTTTTACACATAGAGTAAAAACTGCAGAGGTGCATGGCTTTTCTGGGTCTTGTTCACGCCTTCATCTCCAGAGTTTAGGAGGAACCAGCACATAGAAGGCAGGCACTGCACTCTAATGTTAGAGACAGCCAGAGAGATGGGATGTTACTATAAGGTGGGAAATGCCTTCTTTAAAAAAAAAAGCAGAGAGTGCTATAGGAATATAAAAGAGGGGCCACCAACCTAACCTGTGAGGAGACCTTGAACAGCTGGCACTTGACTTGAGTTGTTGAAGAATGGACAGATGTACAGGAAGAGTAAAGAGGTTGGTTCAGGACCATAAGTAAAGGCTGATTTATATCTTTAGGAAGGACACTTGCATGTTATCTTCAGGGAATTACAAATCTTTAAAATAGTACTAGAAAAAACCCTGGAATGCAGAGAGGAAAGAAATAAGCCTGAGACATTAGCAGGAGGTAGGAGCTAGAGTAGGAGTAGGAGCTACAGTAAGAGCCTAAACGGCATTTTAAATTAACATTATTATATTCTTTTTAAGGCTGAAGAGTATTCTATTGTGTATATATACCATATATTCATTGGTGGATGACATTTAGGTTGATTCCATATCATTGCTATTGTAAATAGTGTTGCAATCAACATGAGAGTGCAGGTATCCTTTTGATATATAAGTTTCTTTTCCTTTGGATGAAACTGGAGGTCATTATGTTAAGTAAGATAAGCCAGGCACGGAAAAACTGATGCCTCATGTTCTCACTCATGTGTGGGAGCTAAAAAAAAAATTGCTCTCAAGGAGGTAGAGAGTAGAATGATAGGTATCAGTGTCTGAGAAGAGTTTGTAGGTGAGAGTGGGGGTTAAAGAGAGTTGGCTAGTGGGTACTAACATTCAGTTAGATAAAACAAAGAAGCCCAATATTCATTAGCAAAGGAAGGTGACTACAGTTAGCAACAATGTATTGTACATTTCAAAGCAGCTAGAAGAAAGGACTTAAGTAGTCCCAACACGTAGAAATGATAAAAACTCAAGGTGATAGATATCCCAAGTACTCTGACCTGATCGTTACACATTTTGCACATCTAACAAAATACTCACATGTACCCCATAGATATGTAAAATATTTTGTATCAATTAAAGTATTCTACAGGTGGTGGAGTCACATGGAAGTGATTTTAATTCAACAAATGGGAAGCTGGTTTAAGAAGGAAAAGTCTAGGAACAGAAATAACATTTAAGAAATTATTTAGGTAGTCCAGGCATGATGTGATATGCTTCTTACCCAGGAGAGTGGTTGTAGGACTGGGTGGAGAAGGGGACAAGAGATTTATCTAAGACATTAACAACACTATTAAGTTGGAGAGAGGGATGAGTAAAAGACAGTTGTATAAAACAATCCAGGATTTCATATTGAAAAATTGGATCGATGGTGGAGGTATCACTCCAATAAAGGAGGAAATGCTAGTTTGAGAGAATGAGAAAAATCATGAGGTGAATTGTATTCATGTTAAATTTGAGAAGTCTATGAATCATTAAGAAGAATTTTTTAAGTAAAAAACTGAGCAAGAGTATTGGGGGAAGCACACAATAAGTTGAGGGTGGAAATATAAGATTCGAGAATTCTCATCTAGGTGGTAGTATAAACCATGAGCATGACTGCTAGGTAGAAAAAAGGATATAGGGTAAGGAGAGAGGCAAGCAAGGATAAACCCTAAAAAACAGCAAAATGCAAGTGTGGGAGGAAGGAGATGAAAAAGGAGTTGCTGTAGAAGTAGGAGAACCATGTGACTGATATCTCAGAATAGAGGACAGAGTTTTAAGTTGCGGGACCATTGGCAGTGTCAAATGCAAGGGAGAAATACGGTAAGATAAAGCCCAAATACCATCTGCATAGTCTGGAAGTGGGCTGTTTTGATGACCTTCGCAAAGGCGGTTGGTTGAGTGGTTAGGAGAAAAAACAAATTGCAGTGAGTTAAGTGTTAAGTAGAATGAGAGAATCCTGTCTGTGAGTAGGAGGAAGGACCCATTCTGAGACTTGGGGAAGAATGGAAGAGATCATAGTATATTATTCATCGAATGAAGGAGGCTGGGGGAATTCATGCTGTAAACGATCAATCTCATCAGTGATGAAGGAACGATCAGTCATGAGTGAAGTAGAGACTGTAAAAGAGACAGTATAGACTCTGACATTGTAGTTATGTGTTGCCACTACAATCCATTGTGTGACATTGGGCAAGTAGCTTATCCTCTCTGAGTTTCAGTTTCTTTATCTACAAAATGGGAATACCACTTCCTACTTCATGGGACTATGAGAATTAAAGATCATTATCACAAATCTGAGGACAAGTGCTTAGCCTGAGCAAGCTTTTACTAAATGTTATGTGCTATTTTTGTGATGGTGGTTGTTAATCTTGAAGACTGTGGAGTATATCTGAGATGGTGATTAAGAAGTACTTGTAAACAAAAAATAGAACTACCGTATGAGCTGGAAATCTCACCACTGAGTGTTCATCCAAAGGAAAACATGTCAGTATATCCAAGGGATACCTGCACTCACATGTTTATTGCAGCACTATTCGCAATAGCAAATATACGGAATTAACCTAAGTGTCCATCAATGGATGAATGGATAAAGAAAATGTAGTATATAAACAATGTAATATTATTTGGCCGTAAAAAAGAATGAAATCATGCCATTTGCAGCAACTTTGATGGAACTCATTACGTTAAAATAACCCAGGCACAGAAAGGCAAACATCACATGTTCTCACTCATATGTAGGAGGTAAAAAAGTTAATCTCATGGAGGTAGAGAGTAGAATGATAGCTACCAGAGGCTGGGAAGGATGTGTGGGTGTGGGTATAGGTGAGGAGGTGGAATTAAGAGAAATTCATTAATGGACACAAAATACAGTTAGATAGAAGAAACAGATTCTGGTGTCTGATAACAGTAAGGTGACTATAGTTAGCAACAATGTGTTATTTCAAAGTGGCTATTGAAATATTACCAATACATGGAAATGATAAATACTCAAGGTGATAGATATCCCGAATATGCTGGCTTGATCTTCACACATTCTATGTTTGTAACAATATGTCACTTATACTCCATAAATATGTAAAATACTATGCATCAATTAAATTTAAAAATGAAAAAAAGAAGTATTTGAGAAGTAGTTGATGAAAGACCAATACAGATATTTTAAATATTTCATTCATAGATAAAAATGCTATTGATGACCCAACTGGGATGAATGAGAAAGTAATATGAGACAGAATGACATTTTTCCCAAAGGTTTTTGCTTGATTTCCATGTTTATGATTGTTTAACATTTTCAGGCAAACTCTGTGAGGACAGAAGTTTATATCTAGTTTTTTCACAAATGTATTCCCAGTACCTAGATTACCTTTAGTTAATTTTTGTTTGTCTTAAAAAAAAAACACAATGTTTAGTATGTAGTTATCAAAAGCAGAAGCAGAAGTTGGTGGTAATCTTGAAGGTGGTGGTTTGATTGAGGTCGTATTTGAAATCTGTTCTATCCTTGCTTTTTACCCAAACACAACAAACTTTAAGTGACCCCCAGAAAAGTACTTAGGGATAATCCCACCTTATACCATGTCAGCTTATAACAACAAAAACTAAAAAGGGACAGAAATGCTAAGATCAGACTGTTACTGTGGTGCCTTTGATATGCTATGATGGGATATGACATGATACGACATGACAAGACATGTATATGTATAATGCCTGTACCTTTAAGTGGCATGAGTGGCCACTGAAAATGTTCTTAATTTCTTTCATCCTTGAGCATCCTTATCTGTAAAGTGATGTTATCAAGAGTTGTATCATTTGATGTGATGATTAAAAGAAATAAATGTAAAGTACCTGGTGATCCTTGGCACAGAATGAATAATTGGTAAATTTCTTTCTTTCCTCTCCCTATCATCTAACAGTCTTTGGTTTTGGAAGAGACTGATCTAAAAGTGTAATAGAGATGGAATCATGTTGATTTGAAATTCAGGAATTCTGAATTCTCATGCCATCCATATCATTCATTACCTATGAAACCTAGGTGATCACTTAGCATCATCTATACAATGGAGAATAGTAATTTTTCCTACTTCTCCAGTGGAATTATTGTAAGGATCAAATGATATCAGGCATGAAATTCTGTCTGGACACCAGGTGCGACTATTTTGGTCCTCACAGCCACTTGTTGCCTAGATAGGCATTCCTATCCTGGGATGACAGTCAACCATGGCTTTGAAAATATTTTGGCATTTTTAGGTCTCAAAACTGATGGCACAAGAAACTCAGAAGCTAACTTGAAATGCAGTGTGCCACCCTTTACTTTTAATGAACTTCAAAACATCAGAATGTTCAAGTTTTCTATTAGCTATCCAGGGCTGTATAAGAAATTACTCCCAAACTCAGTAGCTTGAAACAATAAACATTTATTGCCTCATAGTTACTGTGAATCAGAAATGATGTCAGAATGTAGCCTGGGGCTGCAGTCATCTGAAGGTCTGAGTGGGACTGCAGGATTTGCTTCCAAGGTGCTGCCCTCACACGGCTGTGGGCAGGAGGTCTCTGTGCCACAGCTCTTTCCTCCTAGGATGGAAGTTAACATTTTCCAGGGTGGCCAGTCCAAGAGAAAGAATAAGGAGGGGACACAGTTCATTTTATGACCAAATCTCCAAAGTCACACACCATTAACCCATTTTTGCCTGAGGTTACAATTTTTTGAATTTTTACAGTCCTTGGAGATGACCTTGAGCAGCAGGCTATAAATAACTCCCACATGCTTAGCGTTCCAGTAATGGAACACTAGGCATAAGTGGCTACTACATTTTTTTATATTTGTTAGAGGCAAGTTAAGTTCTGCCACAGTGAAGGGAGGTGGGGTGAAGATTAGGCTCCTCCTCTTGAAGGGAGGAGTTTGAAATAATCTGTGGATGTATTTTTAACACTACCACATTGCTCTGCAGTCAAAGTTAAAGAGTCCCCGTGTGGCCTTTTGGTCATCTGCAGAGTGTGTGGCTGCCTGTGCTGATGACACACCTAATATAGGAGACTCATCCTTCTCATCTTCTCCGTGGGTCTCCAAGGAACCCATTCAGACTGCTTGCTCAAGTTCTCCCAGTAGAGTTTGGCTTATGTTTATATATGTGTTTTCATACACTGTCTCCTTTAAAATATAACATCTCTGGCAAAACAGAACACAATGCCTGGCACAAGTGGGAGTTCAGTAAATGTTAGTTAAATGTATTGAAGTCTCCCTAACACAAATGGCTTATCCAGTCCTTTGCAGTAGACAGATTTTGGTATGAGAAAGGAGGAGAGGACATAAAGACTTGGATAGTAGGAATAAGGGAAGGGGACCAACTGGGGAAAAGTTGCAGAATTAGGTGTTCAGAGCACAGCTTTATGACTGCATGTGTTTAGGGAGGGCTAACTGTGAGACCTGAAGGTGGACTAAGCCATGTGAAAAGCAGCACTAGCAGCTCGATTGGTGGCAAGATGACCTAAAGAGTGGGAAGTACATTAGGGACATTTCTCAAAACCTGCAAAAAGAAAGCTCACTCAGAACTGGAGTTGGGAATAATACCCAAAGAGTAAATGGGTTCAGCAAGAGTAGAGAGGGCTATTATGAGAAATCTTTCCAAGTAGATTTTAATTCTGGGAGAAATACCATGTTTTAAATTCATCTCAGACATTTAAAATGCATTAGATGCCATTCTGGCCGTGGCTGCTGATTCAGCCGACATTTGCTGAGCAGCGATTGTGTGTCAGACACAGTTTTTAAGGTGTATGCATTTATGATGTCATTCAATTGTCATACACACTGTATGGGGAGTTTTAGTACTATTCTCCTCTGATAAGAAATTAGAGCTTTGTGTCTTATTCAAGGTCATACTACAAGGATAAAAACTGGGATTTGAATCTAAGTTTTTGAACTTTATCATGCTACAACTTTCATTTCTGAAAATGATAAATCACTAGTGCAGATATATCATGGATTAAATCACATTTCTTAAAATATAGCATCTACCTAAGTGAGGAACTAGCATTAGGTGAGCAGCGAGCCTATCTTGTTTCATGAAAAATACCTTGGTCTTTACCACAAAGGTTTACCGTAGCAATGCTTAAAGTGAGAGTGGCGATTTTCTTTTTGGAGTTTGTTCTGCAAATTCAGATCTGCCCCACTCAGAGGTATGGTTGAATGTTCCCCAACACAAATCATCTACCTTTCTTGATCGTCCAGACTACACTCATGCATCATCTACTGTATGAAAACTAATAACCATGTAACCATTACAATAGTCAAGCATAACACGATTGCAAAACTTTAAAGCCTTGATTTACAATTATATATTTAATTGAAAGTTTAATAGAACAATGTGATATCTTTCTCATGATTCTTACTGATTAGAATTTACTCATTTTCTATTCTTCCTTCAAGGAAAGAAAATAATTTCTCTTTTGTCCTTATGTTTTTCTGGGTTCTTTGATTTCTACCCCTGTCCTCCAGGCTTCAATGTCCCCTGTGCCATTCATTCACTCATGTATTCAGTAAACATTAATTCATTCATTAATTCTATAAACATTAACTCTTTTAGCATGTATTTATTATCTACTATTTGCTAGTAGATACTTTCCTGGTACTACCCTAGTCACTAAAGAACCATTATGGATTGTAGGCCAGCCACTCTGCTCACTTTTGTGGATACAGAGACATTGTATGAGACAACATCACTGTAATAAACAAATGAAGCATAATATGAGATATAATGGCATTTCAGGTGGGATACAGTGGGGATATGAAAACGTACAAACTTAATAAGACTGTTTCGGTTATATAGTTAACGTCTATATGATATTCTGCTGTTATATATTGTTTTACCTACAGGAGATAAGCTATTTTCCAGAGGAGCAAGCTGTCGGCTATAAAGTAGGTATATTAGTCTGTTCTCATGCTACTGTGAAGAAATACTTGAGACTGGGTAATTTATAAAGGAAGGAGATTTAATAGACTCATAATTCTGCATTGCTGGGGAGGTCTCAGGAAACTTACAACCATGGCGGAAGGCAAAGGAGAAGCAGGCACCTTCTTCACAGGGCAGTAGGATGGAGTGCCCCAAGCAGGGGAAATGTCAGATGCTTATGAAACCATCAGATCTCATGAGACTCACTGATTATCACGAGAACATTATGAGGGAAATCACCCTCCCGATCCAATTGCTTTCAGCTGGTCCCACCCTTGACAAAGGAGGAATATGGGGATTACAATTCAAGGTGAGATTTGGGTGGAGACACAGAGCCAAACCATTTCAGTAGGCCTCGACAGATGGTCATTGTGTTAGTGTGTGACCTGTTCCTCTGAGAAGCAGATTCAAAGACAGGATTAAACATGCAGGAATTTTATTATGGAAAACACCTGTGAGAGAAATGTGGAAGGATCTAAGAGAAACTGGGAGAGCTGTTAGACTACTAGTCTAAGCCTTAGTGGAAGACAGAGGGAAGGATGATCAGGTGTGCAGTCTCAGAAAGCAGGGCCGTTGGGAGTGGAGCCAATGTTTCTCTTTAGAGGAGCCCTCTGGTTTCCAGAAGGGGTCTGCTTTAAAATCCCTGCTGCATTCATGGTGTGGGAGTGACCCAGGAGAAGCCATCACAGCTCAGGAGTTGAAACCTTGGTTGACTACTCCCTGTAGGGACAGGTCTGTGAGACACACTCTCAGGGCTACCACAGTCACCCTGAGTTGGTACTACAAGCTGAGAGAGCAACTGGCAAAGACTTTGTTTAAAGCAGTTTGGTGCATTTTTGAATGACCAGCTCAATATGGCAGGATTATAAGGTGCCTTTTGGTTGGAGAAACAAGAAGACAAAAAGGGAGAATATTGAGAAATAATGCCAGAGAAATGCTCAGTACATTAGACTCCGATATGATCAATAGTCAGATCAGAGTCTAGTGTATAAATCTAAGGAATTTAGGCAATGAAGAGAAATTGGCAAATTTTAAATAGGGAATGATTCAATTAGTTTTTTTTTCCTTCAAATAAATCAATTAGTGGACGTATTAGAAGATGTGATAAGAAACAGGGAGAGAAGTTGGAACAAAGTATGTTTTGAACTATAGCAGTAACAGTGGAAATGTGAAAGCTAAGAAAAGTATTTGAAAAGTAGAATTAATATCACTGGATCACCAGTTGTGTGTGATGAATCTGATTGCCTGGTTTCTGACTTGGACACTAGATAGGAGCTATTCCCTCATCAAAAGATTGCATGAAGCAACACTGGTTTGGGGGGAAACTAGTTAAGATTTGGACAGTGAAGCATTTTTGTTCTCTCAAATACTGATTTATCCAGCAGTCAAAAGATAATTCAAGGCTTGAAATGCAAACTTGGGAGCTGTAAGCCTTTCTTTCTCAGTAGTCATTTTTAGCAACCCTAGTGGAGTCAGTCAGCAACCTCAAATCTTGTAAGGGGAGGGTATCTTAGTCTGTTCTGGCTGCCATAACAAAATACCTCAGACTGGGTATTTTGAACAGAAATGTATCTGTCACGGTTCTGGAGGCTGGGAAGTCCAAGTTCAACGTGGCAACAGGTTCAGTGCCTGGTGAGAGCCCATTCCTTAAAGCTGGCAGCTTCTTTTTGGGTCTTTACATGGCAGAAGGGGCAAAAGGGTTCCTTCAAGCCTCGTTTATACGGCCACTACTGATATTCATGAGGATGGAGGCCTCATGACCACATTGCCTCCCAAAGGCTCCACCTCTTAATATTATTTAACTGGGGATTAGGTTTCAATATATGAATTCTGTGGGTGGGAGTTACAGACATTTAGACCATAGTGAAGGATATTGGTTAGCTTGTTTCTCTTGAATCTTGGCATCTCCTTTGACCTTTGTCAGCTTAGCAGAAGTCAGTAAAAAGAACAGCCATAAGATGTAATGCCTACAAGATCACAAGATTCCAAAACAAGTTTCTCACCAAATGCACAAAGAATTCTATCAGCCTCATTCCTGTCTTTGTCTTTCTCTCTCCTTTTTTGTTTTTGTTTTTGTTTTGTTTTAAGACTCTATTATTGCATTTCAAGCAGATGTGTGGAGTGAATCTGCACATATTGTTCAAGAGCACCCTTATCTCTGGACCTCTTATGAGCAATGGTGAGATATTATCTGACTTTCTTGACTCAGCCATGCAGAACTCACCCACAGAAATCATCAGAATCTCTAAGAAAATAACATGCTTTGGCTTTAAATTTCATTTCTATTGTTTAAATTTCATGCCATTAATTCAGGCAACATAAACATTTCCAGCAAAACTTCTACGCATACATCACAGTCTTGGGGGAATGGGGAAGAGAAGGAAAGATTTTGTAATTCTGTGGAATGTGAAGAAGGTTTCAAAATAGCATTTTAAAAATCACCTATCTATGCCAGGAGATATGCTATGTGCTTTGTATCCTTCCTCTTCTTCCTCCTCCTTCTCAGTTTTTTTTTTTTAAATCTTCTTTTAATGCACTAAATCTTTAATGATCAAACCACCCACTCTGTGGTTCAAAATAAACAAATGGTTTTCCATCTTGTTCAGCATAAAAGTGTGATCTTGTGTCATGGCCTGAAGGGTCCTTCCTACACCTAAATGTTTTGATTATCTCTTTGCATTCTTTCCAACTTCTCACCCTTCTTCCCTGGGCTCCAACCAATGGATTTCCTTTTTTTTTTTTTTTTTTTGAGACGGAGTCTCGCTGTGTCACCCAGGCTGGAGTGCAGTGGCCAGATCTCGGCTCACTGCAAGCTCTGCCTCCCGGGTTCACGCCGTTCTCCTGCCTCAGCCTCCCAAGTAGCTGGGACTACAGGCGCCCGCCACATCGTCCAGTTAGTTTTTTGTATTTTTTTAGTAGAGATGGGGTTTCACTGTGTTAGCCAGGATGGTCTACGATCTCCTGACCTCGTGATCCGCCCGTCTCGGCCTCCCAAAGTGCTGGGATTACAGGCTTGAGCCACCGCGCCCGGCCACCAATGGATTTCTTAGCTGCCCCTTGAAGACCTCCGTGGAACTCTGGCTTCAGAGCTTTGCACTTGCTAGTCCTTCTGCCAGCTCTTCCCCTGACAATCACATGCCAAATGACCATTTCTCAGTGAGGCCTTCCTGGATCACCCTACTTAATATTGCAAACTCCTGCTTCCACATCCTTCATAACACTTCTCCAGCTTAATTTTTCTTCATAGCCCTTATCACTTTCCAATGTCCTATATAATTTATCTATTTTCATTCATCGTGAGTCTCTCTATATTAAATATAAGGTGTGGGTTTTTGCCACTTCGATTTTCTGCTATGTTTTTGGCACATTAAAAGAGATTAAGAGAAATACCTAATGTAGATGATGGGTTGATGGGTACAGCAAACCACCATGGCACGTGTAATGTAACAAACCTGCATGTTCTGCACATGTACCCCAGAACTTAAATTATAATTTAAAAAAATAATAAAATAAAAGAGTGCCCAGCTCTAAATCTGTGTGAGGTGTAAATATTAACATTCCCATTCACATGTGAAGGGATTGGGCTGAGAAAGCTTAAGTAATATGCCCAAGTCACATGATTCATAAATTGCAAGATTAAAATTCAAATTCAAATCTGTCTGGCCCCAAGGTTCACGCCCTACTCATCATGCTGTGGCTTCCTTCATTTCCAAACAGTGAAATGCTTTCATAGAATCAAGATGAGGCTTCTTAACAGCGAGCTGCTGCTTTCCAAACTCTGGATTTTAGATCAGGGAGTCAGACTGTGAGACCCATGTCAGAGGCCAAGAGAGGAAACAAACACCATCAACAAAACAGCGGGATTTGCAGGCAAACCCCAGCAGTCGTTCATGAGATCACTGAACACCTTCTTCCCAGCTCCCAGGCTGGCTGCCCGCACACAGACTGTGGGAAAACTGGTGACACACTCGAGCCCGCCAAGAGTTCCATTTAGATTGCATGCACAGATGTCTAATTGGAGTTCTCTGTTTATTAACATAAGCTGCTTTGCCATTCTGAAATGGGAGTTAATCAAAATATTGCAAATTATGCACCTTAAGAAATGTCACTCTTTATCATGATTGCATTTCCATATTTTTTCCATGAACGTTTGCTGTGTGTGTGTGCATGAGTGTGTGTGTGCATGTTCAATTCTTTTAAAAATCTACTCTACTAAGATCAGGCGCTGGTGGTGGGATGTGTCTGAATCTATGTTCAGAGGATCTGGCAGAGGCAGTAGGAGCCACAATCCATTGCAGCTTTATGTACCGCACATAACCTACATTTCTACAGCAACTGGTTAGGAGCAGAGTGATTTCCTGGCATTTGCAGCTCACACAGAGCTCTGGAGAGCCTTTCTCCCTTCCCTTTCTGTGTCTGTCACCAGGGAGGAAAGGTCATCAGCTGGAAGCAGATAATTATGCTGCCTTAGGAACTGGTGCTTTCCTCTGAGGACTGCTGGAATGTAATTCATTTCTTCAGTCTTTCTTCTTGAGTATTAACAAAGTCAACAAAAAAGATTTTCTTCCCACCAGGACTTGCCAGCATTGGATGAAAGCAGTCAGCATGAATTTTAATCAGAGTGACTGTTTTTCAGCCCGAATTTTCCATAATCAATTTTTTTTGTCTATTAATTGAAAGTGAATACTTATAGAGTTTGAGAAATGATGGATCCTAACACCTAACACCTCAAATCCCACTCAGTCACATTCAGAGTTGAGCTCTGGTGCGTCTCCATAGAACCTAGACTTATGTAAGGGATGCATTTGAAGATGATTTTCTTTCTTTTTTTTTTTTTTGTTCAAATGATTCACCCTGTGGTTTCTTTAAATAGGTCAGCTAGTGCTGTAAATTAATTTACACAAGAGGGAGTCAAATTTTCATTCCTCTTTTTTAAAAAGAAAATTCATATTGAAGATGAGATTCATGTGGATTTTCTTAAATTTGCTTTTCTTTTTTACTGTGCCTTGTGGTTTGCTTTGCGTTGTTTTCCTCCAGCTACTCTTACCTTTGTGGGGTGTGTGAAGGAGAGACCTGCCCACCTGGGACATTCACTACACTGGTTCTGTAACTTCCTTTGTTATCAGAACAGCCCGGTGCTGATGGTGTTTGAATAGGGATCAACATACAGACTTTTTTTTTTTTTTTTTTTTAACTGGGCTTTAGTGTGAGGGTGTCAGCATTTCAGAGGACTGCTGGGATTAGATCAAATTGTTCCTTGCTTACTTTTTTCCTGCTTGGTACTCCATCATCACACTTTTCTTCCTTTGTATTGACTGTCTCAATTGCTAGGGCTGCCATAACAAAGTACCAAAAATGAGGGATGTAAACAACAGAAATGGCTTCTCTCACAATTCTGGAGGCTAGAAGTTCAAGATCAAGGCATGATCAAGGTTGTTTTCCCTCTGAAGGTGCAAGAGAAGAGTCTATTGAGGCCTTTCTCCTGACTTCTGGTAGAGCTTTGGTTTGTGGCAGCAGAACTCCAGTCTTCACATGTCTTTCTTCTTGGACATGCTCCTCTATGCCTAAATTTGTCCTTTTCATAGGGACACAGTCATATTGGGTTAGGAGTCACCCTACTCCAGTATGACTCAACATAGCTAATTATATCTACAATGACTATTTCCAAATAAGGTTGCATTCTGAAACACTGAGTGTTAGGACTTCAACATATAATTTTTGGGGGGAGCATAATTCTACCATAACACTGACTATTATTATCAGTCGTTGCTTAACAAATTACTCAAAAACTCAGTGGCTTCAAACAACATTTATTATCTCACAGTACCTTTGGGTCCAGAATTCAGGAATGGCCTAGCATAGCTTAACTGGGCACCGGTCTCTAGCTCTGAACTTCTCCTGAGGCTTCAATCAAGGCCGTCATCATCTTAAGGCTCAACTAGGGGGAGTCTGCTTCCAGCCTCACTCAAGCGGTTGCTTGAAAAAATCCATAAGTATTTGGTTCCTTGTGGGTTGTTGGAATGAGAGTCTCAGTTCCTGACGAACTCCAGGCCAGAGGTATCTCTAGGCATGAGAAGCTCACATGAGAAGCTCAGCAACTCACAATGATCACAGTAAACAAGCAAGAGGGCAAAAGAGGAGCATGATGGAAAACACAGTATTTTATAACCTAATCTTGGAAATGATAATACAATTCATATGCTATTTGTTAGAAAGAGGTCATCAGACCCAGCCTACACTCAAGGACAGGGGATTATACTAGGACATGGATCCCAGGAGTCAGGGACCTTCAGAAGCCATATCAGAAGCTGCTACCTTGGTCCATCCTCTGAGTCATTCCTTTTCATGAAATAGAGCGTGTTTGTAACTGATTAGTTTACTTGACTTGCTACTTTCCATTAGAAATCCTGGTGTCTACTAACCTTTTTTCATTTTGCACTGTCTCTGCTACTTTTGGTCCAAAACAGCAGTGTTTCTGTTGGTGTCATGATCTTAAAAACATTGTATGGTTTCTGTGAATCTGAGTTTACTATACTAGAAAAAAGTTATACCCACAAATGTCTCCAAGAAAAGCCCTTCTCCACCTTTGGGCTCCGCTCAGAAGCCTGAGAGATCATATCTTGATGCTTCCTAGCTGTCCGATTGTTCCACTGAGACAATCGGTAAGACACATCTTTCATCTTTTTAAAAGGCTCTTTGTGAGACAGAATTAACACGCTGATCCTTTGATCTTTTTGAAGTTTTAACCAGTAGTTATGCAGTCTTACCCTTGGCTATATGTCTATACCACGTTTTCCTGAAAGTACTCAAAACCATTTCTTAATTCTAGCATCATTTGCTGTCCAGAGAGATTGAGACTTTTCAAAATTATCAGGTCTTGGTTCCTTCATGTTTAACAATTCTTCCTTCAATTTATCACTCTTACAGTTTACTATAAGCAGCCCAAAAAAGCCAGATGGCATCTTCAGCCTTTTGCTTGAAAATCCCAGCTCGATCACCAAGTTCATTAGTGCTGGCCAGGTCAGAGTTGTGAGCTCAAAAACAGACTCAGTTGGCCCCTCCCACGTATGTGTGCCTCCCTGTGGCATCCCCTTCCCTAACTGTCCTTCCCTCTCTACCACTGGCTTCATCATTTTTTGCGGTTTTTGACTGCATAGGCTGAAATTTCCAACACCCAGCTTGACATGTCTTGTTTTCAATTGCTTCAATATATTAAATTCAATGCCTTGGACACTTGGAAATCCATGATGATAGTGATTCATCATATAAGCAAATCATTGATAACACTTTGGTTGGCTAATGTTGTTCCCTCTACCTTATCTCATTTAAAGGGTATAAAATAGTCTTTAAGGGGTGGTAAGGTCGTATGATGATATAAAGTTATAATTCTAATGATTTCTACCTGAATAACTTTATGACTACTTTACCATTTATAAAGGGCTTCCTTTCACTCATTTATTCCTCACCAAAGGCCTATATGGCCAGTGTCTTCTTAATTTAGAGATTAGGGAACTGAGGCTCATAGAGGTGAAGTCATCTGCTATAGGTTACATGATTTAGACAGTGCTGAGTGGCACCAGCGGGACCACACTCCACAGTGCTGTGTCCCATTCCATATCCTTGAGGTCCTGCTGGAACAATTTGGAGGATATCGTTATTTGGGGTGGGGGCTCAGGGTGAATTTTGACTAAGATAACTCCCAGACGTGGCTGAACTGTTTCTACAACATCGACTTTGACTACAGTGGACATTACAGCCATCGCTGCCTTTGCAGTATGGGCTTTGCTTTGTATTGGTCCAAACCTGGATGCCCTGGGGGTTGCCACATCAGACCACTGTCTCCCAGAGCCTCCGCGAGCATGTACTGGCTTTCTCCATCCTCTTCCATCGCCTATCTGCACGTTTATAAGATAGAGTTTGGCCCTGTCTGCAGAATGTGCTGACAGCTTTCAGTAATGGATATGGACATCTGCTGAAAGGTTTGGCTGTGTTTGTAGCTGGGTGCTGGTTAGCACGTAAACTCTGAGCCTGGAGGTGAAAAAAGAAAAGAAAAGGAAAGAAAGTTAGCATAGAATCTGCTCTATCTGTGAATTTGTCATTTTGGAGTTTGTCATCATTTTAGACAGGACTGACAGAAGCTGCTGAACTTGAAACTGAGTGACGTTAGAGGGATGAGCCCATCTCTGCTGCAGTGACCTTGGCCAGGCCACAGGCATTCAGCTTGGTGGAGGTGAAAGGAACTTAGGGAATGGTCTGGTCCAATTCTTCATTGAATAGATGAAGAAATTGAGGCTTGGGGAGATGAAGTGACGTTTCCAATGCAGCCATTTAGTGATAAATCCATTGTGTTGATTGATCTTCATTTAATTATCTTCCACAGTTCACTTATTCTGTTACATAATGTTGTTTCAGAGTTGTCCTGATAGTATAATTATTGTCAAATAATTTGTTATAAAAATTGTATGAGGTCAGGCACAGAGGTTCATGCCTATAATTCCAGCACTTTGAGAGGCAGAAGTGGGAGGATCACTTGAGGCCAGGAATTGGAGACCAGCCTGGGCAACATAGTGCCACACTGTATCTACAAAAAATAAAACAATTAGCCAGGAGTGGTGGCATCTATGTGTAGTCCCAGCTACTCCAGAGCCTGAGGTGGGAGGATCACTTGAGCCCAGGAGTTTGAGACTGCAGTGAGTTATGATCTCACCACTGCACTCCCACCTGGGTGACAAAGTGAGATCCTGTCTCTAAAAATAAATAAATAAATAAAACAAAATTAAATTAATAATTACATGATCATATTGCTGCTTTTTCTACCGATCATAGGCCAGCCCTTGTACCAGGGTCCTCCCTGACTCCTCAGTGGCCCACATATGTGTGCAGGTTCCCTGATCTTCTCCATCAGCTTCCCAACTTCTTTTTCTCCACTCCAGGCTGGCACATTCCCTCTGCAAGCAGAGTGGCATCCCATCCCACACTACTTCCCATTCTCCTTCTCAGCAACCTACCACATATAGTGCTTCTTTTCAAACTTCACCACTTCTGTTCCCGGTCCTTCCCTCCCCTCCGGCCTCACCACCACACATTCCTCCCCTCAACAAAACATACTTCTGCCAACTCATCCCTTGAACCTGCTGCTCTGCCTCTCCATCCTTCAGCCCCACTCTGCCTGAAGGCCAGCTTTGGAGACTAACTTTCCACTCCTTGCCAGTGGCTGACCTGAGCATAGTAGTAATTGCTGGCATTGTGATTTTCACAGAACGTGTACCCCAGGAGATGTGCTCATGAGCTAAAGGGGAGGAAGACAGGACATCAAGAGTCTAACATTTTCCCTTCACCTGCTTCCTGCACTTTGAGGCACTGCAGTGTTTGAGAGAGAGACACAAATTATTACAACATAGCAGTAGTTCGTTTCTCTATCAAATTCACCTATTGTTTTTTCCATTGTATTTCTATTTGGGAAAAATCAGTGGGTTGATTTGCATTTCAAAACATGTCTGATTTCAGACACTTTCAATGACTCTAGCCCAGAACTGTCCAGTGGAAAGTTCCGTGGTGAGCGTTGTGTTTTGTATCTACTCTATAACACAGTAGCCACTGGCCAGACTCGATTGCTAATACTTGAAAGTGGCTAGTGTGACTGAGGAACTGAATTGTAAATTGTATTTCATTTTAATTATTCTATATTTAAATAGCCACATAAGGCTACTGGGTACCTAAGTGGGCAGTGTAGAACAGACCATCGTGCCCTTTGTTGAGGAGGGGAATTGTGAACTCATCAAATATTAACATTTCCCCCAGCTCCCACCATCTTTTTGCCATATCCCACCATTTCCATGATCCTTTGCTTGCCCTTGAACAGGTAAAACCAGGGCTGCTCTTGGCTTCTAGAAGGTATATCTGACTTCAGTCCCCTGTCTCTGTTTCTGCCGAACATATAACTTAGTAATTGACTTCAGCCTAAAACCGAGGCTGTTGTAGCAAATAAATAATAATAGTAGGCCAGGCGCGGTGGCTCAAGCCTGTAATCCCAGCACTTTGGGAGGCCGAGACAGGCGGATCACGAGGTCAGGAGATCGAGACCATCCTGGCTAACCCGGTGAAACCCCGTCTCTACTAAAAAATACACAAAACTAGCCGGGCGACGTGGCGGGCCCCTGTAGTCCCAGCTACTCGGGAGGCTGAGGCAGGAGAATGGCGTGAACCCGGGAGGTGGAGCTTGCAGTGAGCTGAGATCCGGCCACTGCACTCCAGCCTGGGCGACAGAGCGAGACTCCGTCTCAAGAAAAAAAAAAAGTAATAATAATAATAATAATAGTAATAGATCACATTTATTTGTTGCTCCATATGTACCAGGTATGTAATACTTCCATATATTAACTCACTTAATATTCACAGCAGCTCTGTGAGGTCTGAGTGTTATTATATTATACCCATTTCATAGTTCAGGAAACTGAGGCAAAGGTTACAGAGCTACTACATGCCAGAACTGGGATTTGAAGTTGGGCATTGATAGCAAACCTCACTCTTGAGCACCTATTGAACTGCATCTGCCATATGCATCTTGGATGCTCTCAGTGCCTGCCAGTGTGGAGTGGGATTGGGATCTGTATACTAAAAAACAGAAACAGAATCAGAGAGGTTTGCTACTGCAATATTGCAATGCAATTCTGATGCTAACTACCTAGAGTTAGGGCAGACTTCACAACTTAAGAGAACAGACTTCAGCAAGACCACCCTCACTTCAGATGTCAGCTGCAAGCTCTGAGGGTCCCAGGACACCTGCACTTCTGACCAGTTGGCTACAAATTTGGGTTTCCCACTCTCCCTCAGGTTTGATTCCTAGAAGGAATGTCAGAACTTAGGAGAGAGCTAGACTTGCAATTACAGTTTTATTATGAAGGCTACAAATCAGGACCAACTAAATGACAAGATGTACAGAAGAAGGTCTAGGAGGGTCCCAAATGTGCATCTTGTATGTCCTTTTCTTGTGAAATCAGTATTGTGGGACTTTTCTTTAGTTCAGCTAAAGATGGGGTCCTTGTCACATGGCCACAGAAATTTAGGCTCACAGACAATTTAAAAGGTGAGTAAGGCAGGGTTTTATTGGCTGAAAAGGGAAAAAAGGGAAAGAGGGATCCTTCACAAGTCAGAGTCCCTGCTGGTGCGCTTCTGCAGGCAGCTTGAATCCTAGGTTCCACATGGCTCGAAGAGGAGGGGCCAGGCTCCCAGTCAGTGCAAAGGGTAAGAACTTCCACCCCAGTGCACAGGCTGGTTGGAGTTTTTCTGGGAACCTCTGCACTCAATGTCTCATCAAGACACAACACTCCCTCATTACGCTGATGTGTTCACTCGACTGAGCATTGGTGTCCAGAGTTTGATTGTGCTTTCTTTACTTAGGTATGACTGAATTATTGGTCATGTGACTGAACTCATTCTCCAGCCTCTCTCTTCTCCCTAAAGGTTGGGCTACTGTTATTTGGCCTCAACCCTCTAAGCACACGGTTTATCTTTCCAGCATGGCCAGCCTTCATCCTGAGTCTATCTAGGGACTCACTATGAGTCACCTCATTAGCATAAGCTGTCAAGTTCCACTGTGAATTACAAAGATACGTCTATCATTTGGGAAATCCCAAGGGCTTAGACCTCTACCTCAAAAACTTGAAAAAAAGACCCGACAAACTCTTTATTGTACAAGAGCTACATCAGAAATCTTTCTTTCAAGTAACTAAGAGTAAGGAAACAAGCATTTCTAAATGTTTAGTGGTTACTGGTCACATTCATCTACATTATATCATTTAATCTTCATGACATTCCTAGGAGGAAGATATTATCGATGACTTTGTTTTATAGATGAATAAACTGAGGCTAAATGAAATTAATAACATTGTACATGAACATCCAACGAGTAACAATTGGTATGGAAGTTTAAAATCAAGTTTAAAATCTAACTTTCAATCACAAGCCCTTTGAATACATTACAAAAATAGTAGAAGGAGATAAGAATATATATATAGATGCTTTCAACAGCTAATTGTTTTTCTTATCTGAAAATGCAGGATGGGAATGGACTTACCTGAGATAGGCCAGTCAATGAGAAATGTGAGGATCTGGGAGTGAGGCTTCTTCCCAATGTGCCAAGTGATTCCTTTTCTGATTTTCCTCATGTGTTTATTTAGGAAAGATTACATTTTAATGTGTGTCAGGCCTTGTAGCAAGCATTGAAAATACACAAATAGAGAGACACAGTCCCCAGGCTTCCTTAAAGAGGACACAGACAGTACACAAAATATTGCAATGTGACACGGCTACTGAAACAATAAAGAAAACCACTTAGAGACTCCGTCTCAAAAAAAAAAAAAAAAGAAAACCACTTAGAAAAACACAATAAAGGGCTGGGTGTGGTGGCTCACGCCTATAAATCCAGGACTTTGGGAGGCGGAGGAGGGTGGATCAAGAGATCAGGAGATCAAGACCAGCCTGGCCAACATGGTGAAACTCTGTCTCTACTAAAAACACAAAAATTAGCAGGGCATGGTGGTGGGCGCCTGTAATCTCAGCTACTTGGGAGGCTGAGGCAGGAGAATCACTTGAACTCCGGAGGCAGAGGTTGCAGTGAGCTGAGACGGTGCCACTACACCACTCCAGCCTGGGTGACAAAGCAAGACTCTGTCTCAAAAAAAAAAAAAAAAAAAAGGGAAAGAAAAATGCAATTAAGGAAACAATAAAAGAAAGTTCTAACTAGAAAGGGGCGGGAGGAAGAGGGGAGTCAGGAAAGATTAGGGGAGAGAATGCAGGAGCTGGGGGTTGGAAACATACAAGGATTAACCAGATTTCGAGTTCTGTAAGTGAATAGAAAAGGAGTACTGAACTCTCTCTTGCTTCAGAGGAGGAGGCTAATGGGTTGTGGATAAAAAGAGTTAAACTCTGTAAAATATTTAAATAGATGTATTCTTAGCCAAATATGAGTTACTATGGCCCGTGATGCAGCCCTCAGGAGGTCCTGAGAACATGTGCTCAAGGTGGTCATGGTGTAGCTTGGTTTTATACATTTTAGGGAGGCATGAGACATCAATAAAATACATTTAAAAAGTACATTGGTTTGGTCCAGAAAGGCAGGACAACTACAGTGGTTCCAAGGCTTCCAGGCTATAGGTAAATTTACATTTTTTTGGTTGACAATTGGTTGAATTTGTCTAAAGATGTGGGATTAACAGAAAGGAATGTCTGGGTTAAGATAAAGGGTTGCAGAGACACAAGTTTTTATTTACAGAGGAAGCCTTCAGGTAGTATGCTCCAAAGAGAATAGGTTGCAAAGTCTGCGTTGATGTTCATGCTGGAGAGGTATAATGAGGCATGCCCCACCCCCATTTCCCATCATGACCTGAAACAGTTTCTTAGGTTAAATTTTAAAAGAGCCCTGGCTGAGCAGGAAGTCCATTCTAATGGTTATGGGGAGGGTTTCTTAGAATTTTATTTTTTGGTTACAGGGTCCTGATGATGCTCAAAGCCTAGCACTTTGCAGAGCCCTTGCTCTCTGCCTCAGCTGTAGCCAGAACCCCCAAGGCAGAAGGAAATGGAGTCACCCAAATATTGGAGGTCAGGTTGTGATGTTGTGGATCTCAGGAATGAGGAGGATGTGTGTGTATTAGGAGTTCCAGCAAGTTTCCTCATCTGTAAAATGATGATGTTCAACCTCCCTAGATAATCTCTGGGATCTCTTCTGGCTCTAATGTTTCGTTATTTTGTGATTTTATGAAAAATGTTTTGCAAAGCAAATGAATAGTGTAAATAAGATTATAAAGAGAATATTTACCTTCTTAAGGGAATAAACTGTTCTGAAGCACATCAGGAGTGTTCATTTGCATATAAACAATGCAAATTCTATATAAGCAGAGGAGGCTTGTTTTCTTAGGTGTTTTGGTAAGTTAATTACAAATCGTTCTTGTCAATTTTGCTAGTGTTTATGTATTAGGAAGCAGAAGAGCTGAATTCATTTTAAAAGTGCTATACTTTTGAATGTTCACAATTTCTTGAATGTTCCCAATACCTGACTTTTCTCTGAATTAGCCAGAGTTTTCTTAAATTATTTCTTTATTCCATGGGTTTAAACATTTGGGATTTATTTTTTTCAAGAAGGTTTTGAATACATTTGTCTTAATTTAATTTAGGAGAGCTAAATAATTAAACATGAGGCAAAAGTACATAAAAAGTGGCAGCCTTTTATTGCAAATATGCACCCACTGTCGGGCGAGGTTCTCTGGTCCTCAGGTAGAGGGCCAGGGAAGTCGCTCCTGGCCTCTGCCAGGGAACTTTTATGCATTGGCACTGGAAGGGGGAGGGCAGTGGGTGGGATAGGGGCGTGATAGGGGCGTCTCCGTAGGCATGGCCGGGAAAGTTTCCATTTCTTCGGAGTGACGTCACCTGGCGCATGCTCAGTTGATCTGCTTTTTCCCGGGTGCGGGCTGACCTTTCCCGTGTGAGGGCAAGTTGTTGATGAAGAACCCGGAAGCAACAGGGACTGAGCCATCTTGTTTTCCCTCCTCCATTTTGTCCCTCCTCCCTCACCCAAACAAAATTGTTATGTTCATCAGATCTCAGAGGTGTCAGCTGAACCGCATTCTACTTTCAGTCATCCTGAATGGGCTTAGGACTACTCAACAAAGTCTATAACCTGTTAGAGTCCAAAGTCCTGCTCCACTTTTGATTCCCAACATCTTAATGACCTCTCTTCATCTTTCTCCCCCTGTACATCTGAGTGCTTCTTTTTCCCACTTCCAGTATCAGTCAGACTACATAGGCTTCCAATAAAAATTACCACGTTGGAAGAATTTTATTTGTCTAGACAACTATATTGAAGATTTGGTTGTCACACAGAGCTAGCACCATGCAGAGGACCAAGCCATCTTCCTGATTCCATTCTCTCTAGGCCTCTTCCCCTTCTCTCATATTCTCTTTCTCTTCTCTTTTTTTTCTCCAAACCCCCTTATCCCCCTGACATTCACCCTTTTCAGAAGCAAGACACCTTGTGCCCCATGTCTTAAGCACAGCAGTTTCCTGCTGTAGCTTGGGCATTTTCTTAAAGTTTTGTTCTCCACTCCCAGGTGGTTGCTCAAAATATTCCAATACATTTTGTTGTGTCAGGGTGAATTCAAGAAACATGATCTGAAAGAAGCAGGTTTCCACCAAGGGGGATAGGAGAGGCTGGGCAAGCAAGAGAGGTGGGGGATGAGTTTCCAAGCAGAAGGAACAGCCTGCACCAACCATGGCAACATGTGAGAGCCAGCACATAGAGGAGCTTCACCTGATTTTCTATGATCTGGAGACTTGGAGTAATCACAAGGAGTGATGAGTAAAAGACAGGACTGGAGAAGAAGATGCCAGTGACATTACAGTGACCTTTATGTGTCATATTAAGACATTTTTATTTTGTCCAGAAGGTGCTGGGAACCCAGTGAGGGATTATAGCACCAGCGTAATGGGGACGCAGAGCTGACTGCAAACATCCCAGATAGAAAACTAGTGCAATGTCACGGACCTGGAGTAGGACGTGGGGCAGGGGATGAAGAGGAAATGGGACATTTAAGAGTGAAGTAGGAGACCAATAAGATTTGGGATTGATTGATTATGGGCTGAGGGAGAAAAAGGAAATGGCCAGGGAAAATGCTGCACTTTTGTCTTGAATACTTACTGGCCAAGTTAGGGAATACAAGAATAGAAATTAGGAGATGTTCGATTTTGGAAATATAACTTCATGTGGTTTATCACTGCACTATTTTAATTTATGGGGCCAAAGTGTTACGTCCTTGGATGTCATTCAGTTGTCAGGCAATAGGCCGAACAAGTTCCAGGTCATGACTGTTCAGCAACATTTTGTGAAAAATGCCTTAGACATGACTCCTCCTCTCCTAACAAATTCTGGCCATATCATTTCATGTAAACCACGGCCCATGATTGCCTTTTCCTTATAACTATAAGCTTGCTACCTGGCTATCAGAAATGAGGCTTCATCATGGCTAAGGATGTTTTGCTCTGTTTTTTCACTGACTTATTGAACAGTTTACATTCAGTGTGGGACCAATTAATCATTATACATTTCTCTAGCTGCCACCTTCAAACTCACATAGTCAAAGTGCTTTCTTCATTTTTCCTCCATATTGTTAATATCTCAGGAAGACTGTGTATATCTCTGGTCATTTTAAATGGTGAGACCAGTTTTTTTTGAGACAGAGTCTTGCTCTGTTGCCAGGCTGGAGTGCAGTGGCATGATCTCAGCCCACTGCAATCTCTGCCTCCTGGGTTCAAGCGATTCTCCTGCCTCAGCCTCCCAAATAGCTGGGACTACAGGAGCATGGCACCATGCCCAGCTACTTTTTGCATTATTAGTAGAGACAGGATTTCACCATGTTGGCCAGGATGGTCTTGATCTCTTGACCTCATGATCCGCCCACCTCAGCATCCAAAAGTGCTGGGATTATGGGTGTGAGCCACTACACCTGGCCAAGGTGAGAACATTTCAATGGTCCTTACTAGTCTATGTCAAGATTTCTGTCTCAAAACGAGGTCAGAGAATCCCCCTATCCTGGACCTTCAGGATGAGAATAAGGGGAAAGACTGGTGGTGGAAGAAGCGGAAGCTTTTGGACGTGCCTGTTCCTGCAGATGTGATTCTCATCTGGCTTGTGCTAGAAAGCTGTCACATGCACTGTGTGGCCCAGCCTTCAATAGGGGCTGAACGTTACAGAAGTTCTATGGAGTGCCACATTCTCTGACATGGACACTTCTCTTTTGGGAAGGTGGAGGTACCCATTCCAAATTGCCCAACATTTTTCTAGCTCCTTCCCGAGACCCCATGAAAAATCCCTATTAACATTCAGTTACATTAGTTTTAGAAAGGTAGCAAATGTGGGCCGGGTGCGGTGGCTCACCCCTGTAGTCCCAGTGCTTTAGGAGGCCGAAGTGGGTGGATCACCTGAGGTCAGGAGTTTGAGACCAGCCTGGCCAACACAGCAAAACCCTGTCTCTACTAAAAATACAAAAATTAGCCTGGTGTGATAGCACGTGGCTGTAATCCCAGCTACTTGGGAGGCTGAGGCAGGAGAATTGCTTGAACCTGGGAGGCAGAAGTTGCAGTGAGCTGAGATTGTGCCACTGTACTCCAGCCTGGGTGACAGAGCAAGACTCGGACTAAAAAAAAAAAAAAAAAAAAAAAGGTAGCAAATGTGCAACTGAGGACATGTTTTTATCATGTTTGTAGTTTCATATATGTCAAGAAGAAGATGAGCTATCTGAGTATGATTGGTATGGATACGGAGCAATTGAAATTCTCCCTTCAGATGGAATCATATTTAAGGCTGTCTGAGAACAAAGACTGCCCTTCGCCACAAATGGAAGCTATGTGATGAATTCTTTTCCCTATGCCTTTCTTCAATTTTCTATTTAAAGAAATTTCTGAAAATACATGAATTATGCAGCTTATCTCTCAGATGAAAAAGAATTTTCTTCTTGGATTGGATGTCTGCGTGTTTATTAATAGCAGTAAAATTTTCCGTGTTCTTTTGTATCAGATGGGATGCTGACTAAAATACGAAGGAGTCTTTCCAGCAATAATAACAGTAATGGATGAATAATTACAAAAGCTATATGGAATTGAAAGACATTTTAATTTGTCATTATTTCTATGTATTCAGAAAGGATCTGAATAATTATGATAACTATAAAAGGAAGAGTGTGATGTTTTTCCTCATTATGGGATTAAGTTCTTAATATACCACTTTTACTATAAGCTAAAAAAAAAAAAAAAACCGTTTCATCTGGTTTTCTCTAACGATGTAATCATGACTAAAGACTGTTTAGCTGTGAGTGTTTGGTCTTCTTACTGTTACATGAAGATGCCATGCTTCAAACTCATTTTCATCTCAAAAGTGTTCATCTAGGCCGGGCGTGGTGGCTCAAGCCTGTAATCCCAGCACTTTGGGAGGCCGAGGCGGGCAGATCACAAGGTCAGGAGTTCGAGACCAGCCTGGCCAATATGGTGAAACCCCATCTCCACTAAAAATACAAAAATTAGCCGGGAGTGGTGGTGGACACCTGTAGTCCCAGCTACTCGGGAGGCTGAGGCAGGAGAATCGCTTGAACCCAGGAGGCAGAGGTTGTAGTGAGCCGAGATCGGGCCACTGCACTCCAGCCTGGGAAACACAGTGAGACTCCATCTCAAAAAAAAAAAAAAAAGTGTTCATCTTTGCAGTTTATAAAAATGAAGTTATACTTATTTGCTCAGTGAGAACTTTCAACCCTTATGTCACATTAATTTGTGAAGATGACAAGGACTGTTGAATTTCCTTAGGTCATGACCGTATGGTGGCAGAGTATGAGATTCTAAAACAGGATTTTAATTTTTATAAGAACTACTAAAAAGTGGCTGTAGCTACCAGGGTCATGCTAAGGCAAAATTTCAAAAATTTCAAACCTATTTTTAAAAATATGCATGTAGTCTCATTTTTTTTTTTGTCTACATTATACCAACAATGTTCAAATTCTTATTCAGATCCTAAGAATATTCTATGACAGCACTTTTTTTGGAAAATGAAATTTCAACATATGCTCTGTGTTTCTAGGTGAGTGATAGAATTTTCCTTTGTAGCTTTTGAATTTTCATGTACCAGTTTGCCAGTGAGACATTTGGACCCTAGCGATGGAAGATGGGAAAACCTGTGGAAAGATTCTAACCTGCTCTAACACTTTTGCCACCCTTCCCTCTAAAATATGCTTTAAGGGAAACAGCCACCACTAGAAGATGCTTTTCCAGCATCCTCCTTTCAGATGGAGCACTTCTTCAGTAGCATGCGAGAAATCCCTGGCAGAAGAGGTCAACAAGCTCTTTCACCTCCTGCTTTTGAGTTTTTTCCAGAGTTCAAGTTCCACCCCTTAACCGCTGTTTGATCTTGTGCCATTAATTTAGCCAAGTGAAACCTCAGTGTTCTCACCTTTAAAAGGGGTGGAAATGGTACACATAGGAAAAGTGGTCTGGGGATTAAATTAAAATATAAAGCACTTTGGGAGGCCGAGACGGGCGATCATCCTGGCTAACATGGTGAAACTCCATCTCTACTAAAAAAATATGAAAAACTAGCCGGGCGAGGTGACCGGCGCCTGTAGTCCCAGCTACTCAGGAGGCTGAGGCAGGAGAATGGCGTAAACCCGGGAGGCGGAGCTTGCAGCGAGCCGAGATCGCGCCACTGCACTCCATCCTGGGCGACAGAGTGAGACTTAGTCTCAAAAAAAAAAAAAAAAAGTAAAATAAACGTAAAATTCGTGACATGTAGTAAGTATGTGGTAAGAGGTAGTATCTTCTTGTCATAAAGAAAAAACAAAACTAAATATCCTTCAAAAATTAGCTCTCAATTTTATGAAATCAATACTTTTTGCAAGTAAAACCAGAAACAATTTTTTTTTTTTTTTTTTTTTTTTGAGATGGAGTCTCACTCTGTTGCCAGGCTGGAGTGCAGTGGTGCAATCTCGGCTCACTGCAACCTCCGCCTTCCGGGTTCAAACGATTCTCCTGCCTCAGCTTCCTGAATAGCTGCAACTACAGGCGCGCTACCATGCCCAGATAATTTTTGTGTTTTTGGTAGAGATGGGGTTTCTCCATGTTGGCCAGAATAGTCTTGATCTCCTGACCTCGTGATCCGCCCGCCTCTGCCTCCCAAAGTGTTGGGATTACAGGTGTGAGCCACTGCACTGGGCCCAGAAACATTTTTTTTTTTTTTCTATTCATCTAACAGAGAAAATTCTGAATGAGTGGAGAACGAGGCTTATATTAATTTGAAATTTAACCACTGTAAAGTTGCTCTCCACTTTCAACAAAAGGGTTCTGCATGCAGTTATACCTGAAACTTAAAGATGGGTGTGTGCAGCATGCCATAAATAAAATCAATTCATTATTTTTATTTTGAGAACATTTGGAATGAATTTAGTGTCTGGATTGACAATGTAGAGCTATACATTTTCTTCTACATATGTGGAGATGGCATTGGTAATGGAGATATTATATATACAGGTTATTTAGAACCTGAAAGATTAACCTTATAAATTCAGATGCATTTGAATTTGATGGTTAAGGTAATATGAGAAGTAGAAGGGAGACGGGGTGGGGGGAGAAAGAGGTGTTGGAATTTGTAATTGTGAAAGAAGGTAACATTGTGTTTCCTTTTGTCTTATAGCCTGAAGAATAAGTAGTGAAAGCATCAATCAAGAGATAAGAACAAAATATCAGCATTTCTCTGCTGTGGAGAATCGCTATCAATAACCAGAGGAGGCTTCTTTCTTGAACAATAAACATTTCTTACAAGGATTCACAGATTAATATACGACTGATCTTGATTTTTGGAAATGAATGAGGTTTCTTTTTTTTCTTTTTCCTTTTTTTAATTTTGGGGTAAGTTATGATATTTGGATGGATTTTTAAATTCTTTCCTGATAACACATTTAGCACATGTTCTAAATTATAATCCTATAGCAAACCATTGGAGCATTATTCAAACTGAAAGTGGAAAAATTTAAATTTCCAATTTATTCTAGATTTCCTCAGAGCATAATTATTCTGTTAAATCCTCAATGAGTGTGATGTAAACCACCTCTATCCAGAAATATACATTGTTTTTTCATCATGTTGGACACAGTTGAGGGTGACATGCACAGAACCGGAGCAGATCACTATTAGTGGAAAATATCAAGCCAGTCCTTCTCTGTTCTCCAAGCACAGGAGCCAGGTTTGCCATCTGAACAATGAAGACAAAGAGAGTAAATAAAGGAAGAATTCTCATCTTTTTTTCTGATCACTCAAACAACAGTTTCTCAAGGTTAAGCCACGTCCTCCTTGCAAGTTGCCAAATAATAGCTTAGGAAAAGAATTAGTCTGCCTGCATGATGATCTTCTTAGGCAAAAATGTCTTCACAGCCCTTGACCTTGGTGAATTTTTTCACCAAAAGCATCTAAAAGAAGAATTACAAACCCCAGAATGAGATGGAAATAAATGAGTATTTTTTTATGATGTTTGGCCTGAACTGTGGGCTTTGATTTGGGGATACTGACAGTTCGGAAAAAAGTGAGAAAATTCTGAAGAAACGGCAGCCTTGGACTAGGCGGGGTCCCCTATTTCTTCTGTTTCTCACTGAAGTCCTATTGCTGAGCCAAGACTCAGTCACTTTGGAAAGAGCATGACCGAGAAGGAAAACGGTTGCTTTCTGATGGGGAGCGTCTGAGTGCAGATCGTAAGGCTCTTTCTCTAGGTTTAATTCTTTTCCATGGTGACTGGACTTGGTGTCTTGCAGCCTGGTTACAAAGTGGGATGTTGAGCTTCTACTGACGATGCCCTGCATGGACCAGCTGGGATCTGGCTGGGGCTGCCCTGTGTCCCTAGCAACCATAGGCAATCCATCTCCTCGTGTCAGGAATTTCTGGACACCCACTGTTTTCCACCAAGAGCTTAGGTGGCAACAACTCAGTGAGCAATAAACAAAATGACACAGAAATGTACAGTGTTGTTACGAAGGAACCTGTTTCCCTGTGTTCAAAATCTGGCACCATTCCCTTGAGCAGGGCCCGCTCAGGAGGGACCAGGTCTGCCAGTTTCTGTGCCTGCAGAGAGAGGCAGCCCCACCAGCCACACCCGACTCTATGAGAGGAAAGGGGGTTGGATGGGAAGAAATCTGCTTTGCTGTTTTGGAAAGCACACGGACGACCTACAAACCTCCTGTGATGGTGTTTCTTCGGATGTGTAAAATAAGGCTTTATTTGTCAATTCCGCTGTAAAATAAGCATTGTCCGAGTAAAAACAGCAACAACAACAAAACACTGTTTCTGTTTGGGTTTAGTGAGTGAGCTTATGCCCTAAAGTGCTGTGCGTGCGTGTGTGTGTGTGTGTGTGTGTGTGTGTGTTTTAAAATAACCTCATATAGAAAAGTCTATGAACATAGATTTCTTTTACTCTACAGAGAGGCTATGCCAAACCTTTATAGACAAGCTTCTGGCTGTAATAATCAGATTATTTCAGAATTCCTCATCTAAATGCCCTTGCTCTTTGGCAACCTGTCAAATGGAAGTGAATACCCTGCCAGAGGTTTTGTGTGTTTGTTTGTTTTCAAATGTCTTTATTTTTGCCCATGCAGATAATGGAAATTATCATTCTAGTGTACCCTGGAGATGACATACTCAGTTTTAGGCAGGAAGGGACTGCTACTGTTGTTTACATTTTGGGAATTCTGGAATGGAAAGATTCCTACTTGGGAAGTTAGCTGTTTGTGGTTGTCTTTTCTGTTTGGTTTGCTGTGGTTGTTTGTTCAGCTAAGTCATATCTTACCTTCCCATTTTATTATGAGTGGATGGGAGTGGGATGGAAGGTAGATGTTTTCAAATAACCAAATCAATTCTGAAGGAGAGGAAAAAGACCCACACAGACCTGGGTGTGTCCCTCTCTTATGTCCAGTCCACCCTGGAGCTGCTGTCATGTGGTCACAGCAGAGACTCCGGGCAAGCTGAGAAGATGAGCCAAGTGATTTTCTGTAAAATGTTAATTCAGAGGAACTAGGAGAGAACTCATATATTTGAAAGAGTGAAGCTGTTCAAAGTATCAATATTTAAAGTATTTTTACTATTCAGGAGTTTGTATAATAATGTTAACTAAACTAACCAAATACTGCCCATTTAAAGTTTTGCTGCAGTGGGGGAAAAATTATTCAAAATTAACATAACACGCAAGCTTAATGGACTCCTTATACTATATCAGAATAAAATTATTTGTTTTTAAAAGTTTAGTGGTTATGTGGTTGAAATTGTCTTCTTAAGAAGATAAAACACTCCTATAGTCTTGGTCATGCAGTTAATTTACTTTGCAAAAAGTTTTTCTTTGTCAGTACAGAGGTAAGATTCAGGCTAGCACCTGTGCCAGAGGCCACAGATGCCATGGTAGTGAAACCCAAATTAATGAGGCTTCGTTAAATTTAGTCTCCAAAGCCCAGTGAACTAATAAATATAGTCATAAAGTAATCTGCTAAGTAGAGGGGACTACAGTGATTCCTTTGGCTATAAAGGTAGTAATAAAACTCTCATCTGCAATTGCTTGACTGCAAAGACAAATAGGATTTGTGTTTCACTTGCCTGTTGGATGACATATGTAAGCATAAATTGGAACTGAAAGAGTCTTTACACTTTTCTATTGACATGAGTTTATTAGGTCGACCAGACCAAAGGATGAAAAATTTAAGATACACGAAAAATACTGAAACTCCTATAGGAAAATTTGAACCTTCCGGGTAGGGCTGGGGGTGGAGTGTGGGGGCATCCTAACTCTTCCAAAGCTGATATTTTGCATCGGAAATTTCTGACGTGTCAATGTGAACACAGAACATTAAAGCTCCACTAAGAAAATTACCTTTTTAAACTGCCAGGTAATAAAATTATACTCTCTCTATATTCCATCCGAACAAAATATTCATTGTTCACTTGACCTACTTATATGAGGAATTGTTTTTCTTTTGTGACCAGAATAAGGAGGGTCCAATCAACATGTTATTGTGGAGACAGCCTTTTTTTTTTTTTTTTTTTTTTTTTTCTGGCTTCTACCTAATTTATTTATAATAAAGGCAAGCTAGGCTACCTCGTAGGATTCTGGTGGGGATTAGCTAATTAATAAATATCAAGTGCTTAAAAATATGGATCTCTGTATAAATCCTGCCTTAATTTGTTTTCTAGTTTTAGATGTGCATGTCAAATCAACTGTCTGAATATTTGAATGTAATATTCATGTTTGTAAATTTGGCTTTACATTTAAGATATAAAAATTTTGAGGCAAAATGAAATCCTAGCATGGGTTGAGAGCATCTAGCCCAAGACTGGCAGATATAGCAGTTAGGGAAACAAAAAGCACCTGGAAACCAAACCAAAATGTTTTTAGAAGGCATTTTTGGCTGGGCATGGTGACTCACGCCTGTAATCCCAGTACTTTGGGAGTGCTGAGGTGGGCAGATCTCTTGAGGTCAGGAGTTCCAGACAAGCATGATCAACATGGTGAAACCCCATTTCTACTAAAAATACAAAAATTAGCTGGGTGTAGTGGTGCATGCCTGTAATCCCAGCTACTCCAGAGGCAGAGGCAGGAGAATCGCTTGAACCAAGGACACGGAGGTTGCAGTGAACTGAGATTACGCTATTGTACTCCAGCCTGGGTGACAGAGCAAGACTCTGTCTCAAAACAAACAAACAAAGAAACAAAGCATTTTAAAAGAAGGAAAGGAGGGAGTCTCAGCATTGGTTTAAGGAGTATATTAAATAATTCTGTGTTATAATAATTAAAATGCCAAGGTTCAGCAATGAGTTATATAAAAAGTAGAGTGGATTTGAAGTAAAGACTACAATCATGTAATCCTTACTTCACTCCCATGTTGAGTGAAAGGTAAAGGGAAATCATAGCTAGTCCACATATTTCTAAATACCTGCAAGAGAGACTGTGCAGATGAATTTGATTTGTGTCTTCGTAGAAAAATGTTGAGCACTATTCTTTTAAATGATATAGCCTAAAGAGAAAAGAATGGAATTAATACATAACAGTTTCTTAGTAACGCCATCTGAAGGCTCTATGGTAACTAGTTAAAAGATGATTTTACTGCTGGCTGAACTGTGCTGCCATTTTCCCCATATGATTAATTACTCCTTTGTCACTATTCTGAGTAGCAGTTTTATTTGCTAATTTCAAATGCCTCCACTTAATTAGCAATTCATTCTGACCTTTAAAAACTACATTCTATAATCTTCAAATTATATGAGCGAAGGAAAAATCCAATTTTACCTGCCTCCCACCACCAGCCACCCATAGCGGGTTACATTGTTTCTGAGATACCGTGAAACTATTGTACTGTGTCAAACTTGAGTTAACTGTGGTTGTTTGAAATCCAGGCTAAAATTCCCTCATCCTTCAGGGGTCACTAGGTTCAGTGAGAGGTGGGGATGCTCCAGCTTCAGCGAGTTGAGGTAATGTATGATGTAGCACATTTGACTGGTACATTTTATTTTTTTAATTAAAGAAAAATGGGAAAAGGCTACACACAATAATGGATTCTCTCTTGTATCCTTACTCACAACTCTTTTTTGAGAATTATCAGCACATTTTCCACTTGAATTGTTGCTCAGTTAAGTGTCTGACACTAAGACCATCCAAAATTAGCAATATGAGGTTTCTTTGGGGTTACCAAGTCAGTGGCCAAGGGGTCTACTTTGAGATCAATTATTTAAAATTCTCGTATTTCTTGAAATCATCTTTATTATTGGATGGAGTATTAATCGGGGTGCATAATATTAGTGCTAATGATTTTACTGTTGATAGTTCAAAGAGTTGCCATGTTGAGTCAACCTCATTTCCCATTAATCCACTACTCTGACTGTAAATAGTCTCTAAGAAGCTCATAATCAGGGGATATGATTAGTCTCCATGATATTAGTTCCAAGGAACTCATTAATACTAGATATGTGTGAGCAGAGAAACTGGAATATTTCCTTATTTTTCAAAATTACAATATTTTTGGCTGATTTTGAGAATAATGGAATCATGGGCAGTCACTATGCAAGGAAGGTGTTCTATAGCAGCCCTTATCCTAGGTGGAAGTCTCAGAGCCTCAGAGTCAGCACACCCTGCAGCTAACCACAACCCCTACTCTCAGCTGTCCCCGTTTGGAGGGCATCCACTCTTGGCTTTAACCACAGCCCCTACCCTCAGCTGTCCCCATTTGGAGGGCATCCACTGTTGGCTTTAGGGCCATCCACACATGGTTTAAGTTCTTCATCCTTCTTGTGAATCAATTCTTCTTGTCACTTCTCAGATCCACTTGGTGGCTTTCATATTGATTGGCTCTAAGGACCCCATTTTCAGAAAGTTGGGGTGTCTAGTCCTTTTGTCTTTTTCCCACCACTCTTCGGTTTAACCAGAGCACATTGCTATTAAAAAGGTGACTGGTAACAAGACAATACAATCAGTATATAGAAGATATTTGCCATTTTGGAGATGTATTTTTTTGAAAGCCAACATGTTTCCACTTTCAACTAGTTATATGTCTACAAGCTTCTTTCCTCATCATCCCCTTCTTTACCACTTAATTGAAGGCCAATTACAAGCCCATCTCCTACCTCTTTATATAAGCTACCATGTTTTGGTGTCCTTTTGGTGTAGAAAGTTTAATTGTGATGAAACCTAATCAAGTACCCTTTAAAAGCCACCGATGGGGTGTGTAATAAAATGGTATTCCCCCTGGGAGTTTGTATCAACCATTTATTTCTTTGATAGTGTTGAATTATAAATGAACTAAGTGCTTGAACCTTTTTTTTTGTCTAGTCACTCATGGGTTCAAAAACTGCCCATCTTCCTCATGCGTGGTGAACCTTTCTCTGTGTGGAATTGACTCAGTCTTTCTCCATTTGTACTTAGTAACACATCTTCTTTACTTCAGGCTCTCTTCTCTGTAGATGTGGAGTGCAAAAAGGAATACAGCCCCCATTGTAGGAATTGACTGATACTCTCTGACTTATTGCTGCGATTTGAGGCAAATATACCCTTTTTCTTTTGAAATTATCTTCTTTAATCAACTTTTTCCGAGAATTGAGATGAGTACCCCTAAAATGAAAAAGCCACTAATAAAACCCATTTCTGTGCTAAACTCTAGTTATCCAGTTTATAACAAGTAGTAAAAGGATGATTATATTATGTTTATCATATATTTACATATTAAATAATTAGTTATTGAATATAAAGTTTCAAAGAATGTTCTTATAGAGGAAATGGTACAGGAGTTCGAAAACCTGTATTTAGAATATGATTCTGCCATTCATTGGCCTTGAGATCTCAGGCAAGCTTCAATTACCCAATAGCTAAAGTGGGGATAATAGAATTTCTTTTTGAGTTGTCAAGGGGAAACAAACTTACTATGTGCATTTCTTCTTCTCTTCTCCATCATCAAACTAGCTAATAACTGTGCAATCTAATACAGAACCATTCAATGGAGAGCTGGAAGAGACCTTTGAGGCCATCTTATCCGTCTCCCGTATGTTGAATGTTCTAGTTGTTAAAAATATGCCATGAAATAGAACCTTATGAAGGAGAGGATCAGTGCCAGTATAACTCCTGTAGCAAATAGCTCCCCAGAAAGGCAAAGCTCAAAGTGTTCCAGAAGTTGTCAGTGTGAGTTCCCAAAAGGCACCTGTTTACTCGTCCCCCTCGTCTTCACTCTCGTATCTCTGCCAGCATCCCCTCCTGCCCCTCAAGTCTTATGCCTCTCTGCCAGCACCCAGTCAGTTTTTTAATCAGTATGAGGACCTCACCCTTGCATGTGGCTGAAGAATATTCAAGTGAGGAGATGGGGCAGTTGCAAGCCCTTCTCCTACCTCTTTATGTAAGCTGCTATCTCTTGGTGTCTGGGAGCAGCTAGTGAGGAGAGCCTGAGATCACTTTTACTCTAGCACAGAAGGAAAAGACATGCTGCTTCACAACATTTTCCTGCAGGAAGAGCAGAGTTCAACATATGTTCTTATATAGTATTTGTATGCGGCATACATGCATATATGCATAGAAATATAAATCAACTACAGCACGACCTATTTATTTCGACATTCTTTCCTGTTCTTTAGTGAGGTGCAGGATGAATAACACAGCTGTGGATGTCTCCCCTTTGTTCCTTTGTTTCATGATAGGAGCCATTTAACTAAACATGAAGCTGGATTTATGACTGCCAGTCTGTTTGAATGGTAATAAATGTCAGACAGACATTGCTGAGTCATAAACTCAGTGAGTTTGAGCCTAACTCACTGCATAAATCAGCTTTTTACATGTTAGCCCCCTGTTCCAGAAAGCTGGCTCACTATAAATGGACATGAAGCTCCAATGACCCAGTCTTCCCAAATGACTGCCCTTTCACACCCTAAATTTTCTTTACTGTTGGCTGATTAGAATGCTCTGTCTTTGTTCAGAAATTTGCCCTATGATTCAAGTAGTTCTTCACGTCATGAATACCAGAGAAGCAGGCATGTGTTTGGTGTGTAGACAGAATCCTCATGATGGGGGTGGACAGTGAATTCCTGTGGGTTGGTGCCTGCTTATTTCTGCTTAGTTCTGTGGGAAGCATGATAGGTTTAGTAAGTCCCTGAGCCAATGAGAGTCAGTGAGAGAGGTCTGGGAATATACTGTTGCCCTTCTACCTGGAACCTGGGATTCCTGTGCTTTTCAGACTGCTACGTATTCATGTATCTGGCTTTGGTCTGCTTGTACAGTCTTCAACATATGCTCCAAGTGATGACTGCTCTGTATAGCACTCTACTCCTAGGTACCTTTCCTGGAGCCTGGTTCCTAAATGGAAGTTGTGTTTACTTCTCCAGCTCCCTCAATCTTGATGAGGTGTGCTACCAACTTTTCCCCTGCAGCGGTGAGTTCTGCTCTGGTTAGCTCCTTTATGCCAGCGATTCCTAAGCTTCCAACCTTTTTCGTGCTAGGAGCCTTCTCATCAACTGTGGACAGGATATTGACAGTCCAACAAGTAGAGAAAAACAATGGAGGCATGAGTTTATATGGTCTGCACACTTAAAAAAAAAAAAAAAGCTTCACTGGCTCAGGTATCTGAAGGGATTAAATAAATTATTCACATATTTAAAAATGAATGTAATTTGAAACTCTGCCTATGAACTGGGAGCATCAAAATACAGTCAGAAAAAGGGAACTGAAATTTAGGAAACGGTGATTTTAGCCATGTTCTGCCAGTAGAGAAACTTGGGACTTTGTAAAGCAAGTTACTTTCATTTCTCCAGCCCCAACTTTTTAAGGTAAGACAAGCGGGAGATGGATCTAATGGTCCCAGTTACTGCCTAGCACATTTGAAATCAATGGAATATTAAAGAAAGTGACTGTGCATTTTTACTGCCATACAGTATAACAAAGTAGTATGCCCTGCTTTAAAATAATTTCAGTATTTAAGAATGTGAAATAAAACAACTCAGAAAAGTGAATTTGAAGAGATCACATGAGGATAGCACTGATGCTGCCTGCATCAGTAAATGAAATTTGCAATGACTTTGTCTGGAATATTATACTAGCATCAACTCCCAAATGTGCACAGAGAGTTTCTGGAATTTTATCCTGTGCCCTTAGCTTTTACTCTGATGCCATCTCCACAGACCTCTCATATAATGTGATTTCTGATTCATTTACTTTTCATTATTGCAGATGTGCAATTGTCCAGTATGTCCCTGGTTTCAATTTACAGTGACAGAGTTGCCTTAGTTCTATAACCAAATATGTAAAGCAATTTAAATAATTAAAACAACTTAAAAAAAGAACATTGACTTCCAGATCAAATCCATATGTAGGTTACAGGGAGCAGAAGGAAAGTTCTCATCCCAGCCACAGCGACAGACTATTCCACAGCCTAGGTGCTGTTAGAACCAAGCATGTGTAACTATGGTGTTCTGTTGCACAGCAGGGTGAATATGGTTAACAATAATTTATTGTACATTTCAAAATATCTAGAAAAGAGGATTCTGAATGTTCTTACCATGAAGAAATTATAAATGTATGAGATGATGGATGTGTTAATTATTCTGATTTGATGATTACACAATGTATACATGTATTGAAATATCACACCGTACCCCATAAATATATATAGTTATGAAGTGTCAATAAAACACTCAACAAATTAGACATAGAAGGAATGTATCTCAACACAATTGAGGTCATATACGACAAACCCACAGCTAATATCATACTGAATGGAAAAATTTTGAAATCTTTTTCTCTAAAATCTGAAACAAGACAAGGATGCCAATTCTCACCACTCTTATTCAAGATAGTACTGGAAGTCCTTGCCAGAGCAATTTGGTGAGAAAAATAAAGGACATCCAAATTGGAAAGAAATAAGTTAAATTGTCCCCATTGGCAGATAACATAATATTATATACAGAAAACACTAAAGACTCCACTAAAAAAATTCAAAACTGATACACAAATTCAGTAAAGTTTCAGGATACAAAATTGATATAGAAAAAGCAGTAGCATTTTATACCTTAATAGTGAACTGTCTAAAAGAGGAATCAAGAAAACAATCCTAGTTGCAATAGTTACAGAAAAAATACATAGATGTAGGTTAACTAAGGAGATAAAAGATTTCTACACCAAAACTATAAAACATTGACAAAATAAATTGAAAAGACACAACTTAATGGAACAATAGCCCACACTCATGGATTAAAATTATTAATATTGTTAAAATGTGCATACTACCCAAAGCAATCTACAGATTCAATGCAATCCCTATCAAAATGCCAATGACATTTTTTGTAGTAATATGAAGTCACTATCTGACTTCAAAATATACTACAAAGCTATAGTAATCAAAACAGCATGGAACTGGCATAAAAATAGACACATGGGTCAACGCAACAGAATAGAGAACCCAGAAATAAATCCACACACTTACAGTCAACTGATTTTTGACAAAGATGCCAAAAACACACAATAGAGAAAGAATACTGACTTTAATAAATAGTGCTAGAAAAATTTGATATTCATATGCTGGATAATGAAACTAGACCCCCTTTTCTCACAATGTACAAACATTAACTCAAAATTAATTAAAGAGTTAAATGTAGGACCTGGAATGATAAAACGATTAGAAGAAAACACAGGAGAAACACATTGTGATACTGGTATAGGCAAAGATTTTTTGCATAAGACCCCAAAAGCACACTCATAAAGGTGAACATAGACAAATGGATTTACATCAAACTAAAAATCTTTTGCACAGAAAATAATCAACTACTGTAGATGAAAATACAACCTACAGAATAGGAGAAAATATTTGCAAACTATACATCTAACAAGAAGTTAATATTCAGAATATATAAAGAACTCAATAGCAGAAAAACAATATAGTTTAAAAATGGGCACAGGCCAGGCATGGTGGCTCATGCCTGTAATCCCAGCAGTTTGGGAGGCCAAAGCAGGTGGATTACGAGGTCAGGAGATCAAGACCATCCTGGCTAACATGGTGAAACCCCGTCTCTACTAAAAAATAGAAAAAATTAGCCAGGTGTGGTGGCGGGCGCCTGTGGTCCCAGCTACTGGGGAGGCTGAAGCAGGAGAATGGCATGAACCCAGGAGGCAGAGCTTGCAGTGAGCCGAGATCGTGCCACTGAACTCCAGCCTGGGCAACAGAGTGAGACTCCATCTCAAAAAAAAAAAAAAAAAAAAAAAAGAAGGCATAATACCTGGATAGATAGCTCTTAAAATAAGACTTACAGATGGCTAACGAGTGGATTTGGAGAAAGGGGAACTCTTATATCCTGTTGGTAGGAATGTAAATTAGTATAGCCATTATGGAAAACAGTATGTAGGATCCTCAAAAAATTAAAAATAGAATTACCATATGACCCAGCCATCCCATTCCTGACTATATTCCCAAAGGATTTGAAATTATATGTCAAAGAGATGACTGTACACCCGTTTATTGCAGCACTATGCACAGTAGCCAAGAGAAGGAATCAACCTAAATGTCTATCAATGAATGAATGGATGAAAAAAATTGTGATATACAGGCATACCTCATTTTATTGCACTTCACCTTATTGTACTTTGCAGATACTGTGATTTTTATAAATTAAAGGTTTGTGTCAACCCTGTGCAGAGCAAGTCTATCAGCACCATTTTTTTCCAACAGCATTTGCTCACTTTGTGTCTTTGTGTCAGTGTTTTTTAGTAATAAAGTATTTTTAAGTAAGAGATGTACATTTGTTTAGACATAATATTATGACACACTTAATAGACCACAGTATAGTGCAAACATAACTTTTATATTCACTCAGAAACCAAAAAAAAAAAAAATGTGTCACTTGCTTTATTGTGATAGACTGGAATGACCTGGCAGTATATCTGAGGCATGTCCATATGTACATAATGGAATACTATTCAGTCATGAAAAAGGATGAAATTCTGTCATTTGCAACAACATGGATGAACCCAGAGGATGTTTTATTATGTGCAATAAACCAGGCACAGAAATACAAATATCCCATAGGATCTCATTTACAAGTGGAATCTAAATAATTTAACCTCATAGAAATAGAGAGTAGAATGATGGTTACCAGAAGATGGAGATGGTCGGAGGAAGGGGGAATAGAAAGAGAGACTAGTCAGTGGGTGCATAGTCACAGCTAGACAGGAGAAATAATTCCTGGTGTTCTTTCTACATTAAGGTGACTATGGTTAACAATTTTTTATTGCATGTTTCAAAATAGCTAGAAGAGGGGACTTTAAATACTCTCACCACAAAGAAATGGTAAATGTTTGAGGTGATGGATATGCTAATTACCCTGATTTGATTTTTACACAATGTACACGTGTATCAAAACACCACACTGTATCCCATAAATATGTGCAACTATTATGTATAAATTGAAAACAAAATAAAAAAACAAAATTAAAAACCCACAGATGTGTAGCCACTAATCTTTAATAGGAGTCAGTCATCACCACTGGCCTCTGTGAGTACAGCCCAAACAGAAAGTTCTGCTTCTAACTCCTGGCCCCTGAGCCAGAGAGAAACAGTACATGCCAGAGAGCTCTTTGAAAAATGAGGCAGCATCCCTTAGCCTGGTTGGAGGCATGCTAACAAATGTCTGTATGAGAAACAGAAGAGGCTGGGGCTGTCTCTTTTCACATCAGAAGCTGCAGTTGGGAGCAGGGCAAGGGGAATGGAGCCTTCTCCATCCCTGAGCACAGTGCTGGAGTGGCTTCCAGGCTCCCGCCCCTTCAGATCAATTCCATTTAAATCTACCCACTATTGAAAAATGTGAAATCATCATCTGCTTTTGTGGAGAACACCCACTTGGTGCTGGATGGGACAAAGGGAACAATGGGGATAGGGCTTTGGAACACAGCACAGTGCAGAGAATTGCTCCGGTAATAACACCAACCCCGCAACGGATGAATGCTCACTGCAGGGAAATATTCTGGTATAATAATGGTTGTTAGGATGGAGAATGTAAATAACAGGGAGTTTAAATTGAATATTTGAAAACACTGAGATCCTGTGAGTGTGCATTGAATTTTTGTGTTAAAAGAGAGCTTTATTTAAACAGAAGGCCCGCAAAGGCCTCAAAAACATCCCTCATTTCACTTAGTAGGGGAAATATTTTCTGTTTCTCACAGTTGGAAATGACAGATACTGTCTCCTATGTGGAGTAAAAAAAGTCCCTTGGAAGGAGATGTTTTAGGTGATTACTTAAGCCAATTTGCTTCTAAAATGACAAGATTGGCAAACTGCCCATTGTCACATTGCCATATCAAAGGACGATAATGTTCCCGAGGGATATTAAGGCACTATGTGAGTTGTACTTCCTGGGTAGGGGAGAGAACTGGCTCGTTCTTGGTAGGGAGGAGAGGGCTGGCTTCTGCAAAACTGTTGCAGCTCAGCAAAGATTCTAGATCGCGGTAGGAGAGGGTAGGAAAAGAAGGAGGATGGAAAAGTAGAATTCAGGGAAAATCAGGGCTTCAGGAAAAAGAAAAAGTGTGAGTTTTCAGACATTTCTTTAGACATTCTACTTGATGCTCATATAAAGAAGATAAGTTGAAAACTGACCTTTCTTGTGTCACCTAGACTGGGGACAGGCCAGCAGTTTGCATGATGTCCGGAGGTGACCTTCAAGGTATCCCCCTGACCTTCCGCCATTGTTTATAAAAAGCTCATGCACCAGAGTTCTAGTTTCATTCCTGCCAACAACTCTGAGACTCTGGGAAAGACCTTCTCTGAGCCTCACCTTTCTAGTCTATAAAATGTAGGATTTGGCCGGGCGCAGTGGCTCATGCCTGTAATCCCAGCACTTTGGGAGACCGGGGCAGGTGGATCATGAGGTGAGGAGTTCGAGACCAGCCTGGCCAACATGGTGAAACCACATCTCTGCTAAAAATACAATAATTAGCTGGGTGTGGTGGCATGTGCCTGTAGTCCCAGCTGCTCTGGAGGCTGAGGCAGGAGAATTGTTTGAACCTGGGAGGCAGAGGTTGCAGTGAGTGGAGATCGTGTTACTGCACTCCAGCCTGGACAACAGAGCGAGACACCATCTCAAAAACAAAAAAAAAAAAAAGTAGGATTGGTGTGATATGATCCATAAGGTATTTGTTTTGGTCAGTAATTCCAGCTCATCCTCCTACCTGTTCTCTAGATATATCAGAAAAACCATCAAATCAAGCCCTGACTTCTCTGCAAAACAAACCAAGAGGGTTGGCTAACTCACTCTGTTTGATGATAACTTTCTGCCTCAAGTGTACAAACTTTCTCTGAACAAGACCTTCTAGGAGATGCTGAGGGAATCTTCCGGTTACTGATTGTTGCCAATCTTCAGTGGAAATCCATTGCCATGAGGCACTGCCTTGGAATAATGAGACTTGTCACATCTTGAGTGCCTTCCCAAGTGAAATACCCAGAGACCTAAACATCATACATCAGCAGAAACAAACACGCAGCTGAGTCCGGATGGAAACTAAGGAGACTGACCAAATGGCAAGGACTCGAGACAGCAAGAATTGCTTGAAGGACCATTGAGTGATTTCCAAAACAAGCTTGCAAACTCTGGTGGGATTTAGGAGTGTTCCCATCCAGTGGAGCACAATCTGAATGTGGATAAGGGAAAAAGACCACATGGCCAGGCAAACATAGCCAGGAAGAGGCTGAAAAGAGACAGACTAGAATGTAGCCATCCGAGTAAAACACACATCAAGAGCTGTTCAGCACAGGAGGTGAGCTGCCGGGGGTTTGCCATAGCTTTCAGCTGGTGCTTTAGGGACTGCATCAAAAAGAGGACCCAGGTTGGATGAATCTGGAAGAGGCAGCAGGTGGTACAACCTGCCAGCCCTGGACTGAGCAGGTGCTGAGCAGGAGTGAAAGCCAGGATAGGGCACACATGCAGCGACAAGGCAGAGACTTAGAAGCCAGAAAAAAGAACAGAAGCCAGAAAAAAGCACCTCACTCGAGGTGCCAAGAGACAGAGCCAAGTAGACAAACCTAGAACAGGGCACCAAGAGCGGAATCAGCTCCCCAAACATCCACAAAGTCTGCCCGATTGTTGGATGCTATTCTAACTTTATTTCAGTTTTCTCCACCGGTAGTTGTTGGTGACAGGACAAACATCCGATTTCTGTTCCAATCCATCATAGCCATAATGGTCAGGTTCGCCATGGCGTTCAGTCACTGAGATGCAGAGATTATACGGGTGATACAGGATCTGACTCAGTGGGCCTGAAGCTGCTGCTGAATAAGGCCCTCGTAAGATACTGGCTTAGAGATTTTGGGGAACAGAGACTGCAGCCAAGAGAGGTAGGTGGATATAGGCTACCTGTAAGTGTTGTGAAAAAACAATTCCCCAAACTCATTAAGTCAAAGGGAAAAGTTGAACTGGGAACTGAGTGGCCAAACCTGCTCCCCGTTTTGGTTCCTAAATAAGATGGCTACAAGACGAAAAGCTACACGCCTCTGCCATATTTTGTCCACAAGGAAATTCCAGTGAGCAGCAAGATATTTGCCTTAAGATGTTTCTATTAAAATTTCCCATGGTAATAGAAATTGATAGCTTACCTTTACAGGTGCAGTCACCCCAATCCACCAGACACAAATGCATATCTGATTGTTCCCCTGCCCCATTTTGTTCATGGTATCTTACGTTAAAAAAAAAAAAAAAAAAAAAAAGCAGATCCATGTTTGAACCCAGGAGGCAGAAGTTGCAGTGAGCTGAGATCACGCCACTGCACTCCAACCTGGGCAACAGAGCGAGAATTCATCTAAAACAAAAAAAAATTTGCAGATTCACTAAGCCAGACAAAGGCAGGAAGGACTATTTTTCCCTACCCTCTCCTATCTGAAAATCATGTACTTCTTCATATCCCACGTGTTTCCCCCTTTAAATTTGGAGCCCTCAAAATCATCTTCGGAGAAAGGAATAGACCTGTCTCCCCAGCCTGCATCCTTGACTTTGGCAAATAAATGTTCTAAAATGATTGAGACTTGTCATTTTTCTGCATTGACAGTGTTAACATAGGCTCTTTGATCCACTCGCAAATTAACACCAAAAGGAAGGCTATTTTGTGGGCACAAGTCATGCTATTGCAGATTTAGTTTCATTGCATTTCAGAAGCGAAAAATACAGTATATAAACATTCTCACAGGTTAAGGAGAAACCTGTGTTTGTAACAGACTAAGTTCTAATTAGAAGTGCAATTGCTAATCACATCATTGGTATTTGAGTTTACGTGCATAGAAAAAATGTAATTTGCTTATTGTACTGAGAGGCTGTGCTAGAGTAATGTGAAGCTCCCAAAAACATAGATGAAAGTGCTGTCTATCTGATTAAAGGCCAATGTGTTCTGCTCTTCACCAAAAAATAACTTGTCATGTTAATTTTCTCTGGTAGTTTATGAAATATGCCAGGCTGGTTCAAGCCACAACATGAGTCAGCCAATACTCTTAAGGATCTAAAGGTTTTAAACCACTTTTGGAATATCTACCCTTTTCCTTCAGAAAAACTCTGTCTCAAATCTCGAGAAATAAATGAGATCAAATCACTCTATGGGCTGGAACATTTCTACAAATGTTTGTTCTTCACACATTTGTAGAAAGCTATAGATCATCTATGGACTCTTTCAGTGAGAAAGTCTGCTAATCATAGTAACTTTGGTAAAAGAAAATTATTTAGATCTCATTAATCCTCCTCTAAAAGTGAGTGAAAATGACTTCTGTGAGAGACAGAAGGAGAAAACTAGTTATTTCCATCCATTTGCTGAAGTAATTGTTGTCTTGGAAATATGAAGGCCATCAGATGTGTAATGCAGATGATAGACAGTGAGAAGTAATTAACAAAATCGTAACTAAGACATACCTATTGAATTTGGTCAGATTCTCTTAAAAATGAATCAGAGAGAATGAAAGTCTTATTCATAGGCATGTGCAAAAAAAAAAAAAAAAAGAACAAAGGCATAACTTCATTGGCGGTGCCAAGAGGCTGAGCCAAGTAGACAAAGCAAGCCCCACCTAGAGCAGAGGTACCCAGAGTGGAACCAGCTCCCCAAACATCCTTCTCTAAGGACAGACCCTTGCAACATCACTGCTCCCTTCAGATTCCAATGTCCTTGGAATGTACCATTTTACAGCTGACTAAAAGGAGGCAAAGAAAGGTAGATAGCTTGCCTGAAGCCCCAGCTGCTAGTGCAGGATTAGGGCCAGACTATGGGTTGTGAGGTCACTCTGTAACTATGGTGCTTGGTGCTTCTCAAAGTCGAGCTGGGGTTGAAGTGACAAAGGGCTCATATCACAGTTTAGCATCTCTCTACCCTAGTCAGGCCCCGAGAATGCTTTATGTGTCCCTAAGGTTTGAGAACTCATGACCCAAGCCCCCCGCAAGAAAAACCCAAAGAATATACTAGGCTCCAAAATGTTTGTTATCCTTAACCAATGATGGTTTAACCTGCAACCTCAGTTTATATTTCCAAAAGAAGATACCCGTTCACAAATATATCAGTAGATACTTATTCTTGCTTACCTGCACATTCTTTTTATGAAGTGCAGCAGTTTGTACACACTGTAAACATACTGAACATACCAGAAATGTAGTAGGTGAACTCTTTCATTCACACTGGCTTTAAACCAATGTACTACCGTGGGCTCATACAATACTGTTTCTGTAGCCATTCCATTTTGCTGAGTCCTGCAAAAACTCCCACCCATCTCCTGAGGTCCATTTGGTCCTTTTCTTATTCATAACTTTTCTTGGTCATTGCTGCTATACTATATGTTTTGCAAGTTGCGCAATGATCTCTGACCTCCAGAATCATTGCAACAGTCCAATGGTTCCTTTCCATAAGCACATGAAGTATCTGTCATGCCAAAAAATCCACTTTTAATTTTTTTCTGAGTTAACTTAATTTTTTAAAATCCTAATAAAACATCCCTTTGTGTTGGTGCATTCCACACCTTCTCCTCTGGTATTTATTGGGCCTGCTGAGCTTTATGATATTTGTGAAACATTTCAATACTAAGTTCAAATGTAACAATTCAACTAACAGAACCAACAAAGATGATGCCTAGGCTACACTGTATGAACATAAGACTGCATATTTTCGTGGCAACCTCATCAGATGCTCTTTGTTCTTGTGTGTATCCCTACTTATTCCTCTGCAAATTCCTGCAAAGTCAGGAAACAGGAAAGTTTTAGTAGCTAAGTTATACCCAGCAAAAAATTGTCCCTGAGCTATTTGTTAGCTGTTCAAAGAGTGTGCAAAGCTATCTCACACTGCCCTATCTGGGGCCAGGGTCCCACCAACTGGTATTAGGATGTACCCAGAGTGCTGCCAGTGCTTAGCTACTTGAGTATCCCTAGAATTGTTCTCATGAACAGAGCTGGGCCCTGTCCTGGAACCAGTGAGAAGGTAGGAGGTTGGAACAGTAATTCCCCTCCATCAACACCCAGCCATGCCTCCTTTCCCACATAAACACTCTTCCTGTGGGAATATGCTGAGCTCTAGCTGCCTAACACCACCCTCCACGCCACCATATCCTGGGTCTCCTGGGCATCCTGAGAATCTCTGTTACCATCCCCACCATGGAATTTGGAAGAAGGGAGGGAATTCTCCCTAACAACCATCTGAATGAAGGCCAGCTCTTGACTTTATTCCTGCCAATTCTTTTGTTTTGGACAGAATTTAAAGAATGACACCAGCTCAGCCCATGCTTTTTCTCATTTGCTATTTGCATTTCCAAAGTTTCACCTCTGTGCAGTCATCTAAGATCTAAGACCAGATGTCTCATTTCCTCATCTATAATTTAGAAATAATAATACCTCTTTTAAAATACAGTTGTGGAACCATTCCGGGACAAGATGGCCAAATAGGAACAGCTCTGGTCTGCAGCTGCCAGTGAGATCAATGCAGAAGGTGGGTGATTTCTGCATTTCCAACTGAGGTACCCAGCTCATCTCAATGGGACTGATTAGACAGTGGGTACAGCCCATGGAGGGCAAGCTAAAGCAGGGTGGGGCCTTGCCTCACCCAGGAAGCACAAGGGGTTGGGGAACTCCCTACTCTAGCCAAGGGAAGCCACAAAGGACTGTGCTGTGAGGGATAGAGCACTCTGGACCAGACACTATGCTTTCCCATGGTCTTCACAACCCTCAGACTAGGAGCTTCCCTCTAGTGCCTATGCCACCAGGGCCCTGCATTTCAGCCACAAAACTGGGCAGCCGTTTGGGCAGACACCAAGCTAGCTCAAGCTAGCTGCAGGAGGTTTTTTGCATACCCCAGTGGCACCTTGAATGCCAGTGAGACAGAACCGTTCACTCCCCTGGACAGGGGGCTGAAGCCAGGGAACCAAGTGATCTAGCTCAGTGTATCCCATCTCCACAGAGCCCAGCAAGCTAAGATCCACTGATTTGAAATTCTCACTGCCAGCACAGCAGTCTGAAATCAACCTGGGATGCTCCAGCTTGGTGGGGGCAGGGGTGTCTGCCATCACTGAGGCTTGAGTAGGCAGTTTTCCTCTCACAGTGTAAACAAAGCTACTAGGAAGTTCGTGCTAGGCAGAGCCCACCACAGCTCCGCAAAGCCTCTGCAGCCAGACTGCTTCTCTAGATTCCTCCTCTCTGGGCAGGGCATCTCTGAAAGAAAGGCAACAACCCCAGTCAGGGGCTTATAGATAAAACTCCCATCTCCCTGGAACAGAGCACCTGGGGGAAGGGGTGCCTGTGGACGCAGCTTCAGCAGACTTAAATGTTCCTGTCTGTTGGTTCTGATGAGAGCAGCGGATCTCCCAGTACAGCACTTGAGCTCTGCTAATGGACAGACTGCCTCCTTAAGTGGGTCCCTGACCCTGTGTGTCCTGATGGGATGACACCTCCCAGCAGGGGTCGACAGACACCTCATAGATGAGAGCTCCAGATGACACTTGGCAGGTGCTCCTCTGGGACAAAGCTTCCAGAGGAGGGAGCAGGCAGCAATCTTTTCTGTTCCGCAACCTCCACTGGTGATACCCAGGCAAACAGGGTCAGGAGCAGAACCCCAGCAAACACCAACAGACCTGCAGCAGAGGAGCCTGACTGTTAGAAGGAAAACTAACAAACAGATAGCAATAAGATCAATATCAACAAAAAGGACTACCATGCAAAAACTCCATCCAAAGGTCATCAACAGCAGAGACCAAAGGAAGATAAATCCACAAAGATGAGGAAAAACCAGTGCAAAAAGGCTGAAAATGCCAAAAACCAGAATACCTCTTCTCCTCCAAAAGATCACAACTCCTTGCCAGCAAGGGAACATAACTGAATGGAGAATGAGTTGGTTGAATGGACAGAAATAGGCTTCACAAGGATGGTACTAACAAACTCATTTGAGCTAAAGGAGCATGTTCTAACCCAATGCAAGAAAGCTAAGGACCTTGATAGAGGAATTGCTAACTAGAATAACCAGTTTAGTGAAGAACATAAATGACTTGATGGAGCTGAAAAACACAGCATGAGAACTTCGTGAAGCATACGCAAGTATCAACAGCCAAACTGATCAAGTGGATGAAAGGATATCAGAGATTGAAGGTCAACTTAATGAAATAAAACGTGAAGACAAGATTAGAGAAAAAAAGAATGAAAATGAATGAACAAAGCCTCCAAGAAATATGGGACTATGTGAAAAGACCAAACCTACCTTTGATTGGTGTACCTGAAAGTGATGGGGATAATGGAACCAAGTTGTAAAACACTTTTCAGGATATTATCCAGGAGAACTTCCCCAACCTAGCAAGACAGGCCAATATTCAAATTCAGGAAATACAGAGAACACCACAGAGATACTCCTCGAGAAGAGCAACCTCAAGACACATAATCATCAGATTCACCAAGGTTGAGATGAAGGAAAACAATGTTAAGGGCAGCCAGAGAGAATAGTTGGGTTACCCACAAAGGGAAGCCCATCAGACTAACAGCAGATCTCTCTTCAGAAAACCTACAAAGCCATAAGAGAGTGAGGACCAATATTCAACATTATTAAGTAAAAGAATTTTCAACCTAGAATTTCATATCTAGCCAAACTAAGCTTCAAAAGTGAATGAGAAATAAAATCCTTTACAGACAAGCAAATGCTAAGGGATTTTGTCACCACCAGGCCTGCCTTACAAGAGTTCCTAAAGTAAGCACTAAATATGGAAAGGAAAAAGTGATACCAGCCACTGCAAAAATGAACCAAAATGTAAAGACCATCCACAATATGAAGAAACTGCATCAACTAACGGGCAAAATAAGCAGCTAGCTTCATAATGACAGGATCAAATTCACACATAATAATATTAACCTTAAATGTAAATGGGCTAAATCCCCAAATAAAAGGCACAGACTGGCAAACTGGATAAAGAGTCAAGACTCATCAGTGTGCTGTATTCAGGAAACCCATCTCACATGCAAAGACACACATAGGCTCAAAATAAAGGGATGGAGGAAGATTTACCAAGCAAATTGAAAGAACAAAAAAAGCAGAGTTTGCAATCCTAGTCTCTGATAACACAGATGTTAAACCAACAAAGATCAAATAAGACAAAGAAGGCCATTACATAATGGTAAAGGGATCAATGCAACAAGAAGAGCTAACTATCCTAAATATATATGCACCCAACACAGGAGCACCCACATTCATAAAGCAAGCTCTTATAGACTTACAAAGAGATTTAGACTCCCACACAATGATAGTGGGAGACTTTAATATCCCACTGTCAATATTGGACAGATCGATGAGACAGAAAATGAACAAGGATATCCAGTAATTGAACTCAACTCTGGACCAAGCAGATCAAATAGTCATATACAGAACTCTTGACTCCAAATCAACAGAATATACATTCTTCTCAGCACCACATAGCACTTATTCTAAAATTGACCATGTAATTGAAAGTGAAACACTCTTCAGCAAATGCAAAAGAATGGAAATCATAACAAACAGTCTTTCAGACCACAGTGCAATCAAATTAGAACTCAGGATTAAGAAATTCACTCAAAACCGCACAACTCCACGGAAACTGAACAACCTGCTTCTGAATGACTACTGGGTTAAAAAAAAAATGAAATTAAGGCAGAAATAAATAAGTTATTTGAAACCAATGAGAACAAAGACATAACGTACCAGAATCTCTGGGACACAGCTAAAGTGGTGTTTAGAGGGAAATTTATAGCACTAAATGCCCACAGGAGAAAGTGGGAAAGATCTAAAATCGACACCTTAACATCACAATTAAAAGAACTAGAGAAGCAAGAGCAAAAAAACTCAAAAGCTAGCAGAAAATAAGAAATAATTAAGATCAAGCAGAACCTAAGGAGATAGAGACACAAAATACCCTTCAAAAAATCAGTGACTCCAGGAGCTGGTTTTTTGAAACTATTAACAAAATAGATAGACTGCTGGCCAGACTAATAAAGAAGAAAAGAGAGAAGAAGCAAATAAACACAATAAAAAATGATAAAGAGGAGATCACCACTGATCCCATAAAAATAAAAACTACTGTCAGAGAATACTACAAAATCCTCTATGCAAATAAACTAGAAAATCTAGAAGAAATGGATAAATTCCTGGAAGCATATACCCTCCCAAAACTAAACCAGGAATAAGTTGAATCCCTGAATAGACCAATAACAAGTTCTGAAATTGAGGCAGTAATTAATAGCCTACCAACCAAAAAATGCCCAGGACTAGAGGGATTCACAGCCAAATTCTACCAGAGGTTCAAAGAAGAGGTGGTGCCATTCCTTCTTAACTGATTCCAAACAATAGAAAAAGAGGGAATCCTCCCTAACTCATTTTATGAGGTCAGCATCATCCTGATACCAAAACCTGGCAGAGACACAACAAAAGAAGAAAATTTCAGGCCAATATCACTGATGAACATTGATGTGAAAATTCTCAATAAAATACTGGCAAACCAAATCCAGCAGCACGTCAAAAAACTTATCCATCACGATCAAGTTGGCTTCATCCCTCGGATGCAAGGTTGGTTCAATGTAGGCAAATCAATAAACATAATCCATCACATAAACAGAACTAATGGCAAAAACCACATGATTATCTCAATAGATGCAGAAAAGACCTTTGATAGAATTCCATACCCATTCATGCTAAAAACACTCAATAAACTAGGTGTTGATGGAATATATCTCAAAATAATAAGACAAACCCACAGCCAATATCATACTGAATGGGCAAACCTGGAAGCATTGCCTTTGAAAACTAGCACAAGACAAGGATGCCCTTTCTCACCACTGCTATTCAACATAATATTGGAAGTTCTGGCCAGGGCAACCAGGCAAGAGAAAGAAAAAAAAAGTATTCAATTAGGAAAAGAGGAAGTCAAATAATCTCTGTTTGCAGATGAATGATTATATATTTAGAAAATCCCATCATCTCATCCCAAAAATTCCTTAAGCTGATAAGCAACTTCAGCAAAGTCTCAGGATACAAAATCAATGTGCAAAAATCACAAGCACTCCTATACACCAATAACAGACAAACAGAGGACCAAATCATGAGTGAACTCCCATTCACAATTTCTACAAAGAGAATAAAATACCTAGAAATACAACTTACAAGGGATGTGCAAGGAGAAGTACAAACCACCGCTCAAGGAAGTAAGAGAGGACAGAAACAAATGGAAAAATATTCCATGCTCATAGATAGGAAGAATCGATGTTGTGAAAATGGCCATACTACCCAAAGTAATTTATAGATTCAATGCTGTTCCCATCAAACTACAATTGACTTTCTTCACAGAATTAAAAGAAGCTACTTTAAATTTCATATGGAAGCAAAAAGGAGCCTGTATAACCAAGACAATCCTAAGCAAAAAGAAGAAAGCTGGAGGTATCACACTTCCTGACTTCAAACTATACTACAAGGCTACAGTAACCAAAACAGCATAGTACTGGTACCAAAACAGACATATAGAGCAATGGAATAGAACAGAGGCCTCAGAAATAACACTACGCATCTACAACAATCTGATCTTTGACAAACCTGACAAAAACAATCAGTGGGAAAAGGATTCCCTATATAATAAATAGTGTTGGGAAAACTGGCTAGCCATATGCAGAAAACAAACTGGAACCCTTCCTTACACCTTATACAAAAATTAACTCAAGATGGATTAAAGATTTAAACCTAAGACCTAAAACCATAAAAACCCTAGAGGAGAACCTAGCCAATATCATTCAGGACATAGGCATGGGCAAAGACTTCAAGACTCAAACACCAAAAGCAATTGCAACAAAAGCCAAATTGACAAATGGGATCTAATTAAACTAAAGAGCTTCTGCACAGCAAAAGAAACTATCATCAGAGTGAACAGGCAATCCACAGAATGGGAGAAAATTTTTGCAATCTACCCATCTAATGAAGGGCTAATATCCAGAATCTGCAAGGAACTTAAACAAATATACAATTAAAAAAAATCTCATCAAACAGTGGGCAAAGAATATCAACAGATACTTCTCAAAAGAAGACATTTATGCAGCCAACAAACATATGAAAAAAGCTCATCATAAATGGTCATTAGAGAATTGCAAATCAAAACAACGAGGAGATACCATCTCACACCAGTTAGAATGGCAATCATTAAAAAGTCAGGAAACAACAGGTGCTGGAGAGGATGTTGAGAAATAGGAGCGCTTTTACACTGTTGGTGGGAGTGTAAATTAGTTCAACCATTGTGGAAGACAGTGTGGTGATTTCTCAACGATCTAGAACTAGAAATACTATTCGACCCAGCAATCCCGTTACTGGATATATACCTAAAGGATTATAAATCATTCTACCATAAAGACACATCCACACATATGTTTACTGCAGCATTATTCACAACAGCAAAGACTTGGAACCAACCCAAATGCCAATTAATGTTAGACTGGATAAAGAAAATGTGGCACATATACACCATAGAATACCATGCAGCCATTAAAAAGAATGAGTTCATGTCCTTTGCAGGGACATGGATGAAGCTGGAAACCATCATTCTCAACAAACTATCGCAAGGACAAAAAACCAAACACCGCATGTTCTCACTTACAAGCGGGAGTTGAACAATGAGAACATACCGGCACAGGGAGGGGAACATCACACACAAGGGCCTGTTGGGGGGTGAGAGCTAAGAGGAGGGACAGCATTAGGAGAAATACATAACGTAGAAGACAAGTTGATGGGTGCAGCAAAACACCATGGCACATATATACCTATGTAACAAACCTGCACGTTCTGCACATGTATCCCAGATCTTAAAGTATAATAATTTAAAAAAATACTGTTGTGAAGATTCCATCAAATAGTACTTGTAAAAAGTGCTTAGTACCACTATATTCTCACCAAAAGTATTTCAAAATGATTTGGTCATAAGTGTCACAACTACTATATGTATGTTATGAATAATATTTCTTTTCTTTCTTTTTTTTTTTTTTGAGACGGAGTCTCACTCTGTCACTAGGCTGGAGTGCAGTGGCATGATCTTGGCTCACTACAGCCTCTGTCTCCCGGGTTCAAGCAATTCTCTGCTTCAGCTTCCCAAGTGGCTGGGAGTACAGGTGCATGCCATCATGCCCAGATAATTTTTGTATTTTTAGTAGAGACTAAAATGTTGGCCAGGATGGTCTCAATCTCTTGACCTCATGATCCACCCACCTCATCCTCCCAAAGTGCTGGGATTACAGGCATGAGCCACCACACCTGGCCATGAATAATATTTCTAACATTGTGAACTAAACTTCTGTGTTGATTAATAGTTTATGCCTTATTTTGTATTGTTAAGATGACCCCTCCTTCTTTTCTTAAATTTACTTTAATCTTTGCTCAGTGTCCCCAGCTTGTAGCTTCCTGTGTTAATTTAATTTAGATGTCTCTCCTGTAAAAGTATGTTACTTGGTTTTGTTGTGTTTTCATTTTTGTTTTAATTCTTACTGACAGTCTTTGTCATTTACCAGAAAAACTAAGGCATTACAGACCTTGGCATTCCTAGAATATTTAGTCTAAAGTTGTTTTGCTTTGTGTTTTTGTGTGTTACCTTCCTTTTCTTTTGTACTCTGTTATAGATGCTGTTTCTTCTCTTTTTCTCTAGAAATTTGTAATTTAAATAAAATTTCAGTTGTTTAATAGTTATCTTTAAGTTTTTTAAAGAATATATTTAAAACTATATTTCTTAAATTTTAAAGTTAAAAAATCGAGTATCATTTAATTTTATCTTATATGAATTTAAGAAAACAGCATGATTTAGGTCAAAATTGTCTCATCCTCTTATTCCCTTTCAAGAAAACCTAATGTGAACATTGCTGAATTGTGTTCTGAGATCTGATATACAGTAGAAATGTAAGTCCCGTCTGATATTGTATTAACAATATTTTAAACACAAAGTTTTTTTTTTGTTGTTGTTCATGTAGCAAGAAGTTGAGAGGTGAGTAATCCAGGAACAGCAGAGCTGCTCAAGGATGTCTTCAAAAATCCATATTCTCACATAACTGGATTTCCAGCCACTTGGGAGGCTCAGGCAGGAAGATTGCTTGAGCCCAGGAGTTTGAGACTGCAGTGAGCTATGATGGCGCCACTGCACTCTAGTGTGGGAGACAGAGTGAGACTCTGTCTCTTAAAAAAAAACTCAAAAACCCAGATTCTGAGTGTCCTTCTGTATTTTTCATCATTGTATTTCTGGCTGGATTTTTTGACGTGGGAATGCAAGATCAATAAGGCATATTTCTTGCTTTCAGGATGCTCATAAAGTACTGTGTACAGTGGATAAAACATGGCCACAAATTCGTTGACATTCCTCCCATCAATAGGTGGAATTGGTGTCCCCTCTTTTTGAGGCTTTGACCACTAGAATATGGCAGATATGATATGGTGCCGGTTTCAGGCCTTATAGATTGGCAATTTCCAGTGCCTTTCTTTGACAGAGCTCTGGGCCACAAATAAGAAGTCTGACCACTCTGTTGGAGAGACCATAGAGAGATTGTGAAGCTGCATAAGAAGGAAGAGGCTCCCAGCAGAACACAGCCTCCCAGCCTTCCCCACTAAGTGCAGACATGTGAGTGAAACTGCCTGAACTTGCCAGATAGACCCATCACCAGGTGAATACCTCAAGTGAGCCAGTGGATCCCACATGGAGCAAAGGATTCTCTTGACAAGCCTTACCTGATTTCCTGATCCATTTCATTGTTAGATGGAATAAAATGGCTATGTTAAGCCACTCAGTTTTGGAGTAGTTTGTTACACAGAAATAGATTACCAAGAGATAAGTGCATACAAATGACAATTATAAAACAATATAAAAGGTTAGTGGTAGCTGCTTAGGAGAATAGATTTCAATGGCAAATTAAGTAATTGTAACAATAGGCACCTGTTTCTAACAAACAATAAGCTTAAAATCTACATTTATATATATTTTTTTCAATTTTATTTATTTCTGTAATTATTAACCAGGTCTCTTTTAGTAGCAGGTGGCAGTTATAAAATTCAGCGGAACCGAAAGGAGAACTTAATGGGCTTCAGGATTGACAAGAAGAAATTCTAGGTAGGGCCCAGGAAACTGGGCCTGCACCTTCTCGACCTTTCTTCATCACTAGTCTGCACTGCTCATCTCACACAACAGGCAGCCTGTCTTCATGGGGATGAGAGAAGAAGCTGACTGTGGACAGCCCCAGCAGAATAACTTGTTCTTCCCCACTTGGCATTTGTATAAATGATCTTGGGAAGACTGCCCAGGCCTGGCTCTGCCCATTACCATGGACTGAGGTTTAAGATGTAGGGTCTGTAAGATGAAAAAGAATTGGAAAAATCATGGAAATAGTTTAAATCAGTGCTAAGCAATTACTATTATTACCAGGGAGCTGCTGTACTTGAACTTACAAATTCAGAAGATGCTCCAAAAAAGAGATGCTTAAAAATAAACAAAATCTAATGTTGTGCAGTTCATCATTACTTGGAAAATGAAAGTTTTAGGGTATATTAGAATTATTATTAAGTTCCTAATCAGTGCAAATCACAGTGCAGATTCTAAGCAAGATTTAAAATGAAGGATTTGACCTGAAGAATTTTCTGATCTAATTTTATCACGTTACATAAAAGTTTAACAGTTTTAGCCATCATAAACGATATAAATATGAAAAATGATAGCCCATTTTAGACCAATTTGTGAATATTGTTAAAAATGTAGTTTTATGAAGGTTTCAAGATGTGATTACCTTGCATAGTCTGTGAAAAAAAAATGCTGGTGAGGCCACACTGTCCTTATTTTAATAAGAAAAATGATCTTATTGATGGAATACTGAATACTAAGAAAAAAATTGACATCCTTTCAAACATATTAGTATTTTAGTTACCTTATTACTGTATTACCTTAGAAGTATCTTTACCATTTTAAGAAAGTTCCTGTTCTTTATAACCAGTAAGAGATTGAAGACGAGAGCAAGCTCTGTGCTTTTACCCATAGGCATTGCCCATTGGGTATGGCACTGGGGCATCTTACAGAAATACTGACATTTGCTATTCTGCCATATTTCCTCTACTTTTTCTTTGGGTTTGGTAGAAGAGAGATAGGTTTATCTGAAAATTCTTGGAGTTTTTGACTGACAACTGAGATGCAAAACTCGTATTAAGATATGTCTGGCTCGGCTGGGCAATGGCTCGTGCCTGTAATCCAAGCACTTTGAGAGGCTGAGGCAGGAGGATCCCTTGAGCCCAGGAGTTTGAGAACAGCCTGAACAACATAGTAAAACTCTGTCTCTAGAAAAAAATTTAAAATACTATCCAGGCATGGTGGTGACTGCCTGTCGTACCAGATACTCAGGAGGCTACGGTGGGGGGATTGCTTGAACCCAGGATATTGAGGCTGCAGGGAGCTATGGTAGGACTACTACACTCCAACCTGGGTGACAGAACAAGACCTTGTGTGAATAAATAAATAAATTAATTAATTAAATAAATTGTAAAACAATAGAAAATGTTAGTGGTAGCTGTGTATACTACACACGTGCACACATACACACACACACACACACACACACAAACTGGCTATTTGCTTCTTCTCACTCATTTTACTTCCTTTTAGTGACCTTTTAAAATCTGTGCCTTGGGTTTGACATTATATTTATAAATGCTTTTTTTTGGTTATATATTTGATTATTGCTTTTGTTCCATTTATTCATCTTAACTTTGGTTGTCTGCATCTGTTTGCCTTTTTATCTGCAGTCAAGTGGAGCTTTCAAGGCTCCTCCTCTAGATTACTCCTTTGATTTTTTTTACAGTATTGATTTTGTCTTTGGGGACTTCTAAAGCAGATTGCAGTTCTATTATTGCATTTCAATTGTCTATAATCTTTCCTTATTTTATCTAATAACTTTTTTATATTTCTGATTCTCAGCTATTTTTTCATCTCAACTTGTGTCTCAATAGCTAATCTTTCAACTTTCCTTTTATAAAATGTTCCCATTCTTAAGATTGAGAATTTAAGCAACAGCTTTCAAAATTTATTTTTTGTCCCCTGTACTATATGATACAATGTGTCTCCTCTTTTATCGCAAAAAATATATCCTTAGGTCCAATGCATACTTTCTTTTCACTGCTCCTTCTCCCTAAATGGGGGCAAGAGCAATTCGGGTCTTTTGCTTGCCCTCAAAAAGAATAGAATTTCCTAGCTCCCCTGTTCTTACTGTTTGAATTATCCTGTTCGATCTCAAGCAGCAAGATATACTGACATTTAGAGTTTATTTAACTTAATTTGCTTTAGCCATAGATCTGGTGCCTAGCATTTATTTGTCTAGTGTGGATCCTTTAGATCTGTATTGTTCAATAGAGTAACCACTAGCCACGTGCAGCTATAAATTAATTTAAATTAAATACACTTAACATTAGCCTCCTAATTTGCACTAGCCACATTTGAAGTGCTCAGTAGCTCCTGATTGCAGGCCTGAGACATCCCCATCATTGCAAAAAGTCCTACTGGATGGTATTATTCTAGAGTGAGATTCATCTGCTCATACTCTGCAGTTATCAGGCTATGAAACATTGAATTTATTCCCATAATATTAGAACATTCTATGATTTTCTTCTTACAAGATACAGAAAATGAAAAGTATAATCCTCCATGTGTTACTCTACCATGGGTCTTCCTATCTACATCACTTTTAAATTATATTCTTAATATTGCAAGATGCAAGACAGCCCCATTTATCTAGACTCCTCCTCTGTCCAGTAGGACATTTTGCAATGATGGGGGTGTCCCATGTCTGCAGTCAGGAGCTATTTCCATATTGGCCGTTACTGGGCGTTTGATTCCCAGAAAGGAAGTGCTAGGAAAGAGGGACTGATTTTCAGAAAAAGAAACAAATTGAGGAATGTGTGCATGGGTGGTAGAGCATGAAAGACTGAAAAGGCCTCGGGTACTGCAGAAATCATTGCTTCACATGAGAAACATGGTTGTTGACCTGCTGGCTGACAAAGGCTCTTTGTTTTTCAAGAAGGGACACAGGCTGGGAGTCACGAAGGTCTCTTCTGTGGCTACATGGCCAAGTTGTATCTCAAAGCTTCCTCTATGTTCTTCTCTGTACAAGACCATTTGCCAATGTTCTTATCTCCAGAGAAATGGTAACTTGTCTTTTCAACTTCTAAGGTTCTTCCAGTGGAAAGGCAGGGAAGGATGAAATCAGTGTTGGAATGAAGGGATTATCTTCACTGGAATGAGCCTATGTAGGCTCAACTTTCCAAAGGTCAGCTTCCTCCCTGAGCATGGTGCTAGTGCTTCCTAGTCCCTTTCTGACCTTCCTTTCCTCCCCTCTAGTACTTTTTGCTCCCAGCAGGATGCAAACCTTGTCCGGCACGGTTGCCCTGCTGAAAGCTAAGTAAATATACAGACTGGAACCTATTTTTGGTGAGGATGAGAAGTAGAAATTTGGAGTAATCTCTTTTATTCATGAATGTTTTACCTTGCTTTCAAATGTACTTCTTTTCACTCCATTTTTAAAAAAAAACAATTATCAGAAATCCAAGCCCAACATACAGGGAAAAATCCAGCCTAGACTGAACTTCAGTTCCATGAAGGCAAGAGTAATGTCTGTCTGGCTCACTGCTGTTTCCACAGGACCTATGTGGATTTCTTTCAGTCTATACAAAATACATACTCTGATGCTTTACAAAGTGACTCAGTAGAATTTTTAGGGGCTTCAAGATCAACAAAATTTATTTTGCTAGTGTAGTCTTGAAGTGAATTTAGTGCAATCTCCTTATTTTACAGGTAGGGAAACTGAGGAACAGAGAGATAACTTCTTTTATTTTAAACATAAAAAGAGCACATTCTTTGGAGGTGAATATATCTGGATTTCATCACTCATTAGGTAAGTGGGCAGTGGATTGAATAACTCTCTACCCAACTTTCTCATCTGTAAAATGAGACTAATGATGCTTCTCTTACATTATTATTTTTTTTTTTGAGACAGAGTCTTGCTCTATCACCAAGGCTGGAGTGCAGTGGCATGATCTTGGCTCACTGCAACCTCTTCCTCCCAGGTTCAAGCATTTCTCTTGTCTCAGCCTCCCGAGTAACTGGATTACACGTGCCTGCCACTATGCCCAGCTAATTTTTGTATTTTCAGTAGAGATGGGCTTCAACATGTTGGCCAGGCTGGTCTCAAACTCCTTATCTCAGGTGACCTGCCCACCTCAGCCTCCCAAAGTGCTGGGATTACAGGCATGAGCCACTGCACCCGGCCCCTTTATATGACTTTTATGAGATGATGTACCCATTTGTCATTCTACAAAGAACAGCATTATTTCTCAAAGGCAGGTAGAGAGTTAGAATCAAAGTATGTCTCTCCTCTTCCCCACAACTGGGCTCACTGTCTTTGTGGGATGCAGTCCAAATCACATGTGACAGGGGCCCAATCCAGACAATTGACCTTTGAGGAAATGAGGTTGCTGAGGAGGTCAGAGCTGGAGAAAGGTGGAGCCAAATTAACTGGCTAATCAATGTCACGCACGCTCATCCTCCTGTTTTGTACTGAATGTTCAGAATATATTCAAATTCTCAAATATATTGGCCTGCAGAGAATTTCTCATGTGAAGGTTGAGCTGTTTCTGGCTGTTTCGAATAAGTGCCTAATCTTCCTGTAGTTGTGGGCATTAGAACTGCTGCCCTTCCTCTTTTCTTTCAGTAGAAAAAACTGACCACCTCCCACAGGTGGGAGGAGCAGGCAGTACAAAGGATGATACTGATGAGAAGAAATCATACAGGTAGATGTGGGTATGAGTATTCTACCAGGGAAACTTCCTTAACGCCAACCTCAGGCAATGGAAAACAGCCCTCCTTCTATTACAACTCTCCTCTTCACTACAACCCCAACTACAAGGCCAGCAAACTTTTGGCTCTAAAGGGCTTAGATAGTAATGACATTAGGCTGGGTGGGTCCTACCGTCTCTTTTGTAACTGCTCAGTCAGGCCTATGCAGCAGGAAAGCAGCCGTATTCAACACATAAGTAGCGGAGCTAGCTGCACTCCATGCAACTTTATTTGTGAAGACTGACATCTGGATTTCATGTAATTTTCACATGTCACAAAACATTATCCTTCTATTGATATTTTTCAACCTTTTAAAAATGAAAAAGCCGGCGGAGCAAGATGGCCGAATAGGAACAGCTCCAGTCTCCAACTCCCAGCGCGAGCGACACAGAAGACCGGTGATTTCTGCATTTTCAACTGAGGTACTGGGGTCATCTCACTAGGGAGTGCCGGACAATCGGTGCTGGTCAGCTGCTGCAGCCTGACCAGCGAGAGCTGAAGCAGGGCGAGGCATCACCTCACCTGGAAGCGCAAGGGGGAAGGAAATCCATTTTCCTAGCCAGGGGAACTGAGACACACAACACCTGGAAAATCAGGTAACTCCCACCCCAATACTGCGCTTTAAGGAAACAGGCACACCAGGAGAATATATCCCACACCTGGCCGGGAGGGTCCCACGCCCACGGAGCCTCCCTCACTGCTAACACAGCAGTCTGCGGCGATCTATCCGCAAGGCAGCAGCGAGGCTGGGGGAGGGGCGCCCACCATTGCTGAGGCTTAAGTAGGTAAACAAAGCCACTGGGAAGCTCGAACTGGGTGGAGCTCACAGCAGCTCAAGGAAGCCTGCCTGTCTCTGTAGACTCCACCTCTGGGGACAGCCTACAGCTGAAGTCCAATAGGGGAAGCAGCGGGGGCAGGTGCAGACGCGAACAACTCTGTCTGACAGCTTTGGGGAGAGCCGTGGATCTCCCAACGCGGAGGTTGAGATCCGAGAACGGACAGACTGCCTGCTCAGGTGGGTCTCTGACCCCTGAGAAGCCTAACTGGGAGACATCACCCACTAGGGGCAGTCTGACATCCCACACCTCACAGGGTGGAGTCACCCCTGAGAGGAAACTTCCAAAGGAAGAATCAGACAGGTACACTCGCTGTTCAGCAATATTCTATCTTTGGCAACCTCTGCTGCTGATACCCAGGCAAACAGGGTCTGGAGTGGTCCTCAAGCAATCTCCAACAGACCAACAGACAGTCCTTCTGACTGTCAGATGGAAAACTATCAAACAGGAAGGACACCCACACCAAAATCCCATCAGTACGTCACCATCATCAAAGACCAGAGACAGATAAAACCACAAAGATGGGGAAGAAGCAGGGCAGAAAAGCTGGAAATTCAAAAAATAAGAGCGCATCTCCCTCTGCAAAGGAGCGCAGCCCATCGCCAGCAACGGGTCAAAGCTGGTCAGAGAATGACTTTGACGAGATGAGAGAAGAAGGCTTCAGTCCATCAAACTTCTCAGAGCTAAAGGAGGAACTACGTACCCAGTGCAAAGAAACTAAAAGTCTTGAAAAAAGAGTGGAAGAATTGACAGCTAGACTAATTAATACAGAGAAGATCATAAACGAAATGACAGAGATGAAAACCATGACACGAGAAATACGTGACAAATGCACAAGCTTCAGTAACTGACTCGATCAACTGGAAGAAAGAGTATCAGCGATTGAGGATCAAATGAATGAATGAAGCGAGAAGAGAAACCAAAAGAAAAAAGAAGAAAAAGAAATGAACAAAGCCTGCAAGAAGTATGGGATTATGTAAAAAGACCAAATCTACGTCTGATTGGGGTGCCTGAAAGTGAGGGGGAAAATGGAACCAAGTTGGAAAACACTCTTCAGGATATCATCCAGGAGAACTTCCCCAACCTAGTAGGGCAGGCCAACATTCAAATTCAGGAAATACAGAGAACACCACAAAGATACTCCTCCAGAAGAGCAACTCCAAGACACATAATTGCCAGATTCACCAAAGTTGAAATGAAGGAAAAAATCTTAAGGGCAGCCAGAGAGAAAGGTCGGGTTACCCACAAAGGGAAGCCCATCAGACTAACAGCAGACCTCTCAGCAGAAACTCTACAAGCCAGAAGAGAGTGGGGGACAATATTCAACGTTCTTAAAGAAAAGAATTTTCAACTCATAATTTCATATCCAGCCAAACTAAGTTTCATAAGTGAAGGAGAAATAAAATCCTTTACAGATAAGCAAATGCTTAGAGATTTTGTCACCACCAGGCCTGCCTTACAAGAGACCCTGAAGGAAGCCCTAAACATGGAAAGGAACAACCGGTACCAGCCATTGCAAAAACATGCAAAAATGTAAAGACCATCGAGGCTAGGAAGAAACTGCATCAACTAACGAGCAAAATAACCAGTTAATATCATAATGACAGGATCAAGTTCACACATAACCATATTAACCTTAAATGTCAATGGACTAAATGCTCCAATTAAAAGACACAGACTGGCAAACTGGATAAAGAGTCAAGACCCATCAGTCTGCTGTATTCAGGACACCCATCTGACAGGCGGAGACATACACAGGCTCAAAATAAAGGGATAGAGGAAGATCTACCAAGCAAATGGAGAACAAAAAAAAGCAGGGGTTGCAATCCTAGTCTCTGATAAAATAGACTTTAAACCATCAAAGATCAAAAGAGACAAAGAAGGCCATTACATAATGGTAAAGGGATCAATTCAACAGGAAGAGCTAACTATCCTAAATATATATGCACCCAATACAGGAGCACCCAGATTCATAAAGCAAATCCTTAGAGACCTACAAAGAGACTTAGACTCCCATACAATAATAATGGGAGACTTCAACACTCCACTGTCAACATTAGACAGATCAACGAGACAGAAAGTTAACAAGGATATCCAGGAATTGAACTCATCTCTGCACCAAGCGGACCTAATAGACATCTATAGAACTCTCCACCCCAAATCAACAGAATATACATTCTTCTCAGCACCACATCGCACTTATTCCAAATTGACCACATAATTGGAAGTAAAGCACTCCTCAGCAAATGTCAAAGAACAGAAATTATAACAAACTGTCTCTCAGACCACAGTGCAATCAAACTAGAACTCAGGACTAAGAAACTCAATCAAAACCGCTCAACTACATGGAAACTGAACAACCTGCTCCTGAATGACTACTGGGTACATAACGAAATGAAGGCAGAAATAAAGATGTTCTTTGAAACCAATGAGAACAAAGATACAACATACCAGAATCTCTGGGACACATTTAAAGCAGTGTGTAGAGGGAAATTTATAGCACTAAATGCCCACAAGAGAAGCAGGAAAGATCTAAAATGGACACTCTAACATCATAATTAAAAGAACTAGAGAGGCAAGAGCAAACACATTCAAAAGCTAGCAGAAGGCAAGAAAAAATACTAAGATCAGAGCAGAACTGAAGGAGATAGAGACACAAAAAACCCTCCAAAAAATCAATGAATCCAGGAGTTGGTTTTTTGAAAAGATCAACAAAATTGACAGACCACTAAGACTAATAAAGAAGAAAAGAGAGAGGATCAAATAGACGCAATAAAAAATGATAAAGGGATATCACCACCGACCCCACAGAAATACAAACAACCATCAGAGAATACTATAAATGCCTCTATGCAAATCAACTAGAAAATCTAGAAGAAATGGATAATTTCTGGACACTTACACTCTCCCAAGACTAAACCAGGAAGAAGTTGAATCCCTGAATAGACCAATAGCAGGCTCTGAAATGGAGGCAACAATTAATAGCCTACCACCAAAAAAAGTCCAGGACCAGATGGATTCACAGCTGAATTCTACCAGAGGTACAGGAGGAGCTGGTACCATTCCTTCTGAAACTATTCCAATCAATAGAAAAAGAGGGAATCCTCCCTAACTCATTTTATGAGGCCAATATCATCCTGATACCAAAGCCTGGCAGAGACACAACAAAAAAGAGAATTTTAGACCAATATCCCTGATGAACATCGATGCAAAAATTCTCAATAAAATACTGGCAAACCGGATTCAGCAGCACATCAAAAAGCTTATCCACCATGATCAAGTGGGCTTCATCCCTGGGATGCAAGGCTGGTTCAACATTCGCAAATCAATAAACGTAATCCAGCATATAAACAGAACCAAAGACAAGAACCACATGATTATCTCAATAGATGCAGAAAAGCCTTTTGACAAAATTCAACAGCCCTTTATGCTAAAAATGCTCAATAAATTCGGTATTGATGGAACGTACCTCAAAATAATAAGAGCTATTTATGACAAACCCACAGCCAATATCATACTGAATGGGCAAAAATTAGAAGCATTCCCTTTGAAAACTGGCACAAGACAGGGATGCCCTCTCTCACCACTCCTATTCAACATAGTGTTGGAAGTTCTGGCTAGGGCAATCAGGCAAGAGAAAGAAATCAAGGGTATCCAGTTAGGAAAAGAAGAAGTCAAATTGTCCCTGTTTGCAGATGACATGAGTGTATATTTAGAAAACCCCATTGTCTCAGCCCAAAATCTCCTTAAGCTGATAAGCAACTTCAGCAAAGTCTCAGGATACAAAATGAATGTGCAAAAATCACAGCATTCTTATACACCAGTAACAGACAAGCAGAGAGCCAAATCATGAATGAACTTCCATTCACAATTGCTTCAAAGAGAATAAAATACCTAGGAATCCAGCTTACAAGAGATGTAAAGGACCTCTTCAAGGAGAACTACAAACCACTGCTCAGTGAAATCAAAGAGGACACAAACAAATGGAAGAACATACCATGCTCATGGATAGGAAGAATCAATATTGTGAAAATGGCCATACTGCCCAAGGTTATTTATAGATTCAATGCCATCCCCATCAAGCTACCAATGACTTTCTTCACAGAATTGGAAAAAACTGCTTTAAAGTTCATATGGAACAAAAAAGAGCCCGCATTGCCAAGACAATCCTAAGTCAAAAGGACAAAGCTGGAGGCATCACGCTACCTGACTTCAAACTATACTACAAGGCTACAGTAACCAAAACAGCATGGTACTGGTCCCAAAACAGAGATATAGACCAATGGAACAGAACAGAGTCCTCAGAAATAATACCACACATCTACAGCCATCTGATCTTTGACAAACCTGAGAGAAACAAGAAATGGGGAAAGGATTCCCTATTCAATAAATGGTGCTGGGAAAATGGCTAGCCATAAGTAGAAAGCTGAAACTGGATCTTTCCTTACCCCTTAGACGAAGATTAATTCAAGATGGATTAGAGACTTAAATGTTAGACCTAATACCATAAAAACCCTGGAAGAAAATCTAGGTAGTACCATTCAGGACATAGGCATGGGCAAGGACTTCATGTCTAAAACACCAAAAGCAATGGCAGCAAAAGCCAAAATGGACAAATGGGATCTCATTAAACTACAGAGCTTTTGCACAGCCAAAGAAACTACCATCAGAGTGAACAGGCAACCTACAGAATGGGAGAACATTTTTGCAACCTACTCATCTGACAAAGGGCCAATATCCAGAATCTACAAAGAACTCCAACAAATATACAAGAAAAAAACAAACAACCCCATCAAAAGTGGGCAAAGGATATGAACAGACATTTCTCAAAAGAAGACATTCATACAGCCAACAGACACATGAAAAAATGCTCATCATCACTCGCCATCAGAGAAATGCAAATCAAAACCACAATGAGATACCATCTCACACCAGTTAGAATGGCAATCATTCAAAAGTCAGGAAACAACAGGTGTTGGAGAGGATGTGGAGAAATAGGAACACTTTTACACTGTTGGTGGGATTGTAAACTAGTTCAACCATTATGGAAAACAGTATGGCGATTCCTCAAGGATCTAGAACTAGATGTACCATATGACCCAGCCATCCCACTACTGGGTATATACCCAAAGGATTATAAATTACTCTACTACAAAGACACATGCACACGTATGTTTATTGCGGCACTATTCACAATAGCAAAGACTTGGAATCAACCCAAATGTCCATCTGTGACAGACTGGATTAAGAAAATGTGGCATATATACACCATGGAATACTATGCAGCCATCAAAAAGGATGAGTTTGCGTCCTTTGTAGGGACATGGATGCAGCTGGAAACCATCATTCTTAGCAAACTATCACAAGAAGAGAAAACCAAACACCGCATGTTCTCACTCATAGGTGGGAACTGAACAATGAGATCACTTGGACTGGGGAAGGGGAACATCACACACTGGGGCCTATCATGGAGGGGGGAGGAGGGAGGGATTGCACTGGGGAGTTATACATGATATAAATGATGAATTGATGGGTGCTGACGAGTTGATGGGTGCAGCACACCAACATGGCATAAGTATACATATGTAACAAACCTGCACATTATGCACATGTACCCTAGAACTTAAAGTATAATTAAAAAAAAAAAAAAAAAAGAAATGTTTCCAAGGAGAATGAAAACAAAACAAAAAAATGGAAAAGCCTTTCTTAGCCTACAAACAATGTTGGTGGGCCAGATTTGGCCCCTGGGCTATAGTTTACTGACCAGCCCCTGCTTCCTTAGCAGACCAGGGTAGGATTTTTGAAATTATTTCACTGGAGTGCCCGAGGCAAATTTTGCAAAATTGATCCAAGTTTGTCCCCAGCCCTTCTCCCCTTCCCGCTGTGGTCCTAGCCTCTCTCTCTTCTGGGTTTCACTTTAATTCGGATTTACAGAGAACTCACACAGGCTCTTTGTCTGCCAGTGACCCCCACACCCAGCCAAGGGTGGAATGGATAGATTGTGATAACTAGAAATGATCAGAAAATCAACCTATTTTGAAGAATTTGCAGTGTCAGGTTTAAGACTTCTTCCTGTGGGTAAATATTTTCTCTTTTAAAATACAGAATTTTTGAGTTGGTGCATGAATTGAAAATAACGAGTGTTCCCAAATCTTCCCTGCCTGTTCCTGGCCCTTCTGCAGTCTGTGACATTTTTCTCCTGAAGCAAGGTCAAAAGAAAGGGCGTCCATTACTGGAACTGAATTTCAGCAAAGTGAGCAACCCTGGCATCTCTGGGCCTCTCTCCTACGGCCTCTGCCTGCTCACACAGCCAGGCCTGGCAGGACCTGGTGCCCAAGCAATGGCCTGCCTAACGTCTGGTTTGGGTTTCTAGGACTGAAGGGCTCCTAAAACAGAGACAGAGGCTCCTTGAGGATTCTTTGCTTACTGTACCCGAGTCCAGCCCACTCCAGAGATCTGAAACATGTTCTGCATTGGCTGTGTAATGACGATCACCAGCAGGCAGATAGACCTGGCAGGGGCAGATGTGGCAGGGGCAGATGTGGCAGCCGCAGTAGCCCCAGGACACAGCAAGCTTGCAGCAGAGCCTGCGGGGCACCTGTGGCAGGGAGGCAGGGAGACTCTGCCAGGACCCAGTGATGGTAAGGGATCTGTTTGGGGTCTTTCACTCATGACGGAAGGCCAGTGCTCAGGCACTGGGATCCTCTGGGCAGTGCCCTCTAATTATGGCTTTCCCTTGCCTGCCCTCAAGGCTAGACCTGTCTTCCAAAGCAACAGCATGGAAATGCAATAAAAATAGGATGAACTTGCATGCTGGTTCCAGCTTTACTACTAAATAGGATGTGTGAGTGTCACTTAGCCTCTTTGATTCTAGGCAGTCTGTAAAATGAGGAGATGGATTAGGTCAATGATTTTCCCTACAGGACAGGGTACATGGGGTGGGGGAAGCTTCACAAAATGCACCGGAATCTATGGAGGATCATATTCTAAATAGCATGTGAGCCTCCTGCAGCGACTCCAACTGAAATGTATCAGAATTGGGGTGCAGCATAGGCAGGGTATGAGCTTTGAACAATCTTTGGCAGGCACTGAGATGAAGAAACCCTGACCCAGATGAGAACCATTAGGCTAAATCCTTTCTAAAGACCCCTTGAGCTCTGGCAGTCTATGATTCTGTGAAAAGAATAGAGTCAACAGTGTTATCACTCTGTCCTCTCTGAATAATCTATGTAGAGTAATGAAACACTTAGTCCAAAAATACGTAACATTGCCAACATGGTTAATATTGATTTTTTAAAAAATTATTTGTAGATGGTTGGTTCCCTGCAGCCTCTACCCTTAGGAGGATATTGCTCTGAGATGAATCAGATGCAAGTGCACCTTGGGAGTGGGAACATACTGGTATCCAAGGCAGCCTAGGTAGAAGTTATACAACATGCAGGTAGCACCTTGAATGTAGACAAGGCCAATCCAGACAGCGCCACCTGTTAGTCAAAGTCATCTTGGCCTCTGGCAGGGTTAGAGTGTGTGATGTGCTGATGTTCGAATCCTATGGTTGTTGGACCCATGCTTTCACTGGTGAGACATTCTGAAGTTTATTACTGATTTTCTGATAAGGTCAAGATGTTCTTCCAACATTAGATGCTCCAGCAGTCTTTTGTGTCTTCTGTTTGGTAACGTGTGTCACACTTGTAGCTGCTTGTCAAATTGTCCATCTTCTGCACTGAAATGTAAGCTCCATGAGAATAGTGACCTTGTCTGTTGTGTTCAACATGGTGCCCAGCATGGGGCCCTGCACATCATGGAAATTCAATAAAAACTTATTAAATATGGATGCAACCCTGTTTAAAGAGTCTTTGCCTGTAGAAACTTCCCCCAGACAGCAGCTGGTTCTCCAAACCACACCAGCGTGGAGAACGTAATCATTCTTTGCTCAGCCTCAGACCATGAAAGTTCCTGGTGCTCCAAGGCCCCACTCTAGGTCAGCCTTCTTTTATAGGATAAGAGCCAATGCTGTCTCCTAAGTGGTTTCCTTTGTCTTCCATCCTCCATTCTTCATTCCTCCTTATTCACATTCCCCAGTTCACCCATAGGCTGCTGGCTTCACAGGCTCAGCAATGATCTCTAACCTCTCCACGTGTGTGAGTTTGCCTTGGGCTCTGAAGTCACTGTTGAGGGATGTGATGGCGATTTGAAATTCTGATACGACCCTGAGATGGTGGATGGCTAAAGGGAAGTTAACTTCAGGACTGAGGGGAAAACAAAAAGGGCAAGAAGTTTGGATCAAACAATAGAGAGATGAGTTAAGCTTACCTGGAAGGTGAATAAGACTCCCACACCAAAAATGTTGAACTACCCAAAAGATTAAAAGGGAAGCAGAAAAGAATAGCTAGAATGGAGGTTAGAGTGTTGAGAGTGGGTTTTGATTTTTCCTCCCCCTTTTTCAATCCTTCTTCTTGTTCCCCACTGTAAACAGTGAGCCTTGCACATATAGTTTCTAAGCTCTAGGGTAGGTCAGAGCAAAGATGAGTGGGGGTTGCAACTGACAAGAGGTTGTCCAGTTCTGAGGGTTTCTGTCCTCGGGCATATCACTCTGTAGCTGGAATTCAAGTCGCTGCCTCTCAGCACCCAGGGGCTTTCATGGCCAGCAGGGCTGATAAAAGTCATGCATAAGGAATGAAAACAGCAACTTCGGAGCTCTTTGAAATACTATACCCATCAGAAGAAAATCAACAAAACAAGGGAAAGAGCATTTTAAAATGAGCTGACTGGTATTTATCTGTATTTATCCAAGTCCACAAGGCTCTTAGCAGGTTGCAAATTAATACTGCAAGCCGGATTCTGAATAAGCCACAGGGGACCAACCAGAACCTATGTGCCTGGAAACTAGAAGGCCTAATGGATCAGCTGTCACTCCCTCTGCTGGGCTGGCAGTTAGAGTTCCTATAAAAACATTTCTTCCCATTATCAGAGTCATGGAGTATTTTACATCCTTCAGTGACACTCACGATTTGGCAGGCTCATCTTGTGTTTTTCCCTGCCAATCTGCAAGATCATCTCCTTCCTGGTAGCCCAATGCAGTCCTGGTTTGTTATTATTCCCAGTCCTACAGAAAAATAACAGGAGAAGAATGGAAGATGCCTTTAGATGTGGATGAGAAAAAGAAAAGCCATCGATTTCAGCAACTGGGTGCAGGGGGAACAAAGTTGGGATGGAGAGAATGGTCTGAGCTTCCCACACTGACTGTGGACAAGAAGGGGGTGCATTATCTGAAAAGAACATAAAAACAACAAAAAAAGGAATAACAGTCTGCTTTTTATTACCCATGCATAGGTAATTTAAACAATGCCAGTTATAACATTTTCCTTGCACTGGCGTGACCCCTACCCTCAGCCCGCCTCAAGTTACGGTTGCTTGAGAGTGAATTAATCCAAGGTTCTCATGTGCTGATGGGGAAATGTGGCCCCAGTGTCTGAACAAAGGCCCTTCAGTGAGAGGTTCTTATTGAGGCCAGGTCTCTTTTCTGCCTCCCAGAGGCCTTTTTACTTCGCTATGCTGCCTGAATCTGGGGTTAGAAAACACCAAGTGAAACTATTTCCTTGGTAGAATTTGTTAATGCTAAACAAATAAAAAATCTGAAAATCCTGGAAGAAAGTCCAACAGCTGCCCCCAGTACCTGCTTTACTTATAGCCTATATTTGAGAATTTTCAGTCGTAAAGCAATTTAGTTCTATCTTACCCTTTATTAATATAAAGAGAGTTGTTTTTTCCATGTTACAAACACAACTATTTTCATAGAGATTGATTTCCGTTTTAAAATCATCGCGACCCTGTCTTCTGCTTTTCAGTTCTCAATCTCAGGTATGCAAGGAATATCACACAAATTGCACAACAATAAATATCTCATTTTGTAAATTAAAACACCAGTTTATTATGGACTCACAGCCCTCATCCCACCAAGTTAGGCAAGAAAATCAACTTCGGGTATTTAAGAGCTTTCTCACTTTGAGGTTTTCAAGCCATAGCCTTGTCTTTGCAGTTTAGCCCATCCTGCTGGGAACTCCCATGTCATCTGCCCTATAGTCCTTCTTGTATCACATTCAGTGCCTTGGTCTCCTCTCAGTGGGGTCGCCAGTCTCCCTGGATAACGTTTATTTCTTGGCTCTTTTTGGTCGGCACTTTGTTGTTGAGTTTCCTGGCATTTTATAGTTATTATTGCACGTGATCTTTTTTTCCATTTGAAGGGAATTATTTTTCTCCTGGGTTTTTAAGATCAGGAACATGTTATTAGAGACTCAACTAGAAAAGTAATTAATCCAGGGAAATGCATCTACAAACCAAGAGAAAGGCAAGCGTAGGATTAACTTGACCAACACCCAAGTCAGGAGTGGTTCTGTGTTTGATTTATCCACATGAGGGGCATGAATTCATCACCCCAGGTGTCATATCTCCCTGAGTTGTTTCCCTCGCTGACCTCCCTCCACCCACATTGCACATGTTCCAAAGAAAAGTGAAATCATTTGTTTATGCTGGATCTTTGCCTTCACACTCTGCCTCCACAGGTCAAGCCTATGTCAAACATCTGTCCCCACCTGCCTGGCCAACACTGGAAGGAGAAAGAGAGAGAACGATGAGCTAGAAAGAGCTGGGAACAAACAGGAGTGAGGAGACAGGGCCATTCAGGCAGGCCAGGTCAGAGCCTTGCAGACTCACTCTCCTGGAGCAGAGTCCTGCTCCCTCCTGAGCATCCTTACAGTCAACATGATGCTTCCTGGCAAGGGGTTCCCTTCAATCTTTGCAACAGCTCTGAGTGGCAGACACTTTACAGATAAGCTCATAGGACTGGAGCAGGCAGCAGTGCACCATGGGTCATTCATTGCATTCACAACAAGGTGGTACTCAAATGGTCAACCTCTTTCTTGTAGAGTCTGGGTCTTGGAGTCTAACACAGTGGGAAAAAATGGGTTTGGGAACCAGTAAGACCTTGCCTCAAATCTTAGCTCGAATGCGTATTGGCTCTGTGACGTGGAGGAAATTCTTTAACGTTGCTATCTTGGGAGTTGTTTTCCTCATATTTCAAAAATTTTCTTGTGAGGATTGCATGAATTAATATAGATAAGTCCCAGCACAGTGACTGGCACCTAGAAGGGGCTCAATCTCTAAGAATAGGAAGCTGCACATTGGTACCAGAACATATAGACACACAGACAATTGAAAACAGATAAATACAGATTTGGTAAGAAATGAATGGGTGCTCCATTTCCTATGTTTTGCAATTAATTTAGGAAGGTTTAGCCTTTAGATCAATTTAATATCCTTGCTTAGGCCAGGTACTGTGGCTCATGACTATAATCCTACCACATTGGGAAGTTAAGGTGGGAGGACTGCTTGAGGCAGAAGATCCTGTCTCTACAAAAAAGTAGAGTGTGAGACCAGCGTGGCCAACATGGTGAAACCCTGTCTCTAGTAAAAATACAAAAAAAATTAGCCGGACATGGTGGCAGGTGCCTGTAATCCCAGCTACTCAGGAGACTGAGGCGAGACAATCACCTGAACCTAGGAGGTGGAGGCTGCAGTGAGCAGTGAGCTGAGATTGTGCCATTGCACTCCAGCCCTCCAGCCTGGGCAACAAGAGTGAAGCTCCATCTCAAAAAAAGAAAAAAAAAGAAAAAAGAAGAAAGAAACAACAACAATAACAACACCACCACTAACTGGACATGGTGGTGTGCGTCCCAGCTACACAGTTGGCTGTGGTGGGAGGATTGCTTGAGCTGAAGAGTTTGAGGCTTCAGTAAGCCATAATTGCACTAATGCAACTCCAGCCTCAAAAAAAAAAAAAAAAAGAAAAGAAAAGAAAAAAAAAGTTGAGTGCAGTGGCTCATACCTGTAATTCCAGCACATTGGGAAACTGGGGTGGGAGGATCTTTTGAGGCCAGGAATTGCAGATCAGTCCAGGGGACATAGTGAGACCCCCATCTCTACACACAAAAAAATAATAATTTAAAAACTAGCTAGGCATGGTGGTGCACACCTGCAGTCCCAGCTACTCAGGAGTCTTAGGTGGGAGGACGGCTTGAGCCTGGGAGGTTAAGGCTGCAGTGAGCTATGATCATGCCACTACACTCCAGCCTGGATGACAGGGCAATACCCTATCTCAACAACAACAACAAAAATAAATAAATAAAAGAAAAGAAAGAAAGAGAAAATTCCAAGCCACAGCGTGGAGCAGATTAGCAAGTTGCCATAGCACCAGCCCCTTTAGAATTAGTGCGTTCCCTCCAGCTGCTTCTCACATGTGTGTGGTTCCGCTGTGTGGCTCAAATTCCAAGTGACCTCACTGAGCTATTGTCATGTTTGCATAAGCTTTTTTCCAGAAAGTTGGAATGGAGCTGTTGAATTACTCATGTTTTTATCCAGAACGTTTTTGAATCTAGCATATATATTCTCTTGAAACTTCCCATCCTAAATTAAATATTGCTCTGACCTTGATTAGGTGAATAACCAATTGCTGGAGAGATGAGAAAAAAGTAACTTAGAAGTGCTCTGAACTTCAGTGGGGATAAGATGGGTGGAAGCTTTCAGTTCAGGACTGGCACAAGGGTATCCCTTGTTATGGAGTATGGGGTTTCCTCCCCACTTCCGATGTTTCCTCCCAGGTAGGAAAGCTCAGGGAGTATAACATTCTGGCTCCTTCACCTCCTCTCTCGTAGGGAAGGTGGAGTGACTAATTTGATTGGGAAATTTAGGGAAAAGGAGCCATCTTGCTTGCTTCATCTCCTCCCATATTCCACAGTTCACCTCCAAGGATGGCCTCTGCCCTAGCAGGGCATCAGATGAGGCTCAGGCACTGAGGGCTACCCTAGTCCAGTCTGGTCCTGGCACTTACCAGGCATGGAAGTCTGCCTAGGCTGGGGGCAATAGCTCATGCCTGTAATCCCAGCACTTTGGAAGGCTGAGGTGGCTGGATCATCTGAGGTCAGGAGTTCGAGACCAGCTTGGCCAACGTGGTAAAACCCGGTCTCTACCAAAAATACAAGAAATTAGCTTGGCATGTGGTGAAGTGAACTTGTGGCAGGAGAATTGCCTGAACCTAGGAGGTGGAGGTTGCAGTGAGCAGAGATCACACCACTGCACTCCAGCGTGGGTGACAGAGCTAGACTCCATCTCAAAAAAGGAAGACTAGCTGCCCATATACATAAGTCATATATTTCCATATAGATTTTATCAATAAAGTGGTTATATTTGGCAGCTATTTCTGTTTGCCTAACTGCTGAACTTGCTCAAAACTAAAACAGAGAAAAAAGTGTTATTTATTTCCCTTCCTCAAAGATTTTGCTGCCGTTGGGTGTTCATGGCCCAGTCTTAGCCCTGTACCTGCAAGGGTCTATAGGAGAGTTGAAGCTCAAGTGCTAAGTGGAATATAATAATACAGGGATGGGGTAGGAGGAGAGAAGGGATGTCTCCCATAATGAGTACATCTGTGGGCATGTCTGAAATTGGAATAATTTACAATGAAAATAACTGAACCAAACTGAAATCTATCAGGACCCATGTCCCTCTGATGGTTAAATTCATTCTGTTAAAAAGGCCAAGGTTGTCGGTTCAAAGTCCATTATGTTCAGCTAACTCTATAGAAGCAAAAACCTTTTCAGAAGTTATGACCTTGGGATGCTATCATGCAAATCCCCTTTATTGGTCACAGGGGAAACCTCATGAATGAGTGTAAATGGATCCTTACCAACCCATTCCCACTAGAGGAAATGCAGCTCAAAGTAGGTTCTATGTATTAGAAAAGTAGAACTGATCACTGCGTTGAATGCATTAAATGGAATAGCAGCCATGGCAGTTTGCAGACCTCGGTGTTAAAAAGAAAAACATTTATTTATTGAAAAAAATTGAATACCTAACAGGGAGCTAGGTCCTCTGGTAAAAATCAATAAACACGAGGTAATATCTCCAGTGTACTTATCTACTAGAATGTAGCAGGAAAAACATTTAAGAATAACTAACTAGAGGAGCAGATATACATATATATAGAGAGAGAGAGCTACACACACACACACACACACACACACACACACATATATATATACCAAAATAGTGGAATACGTGGTAAATACTAAGAAAATTCCTGGAGGGCTGAGATTCAAAGGAAGTTGAGAGAAGAGTTGAATGGGATTTTACTTTTTATTTTTATTTTATTTTATTTTATTTTATTTTTGAGACAGAGTTTGGGTCTTGTTGTCTGGGCTGGAGTGCAATGGCATGATCTCGGCTCACTGCAACCTCCACCTCCCGGGTTCAAGCAATTCTCCTGCCTCAGCCTCCCGAGTAGCTGGGATTACAGGCATGCGCCACCACACCAGGCTAATTTTGCATTTTTTTGAGTACAGACAGGGTTTCTCCACCTTGATCAGGCTGGTCTCGAACTACTGACTTCAAGTGATCCTCCTACCTGGGCCTCGAAAGTGCTGGGATTACGGGTGTAAGCCACTGTACCTGGCCTTTTATTTTATTCTATTTTTTAATTCCAGGGTATATGTGCAGGATGTATAGATTTGTTACATAGGTAAACATGTGCTGTGGTGGTTTGCTGCACCTATCAACCCATCACCTAGGTTTTAAACCCAGCATGCATTAGCTCTTTTTCGTAATTGAGCAGGATTTTAACAAGTGAAGCCAGGCTGGTGGGAGCAGTGATGAGGGAGAGGACAGGTGGGGAACACCATCTGAGCAATGGGAGCAACATGGGCAGAGGCTGCAAGAAGAGAGCTAGCAGGAGTTAGTACAAGAGGTAGTCTTGCCTCCATGGAGACAGTTTGATTAAGACTGAGTAAAAGCTAAGGTGACAAAAAAAAGTGGGCTGGGACCAGATCATGCAATGGTTCCATTCTAAATTAGAGGATTTAGACTTTATTCTGTAGATAATGCCAGATCCTTGAGAATTGCTAAAGAGGGGAATAGTATGATTAAAAAATAAGGATTTTTAGATTTTTGAAAAATTATTCTGGTACCATGCGGGATAGACTGATGGGGAGAAACTGGTGTGGATAATGGATTCATTGAAATGGAAATTGCTTAACCAACATGGCTACCAACTCTTGAAAATAATGAAAATGTCACTAATGATCAAACACAGGTCTAATTAGGACTTAATAATGGCATAGATAAGACAGAGTGAAAGGTGGAAAAAGTCAAATCTAGCAAAGCTTTCAGATGTGATGTCAGAGAAAATAGCAGCAGAGACTTGTCAATATGGGAAACGTATTGGAGAAAGACGTCCAGTTCAAGCAGGTGAGACTTCCATCAGCCATTGCTCACCCTGAACCCTCTCCCTGCCTTCCTTGGCCAAAGGCACAAAGTGCCTGCATCTCACAGACTCAGCTCTGTCTAATTTCTGTACTACTGAGAACACAAACGTCAAGCTCTTCAGGAGCTATTTCTTGCAAGTGAGGAGGAGGCTTTTCCATAGTCTGCTAGTCCCAGGGCCCAGCCTACAGTCCTACATACTCTTTGACACTTTGAGGGCCCTGTTCACCTGACTTACTTTCTTCCTAGCATTGGAATTTGATGTTCCTATTGCAGGTCAGCCCTGGGTCTAGAAATCATTTCTGAGACCAAGTTTACGTCAATGAACACTTTATCTAGTTCTTGTTGCCTTTTTTCCCCAGGACTGCACCTTGCTTCTGGCTTTCTCTGCAACATTTAGGATTTCTGCCTTCATTTATCATGCTGGTACCTTCCTGATACAGAGAGCTGCTGCCACTCAATCCTCTGGCCCCAAGTAAATCAAATCCCTTGACCGTGGATGCCAGGGTGGGGTGGATTTGTGTTTGTGACAGCTCCTAGAGAAAGTGATTTGAGATCTTGGTCCTTCTCCAGAGATGGTTAGTTTTTCTTTCTTGACTGGATGCTACCAGTCTTTGTTTGCTATCAGAGCCAGTCAATCCCTGCTTGGTTGCTTGGAATTCCTGTGAGATGTATGACTACCACTGTTCTCTCAATGATGGTGAATGATAAAAGCATGACAAAGAATTCAAAATGTTCAGGAGGTGGCTTAACATTCCATATTGAAGCTGACACCAGAGGTCAGGGTGAGACATTCAGATTTTGGAGTCATCTCCACAAATAAACACATAACTATGGTTACCACCAAAGTAAGGCTCAAATACACAGGAAGAAATGAGTCACCAAGGAGATCTAACAGCAAAACGGCACCACAGAACATTTCTATTTGTTTTACCTTTTGAATATAAGACACTGGTGAGAAGGAGTTATATTTGGGATGGAACAGAGCACTCCTCAAAAAGTACTTCAATAGTTTTTGAGAAGAGGAGACTTAGAAAAGCAGAGATTTTAAAAGCAGAGAATAAAAGCCTGGCAAAGTCTAACATCAGGAAAATAAGAGAAGGAGGAGGGGAAGGAAGAAGGAGAAAGAGGAGGAGAGGAAGAGGGAGAGGGAGAGAGAAAGGGGAGAGAGAGAAGGAGAAAGAGAAGAGGGAGGAGGAGAAAAAGAAGAAAAGGAGGAGAGGAAGATGGAGGAGGAGAAGAAGGCGAAGGAGAATAATGAGGAGGTGGAGGAGAAGGAGGAGGAGAGGGAAAGAGGAAGGAGGAGGAGGGGAAGGAGGGGGAGAAAAGGGAGAAGGAGAAGGAGGAGGAGAAGGAGGAGAGAAAGGAGGGAGAGGAGAAGGAGGACAGGGAGAAGAGGAAGGAAGAGGAGGGGAAGGAGAAAGAGGAAGAGGAGAAGGAGGAGGAGAAGGTGTTAAAGGAAGAGGAGCAGGGGGTGGCAGGGGAGAGAGAAGAAGGAGAAAATGATCCCAGAGTAGTTGGGGTGGTATTCAAGAGAAGACACAGGGCCACGTGACAGAGGCCAGGAGAGCTTGCAGCATGCTGGGTGGTCAGAGGTGACAAATCCTAAGAGATATTGAAGACAGACTTGAGCCTGCTTCCCCTGCTCTAGAGGACCTGCTCTTGCCCATTTTCACAGCCTCTTATTGGGAAAGAGTTTGTGACTGCAAAATAATGTCGGAAGACAGCCTTTGGTCCTGTGTGCACATCCTCAGGCATGGGTCTGAGTGGGAGACCCTCTTAGCCTGGCCGCGATAATGAGGCCTGAGAGCTCCTGCAGCCTTTATGGAAGCTCTGGGTGCCACCGAGGCTTTCATGCCTGCGAGACATAGGACCCAATTTCAAGGGGCAGGAATAGAGCACAAGAGAAAATGTTTCCAATTCAATATCAAACAAAAATACATCACGGGTTCCAGCCAGTAGATATTCTGGGAGCAGCCTTTTTTCCAGCCCCTTAAATGTAACCAGCTGGAAATCTTTTTTAAGTGCTGTACTATTCAACCTTTGAGAGGAAGCATTTGCCATTTGATGGGAAAGCTACTTTTCAATGTGGAGATGGAGCTCTTAGTCCTTTGCTTCGTGATTCTAGTTCCTCCTTGATAAAATAGGCTTAATGGACAAATACATAGAAAGGAGCAAATATGTGGTAAGTAGGAAAGTATGAGGCAGTATTCCGTGTTCCCAAGGTCCTGGATGCCATCTGATGAAAACTCAAAGGTAAACATCTGAGTTCCTGTTTCATAGCTAGTATGTCTTTCTTTTGAACATTTATATATATAAAAAAATAGCATCCAATAGCTTTAGAGTCATTTAACTTGGCTTTGAGTAAAGAAAGTTTCAAGAATGATAAGGATGTGGATATGTAGTAAGCTCTTGCACTAACCTTGGCACCATAAGATGTTTGCTCCCCCTTAGTTTCTTCTTGGAAAGCTAGATATAGTATCTAGAGAACACTGCGGCTACATTCCAATAGCCTCTATCATAGTTGGGAACCCAAGGCATTTGGTGGATAAGAACAGGAAAGGGGACCAGAATGGAGGTCAAAGACATCAATTCAAATCCTGCCTCTACTCTCTACCATTTGTGTAATTCTGTGCAAGGTGCTCAAATTGTCTTTACTGTTTTTGTAATTCTATGCATAGTTCTCAAATTCTCTGAATCTCTGTTTACTACTCTGAAAAATTAACATATTCTTGTGTGCCTTAAAATTGTCGCAAAGGTTGACAGCATCAATACATGCAAAAAGTTTGGTAAGCTGTAGAAACACCAAGAAGGGGCCATTTTAGAAGTGCAGTTGGCTAGAGGGTGGTCTTAGAATTCTGAACCAAACTTACAGGACCGCAAATGGCCAAAATGTCCGGAGGAAGAAGTAATCAAATAGGCTTCATTTCTAAAACAACGGGGATCTCCATTATTGACTTTATCGGCAGGTTAATTAAGAACTCTGCTAGTAATGATGTTAAGGAAGCTGTCACATTCTCGCTTCTTGCAGACATTACTCAAGATCAGATGCTGCTGCTGTTTGCTCAATAAGACCGCTTGCCCAATCCGTGAAAAAAAAAAAAAAAAAAAATGTTTCCTATAGAAAAGATCTTCATGGGAATCCTCGGAGGAACTCTCATTTTCCCACAGTGTTCCATAGCACACACGTGCTGCACCCCAAGGTGTGGAGAAACAATCTGTGATGGTGGCTTATTTTAAAACATTCTTGGCTGGGTGCAGTGGCTCACACCTCTAATCCAGCACTTTGGGAGGCCAAGGTGGGCAGATCACCTGAGGTCAGGATTTCGAGACTAGCCTGGCCAACATGGTGAAACCCTGTCTCTACTAAAAATACAAAAATTAGCTGGGCATGATGGCGTGTGCCTGTGGTCCCAGTTACTCGGGAGGCTAAGGTAGGAGAATCACTTGAATCCCTGAGGCAGAGGTTGCAGTTAGCCGAGATCGTGCCATTGCACTACAACCTGGGTGACAGAGCAAGACTCTGTCTCAAAAAATAACCAACCAACCAAACAAAATAATTCTTGGTCATTTGTAACCTGGGTGACTTTGGGTAAGATATTTAACCTCTTCATATCTGTTTCTTTTTATCTGCAAAAAAAGAAAAGAAAAGAAATAAATAAATAACCCAATGAAGTAGAATGTGGGAAAATTCAATAAAATGACTGCATGAAGACCACAAGCACTGAGGCTCCAAGCACTAAGACCAGAACATAGAAGAATTTCATAAGGTTAGTTCCCTGCCCTTCCTCCCTCCATCCCCTGTTTGGAAGCCAACAACAAAGACAAAAAGTTAGAGCAAGTTTGATTGTGTTTTTTTTTTTTTTTTATTTAAGATAGAGTCTTGCTCTGTCACCCAGGCTGGAGTGCAGTGGTGTGATCTCAGCTCACTGCAACCTCTGCCTCCCAGGTTCAAACAATTCTCCTGCCTCAGCCTCCCAAGTAGCTGGGATTACAGGTGCCCACCACAATGCCTGGCTGATTTTTGTATTTTTAGTAGAGACAGGGTTTCACCATATTGGTCAGGCTGGTCTTGAACTCCTGACCTCAAGTGATCCACCTGCCTTGGCCTCCCAAAGTGCTGGGATTACAAGAGTGAGGCACCACAACTGGCCTGATTGTGTATACTTTCCCAAGAGTTACACATGATTTGCAGGTGATATTTCTCTTGTAATCTTTCCTTCCGAATGTATCCACTACTAGATTGACCAGCAAAACTGTGCAATCAAATTCACGGTGAAAAATCTCCTGACTGGGCCAAATATATGTGTCCTGATGCATTGACTGTGAAAATCAGTATTGTCTTTTCCAAGTAGAGTACTTAGCATTTCTTATGGAATGTCAAAAGTAAACTTAATAAGGAAATTTTCTTTTTAATATTACATTTTTAATTAGCCCAGGATAACGGCAAGAACAAAATGTCAGACAGACTCTAAGTATCTCAAGCTATTTGGTCATATTTTCCTGTTAGAAAACAAAGCCTGGTATCGGCTTGAAGAAATAAGTTGAGGCATGTTTGAGACAGCTTTTAAAAATGTGGAAATGCTCTAGATGCCAGGTTAAGCTCTGGCTTGACCTCTTACAGATGGTTCAACTCAGAGAAGTCACTTTCTTCTATTTCTGTTTTCTCATCTTTAAGATTAGAATAAAATGGGCAGAGGGATGTTTCTATCAACTTTTCTGGGTGATTGTTAGGTTCCAATAAAATAACATAAAGTTCAGGGCTCTGCAAATGGAGAGAGCCAGGCAAGTGGGAAATTCCTCGTTCTCTTAACTACCTGGTCCACGCAAGGCTGAGCAAATCTTCAACGTGTCCCTGCAGCGATATGAGAATCCACCAAGCAGAATCACTGGGTGGACCATCACTGCCTCCTTCAAGGGCAGGTTCTCAGAGGCCCCGGGGCATCCTGCTGGTGCAGCTAATGCCTGCTACCCTTCCCCTTGCAGTCCTTCATCCACCAGCATTGCCTCTGAAACATCTGGGGTTGGTCTTGCCACCCTCTGACCTGCCATTGTTGGCCTGGGGATTCTCTTGAACAGCTGATACTCACCTGGTGCTCAAGATGCTGCTGATGCTGCTTTTGGAAAGGGGTGGGAAGCACTTCCCTGTGAGGCTAGGGTGCTTATTGGGCTCTCTTAAAGAAGGACTTGTCTCAGCTTTCTCGAGGAAGTTGGGGAAATGTACCTTCAAGGATGGGACAGAGAACACTGGAGGGACATATGGGGCATAACAACCTGAAGAGTGCTTTGGTCTGTGTTTAGTTTTCTAGGGCTGCCATAACAAATTCCAACACTGGGTGATTTAAAACAACAGCAATGTATACTCTTACAGTGCTTGGGGCCAGAAGTCTGAAATCTAGATCTTAGAGCTAGTCCTTTCCTGGAAACACTAGGGGACATTCCTTAATTCCTTCTGGTGGCTGTTGATCTTCCTCGAGGCTACATCCCTCCAATCTCTGCCTCTGTGTTCATTATCTTCTTTGCTTCTGCCCATGTCTCTCCTCTGGGTGTCTTTTATAAAACACTTGTCATTGAGATTACGGCCCACCGTGATAATCCATCTTTGGATCCTTAGCATAATCCCATCTACAAAGACCCCTTTTTCGAATTACATCACTGAGGGTTAAGACACGGATGTGTGTTTTCAGAGGCCTCCATTCAGCCCACTGCCCGCCGCTGCATGGATTACAGATGACAGACAGGCAAGCAAGCCGTGTCCCCCTTAGGAGGTTCTGAAAATTGTACAGGCAAGAAACAGAGGTGGCTTGGACTAAACCTAGTCCAAACAGTGCAGGCTGTGAAATGTGTTCACATACTGTGTGTATCTTGAAGGCTGAGCTAACAAGATTTGCTGTTGAAGTAAATATGGGTTATAAGAAAATAAGAGAAATCAGAGATGATCCCCAAGTTTTTGACCTGAGCAACTAGAGAACAGGATTTTTGCTTACTGAGTTGAAGAACATTTGGGAAGGAAGAGGCTTGAGGTGAAAGGCAGGAGCTTCATTTTGTAGGTGCTATGTTTAGGAGGTCTATCAGTTATCCCAAGTGGAAATATCATGCCCTTGGTAGGAGACACAAATCCACACATAGGAATGAATGAAACTCAACTTTCCAGGAGCTCATGGTTGTAGTTTGGGGGAGACGTGCATGTTGGCAGACAACAATAACCCACCCTGACCAGAGCGACAGAAGGCAAGGGAGCTAAGTCTCATAGGGCCTGCAGAAGGGGGTTGGGGCTGAACTTAGAGGGATTTTTGGTGGCCACCCAGGAGAAACCCCTCAGCATTCACTGAGAGGCTTAATGGCAAGAAAGTCACCCTAAGAGAAACAAGAGTGAAAGGAAGAGCAGCAGCAAAGAGAAAAGGCTTTGACAAAACAGAACAGATGACACCATTAAAGTCTGTTTCACAGGCAGAGATTTCAAGGCAGTTCTGCTCTGCAGACTGGTCAGTGCCCAGGGAACCTGCACAGCCACCACAGAGCAGGAAATTTGCCCATCAGCAGCAGGAGAGAATGTTACTGTGAATATTGGAGATTCACCCTGGCCTCACCTGGAGCAACGATGGAGGGTGTGGGACAGCCATGCCACATAGGACAGGATGGTTACAAGCACCTGGGAGAAGTCCCATGACCCCCAAAGAGCCAGGGAGACCTGTTTGGAGGTAATCTTTTTTTGCAAACGTGCTGCTGGGCAGATGTGAGACTCCAGCCCAGTTACTAAGTTGTGTGCCCCGTTGCCTGGGGAAATACTCAATACAGCAAGTGGCCAGAAGCAAAATGCCATGGCGAATCAGGGTGCTGTGGTGTGCTGTCTTGACCAAACTCAAGTTCAAATCTGGTCACTCTGTAAAAGGAACTTAGCTTTTAATGGACTTTTCTTAGTTTTAACTAATAGGTGTTATAATGAATACATACATAACTCTGAACACCTCTTTGGATGGTAGCTTTTAATCTCTGTATTTATATGCACTTATACATACATTTCTCAGTGTGCATGCCTGTGAGATGTAATTAATGACGAGAGAAGAGAAGAGAGGAAACAGATATAGTTGTGCCTGTCACATACACATCAACTTTCTTTGTGAAAGTCCTCAGGTTCTTTCTAGTGAGAGATGGTAGCCCGGGCCCAAGTGCAGGGAGCTCTGCCTCCATAGCAACATCGCTTGCAGCCAATGTTAAGACAACTTCTCCCCCCAGCAGTAAACCTTGTCAAGATACAATCAAAACATGCTACCCCAGAGCTTTCAGTTAGTCAGAATTTTCAACTTCTGAAGGTCATACATTGGTGTAATATTTTTTGGAGGAGGAGAAAGAAAGATTGGCAGAGAAAGAGCAGAGACACGACCTGCATTCTCCTAGAGCTGTATGGTGAGCTGTTCCCACCTATGATCACTGTTCCACCATCAGTCCCCATCTGCACTTTTGGTCAGATGTGCCTGAAGGTACACTGCTCAGCCCTAGGACTATGGGGAGCTGACAGTCTTAGGAACAAAGATTGAAGACATCATTATTTATCAAGATTTGAGTCAGGAGACCAGAGCTGTCAGGTACAAACATCAGTGTACTTGATACAGTGGCTACTTTTATTTTTATTCAAAGGTTCAAAAAAGTGCATCAGTTTAAAGAAATAAGCAAGAGAGGCAAGTCTCAGCCAAAACTAGATCTTAAAGTAGACAGGAACCTCTCAGAATCCCACTGTGATGGGTAATTTTATGTGTCAACTTGACTGGATTAAGGGACACTCAGCTGATAAGACAGTATTTCTGGGTGTGTCTGTGAGGCTCTTTCTGGAAGAGGTTAACATTTGAATCAATAAACTGAGTAAAGAAGATCTGACCCCACTGTGGGCAGGCATGATCCAATCCATTGAGAACCTGGATAGAAAGAAAAGGCAGAGGAAAGGCAAATTCACTGTCTCTTTTGGAGCTGGGACATGCACCTCTGTTGTTGGATATGAGAGCTGCAGGTTCTTGGGTCTTTACTCCAGCAGCCCTCCAGTCCCTCAGCCTTTCTGCCTTGAACTGACAGTGACACCACTGGCACCTCTGGTTCTAAGAAATTTGAACCTGATCTGACTTAACAGCACTGGCTTCCCTGATTCTCCACCTTACTGATGGTGTGTTGTGGGACTTCTTGGCCCTCATAATCACATGAATCAATTATCATGATATATCCCTCTTATCTCTCTCTCTCTCTCTCCTCTCTCTCTCTCTCTCTCTCTATATATATATATATATATATATATATCTTATATATCCTATCGGTTATTTTTCTCCAGAGAACCAATACAGCCACACTCAGGACATTATCTTGTTTATTACGATGTGAGATTGGCAATTAAAAAAAAAAATACCACATTATTAAATGCCTTTAATACGCCTCCACGTTTTCAGATTGCCTTTACCTGTCTCTGCTTTTTTGCTATCATAGTCTCTAGCAACAGTAAGTTACCCTGAGTCCAACGTATTGGAACAGTTATATTTTATTTTTTTAAATGAAAAGAATAAGACTATGATCCCATCCAGGCCCTCTCTTCTAATTAGCAGGCTAGTGCAAAGATACTTGTGTACTTCGGTGGAGCCAAACCTGCACGTAGCCATATTGATCCCATCTAGGGTCAGCTGAGTTGAAACACTGATTGATGAGGAGTGAAGTAGCAACATCACTCAGGAAAAAAAAAAAAAAAATGCAGGTTTGTAGGAATTTATTGACACAAACACTTACTGTCCCTTGTAATCAGGAGGAAAAACCCACAGGCACTGTTGTATTTTTAAAAAAATAATTGTAGCTTGTCAGAGTGGTAGGAATGGTGCAGGTCTGGGAAAACCTCCTGGCAGGCACCCATGGGGAGAAGAGGAAGAGAGTGCTGGTGGGGTGATGTGGAGGCTGGCATCGGGGCTTTGCTAAAGCATAGTATTTTGACATTTTTGGGTTCTGGCAAGTGGGCACAGGCTAAGAAATGGGTGCTTAACGACACATGGGCTCAAAAGTGAGATCCCAGAACCCACCATGGGGCCTCCTGTTGGCGAGCATGGCAAGTCCGTGGATATTCCCCAGGAGCAGGACAACAGATTCCTGAAGGAGCGTGGGGCTCGGGTGGGAATTTGGGGGCTGAAATTTGCTTCTTCACAGGCTCTGCTCCATTTCCTCATTTAGTCTTTAGGAATATTTTAATATTTTGGGGAACACAAAACTGACACACAAGAAACTATTAATAAGCAGCTGATGACATATATATGGAATAAGTAAGAAGGTTAAAGTTATGCAGGTAAGCAAAATATTAAAGAATTGTGTTGTAAGAGGGTTGACTCCACAAAATTTGGATTTTATAGATCAGATTATATATACTGATAACTAACACACTTGTTGGATGAAACATTAAGGGATACTCTTTGCCATTTTTTTTAATCTACCAGCATCTTCCCTGACCAGATAATCTCCCCAAACCTGTTATCAGATGCCTACCCCATCTCAGTTAGGTGGGGACAAATTGCTTTTAGATACTGGTCTATTTTTCTTCCTCCAAGCCCAGATCAAAAAAAAAAAAAAAGGATAACCTTAGTGAAAATCATGGACATTGAAGTGAACGTTGCTAGAGGGGCAAAATTTCATCCTCTAAATAAGGAGAGTAGCACCACATGGTCATTTTACCCCTACGCTTGTTCTGATTTTGCTTTTGAGACCCAAGCATTCTGAGGTAGAGGAAGGATATTGCCATCAATGGAGCAAGTTCTCCCAACCTGTTTGTATAGCTCGTTACAAACATTGCTTAGAATATAAACATTGTTACACAATAACTTAATTTTCCCCACTTTGCTCTCCAAATCAGTGGTAATGTTGTAGTCCCCAGTGCTCCATTTGGAACGATTCAATGAACTTGTACATTGAGATGAACAACATCACAATCAGATCCTGAGCTCTCCTGAAGCTGTTAAACCTCAATATATATGTTTTTAATATTAGCGGATGTGGATTTAATATCAACCAAGTATCCTAGTTAATTAAATGTGTTGCTAGGAATATTTCCAAAGCTTAATTCAAAGTCATACTCCATGGCCTTGGGTACCATTTTAATATCACTCTAGAGTATTACTTGCTTATCTTGGATGAGTAATAAACACTAGGAAATAGACAATGAAAAGTGTGTTTTCTTCATTTTCCTAACAGTAGCTATTTACAAAACAAAAGCACCAGTTCTTTAGGAATTATCTTCTTGGTAACCTGTGTTCTCTCTCTCTCTCTCCCCCACCTCCCTCCCCTTTTTCCTCCCTCCCATCCCCTGCAAGAATCCTAGCAAAAAATTAAGAATACTCCTCCAAAGCAAGTCTGAAAATCACATTTGCCAAAACTGGACCTTAGAGAAGTTTGTTCACAGAAGATAATTGGCAATGTTTGGAGAAAATGTTGATTGACATGATGGGACTGAGGGAGGGGAGGATGCTCTAACATATAGTAGGTAGAGATTATGGATCCTGCTAAACATTCTAAACACACAGGACAACCCCACAACACAGAATTATCCCATCCACAGTGTCAGTAGTGCCAAGGCTGAGTAACCCTGCTGAAAGTGAATAAATTTTTTGAGCATGAGATTGCCCCATGTGTTAAGGGCAGCATTACGTAGAGAAAATAAAGGCTTCCTGTCTTTCTGAAGTGTAGACACACACATTTTTGCACACATGTGTGTGTGCAAAGCCTGACACATCAAGGAGCAACTACTGCTCAGTTTCTTCATTAGGCTTTCTCCTGGTATTCCGATGCACACTGCTACCATTATCTCTGAATTAATGCACTTATACACAGGCACTACTGAAACGCAGTGTGAATCAGATTCACCTTACTAATCTTAATTAACCAAAATAAATATATATTCATCTTTTCAGCTTTATCTCAGACAATATGCTCCTTCTCATTCTTGCCTAACAAGATACATGTCTCCCCAGGACCCAGTGCAGAGCTAGGCTCAAAAGGAGGGTTCAATATGCACTTGTTTGTTGATGGAATGGTGTATACTCACCTGCATATTTTATTTGTTTAAATTTATAATTATTTGCTCCCTTAAATAAAACAAAAAATAGTCCAGCCACAGAGGAATACATTGAAAACAAGCAAACAAATTCCACTGTGATTTGACTTGAATGCATAATCGCAGAGCATGATAAAACTTGGTGAAAGACATCATTTATTTCTTCATCAAACACTTAGAGAATAGCTGCTATGTGACTATTGAGAACATAGAGATGAATGAACAGTTTTTGTGTGTGTGAATCATAAAATCTAGAAATATGATAAGGCAAATAAACAATCAGATGGGAGGGGTTGCTCCTCGGATCTGGGAGCGATCTGAGAATATTGGCTATAGAAGGATGAATCAAAATTTTCCAAATGGATAACGACATAAAGGAGCTGTATTCTTGACACAAGGGAAAAAACAGCAGCAAAGATAGAGGCATAAAAGCATACGGTGAAGCCAGGCAGCTGTTACTCGTCTGGAAAATTGAAATGTCAGGTGAGTGGAGTTGAAGTAAAGCTGAAATTCCAAATTGCAGATGGATAGGGAAGGGCTTGTAAAGCCATGCCCAGGGATCTGCCTTTTGCCTAAAATCAGAATTTGAGAAGGGGAGCTTATTTTCCTCAGGTACAGGAGCCTGTGGGTGATACTAGGAGGGTTTGCACCTGTAGGAAGCTTTCAAGCTGAGAAGGAGTTTGATGGATGAGGTGGTTAAAATTCAACCAAGAAACATCAGCTTGTTGAAACAGACAGGGAAGCTACAGGTCTGGGTGTGGGTATTCTCTATGCACCTGGGAGACAGGCGAGGCAGGGAATGGACACCCGTGCAGTGCTCCTGGCAGACAGCTTTCCTTCAGGAGCTGGTGCACCCATCAGCGGGTCCCGGTCCCCTCCTGTGGCAGGAGGATGTATGTCTGCAGTGGGGACCAAGGGGTTGAACAGAACTCTCAAGTTTCCGCTTTCTACTTGCTGTCCATCACTCCCTGCTTTCTGTCCTCCCTTGTTAGAGTGACTAAAAGAAAGCAGGAGCTACTGTGCTTCACAGAGCCGCAAGACAATGCAGGGATGAATAACAAGACCACAGTTGTGTGTGAGAAGCTGGCATTGAACCTGGTCTGTTGCCTTTAGATTGTTAGGCTTTCTTCTGGCAGCTGTGGTTACATCTTGTCTGCTTTTCTCTCTTCATTGAGAAGAAAGTCCTCATTTTCTCTTTTACCCCCCACCCTTCTTTTAAAAGTTAATAGTTTTGTTTAATTATAAAAATAGTCTACCCTTCTTATTGGGAAATTTGGGATATCCAGAAAAATACAAAGAAATAAAAGTACAAATGAATCATATTGCTTCCAGAGACAATCACTGTCAATCTTTGGAGGGGGAGGGAGCGGGGTGTGGTATAATCAGAGAAGGAAGTCTCTATATTCTATTTCAGATGATGTCCAAGGCTAGTTTGGAAATCCTATCACTAAATATAGAGTCCATGAATTAGAAGGAAAGGAGACGGTGCGCTGTGATCACAGGTCTTTACCTACCTTCCCACAGGTGACCTAGCACAGGCAATGGTGAGTTGGGTGCAAGGAGGCATGTGCCACCTCTTAGCGTGAAGGCATTTTGTTTATCTTCAGATGGGGCAGCAAACAGGTGAGTGGACTTTCACTCACCTGTTTGCTGCCCCATCTGAAGATAATGTGAAGTCTTTCAATTTCAGGCTCTTTTGCAGAATACAGTGGCTGTTGAAGACAATTACTGCCTGCCAGGGCACTATTCCACAGGGTCTTCGGCCAAGGATGTCAAAATTCACAGGACTATTTTACATTGACATCCATCTTTTCTCTTTTTTATTGCAGCCTGAATGGCCAACACGTGATGGATTGATCCTCAATTGCTAAATGGGTCTCTTTTCATTCAGTAGCTGATAGATTGGGAAATTATGCTCCCCCACAGCTCCTGATGATATGTGGAGCCAAATCGTCATTTATTAAGGTCAAATTATTGCCCTTGTTATGAGCAAGAAATGGGATCCACTGGGGTGTCCTGGGATTCAATGAGTTCCAGGGCTTCTAAAAAAACTGAGCACAGCTGTTGGGCACAGCCAGCTCCACACATCAGCATGAGGAAAGCTACCTGCATGGTGTGACTCAGAGGACCTTCTGCTCCCACAGTTTCTTACCTTGATTTTCTTAAAATAGTTGTTTTGTTGGCACCAGAGAACTCACATTCAGTGCCAAGAAGAAAGAAGGAAAAAGGAGGGATGATGCAGGGAAGACAGGCAGGAGTGCATTTCTAGCCACATTGTGTGCCAGGTGTCTCTCCTTGTGTAGCCCTTTAAAATCAGTAGACTGAGCTGCAAGTAATGCCCAGGCATTGTGAACAGGTGCATGCAGGGGTTTGCTTGTGATTCACTTGCTCTGAGCCCTACAGTGTGACGACTCCTGGCCATACTCCGCTGCCTTGCTGCCTGCCTGCCTGATCCCATGGAGTGGGGTTTGGAATCCTCTTTTGGGGAACTGAATGTTCTCTTCTTTCTCTTTCCCATCCTCTTCATTGGGTAGGCATTGCTTGGTGGTACCAGAAGGAAAACAATTCACTTTAGCCTTATAATCCTACAATTTGAGTTCTAGAGACATTTCATTTCAAGTGCAAGGTTATGCCACCCCCATCCCATAAGGCATCACTGGGGAAAAATGACACACAAGGGTTCCACCACTCACTTGCCAGAAGCTGCCTTACTCCCCACCTAACCACTGAAATCACTGATCCTCACCTCAGACCCACCATTTTCTCTCTCTCTCTCTCTCCTAAAATCTTTTGAGGGAAATCTAAAATGCCGCCCTTATCTTTCCATTTTTCCCTATGAGAGGGATAGGGAAGGCAGGAATGGGGTGATTGTCTCTAATCTTATCAGCTTTGCTGGCATAGCTGGTGCGTAGGTGAGCCAGAGGAAATAGGCCCAGCTTCTTAAAGCAGATACTGCCTTTTCCAGCCTACTACTGCTCTTTGCTTGTGTGGTTGCAAAAGTCCAAGTTTCTAAGTTTCACTCTGTTCCCACTAAGAAAGGGTGTGTTGCCAAGAAGGCAGGTTGGGGGCACCCAGCCTGCAAGGGGCTCAGACATTGTCTCAGTACTGCTCAGCCAGCCAGGAGGGAGCTGGCTAGGCCAGGTTCACTCCTACTCCTCCAGCCCTCTCCTCTATCATTTAAAATATTGTTTATTATTTTAAAATTATGTGTTCACATTTATTAATTGTCCATGACATGCCAAACACTAGATTAGATATTGAACATCCAGCAATGAAAAAACAGACAAAACCTTTATCATCCTGTAGTTTATAGCCTAGTGGAGGGAGGTAGATGATTAAAAAGAAAAATAAGTCAAATACAGAGTGTGTGTTATGGTGAGGGCTATGAAAAAGAAGAAATTAGGAGCAGGGATAGGGAATACTGACAGAGTCAGAGGTGGGTGAAGGAAAGACTCATGGAGAAGTGACACTGGAACCAACACCTGCAGAAGAGAGAATGGCCTGGTCAGGAAGGAGCTCTAGGAAGTGGAAAGGGAGGCACAAAAACCTTCCGGTGTAGAGAGGACTGAATAGTTCCCATTAGATTCAGCTAAGTAGGTCATTAGTGATCTTAACAAGCACAGTTTAGCTTTAGTGGAGTGGAGGGGAAGGATGAATGCTTGATTGGAGTGAAATCAAAACATGACAGGAGGGGATGGCTGAGCAATCATGAGTGGACACAGCTCTCTAGGGGTTCCTTGAAGAGAATCAGAGAAATGGATAAAGTAACTGGAGAGAGAGTTAATTTAAAATAGGGGTTTCTTTCCTTCCTTCCTTCCTTCCTTCCTTCCTTCCTTCCTCCCTCCTCCCTCCCTCCCTCCCTCCCTCCCTCCCTCTCTTTCTCCCTCCCTCCCTCCTTCCCTTCCCCTTCCCTTCCTTCCTTCTTTCCTTCCTTCTTCCTTCCTTCCTTCCTTCCTTCCTTCCTCCCACCCTCCCTCCCTCCCTCCTTCCTTCTCTCCCTCCTTTCCTTCCTCCTTCCCTCCTTCCTTCCTTCCTTCCTTCCTTGTTGCTTTTTTTGTTTGGTTGGTTTTTTTTTTAGACAAGGTCTCATTCTGTCCAATCAGGTTGTAGCACAGAGGTGCCACCATAGCTCACTGCAGCCTTGATCTCCTGAACTCAGGTGATTCTCCCATCTCAGTCTCCTGAGTAGTTGGGACTATAGGTGTGCACCACCATGCCAGGCTAATTTTGCATTTATTGTAGAGATGGGGTCTTGCCGTGTCACTCAGGCTGGTCTCAAACTCCTGGCCTCAAGCAATCCTCCCACCTCGGCCTCCCAAAGTGTTGGGATTACAGATGTGAGCCACCACTCCCAGCCTCTTTTGTTCTTAAAATGGAGAAATAATAATATGTTTATAAGAACATAGGAATGACCCCCAGAAGAGTGAGGGCATTGGATAATGCATAGAGAAATGCATAGAGAGAGGATAATTTCTAGACACATGTCTCTGAATAGGTAAGAGGGAGTGGGATCATACACTTACTCAGGCTTACTTAGGAATAGGCAAGTTTACCCTTAGTAGGAAAGAGGGCATGGCATAGAGGCACAGACAGAGCTAGGCGAGGAGCAGCTGGCAGGAGATTATGGAAATTCTCTCCAATTGTTTCTATTTCTTCAGTGAAATGGGAAGCAATCATCAACTGAGCATGAGAAAGGAGGGAGTGCTGGACATTAGAAGAGACAGAAGAAATGAACCAGTCATCTTGGAAAGGGAACGAATAAAATGTAGAATGATTACTAAGGGGCACATTGAGTTTTGTGCTCATATACTGAAAGTGAGACAAGTTTGCATGATTTGGGGTTTGTTCTCTGGCCAGGTTCATCTACGTGGTGCAGGTATTGAATGGAGGAGAGTTGACTGTAACAAAAGATAGGTTGATGATGACAATGGGATAACGGGTCAAGGCAGTCGAAGACAATGGAGGAAGCGATTTTTTAAGCTGGGCTAGGGAATGAATGAAGAATGAAGAATGAAAAGAGACTTAAAACCTCCCAAGGCCAATGCCTTGAGAGAGTAAGAAGATAGGAAGTGGTAAACATAAAGGGCTGGTTGGCTTTGAAATTATGAATGTGTTGTAGCTACTAATGATTCTGAAGCCCAAGACATGTGGAATCTGAGTAGTTCACAAGATATTCATATTGAGACCACCAGAACTGATTAGGAAAATGGATCAGGAAGGTCACAGCTAAAGACACGGGATTGGTATTTGGTGCAGGTAGTGGTTGAAATCCTGGGAGTGATATAGTCAGAACTGTCCAGGAAACCAGAGAAGGAGAAGGCGCATACTTCACTTGCCTTTTGATCTGAAAAAGAGGCCAGCCTTTTCTGCCACCCATGAGCAGTAGAAGCAAAACTGTCAAAGTCCTTGGGAGACACAGCCCATTTGTGCACATGCAAAGTGAGCGGGCATAGACTGAAACAAGATCCTGCGAATTTACAGACTTTGGAAACCTCAGTACTCCTTTTCAAACTTCACTGTTTGCAAAGCTTTGCCAGAAAGCTGTACTGGCTTTTCATCTTCCCAGGAATTACAAAATTTATCAGCATAATCATTCATTAAAATTGCCCATCCAGAAAGTAGTAAAAGACTATGAAGCCTCAAACTTGAGTTCATATTCCTTGGCAAAGGAATGTAGAAATGTCTTTGAGCAGTGAGACCCACTGAGGGTCCTGCAACTAGAAAAGGCTTGGAGTACCAGAGGTTTCTGAAACATTCTGCTCAATTTTTCATTGATTTCCTTTAGGAAAACACTAATTGTGATTGATTCTCTTGGCTGAATTACCAGCCGTGTGGTTCCTCAGGCCAATTACTTATATATCTACATAGATATATAAAATTGTACCCCTCGATGAATTCATTGTCTTTCTTCAAACTAGAGAGGCTTCCTTTCTTAGTTTCAAGGGAAGACACAAGTAACAACACTCTTTTCACTATTTTACTCTTGCAGACCTTGAAAAGTACTGTGGCAAGTAAAACGGTTAAGCCCAATTCCTGGAAATGAAACTCATGCTCAACAGCTTCTTCACCAGTGATCCTCACACTTTCACATGCTTGGGAGTCACATGTGGGGCAGGTTGGGGGTGGCTCTTTAAAGCACAGGATTCTGGGCTCCATCCCCAGAGATTCTGATTTACTAGGTCTGGGTTAGGACCTGTGAATTTCCATTTCTAATAAATTCACAGTTGATGCCAATGTCAGAGCCCTGCACTTGAAGGGCTTGCCCACCCCACACGAGCGAAGACCAGGACTTCCATCTTTTTGTCTGAAGGGTTCAACTCTCAACAGAACCCTAAGATTACATCCTAAATCCTGATAAACACCTCTATTTGTTTTATAGGGCTGCCATAGCAAAATACCACACAGGGGTTGGCGTAAACAATAGACATTTACTTGCTCATGGTTCTTGAGACTCCAAATCCAAGATCAAAGTGTCAGTGGGATTGATTTCTTCTGGGGTTCCACTCCTTGCTTCATAAATGGCTGCCTTCTTACCATGTTCTCACATGACCTTTCCTCTATGTGTCTATCGCCTAATCTCCTTTTCTTATACAGACACCAGTCATATTGGATTAGGGCTTACCCTAATGACATTATTTGAAGTTAATAATTTCTTTCAAAACACTATGTCCAAATAGAGTCACATTCTGGAGCACTGGGGGCTAGGGCTTTAGGATATGAATTTGGTGGGGGAATAATTTTGCCCATAACAACATCCCTCTGTGGTCTTAGCTTTACAAAAGCAGAGCATCTCTTAGAAATACTGCTGGGAAAGGCAGTGCTGGAAGGAGCCTCTTGGTGGTCCTGCACATCCTGGAGGACCACCAAGCTTCCTCCATGCAAGCAGAGAGGGGAAATGCCAGTGCTAGATGCACCCCAGGGTGGAATCTGAGCAAAGAGGTGGGCAGGCACAGCTTCCTGCAGACAATTCAAAGAGCTAGGTGGAGCTGTGCCACTCCCAGCTTTACTTTGCTGAAGCCCTTCTCCCTGCAGTCCCCACAATGCCAGCTCAATTCACTGCATTAGTGTTGACTAAGTGCCTGGGAATGCCTGGCTGTGTTCTAGTAGCTGAAGATGGAGCAATGAACAACAACAAAAATTCCCATATCCCTGCCCTCCTGGTGCTCACAGGCTAGTAGGGAGACAGACTGTCATAAATGCACAGGTAGATATGCCCAGCAGTGGTAAATCATAGCAAGCAGTGTAAAGCAGGCAGACTGAGAGTGATGGAAGCCATCCCTTTAGAAGGTGCAGTCAGTCTTTCCTGAGGAGGTCACCCTTGTATGCCCACGCCTTCACTTTCGGAAATCCTATGCTCTGTCCCACTCGTTCAGGCAAAACCTGTCCTAGGGGAAAAATAAATCCATATGTGGAAAAAACTTGAGCAGCACAGTCACTGAGCAAACACATATTTGCATAAACACACACAAAACCAAAACACAAAATATGCTTTGGAGAGAAGTCCCTCATTCTTCTCCTTAGAGTCTTCAAAGCTCTTCTTTTAGACCAGGAGTTCTGTTTTTAAATTTGATTTTTATGGGAATAAAATCAAGGGGTACAAGTGTAGTTTTGTGTAGTGGTAAAGTCTGGGCTTTCAGTGTAATTGTCACCGGCATAATGTACAGTGTACCCGTTAAGTAATTTCTCATCCCTACTCTCCTTTCACTCACCCACCCTTCTGAGGCTCCAGTGACTATTATTCCATGCTCTATATTCATGTATACACATTATTTAGCTTCCACTTATAAGTGAGAACATGCGGTATTTGACTTTCTGTTTCTGAGTTACTTCACCTAATACAATTGCCTCCAGTTCCATCCATGTTGCTGCAAAAAGCATGATTTCATCTTTTTAATGGCTGAATATTATTCCAGTATATATAAAAAAACACATTTTATTTAATCATCCATTGATTTACACTTAATTCAATTCCATATCTTTGCTATTATAAGTAGTGCTGTGATAAACATATGAGTGCAGGTATCATTTAATATAATGATTTCCTTTCCTTTTGATACATACCCAATAGTAGGATTGCTGGATTGAACGGTAATTTTGTTTATAGTTTTTTGAAAACTCTCCATACTGTTTTTCATAGAAGTTGTACTAATTTACATTCCTACCAACAATATATAAAAATTTCCATTTGTCCTAACCAAATTTTTTTTGATATTTTAGTAATAGCCATACTCACTGGTTCAAGATGATATCACATTGTGGTTCTAATTTGCATTTCTGTGATGACTCGTGATGTTGAGCATTTTTCATATGCTTACTGGTCATTTGTACGTCTTCTTTACAAAATGACGATTCATGTCCTTTACCCACTTTTTAGTGGGGTTATTTTTTTGTTGTTGTTGAGTTGTTTGAATTCCTTGTAATTTCTGGATATTAATTGCCTGTCAGATCTATAGTTTGCAAATATTCTCTCCTATTCTGACAGGCTGTTCACTCTGTTGGCTATTTCCTTTGCTGTGCAGAAGCTTTTTGGTTTAATAAAGTCTCATTTGTCTATTTTTGTTTTTTTGGTTTGCACTTTTGAAGTGTTAGTCATAAGTTCTTTGCCTAGACCAAGGTCCAAAAGAGTTTTCCCTAGGTTTTCTTCCAGTACTTTTATAGTTTTAGGTCTTACATTTAACTCTGTAATCTATCTTGAGTTGACTTTTTATATGGTGAGAGTTGGGTCTTCTGCATAGAGCAATACAATTTTCCCATCACTACTTGTTGAAAAGGGTTCCCTTTCCTTAGTGTATGTTTTGGTTGACTTTGCCAAAGATCAATTGGCTGTAGATATGTGGCTTTACTTCTGGATTCACTACTCTGTTCCATTGAGCTCTGTGTCTACTTTCATACCAGTGCCATGCTCTTTTGATTATTATAGCCTTGTAGTATAATTTGAAGTCAGTTAGTGTGATGCCTCCAACTTTGTTCTTTTTACTTAGGATTGCTTTAGCTATTAGTGCTCTTTTTTGGTTGCATGTGAATTTTAGAATTGTTTTTTCTAATTGTGTGAAACATGAAAGTATGTTTATAGGAATTGTATTAAATCTGCAGATTGCTTTGGGTAGCATGATCATTTTAATGATATTAATTCTTCCAGTCCATGAGCATGGGATGTTCTTCCACTTGTTTTTGTCATCTACAATTTCTTTCATCAATATTTTATCGTTTTCCTTGAAGAGATCTTTCACCTTCTTGGTTAAATGTATTCCTATTTTTTTTCTTTCTTTCTTTGTAGCTACTGTAAGTGGGATTGACTTCTTGATTTGGTTCTCAACTTGATCGTTATTGGTGTGTATAAATGCTACTGGTTTTTGTATGTGGGTTTTTTATCCTGAAACTTTACCAAATTCATTTATCAAATCTGAGAGTCTTTGGAGGAATCTTTAGAACAAGTATGACCAATCTTTTGGTTTCCCTGGGCCACACTGGAAAAAGAATTGTCTTGGGTCTCATGTAAAATACACTAACACTATCCATAACTGATGAGCTTTGAAAAAAAGAAGTCCATGCATAAATCTCATAATGTCTTAAGAAATTTTACACATTTACATTGGGCCTCATTCAAAGTTGTCCTGGGCCACATATAGCCCATGGGTCACAGGATAGACAAGCTTGCTTTAGGATTTTCTAGGTATAAGATCATACTGTCAGTGAACAGAGATAATCTGACTTTCAATTTTTCAATTTGGATGCCTTTCATTTCTTTCTCTTGCTTGATTGTTCTGTCTAGGACTTGCAGTATTATGTTGAATAGGAGTGGCAAAAGTGGACATCTTTGTCTTGTTCTAGTTCTTAAGGGGAATGCTTTCAACTTTTCTCCATTCAGTATGATGTTGGCTGTGGGTTTGTTATACATGGCCTTTTTATTTTGAAGTATGTTCCTTCTATGCCTAGTTTACCGAGAGTTTTTGTCATGAAGAGATGCTGAATTTTCTCAAATGCTGCATCTGTTGAGATGATTATATGATTTTTGTCCTTAGCTCAGTTTATATGATGAATCACGTTTATTGATTTCCATATGTTGAACAATCCTTGCATTCCTGGAATAAAATGCATCTGATCATTGTGTTTTATCTTCTTGATATACTGTTGGATTCTGTTTGCTGGTATTTTGTTGAGGATTTTTGTATCTATGTTCATCAGGGATATTGTAAACCAAGAATTCTTAAGATCACTTCGGAAGGGTCCTCTTTGATAATCTAATGAAATCTATAGACTTTTTGCCCAGAGAAGTGCACTTGAGCCTACACAGGCAATTTTATGTGTAGCTTTAGGGTTTTTATAGAGAAGACTCTGAACTCTTCCATGGATTCAGATACAGGCCTCTATTTACAGTAGTAATAATGATAGTTAGAGCTACAATTTTTTGAACACGTACTAGGTGGTCTGTTAAAATCATAATATTCATTATTTAATCTAATCCTCACAAAATGATCATATATGACTGTTGTCATCCTGACAGCCTACTGCAGATGAGGAACCTGACGCTCTGAAAGGAAAAGTGAGGTCATAGATTAATTTGTGGCAGAGTCATGGTGTGCCTGAAGATTCACAGTAAGAGTCACCAGTCTCTACATCCTCAACCATTTACTTTTTAACTTTTTATTTTGAAATGCTTTTAGATTTACAGCAGAGAAATAAGATAGTACAAGGCTTCTCATATAGCTCTCACCCAGCTTCCCCTAATGTTAGCATCTCACATAACACTGCCTCACTTATCAGAACAACAAAAAAATTATACCAACCAACTTAATTGAAAAGAAGGCAAGAGAAATTGCCATATTAGCAGGCACAAAGATGATATACACAGCTGTCTTGGTTTGCAGGCAGAACGTCCAGAACAACTGAACTATCTGTTTAACTGAATGATGACAGGGTATTTGGGATTCTCCATAAAATCAAGAAAAGTTTAATGAGATTCAGTATTATCTTTAAGAGTTTTTAAAAATTATCAGAACACTCCTCTTCTGACAGTTTTGGGGCCCAGGATAGATGGAGGCCCAGGATTATCTAGGAAGGAGAAATAGAATATTAGAGAAGCTGTAGAGTGTTAGAAAAGTCAAGAGTGTGGACTTTGGAAACGAGGCTGCTGGGTTGGAGCTTATTAACTCTGTAACCTTTGGCATGTTGCTATTGTCTTTGTGACGTCATTTTCCCATGTACAAAATGGAAATAATAATGGTCTTATCTCAGAGTGCTGCTGATAAAGTTAATTGAGTTAATAGGACATTTTGAACAGTGGCTGGAATATAGTAGGTCCTCAATAAATTTTAGTAAAAAATACAGTAATATTATATATAATATATATTACATATATTATAGAAGTAATTATATAGTAGCTTATAATGAACACTTTTAAAGTCCAGTATAATTTTCTTTGTAATTTCCTTTTCTTTCCCACTGGATTTCTAGGAAGTTCATTGGGATAGGCATCCCATTACTACCTCTATTTTTTTTTTCATAGTCCCCCTTTCACCATTAAACCATTATTCTCCCACAACTCCTGGTTCTGTGTGAAGAATATACACACATTCTTCAACATGGAGCATCTACAAGATAGAGTGGACTCTCTTTTGTTTATTGATTTTCTTTTAGAATAGCTTTAATATGTTATAAAACTAAAAGAAACTGTTTCACTCAGATGATGATATCATGTAATGAAAGACATGGAGGTGACCTTGCCACTCTGTTGTCCTGTATAGTTTTTCCATCTTCAGAACAATGGGATTCTGCTTCTTCTTCCAGTAGTTGCTAGATAGAGCTGAGTGGAAGGAATGGCTGCATCAGAGCACCATAAACGTCTAGTCACATGGAATGTGGAACAGAGACTATGCTACATCTTCACCACATTCTCATTCTGACTGCATCATCTGGGTTTTGTAAGCTTGGATTTTAGGGCTTCTAGGTTAAGGTCAATGGGAAGTGACTTACTCTTCCTTGATGTTGCAGGAGAATGAGTACCAGTCTCTCTCAAAGAAAAAGCACCATTGAATCCCCAATCCTGGGTGTTGGTCTTTCTCTCCATCTTCTTGCTCAGTTTGCTACTTCCTCACTGAGGAAGGACAAGATTCCTCCCTGGTCATGCTTTTGTTAAGCACCACGAAGAGTTTAAAGAGTCCCAAGTTTAGTCAACTCCAGGTCTTACAAGGAGGCTTCTAGCAAACATGCCCAACCCTGACCTGGAGGTCCCATTATCTTTACTATCCTGGTCAAGAAACAGATATTCTCTCTTCCTTACAGGGAGACACTATTTCCATCTTCAAAGGCTGTTTGCTATAGAAATGTCATTTTAAGGTATTTAGGAAGTAAACTGTCAATACCTCATCACAAAATGTACAGAAATGCAAGAGATCCATCAAGAAATATCTTCCAATAGTTTTTCAAGGTGCTCTTGGCTATCCAGTTAATAATTGTTACAGACTTAAGGTTGTGCTATCAAGGAAGAGATCTCCAGAGGGTTGCCCTGGGATATGTCCAGGCATGATGGAGCAATAAGCATGTGGGGAAGTTCTTACTTCTTAGGGCTAATGTTGAGAACCACTGGCATCTTACTGAGTATCTAAAACCTCCTAAGTTTGGGGCAGGGTGTATTAATCAGTCCTAGTTCATCTGTTCTGGGTCCTTTAATCTCCTCTGATTGTGAGGTTAATCTGCACCTCACAATCAGAGAGGTAAGTTCACATATGGTTTGACTATGAGGAATTCATAGAGACATTTTTAATGCAAGCTCTGAAACCACTGCTCTCTGGCAGAATTATTCATTTTGAAGAGTTTCTCAACCTTTTAAAATTATGTCCCCACAAGGAGTCTTTTTAGATATATCCCTCCCACCCAACCCCATAAAATTTTAATACCAGAGAATCAGTATATCTGTTTATATACCATGGTCCTTTAGAGGGACACAAACTATTATACTATCATAGTTTTCTTGTGCACCCAAGAACCAATATTTATCTCCATGCCTCATCCATGTGGTGATATCACCCACATTGAAAATGCATGATCTAGAAAACTCTTGCATTAGTCCAGGTTCTCTGAGAAACAGATGCCAAGACAGGTTAAACATGCAAGAATTTTATTAGGGGAAATATCTGTATGAAAGTGTATGAAGGCCGACCTGGTGGCTCACACCTCTAATCCCAGCACTTTGGGACTCTGAGGTGGGCAGATCACGAGGTCAGGAGTTTGAGACCAGCCTGACCAATATGGTGAAACCCCATCTCTACTAAAAATTCAAAAATTAGCTGGGCATGGTGGCTGCTCCTATAATCCCAGCTACTCAGGAGGCTGAGGCAGGAGAATCTCTTGAACCTGGGAGGTGGAAGGTTGCAGTTAGCCAAGATCGTGCCACTGCACTCCAGCCTGGGAGACAGAGTGGGACTCCGTCTCAGAAAAACAAACAAACAAAAAAGAAAGTGTATGAAGGGAAGGAGCCAGCTAAGATATGTTTCTAGGCTCAGATCATTGAGGTCCCACTAGCTGTGGTAGCTGAATGTGGACTCAATGTCATTCACAGCTATTTGGGGTATGTAAATATCAGATACTTGCTCTCCAGCTCTGCTGGGCATACCTCTCCCTGTTTTAGGTGACTCCACTAACTCATGAAGAAGACCCTGAAATCCCCCTGATGGAGTAGGCTTGGGCAGGCATGTAGAATAGCAGCAATTGCTTCTTGAGGCTTGACTGGTTCTATGGTGAGGTCCCAGCCATTTGTCCAATTACACTGGCACCTCCAAATTTTTCCACAGTGCCATCTTTCACAAGTGCTTTCTCTCTCTCTGGAAGTAGAGATGGGGCCTCCCTTGACAAAGGAGACTCCAGGAATCTGCCTAAGAAGTTCACTCTTTTTTTTTTTTTTCCCAGAGATGGAGTCTCACTCTGTCATCCAAGCTGGAGTGCAGTGGTGCGATTTTGACTCACTGCAACCTCCGCCTCCCAGGTTCAAGCAATTCTCCTGCCTCAGCCTCCCCAGTAGCTGGGACTACAGGCACACGCTGCCACGCCAGGTTAATTTCTTTCGTATTTTAGTACAGACGGGTTTCACTGTGTTGCCCAGGCTGGTCTCAAACTCCTGAGTTCAGACAATCCACCCATCTCGGCTTCCCAAAGTGCTAGGATTACAGGCACGAGCCACCACGCCTGGCTAAGAAGTTCACACTTTACTTGTTTTTGGAGAAACTTATAAATTTGCTTCTGTACAATATTTTCTGCTTCTCCGCCTGGTCCTGATTCTCCTTGCTGTTTGTTTCTCTGATTGTGGGCAACTTCTGTTCTCTACCATCTGAATGAATCAGAATAACAGGGTGAATCCCTTAGGCCTCTCAAAATGCATGAAGTGGGTTGGCAGTGCTGAGGTTTATGAGATTCCCACTAGCACTTGCTCAAGCCTTACAAAATGTATTTCACCTCGTGACACCCTCCTCTCTTCAATGATGTAAAAATATTTCTAACCTCATCAAAAACTGGGAGTCCTTCCGTTCTTTTTCTGCCAGGTGGTCAATAATTTAGCACATGCTTTCTCAGCAGTTTCCAATCTGCCAAAAAAAAAATCACTCCAGAGCAAGTAGCTACTGAAGTTTCACAACTTTTACACCATGTGCAACCTCTAAACTTGCCATAATCCCCTACTTTCCCTAACCTCAGAGACATTTTGTTCCTGTAAGAGTTCTCTATTATTTTTAAACTGTAGTTCAGATTCCTTATCCACTGAGACCTACTGAATCTACATTTACAGTTTTAAAACCCTGAGCTTTGTGTTTCAGGTAATTCAAGCACAATTGCATGGCTTCCCCTATCTCTGTCAACTCAGAATCCTGAAGAGAATGGGTCTGGATCTGATGTGAGTTGGGCTTAGCACATATGTTATGGATCTTTTACTTTCTTAAGCAAAGCAAACGTTAAAGAAATTATTTGTAGGATATTTACCATTTCTTAACATAACTTAAAAAATATATTATTTTAAGCAATCTCTTCTCCACAAGGGTCAGAATAGGATAGAAATGTGAGAGGCTGGAGGGTAAAAGAACCTATGTCTAAATGTAGTATGCCACGTTCGACCCTTGCCGAGCCTGGAATTCCCACCTGGGAAAAAAGAGGCCTTTGTTGACGCGGCCTTTTCACATAGCATCAAAGAACCACGCCACTAGAGCAGTCCTGGGGAAAATGGGGCAGTCCTAGAAGGGAAGAGGGAGTCCTCTCGAATGGATTGATTTAAAAAGCTAAACCTTCAAAATATGCCAGCCTAGAGGAACCTCTGAGCTAGGTAAGCCTAAAAGATAAAATTAGAGTCTTCACTCTACACGAGATCCTCTTGCTCATAAATAGGAAGTTCAGTGCCAGAAAATATTATACCACTGCATGAGTTAACAATGTATTTAGCAGCAAATAATAGAAAATTTGACTGAGTGGTTTAAGTGATGTGATATGTATTTTTTACTTAATAATAAATCTAGAGGCATTTGGATTCTAAATGGGTACAGCACCTCCAAGTCAGAGCTGGTGGACATGTCTGAGATTTTCTTGCCATTCTCTTGATGTTGCCAAGCGACTACTTCAATACTGGATATAAAATCTTCATATAACTGTGCCCAAAGGTAGGAATTAGGAGAGTGACCAGGCGTCTCGGAGAGAGCAAGCAGTGAGTAAAACAGCAAGTGAGAGAGGGTTCTTCTTGTGACCCTCTCATTTCGTCTAGGAGAAAAATCTTTCCCGGAAGCTCTCCGGCAGACTTTATCTTACATTTCACTGGTCTGAATTGAGCCAATATATCCCCTATATCAATCACTCACAGAGGAGATGGTATCCAGATGCTCCACTGAGAACAACCACGGTTCATCTCCTGGGACCTGGCACATTTCCACTTGAACAAAACTGAGCATTGTTAGCAAAGAAGAAATGAGGTGAAAAGCAGGGTTTGCTATAACTTTAGAGGCAGAGCCAATAGTCAGCTGGTGCATGATAGTGGTGCATATTTTTGGACTTGGCAATGCACTCCCTTACCCTTTGTTAACTATTTTGAAAATTATACCTAAATAAAAGAACTTTGGGAATTATCTATCCCAAATTTTTACATGCCCTTCCCCCAACCAAAAAAAAATTATCCTTGCGCTGATGTCAGTTATGTTATGTGCAGTATCCTACTGTAGAAAAACAAATACCCTTTAAGCTGCATGGAGATCAGAACTGGGTCTTCCCCCTTCATTTCTCCAGCGCCTTTTATTGTGTTTGGCACACAAGAGACACTTTAAAAATGTTTTCTGCTTGAATTAATGGGATGAACCTTCATATTAAAGATGAGCAAACATAGGCCCACCAAAGGGAAATGGTAAGTTTAAAGTAATTTTGCTAGTTATGCCCAGAACCAAAATCACAAGTTGGTTCTTCTGATTTGTGATTTTATTTTTATTTTCCCATTTTTACATGCTACTTATCCAAAAAAAAAGACATATACAGATTTTTTAAATGTACCCAAAAAATCAACCTCTCAGAAAAAAACTATGAAACTAGAGACCTAGGAAGCAGTTCTCTTACCTATGATTGCATGGGGAGCTGGCAGATAATGGAAGACATAATCTTGAAGACATAAATGCCCATAGGAAGTGGAAACTGCGGATGGGACTTATTTCAGGACTGGAAAGAAATGGTTTTCTTCTAGAAAGAGCTCTGTCCCTCGATTCTATCTGAGCCCGACTGCTCTGCAGGAAGACTTGAGCTACACCTTCTGACCAGCCTCTCTACTGTCTGAGTTGACTGTCCTATGTAATATTATTTAATGGCTTCCTGACACATGTGAACTATCTATCAGTTCTCCTAATTCAGAGGGTGATGATGAGGGATGAAAGGGACTCCATATAGTCCTGCGTCATTTCCAAACTGTCACCTGCTGGCAGAATGGTATTTATTTTATGAGACCACAGATGATTAGCATTTTTAATGTGCCATTGTGACAGTCACAGAGTCAACAAAACATAGTGGTCTAGAAATGGGTAATGCCTAGGTTAAAATCTCAGCTGTACTATGTACCATGCATCGTTTTTTGAAAACCTGCTTAACCACTTTGTGCTTCAGATTCTATTTTTTTTTTTTTTGTAAAATGAGGATAAATATAACAAATGTATGAGAATGTGAGGATTAAACTACTTAGTTAAAGTTCAAAGTGTTAGAACAATAAGTGGCACTTAGGAAAAATCAAAATAGTGTTACCTAGGAACACTATTTCACATTTCATCATATTTATCTTGGCATTATATTCATAATGCAAAAAATGGAAAACATAAAAATAACTGTATCATATTTACCAAGATAAATAACAATTCCCTTTAATTTTTGTACATTAAACAAAAAACAAATCCTAGATAACAAATACATAGATGATTACTGTACACCATTTCATATTTCTGTTATTTGTGTTTTGGGAGTTTTTTATGTTTCTTTAGTTTTTTTGTTTTTTTTTAAGTCAGGGTGTCACTCTGTCACTCAGGCTAGAGTATGGTGGCACAATCATAGCTCATTGCAGCGTCAACCTCCTGGGCTAAAGGAATCCTCCTGCCTCTACCTCCCAAGTAGTTAGGGCTACAGGCATGCACTACCATGTCCAGCTAATTTTTGTTTCTTTGTAGAGAGGAGGTGTCAGTATGTTGCCCAGGCTGACCTCAAACTCCTGGCCTTAAGGGATCCTTCTGCCTTGGCCTCCCAAAGCACTGGAATTATGGGAATGAATTATCATGCCCATCCAGATTTCTATCCTAAATTTTCATGGCAAATCACTCATGGTCCCTGCTCAATGAGGCCTTAGCTAGGGTGACTTAAATAGCTGGGATCTGGAATAAACTCAGGCCTTCTTTCCTCACATATCTGATAACCAGGCTACCATTACTTGAAGACTTAAAATACCTGCACATGGCATCGCTATGTGGTTGGAGCATCTCTTAGTGGAGTTTCTGGGTTCTGAGAGGGAAGCCCCTAATTGAATCAGGTGGAAGCTGTTTGGCTTTTTATGACTTATGGCATAGAATCCCTTCTGCCATTCTCAATTGACTGAAGCAATCATAACTTTGTATGGCCGATCCACTGGGAGAAGTGGAATTATTACACATTAGTAAACGAAGAACATGGGGAGGCAATTCCAAGATGGCTGAATAAGAACAGCTCCAGTCTAGAGCTGCCAGCGTGAGACAGACGCAGAAGGTGTGTGATTTCTGCATTTCCAACTGAACTACCAGGTTCATCTCACTGGGGCTTGCCGGACAGTGGGTGCAGGAAAGTTGGTGCAGCCCACCAAGCATGAGCCAAAGCAGGGCGAGGCATTGCCTCACCCAGGAAGCACAAGGGATCAGGGAATTCCCTTTCCCAGACAAGGGAAGTTGTGACAGATGGCACCTGGAAAATCAGGTCACTCCCACCCTAATACTGCAACCGTCTTAGCAAACGGCACACTAGGAGATTATATCCCACGCCTGGCTGGGAGGGTCCCATACCCATGGAGCCTCACTCATTGCTAGCACAGTAGTCTGAGATGGAACTGCAAGGCAGCAGCAAGGCTGGGGGAGGGGTGTCCGCCATTGCTGAGGCTTGAGTAGGTAAACAAAGCAGCTGGGAAGCTGGAGCTGGGTGGAGCCCACTGCAGCTCAAGGAGGCCTGCTTGCCTCTGTGGACTCCAACTCTGGGGGCAGGGCATAGCCAAACAAAAGGCAGCAGAAACCTCTGCAGACTTAAATGTCTCAGTCTGACAGCTTTGAAGAGAGTAGTGGTTCTCCCAGCACAGAGTTTGAGATCTGAGAACGGACAGGCTGCCTCCTCAAGTGGGTCCCTGACCCCCAAGTAGCCTAACTGGGAGGCATCCCCCAGTAGGGGCAGACTGACACCTCACACGTCCGGGTACCCCTCTGAGGCAAAGCTTCCAGAGGAACAATCAGGCAACAACATTTGCTGTTTATCAGTATTTGCTGTTCTGCAGCCTCCACTGCTGATACTCAGGCAAACAATGTCTGGAGTGGAGCTCCAGCAAGCTGCAACAGACCTGCAGCTGAAGCTCTTGACTGTTAGAAGGAAAACTAACAAACAGACAGGACATCCACACCAAAACCCCATCTGTATGTCACCATCATCAAAGACCAAAGGTAGATAAAACCACAAAGATGGGGAAAAACAGAGCAGAAAAGCTGAAAATTCTAACAGAGGGCCTCTCCCCCTCCAAAGGAACGCAGCTCCTCACCAGCAATGGAACAAATCTGGATGGAGAATGACTTTGATGAGTTGAGAGAAGAAGGCTTCAGATGATCAAACTTCTCCGAGCTAAAGGAGAAAGTTCGAACCCATCACAAAGAAGCTAAAAACCTTGAAAAAAGATTAGACAAATAGCTAACTAGAATAACCAGTGTAGAGAAGTCCTTAAATGACTGGATGGAGCTTAAAACCATGGCACAAGAACTATGTGATGAACGCACAAGCTTCAGTAGCTGATTCAAGCAACTGGAAGAAAGGGTATCATTGATGGAGGACCAAATGAATGAAATGAAGCGAGAAGAGAAGTTTAGAGAAAAAGAGTAAAAAGAAATGAACAAAGCCTCCAAGAAATATGGGATTATGTGAAAAGACCAAATCTACACCTGATTGGTGTACCTGAAAGTGATGGGGAGAATGGAAACAAATTGGAAAAGACTCTGCAGGATATTATCCAGGAGAACTTCCCCAACCTAGCAAGGCAGGCCAACATTCAAATTCAGGAAATACAGAGAACACCACAAAGATACTCCTTGAGAAGAGCAACTCCAAGACACATAATTGTCAGATTCACCAAAGTTGAAATGAAGGAAAAAATGTTAAGGGCAGCCAGAGAAAAAGGTCAGGTTATCCACAAAGAGAAGTCCATCAGACTAACAGCGGATCTCTCGGCAGAAACTCTCCAAGCCAGAAGAGAGTGGGGGCCAATATTCAAGGAAAATAATTTTCAACTCAGAATTTCATATCCAGCCAAACTAAGCTTCATAACTGAAGGAGAAATAAAATCCTTTACAGACAAGCAAATGGTGAGAGATTTTGTCACCACCAGGCCTGCCCTACAGGAGATCCTGAAGGAAGCACTAAACATGGAAAGGAGCAATGGGTACTGGTCACTGCAAAAACATGCCAAAATGTAAAGACCATCGACGCTAGGAAGAAACTGCATCAACTAATGAGCAAAATAACCACTAACATCATAATGACGGAATCAAATTCACATGTAACAATATTAACCTTAAATGTAAAGGGACTAAATGCTCCAATTAAAAGACACAGACTGGCAAATTGGATAAACAGTCAAGACCCATCAGTGTGCTGTATTCAGGAGACCCATATCACATGCAGAGCCACACATAGGCTCAAAATAAAGGGAAGGAGAAAGATCTACCAAGCAAATGGAAAACAAAAAAAGGGAGAGGTTGCCATTCTAGTCTTTGATAAAAACAGACTTTAAACCAACAAAGATCAAAAGAGACAAAGAAAGTCATTACATAATGGTAAAGGGATCAATTCAACAAGAAGAGCTAACTATTCTAAATATATATGCACCCAATACAGGAGCATGCAGATTCATAAAGCAAGTCTTTAGAGACCTACAAAGAGACTTAGATTCCCACACAATAATAATGGGAGACTTTAACAACTCACTGTGAACATTAGATCAACGAGACAGAAAGTTAACAAGGATTTCTAGGAATTGAACACAGCTCTGACCAAGCAGATTGAATCGATATCTACAGAACTCTCTACCCCAAATCATCAGAATATAAATTCTTCTCAGCACCACATCACACTTATTCCAAAATTGACCACATAGTTAGAAGTAAAGCACTCCTCAGCAAATGTAAAAGAGCAGAAATTATAACAAACTATCTCTCAGACCACAGTGCAATCAAACTAGAACTCAGGATTAAGAAACTCACTCAAAACTGCTCAACTACATGGAAGCTGAACAACTTGTTCCTGAACAACTACTGAGTACATAACAAAATGAAAGTAGAAATAAAGATGTTCTTTGAAGCCAATGAGAACAAAGATACAACATACCAGAATCGCTGGGACACATTTAAAGCAGTGTGTAGAGGGAAATTTATAGCACTGAATGCCCACAAGAGAAAGCAGGAAAGATCTAAAATTGACACCCTAACATCTCGATTAAAAGAACTAAAGAAGCAAGAGCAAACACATTCAAAAGCTAGCAGAAGGCAAGAAATAACTAAGATCAGAGCAGAACTGAAGGAGATAGAGACACAAAATACCCTGCAAAAAAATCACTGAATCCAGGAGATGGTTTTTAAAAAGATCAACAAAATTGATAGACCGCTAGCAAGACTAATAAAGAAGAAAAGAGAGAAGAATCAAATAGACACAATAAAAAATGATAAAGGGGTATTACCACTGATCCCACAGTAATACAAACTACCATCAGAGAATACTATAAACACATCTATGCAAATAAACTAGAAAACCTAGAAGAAATTGATAAATTCCTGGACACTTACACCCTCCCAAGACTAAACCAGGAAGAAGTTGTATCCCTAAATTGACCAATAACAGGCTCTGAAATTGAGGCAATAATTAATAGCCTACCAACCAAAAAAAGTGCAGGATCACATGGATTCACAGCCAAATTCTACCAGAGGTACGAGGAGGAGCTGGTACCATTCCTTCTGAAACTATTCCAACCAATAGAAAAAGAGGGAATTCTCCCTAACTCATTTTATGAGGCCAGCATCATCCTAATACCAAAGCCTGGCAGAGACACAACAAAAAAAGAGAATTTTAGACCAATATACCTGATGAACATCGTGCAAAAATCCTCAATAAGATACTGGCAAACCGAATCCAGCAGCACATCAAAAAGCTTATCCACCATAATCAAGTGAGCTTCATCCCTGAGATGCAAGGCTGGTTCAATATACACAAATCAATAAACATAATCCATCACAGAAACAGGACCAATGACAAAAATCACATGATTACCTCAATAGATGCAGAAAAGGCCTTTGATAAAACTCAAGAGTACTTCATGCTAAAAACACTCAATAAATTAGGTATTGATGGGATGTATCTCAAAATAATAAGAGCTATTTATGACAAACCCACAGCCAATATCGTACTGAATGGGCAAAAACTGGAAGCATTCCCTTTGAAGACTGGCACAAGACAGGGATGCCCTCTCTCACCACTCCTATTCAACATAGTATTAGAAGTTCTGGTCAGGGCAATCAGCAAGAGAAAGAAAAAAGGAGTATTCAATTAGGAAAAAAGGAAGTCAAATTGTCCCTGTTTGCAGATGACATGATTGTATATCTAGAAAACCCCATTGTCTCTGCCCAAAATCTCCTTAAGCTGATAAGCAACTTCAGCAAAGTCTCACAATACAAAATCAATGTGCAAAAATCACAAGCATTCTTATACACCAATAACAGACAAACAAAGAGCCAAATCATGAGTGAACTACCATTCACAACTGCTTCAAAGAGAATAAAATACCTAGGAATCCAACTTACAAGGGATTGGAAGGACCTCTTTGAGAAGAACTACAAAGTACTACTCAATGAAATGAAAGAGGTCACAAACAAATGGAAAAACATTCCATGCTCATGGATAGGAAGAATCAATATCGTGAAAATGGCCATACTGCCCAAGGTAATTTATAGATTTAATGCCATCCCCATCAAGCTACCAATGACTTTCTTCACAGAATTGGAAAAAACTACTTTAAAGTTCACATGGAACCGAAAAAGAGCCTGCATTGCCAAGACAATCCTAAGCCAAAAGAACAAAGCTGGAGGCATCACGCTACCTGACTTCAAACTATATTACAAGGCTACAGTAACCAAAACAGCATGGTACTGGTACCAAAACAGAGATATAGACAAATGGAACAGAACAGAGCCCTCAGATATAATACCACACATCTACAACCATATGATCTTTGACAAACCTGAGAGAAACAAGAAATGGGGAAAGGATTTCCTATTTAATAAATGGTGCTGGGAAAATTGGCTAGCCAGAAGTAGAAAGCTGAAACTGGATCCTTTCCTTACACCTTATACAAAAATTAATTCAAGATGGATTGAAGACTTAAATATTAGACCTAAAACCATAAAAACCCTAGAAGAAAACCTAGGCAATACCATTCAGGACGGAGGCATGGGCAAGGACTTCATCTCTAAAACACCAAAAGCAAAGGCAATGAAAGCCAAAATTGACAAATAGGATCTAATTAAACTAAAGAGCTTCTGCACAGCAAAAGAAACTACCATCAGAGTGAACAGGCAACCTACAGAATGGGAGAACAATTTTGCAATCTACTCATCTGACAAAGGGCTAATATCCAGAATCTACAAATAACTCAAACAAATGTACAAGAAAAAAACAAACAACCCCATCAAAAAGTGGGCAAAGTATATGAACAGACATTTCTCAAAAGAAGACATTTATGAAGCCAATAGACACATGAGAAAATGCTCATCATCACTGGCCATCAGAGAAATGCAGATCAAAACCACAATGAGATACCATCTCACACCAGTTAGAATGGCAATCATTCAAAAGTCAGGAAACAGGTGCTGGAGAGGATGTGGAGAAATAGGAACTGTTTTACACTGTTGGTGGGACTGTAAACTAGTTCAATCATTGTGGAAGACAGTGTGGCGATTCCTCAAGTATCTAGAACTAGAAATACCATTTGACCCAGCTATCCCATTACTGGGCATATACCCAAAAGCTTATAAATCATGCTGCTATAAAGACACATGCACACATATGTTTATTGCGACACTATTCACGATAGCAAAGACTTGGAACCAACCCAAATGTCCATCAGTGACAGACTGGATTAAGAAAATGTGGGCCGGGCGCGGTGGCTCAAGCCTGTAATCCCAGCACTTTGGGAGGCCGAGACGGGCGGATCACGAGGTCAGGAGATCGAGACCATCCTGGCTAACACGGTGAAACCCCGTCTCTACTAAAAAATACAAAAAACTAGCCGGGCGACGTGGCGGGCGCCTGTAGTCCCAGCTACTCGGGAGGCTGAGGCAGGAGAATGGCGTGAACCGGAAGGCAGAGCTTGCAGTGAGCTGAGATCCGGCCACTGCACTCCAGCCCGGGCGACAGACCGAGACTCCGTCTCAAAAAAAAAAAAAAAAAAAAAAAAAAAAGAAGAAAATGTGGCACATATACACCCTGGAATACTATGCAGCCATAAAAAAGGATGATTTTTTGTCCTTTGTAGAGACATGGATGAAGCCGAAAACCATCATTCTCAGCAAACTATCGCAAGAACAGAAAACCAAACACCACATGTTCTCACTCATAGGTGGGAATTCAACAATGAGAACACTTGGACACAGGAAGGGGAACGTCACACACAGGACCTGTTGTGGGGTGGGGGAAGGGGGCAGGGATTGCATTAGGAGATATACCAAATATAAATGACGAGTTAATGGGTGCAGCACACAAACATGGCACATGTATACATATGTAACAAACCTGCACGTTGTGCACATGTACCCTAGAACTTAAAGTATAATTTAAAAAAATTAAAAAAGAAAAATAAAAAGAGAAAATGCATATACTCAGGAAAAAAAAAACCAAAGAACACTTTTCTCAGTTTCAAGGCTATAAGCCTTATGTATTTCAGGGGTATCTCTAACTTTTGTGATTGGTAATCCTGGAATAAACATGACCTTCTGTGATACATCTCAGTGTTTCCCTGTGGAGAACAGACTGTCAAGATGTTACTCTTCTGTTCCCAAATGGTAATATTCCAGGTTTTTATTCCTTTTTCTCTCCTGTTTGGTTATCAGTCAAGTTTCTTTGGGTCTTGGAGCGACAACTAGTGCATCAGGGGATAAGATACTTTCCATAAACGCAGGCTTCATGCTAGGACCAAAGCATAGCATGCTTTAGGATACATTCTTTTTTTTCTTTTTTGGGGGGGATGGAGTCTTGCTCTGTTGCCAGGCTGGAGTGCAATGGCGGGATCTTGGCTCACTGCAACCTCAGTCTCTCGGGTTCAAGCAATTTTCCTGCCTCAGCCTCCCGAGTAGTTGGGATTACAGGTGCCCACCACCACGTCCAGCTAATTTTTGTTTTTTTATTGGAGATGGGGTTTCGTCATGTTGGTCAGGCTGGTCTCGAACTGCTGACCTCAGGTGATCTGCCTGCCTCGGCCTCCCAGGAATGCATTCTTTTCCTCAGTTAACGCTGGCATTTGGCAGCTGCCATTCCCTAAAGCTTCTGAATCCACAGCCTATGCCTCAGTCCTCAAATGCCCTGTAGATATTACTTCCTCACTCTGCACTTGTTCCCTTTCAGTCTCACCCCTGCTCACTCCTCTCTGCTGTGGTGGGCAATTGCTGCCTTCTCACACCAGGGATGGCTTCCATCTGGCCAGAACTGTAGGTGGAGTCCTGATCCATGTGAAGAAGGACTGCTGGGAGCCCATCTTAAAAGTAATACCTTTTTGCCATCTTGGGAAGACTTCAAGGTGAGATGTGCTTCACAGTTCCCCAGGCTTCTTCCTGAAGTGCGCTGAGGTTTCTGAGCCCCTCTTCAAGGCCACTCCTTTGCTATCAAATGTGCACCTGTTGCTGGCCATGTAGCCTCTGGGCTAGAGCTCTGGAAGAGGTGCCCTGTCAAAGCCACCCCCCGTGAAACCAGTTCCCTCCTTCCCAGCATTGTTCTTTCTCCAGTGACAGACTTAATGTTTTCCAACTTGCTTTTATGAAAAATAACTAAATAAGCCCAAGGGAGAGTTCAACAGTTTTAGGGAGGATGCCAGAATACCAAGAAGAAAGGATTCGTTCCTAAAATAGAAATTCTGAAGGACTAGGGGTACATGCTACAGACCCTAGTTGTAGAACGCAGGGTGTAAGCCATTTTTCTATGATGAAGTTTGAGTTTGTTTTCATTTTGGTTTACTTTTTTCCTAGTGAGTTCTGCCTCCCTAGGCTTTTTTCTTTTTTCTTTTTTTTTTTCTTGTAGGACAGGGGTTCTGCTGACACTGTTTTGCTTGAAGGGAGTGGGGAACAGCTGAGACACTGGTTAGCAGTTCTTAGGCACGAAAGTTCACAGATTTGTCCCATAGCAACTGGCTCCTGCTGCCAGGGTTGGCTGGGCCTGCAGAGTAGTGACTGCAGGACTCCAGGCCCCCTGCTTCGGTTTCCAAATGGGATCCTGCTGCTGGTAGCAAAGCTGCTCCCTTTTGTCAAGCCCTCCTGGTGCATTCTTTACAGATAAGTGGGCTGCAGCCTTTGCCAGATGGGCTGCTGATGGTGCAGCTGCCCCAACTGAGCAGTAAACTCAAAAAAAAAAAAAAAAAAAAAAAAAAAAAGAGCTGACGGAAATGTGTGTGCTGAGCAAATGCGCCTGTCTTGCCTGTCTTGGGGAGAGCAGCACATAATTTGTCTAGGGAAGCTCCCTGGGGCTTAAGTACATATTGATGGAAGCCAGGCAGAAGTCTGAGAAATTTTGTCTACTGAAGCCAAAATCTGCCTGCTCTGAACATAAGGCATTGAGCATTTCATCCCACCCTCTTGGGGATCAAGGAATGTGGCTGTTTGGTGGGGTAATGACACATGTGGACTCTGGAGTGAGATTGGGTTGGAATGCCCTCTGCCACTTCATAACAGCAAGAACTTATGCAAGTTAATGAACTCTGCAAAGTTTCAGTTTCCTTATTTGTAAATCTGGGATGCTAATATCCATCTCTGAGGATTTTTGTCATGATTAAATGAGAAAATACATGCACGCCACTTTGCATGGTACCGGGTAAAAAGAACATGAGTATTGCAGTTGGACAAATCTGGGTAGTAATCCTAGTGTGACTACCCACCAGCAATATGACCTGGGGAAAGACATAATCTCTGGTAGCCTCAGTTTATTCATCTGTTTAATGGCTTCACAATCATTTTCTAATTGGTTGTTATTCAAATTAAATGACAATTTATGAACATAGGGAAAGCACTTATGAGAGGCACATACATGCTGGTTTCACCTTCTTTCATCTGCCACTGCATGCTCTGGCTTATCCAGGACCTGTGGAGGGAGTGAGTCCTCCTGCCACCATCATCAATTTATCGGGGCCAACAAGACCTTGTCTGCCAGGACCTTGCTGGGTATTCCATGCATCCACTTCACCATTGCAGTCAGGAATGGATTTTTCCACCTGATGTGACAAGAAGAAAAGGTGCATTAATGTGGAGCCTCCAAACCATACACTTCACACAGACCAACAACCAACTCTGAAAGGTGCAAGCCCAGGATTTATATGTGTGATAAGTGAAAACTTTACCTATTTTCTTTTCTAGACCACCACAATGAGCTAAAAAAAGAATGTATGAAAATCATTTCCCTGTACTTAAAAATCTGGACCTACACTGTAGAATATAAAATAACCTGTAAGATACTTCTGAAGGGAAAAGACACTTGATTAAAGGAGAGAAGAGATAAAAGCAAAAGAAGAAGCAAACAAAGGGAAATTCAAGAGCTATAACTAAAACAGACTATTTCAGCTAAAACAGGATATTACAAAGAGAGTTCACATTTGTGGCTGCCAATAATTTAATTAGCACAGCAGCAAAGGAAGGGGGACAGGAAAGGAAAAGAGAAGAACCTGGGCTGGGGGACACCTCTTTGCACCTCTTACCTCCATACTCAAGAGATCAGCTCTGAAATGTAGAGAGACCACCAGGCAAGGGGTCCAGCAGTCACAAGGTCTTCTTTCCATGTGCTGGTGCCAAGTCTGCTGGGCACCCCAAGAGGCCTGAAATGACCTGGGTGAAGACAGCCTCAGGTATATCCAATGTCTTTGTGCCACTGAGGTAGGAGGTAGAGTGTAGGAGCCATATATGATGACTTAATTCTGTGACTGCACATCAGTGAAGGATGGAAGAGATGGAATGTGTGCTTGGGGAGGGAGCCTGGGCAATGATGAAAGCTAGGACACTGGGTCATCCTAAGGTTGTCATGGTCAAAGGCCAAGCTCCGAGAACACAGGACATCTGGAAGTCTATCACCACTGCTACTTACATCAAATGCTTTACCCAAGGTTCAGCTTTTGGGTAAAGAGAGCTGCAGGAATTAATGCTTATATTTTTCAAATGGGAGAAACAAGTTTGGTCATTATTAGGATCAGAGAATTGGTGATAGAAGGAATCTCGGTTATCTATGCTCACCAAAGGAATTGATCGTGGCTCACCATAAGCCCAAAGATGCATATATACCAAAGCTATTAACATGGCCGAAAAGATGAATGGGACAGAACAAAAGAGAGAGAGAGAAACCCAAACCCCAAACTCCTGTTTAAAATCTGCAGCAACAGAAGTTTCAGCTTCCTAGCAACAGAGATAAAGGAAAACCAATGACCTTTGAGATCACCAAATCCAATCCTCTCATTTTATGGATTAGGAAATGAAGGTCTATATTATTTTTAAAAGCTTTTCATAAGTGAAATGTGTTTCTGTAGTTTCTGTAGCTAAGCATGGAATTATTTCCACTTTAATGTTTGAGATTGATTTTTTTTCAAATGGGCTTTTTCATGAGGCACTGCTGACCTCCCAGAAACCAATTACGCATCGGAGCAGTGGAGAATGCTACATGAAAAGTTAACCTTCGAGGAGCTATAACACTTCACAAAACAAGAAAACAATCCCTTTACTCTGAATACTATTCTCCTGACCATATGCAAGTCGCGTAATCTAGAAGCCCTCTCTGCTGCCTTGAAACAAGTCATCCCCAAAGCCTTTCAGCTGTTTTTCATTCTCACGGTGGCCTTGAGCTCCTCCTAGGTGTCCACTTTTGCTCATAGTTGCTGGACTTGGGGAAAAGTGAGACTGAACAAAAACCCCCGACTTGATGTTGATTATATGCTGAAATTTTCCCCAGGCATCAGGCAGTCAATCTAGCAAGTCACCAAACAAATCAGCAATGTACCTTAGAGCAGATGGTTTCAAGATGATTCAAGTACATTACATTTATCGTGCCTTTATTTCTATTATTACTACATTGTTAAATATAGAATAAAATAATTATAAAATTCACCATAATATAGAATCATCAGGAACTTTGAGCTTGTTTTCCTGCAACTAGTCAGTTCCATCTGGGGGTGATGGGAGACAGTGACAGATTATCAGGCATTAGATTCTCATAAGGAGCATGCAACCTAGATTTCTTACATGTGCAGTTCATAATAGGGTTCATGTTCCTATGAGAATCTAATGCTGTTGCTGATCTGACAGAAGGCAGAGCTCAGGCAGTAATGTGAGTGATGGGGAGTGGCTGTAAATACAGAGGAAGCTTCACTGCCTGGCTCACTGCTCACCTCCTGCTGTGCACCCCAGATCCTAACAGGCCACGGACTAGTACTGGTCTGTGGCCTGGGGATTGAAGACCCCTTCCTTAGAGAACAGACTCTTCCTACCTGATCTTTGATGGTCTGCTAAACAGTGCTACCTCAGGACAGTTTTTGAGAAACAACAACTGGATCAATAGAGGTCTGAAGCCTCTGAGGCAAGATAAAGGAAGCCCTATTGTAGCACTGATGTGATATGAATTATAACTCTTGGCTGCCAACACTATGAAGAATACAACGGAGTAACAACAAGGACTTGTCATAGATTCTGTTCTTATGAGTCTCCCTACCCAAGGCACAGCATCAGATGTAACCTATCTCACCTGCTTTTTGTTTCAGCTGGTATTGCAGTAACCAGCTCGGTAGGGTTACAAACACACACAGTCACAACCTGGAAGCATCCCAGCTTATGCCTATGCTAACTGCCTCTTGCTTTTCAGTTCAGGGTTTCTCTGCTCAGCACCGTGCATGGGTGACTTGCAGGGTAGACCTTAACTAGTAAAGAATAGGGACAGGGTATAGCACTTCTTAGTGGATGGTCCTCACGGGCAGAGCAGCATGTCACATTTAATGATGATGTTGTCATCAGTGACTTTTATATTGTCCCTCTCTCTCCTTCCTTGCTACATTCTCCTTACCCTTTTATTCTGTGGAGTTCCTTGTAAATTAAAAGCATGAATGTCTCTGCTTCAGGCTCAGTTTTCTGGGAGCCCAGACATAGACAGGTACTCACCTTCAAGGACATTTCTCCTGATTTTAATTAAATTGGATTAGGCTTTCTCTTCTACCTCATTGAGGGAATGACTTAGATTCTGCAGTTGGTTTGGTTTTTAATTTTGGCCGCCTAGACTGGATTTGCCTTCTTTTGGCAAAATAATCTTTATTTTTTTCTGGCAATTTGTCTCTTCTCCACTCCTGGTTGTGCACATCTAATGGAGCTGATTCCATTTCCAGCTTAAGGAGCAAACACGTGGTTTGGTTCCAGTCAATCTGAACGCCATATACCTCTGACTAGTACTGGTCAACAATGATCACATAATCCAAAATGAGCCAATGTGACAGTAAAAACATGTGTCAGGACTATTGAATAAGAGACAAGTTTTCTTTTCTATGATGCTTGAAGGCCTGAACCTAGAAAATGTGATAATGGTGTCCACATAGCCATCAGGTCAACCTAGGAGGAAAGCCATCCCAAAATACGTCCAACACCAAGAGGAAGTAGAGCTCAGAGATATCAGGATCAGGTGGCATAGCTGGACTGTGCTCTTCCCTCTCATTCCTTCCCATTGAGCAATGGATGAGGCCCTAGATTTTACATTCATTTGAGCCAATACATTCCTGTTTTGCTTCAACCTGTTTTTGTTGTTGTTCATTTGCAACCTAAAGAGTCTTGACTGATAGATGAAGCTCCAGCTGCCTCAAATCTTGGTCGTCACTGCAAGACTTAGTTTTAAGCATTTATTTTTATTACACTTTGAAGATTTTAAAAAGAAAATTTATAAGATTTAAAAAGTAACTATAAACCAAATTTCCAATTATTTGTCACTCAGTTTAAGAAAGAAACCATGGCTGTTACTTTTAAATTTCTCAGTAGATCTCTGCTATATTCTAACAATGGATATAAACTATACCCTAGAACAAATGAACTTAACAGATATTGACAGAACATTTACCCAACAACCACAGAATATGCATTCTGTTCATCAGCACATGGAACTTTCTCCAAGATAGACCATATGATAGGCCACAAAGGAAGTCTTAATAAATTTTAGAAAACTGAAATTATGTCAAGTACTCTCTCAGACCACAGTGGAATAAAATTGGAAATCAACTCCAAAATGAACCTTCAAAACCATGCAAATACGTGGAAATTAAATAACCTGCCCCTGAATGATCACTGGGTCAACAATGAAATCAACTGGAAATTTACAAATTCTTTGAACTGAATGATAATAATGATACAACCTATCAAAACCTCTGGCAGTGCTAAGAGGAAAGTTCATAGCCTTAAATGCCTACATCAAAAAGTCTGAAAGAGCACAAATAGACAATCTAAGGTCACACTTCAAGGAACTAGGGAAACAAGAGCAAACCAAACCCAAATCCAGCAGAAGAAAAGAAACAACCAAGATCAGAGCAGAACTAAATAAAATTGAAACAAACAAAAAGCAATACAAAAGACAAATGCAACAAAAAGCTGGTTCTTTGAAAAGATAAATTACAACCGATGCCACAGAAATACAAAAGATCACTCAAGGCTACTATGAACACCTGTAAATGCATAAACTAGAAAGCCTAGAGGAGATGGTTAAATTCCTGAAAATATACAACTCTCCTAGCTTAAATCAGGAATAATTAGAAACCCTGAACAGACCAATAACACGCAACAAGATTGAAATGGTAATAAAAAAATTACCAACCAAAGAAGTCCAGAACCATACAGATTCCCAGCTGAATTCTACCAGACATTCAAATAATTGGTCCCAATCCTATTGACATTATTCCACAATATAGAGAAGGAGGAAATCCTCCCTAAATCATTCTATGAAGCCAGTATCACCCTAATACCAAAACCAGAAAAGGACATAACCAAAAATGAAAACTACAGACCAATATCCCTGATGAACATAGATACTAAAATCCTTAACAAAATACTAGCTAAGTGAATCCACCAATTTATCAAAAAGATAATCCACCATGATCAAGTGGGTTTCATGCCAGGGATGCAGGGATGGTTTAACATATGCAAGTCAATAAATGTGATATACCTCATAAACAAAATTAAAACAAAAAATCACATGATCATCTCAATAAATGCAGAAAAAGCATTTGACAAAATCCAGTATTCCTTTATGATTAAAACCCTCAACAAAATTGGCACACAAGGGACATACCTCAGTGTAATAAAAGCCATCTATGACAAACCCATAGCCAACATTATACTAAACAGGGAAAAAAGCAGTTGAAAGCATTCCCTCTGAGAACTGGAACAAGACAAGGATGCCCACTCTCATCACTTCTGTTCAACATAGTACTGGAAAGCCCAGCCAGAGCAATCACAAAGAAAGAATTAAAGGGCATCCAAATCAGTCTGCTGCTGTTTGCTGATGATATGATTGTATACCTAGAAAACCCTAAAGATTCCTCCAAAAAAGTTCCTAGAACTGATAAATGAATTCAGCAAAGTTTCAGGACGCAAAATTATTGGACACACTCAGTAGCTCTTCTATACATCAATAGTGACCAAGATGAGAATCAAACCAAGAACTCAACCCCTTTTACAATAGTTGCAAAAACAACAACAACAACAACAACAACAAAAAACTTATGAATATACTTAACCAAGGAGATGAAAGACCTCTGCAAGGAAAACTATGAAACGCTGCTGAAATAAATCATCTTAGATGGCACAAACAAATGGAAACACATCCCATACTCATGGATGAGTAGAATCAATTTTGTGAAAATAACCATACAGCCAAAAGTAATCTACAAATTCAATGCAATTTCCATTAAAACACCACCGTCATCCTTCACAGAACTAGAAAAGATAATCCTAAAATTCATATAGAACCAAAAAAGAGCCCTCATAGTCAAAGCAAGACAAAGCAAAAGAAACAAATCTGGGGGCATCACATTACCTGACTTCGAACTATACTGTAAGGCCATAGTCACCAAAACAGCATGGTACTGGTATAAAAACGGGCACATAGACCAATGGAACAGAATAGGGAACTCAGAAATAAACCCAAAAACTTACAGCTAACTGATCTTTAACAAAGCAAACAAAAACATAAAGTGGGGAAAGGACATCCTATTTGACAAATGGTGCTGGGATAATTGGCTAGTCACATGTAGAAGAATAAAACTGGATCCTCATCTCTCACAATTTTGTACCTGAGTAATACAAAATTCTACTCTAGATGGTTCAAAGATTTAAATCTAAGACCTGAAACCATAACAATTCTAGAAGATAACATGAGATAAACTCTTCCAGACATTGGCTTAGACAAAGAGTTAGTGACCAAGAACCCAAAAGCAAATGCAATAAAAATAAAAATAAATAGCTAGGACTTAATTAAACTAAAGAGTTTCTCCACAGGAAAAGGAACAGTCAGCAGAGTAAACAGACAACCCACAGAGTGGGAGAAGATCTTCAAAATCTATGCATCCAACAAAAGACTGATATCCAGAATTTACAATGAACTCAAACAAATTAGCACGAAAAAACAACCCCACCAAAAAGTGGGCTAAGGACAATTCTCAAAAGAAGATATACAAATGGCCAACAAACGTGAAAAAATGCTCAACATCACTAATGACCAGGGAAATGCAAATAAAACCACAATGCAATACCACCTTACTCCTGCAAGAATGGCCATAACAAAAAAATCAAAAAATAATAGATGTTGGCATGGATGTGGTGAAAATGGAACACTTCTACATGGCTGGTGGGAATGTAAACTAGTACAACCACTATGGAAAACAGTGTGGAGATTCCTTAAATATCTAAAAGTAAAACTACCATTTGATCCAGCAATCCCCCTACTGGGTATCTACCAGTAGATAAAGTAGTAAAGAAGTCATTATACAAAAGGGATACTTGCACATGCATCTTTATAGCAGCACAATTTGCAATTGCAAAAATATGGAACCAATCCAAATGCCCATCAATCAATGAGTGGATAAATTGTGGTGTGTGTATATATATATACACACACACACACACACACCTTTTTATGGCTGAGTAGTTTTCTATCATATATATGGAACACTACTCAGCCATAAAAAGGCATTCCATCATATATACATATTACATTCCATCATATATATGATATATATGCTCAGCCATAAAAAGATACATATATATATACACACACACACCACAATTTCTTTATCCACGTATTGATTTGTGGGCATTCTACTATTGATGGGAATACTACTCAGCCATAAAAAGGAACAAATTAATGGCACTCACTGCAACCGAGATGGAACTGGAGACTATTGTCCTAGATGAAGTAACTCAGGAATGAAAAACCAAACATTGTACATTCTCACACATAAGTGAGAGCTAAGCTATGAGGATGTGAAGGCATAAGAATGATACAATGGACTTTAGGGACTCGGGGAAAGGATGGGAAGAGGGTGAGGGATAAAAGACTGCCAGTTGGGTTCAGTGTATACTGCTTGAGTGATAGGTGCACCAAAATCTCACAAATCACCACTGAAGAAGTCACTCATGTAACCAAATACCACTTGTTCCCCAAAACCTATGGAAATAAATTGTTTTTAAAAAAATCTCTGCTATGTTCTAAAGTTTTTACTGCACCTTTAGAGACAGCCACTATGTGGAAGTTTGTGTTAAACTCACATGCTTTTCTTTATAATTTTATCATATGTTTGTGTCCCTAAATAATCTATTACAGTTTTGTATGATTTTTAACTATACATAAATGCAATCATAGTGTTCATATCCTTCCTTGACTTGCTTTTTAAACTCAATACCATACAGTGGGATTCTTTCATAATATTGCATGTAGCTGTAACGCATTTATTTTTGATGTTGTATGCATATACTACAAATTTTTCTCTGCTTTTGGTGAAAATGTTTATTTCCAGGTTTGTTTGCATGATTTACAAACAATTGTGATATGAATACTCTGGTATATGTGTCCTTGTGTACATATGCATAGATTTCTTTAGGGTTTATACCTAGGAGAAAAGTCTTTCTGTCATAGTTTATCTGCACTTTCAAACTTGCTAGATAAGTGAAAATTATTCTTTGGTTTTCTTTTCTACTAATGTATAGTCCCATAAACCATGAAAAAGTATAGTTTTTTCATAATTTCTCTAAAACTTGATATTATCAGACTTTACTCTTTGCCAATAATAATGGCTGTAAAATGGTATTTCATCCTGTGGTTTTAATTTACATTTTATTTTCTAATCAGGACTGATGTTAAAATCATAACTACATTGTAAGAATTTTATCAATGTTTCCTCTGAAGGTAAAAGTTATATTCTATATTAATCATCTTTGCTTTTAAAGTGAGCACTGAACAGACTTATTTAATTAATTAATGAGAAAATAAGCAAAATAGTGAAGTTTTTAAAAGAGAATTGGAGAGTGACCTATTTATAATGGCTAAAAGAACGCTTAAATAAGATGGTTAATTTTCACACAAAATTAGTTAATATTCCACAGTGTAATAAAGCTGCAAGTTTAGGCATGATCTCTTTTATTATGTGGAAATCTTTTGGATATCTACCAAGCAATTTTTTTTTGCATTCCTATCAGACAACTATCATTTACATTGCTATCAGTTTTCTATAAGTCACCATCTACAATTTCAGAGTTGAAAACTACTACCCTTATCAGTAGTAACTAGCAAGTCAAACAAAGAGAAATATTTCAAGGGCAGGGGTTGGCAAACTATTCCTGTAAAAGGCCACAAAGTACCTTATTTTGGCTTTGTGGGCCACATGGTTTTTGTAGCAATGACTCATTTTTGCCTACACGAGCAGCCACAGGCAATTTACCCATAAAGGTGACCACAATATTTGTCCTGTGGATCAAAGTTTGAAGACGCCTGCCCTGGATAATTAGATAATCCACAGGTAAGTCTTTGAGAAAATTGAGGGGACACTCAATTCTCTTTGTTATAGTTTTAAGGTTTGAATCATTATTCTTAACAGTCTCCCTTTTGATAATAAATAATCTCCAAAGATTATTATTGATTATGAAAAGCTGGTGTCACTGTGTTTGGGCCTGATTCATGTCCATAGTTGGTACAAAAAAGTGTTAATTAATACACACAAACCACCTTTCAATATTGTCAGCAAATCTAGAGCCCTATGGCATTAAGCAACTTGTAAGTCCAGAAAAATTAACTTCTGTCTGGAGAAATGGAAGAGTTTCTCTTGTTTCAGAGATGCGTTTTATTGCTCTTACCCATTTTTTTTTTCTAATCTGAGGCCAGAAGATGAAACCCAAGACATTTGTCTCTACTAGTTTTGCCTGCAATGTCTGTAAAAGTGAGCAAGTTGTTCTCTTCTCTATTAAAGTTCCTGGCCAATCAAGGAACCTGTAAGGATTGGAAGGATTTTACTACCTGTAAGGACTGCAAGTTTTAAGCCAAGGGTCAGCAAACTTTTTGTAAAGGGCTAGATAGTAACTATTTTAGACTTTGAGGGCCATAAGTAAGCTCCATAGATGTGTGAATGAAGGAGTATGACTATGTTCTAATAAAACTTGATTCACAAAGCAGACGATGGACTGGATTTGACCCACAGGTCATAGTTTGTCAACATTTGCTTTAAGTCGTAGAACAAGCACTAACCCAGTTTTCTCATCAGACATCATAAAAGGTGGTAAAGTAGACAAATATTCCAAGATAAATTTATTATTTAGACCGAAAACCTAGTTCTTTCTGTTTTACATCAACATGATATTTGATATCAAAGGAATCACAGCTCTCTTTTAAAAAATATTTTGAATAAACCCATTAAAACCGAGTGACATTTGGCAAAATGTTTACACATTGAATTTCTTCTTTTCAGGCTCTGTATTTGCCCATACAAACAGAATTCCCTTCTGCAAAAGGAATCTATATTTTTTTCTTCACTATCCACTTCCACAGTTTAGAACAACCAGAACAATAAAATAATTAATTTTAAACAAAACTCTCCTCTTTTTTCACCTCACGAGATCACCTCATTACCTTTGTACTAAATTGTATCTCTATCCTTTTATTGCTCCTAGTAGAGTCTCATTCATGTATGTCAATGATAACTTTTACCAAAGTATGTAACATCCATTTCGTAGAAAGAACTAGGAGGTAGGTGGCAACTGTCATATGTAAGCATTTTAACAGGACTACAAGGCTCATTTGCATGTATAACATGAACCCTGCAACCACAAATATCTTTTTAACATCTTCTACTTATTTAAAGTGGCAAAAAAATCACCTTTGTTAATGTTACCCGGAGATATAGCCAATCTATAGTGGATAAAAATAAGAAGCTAAGAAGCAAGGAACACACACACACACACACACACGCACATACACATGCGCGCACACACATACAGAGACACGCACACACACATTTTTTTTCTGAGTAGCATTCTATCTTACTTAGAAATTAGCCAAGTATTTGAAGATTATATATTAACCAATTCAATTAATATGATTTATAAGATCTTAAAATTAACTACAGAATAAGACAACTCTATTTAAATTGACACACTGCAGAAAATAATTGCTATTGATATAAATCATTTGTCAGAATAATAATTCAATTTAAGCACATATTATATTACTTATAATCTAAAACGTGTGAGTAATATAAGCTTCTTCAGTAAGTAAAACAGCATAAGAAGTTTAGAAAGATTGGATGAACAAGGCTCTTAGTTAAGAAAATAAAAACAGAATCCTACATTTTTCCTTAAAAAATAAAATAAAATGCATATTTTTATATTCTTCACCAGTAAAATCAGGGAAATATATATAGATGTTTTCAAAGCAAAATGTATCACAATAGTCTGATTTGTTCAAGAGCTCACTTCATTATGTGAGCTTAGCTTAGCTTCTGACTTAGTTTCTATGAGAATTAATTTTTTTAAGGCTAGCACAATGAAAGCATTAGAAGTTTAGTTTTTTTGTTATTCTGGGAGTTGTGGGGGTGTTAGATTTGTGAGAGTATTAGTATTAGATTGAAAGAAGTTCTTATTAGTGTACATAAACCAATTAGAACAGAACACATTTATTTTAAGGGGTTTTACAACGTAACGTGTTACTATATTCTGTATGCTAATATATGAATACAGGCACATATATATACATCACACTTGCACAATGAGAGGCAAAGTCTTCTCTCAATTACAGATGCAGAGAGTTTTTAGCTTCTGTTTTATAACTTTAGCCATGGGGATGACAAACATAGAAAAGAAAAAAATAAATGCACCAATAAAGATCTTAAAGATCTGTTCTACCTTCCAGTGGAAACAAGACATCTTCTTGCACAAAGACACAAACAAAATATTTAAGACAATTCTCTGTTATCTCTGACCCAATGAGCCTGGATTCCTATCTTCACTGGATGGAAGTTATCCAATGGTCAGATCATAAACTCAGCAATCATGGCTGCCACAATGGGCAATAACAGGTGGGATACAAACAAATTAAAACTGCAGCCTAATTCAGCCAGTTAGAAGCAGAGATTAAAGACAAAACATGGAGTTAAGAAAAAAGAAAGAGGAAGGAAGAAAGGGAAGGGAAAGAAAAAGGAAAGGGAAGGGAAGGAAGGGAAGGGGAAAGAGAAAAAGGAGGGGAGGAAGGGAGGAAGACAGGGAGTAGGAAAGGATGGAAGGAGGGAGGGAGGAAAGGAAGTAAGGAAGAAGGGAGAGATGGAAGAGGACAAAAAAAAAAAAAAAAAGGTCGTAAAAGCAAATTTGTATTGCCTCTGAGGATTCACTCCAGAAGCTGAGAAAAAACATGTAGGCCTAAATAGCCCATGAGGGGCCTCTTGGACAACAATGCTTAATTGACTGAAGAAAATAAGCAAACTGGAAATCTCAGTAGAACCTCTCAAAGTGTCAAATACAATTTTCAAAAAGTTGAAAACCATGTGATTCATGCAAACATGAAGTAAGCATGTGTTAAAGATTCATGCAACACATTAATGAGAAAACCAGCTAGATGGTGATACTGGTTCTCTAATCTTTTAAATATTTATTGGCTCTTATCTCTGCTCCAAACCTTCAGTGGATCCTTACGATGTTCTTTGCTTTCTTATATCTGATTTGCCTGGGGAAAAAAAGTGAAGAAAATCTTGGATCACATGATATGGAAGGCAACATTCACAATAAAACTACCTGCTTCTTTATCAAGAGTTCTCTCTACTGCACTGTAACTACCTCTGCTGAGACACAATGCTTGTCTTCTGGAAGCTTGTATAAGCTTTGGAAACATGAATACGCAGTGATAAAGAAGGAACCCAGGGCAGAAACTGCATGGTCACTGTGGGCTGACTTAGTCATCACAATTTATGGAGCAGGAAATGACTGAATGGGTCCCCAAGGTCAAAAGTCCTCCAATAAGACATGTTCATGGGTAATGAACACACTGGGTTTCATTTGCAGTATGTCTAAGGAGATTCAAGATGAGTGAATTATCAACTGACCACCAAAAAGTTGTTTTTTGTTTTGTTACTGAAATCTTGGAAAGAGAGTAAGAGATTTAACAAACAAACATGCATTTTTCACTGGTAATAAGTATTGACTTTTTCAGAAGGACAATTATAACATATTTTCTGTAGATCCATGTTATCTACTTCTCATATTTATTATCAAAGCTCCAGATATAAGTACATGGTAGATTAATCCATATACCCTTCCTCCCTAAAGCAAAATAACTTTGTATATCCGTTTTTAACATAATACAAGAAAACATTGCTTGAACCTTGAACAACAATGAGAAAGAAAGAGCAAAGAGAAGGGGAGAGATTACAGAGAGAGAGAGAAACTGGCTTTTCTGCAAAACAAAGGAGGAAGCCATCTTCTAAATAAATAGCTTAATTCCAAGCAAAGTGTGATTCAGAAACTGAAGTAGATTTCTAAGTACAAAATGCAGTTAGAATGACTTTAGACATTTAAGGTAATGTTGAAAACTTGGAAGAGCCTGTTTAACATCAGTCCTTAGGGAAAAAAAGAAAATCTGACAAGTTTTGATGATGAAGTCAGATAAAGGTAAACATGGAATGTTTAAGGTGAGTAAGCAAGAATGTGTGTCTGTATAGAAATGAGGTGTCACTCTGAGCCTTTCTTGTGTTGCTCTCTCCTTTATGGGAGGAAAGAAATATGGTCTCCAGAAAAGTCCCCTGTAGGACCACCTGCTGTGAAGCTGCTCCAAAGAAAGATAAAACTGCTTTTTGTATAAAAAGGTAGTAGCAAGCAGAAGAGAACTCTTTTGACAGAACAATATTTTTCTAAGAATAAGAAGCAGATAGGACTTGACAGTTCTTTCCATTAAAAGATCTGACACTTGAGTTTAGATTTCACATTATTAAGCTTCTCCTGACAAACCAAAGGTTAGGCATTCTAGCGAATTTGTTTTTATTTCCCATTAATAGTTACCTGTAATCCCCAATGGATGCCGATGGTCCTTAATCAACACATGAATTCATTAATAACTTATGGAGAATATTTGGAAACCAGAGTCCTATGGCGTGAGACATTCTGACTCAGTGGATCTAGAATAAGCCCTGGAAATGGGTAAATATTTTTAAATATTCTTAAGACTTTCTGATGCTCAACAGACTTAAGAGCAATTACCTTCCCTGGGAGCACTGGGGTCAGAATTAACTATGTAAATTAGTCTGCTTATCTTGAAGGTGCATTGCAGAAGATAGCAGAGATGAATTTCAGAGGGAAAGGACTAGCAGGATGTTGACTGAGTTAAAAGAGAATGAGAAAGTTTGGCACATTTTTGGAGTGACTGTAGAGAAAATTAAACAGTGACCGGAAGAGCTTGTAGCTTATATTTTAGGCAGTGACAAAGATTACAGGCATATCTTTTCAGGCTGAAGAGCACCAAGATCGCAAGTCCAGATCATTCCCTTAAGGCTTTCAGGCCACAGCCGCAGCCTGATAAGTCAAGCAGGATATCCTGACAGCTGTGGATCTTCCACGCTATCCTCTAGTAGGGACAGCAGCTAGCTGTATTGTATGTACAATGCAATGACATTCCATGGCTATGAGATCATGCCACATATCAAATTAATGACAGCTGACAAAGCATATACAGGGAGTACCTTTCTAATAATGGGTCTATTTTGAATAGATCAGGCACAATTTGTTTTTGCAGGTATCACATTGTGATTCAACACTTGATATGTCTAAATTGAATTTTCTCCAGAGGAGGAGGTGAGAACTAAAAAGCGAGCCAAGTAAGAGTTGTTAACAGTGCAAATGTAGACACTAAGAAAACAAGACCTTTGAAGGCCTTGAATCCTGACCTCCCCCAGAAGGTATGTCCATGTCGTAATCTGGAACCTGTGATGAACTAATTTGGAAAAAGAGTCTTTATAGATGTAATTAAGTTAAGGATCTCTAGGTGAGATCATTCTAGATTACCCTAGTGGGCCCTAATCCAGTGGGAAGTATCTTCACAAGAGAAACACAGGGGAAAGAAGCAGAGGAGAAAGTCACATAACAATGAAGGCAGAGATTAGAGTTATGCAGCAGCAAACCAGCAAACACATGGAAGAGATGACAAAGGATTCTCCCCTAGAGCCTCCGGGGGAGCATGGTCCTGTCGCCACCTTGATGTTGGACTTCTCATCTCCAAAACCGTGGCAGAATCAATGCCAGTTGCTTTAAGCCACTCAGTTCATGGTAATCTGTTACAGCAGCTTTAGAAAACCAATGCATACCATACCTTTATTATAAAAAGTGGGGAACATTCTTCCCTCATCACTGTTTTGTGCAACACATAAGTGACAGGAAGAGATGAAACTCACAAGGAGGTAAGCGAATATCTCAAATGATGGGGTATGGCAAATGGTCAGAAGGATGGCGGAGGGCTGCATTTCAAGGGCCATGCTAGGAAATGGAATACCACCAGTGCATGCTGGCCATGCAGCTGAGAAAGCACAGAACACAGGACAAAAAAGCAGTAGAGGAAATAGGAACTGGTAGCTTTAGAGAATTTCAGTAGCCAACCGAATAATCAAATTCAGCTTTGAACTGTTCCTTGGGAAAGAAGGGTTCATTAGGTGATAAACTCCCCATGATTCTCCTGGTAGGAGATGCACTCCTCATCTCAAATAACGGAGACAGAAGGAGGTGGCATCCAGGTTACATATGTGCTCAGTGCTTGTTCATTAGATACTAGGTGCCAGTGTTCCCTGAATTATCCTTAGATGACATGACTGTGTCAAACAAAACCAAAATGCTGCCTGAGGGAATAATTACTAGAAAATAAAAAGTGGCTTGAGAGAAATCCAGATTTTAGGATGTTTATTCAACCTTTCTCCTGTGTAGAGTGAGCAGAAGGAGCACTCCTCTAAACAGTCACATTAGAAAGATTAAGGAGAAGTGCTCATCAGAGTCATCTAAAGACAAGAGGGTACCCTAAAGGGATGATATCATCAAATTAATATTTCTTAAATATTTGCTCAGCATTTATTTAGTAGAAGAGGAAACAAAGGGATTTCTGTTAACATCTTTAACCAAATTTCATCTCAGTTTTTTAAGGGAACTCTTCGGCTTACTGATTTGCTTTTCTTTGCTAAAGCAGAGATAATATTCATGGAAAAAAAAAGAAACCAACTTTATAAAATGTTTCTTATTTTTAATAGTTCTTTGTTCTCCAGTTTATATTCATTATTTTCAGGAACAGATAATTTCTTGGGACACAAATTAATGGTTTAAAACATAGATAATTAAAAGAATCATTTAATTTTGGCAAGCTGTACTACATTCAGTAAATTTTGTGTGGGTAATTTTGTTTTTGTTTTTGTTTTTTAAGAGCTCTGTCACCCAGACTGGAGTGCAGTGGTATGATCATGGCTCACCGCAGCCTCAATGTCCTGGGCGCAAGTGATTCTCCTGCCTCAGCCTCTGGGGTAGATGGTACTACAGCACATGCCACATGCCTGGCTAAGTTTTTTTGTCTGTTTGTTTTGTTTTGTAGAGATGGGGTCTTGCTATGTTGCCCCAGCTGCTCTTGAAGTCCTGGCCTCAAGTGATCCTGTCACCTGGGTCTCCCAAAGGACCGGGCCAGTAATGTTTTATTCAGAACCTCAACTGAGATTGCCAAGTTGAATAATATGAAAAACTCAACAGACACAAGTCAGCACTAGAGAGGAGTGGTATACAATTTCTGCTCCAGACTTGAGTCCAGGTCCTTTGGTTTAGAAGCAAATCATGGCTTACCCATTATATGAGAAGTTGTACCTGAAAATGAGTTAAGTGATGCCATATCTTGCTTTTCTTTTCTTGTTTTTTCTTTTTCTTTTTTTTTTGAGACAGAGTCTGGCTCTGTCACCAAGCTGGAGTGCAGTGGCACGATCTCAGCTCACTGCTGCCTCCGCCTCCCAGAGTCAAGCAATTCTCCTGTTTCAGCCTCCTGAGTAGCTGGGACTACAGGTGTGTGCCACCATGCCCAGCTAATAATTTTTGTATTTTTAGTAGAGATGGGGTTTCACCATGTTGGCCAAGATGGTCTTGATCTCTTGACCTTGTGATCCACTCACCCCAGCCTCCCAAAGTGCTGGGATTACAGGCGTGAGCCACCGCACCCGGCCCATGAACTTTTGTTCTTTGTGGATGGATATCTTGGGAAGCTGCCTTTCTTTCTGCCCCTGGAGCTAGGTCTGAGTCTAATGACAGTCTCTGTCAGTCTGCTTTCACTTCAGCCTTGTGCCTGGAGATGATTTAAAGCCCATGGAAAAGGCTCTATTAGTCTAAACTGTCTCCATCCGTCAAGACATAATGCATGTCCTGTAATTTTCAATGAGTTTTTCTTCCACGATGCTACGGTTTACACAAAACCCTTTGCAATGATTGCATATAAGTTAATTTTGGAACTTAAAAATCAGTATTTCTATTAATCAATATTAAAACTTTGAGTTTATAAAGCACTTTATCCTAAATAATATATTTTAATCATGATTTAAAAAACCCTTTGAGATAGGGTTTATTATTATTATTTTCTATTTTCAGGACAATGAAACTTGAAGCGATTTGCCCAGTATCCCACATGCAGTGAGCAATAACTACAGGATTCTAAGCCAGGTCATTCATTTGTTCTCCATTTACAAATACCCTCTTTCATTGATTCTAGGATGCACCTTTAATTTACATTTTAACATCTCGAAAACTGGTATGATGTGTTTAGTGGGCACTGTTTGTACTTCTTCAGAGTAAAAAATATAAAATTATGTTTCTTAACAGCAGTGCTATCTTAGATTAGGTAGGGTACTGTATTTGATGAGGGTTTACCATACTCCACGAGCTGTGCTGGACACTAGAAACAAAGCTGTGAGTGACACAGTCTTCTTTCCCACTCCTGTGGAGTTTCCAGTGTTTCCCCTGCATCATTATACCACCCAGACCTAGCCTGTTGTAAATTGCTTTCTACTGTGTCCCATGTGTTGAAAACAATAGTCTTAACAAGATTACAAGCCCCTTGCAGCGCTGCATCTAGCCGAATTGCCTTCCCTGTATATAACCCGTGATAACTTTCCTGTGTGTTTTTTTCTGATGCTTGCTTTGGCTTTCTACACCAGATAGAAAGAGGTCACAGGTGGTAGAATCATTATATTGAGCCAGACTTTTAAAATATTTTTCTAGAACTTGGGCAATCACAACTGGGCCGGCAATATGGAGGCACTAACAGGAATGTAGAGCTTTGCCTCACTGTAATCTGCCGGCATAGCACCTGATGCCTTTGAGGCACAGGGACATTTAACACGTAGAGCTCCGCTCTCACATACATTGCCCCCAACACATTGCTAAAAACAAAACAAATGAAAATAATGTAGATTGTTTCTTTTCTTTTTTCTTTTCTTTTTTTTTTTTTTTTTTTTTTTTTTTGAGACCGAGTCTCGCTCTGTCACCCAGGCTGGAGTGCAGTGGGGCAGATCTCGGCTTACTGCAACCTCCGCCTCCCGGGTTCAAGCAATTCTCCTGCCTCAGCTTCCTGAGTAGCTGGGACTACAAACGCATGCTGCCACGCTTGGCTAGTTTTTTGTATTTTCAGTAGATATGGGGTTTCACCATGTTGCCCAGGCTGGTCGCGAACTCCCAAGCTCAGGCAATCCGCCCTCCTCGGCCTCCCAAAGTGCTGGGATTACAGGCATGAGCCACCGTGCCCGGCCGATTCTGTCTATAGCAGTCTTGGCATTAGCAGCTGCAGCAGACTAAGATGCAAGGGACTTCTGAGAAACAGTGAGGTCATGAAACCCGAGCTATAGCCCTGGCTTTCCTGCTAACTGGCTACCAGTCTCTGAGCCTACACTGACTTGCCTCTAAGGTGGATGTATCTGACTGAATAATCTCCAGGTACTTCCTGGCTTTAACAGCATAAGAAGTGGAAGCCAACTAAGGTTCGGTTTTATTTTTCTACCATACGTTTCCAATTAGGGGTTATCACTCAGAAGATGCCGGCCCCTTAATTAAAGAGATGCCACAACAGTTGTGTAAGAACTAGCTCTGGAAGGTCTTTGGCCAACAGAACACGTTGTAGTTTTCAATGTAATTTATTAATCACTGCAGTGGCATGAGGCAGGGGGGCCTGGTGACTAACCACTCCTCTGCTCCCTTCCTGCTGGTGAAGTGTCCCACAGAGAGCATGAGAAAAACAGGAAGGATTGTGGTGGCCAAATAGTGTCCTGTTACTCATCCCGATCCATGCATAGCTGCTGCACCTGCTGTCCTACCTGGGTTATGCCTTATGGCTGAGTAAGTGACTGGTGTAAACAGGCAGCAAATCCATCTTCCAAGCCAGCAATATCCTAGACACCTCAGGAGAAGTCACCTCTGGTCACCAAAATTTATTTTTTAATTTTTAAATGTCAACATTTATTTTAGGTTCAAGGCATACATGTGCAGTTTTGCTAAATGGCATATATTAACTGATGCTGAGGTTTGTGTTACAAATAATCCTGTCACCCAGGTAGTGAACATATTACCGGAGAGGTAGTTTTCCAACTCTTGGCCCCCTCTCTCCCCTTTCTGGTAGTCAGTCTCCAGCGTCTTTTGTTTCCATCTTTATATTCATGAGTACCCAATGTTTAACTCCCACTTAGACGTGAGAACATGCAGTATTTTGTTTTCAGTTCCTGAGTTAAGTTGCTTAGGGTAATGGCCTCCAGCTGCATCCACGTTGCTGCAGAGAACATAATTTCATTCTTTATTCTGGCTGCATAGTATTCCATGGTGTATAATGCCACATTTTTAAAATGGAATCTACTGCTGATGGGTATCTAGCTTGATTCCATGTCTTTGCTACTGTGAATGGTGCTGTGATGAATATACTAATGCAGGTATCCTTTTGGTAGAATGATTTATTTTCCTTTGGATAAATACCCAGAAATGGGATTGCTGGTTAAAAGGGAATAATATTTCTCTTTTAAGTTCTTTGAGACATCTCCAAACTGATTTTTACAGTGACTGAACTAATTTGCATTCCCTCCAAAGATGTATAAGTGTTCCCTTTTCTTCACAGCCTTACTGACATGTTATTTTTTTACTTTTTATTAATAGCCATTCCGACTGGTGTGAGATGGTATTTCATTGTGGTTTTGATTTGCATTTCTCTAGTGATTAGTGATTTTGAGCATTTTTTCATACGTTTGTGGTCGACTTTAGTAAAGTTTCAGTATACAGGCTGGGTGTGGTGGCTCATGCCTGTAATCCCAGCACTTTGGGAGTCTGAGGCAGGCAAATCACTTGAGGCCAGGAGTTTAAGACCAGCCTGACCAACATGGTGAAACCCTGTCTCTACTAAAAATACAAAAATTAGCCAGGCATGGTGGCATGCACCTGTAATCCCAACTACTCAGGAAGTCGAGGCAGGAGAATCACTTGAATCTGAAATGTGGAGGTTGCAGTGAGTTGAGACCATGCCACTGCACTCCAGCAGCCTGGACAACAGAGCAACAGAGCAAGACTCCTTCAAAAAAAAAAAAAAAAAAAGCTTCAGGATGTTCCATGGATTGGAAGAATCAATATTGTTAAAATGGCCATACTGTCCAAAGCAATCTACAGATTCAAGACTATTCCTATTAAACTCTCCATGTAATTTTTCACAGAAATAGAAAAACGATTTTAAAATTCATATGGAACCAAAAAATGAGTTTGAATAGCCAAAGCAATTCTAAGCAAAAGAAAACAAAACAAAACAAAAAACCAGAGCCATCACATTACTCAATTTCTAACTATATTACAAGGCTATTGTCACCAAAACAGTGTGGCATTGGTAGAAAAAACAGACACATGGACCAAAGGAACAGAATAGAGAACCTAGAAATAAAGCCACACATCTACAACCATCTGACCTTCAAAAAAGTCAACAAAAATAAGCAATTGGGAAAGGATTCTCTATTTAATAAATAATCCTATTTAATAATCTCTATTTAATACATAAGTAAATAACTGGCTAGCCATACACAGAAGAATGAAACTGGACCACTACCTTTCACCCTGTATAAAAATTAAAGTGGATTAAAGACTTAAATGTAAGACCTAAAACTACAACTATTCTACAAGCAAACCTAGAAAATGCCATTCTGGACATCGGCCTTGGCAAAGAATTTATGACTAAGTCCTCAAAAGCAATTGCAACAAAAACAAAAATTGACAAATGGGACCTAATTAAACTAAAGAGTTTCTACACAGCAAAAGAAACTATCAACAGAGTAAAGAGACAACCTACAGGATGGGATAAAATATTCATAAACTATGCATCTGACAACGGTCTAATATCCAGAATCTATAAGAAACTTAAACAACTCAGTGAGCAAAAACAAATAAGCCCATTAAAAAGTGTGCAAAGGACATGAAGAGACACTTCTCAAAAAAGATAATTAAAATGTAAACATAGGCCTTCAATTTTAGTTCCCTTTCTATTTTAGTTTTTGTAGTGATAATGCAGTTGCATGTACGTACCTTTGTTTGAAACTGTGTTTCCTAGGAAATAATCAAATTATTTCATATGTGTAAGGCTGCATTTTCTTTCCCCAGACATCTAATCTCTGAAGGGGTCAAGGTGTCAGGAGTCAACTCATTATTGCTTGTTGAAAGAGGCTTGTGGAGTCATCAACACTTTTGTTCAGGCTGTAATGTAGTATAAGTGATACAATCAAAAGAAAATCCAAAGCCAATTAAAGATTTGGAAGGGATGCTACAGATGCTCTTGTCCAAACCCTGCATTTTATAGATGTGGTGATATGACTCGCCCAGGATTGTTTAATTCTTGAACTAAATCCCCAGTTCTCCATTCAATCTTCTCATCTCTCCCAGAGCTCACAACTGAGGTACAGAACTGTGCAGTCAAACAAAGGCTCCAAGGATGTGTGTTCTTTCTACCATGAGGCACTGAACTGGGGAGCGGAGTTTCCCCAAGATCGTAGCTCAGGAATACAGATAGAGAGGAGGTGGAAAAATGGAGAATTAAGGTGAAAACACTTTAATCAGTAAAAGCACAAAATTGGAATATCCCCTAATTTCACTTTAATGTGTTTTTTATCTTCTCAAGTTAGAGAGAGAGAGAACTATGTTATGAGAGAGCTATGTACACTAGACATCAGATACCAAGTTCCAGTCCCAGCTTTTTCTCACTTACCAGCTGAACAGTACAGCACAGTAGAAAAAGCTTTGGGTATAGAGTCCGAAGAAGCTAGGGAGTCACTCTGCAGTAGCTCGTAGATATATGCCAAAATTTCTAGTGGATCTCACTATACCATGTGAAAATATGTGTTTTTTTTTTTTCTTTTTTCCCCTTCTATTCTTGTTTCTATGTCTTTTTTTTTTTTTCAACAACAACAAAAAAATGCATGACAACTATAGTTTGATCATATGTTAGTGGCAATAAGCATCCATTTTCTTATCCCTTCTGAGTGGCAATAGTAGTATATACTCACAGAAATGTTGATATAATTAAAGGAGATAATAAAATGAGCTTAGAATGTAGTAATTGCTCAATAAACCTATTTACATTCTTCTGAGTAACCTTGCGTGATTCATTTATTTTCAGTCTCTATTTCCTCATCAAAGAAAAGGAATGATGATAATAGCAAACCTCAAGGTTGTCAAAATCCAATGTGATAAAGTATGTCAAAATGTTATGGAAATGAAAGACATGCTATAGGATATAAATTCTGAATATAATTATATAAAAAAGCCAATACAATGATAATGTGGTGCTATATAAACTGACGTAAAACATGATGCTGTAGATACCACTACACACTTATTGGAATGGCTAAAATTTAAGAAAAAGTGGTAATACCAAATGCTGGCAAAGATGTTGGGAAACTAGATAATTTGTACATTGCTGATGGGAAAGCAGAATAGTACAGCCACTCTGGAAAACAGTTTGGTAGTTTCGTATAAAAGTAAATATGTAATTACCATACAAATTAGTATTATTATTTGAGGCATTTGTCTCAGAGAAATAAAAGCCTATGTTCACACAAAAACCTGTGCATAAATATTCATAGCAGCTTTACCCATCATAGCCCAATACTGGAAACAACCCACATGTCTTCAATGGGTGAATGGTTAAACAAACCGTAGACACCAGAATGTGAAACACCACTCAGCAATCAATAGGGATGAATTATTGATACATACAACTTGGATGAGTTACTGGGAAATTATGCTGAGTTTTAAAAAGTCTCTTTTAAAAGGTTATTGTGTTAGTCCATTCAGACTGCTCTAACAAAATACCTTAGACTAGGTAATTTATAAATAACAGAGATTTATTTCTTATAGTTTTAGAGACTGGGAGATCCAACATCAAAGCACCAGCTGATATCATGTCTGGTGGGTCCTTGTTTTCTGCTTCATATATGGCACCTTCTTGCTGTATCCTCACGTGGTGGAAGAGGCAAATAAGCTCCCTCGGGCCTCTTTTATAAGGAAACTAACCCCATTCATAAGGGCTCTGCCTTCATGACCCAATCACTTCCCAAAGATCCCATATCTTAATACTGTTGCATTGGGAATTTGATTTCAACATATACATTTGGGGAGGGGGACACAAACATTCAAACCACAGCAGTTCCATACTGTATAATTATATTTATACAACATTCTTGAAATGACAATGATACAGAACTGGAGAATAGATTAGGGGTTGTGCAGGTTAGTGATTGGGGAGGGGATTGAGAGGGAGGTAGGCAAAGTTGTAGAAGGGCAGCCTGAGGGATCGTTGTGGGGCTGGAACTGTTTCTTGAGTGTAGTGATGGGTACGTGACTCTACATATGTGCTAAAATTGCATAGGACTATACACACACACACGCATGTAAATAAAACAAGGAACATCAGAGTACAGTCAGTAGATTGTAATGACCTCAATATCTGATTCTGACATTGTACTTTAGTTTTCTGAGATGTTACCATAGGTAAAGGTGGGTAAAAGATACATGGAATCTCTCTGTATTCTTTGTTACAACCGAATGTGAAACAAAAATTATCTCTACCTGTGAAAGTTTAATTAAAAAGGTGAGGCTTACGTTATTTATTACACGAAACAGCAACATTTTATAAACCATGCATAGTGAAAGTTGGGAGAATACACTCTTAGTCAGGGTTCAGTTGCACATAACAGAATCCATTCAACTATTTTCAGTACAGAGGGATTTGACACAGAAAATTAAGTGTTTGTAAAGTCATTGAAAAGCTTAAGGATCAGACATTAGGCTGAGCTGCCAGTAGTGACTCCCTGAACAGCACCGTAGGTCAGCCCATGAAGGAGCTGCCACAATCAGTAGCCACAGCCAGAAGCTGTGCAGCCACTGCTAGCTCAAGCTGCACTTCTTCAACTAAGGTCGCACCAGCAACACAGGCGCTTTATGCATGGCATAGGCTGAATACAACATGGGCCCCATGCTGCAGTCTTTACTGATTAAATATCTATGCTACTGTCAGGAGAAACTGCAGATGCAGCACAAACACAGACTCCATCTCATTTCCACCATCCAAACTTCACACTGTGCTTTGGCTTGGGGACTGGTGGATTATATGGGAAACTTGAGGTTTAAGGGAGTCTGAGAAATGCATGCTTTACATGCCCAGCTTATAAAGTGAAGTATGAGATACTATGGGAATTTGAATGGAGTTTAGGGATTCAATCTGCCACACCCACCTCACATATGCATCAAAATTTCTATTGGATCTCCCATACATAATTTGTCATAATTTGTCATTTTTCTTCTTCTTTCTCTATATCTTTCTCTATGCCTGTCTTTTTAAGGAATGTCAATATTAATAAAAAAAAAAAAAAACAATTCCAGTTTGAAAAGTCAAACCAAACAAGTAATCAATGACCAGTTTAGGGAGTGAAGGTGAAGCCACAGTAATTGGAACCTGATCATCTTTGAAGTATCTTTAAGGCCAGGTGCGGTGGCTCATGCCTGTAATCCCAGCACTTTGGGAGGCCTAGGCAGGATGATGGCTTGAGCCCAGGAGTTTGAGACTAGCCTGGGTAACATAGCAATACACTGTCTCTACGAAATAATAATAATAATAATACAAAAATTTGCTTGGTGTGGTGGTGTGTGCCTGTAGCCTTAGCTATTCAGGAAGCTGAAGTAGGAGAATCACTTGAACTCAGGGTATAGGGCTGCAGTGAGCTATGATTGCACCCACTGCATTCCAGCCTGGGCAACAGAGACAGACCTTGTCTCAAAAAAAAAAGGAAAAGAAAAAGAAAATTACTTTAAAGTCTGAGAGCCTATGTTTCTATGATAAAAGGCCATCTCAGCCTAGAAAGCTTTAGGCCCAGGGTTCAAAATTGAAATGTCTGCAATAAGAAGTAATATAAATGAGAGAAATAGGCTGGGTAAGACAAAATAGTGATGAAAACTGCAAACCTGTCCTGTTTGACGTGGAAAGTCACTGTTTGGTGCCAGCTAATTACTGCCATGTAGAAATTCAGGCTCAGGTTTATCCAGTCTTCTGATTTTTTAAAAAAGGATTTTTATGAAAGATAGGATAATTTTAAATGTTGGTTTCAATGCATTTAAATCTTGGCTTCTACTGATCGCAGCAGAAACAGCAGCTCCTTGGTGGTCTATTCTACAGCATTGTTAAGGGAGTCATTACTACATTACTGAAAGCTCAATTAAAATATTGTTACTAACACTCTGACATCCAAACAGAACACCTCCTCAAGCGGGATTTTTCTAGGAAGCCACCAAGTATGCAAGCTCTGTTTTAAGCCCTTGCTACAACTGAAACTCTGTCTTTGAAGTTCCAGTAGATACTTTTCCGAACAACAGTGATCCCAGGGAATGACATCCAGTGAAGCCAATGGGTGTAGCTACCATGATAAGATCTTGTGGGATTTGGTGACTTCTCCCTGAGTGCGCCTTGGAGCCAAGGTGGAGGTGAGTTCAGAGACTATTTGGGAGGACTTGTTTTGTCTCTGTCTCCTCCATGAACATCACATCAACTGACAAAGCACGGAGCATGAGGAGACGTTCGTGCTTGAGACATCATTTAGTACCAAAGTAGCCCTCACAACTCCATCTTTCAATATATTCCCAAGAGGAAACAAGAAAGATAAAAATGGGCTGCCAAGGAAAGTTGGAATTAAACACATACAAGAACTGTCATGGCTTTTCTAACACTATCGAGAGCTAACATTTGTGAAATGTTTCCTGGGTGCGAAGAATTTTCCTAAGCACCTTGCATATATTAACTTGTTCAATCCTCACAATAGCCTGGGAGGTAGATGAGTGATTACTTTTTCCATATTGAAATTGAGGAAACAAAGGTGCAGAGAGGTCAGATGATACACCAGATTCAGTCTATGCATCACTGTAGATCCAGGGCCTGTCTGGCCAGAGCCAGTCTAGCAATGGCCTTCATTATTCTCAGCATCATGGAATGGGGTTCCTGATGCTGTTGTTTCTGCCCCATAGGCCAAGGGCTCAGCCCTACTGTTGCTTATAAACACAGCCTGACAGTGTCAGCTAGGGACAGTGGCTCATGCCTGTAATCCCAGCACTTTGAGAGGCTGAGGTTAGAGGATCATCTGAACTCAGAAGTTCAAGACTAGCCTGAGCAACATGGTGAAACCCCACCTCTACAAAAGAAAAAAGTAAAAATTAGCCGGGCATGATGATGTGTGCTTGTAGTCCCAGCTACTTGGGAGGCTGAGGTGGGAGGACCACCAGAGGCTGGGGAGGTCAAGGCTGCAGTGAGCTGTGATTGCACCACTGCACTCAAGCTGGGTGACCTTGTCTGAAAAAAAAAAAGCAAAAAAACTAAAAACCAGCCTTACAGTATCCACCTTCCATGTGAGCCACCTGTCTTTCAGCGCCTGGGGCTCCTTGTGGTCCACAAGGGGTAAGACTCACTCATTTCCCCTGTGTGGAAACACTAGAACTTCAGGGAAATTAACTCACAGTAATGGTGAACTTTGATCAATGAAAAATATGAATCTGCAGTTGAACTCGTATTTCCTAACCTTAGGAAGTAGATTCACATAGTTGAAGATATTGAGAAATCAGCTTGTCGTGCAGCTGTGATTAGCCCAGTTCTGCACTTTCTTACATTTGTTCTCCCCTTTTTCTGCCTCACTTCCCCCTTCCTTTACTCATGTACACCAGGATTGTACTCCTTAGTGAGGTGAGTGCATAATCTCCGCCTTATGCTCTGTGTTCTAAGGAACTTGGATAACTACATCACTCATCCGATGTTGTATAGCTAGTAAGTACCAGTGCCAGAATTAGAGTCCAGAAATCTATTCCCAGAGTCCACGTGTTTTAATCACTCAATATACTACCTCTAAAGGAAGAAATAAAACCTTGGGTTACAAAGTTAATGTCATCTTTAAAAATAACCACCCCCTGTCTAGCAAGTGTATTGCTGGCATTTTCTGCCTTTCTTCACACTTAAATCTAATAGTACCTTTGCTCCAGGCTGAGCACTGGACGTTTCCTATATAAACTACAAATTTCGTCTATTCTATATCTCCCAACTACTGGATGTTGGCTATTAGACGGCAAAAGCTACCCGATTGTACTGTGAGAAATTGCGTGAAACATGTAATGTAAAAGCTACTAAATGATAACCAAAGAGCTGTTTCAGATAGTTTTGTTTCAGTTGTCAAATAATCTCAATTTCTCTCCAGCAAATGCTTATTCTGTTCTTATTATGAAGCACACAGGACGTCAGATAGGAAGAGAAGAAGCCATGTAAAATATGGTCCTCGTGCTCATAGAGACCTACTTCTACTAGGGGAGACAGAGAAGTCAATAAATAATTTTAACATTATGATCAAGTGCTACAGCTGCATTTTCCTTAATGAAATCTTGCTTTTAAAGAGAACTCGGTTTACTTGTTCCATTGAAAACTTTTAAGCAGGCTAGGTGCAGTGGCTTACACCTGTAATCCCAGCACTTTGGGAGGCTGAGGCAGGTGGATTGCTTCAGGTCAGGAGTTCGAGACCAGCCTGGCCAACATGGTAAAACCCCATCTCTACTAAAAACACAAAAATCAGCTGGGCATGGTAGTGCATGCCTGTAATCCCAGCTACTTAGGAGGCTGAGGCAGGAGAATCACTTGAACCTGGGAGGCAAAGGTTGTAGTGAGCTGAGATTGTGCCACTGCATTCCAGCCTGGTTAACAAAGTAAAACTTTGTCAAGAAAGAAAGAAAGAGAGAAAGAGAGAAAGAGAGGGAGAGAAAGAGAGAAAGAGAGAGAGAAAGAGAGAGGGAGGGAGGGAGGAAAGAAGGAAGGAAGGAAGGAAGGAAGGAAGGAAGGAAGGAAGGAAGGAAGGAAGGAAAGAAGGAAGGAAGCCTTTAAACAAATAAGTAATAAAGGTCCTAAAGTATTTTTGTTGTATACATATCAGGGTATAAGGGAAGTTTTGTTACATAGATATGATGCACAATGGTGAAGTCTGGGTTTTAATGTAACCATCACCCAAGTAATGTATATTGTACTTATTAAGTCATTTCTCACCCCTCACCCACCTGCTACTCTCTGGAGTCTCCAGTAGCTATCATTCCACACTCTATGTCCATGTGTATACGTTATTCAGCACCCACTTATAAGTGAGATCATGTAATATTTGACTTTCTGTTTCTGAGTTGTTTCACTTCAGACAATTGCCTCCAGTTCCATTCATGTTGCTGCAAAATACATCATTTCACTCTTCCTTATGGCTTAATAGTGTTCCAGTGTGTATAGGTACCACATTTTCTGTATCCAGTCACCCACTGATGGATGTTTCAGTTCATTCCATATATTTGCTATTGTGAGTAGTGCCATGATAAATATACCCGGGCAGATATCTTTTTCATACAAATGGTTTATTTTCCTTTGGCTGCATACCAGTAGTGAGGTTGCTGGGTAAAATGCTAGTTCTATCTGTAGTTCTGTTGAGAAATCTCCATATTGTTTTCTAAAGGAGTTGTACTCATTTATATTCCTACCAACAGTGCATAAGCATTTCTCTTTCTATAGGCCCTAATATTTTTTAAAGAAGTGAGATCCCAGAACTGTGCAGTACAGAAAAATGTGGAATGCTCAGAGAGGACCAGCAGAACCACAGCATATGTGACCTCATTGAAAAGTAAGGTCATATACCGCTACCAGTCCAATAATAAGTGCCAACAGTTATCGAGGTCGCTCCACGTCAGGCTTTGCAAAGTATTTTAACACATTAAAGTCTTGCAAGGGTAGTATAAGGTAGACACCACTAATGTGGTCCTCATTTTATAGATGAGAAACTAGAGCACAGAGTGATTAATTGCGTAGTCCAATGACACACAGATGGCAGGTATAGGGCGGGCATCTGAGCACTGTGACTTCTGCTGCAGAGTTGGCCCTAACATCCACCATGCTCCCCACCTGCCTCTCTGAGCTCTAATCAGTCTCCTGGACACAACCCTTGGTGGATGGATATCTTCTAGCATCTCCTAAGATGGATTTCTGATTTTTCTTTTCAAAATTATGTCATAAACCTTTTACAAATAATTTTGAATTTCTCCATATATGAGCTCTTGAGGCAATGAGAATAATATGTAGTGCTCACATTGGGACACTTTTGAGAGTTAAAAAGGAAGCACCATTAATAATTCAACCAGGTAAACAGGTGAAACCAGCACTGTTCTAGGTGGACCAAGAGGTACAGTTACCTAGACACATATCATGTGCCCCCACAGAAAGAAATGGTGGAGTTTATATTAATACCATGTTGGATCCAGAAGGTTTAAACAGAAGACTTCAGTCAGTCTATGACAGAGCTGGAAGAAAGAATCAAGGACTTCTTAGAATTGAATCTTTCAAAGGTTTTCCATTTCTTTAAAGATAATATTTCAAGCTTCTCACTCTATCGCAAAAGGCCCCTCATTATCTGGTTCCTGCCTAACTTTCTCAGCTCCTCCCCAAATTCCTTCTTCCTTCCCTGACCATGTGTCTGGTCAGTGGGTTATGTCAGGTTTTTGTTCCTTCCATGACTCTACGTCTTGTGCATGCCATTGCCTTTCCTTAGAGCTCTGTTTACCCTGGTATGCAAGCGGCAAATCCCTAAGTATCTTTGAAGAACAAACTGAGAGCTGATCCTCTCCTTTTCTTTTTTTCTTTTGAGACGGAGTCTCGCTCTGTGGCCCAGGCTGGAGTGGCCGGATCTCAGCTCACTGCAAGCTCTGCCTCACGGGTTCACGCCATTCTCCTGCCTCAGCCTCCGAGTAGCTGGGACTACAGGGGCCCGCCATCTCGCCCGGCTAGTTTTTGTATTTTTTAGTAGAGACGGGGTTTCACCGTGTTAGCCAGGATGGTCTCGATCTCCTGACCTCGTGATCCACCCGTCTCGGCCTCCCAAAGTGCTGGGACTACAGGCTTGAGCCACCGCGCCGGGTGATCCTCTCCTTTTCTTACACTAGAAGGCAAGTTTCTTGCATAGAACACTCAGTTCAAGTTACACAAAGAATAAACAATTGATCCAGGAGGTTTACACAGATTTAACTGGATCCAAAGCCGGTTGCCCTGGCTTTCAAAGGATTGGGAGGAGTTTCCCAGGCAGAAAACATTGAAGTGGGGTTGGGGGACCTAAGAGCCAAGGGAAGGGGATAGAAAAAGACAGGAAATACAGGAACATTGTGATCAAGAAAAGCCAGAAGCCCAGAGAAGCAGGAAATGAAGAGGAGGCCTGGAAGTACAGGGCCTGTGGCCTGTGCTAACACAGCTCAGACAGAGATTAGTTGAGACTCCGCCAAAGGTGAGCCTTCTTTAGCAATGGTTTCAAGGACTACTTACCTCTCAGCTGGATTCCTGACAGTGTCAAGTGGCAATGGAATGATCAAATTCGTTGTATACCATGAAAAAGAAAATAGCTTCTCCATCTCCATTACTGCTGCGATTAGAAAAATGTTATTAACCTTTCAAAAACTTACCATTTTGTTTTTTTTGCAGTTTGGTCAAGGTTTCACATTTATCTTGAAAATGCTAGTTTCTGCACTATTTTTAATTGAAGGGCTTTAGGGCAAATTCAATTAAGTTGTGGTATATGAACTGAAACTTGGAATATATTAAAAATATTCTACTGCACAGTTCACCAATTACCTGACTTCTAATGTGAGTCCCATTGTCATTCCACTCCATTCCAGTCCCATTCAGACTCCAAAGACTGGTTCAGAAAAATGAACCGAGGGCTTTAGCAATCACAAATATACCAAATGCATTCGGGCTTAAAGATAATATGTCTAATATGATACCAGTCCTAACTGGTACTTGGAGAATTGCAAAGCTGAAAGTGGCCTCAGTAATCTTCTTTTAAACCCTTCCTCTTATAGATGAGCAAACCGATGCCCAAAGAGTATAATCCATTCAACACATACAACAGAGTTAAGGCTAAAAATCAAGAATCCTGAGAATTGGCTGTCTTAGCACAGTCCCAGGTTGGTCAGGATGCTACTCACCCTGTGTTCTTGGGTGGAATTCACTTTGTAGAGGCCTCATAATTAGGATCCTAATGTTTTAGGCTGGTGGAGCAGTGAAGGAGAGACAGTCAACAACAGAACTATCACAGATCTATGCTAATCCTTGTTCTCTTCTTCCTAGCTTCTTACAACTTATACTATCTATGCCATTGTGCTAATATTTTATTACCACCAGCCAGAACAGGATCCACGCCCCTCCCATGCAACACTCTCCCAGATTGCCTCCTGGTACTATCTCCCCATAAAGTCCAGCCCTGAGGGTGGAATCTGAGGAGAGGAAGGGGGTGAAGCAGGTATATAGGTTCTAGACCTGTATTTCAGTCACTGTACGTATTGACAATACCGGAAATATACTTCAGAGTTAAATTGGAATTATCTATTAGCAATTGCTTTTCATTAACCACAGCTGTCTGCCTCTTGTTAGCAAAACCAAAGCCAAGCTTTCGAGCAGCTGCTTCATATTCCCGCACAATTGTTACGGCAAATGTCCATAAATCATTATGTAAATTTGCTGACTGTGACTAGTTAATATAATGGCTTTCAATTGAATATACCGAATTCCATGTTTCAGGAAATGTTTAGGCAGGTATATCAATATCTCATCCAGAAGAATGTTCTGCAGGCATTACCAGGAAGACCTCATTATGTGGAGAACAGTATTTGATTTTCCATGTTTAATAAACATTACGTCTTTTTAATTGAAATAAAATTTTTGTAAAAGAAATACAATACTGGTAATACAATTACTCAACACATCAATTTCACTTTTGCCTTCTAGATCTTAAAATTAAGATTGAAAATTTTAAAAGCATCATGAGTTTGCCCTTTTACAAATTCGCTTTTTAAAATTTAACATATAAGAAACGCTTTTCTAACTTTCATTTTTTCCTTATTTAAAATAACTGTAATATTTTATCAGCATCATGTACTATAATGTAATAGCTTCCCTCTCTTTTAATTTTGTTGTTTGTGTTGGCTAATATTGAGTGCCAATTTGATTGAATTGAAGGATGCAAAGTATTGTTCCTGAGTATGTCTGTGCAGGTGTTACCAAAGGAGATTGACATTTGAGTCAGTGGACTGGGAGAGGCAGACGCACCCTCAATCTATGTGGGCACCATCTAATCAGCTGCCAGCGTGGCCAGAATAAAAGCAGGCAGAAGAACGTGGGAAGACTAGACTGGTTTAGTCTTCTGGCCTACATTTTTCTCCTATGCTGGATGCTCCCTGCCCTCGAACATGAGACTCCAAGTTCTTCAGCTTTGGGAATTGAAATGGCTTCCTAGCTCCTCAACTTGTAGATGGTGCATTGAGACCTCACATTGTGATCGTGTGAGTCAGTACTCCTTAATAAACTCCCCTTTATATATACATCTATCCTATTAGCTCTGTCCCTCTAGAGAATGTTGACTAATTCATTGATATTATCAATTGCTGCCATCAACAGACTTATACTTTTTTCCTTTCTAGAATTTTCTTAAGAAAAATATTCATGTTTGGATGAAGATGTGAACATTTTAATGTCATTTACTGTACACTATTATATCGATTTCTGAAAGCAATATATTAATTTGCAATGTCACCAGGAGAATGTGTATGTGCAAGTTTTACAGGAATATCAACATCTTATCTTTTATTTACTTATTCCTAGCTTACAAAACGCACTCCAGTTTCTATACGGCTTTTATTTGACCAGTTCATAGATCAGTTCCTTTAATTAATCAGTCAAAAATATTTATCAAATGAATGTCTTGTTAGGAGCTGGAAAATGAGAGCTAGAAGAAGTCATTTGCCCTAAAAAGACCTCAATCTAAGCATCAAAGTTGATGGCACAACACAGGCATTTATAGTGTAATATTTTAAGACTGATGGGAGAGTTATACATGGGGCCCTCTGAGAGCACTGAGACAGGCATTTACCTCGAGATGGAGGTATAAAAAGTGACTTCAGAAATGAATTGACAAATGGGGGACATAGGAATTCCAGAGAGATAATCAGAGGAATGATGGGCAAATGCATGGAGGTATGAGAGAAAAAGTCAACTTGAAAGCCCGCAGCTTGAGGGATCTGCAGAATCAGGTATGGTTGAATGATGGGGAAAGATATGGGCAAATTAGTTAGGACCACTTTGGCTTCGAATGTCATAAATGCCAAGCAGCAATGGTTTAAGCAAGGAGAAGGAGGAGGAAAAGAAGGATAATTATTTATTATAAAGAACCATGCTACTTTAGTGAGCTCAAGGATAGCCACAGGTCTGGATCATAGAAGCAACGATAATCAGACAACTTAAATGCTGACAGGCATTTCTCTCTTTTCTCATATCTGTTCTCTGTCTTTGTCTTTGTCTCTGTCTCTCTCTCTCTCTCTGTGTCTCATTCTTTCTTTCCTTGTTTACATCATTCATTTTTCCAATTTACATGGCAGGAAATACAGCCACCAGCTGCTCTACAGCATACAATTTGCACACTCAAACAAAGACTGTCTCACTCTCCTAGTTCCAGTCCAAAAGTTTCCAGGGAAGTCTTCTGATTGCCTCAGCTTGGATCAGACCCCCACCTCTGGAACAACTTATGAAGGCTATAAAGACAGAACATTAGGGTTCCACAGCAAAACATGAAAATTCCTGAGAAAAATGTGACAATGCCAGGGGAGTGACCACTCATTCCAAGAAAAGGGGAGGTGAGTATTGTGGTGCTAAGGAAACAAAACAATAGGTATTCATTATTATTGAGGAGAAAGCCTAGGGTATGATCATGAATGACATTTAATAATATTCCATGGACTTTGAATTTTCTATAGGCACTACGATTTACCATTTGGCCAATCTGTGTATCTCCTACTCTTACAGCTTGCCTTTTGTTTGTTTGGAATAATTTGACTCTGGTGGTCCTTTTCTGGGGAGCTGGTAGAGAGGAATGAGGGAGCTAATCACCTCCCAAGTCTCTGTGTTGGCAGAGCAGCTAGCAGCTCTTCCTATGTGTGGAAACTCTCACATTGTAATTGGAACACACCTTAATCTTGACTTTGACCTTGAAGACGATCCTGTAGGGCTCATGTACCTTCACCTCTGCCCACATATTCTGATTGAGAGACTCACTCAAGCTGGCCCATAGTCTTTCCAAGGGGCTACTGTACCTTTTGGTCTCTTGGTCTTCTGCCTCAGCCTCTACTTAGACTTGGGACAAGTTTGGTCCCTTCCTCTTTCTAAAATCTCATCCTTTTTCAGTGTTTTCCAAGCAAGTATAAACCATAAAAATTTTTGCATTAAGTGGTTAGAAAAATTTTGAAAAAGTAAAACTTGAAGAGATTTTGAGCAGGAGTTTGAGATAAGCAGATTTCTTTTCTTTTTCTTTTTCATTTTTTTTGTACACATATATATATTGGAAAAATCACTCTGCTAGCTGCAGAGGATGGATTGCTACAGATTGAGGTTGGAGGCAGCAACAACAGTTAGGAAGATTGCTCTGTTAATCTAAGTGAGAAACAAGGAAAGCCTAACCTAAGATAGTGGCAGTGGAGACAGTGATGGGGAGATAGACATTAGACATTGATAAGACATGATGAATCATTTAGGGAGCTTTTGGCAGAAAGTAAAAGGAAAATAAACAGCACACGCCAGCTCCAATAATAAATAAATGTGTCTGGTAACCAAACATTAAGTCCAGAAAGGGGATGAATTTCAGTGCCTTGCAGTGGCTCCGACTCTGAACATCCACTTGATTTTCTTGTCTGTTGTTCATGTTGATTTCATTCTCAAGATGGCAGCAAGATGGTTACAGCCATTCCAGACCTCATATCTACATACGAAGTCATCCAGAGAGGGAGGCTCATTTCCAGAAGCTAACTCAACAAGCTGGCCCTGAATGGATAACCACCCCAGAAGCACCTAATAAACCTCTTTTTGGTTCTCGTAAGCCTGAATGAGGTCACCTGCCTATTCCTGAATCAGTTGTTGGCGGAGGGTAATGGGATTACTGTTACATATGTGTCTCTGGAACATTCTTGAAGTTGATGGTAGGATTTATTTCTCCAGTAGCAATTGGACTGTGTCTAGATATGGGGAGGAGAGAGAAAAAAATTGATCAAAATCAGGGTATTCTAGAAATGTGGGAGGGGGACACATATGTGCAGTAGGCAGTCAACATTGTTCAACACCATCGGTAACTGTTTTGGTGTGGGAAGTGGAGGGAGCGATTGTCAGTATTCACAGGCTTACTGAACTGGGTGATTAGATATTTTCATCAGGATAAGAAACAGGAGAATAAACAGCTTTGGGCAGAAGATCAGTTTTGATGAGAATGAGGTAGATCTATGTAAAGATGTCAAATAGTCATCTAAATAAGCAGTTAAACACATGAGTTTGAAGCTTAGAAAAGGGTTTAGATTAAAGATATATATTTGGAAGTTGCACGCATATGGAGTTATGTAGCACACAGGTGCAGGGTGAGGTCATTGTTGGATGCGATAACCCAAGAAAGTATGCTGCGTGAGGAGAAAAAAGATAAGCCTTCATCTCTAGAAAAGGCCAAAGTCTGACTTGAAATTAACTACCTTGATTTGCATATCAAAGGGGTGTTTCTTGAATTTGGATAGCTGTTGCAGTGAAAATTTCTACATAACTAAATGATTTCTATACTCCATTTGACAGCTCATTATTTTTAAAGCCACATGCCTCCCCCACCTCTGACAAAATTCACTTAAAGAGTTTGGAAAGAACTTTGGAGTTAGTAGCAATAGGATTTCGCTAAAATAGCAAATACTTCATGGATTGTAAAAATGTTTGGAATTCTTTTATGACACAAATAACCAGCTATGGTTAACAGGCCAGATGGCTTCTCCTGGAATGAAGACATGTTTAGTGAACTTATAGTCGGTGACTTTGCAGTTGAATCTAATAAATTAAACTTGACAGTTTTAGAGGAGGGCTTTAGCAAGAGCTCAAAGAGTATTAAAATCAAATCCAGCTGAAAGTTTAGACATCTCATTCTACCAAATTGAAAGTGAAAGAACAAACAAATACAGGGAGAGGAATCATTTGATTTTGAGGAGCTAGGAGGACTGTAAGCCTGCCTCTCCCCCTGGCAGAGACCACGTGGTAGGTGGTCCCATAGTGCTGGAATCCAGAAAATCTCCCTCCAGAATTGGCATGATCAGATTCCAGAAGCACAGCCTCTCCTGCTTATTCACATGATCTGACCCAGCACAAAAGAGGACTGGGTCAGCAAAACACCAAGGAAGAAAGCTAACCAGGCAGGCCCGGCCACCTCAGAGCTTTCTAGTTTCCTATTTAGAGGACATTTCTCACATACATAAAAAGATTGTCACAGACAATTTTTCTAAGCCAAAGAGAAAAAGGTTTTTTTAATGCTAGATAGAAGCAAACAAGGGATCAGACCTGGCAAATGCCCTGGGAAATTCAGGAAAAACGAAGGCTGAGACCTTTCTCCCTCCTTGCTCAGCTAAGTAATAGACCACTTAACTGATTAAGAAAGGAGAGGGTGGCCGGATGCGGGCTGGGGGTGGTGTAAGATTCCATGAACTCTAGGCATTTCCTTCCATCTCTAGAGTTCTGTGTCCCTGCAGTTGACAGAAATGGACAGAGATGCCCAGATTTCAGTACAGCTCAATCACTTCCTGGCCATGTTACATTTCCTTTGATTCACTTTCCCCATTTGGAAAATAACTGGATGGAGCCAATCCAGTTATCATAGAAAGATAGGACCCCCGAAGATCATATCTTTTTTTCATTTTCATAGAAAAAAGAAAAGAAAGGAAAAGAAAAGATGAAGGAAGTGAAGGAGTTAGTCAAGAAAAAGAAAAAGCTTTTCAAGCTCCCAGTGCCTTAGGTTGCACACCTGTGAAAAGGATTTTGAGCCTGTGCAGTGCCCAGAGCAGTGCCTAGTACATAGTGAGCATCTTTTTAGTGTTGGAGACTTTTATCCCAGCTCTAATTTTATGTAAATCTGTAATTCTAGGACAAGCAACTACCATGATCCTTTTAGCCCAAGTCGAGATTCCTAGGAATTAATTGTGCTTCAACACATATGAACACATCTTGAAAATATTACATGGCCAGAAGCTAGGTTTGCTGAAGTGCCTTTTTATTATTATTAAGTATTTCTAAGCCCTTTTAAGGAAGGTTGTTTTCAAAATAAGGTAAAGGATTTTAATTAGGTTTCATAACATCTTATAAAACTGTGCCCTACAGGGTATCTCTCCTTTGTATTACATGGAGCTGTATTAGGATTAATTACCAGAAGAGATGGATGAGAGTCCACTGGCTCTTGATGAGAACTCACTGCCCCAGCTCAGTAACCTCCACACCCCATAGTAAGGTCGGCTGTAATTACAGGGGGATGGGAGAGGGGAACATGATCCAACTCTGAGGGGAAAACAGTGACTTAAACCTTTCTTTCCCTGAGAAAGAAAAGTGGCTTGATTCATCATTCATCCATTCATTTGTTAATCTATTCTTTTTCTTTCCCTCCTTTATCTCATAACCCTTTACATTAGAAATATGCACAATAATCACTTGGGGTTACTTGTGTCAAAAGAAAACTTTAGACAATTTAAATTTGATGGAGTTTAATTGAGCAAAAAAAAAAAAAACAAAAACAAGAAAAGAAACAATTTGTGAATCGGACAACTTCCAGAATCACAGCAGATTCAGAGAGACTCCAGGGATGCCTCACGATCTGAACACATTTATAGACCAAAAAAAGTAAAGTGATGTACAGCAATCGGAAGTGAGATACAGAAACAGTGAGACTGGTTGTGGCTTGGCATTTGCCTTATTCGAACACAGTTTGAACACCCAGCTGTCTATGAGTGGTCGAGGTATGGCCGCTGGGATTGGCCAACACTCAGCTATTAATCTAGGTTACATTAATCGTCCACAAGGACTCAAATGTAGAAGTATGGAGTCCTTCTGGGGCCGTATTTAGTTCACTTTAACACTTGATAAAATGCAGATTCTAGTCTTTTTCTTCTGATTTCATAAGGTTAGATTGGAGCCGCCAGTCTGCATTTTTAACTAGCACAGCAGAAAATTCTGATGCTCACAGCATGGGCTTTGGTAAAACACTACTTGATGGTGAGGAATGGTAAATCCCAAGACCAGGCAGACTTGTGGGCAATGGGGATGGACTAATGATGTGATGACTCTTCAAAATGATTTTCTTTAAACATTTATTCAACATTTATATGATGACCTTTATTTGGTGGCATATTTACATGAAAGCATATTTTAATTGGTATTTCTATTAATAGATATTCAGAAAAGATTTGCCTTACAATTCATCTCTGTCCAAAGTAGACTGCATGCTGTAAAGAAAGCTCAGCAAAACAGAACTGCAATGCACATTATCCAGATTCAGAATTTGAGATGGCTACAACTGCCAATTCCAGAGGACTACCAGCTTGTTGAGAGTAGATTTGTACCTGCAACATGCAAGTTTTTTCATTTATAATTTTTTATTTTCATTTACCTTTGAGGGCACTCTGAAAGGTAAGACTAATTAACATTTCACCAGTTATCTAATTAGTCCCTGTGGAAACCTGAATTAATAGGTATCATAATTTCTGTTTATTGCATTGATATTTTAATGTCCTTTGCAGACTAGCATGATGTGTGATTCCTCATCTCTTCTTCCTTTAATCTTTTCTAGGTAGGACCACTAGATAAAAATTAAAAAAAAAAAAAAAAGAGTAAGTGGAGGAACTTTGGCCAGGCGCGGTGGCTCATGCCTGTAATCCCAGCACTTTGGGAGGCTGAGGTGGACGGATCATGCATGAGGTCAGGAGTTTGAGACCAGCCTGACCAACATCATGAAACCCCTTCTTTACTAAAAATACAAAAATTAGCCGGGCGTGGTTGTGTGCATCTGTAATCTCAGCTACTCAGGATGCTGAGGCAGGAGAATCACTTGAACCCAGGAGGCGGAGGTTGCAGTGAGCTGAGATCGCACCACTGTACTCCAGCCTGGGCGACAGAGTGAGACTCTGTCTCAAAAAAAAAAAAAAGAAAGGGGGTAGGGGGCAGTGGAGGAACTTCTGGGGATTGGGTCAGGCTCTAAGTGTCAGTCTCGGAATGAGAAGCTCACAGTCAATGGTCTGTAATGGTATTGTTATCCGGTACATCCATGGTGCTGAGTCTCAGCGCACTGCCACAGGGCTCTTAGGAAAAGATGGTAGCAGTGGTTGAGAATGAACCTTGGAAAAGACCTCAGCCAGCAGTTACTACTGTAAAGAACCAGGGTCTAGGAAAGACCCTGTATCTCAGAAAAGATACTTGCACCAGTTACACAGGTGTCAGGACCCTGTTACTTGGCCTTAGTTCAAGGCAGAGCTTAGACTCAGAGTAACTGGAAGAAACTCACATGTGTGGATGGAATGTGTTCAGTGCTGCAGAGCCCATGAATACCTGGGTGTTCAGGGATCAGCCCTAGGCCACAGGCTCACCTGTTAGAGCAACTGGGCCAAGTCCCCTCTCAATCCATTGTTGGGGATGAATTGCTAAAAACTCTCTGTGACCCTGTTCAGAATTGTCTGAAGATATAGGAAGAATTGTCTTAGAATTTAAACAACCACTTCTAGTTCTCATTTCTGAGAAAAAAATAAACGAGTAACCCAAAGAGTAGAGCCTTATTGAGTATTCAGCCTGTTGAAAGATAAATGCTGATCCCAGAAACTGTATCTTCAAATAGTGAAGAGTTAAGGTAACGTTGTGATTTTCAGGTTTAAATGATGTTACCCGCTTTTTTGGAGGCCTAATAACGTGCATGTAATTAAATCTCCAATTTTACACCTCAGACATTTCTCCTCTGCCCATGTATATTACACTGTGCTAAGTGTAATATACACATGTGTGTGCAGGTATGTGTGTGTGCATATGTATGTGTGGGTTGTGTTCATACGTGTACCTATTTCTGACTTATTCCTCACAATGACCTTAAGAGTTGGCACTGTTATTCTATCCTATGGATGAGCCAAATGAGTCTCAGAGAAGTTAAGTAACTTGGTCAAGATGACAAAGCTGGTGAGTGGTGTGGCTGGATTTGGACTTTGCGTGCTTCTAGATCCTCCCTTCTTCATTGCTATGCTCTGTAGTGGGAGGACATATAGTACAGCTAATGGAACACAGGATGGGATGAACAGACATGGCTTCAAGTGGCAGATAATTTTTTTTTTGACATGGAGTCTTGCTCTGTCATCCAGGTTGGAGTGCAGTGGCATCATCTCGGCTCACTGCAACCTCTACCTCCCAGGTTTAAGCAATTCTCCTGCCTCAGTTTCCCAAGTAGCTGGGATTACAGGTGCCTGCCCCAAGCCAGGCTAATTTTTGTAGTTTTAGTAGAGATGGGGTTTCATCTTATTGGCCAGGCTGGTCTCAATCTCCTGACCTCAGGTGATCCGCACACCTCGGTCTCCCAAAGTGCTAGGATTACAGGTATGAGCCACTGTGCCCAGCCCAGATATGCTTTTAGCTAGCTTTGTAAACTTTCTTAATTCAGCAATTTTCCATTCATTTTTTTTAAGTTGCAAAGCATCTTTTATACCCTAACCACTACTTTAGTGGGGAAAAAAAAAAAAAAAAAACAAGCAGACAAACACACTTGTCTTTATAAACCTTATACTTTAACACAGAGTAGAGATGATGAACACTAAACCTAGTAAGTACATTACAAAATACAATGCAGAATATCATTACAAAGACATATTTAAAAATAAACACAAAAAACCCTAATAAAAACAAGTATTATTTTGTTAACAAGTGATAAATCCTATGAGAAAACAAAAAGTGCAATGAAGGGACACTGGAAATGCGGGAGATGGATATGCAACTCTTTCAAATAGGGTGAACAGGATAGCCCAAGACTCATTGAGAAGGTAACATTTGATAGAAAGAAAGAAGGAAGGAAGGAAGAAAGGAAGGAAGGAAGGAAGGAAGGAAGGAAGGAAGGAAGGAAGGAAGGAAGGAAAGAAAGAAAGAAGAAAGAAGAAAGAAAGAAAGAAAGAAAGAAAGAAAGAAAGAAAGAAAGAAAGAAAAGAAAGAAGGGAAAAAATAGAAAAGAAAAGAAGAAGGAGGTGAAGGAGTTAGTCAAGAGGATATTAGAGGAGAGAATACCAGGTGGAAACCGGTGTAAAGGCCTTGAAACTAGAGCTTGCCTGTCGTCATTGAGCAATAGCAGGTGGCTGGCATGGCTGCAGTGACGTCAGAGGATCATAAGCATCTATGTCACAAAGGGACTCTTAGACCATAGTGGAAAATGGGGAGTTATTACTGGGTCCCCAGCAGGGAAGTGGCAAGACCCAAGCTTATTTCATTTTACTTTATTATTATTTTTTGAGACAGGGTAACTTTTTGAGACAGGGTAGCTTAATTCCAGGTTCAGCCTTTCTCTTAAACAATATGCTATACTGCTTCATGGACCAATCACCCTCCCTCCCTCCCTCCCTCCCTCCCTCCCTCCCTTCCTTCCTTCCTTCCTTCCTTCCTTCCTTCCTTCCTTCTTTCCTTCCTTCCTTCTTTCCTTCTTTCTTTCTCTCTCTTTTTTTTTTTGATAAGATATGGTCTCACTTTGTTCCCCAGGCTGGAGTGCAGTGGTTGTGATCAGACTTCACTGCAGCTTTGACCTCCTGGCCTGAAGCGATCCACCTACCTCAGCATCCTGAGCAGCTAGGACTGCAGGCATGCTCCATCATGCTTGGTTAATTTTTTACATATTTTGCATAGGTAGGGTCTCACTGTGTTTTTCAGGCTAGTCTCAAACTCCTGGCCTCAAGCCGTCCTCCTGCCTGGGACTTCCACAGTGTTGAAATTATGTGCATGAGCCACTGTGCCTGGCCTGAGCTTACTTTTTTGCAAAGAATTTCTCTGGCTGCTGTGCTGCTGAGAGACAAGAGAGAAAGCAAGGAAATCCATCATAATGAGGCCATCACAATGTCCAGGCAAAAGAGGACGGTGACTTGCCCTGAGGTAGCAGTAATGGACATGAGAGGAAAATTGCTCAAATTCTGCATTTCTTTTAAGGGTAGAACCAACATGTTTCCTTGATGGGTCTGATGTCGGATGTAGGGTGAGAGAGAAGGAGAGGAGTGAGTCAGAGATGACTAGGAATTTGGGAATGAACATCTGAAAAGATGGTATTGTCTCTACTGAGAAGGGGAAGACAAAGAAATTAGTAGGTTTGGGGTCAATATCAGATGCTTCTGTGGAAACATGTGATATGTGAAATAAGTATTAGACATGCAAAGGAAGTTTTTAAGTATTCCATTTGATCCGTGACTCTGGAGTTTAGAAGAGAAGTCTGAGCATCTGAGCTGACACTGTGGGCCTAGGAGTCATCTGCACACAGCTAGCATTATCAGGGCAACTCCTGCAGAAACAGGAACATATTCAAAAGCTCCAACGGCAAAGAAAAAAATCAGGAGCTGTCTACTGGGATGCTGGCAGGATAGAAGGGATTTACAAGGAATGGTGGGCACCCAGGGAACAGCAGAGGTGGAAAAGCCATTACCATGTTTAGGGTTGAAGAAGCCGAGAGGGAAGAGTGTGTCTGAAGCAGTGAGAGTTAGAATCCTGGAAAACTCCTGCTCCTGCAGTTTCTGTCTATGGGCAGAGCAGATAGGAGCCAGCCGGCGGGGGAGGGCCTGGGTAACGTGATCTGCAGCCTTAGCTTCCTGTGGCATGAACAAAGCTGAGGAGGCTGGAGGAAGAATCTGAAGGTATAAGGCAAAAGAGCAAAGCAGCATAGATTGTGTGTAAAGCCTGAGGCTAGATATGATCACTAAGGCAATAAGTAAGTAGCCGGGAGAAGAAAAAGAACTGAGCCTGGAACTCTTCATCATGAAGAGGTTTGGAAGAAGAGGACGAACTAGCAAAGGCCACTACAAAGAAATAGCCTGTGAGATAGGACCAGGAGCAGAAAGTATGAAATCCAGGAAGCTAAATGAAGAACAAGGGAGGGAGTGTGATCAAGGGGGAGAGCGTGATCTCTGCATCAAATGCAGCCAATGTGTCAAATAAGATGCAGACTGACAGCTGAGCCATGGAGTTAGCAACATAGAAATTATTGATGTCTGGGACTCTAACTAAGTCTCACTTTTTTAGAGGTGGTTTAATTATTCTTTTTCCTCTGTCTCTCTTTTTTCTCATTTTCCCAGCTCCCTGTTTTGCAAATATAACCTTACACCTCTCTTTCACCAGAAATTTCCTCCAGGGCAAGTTTTTCTAATTATGGGCTCCTGCGATCTCTCCTTGAGAGTTGGCAGTCAATTTGTAGACCAAAGCATAACTGCCATGGAACTTTCACCTCCAGGGGTTTGCCTGGAAACTTCCATCCTTCCTGGGTTGACTTGGAACTTTCATCCATCTGCTTAGCCACTTTTACAACTCTCTTCTGCCCAGGAAGGCACCAACTTAACTGTCCGATAGACAAGACACCAAGCTAACTGGAGCACCCCTGTCCTTACTCATTTCCTCCCCTGTCTTATAAAAATAACTGTTTTCTGCTCCAAAGGTGAAGCAGCACATTTAACCACAGGATTATTTGTGGCCCTTCTTCCAAACTAACTTCTGAATAAATTCACTTTTTAAAATCAGACCTCACTCTTAATAATTAAACTCTACATGCAGCAAGCAACTAACCTGCTTTTGGGTTACAGGACAAGCGCTTTTTCAGCAGAGTGGTGGGAGAGAGAAATACCTCTTGAAAGTGCCCTCAAGGGCGACAGGATGAGAGGGGTTTCTGACAGCAAGAGAAAAGTCTTTCTGGGAGTTTTGCTGCAAAGAGGAGCAAAACAATGGGGCAGGAAGTGGGGAAAGAACCAGAGGTCAAGATAAATATGTTTTGGGTAAGTAAATAACAGCTTGTTTCCATGACATTGGGAAAGATCTAAAGAGAGAGAGAAATGAATCAGGATAAGGAAGAGGGAATTCTTAAAGTGATGTCTTGTCCTGGTTTATGCTTCTTCCATGGAATGGCATCCTAATTTGCCATCTTTGGGGGCTGCTTGGAGAGGGAATGGGACACAACAAAAGTATGTGACCTGCTGACAAGGTCAGACACGCTCAGTGCCAACCTTCCCCACCCACCCTGCCTGCCTTTTAGAGCATCCATAATATCCTCCTTAAGTGAGATGGAGCAGAGACCCCATTTTTAGGGGCCCATGGACCCCCAACCATGGAAATAAAGGAAAATACTGAGTTTCTTCAAGGGAAATTCCAGGCACCCAGCTACTCCTGAGAAGTAAATGAGTAGCTTGATAAGCAAAAAGTAATAGTAACTTAAAACAATAGCCAAGAAAGTTAGAGTCATAAGAGGTTTGGTTCCCCTATAGAAACTAAAGGTAACATATGTCCCTGAGTTGCTTTCCAGAAGCCTGGACCCCCATCAAAGACTCCCAACAAACAGATCTGCTGGCACACAGACCGCAGACAAGGGGGTGCTGAAGATGGGACTCTGACCACCTTTCTTTGTTCTAAAGTTCTTCTTGAGGGGCCTGGAGGGAGTTGCATTCACAAACTGTAGCTAACATTCCTTTCTGCTGATCCCACATTTTTGAACAAAGCTTTTCTGTCTTAGCCAATTGCTGTCAGAAAATCTTCCAATCTACCTATGACTTGTAAGCCTTCACCTCAAGATATCCCGCTCTTCCAGGCCAAAAGCAACATGTACACTCCATGGATTCATTTATGATTTTGCCTGTAACTTCTGCTTTCCTGAAACATACCTCTGCCTTTAAAATCCCTTACCTGAGAGCCACCAGGGAGGTCAGAATTTGAATATTAGCTGCCTGGTCCTCCTTGCCTGGCACCCTGGGAAAAATACCTTTCTTTTTCCCATTGCAAACTTTGGAATGCAATAAGTTTCCCATTGCAAACTTACTGCAATGGGCAAGCAGATCCCAGTTCGGTTCTACAACACAAGGACAGTAACGGGGAGTTATCTGCCACCTAGAATGTACCAGGCACTGTGCTTCATAGACATTAACTCAAACCTCTACAACAACCAGAGCTTTATGTCTAATTTCTGGAACAGGATATTTGCATGACAGTATTTCAAAGAGAGGTTAAGAAACTTATAGGACATAGCTCCCAGGAGGAAGAACCAAGACACGAATCCTGGTATTTGTGACAAAGCCCTTATTCTATTTAGTCTCCCCATCCAGCCTCATAGTTAACTTTGCTTTTTCTGTATCACCTCTCTCTTTCCTCATTCTGCCTGGGTTTTTCACTATCTATTCATTGTTCTCCAAAATCTCTACCTCCTCACCCCCAGCCACTTTCTCCTCATTAAAAATCATCTCTGATAATGTTAATATTTAGTATGATCAGGTTCCCCATCCAAGAACTACTATTTTTCCTTTAAAATGGGACCTTCCTGCAAAATTTAGACTTTCCCTTTTCCCAGAATCAGTCTCTAATAGTGGAATTTCATGCATGACAATTGGTAAAGAACAGGGTCTTCCAAAAGCCAAGGAAATCTACCTGTGAAGACCAGTATTTTGTGCCTCTGAAAGATTAGTCTGTCTCTTCGTGCTATTCGTTTAGACAACTACTTATTCTTCAATTCAAGTTCTCAAGAATTTATGACCTCAGCATCTTGGCAGGTCATAACTGAACTGCCTGTTTTCCTGGCTTAAAGTTGATCGATGCTGTTGTCTACTCCCTTAGAAATGCTTCTCTATGTGTCTGTCTCTAGCTCTTTTTTTTATCTCCTGCTCTTTCTTTTCCTTGCTCTCTCTCTCTCTCTCTCTCTCTCTGTTACACACACATTGCTCTTCCTTAAAAAGGAACCCTTTCACCCAGCCTCTACCTCCTTTTTGCCCATGATGCTTGGAACATGAAGAAGAATTGGGGAGGATGGAGTGACCTGCCACTGTTGCTAATAGGTCGGATCGATATCGCAAAATGCGCCACATCCTTCTTCATTTTCTCATCATGGGGCAATCGATAGCCTTGCCTTGCCTGTAAACCTTTCGCAAAGTTTGGACACTTCTTAATTCCTTAACTGGGCATTCTCACTGCAAGGTACCGGAGGCAGAAAAGGAGGATCTGGTCCTGAATTTGCTGAGTTTGAGTGGCTTGTGCTCACTGCCCTGTGGTCCCCATGGAGCACCCATATTCACAGATGTGCAGGTGTGAATGAGGGAGCATGAGTGTGTGGGTGCCTGCATGTGCCTGCATTTCGTAAATGTAAGTAGATCAAAAGCATCTACGGCAATTTACGTTCAAGGAACTTAACTCACTAGAAGAGAGACAAATTGCAGAAGGATGTATTCTTCCCTATAAAGTAATGCCATATGGAAAACCTTTTTATTCTAATGACTTGATGCAGCAAGCATTTAGTGTAGGGAAGTAACAGTACCTGCTTTTCAACGATGCTGCTCTGCCCTAGCTTGTCATGCTCACTCTGGATCCAAAGATACGTGCTCTGATGAAGGACTTGTGGGACGACGCATCTGGCCTTAGGCAGACCAAGCCATGCTTCTGTATTGTGATTTGAAAGGTTAGAAGGTTCTCTTTACCCCAAAAAGAAATGACACTTCCTCCAGGACCACCACAATACTTCAGCCTCTTGCATGACTGAATACCCCAGGGTTAGACATTGCAAGCAGCAGCTAAAATGTAAACATAATGTGTACTGTGGCGGGGAGGGAGAGTAATATAAATCAATCCATTTGTATGATTCAGATGCTTGTCCCTTTCAGATCTCATGTTGAAATGTGATTCCCAGTGTTGGAGGCGGGGCCTGATGGGAGGTGTTTGGGTTATAGGGGAAGATCCCTTGTGAATGCCTTGATGCTGTCCTCAAGACAGTGAGTGCATTCTTGCAAGATCTGGTTGTTTAACAGTGTGCAGCACCTCTCAGTCCCCCTTGCTCTGCCTCTTGCTGTGATGTACCTGCTCCTGCTTCCTCTTCCGCCATCAGCAAGAGCTCCCCTAGGTCTCCCCAGAAGTCAAGCAGGTGCCAGCACCAAGCTTCCTATACAGCCTGCAGAACTGCGAGCCCATTACACCTCTTTTCATTACTCAGCCTCAAGTATTTCTTTACAGAAATGCAAAAGAAGGGCCTAACACATCCATTCATTCCTGATTGTGAATTAGTATATCAAATTAGTGTTAGACTTGTGGAAATTTCTGAAAGAATGAGGGCCAGGAAGGGGAAGTTGGGCAAAATGCAGCACCCCACGGGTGTTCACATCAGAGTCGCTGGCACCTGTGCAGATATTACCTCACATGGCAAAAAGCACTTTGCAGATGTCCTTAAGTTAAGGACCTGGAGATTGAGACACATCAGGTGTGTAACTAGCAAAAGGGTCAGGCTGCTTGAAGCTTGTAGAAAGTAGTCAAACATAATAACCAGTGATAAGAGGGAGCGACATTTTCCTTTATTCTCCATGCTAGCAGAGGAAGAACAGTAAACAACTCCACTCTTCAATCTGTGGTGGGAACACAGGGGTTTTTAAAGCAGAGGTCTGGAATGCAGAAGAGGCAAGAAGGGCTTGGAGGTGCCAGGTGGAATGACTTGTTGTGTGATTCTCTTGATTTATGGTCCCATTTGGTGAAGGGGCTGACACCAACATGGATCCTGCCAGGTTATAAGTGAGTTATTCTTCATCCAGGTGTGGGTTCCGACTTTGAAGTAATCTTTTGTTGGAGTGAGAATTCCAGCAGCATCTGGTCCCTATCGAGATCTGACTCTTAAAGCTTCTAAGGAAATATATGACCAGATAAGAGAACATAGTGTGTGTTTAACAAGCATTTAGATAAATAAATATGCATAAGGCATGTGAGTATAGCTTGGGGAAGGAAATGGAGTAGGGGTCACAGCACAGTCCAAGGTTGTATTTTAACATAAGAGGTAACATACATGCAGTTGGTTTCAAAGTTATTATGTTGAGACTGGGAGTGGGGAGAGGAAAAGGGAAAGAAGAAGGAAAAAAAGTTCAAAATGCAGTTTGCAGCTCAGCTGCTAAGCTGCTGGTTACAGGTGGACCCTATAAGATGTGGTATATATACAAAATGGAATACTATTCAGCCATAAAAAAGAATGAAATTGATAGAGGGGCAGGAGGCAGATAGACACCTGGGCAGATAGGGGAACCTGCACAGGGGGATGCTCCACATGGACTGAGAGAATGGGGTGGAGCCACCAGAAATATATGCCTTATGCAGGGGAGGAGGCTGGCCTCTTCAACTCACGTATGTGGCCTGGTATTCAATTTGTGAGGTAGAAACCTGTGTGCAAGACCTCTCTTTTTGTTGAGAGCTTTCCTTTCGCTTAATCAATTCTGCCCTGCTCACCTTTCAATTTGTCGGCATGCCTAATTTTTCCTGGTTATGAGGAAAGAACCTAGATTTATCTGAAATAAGGAGCAAAAAATCCCGCATCAAAATCATGTCTTTTGCCACAACATGGATAGAAATGTGGGCTATTAAGTAAAATAACTCACTAACAGAAAGTTACAAATATCACACATTCTCACTCACAAGTGGAAGCTACGTAACATATACACAGCCAGAAAGAGTGGAATAATAGACATTGCTGACTAGGATGGGTGAGAGGGTAGAAGAGATGAAGGATGAGAAATTACCTAGTGAGTACAGTGTACACTATCTGGGTGACAGTTACACTAAAAACCCCAATTTTAATATACTACATAGATAATATATCCATGTAACAAAACTACACTTGTACCCCTTAAATTTATGCAAACAATTTTTTTTAAGCAGAGGGAGGAGGCAGAAGAGAAGAGTCAGAGAAGGCTCTGTGAAACAGAAGGAAGCTCAGAATAACGTGTGAGAAGGATGTAACCTGCTTCTGCTGGGTCTAAAGATGGAGGAAGAGGTCAGGAGCCAGCATGCAATGATGCTTCCTGGAAGCTGGAAAAGGCAAGGAAGCAAGTTCTTCCTAGGACATCCAGAAAGGAGCACAGACAGTCCTACTGACAGCTTGATTTTAGCCCCATGAGGCTAGTGTTGGACGTCTAACCTACAGAACTAAAAGAGAATAAATTTGTTTTCTTTTCAGCCACTAAATTTGTGGTCATTTTTTGTGACATCCAGAGAAAACAAGTGCAGAAAGTGAGCTTTGAAAGAAAGGAGAGAGCCCATACCACCTGAATTTTGGGAAGGCACCTGAGAGGGCAGGCTAGGTTGGTAAATGGAGCCCTGGGAAGACAGGAGGTAGCCTCGGGGAGCTTCTGGGGAGGAATAAGAGATGGGGTAAACAGGAGCCGAGACAAGGGCATCCCTCACTTGAGGCCTCTGATGCCATTCATACAGGAAATGCATCTCCAGGAACCCAACTCTGAATGGTACTGGGGGAGGCAGGGGTCACAGAGAAACACAAGGAGCACACCCCTAGCCATAAGGCTGGGCACAAAGACACAGCAGTCTGGCAGGTGCTGTCCTGGCCACTGCAGCTTCTCCTCTAGCTCATCCAAGGCATTTCACGTTCCGGGGCCCTTGGCCTCCATGTTCAATCTTGGCTCATCCTCTGATGAAAGATATCAGACTGCGGCCAGAGAGGACTTTCTCTCAACTCCAGCAAGTCTCAGCCATTCAGGCTGGGAGAGTTCATACCCTGTGATATGAGGCTTGTCCGATATAGCTTGACAGACAAAACCTATGAGAAACAAAGCATGGGAAGGAGGATGGCAGGGTAGATAACTGTTTCCAGAAAACAACTTAAACTTTTCAACCTGGCTGGTGTGGAAAAAAATACTAAGTTTCAAAGACATATGGTATTTTTAGGTGGTGGCTAAAGCACTGAAACCAAAACGTGCAGGAACATAATTTCCTAGAGCAAAGAGCTCATAACCTGGAGGAGTGTAGTGGTGCAGTCACAGCTCACTGCAGCCTCGTACTCCTGGGTCCAAGCGATCCTCCTGCCTTAGCTTCCCAAGTGGCTGGGACTATAGGTCTCTGCTGCTGTGGCTGACTTTTTTTTTTTTTTTTTTTTTTTTTAGCAACAAGGTCTTGCTGTGTTGCCTAAGTTGATCTTGAACTCCTGGCCTCAAGTGATCCTGCCACCTTGGCCTCCCAAAGTACTGGGATTATAGGTGAGAGCCACTGCACCTGGCAACAACTTGTACCTTCTAGGGAGAAATTTTATTTCCATTTTGCCTGAATCTTAAGTACTGTCTGCAGAGTGGCACAGGTGGTTGGTAATGATGAACCAAATCAGCAAGGTTGATTTTTCTGGAAATTCTCTTCATGTATACCCCCTCAACAGGTATGAGAATTATACGAAAGGAGGGGAGCTTGGTGCATCTTATACAGTGACAAGAGGTTTGTAATAGGAGGAAGAGACACCTTTCTCTTTTCTTCCCCTTTAAAAGATGCCAGAAGTATATAACATCTGAATCAGTAGCTTTGTGACATGCGTTTCTCCAGGTGATTGGTTTCATGGACGATTGCCCATAAGCATTTCTCAGCCCTATCTCTACACTCCTGAGAATATTTGAACTATGGACGATCATTCTTATCACAATGTAATATTAAGAGGTGAAATGATCAGAAAATACTACATCAAATGCCAAGAACATAGACTGGAAATAAACACTGATAATTGCTAGTTAAATGTGGCTATGAAATGCATTTTCTTCACCTGTCTTGGTGGAACACGTATGCTTTTCTCTGATGACATTGAGGCCCAGAGGCACATGCTTCAGTTTGCAGCTCCCCAGCTCTCAGAAAACCCATGGAAACTGCACTGTCTCACCTCCACTCTGCCACTGGGGTAAGCTCCCTCCTTGCTCAAGCTTGTTTGGGTCCCTAACATGCCCTAAATGAGATCACTGGGGAGAAAACCCTCTCCAGCCTGCTTCGGGGAGGCCCTCTGGCTGCCATCTTCAAGGATCTATGGACCCCAAAGTGATCTCTGAGCAGCTTTCTCACATCACTGAACTCTTTCTTCCCCCAAGAGGTGGAAAAGCATGTTTCCTAGCACTCTGCCACCACACTGCCTTTCTCCATTCCCACTCAGTCCTTGCCTTTTGTCCTTCACTGGCCAGTGGCATACTTTTAATCTCTGAGAGGCTTCCTAGAGTGCTCTTCTGGGTGATGGCCTCTGTGCTTCTGTTCACATGTTATTCAGTGTGGCTGCTCTCACTGCCGGGGGCTGACAGCTTAGTGAGAGTAATCTGAATTCTCCTTTCTCGGGGACCCAGAAGTATGAAAAACTTAGTAGGTTTTGGCCAAGTGCTTAGATTTTATAGATTTAGAATCCATTACCCAGGTGCAGATAGTGGAATCTAAGAATATTAGGAGGAGGAGAGAAAGAAGGAGGAAAGGCCAGGTGCAGTGTCTCACACCTGTAATCCCAGTGCATTGGGAGACCAAGGAGAGAGGATCGCTTGAGGCCAGGAGTTCGAGGCTGCAGTGAGCTATGATGGCACCACTGCACTCCAGCCTGGGGGACAGAGCAAGACCCCATCTCTAAAAATAAATTTTAAAAAAGAAAGGAGGAAGAGGAAAAGGTAGAAAAGGAAACAAAGAGGAGAGTTTTTAAAAAAGTGTTAACTTCTAAAACTGAAGAGGAAAAAACATGCAGAAAAGATCATAACAAGCAACCAAATATAACTCCTACTCCCATGAGGCAAACAAGGTCACTTCCAAGTATTCCGCCACCATGCCACGGGGAGAATAGCTGTCTCCTTCTCAGCACTTGGTGGTCCTTCAGTCCCTCTACAGGTTGATAAGAGCAAGCAATGCCCACACCTAGAATCCGTCTACCCAACCAGGCTAGGTTTCTGCTCAATTTAGATCACCTCCAGATGACACACAGGGTATCTCACCCTGCTCCACAGCCACTGGCATGAAGGGAGGAGACTACACAGGTGCCCAGAATGCAAAGCAGCCCCCAGCAAAAGGTGCACTTGCTTCCCCTGTATGGCCCTTGGCACAGGGTCCTTGACTCCTCCCTCTTATTACACCTCTATGTCCACCCTCTGTCTGTTCTCATTGGAACCCTGTGGCTGCAGAAACCCCCAAATATCATAATCAAACAGGCTTCCAAGTCTCTAGGGAGACAATGGATAAATAAACCATTACATGAAAAAGCCATAGAAAATAGACATTGATCTGAACTTGGAGGTAAAGTGTGTGAAATTGTTTATAAATTGTCCACATAATTGCAGGCACTGAAGTGGGACGCCAGCTCTTCCATCCTCTCTTGGCTTTTGCACAACATTAATTAACTCCCCCATAGGAAATAACATGCTTCTTAGACCCAGGCAGTCCCAGATTCAAATCTTGCTTTTAATGCTTACTAGATGCCTGAATTCAGAGTAGTCACGTTTTTGTTGCCACAACTACTTTGGAGAAAAAAAATATTTCTTTGAGGCATTGTAGTCAGAATGAAATGAGGCTGGCTACACGAATGACCTAGAACAGGGCCTGGCATTTACTAGGCACTCCTTTAATGGTTCCTTACTCCATAGTGTTCCTTGGATTTGTTAGAATGAAGATACTGAATTTTCACCTTTCCCTCCCGTAGGAGCTAACCGTGCTGCCTTCTCCCTCAAGCCTGCTTTTCCTACAGATTTGCTAATCTCTGTGAAGGCTCCTGGGCTGGATTTACCTTGTCCCTGGTCTGAGACCATCTTCCCACCCCTTCCACTCTGCTCTCCTCGCCTGCAAGGGTCACAGCCATAGTTTCAGATGCACATTGTCTCCAGCTATATGTGTCCATGCTTCTGAGAGTCTCAGCAGGAGATCAGAAGGAGTAAGGAGGGTGAAGACAGGAGTTTACTCCTTTGACTCCTTCCCTGTGAGGTCAGCTGGGGCTGGCTGAGCCCTCGCCTGAAGCCCAGTGCTCTTTGTAAGGTGTCTGCCCTTTAGGACTTGCCCTCTTAATTCTGAAAACCAATTGCTACCTTTGAACTTAGCCCCAGGCTCCTATACAGTCCCTCATAGTTGCTCTGCACCCTGCCAACACCTTTCTAACTACACTGTTTGTAAGAAACAACAATAACAACAACAAACAAAGAATTCACATTATTCTAATTTGAGAGGTTACTTGTTCCTTGTGGGAATTCTAACTCAATCCTGGCCAGCATCTCTCCTGACCCTCAAATCAAGAATCTAGAAGTTACTTTATTCTTTTTTCTCTTGTATGAATACCTCTAATCCATGCTAGCCCTCAAGTCTTGCCAGATTTACCACCCATATTTCTGTGGAAGTGGGCGTTCCCTTCTATTCCCAGTGATTGTCCTCTTAGCTGAGATCCCCGTCCTTGCTTCTTTGAGTCTCTGAATGGTTCCCCTGCATCCATTCTCATGCCTCCTCAGTCCACCCTTTCTTCTCCCAACAGAGTGGCCTGCAGATCCTCTCCTGGATTCCCAGCACTTAAAAGAGTCTCCAAACGACCCACCATGGCAACAAGATGCATTACAATGCCACATTTGTTCAACTCCCCATATCCCCACCCTGTCCCCACTTCTCTTTCCCCCCTCAGGCCACATAGAAACCCTAGTGTCCACCATCTGTGGTCACATCATAGGCAAATGCAGAGAGACTGTTGGAATGAGAGAAACAGGAATATGGAGAGGAAGTGCTTCTTTTTTTATATACTTGTTTCTTCTAGAGACAGGGTCTTATTCCGTCACTTAGTCTGGAGTGTAGTGGTGCCATCATAGCACACCACAGCCTTGACCTCTTCGGCTCAAGTGATCCTCCTGCCTCAGCCTCCTGAGTTACAGGGACCACAAATATATGCCACCATTCCCAGCTAGTTTTCACAAAATTTTTGAAGAGACAGTCTTGCCATGTAGCCCAGGCTGATCTTGAACTCCTGGGCTCAAGCTCAAGCAATCCTCTAGCCTTGGCCTCCCAAAGGGTTGGGATTACAGGTGTGAGCCACCTCGCTCAGCAGAAAGTGATAATTTAAATGAGTAGTGTTTCTGACTCCTGCTGTGCTAGATGAACACACTCTCTTCCCTTAGATGTGGTAGACTGAGAGCCAAGAGTCATCACCCTTCTTAGCCTGCACCCCTTCCCTAATGTAAGCGTGCTACCACTCAGCCTAGAGTTTGAAGATGAACATGATTTGTTGAGCATGACTTCAAAACTCAAGCCAATTCTTCATCTGCTGCTTAGATGAAGAAACACAATCTTGCTTCAGTAGTGGAAAACAATATCTGTTGGATACAGTAAGAAATGGTATGTCGGTCCCCTAAGGTATTTCCAAGAGTATATTGACTATCATGGCCTTCCACTCCTCTGCTGGCTCATGCAACACATGGTCTGGGAATATCCCACCCTCCTTCATGCCAAGGTACTTTGCACAACCCTCTCACCTACCGGGAGCATCCTCCCAGGGTTTCTTACTCGGGATAAAACCTGCATGTTCTCCGTGACTCTGCATAAAGTAGGTAAATGCTCCTTCCTTTTTTCCCCTGAAAGTCCTTAGTTCACATTTCTATTCGAATATTCATCTCCTTGTTTTGTAACTGGTTACTGGCCTATCTTTCCACTGGACTGTGAGCTCCTTGAGGGCCGATGTTAGTTCATCTTCTTATCCCCTGTGTACCTTGCCTTTCTTTGTCACCCACCATCATTCTGCTAGGGTTCCAGCTCAAGATCACATCACCCCCTGGAATAATGTTCTCAGCAAGGCTGCAGAGCTGTGGTCTTTTACTCAACGTGACCTCTACTTCTGCTCTGTGACCTGAGATAGGCATGGTTGCACCAACAAGCCACCAGGTGCTTTGCTCCATCTTGCCCCAGAAGAGAGCTCCATCATGATGTCGAGCTATGTTAGCCTCACAGAGGCCTGAGTGGCCAATCACTCATCCTTTTGAGGCTTGCTTCTTTACAACAGCTCCATCAGTGGCATCAGAGAGCTCCACTCAGCTAGTGAGGTAGAGTTTGACTAGAACTTTGCAATGTTGCTGTGTAAATCAGAGCCCGGGCATACTTGAAAGGTTTACTTGAAGATAATTTAATGAAGAGACTACAGAAGTATAGCAGGGTTAATGGACTAATAAACAACCATGCAATACCCAGGGACCACCAACAGCAAAAGCATTGCCACTCCTATGCTGAAGGGGAAAGAAGACGAAGTTGTTACTCCAACCCAGCAAGAACTGTGGCCAAGGAAGTGGATGTCTGCCCCTCAGGAGCTGTGGCTATTGATTGAAGATGAACAGGAGAAATAAATACCCCAAACTCTCTTTTTTTCCTCTTTCTAACTCTGCCAGTGCAGAAATTGGGGAACCCAATAGGAAAACAAAAAGCAGTGGATCTCTGGATGGGCAGTCATGGACATTAGCTGCATGGGGCTCAAAACTGGGAGGGAGAGAAGGCTGGGGAGCAGATTCAAAGGGGCAGATAGAGAATAATAAAGAAGGATCACTTTGGAATATTCCAAATTATCAATTATGCTCTGCAAGGTGATCTGGGATCATAGGGTGTCTAGTGGACTGAATGGTATCTCCCCTAAAATTCATATGTTGATGCCCTAACCCCCAAGGCGACTGTATTCAGAGAAGAGACTTGTGGGCAGGTAATTAGGGCTAAATGAGTGGGGAGGTAATTAGAGCTAAATGGGGTCATAATCTGATGGGATTGGTGTTCTTAGAGAAGGAGGAGTAGAGGAGAAGAAAGTTCCTTCTGTTTCCCTGCAAGCTCACGGGTCCTTGCACCCCAGAGAAGAAAAGCCCTGTGGGGACAGACACAGTAAGAAGGTTGCCATCCACAAGCCAGGAAGAGAGGCCTCATGAGAATTCTGTCATGTTGGCACTTGAATTCCAGAGTTTTAGTCTCCAGAACTGTGAGAAAATAAATGTCTGTTTTGAAGCCACCCAGTCTGTCATATTTTGTAGCCCAAGCAAACTAATATGGGGTCCTTGGAAGGTAATGCCAATTTATGGCAGAAAGACCATCTATTTTTGTAACTGCATCAATAAGGGTGACCTGACAAAAAGTGTTCTAGTGGGCTTTCTGGGAAACCCAGGTTTCCATTGTATTGGTTACAATAATAAATCCACAAATTCACAGATGGGTATGAATTTTTTTTTAATTTTCTATAACTAATATTAATTTGTACTTTGATTCCCAATTTTGTCAGATAATGAAAACTTAGTCCCAGTACGTTCAAGGGCCTTTTTATGTAGAGGCTTATATGATGCCAATGTTCAGGGGTGAGCATTTGTTCTTTGATGTCTTCCTCTATTCCTCCAGGTACCCCCTGCAGCCCCTTCAAGGCAGCCACAAGGCCTTTTGTGGGTGGGCCCTGGCTTCATGCCCCATGTCTGCACCAGGCTTGGACACAGGGAATATATCCTTCTGTTCCCAGTCTTTCTATGCTATGGGGAACTCTACAAAGGTATCTCTGGCCCATCTTCTCAGATATACCACATAGTCATTTCATTCTCCTTGATTTCCCCATTTTGCTAGACTGGTTTCAGGAAGGATGAGGTCTGCGAGTTGTGTCACTGATACTCCCTGATCTCAGAGTCTCCAGATCTATCCAGGGGTTCAGTCACCTCCCTTCCAGAGCCTAGACCTCTCTAGTATTAAACTTTATTGGTTTCCTTTTTCATTCCTTCTCTTCTCCCATCTAGAAGAAATACAGAAAACTTGTTTTTGTTTTTTTTTTACATACTCTTCCAAAGTCCAGAATAGTTTCCTATATTCATTGGGCTATGCCATTCTTCTCCTGGAATTATAGAGAAGGAAAATATGATAAATAGAAAATTTGGGGTGACAGGATGGGGAAGGTATTGTCTATTTTAAAATACCATCCTATCATACCATGTATAATTCATGATAATAATAATTTCATAAGAAAGCCTGGAAACCTTAGGAGTCATTCTCTGAATCTCACTGGGGCACAATGTGGGGACAGAGTGGCTGCTCCACAGAGCTGAGTTGAGGCAGGCAGCTCCACCCCAACCTTGCAAGCTGTGCTTCCAGCTGGGCCTCCACCATAGTGGCTCAGCCCTGACTTCATATAGGTCGTGACTATAGAGACCAAGAACAACTTTATTCATTTTTCCTTGATGGGAGATGGAATTCTAGGGAAGTGTGGGTTTCAGAAATATGTTTGAATCTCTTCTCCATCTTAATGAGAAAAAAGAATGATGAGAGAGGCGTGGATCCCCATCCTGAGACAACCTACTATTTCTGAGTCGGAGGACAGGAGGCCCACATGGCATCTGGGAAACAGGCTAAAGCTCTGGGGTGATCGTCCAGGACGTCAGGCTAAATCTGGCAGGCTGGATTTGGGAAGCAGAATTGGGCCAAGGGTTCACGGCCAGGACGATGACAAAGAAAATTCCTATCAAGAGGAAAATGTGCTGAATGGAATTCAGTGCTCTGAGCTGTCTGCTTTTTAGGTCTACTGGTCAGGGATGGTCTAGAGAACCAAGCAAAGAGTAGAGAAAGCACCAATGTTATAATCAATGCATACTTTCTTGAAGGTTTTAGCAAGCAGTCCCAGCTCCAGCTAAGCATCTAAGGATGGAGGACTACATTTTGTTAAAAAGAGAGTAATATCTTTTATATATTTATGGTATCAAGGGTGGGAATGAACAGGCACCACTCTTACGAGGATGTACATATAACAGGTCTCTCCAACCTTAGAGGCATTTTATCTCTTGTTTTTATGAGCGATCTGAAAGGGCACGTTTACAGAGAATTCCCCAAAGTTGTTGATGACATTCAACATTTCAACATTTCCTGGTTGTAAAATATTAAGCAGACATATATAAATTTTTCAAAGATCTTGTCATCTTTTCACTGGGAGAGATAATAGGTCATCGGATAAAGGCTGGATGGTTCTTTACCAAGAGATCTCACAGGGAGGCATTCACCTTGGTGAATTCACTGGGCCTGTGAGTCCTAAACTTTGTCATTGTCCTAGAGGCGAACTGCATCAAGGGCACTGACTCATACTAACCAAATTAAAATCAAAGCACATCAGAAGATGCAAACCTTATTGGTACATAATGGAAGATATTTTGATCCAGTGAAAGGAATTCTCATTTCTCCTGCTGGGAGACAGCTTCTTCCAGGAGAGGTCAAAATAATAACTCTAAAGTTGCATAGTAAGCATGGAATCAGAGCAAAGAGAGGTGGAGAGTCTGGGAGATTTTTATCCAGGCCATATCGGGTATGATGAATCATTCCTACCCGTCGGTACAGAACACCTCTCTAGTAATTTAATTAAGGTTGTCTTACAGATTCAGTGTCTTCTTAGCTTGGACAATGCTGGAAAAACACAGTCAATTTTTGTTCTGTTGAGCTGTACTTTTTATGACCCAGATTGCCCCTTTATGCTCATACATTACAATACAATCGATGAGGCTTTTGCTTGCTAAATAGTAACCACATTCCTGTCCTGCCTCTCTGAGACCCAGGTCACCTTGGGTGGAATAAGAGTATTCAAATCCTTTGTCCACATATTTACAGACAGTCTCTTATTTACTTATCTCGATTTCTAAACATTGTATGTGGATTTTGCTAGCTGAATCCCTGGAACCAAATCTTCGTTCTTTTATTTCTAACTTCTTAGGGGAAATCTCACCCCTACTCTCCCAACCTCAGGTCCACAATATAATCTTTTGCTAGAAGGTTATAAAAGGTTTCAGATAATTTTTTGCATGAGCAAAGGGTTGCATTTTAGCAGGAAAAATGTGTTACCTATAATGTAGGGTACAGGCAGGGCATTATTTATAATCCATTATAGGCAGACAGTACCCCTCAAAGTTTGGAAGAGGTTTTATTTAAGGAAAATTCTTCTTTTTATTTTTTTGAGACAGGGCTTCACTCTCTCGTTCAGACTGGAGTGCAGTGGTGTGATCTTGGCTCACTGCAGTCTCCACCTCCCAGACTCAAGCAATCACCCCACCTCAGCCTCCTGAGTAACTGGGACTACAGGCATACTCCACCATGCCCAACTAATTTTGTTTATTTTTTGTAGAGACAAGGTCTCACTATGTTGCCCAGGCTGGTCTCGAACTCCTGGGGTCAAGCGATTCTTCATAAAGTAAAATTATGAAATCAATTTACCAAATGGGTGATGCAGGTTAAAAATATAATGGGCACACAAAGGTCTAAATAAATTCTTGTCAGACCTTTATAATTGATTAAAAAGAGCAATGGTGTTGGAAGGTCATCCGCAGCCTCTGAAGCTATATAAATGTAGCCAGAGGTTCCCACTGCATAAACCCAGGTGCTGTCATTAAAGAGATGACACTGAGCCAGGAGGACTGTGACCCAGAGAGGCAATTTCTGCTTTGTCTCTGCCCCTCATGGGCAGTTGCAGTGCAGGTATAAAAAAAAATACTCTGAGACTGAGATTTGTGTGCAGATGTTTTACTGAAAGCGTAACCCTCAAAAACATCTAAATAAGAAGAGGGAAGCAGGACAAGGCTAAGGGAGAAGTTGACTGTGATATGTTCGCTAGAGACCTTGGAGACCTACAAGGTCTTCCAGAGCTGGGATGAGCTTTTAGGATTTATCTGGTCTTGAGGCAAGAGAGTTGGGCCTTTATTAACCCCTGCCCAAGTGTTGCACAGTAAGCGTGGAATCGGCAAAATCAGAGGACTCGGTGAAAGGCTTGTGTCAAGTTCCTTTCCTTGGCTGAAGGCACATCCAAGAGAGAAACTGAGTAGGGGATCCTCGAGCCACAAACACTTCCAGCAGCTGGAGAAATGAGTGTCTCAGCCTGGGGCTATGCACTAGAGCACCAAACGAGTGGGTACTCCCAGACCCCAACCATTTAACTGCATCTGGTCATGCAAGTTAAGGACAAGCCCACTGTTGGGACAGAGATCTTCCTGGTCTGGTGCATTGTTTGCTAAGAGTTGGCAGTGCTGGGTAAAAGACCTCATTCCAGGAGCAGAAAGAGTGATCATCTCACTGTGTAGACAATGTGGTCTTCATGCCACTAACCTCAAAATGGAGCCAACATGCAGCACTGGCTGACACATTCCCACTCCCACCTGCCTAAGTGATGTGGATGGCTGCTCAGGGCATGCAATCAAGGCAGAAAATAGGCTTTTCAGCTGTAACCCTGATCACAGGGGACTGTTATAGGGAAGTTTATCATCTCCTCACAGAGATGTGAGTAGATTGCCTTTGGTATCTGTTCCTTGGCCCCTTTTGTATTATGGTGCCTGATGCCCTCATTGCAGTGTCTCACTTACCCCTTTCCCCCTCTTACCTCTAAATCCACTGTCGGGAAATGATACGGGATTTGTTGGCAGTAAGGTGTAGATGACTCATAATAGTTGTTTCCTTTCTCCATGAGATACTTAGCTTAAGTCTTTTGGCAATCAGCTGTAATGCAATGGAGGCATTGGTCATGTTTTTGGCAGCACAAGTTAGGGGAGAACAGGATTTCCAGAGAATGTGGAAGAGACTGACAGCTGCCTGCTCAATGTTCTCTTTTCCTTTTTGCTAACAGAAACCCAATTTTATTTTGTGTGGTGATGAACTCAGCTAAAAGACCGCACTTCCTAGCCTTTCATGCAGTTAGGTGCGGCCAAATTGCTGTAAGTAGCAGTCACTGGGGAAAGCTCAGACGAAAAGATTTTAAATCACATGGTTCCTCTGGCAGGTATTACTTCTTGTTCAGCACTCCTCCCCACTTCTCCTTCCTCTTGCTTGGAACATGAATGTCATGGCTGGACAGTCAGCAAGCATTTTGGATAATGAGGTAGACTTGAGGATGGTGGAGCGGAAAGGAAGAAGGAGCCTAGTTCCTTGAAATTTCCATAATGACTCTGTCAGAGGCATTTAAACCAGAGCAACTCCGTCTTGAATAGGGGCTGGGTAAAATGAGGCTGAGACCTGCTGGGCTGCATTCCCAGACAGTTCAGGCATTCTAAGTCACAGGATGAGATAGGAGGTCAGCTCAAGATACAGGTCATAAAGACCTTGCTGATAAAACAGGTTGCAGTATGGAAGCCAGCCAAAACCCACCAAAACCAAGATGGCCACGAGAGTGACCTCTGGTTGTCCTCACTGCTACACTCCTACCAGCGCCATGACAGTTTACAGATGCCATGGCAACATCAGGAAGTTACCCTATATGGTCTAAAAGGGGTGGTATGAATAACCCATCCCTTGTTTAGCATATCATCAAGAAATAACCATAAAAATGGGCAACCACCAGCCCTCAAGGCTGCTCTGTCTATGCAGTAGCCATTCTTTTATTCCTTTACTTTCATAATAAACTTGCTTTCACTTTACTCTATGGACTCGTCCTGAATTATTTCTTGCATGAGATACAAGAAACCTCTCTTGCGGTCTGGATTGGGACCCCTTTCCTGTAATAATTCTATTAGTCCTAGCCTGCCTACTTTTTTCATGTGAGAGAGAAATGAACCATAATCCTGTTTAGATCACATATTTGGGTCTTAGTTAAATGCAGCTGAGAGAAATCTTAATGAATACAGAAGGTTGTAAAAGTGGGGTGCTAGAGATAATAGAACCCAAAACATCAACCCGGCTAAACAGAGGAGGTGGGGAGGCTGATGTTAAGGATTCAGATATGATAGCCTGAAAATCTTGCTGCCCCTGTTAATGCAGTGGTGAAACATTTTGTCACATCTGTTGCCCATTGTACCTTGGGAACCAGAGTGTATGCTGACCAAAGCTCAAGTACTGGGAAAATGTTAGGAACATTACAAATTCTGGTGTGTGTTGGCCTCTTCCTGCTGCTCTCTGCAGAGTCCTAGAAGAAAGAAAGCAGCTCATACTAGAGCTAGCCACATTAAAACACAAATGGAAAGAAATGACAGAAACACAACACACAAAACACAAATGGAAAGAAAGCAAGGGAGATGCTCCTGCTTATGATCTGCAGTCTGAGTTGAACAGGAGTCTCATAATTTAAGCCTTGCACTGTTGAAAAGGCCAAATGCATTTGTACCCCAAATTGGAGCCGTTATAAATAGTGGTTGTAAAATTGCTGTCTTTACAAGCAGCAAGACTGATATCCTCTCATTGGAAGTTGCGAACTCACTGATAAATATGGGATTAAAGGTATTACATTCCCATCCAAGCTCATTGTTTCAGATGAGTCAAGGAAGTGACCATTAATTTGAGAAGGCAAGACATAGCAGAGCACGGAGACCAGTAAATAAAAGATGAGACCTTTCCTGTTTAAAAGCTCTTTCTAGCCTTTGCCTGTGATTACTCTGCCTATAGCTGAATAGAAGCCAGAAGACAGAAAGCTTGCTCAAAATTAGAAAAACAAGATAATAGTTATAATAAACTTAAGCATAACCCATAATCCATCAGGCTGAGACTTTTCTTTCTTTATTTTTTTTTGAGATGAAGTCTCACTCTGTCACCCAGCCTGGAGTGCAGTGGTGTGATCTCAGCTTACTGCAACCTCTGCCTCCCAGGTTCAAGTAATTCTCCTGACTCAGCATCTGGGGTAGCTAGGGTTATAGGTGTCCACTACACCCAGCTAATTTTTGTATTTTTAGTAGAGACGGGGTTTCACCATGTTGGTCTCGAACACCTGACCTCAGGTGATCCACCCACCTAGGCCTCCCAAAGTGCTGGGATTACAGGAATGAGCCACCATGTCTGGCCAGGGACTGAGACTTTTCTGCCTTCAAGGCAATCTCTGGGACCAAAACTGTACCAGAAGTAAGTGGACTATGAGAGGTACACAGCTTCCCAAAGAGTACTCTTCAGCCTCTCCTTCAGATGCATTCAAGGACTTCTAGTGTTCAGGGCCAGGGCAAGACAGAATAAAGGACAAGGAGGGGAGTTCTTTCCAGAGAACAGAACCAAGGCTGCCTGATAAGCTAAATCATCAAACACACTCCTGAAATCCCCCACTGCCCAACTAAGAATATTTACTCTTATTAACCGAAACAATTTAATAATTACAATAGATTAGTGTATCCCATTCTCCATTTTCCAGATGAAAGGTTTTGTGTCCTTATGAAAACAAAATTGCAATTATTCCATTTCTTTTCCATCATGATGCTTTGGTTTTTGTGAAGAAGATAACTTGCTTTTGAACTGAGGTGTCACTGAACCCAAGAAGAAACATCCAGATTTGTTGGAGATAACTGCACACCATTCAGATATCCTGAACTTTGAGCTGGGTACAGCCATTGAATAAGAATGTGGAATTGACTCTTGAGGGAGGTGGTGACTACATTTTACTAGGTAATGGTAAAAACAGCAATTGCTTTTGCACCAACCTCGTATGTAGTCTTCATAGGTGGAGAGCAAACAGGCAGGCTGTGTCAGAAACAGTTGTGGCTGATATCTCACACCATACTCCAGTACTTTGAGAGGCAGGAGGATTGTGTGAGCCCAGGAGCTTGAAACCAGCCTGAGGAACATAGTAAGACTCCATCTCTACCAAAAGAAAAAGAAAAAAATTAGCCGGACACGGTGGTGTGCACCTGTAGTCCCAGCTACTCAGGAGGGTGAAGTGGGAGGATCCCTTGAGCAGGAGAGTTTAAGGCTGCAGTGAGCCATCATTGTGTCATTGCACTACAGCATGGGAGACAGAGCCAAGCCCTATCTGAAAAAAAAAAAAAAAAAAAGAAAAAAGAGAACAGTTTGTTGCTCACCAATATACATTCTCACCTTCTTTTTTTCTAACAGAACTTGAATATTCCTGTTTAAGACAATGTCTCTGCTTTTTTTCTTTTCTTTTCTTTTCTTTTTTTTTTTTTTTTTGAGGCTATTTTTAACAAATTCCCGAATCTAAGTGGTGGTCATGAGAGTCTTCCAGGAAAGCTCATTAAAGAGAGGTGATTCCTCTCAGAGGGGTGCTCTTTTGCATTTTTTCTTTTTCCTTCTTCCTACCAAAAATGTGGAGATGATGGCTAGAGCTCTGCCAGTCAACTTGGGCCTCAAATCATCCTTGAGCATGAAGCCAAACTCTGAGATGGTGAAGCAGGAAGAAGGAAGGAGACTGGCTCTCTCCTAACCATACCCACATATTAGTCTTCATTAACTGGTGTTAGTATTTTCTTTTAAGAGAGACAAAAAATAAATATGTTTTATGGAAACCATGTGCTTTTTCTGTTACATGCAGATTAACCAAATCCTAGCCTATACCAGTATTGAATGGAGCTTCATACTCCAGCAGTAATTGCTTCTTTATGTTTTTACGTTACCCATCCACAGGGTGGACCTAGGTACAGTCGCAGGATGGAAGTCCTGCCTTGAACTGGGCCTCTGCTCTGAGAGTGAATATTCTAAAAACCCGTGTTGAGAAGAAACTAGGAAACAACTTACACGGTGCATGGCCTCTGAAACAAAGCAGGCTCTGGATGGGCCCTCTAGGCCTACTGGGAAACAGAACTGTTTAGAGGCTGAGTCCAAGCACACAAGAGATGGACAGGCATAGGAGGGTTTGTGCTTGAACTAGCTTGCTTGAAATTGAAGGAGCCTGGTGACTTGATCCCTTAACTCTTCATTTTATTGAAAACACAGTTTTAGTTTCACTGACCAAGAGGTACAAGTTCCATGGTCTAGCACAGAGAAAATTAGGGGCTTTTCTAGTTTGGGTTATGACCACATGAGAATAGGAACTCTGATTTCATTTTTTTCCAAGGTGCTGGGATCCCACAATTGACAGAGGCTACATTAGTTTTCCATTGCTGTTGTAACAAATTACCATAAATTTAGCGGTTTAAACAACACTAAGTTACTCCCTTATAGTTCTGAAAGTCAGAAATCCTAAGATGAATCACTAAGACTCTATTCCTTCTGGGGATTCTATGGCAGAACCTGTTTCCATGCTGTTTCTAGCTTCTAAAGGCTTCCTGCATTCCTTGGCTTGTGGTCCCATTCACAATCTTGAAAATCAGCAGTGCAGCATGGCATCTTCCCATCTCCCTCTCTGTGTCCCTCTACTTCCATCCTACACAGTTTTCTGTCTAAGCCTAATTCTACAACCTCCTTTTCTAAGAATCTTTTTCATTATATTCGGTCTACTTGAATAATCTAACATAGTCTCTCTATCACAAAAGTCTAAATCACAACAAAAAAAGTCCCTTTCTTCATATAAGCTGACATCTTCCCAGGTTTCAGAGATCAGGATGTAGACATCTTTGGGAGGTCATTTGTCATACAAATACCAAGGTCAACTCAATATCCCCATGGCTGTACTTATTGGACTGTTTCTCAGGTCCCTAAATAGTTTCCTCTGCAAGCTTACAATATTCTCTGACTTTTTTTTTTTTTTTTTTGCCATTAAAGCATTTGTCGAGAGACCTCTAATAAAATAAACATACTACATCCAGTGTTAATGTATAGAGCTGTAAGTTACTCTTCAGATTCCCTGTCAACCTGCAACAATCTTAGAGAAGAGGAGAAACTGACTCTGAGCTTATTACATTTTATTAATGGACAAGTTGATATGAGAAGTTGTACTGCCAGCATGAGTCTGCACAGGGCCCTGCTGTAGAGGCCCTAAGCAGGGTGGAGCTATCAGAGATCACTTTCTAACAGTGAGTTGTGAAGGTGCATAAAGGCAGAGCTCGGGAAGAGAAAGAGGGTATCAGGCAGAAGTATGAAAGCAGAACCTTCCTCTTTCAAGAGTGTTTAGGGATAGTACCATTGCTAAGAGCTAACATTAATTGAGCTTTTATTATATGTCAAGGTGGCACATTAAATTATTGGTCCTCATTCTTTATATTCCCATTCAAATTCATGTTCTTGGCTATACAATATTGCAGTTCCTCCCAAAAAGATAGAATATAGTACCCTGGTGCTTTATTTTTGGGCTCATCCACATGACTCATCTAGCCAACACATTGTTACCAGATGAGAAAGAAACAGAGGACTGATGATTGTGCTTTCTTGTTCGGGATTGTTCTCTTTGTCACAGGAATATAAGAATATTCCTGCCTAGCCCACTGGCCCAAGGAGGATGAGAGAAATATGGAGGGCACCCAATGCAATCTGCAGCTTAGAGTTGCCCCAGCTGATTACAGACAGATGAAAAGGAATTGTTTGCTATTGCATGTGACTGAGATTTTTGGAATTATTTAGGTAAAGTTGCTTATTTCTTGAGCCAGTCAGAGACAGTTCTAAGTGTTTTACATGCATTAATTCATCTAAACCACACCTTGATCTTATAAAGTAGTTTTAGTCTCCCTGTTTTGCAAACAAGGAAACTAAGGCATTTATCTATTAAGGAACTTTCTTGAAGTCATGCAACTAGTAAATGCTGGAAATGCAATTTGAATCAGTTGTATGTCCACTTAGTTCCTAACTACAAGCTTTTATTGGGGCCATAGCCATAGGCATAAGGTTTCTTTCTTTCTCTGCTCTCCTCTTCGTGGCCCATTTTTAATTTGTCCTAAAATGTTGGGGTTTTAAATCTTTTTCTAAGTATGTAAGATGAGAAATCCACTGGGCTAAAAGTCTGGCAACCCAGGTTCTGATCCCATTGTCAATAAGAAATGAAAGATTGCCCAAATATAAAGAAATATTTTCTTTGTTGATCTATTATCCACATTTCCAAGCCTGATCTGATAAACAATATCCTGGGAAAACAAGGACACGTGCCTAGAAGCCAACCACGATGTCACTAAGACGGCTAGATGATGCCCAGTTGTAGGTTTAGCCATGTTTGATAATTGCATAAATAGTACCTTTTCTCTTTGCTTCAAGCCCCTGAGAAAGAGTGCTTTATTCTTTTTGGAAACTTGTGGAAGTTGAGTTCTTAGGAGGATAATAGAGGCCCACGACGTAAATGGTCACCTACATGTAAAAAGAACCCCAAATGTGGAACTGAACATAGGTGCTGAAAAGTAGGATTTGCGTGGGGCAAAAACTTGACAGAGACTGGAAGAGCCAAGTGCATTCCTGTTTCTAGATAAAAAAAAATAGGGGCCAATAAAATGAGTACCAAAAATAAAATATTTAGGAATTATCAACTAGGGACAGTGAGACTGAGGATATTATACGAATATTTTTTAATTTTTTGTGACATGTGACACCTACTGTTTTTTGTTTGGTAGTGATTGGTAGTAAAAATCACGAAAAACAAGCTGATAATGTTATTGTGGGAAGTATCAAGAAAGTGGAGAATGAGGAAGACTATTTCTCCTGCTCAATCTTGGATGATGATGACAATGATGATGATGATAGCAATAATGACATCAATAAGCTTTATTGAACACTTATTGTCTTAAGCTCTTTATAGAATGAACCCAATTTAATTTTTCAATGCAACCCTATACAAGAGATACTAACATTACGTCTCTTTATACAGATTCAGGCTTTCAGACCTAGAGAGATTAAATTATTCTCTGAAGTCACAGGGATAGTCAATGATGGAAGGAATGTTCAAATATAGAAAGTGTGATTTATTGATTCTTAATGAACCAACCAATAGAGAAACAGTTGAAACAGAGGAAGTGGCCATCATTTGGAAAAGGAATGCACAGATGGAAGATTCCCCTGGAATTTCTATATTGGATGCAGGAGTACACATGTTGCTGACACATGAGGAAACCTCTGATGTATGTGAAAAGTAGTAGCATGGTAAGCCCTTGGCAGTCACATTGTGACTGGCTCAAGATGAGTATATGAGGAGCCTCGGTCTTCCATGGCCCCTGACATATTTATTCAGCCTACCCCACAGAAAGTCTACCCTCTCTCTGACTGACACATGGCCCCTTTGCTTTTCAGAATGCACCTTCATCTGGGGCTAGGGCTGGCAGTGGCAGACAGAATGGGTGAGGGAAGCGTCCTTTAAAGCCCTGGAACTGGAGCAGGGAGCTCTTCCCAAGACAGTGGGAAGTATCAGGGCTGTAGTAGCAAATTAACCAGAAGTGGCATAGAAAGACAGTCCTAAGGGACAAGAGGTGAACATAAAAGCCAAATATTTGGAATCAGAAAATTAAGGCCAACCAAAGGAGATTAGGGGCAAACTGGATAGGCAGCTTGAGTAGTTGTCTTGAAGGCAGCTTGGTATTTGATGCTGGCTTTTGGGCCTGCAGGGCATTATGTGTGAACGAATTGGTCCTGCCTAAAGGGGCAGGTGTAGGGTGGCCTTGCTAGAGCTAGGGCCAATGCTTAAGCTCTGCTTAGTTTGATGGGGGTCTAAACATGGTATTCAGAGCTCGTCAATCCCTCCCTCAGAAAACCTGGTCCTTAAACAACTAGCTGCTAGCTGGAATCCAGCCCCCCAAATAAGCTGGCCATCGGAAACCACAATACAGTCATTTTGTCTGACCATGAGAGTCTCCTATAATTTACATTTCCACTGCAGACTCTTTAAATGAATACCATTGGTATATAAGCCCAAGACACCAGCACAAGTCCACGTGACACTTGGCTCTACTCCATCACTCACCCATTGCCTAGGTCCAATTCTCTTGTCACATTGGTCCCGCTTGGCTCCATTTCTGTCACCTTCAGTCATAGGCATGTCCTATGAGCAGAAGGAAATCTTCTCAGGATGACGGACACTTCTTTGAGGGGAATTGAAGTTGACAGAATTCACTGCTGCCCAAGGCACCATTTTTTGCCTTTTCTCTCTCAAATTAATTTTTCCCCCTTTCCTACTCTGGCTTGTATTATAAGAAGCTGACTCGTGAAAACTAAATTTTCCAGCCTTTCTGAATCTGTTGAGTACAGCAAATGGTAGTTATTGGTAGGAGGCCTGAGGATAAACGGAAGGAAGCAGCCAGGGAATTTCTCTCCTCTCCTCCCTCTGCTTTGGGCTGCATCTCTGGAAGTGACTTTGATTCCTCCATGGTTCCAGCTATCTTTGGACAATCTCTCTCCATGGTCTCAGCTCCTACAGGCAACCCCAGATATAGGCCCAGCTTCTACTGAGTAGCTCCTAAGCTCTGGTAACACCATCTCCTCCCTGGGTTTCTCCAGCCCTAGAAGTGGTAACAGTCTCCTGCTATTTCTAAATCTCTGAGTTAGCCCCACAATCCCTTCCTTGAAGTTTTAGCTCCTCCAATATTTTCATAACTATCTCCCCATATCAAAGCTGGCTGGAACGTGCCCGACACACCAAAAGGCAAATTCAATGGAATTGCTGATTTCACCCCAGGCTTGGTCCTGATGCTGCAGCTGGGTGGCCAGGTGGCTGAATGGGGCAATGAGAGGCTCCAAAGGTAACAGTCACTAACTTCTACGATTGCCCGGGGTTCCTTACTGCTCTGGAGACCAAATTTCTCAAGAGGAGGCCAGTCTGAGTCACCTTCTTTTGTATAAGTGGTCTAGAAAGGCCTTGTTTTCAGGATTTTTTTTTTGTTAAGATGAAAATGCTGTCATAAAATATCTTCATCACAATAAAAATGCAAAGTACAAAGTTGCCGTTCCGCACCACATCACAGAGGGATGCGGAGACATTATTCAAATGTGCACAGGACAATTGCTGCACATGCACTTGCAGGCTGACGGGGACTTAAAAATAGCACATTCCATTAAAAGAAAGAAAGAAAAAAACTCTTTGGTAGCAAAATAAGTGACGGTTCTCTTTGTCCCTTTTTTCTACAGACAGCAGCCCCCTCACCAGACTCTCTGCAGAGTTACAGTTTTCCAGGAAATGTTAGGGACCAGTAGGACACAGTTAAAAGGGGGACCCAGGGTAAGGGAAAGAAGCCGGGGCAAGAGAGTTTAGGACCACCTCCATCCTCCTGCTGCCTGCCGTCTCCCCATCTCCCTGCACAACCTACCTTCCATTGCTGTGGGGCATTACCTGGGATTATTGGCTTTCTGAAGAAGTGTAGCAGTATTGGAAAGGGAGATTAACCAGAATACTTTGCAAGAATGTCAAGTTGTCAATAATTTAGAGTTGTTTTTTAACTTATCCATTTATATTACAAATGAGGAACTCAGACCCAGAAGAACCAAGTGACTTGCCAAAAGTCCTGCAGCTGGTTCAGCAGAGCAAGAACTAGGGTTCCCAGTGCAGTGTTCTTTACACTCTAATTTAGTAGAGGCATGAGCCACATGGGGACATTTTGGTTCCTGATAGATCACAGACCTAACAGTGGTACCATAAGATTGTAATGGAATTGCCCTCTATAGGTGTACTAATTTTTACCTTTTACAACATATTTTTACTGTATCTTTATTTATTTATTTATTTAGTTAGTTAGTTAGTTAGTTAGTTAGTTTTTGAGGCAGAGTTTTGCTCTTGTTGCCCAGGCTGGAGTGCAACGGCATGATCTCAGCTCACTGCGACCTCTGCCTCCCAGGTTCAAGCGATTCTCCTGCCTCAGCCTCCCGAGTAGCTGGGATTACAGATGCCCACCACCACACCCGGGTAATTTTTTGTCTTTTTAGTAGAGATGGGGTTTCACCATGTTGGCCAGGCTGGTCTCAAACTCCTGACCTCAGGTGATCCACCCACCCCAGCCTCCCAAAGTGCCGAATTACTGCATGAGCCACCGTGCATGGCCTACTGTGTCTTTTATATGTTTAGATATGTTTAGATGCAAAAATACTAACGTGTTACAATTGCCTGCGGTATTCAGTACGGTACATTCTGTACGGGTTTGTAGCCCAGGAGCAGTAGGCTACCCCATATAGCCTAGGTGTGCAATGGGCTGCAGCGTCCAGGCTTGAGTAAGTACACTCCATGTTTTACTCAAAACAAAACAAAAATGTTTGCACGATGACAAAATGGCCCAACAACACATTTCTCAGAAGGTATCCCCTTCTTCAAGTGACTCATGACTACACAATGTTCAGTCAAAGAAAGGGCAGGTCTAATAACTTGAATTTAAAATCTTCATCCCCAAGCCGGCCTCCTAAGAAGGCTGCCACTCAGGAGCTGATGTGGTGGAGTGAACAGAGAATCAGTACACATTGAGGAATCCTAATGCCAGTCCATCCTGGCTAGTGCTAGATGATGCAATGGGGGTAAGTCCTAAAACCTCTTTGAATGTCATTTTCCTCAGCAGAAAATTGGCATCAAGTCACGCACCATTACCACTTCATAGGGTGTTATGCTGCTAAAACAGGTTGATATGCAGAAAAATGCAGAAACTATGATGTTTGCAGATGTTAGGGGAAAGTAGGGATCAGTACACTGTTTCCGAGGGGCCAGATAATACAATGCTAGGTTTTCAGGCCAAATACAGTCTCTATTGTAGCTGTGCAAGCCTGTTGTTGTAGCACAAAAGCAGCAAGAGACAATCCCTAAATGAACAAATGTGGCTGTGTTTCGATAAAATTTTATTGATAAAACAGTCAGCAGCTTAAATTTAACCTGTGTGCCATAGGTTGCTCACCCCTGGGATAAAGCCATTCATTTTGCTTAGTGCTTCTTCACTGGAAATGCTTCCCTGCCTCCTCTACCATCTCCCATCCCTAAACTCAGGGCTTGATGACTCAGCCCAAGCCTTATTTTTGGTGCATCAGCTTTTTAAAGCAAAACATAGCTCACTGGAGGGGTTTAAGACACATAGTCATCTGCACCAGGAGAAAAAAAAAGCTAAAAGCACATTTATAGCCACAGTCACAGCCGTCCTTCTCCATGAATATGTTTAAGTCTGCATTTAGACACACAGCTGCAGACATAAAGTAATATAAAAAAGGAACGGAGCTGTGGATTTCATTGAGGCTGAAATAGAGGACTAGATAGAAGCATAAACAACAACATTTTAACTTCCCAGCCCTAACTTTTGAAAGCACATTCACATTTATTTTCACTTATCATGATGAGATTATGAGGGAGTTTTGACAGATTTGAGAGGAAGCAGGTACTTTACCTGCTGTCAGGAATCTGGCTGGTGGCAGACCCTGGGCTCAAACAAGCCCAGGTGCTCATCCTTATGAACCCATGTGAGCAGTCTTTTCTCAGCCCAAGGGCAGGCACAGCCCTGAGCCCTGGGCTTGGCTGCAGAGTGGCCTTTTGCAGTGGTTATGCTCCTTACCGACAACTCGCCACAGTATCATAAAGACAGTCTTCTTTGAGGATATTACATTATTCTCCCCTTGATTAAAATGATGTCTGTTATTTCAAAACAGAGTATTTTGGGCCAGGTCCTGTGTCTCATGCCTATAATCCCAGCACTTTGGGAGGCTGAGGCAGGCAGATCACTTGAGGCCAGGAGTTGGAGACCAGCCTGGCCAACATGGCGAAATCCTGTCTCTACTAAAAATACAAAATAATTAGCCAGGTGCAGTGGTGCACACCTGTAGTCCCAGCTACTCAGGAGGCTGATTCAGGAGAATCGCTTGAACCTTGGAGGGAGAGGTTACAGTGAGCCAAGACCGAACCACTGCACTCCAGCCTGGGTGACAGAGAAAGACTGTCTCAAAAAAAAAAAAAAATTCGAAAACAGAAAACCCAGTATTTTAATGCTTTGGGATCAGTGGAAAACTGCATCAAGTAATCCTCAAAAAGTAGTGAAATTGGACAGTGCTGGCTTGATCATTTATTGGGCTGTGGATAGGTTAATCATCTGTGAGTGAGCTAGAATTCAAGATGTTCCTCAGGCAAAAAGCATGACATTAGATGAGTCTTTGATGCCATTGAAATCTATGGTAGCAAAGGGATCACCAGCCCTGAAACAGAAGAGGACAGCATCTGCAGCAGGCTTTGGCAGGAGCAAAACGCAGCCTGGATGCTGACTGTATCTTAGAAGAGTGAAGAAGCTTTGCAGTGAGGTTGGTGCAACTAAGCCAACAACCTGCTGAAGGTGTCGTAGGTCACTACACAGAACACCAGGAATGCCGATTGCACTTTGATAACTGAACCACACAACCCACCTGTGGGAAAAGAAATTCCTTGGAAGGCAAGTGCAGGATGGTCTCAGCCCCAGATAAAAAGCACGGGGCCACCTAAAACTGAGGTCTTGTAGGCAGCCAGATGCCAAGGAACCACCTTGGGGGTCAAACAAAAGTAAAGATTGGAAAGGCTCTCAAAAGCGCCAAGAAGTGCAGCTGCAATGCTAACACAACATCCACTCTATAGTAAGCTATATCCAGCTGATACCAGCCTGAGTCGAAGTCTGAACTGGGAAGCATGGAGAAGGGAGGACAGGCTGTGCCCAATTTTGATGAGCCTGTGGAAAATATGCATTTGTGGGAATAAACTGAATTTGAATACAAAGTTTGTCTAGCATTATTTGTCCTTGGAATTTCTCATGATTATAATTCTCTCAGTATTTGTTGCTTTACTTAAAACCCATGGTTTGCGTGGATTTAATCCCTGCTTAGAGCAGCCAGAATTTTTTGATTTGACAGCTGAAATCATTTTTCTTTAGGGACATTGTAATATATTATGATTCTTGAAGAACATTACTGTTTAAGAACGCGTGGGCTAAAATAGATCTTTATGACTTGTGCAAGCCAGCTACCCATCCCTTGTAATATTGTTTCTCTGAAAAGTTGCTCTGAACAACTGGTTTATAAACGGCTACCGTCTCAGTGGTATATTTTTCACTTTGGGACTGCTGGTTTATGCAGAGGGCAGTGTGTGTGTGTGTGTGTGTGTGTGTGTGTGTGTCCAGTGTCTTCTCCTAAACCCCCTGACTGTCTAGTAAAATGAATACCCACTCTTTGTAAAGCTCAATCCTCAAGTCATGGTTTTTTTTTTCTAACAAAAAAGCCCTCATATGAATCTATTTACTTATTCTCATGCCCTATCAAATGAGAAGTTGTTTAGCAGAAGCAAATGTACCTAGCAGCACCTTCTACTCTCAGCCCGTTATGTCCCCTGAAAAAATCTGCCCAAGGGCTTTATCTCTATTGTGTGGAGTAAACAGAATCACTGAAGCTATATTTCTCTTCTATTCTAAACAGCAGCAGAAAGGAATAGGGGAGAAGAGGGCCCATGCAGTTATTTCCCGATCATACTCACAATCAGGGGCTCGGAAGCCCCCACAGGGAAGTGAGTGGAGGCCTTCAGTGCACATCCACACAGCACCACCCTCCCACCTCAGTCAGGTCGATTTCAGCAACCACCCATCAGCTCAAAGGCTTTAAATTCAGTGCGTTTGAAACAAACGTCTGACCAGCAGGTTTTATCTCCACCCCATCTCATAACTGAGAATCTCTGCTTCGAGGAGGCAAGGGGAAGCAGGGGGAAGAAAGCATGTCCTTAGAAATAAGAATAAACAAAGAAAGAGAAAACAAAGGAAGAAAAAGGCAATTCAGTTTCTTTCTTCTAAGGATGAGTCCCACAGGAAGATAGATGCCAGGAATTAAAGTCGTCCTCCCTGCCCTCTGGGTCTAAGTCTAGATGTGCAGAATCACTTTTGCCAGGTTCTGCTATATTTCTGGGACAATCAGGGCTTCTGGGAAGAAATTATTTTTCGAAACAGGACTCTATAGAATATTAAAATATACAAACACTGGGCATGCTGGAAGGTTTTACTTCCTATATTAACGGCCTGGGGTAAAGTAGCGTGATTTGCAAAGGTATCCCAGCTCAGACAGGGCCTAAGAGAAATTGGTGGATCGATCCTTGGGCAAAATCAAGTGATGTAAGCTGATTTGCTGAGAGATAGGATGATTCCGTATGTTCGAGAGGCCAAGGGTGGGAAGAGAGGCTGAAAGATTGAGATTGCCCATCCATAGAGTTCATGATATCTGTGGTGTAATAGTGTATGGAACTTGAAGTGAGAACCCATGCAAGTGAGTCCCCACTGTGCCACTAGAACATAATATTAACAGTTACATGACCACGGAATGACTTTCATACTTTCTGAAGCTCAATTTCTTCACTCACCTATACCTTGGAGATCGTAGTGTTCAAGTTAGCTTCAAAGTATTTTATGAGAGTTAAATGAGAAAATGCATGAAAAACTGTGAAAACTGCAAAATGCAATGCAAATAAAAAGTTTATATACATTTTAACACTGTTTTTAATGGACTTAAGCAAGCCAGGTGTTAGGAAGGCACTGATTTCCAGTCTTGAAAAATGAATTCTGAATAAGGTTGTTACTAAAATTTGGCTATTATAGGTAGTTGTTATACAGAAAAATATATATGCATTATTGTGGTCGATTCCTGTTAGTTAGTTACATTCCATAGTGTTACTCTTTGGATATTTAGCCTACAAATTGACAAATACACTGTTGTTCCAAATTAATTAGATTTGGAACAATATTTTTAGCACAGAATTACTTTCTAACTTGTAAATTTGCATTTGAGTTTTTAAAATTGGTATAGATGAGTAATAATAATCTTTCATAGTTATATAGCATTTCAGAGTTTACCAAACACTCTCACATTTTAACTCACTTTATTCTCTCAAAAACTCTGGGAAGCATCATTTCATAGATGCTAAAGATAAGACAGAGAGAGGATATGACGCTCCCAAAGTCACACAGTAAGTGACCAGAACCCATAAGAGCCAGGCCTCTTTCCATTGCATAAGAGAACCTGTCCCTAATCCCAGGGATCTCATACCACAGCCCTAACCTTCCCACACACTGGAAAACACTAGAGGCTACTCATGGCCAGCACTGTAACTGGTGGTTTCTTGACCTCATAAATTTGCTGAATCACTACCATTCAAGGCACCTGGAATTCTAGATCTGTCTGGATAAATATTTACTTCCAAAGGCAGTTTCTCAACATCAAGCTCTCTGGAACAGGAAGGCATTTTTAAAAATATGATTCTATAACACTTTCCCTGGGGTCAAAGTCATCCTGAACCTGGGTACAGATAATTTATTTTCCTCTTGGTGGGTTGATAGTCCAGTCATAGAGGTAAGAGAGAGAACAACCAACATTGCAGCCGCTTTGTCTTTTACCACCTAACTTTGGAAAGCACATATCATTATTTCTGTTGCGTTCCACTGGTGTCACAGAACAACCTTGGTACACCTTGGGAGGGAACCATAAGAGGGTATGACAACCAGGAGTCAGGAATGACAGGAGCCTTCCTATTTTATTTATTTATGTATTTTTTTAAGACAGAGTCTTGTTCAGTCACCTAGGCTGGAGTGCAGTGGCATGATCTTGGCACACTGCAACCTCCACCTCCTGGGTTGCAGTGATTCTCCTGCCTCAGCCTCCCAAGTAGCTAGGATTACAGGTGTGTGCCACCACCATGCCTGGCTAATTTTTATATTTTTAGTAGAGACAGAGTTTCATCATGTTGGCTAGGCTGGACTCAAACTCTTTACCTCAGCTGATCCCCTTGCTTAAACCTCCCAGAGTGCTGGGATTACAGGCATGAGCCACCATGCCCAGCTGATGGGGACATTCTTAGTGGCTGGCTTCCACACATCAGAGGGGGTGGAGTAGCAGTTAACTTCTCAGATGTTACTCAGACCATGTATTAGTCCTTTTTCGTGCTACTGATAAAGACATACCTGAGACTGGGTAATTTATAACGAAGAAAAGGTTTAATGGACTTAACAGTTCCATGTAGCTGGGGAGGCCTCACAATCATGGCAGAAGGTGAAAGGCACATCTCGCATGGTGGCAGGCAAGAGAGAAAGAGAAACAAGAGAAAGGGGTTTCCCCTTATACCCTTATAAAACCATCAGATCTCATGAGACTTATTTACTACCACAAGAACAGTAGTTGGGGGAAATCACCCCCATTATTCAATTATCTCCCACCAGGTCCTTCCCACAACACGTGGGAATTATGGGGAATTACAATTCAAAATGAGATTTAGGTGAGGACACAATCAAACTATATCAGGCCATAACACAGGAGATGCTACTGGAGAAGAAATGATGGTTTCGTCCAGATCCCAAGAAATCAGCAAGCTTTGCAGCTCTCCTCCTTCTGCTATAGCTAGGAAGAATCAGAGAAAAGTTCTGCAAAGAAGTCCCCACATGCCCACAGGGAACAGTGAAATCATTTACCACATGTCTAAGGCAGCAGTGTTATAAACCTGAGAAGCAGAGGCCCCCGACAATCTGACAGTCGTGGTAAGAGATTATAGCCACAGATGGTGTGAAGACCGCTCTTGCTGGAGGCTGGAAACAGAGCTGGTATTGTGAAGTTGCAAACTGGCTGATTTGGTCATGTACAACTCACAGGTTCTTTCTGGTAGATAACAGTAGTCACAAAAATGTTTGAGTTGGGTGAGGAGTAGCTATAGCTCTGCAGTCTTGCTATAAGATTATAATGAAAACAAGTCTCAGACTGAAATCTTTCCCATATTTGGACATTTGCTAAATAAACATTGTTAGCTAATAGGCATAAAATAATCCTTACATCTAGGTCCTTCAACCAATCCTATATAAAATTCTCTCTTAATGCAGAAAGAAAATAATATTCTAAAGACAGGATTCTTTTATCATGAGAATAAGTATTACATAACAATATCTTCTGACTAATAGCTGGACACTATATTGTGCAATATCTAACCATTTGGAAATCAGACTCCAAGTATTATCCCTTAGAGGAAAGTTGCAAAGCTGATTAGATGTTCATGCAAAAGTGAGAAGACCCTCTGCAATATTCTAGTCATGACACGCAGTTTGCATACCACTAATCTCATCTATGAGAACCCATATTTAATATTCATCATGCTAATTCCTAAAGCTCTGATGTTGGCAGGAGATAAAGATAGCTAAAGCACTTGTATTATTCATGTACTAATATGACTTCATATTTATAAAGCATTTAGCCCAGTGCCTGTCATAAAGTAAACACTACATGTTTGTTCAGCTTAAATTTAAAAAAAAGAAAAAGAAAAAAGGAGCTACCTCTAGAGTAGGCCAGCCCGCAATGTTAACAGTGGGAATTCCAGAATAAGGCAACTAACTGACTGCTCTAGTATAGACAGTTAAATAACACACAAATGATATCACGCTGTTCAGGATGATGTGATTTTAAGTGAATTACAGAATCCAGGGAGGTGCTTATAGTCTAAACAAGATAACCAAAGATCAGATGTGATTTAGATGTGATGAGCTGCATCTCAGTAAATGCTAAGACAGGATGAGGATAGCTACAGACCTGGCTCCTGAGAAATCTCCCTGAAAGTCTGCAGAAAAGAATGAGCCTGACAAGACAAAGATTACTGGAAAGTAACTAAATTAAGTTCTCCACTCCAATAGCTTTAGGAAAAACTGCAATAATTGCTCTCCACATAAACCTCTTTCTTAAGCGTTTTCAGATTCTAAAATGTTATCAGTCATCACCTTAGCGGTGTGCTCCCCCTTATGCTCTGTATCACACAACTCAAGTACATCCTGATCTAAAGACCATGTGCTTCATCAGCTTTTAATTTCCATGCCATCACCCCAAATCTTATGTTATAACTCCTCTAGTTGCAGTGAGCTGAGATTGTGCTATTGCACTCCGTTCTGGGCAACAAGAGCTAAACTCCGTCTCAATAAATTAAAATAAACCCCTCTACTGAGTTTTAGAGGTGACTATTCACATCCTTCATGCCCTTGAAATGTGCTCCCCAAATAAAACCTCTTTGCCCCCTGTCTCTATGGTAATTACAAGTCTCTCCCCCCTAGTGACAGCAGCTGTGTCTAAACCACCCATCTGCTGTCTTTCTGGTGCTCTGCCATATTCTGCCTCATGCCCACTTGCGAGTGTATCACATTTCTATTTAGAAACATTCTGCCTACCCTGGTTATTTTTGGCTACTTATCAGTGTGTACCTCATTAGCAGTCAATGGAACTGCTGAACTGCCCCACCTCTAACATGCCATCATCTGTAGCTGGGCCAGTATGGGTAAAAGTTGCAAAACAGAGAGGGTAAGGGAAAAGTCTCTGGTAGCTGATGCATTGTCCTATGGGGATGGGGTGGTGGGGTGGTGGTGAGGTGTCAGGGCAAAGGGAGGAGATACAAGGTATGAGTATGGGGAGCTGAGGTTACTTGTCAACAGAATGCAGCTTCACAGAGGATTGTATACACCAAGCCAATTTTTAAAAATTGAGGTAAAATTCACATAACATAAAATTGATCATTTTTAAGAGGACAATATTTAGTATATTCACAATGCTGTGCAGCCAACCATAATCTCTATCTAGTTGCAAAACATTTGCGTCAACACCCCCACCAAAAAAACCCATACTTATTAAGCAGTCAGTTCCCATTTCTTCCTCCCTCTACCACTAAGCAACCACTGCTCTGCATTCTGTTTCTATGGATTTACCTATTCTATACATTTCATATAAATGGCATCATACATTTTGTGGTTTTCTGTGTCTGGCTTCCTTCACTGAGCACAGTATTTTCAAAGTTCATCCATGTTAAAGCATGTACCAGAACTTTACTTTTTTTTATGGCTGAGTAATATTCTGTTATACTTATATACCACATTTTGTTTATTTATGTATCTGTTGATGAACGATTGTGTTGTTTTTACCTTTGGCTATTGTGAACTATGCTGCTATGAGTATTCCTGTAAGAGTATTTGCTTGAGTACCTGTTTTCATTTCTTTTGGGCATATACCAAGTGTGGATAATTTAGCAAGAATGAGGAGGGAGCCCCAAGGTAAGGAAGAACGATTGTTCTGAGAGACAACTAACCACGAACAACTCTCTGGCACAACATCCTGTTCCCAAATAACTCTCTCTGAAACTAGCCCCAGCAGCATGACCTTATCTGCATGTAGCCTTTGTAGCACAACCCTATAAAACCTCCCTCAAGCCCCTGGCTCTTGGCAGACAGCTCCTTCTCTGCTGTGCTGCCCCTTGCGCTCTCACAACATATTTTGTACTTTCTCTATTAAACTTGCCTCTCTTTACCCATGACTGTCTTCTTAAGTTCTTTTACCTCCCATGATGCCAGCTCCAGCCATTCACACCGGGAACACTAAGGATTAGAATTGTTGGGTCATATGATAATTCTATGTTTAACTTTTTGAGGGACCACCAAACTGTTTTCCATGACAGTTGCACCATTTTACACCCCTACCAGCAATGTATGAGAGTTGCTATTCCTCCACATCATTGCCAACAGTCATCATTTCCTGAGTTTTAGTGTTTGTTTGTTGTTGTTATTTTTTGTTATTATAGCCATCCTTGTGGGTGTGAAGTGGTATCTCATGTGGGAACTTGTATTACCCTAATAAGTAATTATGTTGAGCATCCTTTCATGTGTTTATTGGCTATTTGTATGCCTTTTCTGAAAAAAAATGTTCATTCAGATCTGTTGCTGATTTTTTTTAATTGAGTTTCATGGTTGTGTTAGGTTTCATTGTTATGTTATGTTGTGTTCACTTGAGTGTGTAGATTATGTTGGATAGTTGTATTAGTCCATTCTTGCATTGCTATAAAGAAATACCTGAGACTGGGTAATTTATAAAGAAAAGAGCTTTAATTGGCTAATGGTTCTGCAGGCTGTACAGGAAGTATAGTGCCATCTGCTTCTGGAGAGGCCTCAGGAAACTTCCAATCATGGTGGAAGGCAAAGGGGGAGCAGACACATCATATGGCAAAGGCAGGAGCAATAGAGAGAGGGAGGGGGTCACACACTTTCAAACAACCAGATCTTGTGAGAATTTACTCAGTATCACAAGGACAGCACCAAGGGGATGGTGCTAAATCATTCATTAGAAATTCACTCCCATAATTCAATCACTTCCCACCATGTTCCACCTCCAACATTGGGGATTACAATGCAACACGAGATTTGGGTGGGGACATAGGTCCAAACTATATCAATAGTATTGACACCTTAACAATATTAAGTTTTCCAATCCATGGAAACTGGATGTCTTTTATCTGTATCATCTTTAAATTCTTAGGCCGGGCGCGGTGGCTCAAGCCTATAATCCCAGCACTTTGGGAGGCAGAGACGGGCAGATCACGAGGTCAGGAGATCGAGACCATCCTGGCTAACATGGTGAAACCCCGTCTCTACTAAAAACTACAAAAAACTAGCTGAGCGACGTGGCGGCGCCTGTAGTCCCAGCTACCCAGGAGGCTGAGACAGGAGAATGGCGTGAACCCGGGAGGTGGAGCTTGCAGTGAGCTGAGATCCGGCCACAGCACACTCCAGCCTGGGTGACAGAGCGAGACTCCATCTCAAAAAAAAAAAAAAAAAAAAAATTCTTTTAGCAATGCTTTGTAGTTTTCAGTGTATGCATTTCCCACCTCATTAGTTAAATTTATTCCTAAGTATCTTATCTTTTTGTATGCTGTTGTAAATGAAATTGTATATTTTATTAATTTCCTTTTCAGATTCTTCATCCCTTGTGTATAAAACACAACTAATCTCTATGCCTTGGTCTTGTACTCTGAAACTTTGCTTATTACCTTTATTAATTTTTGTGAATTCTTTAGAGTTTTCCCTATATGGGATCATGTCATCTGCATACAGACACTAATATCACCCTTGCAAATAACTCAGATTCACGCACTGAGTATGATCTCATGAACTCTGTCAACACTACAACCATCTTCTGAGAATAAAATGATACAGGTAGTGATTCTGATGAGAAAGAGAAAAGTGTGAATCAGTGGGTGTAACTGAGAGCCTATGCACCCAGGCACATACTAAGCATTATGCAGCATAAACCCCACTCTCAGGAATAGTTTATGCCCTTATTTTCTCTTTTCCCCAGTTTTCAGCCTATTCAAATTCTAGCCTCCATTCAACACTCAACTCATAGTTGACCTGGTTTCTGAATTTCTGAGCTTCCTGAGTTGAGCACTCAGTGAACTTTCTCTTTTCTGGACTAACATTATATTTGTTATCTTTACCATGAGATCTAGTACTTGACTATTATGTATTTATGCATTAATTTTTATGGTCTCGAATTGCCCTCATATATTTCACCTGCAGGGATCACATGTGGAAATTCTCATGTGTGACTTGCCTTACCAGCTGTTTGTAAAAGAGTATACCAGCTTCTTTACTAAGAGGTGTTACAGTTTCCTGGTTGAGAGCAAGGTTTCAGTAAAGAGCCTCTAGAGTTGAGTCCTTGCTCTATCGCTTACTAGCTCTGCCACCATAGGCAAATTGCTCAATATCTCTTTGCCTCTGTTTTCTTATCTGTAATCAGGAATAACAATACCTACAAGTAAAGGTCATTGTATAGGTTAAGTGAGTTAATGTACATAAAACATTTACCGCACTGCTGGACATGTAACCACTTTTTAAACTTATAATTATAGAAAATTATAATTATAAATATTGCTTATTTAATAAAAATTTAATCGAACACCTACTACATATCAGACATATAGGAAAGAAAGAACATTCCAAAATGTGAAAGGAAAAAGAGGTGAGGGAGTCAGAGATAATGGAGTATGGCTTTGCAGCATTTTGCAGACCAGGTTAAAGATTCTGGCTACTATTCTCTGAGAAGTTAACAGGAAAGTTGAAAATGGGGTAGCAAACCAGTTCACTTTAAAAATAAAAAACTTTCAAAACAAAATAAAGCTATCATAAGGAAAGAAAATTGGAGATCACTATCCTTTATGATTATAGACATAACAATTCTCAACAATATACTAGATAATGGAATCAAGAAATATGTAAAAAAAAGACTTATACACCATGACCAAGTTGGATTTATCCTAATAATGAAGATTGGTTCAATATTCAAAAATCAATAAATATACCATATAAATAAGATAAAGGACAAAATCCACAATGATAATCTGAGGTGCCAAAAAAAAATATCTGACAAAAATCTAACACCCTTTTGAGATAAAAACAACAGCACTCTATAAGTAGGAATAGAACGGAACTACTTCAAACTGATAAAGTTTATGTATGAGAAACTCACAGATGACATCATACTTGAAAATGAAAGAGTGAATGCTTTCCCCCTATGATCAGTAACAAAACAAAGATGTTTACTCTCAATACTTCCATTCAACATTGTATTGGAAGTTCTAGCCTGGGAAACTTGGCAATAAAATGAGACAAAAAAGTAAAACTACCTCCATTTGCATATGATATGAACTTGTATATTTAAAAATCCTAAGGAATCCATCCAACACCTATTAGAATTTATAAATATATTTATCAAGGTTGAGAGATATAAGATCAACATACAGAAATCAAATAGTATTTCTTTACCTTAGCAACAAACAATTCAAAAATGAAACTTTAAGTAGATTCAATTTACAATAGCATCCAAAAGATTAAAATGCTTAGAAATAAATTTAACAAAAGATGTATAAGGCTTTTACTCTGAAAGCAATAAAATTGTTGTAACACATGAAAGATGTAAATAAATGGAAAGGCGCCCTATGTCCATGAGTTAAAAGACTTCCTATTGTTAAATTATAATACTTCCCAAGTTTATCTATAGATCCAATGCAACACTAGTTAAAATTCCAAAAAAAATTTTTTTTGCAGAAAATGACAAGTTATCCTAATATTCATATGACAATTCAAGGGGCCCAGACTAACCAAAATAATCTGGAAAAAGAAGAACAAAATTAAAGGATTCATACTTCCTACAATATACTGAATGCTTATGTCTTCCTCAAATTCATACATTGATGTCCTGATCACTAAGATAATAGTAATAGATGGAGCCTTTGAGAGGTGATTAGGTTATGAGGCAGAGTCCTCACAGATGAGATTAGCAGCCTTATAAAAGATACCCCAAAGAGCTCCCTTGCCCCTTCCACAATGTGTGGTTACAGGGAGAACGCAGCTATCTATAAGAAATCTAGCCATCATCAAACACTGAATCTGCTGGCACCATGGATTTCGAAGCTTCTGGGACTGTGAGAAATAAACCTGTGTTGTTTATTAGGCAATCAATCGATGATATTTTGTTAGCACAACAGACTAAAAACTTCCCAGTGTCAACATTAACACAAACATACAGTAATCAAGATAGTGTGGTGTTGGCATAAGTATAGACTTATAGAGAAACAAAACAGAATTGGGAGTTCAGAAATGAGCCCTTACATCTATAGTTAGTTGATTTTCAGCAAGGGTGCCAAAATAATTTAATGGTGAAAAGGATAGCTACTTTGAACAAATTGTGCTGGGATAGGTGGATACACCAATGCAAAAGAATGAAGTCGAATCCCTTCCTCACACCATACACAGAAATAACTCAGAATGGGTCATAGACATACATGTAGGAGTTAAAGCTATACAAGTTTCCAAGAAAACATAGCAGTAAAATTTTGTGATATTGGGTTAGTCAAAGCCAGCTTAGACAAAAGCATAAGTGATGAAAAAAAAAAATTGGATACATTAGTAATACTTTTGTGCTTCAAAGGACATTATGAAGAAAGTAAAAAAGCAACTCAGAGAATGGGAGGAATTATTTGCAAATTGTATATATATACACACACACACACCATACATGTAAAACTTACTATATATACACACACACACATATACCTATATATATATACATACATACATATATAAAATAAGGGACTTATATTTAGAATAATAAAGAACTCCTACACCTCAACAAGAAAAAGATAACCCAATTCTAGAAGACTGGGAGGATACAAGCCAGTCATCTTTATGAAAGGTTGAGAAAAACAGTACTAATAACAACAATTGGAATCAGCAACATGAAGAACTCTTTGGTGGTGATAGGTATGGAAGCCATCATGAACTGTACAGATTTTTAACAGCATGAACTGTACAGGTTTTTAAGAAAAAGGGAACGGAGATGACAACTAACACCAATTCTCCCAATGGGAAGAGAAATAGAATCAACAAAGACTGTGACCAGCAATTTGATAACTCATTGACAACTTTGCCAAGAATTTAGATGGAGGAGAAGCTTGCATCTGTTAATAGTAATGAGGTTAAGGATTACCCCTCAGGTATTTTAAAAAATTCTCTCCTACTGGCTGAATTACATCACTACTGTACTATGTCATGTGTACTAAAATGATGTGTTTCTATGTCTAGGTCTCCAGCTGAAATGAAATTGTTCCTACTCTCAAAGCAATTACATAGTAGATGTGGATGATAGGTTTCTGCTGGGATTAGGCATAACAAATTGGTTATCAATTACATCAGGCTGTATGGGTGGGTTAAAGAAAAAGATGTCTCAAGTCATCAAATGAGTTTTCAACCTACTCAGTCCTGCATTTTTCTTCCCTTTGTTCTTTACCTTCAGTGTCTGTTTTCTAAGATTTTACATTTTCCTAATTAATCTGCATTTTATTTGTTTCTGAATAATTTTAGGCCCAAAGTCAAAGGATATTTCTGAGTATTTTTAATAAAGGTGCTAAGGTTCTTTATTTTCCATCCTTTTAGATATAGAATTTACATAATGTTTGTACTTATGTCATATTGATGCCAGGCATTTGGGAAGAAATATAGGTAATAGATGTAAGTAATAGTATCTTGGGAACAGCACCTTAAAAAGCTGAATAATTTTGTTGTATTTATTAATTGTAGCTGCCTATTGCAAGTCTGTAAGAGCCAGCAAGGAAAAGATACAGTCTATATTGAGACTTTCAAGGATAAAACATCTTTAATTGCATAGGCAAATATTATATTTGTACATTTCCTTTCTTTCACTTCTTGGAATGAAGATTCACTTGTCATAAGATTTTGTTGTTGTTGATTTTTTTTTTTTTTTTTTTTTTTTTTGGTCTGCGGAAAGGCATTGAAGTGGAGATCATGAAAATACTATGAAACGAGGAACAAATATTAGCCCATATAAAGCTTTGACATATTGCATTATTTTGACTTGAACATTAGACAACAAATTGCTGGCTCCCATAATGTCCATGGATAGTATGATGACAATAAGCTTGCTAATGTTTGGTAAGACTCTGAAACACTGAAACCCTATGGTAGCTGTCACTACTGTGAATGGAGTGCCCTGGTGAATAAAGGAACAAAAGAATGAATAAATTAACAGAGACTGGGCACAGTGGCTCACGCCTGTAATCCCAGCACTTTGGGTGGCCAAGGTGGCTAGATCACCTGAGGTCTAGAGTTTGAGACCAGCCTGGCCAACATGGTGAAACCCTATCCCTATTAAAAATACAAAAATTAGCTGGGCATAGTGGTGCATGCCTATAGTCTCAGCTACTCGGAGGCTGAGACAGGAGAGTCGCTTGAACTCAGGAAGCAGAGGTTGCAGTGAGCCAAGATTGTGCCATTGCACTCCAATCTGGGTGACAGAGTGAGACTCTATCTTGAATTTTTAAAAAGATTAATTAATTAATTAACAGATATGAGTCTTTAATATACAACATGGTTACATAAAAGATATTTTGGTTTTGTAATATTTATAGGAAACTTGGAACAATGCCTGGCACATAGTAAGTGTTCTGTAAAACGGTACTACTGATGGTCAAGTTATTTCTAAGAATAAGTGGAGATATAGTGTCTGGGAGGTGCAGATGATTTTGAAGCAGACGAGCTCTAGATGGCGATGTGAAGACTTTAACCTTTGGGTTCTCCGAGCTGTGTCACCACATTGCCAGGAGTCAGATTGCGGATCTTCTCAGGGTGAGAGTAGCAGAAGAACAAGACCATTCTGAAGCTTTCTATGATCATATCGGGGGCTCTCTGGAACAGGTGAGTGATCTGATTTTCGAGAAATGACATAGTAAGATGGTATTCAGACCACCAGCAAACCTCTGTGGACTCCGATGGAATTATAATCTCTCCGGGGGCTGAATGGAGAATAGCTTCTTATGAGGTTGACAGGAACGTCAGGACTTGAAATTTCTTCACTTCCTAACAATGAACAAATAATGCTGTTAGTTTTTCCTACATCATCATTAGACTTCCCTTTCATACATGGTGCCCAGAGTATTTGGAGGTCAAAGAACGGCAAGCTATGGAGTGACATCCCTGTAGTGTGGGTAGGGGCTTGTTCCTATAGACAAGGGATAAATCTCAATAAAGTTACTAGTTTCTTCTTTCTGCAGAGGCCCAGAGGTGGAGGTTACATAAGACAGTCATCCTGCCCTCTTTTCCTGATGTGGTTAGTGCAGAAGGAGCTGTGCTGAGTGCATACAATGTTCTAGGGGGATGTTCCTTGCATTTAAAAAAGACATTGTATGAGGAAGCCAAGTCCTGGATGCATTTACAAATCTTTACAATAAACTGAGCCTAAAGTGCTATTCTTTCTTGAAGAGTTTAAAAGGAAATAAATAAATAAATAAATAAACAAATAAATAAAACCTCAAGGAAAGAAAAAATGAGGCACCCTGGAATATCTTCCTTTTCAATGAGAATGGGAAATTGGTTCATACATTGAAGCAAAGATTTTCGGCTTTTAAGGCTCCAGTCTCCTCTGCCTGTAAACAAACATGGGGCAATGAGAAACAATACCAGCAAGAAGACACACTCTTAACGCAGGACAATAGCAAAACGCTCTTCTAAAAAAGATGTGCTAATGACCCTTTGTGATACTAAATTGTGCAATTAGAAAGATGGAAAGCAAATAGCCTTAATTTGAAGACTACACGTTTTATTCACCCCCTACTGATCACTGCTGCCAGACCCTGTGGGTTTTTGCTGAATTCATATATCTTTTGCTCTTGAGCCATGAAATTATTTGTCATTTCTCTCTAGTGAACTGCTAATGGAGAGCACTAAAATTCAATTTAAAAGTGGGAGTTACTACATAATACTATCATTGATGATGGATTATGGGATTTAAAGGGACTGTCCACATCATAACTTTTTTGAGGTTATAAACTATCAGAAAGAAAAGGCCTCTGTAATATGCTAATACAGAAAAAGCTAAACATGTTCATGGGAATATAGCTATCAATGGGACTTCATCATCATCTCTTGGACAAAATAGGCTGAAAATCCCGTGATCTAATTACAAAGACTCCCCAAGGAAGAATGCACTGGATCTAGGTGGTAAAAAACAATTATTGCTGGCCAGGCATGGTGGCTCACACCTGTAATCTCAGCACTTTGGGAGGCTGAGGTGGCTGGATCACCTGAGGTTGGGAGTTCAAGACCAGCCTGACTAACATGGAGAAAACTTTAGTCTCTACTAAAAATACAAAATTAGCCAACCGTGGTGGCACATGCCTGTAATCCCAGTTACTTGGGAGGCTAAGACAGAAGAATTGCTTGAACCCAGGAGGTGGAGGTTGTGGTGAGCCGGGATTGTGCCATTGCACTCTAGTCTGGGCAACAAGAGTGAAACTCTGTCCCCATCAAAAAAAAAAAAATTATTGCCTTTTAGATAAGAATATTGACAGCCAAACTTCTTTGCCGGAAATGTCTAGATGTTCACTAACCCTGGTTCTCTCTTCCTTCTGGGTCATATCCTGATGACATTTCCCAGCCTCCCTTGCCTTGTCCTGTGTGGTCCATGCCTGATTCAGAGACGTGGCGTGTGCTCGGAAGTGACATGCACCACTCCCAAGCCCCACCCATAAATCCCTCTGGTGTTATATACTCCATGTTCTTCCCCACACTCTCCTGTTGGCAACCACAGTAAAAGAGAGCCAAGCTAGAAGATGGTTCCTGAATGATTGGCGAGAGGCTGCCTGTTGCTCAGGTACATACTTCTGGGTATTAGGTAAGTGAGCAATAACCTACAACTGCATTAAGCCATGAAGACTTTGGAATGTATGTATTGTATCAGTGGCTAACATTATCTGCATATCTTTAACTGAATTGACAAGCCATTTTATGAAGTGGTCAAGTACATGGGCTTTGGTGTGAGACAGATCTGGATATGAATCTCTGCTCTGTCAACTGTGGCCTCATAAACTTGGGTATGTTGCTGAATCTCTCTAAGTCTGGGTTATCTCATCTATGAAACCAGGATGGGTGTGCCCACCTTGCACCTCTTAATGAGAGAGTAGTAAGATCACATTTTTCAGTTGTTGGCACAAGCTGGCACACAACAGTTGCTTGTGTTCCTCTTTCCAGTATCAGTTTATTCAATTCAAGATGCAGGTGCAGTTCTGGCTCAAGCAGAATTTTCCAAGATTAGGAACCCAGCGGTTGGGAACCAGTACATGAAATTACAGAGCTGAGTTATATAGATGCCCATCCACTCTAGGTTTTCTAATTCAAATATTGTAAACCAGAGGCTTGTAGGCTGAATTCAACCCTCAGCTATGTCTTGTTTGGTGTACGTACAGTGTTAAAGGTTTTTAAATTAGTTAATGTTTGAAATCACAGTGAAAATAAAATTTCTAGCTTTTTTCTTTCTTTTCTTTTCTTTTGAGAGGGGATCCTGCTCTGTCACCAAGGCTGGTCTTGAACTCCTGGGCTCAAGGGAGCCACCTGCCTTGGCCTCCCAAAGTGCTGGGATTACAGGTGTGAGCCACTGCAGCCAGCCTCTAGTTTTGCTTAAGTAATTGAATCCTCTGACACACTTGGCCCACATTCTCACCTTGGTAATAGTGGAATGGAGCTGAGTATTCACTGCCTGCTCTGGATGGGATCTGCAGTCTCTGGTTACTGCAATTTCCAGAATACCCACATCTGCTATTATCACCTGTCTGGCTCCTGGAGGGATCTGAGTTTGCAAGCCTGGATCTCTAATCTGATGACCAGGATAGGAAAACTCCATATAATCTTACCATGTGCCAGGTACTGTTCTAAGCATTTTGTCTATAATGTGATTTGATCTTTACAACAAACTTATGTAAATGGTACTCTTATCATTCCTATTTTTTAGAAGAGAAAATAGATGTATAAGAAGCTCAGGTAACTTGATCAAGGTCATGCAATCAGAAGATGGGCTTCAAATCCATGAAGTCCAGCTCCAGCATTGTGCTCTAAAATGGCTGTGCCACCCCATCTTTCATGTTAACCAGCCCATTTTTGGTGCTATACACATTGGGTGTGTGTGTGTGCAATACCCCCTTCTACCAGGTTCTCTTGGCAGGTAGCTTGCAGGAGTTTACTGCTTAAGTGCAGGAAAACCTAGCTGGAGATTCATTTTTGAATTAATTCTTGAAGAAGTAGTTCAGAGGACCTCAATGACTTAGTAGATGGAGGTTAGTTACCCGCTACTTTCGTAAAGTAGAGAAAGTGCCAAATGAAACAGAGAGAAAGCCAGATTCAGACAAAAGGAAATATCTGCCAAATGCCTCCTTTCTTCAGCTCCAGAGGAGAAAATAAACAGGATTTCACAAAATATCCAGATTCCTGTATCTTACAATAATAAGGTAATTTCTGACCTCATTTATTTGTGGATCCCTCACTTCTTATTATGCCACTAGCTAAGACCTCAACAACAAGAAAAAAAAAATTGAATGTCCAAAGGCAGCCTTTTCTGGGATAGTAAATATCCTAAAATCCTGTGAGGCAGATGATGTTAATAATATCACTATTTAGCTACTAGAAACCCTGAAGTATCAGAAGGTTAAATGACTCCTCTAGGCTCATAATCATCCAGATGTCCTGGCTCTTACCCAATGTCCTAGCACCATCCCTCCCAGATTTTAATAATAATGCTTGCATTATGATGCTGTGGGGCTGTTTTCAAAGCAAAGCTGAAAAACATTTTTTATTTGATTTTTAATCTCACAACAACTTTATGGCATAGGTAAAGCCAATTTATCACATTTTTAATGATAAAACCTTAGTCTAGGAGAGATGACTAAACTTGCCCCTGGTCACAGAGCAGAAAATAATAGAGAAATAAATTTAGATCCTCTGATTTCAACTGCAGTAAGTATTCTACTACATTAACTTGCTACGTACTGTTTTCTTCGTCGAGTCAAGAATTCTGGAGCTGTTTCAGAGAGCTCCACACAAAGGTTTACCAGAAAATATCCTGGAGTTCAGTAAAAGAGTCTAGTTTCTAAATGGGTAGTCCTTTTCCTATTTTTAGTTTTAGATTCAAGGGCCACATGTGCAGGTTTCTTACAAGGGTATGCTGCACCATGCTGAGCTTTGGCTTTCTATTGATCCCGTCAACCCACATAGTGGGCATAACACCTAATACGGGCATGGTGGCTCACTCTTGTAATCCCAGCACTTTGGGAGGCCGAGGCAGGCAGATTGCTTGAGGTCAAGAGTTCAAGACCAGCCTGACCAAGCAGGTGAAACCCCATCTCTACTAAAAATACAAAAAATTAGCCCAGCATGGTGGCATGCACCTATAATCCCAGCTATTCAGGAGACTGAGGCAGGAGAATCACTGGAACTCTTGAAGTGGAGGTTGCAGTGAGCTGAGATTGCCCCACTGCACTCCAGCCTGGGAGACAAAGTGAGACTCTGTCTCTAAAAACAACAAACAAACAAACAAGAAAACCTAATAGGTAATTTTTCAACCCTTCCCCTTTTCCCACCTTCCTCCCCCTTGGAATCTCCAGTGTTTATCATTTCCATTTTTATATCCATGTGTACCCAATGTTTAGCTCCTACTTATAAGTGAGAAAATGCAGTATTGGGTTTTCTGTTTCTGCATTAATTCATTTAGGATAATGGCCTTCAGCTGCATCCATGTTGCTGCAAAGGACATAATTTTGGTTTTTTTTTTTTGTGGCTGCATAGTATTCCATGATGTATATGTACCACTTTTTTAAAATCCGATTTGCCATTGATGAGCACATAGATTGATTCCATTCTTTGCTATTGTGAATAGTGCTGCAATAAACATTCGTGTGCATGTGTCTTTTTGATAGAACAATTTATTTTCCTTTGGGTATACATCCAGTAAGAGAATTGCTGGGTCAAATGGTAGTTCTATTTTTAGTTTTTTGAGAAATATCCAAACTGCTGTCCACAGTGGCTAAACCAATTTACATTCCCACCAACAGTGTATAAGCTTTCCTGTTTCTCTGCAACCTAGTCAAAATTTATTATTTTTTGATGTTTTAATGATGACGGTATGAGACTGACTGGAATGAGATGGTTTCTTACTGTGGTTTTGATTCGTATTTCTCTGCTGATAGGTGATGTTCAGTATTTTTCCATATGTTTGTTGGCCACTTGTCTGTCTTCTTTTGAGAAATGTCTGCTCACGATCTCTTCTAGATGGGTAGTCTTAAAAGGTATGAGATTGAGGAACCTGGAAATGAGAAGCAAGAAGGAAGTGTTATCAAAAGCTAGAGAAGCCAATAAACGGAGTTCCAGACTTGAGACACTGAAACAGAAAGAAACCAGGAAAATTATAAATACAGCCAGTATAAGGCAAGCAGAACTGGAGAAAAATACTATTAGTTACGATTGTATCAGCTGCTTGTGAAGAACCCAATCACAGTGACTCATTCAAATGTGGCTTTATTTTCCTTGTAAACTGTAATCTGGAAATTAACAGGTCACGGCTAGTATTGTGACCATTCAATGCCTTAAGGCTTACACACTCCTTCTCAGCTCTCTGCTCCATCCTTAGTTGATTGTTTTCATTTGAGGCTCAAAATGTGGGCGCTGTGTCCACTGTTCAAGAAAAAAAGAGAAAAGAGCTAAAGAATCAGAGAGACAAACCATCTGGGATGGTTCCCTTTTTAAAGAACATTTCTAGAAATCTCCCCTTTGCAATGCTTGGTTGCATCTCACTGGCCTGAATTATATTGTATGACCACTCCCGGTTAAAAGGGGTTCAGATAAACTGAGGTTTCTTTGGTTTTGAGATCATTGCATAGCTATTCTGAACAGAATTCAGCTCTGTAACTGCATCAGTTAGCATCCTAATGGGAAACAGATGGCACATCCAAATTAAAATATTAAGATGATAAATGGGCCATAGACAATGGTGTAGCTAGGTGTAGGACATCTCCGAAGATCCATACAGTTACCTGGGACCAGTAACAGGCTATCAGTTAGGCCAGAAGGGATGAAGAGAGAATGAGCAATCCCAACCAGGAAAGGCAGAAGTAGGCGGAGAATGCCACTTTGAAAGGAGTAGTGACCTTTGATCAAAGGACACAACCAACCCAAGGCAACCTAGAAAGACAAAAGGTACTAATAGCCTGCACTCACTTTCCACCCTCCCTCTTATATCTGCTAAAGCTCCCTATTGGCCAAACAGAAGCCTAGGGCAAATGAACCTTGTTATGTCATCCCTAAAAACTCACAGGAAGTGGATTCAGAATCAAACAGACACATCCTTTCCAGGACTCAATTTTTTAACAGCCTTTCCTCCCCAATCTGTTCTTATGCACCTGTGTTCCCTTGGTTTGGACATGATATTCCTGCCCAGTATCCTTCTCTCACCTAAGCCCTTCTCGTCCTTCAGCCTAAGAATCACATTCATGTAGAGACCTGATTTGAGCAAATCCCCTGCAATATGTTCTCAAGGTACCCCCCGGGAAGCACTCAGCACCCTGTAATTTACCAATGGGCATTTTACGTTAGGCTGTATGCACCTTCACAACCTTTTTTATTCCAGCAATGCTCAATGCAAATATAGCACAGAGATCTATTAGACATTCAATAAGTATTTGTTTGTATTTATCATTGCAAAATAGAAATTGCTCAGTTGCCCACAGTTTGGGGTACGTGGAGTATATGCATTGACAACTGAGTTGTCCTGTGGAATATTTCATTTCAGCCTGGAGGATTATTTCTACTTAATCCTGAAAACTGATATGTGAGAGACTCAAGCAGCAGACCTGGTTTCTCTGCCTTGGGCAATGTTCGGGAGACTTGGACAAATTCAAGACTTCTTGCCCAGTCCCAGGCTTTTGTAATGAATTTGAGCTCTTCTACCTTTTGCATGGGTAATGAAGAAGGGCAGGGGACAACACTTGCAATTATTTCTCGATGCACAGGCAACAGAAATGGCTTTGATGAGTGTGTGTGCGTACACGCATGTGTGTGTGTGTGTCTATTTGTGCACACGAGAAGGAGGTGTTAGAGAGTGTGGCGTGGCCAAATAATCCCGCACATCTTTCACCCTGAGGATACACGTGAGTGATTTGAGGAGGCCCTTTGTGGTTTTGTTTTGTTTGTTTTGTTTTGTTTTGTTGGAGACGAGGTCTCACTCTGTCGCCCATGCTGGAGTGCAGTGGCGTGATCTTGGCTCACTGCAACCTCCCCGTCCTGACCTCAAGTGATCCTCCCGCCTCAGACTCCTGAGGATCTGGGACCACAGACATGCACCACCATGTCTAGCTAATTTATTTGTATTTGGTAGAGATGGGGTTTTACCATGTTGCCCAGGCTCGTCTCAAACTCCTGAGCTCAAGCAATCTGCCTGCCTTGGCCTTCCAAAGTGCTGGGATTACAGGCTTGAGCCACTGCACCTGACTGTGGAGCGCCTTTGTTAACATAAGTTCATGGTAGCCAGAACCCAGTCAACAAACTTATCCCTCATCTTATCCGAAGATGACTAGAATTTCTGTCTTCCTCTCTGAAAACAGCAAAGGAATTTCCCAGTTGTATGCTAGATGGGTTCCAGTTGTAGCTGTCATACTAACAAACTCTGATCTTCCTTCCCCCAAGTAGCTACAGAGACCCTGAAATGTACACTTTGTACATTTCTTTTATGCTCTACAAAGATGTATAATTATATAATGTGATTAGATAACTTAATCATATAATATTGATTAAGCAGCTAGGCAGAACATGTTTATTTCTAATCTGTGCTGCATTTTCATCATGTAATATAGTCAACAACTGATAGGTGTTGAGTAAATAAAGATATAATGCATTGTCATGATACTTGAGGGAAGACTTAGTACTTCAGATCCTCTTATTCTTCATGTTAACCCTTAGGGTATTATAGTCATCTTACCACAGTCCCTCCTCTCTTTCATGTGCACCCTTCCTGTATCACTGTTGATACTCTCATAGGTGATCCCCTTACTGGGCATGCAATTACCTAGAAAAATACTGTTTGATGTAATTAATAAATTATAATTTATCTTACCTTACTTATTTTAGTATACTTGATTATATTTGAGATTAGTCAGACAAATTTTAGGATGCCATCTAGTATTATTAAAAACAAATGTACAAAATTATTAGAAGATCGTATTTATCCCTTGTTACTGAATCACTGGGGAAGATGTGATTCGTGCCTGCTCCATGCTATGCCTTTGAAAAGTGAAGCACGTGCATGTATGTGAGTGCACACAATAACATGAAGATAGAGTCTCTCCAATAATTTAACTTATACAGGCCTATATTTATCTCAACATTCTATATGTAGATGTCTATAGCACCCTGAAAGTTGAATTCTTAAATATTCATGTGTGTAGTAAACTGATACTGAAGTTTCAATCATTCACAGCTTACCATCTTGCCGTCCCCTCCATCTGCCCAGCCACATCCCACTCATCCTTCCAGGCCCCATCCAAGCATAGGCTCCCCCCATACTGATGCTTCTCTTACTCAGTTTGTCTTTGTGCTTTATCTATTTCACCCCAGGAAATCCCAATTTGGATCATTTATTATTTCATCATAGAATTTTATCTTTTGATTTTTATGTGCATACATATTTTATCTCCCAACTAATAATAAAGGTTAACATTTATTGAGCACTTTCCTGTATCAATTCATTTAATCTTCCTAGTAAACGCTAAAAGTGTGTATTATTATTATTGTTATTTCCATTTTACCAGATAAAGTAGTGGACACAAAGAAAGTGTAAGAAACTTTTCCTAGGTCATCAACAATTAGGTAAATTCATCCACTCTTTTCTACAGTCATGAAATAGTCACTCGTAGCAATGTTGTTTTGCATGAGAAGTTCTGCGTAATCGGTTATTCCTGGGCAGGGGCAGTAGCTTGTAGTTTTGCAGCTATAGCTATACCTCTGAAACTTCCCATAAGGCCAGGCATATAGTACCTGCCAGAGGCATGTTTTTGGGTTAACTGAGCTATTACATATAATATATGATTTTGAATTTACCAAGGAAGATTAAATTTAATGTTAAGCTAAGGTGCAATCCTACGGAATCTCATGGCCACTGAGATATGCTCTTTCTCCAGGCATATGATTGGATGGCCACACAGCCCAGCTCACTTAGTAGAAGAAAGCCACCTCCTAGTACTCTGCTCCTCCAGGAGAAATTTGATTTTGGATTAAGAGTTCACTTTCAAATCAAACTGTACACATCCTGCTGCTTTATTTCATAATTGCATATTGACATGAATGCAGCGACAGTTAGGGTTCCTCTGGCCAACTGCATGCTACGAGAATCTTCGTCCTAGAATCTAACCCAACTGATCAAAGGTTATTGCAGCTCTGGGTTTCCTTACAGTCAAAAGATTTGTTTCTGTCAAGATTTTTAGCAGAGGAAAAGGCATTATCTTCTAGATAGGGTTATAGAAAGCAGCTCTCCAGCATTAAGAAACATAGCTTTGCCGATATTTCTGCTCATTGCAAAGAAATAGGTAAGGCACCAATTCCAGAATATATAGCAAAGGGAATGGAGTTGAGTCTTGGCTCTAACACAGTTTAACATTCCCAAACCCAAACTGTCTAAATAGGTACACATTGAATTCTTTGTCAAAGAATTTATAGAACTGAATGGAATCTAGTTATCAAAACTTCCCATTTTACTGTTAATTAAACAAAGCTTTTTATAGACCTGTGTGACTTGTCCGAAGCTGTGACTACCTAGGTAGGTAGTGTCACACTGGGTAGTAAAATAGGTGCCTTATAATTCTTTTTTTTTTTTTTCTTTTTGATATGGAGTCTTGCTTTGTCACTCAGGCTGGATTGCAGTGGTGCAATCTCACTCACTGCAACCTCTGCCTCCCAGGTCAAGTGATTCTCCTGCCTCAGTCTCCCGAGTAGCTGGAACTATAGACGCATGCCACCACGCACAGCTAATTTTTGTATTTTTTTGGTAAAGACGGGTTTCACCATATTGGCCAGGCTGGTCTTGAACTCCCAACCTCGTGATCTGCCTGCCTCGGCCTCCCAAAGTGCTGGGATTACAGCCATGAGAGGCCTTATAATTCTTATTCCGGAATTGTTTTCTTAGTACTCTGATATTCTCAGCTGCTTATAGAATATGCCATCTCACAGACACTTCTCAAAAGAAGACATACAAGTGGTCAACAAACATGAAAAAAATGTTCAACATCACGAATCATCAGAAAAACGCAAATTCAAACCACAATGAAATACCATCTCACACCAGCCAGAATGATTATTGTTAAAAAGTCAAAAGTAGGCCAGGCGTGATGGCTCATACCTGTAATGCTAGCATTTTGGGAGGCTGAGGCGGGTGGATCACGAGGTCAGGAGAGCAAGACCATCCTGGCTAACATGGTGAAACCCTGTCTCTAATAAAAATACAAAAAAAAAAAAAAAATTAGCCGGGCGTGGTGACAGGAGCTTGTAGTCCCAGCTACACGGGAGGCTGAGGCAGGAGAACGGCGTGAACCTGGGAGGCGGAGCTTGCAGTGAGCCGAGATCACCAAGATCATGCTACTGCACCCCAGCCTGGGCAACAGAGCGAGACTCTGTCTCAAATAATAATAATAATAATAATAATGTCACAAAATAACAGATGTCAGTGAGGTTGTGTAGAAAAGGGAATGCTTATACTGTTGGTGGGAATGCAAATTAGCTCAACCCCTATGGAAAAGGGTACGGAGATTTCTCAAAGAACTAAAAATGGAACTATCATTTGACCCAGTAATCCCATTAATGGGTACAAATTAAAAGAATTGTTTTATAAAAAATACACACACACTTATAGGTTCATCACAGCATTATTCACAAGAGCAAAGGCATGGAGGCAACCTAAGTGTCTGCCAACAGTGGATTGGATAAAGTAAATGTGTTACAAATATACCAGGGGATACTTACACGGGCATAAAAAAGAACACATTCATGTCCTTAGCAGCAATATGGATGCAGCTGGAGGCTATTATCCTCAGCAAAATCATGCAAGATAAAAAGCCCAAATGTTCTCACTGACATGCAGGAACTAAACAATGGGTAAGTATTATCATAAAGATAGAAACAATAGACATCAGGGACTCCAAAAACAGTGAGGGAGGGAGGGAGGGAGGGGGACCAGGGTTGGAAACACCACCTATTGTGTTTACTATTTCGGTGATGGGTTCACTAGAAGCTGAAACCCCAGCATAACACAGCACACCCATGTAACAAACCTGCACGTGTACCTCCTGAATCTATAATAAAATAAAACATATTTCAAATTGAAAAATTCTGATACAAACAGAACTTCTTTGGAGCACAGCCAGTGAGGCATCCCTCTAATAGAAACTATTTCTATTATTGTATAGCCTAAGGATCGGTTCATTACAGAATTGGTATCCTGCTTAGAAGCTATTGAAAATAAAATGAAACAACAACAACAATAACAACAACAAAAAAACAGTACAATTGGAATGTGGGACTGGCTTTGAAATCACATGGTAAAATTTAAGCAAGTGCCCACTGCTTGTAAAGGTCCTGCACAGGACATTTACTTGCTTCTGCCTTTGTCTTGCCATGTCCTGTAGAGGTAGCTCCTGGACTATCCTGTATATGTGGAAACTCCAGAAGCCTCACACCTTTACCCAACATGTGAGTGTCCATGAATGGGCAACATAGAAATTTTATGGTTTCTGCTAAGTTTGTGGGGGCTGTTCAGGGAAGCAAGTCTCATTTTCTCTCTGCCAGCTAATACAGTTGTCTCTTTTCCACAGTTTTATTTACTCAAGGTCAACCACAGACTGAAAATATTAAATTAAAATTCCAGAAATCAACAATTCGTAAGTTTTACATGGTGCACTGTTCTGAGTAGAGTGATAAAATCTTTCCCAGTCCTGCTCTGTCACACCCAAGATATGAATCAGCCCTTTGTCCAGCAAATCCACACTATAGATGTCAGATGTCATGAGTCAACTAGCAACTGTCTCGGTTATCAGATCAATGGTCATGATACGGCAGTGCTTATCATGAACTATGATGTGCTTGTATTCACATCACTCTTATTTTATTTAATAATGCTACGTCACAATTTCTAAGTATTTGTCTCACTTCATCTCACCACAAAGGCGTTGTATCTTCTCACATCAGCACAAGAAGGGTGAGCATAGTGCAATCAGATGTCGTGAGAGAGAGAGATTCATGTAACTTTATTACAGTGTATTGTTATAATGTTCTATTTTATTATTTTTTATTGTTGTTACTCTTACTATGCCTAATTTATAAATTATACTTTATCGTAGGTGTATTAGTCAGGCTTCCTTCTCCAGAGGGACAGAATTCATAGAAAACATATATTTGAAAGGGAATTTATTAAAGAGAATTGGCTCACACGACTGTAAATTTAAGATCCCACCACCAGATAGGTTTAAATGATTTCTGCAAGTGGGGAATGATAGAAGCCAACTGCCGCTAAACAGAGGAGCGAGGATCACACCCGAGAGTATATGAACCCAAAACCACTTCCAATATCTACGGAATCTGACAATAGAATAGGTGTTCAACAATCTTGAGAACACTTTATTATTTCAGGGTTCATGATGTGATGAGCATCATGATGTTCTGAACATGAAAAGCCCCCGCCCCACAAACTTAGTGAGCCAGCCCAAGGGTGGAACCTGAGAAGCAGGGAAGCTGGCAGAGCAGTCCCCAGACTGAGGCCAAATGCCTGACAGCCCCACAGAGGCCGCTGGTGCAAGTCCCAGAGTCCAAAGGCTGAAGAACCTGAAGTCTGATGTTCGAAGGCAGAAGGAGAAAAGGCGTTGTGCTCGGGAAACAATAAAAAGACAAGACGAGGTGTCAGACTCTGAAAAAAATCAGTTATCGTGAGAACTGAGTGAAAACTCACTCGCTTCCAGGACAAAGGCACCAAGCCATTCATGAAGAATCCTCCGCCAGGATCCAAACACTTCATATCTGGTCCCACTTCCAACACAGGGGATCAAATTGCGACATGAGACTCGATCAAGCCTAACAAACCATATCCAAACCACAGCAATAGATGTGTAGTAAAAAACATAGTATATATAGGGCTCAATGTCATTCACAGTTTCAGTATCTACTGGGGGCCTTGGAAGTATCCCCTGTGGGTAAGGGGAAGCTACTGTACATTGGCTGGAGCCAGACCCAGCCTATGGCTGGAAGATCAGAGCTCCATCAGCATAATTTCTATAAAGAACAGGCTGTTATATAAGTATTTTCCCATGACTTGCAAAAACAAAACAAGAGAATAGAGGTCAAAGTGTATTGCATTTCAGCCATGAAAACCTAGTGTAAAGGTGTTTACGGAATTTTTGCACAACATAAAACTTGTGGGAAAGTCTGCCTTGGCAGGTTGTGCATATGTAAAATGTTTCTTAAACAACTAAACAAAGTGATTTAGTAAAAAGATTCTAAGAAAAAAAGGTAAGTGCAAGCTGCCTGTGATGAGGAAGAGGGATGAAGGTGGCGAGGTCTGCGCTGAAAAGTGTAACTGGCTGGGTCAGATGTAGCTATGATTTCATGTGGGTCCAAACTCCTTTAGACTTTGAGGAAAGTGACAGAAATCTCAGTTTTGCCATACAAGAGGTCCCTAATACAGTTTGACCTGCAATTAAGCTAACATATTCACTCTGATTTGATTTCTTTTCTTTTTCCTTTTTTTTTTTGAGACAGAGTCTTTCTCTGTCGTCAGTCTGCAGTGCAGCTTTGCAATCTTGGCTCACTGCAAGCTCCGCCTCCAGGGTTCAAATAATTCCTGCCTCAGCCTCCCGAGTAGCTGGGATTACAGGCGTCTGCCACCACATCCAGCTAATTTTTATTTTTTTAATTTATTTTTATTTTTTATTTACTTATTTTTTTGAGACAGAGTCTCGCTCTGTCGCCCAGACTGGAGTGCAGTGGTGCTATCTTGGCTCACTGCAAGTACCGCCTCCCAGGTTCACGTTATTTTCCTGCCTCAGCCTCCCTACTAGCTGGGACTACAGGTGCCCGCCACCATGCCCAGCTAATTTTGTGTATTTTTTAGTAGAGACGGGGTTTCACCATGTTATCCAGGATGGTCTCGATCTCCTGACCTCGTGACCCACCCACCTCGGACTCTCAAAGTGCTGGGATTACAGGCATGAACCACCACGCCAGGCCTAATTTTTGTATTTATTAGAGACAGGGTTTCACCATGCTGGCCAGGCTGGTCTCGAACTTCTGACCTCAGGTGATCCACCTGCTTTGACTTCCCAAAGTGCTGGGATTACAGGAGCCAGCCACCGTGTCCAGCCGACTGATTTGATTTCTATTACATTTCTAAATTTTTTTGGGAACCATTGGAGAAGGATATGATTAGCATTGCAAAAACAACCCATGGCATTAGAAGCTAAGAAGAGACAGGAGGTCAAGAAGGAGGAAACAGGATCAACGGTGTAGAGAAATCAACAGTAGACAGGAATCAGGTCAAGGTCATTAGACACATTTCCTTACCTAATTATCAGGATAGTCCTCTGATGAAGAATTTGTTATATTCATTTTACATAGGTGGGAAATGAGGTTTAAAGTTAAGCAACTGCAAAGGGTCAAGCAGCTGGTAAACAGAGGAGCTGGGCGTCATACCCGAGAGCATCTGAGCTCAAAGCCACTTCTAAACTCTACAGAATCTGACAACAAAATAGGTGCTTAATGACCTTGAGAGCACCGTTTATTAGTTCAGGTTTCATGATGTTATGAAGCAGACTGCAACTGGTTAACTAGATAATGGGAGGTAAGGAGAGAGATAGCAGAGTTCAATTTTTTTTTTTTTTTTTTTTTGAGACGGAGTCTCGCTCTGTCGCCCAGGCTGGAGTGCAGTGGCCGGATCTCAGCTCACTGCAAGCTCGCCTCCCGGGTTTACGCCATTCTCTCGCCTCAGCCTCCCGAGTAGCTGGGACTACAGGCGCCCGCCATCTCGCCCGGCTAATTTTTTGTATTTTTTTAGTAGAGACGGGGTTTCACCGTGTTAGCCAGGATGGTCTCGATCTCCTGACCTCGTGATCCGCCCGTCTCGGCCTCCCAAAGTGCTGGGATTACAGGCTTGAGCCACCGCGCCCGGCCGCAGAGTTCAATTTTTAATGCAGTTTGGTGCTGAAGGTCAGAAGAGGTGGGGTAGGAAAAATGAGATGCAGGGATTTTTTTTTTTTTCTATTCAGATAGAAGAGATTTTGAAATTCTTTAAGTGCTGTTAGGAGGGAGAATAGGATGGGAGAGGTGACCATACCTGAGATCTGGGGGATAATTGAGGGAGGGAGTCCCTGATGAGGCAGCAGAGAAAGGAGAACTACGTAAGTTGAGTGAACTCCTTTCTCTTAGTTTCTTTTTTCTTGGTGAAGCAGGAAGTGAGGTTAACATCCAGGAATAAATTGAAGAGAGGAGGAGATGGAGATGATTGTGTTTTGAGAGGAGACTACGAATCATGGACTTGTATCCAACCAGACAGGACTAAAGAGAAATGACCCAATCACCAGCTTGTTCAAACAGCCCAGTCTGTCAGTCCTCTCTCTAAAGTGATCATGCTTGGGAAAGAAAATCTGTGCTCATCACTGCTTTAACTATAATTTTCCTGACATTTTTGATGGTTGACAAGCTTTGTCATTGTTGTGTTATTGCTTGTAGGTTACTCGTTTTGGGGGTTTTGATGTTCTTTTTTTCCTTTAAAAAAAAAAGCCTTTTTTTTTTTTTTTCAAGGAACGCTGATTTTTTTTTTTTAACTTTTATTTTAGGTTCAGAGGTACATGTGCAGGTTTATTATATAAGTGAACTCATGTCATAGGGACTTGTTGTACTAATTATTTCATTACCCAGATACTAAGCCTAGTACCCAATAGTTATTTTTTCTGATCTTCCTCCTCCCACCCACCACCCTCAAGTAGGCCCCAGTGTCTGTTTTTCCCTTTTATATGTCCGTGTGTTCTCATAGTTTAGCTCCCACTTATAAGTGAGAACATGTGGTATTTGGATTTCTGTTCCTAGGTTAGTTTGCTAAGGGTGATGGCATCCAGCTCCATCCATGTTCCTGCAAAGAACATAATCTCGCTCTTTTGTATGGCTGTGTAGTACTGAACGCTGATTTTAATAGACGCGAATCTCATTCTGTCTTGTATTATGCAGCTATGTCAACAGAAGACCTTTACAGAGGTCTACCCTATGGGCCATGATTTCAATATAACTCATTCTGATTTCCTGATATACCGTGACCTTGGACAATGTCATACCAAAGCTTCTAACTAATCCTGTAAACTCTTTAGATTTTCCCACAGTGTTCTCTCTTTGTTAAGCATCAGACATTTTTTTCCCCAAGTAAATAATAAAATGTTTTTATAGTGCGTCCATGGTTGTGGTACATGCTGTAGAACATTTAAAAAGGGCACAATTTTTAAACTTAAGGAACTTCTATTTCAAATACCACAGCAAAACAACATGCAATAAATGACTAGAGAACAATGTAAAAGAGAAAGTGCTATGGTCCTCTGGGCAGATGGTGATTAGTGTGGGCTGGCATGGCCTTCGTGGAAAGGCTGGATGGAAGTGGTGTCTTTAAGGAGAGTAGAACTGGACCAGCCAAGAGCAAGGGACAAGGTGCTTTGAATTGGAAAGACAGAATGTAAAGGCATAGAGGTGAGTTGAACTAGATCATATAGGAAGTTTGGTAAAGAATCTCGAGTCTTAGGGGGGCAGAGCAAGATGGCCGATTAGGAACAGCTCCAGTCTCCAACTCCCAGTGCGAGCGACACAGAACACCGGTGATTTCTGCATTTTCAACTGAGGTACTGGGGTCATCTCACTGGGGAGTGCTGGACAATCGGTGCTGGTCAGCTGCTGCAGCCCGACCAGCTAGAGCTGAAGCAGGGTGAGGCATTGCCTCACCTGGGAAGCGCAAGGGGGAAGGGAATCCCTTTTCCTAGCCAGGGGAACTGAGACACACAACACCTGGAAAATCGGGTAATTCCCACCCCAATACTGTGCTTTAAGCAAACGGGCACACCAGGACATTATACCCACACCTGGCCGGGAGGGTCCCACAGCCACGGAGCCTCCCTCATTGCTAGCACAGCAGTCTGCGATCTAACCACAAGGCAGCAGTGAGGCTGGGGAGGGGCGCCCACGATTGCTGAGGCTTAGTAGGTAAACAAAGCCTCTAGGAAGCTCAGACTGGGTGGAGCTCACAGCAGCTCAAGGAAACCTGCCTGTCTCTGTAGACTCCACCTCTGGGGACAGGGCACAGCTAAACAACAAAAAGGGAAGGAGCAGAGGCCTGTGCAGACGCAAACGACTCTGTCTGACAGCTTTGAAGAGAGCAGTGGATCTCCCAACACGGAGGTTGAGATCTGAGAACGGACAGACTGTCTGCTCAAGTGGGTCCCTGACCCCTGAGTAGCCCAGCTGGGAGACATCCCCCACTAGGGGCAGTCTGATACCCCACACCTCACAGGGTGGAGTACACCCCTGAGAGGAAGCTTCCAAGGTAAGAATCAGACAGGTACACTCGCTGTTCAGCAATATTCTATCTTCTGCAACCTCTGCTGCTGATACCCAGGCAAACAGGGTCTGGAGTGGACCCCAAGCAATCTCCAACAGACCTACAACTGAGGGTCCTGACTGTCAGAAGGAAAACTATCAAACAGGAAGGACACCTATACCAAAACCCCATCAGTACATCACCATCATCAAAGACCAGAGGCAGATAAAACCACAAAGATGGGGAAGAAGCAGGGCAGAAAAGCTGGAAATTCAAAAAATGAGAGCGCATCTCCCCCTGCAAAGGAGCGCAGCTCATCGCCAGCAATGGATCAAAGCTGGTCAGAGAATGACTTTGATGAAATGAGAGAAGAAGGCTTCAGTCCATCAAACTTCTCAGAGCTAAAGGAGGAATTATGTACCCAGCGCAAAGAAACTAAAAATCTTGAAAAAAGAGTGGAAGAATTGATAGCTAGAATGTTTAATGCAGAGAAGGTCATAAATGAAATGACAGAGATGAAAACCATGACACGAGAAATACGTGACAAATGCACAAGCTTCAGTAACCGACTTGATCAACTGGAAGAAAGAGTATCAGCGATTGAGGATCAAATGAATGAAATGAAGCAAGAAGAGAAACCAAAAGAAAAGAGAAGAAAAAGAAATGAACAAAACCTGCAAGAAGTATGGGATTATGTAAAAAGACCAAATCTACGTCTGATTGGGGTGCCTGAAAGTGAGGGGGAAAATGGAACCAAGTTGGAAAACACTCTTCAGGATATCATCCAGGAGAACTTCCCCAACCTAGTAGGGCAGGCCAACATTCAAATTCAGGAAATACAGAGAACACCACAAAGATACTCCTCGAGAAGAGCAACTCCAAGACACATAATTGCCAGATTCACCAAAGTTGAAATGAAGGAAAAAATCTTAAGGGCAGCCAGAGAGAAAGGTCGAGTTACCCACAAAGGGAAGCCCATCAGACTAACAGCAGACCTCTTGGCAGAAACTCTACAAGCCAGAAGAGAGTGGGGGTCAATATTCAACATTCTTAAAGAAAAGAATTTTCAACCCAGAATTTCACATCTAGTCAAACTAAGTTTGATAAGTGAAGGAGAGATAAAATCCTTTACAGATAAGCAAATGCTTAGAGATTTTGTCACCACCAGGCCTGCCCTACAAGAGATCCTAAAGGAAGCCCTAAACATGGAAAGGAACAACCGGTACCAGCCATTGCAAAAGCATGCCAAAATGTAAAGACCATCGAGGCTAGGAAGAAACTGCATCAACTAACGAGCAAAATAACCAGTTAATATCATAATGGCAGGATCAAGTTCACACATAACAATATTAACCTTAAATGTAAATGGACTAAATGCTCCAATTAAAAGACACAGACTGGCTAACTGGATAAAGAGTCAAGACCCATCAGTCTGCTGTATTCAGGAGACCCATCTCACATGCAGAGACATACATAGGCTCAAAATAAAGGGATGGAGGAAGATCTACCCAGCAAATGGAGAACAAAAAAAAGCAAGGGTTGCAATCCTAGTCTCTGATGAAACAGACTTTAAACCATCAAAGATCAAAAGAGACAAAGAAGGCCATTACATAATGGTAAAGGGATCAATTCAACAGGAAGAGCTAACCTAAATATATATGCACCCAATACAGGAGCACCCAAATTCATAAAGCAAGTCCTTAGAGACTTACAAAGAGACTTAGACTCCCATACAGTAATAATGGGAGACTTCAACACTCCATTGTCAACATTAGACAGATCAACGAGACAGAAAGTTAACAAGGATATCCTGGAATTGAACTCATCTCTGCACCAAGCGGACCTAATAGACATCTATAGAACTCTCCACCCCAAATCAACAGAATATACATTCTTCTCAGCACCACATCGCACTTATTCCAAAATTGACCATATAATTGGAAGTAAAGCACTCCTTAGCAAATGTAAAAGAACAGAAATTATAACAAACTGTCTCTCAGACCACAGTGCAATCAAACTAGAACTCAGGACTAAGAAACTCAATCAAAACCGCTCAACTACATGGAAACTGAACAACCTGCTCCTGAATGACTACTGGGTACATAACTAAATGAAGGCAGAAATAAAGGTGTTCTTTGAAACCAATGAGAACAAAGATACAACATACCAGAATCTCTGGGACACATTTAAAGCAGTGTGTAGAGGAAAATTTATAGCACTAAATGCCCACAAGAGAAAGCTGGAAAGATCTAAAATGGACACTCTAACATCACAATTAAAAGAACTGGAGAAGCAAGAGCAAACACATTCAAAAGCTAGCAGAAGGCAAGAAATAACTAAGATCAGAGCAGAACTGAAGGAGATAGAGACACAAAAAACCCTCCAAAAAATCAATGAATCCAGGAGTTGGTTTTTTGAAAAAATCAACAAAATTGACAGACTGCTAGCAACGCTAATAAAGAAGAAAAGAGAGAAGAATCAAATAGATGCAATAAAAAATGATAAAGGGGATATCACCACAGACCCCACAGAAATACAAACTACCATCAGAGAATACTATAAACACCTCTATGCAAATCAACTAGAAAATCTAGAAGAAATGGATAATTTCCTGGACACTCACACTCTTCCAAGACTAAATCAGGAAGAAGTTGAATCCCTGAATAGACCAATAGCAGGCTCTGAAATTGATGCAATAATTAATAGTCTACCAACCAAAAAAAGTCCAGGACCAGATGGATTCACAGCTGAATTCTACCAGAGGTACAAGGAGGAGCTGGTACCATTCCTTCTGAAACTATTCCAATCAATTGAAAAAGAGGGAATCCTCCCTAACTCATTTTATGAGGCCAACATCATCCTGATACCAAAGCCTGGCAGAGACACAACAAAAAAAGAAAATTTTAGACCAATATCCCTGATGAACATCGATGCAAAAATCCTCAATAAAATACTGGCAAACCGGAATCAGCAGCACATCAAAAAGCTTATACACCATGATCAAGTGGGCTTCATCCCTGGGATGCAAGGCTGGTTCAACATTTGCAAATCAATAAACGTAATCCAGCATATAAACAGAACCAAAGAGAAGAACCACATGATTATCTCAATAGATGCAGAAAAGGCTTTTGACAAAATTCAACAGCCCTTCATGCTAAAAACGCTCAATAAATTCGGTATTGATGGAACGTACCTCAAAATAATAAGAGCTATTTATGACAAACCCACAGCCAATATCATACTGAATGGGCAAAAACTGGAAAAATTCCCTTTGAAAACTGGCACAAGACAGGGATGCCCTCTCTCACCACTCCTATTCAACATAATCTTGGAAGTTCTGGCTAGGGCAATCAGGCAAGAGAAAGAAATCAAGGGTATCCAGTTAGGAAAAGAAGAAGTCAAATTGTCCCTGTTTGCAGATGACATGATTGTATATTTAGAAAACCCCATTGTCTCAGCCCAAAATCTCCTTAAGCTGATAAGCAACTTCAGCAAAGTCTCAGGATACAAAATGAATGTGCAAAAATCCCAAGCATTCTTATCCACCAGTAACAGACAAACAGAGAGCCAAATCATGAATGAACTTCCATTCACAATTGCTTCAAAGAGAATAAAATACCTAGGAATCCAACTTACAAGGGATGTCAAGGACCTCTTCAAGGAGAACTACAAACCACTGCTCAGTGAAATCAAAGAAGACACTAACAAATGGAAGAACATACCATGCTCATGGATAGGAAGAATCAATATCGTGAAAATGGCTATACTGCCCAAGGTTATTCATAGATTCAATGCCATCCCCATCAAGCTACCAATGACTTTCTTCACAGAATTGGAAAAAACTGCTTTAAAGTTCATATGGAACCAAAAAAGAGCCCGCATTGCCAAGACAATCCTAAGTCAAAAGGACAAAGCTGGAGGCATCACGCTACCTGACTTCAAACTATACTACAAGGCTACAGTAAACAAAACAGCATGGTACTGGTCCCAAAACAGAGATACAGACCAATGGAACAGAACAGAGTCCTCAGAAATAATAGCACACATCTACAGCCATCTGATCTTTGACAAACCTGAGAGAAACAAGAAATGGGGATAGGATTCCCTATTTAATAAATGGTGCTGGGAAAATTGGCTAGCCATAAGTAGAAAGCTGAAACTGGATCCTTTCCTTACTCCTTCTATGAAAATTAATTCAAGATGGATTAGAGACTTAAATGTTAGACCTAATACCCTAAAAACCCTAGAAGAAAACCTAGGTAGTACCATTCAGGACATAGGCATGGGCAAGGACTTCATGTCTAAAACACCAAAAGCAATGGCAGCAAAAGCCAAAATTGACAAATGGGATCTAATTAAACTAAAGGGCTTCTTCTGCACAGCAAAAGAAACTACCATCAGAGTGAACAGGCAATCTACAGAATGGGAGAAAATTTTTGCAATCTACTCATCTGACAAAGGGCTAATATCCAGAATCTACAAAGAACTCAAACAAATTTACAAGAAAAAAACAAACAACCCCATCAAAAAGTGGGGAAAGGATATGAACAGACATTTCTCAAAAGAAGACATTCATACAGCCAACAGACACATGAAAAAATGCTCATCATCACTGGCCATCAGAGAAATGCAAATCAAAACCACAATGAGATACCATCTCACACCAGTTAGAATGGCAATCATCAAAAAGTCAGGAAACAACAGGTGCTGGAGAGAATGTGCAGAAACAGGAACACTTTTACACTGTTGGTGGGATTGTAAACTAGTTCAACCATTATGGAAAACAGTATGGCGATTCCTCAAGGATCTAGAACTAGATGTACCATATGACCCAGCCATCTCACTACTGGGTATATACCCAAAGGATTATAAATCATGCTGCTATAAAGACACATGCACAAGTATGTTTATTGCAGCACTATTCACAATAGCAAAGACTTGGAATCAACCCAAATGTCCATCTGTGACAGACTGGATTAAGAAAATGTGGCACATATACACCATGGAATATTATGCAGCCATAAAAAAGGATGAGTTTGCATCCTTTGTAGGGACATGGATGCAGCTGGAAACCATCATTCTTAGCAAACTATCACAAGAAGAGAAAACCAAACACCGCATGTTCTCACTCATAGGTGGGAACTGAACAATGACATCACCTAGACTCAGGAAGGGGAACATCACACATCGGGGCCTATCATGGGGAGTGGGGACGGGGGAGGGATTGCATTGGGAGTTATACCTGATATAAATGACGAATTGATGGGTGCTGACGAGTTGATGGGTGCAGCACACCAACATGGCACAAGTATACATATGTAACAAACCTGCACGTTATGCACATGTACCCTAGAACTTAAAGTATAATAATAATAATAATAAAAAGAATCTCTGCAAGGGGGTGTTTGTATTAAGGAAATATAGTAAACAAGTTTGATAGCACACAAAATCACAGAGTAAAAGCAACCTTCAAACCTACCTATAACATCTCTTATTTTACAGTTTGGAAGACTAAGGCTGAGAGGCAAATGATTTCCTGAGTTTTCTCAGCAGGAAAACTGGGTTAAACATTCAGGTTTTTGTTTGTTTATTTTTTTATTTTAATTGCAAGTGTTATGGCAGCAGCGGTGAGAAAAGGCTTTGTGAGGACACAGTGAGAAGACGGCTGTCTGCAAACCAAGGAAAGAGGTCTCCGGAGAAACCTGACCTGCTGACACCTTGATCTGAGATTTCCAGCCTCCAGAACTGTAAGAAAGTAAATGTTGATTGTTTAAAAAAAGGTGGGTGGATCACCTGAGGTCAGGAATTTGAAACCAGCCTGACCAACATAGTAAAACCTTGTCTCTACTAAAAACACATACACAGACAAAATTAGCCATGCATGGTGGTGGGCACCTGCAATCCCAGCTACTCAGGAGGCTGAGGCAGGACAATTGCTTGAACCCAGGAGCAGAGGTGGGAGTGAGCCGAGATCCCACCATTGCATTCCAGCCTGGGCAACAGAGCAAGACTTGGTCTCAAAATTAATGAATTATTTAATTAATTAATTAATTTAAAAAAGGAGGGGGGTTATTGACTGAATGTTTGTGTCCCTTCAAAATCCCAAAATTTATTTGTTGAAGCTTCAATGTCTAATATAATGGTATTTGGAGATGGGGTTTGGGGAGGAAATTACAGTTAGATGACATCATGAGGGTGAAGCCCAACTAGGATTCATGCCCTTATAAGAAGGGTCACCAGAGAGCTTTCTCCTCCCACTGCCCCCACCAGCCCCACATGCACAGAGAAGAAGTCACATGAGCGCACAGAGAGATGGTGGCTGCCTACAAGTCCAAAGAAGAGGCCCCAGAATGAAAACCATTTGGCCAGCACCTTGGACTTTCTTCCCAGCCTCAAGAATTGTGAGAGATAAATTTCTGTTGTTTAAGACACCTAATCTATGATATTTTGTTATGGTAGCCTAAGCAGACTAAGAAAGCAAGAGTTGATTGCCAAACCAGAGGCTTTCCTATATTCATTACTGTCTCTTACAGGACTGTTTGTAGGGAGACATAAGAGCACTGAAGTTAAGCTTACTGGCTGTGTGATAGCCCCACCTGCAAAACTGGTTTTGATCATTACAGTCATGTGACTTTGGACATACTGGTTTTTTTTCAAAACCTCTCAGAGTCTCTGTTTTCTCATTTGTGTAGAGGGGTTACTAATGGAATCCATTTAGAATGCTTTGCATGTGTATATTAAATAATACATGCAAAGTGCTTATCATAACACAGAGAACATATTAAGTATCTGATATGTTATCTATTGTTTTGTTCATTTTCATTCATTTCTTTCAGGAGAGACTGACATATTTGTTAAGATTATTTGAGATAATATAAAGATAGATTAGATAGGGAGGGGGCTTACTGCTTAATAGGAGAGATAAGATTTACAGACAAAAATTTATAATAGAAGATAAAGAGTAGTCAGGGTTTTCAGTCAGGCATAGATAAAGTTCTATGGTCATTAAGAAAAAAGATAAATTTCTTTTATGTGTATAATTGGAAATGGCTTTGAGGAAATTATGGATTATTTCAAAAATAAACATGCCAGAAAAAAAACAACCAAATACTTGCTATCCTTCAGTCACTCTGGGAGGCTGTATATTTATGAAGTGATTCTTCAGTTAATAGTCAAATTACATTTGGGAGTAGGGCTTTGGGGAGGAAATTACAGTTAGATGATGTCATGAGGATGAAGCCCAAGTCAGCTAGGATTAGTGCCCTTGTAAGAAGAGTCAGCTGGGCGTGGTGGCTCATGCCTGTAACCCTAACATTTTGGTAGGCCAAGGTGGGTGCATCCCCTGAGGTTGGGGGCTCAAGATCAGCCTGGCCAACATGGAGAAACCCCATCTCTACTAAAAATACAAAAAATCAGCCGGGCATAGTAGCAGTTGCCTGTAATTCCAGCTGCTTGGGAGACTGAAGCAGGAGAATTGCTTGAATCCAGGTGGTGGAGGTTGCAGTGAGCTGAGATCGCACCACTGCACTTCAGCCTGGGCAACAGGGCAAGGCTCTGTCTCAAAAAAAGAAAAAAGAAGAGTCACCAGAGAGCTTGCTCCTCCCTGCGGTTGGTAACTGCCCCCAGAGTCATTGACACAGTCACTCAGGAGATCACTTTCCCAAATGCATTTTAGAAGGGTGTGGCAGATTCATGATGCAGAAGGGAGGAGAGAAGGCAAGAGGTGAAGGAGACAGCACATGCAGAGGTACAGAGTGGTGACTGAAACCACATGCTATGTTGGGAGACTTCCAAACAAGTCTAGAGGGTTGGCACTTAGAGATGAAGAAGACATCTTCTGGTGAGTTTGAGTGGTCCTTCCTGACCTACCTAGCAGATACACTAAGTTAGAACTGATGCCAGTGGATTATTTAGGGTATTGCTCAGGGAAAAATTGGGAAGGGGCATAGAGAAAGATTGAAAGGACCCGGGAATGAGTATGGGTAGGTCCGTGAGAGCTCATGTCACTCCGAGATCTCTGCTTGAATTTTACCTTAAAGGCAGTGGGGACTGGGAACTGGGTTTTCACGTGGGTGATGAGACATCATGCTGAACAGAAGTGCTGCTAGACATTCTTGCATTTTATCCTTTTTTTAAAAGGAAATGTTTTAATCATTTCAAAATTAAATATGATCTTTGTTGTAGTGTTTTTTAATTAAAACTATCAGATTAAGGAAGTTTCTTTCTTTCTACTCTGGGTTTAGTGATTTTTTTTTATTCATGAATGGCTATGACATTTAATTTTTGGCTTCAATTGAGTTTCACCATTTTTCTTTTTTAATATATTAATGTAAGAATTTATATAGATATATTTTCTAATGTCAAATCAACTGACATCATGACTAACTTGGTCATGATGCATTTCTTTTAAACATTGCTGGATCAGGTTTGCTAGTGTTTTGTTTAGGACATTTGAATCTGTATTCTTGAGAGAAATTGGCATCTCATTTTCTCTCCTTTGGACTGTCCTTCACTGGTTTACATTATGACAGTAATAGCGTCATAAAATAAGTCATAAAATAAGTTTGGGAGGATTACATACTTTCCTCTGAAAGAATTTTATAGGATTGGAATATATTCCTTAGAGATGGCATTTTTCCACACTGGTTAGATACTGTGATGTTTTCTTGGTGGAAATTTTTTAAATTCAGGGTTCAATATATGTAGTGATTATAGAATTATTATTCTTTCTTGAGTCAATTTTGGTTAGATTTTTAATTTTTTTTTTTTTTTGAGACAGGGTCTTGCTCTGTCACTTAGGCTTGTATGCAGTGACACAATCATGGCTTACTGCAGCCTTGACCTCCCAGGTTCAAGCAATCCTCCCACCTCAGCCTCCAATGTAGCTGAGACTACAGGTACTACCACATGTGGCTAATTTTTTAAATTATTTGTAGAGATGAGGTCTCCCTATGTTGCCCAGGCCAGTCTTGAACTCCTGGTCTCAAGCAAGCCTCCCACCTCAGCTTTCCAAAAGGCTGGAATTACAGGTATGAACCATGATGCTGGGCCTAGATTTTTTCCTGTGGATGTGTGCATTTTATTTATGTTCAAAATCATTTACTTAAATTATTATTTATAGTATGCTTACTTTTCTTTTAAATTTCTGATGTTTCTTCTAAATTTTTATAATTTCATCCTCCTTTGTATCTCAAAAATTCTTAATTTGTGCTTTATTTTCTTGTTTCCCTTAATCAATTTATCCAGGGTATTTTGTGTGTGTACATGTGTTTGTTTTTCAAATTTTGAAGACCCAACTTTTGTCTTTGTTTATATACCCTATTGTATCTGTTTTCTATTTCATTTATTTCTGTCCTCATCTTTATTACTTATTTTATTTTGATTTTAGTTGAGTTTATTCTGGGTTTCTTATGCCCAAAAGATGCAATCATATGTTGAGAGAAATGGCGATCAAACTTATTAAATTTTCAGTGGGATGAGTGACATGCTCCCCTTACCATCACCCACCAAAAAATACTGAGAACTATTCCAAAGAAGTACATTTAGGGTATGTTTTTAGGATTTAGATTGACTGGAATTCAGATCTATGAAGTTTGCGGTACATTAAATACTTTTGTTTCTCCATTTGTAAAATAACAGTCAAAACAATTACACCTCATAGGGTCTTGTGGCATATACATGAAATAATCCATCTGCCATGCTTAATGCATAGTAGCCCTCACAATAGGACCTCAGTATACAGTGACGATTTTTACTGGTATATGGATAAGATAATAAGGAATTATGTGATGACAGCCAACTGAGAGTAACAGACAGTAAGTGCTATAGTGTTGAAAAGTGGAACACAACTGTTGGCTGGAATAATCAAAGAAGTATTCTGGAAGAATCTAAAATAAACTTAATGTTGGTAAAAGGGAGAAGCACTGGGACAGGCAGACAAATGGGCATAGCATAAGACACAAGAAAAAAGAACAAATCACCTTGAGATGGGATCATCCTTTCAAATACCATCCTTTGCATTACTTACATTATAAGTACATTTTGTAATTTACTAATACACTGTCATTCTCAAGTTCTTAATCTATGTTATCTTTGTCTCCCCTACAAATCCATTTTTTAAAATAAATGACGACAGAACCCTCATCTTTTATTTTTTCTGTGGTCCTCCACAGCATTTAGTATTCTACTCTACATACAATGAGCACTTCAATACAATCAATGCATATTGTATGAGTAAGTCCTCACTTCTGGGAGTGTGACCTCTGTCTTACTTTCAACACTTATTCTTCTCATAATGAGGGTGACTGTAGAATACCTAGTGACTATCAGGTGAAAAAACTACAAGAAAATTGTAGGGGGATAATTTGGAATCAGTCCACAGAGGAAATAATAAAACGTTCTGAAGTTAATGGGCAATCCCTTGGAAATGTTTTTGATAAGACACCTCTTCAAAGCAAAAGAGAGAGCCCTCTTTTCTCATAGATGGTGGAAAAGTACATCAATCAAGCTATTCTAGACACTAAAGGGGCCTCTGGCCAGGATTCGTGTTTTCTTTCCCAGCATGGAGTCAGATGGATAAACCTTACTTAAACTATGAGAAAGAACAACTTAGTAAGGAATTGGGAATGTCATTTATTATTTAGGAAATATCTGTTACAAAAACCCAAATTACATATTGTGTTAGTCTGATCTCATGCTGCTATAAGGACATGCCTGAGACTGACTGGGTAATTTATAAAGGAAAGAGGTTTAATTGACTCACCTTTCTGCAGGGTTGGGGAGGCCTCAGGAAACTTACGATCATGGCAAACAGGGAAGCAAACACATCCTTCCTCACATGGCAGTAGCAAGGAGAAGAATCAGTGTCTAGCGAGGGGCTTAGATCTCATAAGAACTAACTCACTATCATTAAAACAGAATGGGGGAAACTGCCCCAATGATTCAATTATCTCCACCTGGTTTCTCCCACGACATGCGGGGATTACAGAAACTACAATTCAAGATAAATTTGGGTAGGGACACAGCCAAGCCATATCACATATTTAACTTAAATTGGATCAATATTTAATGGATACCTAGTTGCCAGCTATCTTGTTGGTTCTTGAAGAGACAATGGTGAGTAAGAATGGTTTATATCCTTAAAGATCTTACACCAAAGAGAGAAGGAAACACACAAGTATGCATACCAGGATATAAAGTCAGGCTGTGCCAAACGCAAACATAGATAAACAGAGTACTATAAAAGTAGTGGATAGCGGATATTAATTTTGAGTTGGAGTCAAGGAAGGTACCCCAGAAGAGGTAATACTAGAGATAATTCATGAAGTACCAGTGGAATTTAAACATACTTGAGGCTAGGGAATTTTAAATACCTGGAAAGTGGAATGCTTGTGGAACGGAACACAGGCTGACAGAATTGTAATTTAGGGTGGATGGGAGACTGGTAGAGTCAACTGTTAGCTATATAATTCTGAATAAGATTTGGGAGGTCAAGTGTCAGGAGGGCTGACTGGTCTAAGGCACCAGACTAAAGCTTAAGATTTGGGAGGTCATGAGAAGCACAGAGGAGGTTAGACATGAGAATCACTATAAGGTCATATATGGCAAAAGTTGACAACCAGTTGAATGCTACAGGTGGAAGCAATGAAAGAATCAATGATGAATGAACTTTTAGCTGAGGAAAAGCAGTAAAATAATGATGTTTACACCTGTAATAAGAAATCAGACACAAGAAAAAATTTAGACATAGGGTCGACATATTGAAGATGAGATGTGAGTTAAATGTGGCTATAGAGGCCGCATTGGGAAATACAGGTTGTGAATACATGCGATACTGGAAAGGAAAAAGGCTTATTAGACTAGTACAAAGAAAGTTAGGATGGGTGAAAATTAGGTTACATTTTACATGGAAGGAAAGGAAATTGATAGAATTTGACACAAAGAGCCTTAACTACAAGCTATACCTCAACGACTTCCAAATGTATGTCTTTAAACAGACCCTTTTCTTAGAATCATAGGCTGTATATTTATGTAAATTATCATCATCATTACTTGGTTATAGGGTAAGAATTTCAAACTTAACATTTTCAAAACAGATTCATGATTGACATTATATTATTGTGAGTGTATAAAAATTCAACTGATTTATGTGTGCTAACTTCTTATCCTGCTACTTTACTGAATTTATTAGTTCTAGCAATTTTTAGTGGTGCCTTTAGGGTTTTCTACTAATCAGATCATATCACCAGTGAACAGAAATGATTTTACTCTTTCTTTCCAATTTGGATGACTTTTTCTTCCCTGCTTAATAGTCTGGCTAGAACTTTCAGTACTATGTTGAATAGAAGTGGCACAATCTTGGCTCACTGCAACCTCTGCCTCCTAGCTTCAAGCAATTCTCCTGCCTCAGCCTCCCAAGTAGCTGGGACTACAGGTGCACGCCACCACACTCAGCTAATTTTTGTATTTTTAGTAGAGATGGGGTTTCACCATGTTGGCCAGGGTGGTCCTGATCTCTTGACCTCATGATCCACCCGCCTCAGCCTCCCAAAGTGCTGGGATTACAGGCGTGAGCCACCGCACCCAGACAAATCTTTTTTTTTTTTTTTTTCCATTGAGACTTAGCTTCTCAGGAATGGGTGACTAAACTAGTCAGATAATAACGAAGCTGTTGGGACATAAGGATGATGTTACAGTAAGGTGTCTGAGAATATTGATGAGTTGTTTAGGTTGGTCAGGAAGGTGAGAGAGGATAGGAAGCTACAAAGGTCTGGAGGTTTGAAGGGGCACATGCAGGGTGCGAGTGAAAATGAAATCCAGGTGGAAGATACTGGTTTGTAAACCAAAGATAAATTTCTAAGCCCCCCAACCAACTGAATGGACCCCTTTTTGCAAAAGCTTGAAAAAAGAAGAAGCCTGAAAAATTAGTTCAGTCCATGACAGGAATTAGGGGTCAAATATACAGCAACTTCCTTTTGGAGTTTAGACACAACTGACCAACATTAACATTAAAACAGATATCTTAAAACGAACAAAACAGACTTTTGTAGCAATAAGACACTGAGTTCCAACCTGACTCTGGTTTAGGATCACGTGACAGATGGTAGGCCCTGAAGAAAATAAAAGTATTTTACCCCAAAACATATTTCTTTGACATATTCTGAAATGACCCTGCAAATTATCTCTTGTGGGGGAAATATGCATTCTGTAAGAATCTCCTTCCTTTACCGGTCTTTTCCAGAGAGTCTGACACATTTAAGGTCTGATAAGAGACATTCGCTATCTCTTCTCTCTGAAACTTGCTACCTGGAGGCTTCATCTACATGACAAGAACCCTGGCTTCCACAACTGCCTTGTCTAAACACAAGCATTTTTCTATACTGAATTCAATTATTCAAGCAGAGCTTAACTCTTTCAACCAATTGCCAATCAGGAAATCTTCTAAGCCACCTATGACCTGGAAGCCCCCTGTCCACCCCTATCCCCCCACCTACTTTTAGATATCCAACTTTTCTGGGCCAAACCAATATATACCTTAAATATATTAATTTATGTGTTTGTCTGTAATTTCTGTCTCCCTAAAATGTATAAAACCAAGCTGTAACCCAACCACCTTGGGCACATGTGCTCAGGACCTCCTAAGAGTGTGTCACTGACCTTGCCAAGTGAACCCTAACCTTGGCAAAATAAACCTCTAAATTGATTGAGACATGTCTCAGATACATTTTGGGTTATATGGCTAAATTTTTAAATTTATCTGGTTTACTTCCAAAGATCTGAAAAGATCTTAGTGATGGCTTGGCTTGAGCTCCTCGTTCTGTCACTGAAAAAGTTACGGCCTGAAGAGGTGACCTGACTCTCCAGCATCCCGCAGTTAAAATGAGGGCCACCCGAATACAGCTCAAGTCCCCAGTCACAGATGAAAAGCAAGTCTTCCACTGGGCTCTTCTCTCACCCAACTTTCTTCAAAATGAGTCCTGGCTACTGTCACTCCTGCTCCTCTCCAGATTTGTTTGTTTGTTTGTTTGTTTGTTTTAAACCAACCTCAAAATTCTCAGTGACAAGAGAAGAAAAACGTCTAAACTAGAACCCTGCACTGTTTGCTCTGCAGTTCAGTAAGTTTTGGCTTCAAATCATTTGGAAGTTTGTTTCTGAGACAAGATACAGTGTAACTGCCTCCAGGCTCTTAGCTTGCCAGCAGGAGGACAGTCTCTAGCTGACAGGATCCTCTATCCCCTGCTGTTTGGATTGCTAACCAGGTTGTCTGACAGCAGGGTACCTTCCAGTTTCATCAGGGACAGTGGGCTCTAGATCAACATTCATCATTCACCAGCCTTTCCACTCAGACTGGGAAAAATCTCATGGCCATGTTGGCTGTTGGTTCAGCTGGGACTAGGAGAGAGGCAGTGATGACTCACCTGGGCGAAGGCTGCACAGGAGTCCTATGGATTCAGTGTGGTTTCTGGAAACAGGTCTGTATGGTGAGCTGGGAGACCTGCATTCTAGTCCTCCTCTACTGTCTACTCAGCACATGTGAATAAAGTCACGTCATCTTGCTAAGCCTTGGTTTAGTCATCTACAGAGTAAAGTGTCAGAAGAAATAATTTTGTAGGGTTTACTCCTGTTCAAAAATCTGGAATCACATGGAAAAAGACTGGCATTTTTTATGTGAGGACCTGTGTGATGAAACATGAGTGAAATGGAGTGTCCTAGGAAATTCCTGTCAACTGCTGGTTATCAATCATACTGATCATTATTATGCAAAGTGTGTTCAGAATGAACTCATGATAGCCAATGCCAGAATTCCAGCTTTTGCAGGGGATCCAAGCACCATGCCCAGGAATAGGCTGGGTCTTTTCATGTAAAGCAGAGAGAGGCAGGGAGGCCTGAGGCAGGATAGTCAGTAAGCAAACTAGAAAGACCTTGATTCTGGGGAAGAAGCATCTGCTGATTGCTCTGGATTTTACTGGTGATGAATTGCTTTGGGTCCACAGATGTTAATTGTAGCCAGAAAAAGACCAGAAAGCTGCAATAGCATGATATATTAGGAAAAACACATGATTGGGAATGGAGCAGAACTGGAGTCAAATCCTGTTCTGGAACTAACTATTCATCCTTTCTGAATCTAAATTCTGTCATTGTAACTCAGGGATAATTATATTTTTGCATGGGTTTTATGAGGATTAGAGACAAAGTACGCAAAACGTTTGTCACATGGTAAACATTTGCTAAATGTTATGCAATTTTATCAATGAGGTGTGGGAAAGGGACAAAAATTTAAGCCCAAAGAGTAGCACAGGTACAATGTGATTTTGCCAGACTCAGACCTTCTAAGGTTACATCTAGATCTGTGTGTGGTTTTGCAATGAGGTCCTTGACACAGCCATATGTGAGGCGTAATTTCTCAGAAAGCCCGGGTGGCAGCCATGGGAAGATGCACAGTTATGTCTCTGAGCTTCCATTTGGGACTAAAGAAAATCTGGACTCCAAAATTTCTACAGAAGAGCCCTAAGGATGGAAATTTAGTAAGAAATGGGATCTAAGAAATTGCCATTAAGTGTGCACATAAATTTATGAATTATTAGAAAGTATTAATTGTCCATATGAAGGAAGAGAAGACACAGATTGAATAAGGGTGGGGAGGCAAGGCCCTCTCCTCACTGTAAACAACAAATAAAATTCTAAGACCCCCCAACCATCTGAAAGAACTTCTTCCTAAGCCAAGGCTCTTTTAAAATTTAACCTGAAAGACTGTTTCAGGTCATCATGGGAAGTGGGGTTGGATATGATGCCTCATTATACCTCTCCAGGATTAACATCAACACAGACTTTAAGTCTGATAGAAACATTTTACAACCTCTTCTCCCTGAAGCCCTACTACCTGAAGGCTTCCTCTGCAAATAAGAACTTGAGTCTCCACAATCCTTTATCTTACCCCAGAATTTCCTTCATTTTTGTTTTTTTTTTTTTTTTTTTTTTTTTTTTTTTGAGGAGTTTCGCTCTTGTCCCCTAGGCTGGAATGCAATGGCATGATCTCCACTCAGGGCAACCTCCACCTCCTGGGTTCAAGCAATTCTCCTGCCTCAGCCTCCCAAGAGGCTGGGATTACAGGTGCCCACCACCATGCCTGGCTAATTTTTATATGTTTAGTAGAGATGGGGTTTCGCCACGCTGGCTAGGATAGTCTCGAACTTTAATCATGAAAAAGAAACGCTATAGGCCAAATTCTAATAAGGGTAAATGCATGCATATCTATAAAGCTTGATTTTTGGCTTCAATATCCCTCTACCCCATACATATGCACACACACAATATACACACACACACACACACACACAATACACACATCCTCATTAGAAACAGGACTAAAAACTAGAAGGCAACGAAGTTGCCATTGGTTCTCCACTTATATATCATTTATTTAATAAGCATAAATATAGAAGAAATAAACGTAACTTCAAGCAAAGATGGGCTGAGAATAGATAGAAGCAAGCCTCCCTAAGTACAGTTAACTGCAGTGACAAAAACAATTACGTTAAATGTAATACCTAGATTAAATGAATTAAATATTTACTAAGTGTTTTTATGGAGATTCAGAGTTAAAAGTTAGTGTTCTTAATCTCAATGAGCTCTAGTCCAATATGCAGCTCAACTGTATGCATTCATCGTGGTTTTATGCCAATAACCTACTGCAGAGACTTAAGGAGCAAAGGATGTGGTTAGATTATTCTATCTACTTAATAGATAAGTGTCCTTGAGCGAGTGAGACAGAGCTTCAAATCTTGGTGTCTTATCTATAATAGAAAGGTAATAATACCTACTCACTGGATTGTAGTGAGGATCAAATGAGTTAAGGTAAGTAAAAGAGCTCCATGAACTTTAAGAAGCCCACACAAATGCTAATTGTTGCTATTTTCTTCTCGCTTAAGGGTACACTTGGCTCTCCTGATGAAGCTTTTAAGAGAAAGGCAAAGTTGACCCTGGACCTTCAAAAAACTGTTCTTTCAGGTACAAACTACAAATCATGATTTTGAACTTCAAAAAAAAGAAGGGTGGGCCGGGCGCGGTGGCTCAAGCCTGTAATCCCAGCACTTTGGGAGGCCGAGATGGGCGGATCACGAGGTCAGGAGATCGAGACCATCCTGGCTAACATGGTGAAACTCCATCTCTACTAAAAAATACAAAAAACTAGCCGGGCGAGGTGGCGGGCGCCTGTAGTCCCAGCTACTCGGGAGGCTGAGGCAGGAGAATGACGTGAACCGGGGAGACGGAGCTTGCAGTGAGCTGAGATCCGGCCACTGCACTCCAGCCTGGGCGACAGAGAGAGACTCCGTCTCAAAAAAAAAAAAAAAAAAAAAAAGGATAACTTTCAAAAATACCCAGTTTTGAAACACTGTCTATTCTCCTTCATTCATTCATCTCCCAATGTCAGTCCATGCCATATCCCAAACTTTAGTCCCTTCTTAACCCTTCCTGATGACAATTTTCTTTCTCCTTTCATTTTCCTTCCCTCTCAAGGCAAAACCTCAGAGGGGAGAATTGGCTGCTAGGGATCCTCTACAGAGACCTTGAAGAACATGGCAATTATGAAACTTCAACAAGAAAAGATGTAAGCTGATCTTTAAAAAAAAATACTGTCAGGAATTTTGTAGAAATGACTTTAATATAATAACTGCTTCTTTGACTTATGTTTTGTCTGGCAGTGAAAAGAAAAATATTTATGAAAGCATGCCTGTGTCCTAAAATTGGGGACACAAATTTAAATGACTGAAGGCACTTCAGGAGTGGAGGCAAGGATGGTGAAACCAGGCCCTGTACCAAGCAGGAGAGCATGAACCTGCTAAAGAGAGCTACTGCTTCTCATTTCCAGTCAACTCATCTGAAATGGAATTGAGACTCCATTGCAGCCACAGCGATTGATCTGGATTTTTTTTAAATTTCCTCATTTTTACATATTGCCAATTAATTAATTAGTTAAGAAGAAATGTAAATGTTCAACCATGCTGTGTACTCAGGAAATACCTTTATAAGATATCATGGACCTACATTTTGGACCAAAGGAGCTAGAGAAAAAGGATAGAAATTCATCAGATCCAGCATCACTACTGGATATTTAAATAATCCAGGCCGGGCACGGTGGCTCACCCCTGTAATGCCAGCACTTTGGGAGGTCGAGGGGGGCAGATCATGAGGTCAGGAGATCGAGACCATCCTTGCTAACATGGTGAAACCCTGTCTCTACTAAAAATACAAAAAATTAGTCGGGAGTGGTGACGGGCGCCTGTAGTCCCAGCTACTAGTGAGGCTGAGGCAGGAGAATGGTGTGAACCCCGGAGGCAGAGCATGCAATGAGCTGAGATCACGCTACTGCACTCCAGCCTAGGCGACAGAGCGAGACACCATCTCAAAAAAAAGATAAAATAGAACATAAATAAATAAATAATCCAGAGTTTATATCCTACTAAAGATAGATAAACAGGAACAGCTTTGGATTCCCAGGGTTACATGAGCATTCATGATGATTTATTTGTTCGTCACCATTTGAACAGATCACTGGGCAAAATGTAGAGATGGCTGAGATAATGCTTGTGTTTTGATCCCATGGAGCATATAATCTAAACTGAAAGGCAAGCAAGGTATATACAAATGAAAGGAAATTACAGGAATTAAAATGATGTAAGTTCCTATAATGTAGTGGTTAGTAGCATTGGCCATGGAGTCAAATGGGCATAGTATCAGATCTTGACAAATTACCTTTCCTCAGTCTCCTGAGCTATAGATAGCAATGGAACCTATGTCACAGGAGTGCTGTAAGCACTAATGAGAAAATACATATAAGGTTCTTAGCACAGTTTCTGACAACAATTTGATAATATTTTCATAAGATACAATAATAATGGTGGTAATGACAACAATAATAATAATAATAGAAGTAAGGTAACTCAAATGTCACAAGGCTGGAAATGATAGGATTATGTGAGGGATGCAGGCAGCATGTGTTAGACCCTTGCTACTTGAGGTAGGACCTATGGCCATGCAGCATTGGAATCTTCTGGGCAGTTGTTAGAAAAGCAGGAGCTCAGGCCTCAGCCCAGAGGGACTGCATCAGAATCCGCATTTTATTTAGCATTTTCCCCAGGTAGACAGCATGCCCATTGAAGTTCAAAAAGCATTGTGCTAGATAACATCAGAGGAGGCATGAACAAAGGTCTCCAGAATGAGACAGGATTAGACCAGATCATAAGTTTTCAAACATTTTGGTCTAAAGACCACTCTACAATTTTAAAAATGATTGAGGACCTAGAGTCATTCCTTTATGTGTTTTATCTGCCTGATGTTTAACAATATAAAACATCTGGATGATCATATCTGCTTCAGCATTCAATCTGTTGTGTTAGGTTCTTTTGGTTGACATATAAGAAGAAAATGAGGATGTACACAAATATATAGCTTGCAAAGGTAGGGGGATTTTAATATCCTTTTCATATAATTGTGAATATTCTCTCTCATTGTTCCACAAAAATTCTATCAGTGATAGATAAACTCATGGAATCTCAAGTTTAATGAGTCAACATTTTGAAGACTTGTAAAACTCTGTGAACCAATATTTTCCAAATGACAAATACATGCTTTTACAAAATGTGGAACGTGAGTCAAAGACCCACTCAAAGTAGACTACTACATTTCAGTCTGTATAAACTAATGGATTTCCATATACCAGGAGAAAATAGTCGGTGCATGTATTTTTTCTTGAGACCACCATAGTACTTTGTTATGCAGCAGAAGTGCTTTGGTGCACTTCCTATTTCCTCACATGAAATATTAAAAAGAAATGTACTTAAGGGTCAACATTCATTGAATTAATAATTTTTACTGTTTCATCCAGAACATTAAGTAGAATGCATGGTGGTGAGAAATGCAATGACTATTGGCATGGTTTGGGACCACTACTTTGATTCATGACAGGTAGCAGTTTCACTCCTGCTGTTTTTGCACTTTCAGGGCAAATTTTAGCACAATGGAAAAAGTAAGTAAGATCTTAATATTATTATAATTTTTTAAATCTCTCAAAGGTCCTTAAAAGGATTTGGGGTACTCTAAAAGTCTTTAGGCCATACTTTGAGAACCACAGAAATAGAACACTGGAGGATAGAGGCTCCATAAAAGGCTAGGAGAAAGGAAGAGGCCCACAGGACTAATGGAGTTAGGCCAGTGAAAATAGAAGTAAGAGGAAGCAAAGCGTGTTCAACCAATCTGTGTGGAGCTGAGCTTATGCAATTCAAAAACTGCTGCTTGAGCTACTCTGTTCTGCTCCTAAGAACAGAGGCATGGACGGAGAGAACACCGTCCTTTTAGTTTGTTTATTAAACACATCTTGGTGAAGTAGTTTCAACTTCAGCTAGTCTACATTTTGCTAAGTGAACTTGAAAATCTTGGCAGTTGATTCAAGTTCAAAAATCAAAGAGAAGACACATTAATAAATTACTTTTGCCATTATGTCTAACTAAAGAATTTGTACTCTCCCTTTAAAAAAAAAATAGAGACGATCATTTATTTTTCGAAGAAATTGCCACTTTAGTTTTACAATTCATATAAATACTATTTTTTCTGCCTGAGTTATGTCCTCCCTCCTGAAGACCCAAGTGGTTAGGGATCCTATCACTTATTTGTATGTTACCTACTTTAGCGAAAATGCTTATAGCTTGGGAAATCTAATGGATTAGATTTGAGATGATGAGTGACCTTGACTTCTAAATGTGTAACATTTATTTTCATGTATGGAGGAGTTTTACATTGTCAATCATAGGGAACACAAGTGCAGGAGGCTAGAACACAAATCTCAGTGTCTTGGCTTTTGTATACCTGAATTTCACCCAAATACCAACAAAATGAAATTACCGTTAAAGAGGCTACCTCTGGGATAGGTGTTACCCATAGAAGTTGGTCAGAATCTGCAAGGTCTGTTATGTATAGACTGTAGGACCAGATACAGATACAACAACTCTAGGATCTGAGGACCCTTAGGAATCTCAGGCGGCCTTCAACGTTACAGGAACCTTATGTAGCATCTATGGATCTCTCCACCTTCTCCACAACTCTGCCACTCAAGCTCACATGGTTCCCTGACTTACCTGCAGGATTAGTCCTAGGCTGTCCAGTTTGATAACTAGTTGGGAGGGTGTTTTCCTCAGAGACATACAGTGAAGCTCCTTTTCATCCAGACAATGCTTTTACAGTTCACGCCTGGGGCCTCTCTCATTTTCTCTGAAATAGACTTTAAGAGATGCTTGGCTGCATAACATCATTTGTGAAAATAACTCACAGGAGGACGTTTGAGCTAACATAGCTGAAAGTGCCATTGAGTCCTTTTCTTTTTCTTTTCTTCTTTTTTTTTTTTTTTTTTTGAGACAGAGTTTCTCTCTGTTGCCCAGGCTGGAGTAGAACAGCGCCATCTCGGCTCACTGCAACTTCTGCCCTCACACCCTCAAAGGGTCCAAGTGATTCTCCTGCCTCAGCCTCCCGAGTAGCTGGGATTACAGGTGCCCGCCACCACGCCCAGCTAATTTTTTGTATTTTCAGTAGAGATGGGGTTTCACCATGTTGGCCAGGCTGGTCTCAAACTCCAGACCTCAGGTGATCTGCCTGCCTCAGCCTCCCAAAGTGCTCAGATTACAGGCATGAGCCACCACACCAGGCCCTGAGTCCTTTTCACAATCCTGCTTTATGTGCTTTTTATCTCCTAACCTGACTTAGGTGCTTTATTCCAATATTCAGAAGGACTTAAAAATAATCTTTTTCAGATTGTAAAATGAATGCTTATTTACTTTAGAAATTGTGTAAAATTATAAAAAACAAAGAAAATTAAAATTATCTATTTCTGCGAAGAACAAAAATATTCAAAGCTTTAAAATGGGCCAGAAATCCAGGTGGCATATCTTTCCAACATTATGTGAGGGAGACAGCTCACTCAACATTTCTCTAGAACCAGTACGAATATCATATGAAACACAGGAGGACTTGAGAAACTGCATAATGGGTTCAAGCAATTCTCCTGCCTCAGCCTCCCGTGTAGCTGGGACTACAGGTGTGTGCCACTGCACCCAGCTAATTTTTGTATTTTTGGTAGAGGTGGATTTCCCCATGTTGACCAGGCTGGTCTTGAACTCGTGTCTTTAAATGATTTGCCCACCTTGGCCTCCCAAAGTGCTGGGATTACAGACATGAGCCCCTGTGCCTGGTCCATAATTTAAAATTTTATCATAGCCATATTCAAAATGTAAAAGGATATAAGTAAAACTAATTTTTATGCAATAACTTACTTAACCCAATATATGCCAAATGTTATCAATTTAATATGTAAGAGACAGAAGAAATTAATAATGGGCTTTTTTTTTTGTTGAACTAGCTCTTTCAAATCTGAAATGTATTAGTTTCCTTTTATTTTTAGTTGATGCTTCATAATTCATAATGTGTCCACATTTATGAAACACAGAATGATATTTTATACATGTATACAATGTGTAATGATCAAATCAAGGTAATTAGCATAACCATCACCTCAAATATTTATCATTTCTTAGCATGGTAAACATTCAAAATCCTCTCTTTTACCTTTTTTAAAACATATAATAAATTATCATCATTACTATTTTTGAGATGGAGTCTTGCTCTGTTGCAGAGGCTGGAGTGCAGTGGTGCCATCTCAGTTCACTGCAACCTCCGCTTCCTGGGTTCAAGTGATTCTCCTGTCTCAGCTTCCCAAGTAGCTGGGACAACAGGCGCTCACCACCACACCCAGCTAATTTCTGTATTTGCTTAGTAGAGACAGGGTTTCTCCATGTTGGCCAGGCTGGTCTTGAACTCCTGACCTCAGGTGATTCACCCACCTTGGCCTCCCAAAGTGCTGGGATCAGATGTGAGCCACCACGCCCAACCAAAGCATACAATCAATTATTATTAACCACATTCACTCAGCTCTAGTGTTGCAGGACACTAGAGCTTATACTTCCCTTCTTGTGATAGTTTAGTATCCCTTAACCAACTGTTTCCTATCTTCCTCTCTCCTGCTCTTCACAGCCCTTAATGACTACGGTTCTACTTTCTACTTCTATGAGCTCAATTGTTTTTAGCTCCCACATGTGAGTGAGAACATGTTGTATTTCTCTTTCTGTGCCAGACTCATTTCATTTAACATAGTGAAACATCCTCCAGGTTCATCCATGTTGCTCTGAATGACAGGGTTTCATTCTTTCTTCATGGCTAAATAGTATTCCATAGTGGTGTGTGTGTGTGTGTGTGTGTGTGTGTGTGTGTGTATGACATTTTCTTTATCTGTTCATCTGTTGATGGACATATAGGTTGATTCCCTATCTTGGCTATTGTGTATGGTGCTATAATAAATCAATAAAAATATAATGTGAAACATAAGAGAAAAACACATAATTTCAAAATTCCTTAATTGGCATATTAAAAACATAAAAAGAAGCAAGTAAAACAAATGTTTTATAATATAATTATGAAACCCAATTTATCCCAAATGTTATCAATTTAATGTATAAGAGAGAGAATAAATCATTAATGAGATATTTTATATTCCCTAATGGTACTAAGTCTTTAAAATCCCATATGTATTTTATACTCACAGCACATCTCAGCTTAGGCTAGTGCTACTTCATATGTTCAAAAGCTACAGATTACCAGTGGCTGCCATGATGGACAACATAAATCCAAGGGAAAGAACTTTGTTCCACTCACTGTTCACTATGGTGCTCAGACTAGTGAAGTAACAAGTTAACTTGTTGCTTTTTTTCCCAGGAGAGATACAGATAAGGTCTGTCCAGTAGGAAAGAGAAACACCAATAATCATTTTGGGTTATACATCATTAGCCAATTTTGTATCCCGCCCAGCAATAATATACTAGAATTCCTTTATTCAATTACCTATAAAGAATACCTAGCTCCTCAAATGTTCTTTGAACCAGTCTTAATACATTACTGGCACCCTCATTGCTTAATAATTGGAACGAAATCTTGGACATGTGTTTATTTTGTATTTTCATGAGTCATGGCTTTCATCTTGTTGAAAATTTTACTTCAGCAGTTCCACTACCTGCAACCACTATTAACATGTCACCGTATTCTACTGTCTCTCTATAACCCAACCCACATATCCACATACATAGCTCTATCATCTCAATTTCTACCTATGTAAATATTGAAAACACTGAATTAAGTAAATGCTCACATATAGTCTTGCTGGTTTGAAACTGAATAATTTTATATGTATCTCCAAGGTTTTTGATATCCATTACCAAACTGTCTGAAATGTTTTATCATAAACTTTCTTATTACCAGATAATAAAAGTGCTCGATTCCTTACTCTAGAAAACTCAACATAAGAATTGATATTGCTCTCTTTTAAAGAAATCTAGATTTATTTTATCTTTTTACAGTAACTAAAATGTCCACAATAATAGCAGCAGTAAAAGGAGCTTTTTTCATTTTATGTCTGACTTAGAATATGACTAGAATTCTCACTGCCAGGTTAGATGTTCACCATTGTTTTATGATTGTTTCCTATCATATTAAGGATATATTTACTGACTCCTATTTTATTAATTTAAAAAAAACTGGAATAAAACTCTATCAAATGTATACTTTTTCTTCTTATTTACTAATATCATACATTATGTTCATAGGTCTTCTAATATTTAATTATCCATATATTCTTAGATTAAACCTTACCTGACAAAGGGTATTATTCCTTTAATATATTTATAAGTTTATTAGCTCTTATTTAGCATCATTTTTTATTTATTTATTTATTTTTATTATACTTTTAGTTCTTGGATACATGTGCAGAACGTGCAGGTTTGTTACATAGGTATACACGTGCCATGGTGATTTGCTGCACCCATCGACCCGTCATCTACATTAGCTCTTTCTCCTAATACTATGCCTCCTCTATCCGCTCACCCCATGACAGACCTTGGTGTGTGATGTTCCCCTACTGCGTCCATGTGATCTCATTGTTCAACTCCCACTTATGAGTGAGAACATGTGGTGTTTTGTTCTCCGTTCCTGTGTTAGGTTGCTGAGAATGATGGTTTCCAGCTTCATCCATGTCCCTGCAAAGGACATGAACTCATTCTTCTTTATGGCTGCATAGTATTCCATGGTGTATATGTGCCACATTTTCTTTATCCAGACTAATACTGATGGGCATTTGAGTTGGTTCCAAGTCTTTGCTATTGTGAATAGTGTTGCAATAAGTGTATGTGTTCATGTGTCTTTATAATAGTATGATACATATTATAACTTTTCTATATTTGTACTTTCTTATTTTTCTTAAGTAAATTAGCCAGATATTTTTCACTTTTATTTGTTAGAGCATCTACTTTTGATTGGAATTGATCAGTTTTTAAATTTGCTCTGATTTCATCTTTTTAATTTGTTTTCCTTCTGAGGGCAGTAGGAAGCCCCTGAATAATCTGAAGCAGAGGAGTGGCCTGAGGACATCTGTGCTGCGAAAGATGCTCTGCCCACTGAGGTGCCTTGGGGTGGAGAAGAGAACATCACGGCCAGACTGGGCTCTGGGTCCTACTGCAGCCTCCAGGACCCAGCTGTTGGGCAAGAGTGACTCACAGCTGGATGGGGCAAAGCTGAGAGGAGAACTTAGCTATAGTATCATGTTCCTAATGGGAGGTCCAGGTGTGGGGAGCAGCAGTCCAAGGATATTAGAGGATTTTGCCTGGTTCAGGCTAAGCTCCATAATCTGGAAGCAAGGTTTTAATCTGAGAGGCCCAATACAGCACTTCTATGAATAAGTGAGGTAGACATGTGATTTGTTGCAACAGGAGCCTAGCCAAGTTCTGGGATGAAGAAGCATAACCCCCCTCCTACAATAGGACTATTGGGATATTGGCAAAAGGGCTGTCACTGAAGATCACTTAGTTGGTGCAAGTGCAACTCTCAAAAACAACATTCACATGCACTGCAGCACGAAGGGCATCACATGGAATTGCGCAGTGCTGTGTGCACCACTAATCCAGGAATCTAAATGGGAATTGTGTAGCGCTGTGTGCACCACTAATCCAGGAAGCTAAATAGGACCTCAGTGCCATTAAGTAGCTGAGCTCAGAAGAGGCACCTAAGGTGGAAACCTAGACATTGAACTGAGACACTTGGTGAGGGTCTGGGGAAGCTACAGCATCAAATGTACACATATATTGAAACATCACTCTGGACCCCATAAACATTTACAATTATTACATGTCTGAACTTTTTACAAACACCCTCAAATAAATTATTTCATTTCAAAAATGGGAAAAAGAGTGTTAGGAAGTCCTAGGCTCATCTCTGGAACATGGCCCTACAAAATTGAGACCAATTCCAGCCCTCAGCTGCAATGATAATGAGGTTTCTAATTGTGATATAAGCCTCAGGATTAGTGCAGAAAACAGACTGGGTGGCAAACATGAGTGAAAAGGCCGTGAATGATTGCAATTGAGAGACAGAATAAGAGACCCCACGCACATGGAGGTCATGCTCCTATACCTCTGCAAGTCACATGACTTCTTTACCACCCTCCTTGCTCTTTAGTTCTCTCCTTTCTTTTTGAATATCCCCATTTCCATTCATTCTTTTTCTTTGTCCATGCCTTCACCTAGCTCTGATCCCCAAGCTCTGCGGTCGCTTCTAAGTGCTAATGAAGTTATCAAGCCCTGCTTCCCCCCGGGTAAAAGAATTCCAAGCGGATGTGCCTTCTCGCTCAAGAGCAGGGCTGCCCAGAGACTCATTTCAAGACATTTATCTGCCACTGAACAGTGGTGTCTGCTGCTGAGAAGAATTTGAAGTGACTGCTAAGTAGAGCATCACAGCACATAACAGCCTCGTGGAACACGAGAGGGTGTTTGGTGGTGATGGCTGTGAAGCCAGGCCTGACAAGGTCCTCACCCATATTGCCTGCAATCCTTCAGCAGCTGGCTGTGCAGCTGCTGTGGAATCTGGCACTCCCCATGCTGACGGATGCTGAAGAGCACATTCCGGTGTTGGGGGGAATCCAATGAGGCAGGAAACAGCTTGACCAGGACAAGCTCTCTCTGCATATCAAAGTGGGGCTGCTGAAAGAAAAATCTGGGAAGGGACAGTATTGAGGGCAGGGGAGTAGTTTAACCAAATTTGCTTCAGTGAGCTCAAAAACAGGATATGAATAGGCTGTGACAACCCTTCCCATTATAACGGAACCCGTGTCAGGTAAGATAACCCTCATGAATTGGCTGAAAACCCCACAGCGGGGCCATTGACCTCATGGTCATTTGGCAGTCACAGAAGCTAAAAACTAGCTCCAATTAAATTTTAAAAGAAGGACAAAAGCATTGTGACTAACAAACATCATTATTTCTCCGAGGCAAAGGCTTATATTTTCCCCTTCAATGACCTTGGAACAAAGAATGACTGAGCTCCTGCTGTAGAGGATAAACTGTGAAGCTTCCAACCTCTTTCACAGTGCTCTCTCTCTCGCCAGCTCCCCTGTGAGGGTTGACAAGCCCTTGAGGTTCTTGGACGCAGACACCAAACTGTGGCGTAGGAGAAAGGGCAGGAACCTGAGTTTGAATGTCAATTTCCTCACATAGTGCTAGGTAACTTTTGGTCAAAGCACTTAATCATCCTGAGATAATTTTGTTTTGTGTGTGTGTGTGTGAGGGTTAATTGAGAACATTTATATAAATGCACCTAGCACAGTGCCTGAACTTTTATTTTATTTTATTTTATTTATTTATTTATTTTTTCTTGAGACGGAGTCTCGCTCTGTCACCCAGGCTGGAGTGCAGTGGCCGGATCTCAGCTCACTGCAAGCTCCGCCTCCCGGGTTTACGCCATTCTCCTGCCTCAGCCTCCGGAGTAGCTGGGACTACAGGCGCCCGCCACCTCGCCCGGCTAGTTTTTTTTTTTTTTTTTGTATTTTTTAGTAGAGACGGGTTTTCACCGTGTTAGTCAGGATGGTCTCGATTTCCTGACCTCGTGATCCGCCCGTCTCGGCCTCCCAAAGTGCTGGGATTACAGGCTTGAGCCACCGCGCCCGGCCATGAACTTTTAAAATTAGTTAGCAAGTGTGAATTCCTTTCATCTTCCCTGTTAAAAATCTCTATGTTTCCAGAAATAACATAGCCCTTGGAGTATAGGATGGACTCAATACATGAATACGTAGCTTAGTATATTAGACTCCATGAGTGGTACTCTCTAGCAAACTATGACAAGTTCTGAATGTATTGTAGTTATTTATTCCACCAGGAAGACAAGAATGTATATTCACTCAAAAATATTTCTTAACTATCTACTTTGCATATGTACCATGTAGGCCTTGGGGACATAGCAGTGAAAAAGATAAATACGGTCCTTATCTGGGTCATTCAGGATGCTTTCAGTCGTGTAACAGAACAATCAGCTCAAAGTGACTTAAATAATAAAAGGGGATAATTGTCTTACAATTAGAAAAGTCCAGGATAAAGTAGGCTTCAGAAATGGTTTGATTCATCTACTCATTGGGATCATCAGGGACTCTTTCCATCTCTGCTCTGCCTTCCACAGCATCTGCTAATGAAAAGACTAGTTGCTGTCAAGGTTACATGCTTTCTCTTCCGTATGCAGAAGGCTTCACCTGCTGGCAGGTCCCAACCAATCTGTCTTTGTGTCTCACCATCTGTAATTGAGTAACGTGCATCCCTGAATATACTGAGGCCAGGAGACAGGATCGTGCTGATTAGTTTAGTCCTGAGGCACATATACTACTCTAGAGCAGGGGTATAATCAGCTGAGGACAAAGCCCATAAACTGAGGGCAAGGAACAGAGCTATCCAATCCAATAAACCCAGGGTGGATAGGAAGAGAAGAGGGATGATATTGATAAGTTATAACCATGGTACTGTAGCCTCATTTGTGTTCTCACAGATCTTCTGATTATTAAGTTTGACATCTTTGCAAAGTAGACTTTCGTAAAAACAAAAATATAGAAGTTTGTGCTGCTTTCCTGGGGAACATGTGTATCAAGAACAAATAATATTCCTTCACATTTAATGATAAGGTTACTTAATAAACCAGATAGCTAATCTATTTAATAAGTGGCGCTAGGTGCTAGGGAAACATACAGAAAAGTGTGAAATGAGAGCCACTATCATTAAGAAGTTGGCTGGGTGCAGTGACCCACACCTGCAATCCTAGCAATTTGGAACGCCAGCGCAGAAGGATCACTTGAGCCCACGAGTTCCAGACCAGCCTGGGCAACATTGGGAGATTCTCTTTCTACAAATAATAAAAATTATCTACAAATAATAAAAATTTAGCTGGGTATGGTGATGCACAACTATAGTCCCGGCTACTGGAGAGGCTGAGGTGGGAGGATCATTTGAGCCCAGGAGTCAAGTCTGGAGCGAGCCATGCACAATAGCACTACTGCACTCCACCCTGGGTGACAGAGTGAAACCCTGTCTGTCAAAAAAAGAAGAAGAAGCCAACTGTGCAATATATAAAATATTTTATTCACTTGTGAAATGACAAATAGTAAAATGGTATTGTGTGGTAAGTGATCAGTGAATGTCACAGGCATTGATTTTTGTTGACTTGTGAGTTGCAAACTTCCCTAAGAATCATCTGGGGTCAGCTTGTTTAAAATGCAGTTTTTAAACCAATGATTTTGATTCAGTGCCGTGACATGACAACCAGGGATATAACTAGGAAAAAATTTTAAAAAACCAAAATTACGTAGTTACTGCATTGCAAAAGAGGAGTGGGCTGGGCTGCTGCGGACAGAAGCCTTCAGGACTCTGCAAGGAGAACATAGCACCTGGTTTCTTTATTGTTCATTGCAGCATGGCCATCAGTATAACAGCACCTCATCCAGTGTAGACAGCTGGAATGGAATGGAATGAATGAATTGATCGTGGCTATTTTTCAGGTTGGGTTGGAGGGAGAAGATACCAGAAGTAGGGAGATGAGGTCATTGTAATAGTCTTTGCATGAGATAATGTGGAATTAGCCTAGAGAGCATGAAAAGAAAGGAAGAAATTTCTATCCCAAAGACCTTCAACAAATCCCTTGGTTATTCAGCAGATAATTTATACTCCATGGGAAAGTTGGCAGAATGTTTCAAATTATTTAAAAGGAAGTGTGAGTGGATGAGAAAAAGAAACTTGAGCTCCCCTATTTAATGTTATCACATTTTCTCTATTTTGATATAAAATAAAGAGGAAAGATAATTAACTTGGGAGGCAGGACGCAAGAGTTCCAGCCTCAGCTTGCTTCTCAGGAGCTGTGTGACCTTGAAGAAATTCCCTTTCTTCTTTGGAGCAATTTTCCCATTGGCAAAATGAAGGGGTGGAACCAGATAATCTCCAACATCCTCTGTTGCTGCGATGGAACATCACTGAATGCACCTTGATGAAAACTGCATTGTAAATTTCATTTACTTATTAGACTGTTAAAATAAGTATTGCTGAAAACAAAACACATATTGTGTTCAGTGTAAGGGTAATGATGTGCGTTCTAATTATCTACTCAAGCAATGTAACCATAGTTAAATTTATGATGAGAATAGCACATACATTGGGCTGAGCAGGTTGTAGTAAATTAAAACTTACAGCAGCCCTTTATATTAATTTAAAGGCATTCTTCTGCCACCAGCCATAGAACTCTTATCAGCATATGAATGAGGTCCATTAGCATAGCAAAAGTTGTATCACATAATGTCAAAATCCTGTGCTAGACATCTAACCTTGTACACACTGCACTGTATCTAAGGATAAATTCATGTTTATTGTCCCTGGCACTAGCCCAGATTCCCTTCTATCTGTAACTGAATTTGAAAGGGCAGAGCAAAAGGCTAGGAAAACTTTTATTTTATTCTTTTATGAGGACCACAGATACCCATGGCTGGCATGGGTGTGTCGTCCCCCACTGAAGTTCATCCTAATATTTTTAAATTTCTAGACCAACTCATTGGTCACTTGAAGGATTGTCCTCTTTCCAAATAAAAATTAACAAAGAATTTTATTACAGGCAAATTGCTAAATGTATTTTAGATATGATTCAGTATCTAGAAACTTAACATATACCCAAATTTTCAGGAATATTATTATGTAAATAACAATAAAAGCTAACTTTTTGAGTCCATACAAGCTGGCAGAACCTGCATTACTAACGCTACTAAAATTCTTTCTATTTCTTCTAACTAACCGGAAAGTTAAACGTCATCTCCTGTCTATAGAGGAAGTTCAAGGAAGTTGTTACCTGTCGAAGGTCAGACATAACTTAAGTATTCATAGCTGTACCCACTTGACTCCAAAGCGGAGTCCTAATTACAGAAAGAAAGTCAGGCTGGAAGGGACACAGAAAAGCAAAAAGAAGAAGCAGATAAACTACATGTTTGCCTTTCTTCATGGTCCAGGACACATAGCCCTCTTCCACAAATAACTCACAATCTTCCTGCACCCAAATATCACCAAACACCTGCATGTTAGCTCACTGCCACCTTGGCATTATCGGTTCTGCACAAAGCCCTCTTCAGCATGCATCATAAACACTCTTCTATACAATCTCCACTTCTCTTCGCTGACCCAACCCGTTGCCTACTCGCAACATACTTTCTCAGTTTCTTTAACAAATCTCCCTTTCTCTACCTACAACTGTCTTGTTAAATTATTTTACCCCCGCACCACAGGCCTAGATAGTCGTTGCTCCCCTGTGACAAAAAGCACATAATTATTCTACTCTGACCTGCTACTATAAAGTCTACAGTACTGTCCAACAATATATCATTCACCTGAATCATTCCTAATTGTAACTAAGTAGCTTTTACTACTTCCAAGTCAAGTGTATACTTTCTTTGTTTTTGCTTTGAATAGCTATAATTAGTGACATACATCTTTGGACTCTAATTAAAGGTGTGATAGCCTGGAAAATGTCAAGACAAAGAGCTCTAGTTTTTCCAAGGGTTTTTTTTTTTTTAATAGTTAAATACTTTTGGATTTTTAATGTTTTTATAATGCTGACTAAAACATTTAAGATTTATTAATTAAACATTTATATTTATTAATGTAATACCTTTAAGTTATTTATAATATTTATGTAATAAAAATAATTATATATAAAACTCTATAGCAGACTTGGCATTGGGACTAGACTGTATTTTTTTCTAAGTGACTTGGGGTAAAATAAGTAGTTTGATAACTCAGCTGTGGACCTATATACAGGAAAAAGAAAAAGAAATGTGAATTGTGCAGACTTGCAATACCTTCTCCATAATCTCAAAATCCTTAGGTATAAAAAAACCTAAAACTGAACCAAGAATATTCCTCTGTTTGCAGAAGAAATTTTAATGGATTTAGGATAAGTGTTACCACCAGATCCTTTTGGGGTGGTAATGAGATATGGACATATTGTGCTCCTAAAATCTACATTCAATACAGATGGCCAGTGTAAACAATAAGATACTGCAGAAATGATGGTTTGTTACTTCTGAAATGATGTCATAAGAAACATTGCTGCTCTGTACCCCTCTTTCTCAGAGTACTTGTGGGAAGCCAGTGGCCTTGTCATGAGACGCACAAGCCACTTGAGGGAGAGGTCCAAATGGCCTGGAACTGAGGCCTCTTGCTGACTGCCACGTGAGTGAACTACCTTGGAAGTAGCTCCTTGAGCCCTAGTCAAGCCATCAACGATGGCATCCTCAGCTAACATATTGACTGCAACCTCATGAGAGACCTGGAGCCAGAGCCACTAGTTGAGCTGCTACCAAATTTTTGACCCAAAGAAACTGCGTGACAGAATAAACTTGTATTATTGTTTAAGCTGCTAAGTTTTGGATAAATTAAAAAGTACATCAGCTTTTTCAAGTTGCTGTAAATTACCTGATTCTAAGATTCAAAAGCAGAAATGTGGATGAATACACAAATTAGATTTTTAAAAATTATTTTTATTTTAAATTCCAAGGTGCATGTGCAGAATGTTCAGGTTTGTTACACAGGTAAACATGTGCCATAGTGGTTTGCTGCACCTATCAACCCATCACCTAGGTATTAAGCCCAGCATGCATTAGCTATTTTTCCTAATGCTCTGCCCCACTGACCTCTCCTGACAGGACCCAGTGTGTGTTGTTCCCCGCCTTGTGTCCATGTGTTCTCCTTGTTCAGCTCCACTTATAAGTGAGAACATGTGGTATTTGGTTTTCTTTTCCTGAAGAAAAAAAAAAAAAAAATTATCAGAGCAAACAGATGACCTATATAATGGGAGAAAATTTTTGCACTCCACCTGTCTGACAAAGGTCTAATATCCAGAGTCTAAAAGGATCTTAAGCAAATTTACAAGCAAAAACAAACAACTCTATTAAAAAGTGGGCAAAGGACACAGACCCTTCTCAAAAGAATACATAAATGCAGCTAACAAACATGACAAAAAGCTCAACATCACTGATCGTCAGAGAAATGCAAATCAAAACCACAATGAGATACCATCTCACTCCAGTCAGAATGGCTATTACTAAAAAGTCAAGAAATAACAGATGTTGGTGAGGTTATGGAGAAATAGGAAAGCTTTCACACTGTTGGTGGAAATGTAAATTAGTTCAACCATTGCAGAAGACAGTGTGGTGATTACCTAAAGATTTAAAACCAGAAGAGCCATTTGACCCAGCAATCCTTTTACTGAGTATATACCCAAAGGAATATACATCATTCTATTTTAAAGATGCAAATTAGGATTTTTAAAGAATAGAATACTCAGACTATGCTGTTTAGGAGGAAACTTTAACATTTTGCATAATACAGAATAACACAATAATAACGGAATGACTGGATTTTACTAAACAGTGCACAGACTGGTAATGTGTGGAATCCCCAGGAACAGAATGCGCTTCACTGCTCCAGTGCCTCCTATTGACATAGCAGGACAGCTTTGGATGCTTCCAGTTCTTGACTTCACTTGACTTATTTTTGCTCCAGTTTCCTCATTTTCTCCAAATTAGGAATAAAATTAGGGATAATTAAATTATTTAGTCCAAATCTGGAAACACACCATAATTGAAGGGTAGAAAATTTGCTTTATAATTCAAGCAAGCCTTCAGTGTTCTGATGAAGCCAAACCACTATTAGTGCTTTCCATTGTTCTGAATAACTACACAAAACACTCATTTTTAGAAAAGAAACCGAAAAAGGAGAATAAACTTTATTGAGTAAACTTCAGTCACATGTAACTTGCTTTATTTAATCTAATATTCCATGCTATTATTAAGTTCTGTTTTAATATAACATTGATAGCTTTTTCTTGTTTAGAAGAAGCAGGCAAAAAATGTGAAGGTAAAAATATATGTTTCATTTTTAAAATCTAAAGAAAACTCAAAGTTTGTTGTGTCACAATGTGACATAAAATGACAACTAAATATACTGTTTAAAAGTGCCACACCAAATTTAGTCATTCCATGAACAAATAAAATGAATCATAATGGTGCCTCAAATCCTTTCAGAATAAGAAAGAATATTTGCATTTGTATAATTTTGCATAATGTTATGTATTTTTTTTTTTTTGGTATTTTTCTTAGTTATTCAGCAACTTAAAAAACACGTTTTTGTCTTTTATGACCTCTTCTTAAAAGCTATACATTCGATGATGAAGAAAGAACAGAACTAAGCATGTTGAGAAGGCCAGAGACTTCCTCCCACAGGTGGATTTCTGATGAAGAGTATTGATATGGTTTGTCTGTGTCCCGACCTAAATCTCATCTTGAACTGTAGCTCCCATAATTCTCATGTGTTGTGGGAGGAACCCAGTGGAAGATAATTGAATCATGAAGGCGATTTCCACCATATTGTTCTTGTGGTAGTGAATCAGTCCCGTGAGTCCTGATGGTTTTATAAGGGGAAACCCCTTTCACTTGGCTCTCACTTCTCTCTTGCCTACCTCCATGTAAGATATGCCTTTCACTGTCCACCATGATCGTGAGGCCTCCTCAGTCACATGGAACAGTGAGTCCATTAAACTTCTTTAATACATTTCCCATTCTCTGATATGTTTTTATCAGCAGCATGAAAACAGACTGATACAAGTGTATGTCTAGGACTGAGGATACTTGGCTGATCACCTGCCTGGGCAGTGAGATAGGATACAAAGCTCTTTCCTGTTTTCATTTAAAACCTTCTCCCTTATCAACCAGTCTTAATGCCTGATATGCTGCATTTGGTAACTCATTTCTTTTGACTAAGGAGAATTATCTTTAAAATGGCTTAAGGCATGTGCGGTGCTCACATCTGTAATCCCAGCACTTTGGGAGGCCAAAGTGGGAGGATCACTTGAGGCCAGGAGTTTCAGACCAGCCTGGGCAACAGAGTGAGACCCTGTCTCCACAAAAAAACAAACAAACAAACATTTTTTTAAAAGATAGCTGGGACTGGGCACAGTGGCTAACTCCTGTAATCCCAGCACTTTGGGAGGTCGAAGTGGACGGATCATAAGGTCAGGAAATTGAGACCATTCTGACCAACATGGTGAAACCTTGTCTTTACTAAACATACAAAAATTAGCTGGGTGTAATGGCAAGGGCATGCAATCCCAGCTACTCGGGAGGCTGAGGCAGGAGAATTACTTGAACCCAGGAGGCAGAGGTTGCAGTGAGCCGAGATCATACCACTGCGTTCCAGCCTGGTGACAGAGTGAGACTCTGTCTCAAAAATATAAAATTAAAAAGGTAGTTGGGAATGGTGGTGTGTGCCTGCAGTCCTAGTTACTCAGGAGGAAGAGGCAGAAAAATCACTTAAACCCAGGAGACTGACGCTTTAATGAGCAAAGATTGCACCCCTACACTTTAGCCTGCATGATAGGAGACTCTGTCTCTAAAAAAACAAAACAAAACCAAAACCAAAAAAAAAAAAAAAATTAACACCTTAGCATTGATACATTTATTTCCGTCTTATTCTGTTCAATAGCTAATTGAAAAGAAATCATGTTTGATGAGGAAGTGGATGCTGGTAAGGACACAGTATGGGACTCTAAGGCAGTTAAGGAAGCGCATTAGGGCACTTTGGTTTCCTAGGATGGATGCCCAGAAGCTACGAATGGTACTAAAAAGGAAATTGGACAGAAAGTGCTAAAGTGATTTCTCTTCTCTGAAGCTGTTGGTGAGAAAAGAGAAAATATTAAAAAGGTGTGAAGAAACTCTCTGAACCCTGGAAACAATAGACTCTCACTCTGGTCCAGAAATCCAGTTGGTGATTGTCTCAGCCTTTTTTATATCCATTACACTGAATTGAATTACTCCTCATTTACACAGGCGAGACAAGAATAATGATTGGCCATATTAGCTCTTTTTAAGTTTGTTTTCCTGGGATTTTTGATAACGAATCTAGATTGGATTTGGAAAAGCCTCCTGAGACTAGAAGAGCAAACCAAGGACTTGTCATGAGCCTGTGTCTGTAACACCTATCGATTTGGGTAAATTATTTTCTTCTTAAGATCCCCCAAATATCCTGACTTTCCTGAGTGTCAAGAATAAATTATTTAATAATACTTGTTAAAGCACAATGAAAATGGTTTATTCAGGACTGTTGTGATAGGTATAGGGACCACTGCAACACGGTCTTGCAGCTGGAGAGAGAGATTGGGATCCACTCCCAGTAACACATGGGGGTACACTATAGTTTTGTTCTGAAAGACATTTTTTCTCTCTACAGTCACTCCCATTTCTAATTAAGATAATAAAGTCAGACTCATTTGTTTTCAAAATAAGTTTATCTCATTAATCTTGGCCTCCTCATTTACATAGGTGAGACAAGAATAGTGATTGGCCATATTGGCCCTTGTAAAGTTTGTTTGGCTGGGATTTTTTATCAGAAATCTTAAATTGGACTTATAAAAGACTCTTGAGGCTAGAAGATCAAACCAAGGATTTACCATGAGACTGTGTCTGTAACACCTATAGATTTGAGTCAATTATTGTCTTCATAAGATCCCCAAGATATCCTGTTTCGTGGCCGGGCGCGGTGGCTCAAGCCTGTAATCCCAGCACTTTGGGAGGCCGAGACGGGCGGATCACGAGGTCAGGAGATCGAGACCATCCTGACTAACACAGTGAAACCCCGTCTCTACTAAAAAATACAAAAAAACTAGCCGGGCGAGGTGGCGGGCGCCTCTAGTCCCAGCTACTCGGGAGGCTGAGGCAGGAGAATGGCGTGAACCCGGGAGGCAGAGCTTGCAGTGAGCTGAGATCCGGCCACTGCACTCCAGCCTGGGCGACAGAGCGAGACTCTGTCTCAAAAAAAAAAAAAAAAAAAAAAAAAGATATCCTGTTTCGTGAGCCAGCCAGGAAGTGACATTCCTTACTCACCTATGAGACTGGGAACTCTCAGACAAGTTTTTCCAAGAAGAGATTTATTGACTATCAACCTTTGTTTCTTAAAAATGTTTGGTAATATCTGAAAATATGATATCCCAGTTTATATATATATATATACACACACATATATATGTGAGTGTATATATATCTCATAATATGACACATATATATATGTGTGTGTATATATCTCATAATATGACACATATATATATATGTGTGTGTATATATATCTCATAATATAACCAGTGTTTCCAATTTACTATTACAAGAAAAAGATATACTTATTGAATTTATGCAAATAACTGCACTGCCATAAAAACAAGAATACTCTGAATAGTTCCTAAATTCTGAAGGTATCTGGTAAGGAGAAAAAGTAAATGCTTCAAATTTTTTCACAAAAGTATACTTTACCAAACTGCTATGAGCAAATAGCTTAAAATGAAGAGAAATTCCTTAAATCAGGAAAACAAAACATTTGAAGAAACAGCAATGTTTCAAACAAAAAGTCATTTAAATAATTCTCATCATCATTTCATTCAATCCCATAATTAATTCTTGTTCTGCTTGAAGTTTTATGAAATCATCAGTTTCTTCATTAGAGATCTGGAAATTCTTACCCAATCCAATGGTTAGAGGTATCAGAAATCTGTATTCAAAAATACTTGTCAGAGTGTTTTCCAATTATATTCTTGAAGAAGAAGCATTTTGGACTATAGCTAATTGCAAATGCTTTTAGCGAAAAATTAAAGTAAAACAATTACCTTCCATGAAAGAAAAAGACTTAAAATGTCCATGGTTAAAATCTGATGAGTTCATTATAATAATGATGCAACTGACCAAAAAATCTGGCTATTTCTATGGTATACATCTTAACATAATAACCAAAATTATCACTAATATATATTTAGGAATCACATACTATGTGAATTTTGGAACACCGATATCAATAATATGCCCATAAATATAACCTTAAAAAGGTTTAGCACCACTTATTTGACAATGCTTTTTATATAATTTAACATAATAAATATGTTTAATTGTTTAATATCTCTCTTTTACAAGCTTAGAGATACATCCTTTGATCTTCTTAGAGGACTAAGTGAAAAACCTCAAAGTTAATTCAAGGTTAAAAAGACTTAATTTAGAATTAGATTTTGGGAAGTATGTCAAAAATGTCAAAAAATGTAAAATAATTAAATATGATCTTGAGTACCCAATTAATCAAAATGACAATAAAAGATTTTAAAGGCAAATACAGTAGAGTTCACAGTTGTGAACAAAAATTTAGTTATTTTAATGTTGAGAAGACTCAGTTTTCTTAAGTAATCAAAGGCTTAATAGAAGATAACATTATGCACAAGAAGCTATCTTGACAAAACACAAAATCTTTGTTTCCAAGGCCAATTCCTTAAAATAAACAAACAAAAAACTCGCATTCTTAGACCAATATTCCAAAATAACCTTGTTATCTTAACAGAGAAGACCAAATTTTACTTCTGCATCAATGTACTACTAAAACAAATTTTAATAAAATATTATAAATGAGTCTCTCTGATCTCAATCAACTTTGCCCACAGAAGACAAGATTTTCACCCTTTTACAACCTCATTTTTTTCCTTATTTTTCTCTTGCAACTTACATGAATCAAACAATTAAACAATTCATTTTCATTGTGCATTCTGATTTTAGGTTGAATTCATGGTTTTATGGCCTTAATCATCTAACAGAGACAATACAAACCTATTTGACCAACAAACCCAGGTAAAAATGTATGTCTGTATTATATTTCATACTGTCAATTCTAAAGACACTCCTATTTTATGTTACCAACAATTTAAAATCAGCTTTTATTTACCCAACTTTATTCCATATCACATGAATGTTAAAAAAAAAGGATCAGTTTCTATGTTTCGAGAATTTTATGAATACTTAATTTGTTTAAGTACTCACTTATCCCCAAATCAATTTGAGTATTTTCATTTGGTAATATCATTGTAGGCAGAAAAAATAACATCTACATAAGCTACAAATATACATACATACATATACTTAAATATACAGATAGATGCAATGAAATCTTACGGCTTTTTATTTTAAAAGTTTTAGTCATGAAGCAGTAAACCACAGTAACGTAAACTCACTGGTTCATCTTCACTTACATTTTTATCCAAACTGTGTTTCTGATGAAAATGGCACAGGTTGAAGTTACCTACTCAATAAGGGCTAAAGCTTTTTACCAACATTTGTGAAGAAGCCTTTTCAGATTTTTAATTTTCCCAGTTTCCCTCTCTTTTTAGCTTAGATGTTTGTTTATGAGAGGGACCCTGAGTCCCTTGAAAGCCCACAATGGAGGGGAGGAGGGCCTTAAGTTCAACAATCTGAGAGGCTGGAGTGGGTAAAAAAATGTTCTGGTAGGGGTGGATGGAGAGATGAAGGAGGTAGGGGCTTGAAGGGGGACATGCCAAAGCATTCAAGAGAACTGGAAAGCAAAATCATAACAAGGAGTAGACAGAGTTGGCAGAGCGTGTCATCAGTAGGGGTTCAAAAGAAATGCTTTACATGACAGAGATGTACCCATGGGAGAAGCAGGATCCAATAGAGACAGCAGAGGCAATAGAGTGACCTCATAGCCAGCTAGGAAGAAGGACTTCCAGCCTAGGGAATCAGGAAATAATTCCAACTCAGAACAAGGAGCCAGAAAAAATACCTTCCAGCCAGGGAAAACTTTCACATGAAGCCTGGCTTCAGAGCATATACTCATACCTTAAGGATCAAATACACATACTCATACCTTAAGGATCAAAATCTGTCCTGACCAACTTCAAGGGCATTTGTCTGGAGCAACGGTTCAGGAGCCTGACTCACTAGTGAACCTCCAATCAGTCAGTTAGGAGTGAGGACAAAGGCTTCAAAGGTACATATTTAGGGTCCTGAGTAAGAGGCATGGGGGTCCAATAATGAATTTGATCTTAACCAAGTCACAGCACAGTAATTCCTAAAGAACACAATTATTCAGTGATACTTGTTAAAGCCTGGTAGAGAAGAATTTATTCATAGTTGTTGCCATAGGTATAAGAGCCACTGTAAGGAGGTCTTGCAATAGAGGAGAAACATCGGGCTCAACTCCCAATACAGCATAAGCAAGTGGGAGTTGATAGCCAAGGAGCAGTGTGGAGGTCAGTGCATGGAAAATTACTAAGAGGAAACATGAGGGATAAGGGGGATTCTGGCTAAACCAACATAACAGGAATTCTTGCTGAAGACAGACATCCTCAGATATTGAGGATGATCAGATATCAAGGATAGGGGGTTCTGGCTAAACTGACTTTGCAGGGTCATTTTGCTAAAACTAGATTTTACCAGGAAGTGCACAGATGGGCCTAGAAGTTTCAGAAAGTTGACTATAGTTTAGCCAAGCAAAAAATCTTTTTCAGCTAGAATGCAGATTTCTGACTAACGCTGACAGATTATACCTTCAAACATTGCTTTCTTTATTTAGCTAAAGCCACTCAAGAACTTGTACTCTGGAACTATAATGGATAGCAATTTTACTTGTGCTTATAAAATTATTCACAAAATTATTCCTCTTTTCTCTGCTTTGTTTGTTTGTTTTTTGCCTCTGATCTCTATTGCTTTCACTTTACGATTATACTTTTTCTGGACTGTGATAGTCAGAGCTCTGTTCTGTTCACTGATTCAGCAGTGAGTGAGTCTGTTTGTTTTGGTGATGACAGAAGAAAAAGACAAGAAAAGAGACGGATGGCTAAAAGAAACAAAGGTTATCTAAAAGGGCATATTTCTATATAAGTTACAAACATTAACAGTGTCCTTTCAGATAACCTTTTCTCTAAATTTCTAAATATGAATTTAGATTGAATTGTCCTAGAAAATTCTTATTTGTTTTTGAGAAATATTATTCAGTTCCTGATCCTCCCACCTCTGCCCAAATATGTGGACACAGGATATGTTGGAACTAGTGCCGGCAACATGGTGGGAGGCTAAGAAAAGAAAATAGCACCAGGGGAGTTGGTGGAGGAGCATAGTAGGTAGGTTCCGGGATATTTAGTACTAAGCCCTTATTTACAGTCAACTTTTGAACAATAGAAAGGTGAGGAGCACTGATCTCCCATGCAGTCAAAAATCCATGCATATCTTTTCTCAAAAACGTAACTACTAATAACCTATGACTGACTGGAAGCCTTAACAATAACATAGTTGATTAACATATTTTTTAAAATGTTGTGTGTATTATATACTATATTCTTACATTAAAGTAGGCCAGAGAAAAAATGTTATTAAGAAAAACATAAGGAAACGAAAACATATTCACTATTCATCAAGTGGAAGTGGATCATCATAAAGGTCTTCATCCTCATCATCTTGAGTAGGCTGAGGAGGAGGAGGAAGAGCAGAAGTTGGTCTTGCTGTCTCAGGGGTGGCAGAGATGAAAGAGAATGTGCATATAAGTGAGCCCATGTAATTAAAACCTGTGTTGTTCCAGGGTCAGCTGTTTAGTCATCATGTGCTGTTGCTAAGTCTTTAGCACAATTGTGTCCAAAGCTAAAGGAATTTAGAGGGGTGGGTCTGTTTTTCTATGCTTAGCATGAGCCATCAGGAGATAAAGGCCTCCCTGGCATTGCTATTCTACAGAGGCCAGGGTGCCCAGCAGGATTTTCAAAGGAGAATGGTGATCTCAAATGCACAGACCAATATGAAAATAGCATTAGAATATCTATTCTTCTGTCCTCTCCAAATGTTCAGAGGAGGGAAATCTTGAAAGGTGAAGGCTAAATACTTTGTAAGAAAAGACTATGCAGCTAGTAGCTTTCTGGATTATATACATACCCTTTAGATTACAGTCTAAAAATGTCCTTCTGATGTAGATTTGCAAAATGTCTAGACAAAATGGAAATGGTTAAAGAAGCAAGATCAATCTTTGACCAACCAAGGGAGAAAGAAACTGCAACTGATAAAAATAGACCTAAAGAGTTGTAAGGAAAATCCCAATCAATTTATAAACCTGGAGGTTTCATCTTCTCTGCTGGTTAAGAAGTTAATTCATACGTGCCCCTTTCATTTCATTATTCATGCAACACAAATTAAATGGCTTAGCTGTTTCAATAGAGATTAATTACATTAGGCACAAAGCACATTTCCAGTTCAGGCCATGGTTTCTACTTCATTTAATTCATTATCCCATGTGCAATCCAGTGGCATCCTGAAGATAAAAGCTAATTTCAATCACATATGTCTTTTTCAGCACTTTTTTCTCTTTCAGGTTTTTCTAAGAAAGTTGCTTGCTAGGACAAAAGGAAAAAATATGTAGTTTGACCAAAGGGATTTAATCCTAAAGGATTTTATCTTACTTTTCTTTTTGTGTTTTCTTTTTGTTTGAGTGTTCTGTGATTGGGGTGAAACCTGGAGGAATCACCTGGCCTCATTGAGAAAGGTGCTATTTCTGATCTGCAGGAAATACCTGGAGGAGGAACAGAGTGACGGTCTGAAGGGCTTGAATTAGGGCTGCCATGGATGTGGATGGAGGCTTGCTGCTCCCATTCACTTATGAGAGCAAGACGTTGATGTTAACCAGGTCTTTTAGCCCTGTGCAGAGCTGTTTACCTTGGCATACTCCTTGCAGAGTATTTTTCACCTGGCAAGAAGCAAAGTCTCATGCATGCATCTGTAGGCATGTTTTCCACAGACTTCTTCCAGAAGGTAGCTCTTAGAAGATTAATTGCCAAGAATACTGAAATTTCTTTCTCTGCAGCTGTGAGCAGAGGTTGATGTCACAGAGGAGTAGCCTCCCATATAGAATTGGAACATTTCTATACACCCAAATTCCTTATGAAAATGAAGTTAAAATGCCAGATGCGTGGAATGCTCTTACTGAAAAGCAACTCAGAAATTGTTCTCCTGAGCTCCAGGTTTAAAACACACAAAGGATTCAGTATGGAATTCAGGAGGTAGTAGGAAAAGCCTGTTCTGTGGGATTAAGCCTTGAGACATTTTTCAGGGACAGAGGAATACAGAGAATGGCATTCTGCAAACCCAGAGGACAGCAGAAGAAGAAGGACCCAGAGGAAGCCAAGATCATGGATACTTTATTTGTATTCAGGTTTGTCGAAAATAAACAGGTCGGGCACGGAGGATCCGCCTGTAATCCCAGCACTTTGGGAGGCCCAGGTGGGTGGATCACCTAGGTCAGGAGTTCAAGATCAGCCTGGCCAACATGGTGAAAACCCATCTCTACTAAAAAGACAAAAATTAGTTGGGCATGGTGGCGCGTGCCTGTAATCTCAGCTACTCGGGAGGCTGAGGCAGGAGAATCGCATGAACCTGGGAGTTGGAGGTGGGAGTGAGCCGAGATCACGCCATTGCACTCCAGCCTGGGTGACAAGAGTGAGACTCCATCTCTAAATAAATAAAGAAATTAGGATAATTTATTATTTTGTCTCCAAAATGTTTTTTGAGCCTTGCCATTTAGTCCAAAAACTCCTGGAAATAAAAGTATAAAGTTGATATTACTTGGAGAATTATAATAAATTTTCCTAAAAGTCTGTCTTTGCTATAGGGACAGGAGTGTTTTTCTTAACCAATTACCTGCTTTTTCAACCAGATTCTAAATTTTATACTATATATTCCTAAGGAAGGCTGTGAGAGCAACCCCACTCCCCTTACTGCTTTGTTTATAAATCCAAAGACTTTTGGACAATTTGAACGCCTGGTCTTGGGGCTTTGAATCCTCCTTGTAACTTCTGCCGAAACATCACAAGAGAAAGAAAAAGATAATAAGAAACCACCTAAAGAAAATCAAACCACCATTAATCCCCTACTCTTTCTACACACGATAAACATTAGCTGTAGCTCAATTAAACGCTACAGTTCACAGATGTTCACAATAACGATTGCCCTGCAATAGCATTCTTCTCATTAAGGTGTTTGGGAGCCCTGCGTATGCCGCCAACTCCTTCCCACCGGGGAACTGGGGAAGGGAGAAAAGCACAGGTACCAGGCATGGCTGGAATATGAAGCAGAAGACAGCTGCCCGCTCTTTCCAGAAAAGGTGCTTCAGCAGGATTTATCATCATGTTTTTTGCCAACACATCACCCCCTGCCCCCTCCCTGAGTCATTAACAGTAAAAATACAGGAGAACTCGACAGAGGCAGAGACCAAAAATGTGTCCCTGGAGCCTGGAGCCATCTGGAAGAAACACAAGATTTCCCCGCGCCTGGATGCTGTTGAACAGAAGCCAGTTTGGCTTTCACATGGAATGTGCTTTTCTGTCTTGTTTCTTCAGGTGCCCCAGACACTTCAAGATATGTTTCCTTTGGGGAAATTAGTTGCATAACAGGGATATGGAAGGTACTGGAGAGGAATTTGAAGTAGTTCATTTGTATATAAACTGCCAGTAGCTAGTACCCGCTTCCTTGAAAAGTGAAGGGATGGCGAGCTTAGTGAGTAAGGTGCTTAAATCTCAAGAGACCGGCTGTGTTCCACTTTCCCACCAATCAGAACTGAGCCTGTGGTGTACCCAGCCTGGGTCCTCCTGTCTCCTGGAGCTAGAGTGCGGCATTTGTAGGCAAAGTCATAACGCCACCTACGCAACACACACTGAGATTCTTTGCACTATGGATGTGGCTGTAGATACCATCTCACAATAGGTTTTTCCTTTAATCTGACCTTCATACTAATAAGTAGCTCTGCCTCGGAAGGCTTTGGCAAGAATGATCATCAGCCTCATTGTGAAAACAGCTTTTCTTTTACAGAAGTAACACGGCCAGGCGCAGTGGCACACACCTGTAATTTCAACACTGTGGGAGGATCTCTTGAGGCCAAGAGTCCAAGACCAGCCTGGGCAACATAGTAAGACCCCTGTCTCCATAATTTTTTTTTTTTCTTGTTAAAAGAATTTTAAAAAAACCAAAGAAGTAACAAGGCCACTTCAAGACTAGAGACCTCAGCTCTAAAAATCCAGGGACTTCCTGGCCAGGCCTGATCTGTGTTGATGTTGAGAGGGGTTAATTTCTTGGAATAAAGTGATGCAGAAGCACAGAAGCAGGTTTGGAGCAGGAACACTGAATCAGGTGTTCTCAATCCACCTAATCCCTGGTTGCTGATTAGCTCAGTCACCACCCTGTCTTCTGTGACTGACAGATAAAACTCTCCTAAAAGGATCTTTTAAAAAATAGTCCGACAAGCATGGCTTAAGCTTCCTAATATCTTATCAGAGATTGTTACTAAGTGTAATGGGATGAAAACCTTCCAGATTCTATAAGACCAGATTTGAAAATCCAGTATTGTAACTACATCTAGGAAAGAGAAAATGTCAGTGCTGAATTAATTTGTTGAAATTAGGGATTGTCCTGTCTTCAACAGAAACTATCAACCCAAGTATTTTTTTTTTAATCTTTAAGATGAAAGGAATTTTCATGGCAGAAAAAAATCTAAATCTCGATGAAAGAGCTTTGCTTTCAAAGTGTTTTTGTTTATAACTTTTCCAGTGTTATTGTTCTAATAATTATCCCATTGCCTTGCAATTAACTGGTAGTTGGGACAGATAAAACAGTGATAAGCATTGCTTTTAACTCTGTGTAGCATTTCCCACCCAGATTGGCATTAGGCAAGCTCTGTTGTTAGTGCTTCTCTCTCAAAACTTTGTGTCCCATTTGTCGTGACGCCTGCACCCTCATCCCCAGGAAAACATACCAAGATACACATTCAAGGCAGAGTCCCTTCTGGTATGGTTGATCCTTAAATATGCCTTCCTTCTCATTTTCTTTTCCCTCTCTCTCTTCTTCCCTGCAAACCATGTTTCCAACCCTGTCCCATTACCTCTAGGACGTGCACAGGCACACCTGTGGGGCTACAGACCATGAGAATAATCACTCTGTGCTTTCTGCATATTCTTCACAGAAGTAGAACTTGCTCTGTGCATAGGCTGAAGGGAAAGGGTGCTGTGGGATTGCATCTCTGTAGGCCTCCAGCCTCAGGGACTTTTTCAGAAGGCCTGAGAGGTCAAAACCATTTCTGGGTAAAATAAGCATTGAAAGTCCAAGATAGAGCAGTGGATTTTAATACAATGGAGTAAAGAAAAAAGTGCATTTAAATTGTTTCAGATTGCACTTTCATTAATCACTGGTAAGTTACTTTTAAGAAACTACCACTTGTCACATTTTGGGGGTAGAATCAAAGAAGAATATTCTAAATTATCTGAAAATATTGCTGGCCGGGCGCGGTGGCTCAAGCCTGTAATCCCAGCACTTTGGGAGGCCGAGACGGACGGATCACAAGGTCAGGAGATCGAGACCATCCTGGCTAACACGGTGAAACCCCGTCTCTACTAAAAGATACAAAAAACTAGCCGGGCGAGGTGGCGGGCGCCTGTAGTCCCAGCTACACGGGAGACTGAGGCAGGAGAATGGCGGGAACCCGGGAGGCGGAGCTTGCAGTGAGCTGAGATCCCGCCACTGCACTCCAGCCTGGGAGACAGAGCCAGACTCCGTCTCAAAAAAAAAAATATATATATATATATTGCTAATATATTAATCCTTTTTCTGACTACATGTCACTGTGAAGCTGGATTTTCTTCAACCAAAACAACATAACATAGCAGATTGAATGCAGAAGCACATATAAGCATCCAGCTGTCTTCTAGTAACATAGACATTAGAGATTTGTACACATGTAAGGCAATGCCACTTTCTCAACATTTTTGAAAAAGTTATTTTTTCATTAAGACATGTTATTTATGTTAACATGAATTTACTACTATGTTAAGTGAGTACCCATGATTAAAATTTTTTTCAGCTTTAATTTCTCATATGGTAAACAAAACCCTTTTGGGGTTCTCAGTTATTTTAAAGGATGTAAAGAAGTCCTATAACCAAAACATTTGAGATCCACAGTTCGAGAATATGTCTAGTCATTGCATCTTGACACCCAAAGCATTGGGCCTAAGAGTCACCCTTTCTGCTGTCCCAAGAGTTATCTCTGGTCTTACCTATTATTTTTGAGCAGTGCCTTGAGAAGAATTTCAGTCTGTTTGCAGGCCCCACTCCAGCTAATTCTGTACCTAAGACCTTCGGTCTTGGCTCTACAATTTTCTAACATTGCATGAAAAAAATCTGTGATTGTGTAATTGCACATTTTCTAGAGAGAATTTCCCTAGTTCTGTTAAGCCTCAAAGGACTTAGTGACCTATTCAAGTCAGGGACCACAGCTCTAACCAGAGGGCCTGGAGCTGGCCCTGCCCCTGCTTCCATGCTACACGCTAAACATACCCCAGGCATTCCTTAGGGATAATATTGAACTCTTGGTCATCTAGTTTCTGTCAAAATTCATCTGACATATGGTTACATGGGTTTTGAAGAAGAGAGAAGGAAAAGAATATGAAATTTTATAAATAACATGAAAAGAACAACATAAGGCCATTCTCACAAAAATAAAGACAAATTGAATAGGAAAAAAAAGGAAAAATATAGCTTTTAAAGTCTAGGGAATTATGCTTTTCTCATCTTCAAATTTAAAAAAAAAGTATTTATGTTGCTTTCACTATTAAAAGTGATGACATGAATACTGGCATGACATTGTGATTCTTCTTCTGAGCCTTCTGGAAACTTAGAATAACATTTAACGCTCATATATAGTAGCCGTATTAGCCTACATACATCAATTTCTCTCCTTCCCATCTATAGTTGTCATTTTTTAAATGATCACTGTAATTTGTATACTTTCATTACAAGTCACCTTGGATTCTTTTTGAAACAAATTTTTCAGACAAATCTGATTGAATTAATTCTTCTTAATGTATTGATTTGTATGAAGGTGGAAGGAGGGACACTTAGAGCCTGTGACTACTTTGTACTGTCACAGCTTGCCTTTGACAAGGGCACATCCTCAGTCAAGTGTCTCAGCTGGAAGAAAGACTTTGGGAGGGCAACAGAAATGAGGGTCCAGTAGGAGCCTGTTTGTTTCTTGAGTGTCTTTCCAGTATGAATTCTGTTCCATTGTAACACTGGAATGATGATAATCCTCAATGTCCTTGAAATCTTGGAAAGTAAAATGCCTTGAAAGAATGCTCGTGTCTTTCATTTGAAGATCATTTATTAAGGGTACTGTCAGAGCTGGACTAAGTCCATCCAATTCAGTTAGAGTCAGAGATCCTTGACCTCTAATGGGCACACCAGTTTTTGACCTGGCATTCTGGCAAAGACCACCATGTATTCTCAAAGGAAGCCTTGGGATAGAGCTTTCAAGAGGACCCAGTCCTGCAATGGCAGTTCAGCTCCAGCTAAGCTAAAAGCCTGGGCGGTTCTAGTTGCTGTTTTCAACACAGTTCTTCCTCTTTGTTTGGGGAAATAAAACAATAGTTATAAATATTTACATTTGAAACCAAAACATTTTGACAACAATTGCAGCTGCTAAATGATTTATGAAACTTGTGAAATCAAATCAAGAAAGAGAGAAGACAAACATGCTGCTGCTAAGAAGGAAGGTTTCCCTTGCTTTAATTTAGTAGATGACACAGGTTTCCTAGAGTGTAATTATACAGTAATGCTTCTTAAGGGAGTTTGGTTTAAAAATATGATACATTTAATTGCCATTTGATCATTAGCATTTCCTTGTCATTAACCTTCAGCTGACAAATTACCTACTTAGGAGAGATACATTTCAATTTAAACTGTTGGAGGGGATGGTGTACTCCATGTATCTGGGTCAAAAGCCAGATCTATGGATAAAAACTCAAATCTGGGACTCAAAGAAGGAAACATCTCAGGATGGCTTACGTTTTCCAAAATATGCAAGTAATTTTCAAATAAATAAATATATATGCTAATCAACAATAAAACACCTCTCCTTTCTGTTATTGTTAACATTTTGGTCAAAGTGTGCAAATAACTGGGTAATGTCTACTGGCCTTGTAAACTGAGAATTACAAATTTAAACTTTCCTAGAGATTTTGTTCTTCACTGAGAAACAAGCACATCCTGTGTACTATGGAATCAGAAGACCTGGATGAGAATCCCTCCTCTGATGCTTAGTAACTGAGTGGCTAGGGAAAGTGACTTCCTTTCTCTGAGTCTAGTTTCATTACCTGTAACATGGAAAATAGGGATACCTGCTGCATGGTAACACTGTAAGCATTTAATGAGATAATTCAAGGTAAGAAGCCGGCAGCCTAATAGAAGCTGGATAAATAGCAGCTCTAATTGCTATAAGGGCAAGAGAGCTTTGAAATAATTGACTTGAACTCATATTTATTTAGAGTCCAGTAGACCCAGAGACTTCCACAGAGCTAAGTGAGTAGGCTAATTGGTGAGATAAATGTTTTTCCACATAACCTTTCTTCCTGCCATCTCTGGGGCCACAGACATATGCATGAATCTTCACATCCAGGTGGAAGGAAATCTAGCCATGGGGTAGGGATAGATTTTTTTTAAAACTGCTCAAAAAAGAGAAGGCAAGGACAAAAAGGGAAGAGGAAGAAACCCATGCTTCTCTGTCTAGCTCAGCTAGTACCCAAGGTATTTAAGAAGAGGAATAGAACTGAGCCTCAGCAGTATCTGAAGAGCAGGGGCAAGGATGTGCAATAATGCTCAGAGAAGAATGGAGCTGGGAGCAAGTCTAGCAGCAGCCCCCCTGGTGAGCCACAGGTCCTGTGTGCCCTGCATCTTGAGGGAGGGGACTGCCAGGGTGGGCATGAACTGTGACAGAGCAGACGTTGTGTCAGGAGAGCCTGCAGCATTGTGTGTGTGTGTGTGTGTGTGTGTGTGTGTGTGTGTGTCTGTGTTGGGAGTGGAGCAAAGTGTCATGGAGAATAACAGCCTGCTGGTTCAGAGGAGCACAGTGCAAGTAGAGCCCCAACATGACAATAATAGAGAAATGACAATGAAGGTTAAAAAAATATATAACCTAATCCCCAGTATTTTGGGAGGCTGAGGCAGGTAGATCACCTAAGGTCAGGAGTTTGAGACTATCCTGGCCAACATGGTGAAACCCCATCTCTACTAAAAAATACAAAAATTAGCTGGGCATGGTGGCGCGAGCCTGTAGTCCCAGCTACTGGGGGTGCTGAGGCATGAGAATCACTTGAACCCTGGAGACAGAGGCTGCAGTGAGCAGAGATTGCGCCACAGTCTGGGCCTGGGTGACAGAGTGAGACCTTGTCTGAAAATAATAATAATAATAACTGAGAATAACCAGAGGAAGAAGGCCTGCTGCTGAAAAACCCTAGCCTTCTTGGTTTCTGGGAGAGTCAAGACTTTAGTAAAAACTCTGTGTTCCAGTAACCTGTGAAGAAAACAGCACGCCATTGCAATGGAAAAAGTACATGCACAGGAGTGATCAAATCCTTTGTTTCTTCCTCAGGTCAGTGTCCCGGACGATGCTTTTGATGAACAGATGATGAATGACAATGCAAGATGAACTGTGACAAGGATCCTATGGGTTGTCAAATGAGTTAAGAGGAAGGAAAAATTCCTTTGGGCTGCTGAGGCCAAGACAAGCTTCATTTCAAGCTTAGTCCTGAAGATGAGTGGGATTAAGATTAAAAAAAAGAATGGAAATGAGCATGAACAAAAACGTGATGGTGAAAGCATACTTGCTATTTTCAAAAGCCAGGAGCAGTGCTATCAGAGGCAGGCAAACAGGCCTGGAAAAAAAGGTGCCCAGACAAGGATATCTTGGAAATACAGGCTGGAGCACTTAATCTAAAGCCAGAAAAAACATTGGCTTCAACTATCCATCAAACTCTATTTTTTTTTTTTTTTTTTTTTTTTTTTGAGACGGAGTCTCGCTCTGTCGCCCAGGCTGGCGTGTGCAGTGGCCAGATCTCAGCTCACTGCAACCTCCGCCTCCCGGGTTCCCGCCATTCTCCTGCCTCAGCCTCCCGAGTAGCTGGGACTACAGGCGCCCGCCATCTCGCCCGGCTAGTTTTTTTTTTGTATTTTTTAGTAGAGACGGGGTTTCACCGTGTTAGCCAGGATGGTCTCGATCTCCTGACCTCGTGATCCGCCCGTCTCGGCCTCCCAAAGTGCTGGGATTACAGGCTTGAGCCACCGCGCCCGGCCCAAACTCTATTAAATATAAGAAAGTTTCCTAAATATATCATTTTTCCCTGTTAGAATTCATTGTCTCTACTGATTTCAAAATCAGCAAATATTTATTGTAACAAAGAAAGAAAAAATCGTTGTCAAAATCTATTTCTATAAAAACTACTGCTACTGGTTTCTCTCTAAATGCCTGGCAGTGAGCAAAGAAAGATACTGTTAACATTTAGTAGCCGCTGCGGTCACCTTGGCATAATCGAGTGAACACAGACTTTAATGGCAGTTTAATTAGATTTACCACGGGGAAGATGTCACACAGGAGATGCGATGCTTCTGTATTTAGAAACCTATATGATGACATGAATAAATAAAAAATGAACAGAAAATGAAACATTGCAAAGATCACAGCAGTGATTTCTCTTCCCTTTCTCCTTACAGTTTAAATACATATGGTGCTGTTCTCCTGCAGTGCAAAAGTCTAAGTGCCTTTATTGCTTATGGGAGTTGACGGTGCATATGGAGAGGAGGGTTACTTGCCATGTTTTATATTTTATGAGCTGGCAGCATATCTCCAAGAAAGGTTTTCAACTGATTCTACTTTTTGTTGAATGAGAAGAGAAGGCAGTTTTACCTCCGCTAAGAAAAAAATGTAGACATGCCCCCCAGAAGCTGGAGAAGTAGTAGGTGGTCTCTATGACTGAGGGAACCAGTAATACATCCTGAAGACTACTCTCCCCTAGCACTTCAGAGGCTGAAAACTCAACAGACCCAGGCATGTTTGTTTTTAATCTGTTGCCCTATAAAGAGGCTAAAACCTTCTTTTAGAGAGGCAGGCATAAAAGAGGAGCATGTGGAAGGAATAATTTGTGAGTCATTTCCCACATAAGAAACATGGTTAGACACCCTGTAATCATTTCTACACCTGTTGTGGGTGCCAAAAAGAATCGACTTAGAGCATCCAAATGCTTTCTATAGGATGAAGTCATCCCAGGACCCAATCCAGCAGGTGCAAAACTCTGATCAGTAGGTTCTGATGAGTTGCTGACACCACCTGGGCATTTTGGAAGAACACCTGTGGATCTGGAAATGATGACTTAAGTATTCCATTTGGGATTCTTCCAGGAAAATCAGGTAGAACTGAAAACTGTCCACATCTAAGGTAGATGTTTTTGAGATCTCTTTAAAGAACTTTTTCAACTGCAGAGAGTTCTCATTCTATCTATGTGCTGATAAAATGAAATTCAGCAGCATTTCAATGAGCTCAGTGAGCCAAATGGCAGGCCTTAAGCGAGATGCCAAGACTGTGCTTCCCTAAGTGAGGTCTGTGCACCACCTGCATGAAATTCCAGAGTGGAGAAGGTTGTTGATAATGCAATTTCATAAGCTTCATCTCAAGTTTGAACAAGAATCTCCTGAGAATGGGAAAACCTTGAGAATCTCCTTTTTAACAGCACCCACCACCCCCAACTCTATCTTCCAGAGAATTCTCATGTATACTCAGTCAGAGAAGCACTCCAGGAGAAATCTGGAAAGTTAAGTTTTAAAAAAGGAAAGGATAGCAGTGTATTCTCTTCTCTGGATTTCACAGTAACCTTTTCCTGTAAGAATTGAAGACATCTGCTTTAGTGATTGCTTTTACTAACATTGTCCTCTAAATTGATCAGATGGGGCAGAACAAGTAGGGCTTGGATTGCTGATTTGTTGCCAACATCTTTAAGAACATTCTATGCATTGGGCATTGCTCTAAATTCTTTCCATTTATTATCTCATTTAATCCTTATGACAATTTTATCTGGAACGTAGGTGCTTTTATTATTCCCCAATGTAAAGGTAGAAAATTAGAGGAGATTTCCTAAGTCAGATCCTGCCCAATGCAAACTACGCCAGGGAGAAGACAAATCAAAGAGAAAGTGAAAGGGGAATGCACCTTGGTCAAAGCAACACATCTGGCTAACTTCTCTCTGAGAAGAGAGATGAACAATATAAGCTTTTAAAAAGTCAGATAAAGGCCGAGTGTAGTGGCTCATGCCCGTAATCCCAGCACTTTGGGAGGCCAAGGTGGGTGGATCACCTGAGGTAGGGAGTTCTAGACCAGCTTGACCAACATGGAGAAACCCCATCTCTATCAAAAATATAAAATTAGCTGCGTGTGGTGGTGCATGCCTGTAACCCCAGCTACTTGGGAGGCTGAGGCAGGAGAATCGCTTGAACCTGGGAGGTGGAGGTTGTGGTGAACCGAGATTGTGCCATTGCACTCCAGCCTGGGCAACAAGAGTGAAACTCCATCTCAAAAAAAAAAGATAAAAATGGGAATGAGAGTGCCCTTCAAGTCCTAGAAAGAGACAACTCCTTCCAGATACAATAAAGATCTAACATCCCTTGTCTGTTTTTCATTAATTTTTATGTATTCAGGAATGTGAGTTACTGTAAGGTGGTCAAGCTCCCTTTAGTTACTCGTTTCTGTGTATAGAATAAAAGACTGAAGCTTTCTCGTTAAATACATGACACCACTCTCCATGGATTTATTAAAAAGACCCCCTAGAGAAGAGAGTTACACAATCTGATCAAGTCAGCAGTTCCAGCTGTGAAATTGATATCCATTATTTTCTATTGACTGCTGTGCAGAACTTCAATTTCTGTAGCATAAACAGAATCCCCATTTCTTTTGCAAGGAGACTGCCATGGGGTACAGCTAAAAATAAGCTTCATCAGCAAAATCGTTTCATAAATTCCCAGAGACTTTCAGGAAAACTTCTGAGAGAATGGTTTCCTATGAAAGAATTTCCTCACCATAAATCACTTTTATATTTCAAGTCATTACATTTGTTCTACATGATTATTTTCTCTCTGTAACATATAACATAGGGTACAGCCTCCAGAAGATTGGGGGGTGAATAGCTAAGAGCAAAGAGCCATGGTAGAAGATATTCAAGTCTCCATTTTTACTTCTGTCTTTCAGAGTCCTAACACTTACAAGATACTATCCTCTGCCCAAAACAAAGTCATCCAAATATATCATGCTTCATAATTATTATTTTGCTCATGATTCCTAAACACAGTTTCATGTTTATCTTAAGAGGAAAAGAATTAAACATTACCCTGATAAGATTTGTATCTTCCATAGCTGAGTTGCAGGAAAAAGCAAACAAAAGGTGTTTTATAAGTACTAGAAAAACACTTAGTAAGGTGTATTAGTCTGTTGTCACACTGCTAATAAAGACATACCCGAGACTGGGTAATTTATAAAAGAAAGAAACTTAATTGACTCCGTTCCCCATGGCTGGGGAGGCCTCACAGTCATGGCTGAAGGTGAACAAGGACAAAGTCACGTCTTACATGAGGGCCAGCAAGAAGGCATGTGTAAGGGAACTCCCCACTATAAAATCATCAGATCTCATGAGACTTATTTACTATCATGAGAACAGCACAGGAAAGACACACCCCCATGATTCAGTTACTTCCCATCGGGCTCTCCCATGACACATGGAAATTATAGAAGTTACAGTTCAAGATGTGATTTGGGTGGGGACGCAGTCTAACCATATCATAAGACTTACCTTTTCCCATGTTGATCCATTTCCAAAGACGACCTCTATGGTACAAACAAAAGGCTTGAAGCTCCACAGAGGTAATAAAAGATTTGTGATCGCCTCTTTATTACCAAGATTAGCTAACCTCAGCTATGACCTATAACCCTACAAGTCCTGATATTTTCATTTCTGATGGTTTTCTTTGGAAGAATGGAAGACATTTGGGCTTTCCATTCAAATCCTTTGTGTTTTTGTTTTTCTTCTGCAGCTATTTGCCTACTGTAATTTTAGTTTCCTTGGTGGGGTGTTACTGAAAATACTTCTTTCAACTTCTTTTGGTGGTGGAGGGGAATAGTGTGAAGTCAGCACAGGGTAGGATTTAAGTAAAGACATTTTTCAAGCTTTTTGACAGTTAACACTGATCCTGCTCATAATCGCTATTTCTCCGGGAACAGAAACTATTCCACAGTGATTTGCTTCCTTAGCTAAATATGCCCAACAGCATGGCCCTTTGGGAGTGAAGATAGTTGCTGCCAAGTAGAAGTGATGTGCTCCCAGGTATGTTCATGCATTTTGTTTGTTTGCTTGCTTGTTGTTTCCCTTGAAAGTGTTGGAGGTATTCAGAGAGAGCCCTCTGGACTCCAGTCATGGAATTCATAAAGACTTGCCCCCAAGGTCAAAGGGAAATGCCAACATTTGTCCATGTTTTTGACACTTTCTCGATTTTTGTTCTCTTTTTCAGCCTCTTTAATGCTCAATGTCTCTTTTCTTAGAGATCTAGGACTTTGTCTACTCATCCCAATAGAGTCCTGTAAGTAACATCCTCTGTCACTCAATACCTGCCGTATCCCCCATTCCACATTTCCTACTGACTCTCTTCACACTGTTACCTCTCCTGTCACATGACCTCAGCCAGACCCTCTTCTATCCTTCCCCTCCCACGTTCCCTACGCAGTGTATCCCCAACCACACACAGACACACACATATTTGTCCCACTGCACCACAGCCAGCGCACAGTTTAATAAAGTGCTTACTACACTACCTGGTTCACTATAGGCCCTGCATAAATGTTATTAACTCCTTTCCTTCCTCTTTCCCTCTTTTCACTTTTCCAGGAGTCTTTGGATCCTAAAAGAGGATGTCTTGAGGAAGGTAATGGCTAATACAAAAGAAAGTTACCAGAAGATTACATTTCAGCCACAAGGGTACATGGATTTGGGTGGTGGTAGGGGCATGGGTAGAGAGGGCCTTTTAAAGCCATAGATTTGTGACTTCAAAAAAATAGGACTTTTGGGCTGAGTGTAGTGTCTGAAGCCTGTAATCCCAGCACTTTGGGAGGCCGAGGTAGGCTAATCACCTGAGGTCAGGAGTTCAAGACCAGCCTGGCCAACATGCCAAAATCCCATCTCTACTAAAAATACAAAAATTATCTGGGCATAGTGGCTCACACCTGGAGTCCCAGCTACTCAGGTGGCTGAGGCAGGAGAATTGATTGAACCTGGGAGGTGGAGGTTGTGGTGAGCTGAGATCACACCACTGCACTCCAGCCTAGGCAACAACGCAAGACTCTGTCTTAAAAAAAAAAAAAAAAAATTGGATGTTTGCATTTCTTTTACTGGAGCATGAAAAATTATGAACTGCTTTTATTTTGCTTTATTGTAACAGACAAGAATCTTTAAAGTCTGACACAGCATCACCTGGAAAGCCCATTTATGTCCCTAGTGGGGAGCCAGTCTCTCCTCTGAGCTGCTTCTTGCCGGGACGGGGCTAGCAGAGGGTAATTTTACATAGGTCACGTGTTTTCCATTTATCCCACTTTGTGCAGTGGTCCCCAGGAAACAGTTTATATGTATTTCTGTATAATTTTCCTCCCTGCTAGGCCTCCAGCTTTTCAGCAAAAGAGCTGCTCTTAAGGCCTGATAAGAGTTATAAATGATCCTCTTGGCTGTAAGTAAAACAAAGCAGTGTGATTACCCACTTCACTTACCCACTCTTACAGGATTTCCGAGGCTCTTATGAAGCAGGCAAAGAGAGGACAGAGGCGAGAGGATGTTTTCCTCTGCTCAGACACTAGCTATAGTCCAAAGAAAGCGTGCAAGATGCAGCCACTGCAACCTGCTTACATAATTCTCTTCTTCTATGTTAGGCCCCTAAAAGGGAGCAAAGATGCTCCAGGTGGTTAAATTTTAAGTACGAGTCTATAGGATTCGGAGAAAACAGCAAGAGCAATGCATCATTTACGGTTACCAGACTTTCCTTATTCCTCCTGATGCTGGCCTCTGGTTCTTGTTTTTGTCATAATTATCTGGATTAGCTAGGATTTCAGCTGCCTGAGTATAACAGTATATGTTAACTACGGTGGCTCAAACAAATTGGGATGCATTTTTCTCTCCTAACAAGAAGTCCTAAAGCAGGTGGTTGATCATTTTGGTTTACCTGCTGGTGACTCTATTAGGGACCAATGCTCAAACTCTCCTTTGAGTTCTTATTTTGCCTTTTGAAAATTGCCTTTTGTCATTGTGTTCTTCCCTTCATGAATAATAGATGTCTGTTTCCTCTTCAAAAACATTGCCTCCACATTCAAGGCAGGGAGAAAAGAGGGGGCCATATTCAGCCACTTTTGACATTTTTTAATTAGGAAAGCAAAAACCAGTTCTAAGCATTTTCTTTTATTGTTTCCTTAGTCAAAACAGTGTTCCATGCTCACCTCTCACTGTAGAGTGGACTGGCAAGGCACCATGTGTTGGTTTTCTCAGCCTTTATTATAGAGGTTGGCAAAGGAGTGACAGCCACTGTACTAGACAGACTTATGATCTAATTTTGTGACCTTGATCCTCATTCCTGATTTCAATTTCTCATTTCAGACAACTGAAATGCCCAGTGCCTTGCATTCTTAGTCCTGAAATGTACTGAGATTCCATCAGACTCCACAATAGCATATCTTCATGGGGGACCTGAGCCCTTCTAACATGCCATGCCGTTTGGGTTAAAACGAGTGGTTCTAAATTAAAAGCTTGTATTGGTGAGGGCATCAAAAATCAAGGTCATCTCTTCCGATAACAGTGGCATCATACATAAAGGATGGTGGATTCATTTCAGTGAGTGTCACTATTTCTTTCACCTGCAAATATTTAATTATCCATGGATAGACTATAAGAAAAATAACAAATAAGTCATCATTTGTATATAAAGTGATGAATCTAAGTTGCTGCCTGGTCCTGTTCACAAGCGAATTCTGCCTCCTGCAGTCAGTCAGCTCCTGGGTGTTTTTTGATTATGTTTATCTCTGACTGTTCCTTAAGCATCACCACTACAGTCTAAGAGGAAGGGATTCCTGCTCCCATACATTTGGTTTTGGATGACCACCCAGGGAAAGAGCAAATTCCTTTAGGAAGCAAGCTCTTGACAATTATTTGCAGGTAACTGTTCAATTTTGTGGCATTTTGCTCTTCTCTAATAAGCACACAATATGCTTTTATTAGCCAGCATTTTCAGTCTCAAGCTATTTAGGAGACATTTTATGGCAAAGCCATTATTACAACGAACTAGAATACAAGTGAAATTTATGCTTCTTTTTCAAGGTGGCTCAAAGGTGATTTCCCTTAAATATATTATCCACTTCTTATCTAAAATTAATCATAACTCAAGGTCACAGATGAAACAGGCTGTGTTTCCATAGCCCTAAATCTGCTAACAGCCCAAACCAGTAAGCTTTATACTTTAATTGTAGAACTCTTATAAACCCGCTGTGGCCTTCATGTAATCAATCAGTCCCCAAATAGTTTGTGGAAGCCAGATAGTGATAACGTGCTAGTACAGGCTTTCTTGACCAGGGTACTGAGGTCTAACTGAATATTATGAATTAACTTCTCCCCTATTCTTTACACTGGTACTATCTATGTACTGTCCTTGGGAGATTTAACTAAATAATCATAAATATTATTTCTTATTTTCTCTTGTTCAGAAGAAAAGTCACACTTGGAAAAATCTATCTGGGAGTCAGTTTCAGGCCAGCCAACAACCCTGTGGTTTTAGGCAAATCGTTTAATTAGAAGCCTTGGGATCCTATCTGAAAAATTGAATGGATTGCTTTAGATGAATTCTAAGATGCCTTCTATAGCTATGATAAAAAATTTGCTCTACATAAATTTATTCTGGAAAAGTTTAGGATCTTAGAGAAACAAATTCAATACTGTGTTTAGTAACATGTCCTTTTTGCATCCCATCAAAAAAAAAAAGTGGAATAGAAATTTAAGAAAAATATTTTCTGGGTAACTACTCTTTATCTACCCTGCTTTCATCATAGCCTCTACCTTGCCCCACATTTCTGCTTGGAAATTATAAATGCTGAGAGTACTGAATCCTCCATTCATTTAAATACTTTGTGCTCTACAAGTTGTCAAAGGGTTAAACTCTTTGACGCTGGCTAGGTGGAGATAAAATTCAGCACCTTCTCCTCTATCTCTGCTGCTTACCTGTTTCTCTCCTCAGGGCTATCTCTCCTTGTAGTTGCCCAAATATGGAAAAAATAGACCTCTCAGTCTCCCACGTCACCTCCTAATGTGCAAATAGATGCCTGGAGACATGAGCAGTGTCACAAGCTACAGAAACTGCCAAAACTCTCTCTTGAAACAAAGCTATTACATTCAACCCTACAACCAAAATAAAAAAGAAATAAACAGGAAAGGAAAGAGCATCTGATGTAGGAATCATATCTTGTTATCAATGATCTGAACATTGCCTCCCTGTTTCATATATTTCCCTCATATTTTTCAGGGTAAACAGAAATTGGTTAATAAAATGTAAAAATAATGAGAAACATGATTACAAGCAACTTTTCTAATGATTCCTGTGCTATTCTCAATTAGTCCTTGCTCTTTGGTAAGTGCAGATACACAACAAGGAAGGAAGGAGGCTTGAGACGAATCAGGTAGATCTAGGAGCCAACATCACAACCTGATCTCTTGCATTGCTAGTGGGAAAAAGTGTATACGAGGCTGAGGATGTTAGGGAGATCTCAAATGCCCACAGATTGTCACTCTCTATTTGATAGATAAACTCTTAGGGATGTTGTAGGAAGGTGGAAAATCTCTTTTTGAGAAGGATTACAAAGCTAAATATGAGCTCTGTGGGAGAATGCCGTGGTTGATTACTGATGTCTGCTGTGGCTCTGGTTAAGACAGGAATGCCATGGGTATTTCCCGGTTTTGTAGACTTTCTCATTGGTTGCCCTGAAATAAATTTGACAGCCTACAAAGCAGAAGTAATCAAATCCTGAAATGTACAATCTTCCTTATATACAACTAATTCAGATTTACACCCTGAATCCTAACAATTATTCAATATATCACTAGAACATTTGAGTATACTTCAAAAGCTCATATACCTTTAGTCACAGTGGTTGTGTCACTGAACCAAACTGGGTCCATCTGACTGCACAATGGAAAGCCAAACACTGAAGCACTGGGTTTTTGCAGTGAGAAAAGCTTACTGTGAGTCGACTCACAAGGAAACAGGAGGAAATGCTCAAATTTCTCTCCCAGAGCTGGGGCTAGGTTGCATTTTATAAGCACAGAGTAATGAGATGTGATCTGATTGAATCTTGCAATGAGGTGATGCTAGGAGTCATGATCTGACTGCATCCTGCCATGGGGTGACACCAGGGCTCAATCTGATTGAATCCTGGATCCTGCCATGTGGTCTCTGCTTCTTAATTTAGCCCCTGCTTCTTGGTTCAAGTACTTAAGTTCTACTCATGGTTGCATGCATGGTTCATTGGGGCATGCTCAGCTTATATGGCCTTCAACCTAGGGGTCCATGGCAACTGAAAAACAACTCATAACTTTGTTACGTAACAGTTGAAGCAGATTGGTCGGATGTGTTTACAGTTGGACAAATGACCTTTCATGTTCCTTTTAGCCTAGAGATTCTATGATCCAATGAAACACTGGTTTCTCTATCAGTAAATCCTTTTATCTGTCTCCTTCATTTTCACCTTAACACATTTTTAACAAGACAGGCTGTCTGAAGTGTGTCAATGCAAACATTACTTGCTCACTAAGATTAGCAGTTGATTTCTCATCATGAAGGACAGACATGGAATACTTAAAGTGCTGAGAGGACAACAAAACAAACAAACAAAAAACCAACAGAAACTTCAATCAAGAATTCTTTATCCAGTAAAACTGTCCTTCAAGGAGGAAGGAGGAATTTAGTCTTTCCTAGATAAATAAAAGCTAAGGGTGTTTATAGCTAATGGACCTGCCCTATAAAAATGCTACAAAGATCCTTCAGGCTGAAATGCAGGACACTGAGTGGTAACTTGACAAATAAATAATACCAGTGAAGGTATAATACCTACACAGCTTGCCAAAATTTTAAAAATAATAAAGAAAAAAATATCAGAATATAATTTTTCTTTGAACTATAGATAGTTAACCTGTTTCTTCAATTTTGGCAAATTTTTGAATGGGGAATTCCATAATTTTAAGAGGAAAAAAGTGTTCTAACATCTGAAATAATTATTTGCTTCAAAGGTTTTGATATCTTAGAGGCAAAGGCTACAGGGAACCATGGTGTTATATTTTGGAAAGCCCCATTTTCTTCACATTATTTACTGCTCATTTGTTTGGAATTTTAAAATAAATGGATTCTGGATTTGTGTTTCTTTAAAATACAGCTCTGTTGCTGTGCCTTTGCATGCTTTTTGCTGTTTCTTACACAAAAGCACAAAATGCAGTGACCCTCAGACCCTCCAGAGGACAGCAGGAAGTATAAGCCATGAATGAATCAGGAGTCCTGAACCAAAGCCATCAACTAAGATCTCTTGCTCAGGGCTAGGAGAGCTATTCTTATTCAGACTAAGCCCTTAAGCATAAACACAAAGAATAATTTGTTTGGTGATCACGAAGTCTGTTATGTTATATGAATAGTGAATATAAGATAAAAAGTCATCACATCAATCTGTCAATCTTCAAACCTTTTCTGCAAGTCAACAGCACACAAAGTAAGTGCTAGGCTCCATACTGCAGTGAATGCAAAGCAGCATCAGGCTAGGACCCAACTTTCAAGAAATTTACACCTTGGTTGAGTAGAATCCATAACTATCAGAACAAAGCAAACATGCAAATCCCAAGTAAATATTCTACAGTATAATACAGAAATTATGTTCATTATATGTAAAATAAAAGTAAGTTTTGAAACTGCCATTACATAATTATAAATGAGCTGACCTAACCGACTCCATCTTGCTTCTAACCTCCGAACTGTCATTGTTCATTCCTGGGCATAGGCTGAGCTAACTTTGGGAGGAATTTAGTTCATAGTTTAAAACAAAGACGATAACAGCCGTTTCCCAAAACAAACCCTCTTCTTGCCTGGGGACTAGACTGCTTTTGTAGGACTAACAAATTAGGCACAAGAGTAGAAATTATGGTTTAGGAGTCATGCAGCTGGAGGCTACAAGATTCTGACCCTCCCTAAACTGCTCCTAAGATCAGTGCGGACCCTGTACTTGATGGTTCAGCTGGCATCACCCAGATCCATAAACTGGCTCATGATCTTGTGGCCCCAACCAAGGAACTGATTCAGCACAAGAAAACAGCTTCAACTTTCCATGATTTCATCTCCTACTTAACCAATCAGCACTCCGGGCTCACTGGTTTTCCCACCTACCAAGTCATTCTTAAAAATTCTGATCCCAGAATGCTCAGGGAGACTGATTTGAGTAATAAATAAAACTCCGGTCTCCCACACAGACAGCTCTGCGTGAATTACTCTTTCTTTATTGCAATTCCCCTGTCTTGAGAAATCAGTTCTGTTTAGGCAAGTGGGCAAGATGAACCCACTGGACAATTACAGTTTCATTTCAGAGTCATTATTATCTAGATTTGGAGTCGGAATCTCTTGAGTTCCAATCAGGTTCCCACCGTTTATTAGCTGTGTGACTTGAGTATTTTAATCTCTCTGTACCTCATTTTCCTTGTTTGAAATGAGGCTAGCAGTACCTTCTTCATCAAATTGCTGTGAAGATAAATTATATTGTATATGTGTATTAGTCAGGTTTTGTTGAAATAATGCTGCATAATGAGCATCTCTCAAACATTTCTCTTCTGCTCACATTCACAGGTAGGTTCTGGCTCAATGAGGCTGGGTTGGCTTTGGTTCAGATCTGTCCCATGTGTCCAACCCAATTCGGAATCCAGTTATTCCAGATTTAAGCTGAAGTAGCAGCAATTATCTGGAATCTGTTCATCTCGGGATGAGCAGGAGGAATCTGTTCATCTCAGGATGACAGGACTACAAAAGGGCAAGAAGAAATAGGTCATGTCTTTCAAAACTGCCACTCAGAACTGGTACACATCACACTGGTCAAGCTGGTCGCATGGCCAAGCCTAAAGTCAGTGGATTAGGGAAGCATACAGTGTCCCCTGGGAAACCATGGCAAGCCTGGAGAGAGAATGAAGTCTTATGAACAAATACATACTCCATTATAGTATGTAAAATGTGTTACACAGCGAACACACTTGCTTTATGTATTTCCTATCATTGCTGTTACCAAGATTCTGTCCTGTCCTTTATTTCTTTACCAATCTCTTTGCTCAGCTTTAATAACAATTGTATCACTATTGTAAAACAAGGGTGGACCATGAGAGAGAGCCAAATATAAACACTGGCTTGGGTATGTTTCTCCAAGTCAGTGAGGGGTCCTCAAAAGTGAGGTTTTCCTTCCTGTATCACAGGCATCTTATACAGTGTCCTTCTCCAGCATTTCCTCTGTTAAGCTTTCTTTGATCATGAAGGCTGAAAAATCTCTTTTCTCTTGCTTTACATCAGCATCGTTCGACAGAAATATAATGTTGGCCATCTATGTGCTATAATGTTTTCTAGTAGACATATTTAAGAGGTCTTCAAACATGTTCAACAAAATTATCCAAATATTTTCAATGTGAAATCAATGTAAATAATTACTGTTATTTGTTAATGAGATAATTAACATTTTTTCTTCTATAATAAGTCTTCAAAACCCAATGTCATAGCAATTTAAATTACCCATAATTCAGCCAGGCGTGGTGGCTCATGCCTGTAATCCCAGCACTTTGGTAGGCCGAGGCAGGCAGATCACCTGAGTTTGGGAGTTCAAGACCAGCCTAGCCAACATGGTGAAACCCTGTCTCTACTAAAAATACGAAAAATAAGCTGGGCGAAGTGGCGCACGCCTGTAGTCCCAGCTACTCGGGAGGCTGAGGCAGGAGAATCGCTTGAACCCAGGAGGCAGGTGTTGCAGTGAGCTAAGATTACACCACTGCATTCCAGCATGGGTGACAGAGAAAGACTTTAAATAAAATTTAAAAATAAATAAATAAATAACCCATAATTCAAACGCTCAGTAGCCACATCTGGCTAATGGCTACATATTGAAGAAAGGGAACTATACAGTGTAACCTTGCTCAGTCATTTCTTGTTTTGTGTCTGACTTTCTTCTTTCTATTAGAGTGAATGCATTTATTGGACTTTTTTTCTCCCACACTACCTCTGATGTTTGCTTGGATGTTTATTTTACTCTAGGTTTAACCAGTCATTTTTTTTAAAAAGGGAAACAAACCAAAACAAATAAACAGACACTGTTTAGAGTAAGAGTTAAAAAACAAAAACACTGAGGTACAAATTAAATAATTTATAGACTAAACCTCAAGTCTTACCTTCAGATGTACAATTCTACCTTGGATTTCTTCCGATCATCCTAGAAAGGATTTAGAGAATAGAGCATCTTAGAATGTAGCACATACTCAAATGATTTTTTAAAGACATTAATTTGACCAGCTTACGAAGCCAAAAGGTCTCTCTATCACAAGGTAGCTAAGGTTTATTGAAGCAATTCAGCACAACTTATTTTTTATAGAGACTACTTAACTGAAATGACTGAAAGGATGTTATGTGTCTATAAATAAATCTATAAGAAGCAACTGCATGTAAGAGAATAAGTTGTGGGAAGAACCAGTGCAGTTATCAAGTGAGATTGGATAGAAAATAAGTAGGACATTTCGTGACCTATAGGATAGGATGTATTAGGTGTCAATGACAAATGGTTGTCTTCAGCCATCTAAGTTACAGATGGTAATGATCCTAAAGTCTTTCTTTCTATACTAAACTACCTATAAATGTTTTGTGAAGGGCTGGTTAATTATGCATGAGTGAGAAATCTGTTACAAATTTATCTCATGTGTGAGACACCATAATTTAATATGAGATAGTTGGAGATAATGTTAAGACTTTTTCTGAAAAATACACACATTATAAATCTGCTCACAAACCAAAAGAATATCCCAATCTTATACCAGTCTCAGGACCTGTGTCAGCATAAAATGTGGACACAGAGCTTCCTATAGATGCATATGAAGTCCTTCCTAGTAGAGAGGCTTCGGTACAGAACACTGGCTTTGTTCAGGCACCAGGAGCTTCAAAGCTGGTTTTTCCATTTACCAGCTGTGAATCTCTGAACAATCAAGTTAAGTGAGGTCCGAGGGTTTCTTTGTTTTTTAAATTTCTAAAATTGGTACAATAATACTAAGTCCCTCCTACACATGATTAGCTTGGCATATAGTAAGCACTCGATCTATGTTAACTATTATTGTTAATGATTTTAGGAACAAATAAATGTCTTTGGTTACTTCTGAAAAGTCAGCAAAATCTCCTTATTTGTACTTAGAAAGAAGAACAAAATACGTACTGCAGTGGAAGGTTGGACAATACACCTGAGCATATCATATAGTTTTCCCCATCCCTTATTTTGTCTTGGCTGCCAAAACATTTTCTTGAACTGACAGAGCCATGAAGATGTAAAGATCTAATAGGTACATTTCAATTATCTCTTTACAAATTTTGAAACTAAGAATTACATCTTACCTTCCATCTTTTTATTTAAAAATAGAAAGAAGCAGAATAAACAGATGACATTTATAGTCATTCTGCATTGGTGTTCATCTCCGTGCCTCATCTATGGTATTGACTTATGACTTTTTTTTTTTGAGACCGAGTCTCACTTTGTCTCCAAGGCTGGAGTGCAGTGGCGCAATCTTGGCTCACTGCAACCTCTGCTTCCCAGGTTCAACAATTCTTGTGCCTCAGCCTCCTGAGTAGCTGGGACTACAGGCACGCACCACCATGACCGAATGATTTTTTGTATTTTTAGTAGAGATGGGGTTTCGTCATGTTGGCCAGGCTAGTCTTGAACTTCTGACCTCAGGTGATCTGCCCACCTCGACCTCCCAAAGTGCTGGGATTATAGGCATGAGCCACTGTGTCTGGCTGACTTTTATATCTCAGCATTGTTTCTTAATTATGCAAGAATCATTATTTTGTTGGAATCTATAAGCTCTGTGAAAGATACAGATAATTATATCACATACATATACATCTGAAATTGGAAAAGACCAATAAAGTTTGTCCCATAAAGTAATTAACTGCTTTGTTCTTTATGAATTAACAATTTATTTTTCAACATATACAGTCTAGCTGATTTTTCTATTTGTAGCCTGATTTTTTTCTCAGACTGCTGTGTAGTAAAGGATAATTAGAGACACTCACACTTATCATCCCAGCAAGAACATTGCTTTGCTACTAAGGAAATAGTCCAATCCAGTGTGATTTATATTTGCATAATATCCTGTTGCAATATTAAAAAACACTTTGCTGAAAAACAGAGGAAGGTATTGAAATTGGGGTTTATAGAAGGGAAAGTGAGGTTATGAATAATCACTGTCAAAAGAAGAAAAAAAAACCCGTTAGCTTATTCTATCAGTTCACTCCGATGAAATTAAGCCTACTTTTTTTTCCTTAGAAATGGTTCACACAAAATGGAGGTAACTCTGTCAAGTACATGCTGTGTGGCATTGTTCAGACACCCAGCTGGCTTCTGAAGTCAGTGCTCTACTTTTTATCTGCTTAGCTGTAACGCCAAGGAGAAACAGCATTTTAAAATTCAATTTTGCCTTCTTGACCTCCTGTGAATCGAGAGTCAACCAAAACAAGTCTTGAAAAGCTATTTTATTTTTACAAAGGAAGGACACATTTCCACAGGAAAATAAAATGAAATGTATAATCATTATTAATTCAAATTGTAAGTTTTAAATACCTCTGTGCCCAGCTTAAAAATCATGTTAATGAACTTCGTGATTTAATTATACTCATTTGACTAATTCCAACTGACATCAGCCTTACAACTTTAAAAGTATAATTTCAAGTCACACTATTTTGTTCTCATTTTAAGCATTCAGATTCACTCTGAGAAGCTATAAGGTGACTAACCATCCCAGTTTTCCCAGGACTGAGGGGCTACATTCCTGAGAGGCAAGAGTTTTTTCTTTTGAGACAGAGTCTCACTCTATCATCCAGGCGGGAGTACAGTGGCACAACTCGGCTCCCTGCAATCTCTGCCTCCTGGGTTCTAGCGATTTTCTTGCTTCAGCCTCCTAAGTAGCTGGGTCTACAGGTGTCCGCCACAACGCCTGACTAATTTTTGCATTTTTAGTAGAGACAGAATTGGCCAGGCTGGTCTCAAACTCCTGGCCTCAAGTGATCCACCCACGTCAGCCTCCCAAAGTCTGGGATTACAGGCATGAGCCACTGTACCCGAGAGGCAAGACTTTCAATGCTGAAACAATGGCAAAATGGGGTGATTAGTACATCATAACATGAAACTCAAAGAAATATCTTAGGAGAGCTCAGTATTTAAAATAGAGTCTTCTGCAAAATGAGGAAAGCCTGAGTAATTAATTATGCATTTATGTAGTTATACTTTATTAAATACCTTCTCTGAATCAGTTATCGGGCTGAGCATCAGAAATTAAGAGGCAGTTTTTGTCCCAGGTATGTATATAAGAAGACAAGAGAGGCCAGGCGCAGTGGCTCACGCCTGTAACCACAGCACTTTGGGAGGCCGAGGCCAGTGGATCACGAGGTCAGGAGATGGAGACCATCCTGGCTAAGATGGTGAAACCCCATCTCTAGTGAAAATACAAAAAACTAGCCGGGCGAGGTGGTGGGCGCCTGTAGTCCCAGCTACTCGAGAGGCTGAGTCAGGAGAATGGTGTGAACCCGGAAGGCGGAGCTTGCAGTGAGCTGAGATCGCACGGCTGCACTCCAGCCTGGGCGACAGAGTGAGACTCCGTTGAAAAAAAAAAAAAAAGAACAAGCAAATATAGAATTCATAATTGAGATATGCTCAAGGGGCTATGGGACACAAAGGTGTATACTGAAAATATAACTGGTATATTTCTCATATCTGTTTCATAAGTTTCAATTTTGACATTTATTTCTGTTAAAATAAAGTTTTATGTATCTTAAATATATACAACTAAATATAAGTAAATATAAGTAAACTAAAATTTCAGTAACTTAAAAAATTTGCTTTCATAAATAATAAACTCATTCACTAAGTCATGTATGAAAAATAGTCCCTGAAGTAAATCAGTTTTATTGTCAGTACATAATGTATTTTATTTCATGAGTAACTGATTGATAAAAAGTTCAATTCACAGAGAAGACGTACCAATTCTATGTGGTTCCAACCTAACAAAAGAACTTAAAAATATATGGGGAAAAAAAACCTGTGGAATACAACTAAAGCCGTGCTTTGAGGGAAACTTAAAGCTTTACACGTTTATATCAGAAAGGAAGGAAGCTTTCAAATCAATGATTAAAGCACCTACCATAAGAAACTGGAAGGTGGGAAAGGAGAAAGGTTCAAATTAAGAACAAAGCAAGCAGAAGGAAGGAAATGATAAGGATAATGGCAGAAATCAATAAAATTGAGAACAGAAAAACAATAAGAGGGAACAAGGAAACCAAATTTGGGTCTTTGAAAAGAGGAGTACGATCGGTAAACATTTGGGTATACAGATCAAAAATAAAAACTAGAGAAGCTATCTAGTTGCTGGTACAGCATCAGAGAAGCTTGGAAGTTGTCACTCTATCCTAACAATAAGTAAAAAGCTGAACACACTGAAAAAACAACTTTTTTTAGATCTGTAAGATAAGTGATATCACAAGATAAGTTATGGCCCCCAAAATTAGAGAGACAGGTGAATACAGAGAATTATTACTTGCTGGGGCAGAAACTCACAAGCAGAACCCTCCATGGGAACCAGTGCCAGGGTAGGAAAACCTGAACTATAATTGATGAACTGCTAGAGGCTCACTGTGGACAACTCTGAGAATTAAAAACTCCAGGGAGGCTCAGTGTCTTAGGCACTTTTGCATTGCTATAAAGGAATACCTGAGACTGGGTAATTTATAAAGGCAAAAGATTTAATTGGCTTGCAGTTCTGCAGGCTGTACAAGAAGTGTAATGCCAGCCTCTGCTTCTAGTGAGAGTCTTAAGGAAGCTTGCAATCATGGCGGAAGGCAAAAGGGGAGCCAACATGTCACATGGCAGGTGAGAGAGGGAGCAAAAGAGAGAAGGGAAAAGTCCTAGGCTCTTTTAAATAATCAGCTCTCACATGGACTCATTACCACAGGGAGGGCACCATGCCATTCATGAAGAATCTGCCCCCATGACCCAGACACCTCCCAGCAGGCCCCACCTCCAACACTGGAGGTCACATTTTAACACGAGATTTTCAGGAGACAAACATTCAAACCATATCATATGACTATATGGGAGCTTCCACACTCTTGTGAGTTTTATCTTCAGGAGTTCAGCCTGTTCTCATAATAAATGGCATAGAAAAAATCCCTTATGCTTCCTTCATGGAGAGGGGGAAATAAACCATTTTTGAAATAGCCCAGAGAATTATAACCTTCTTAGCAAAATCTGTCCTCAGGAGAAACTATTTTACCAGAACCTCACCCACTGGGATATTATCAAAGCCTTACTGAGCTGGAGAAAGGAAAAGGCCAAGTCTAGACTCTTCCAGCTAAGACAATGAGGCGGGAGGGGGATGCAGAAGCATGTGTGGAGTTCACAGTCTGACTGAGGCTCATTAGAAGACTGAGACCCAATCATAGGACTATTGGATGTTTCCCCTCCCACACACCACACCTCCACATTACTAAAGGCCTAGCTACAGAAGTTCCTTTTATTTGTTGCTGTCAAGAAATAATTAAATAGCATACTAAAAGGCAAACAACACAGTTTGAAGAGGCAAAATGAGCATCAAAAGCAGACTCTGATATCACAGAGATGCTGCAATGATCAGACAGAATTTAAAACAACAATGGCAAATATACTAGAGGCCTTAATGGATAGTTTATAGGAAATGATGGACAATGCAAGTAGAGACATGAAATTCTAAGAAAGAACCAAAAAGAAATGCTAGAGATCAGAATCACTGTCACAGAAATGAAGAATGCATTTGACAGACTTATTTGTAGACTGGACATGGCTGAGAATAAAATCTCTGAGTTTTAGGACATTTCCATAGAAACCTCCGAAACTAAAAAGCAAAAAGCACAAAAGACTGGAAATAATAGGACAGAATATCCAAGAACGGTGGGGCAACTACGTATGGGAGTATCAGAAGAAAAAAGAGAAAATGGATCAGAAGATATGTTTAGACAATCATGATGGAGATTTTCCCCAAATTAATTTGGATACCAAACCACATATTGAGAAAACTCAGAAAACAAAAATAGGGTAAATTCCCCCCTAAAATTACACAACAGAGATCTCTACACCTCAGCATATCATATTCAAACTACAGAAAATCAAAGATAAAGAAAGAATTATGAAAGCAGCCAGAGAAAAGAAACACCTTACCTATACTAGAGCAAAGATAATAATTACATTTAGCTTCTCAAAATCCATGCAAACAAGAAGAGAGTGGAAGGAAATATTTAAAGTGTTGAAAGAAAAAAAAACCCCACCAATGTACAGTTCTGTACCCTATAAAATGATCCTTCAAAAGTGAAAGAGAAATAAAGACTTTCTCAAACAAACAAGCAAACAAACAAAAATCAAGGGACTTTATCGCCAGTAGACCTATCTTGCAGGATATGTGAAAAGAACTTTTTTGAGAGAGAAGGACAATGATATAGGTCAGAAATTCAGATCTATATAAGGAAAGGAGAAACATTGAAGAAAAATAAGTGAAGGTAAAATACAAACTTTTTTCTTATTCTATACAGATCTAACAGACAATAATTTGTTCAAAATCATAATGATGATAATGTATTCAATTACATATGCTTATGTATGTATGTATGTGTGTGTATATATAATATATATATATAATTCAGTTTAATATATATATTGAAATGAATGCTAGCAATGACACAAGGTTCAGAAGGGGGGAATTAGGATTATTTTTATAAAGTATTAACACTACTTGTGAAATGGCAAAGTATTATTTAAAAGTTAATTTGGATTATTAAATGTATATTGGAAACTCTAGGGCAACCACTAAAAAAAAGTGAAAAAAGAAGCATAAAAGAGAGAAAATGAAATAATATAAAATCATATAAAATACACAATGTAAAATCACAGAAGGCAGAAAAAGAGTGGATGAGTGGGAAAAAATAAGCAAAAAAATCAACAAAATACAAAACAGTAATAAATGTGGTAGATATTAATCCACCTACATCAAGAACTTTGAGTGTCAATGGTCTAAACGCATGAATTCAAAGATAGAAATTATTAGAGCAGATCAAAATACAACTATATGTTGTCTACAAAAAACCCACTTTACACATAAAGACCTATAGATTAAAGGTAAATATATGGAGAAAGATATATCATGCTAACACTAATTGAAAGAAAGTAGAAGTAGTTATATTAATTTTAGATATAGCTGACTTCAAAGCAAGTAAAGTTGTGGGGATAAAGAGGGGCATTACATAATGATAAAGGGTGAATTCTCCGAGAAGACATAATAATCGTTAATGTGTGTGCATGTCTAACAACACAGCATCAAAACACATGAAGCAAAAACTCATAGAAGTGGAAGGAGAAATAGATGAATGCATTATTATGGCCAGAGACTTCAACTCTCTTTTCACAAATGGACAGACCCAGCAGGCAGAAAATCAGTAAGAACAGAGTTGAACTCAATACCACCATCAATCAACTGGATACAGTGGACATCTGTAGTAGTCTACTTCTTCCAGCAACAGCAGAATACACATTATTCTCAGGCTCACATGAAATATTTGTCAGGACATACCACAGGTGGATCATAAAACACAACAAATTTAAAAGAATGGAAATTATACAATATCTGCTCATACAGCAATGAAATTAAATATGAAATCAATAGCAAACATATAGCTGGATAATCCCCAAATATTTTAAGATTGAGGAACACACCTATAAATAAAACATGGATCAAAGAAGAAATCTCAAAAGAAATTATAAATGATTTTTAATTAATTAATTAAAACCACAATTTATCAAAATTTGTGGGATGCAGTAAAAGCAGTGCTTAGAGGGAAATGTCTAGCATTGAATGCATATATTAGAAAAGAAAAAAGATCTCAAATCAATTTTCTAAGCTTCTGCCTTAGAAAAACATTAAAAAAAAAAAACAGCAAGTTAATTCCAAAGTAAGCAGAAGAAAACAAATAATAAAAATTACAGTGGAAATCAGTGAAATTGAAAACAGTAGATCAATACAGAAAAAATCAACAAAACCAAAAGATGATTCTTTGAAAAGATCAATAAAATCAATAAGCTTCTAATTAGGCTAAGTAAAAAAGAGGTGACAATCGCTAACACCACAACGAAAGGGGAGACATTAGTATGGATCCAGGGACAATAAAAGAACAATAAAGGAATACTATGAACAACTCTGTGCCCACACATTTGATAATGTAGGTGAAGTGAACAAATTCCTTAAATACATAATCTGTCAAAGCTCATACAAGAAGAAGTTGATAATCTGAATAGTCCTATATCCATTAAAGAAATTGAATTAATATCTAATAACCTTTGAAAACAGAAAACACCAGGCCTAGAAGAGTTTGCTGGGGAATTCTATAAAACATTTAAAGAAGAAATAATGCCAATTTTCTACAATGTCTTTCAGAAGACAGAGGCAGAGGAAAGACTTCCTAACTTATTCTAGAAGGTCAGCAATACCCTATACCTAAACCAAAGACATTATAAGAAAAGAAGATTATAACCAATATCTCTCTAGAACCTAGATGCAAAACTCCTCAATAAAATATTAGTAAATCCAAACCAACAATGTATAAAAATAACTACATACCATAACTCGGTGGGACTTAGGACCTCAGGTATGAAAGACTGGTTAAAAATTTGAAAACCAATTAATATAATCTATCATATTAACAGGTTAAAGGAGAAAAACTACATAATCATATCCACAGATACAGAAAAAGTATTTGACAAAATTAGCAATTTATTCATGATAAAAACTCTAATCAAACTCAAAATAGAGGAAAACTTTCAACTTATTAAAGAATATCAACAAGAAACCTACAGTTCACATAATGTTTAATGATGAGAAACTAGAAGCTTGCCTACTAAGATCATAAAAAAGTCAAAGATAGGGAAACTCAATATTGTCAAGATTTTGGTTGTTCTTAAATGTATGTATAGATTCAGTGCAGTTTCAATCAAAATATCAGTAGGTTATTTTGTGGATATTGACAAACTGATTCTAAAGTTTATATGGAAAGATGAAAGCCCCAGAACAACCAACACAATATTCACAGAGAAGAGCAAAGTTGAAAGAGTGACACTACCTGATATCAAGACTTATTATAAAGCTATAGTATTAGGACAGTGTAGTATTGGTGAAAGAATAGACAAATAGATCACTGAAAAAGAATAGATATCTGAGGAATAAATTAGCATAAATATAGTCAACTGATATTTAACCAAAGAACAACAGCAATACAATGTAGAAACAATGTCTTCTCAATGAATGGTGCTAGAGCAACTGCACATCCACAGGTTAAAAAAAAATGATTCTAGATGCTGACCTCACACCCTTCACAAAAATTTGCTTAAATGAGTCACCTAAATGTAAAATGCAAAACTATAAAACTTCCAGAAGATAACATAGAGGAAAATCTAGATGGTGTTGGGTTATATAATGACTCTTTAGATACGACACAAAAGCCATGATCAATGACAGAAAAAAATGATAAACTGGACTTTATTATAATAAGAATCTCTGCTCTGTGAAAGACACTGACAAGAGACTGAAAATACAAGCTGGCCAGGTGCAGTGGCTCATGCTTGTAATGCCAGCACTTTGGGAGGCTGAGTCAGGCAGATTGCTTGAGCCCAAGAGTTTGAGACCAGCCTGGGCAACACAGGAAAATCATCTCTCTACAAAAAGATACAACAACAACAGAATTACTGGGTGTGGTGGCACACACCTGTGGTCTCAGTTACTCAGAAGGCAGAGGTGAGAGGATCACTTGAGCCTGGGAGGTCAAGAGAGACTCTGTCTCAAAAAAAAAAAGAAAGAAAGAAAAGTGAAGAAAATACAAAACAACTCAACTAAAAATTGGGCCAAGGAACTTAACAGATAGACATCTCACCAAAGAAGATACACATACGGGCTGGGCATGGTGGCTCACGCCTGTAATCCCAGCACTTTGGGAGGTCAAGACGGGTGGATCACCTGAAGTTAGGAGTTCAAGATCAGCCTGGCCAACATGGCAAAACCCCATCTCCACTTAAACATACAAAAATTAGCTGGGTGTGGTGGCACACACTGGTAATCCCAGCTACTCAGGAGGCTGAGGCAGGAGAATCGCTTGAACCCGGGAGGCAGAAGTTGTGGTGAGCCAAGATTTGCCACTGTACTCCAGCCTGGGTGACAGAGTGAGACTGTCTCAAAAAAAAAAAAAAAAAAAAAGATACACATATGACAATTAAGCATTTGAAAATATGCTCCACATAGTATGTCATCAGGGAAATGCAAATTAAAACAACAGTAAAATACCACTCTATACCTATTAGAATAGCCAAAATTTAGACCACTGACAACACCAAATGCTGGTAAGGATGTGGAGGAACAGGAGCCCTCATCATTGATGCTGAGAATGCGAAATGGTATAGCCACTTTGAAAAACTGTTCTTACCAAGCTAAATTTACACTTACCACCACTCATGCTTCCTGGTATTTTAACCCAAATGAGTGGGAAATTTATGTCTTTGCAAAAACTTTCGTGCAGACCCTTATAGTAGCTTTATTCAGGATTGCAAAACTTGGAAGTAACCAAGATATCCTTTAATAGGTGAGTGATAAGTAAACTGTGGTACATCCAGCCAATGGAACACTTAGCACTAAAAAGAAATGAGCTATGAAGCCATGAAAAGGCTGGAGGAGACTTCAATCTTTATTAGTAAGTGAAAGAAACCAGTCTGTAAAGGTGACATACTGTCTGATTTTAACTACATGGCATTTGGGAAAAGTCAGGACTTTGAAGAGCATGAAAAGATTAGTGCCAGGTGTCCAGAGTTAGGGATGAATGGCAGAACACAGAGGAATTTTTGAGTAGCAAAACAACTCTGTATGATATTAAAATAGAGGATATATGTCATTATATTTTTGTCCAAATAACCCAATATACAACACCAATAATGAATGCCAGTGCAAATTATGATCTTTGGGTGATAATGATGTGTCAGTGCAGATTCATTAATTGTAGCAAATGCACCACTCTAATGAGAAATATTGATAATGGGAGTAAGTTATGCATGTGTGGGGGCAGGGTGTATATGGGATATCTCTGTACCTTCCTCGAAATTTTGCTCTGAACTTAAAACTGCTCAAAAATAAAGTTAATTAAAAAAAGAAAAGAAAAAGAGAAATTATCAATATCATAAATAAAAGAAAGGACATTACTATAAATTCTACAGACATTAAAAGGATATTATGGGAGCATTATGAACAGCTATTTGTCAATAAATTTGACGCTTAGATGCAATGGAAAAACTCCCTGATTTCCTACCAAAGCTCGATAGAAAATAATTGGACAGCTGGAAAAGTCCTATATTTATTGAAGAAATTGAATTCATAAACATCTTTCAACGCAGAAAACTTCAGGCCAGATACTTAACAGGAAAACTTCATTTAAAGATGAAATAAGTCCAATTCTGCAAACGTTCTTCCAGAAATTATAAAAGGAGGAAGTACTTTCCAACTCATTTATGAGGCCAAAGTTACCCTGGTACCAAGATGAGACAAAAATTGTCAAGAAAAGAAAACCTGACACCTGCATTATGCAATATTGTAGCCAACAGCAAAATGTACCTATTCTGCACTTGAAATGTTGCTAACCCAAATTAAGATGTGCTGTAATTAGAAAATAAACACCACATTTCAAAGCCTTAGTATGAAAGAAATACAAAATGTTTCATCAATATTTTACATTGATATAATATAACTTGGTAATAGTTATATTAAATAAATTACATTATTAAAATTAATTTTGTTTTTTGGTTGTTATGTCATTACAATACAATTTAAAAGTACATTTGTGATTTTTACTATTTATCTACTTGACAATGCTATAAACCGATATCCCTCATAAACATTGAGGCAAAAATTCTTTTTAAAAATTAGCAAATTAGGCCGGGCGCAGTGGCTCACACCTGCAATACCAGCACTTTGGGAGGCAAAGGTGGGTGGATCACTTGAGCCCAGGAGTTCAAGACCTGTCTGGGAAATGCAATGAACCCCTACCTCTACCAAAAAAAAAAAAAAAATTAGTTGGGCAGAGTGGTGTACACCTGTAGTCCCAGCTACTTGGGAGGCTGGAATCATTGCTTGGGCCTGGGAGGCAGAAGCTGCAGTAAGCCAAGATTGTGCCACTGCACTGAGGCCTGGGCAACAGAGTGAGATCCTGTCTCAAAAAAAAAAAAAAGCAAATTAAATTAAGAAATATATTCAAAGAATAATACAACCTGATACAATGGGGTTTATCATAGGAAAGAAAGATTGGGTCCATGTGAAAATCAGTAAGTTTAATTCACCATATTAACAGACTAATGGAGAAAGAAAAAAAGCCATATGATAATCTCAGTTGAGGCACAAAGGGCATTTGACAAAATTTAACATTTATTCATGGTTTAAAAAAACAAAACAAAACATGAAAGAAACCTAACCAAAGTAGGAATCAAAGGGAACATTCTCAACTTTATAAAAGGTATCTATGAAAAAATCTATAAACACATTCCATACATAATAGTAACACATGGAATGCTTTCCCCTGAAATCAGCAATGAGGTAAGAATGTCATCCTCATCATTCCTTTCAACATATAATAGAAGACATATAATACATTTTTAAAAAATGCATATATAATTGAAAAAGATAAATGAAATAGTCTTTATTCACAGAAGACCTAATTGTCTCTGTAGAAAATCACAAAGACAGGGGATCTACAATAAAGCTGCTGGAACTAATAATTGACTTTGATGAAGTTGCAGAACACAAGGCCAATATATAGAAATCAATGACATTTCTACATATTTGCAGTAAACAATTAGAAATTGAAAATTTTTAAGTGTTATTTACAATAGCACCACAATGGGAGATAGGGATAAATCTAACACAGTATGTACAAGATTTATTAAAAACTGTACAGCATTGATGAGAGAAATACAAAATGACTAAAGAAATAAAGAAGCGGCCGGGCGTGGTGGCTCACGCCTGTAATCCCAGCACTTTGGGAGGCTGAGGCGAGCGGATCACGAGGTCAGGAGATGGAGACCATCCTGGCTAAGATGGTGAAACCCCGTCTCTAGTAAAAATACAAAAAATTAGCCGGGCCTGGTGGTGGGTGCCTGTAGTCCCAGCTACTCGGGAGGCTGAGGCAGGAGAATGGCGTGAACCCGGGAGGCGGAGCTTGCAGTGAACCGAGATCACGCCACTGCACTCCAGCCTGGGCGACAGAGCAAGACTTCATCTCAAAAAAAAAAAGGAAGAAAAAGCAAGCAAGCAAGCATACTGTGCTCATATATTAGAACAGCAGTCCCCAACTTTTTTGGCACCAGGGACTGCTTTTATGGAAGACAGTTTTTTCCATGGGGTGGGTGGGGAGTGATGGTTTCTGGATGAAACTGCTCTACCTCAGATCATCATGTATTAGTTAGATTATCATAAGGAGCACACAACCTAGATCCCTCGCATGCACAATTCACAGTAGGGTTTGTACTCCTGTGAGACTCTAATGCCATTGCTGATCTGACAGGAGACAGTAATGCTTACTTGCCCACAGCTCACCTGCTGTGCAGCCTGGTTCTGTTAGGACAAGTACTGGTCTGTGTTCCGGGAGCTGGGAACCCCTGCATTAGAAGGCTCAATCCTTTCCTAGATGATTTCCATTTTTAAACATTAGAAGACTCAATATGGTTATTATGTCAATTCTCCCTTATTTTACCTGTAGATTCAATGAAATCCTAAAATTCCATCAGGCTTTTGTTTTACAGAAATCAATATACTGATTCTGAAATTTACATGGAAATCTCATGGAACTAGAATAGTTAAAACACAGAAAACAAAGTTACAGAACTCATGCTACCTGACTTACTTTAAAGCCACCGTTATTAAGACAATTTGTTACATCCATAGTAATAGATACATAGATCAAAAAAAAAAAGAAAAGAATCTAGAAATACACCGACACATAATATGGTCAATTGACAAGGATACCAAGACAATTTATGTGAGAAAGATTTTTCTTATTGAAAAATTGAATATCCATATCCACAATGGTGATCCTTGACCCTTACCCACCATTACATTAAAAAATTAACTCAAAATGGATTGTAGACCTATACATAAAAACTGAATTTATAAAACTTCTAGAAGAAAAAAAAATTCTTTGGAAACTTGAGTGAGACAAATATTTCTTAAATAAAACAAGAAAGCACAAACTACAAAAGAAAAAATAGATAAATTGTTCTTCATCAAAATTAAAAATGTCTGCTCTTTGAAGGATAATGTTAAGAAAATAAAAAGGTTGCAGACTCTGGAAAAATATTTGCAAAACAGATGTCTTATAAAGGACTGATATCCATAACATACATTTATAACTTTTACACCTCAGCAATAAGAAAACAAATAACCCAATAAAAATGAGCAAAAGATTTATACAGACACTTCCTCCAAAATGATAAATGGATAAATAAGCTCATGAAAAGATGCTGAACATCATTATTCAATAGGGAAATGCAAATTACAGCCACAGTATGTTACAACTAAACTCCTATTAGAATGGTTTCAATTAAAAGACACTGACAAGAAAGTGCCTGCAAAGATACATCACATATGTGACTCTCATACATTATTAATGGAAATACAGAATTGATACTTTGGAAAACAGTCTGGCAATTACTTATAGAGTTAAAGATTTACTTATCATATGACCCAGAAATCTCACTCCTAGAATTTAGAAATAGAAACATATGTAGTTATTCTTTGGTATTGATGGGGAATTGGTTTCAAGACCCCCTCAGATGCCAAAATCCACAGGTACTCAAGTAACTTATAGAAAATGGTCTAGTGTTTACATATAACCTACACACATCCTTTTGTATACTTTAAATCATCTCTAGATTACCCGAATGATTAGATTATAATACTTATGTTACCTGGTTACCTAGATTAGATTATAATACTAATACAATGTAAATGCTACGTATGTTGTCATTATACTTTATCGCTTTTGTATTTGCATTTTTTAAATTGTTTTTAATATATTTTCAGTCTGTGGTTGTGTGAATTCACGGATTCAGAACTCATGGAAATGAAGGGCAACTGTATTTACAGAAAAACCATATTTTTTTTCTAGTAGCTTTATTGCCAAAATTGGAAATAAACCAAGTTGTCATTAACTAGAAGATGGATAAATAAATTATAATACATCTATAAAATTAAATATTAGTAAAAAATACATAAAAAATGAACTGTTGATATGTTGGTGTGAAAGAAATTACTTATAAGTAATTTTAAGTAATGGTAAAAACTGCAACTACTTTTGCACCAACCTAATAGTAATTCAGTAAAGACAAATCTCAAATACACAATGTTATGCAAAAAAAAAAAAAAAATCTAGGATAAAACAGCCATATGCTGTGATTCCATTTATATGACATTCCAGAAATGAAATCACCTTTGCAAAACTTATAACAATGAGAAGATTATGACAATGAAAGAGATGTGATCTAACCAACCCTCATCTTGCCTTTAACCCCCAAACTGCTCTTGGTCATTACTGGATTTGTGCTAAGCTAACTTTGAGAGAAATTTAGTTTGTAGTTTAAATGGTAATAGCCTTTCACCTAGTAAAACTAATGAAAGGCCATCAGGTTAGGAGGATGTAACCTGGTTAACACAGGTTACTGTTATTAACCATTTTACATCTGGAAAATCTGAGGCAGCGGAGGTTATGAAACTTCTCTAAAATCACATGACTACTTAGAGGTGGTCTGGGATTCAGACTCAAGAAACTAGGCTCCTAATTAGCTAAATATGACTAATTGCCACCTAGCTGCTCATACGACAGCAACAATCATCATACTCCTTCCCTATATTCTATACAGAGATTATTGGAGGGGTGTACATGGTCAAGAAGAGCATAGCTCCAAATCCTGAGCAAATCCTTGAGCGCTTTCCTCATTGTTTAAAAAAAAAAAAAATCCCCTCTGTTTTAACCTCCATTTAGGACATTTGAGAGTAGCACTTGCGTCCTGTGGGACTCTTCAAAACTTCAGAAGAATCAAATAGTATCTTTCATCTAAAAATTTTGGAAATTTCCCCCCTATTTCTCCACAATCCTAACACTTTTAAGCTAATGTCTTCCCTCAACAGTGACAGTATTAGCATACGGTGAGACACAGCATCTTCCTTTATCTCCTCTGGAGAATCAGTACACCTCTGTCATCTTCCCCTGCAAGATCAAGCAAAAATAAGCCTTCCTTTTGGCACTGATTCTTAATCTTCCCTTCCATTAAGGATTCGTGTTATGGTATTTATCTTCTGTCTTTTTAATCACTGTCTCTTACAAAAAGATAATTTCAATGTGACTTTGCTGACATCCACAGAAATGTTATCTTCATAACTTTCTTCTTCAGAGCCAAACATAGCAAAGAAGCATAAACTTCTATGGTCTTTCTTGCTCCCTGAGCCCTTGCAAGTGGGCATCTTTCTCTTCTTCCCTGTTGAAACTGATCTCCTTCAGGAAAAATCCAACAGTAATTGTTAGTTTCATACTCCTTGGCTTTTTCAGATAGTGCTTTCATAAAATATCATGGCTTCAACTATCAAATTAATACTAAAGATGCCTCCTGTATTATTTTACCCATTATCTTTTACTCAAGCTAAATTCCACCTTCCACGCTGCTCAGAGGATATGTATTTTAAGATATCTGATCATCCATCTTAATTAAATAAGATATTTTATTTAAAACAAAACATATTCATATCCCCTTTTTCTAAATATCTGTCAAAGTCAAAAAATTCAATGTGAAATTCTTTCCTTTTTATTACATAATCCATGGTCATTTAATCTTGCTTATCTTTTCTTTACATTTTTCACATGGACAGCTCTCCATTTCCATTGGCTGTTGAACAATCTAGTCGTTCAAACCTTCACACTTGGATTGTAATTTTGATATCTCTATTTCCACCATTCTAATTTATAGTTCACATTATAACCATTATAATGGTTTCACCACTTTATTTTTGACAGGTCCTTCCCAATATTAAGAGACTATTGCATGCCTGTTGTGCACTGTACACATCTCAACTATTCATTTGTGATGGAAATCATTTAGCCCCCTTTACCGTTCTAGAGTAGACATCAGCCAGGAATGGTGGTTTATTACTGTAATCCCAGCACTTTAGCAAGCCAAGGCAGAAGGATCACTTGAAGCTAGGATTTTGAGACCAACCTAGGCAAAATAGTGAGACCTCATCGCTACAAAAAAAAAAAAAAAAAAAAAACTGTCAACAAAAATTATCCGGATGTGGTGCCACACACCTGTAGTTCTAGTTATTTGGGAGACTGAGGTGGGAATATTGCTTGAGCCCAGGAGGTCAAGGCTGCATTGAGCTGTGATCCCGCCAATGCAGTCCAGCTTGGGCAACAGAGTGAGACTTTGACACACACACACACACACACAACACACACACACACACACACACACACAGTAGATATTTTTTATTTTGGTCAGCCCAGCTGTCCTTTCCTTACTTAACCCATGTGGTTTTTTCAATCCTAGTAACCATCCTCTTCACCCTACCCCTTGCTACAAATGGCAACAAGGACCCAGACCTGGTCAATCATCATATCCCACCCATTCTCCCAAAACTATGATCCCAGCTGAGTCAATCAGAATCCATTCCTGAGATGATTTATGGACCTGTGAAAGATAAAACTTCTACAGGGTTCATGAGCTATCAAAACAGTCAGTCATATGTATTTTAATGAAGAGTGTACACTGGAAAGTATATTTAAAAGAGGGAGAGAAGAGACAGAACACAAATTCTATTGTTTGAGTATGTTGATCAAGGCATATATAATGCCAAACCCACTCTTGGACTTCTCAGTTATATGAGCCAGTACATTTAATTTTTGGTTACACTTCTATTTTGGGTTTCAGTCACTTGCAACTAAAAGAGTCTGTTTATTACACAATATGAGTGTATCCATTATTTGGTTTATTACTGCAAGGTCATAGATGGGATCAAGAGTTAAAGATGAATCAAGCACCATACAGTAGTTCTGTAGTTAATGTAAGAAGTGTGCCCTCTGTTATGGTGAATTGTGTATATGTGAGTTTGGCTAGTGCTTCAAGAGCAATACAGAGGCTAAGAAACTGCAGAGAGTGAAGTGATTCATTCTGACTAGGCAGATTGGGAAAGTTTCTGAGTATAACAGCATTTTAAGCTGGACTTTGAAAGATGAATAAGTTGTCAATACTATGGCTAAGTTTGATATCAAACATTGTATTATTTGCTCATTTATTTCTGAAATCATTTCCAATACTGTTTATTAATCTAAATTTATTTATCACAAAGCTCCAGTTCATAAGTAACTTGTCTTCTTCCTGTTTGCTTTGATATTAGATTATATCATTTTTAGTTACTTCTTTTTCTTCTTTGTTTGTTTGGTTTTTATTTTTAGAGACAGGGTCTCACTCTGTCACCCAGGCTGAAATGCAGTGGCTTGATCATAGCTCACTATAGCCTCAAACTCCTGGGCTCAAGCAATCCTCCTCCCATAGCCTCTCCAGTAGCTGGGATTACGGGCCTGCACACCATGCCCGGCTAATTTTTTTTTTTTTTTCGTACAGACAGGGTCTCCCTGTGTTGCCCAGGCTGGTCTTAAACTCCTAGCCTCAAGCAAGCCTCCCACTTCTGCCTCCCGAAGTGCTGGGATTACAGGCAAGAGCCACAGCACCCAGCCTCCATATGTGCATACTGCATATCCTAATTCGGCCATAATCTCTGGAAAGCAAATACCATCTTATCATCTCTTTAATATCTACTATAGCATCTAACACAGCACTGGGCACAAAGTACTTAGAAAACAATAAAATAATGCAAATGCCAAGTTTTTGACAGTTTGATTAAACATCTGTATATGGTAGATTAATTTCATTCCTAAATGATGTTGAAGATTTTCTGTTACTCTCAAATGAAAAAATCTAGTAGTTGTAAACTGCCATGAAACTATTTCAAGCATGCAAAGGAAAGTATATTAGGTGGTGTTTGACTGACAAGTCTAAATTGAGACTGTTTTTTTTCCTCCTTTGACTTCTGAGCTTTTAACTGGAATCTTGGGATTGAGTTCATTAAATAATATAGTTTATTAGGAAAATAAAGTATTTGGAAAGAAGATGAAAACAGACCAAAATAAAAGCTAAAGGAGTGTTGAAAATATTAGACTGAAGTTGCAGTGAACTAAAGTAGCAGTACAAACATCTGAGACATAGGAAATTATTTTGCTAGAGAATGGTAAGAAGACATTAAAGCCCTTAAAACACAAGAGTGTGAAGTCAAAGACTTACAAGGCTGAAGTTACTAAGATTTTAGGATTACTTTACTATGGGACATGTAACTAAAGGTCACATCTTGGAAATTAAATGTGTAGAAAATAGTTCTTTCCACATGAAGGGTAACATTAACCAATGTAAGGCTAATCAATGACTAATGGTAATTTCACAAATAGGATTACTGTGTAAAAATATGAGAAGATGGAGCTACAGAAAAATTGTATCTTATCACAGGAAAGATAGAACTATCAGAGAAAACAGGAAAATTCATCAGTCAAATATCTGATTATTTAGGTTAAGGCAGATCCAGGTTTTATGGGACCTGAAGCTTATACAATTTTGGGGACTTTCTAAACAACAACATTATGGGGCCAGGTGTGGTGGCTCATGCCTGTAATCCCAGCACTTTGGGAGGTCGAGGCGGGAGGATCACGAGGTCAGGAGATCGAGACGATCCTGGTTAACACTGTGAAACTCTGTCTCTACTAAAAATACAAAAATTAGCCAGGCATGGTGGCAGGCACCAGTAGTCCCAGCTACTCAGGAGGCTGCGGCAGGAGAATGGCGTGAACCCAGGAGGTGGAGCTTGCAGTCAGGTGAAATCTTACCACTGCAATCCAGCCTGGGTGGCAGAGCGAGACTCCATCTCAAACAAACAAAAACAAACAAACAAACAAACAAACAAGAAAACATTATGGATGCCAAATTTGGTATAACAGCTTCTATTTAGAACTAGAAATTAATCACAACAAATTACAAATCTATGTAATGTTAAAAAATTATATAATTCAGAAAAAATAACAACAAATAATAGCCTGACACACCTATATAATTAATGACTTTTCTGCATTTTTGCTACATATTATTTCATTGCCTTTCCATATGACAAATATTTTTAAAATAATGTTCTCTATATAGAAGATAGAAAGATAATCAGTTTTTATGTTAGCATGATTGACAAAAAAACTTTTCATTATTGGTAGTTAAGAAAAGTTTCTTTTTGCTTCAAAACTCAGTATTGGTTGCACCTCATACAATATTAGAATGGTGGCCAAATTTGGAAGCCTTCTACCAAGACTTTTTCATATACGAGCTCTTACAAATGTAGTTGCTGTTCGTATTACTGCTAGTGGTTTAAGCCTTACAAATAAGAATTCTGATACATTCTATTTTGCACAACTGTTATCAAAAAGAAAAAAGTATGATGCTTTTATAATTGTACGTTTCTTATGAATACATCTTGATATGAGAAAACTTTTTTTTCTAGGTGCTGTGATAACAGAATCCACCACTTATAATTTTATGTAGGTAACAATTAGAAAAAAATTACTCCAGAATAGCTTGCAGTTCAAACATTTCACACTTGTTTCTCTTTCACTATCCACTTATCTCCCTTGGTGAGCACTTTTATATAACGATACCAATATTTGTATCATGATATCAACTATGGCTCCATATGGCTAACAATAAATTATACCCAGAAGTGACTGGGAACCAAAAGAAATGTGTCCTACTAAACCCGAAGTAAATGTATCCCTCACAGAACTGTCCCTTGTCAGTTTCCCCAACTGCTATAGCCACTCCAACACAGCCCAACAGAAACAAGGCAAGGTGTGAAGTAGGTCAATCTTAATAGATTACGGTTATATTAGGTTTGCAAGTTTTACAAAAACATGTGACCGGCCAAGCATGGTGGCTCACACCTGTAATCCCAGCACTTTGGGAGGCTGAGGCAGGTGGATCACGAGGTCAGTAGATCGAGACCATCCTGGCCAACATGGTGAAACCCCATCTCTACTAAAACACAAAAAAATTAGCTGGGCATGGTGGTGAGTGCCTGTAGTCCCCGAGGCTGAGGCAGGGAAATTGTTTGAACCCAGGAGGCGGAAGCTGCAGTGAGCCGAGATCACGCCACCGCACTCCAACCTGGCAACAGAGCAACACTCCATCGCAAAAAAAAAAAAAAAAAAAAAGTGACCACATAAACAAATTTCAAAGATATCTCCTAGGGCCATGCAAGCAAAGGATCTCAAAATATAAGGGTAAATATGCCTCTATTTAGAAAAACACTATTTAGAAAATGGCCTTACACAGCTCTCTTTTTGTGACATGTATAAAATTCATAGAAAATCCCCATTTTAAAAATCGTGAAATGTAACATATAAACAAGAATGTGCATGCATTAGTTTGCTAGGGTTGCCATAACAGAATGTCACAGACTGGGTGGTTTAAAAAACAGAAATGTATTTCCTCACAGCTAGGGAGAAAGGAAGTCCAAGATCAAGGTGCCAGCTAAATCGATTTCTCCTAAAGCCTCTCTCGTTGGCTTATAGATGGCTACCTTCTCACGTGGTCTTTAATCCGTGCACACGTATCCCTGGGGACTCTTATTCTTTGTATTAGGACAACAGTCATATTGGATGAGGGATTCCCTTTTATGATGTCATTTAACCTTAATTACCTCTGTAAAGGCGCTATATCCAAATACATTGAGGGTTAGTCCTTAAACATATGAGTTTGAGGGGGACAAAATTCCATAATAGTACAGAAAACATACATGTACAGTAATAATACTGTAATAATCATAAAGCAAACATACTTATAGCCACCACTTACATCAAGACATGAAACATTGCTATTACCAAAAGACACCTTAACAAACCATAGCCCACAAGTCTTTTCCTAAACACACCATCCTTCCTTACCCTAAATGTAATCCACTCTTCTGGGAGCTGTTTACTTTGTAGTTTTCAATCTATACATGCAGCTTTATATAGTGTTGTGTAATTTGGTCTACTTTTGTATAATGGAATTGTGCTCCTATGTATTATTTGGGGTCTTGGTTTTTTCACACAACCTCTTTTTTGTGAGATGTATTGTAATACACAAAGTTTACTCATTTCTCAGCAAGGACAAGATATTAAATATTTAGGCTTAAGGGCCATGTGTTCTCTGTCACAATCATTTCTGCTATTGTTGTGAAAACAATATAGACAATATATAAGTGAATGCATGTAGTTATGTTCAAATAAATATTCACAGAAACAGTTAACAAGTGTGCAAACTGTAGTTTTCTAACTGATATCGTTTGGATCTGTATTCCCACCAAATTTCATGTTGAATTGTAATCCCTAATGTTTGAGGTACTGCTTGGTGGGAGGTAAATGGATCATGGAGGCGGATTTCACATGAATGCCTTAGTACCATCCCCTTACTGTGATAGTGAGTGAGTTCTCATGAGATCTGGTTGTGTAAAAATGTCTAGCACCTCCCCGTAGCTCTTTCTCTTGCTGCTGCACCCACCATGTGAAGTATCTGTTCCCGCTTCATCTGCTGCCATGATTGTAAGTTTCCTGAGGCCTCCCCAGAAGCTGAGCAGGTGCTGCCATGCTTCCTGTAAAGCCTGCAGAACCGTGAGCCAATTAAATCTCTTTTCTTTATAAATTACCTCAGTCTCAGGTATTTCTTATAGCAATGAAAGAACAGACTAATACACCGACTTCTGCTCTGTAGGATCTTTCATGCCTGACATTGGTTAATTGTACTTCCTTTCTTTTCCCGATTGATCTCAAAAAGTTCATTAAAAGCATTTGAATATAAAAGTAACTTTCCAATTGGTTGGGTCTCTGGACATAGAATTTTGAGATTAGCAGTACTTTTCTTTCAGCAAGTTGAAGATATTATTTTATTATCTCCTGATTTTTATTGTTGCTGCTAAGAAATCAATAATACATCTAACTGTTGCATTTTATCTCTTTTTTCTTTTCTTTTTGCTATAATGAAGAAATTCTCTTGATCTTTGGTATTCTATACTTTCAGTAGAATGCCTTCAGATAAAAAATGTTTTAAAAATTAGTTGCTAGAGATTCAGTGGGATTCTTGAATGATTTTCACTGTGTCTAGAAATTTCTTAGCCATCATTTTCATACATTGACTCTGCCCTTCTCTCTACTTTCCTTCAAGAACTACAATTAAATATATAATATATTTGCTCTTTTTCTCTTACTTATCTCTTAAGTTCTCTTCTATGTTTCCATCTTTTCATTTCTGTATGCTGCTTTCTATTCAATTTCCCATGACTTACTTTCCAGTTCATTTATTTTATCTTCACTGTGTCTTATTTGCTTTTAAATCCATCTATTAAGTTATTGAATTTCAAAGATTGTAATCTAATCTTTATTTTTAGAGTTTCTATTTGGCACTTTTTTGGTATGCTAGATTACTTTTTATAGTTTCCTCTTCTGGACAGATACTACAAGTTTGTCATTTTTTCTCTGTACATAGTAACATGTATTTTTATGATCTATGTTTCATAAACTGTATCTGACGATTATCCTGTAAGAAGTGTTGATAGATGTTCGTCGATTTGCTTTTGCTTATGATGCTGCTTGCTCAGGGTTTTCCTCTTCCTTATGTGCTTTGTTATGTCGCCTTTGAGAAACATGAGTGTTCTTTGAGGACTAAGATAAAGTGGCATCTACACAGGATGCCTAGGAGAACTATTTCTTCTCAAACATTTTACATTAAATTTACGATCTTAAAAGTGTTTTTTGGCCCCTCAGGTGATATCAGTTGGGCTCCAAATCCACAAAAGTTTCAGCTTTCTTTACAACTTCTCAGTGACAGTATCCCTTTCCAATCATTACTTATTATGAAGACAACGTTCCTAGAAACCCCGTGGGATTTGAGGGTGGAAATGGGTTTCTTTTTAGCATACGTTTACTTTGAGAGGATGGCTGTTTGGGTCCCCATCTCACTGTGTAAAGCTTATCGCTTAGATTCTATAACTATGGTATTTCTGGGTTTTGGATTCCTTCCCCGTAAGCCATGAGATCATCTAGAGGAAAGGTCAAGTGTTTTTAGGTGGACAAACCTTCTCACAACAAAAATGACCTTGTCCTCCATTAGTTCATCAGGTTCCTTCTTTCTCTTGATTTTATCCAGATGATTCTTTTCTACCGTCACATCTTTAATACTTTTAAGACATCATACAATTTTTAATCTATCATTTTGTTGTTCTCAGTGGGAGAGTTGGTCCCCATAATCCAGACCACATCACTAGAAAGGAAAGTTCGAAAAATATTTTTTTTTTTTTTTTTTTGAGACAGAGTCTTGGTCTGTCGCCCAGGCTGGAGTGCAGTGGAGCGATCTTGGCTCACTGCAAGCTCTGCCTCCCGGGTTCAAGCAATTATCTGCCTCAGCCTCCCAAGTAGCTGGAATTACAGGCATCCATGACCACACCAGGTTAATTTTTGTATTTTTAGTAGAGATGGGGTTTCACCATCTTGGCCAGGCTGGTCCTGAATTCCTGACCTTCTGATCTACCCCCCTTGGCCTCCCGAAGTGCTGGGATTACAGGCATGAGCCACTGTGCCTGGCCGTTTTCTTCCGTTTGTTTGTTTTGTTTTGTTTTCTGAGACGGAGTCTCCCTCTGTCCCCCAGGCTGGAGTGCAGTGGTGGGATCTCGGCTCACTGCAAGCTCTGCCTCCTGGGTTCACACCATTATCCTGCCTCAGCCTCCTGAGTAGCTGGGACTACAGGCGCCTGCCACCACGCCTGGCTAATTTTTTTTGTATTTTTAGTAGAGATGGGGTTTTGCTGTGTTATCCAGAATGGTCTCTATCTCCTGACCTCGTGATCCGTCTACCTCGGCCTCCCAAAGTGCTGGGATTACAGGCGTGAGCTTCCGCGTCCAGCCTGGTTTTATTTTCAAAGCTCAGTACCAGAAGCTAAAACACAAGAGGTTTTATATTATTGGTGCTTCTGTTTTTGATCTGCAGCACTGAAGGGGAGCTACGATAATAGTGATAGTAGTAAATGTTCTGAAAAGTGTGGGTAGCCTGCATTGCTGAACTTCCACAGTCATGTTTGTCCTCACCTTATAACTCTGCCTCTTGTTCTGTGTGGAACACAAGTCCATTGGTAAAGCAGTTTTTCCCTGTGCTCCTCTGTTGAAGCACACGTGGTGAAGTCTGATTCCAAATCCAAATAAGTAAGCTGACCCCATCATGCACTTTTAAAATCTGAACACACTGTTTATTTGGCACCAAGACATGAGAACCATAGAGCCCAGGCTTTTTCACCAGCTTCTAAGTATAAACGCAGTAGAAACTGCCTTTGCAAAAAATATAACTGAGAAAATTATGACAGTGAAAGAGATCAACCTAACCTACTCCATCTTGTTTCTAACCTCCAAGCTGTCCTTGTTCACTCCTGGGCATAGGCCAACTTTGAGAGGAACTAAGTTTATAGTTTAACTTGGAGACAAAGAGAATAGCAGCTCTTTCCCAAAACAAACCCCTTTCCTGCCTGAGGATTGACTGCACTTGCAGAACTAACAAATTAGCCATGAGACTAGAAATTATGGTTTAGGAGTCATGCAGCTAGAGGCTGCAAGATTCCGGACCTCGCCAAATTACTCCTGGGGATAACATCACTATTATAAAACCTAAGATCAGTGCTTCAGATATTTTGTGGACCCTATACTTAATGGATCAGCTGACACCACCCAGGTGGATAAACTAGCTCATCTGGTCTTGTGGCGCCCACCCAGGAACTGATTCAGTGCAAAAGAACAGCTTTGATGCCGTTATTTCATCTCTGACCCAATCAGTACTCCCAATTCACTAGTTCCCTACCCACCAAATTGTCTTAAAAACCCTGATCCCTGAGTTTTGGCAGAGACTGATTTAAGTAATAATAAAACTCTGGTCTCGTATACAGCTGGCTGTGCGAATTCAACTCTTTCTCTATTGCAATTTTCCTCTCTTAACAAATCAGCTCTCTCTAGGCAGTAGGCAAGGAGAACCCTTTGGGCAGTTACACAGTGACATTAAATTTACTGTACAAATTACAAGACTTGAATCCCCTGCCTTTCAGTACAGAAACCCACTTAGGTCCCAGAGCTCACTGTGCACTGAGGAAACGGCCTGTATGTCTTTTCCTTCAGCTTCTCATAAAGCCACCATGACACTATCCCAAAACCGGTGGGTAGGCCTTTCCTAGATGACTGCCCCAGTGAGAGAAGAGAAAGGAAAAAACCAGTCAGGCAGGGAGTTAGGGTGGGTCCTCAGTCAACTTCTTTCAAATAAAAGAACAGCCTACAGGCACAGACAAGGGAACTTGCACACGGACCTTGTCTAAGACATGCCCACAATCACACTGTTAAGAAAGGCTACACAGGTAACTTGCTCAGACATGCCGTCAATGGAAAATTTCATCCCCTGACACATGTGTAGTAAGAGGAACAAAGCATCTTGGAGTAATTCAAGCTAAGGGCCCACATGTGCATTACGAAGATGGGGTGAAGCTACCTGAAATTTGTGCCTTATGCAAATGAGATGTCCAGCCCTCATCAGTTTCTTATAAAAGCCTTGCATTCAACTGTAAAAAATGGCAACCCTCTTCCTAGCCCCCTCTCTGTGGCAGATAACATTCTTCTTTCGATTATTAAGCTTTTGCTCCAAACTCACCCTTTGTGGCCATGCTCCTTAATTTTCTTGGGCATGAGACAAAGAACTCTGGGTAATACCTCACAATGAGAGACTGCTACATTGTGGTGCACTGGTGAGACTGTAACACTAGCAGGTACTGCCAGCCTATGTTGGTATCCACCACTCTTGCAGTCTCTCTGGCCTCAGTTGGCCAGGTACTGTTCTAGGCTCTCCCGCTCCATCCCAAGCATGCAAGAGACCTTTAGGATAATTCTGCACTGCATTAAGTAAACCTGGCTGCAAGTTCTGAAAAGACTTTATGGAAATTTCACTAATATAGAAGGAAAACATAACAAGGAATAAACTAAAAATACTTCTTGGAAAAGCCACTCTCTGAGACCACAGATGCAGACTCCTCAGGGACTCTTACATTTCACCTCACTGTCTCTACATGCCAGAGGTCACTTTATCCTGAAGGGAATCAGAATATTTCACCCCAAAATATGTCTCCCTGGTATAATGAGTATTTTAAACTAAAAACCCTTAGAGGTCAAGAAGCACAAGTGGAAGAGACTTTTTCTCTACATAAAAATAAGACTGACTTACCAAGAACAGTTGTTCTCCTTTCCTTCCCGGTTATTGCATTATCCATCACAGAAAAGAAGACCTAGATGTGACTATACCTAAATAGATCCTTCTTTTTCAAGATAATGATTGTCTCCAGGGATCATTTAAATTCCAAACAGTACTATTTATAGGTTAATTTCTGTTTGTTGACCCAATCATTCTCCCTAGTAATTATTCGTTGCCCCTTAATAGGAATTCCTCTTCCTCTCCTCCCTCAACCTGTTTTACCTGGATGCAAGCCCCCCATTCTTTCCATAACCTCGAGATGGTATGTAAGCTTCCATACCTCATTGGGAAGTTGGGTCTCCATTCCGAAGGCTCCTGAGTATTTGTTACAATAGGTAGCTACTCAGATATGAGCAGGGTAGGAGAGGACCCCCTCCCCACAACCAGGAAGGTCAGGTGACCATCAGGTGATGGGCATGCAGCTGTTAACTCTCTCTCTAAAATAATAATTGGTCACAGTTGGTGCCAGGGAAAGGCAGTGCCCCTATAGATAGAAAACACCTGAAACTGGTGATCAGCAGCTTCCCAATAAGATCTGAGGAGTTGGGCGAGTGGGCTCAAGGATGAGCGCTAAGAGGCAAAATGGCGGAGTTTCACTGGTATATAACCTCCTGGGGACCTTCAGCTGGTGAGTGAAGAACACCTCAGGTGAGCATGCGTACAATGCCAGTAGACACACTGTTCATGCGCCCCTCCCAGGTGTTATTAGGCCACTGGGCATGCAGATAGCCCACCCCAAGGGAAGAATCAGGGGAGAAGGAATGCAAGACCATGGAAATGTGCCAGTGTATAAAACCGCAAGTCAAAATGTCAAACTGTGCACTTGTCTTTCAAGTCACCCGCTTGGCCTTCTTCCAAGTGTACCTTCCTTCCCTTTGTTTCTGCTCCAGAGCTCCTTAATAAACTTTCACTCCTGCTCTAATACTTTCCTTGGTCTCTCCTTCTGCCCCTCAGTTGAATTCTTTCTTCTGCGGAGGCGAGAACTGAGGTTGCACACCCATAAACATTCACAGACCCATACGGATCCACCATCAGTAATATACACACATGAAGTAAATTTGGATGTGTTTTCTCCAATTAGTCAGTCTGCCTCGTGTCGGTGATTTTAGCAAACCTTCACAACTCTAACGCTCTATAAAGTTCTCACAGCATTTCTGCCTTCTTCAAAGTCAGTGCCTCTCTCCTGGTCATCATTTCTGTCCTGGGATCTATGCCTTCTCATAGTGATTCTCACATTATCAGGGATGTCCTATGCATCCCAGAGGCACTGTTTCATCAGAAGAAGCCAGTCAACCATCACGATGTTCTCACTTACTTCTAATAACATCAGGGCACGTTTCAGGTTGAATGTCATGAATCTAGATGAGTACCCATTTTGTGGTGTGTCAAGCAGTGGGAGGTGAAGATTTCCTAACATGTCCTTCCTGCAGTTTGTGAGTCATTTCTGGATCTCCCACCAGAAACTGCTTGAACAAGAATACTCACACTTTCTCTGTCAAAGAACATCAGAGCTGGATAGTGGTTAAAATGGTAAAAAAAAAAAAAAAAAAAAAAAAAAAAAAAAAAAAGAGCAATTTAACTAGGGACTATTGTAATAGGGGAAAAGAGACCTCTGTTTAAAACTGGCTCAATTCTTAATACAATGTAAAAAATGGAAATTTATAGTCAAGGATTAGGATGAGGGTTCAGTGAATGGAAAATCAGGAATAACAGATTCTTGCTAAATCGATTTGGCAGGATTCTTGCTGAAGGCAGGCCCAGGTTATCAAATATTGAGGCTGAAAGTTCTGGCCAACTGACTTAGCAAGATTCTTGCTAAAACCAGGCTCTTAAGAGCAAAGCTCAGATAGGGCCTAGTCAAAAAAAAAAAGAAAAAAGAAAAAAAAGGGGGGAGAGTTTAAAGAAGCTTTTTAAGGGGTTGGTCAAGAAGGGAGTCTTTGTTACCATAAAGATGGGGAATAAATCGCACTCTAAATCTATACTGGAAATGAAAACATTTCTCTAATAAATTTTTTAAATGGTAGGTTGCAATCCACTGGTATTCTTGAAGTCAATATAATGAATAACCACAGGCATTTTTTAGATATTAAATAAAATATAAATAAAAATTATGCAAGACCTGTGTGTGATAAGGGAAATTGTGAAACAGGTGTGTGTTTGTGTACTTGGTCATGACATAAACTGTAAAATTCATCGCTCAGAGAGGATCTGTTGAAAAGTTTGAGAAATACTGCTTTAATAAAATTACTCTTCTAAATATGCAACTTTTGCTGCAACAAAAGCAAACTCTATATTGTTATTCACAGCAATTTAGCTACTTTGAGCCAGTTTCTCCCACATCTTCCTCTTTGCAGTCTTTTTACATTACACTTGCATAACTAAAAGTATCATCCAAATAATTTTCCTGAAAGGAACTCCAGAAAGAGAATTAGTCTCCACTTCTAGAGCAAAGAGCATTGTTTCTCACCATTAAATAGATTTCCCTCCTTCCATCTTCTACCTGTCAACATTTCCAAAAATTTCTGCTACAAATTTCATTGAGGTATACTTAGAATGAATAAGATCTGGTATTTGATAGCACAACAAGGTGACTATAGTCAACAGTAATTTATTGTATATTTTAAAAGTACTGAAAAAGTAAAATTGGAATGTCCCTGAAACAAAGAAATAATGAAGGCTTTAGGTGATGGATACCCCAGTTACCCTAATTTGATTATTATACATTGTATGCCTGTATCAAACCATCACATGTAACCCATAAATATATACACCTACTATGTACCCATAAGAATTTTTTTAAATGTTTAAAAAAAATTCAGTGAAGGGACCCGAAATACACTATTTTGCCATATCTTTTTTTCTCATATCTTTTTAGAGGTTCATACCTTAATCCCCGGTAATATAAACTCTGACTATTATTTGATGTTTATTTGAATTGCCATTCAGAAGGTACTTAATAAATACAATTCACTAAGACTAAGGTCTAAAAATTAATGTGCAGTCTAGCATCATTGAGTAGCTAATGAAACCATTGTATGAACCAGGTCAGCTCAAAAGCTGCAGTACCAAAGGTCCATGACTGTTGCACAAACCTGTCCTTGTCCGGGCAGTATTTGGCGCCACCCTGTGGTTGTCGTCTGTTCCACTTTAAATATTGCCGGAGCCAGTTCTGGGTCCTGTGGCCGGCTGGCTGGAGCTTCCAGAATCTTAGCAAGGATTGGCGGAATCTCCAGGTCAGCTGGTACATGTTTCATTGGCCGCTTCCATGATAAACGGAAAGGGAGAAAACTGGGAATGTGCAGAACTAACCTCTAGCTCCTGGCTTCCAAGCTGAGGTTTTCATCTTTTTCCTACCTTCTTTTTTAACCGCACCCAACCCCGATTGTGTTGGAAAATAGCAGCCAGAGGAGCCATGTTGTTTCCATTATATTTTAGTTCTTGTTCATAGTGGAGTTATATAGTTGTAGAGGAGGAAAAAAGTAGCTTTTCCCGTCTATCCTCCTAGGTTCTCCAGCTGTGCCCCTTGTAAATCCAACTGACAAAAGACTGATGAATAAGACAAAAGCATATAAATGTATTCAGTATGAGTTCTGAAAAAATGAAAACCTTTTTAAGGAAATGAAGACCTAAAGAAATGGTTACACCTAAGTGGGTGGGTTTTTCTTTTCTTTTTTTCTTTTTTTTTTTTAGACGGAGTTTTGCTCTTGTCGCCCAGGCTGGAGTGCAATGGCATGATCTCGGTTCACTGCAACTTCTGCCTCCTGAGTTCAAGTGATTCGCCTGCCTCAGCCTACTGAGTAGCTGGGACTATAGGCACCCACCACCATGCCTGGCTAATTTTTGTATTTTTAGCAGAGATGGCGTTTCACCATGTTGGCCAGGCTAGTCTCAAACTCCTGACCTCAGGTGACCTTCCCACCTTGGTCTCCCAAAGTGCTGAGATTACAAGCGTGAGCCACTGTGTCAGGCCAAACCTGAGTGTTTTTGTACTAGGGTGGGTGTAGGGTGGAAAGTCATAGAAAAGCATGACAGGACAAAGGGGTGTGAGCTAACAGTAGTGAACTGGGGGAATTTAGCAAAGCCTGTTCATGCAGATTCCCTTCAGAAACCCCTCACCCAGGAGGATCTTATGATCTGCTTCAGGGGACACAGGAAAGTCAGAGAGTCCTTTGTGCACCTGCCAATTCTCAAATTCCTTCAGCTTAAAATATTCATCCTACCAGTGCCATATTTTGGGAGAGTGTGTTCTGAACCCCATCACCACCCATGGGGTCAAATAAAAAAAATAAATACGGGCTTAGCAAGGAGAGACTTAACCAAAAAACGTATTGCAAGGAGAGTGGTGAAGAGACTTGAAACAGAGAGAGGAGAACTATTGCAATAGGAATAATGCCATGACATGAAATCTACCAGGAGTCAAAGACTGGGAAAATGGATATTTGTTTTAGAAAGTGGAGTAAACAAGGCTGGAAATAGCTGGATGACTATGTAGCATGATCCGCTGGTAGATCAGACAGTGCTTTACCTGAGGCCAGCCTATTTTCTGGTGTGCACCAGCTCAGGCTGAGGGTGAGCCACAGCTGAGGGACTTGGGAGAAGTTTAGGTAACCGGCATTTTGTAGCTGTTGATTCATGATGACAACCGGTTCAGCTAATCATTGATGAGACCAAGAGTTAGAAAGTTGGAGGGTCTGTGTCTGGCCTTGTCATAAGTAAACAAGGGGAAAACTATGAGTCTTAAGCCTCTTTGCAGTAAGTTGTTCTCAGAAACACCGATGGTGAAGGTGTTTTCTTTTTTTTAAGCTTCGCAGTTTTCCAGGAGAGTGGGGCTCAGGTAAAGTTCAGCACTGTCACTGTTGAGTGATGATACCCGGGCAGAGGAAGAAGCAGGTCCCTCAGAGTGCAGTTCTGAGGATGGTGGTGAAGGCTGCATAGAAATGGGGTCAAGTGGAGGCTTCGCATACCTGATGCCACCTGCTCTACACTGCTACTCCCACTTGCTGACAACTGTAGCATTTCTGTATTGGTTTTCATCAGCAGGAATCTTTCCTGGGAAAATAAATTATGCCCAGTGTGTTCCTCTATAAACAGACGGTAAAGAGGGCATTGCCCATCAATGACAACCTGATGAACCCATTAGTAGTGATAACCCTTTCCTGGGACAGAAATGATTTCAGTCTCAAGCAAGATAATTTTGTCTAAGCAACTTATTTAAGGTGATTTATTTAATCATTAGAACATTTTAAGATTGTTTTACAAACTGCCTCTTCTCATAAATCAGAGAGGCAGTAAAAAATTTGTCTAAAATACATAATGAAAAAATTATGTGAATTGTTTAGAAGAAATGTGAATTATATGGTAAGAAAAATAAGAAAAGCATTGCTTAAAAAGATAATTATTTTTAAAAATGCAGGACTATCATTTGTAAATATTTTTTTAAATACTGCCAGAATCTGTAATTATAATCTTTTGAGAGAAAATTCTTTTTGGTATTTATATGCTACCTGAATTAACATCAAACTATGAAATTCATTTGTAAAAATGTAAGAAAACCTTTGCTTCTAGGATTACAGAAATGCTGACCTTCAATGTTCCTCTTTTCTTTTTTTGCTGCCTTCTTTCCTTATTTTTTATCTTTCTTAGGTGGATATGCAAGCAAAACTTGGAATTTATTGTTTAAAATGTTGCCGCAAAAAGAGAAAGGTGAATGTTTATTAGTAATGAGAGTTTAACTAACAACAGAAATAGGGTCAGTAAGAAATCAAAGAGGATAATCTAGAGAGCACATGCCTGCTTATGAGTCAGTCAATGGCTTATGCAAATTGAATGAGCAAATAAATAGAAAAAAAGGTGGCATTGAGCTTATAGTGAAATGACAATTTAAATCCCAAATTAATGAAAATGCTCTAAGGTGATAGGGAGATTCTTTTCTATCTCCTAGATAGTGTATAATAATTGGGGGTATGGAAATCCTTCTCCACAAAGAAAGAAACCTGTTATGATATAAACAAACTGAGTTATAATAAAAGTTTGCAGCAAGGGAGAATACTACACAGATAATTCAAAAGTGGTCTTTTTTTTAGGGGAAGTGAATGCATGGTTTTCATTGCTTATTGGTCATAAGCCATAAAATCCTTAGGGTGGGTATCAGGAGTGTGACTGATTTAAGGTCAGAGTGGAGGCAAGCAAGGTAAAATTCTGAGCAAAGAAGAAAGCATTGGACAAATGACAAGACACTGGTTTGTTATAACTGTCGAACTACAGAAGGTGGTTTGGATTCTCAGGGATTATAAAATACACCCCTTTGAAATTTAAGGATAAAAACCAGCATCCATTTCAATAGGGACATCATGCTTTAACATTTTCTCCCCAATAAGTAAAAAGATAGAGTGACTTTTTCTATTTTTCTGATAGTCATCCAAGGGCTGGTCAGAAAGTCATCCAAGAGCTAACACGATGTATAAGCATGGCATGAATGCAGCTGGAACATACTTATATTTTACTTGGTACCTTACGTAGCACACTTAAATGGTTGGATAGTAAAATCTGATGGTATGGGAAGATAAACTGCTCACTTTCTGGATCATCAGTAAAAAGTCAATGAAATCAAATGCATAGAAGGGAAAAAAAACTGACATTAGTGTTGGTAACCAGTGAAGGATTCTACCGAGAGATCAGAATCTTTGGGACATTCCTAGATAAAGTGCTGATGGGAAAAAAATTGAGGGAGTTCATTGAAGGTTTATTTCCAGCAATATCTTTGAACAAAAATAAATGTCAGTTGGAAGCATGTAAAAGAGCCCTTTTAAAAAGAAACAAAAACAAAAAAAAACCTTAAACCTTATTTGAACATCCTGGGTCCAAGTGTGAGGACTGGCTATCTAACTTTTAGGGAATACATTTGTTAGATATTTATTTCTTAGTGCAAAAGAGCAGCACATGAAAATTGTGGTTCATGGAGAGGCTAAAGGAAACAGAAAAATAGCTTAATGTTGAATGTTCAACCCGATCAGTCTTGGTTTTAAACAACAGAAACCAACTCTGACTGATGTAAGCAAAGCATAAAATTACTAGGATATTAAGTAACTCGTAGAATCACTAGGAATACTGATGAAATGTGTTACTGTTTAAAGGTATCCCCCAAAGAGCTTGTGTTGGGAACTTAATCTCAAATGCAATAGTGTTGCCAATAGGGAGATGGGCCCTAATGGCAGGTGTTTAGGTCACGAGGGCGCCACCTTCATGAATTGATTAATGCTCATTAGAAAATGGCTTGAGGCTGTGAGTCTGATCTCTTGCTCTTTCTTGCCTTCTCTTTGCCCTTCTGCTATGGAATGATACAGCAAGAAGGTACTTGCAAGATGCTGGCCCCTTGATATTGGACCTCTCAGCCTCCAAAATGATGAGTCAATAAATTTCTGTTCATTATATATTACCCAGTTTCACGTGTTCTCTGATAGCAGCACAAAACAGACTAAGACAAGCTGGGCTTATGAAACAGGCAGAAAACAGTTTAGGCAACAATAGTGGGCACAATAGTTTATACCGAGACTACCAGCAGCTGTAGGCTCTGGAAACCACTGCCAGTTATGCTTCTTCCATGACCTACAGAAATAGTGAGTTACTGTTTTCTTAGTTACCAGAAGGTATTTCTCATAGTCATTGTGTCTTTGCATCTTTGGCTAAGATTCAAAGGCCCAGGCAAGTTCACCTCATTGTCTAAGCTTATGGGAGAAAAAAAAAAGATTCTATTTTAACTTCTAAATTGTCATTATGTTGTTACTGCTGGACCAGCTATTCTTCTTGCAAAACAAAAGTCTCAGACATACTTTTACTAAATAAGTGATTAATCAAACTTAAAATGTCATGATTGGGAAATCCATGACAAGAAGACCAGTGGTTAGCATTAAATATAATTTGTAAAAAATAATGCTGCAATATGGAAGGCAAATATAAAATATACTTATTTATATATGATATATACTTATTTACATATAGTAGTCAACAATAATAATAACTAGTGCCACAATATATGGAGAAAAATTGGGACTTTAGTAGGGTAAGAGAAGGAAGAAGTATGCTAATGTATTTGCATAGGATATATTCTTTATATAATGTTTATATAACAAAATGTTATGTTAGTACTTTCAATACTACATATAATAACCCCTCAAAAAGTGCCCATAGAACACATATAAAGAGTGATCATATAAGGTTTGTATTAGTAAGAAACTATTTCAAGTAACTTAGAATGGGCCCAGAGAGGCAGAAAGAGGCATGTTTTGTTTTGTTTTTTTTTCAAATATAGCAAGAAGTACAGATGAAAAATGTAATTGATGTACAGCTCATTTAAAAGCTCAAAATCACAAAAGATTTATTCTATTAGTTTCTTGGCCTTTCCATAGTTTCAGTATGTCTGGTATTGCTCTCATTGGAACATCTGTGTTCAAGGCATAAAAGGGGTGGAGAGTAATCAATGGGTTTGTAAGGAAAGTAAAATCTACCAGGAAACACAACAGATTGCCACTTTGGAAACATATCTCCCACAACTGAAATGTACTAAGGGAAGGGTGGTAGCTATGGAGTCAGCTAATCAATATTTTTTTTGACCATAAGAAAAAAGAAAAGACCTCATTAAATTAAATTATATTAAATTGTGTAAAACATATTATCACCAAAGTAGAAGTTAACATAAAATGTCAAAAAAAATTGTTCAGCTATTAAAAATTAAATTGTCCTAATTAACTCTTTTGTCAAAGAGGAAGTCAACTTCAATCACAAACTTTTAAGAAAATCATTACAATGAAGAAACTATACATAAATTATTAGCACCATATTCAGCTGAACCTTCAAAATGTTAAATATGTCTCTAGTAAATGAGACTAGTTGGAAAAATGACTATATAATCAATTCTAAACCTTAAGTTAATTTTTATATGCTAAGAAAATCAGGAAGATTAAACTCAGAGGTACTAAATTGGGAGTCAGAAAACAGAGAAACAATAGAGCTAACAGAGACACCTCAAATTATCTCTTTTAAAATAAATATCTACCTATGTAACAAACCTGCACATCCTGCACATGTACTCTGGAACTTAAAATAAAAGTTGAAGAAAAAGAGATAAAAATAAATATAATACAAAAACTTTTGGTCTAATGATTATGTGATAATCTTTAAAAAAAAGACAGAAAAAACAAAAACATAAAATTTTACACCAAAAAGCTCTAAAAATTTCTGGTTAAAATGTCAAATTGAAAATATGTTATACTCATTCCTTGAATGCCTACTAAAATTTCAGTAAAGCAATAAAAATATTATTAATCCACAAAGAGAAAGAGAACAGGACCAGAGACAACAGGATACTAGTGATGTCAACCATTATTTGGAAAATAGGAAGTGCTTGTAAAAGAAATCTCTGATAAAATGATCAAAAGGCAAAAATGAAAAGTAAGATTTGAAAGTTAAGAATCAGTAATAATTAATGCAAAACACAAACCAATGGTTAAGTGGGCATTCCAGAAAATGAGCAGAGAAAATGGAGAAGAAAAAGTTACACAAGCAGGAATATTACTTTCATTTGTTTTTTTTTTTTTTTTTTTTTTTGAGAAGGAAGTCATGCTCTGTCGCTAGGCTGGAGTGCAGTGGCACAATCTCAGCTCACTGCAATCTCTGCCTGCCAGGTTCAAGCAATTCTAATTCAGGAATATTTCTAAGAACTGAAGGATTAGAGTCTAAAAGATCAGTTAGTTGCTTAGTTTATTGATTGAAAGGAAGCCAACTCGAAGGCTTATCATTATAAAGAGATAGGCCAGAAAACATTATAATTTTCAAAAGCGGTACTGGAGTCTATGGGATAATAGTATATTGTCTTGATAGTTTTGAAAGATATGGTTCTATTTTAGAATTACATGGCATTCATCTAGAAATCAAACATCAGGATGGAATACAAACATTTTCAGGCAACTATTTCATTATTTTTAAATTTTTAAAATTTTTAATTATTATGGATACATAATAGTTTTACATATTTAAGAGGTACTTGTGAAATTTTTATGTAAGCATACAATATGTAATATTCACATCATGGTAAATGCAGTATCCATCATCTCAAGCATTTATCATTTCTTTGTGTTAAGAAGATTCCAATTCTACTCTTTTAGTTATTTTGAAATATATATATTTCAAATAAATATAAATTTATATAACGTTATATAAATTTATATAACGATATAAATATCGTTAACTATTGTAGCCCTATTGTGTTACCAAACAATAGATCTTATTTATTCTATCTAACTATATTTTTTGTACCTATTAGACATCCCTCTGTATTCTCTCCTCCCCACCACCTTTTCCAGTCTCTGATTACCATCTTTCTACTCTCTGTCTCCATGGGCTCAATTTTTTTTTCAGCTCCCACACATCAGTGAAAACACACAATATTTGTCTTTCTGTTCATGGCTTATTCACTTCACATAATGGCCTTCAGTTCCATCCATGTTGTTGCATAGTACAGGATTTCTATGTTTTAATGACTGAATAATATTCCATTGTGTATGTGTACTATATTTTTTCATCTATTTACACGTCGATGGACTCTTGATTCCATACCGTGGCTATTGTGAATAGTGCTGCAATAAACATGAAATAGCAGGTATCACTTTGATATACTGGTTTCTTTTCCTTTGGATATATTCTCAGCAGTGGGATTGTTGGATCATATAGTAGTTCAATTGTTAGTTTTTTGATAGATCTCCATACTGTTGTCTATGGTCGTTGTACTAATTTACATTCCCACCAATGTAACATGTAGGAGGGTTCTCCTTTCTCCTCCACATCCTTGCCTGTATTTTGGATAAAACGCATTGCAACTTTGGTAACAACATTTCCTTGTAGTCTAATTTGCATTTCTGTAATGATTAGTGATATTGAGTATTTTTGTATACTTGTTGGCCATTTTTATTCATTCTTTTGAGAAAAGTCTATTTTGATCTTTTGCCCATTTTTGAAAACAATTATTTGTTTTCTTCCTATTGAGTTGTTTCAACTCCTTAT